>NC_062269.1:22569841-25122700 GCF_916048215.2 Malus sylvestris
ACAATCTTAGTTTTTTTTTTTTTTTTTTTTTTGCAAAGATGATCTTTACAATGTGATTCATAGTATGAAGGGTTCTGATCATAAGCACAAAGCTCTGTGATTAAAACACTAAGAGTTTTGAGTAAGAGTTCCTACTCATCTTTGAGTAGTCAAGTATTGTTCAACAAAAAAAAGGCTTAAATTAATAAATGTATGTTTTAATTTTGCTATATATGAATTGTTGAATATTGCAGGTCTAAAGCCCTTTGTCACAATCTTCCATTGGGATTTTCCTCAAGGTTTGGAGGATGATTACAGTGGTTTCTTAAGTCCTAAAGTTGTGTAAGTGAAAATTGTATATGAATTTTTCAGTAGGATTTAAGTTCTACATTTTGATTTCATTTTTTTTCTGATTTTCTTGTGTAATACTACATGGATGGTTTTCAGGACTATGCAGAGCTCTGCTTTAGAGAATTTGGTGACAAAGTTAAACATTGGATCACATTAAACGAGCCATTAAGCGTCAGCAAGAATGGTTATGCAAGCGGGAAGTATGCACCAGGCCGATGTTCTGACTGGCTAAACTTAAATTGCCTCGGTGGAGATTCCGGAACTGAACCATATTTGGTGACACACCAACAACTTCTAGCTCATGCAGCAGCTGTAAAGTTATATAGAGAAAAATATCAGGTCTTGCATGCACCTGCAGTTTTTGAGTTACCACCACTAATTATACGTATTTTTTGTTTAGTAATATTCAAATAGTAATCAAACGTTGATGCATATTGCACTGGAAATGCAAAAGGGGGTGATAGGGATAACATTGAACTCGGATTGGTATGTGCCAGTTTCTGAAGACAGGAACGAAAAAGATGCAGCTACAGGAGCATTGGATTTTTCATATGGATGGTATGTGTGCATACATATAGGGCCGGCCCTGAGAACTTGGGGCCCTAGGCGAGCCTTCGAAGTGGGGTCTTAAAATTCTTTGATCTCCGGTTCTTTGTATATTAATTTGTATAAAAAAATTCGTTAAATACATAAAAAGTTCTATTTTCACATCAAATATCACTAAAACTTAATATCAAAAGAAGATAAATATACAAACATTATTTAAACATTACACGATTCACATTTTTAGACACAAATGTACTAAATGTTTGCAGTCAAGAGTTTAAGATTGAGAGTGAAGAACAATAAAACTTGATGATCACGAGAGTAAATAACAATAAAACTTGATTGACGAGTATAATAAATTCAATGCCAATTGTTTTTCTTGTGTTTTTTTTCTTCTAAAATCAACATCACACTAACGAATTGAATATTAAAATAATCCATTGAATAAAAAGTTATTGAAAGGAAAAATATAAAATTCAAAGTTTTGATTACCTTAAAGTACAATCTTTAAGACCATATGATAGTTGGTTTAAACAATCAATAGAAATTGAGAGAATAGGAAGTTGGTTTAAACATTTGATCGAAATTGAGAGAATGAGAAGTTGAAAGAAAAAAGATTGCAAAGAGACTTGAGTTTTATAACTTTATATGCATTTGGACAAATGGATTGGGAGTTGGACAGATAGATTGGTAGTAAATTTGAAAAACAAGAAAAATTAAGAAAAATCTAGTGACTGAAGGGCAATTTCATGTTTCAAACTCAACACCCCAAAGAAAAATGAAGCCAACATTTTCACTGCACTAACAAATGAATTATGATATTTCTTACTTGTTTTTTGTATTTATATGTTAATTGCATGATATAAATTTTTTTTGGGGCCCTTCCGAAGTGGGGGTCCTAGGCGGGCGCCTACTTAGGCTACCCTTAGGGCCGGCCCTGCATATATATATATATATATATATATATGTGTGTGTATTTGTTTTGATTAATCTATCTCATATTTGTGTTCTAATTAAAAGTAATATTTGGAATCTTTGATTTAATTTTTAGGTTTATGGATCCCTTGGTGAAAGGTCATAATCCACACAGCATGCAAGCTCTTGTCGGAAATCGATTGCCAAATTTCACTAAAGAGCAATCCACGATGCTAAAAGGTTCGTTTCATTTTGTTGGACTAACTTATTATTCAGGAACTTATGCAGCCAATGTTCCTCGGCAAAATGATGCAAAACCAAACTACAAGACAGACGCTCTCGTTAATCAATCGGGTGAGCAGAAATACCAATGACGTTTTCTTCTTGAACTACTCTCTCTCTCTATATATATATACTTACTGGGTTTTGAAACATGATGTTGTGGCAGTCGAGTATAATGGTGTACCTATCGGTCCACTGGTACGTATGTATTTTTTTACTTGTTGGATATAAATCCACTACAGTTCATACTTTTAAACTATTTCAAAGAGAAGTATTCATTAGACTAACGTTCATGTCATGAGTTTTTTATGCTTTGATAGGGTGCTTCTGATTGGCTCCATGTTTACCCGAGAGGAATTCGAGATTTATTGCTTTACACAAAGAGAAAGTATGATAATCCACTTATTTACATCACAGAAAATGGTATGTTATAGCATCAAACATCTGTAAGATTAAACTAGACTTAAAAGATTAATACACTAGCCAAGAACACAAGGATTAATCAACTAAATCACAATCCTTAAATTATGTATGTAATATAAGTGCAAGAATTGCAGCAATTATACCAACACATACCTGCAGACACGTTCATGGATAAGAAGCCATGAAAACCTGCACACAACCTTCTCCTCTCTGCAAAACTCTATGCTCTCCAAGTTATAGGTAATTGGAACAATAAGAGCGTGCCTTTGTGAGAGCAGGGGTTTGTGGTGTTATACTACAAATTTCGGATCACCTATAACACTCCTACAAGGAATATGAAACTAAATCCTTGTACAATCATGAGTACTAAACTCAAGTCCCTAACAGAGTTCTAATCCAAAACAAAACTGGATTCACTCAAGTCCCAAACAGAGTTCTAATCCAAAACAAAACTAGATTCACTCTTAAACAAACTGAGACTTTATTACTTTACACTAATCTGAAATAACTAAACCGTGTGAATCATACTCATATTCTAACAACATCAACATATGTACATTTCAATATTTTTAGGGCCATCTCATTTGTAAAACATACTATGTATCCTAATCAGTATTACACAATTTACATTTGCATGTTGTAGGATATGACGACCCCAATGATCCCAACATACCTATCGAGGAATCCCCTGCTAATAAGAAAAGAATCGACTACCTTGATCGTCATATTTATTATATTCATAAAGCGATCGAGTCAGTAGCTAAGTGCATAGCCTAATGAAAGCAGGACTTCTTCTCACTCATTTGATCAATAATTTCACTAATCCAATTGTATTTGATTCGGTTTTTGAGCAAAGACGGTGTTAACGTGATGGGATACTTTAAAAACGGATACACGGTTAAATTCGGAATTAACTATATCGACTTCCAAAATGGGCTAAAAAGACATCCGAAAGACTCAGCGGAGTGGCTAAAGAAGTTTCTGAAAACAGAAAATCATGAGGAACTTTAAACGTAATCAAATTTTTGTATCCACCATATCTTGTAGTGCTATATATATTTAATTTCTTGTGTATCTTATATGTTCTCCAATGAAAGTGAACGAAGGCTTGAATTTTGCTAATAATGGTAGAGAAAACCGTCGATTTGCCTCCTAAATTTTCACATAGCTTTCGATTTCCCTTCTAAACTTTTTAATTGGAAAATCAAAGACTTAAACTTTTTTTTTTTTTGCCGATATCCCCCCTACTGTTAGTTTTCCATAGATTTCATCCAAATTAATGTTAACTCTTATCACGTGCACATCATGTGACTCTCCTTTGAGGACAAAAGCTTCACTTCGCTATACCTTCAGACACAAAAGCTATAGAATCACACAAATTTGCATAGGTCAACATTTTAGAAATCAAAGGTTTTCAATTATTTTAAAAAACGAAGCAACCGAACTACCCTCGCATGTTGTGCACATGCTTCCATTGAATAGAAATTTGGATGGAATGAATGAAAAACTAACAGCAAGGGTATATCGGCCAAAAAAATTAGTTTGAGTCCTTAATTTTCCAATTGAAAACTTTAGGAGAGAAATCGAAAGTTAAGTGAAAGTTCAGGGAGGAAATCGGCAGGTTATTCATAATGATAAACGATGGAGATGCCTAGACTACCCCCACCAATTTGCCAAAGTTTATTTGAGCCCAGGAAGGCATGAATCTTGGTCTCAATAAAGTAGAATTTAACCTGAGTTTTGACTAGCAATTCTCATTCATTTTGAGTAACACTAAGGGAGATCACCATTGGGGTGCGTTTGTTGCACCAGATTATTTTGGACTAAACTAGCTTAAAAGAGTATGTTAGATTGGTTTGGCATTGACTAACTATTATAAGAATAATGCAGCGTTTGGTGCAGTATTAAACCAAATCATAGATTAAATTATTTTTAGGATCTAGATATTTTTTTGACATATTTTTAATTCTCTCTCTGCCCTCTCTCTACATTTCCTTTCATTTTCTCTTTCTTTTCCCTTTTCTTTTCTCTTCTTTTCCTTTCCAAAGGCTTATGGTTCCTTTCTCTTCTTTACTTTTCTTTTTCTCTTCCTTTTTGAATTCGGGAACTGGGCACAACCCGATGAACCTTAAGTAGCACCTAAAAGACTTGTTGATCGATTCATGAAGGAAAGTGTAGATGATTATGGAACGAAATGGATGGGTCGTGATTTGGCGAGAATGATTGCAGCGCCGCTGCTGAACCTAAGTTGCAGACGATGCAGATGTTGGAGTTGCAGACGATGCAACAAACGACGCAGACTGTGTGGTCGAGCGTGAACGAGCGGATCAGCGTTGGCGTCCAGTTTTTGGTGAATGGCAATCTTGTTTTGCTCACCCAGGAAAGCACCACCGCAGTCGAGCAGGACAAGGAGAGAGAAAAAGAGTGTGGTGGTCTGGTGGTGTGATTTCGTTGGATAGAGGACACGAGCAATAGAGATGATGAAAGCAAGAGAGCACAGAGCAAACGAAGCGGATGGAAGTCTTAGCAGTCTCATTGTTATTTGGGGGTTTCGCTAAGATCTCCTAGCAAAGGAGTTTGTCAATGCGAGTCTCCTTCAATTTCATTAATCTTAATCCCATCACGTAACAAACATGTGACTAGACTAATAAGTAGTCCAATGATTGTTAGTGTGCCCTTGGTGGGCGTTTGTTTTCTCTCACTAACTAAGACTAAACTAAAATGGACTAGCCGTTAGTCCAATACCGTGTTTGTTTTGTGTTGGGACTAACATTAATGAAACTAAAAGGACTCACATGGACAAAACCCTCCACTAAGAGGTCATAGCGAGACCCCCCCATAACCATGTGACTACTAAGACCTTCAGGGGGCATTTGTTGCATATGACTGTCTCGGATTGGATTAGCTTCAAGGACTAAGCTGGACTGGCTTAGACTAGACTAAGCTGGATTAACTTAGTGAAGCGTTTGGTGCAATGTCGGATTAACAAGTAGGATAATGAATAATACTGTAGTTTATTGTCGAAATTAATTTATTATTAATTTCTTCACATAATCTCTCTCTCAGCTTCCCTTCTCGATCTCGAGTCCACCAGCAAGTTGCTCTACTTCCCTCATTAACTTCACAATTTCACCATCTTTCTACTCATCGCCCTTTCAATCTCAAACTTTATCTCACATCATTTGCTTCATCTGGTTTAAAATAAAAACACCACAAACACTCTTCTCCAACTCTAACCCAACATTTTCCTTGCTCTACTCACTCAACTCACTCACAAACGACTCAATCTCCACGGCGGAACCGACTCAGCTCGGACGCCAAATCAGCCTTGCCCTGCACTAGCGACTCCACCTGCTGCTGGCAGTCTTTGGTTTCCTTGACCAGTAGAGAATTCAGCGACTTGAGGTTTTGGAGCTTCTCAGATGGCTCGTCTATGGTGGTGGTGGCGGCAGGAAATATGAGATTGGGGATTTTTTGCGGGTGATGGTTGGTGTTGGGAAATATGAGATGGGGGATTTTTTGTGGTTGATGTTGGTGGTGGGAAATATGAGATTCGAGATTTTAGATGATGATGACCATGGCAAAGCGAATCAGCTTGCTAGGGATAGTCTGCAGATCTTAATTAAATCCCATCGAAATCCAAAATTAAGAAGCCCAGAACTCACAGAGGGGCTCGTAAGGAGGAGGAAGAAGCCGGTCTTAACAAGTCCTATGGTTTGTGGAGGGCCTCGCTAAGAACCTTTAAGGAGGCCTCTAATCCACACGAGTCCCCTTTAGTCCCAGCACCTATCAAACATGGGACTATAGTCTAGTCCAGTCCAGTCTCATTTAATGAGGGCAAGCAAACGCACCCTCACTGTGTCTTCGTCTTCTCACGTTCTCTCTGCGTTGTCATCCTCCTTCTCCTCTATTTGCTCGCTTTGTCTGCTCACATCGCCAACATCGTTAACACTTGCCAACCCAAAATCGCATCGTCTGCTCATTTCGAATCTTGCAGAAGAAACAGTTGCATATTCTCTATACGCTCACCATCGTCTGATTCACTCTGATCCGAATTGCAAAACCCATACGCGAAAGCCGGTAGACAAAGCCCAAATTTGCTGAAATTGCAATACCCACATTTGAATCACGAAACCCAGATTCCATCGCAAAACCTAGACTCGAAATGCAAAACCAAATTCGTTAAAAGCTCTATACCATCTGCATATCTTTCAATCGATAAACACAGATTTATGCATAATAACTTTTCAAGAATAAAAAAAGGAGAAAAACAAGGAGAGCTTTCATTCATTCAAGATAGTTTTCTGGAAAAAGGAAAGGGATAAAGAGAGATGGAGTGCTTTGGTTCTCAAGAAAGAGTGGAAAAAGGATAAAAGAAGATGGAGAACTTTGGTTCTCGAGAATCTGGAAAAATGAAGAGTGTTTTGGAAAAAATGAAAAGGAATAGGAAAAAAATATATTTTATTTTGCTTGTTAGTCCAATACTGCACCAAACGCTTCATTAAATCAATCCATCTTAGTCTACTTTAAGCCAATCTAGCTTAGTCCCTGAAGCTAGTCTAGTTCGAGGTAGTCTGGTGCAACAAACGCACCCTTGGTGTACTATCTTATAAGACAAATGATGCATATAACCAACATCTAATAAGATGGATTGATTAATTGACGTGGCATGTACACATTACTTGCCACATCATGTAGTACAAAATGTGGTTTCCCTAGCATATTTTTCATTGAGATTTATACAAAAAAAATTATTTGCACTCCTGATTTCATCTAATTCATTTCATTTGGATTGTCCTGATAGCTAAAGCCTTCATATTCCATTCTTTCCATAGTTTAGATAAATTTAATGTAAATTATCCTAGTAGTTGTCCAAAAAACAATTAAACAAACGAAGAATGTGTATGCCAGAAAATGGTGCAGAAAAAAAAGTCAATTTCTTAATGTAAAATGAGCTTGGGAGAAATTAGCTAGAAGGTAAAATAAGAGAGGGAACTTTCTTGAAAAGGGTTTGGACTAAGTTTATTTTAATAAAAAAATCATGCTATAACTTTATTTAACTAAAAAGACTTAAATTTTAATAAAAATGACAAAAGAACTTAAATTTTAATGAAAAATACATAATTTTAATATTAAAAAAAGTTTTAAAAAAAATTGATTTGCGGATCCACACCTCCCTCACACAAAATGTTTATGAAACTTTCTACATTGTTTATGAAACTTAACGGTACTACACTATTTATTAAACTTACTACACTGTTTATGAAACTTACGACACTGTTTGTAAAGCAACTACACTGTCTATGAAAACTTACGACACTGTTTATGAAACTTACTACATTGTTTATGAAATTTACTAAACTGTTTATGAAACTTAACGGTACTACACTGTTTATGAAACTTAACGATACTATATTCTTCTCTCTCTTCTTGAATTTTCTTGGCACATTCTCACCTTTCAAACACATTTTCTTCTTCTAATTTTCTTCTATACTCATCAAATTTTATCTGTATCTCTTCAATTTCTTAACTTTCAACACCAATTACTTAATTTTCTTCTATTGTCCCCCCATCTTTTATGTGAAACTTACTACATGTTACGTGAAACTTCACCCAACTATTCAAACATCAACACTCATCTTTTATCTGGTCACAATCTTCGATCACAGCTCAGAAGTAGTCTCACTCTCCGAAGCCACCTCCATTTTCTCAACAACACTGTATCCATCAACAATATTTCCGAACACAACGTGCTTTCCATCAAGCCACGGGGTCATTGCAGTGCAAATAAGAACTGTGAACCATTAGTATTAGGTCTAGAATTTGCTATGGACAATATTCCAGGGTCGGTATGCTTCAAGTCGAAGTTCTCATCTGCGAATTTCGCCCCATAAATCGACTCTCCTCCAATCCCATTACCTCTTGAAAAATCTCCACCTTGGTACATGAAATTAGGAATAATGTGATGAAATATAGAGCCCTTAAAGTGCAGTGGCTTCCATGATAATCCAATCCCCTTGTCTTTAGTACAAAAAGCACATAAATTTTAAGCATTTTCGAGTTTTTTTATCAGCGAATAACTCCATTACAACTTGACCCTCATCCTCCTCACATGCATGAGGCAATTCTGCAGGCAATTGAAATTTAAAATGAATGCAACCAATAACATATTTACGCAAACTAATAAGATATTATATATGTTAATAATTAGGGATTGCTCAAGAGTGAGTGAGTGATTAAAATCATAGGAGGATTTGGTTAGGAATTGATCAAATTCACATATATGCATGCGCTTCCATTAGTAGTTTTTTTTTTTTCTTTTTATTGTCCTTATCATTAAATAAAGTTAGTAGATGGCTTTTAGTTAAAATCCAAAGTTTTGAAGCCTTTTTCATTAGTTTTCCTAATAAGAAAACCTAGTCTCATTCTTTAGGTTAAAATTAAAATAACTCTAAATAGTCTTGATGGATTATCTTAATTGTTAAGAGTGTGTGTAGAAAAATGGGTTAGGAATCTAGTATCGATCATGACATACTGAGAGTTTGCTCCCAGCTAAACAAGAACAAGACACAGATGAGAATTTGTACAAAATTGTTAGCCGACCAACAATGTTTTATGAGCCAAGGTGCCGGCCATTAAATTAAAAAATCAGCAAATTTTGTACCCAAGACAATGTTTTAGATTACATAATACGAGTGATTAGGTGAAAACAAAAACAAGATTATCGATGATATAGAAAAAAATTGACAGGGAAACTTAGGAAAGTGCCAGTGGTTAGTGATAAGATGAAAAGACTTGGGTGGTACGACAATTATAACGCACTTAAGACATTAAATCACAACTAAACCCAAAAATATACATGGGTCGAACAAAATTGAAAAGAGAAGAAGTAACATGAAAAGTTCTAAAAGCATTTAAATATTTAACAAAAAATATTTCATATAATTAAAGGAAACTGAAAGTGAAAATTGTGACGACCCGTCCCTAATTTTTTATGTAATTTCTCCCCGAGTATGTGAATTGACATTTATGCCCTTGTTGGCTAGTGACGTGGACATGTTTATTTGTTCTTAAATTATTTTTCTCGCTATTGTAATTAAATTGTACTCGTCGCTACGAACGCGTGGGCACGCGTTAGACTCGAATCGGACTTGTAACGTTAAAGTTACGCTCCGTCAAAGTACGAGGATAACGGGTAGATTTGTACACGCATGTGTATTAAATTATCAATGTTAGAAACACTGTGCTGGATAGATTTTCCGATTCCTTTTACTGTAGGAAATCTAAAAAACCCTATCCCTAGTTTTCTTTTTAACCCAACCCGTGCCTTCCCTTTTGTCACTCACCAATCAACTTTCCCTCAAACCTCTCAACAATCCCATCATTTCCCACTTCCTTGCAGCCAATAAAAAAAAGAGGACAAAGTATTCCCTTTCTCTTCTTCCTTCTCTCTCTCTCCCAAAGTTCCTTCTTCTCTGCAATAACCTTGAACGAGCACCAAAGCTCGTAGATCGACCCCAAAAACCACACCGTTGTGTTCATCTCACCTCCACGAGCACAACCATACCAACCAAACTCAGAATGGACTAATTTTGACTCGCTAACTCGAAAGGTCCAAATCGAACGAGTTTTAGATCGACATGTTTTCGACCAAGTAACGGTGTTTTAGGACTCGGGAAAGCTCTTTCACAACTCCCCGAGACTCCTAGACTAGTTTTGGTGAGGAGCTGACGTAAAAAACTCGAGGTTTCGAAGAGTTGAGTTTTGGCCTTACATTTCGAGGCATTTTCTGGCCACCTCCGTCCATTTTTTGGACTCCAAAAAGGTATAACGCGATTCTACTCTTCATAAACTTCATTTCCATATAAATTTTGTGAAAAATGGTTAAGAAATGAAGAAGATATGAAAGTTTTAAAATTTTCCTAAAAACTGGCGAAATTTTCCAGTTTCTGGCAAGTTCAGACGACGGTGACTGGTAAGGATCACCGGAGAAGATGAAGGAATATTCCGTGAAAGTTGACAAAATATTCTAACGTCGTCAGGTAACGCCGTTAACTTCTGTTACCTTTTAACGGAATATTCTTAACAACCGTTAGGCCTCTGACAGTCTCTCCCCGAGCCTTCCCACGACTGCGCACCTTGTCACTGTTTAGTTAAATTAATTCTAGTTTAGTTTTAATTTATTCACATATTCACATCACTTACTCTTATAGTTACGTCACCTCACGGTGACGACCAGTATGCTTCGATCTTCTAGGGCTCGGGTGTGTCAGCTTGGTATTAGAGTATAGGTTTAGACATTCTTGCACTTCCTAGTATGTTTTAACTCTTGTTTTCATATGTTAGAACCATGCCACCTCGTAGAGAGTCACGTGCCTCTTCTGAGAATAATTTTCCGGACTTTGGGCAATTTTGTGAGGCTATTGCTAGTACTTTTCAATCTGCACTTCGTCGTCCCCAGAGGAACACCTTGGATACTGTATCCCACCTGAAGATAAATGATTTCTTTGGCAATGAAGCATCGGATAAATTCGAGATTTGGCCCGATCATTTTGAGAAAACCTTTTGAGTCATGAAGCGGCAGTAAAATCTTCCATTAGAAAGATGGGTCGAGACAGTGCCCTGGTTTTTTCATTTAGGAGCAAAATTTCGGTGGATTTAGGAGTCACGTCCATTGTCTGCCATGAATTAGGACATTTTCAAGCGTCTATTTCAAGTTAGATTCATACCTTCAGAGTACTTGGATAGTAAAAATGATGAATTCTCATATCTGAGGCAGGGTAAGATGTTAGCCACTGAATATCATCGAAAGTTCACGGATTTATCCCATTGCTGTCCCAAGATTCCCACGAATCCTAGGGAGATGCTTCATCTTTTTAAGAGGGGAACTCGCAAGAAACTGCGTTTTATGGCAACCACTACTCCATGCACTACCTATCAAGAATTCTTCGAGGTTTTGCTTCGGGTTGAAGATTCGGAGAATGCTCCTGATGATGAGGATGAGAATGATGATAGGAATGCCCAATAGAACAAAAATAGAGGGCAGTCATCCATGGGTCCTCGAATGACTCAAAACTTTAAAAGAAGCGGAAACATCTCTGGATCGTTCAGCGGAGGTTCGAACCCTGGTACACCTCGGAGAGGTAGCAGATCCACTGGCAATTCTCATTTTCAAAGTCAATGAAACTCCAGCAATTCTAGTGCTCAGCATTGTCGTAGTTGCAACACCCGTTATTTTGGCGAGTGTAAGAGCAAAACAGATGATGCTTCACTTGCAGCCAGATAGGGCACATGGCTAATAATTGTCCTCAGAACCAGAAGAATCAGCCTGCTATTCTACCACCTGTAGCCCCCTACAACAGTTTCCAGCACTTAGTACTCATCAGCAGACAGGCTATGGTGAAGTTTTTTACTGTCAGGGAGATGTAGCCCAGTACTAGAGAGGACCATACCAGTACACACATGAGGTTCCTTACTACCATGGAGGCTATCAGCAGTTTCAGGGAGACTATACGCCATATCGGGGTGGTGGATCACATATGTATATTGAAGGGCATTATCAAAACCTAGATATAGCATCTAGTAATTAAGGCTCAAGCAGGCAGGCAAATCCACCTAACTAAGGTTGAGGCAATCAAGGTCCAAGTAATCAGACTCAAGCAAACAGGGGTCTCGAAGGCAGGCAGAATGCTTAGGCTAATTTGGACTTGATTATGGGTACGTTGATGTTCTAGGCCACATTGCTAAAATTTTAATTGACTTAAGTGCTACACATTCAATTATTTCCTATAAGTTTTCTTAAACAACTCAACCACACCCCACTTCCCTCGGCTACGAGTTGGAGTTCTCGATGCCTAGAGGTGAAGTTTGCTACATTAGCTGGGAATATCAAGCATGCCCTGTCCTTATCGAAGATACAGTCATGCCGATTAATCTTGTTCCTTTGGATATCGTTGACTTTGACGTTATCTTGGGCATGGATTGGTTACACTACAATTGTGATAAGTTGGATTGTTATCAAAAGATTGTTACCTTTCACTGACCGGACATGCTTATTGTCACGTTTGTTGGTGAACATAGTGGTATAAAGCATGGAGTTATGACTGCCATAAGGGCGAGGCGACTGTTGAATAAAGGTTGTCAAGGATACTTAACTAATGTGGTGCTAATGGAAGAGACTATTGCATCTGTAGAAGACGTTGGAGCAGTCAAACACTTTCTGGACTTTTTTCTTGAGGATTTACCTGGCTTACCACCAAACCGCGAAGTGGAGTTCACCATCGATCTACTTCCAAGTACTAATCCTATTTATCTTACATTTTACCGTATGGCTCATGTAGAGTTAAGGGAACTTAAAACCCAATTACAAGAACTTGTTGATAATGGTTTCATTCAGCCAAACACTTCCATTTGGGGAGCCCCAGTCTTGTTCGTAAGGAAGAATGACGGAACTTTGAGGCTATGCATTGATTACAAGCAGTTGAATCGGGTGATGATTAAAAATCGTTATCCATTACCTTGTATCGCTGATGTCTTCGACCAGCTTAGAGGTGCCCATGTGTTCTCGAAGATTGACCTAAGGTCTAGTTATTACCAGTTGAAGATCAGAAGCAACGACGTTCCGAAAATAGCTTTCAGAACTCGATTGATAATTATGAGTTTCTTGTGATGTCGTTCGGGTTGACTAATGCACCAATAACTTTTATGGACCTGATGAATTGGGTATTTCGTTTGTACCTCGACATGTTCGTTATTGTTTTCATCGATGACATTTTGGTGTAATCTAAAAGCGAGGCTGACCATGCTAAGCATTTGCGTCTAGTCTTGAAAAAGCTAAGGGATAATCAATTGTATGCTAAGTTCAATAAATGCTATTTCTGGCTGGATCAAGTGTCATTCTTAGGGCACATGATATCAGCTCAGGGTGTGCTTGTGGACCCTCAGAAGGAAGCAACAGGGGAAAATTGGGAGCAACCTCAGATGGTTACTGAAGTGGGAAGCTTCCTTGGTTTTACTGGCTACTATCGATGCTTCGTGAAAGACTTTTTAGCCATAGCACTACCTCTGACAAAATTGACTAGAAAATGAGTTCAGTTCATATGGAGTGAAGATTGTGAACGGAGTTTTCAATAGTCAAAGTACTTTCTCATTCACGCTCCTGTCTTAGCACTTCCCGACGATAGTGGAAACTTCAAGATCTACAGTGATGCATCTCTGTATGGTCTTGGATGTGTGTTAATGCAGTATGGGAAGGTGATTGTGTATGCTTCACACCAGTTAAAGCCTTGTAAGATGAACTATCCTACTCATGATCTGGAGTTGGCATCTATCGTTTTCGTTCTAAAAATCTAGAGGCATTATCTTTATGGAGAAAAGTGTAAAATTTCACTGATCATAAGAGTCTAAAGTATATTTTCACTCAGCAAAAGCTTAACCACCGGCAGCGGAGTTGGGTGGAGTTGCTCAGTGATTATGACTGCACAATCGGGTATCACCCCGATCGTGCGAATACTGTAGGTGATGCCCTCAGCAGGAAATCTCACGGCAGACTTAATGCTCTTTATGCAAGTAGTATTCCTCTTTTAATTGACCTAAGGTCTACAAGGGTTACTTTGAAAATGGATCGACGTGGAGCTTTACTTGCCAGCTTTCAAGTCATACCGGTTCTGCTGGATTGTGTTCTCGAAGCCTAGATGCATGATGCTGAATCTCAGGAGTTGTTACAGGCAGTGTTAGATGGAAAAAAAAACTTCAGGATTCGAAGGCCTGATGGTATGCTGATGCAAGGTGATCAGATATGTATGATGAATGTTCATGAGCTAAAGAAAGAGATACTGGATGAAGCCGATATTTCTGCTTACGCGATGCATCTCGGGAGTACCAAGATGTATCATACCATCTGACCCTTCTACTGCTGGCCATGCATGAAAAGAGAAATTGCAGAGTATGTTAGTCGTTGTGTAGTTTGTCAGCAGGTCATGGCGGAAAGGAATAAGCCATTTAGGTTGCTACAACCACTCCCGATACCTAGTGGAAATGGGAAGATATTACAATGTATTTCTTGTACAAGTTACCTCGCACACGAAATGGTTACGACAGTATCTGGGTGATAGTTGATCAACTTACCAAGTCAGCACACTTCATACTCGTTCATGAAAATTACTTGTTGAGTCAGTTGGCCGAGTGGTTTATCTCTGAAGATGTTAAGTACCATGGTGTTCCAATTAGTATCATTTCTGACCGGGACCTTTGATTCACTTTGAAGTTCTGGGTAGCTTTCCAATAAGCTTTGGGATCGAGACTACTCTATAGCACTACCTATCATCCTCAAACTGATGGGCAATCAGAGAGAACTATCCAGACATTGGAGGATATGTTAAGATCATTAGTTCTACAGTTCGGAGACGCTTGGCACAAGCAATTACTGTTGATAGAGTTCGCCTACAATAACAGCTTCCATTCTAGCATTGGTATGGCACTATTTGAAGCGTTGTATGGAAAACCATGTTGTACCCTTCTGTGTTGGTCCGAAGTTGGTGAAAGAGTTTTAGTGGGCCCTAAAATCATGGATAAGATGACGTAGAACATTCAGGTGATAAAGGCTAACCTGAAAACAGCCCAGGACCAGCAGAAAAGTATCGCCGACAAACATTCCACCGAAAGAGTTTATAAGGTTGGTGATTGGGTATTCTTGAAGCTATCACCATGAAAAGGTGTTGTACGATTCGAAAAGAAATGGAAGCTCAGCCCTAGGTACATCGGACCGTACCAGATCGTTGAGCAAGTTGGCGAAATTGCCTATCCACTCGCTTTACCACCAGAGTTGTCGAAAATATATAATATGTTCCATGTGTCGATACTACATAGATATGTCTTTGATCCGTCACATGTGATCCCTCATCAGCCACTAGAGATCAATCTAGATTTGACTTATGACGAGGTACCAGTGACGATTCTCGATTGGAAGGACAAGGTTCTCAAAAATAAGACTGTTTGATTGGTGAAAGTCTTGTGGAGGAACCACTCAGTTGAGGAAGCTACTTGGGAGACAGAAGAACGCATGCGAGATATGTATCCACGTCTGTTATTTGATTATGATCTCTAGTCAGTGTTGAAATTTCAGGGATGAAATTTTCTTAAGGGGGTAGGTTGTGATGACCCGTTCCCAATTTTCTATGTAATTTCTCCCCGAGTATATGAATTGACATTTATGCCCTTGTTGGCAAGCGTTGTGGACATGTTTATTTGTTCTTAAATTATTTTTCTCACTATCATAATTAAATTGTACTCGTTACTATGAACACGTGGGCCCGCGTTAGACTCGAATCGGACTTGTAACGTTAAAGTTACGCTCTATCAAAGTACAACGATAACAAGTAGATTTGTACATGCATGTGTATTAAATTATTAGTGTTAGAAACAATGTGCTGGATAGATTTTCGGATTCTTTTTACTGTAGGAAATTTGAAAACCCATATCCCTAGTTTTCTTTTTAACCCAACCCGTACCTTCCCTTTTGTCACTCACCAATCAACTTTCCCTCAAACCTCTCACCAATCCCATCATCTATCACTTCCCTGCAGCCAATCAGAAAAAAAAGGAAAAAGCATTCTCTCTCTCTTCTTCCACTCTCCCAAAGTTCCTTCTTCTCTGCAACAACCTTGAACAAACACCAAAGCTCGTAGATTGACCACAAAAACCACACCGTTGTGTTCATTTCAGCTCCACGAACATAACCATACCAACCAAACTCAGAATGGACAAGTTTTGACTCGCTAACTCGGAAGGTCCGAATCGGATGAGTTTTAGATCGACGTGTTTTCGACCAAGTCACGGTGTTTTAGGACTCGGGGAAGCTCTCTCACAACTCCCCGAGATTCCTAGACTAGTTTTGGTGAGGAGTTGAAGTCCAAAACTTGAGGTTTCGAAGAGTTGAGTTTTGGCCATACCTTTCGAGGCATTTTTAGGCCACCTCTGTCCACTTTTTGGACTCCAAAAAGGTATAACGCGATTCTACTCTTCATAAGCTTCATTTCCATATAAAGTTAGTGAAAAATGGTTGAGAAATGAAGAAGATATGAAGGTTGGAAATTTTTTCCAGAAACCGGAGAAATTTTCCAGTTTCTGGCGAGTTCAGAATGTGGCGAACGGCGGCTACTAGTGAAGATCACCGGAGAAGACGGCGGAATATTCCGTCAAAGTTGACGGAATATTCTAACGCCTTTAACGTATGTTACCTTTTAACGTAATATTCCTAACGGTCGTTAGGCCTCCGTCAGTTTTTGCCTACGTGTGGTGCCGCGTATGGCCGTGCCATAGCCGGCGCGTGGTGTCAAGTAGATCGATTTCATATATTTAAACCCTAGGTTTAAGCAAACTATGGGGGTTTTATTTAAG
Organism: Malus sylvestris; assembly: GCF_916048215.2. Taxonomy (NCBI): domain Eukaryota; kingdom Viridiplantae; phylum Streptophyta; class Magnoliopsida; order Rosales; family Rosaceae; genus Malus; species Malus sylvestris. Next base: position 22,586,735 of record NC_062269.1, read on the forward strand.
TTTCCATATATGTGTTTAATTAATTTAAATATAGTTATTTCACATATAGGGGAAATGTATCCTGAGGACTTGAGGGGTTAGGCAAGGATCGGGGGTTACAATTCGATGACGTATTTGTGAGTGGGCAGTTTGTTTTTATACCTATAAATAGTTACAGTTTCCATAAATGCGTATTTACTTCATTTTTACACTTATATTGCCAAGTATCGTTATTGTGATATTAATTGTGATAAATGCTAGTATATGGTTGGGATATTATTGTCATGACATTCACGTATATTTGTACATGCTCATCTTGCTGCACCCTAGTGTTAGTACTCGCCCTAAGGCCAGGGCCAGTCCTTCACGTGTATGTTCACATCCGCACCGTTCGCTCGCCTTGGATCCAAGTTAGGTGCCAGTCCTGTCGTTCAAATTGCATTAGGCAATGGCGACTCGTTTGTGACTGTGCTTCTGCACCAACCTTCACATGATCGTAATACTAGAGCGTATTGATTACATCTAGTCCTGTTCGTGTCAGAGATTATCTGTATGAACTCATGTGTCAACTTAGATAGATGAACAATTGATTATACTTGATTATCACATGATTATATTACTGTGGCATTTGATATATCATGATTTGGCATATTTCTAGCTATATTGCTATTATACTATTGTTTACATACTTACGTAATATGTTTTAAGGAAACTATACTTGTTTTACAGCGAAGGGTTACTATATTTGAAATTAAAGGTTTTTCTTACAAACGTTGTTTTGCTGATCCACTCAACTTTGTTTTTCGCCCCTCCAGGACCTAAATAGTTGTACTCTCTATGGCATTCGAGGGACCTTTGGCAGTTCTTACATTATCTCTGTTTAGAAGTATGAACTTATCCACTGTTGTGTAATAAGTGTGCTTTAGCTACTTTGACTACCTTACTGTAGTCGTACTGTCTATTATGCTCTGAATAATTGTAGTGGGTTCTTCCCACGACTGTGCAATCTTTCACTGTTTAGTTAAATTAGTTCTAGTTCTAGTTTTACTTTATTCACATATTCACATCACTTACCCTTATGGTTACGTCACCTCACAGTGACGACCAGCATGCTTCGACCTCCTAGGGTCGGGGTGTGTCAAAAATTCATATGATATGATCAACCCTATATAATTTGGACAAAAGCAAGATGATATGAAAATTCAAAAAGAGGAAATTTATGAATTTTTGAGGAAACTGATAATACATCATTTTTAACTTCTTACATATCTTTAATTATTTAATCTTTCGTTTGGTTTATTCAATCCGATTGAAAATCACATCCCACATTTAAAGCTTTGTAGAAGACCAGTTTTTGCATACATAAGCACAGCTACATAGCAGATATGTCCCCTTTTATATATTCAAGTTCTAAAACTTCTACGTTAAATGAGATTCCAACAAAATATAGTATTTCGGAAAGAAAAAAAAAGAAGTAAAAGAGTGTTGTATTGTTAGAAAATTTAGTACAAAAATATTGTTAAAATATCATTGTAAAAAAAAAAGCATGGTCATAAAGTATAACCACTTTAACTTGTTATAATGTAAGTTCACAATGGTGTGATGATTCAACATATAATACTATGTTGTCGGTCATTCTAAACTAACTATTCAAACAATAATTGACAACATTCAACTATTTACATTGACGTCGGCAAAGAAAACAATGTAGAGTGATATTATATGCTTGATTCAAGCTTATATAAAATGTCTAATACATTTTGTGTATGACTTTTTATATAAGGATTGGTTGTTAGTTACCATAACACCAAAACGAGGAAAGTACATATTATGTAGAGTGGTATTATTCACATATCTCTTTTTTTCTCTAACACACTTTGTTAATTTATGTCATTTAATTTTTTTCACTTTATTCAATCTGACAGTAAAGAATTTAAAAAAAAAATGTGCGAAAAGTAAAAAAAAAAAAAAATTTGTGTGAATAACACTACTCATTTTGTAATTTAGTAAAGGATAACGCTATGAAGACTAAATATGTAGACTAAATTTTGTAAACTAAAGAACAGGAAAGTTGATTATTGAATTATTACGTAAGTTTTAATTAACGTGTTTAATTTTAAGAGTAAATTGTAGCTATGGTCCCTTAACTTTAACTCAATTGGAGCAATGGTCCCTCAACTAAAAATCCATTACCTTTGGTCCCTCAACTTATCAAAACGTGCAGCTATAGTCCCTCAACTAAAAATCCATTACCATTGGTCCCTGAACTTTAATTCAAGTGGAGAAATGGTCATTTAACTTTAATCCAATTGTAGCAATGGTCCTTACAATATAACTCGTTTTGACAAATTTTTTGACATAGTTGACGAAAAGAACCATACTTATACACTTTGATGAGTTGAGGGACCCTAATTATATAAATGGTCATTCCAATATAGCTTATTTTGACAAAATTTTGACAAAATTGATGAAAAGGACTATAGCTATACATTTTGATAAGTTGAGGGACCAATGGTAATGAATTTTTAGTTGAGGGACCATTGCTCCAATTTGATTAAAATTGAGGGACCATTTGTACAATTTACTCTAATTTTAATTGGTAACATATTATTTAATTTGTAAATTTATTCTCCTAGTATTTATAAATGGGGAATGAAGAAGCTAGAGACTTCTTGTTCTTTAAGGTCAAAAGTTCAAACAAATTGTTGGAGGAAATCTGCTTGGCCTTATGGAATCGAGTCTAATTTGATTGAAAAGCAATAAGAAAACGTGACACGTCAAAGATATAAAAAGCAGAGCAACAGACGTGTTGATTTGCTCTCAAATTAATCAATAAAGGCAAAGAAGAAAGAAAAGTAGATAATCATGCATGCATGCATGCATGGAAAGACCGAGTAGTAGTACTAAGTACATGTAATACTACTAGTACTGTTTATCCTGACTAATGACAGATACCAAATCAAAACAAAACCATGCAGTCAAAGTCTCGAAGATGCACGAGAGAAGCATTCCGAAAGCTACAAATCGATATTTTACTCTGTTTTATTACTTTTTCCCTTCTTTTTTGGGTTGTTCTGTGGTTGAGCTTGGAAAGAGGAGGGTTGATTTTTGAAGTTTGAAGAAAGAGAGCATCGGATTGATTGGGAGGGACGAAACATCACATGAGTTGCGTGTGTCGGTCTCCAAGGTAAAGAATATGTGAAATTAAACGTGAAATTATCACATTTCTCAACTCTTTCTTTTATGAGGGGAGCAACATGCTTTGGGAGCTCGTTTACCAACAACACCAACATGAGAATCATCTTGATTTTTTTTTTTTTTTTTTTAAGAGACGATAGTATCTGCATTAAAGGATGAGAGAGTGGGTTAAGCAAGAATCATCTCGCCTTTAATTCATTTGAAAAAAACAAGTTTTATTTTTCAAGAAACATGAAACACCTCTACACCCCCAATATGCAATTTCTCATAAAAGAAAATGTTAATACGAGTTGCACGTCAATGATTTTTAATAGTTGATACAATCATCAATTCTTTTTTAATGATCCGTAGTACTCATTTTTGTGTAAGATATAAACTTGTTAAGGAATATTAAATGAATGAACCGGATTACTTTCATATTACACATGTAATTAAGTAAATTCGTTACACCTAATAATGATTGTGTTTGAAATTTACGAGTATATTGACGTATAATTTACTTTTACAAATCACATTTTATGTATGCTAAACATGATGGTTCATGGCATTACTTTAAACTAGACGGATTGGCATAGGTCCTAATTACGTTGTTAATCATATAAGGAAAATATGATTAACAAATTGTATTATCATCTCACTAGTAGTCTCAACGTATTTGTTGGTTCCAATCTAAAAGATTAAAATATTTCCAAGTCAAGTCAATAAACATCGATCATATCTCCATTTGTCTTACAATCTTAGTATTGACTAATTTATACGCGTGTATTCATGGAAAATTAGGGTTGGGAAAGTTGAAAACAACCATTTGGTCTTTTTCTCGTGCTTACTTTTCTTTTTCTTTTTCTAATGGTTAAAAAAACATAGTTGCCGCACAAAAAGGAACAAATAAAGGTGTTAAAATGTCTTTGTACCTTATATAAACCTACCCAGGTGAATCTTGACAAAAGACACAGCCTTGGGCCTACATATGTCAAATGATGCTCGGTGGGTCTGCATATCCATTCAAGTCATAAAATGAGGCATGCAGAGACAGGGACTTCCATGAGGTGGGAGCCTTTCCAACCATAAATGGAACCACCCATTTTCATTCATATAAAAAATAAAAAATAAAAACTGAAAATATGAGCGCACTTCTTGCAATTCAATTTTCATTAACTAAAGCCTACAATTGTAAAATTTTCTAATAAAAAAACTCAATGACTAGGCTCCAATTAAGCAATATCCATAATTAAGTATGACTTGGCAGAATTGGTACTTTTGGATGTCTAAATTACCCTTAATATTATTGACTTTGGGTCTATTACTTGTTATCTACATTTATTTTATATTATTTCATTCAATTAAACGTTTTGAAATGTTTATGCAGATTTAGAAAAGAAAAATTTTAGTGTCATGATTTCAATGCATATTGTCACATCTTGTCCCAAAATATTAGTTTCGATGATGTGAAATGTCTAAATTACCCTTGGACATTGAGTTTGTTATGTGGTGTTGTGGTTAAGTTTGGGTTTAAACTTAATTGGTTAGTTCCTAAGTTGTTGGAACTTAAAGTTAATAATTTTTTGTGGTGATTAATGACTCAAAATTGGACCACACACACACCTCCAGTTGACCTTTCTCTTTCCTCCCTCCCTCGGATCTTCTTCCATTTCTGTACAACCAGTACAGACAACCTTCAAACTCCTTCAACCAGTAGCGGATCGAAGCTGGGGAAGTGATTTTTGTGTTCCTTGCAAGTCCAGGAGCTTATCTATACCATTTTTGGTAAGTGAAACCCTCGAAAACCCGAGAACTCAGAATCTCATATTTGATGCACTGTTCATGTGGTCGTAATTATGGATGTTTCAGGTGATTTGAAGCTTTTAGGACGTTTTAAAACATCCCTACGAAGCTCGGAGAAGAAAAACCAAGTAAATTGGACGTCGGGAAAGTGAGATTGGCGAGTTTTAAGTTTGGTCGGATTCTCGTGGATTTTTCCGACAAGATCCCGTGAGTTTTAGGTCCTAAAACTGGTAAGGGAATGTTCTACAAGTTAAAAGCTTCAATTTGGTACTGATTTCATGAAATTTGGATGAAAAACAACTAAGATATAAAGGTTTAAAGTTTTTCCAGTTTTTCTGGCAATGACGACAGTCTGGCGAACCAAAGGAGACGACGGAATATTCCAACGGCGTCAGGTTAGTTTTAACGGTATATGCTACTTTTTAACGGAATATTCCCTAACGTCGTTAGGGTTACTGTCAATGTGCACAGCACGTGCCTGCGCGTGGGCAGCGCGTGTGGCCGTGCCCTTGCCTGCACGTGACGGCGCGTGAAGGCTCCAAAAATTATTTTAAAAATTTGGGGATGTTCATGGAGTTGTGTAGGTCACCATGGTATATTCATATACCTCATTTGAGCAATGTATGAGAAGTTATTAGCTAGTATTGGTTATGTGCTTTGAATTAACTGTTTATAGTTGTTTCGCATGTAGGGGAGACTTATCCCGAGGACGAGCGTAGTCAAGGGCGACTCGGAGGCTACGATCCTTCAACATACTAGTGAGTGGGCTTTTGGTTTTCAGTATATATTTATATACTTGATATTTTCCCAGAAAATGCGTTTAAATGAATGTATGCTTTGAAATGTCATGCACATAAATGTATATTCAGCATATGAATTAGTATATGATGCGTAATATGAATTGGTGCGGTGGACGCTCAGGTAGGTACCAGGTGAGTTATGTTTTATTATATGAGATATTGATTATATGAGATGTGATTGAAAGCTTATAAACCTGCACCCCAGGTGATTGTAATTTAGCCAGAGATATGGTTCAGGCCTATTTATGATGTCACCTCCCGCACCCTATGCTCACATTGGATCCAATTTAGGTGCACATTCTTGTCATACAAACCATTATAGGTGGTTCCGACTCGTAGGTGAATAGCGATTTATCGCACAGCTATAATGAGAATGTAGTAATGAGCATAATTATATTACACCCAGTCTTGTCGTACAGACCTTTTCAATGGTTCCGACTTGTGTGCATTGTAGTGCCGTATAGGTCATTTGCAGTGACTCCGGCTAGATAAACTAATGAGCTATGAATTCAGCCGTACAGACTTCTGCAAGGGTTCCGGCTAATGTGTTATTTTCCATGAATTTATTTTCACCTGAATTACTTATCTTGTTTATATCTTGGCATGGCACATTTATGATTATCATTATGTGTAGCATGATTTGAATTGATATATATGTATATATATGTATATGTGTATATGTTTATATTCTATTTCTGGGAAAAATTATACATGTTTTACGGCGAGGGGTTAGAGCATTTGAAAGTTAAATGTGTTCTCAAAACATTTGTTTTTACCCACACATATTTTTTATTTTGCGCCCCTCCAGGTTTTAGGTAGACTTGCTGATGGAGGCATTGAGGATCTCGGCGGTTCTAACAAAATAAAATATTCGTAGGATATCTTCTGGTACTGTATAACTAGTACTTGTCCTACTGGACTGTACCTAGACTTTCTATGCTCTGATTAGAAGTATTTACTCATGTATCTCACTCTTAGCATTTTCTGCATATTAGTACACATTAGTAACTTTCAGTTTTTATTTATTCATATATTTCTTATCCTTATTGCTTCCGCAATGTGCACATGGCTATGTCACCCTCACATGATGGCCAGCATGCCTCGATCTCGGTCGGGGTGTGTCACATATTAATAACAAAAATGACATGATATTAGAGTTTTGATTCCTTATATAGTTGTTTTCACATTTATGTAAAAATGAGCCTTTTTTTTCCCTTTTCAAATAATTGTAACAGGTAAATTAGTATTTTTCACAAATATACAAATGTTATTTTATTCAAAATTACCAATATTTTACATATATAAAATAACAATATAACTTCCAGGTAAAATAATACATGCAAAAAAATTACCTATAAAATAAAAAAATAAATACTATTTGATTCAAAAGTTAATTAAGTTATTTGCATACGCATATATATATATATATATATATATATATATATATATATAATATCAAAACATGCCTAACATATGTAATACATGCAAAATAATTTACCTACAAAATAAAAGGATGTTTTTAGCCAATTGATTCAAAGTTAATTAATTACCTATATTCTACTTAAAAATATAGGTAATTTATTTCACACATATATAATAATAACAAAATGTGCCTAATGTATACATGCAAAATAATTTACCTACAATGATTGTCAAACAAATATAAGAAATGGAACAGATGATGGTAAGACAAGTATAAAGTAGATACTTTTGTAATTTACCTACAGTATAAATGAATGTTGATTGATTGCAAACAACACATAATAATAACAAATGTGCCTAGTATATGTAATAATACATGCAAAATTATTTACCTACAAAATAAAAGGATGTTTTTAGCCAATTGATTCAAAGTTAATTAATTACCTATATTCTACTTAAAAATATAGGTAATTTATTTCACACAAATATAATAATAACGAAGTGTGCCTAATGTATACATGAAAAATAATTTACCTACAATGATTGTCAAACAAATATAAGAAATGGAACATATGATGGCAATGCAAGTATAAAGTAGATACTTTTGTAATAATAAATCACTGATTTGCCATAATTATGGTGGATAATTAAATTCATCAACATAATTAGGGTTTTGTGGCACAATTGTAAATATTTTGAAAATAATAGGTATTTATTTGTTTACATGGCAGTTTATTTCAAATTTAAGAAATGGAACATATGATGGCAATGCAAGTATAAAGTAGATACTTTTGTAATAATAAATCACTTATTTGCCATAATTATGGTGGATAATTAAATTCATCAACATAATTAGGGTGTTGTGGCACAATTGTAAATATTTTGAAAATAATAGGTATTTATTTGTTTACATGGCAGTTTATTTCAAATTTGGGTTTTATTTGGATGTTTAAAACGAGATGGGTTTTTTGTCAAGAAAATAAGTGTTGCATGGGCTTATATCTACAGAACCCAAAAAAATAAGAAAGAAATTAATTGCTAACTTCGCCACGGCAACCTACTCTTTCAGGAGCTGAGAACACTTATAGAGGCATTTCAACTTCTACTGCCTACCATTGAGTGACATAACTTTTTAGTTAGAATCAGTTACTAATTATTTATTTTAATACATATCATCTTTTATCAAGATTGTTAGTACTTTATTTGGCAAATAACGAAAATTTTTAAGAGAACTATACACAAATAAAATCCATTACAAATGTTCAATTAAAATATTACTAAAAGACACCAGAACAAATAGTAAGAGTGCCTTAAATTGTTATTTTCAATTAAATGTTTTTTTTTTACAAGTTCTATTTGTGCACGTTTCTCAACTTTTAATATGTGACAATCATATCATGACATAGTGTTATATATGACTTGTTATAATATAAGCTGTTAAACTCAAACTGTACTATAACTCAATCTTGGGGTGAAGGTCATATTGAAAAATTTGTCAACAAGACAAATGAAGGTTGGTCAGAGTGGAAGGGGCTCTGGTCGCTTAAGCAAGTGGTCTCGGTTTCGAGCCCTTGTGGATGCAGAAAACTTTCTTGGGAGAGGTCCCCGCATATGCGCCCGACAGTACCTCGAAGGATTAGTCATGGGCTTTGCCTGGGGATACCTTGGGAAACCAAAAAAAAATGTCAACAAGACTCTTCATAAGTTTTGCTTAGATGCTTTGTGACATACATGCATGCTAATGTGATGTATTAAATTCACTCAAGTTACAATACGTGTAAACTCACATATAAAGTGTACTTTTTCAAAAGTTATCATAAGATCAAATGGGACTTGGGAGTTTATTTCACATGAAATGGCTTGAAAATTTGTCAACTTCTCAAGACTTAGGTGGGGGTTGCCCCCTAATTTGGGGAAGTGAGAGGGGGCAAAGGACATGTAGATGCTCTGCGTCCATATAAACATTGCCGAAAGCTATAAAACAAAGAGAAGCAGTTGGGAAGTTGCAGTAACAACTTTTGCATCCAACACTACACAACACTGTGACAGAAATCAGCGTTTGAATTTTTGCACAATTTTTCTCACAGAAAGACTGAGAGACTCACTCAGCTCCTCAATAATAATATAAGAAGAATTATATAAATACCTAGTCAATAAAGTGTGAGATTTTGTTTTGGGTAAAGTGAAGTGTGAGATGGGTTCACATGGATTGCACCTAGTGATTTCAGAAGAGTCATCCACATATTACAAAGGGATCATATGCTTCATGGAGTCCTAGAGGGTGCACATGAGTCCACTGTAATTTTCTGCAGGGAAAAAAAAAGAATTTTCGATGCCTATATATAGAAAATTAAATTAGGGTTTTGGTTAATTTCTAGGGATTTTCGTGGGTGATGGACTTTACAAACTTGATGACACGGTGATTGTGTACAAAAGATGAAAGATATCAATTCCTAGGTATCAGTCCAAAGTTCAAGAGAGATAAGGATTGGGGAAAAAAATTAGTACGAGAAATATTGATATGGCAGTTGACAACAGTGTTTAGGGTTACAGATATTAATTTTGGGTTGAATAAGTTTCTCTTTTTCTTTCTCTCTTGTCACTTTCAGTTGTTGGAAAAGATTATGAATTGCTTCAATGGTAGATTGCATTCATAATTTAATACACACACACACACACACACATAAAATACTACTAGGAAAATCACATGTTTATGTGTGAATATATCGTGATTGTTGTGTGTTATAAGCGCATTATAATGTTATGGGTCTCATTTTATGTGAAGAATTGTGATAACACTCAAGTTTAATTTAAAGCATTTTATTGCTCCTCTAACTTCCTAGTCTAAATAATATCATTTGTTAAAAAAAAAAAATTTAAAGCATCTTTTTTGCACGTAAGGTGAAAATAACTTATCTATCTCGATGTTACGTTGTTTAACATGAGGAGTGAGATATAAGAATAAAAAGCACTACAAAAGCATGCATTGTATCACAAGGATCATATTAAACGATTACCCTTTCAAGCCCTAGTCCTCGTTTTGAAGTTTTTCTAACATAACTGAAAACGCTTTTGGTGAAAATGGCAAAAGACATCTTTGAAAACCTGGCTTTTAAGCTTCTACGCAAACCGCTAAAACAAGAATGAATAATGACCCTTTAATGAAAGTTTCTGGCAATCCTACCCTCCATTAATCTTTATCATCTCCTTTCTGCTCCTCCCAGCTTCATCTCTACTAAAGATCTTTGAAGATTTGTGTCGCCCTCACTGTGAATCTACCTCGTCCCTCCCCGTGAAGATCTGAATCGTCACCACCAGAGACCCACAAGGGTCTCCAGGAGGAGAGACCTAGACTGCTATCATCACAAATTAACCAAAGTTGTTATACTCAAATGTGCTTGAAACTAAATCAGAATTAGCAAAGGAAGATTGCGTGTTCTGAGAAACCACAAATTCGCAAAGAAAGATTGCGGCGGGGAGGTCTTTCTTACAACCTTGCGGCGAGTGAGGGAGGAGTGGAATCGGGTTTCTGGGTTGCGGGGAGCAGAGCGAGGGAGGAGTGGAATCGGGTTACTGGGTTGCAGGGAGCAGAGTGGGCGCGCGGCGAAGCTGATGAAGGTAGTAATAAGGTACTCCGCCGTTTCAAGTGGGCGCGGCGCGAAGCTGCTTCTACTGCCCCAGCACGGTGTAGAAGGCACGGCTCCCATTTCAACAAATGCAGAAAAGTCGTTTCGAATGCACTGAGTGAAGAAATTGAACCGATGACGACTAGAATAAGAGGGCCGGCTAGGGGATCTCGAAGGTGCAATTGGCGGAGGTCGTCAATGGCGATGGAATTACAGAGAGTGTTTGGGGGATTGGATCTTCGGCGGAGATTGAAATCGAGATATGAGGCATCAACTGTTTATTTCATAAAACATATTATTTAATATTACTATTATTATTATGATAGTAATATTAAATAAAATATCATAATAATAATATAGTATTATACACTTTTTGATCATTTCACACCGTCACAGCTATTTTACATAAAAGTTTATCAAACACTCTGCTGTTTTATTTCACAACTGTTTATTCTCACAACACAGCAGAAACAACTTTTTTTCAAAGCACATCAATACCAAACAAAGCCTTAATATAGGGAATTGTTATTAGTATTCCAAAAATCTCATTCTAGACTCTAAACTTTCTATATTAGGAAATAAAAATATACTTGTGATGAGTGTAGAATGAAATTTTTGGAGTGCAATAACACTTCCCTTAATATATTGGATAATACCAAGGAGACTAAATTTGCAAACTAAATGATGTATCACCAATAAGAATAAACACGTTTATCAACGTGTAAGTAATAAACTAATCATAAACTTTCATGTCCTTTAATTTTTAAAACTTTATTTACAGATTTAGTTTTCTTAATATTACTCTAATATATTAAAGAGACCCATTAATATATTAAATCTCATTAGGTAAGTCATGGACAATTATTTTTATTTCCGTGACTCCTAAGCAAAAAACATGTTCTATTTACCTGCGGTTTTCACTACAAAACCCATGCAAAATCAATTTAATATATCTCCTACTCCTGTAATTAGAAGGTTGACAGGTGTGTGGAATTTTGAGGATGGGAAAATAAACTGCAACATAATAAATAACTTTGTAAGGGGTGCAATTCGGACGGTTTGAATAAGTTCGAGGACCAACTCGATTTCGCAAATTTGAATTCAAATCCATAAATATTCGGCCACGTTATGATAAGTCTAATCTAAATTCAATTTTCGTCCAAAAAATAATCTAAATTTGTAAAATCGTGGCCAAAATATGAAATCTATAACAAAATAATTCTATATGAATACAAAAAGTTAACCGTGTAAACAATGATAACATTTGAAGATATCCTAATACCATAAACTAAAACAAATTCAACCAAACATTTTTTGCATGGTAAATAGTAATCCGTTTGGATTTATCATGTATCAACGCAAATCCTCACTAAGAAAACGACTGACTTGCAAAAAGTTATCTGACATTTCTTTTTTGAAATTGATATTATCTACATTAAGGGGAGAGGATGAGCTTAACCTCATAATGGATTAGCAATAATGTGGTTCAAATTCTCCTTTGACGAGAAATGAACCTAAAATCTCTCACTTAGCAATGAAGAGAAATACCACTAAACTGTAGTATTAAGTGGCAAAAGTTCTCTGACATTTAATGCTGATTTACACCTTAAAGAAGAATATAAATATTCCATTAAGTGATTAATTTAAGTTTCCTGAAAACCCTAATCATGTTTTACCAAAAACTTGAGTTAGAATACTTAACAAAATTAGCATGATGACACCCACACTATGAGGTGTAATGTTCCTGATTAGGTTTACACAAGAAAAAAAGAAGGATATTAAGTTATTTATTTGACATTTCCAAGATCTTAAAAAAGGAAGAAAATAATTATAGAAAAAGGAGAGAAATAAAAGGATCCTATTCTGGCTAGTCTCCTCAGCCTTTCCAGATGACCAAACTGACAAATCTCCAATAATTTCCTCCCTCTCACCCACTTGGAATTGAATTCCTATTTTCTTTTTTAATTAATTAATTAATTATCTCTCTCTCTCTCTCTATATTAAAAAACAAACGCTTCCTGTGAAATGTCTGACCCGATAGTTTAGTCACAAAATCTGCATGTGTACGTTGCTTTACCATCTCTTTCCTCTCTTTAATGCTCTCTCTCTCTCTCTCTCTCTCTCTCTCTCTCTCTCTATATTATATACAAATACAAACCCACCACCGTAAAAATTTATAAATAAATAAAAAAGAGGAAAAATAAAAGCTTTAAAAAGACACAGCAAACTAGGCATCCTAGGCCACATCTCCTCCTCCTTTTCCTTTTCCAAGTTTCCTGTTACTTTGGTTCAATTCAATCCCATTTTTCTGTACTCCCCATTCATTTATTTACTATTTTATGTTTGGTCTCTTCATATATATGCTCCCCACCACCTTTCTGATCATATACCCCAGTGAAAGAAAAGAGAGAGAAAAACTAGTTTTTGGGTGCAAGAACAGGTTGAGGAGAAGGCCTGAGGGATTTGGAGAAAAGGGTTGGCTTCAAGTTTTGATCTTTTGGGTTGGTTGGTTTCAAGTTTTGATCTTTTGTTCGTTTGGTTGATTGAGAAATGGCCATCGAAGCTCAGATGTATCCGGAGAATCTTGGGTTTCCATTGTTTGGCTCACAGGATTGGATGGTGGAAAATTGTGGTGGTGGTGTCGGTGGGTTCAGTCAGTTTAGTTTAAATGCTCAACAGAAACACCAACTGCAACAACAATCTCAGCAGCAACAACAGCTTCTACACAACCAGCAGCAGATAATGGATCAAAATCTCTGCTTTGAAAACAGTTTTCTTGTCCCCACTTTGGAAAACAACAGCAGCAACATTATGGCCTCCTCCTTTTCTCAAACATTGGAAGCTCAGGTTGCCAAGCAGAGGCAAGAGATTGATCAGTACATCAAATTACAGGTTAGAATTTAGAACCCAATTTTCACCACAAATTGTGATTTCATAACTTGGGTTTCATCCCAATTTTCAGTAAAAAATGTGATTTTATGACTTGGGTTTAATCCATTTTTTCTTGAAATTTATTTTGGTTTCATGATTTTGGATTATTCTTTATGTATTTTTTTTCTTTGGTAAAAACAGAATGAAAGATTGAGATTGGTGCTGCAAGAGCAGAGAAAGCAGCAACTCGCAATGCTGCTGAAGAAAATAGACTCCAAAACACAAGCGCTTTTAAAGCAGAAAGACGAAGGAATCACACAAGCAAACAGAAGACGAATGGAGCTCGAAGATTTTCTCAGAAAATTGGAGGCAGAAAACCAGGCATGGAAAAGAGTAGCACAGGAAAACGAAGCCATGGTCGTGTCATTAAACAACACACTGGAACAGTTCAGGGAGAGGGCCACGTGTTGCCCCTTGAATGGTGCAGAGGATGCAGAGTCCTGCTGTGACAACTACAGAGAAGGAGAGGGTGATGATGGAGTAGGAGGTGAAAAGATGAAGGCTTGCAGAAGATGTAATTCTAGGAGTTCGTGTGTGCTGTTTCTTCCCTGCAGGCACCTCTGTTCATGCAAAGATTGCGAGGCCATTCTGGATTATTGCCCGGTTTGTAGAACGCCAAAGAAGGCCAGCATTGAGGCTTTGATTTTCTAGGCTGATTTTCCGGGAAAAAGTGGACTGGAAAAAAGGAAAAATAAATAAATAAAGAAAGTGACTTGGAAATGCTTTGGTTTTAGCAGCATGATGTTATGATGACGGTAATGTGAATAGAATCAATTTCGATGCAATTTTTCTTTTCTTATTTGGTGTTTATTTAACTAATGAATTAATTTTATATTTCCTTTTTGGGGTCTCTGGATTTAGGTTTTAGTTTGTACTTTAGACAACCAAAAAAAACCAATTGAACAGCAAAAATACAGGACAGGGCATCTTTTTCCTTTCAAGGGGGAGGTTGCTGCTTTTGCCTTTTTCCCATTTGCTTTTCTTATTCCGTCTTTGGGAAGATTGATTTGATTATTCATATCAGATAAATTGTGCCAATTGTTTTGCATCTGGCAGTGCTCAATTTTAATTGACAGGAGGGATTGAGAAAGCAATGTCACGGTAGACATTGTGTCGGTGTTGTTTCACGCAACAAGTGATTCTTTTAATTGTTTAAATTTGAGTCTGGAAACAAACTCAATGACAATTTTAAAAAGCTAAATATGGGCGGACAGACTTTGCGAACAAGAACGATTCGGCTATATTGATCATCTTATACGTAATCTTATGGACCATAGAGATGAACGAGACTAAAATACAATACATCAGGTTCATGCAAGAAGTGATTCTTTTAATTGTTTAAATTTGAGTTTTGGAAACTAAGTCAAATGAAAATTTTAAAAAGCTAAATATGTGCAGATAGACTTTGCGATTCTTGATTCGGCTATATTGATCTAATACGTAATGTTATGGACTATAGAATCAAACGTGAGTAAAATACAACAGGTTTCATGATACGAACCACGGCAATATCTTTTGCTTGTTTTGTAGACTTAGATGTCACAGAAAATTGATGCCATTGAAAGTATCTAATGGGAAAACATGTTTTGTTGTGAGAGCACACAAAAAGTCAAAAGAAAGAGTCAAAAGAAAGTTGTGGGTGAAGAAGTTCTTGGGGTGGAATTTCTTTGGATCCACATTATCATAGCCGTCGTTGGAATATGTATATATCATAATATCTCCAAGAATAATATGGTCCATCTCAATTCCCATACACGTCTTAGACTCTTAGCCTTTTAGGTCCCCTCTCCTTTTGCCTCTTCTTCAATCTAACCTTTTTCTTCCTTGTAAAATTATAACATGCTCGTAATCAACAATATTAACTGAAAGAGCATCCCGTATAAAATCAAGATTTTTTAAACCACTTGAACTAAATTATGACATAAATGGATGCCATTTTAGTTTTGGACCTAAGTATACAATCAAACATTTAACAAAAGAAAGAGCAAAGGATCCAAAGCCCAATTCATATGAGATTTGGGAGAATTACTTGGATCAAGCCTCTCGCATTAACATGACATCAGTTCATCATTACTTTCCATCTTAATTTTCATTGGCATAATTATCAAAACAATATGCCAATATATGTATACTTAAATAAATACAATAGAACCTCGATATTTTGATATTTAATAAAATAACTTTGGTTAAATAATATTTTTAGCTTGTCTCGACTAGAAGATAACATGCTAAATTAATAATTCGTTAAATTTATAAGATAATATGTTATAAAAAATCATAGGTCCAATGTAATATATAAGTTAATCATTTCTTGATACATAGTGCTTTTGCTTGGTCAAAAGTAAGTACTCTTATACCTCTTTAGAGTAATTCTATATAAAAGTAACTTCCTTATAGTCATACAAATTTCCGGTTCCAACATGGGCCAGTTAGCAATAGAAATAAACTCCACATTGTAGTAAGTTATAATTTTTCTAGGTCTCTTTTAAAGGAAACTCGCTTTCATATAATAATAACTATCAATAAGTACACAAATGTCATGTCACAAGTAAAAGTTTACTAAATTAAAATTTTCCTCTATAATTTTGGGACTATGTTTTATTTTCAGAGTTGATACAACACCTTTAAGCTTGCGGGCACGTAATACATCGTTCACTTGGACATCTTCTTGGTGAAATATCATAATGTTTCTAGTTTCTCAAGCATTTTTACAAAGAATAATTAAATAAAGCACATGCATGCACGCACTAGATTTTAAAGATAGAGTGTTTTCTATTTCCAATTCCAATGTTACAAGATTACATTTTATAAATTGAGATACTCCGCTAGTAGTTCTTTGTATCCATACAATTTTCATTGAGGATAACTGAGTAATATATATATATATATATAGATACACCTATTTTAAGTAATAACCTTCCTAAAGTTATAAAACTGGTTTGGGCCCAACTTTAAGACTATTAGAATTTTAGTATTTTACCATAGATTCATGTTTTTTAGTACGTGGTTAAACAAAAACATAAAATTGTGAGCTCCACTGTTTTAAAAAACCTCGCCCAGTAATGCCTATGCGCTAGGTGGCTGGCCACTGCCCTATTAATCCCTAGGTGTTTGAAATTAATAAAGGGTGCCTAGACCTACTTAAGCACCTACCTAGCTCATCTAGGCGTCCGCCTAGGAACCCACTTATATCGCAACTCTCACTTAGATAGATAAATAACTTTTATTTTGCATTTTATTGGTTATTAACAAATTATTTTTTAATTTATTGATTATTTAGTATCCATTAAATTAATATATTTTCTTTGGTCCCAAAACTATTAAAGTTATAGATGTTTAAATGTATAATAATATGTCATTTAGTACTATAGTCTAGTGTTATTCTTCTTAACTTATGAGGCTAAGTTTACCCCCTTCCCCTTAGTGTAGATAATATCGTTTGTTAAAAATAAATGTATAATAATATAAAGAATAAAGTTTTTTCAATTATAAATGAGGTTGTACGCTAATTTAAACAGAACGAGGTCTGGTGGTATTCCTCTTCACTTAGAAGTGAGAGGTCTTTAGGTTTGAATCTCGTGGATGACAAATTCAATACTAAATTAGATTGTCCATTATGAAGCTTAGCCGAACTCTCCATCTCTTTAATGTAAATATATCGATATACCAAAAAAAAAAAAAAAACCAAAAGAATCGTTAGGCAATTTATCATTGCATTTTTCTCAGTCTTAACGCAATATAACCAAACTTGTTGATAAACACAATACGCTTGTCGATGTAAACTATCAGTTATGTCACATAATCAAGTAATCTGACCTAAAACTATGCCCTAAAATTTGGATTTGTAACCAAGACAGTAAAATCGGTTAAATGATAATGCTAGCTTCTTTTAATAAAGAAAGTTTGTATATATCATCATCAATAAATGTGCCGCGGAATGAAGAGAGAAGAGAAGAAACCGAGTCAAATTGGAGAGTTAATTAATTAATTAATTAATTAGTTACTCGGAACTTGGAAGTAAAAGAAGCTAGGATTTCCTGGCAATATTAAAAGGAAAAAAGAAAAGCAAAAAAACAAAAAACAAAGGTTTACTGTTTAATAGCCGTTGACAGGAGATTCTGGTGGGTGTGTTGTTTCCCAGCAATAGCCGTACATCTTTTGATTTTATTTATTAAATAATGTAGATTGTTCAGTGGGGGGCCGCGGAAGAGTAGAGTGGACTCAGAGTCGAGTAGTGCGATGTGGGCCATCTGATCTGCTGACTGACTGACTCAACGCGTGATGTTGTGCTTCTGGTTTCTTCCTTTCTGTGATCTTTCGCTCTCTGATTGTGTGTGAGTGTGGGCCCCTTTTCACGATTTTGTACTACAAACGCAGAGATTTCGATTCCCGCTTTTCCTGTCGTGTTGATTACTCTTTTTGTGTCGATTTATATTTATTTCCTTTTTTCTGTTTTATCCTCCTCTTTTTCTGGGTTACAAACTTTACGGTAATGGCACGAGTCACCAGAGATGACAGTGATACACGTCTTATAATTTGACGCAATTCTAAAGGCTCCGTATTTAGATATGATAAGAAGTTCTCGTTTCATCAGGAATGAGATCCGCTTCTTATGAAAGGTTCCTGTCTGTATTCTTTTTCACCTAATCTACTTAGTTCAGAATTTGGACAGTTTAAATTTGATTTAACGATTACAATTATTATTATTTTTAAAAAGATTATATATTTGTAATCGTTGAATCAAATTTCAACGATCCAAATTCCGAATTAAGTGAATAGAAAGAAATGTGTCCCGCTTCTTAGAGTTCATGTGAGATGATGCAACATATTCGAGTCTAAGCTATGACACCCGTATCTTTCTGATAGTCTTGTGTCCTATCACTCGATGAACAACTCATCAGCTAATAGGATAGTAACGCAATTGAATTAAGCTAAACATTTGAAAATATCCATCATGCTTACCATTTCAAGTTTTCTACATGTTAATTATAAAACTATAATATGACAAATGAATTAAATTTTAGACTTATTTATGACAACGCACCTTGAAATTCAAACTCATTCTCATTTTTATCTCATGAAACGCTAATGTGTCACTTAATCTCTTGAATCTCTAATTGTGTCTCACTTTATTTACTCCATTCATCTAAATTTGTAAACAAATCTGTTAAAACAGATTGACATGCCACAAGTGGGATCCACTTTTGCTAACATATCTGCCATATGGAACAAGAAATTGATTAAAAAAAAAGGTAAATTACACCAAATTACTTCAACTATGGATCGCATTACAATTTCATACCTCATGTTTTAAACATTACAATGTCATACCTCAATTTACGAATTTGTTGCAATGGTATACATCCGTTACAAATTCCATCAGTTTATCTGTTAACTGCTAACATGGCAAAAGCAGGACCCATTGTTTAATGACATATCATCAAATTTTTGCCACGTGCCAAAAAAAATAATCTTAAAAAGTTTAATAATTTAATAATAACAAAAATAAGAAAATCTATTTAAAATATAATTACATTAGTTAATGGGATTATTATATTATTAAACTATAATCACATTAGTTAATTGGATTATTAAATTATTAAACTATTTAAAATATAATTACATTAGTTAAAATATAATTATATTTTAAATAGATTTTCTTGTTTTTGGAATTATTAAATTATTAAACCTTTTTTTTAAATTTTTTTTACCACGTGGTAAAAATTTAATGATATGTCATTAAACATGTGGCCCTGTTTTTGCCATGTTAGCAATTAACAAATAAATTGACAGAATTTTTAACAAAGGTATGACATTACAACGAATTCGTAAATGAGGTATGACATTGTAATGTTTAAAACATGAGGTATGAAATTGTAGTGTGACCTATAGTTGAGGTAATTTTGTGTAATTTACCAAAAAAAAAAGATTTAAAACAATTTTTTTTTTCTTCAAACAAATAATAAAACCATTTTAAAAAATAATTAAAAACATTAAAACATTAATTTTTAAGTGTGATTGTGCAAATCCTATATTAGATTTGATACTAGTTATTCTTCCCTATTAGGACTTATTCCTTGGAGGAGAAGAATTCTTCCTTGCCTTATTACTATAAATAAAGGTTTTGCGTATGGGGAATAACACATCCTCTATACAACCCTACAAATACATCTCTATCTATACACTCTCTCTGCCACACCTCCCTTTTCTTCATTAGATTAAAATACGCCACAACACGTTATCATCACGCTCCTACCACTGCGCTTAGGAATCTGATGTGGAAGTTTTGTGCATTAAACCAGTTCATCAATATCATCATGCAATCAGGTTCTTTCAAAAGAACAGTTTTTATCTCCATATTTTTGCACCCTGATAATATGAACATTCACCATAATGCATGACTCAACTTTACGTTTTTCAAAATTTAGATTCTATATTAATTGGGTATGCGTTATATCCATAATTGTTGAATTATGTGAATTGATATTGCCATGAATTGCATCATATTGCTTATGCATTGAATTATATGTTGCATATGCATTAAATTAATCTAAAAATTAAGGATTTTTTTTTTTAAAATTAGGGCTTATCACAAAACCCACCCCGTCACCATCCCACCCTGCGAGCCACTGACTTCCAAGCCGTGCCGCGTTGAGCCATCAGCACCAAGCGTGCAACTTGTGTGGCTGAGTCGAGCCGTGAAACCATAAAGGCGGAGCCATAGGCTCCTGCTTTTAACCTAGCAAGATTCGACGCCCTCCATGGTATCTCTACAATTGCCAGTGGGCCTGTAACCAAACCTTGACCTTGGGGTCCTCATCCTAATGACCTAACGAATATCCTATGAGTTTTGCCAGAGATTCCTTCAAATCTCGTTAGATTTTTTTTGAAATTCCGATTTGAATTTCAAGGGTTTTTTTTGTTGAAAATGTTGGGATTTTTTTTATGTTCATATTCTTGATCCCCGTTGATTCACGAACTTGCCTTGAGATTTTTTGTCCCAAAATATGGCCGCTCAAAGTGGTGGCGCCGATCTTCTTCCCCGGCGAGCGCACCAGGTACGGTTGAGGTGTTTTTAGTTTAAGCCCAAACCCAGTTAGGGTTGGTTCCTCTCGACCCAAAGCTAAAACTAATTTTTGGTTTTAGGGCTTGCATATTAAAGCGCACACTCGGCCTAATGTGACACCAGGCTGTATGTCTATGGTGTCCCTATGCTCGGAATCTCACTTGATCCCAACGTAGCTGGTGACTCGGTGCACCTGCACCGAGACATACTTGATCACAGCTCCACATAGCTGTGGTGGTCCCATGTACAACGATGCACATAATTGTGTTCCCTTGAGGTACATGTGTTAGCAAAACACTAAATCAGAGCCTTTTTATGCCCCTGTTTTTGGGCTTGCAATCGCAACCCACTTCTCTGTGACGACTGGGCCTACTCATATGCAAGGCATGTGCCTACCTCAGCCCAGTTTTTAGGCCTGGACCTCATAACACCAATTTTTTTAATTTTTTTAAGCCCACCCGTGGGCTTTGGCCTATTATTTTGGGCCCTGAGTTTAATTATCAATATTTTTTAGACAACTTGGATTTTATAATTTTTACCCACACCTTAATTTTGGCTCGAAGTCCAAATAATTAATTCAATTATAATTCTAGACCTGAAGATCTATTTGGATATTTTTCTTGTTGCATATTTTGTTTTGTGTGTGTGTGTGTATATATATATATTTGTGTTTGTCTGCAGGAACATATGAACTTGAAGTTCATAATTCTTTCGAAACATAAAGTTTTTCCTTAAAAACATCACCCATGAAAACCCGAAGTTTTTTCATGTAAATTTAAACCAATAAATGTCTATTAGAACCTAAATGTTCCATTCCTATGTGAATGAATTTATTTTTTCTCCATCACACTAACCACACTCTTGTCCATTTATTTTGTGGTAGGGACATGTCGAATTTGAACAAACTCGACTTCACCGTTTTAGAAGACTTTGGGAGAAACTACCTTAAGTGGGTCCAAGATGTGAAGCTCCACCTCACCGTAAAGAATTTGAGTCCCACCATTGAAGATGAGATGAATATCCTGATTGGCGAAGTTGAGAAAGCCACTGCCATGATCTTCATCTGAAGACACATTCATGATGCACTGCAAACCGAGTACCCTGTTGAGGAAGATCCACGAGCACTTTGGGTTGCTTTGGCTGATCATTTTGATCACCAAAATGACATCTTCTTGTTGTAGCAAAGCATGACTGACAACATCTGCACTTCCAAGACTTTAAGTCTGTGAATGAATATAATTTTGAATTTTGTCGAATTCGATCACTTCTCAAGTTTTGTAAAGAGAACTTGATCGAAGAGGATCTCCTGGAAAAGACCTATTCAACCTTCTCTGTTACCAATATTATCTTGTAACATCAATATAGGGCTCAGAAGTTCACTAAGTTTTTAGATTTGATCTATATTCTACTTTTTGTTGAACTATTTTTAGTTGCATTTTAGAATAATAGAGCCGAAATCCACCTAGTGCCGAACCCTCTTTTTTTTTTCGTTTAAGTTTAAACAATTTTCCTTAATGTTTGGAATTATTTGTTGGTGATTTGTTTTTGGATATTAAGTTTTAATTAATTACCATCCTTGAATACCTATTTTGAATGGATATTTGTTTTTAGAACTTTTATGCATGTGACCAATTTAAATTAACTTTTATTTCTAGGTATGACTAGTGGGAAAGTTAGTTGTCTGACAGATAGTGCAACCATGCACCCTGTTTTGCATGAACACATCTATTTCACTAACTTCGTACCTAAGAATGCATCTCTAATCACCCTTTCAGGCACAACCAACCTGATAGAATGATATGGTAAGACACATATAATGTTGTCCAATTGTACAATCTTGAACATTGAAGATGCACTTTATTCTCCATGTTCTGGAAGAACGTTGTTGAGTTTCAAGGACATAAGAGATAATAATTACCACGCTAAAACCTATGTAGAAAATGGAGTTGAATTTGTGTGCATCACTTCCTACGAATATGGCCAAAAGTGTATTCTAGAAAAGATGGAGCGTATCCCGAGTGATTTATGTACTATAACCATAAGCCCTATTGAGAGACACTATGTGGCTGACCCTACCTTAGGGACCGCGCACAAAATTACACTTTGACATGATTGTCTGGGATACCCTGGACGAACAGCGATGCGTTGTATCCTTAAATCTTCACATCGGCATCCTTTAACCCGAAGTTTAGTTTCAATTCAAGGAATTGCATGCCAAAACTACTCCATGGGAAAGCTTATTATTAAGCCTTCTTATGACAAGATTCATTTGAATCCTCATATTTTTCTACAAAGGATTCAGGGGGACATTTATAGATTGATTCACTATTCCTGCGGACCATTCAGATATTTTATGGTTTTGGTTGACGTTTCCACACGTTGTCACACGTGTTCTTGGTTTCCACTAGGAACACTGCATTCTCTAAATTGTTGGCTCAAGTTACCAAGCTCAGGGTTCACCACCTTGATTAATCGATCAAATTTATTCGATTGGATAATGCTGGAGAGTTCACATTTAAAACTTTTGATGACTATTGCATGTCAATTGGGGTTGAAGTTAAACATCCAGTGCCCAATGTTCACACCTAGAACAGCTTGGCATATGCATTCATTAAATGCTTACAAATGATTGCTCGATCGTTGGTCATATGTACTAAGCTCTGAATCGCTGCTTGGGGCCATACAATATTACATGCAACCATGTTGGTCTACCTGAGGCCTGTAACGACCCAACCATATAGCGCCCTTTAGTTAGTTACAGGATACAAACTCGACATATCGCATCTGTGCTTTTTTTGTTGTGCAGTCTATGTTCTGATTTCGTAGCCTTTACGTACAAAAATGGGGTCTCAGCGAAGAATGAGAATCTATGTCAAATATGAATCTCCTTCAATTATTCGTTACTTAGAACATTTAACAAGCAATCTGTTTATCGCTTGTTTCGTGGATTGTCGCTTCTATGAGACAATCTTCCCGTCGTTAAGGGGAGATAAAAACATCACAATTCCTGAAGAACGACACAAATTATCGTGGACGACTCCCACTTTGTCTCATTTAGATCCCCGCATCGCTTAGTCTGAAACTGAAATGTAGTGTATATTAGATCTTCATAGTGTAGCCCATAGCATGCCAGTTGCTTTAACGGATTTAGCAAGAGTGACAAGATCATATATTTCAGCTGCGAATGTGCCTACAAAGATGGATGTACCAAATGTACGATGAACTTCCTCCTAGAGGCCCGGGACACCATTTTGGCCGATCCACGTACATTAGTGGCTAGCTAATCCTATGCCTCTACACAAAAGCGTGGCAGACCACTTGGTTCAAATGATTCACACCCTCGGAAGAGGAAACCCAGTGCACAGGCCTCTATTGAGCCTACTGTGAATCCGACCGTCACCTACTCATTCTATCTAACTCATGAGAAAATTCTAGATTACAGAGCGTCTTTGAAGTGACGAAGCCACCTCATGAGAATCAAGAGATTTCGGTCCATTATGCTAGCTTGGATGATGTTTGGTGTAGAAATGAGATGATGCATGAGCTTATGCAATAACTACTAAGATCATGTTAAGTGATGACATTGATCCCCATTCCGTTGATGAATGTTGACGTATAATTGATTGGTCAAACTGGAAGTAAGCAATCTAAGTGAACTTGATTTGCTTGCGAAACGTAAGGTGTTTGGACCTATAACTCCTACTCTTTCGGTGAGGATTGTTGGCTACAAATGAGTTTTTGTTCGGAAACGTAATAAGAAAAATTAAATGGTGCTTTGCAAAGCTCGTCTTGTTCCGTAAGGATTTTCACAACATCCCGGGATTGACTATGACAAAACTTATTCACTCGTTATGGATGTGATTACTTTTCACTACCTTATCAGTTTGGTAGTTTCTGAAAAACTGAGTATGCAACTAATGGACGTAGTAACTACATATCTCTATGGGGATCTTGATACAGAAATATATGTGAAAGTTCCCGAAAGACTTACATTAACTGGATCAAATATTTTAAAATCCCAGAACATGTTCTCAATTAGGCTAAGGCGTTCACTATATGGTCTGAAGCAATATGAAAGAATGTGATATAACAATTTAAGTGAGTATTTGACTAGTCAGGGATATGTGAACAACGATCTATGCCCTTTGCGTGCTCATTAAGAAGTCACATTTCGGTTTTTTGATTGTTGCAGTTTATGTTGACGACATGAACCTCATCGGAACTCGTGAAGAGCCCGTGATAACTGTTGTGCACCTTAAGTCAGAATTTGAGATGAAAGATCTAAGAAAGACTTGATATTGTCTCGGTCTCGAGATAGAGTACCATTTAGATGAAATCTTAGTACATCAATAGAACTACACCCAGAAAGTGTTGCGTCGTTTTAACGAGGATAAAGCGAAGCCTTCTGTACTCCTATGGTCTTTCGATCGCTAGATGCAAAACGAGATCCCTTCCTAAAGGAGGATGATGAAGAGATTTTAGAGCCCGAAGTTCCTTATCTAAGTGAGATAGGCACTTTATTATACTTAGCTCAATGCACTAGACCTGACATCTCATTCGCTGTTAATATTTTGGTAAGTTACAGTAATGCACTGACACACAGACATTGGACTGGTGTTAAATACATCTTTCGTTACCTTAAGGGTACTATGAATTTGGGCTTGTTTTATCCATACAGATCCTCAAGTGATGCCGCACGCCCTATCTCTAGTCGATAATCGTTTTGTTGGTTATGCCGATATATGATACTTATCTGATTCGCACAAGGTGTATTTTCAAACGGGTTATTTCTTTACTGTTGGAGGCACCACAATATCTTGGAGGTCAACTAAACAGACCTTAGTTGCCACTTCTTCTAACCAAGTTGAAATTCTCACCCTACATGAAGCTACTGGGGAATGTTTCTGGCTGAGAGCAGTTATGGGCCATATTCGAAGCTCTTGCAATCTTTACCTCGTTGTTGATGTCCCATTGATGATTTATGAAGATAACGTAGCATCCATCGAATAACTCAAGAAACGTTATATCAAATAAGACAACACCAATCACATTACACCAAAGTTCTTCTTCTCACATCAATAGAAAGATCATCAGAAGTTTGAAGTCATGGAAATCCGTTCACAAGATAATCTGGCCAACCTCTTCACCAAATCATTACCAAATGTGATGTTTCAGAAGCTTGTTCAAGGAATAGGTATGCGTAAACTTTCTAAATTGTAACATTGTTAGTTCTTTTTGGAAT
Organism: Malus sylvestris; assembly: GCF_916048215.2. Classification (NCBI taxonomy): domain Eukaryota; kingdom Viridiplantae; phylum Streptophyta; class Magnoliopsida; order Rosales; family Rosaceae; genus Malus; species Malus sylvestris. Next base: position 22,612,781 of record NC_062269.1, read on the forward strand.
TATGTCAAACTCAGGAGGAGTATCCTAAAGTATACTTGCTTGATCTTAATGCACTCTTTTTTCCTACGATTAGGAGCATTTTTTTCCATTGAGTTTTTGCTACCTAATAAGGTTTTGATGAGGCACCCACCGTGGGTTGATCATATCCCTGATGATGTCCTGTAGACGTTTCATTTGGCTTTGCATTTGCGCATTTTTCCTTAAACTATGTATTTTGTCCCTACTTGGGTTTTACCATAGCTTTATGGTTTTTTTGTGAGACTTAGTTCCATACGTAAGTTCCTACTTTACTTTGAGACTAGCGTGTTCCTTGAATCTACTTGAGTATTTACACACTCAAGGGAGAGTGTTATAAACTTTTTATTTAAGTGTGATTATGTAAATCCTAGATTAGATTTGATACTAGTTATACTTCCCTATTAGGACTTGTATTCCTTGGAGGAGAAAGATTCTTCCCTCCCTTATTACTATATACTAGCCTCCCCGCACGCACTAACATGCATGCGAGAGGCATTTTTGCATCACGGGAGCTACACGCCCCTAAAGGTGTATTGTGTTAGTTTTTTTTTTCCATTGTAATTATTAAGATATATTTTAAATGTATTGTGCAAAGAAGACTTTTACTTTACCATGCACATCCTAAAAGGTTGTCATGTTTTTCATTTTCACTTTGTGTAAAGTAATGATTTAAATTTTATTCATGCAATTGTCAAACAACATAGGATTTTGGATGCAAGTTCCTACCTAAAGTCCATAAACAATAGTAAGTAGATGTAAATAAAATATGAGTAGATGAAAAGTACTCGTAGCAAAATACATAACAACTTAAATGTCAAAATATAAAACCTACATCAAAATATGTACATTATTCACAATACCCATAAAGTCTATATGTCGCTGTTTCTTTTGAAAAGAAAGTTTACATATTGATATCAATGCTGCAATTTCCACCAATTTGTTCATGATTGATGCTTTAGATTTTCATTGCCAATCTACAAACGATAGTGAGAAAATTAAAATGAAAAAAAAGAGTTAATTGATAAGTGAAAAATGCATATTGAAAGGTCATCGTTAATAAAGTTGTTACCTATTCGGAATCATCATAATTAGTTGGAATGAAGCAAGACTTCTTTGTATACTACATTCCGTGTAAATACTCCTTGTTGGCCTACTATGGAGCCATTTTTTACTATATGGAGCCACATATAATAGTCCATGACTGAAGACATGATCTAGAAGGTGCCTACATGTGGTATTGTCTGACCTTGAGATTTGTTTATAGCGATAGAGAAACTGAGTTTAATTGGAAACTACTTTCTTGTAAGTTCAAATGGAAGCCCAGCAGTATCAGTACTTTTGAGAGGGATTCTTGGTAAGAAAACTCTAGATCTAGAAAATTGTCTAGTTAGAATTTCAGCATCAATAATATTTTGGTAAGAACCACGACACAATAATCTTGTACCATTACACAATCCTAATTTTTGATCAATATTTCTTAAAATCATAATTGGAGCACCTATTTTCAGAGTTGTGTGGGAGGCAAACCACCAAGTGAGATTGAATTCAAGAATTCTGGCTGATACAAATTTCTTGTGTCATCCTCAACTAAATCAAATGAATACAGTGTCTCTTCTAAACCCGGAAACATATTGATTATCTTCTCATTCAACATATCAATGTCTTCATTTGTAGGAGTTACCACTGCCCTTTCCACCATGTAGGTTGCATCATTTATATGATCCTTTAAGTCAGGGAAGATCTTGGCAATTAATTGATTAATGAAATGCTCACTCTCCCATGGTATCACCATGCATTCAGATAGTTTTACCGTATCATCCATAATAACATCTTCATTCCCTTCACCAACACGAAGTAAAAATTCTAAAAATTCAAGATCATTTATGGATCTCATGTTTTGTTTGAGTTTTAAAATCTTTACCTGTGACCAAAATGATGCTTTAACGACACTGGCTTGGATTAGTTCGGACTTGGTTCCTTTTCGAATAGCAGGAAGAACTTGTTGAAAGCTCCCCCAAATATCATTATTTTCCTCCTAAATGATAAGTCAATGTCTGTTAAGTCTTTAAACGTTCGATCAAGTGCTTCAAATGCATGACAATGTATCCTTGTTGCTTCATCCTAGATAATTGCTTTTGCCTTTTGTATTAGCTTTGCTAAATCAGTTTGCTTACTGATCGAACACAGCGATGGTGCATTGAGACTAAGTGGTATCTTGAATTTAGAATGTGTTGTCCTCCCACCAGGCAATATAGCAGCTGCTATTCCAAATGATGTTGTTGCTAAACTATGTGCCCCAACATTTTCAAGCTTGCTAACAATGCGCGATATAAGTAAGTTTTTCCAGTTCCACCAGGACCATCCACAAAAAAAGTTGCATTCTCCGATCGTTGAACTGCACCCATTATTGTGTTAAACGCACTTCTTTGGTCATCATTTAAGCGTTCAATTGCATCAAGATCTTGTTGTAAAATACCTATGGATATTTCATCTTCAATACATCTTGTCATTCTTGAACTTGATTCAATCCCTCTTGTCATTTGGAGCAAATCATACTCGTTTATACTGTTATTAAATTGAACCAAAAATGTGTTCAACTCATGCAAGAGTTTGTTGGTAGTAAGTGTGGGAGTTATGTTAGTCATGAAAACATAATCTTGTATCATGGATGGATAAAACTCATCTCATAACCCTCGAACACCAATTGGTGGACAATATACCAATATAGTGACAAATAATCTTTTTAAAGATGACGACACCTGAATTGTGGAGGCCTCTAGCAAACATTGTCAAATACTGTCATCTCTTTCTAACAAACCTTGTTGTTTTGTTGCCTGCTTATATGTTGGATGCAAAACCCCATTAACTACTCTCAAGTTTGTGAAGGATGTTGGTCCTTAACATGATTAAGAAGAATTCGAAGGTAAAATTTTTCGCCTTCAGCAGGTGAAACTGCATATATTCGCCCAATAACCTTGTTACGATTCATTCTTTCAGACCATTTTCTTTGAGCTTGAATCCATCTGTAATGTGACGGGATCTCTATGTATTGATGCACAAAATCAGTGAGGACTTTGGTACAACAGAAAGTGTTAAGTTTGTGACATTCGCTAGATTGCTCCGGTCACTAGTGCGGATAAGTAAGTAAACGGATAGGGACAGGGAAGCAAACACAAGATGTACGTGGTTCACCCAGATTAGCTACGTCCACGGAGTAGAGGAGTTCTCATTAATTGTGAAGGGTTTACACAAGTACATAGGTTCAAGCTCTCATTTAGTGAGTACTAGTGAATGATTTAGTACAAATGACATTCGGAAATATTGTGAGAGAATGATCTCTATTTATTGAAGAAAGTTTCTAGTTTTATTCTAACATTGACACGTGTCGTGTTGTGATTGGCTTCTGATGTTGACACGTGTCACGCTATGATTGGCTTCTGATATCGACACGTGTCGCGCTGTGATTGACCTCCTGGTTGTAGGAAAACTCTTCTGGGTCCTTGACGGTATAACGTTGACCAATGCTCAGTAGTTTCGAGATTGGTCAAGTATGGTACAAACACCATGTATAAGTACCGTCACGCTTCTACTTCCACATGATTAAGTTCGAAAAAGTTCAGTCAACATTGTCTTTTTGGTAATCTCATCATTTAGAATATTTGTTATACTCTTGTCGGCATGAAACTGAACTTGGTGCATATTAGGAAGATGTATTTGCAATCGCTCAACAGATGGGTAAATTCGATTAATAATGAACTTGAATATCTTCCATAATGCCTCTGGTGCGCAAACCCACCTTGAATCCTAAAATTGCTTTATTTCATTGTATTTAGGGTCTGATTGCACTTCGACTGTCACTCTATCTGGGCCTTTGTAAACATACTTATATAAGTACTTGACACTTTTTATGCTTGCACAAATTTCAACATTGATGTGACAATCATACCTTAACAGCAACCATGGATTATATGGAATGACCCAACTATTATCAACCATTATGTTTCCTTGTCGATCAAGTGAGACGGGCAATCGATTTCCTCGCCCTTGATAAATTGGATACGAATCATTCCCTTGAACAGTGACTGGTGCAACCTTTGTGAAGGCTCCCTCTTATTTGTTTATTTTGATTCATGTATATGTACATATTTGTAACTTATCAGAGATATCAATAAACAAGCTTTGCTTCATTTCAACGTATTGTGTTAAATACACCAAGGCCTTCTTCACTAAGTTATTTGAATTTTTCCTTTTGTTGAAGCTTGTATGTTAAAGCTTTGTGAGTGAAGCATGTAGGTTGAGTTAGTGCTCCCTTAATTTCCCGAGTGAGGAAAACTTCTCGTTTGGAGACTTGAAAAATCCAAGTCACTGAGTGGTCGTGAGACTTCCGAGTATCAAGGTGCAGTAGCATATGGTAGGAGTCCCCTAAGTCTCCGGTCGAGGGAGTTGACGAATGAGGCATTTCCTTTCTAAGTGGTAGCCCAAAACTCCTTCTTCATATATATATTTGTTATGAAAGTTGTTAGGCTTAAAGAAGAGGAGACCTAGGCAATTTTTTTTTTTCAAAATTTTTTTTTCTTCGAATTTTTGAATTTTCGAATTTCCGAAAAAAAAAAAAAATATATATATATATATTTTTTTTTTTTAAAGCTTTGGTGTTGAAGTTTTGTTGGGCACCATGAATTGATTTTGCTTCACACTATCTTGATCAAGATAGTGTGAAGCTTTTGTGTTGAAGCTTTGTAGGTGAAGCTTTTGTGGGTCAAGCTTTTGTGGGTCAAGCTTTTGTGGGTGAAGCTTTTGTAGGTCAAGCTTTTGTGGGTCAAGCTTTTGTGGGTGAAGCTTTTGTGGGTGAAGCTTTTGTAGGTCAAGTTTTTGTGGGTCAAGCTTTTGCGGGTCAAGCTTTTGTAGGTGAAGCTTTTGTGTTGAAGCTTTTGTGGGTGAAGCTTTTGTGTTGAAGCTTTTGTAGGTGAAGCTTTGGAGTTGAAGCTTTGTAGGTGAAGTTTTGGAGTTGAAGCTTTTGTTGGGTACCATGAATTGATTTTGCTTAACACTATCTTGATCAAGATAGTGTGAAGCTTTTGAGAATTTGTAGTTGTCCTCCATTGATGAAGCTTTGTTGAATTTCCTTTTTTTTTTTTTTGGGAAACTAGAAATTTGAAAATGTGGGAGAGACAACATATACAAATTTTGCTTCCACACTGTTGAGCAAGAGATTGTGATGCAAGCCACACCTTGTAGTAGTTGAAGGTTTGGATGAACCATATAAATTGAATTTGCTTCGAAGGTCTGAGAATTGTAGTTGCCCTCCATTGGTGAAGCTTTTGTTGGCACCATAAATTGGTTTTGCTTCACACTGTCTTGATCAAGAGTGTGAAGCTTTTGAGAATTGTGGTTGAACTCCTTTAATGAAGCTTTTGTTGGCACCATAAATTGGTTTTGCTTCACACTGTTTTGATTAAGAGTGTGTGAAGCTTTTGAGAATTGTGGTTACCCTCCATTGATGAAGCTCTTGTTGGAACCATAAATTGGTTTTGCTTAATACTTTCTTGATCAAGAGTGTGTGAAGCTTTTGAGAATTGTGGTTGAACTCCTTTGATGAAGCTCTTGTTGGCACCATAAATTGGTTTTGCTTCACACTGTCTTGATCAAGAGTGTGTGAAGCTTTTGAGAATTATGGTTGCCCTCCATTGATGAAGCTCTTGTTAGCACTATAAATTGGTTTTGCTTTATACTGTCTTGATCAAGAGTGTGTGAAGCTTTTGAGAATTGTGGTTGAACTCTTTTTATGAAGCTTTTGTTGGCACCATAAATTGGTTTTGCTTCACACTGTCTTGATTAAGAGTGTGTGAAGCTTTTGAGAATTGTGGTTGCCCTCCATTGATGAAGCTCTTGTTGGCACCATAAATTGGTTTTGCTTCATACTGTCTTGATCAAGAGTGTGTAAAGCTTTTGAGAATTGTGGTTGAACTCCTTTGATGAAGCTCTTGTTGTCACCATAAATTGGTTTTGCTTCACACTGTCTTGATCAAGAGTGTGTGAAGCTTTTGAGAATTGTGGTTGCCCTCCATTGATGAAACTCTTGTTGTTGGCACCATAAATTGGTTTTGCTTCGCACTGTCTTGATCAAGAGTGTGTGAAGCTTTTGAGAATTGTGGTTGCCCTCCATTGATGAAGCTGTTGTTGGCACCATAAATTGGTTTTGCTTAATACTGTCTTGATCAAGAGTGTGTGAAGATTTTAAGAATTGTGGTTGAACTCATTTGATGAAGCTCTTGTTGGCACCATAAATTGGTTTTGCTTCACACTATCTTGATTAAGAGTGTGTGAAGCTTTTGAGAATTGTGGTTGCCCTCCATTGATGAAGCTCTTGTTGGCACCATAAATTGGTTTTGCTTCATACTGTCTTGATCAAGAGTGTGTAAAGCTTTTGAGAATTGTGGTTGAACTCCTTTGATGAAGCTCTTGTTGGCACCATAAATTGGTTTTGCTTGATCAAGAGTGTGTGAAGCTTTTGAGAATTGTGGTTGCCCTCCATTGATGAAGCTTTTGTTGGCACCATAAATTGGTTTTGCTTCACACTGTCTTGATCAAGAGTGTGTGAAGCTTTCTACGAGTTGTAGTGTTTGCATTGTTACAGAAGGGAAATGTTTGAAGAAGATGCAAGAGAGCTGAATAGCTTTATCTTCGTATGCCATGCATTGAAGTTGTTGTTGGCTTGCAATAAGACTTTGTTGGTGACTATAACTCTTGTTGGGCATAAGTGCTCCCTTAGTTGAGTTGTCAAGCTTGAGGGTTTTTGATTATTTGTGAATGCTAGGAGTTCACATGTACAAGTTGTACCACTCGTCTTCTGGTAGGTGGAATGAATGATGAGTTGCTTTCATCACTTGGTTGGTGGTACGAAGGTGAGTTCCTTCTTCCCTTGGTTGGTGGCATGAATGGAAAGTTGCCAAATGATATTAGAGTACGGGTTGTACATTTCATCACCTGGTTGGTGGCATGAAGGAGAGTACAGGTTGTACATTTCATCACCTGGTTGGTAACATGAGTGGCAAGTTGCCAAATGATATTAGAGTACGGGTTGTACATTTCATCACCTAGTTGGTGGCATGAAGGAGAGTACGGGTTGTACATTTCATCACTTGGTTGGTGGCATGAATGGCAAGTTACCAAATGATATTAGAGTACGGGTTGTACATTTCATCACCTGGTTGGTGGCATGAAGATGAGTTCCTTCTTCACATTTCATCACCTGGTTGGTGAGAATAAGGGCAAGGTGTCTAGGCACATTGTAGCAAGTGTCGAATGACACAAAATATGTTGAACCCTTTCAAAGCATAGATGGCTTATGTATGAATGTGTTGGAATGTATGATTGAACGAATATGCTATGAAGCTGTTCGTTTATTTGTATAGTCTTGTTGACATATACTTAGACTTTGTTTCATGTTGGAAGCATTCATGTTGAAGCTTTGAACCCGAGTGTTTCATTGCTAGGAATGTAAGAGGATCAGGATCGAGTTGTCTAAATCACCTCTTTATTGAATTCATGCCAAATAGTCTTCTTACATAGGATGCCGAACGGCTGAAGCTTAACACTTGTACAATGTGAGTTTACTTGTAATAGTACTTTAAGTGATCAGCGTTCCATGGATGGCCAAAAGTCTTGCCATCAGAGCTTCTAAGCTTGTAGGAGCCAGGGCGACTGATGCCAACAACTTCAAACGGTCCATTCTAGTTTGGACTAAGTGTTCTTTCACTCGGGACTCTGTCGCAGAGTAATCTTTTCTTCAATACCCAGTCCCCACTTTGAAAGAACGAGGTTTGACCCTTGAGTCATAATAGTTGGAGATGCACTGCTTGTAGGCGACATTCCTCAAGTGAGCCTGGTTTCTATGTTCCTCGACTAGATCTAAGTTGAGGGTAAGTTGTTTGTCATTTTCGCTTTACATATAGTTCTGGACTCGGAACGTTGCTTGCTCAAGCTCAACTGGGATAACTGCCTTTATACTAAAGGCAAGTAAGAATGGGGTTTCTCCTGTTGATGTCCGATACGAAGTGCAGTATGACCAAAGAACTTGGGGTACAAATTCTAGCCAACAACCTTTAGCCTTGTCCAAGCTGGTTTTCAAAGTTCGCTTGATTATTTTGTTGATGGCTTCAACTTGTCCATTAGACTGGGGATGAGCTGGGGAGGCAAAACATAAGTTGATGTTGAACTTAGAGCAGAACATCCTGAACTTATTGTTGTCGAACTGTCGCCTGTTGTTAATGACTATCGCAATGGGAATGCCGAATCTGCAAATGATGTTCTTCCATACGAAGTCTTCTATTTTTGCCTCAGTAATGGTTGCCAAGGGTTCTACTTCAACCCATTTTGTGAAGTAGTCAACTGCAATGATTGCATAGCGAACCTTGCCCTTCCCTGCAGGCATTGGGCCGATCAAATCAAGTCCCCATTGGGCGAAAGGCCAATGACTGATCATAGGAGTGAGCGGCTCGGGAGGGGAGTGAGGAATAGTTACGTAACATTAACACTTATCACATGAGCGGGATATTCTGATGGCATCTTGGTGGAGTGTTGGCCAGTAATATCCTTGGCGAAAAGCCTTGTGTGCTAGGGATCGAGATCCAGCATGATCACCACAGAGTCCTTCATGTATTTCCCGAAGGACAGTTTCTTCCTCTGCGGGCGTAAGGCATCTTAGGTATGGTAGGTTAAAACCCCGTTTGTAGAGTTGGTCATTAATGATCAAGTAACGGGTAGCCTTGTATCGAATCTGCTTAGCTTGGACTTTGTCATTTGGAAGGGTGCCATGAGCAATGAATCTATAAATCGGGGTAATCCAACTATCCCTCTGTTGTAAGTTGCACACTTCTGCAACCATGGTGCTGCCAACAATTTGATCTGAATTTTTCTCCTAATCTTGTTTTCCACCGCTGAGGCGAGGCGAGCCAAAGCATCTACATGACTGTTTGCCGCTCAAGGAATTTGGGTGATCTGGTAGTGGAAGTGCTTGAGCAACAATTGTGTTTGTACCATATAGGCTGCCATGGAGCTATCCTTAACGTCAAAGTTGTTGGTGACCTAGTTAACCACCAATTGGGAGTCACTGAAGATATCAATTCGTTTAACCCCAAGGTGTAAGCTTGCTAGGAGGGCTTCATATTCGGCCTCATTGTTCGACCCCTTGAATTTGAAACGAAGAGCATACTCCATCGCCACTTTGTCAAGGGTCGTAAGGACTAGTCCTGCTCTATAACCCTGTTGGATGGACGAGCCATCAACATATAGACTCCATGCTGGGGTTGTTGGTTCTATTTTCTGAGCTTCCGAGGGTAATGAAACCACTTCTTTAGGCGTAGAAACAATGTCAACAGGATATGTGAAGTCGACGATGAAGTCTGCCACTGCTTGGCCCTTCTCAACTGGCTTTGGTTGGTAGGAGATGTCAAACTCACCCAATGTTATCGCCCATTTGATCATTCACCCAGAAGTGTCAGGACTTTAGAGTATCTGTCGAAGATGATGATTGGTAAGCACGATGATGGAGTGTGCTTGGAAGTAAGGGCGAAGTTTTCGAGCAGACATGACCAATGCTAGAGCCAATTTCTCAATGTTGCCGTATCGTGTCTCCGCATCTTGTAAGGCATTGCTAGCGTAGTAGACAGACCGTTCGACATTACCATCATTTCGAATGAGAACGGAACTTACTGCTAAAACCGATACCGACAGATAGATAATGAGAGTGTCACCAACCTCAGGTTTGGAGAGGAAATGGGCTTTACTCATGTAGTCTTTGAGGTTCTTGAATGCCTCAGCACATTCATCAGTCCATGTAATGTACTTCATACTTCCCTTAAGTGCTTTGAAAAAAGGAGCACATCTGTCTGTGGCCTTGGAGATGAACCTAGTTAAGGCTGCCACCTTGCCAGTAAGGCTCTGGATGTCTTTTGAAGTTACTTGTTCCTTTATGTCGAGGATTACTTTGATCTTCTCGAGATTAGCCTTAATGCCTCGTTGGCTTATCATGAAGCCTAAGAATTTGCTAGAGCTTACTCCGAAGGCATATTTGTTGGGGTTCAACCTCATTTGATACCTCTTCAGAATGGTGAAAGTTTCAGATAGGTTGGTGATGTGTTGGTCAACATGTTTGCTCTTAACTAGCATATCATCAACGTAAACTTCCATGCTCTTCCAAATCTGTTCGACGAACATTGAATTGACTAGTCTCTAATAAGTCACTCTGCATTCTTTAGGCCGAAAGGCATGACTTTATAGCAATATAGTCCTCTGTCAGTAGTGAATGATGTGTGTTCTTGGTCCGGAGGGTTCATGAGGATTTGGTTGTATCCTGAGTAAACATCCATGAAGCTCAGGAGTTCACACCCTGCCATAAAGTCTATAAGTCTGTCTATGAGAGGAAGAGGAAAGCTATCATTTGGGCATCCTTTGTTTAGGTTGGTGTAATCGACACACATTCTCCACAAGACTTTTTGAACCAGAAGAATTTCCTTGGTCGGATTCTTCTTAACAAGGACAACATTTGCTACCCACGTTGGATAATTGACTTCGCAGATGAAGCCTATGCCTTTGAGTTTTTCAACTTCTGCCTTCATTGCCTCGTACCATTCAGCGTCATAAGATCTTCGCTTCTGTCTCACTGGCTTGGTCTTGGGGTCAATACTTAAGCGGTGACAGATTATATCGGGAGAGATGCCTGGCATGTCCTCGTATGACCAGGCGAAGACCTCAGTGTTCTCTTGCAAAAAAGAGATCAATGCTAACCAAATGAGTGGTGACAAGGTGGTACCAATCTTCACCATGCAATCCGGATAATCTTTTGAGATAGTGACCTTCTCCAACTCTTCAGCGGGTTGTGCTTGCTAGGTGAAATAGTCATCTCGATGATCGTCGGGTTGACTGTTGCCACCGTGAAGATCTAAGTTGGCTTCGTCTGGGCTGGTCTTTATGACTTGGTCATGTATAGAAAGGGTTTCCTTGGGCACATGCAGGTGCTGTTGCTTGACCGAAGTGTTGTAACATGATCGTGCACTAAGTTGATGTCCTCTGGTGTAACCATTGCCATAGGGGGTTGGAAATTTCATCAACAACATATGTGTGGATACCATGGCCTTGAGATCATTGATGCCTGTGCGTCCGAAGATGACATTGTATGCCGTTGGGCAATCAACCACCAGGAAGTTAGTGGTAATGGTAGCTGTGTAAGGGCCTGTACCAATGGTGAAAGGTAAGTGTATGCTCCCCAAAAGTTGCACGATATCACCGGAGAAGTTTATCAGAAGGGAAATCGAGCGGTTGAGCAAGTGTTCAGCTACATTAAGTGCCCTAAAAGCTTCAGCAAACATGATATTGACCGAAGCTCCCGTGTCTACCAGGATTCGTCGTACTTCAAAGTTGGCTATGTGAGCTTCCACGATCAGTGGGTTATTATGAGGGTAGATGATACCTCTTTCTTCCTCAGGGTAGAAACATATTGGATCCCAGTTAAGCTTTTGATACTTACCTCCCCTGATGTCTTCCACGTGAAACCCTTGGTGGCCAGACCTTAAGCTCGTTCACTATTTTTCATGGCTCTGTTGGAAGATTTAGATATGGGTGTGCCACCTCGTATGGAATATATCACATTTACCTGGTGTTGGTTACGGTTACCCATTGGAGGGTGAAGGAGGAATTGATTAATTTTTCCTTCATGTGCCAAAGCTTCAATATGATCACGAAGGGTGATACACTTCTCGCCGTCATGGCCATTATGATCGTGGTAGCAGCAAAACGTGCCTGTGTTATTCGTGGGCTTGTAATCCGGGTGCCTCGGCTTTGACTTCGGTATCAAGTGTGCTATGCTGGGGTAAATGGCCACGCATGTGGCGTTCAAAGGTGTGTATGCCTCATACCTCGGGGTAGGGGCTGTCCTAACACATGTTTGACCCACTGTGTTGACTGCCTGGGGTCGGGGATTATCATGGCGATACCCTTGGTTATCGCAGTAGTGTCCCTTACTCTTTTTACTAAAATGAGACTGGTGAGGATGCAAATATTTCCTTTTGCCCTAAGATTGATATGTCTGCTGACTTGGCAAAGTATTAAGTAAGGCAGGGGGAGGCACCGCTGCCGTTTGGAAGGTCGAGGTCTTCTCATTTAGTTGGATCTGGCTTTCATTCCCTACTTGCTGTTAAGGGGTGGTTGTGGGGGATTTCCCTTGATATGTCATTGCCTCGGTGGAGGCATGGTTGTAAACGTGCGCCATCACCTCAGAGTAAGTCTTCCAAGTGTCGGCATTGATCATGTACTTGAAGAAATAATCACGTAGGCCTGCCGTGAAGGCCTTGAGGGTGGTCTTGTCATCTGCCTCAGCAGAGTGAGAATACTCATGGCTAAAACGACTAGCATACTCTCATAGTGACTCGTCCGGCTTCTGGCGAATAATGTACAAGTCATTTGCAGAATGCAAGCGATTGGTCTGAAAGATGTGTTGAGAGACAAACAGTTTCCTCAGTTCCTTAAATGAGTCTACTGTCTCAGGTGGAAGACGGCAATACCAGTTTAGAGCTCCGCCAGAGAGGGTGGAGGGGAAGAGAAGACATCGCTCTTTGTTGGTGTGCATCTGATATGCCATGGTGGACTCAAAGAGGTTATGGTGTTCAATTGGGTCCTCCCTTCCAGTATAGAGTTGTAAACCAAGCTTTTGTTTTGTCTTCGCTTGAAGAGAGATGTCAAGGATCCTCCTTGTGAGAGGGCCAGGCCTGGGTTGGTTCTAGTCAGGTATCTCGGCCTAACGTTCAGCCTTCAACTTGTTTACTTCCTCAAGGAGCTGTAGGACAAGGGGGTCCTGAGTAGAGTCATATACCACTGGTATTTTCTTTCATAAGTCTCCATCGCCTATTGGAAGTAGGAAAGTTTGAGCAAAGGCGTGTGATTTTTCCTTGGACTCGCCGTACTGACTTCTAAGGCGAGTCTGTCGGAATACCTCAGAGTCCCCTGTACCTTCATGTTCCTCTAGGACATGTCGTTCCTTCCCTAGATTGGCAGCTGGCCTGGGTTGTGGGAGGGGATCGAGTCTTTCAAAAACCCTTGGGTCATTGATCTTCGAGCATATGTAGAGGGGATTCTCTCGACGTTGCTTTAGGAAGTCTCGGCAGTCACGATAAACTGCTTTCGATCCTTCCAACCCTTCTCTAATGAGGTGTCTTCCTCCACCTTTCCTGCTTCGGGTCGAAGCAGCTGGGTCAAGAGAAGTCTCATGTTGATCAATGTTTTGATGATTAGCTCGCTCCTCATCAGGGATACCCATGTCGAATGAAGGTGACCCTCCTTGCTGAGGGGTACCCAGATGATGGTTGATGTCCACATGGGCAACAAGCTCGCGTGTTTGAGTATGCATAGTTTCATGGAGCATCTTAAAAAGCTTCTCATACTGCTCTTGGAGGACCTCATTCTTCATTGCTATCTTGTTGTTTTAAGTTTCTAGCTCATCGACTTTAGCTTGAAGAGCAACCTTTTTTCCTTCTTTCTTTCGTTGCTTCGCACTAGGTGCAAAAGGTGTGTCATTCTGTGTGTTGTGGCTTCCTTCGCTCCCCATGTTGGAGAGGGATGCCTGGTTAAAAGAGAGTGTACGAATGGTGGAAACCAGCTTGACAAAGCTGAAGAGAGTGGGAATAAGTGTCGTTCCCACAGACGGCGCCAAATGTTGATGCACAAAATCAACGAGGACTTTGGTACAACAGAAAGTGTTAAGTTTGTGACCTTCGCTAGATTGCTCCGGTCACTAGTGCGGATAAGTAAGTAAACGGATAGGGACAGAGAAGCAAACACAAGATGTACGTGGTTCACCCAGATTAGTTACGTCCATGGAGTAGATGAGTTCTCATTAATTGTGAAGGGTTTACACAAGTACATAGGTTCAAGCTCTCCTTTAGTGAGTACTAGTGAATGATTTAGTACAAATGACATTCGGAAATATTGTGAGAGAATGATCTCTATTTATAGAAGAAAGTTTCTAGTTTCATTCTAACATTGACACGTGTCGTGTTGTGATTGGCTTCTGATGTTGACACGTGTCACGCTATGATTGGCTTCTAATGTCGACACGTGTCGCGCTGTGATTGGCCTCCTGGTTGTAGGGAAACTTTTCTGGATCCTTGACGGTATAACGTTGACCGATGCTCAGTAGTTTCAGGATTGGTCAAGTATGGTACAAACACCATGTATAAGTACTGTCACGCTTCTACTTCCACATGATTAAGTTCGAAAAAGTTCAGTCAACATTGTCTTTTTGGTAATCTCATCATGTAGAATATTTGTTATACTCTCGTCGACACGAAACTGAACTTGGTGCATATTAGGAAGATGTATTTGCAATCGCTCAACAGATGGGTAAATTCGATTAATAATGAACTTGAATATCTTCCATAATGCCTCTGGTGTGCAAACCCACCTTGAATCCTGAAACTGCTTTATTTCATCGTATTCAGGGTTTGATTCCACTTCGACTGTCACTTTGTCTGGGCCTTTGTAAACATACTTATATAAGTACTTGACACTTTTTATGCTTGCACAAATTTCAACATTGATGTGACAATCATACCTTAACAGCAACCATGGATTATATGGAATGACCCAACTATTATCAACCATTATGTTTCCTTGTCGATCAAGTGAGATGGGCAATCGATTTCCTCGCCTTTGATAAATTGGATACGAATCATTCCCTTGAACAGTGACTGGTGCAAATGATTTGGGAAACTTTCTCTTAAAATTCTCATTTTTCATACATGGAGATTGAGGATTATGAATCCCACACAGGCCATGAATCATATGCTTTAACACCACATTATAAAGTTGATGCTCTACGTCTTTGTTTGGTATTTCAGCTTTAACAATTCGGTCATACTCATCTGGGTTATTGATCTTATCATTTTCATCTAAAACCACCAACATATGCACATGTGGAAGACCACGTTTCTGAAACTCAATAACGTATGTGTAAGCAACAACAATGTCAAGTACCATTTTTTTAATGATGTCTTCTTTTAGTTGCTCAAATTTTGCACAAAATACTCTAATGAATAAGTCAAGACGATCTTATGGTGTTTGTCAAGCGAGTAATGCGCTTTTGATTTCTTCCTAACTTGGGTTACATGTCATGGTAATAAAAAGATCTGGCTTTCCGAATCTTTAGACCAGAGTCATTGCGTCTTGATATCGTTGGTACATGTCACGTGGGCTTCCAACAAATGATGATGGTAAAATAATTCTACGCTCGATGCGACCTAATAATTTTTTATTTTCAATTAGTAGCTATATATATTGTAAACACTTTGAACAAAGTTATATTCCTAAATAACAATGACTTAAGCAATATATATACTTGCATTGTGTTGACATGCATTTAAAGAGTCTTCAAGTCCTTTGTAGAGATCCGCTCTAACGGTGGCTTGATTAGAACTCAACCATCTAAGTTTTTGTGATTCAATTCTAATGTAGTTATCTACAACATATTGTTGCAAGAGACGTCCACCTCGAAGCAAAAGTGATGATCCATTATGGCGTATTTACAAAAGCAAATTTTGTATATTGCTTTTAATATAGGATCATCATTCATCTATATATACTGGGAAGTAAATTATGTTATCGGTACAAACCTGTAACATATAAGCACAATAGTCGCAACATGTTATCGCTCTTCCACCATCATCATGACTATTAACATCCCAACCATATGTATCGTAAGGTAGCAATAATGGATATTGTAACGGATCATAAAATCCAACATAGTCTCGGACGTGAGAAAGTCTTCCACTATCCCTTCCATTTGCAATTGTGGCATTATCTCCATCTATTATAATTGCCACAACTTGCGATGCTGATGGTAGACTATACTGACGCCGATTTATTGGCTACTCTTTTAGGATCAATTTGCAATTTGACAAACCTTGGTGTTGTCTGAGGCTTCGCAATGTATGAACAAAATGATTATGGTTGTTCAACATCTGTTGTATCTTTTCAACCACACGTCTATCTAAAACTTCACTTTCACACATTTGGTTTTCAACTTCATGCTCAATGTCATATATATAAGCTTGTAAAAATCGCGATATGTTCCCTTCATTTGGTAAAAGTCCACCAATCTTATGATATAATACACCTTGAGCACGAAATGTGTAAATCCCATGACCACCAATATTTATTCTTTAATCCACGTGTACTCCCATTGAAGTGAATGCAAATGCGTGATTGTAAGCTCGAATATTTTGCCTGAAGTGTCTACCCTCATTTGTTTGGTCAAAGAAAAGAGCAACCATTTCTGGTAGAGAATGTATTAGGGGTAAAGCAATTCTTCCTTTCAAGCAACACATATTCAAAGTTTCTTGAGTAAACAATCATGCATAGCAGTATGGACATGTGGTTGAAGCAGGTAATTGGCAACCTAGGATACCCTATTCTCATTATAATTTCTAGCACAATTGTGGTTTCTTCTTCCTCTGCTTTGGCACACATGACGATTGGTTTTATTTGCATGTTCTTCTTCTGATATTTTTACATGAATATCCAACACTTAATATAAGAATTCTATTTGTAACTAATAATATATCTATATATAGATAGAATGATATACTAAGCTCACCATTATGGGGAGGAATTGAGAGCATCCCATTAGATATTTGTGACCTATTCGAATGTGCCAATTGTCCTATATGAGTACGCATTCTAGCAGAAGTTTGGTCATCACAATTTGTGATATTTGACAAAACCCTTGAACTCGCGCTTTCTTGCTCAATTTGTTCTAATAAATAGACCACATTATAATATGATTAGTTAAAAAAATTGTGTTTAATATTTAATATATTTAGTTGTGAGTCTAATATTTCGTAAGGCTACCACTAAAAATAATGACAACATTGAGATCAATATGAAAGTATCGAACAAAAGAATAAAATGAGATTTCAATTCACAAAATAGTGTTCTAAAAAATTACCTAATTTTTTAAGTGTGAAACAAATACAAATAAAGAAATTGAAATAAATACCAGGAATTTGTTGTTGTATATTACTAGGGTCGACCTCAACATCATAGTTAGCCAATTGAACTCATTCTTGTATATTACTGGAACCTACTTGTTGCATAGTTAAAAAAAAATTAGAAATTAGAAATTAGATTTTTTTTGTTTTTTTGGTTGCTTTAGTATGAGTTAAAGAAAAAAGAATATGGAATAAATACTAGGAATTTCTTGTTGTATGTTACTGAGGGATGTCATAGTATGATCATCATATAGAGTTGGAATTTGTTGTCTTTTTTCTCATGCTAGTAGACATCGTCGAACTAGATATCTTTGATGTTCTTTAGGACTCAATGATTGATGCCATTGTCTTGCATGACTTTGAGCACGCTCCATGGAAAAATTTATCTAAAAAATTAAAAAATAAATATAATGAACCAAAATTGAATACAAATTTTGTGACATTCCACAAATACAAAAAAGTCTACACAGATGCCTACGAACAGAAGAAGAAAAAAACCTTTATCTACAAAACACTATAATACAAAAGAACAAAATAAAATGATCACAAAATACTTTTGATGTGTAATAATTATCAGTGCAAGGAAATGATGGGCGTATATAGACTTACCGGTTGGTGTTAGGACTTGGATATGATTTAGCTTTCATATTTTTTTTTCTTTTATAAATTAGCATCGTGTATAGAGTTTTAATTTTTATGTCAACTGGGTGAGTAGAATTTTAAACTTTTTTAATAATATAAAAAGTTTTTAGAAATGTGTAATACCCGTAATAAGAGGCTAAAAAGACTACCACATGACAAAGAAGAATTTGTATTCAATGTAGGTTCATTATATTTATTAGTTTGCTCTAATCACTCAACAATGCACATATAAGCTCTTAGATGTTATGATATCCTTAAAATTTTAGTAATTTTGGTTTCTCAGTTATTATGTTTATTAGTAATTTTGGTTCATTAGTTTAAGGATATGATATTCAAGAATTTGTGATCAACACATCTTAAGAAATTTTGGGATGCTTTGTTGGTCGTTGGGGTGAGGATGGGGATGGGATGATTCAGTTCAAATGGATAATAAAAAAATAAAAAAATGCATGTACGCAAGGTTCCTCAACAAAATCATAATTATGAATAACTGTTATGATATTCAAAATCCCTCTCAAACCCAGCCGGTGTTTAGAGATGATTTTGGACTACATGGATATTTGAGATTATGAAGAAGATTATGAATAACTAAACATGGGTCAAAATTTTATTTGTTAGAGAACATCAATTGTTCATAATTGGTTTGATCTTGGACATAATAACAGCTATGAAGAAGACAACAATTGTTAGAACAGTAAATGAAAACAAAATAATGAACAGTTAGAAATGAAAGATCATGACTGTTATGAACAAAATTACCACTATGTAGAAACCTTGCGTACATGTAATCCAAGAAGATAATGTGATCAACATTTCAGTTATGAAATAAGTTATGAAAATAAATTGAATGCACATATTAACTCTCCAAAGTTCTTCTACTCAATATCAGTTTATATGTGCATGTATGTATGAAAATAATGTGATCAACGTTTGAGACACATGCAAATAGACAGAAATATATGAAGCTTTCAACTAATTTTTGTTCTTATGCTAAAAAAAAAATTTGTTCTTTTTTTCTACACAGTAATATGTGTCATTTTGTAGTGATTATGGCTACGTGTTGATTAGTTTGCTCTCCATTGTATAGGGTGAAATATTTTTCAATCAGATCTGTCAAGCAACGGATGGGGAAAAGATCCTCATTGTTTAACGTCAACATTTCCTATTGAACTAATGAGATATGTTTCTTGTCGAGTTAGCTTAATGTGAATGCCTCTAATTTATATATGGACATTATATAATTGTCAAATATTTAAGCCAAGCATTTGGTTGGAGCATAATTCTTTTATTTTCTTTTCAGGATTATAAGGGAGTGGGAATAGATAAAATATGGGATAGAGTTGATACTGGGTAGCTTTTTGAGCATCGGTTTCAAATGCGAATACAAAATGGAAATTTATGTTCATTTAGAAACGTAAAGGTATAAATTGAACAAAATGACAATCAAGTTTGTATGCTAACATGATTAGGTTACGTTTTCACATCAAATTGGGGTTCAACATTAGAAGTTCTTTTCTGAAGTCTCAACATTCAGCAAAATGAAGAAAACAAAAGGCCAAAAGGAAAAAGCCACCTCTTCCGTTATTATCACCTTCCCTTTTCTTCAAGGCTCATAACAACAACAAAGCCTTTTCCCACTAAGTGGGGTCGGCTATATGAATCCTAGAATGCCATTGCGCTCGGTTCTGTGTCATATCCTCCGTTAGATCCAAGTACTTTAAGTCTTTTCTTAGAGTCTCTTCCAAAGTTTTCCTAGGTCTTCCTCTACCCCTTCGGCCCCGAACCTCTATCCCGTAGTCGCATCTTCTAACCGGAGCGTCAGTAGACCTTTTTTGCACATGTCCAAACCACCATAACCGATTTTATCTCATATTTCCTTCAATTTCGGCTACTTCTACTTTACCTCGGATATCCTCATTCCTAATCTTATCCTTTCTTGTGTGCCCACACATCCAACAAAGCATCCTCATCTCCACTACACCCATTTTATGTATGTGTTGATGCTTCACCACCCAACATTCCGTGCCATACAGCATTGCCGGCCTTATTGCCGTCCTATAAAATTTTCTCTTGAGCTTCAGTGGCATATGTCTGTCACATAACAAGCCAGATGCACTCTTCGACTTCATCAATCCATCTTGTATTCTATGGTTGAGGTCTCCATCTAATTCTCAATTCTTTTGCAAGATAGATCCTAGGTAGCAAAAGCGGTCGCTCTTTGGCACTTCCTGATCTAATCCTCACCCCTAACTCATTTGGGCTTCCATTTGCACTGAACTTGCACTCCATATATTCTGTCTTTTATTGGCCTAGGCGAAGACCTTTAAATTCCAACACTTCTCTCCACAGGTTAAGCTTCGCATTTACCCCTTCCTAAGTTTCATCCATCAACACTATATTGTCTTTGAAAAGCATACACCAAGGAATATTATCTTGAATATGTCCCGTTAACTCATCCATTACCAATGCAAAAAGGTAAGGACATAAGGATGAGCCTTGATGTAACCCTACATTTATGGGGAAGATTTCAGTTTGTCCTTCATAAGTTCTTACGGCAGTCTTTGCTCCATCATACATATCCTTTATTGCTTGGATATATGCTACTCGTACTCATTTGTTCTCTAAAATCCTCCAAATAATGTCTCTTGGGACCATATCATATACTTTTCCAAATCTATAAAAACCATGTGTAAATCCTTTTTTCTATCTCTATATCTTTCCATCAATCTTCGTAAGAGATAGATTGTCTCCATGGTTGAGCGCCTTGACATGAACCAGAATTGGTTGTCTGAAACCCGTGTCTCTTGCCTTAATCTATGCTTAATGACTTTCTCCCAAAGCTTCATTGTATGACTCATTAGCTTAATTCCCCTATAGTTCATGCAATTTTGTACGTCGCCCTTATTCTTGTAGATAGGCACCAAAGTGCTCTTTCACCACTCATTTGGCATCTTCTTTGTTTTTAAAATCCTATTGAAAATGTCTTTGAGCCATGTTAACCCGTCTCTCCCAAGAGTTTCCACACTTCGATTGGTATATCATCTGGGCCCACTGTTTTTCTATGCTTCATCTTTTTCAAAGCTAGATCCACTTCTTCCTTCCTGATTCAGCGGTAAAATGAGTAGTTTCTACACTCTTCTGAGTTACTCAACTCCCCCAAAGAAGTATTCCTTTCATTTCCTTTATTGAAAAGATTATGAAAATAACCTCTTCATCTGTCTTTGACTGCATTCTCTGTAGCAAGAACCTTTCCATCATCATCCTTGATGCAACTCACTTAGTTTAGGTTCCTTGTCTTCTTTTCCCTTGCTCTAGCTAGTTTATAGATATCCAACTCTCCTTTTTTGGTATCTAATCGCTTATACATATCGTCATAAGCCGCTAGCTTAGCTTCTCTCACAACTTTCTTCACCTCCTGCTTTGCTTTTCTATACCTTTCACCATTTTCATTGGTCTTATCCTTGTATAAGGCTTTACAACATTCCTTCTTAGCCTTCACCTTTGTTTGTACCTCCTCATTCCACCACCAAGATTCCTTTTGGTATGGAGCAAAGCCCTTGGACTCTCCTGATACCTCTTTCGCTACTTTTCGAATACAACTAGCCATAAAATCCCACCTCTGGCTAGCTTCCCCTTCTTTATCCCATACGCATTGCGTGATTACTTTCTCTTTGAAAATGGCTTGTTTTTCTCCTTTTAGATTCCACCATCCAGTCGTTGGGCACTTCCAAGTCTTGTTTTTTTTTTCTCTCTCTCTTTTGATATATTTATCCATCACCAACAAGCGATGTTGATTAGCCAAGCTCTCTCCCGGTATAACTTTGCTATCATTACAAGTTATACGATCCCCTTTCCTCATTAAAAGAAAATCTATTTGTGTTTTTGACGACCCACTCTTGTAGGGGATCACATGTTCTTCTCTCTTATTAAAGAAAGTGTTGGCTAAGAACAGATCATATGCCATTGCAAAATCCAAGATGGCTTCCCCATCCTTGTTTCTCTCCCCAAACCATGGCCACCATGAAAACCTCCATAGTTGAATGTCTCCTTACCCACGTGTCTATTTAAATCTCCTCCTATAAATACCTTCTCTGTTTAGGCAATTCCTTGCACCAAGTCTCCAAGATCTTCCCAAAATTTCTCCTTCAAACTCATATACAACCCTACTTGAGGTGCGTACGCACTAATCACATTGATAAGTTCTTGTCCTATTAGATCTTGATTGCCATAATTCTATCTCCTACCTTCTTGACATCTACAATATCTTGTGTCAAGGTCTTGTCCACGATGATGCCAACACCGTTTCTTGTTCTATTTATGCTCGAATACCAAAGTTTAAAACCTGAGTTTTCTAGATTCTTTGCCTGAAGACCAACCCACTTAGTTTCTTGTAGACACATAATACTTATCCTTCTCCTCACCATAACTTCCACTACTTCCATAGATTTTCTTGTTAAGGTTGCTATATTCCACATTCCTATACGCATTCTACTCTCTTGAACTCTACCCTTCTGTCCTAACTTCTTCACCCTCCCCCGTCTAATATGATCAAAGTACTTCTTTTGTGTGTCCTGTGTAAAGTTGATAAGAGCATATGCTTCCAAACAACTTCGAGTGGAGTCGTTTAAAAAGAAGTTTATATGACCCCCTTGCTCATTTAACACTGCATCCGGGTGCCGATGGAGATACAGCGACCCTTGCTCACTTATCAATGTGCTCGGACCACACATTGCGCCACTTACGGGTGACGCCTTAGCTTTAGCGCGATTTCGTTCTGGATTCATTTTCATAAGGATTCGACGTAACTTAGGAGTGTCAGTTGTCGACTATCTGATGCCCTCCCCTTTCTCCTTTATCCGGGCTTAGGACCGGTAATGTAAGATAAACTTACACAGGTGGAGTTTTCTTCAAGGCTCACTGCCAACAGAAAATCTATGGCAAGAATACACTTTCACCCCTTCCTTTTTCTTCGAGCCTCGACAAATAGGTCTGCAACCAGTAAGTGTGTATGACAAATGGGTCTGCAACAAATGGCAACTGAAATAATTGAGGTTAAGCATGAGGAGTTGATGAAGAATCGGCTAAGAGAAGACCACGCTAAGCCAACTGAAATAATTGAGTTATTCCTGACAACGCTATAAATATTACATCATAAAACAGTTAAGCTTAATTCAGTTCATCTTTTTCTGTTAAATAAGAAATGACTATGTTTTCTGTTAAATAAGAAATGGCTATGTCACAATTGTCCATATAATTTAACAGAAATGATAAACATGTTCTGTAAAACCAAGATTTTTGAAAGTGTAACTAATTGGTCAAATAGTGTCAAACATAATAGTATTTCTCCAAGTCATAGCACGTCATAATATTAAGATGAAGAGTACGAATACATATATGACATTAAATTGAAAGTCTAACTAATTAAGATGATCATAATAAACATGAGGCACTGTTCTGCAAATATAACAGGGATACAAACCAATTCACGTTTATATGAAGAAAAAAAGCCAGTTAAATAAACATCAGCATGCACTCCACAATTGTCTCTCTATGTTTTTTATGTCAGTCTGTATGCTAATGATTTGGGAAATTATAGGAGTGCAAAATGGATACAACCAAGAACTGAAATCAAGAGAAAACACACATCCAATTTGGTGATGGTAAAAATAGAAAAGGGATATGATCAATACCCAATCGAATCATTGGTGAGAGACCTCCAATTTCAGAACGTAATTTTTCAGGGCTTCCATTTTGTAGTCACAATCCTGTTCACATATCTGCAAGGAACAAAGAAAATGAAAAGAGTGAACAATCAGAATTGGACTTGGGGATTTTCCCTACTTCAATATCCTAAACCATTTCAAACTTCACTCATCCAAAATCATCCAATTTTCTTTATCATAATGGTATGTCGATTTCTTTTCTCTCTCAGCTGATGATTTGTGAACCAATATGTATCAGGTTGTGTTGCCTTACTTTAAGCCAAAATTGCATTCAATCTATAATAAAGAAAGGGAAGCCAGACTTACGGGGACACGGTGATGAAAGATTTGATGATGCTGACATTATTGATAGAGGAGAAGATGGTGTTGTTTCACAGGAAACTTCAGTTATGGTCATACCAGTTATGCACATTTCTATGGTTTAAAGACAAATTAAAAGTCATTAAGTTCATAAATCTAGGAATGGAAAAGATAACCATTAAAAATAATAGATGATAAGAAACACTTGCTATAAAAAAGTAATAATGTTGGTCAACTTGTTAATTCCCTGAAATATCCAAAATTCATAAGTGCTATATAAAATTTGGCGCGCCTGCACATTGTAAATAAACAAAATTAATAAACTTTTAACACAACCAAGAGAAACGTACAATGGTTTTTAAACCTTCTTACAATGCATCACCATCGTCTCATACTTTGTTTGCATGGTGAAATGTAAAGACAAAAAGTAGCTAATAAACATGTGAGAAAATGTTAAAGGCAAAGAGACAAAAGCAGATGTCATCTCATCTACTCAACAATTAAGCTTTTCTTACTGCTTGAGCTCAATGGAAATAGAAAGGATTCAATTATTCAAAGTCCAAATAACCTATTAACAAAAGGCACTTTAAAGCTTGTCTAGCATACATGCAATAATAGAACAATGATATATCCCTTTAACATATTCTGCGAGCAAGGAAGTGGAGTCCACAATTTTATACATTTGGGTCACACATGAGTGTCATTAGAAAAAATGAGACATTAAGACATACTGATGTCAGCTTACAACCAGAAAGACTTAGTATTTGATCAAACATATGAGCATTGATATTTTAGATGATTAACGACAGTACCACACCCAAATATGGAGATGTAGAAACACCAAAATTCCATTCATTGTTAATGCAATACAAACAATATTGGTATAGTTTAATTGTTTAAAACAACAAAAAGACATCCACTTTCAAAGCTTTCTCAGTCTTCCAATAAACAAAAACAATATAAAATCCAAAAATTGCTCTTTAAAAAAGGAGAATAATAAAAAATAACTCATGTTTTTTTTTTCTTTTACTTTTGCTTCTCTTTTCATCACTGACCTCCTCCTCCACTTCTTCGTCTTCGAGTTTCCGTCTTGCTGTCTCATTCTATAAAACCCAAAATTGACTACAATAAACACAAAACCCAGCAAGAAAACATAGAAAATCTGAAAGAGTATCACATAAAAAGAAAATACTTACTAGATCATCCTTGAGTGAGTGTGTGTTCTGCTTCAATGCAATCTTGAGAGAGCAAGAGCGATGGAAGCTACTAAGGACACAGAAGGAACGATAGGAAAAAAAAATAGTGTGCAGATGATGGGACCAAATAAAAAAACTGAAACTGGAAAAAAATTGGGAAATGCTCACCGATTTTTGTAAATTCTGACCTTTATTTTCCGGATTGTCAACTTAAGATGAAGAAATCAAAGATACGGAAAAGGAGTGGAGGAGGGGTCTATATGATATATGTACAAAAAGTAAAAAAAGCAAGAAAATTCGTTTAAGAATTCAATGAAATATGCAAAGTTGTCCAAAATAAGAATGTAAGAAGAAGGCAAAAGGAACTCATAAAGTTATAAAATAAAGAAGAAAATATAGCACAGAGGAATTTAAATAAGTTCCAATAAACCAAATATTAGAACTTAAATGCAATCACTTAAAAATACAATTGTATTTTGCAATTCAGTAAGTAATAATGTTCGACCTACAAAAATGTAGGGTGCCTCCAAGTGTCCGAGCTAGAAAAAAAAAATATAATTGTTGTAATATTACATAGTACGCTAATCAAAGTACCATAGAACAAATCATGAACTACATCCTTTGCTTTGTTAGGATCCTCCAGGTTGAAAAGACCCATTGCAATTACAATGCTCATCACAATTACAATTAGTTGTTTGACAATACTAATTTGTTTTTCATATGGAAATATCTTTGATAATCACAATTACAATGCTCATATGTTTCTTTTAAAATCCTCACCGAAAACATCATAGACATTACTATAGCATCGTTTTAGCAATGGTGAATGTAACAGAGACAAAATTAAAACCAATTGTAATCAAATCGAAACCCTAACTAAACACTCGGGGTATTCCAATGTCCTTTCCCAGCAAATGAATTAGAGATGGACCAAATTAGTGACATAAATTGGTGAAAAATGGATGAAGAATAATTCAATTAAGGTTGAGAAACCCTAAAAGCATGCATTTTGTTGAATGAAAAGTTGAAATCGAAAGCTAAATAGTAAGGAAAGTTGGGGTTTGGGATTTGCACAAAATGGAAAACTTACTTAAACATCACAATCGGGAAGAGAGAAGGGAAGAAGAGCAACGGCCAAGAGATTGAGCTCCTGAAGGTGGGCGTCCGAGATTGAAGGTGTGAAGAAGGATGGGTTCCAAAATGCATTCTGAAGTCTGGTTCCGAAAATTGGGCTATTTTCGATTATTCATCTGTATATAATAGTGGTATGTGGGTAGTGATTGTTAAACCTTCAACTAAACTCAGATTGTGGGAATCATTAAACTGCTCTCTAGTTTCGATCGTGGGAATCGTCAAACTCGATAGTTTGGATTGTCACGCCCCGATCCCGACATACTTCCAGGATCAACACATAACGTCACCAAATACCCGTAACTCAACATACCCCGCCTCTGGAATATGTATAAAGTATAATTCAAGATCCAGATGCATAATAATTTTTCGTACACTTTATGGCTGCATCTAACCTCTTCGTTAGACTGCCTACGTACCCTCAATAGGG
Source organism: Malus sylvestris (assembly GCF_916048215.2). Classification (NCBI taxonomy): domain Eukaryota; kingdom Viridiplantae; phylum Streptophyta; class Magnoliopsida; order Rosales; family Rosaceae; genus Malus; species Malus sylvestris. Next base: position 22,639,260 of record NC_062269.1, read on the forward strand.
ATCAAGCCATTCGTAGTTCAACTTCGCTATAACTCGACATATAACACAGTCTGTTCAAGCCAAAATGCATAACATTCCTCAATCAAACATTTGGACTTGATAAGCATGAATTATTCGATTCAAACTACATAACAACCCGCATGACAATCAAGGTTTCTATTTCATCCATCATATAAATTATTATGTTTCAACATAAAATTGCTATTCATATCATGTAATATATCAAAGAATCAACACATCACAATAGTATCCTCTAGTCGCATTGATCACTTATCTAATCATGTTAATAACAATCATATTCAACATCCTTCCACAATCATCTCAAGTAACCTATTCCATGATATCAAGGAGGCACGATATTAACATTTAATTATGTTAATCAGTCAATCAGATCACACCTCAATGCACAAAATTAATAAAGGACTTCTACATAATTCCCTACCTAGATTTCAAGTAATAATTTGATAATTCTAATTTATATTCACAAGATCTATTGTGGGTAAATCTCATTCACTCGAATCCAGGGAACAAGTCTAACTTATGGAAATGAGCAAGAGAAGGGATTCCAGACCACTCAACGTAATCCAAATCAGGATACGATTCCAGACCATCACTTAATGGAATCACGGAGTAGGAGGGATTTCGGACCATCTCTCAAAAGAATCCGAGTGGATACGATTCCGGAACATCACTTAACGGAATCGCGGAGTACAATGCATAACAACCACTAAATGAAACCCAAGCTGGATACGATTCTGAACCATCACTCAACGAAATCGCGGAGTAAGAAAGATTCTGGACCATCTCTCAATGGAATCCAAGTGGATACGATTCTGAACCATCACTCAATAGAATCGTGGAGTAGAAGGGATTCCGGACCATCACTCAACGAAATCTAAACTAAATTATGATCGCCTATCGAAATGTGCCAAGTACAACTAATCATCATCATCTCTAAAATGCGTATAGTCCCTCATCGCGGATATACCAAGTAGAACCATAGGCATAATCTCATCGTGCAAGCAGTTATCACCTATCACGGATATACCAAGCATGATCACCCCTGAATACATAAAGTTCCCTATTGCGAATATACCAAGCCGAACCATCTGCATAATCTAATAACATAGGCAGTGATCACCTATCGTGGATATACCAAGCATGATCACCCCTAACAGTCCCCCATCGCGGATATACCAAGTAGGACTGTATTATATAGCTCTAGGTAGTGATCACTCATTGCGGATATACCAAGCATGATCACTCCTAGAATGCGTATGGTCCCCCATCGCAGATATACCAAGCAGGACCATCCATGTACCAATGCTACATGGTGTAATCAAACCAACACACAACCTACCTCCTACCTCCACACTTATGATTTAAAACATGAGCACATACACCATCCATTTCTGTATTTCCCATCTAGATTCCAAAGCATTGTTTCGAATTATTACCACAAGCATCCACCACCTCGATCAACTCTCATTCTCAAGAATATGCAATTACTAAATGCATCACTTTCGACCCTAGTCTTAATTAGATTACTTGGGACTACTAATAACACTATGAGATCTAAGTACTACTTTGGTTAACTTGTGTTAGCATGATCAAAATAAATGTAACATTTGAATGAAACAATTATAGAAAATAAGTAAAAATGCTATTTACATAGATGTGCCTGTATATATAAGCCTTGACAGTTGGTGCATATATATTTCCAGGGATATAAGTAAGTTCCTTTGAATATGCATACATAGACAAATGTATACGGTAAATAAGAAAACCATTTCATCCCTTCATTATTTTATGCATACATATGAGGATTCGTTCTACTTCAGACATATGCAAAAAGGTCTGATAATATTAAACCAATGAGATGGAATTAATATGTTCATCAACAATGGCTATTCACTGTCATTCATATAAAAGCCATGGCTATTCATTATCATCACTAAGACAAAATATGAACCATGTCTGACTAAATGTATACAAATAACTCTAGCAACATTGTACTAAATATAAAGAGAAACAATTTCACATTATGAGACAATATAAATGTCGATTCCCCATCATCAACATTACATTAATGCATTCACTAACTTTAAAGCAACAATTGCAACATGATAAATGGGTAATTTTCAAATAAGACTATACATACACAGTGTCAACCATCATCATGGTTGTCTACTAGCCTAGGATGTTAGGTAACAACTGAGAAAAGACACACCAAAGCAGCAGAGTTATAGGTGTTCATCAAACAAAACCAAAAAGACTATCTCCCAATAGTAAGAGCCACTTATAGTATGATGTAATGATCATCATATTTTCAACATTAACTAAATGAGCTCAAATTTACGTGGTATCTAGAGCTCAACAAGGGAAACACTTTTCGCAACTAGGCCGACGATAAATTCTAACTGGAAACCGTCCAAATTCACCGGAGAAAACCGAATTTCTAGGGTTCTAAACACCCAACTCTAAAATGAATACGAAAGCATGAACCAAGCATACCAAGTTGAAGATTATGAAGAGTAGATGAAGTTTCATACCTCATTCGAAGGAAATGGTTGCCGGAATCACCGGAAAAATGATAAAACCGCTGAAAAAGTCGTGGGTTTTGTGGCTTCGAACTACAAATATGGAAAATAAAATGGGAAATCTATCACTACAGAGTTTTAGGGCTCATCAAAAGCTTTCCATGGACACCAAGATCACCCAAAACGGAGCTCGGACATAGGAGATACAAGCGGGTCAAGTTTGTGGGTTAACGGGTCTAATTCACCCCCAAAACGAGTTAGAATCAGATCCTCTCCCTTTCTCCCTTTTTTTTTTTTTAATTTCAAAAACCTTCCCCTTTTTAAACTAACTTAACCTTTAACCCACATGTGGGAATTAAATCATTCCCACAATCTTTAGTTCACAACTTCAAACGTCCGTAACTATACCATTATAACTTGGACTCCTCAAACGACTTTCGCCTACGCGTTTGTGGGTTCGAGATCTATTGAAAAACACTAGTTAAAACTTCGAAAAGTCAACGAAAGATAAAGATTGATTACGAAAATTCAAACCAGATAACTATTCAATTTAATTCCCAAAATTACAAAATTAAAATTAAGTAATAAAAATGACGTAAATGTGAAATAGGAACTTAAATTACGAGATACATATTGAATAGTGAAATTCTGAGGATGGGATTTCACATGGATCATGGGAGGTTGAAGTAGAACTGATAGCTGAACTGGCAACTGTCTATTCTTTTTCACTTTCCTCCTATGTTTCAAATTCTGTAGTTAATGTTTTTTTTTTACCTTTTATCCCTCTTTTGTTATTAAATCCTTGATTTGTGCTATGTAATTAAGTAAGGATATTTTTGATATTTTGGAAACCTTCACCAAACTGGCCTTCTCACTTTATATATATAGATAAAGACACTACGTATGGGGAATAACACATCCTCAACACAACCCTACAAACACATCTCTCTCCATACATTCTCTCATTGCTGCACATCCCCTCTCCCCTGTCCGATTAAAGTCACAATATAAAAGAGTAAATGTGAAATTCCGTCCCCGAATTTCACTATTTAAAATTACGTATTTCATATTTACTTTTTTATATTTGCGGCGTATTTTTTTTCGATAATTGAAAAGGACGAAAGTGCCCCTATTGTATTAAATGGGATTCTTCACGGACGTATTTGATCCTTTAATGACTTTCCAGATTTCTTTACATATTCGAATAGTACGTCTTAATATGGACGCATGGGCGTAAACGGAATGTAATTTGGAGTTATAAACGAAAGAAGTTAAGGGCAAATCCTAACCAAAATACTCATCTTGAGCCCAGGAACAAACCCCAAACAATTTTGGGGGCAGTGGTGCAGCAGGAAAGCCGAATCGAAGAGCACCAATTTTTGGGTTTCCGGCAGATCGAGGGTTATTTTAGGTGTTTCCTGGCCAAATTAGACTTTGGCCTAAGTATGAAAGTTGTCCCTCTCATTGAGCTCTATTTTCCTGTAAAATTTGGTAATTTTTAGAGCTACTTGGAAAATTGGGTTTCCGTTCGCCGGAAACCACCACCACCAGCGGCGTATGGCTGGGGGGCCGATGATGCTATTTTAAGCTAAATTAGATGTCCTGATTTTAGATTCGATATCTACTTGATGTGGTTTGATTGTTTGAACCTATTTTCAATATGGTATGCCATTTGATCATGATATGAATCGACAATCCAACCATTGGATCGTCACCAAACTTTAATGCATTATAGTACGTAATATTTGATGACCTTAGGAACTTACAGATCAGGAATTCGAGGTATGGATCTTGATGAATTGAATTTCAAAGTTTGTAAAATTAGACGTTGACCGCTATTTAATTTTAGCAATTGGTGGAGATCTAACCGTTGGATCATTTCAAAATTTTAGGATATTATTCTAAAAGAATTGATGAGACTCTTGGGAAGTTATGGATCAAAAATTCATGGACGGATATTCCGAATCGAATTACGTAGTGTTGTGGACCCCACCGTTGATTGAGAGTTGACTTTTGGTCAACATGTCTCGAACCATTTGAAATACTAAAATTAGTATTATTAGAGACTCGGTTAGGCTTTGTGGGCTTATCTCAGTGAGTGACTTTAATATATGTGATATTAGGGCTGGGTTCGGTTTGAAACGGTTCGGTTTTTAGCCAAAACCGAAACCGAACCGAAATTTCAGTTCGGTTCGATTTTTTTCAGTTTTTTTTCGGTTTGGTTTTTTTCAGTTTTGGTCTTTTTCGGTTCGGTTTCAGTCCGGTTCGGTTTTTTCCATGATTTTTTTTTAATTTGTAACAAATCTGCAACGATTGATTGTGAGCATTGAAGATGCAAAAACTTATTGGGTGTTGGTGCAAATGAATATGAACTGGAACAAATCTGCAAATCTGCATTGGAACAAATCTGCAAATGAAAACAAACTAGAACAAATCTACAAATGAATATGAAAATTACAATATAAAATCCCAACAAATCTGCAAAGATTATAACATGCAAAATCACAACTAATAATTAAAAGAAAACCCCATTTTAATTCAGTAAATCACAATATAAAATCCCAACAAATCTGAAAAGATTATAACATGCAAAATCCCAACAAATAATTAAAAGAAAAACCCATCTTAATTCAGTAAATCACAATATAAAATTATAAATCATATTAGTTTTGATTCGAAAATTACCTGTGAGAGATCGGAAAACCCGGATTAGAATCTTCCAATTTGGAAGGGGTTCTGATTCGAAAGGGGCGAGGGAAAATCATGGTTTGGAAGAAGGAATCCGCGATGAGAACATGAGAAGACTGGAGAGAGAGTGATTTGGAGGAAGAAAGGAAGGAGAGAGAGAGAGAGAGAGAGGCTGAGGAAGCAAAGGCAGAGAGAGGAAGCAGCGGAGGGGAGAGTGTTTGAAATCTGAAATGGGAAGTGAGACAAAGTGTGAGATAGCTAGGGTTTGTAAAGTTAAGAAATTTTATAAAACATTAAATATAAGAAACCTATAAATAGCTTACTAATACAATTATAACATCTCAAAGCCTACAATCAAGTTAGCTGGCAGCAACTAATCCCAAGCTGTAGGGAAAGGGTTCAAACCCCGACGACAACATGTTTTTTTAGAATTTATATATGATTTTTTTTTTTCAGTTCGATTCGGTTCAGTTCGGTTTCTGGACCTCAAAAACCGAAACCGAACCAACTAGATTCGGTTCGGTTCGGTTTGGCAGTTTCGGTTCGATTTTTTTTTGCTTCGATTCGGTTCGGTTTTCGGTTTTTTGAACCCACCCCTATGTGATATTGTTATTACCCTTAAACATTCCCATGCTAGTATACTTTGTGGATACAACATGGATTTCTAAATTATGTTTTATGTTGAATAATTGTTTTTATAAGCCATCGATCTACTTTATGAAATGTTATGTGATTTGCCTATTTGGAATTGTTTATGAAGTGTGTTTTGAAATATATATATCATTTTGAAATGTTTGTTAAACGTGAGGGCTAGTAAATGACCGATACCCTAGTGTCACGGGGTTAGGTGACATCGAGTCTGCACCATGTAGCAGTGGTACATGGATGGTCCTGCTTGGTTAATCCGTTATAGGGGACCATTGTCACGCCCCGATCCCGACATACATCCAGGATCGACACATGACGTCACCAAATACCTGTATCTCAACCTACCCCGCCTTCGAGATACGTACATAGCATAATTCAACATCCATATCTCATAGAAATTTTTGTATATTTTATGGTTGCATCTAACCTCCTCGTTGCCTACGTACCCTCAATAGGGATCAAGTCATTCGTAATTCATTGTTTCACTACAATCGAATATCCATCACATAAAACGTTTTGTCCCAACAATATACCATAATCATATTATGCAATATATCAAAGAACAACGACGAAACACAACACATTTTCTAGCCATATTTATCAACAAGTCTAATCATAACAAATACAATGATATCCAACATAACAATCCCACATGACGATTAACATTTCCACCTGATCCATCACATAAATCATCATGTTTCACATATCACCGCAAACATAGTATGCAACATCTCAAAGAACGGTCAACGAAGCACAATGTTATTATCTAGCCACATTGTTCAATAAGTCTAATCATAATGGCAACAATCACAACCATCATTCACAATCACATCAATCAATATCACATATCATAGACCGAAATGCAGGGCTAGAACAACACAGTTTGGCCGAAGACTACATTTATGGAAAGGGGATTTTGGACCATCCAACAAAATCAAAGCACCAAAGGGGACTCCGGACCATCACTCAACGGAATCCAAATCAGGATACGATTCCGGACCATCACTCAACGGAATCGCGGAGTAGAAGGGATTCTGGACCATCACTCAACGAAATCCAAATCAGGATACGATTCCAGACCATCACTCAACGAAATCCAAGCAGAACTCAATTCCGGACCACTCAACAGAACCAAACGGAAGTCCAAGAAGCATAATTATGGCTCGAAGGAACAAGACATGATTCAAGTTAGTCAATTCACGAACACTAAACGAAACAAAACAATATCGAGCAACAAATCCCCATCACAATGGGTTATCGGTCTATTACCAGACCTAACATCACCCAAGCAATTTAATAAGCATTTCAATCATATGTCACAACCATTTCCAATACACAAGTTAAATCACATTTCACTACATCATACCAATCACGATGTTTCTAACATTATATCTCAATCCATAGCTTGTAACATATCAAGGAATCATGAAGCACAATATTAATATTTAATTACGTTAATCAATCAGTGAGATAGCATATCATTTCACGAATTTAATTAAAGAACTCTACATAATTCCCTACTTAGGTTATGAATAATAACATGGTAATTCTAATTTGTATTCACAAGATCCATTATGGGTAATTCCCATTCACTCAAATCTAGGGTTCTAATCTTATGGGAATTAGAGAAAGTAAGGATTCCGGACCACTCAACGGAATCTAACAACATCGGGTTCCAGACTGCTCAACGGAACCAAAATATCAAGCGATTTCTCATAATCTACTCAGACCTGTTATAGGTAAAATCAATGCCTACATCAATTAAATGGTAAACTGGCCAAACGAAACTCGGATAAGCTGCAGAGCTCGGGTGAGTGACAATAATTCTAAGTATGAGATATTCAATAAAAACAGACCATCGATCACAATCTATAACATCAAGTATAGAATCATGCTTTATGGAATCATAATCAAGTTATTGAAAACTCTGTAGGAGTCACCCAACATCCAACGGTTTTTCCCATTCAACCAACCAAGATTACCAAAAACCATCATTCATAAGTGCATTAAAAATTAGGGCTAGATGGACACGGTTCGGCCGAAGCCTACATAATTAACCAAATAGGAAGTGACCCCCCAATGCGAATTAACCAAGCAGAGTCACTCCTACAACTGTTAGAAAGTGATCACCCAATGCGAATTAACCAAGCATGATCACTCTTAAGCATACATAGCCATAAGGATCGCCCAACGCGGATTAACCAAGCGTAATCCATATATAGTATGGTCCCCTAATGCGGACAAACCAAGCAGGACCACTAGTGACCCCTCCCAATGCGGATAAACCAAGTAGGGTGAAGATAATCAGGTAGGTAGTGATCACCCAATGCGGATATACCAAGTATGATCACTCCTAGAATGTGTATGGTCCCCTAATGTGGATATACCAAGCAGGACCATCAATGTAGTGCTACTACATGGTGTAGTAAGATCAACACACAACCCACGTACCCTTATCTCATTCGTTATGATTTACATTGTAATCACTTGCACTATCAACTTCTCATGACCACTATCTTATCATACAAGCATAAAAGTTCTACATAAACTTCTCATAAGATTTTAGGTTCACATCGTCATAAAAACAATCATATACGTCATACTAATCATACATATCTAACCACATTTCATAAACGTTTCCAAGCTACAGTCGATTCACAATTAATAAACATACATCGATGCTAAAAAAATTAAAGATAACAATTCAATATAAAGTACATTTAATAAACAAGTATAACTCAATATGGTGCTGCTAATACATATATCGAGACACGTCAACTAGAAACGACACGTCATCGTGATGAGCCAACTAAGCTCCATCAACAATAAACTAGAGATAAGCGACACCCTAGAGTAGAGCACGTTGACCAGAACATCAACTGTCGATAAGGTAGGTCCATTAAGGTCAACAACCTAACGTTATTCAATCCGAAAGATCCGCACATCGGATTTTCGATCTGTAAGTTCTCAAAGGTCCAACACCTGACAACTAGGGTGTTCACAAAATTGTACAACGAACTAACGATCGGATTGTCATCAATCACACAAATAAGTGGCGGTCCAGTTTGATCACCATACCAAACAATTGAATTTTGGGAAACCGAGCTAGACATAGGTTCACAGGAAGGTATTTGGTACTTAGACAACACTCGTGGACGGTCCCACGCATCGCCACACGCGGGTTAGTCAAGGTGGAGGGTTTAGAAACCCCAAATTTTCAACATTAACTAAATAAACTAAAATTTACGTCATAGCTAGAGCTCAGCAAGGGAAACACTTTTCACAACTAGGCCAAAGACAAATTCTAACCGGAAACCGCCCAAAATCACTGGTGAAAACTGGATTTCTAAGGTTCTACGCACCAACTCTAAAATGAATACGAAAGAACAAACTAAGCATATGATCTTGAAGATTATGAAGAGTAGATGAAGTTTCATACTTCACTTGAAGGAAATGGTTGCCGGAATCGCCGGAAAAATGACAAAACCGCCGGAAAACCTACGAGAACTTGCTGCCTCGAACTGGAAAAATGGATAAGAAAATGGAAAATCTAACACTACAGGGTTGTAGGGTTCATTAAGAGTTTTCTATGGACACCAAGATCACCCAAAACGGAGACCGGATGAAGGAGATACAAGCGGGTCAAGTTTGTGGTTTTATGGGTCGAAAACGCCCCAAAACGGGTCAAAATCAGACCCCTCATTCCATTTTTTTTCTTCAGAAAATTCCCATCTTTCTAATTGGTCCCCCCCCTCTTTTATTAAACTCCTTTAACCTTTAACCCACATGTGAGAATTACATAATTCCCACAATCTATAGTTCACAACTTCAAACGTCCGTAACTATACCGTTATAACTCAGACTCGCAAACGGCTTTCGCCTATGCGCTCGTGGCTTCGAGACCTATTCGAAAACGTTACTTGTGATCTCAAAAGGTCAACAAATTTTTGATAATTACCTTCCAAACTTCAAACTTTGTAACTAATTTAATTAAAGTCTAAATCCAAATAAATTAATATAAATTTTCAAAAATAATATAAAATCTCAATAATACAAATCTGTAGATTATAATAGTGAAATCCAGGTACAGGATTCCACAACCATACTATTTATGGATCGTGCTTGGTTAATCAGTGATGGGCGATCCTTATGGCCATACATACTTAAGGGTGATCATGCTTGGTTAATCTGCGATGAGTGATCACTGCCTAACAGTTTTGTAGGTGTGACTCTACTTGGTTAATCCTCGATGGGGGGTCATTACCTACTTGGTTATCTTCTCAGAAGTGGTCCTGCTTGGTTAATCCGCAATAGAGGACCATACTATTTATGGATCACGCTTGGTTAATTCGCGATGGGGGGTCACTACCTACTTGGTTACCTTCTCAGGGGTGGCTCTGCTTGGTTAATTCGCTATGGGGGACCACTTCCTGTTTGGTTACTTATGTAGGCTTCGGCTGAACTGCGTCTCTCTAGCCCTAATTTTTAGTGTATTTATGAAATATAGTTTTTGAGAATCCTTGTGGTTTGAATTAGAAAAGTCATTGGATGTCTGGGTGACTCCTTCAGAGTTTTTAGCGACTTGACTATGATTTCATAAGTATGAACTTATTTTTGAGGTTTATAAATTGTGATCGATGGTCTTCTTTTTATTGATTATCACATACTTGTATTATTGTCTCTCACCCAAGCTTCGTAGCTTATTCGGGTTCTTGTTGGGCCCATGCACCATTTCCCTGGTGTAGGTACTGATTGTACATTTGACAGGTCTAAGTAGATTACGAGAAGTCGCTTGGTATTTTGGTTCCATTGAGTGGTCCAGAACCCAATGTTGTTGGATTTCGTTGGGTGGTACTCTATGTTTTCTTCTAGAAAGTGTTTTACGAAAAGTTCAGAGTTTAACAAATGGTGAACTATGAATGGCTCGAACCCTATTTAAAGTACGTAGGTAGTCTAACGAGTAGGTTAGATGCAACCATAAAGTATCCAAAAATTACTAAGCAATTCAAACCTTGAGTTATGCTTGTACATATCCCAAAGACGGAGTATGTTAGATAAACAGGTATTGGTGACGTCACGTGTCGATCATGGACGTATGTTGGGACCGAGGCGTGACAGTAAAAGTCTGAAACCCATCATCATCGTCGTTGTTCAATATAAAGTTATATAACTAATACATGATAAAGTTACATGGTGGAAGTTTTATCTACGCTAAAAGAGATAAGGTAATTAAACTGGGTGGGTTGCTTGAGAATATTACATAATTGCACGCCACTTTTGAAAATCCTTCTCACAGTTTCATTAAAAAAACAAAACAAAACAAAACATATGGTCTAGTGGTACACTTGTAAGTGAGGTCTTAGGTTCGATTATCGCCAAAGCCAGATTTGAACCACATTACTATGGCTCACTCATTGTGAGACTTAGCCTACTCTTCCATCCATTAGTATAGATAATATCGTTTGTTCAAAAAAAAATAAGTATAAAATGAAAAGACCCGTGGTTTGGCTAAAATTTCAAGAGAAAAAGAAGTGTGAGGATGGCTTCACCTTTCAAAACATTGATGCATGAGCCACTTAGTGCTACGGTCTATTGGTATTACCATTCACTTGTAAGTAAGAGATCTTATGTTCGATTCTTGCCAAAGGCCTATTGTGCGGCTTAACCCACTCCCCCACCCTCTTAGTCAAGATAATATTGTTTGTTTAAATAAATAAAAAAAAACATTCATGATACTTTATTTATTTATTTATAAATAAATGTCAGGATGAGTCCAGAACCATTTTGGTACCTTATGGCTGTGCGCCTGGATATATTATGTAGTGTCTTGTAACAGATGAAATTGATTACAAATTTATAATATTTAAATGTGTTTAATACAATCGTCTAAATAATACAACATTTAATTACGATTTATTTGTCATAAGCGTGATTTATTAGTCAAACTTTTATAGATGCATCATGTTGCCACTTAGTATTATGGTCTAGTGGTATTCCTCTTCACATGCAAGTAAGAGGTTTTAGGTTCGATTCTCACCAAAGACAAATTTGAACCACATTATTATGGCTCGTCTACTGTGAGGCTTAGCCAACTCCTATTTCCCCGCTCTTTTTTTTATATATATTTGTTTGAACATACGATATTATATATACTAAAGGGGGATGAGAGTGGGTTAAGCCTCACAATGGGTTAGCAATAATGTTGTTCTAATTTGCCTTCGGTGAGAATTGAACCTAAGACTTCTCACTTACTAGTGAAGAGGAATACCACTAGACAGTAATACTAAGTGGCACTCCCCCACCCCATTAGTGTAGGTATTGTCGCTTGTTAGGAAAAAAAAGGATGCATCATAAGTGCATCTATGATTTATAACCACTTCTATATATTTTGGTTTTTTTTTTTTTTTACAAGAAACGATAGAGTGATATTCATTGATCATCACAAACAATTACAGTGGTTGCCAATCAGTTACAATAGTTCCAATGACCAAGAAATTGATCTGGAGTAAGTTTGCACAATGAAACAAATCCTATACGAATACCACAAGCACTGGCCGATTCGTGAGTGCTTCTCTATACAAGACCTTGGCTAACATGCTACATTTCTCGTGGAAATACATTTATTATAAACATATTTAAATTTTATTAAAAATGAAAAGTTTTCAGAAATGGCACATGAAAGTGATTTTGAAGAAGCATCTTACAAATTATTATTCTGAAATCGCTTCTACGAGCTAGAAGTAATTCTAGATTTTTCTCACTTTTAGCTGTTAGAAAACGGTCTTGACCATTTCATAAGCAATCACAAATAAGCCACGTTTTTTTTTTGATACAATGATGTAAGTACATTAGAGAGAGAGCTTTGATCTAAACCAAAGAACGTGTCAGCTATAATAAATTGGTATCAAACTCATCATGTATTAGAAGTAAACCTAACCTTATGTCTGGATGAGAAAATATATTAAGGAAAATCAAAATGATGAAATTTAAATGATAAATTTAATTTCCTAAAGATTATAAAGTTTCTTTTTTTGGCTATTATGAAACTATAATAAATTTCAATTATATGTGTCAGTCTAGGAATGGAAAATAATAAACTCTCTTTTGTGAAAATTATAAATGACAATTGTTTACATAAAATTTCAATTGGGAATTGTTCTTTCTAAATTCCAAGTTTTATAAATTTCTGCACAAAAATTATAAATTTCTAAAATTATAAATTCAAGAAAGAGAATTGATCATTTTTTTTTATCCAAATTTTAAGTTTATATCTTTTCTCCAAACGCGAAATCTAACTTATAAAATAAAAATGATTAACACAACGAGTAACAACTAAAGTTACCACACACGTTTTCCCTGTAAAAGAAAAACCCTTTTCATCCCAACCATGCCTTAAAAATGTAGGGTTCCTACCAATGTGTAGAGAGTTTGAAATTTTATCTTTTTAAATTATTGTAATAGTTTGCGCTCTCTCCAAAAAATAGTAAAATTTTAGTAAAAAAATAAAATTTTAAAGAAAAGAAAAAGGAATAACCAAGGCAAACACCTTCTTCTTACAATAATCGAATCGAAGCCGGGTGCAAAAGCAGTGATCGGATCCGAAGTTGATGTGGGCAAGCCAAGTATCCGAGTTATCGACCTCCATACTTCATTTCAAGTAGGGCTTTTGCCTGTCGAGAGAGACTCGGAGAGAAAGGGGAATCGGAATCGGATTCGGTGTCTTAGGGTTAGGGCTTGCAGTGATTATATTGTGATCTCCGCCGCCGAGTCCGAAAGGAGAAACCCCAGAAGGTATTGATTCACTTATTGTTCCTTGCCATTTCCGCAATCAAATTCTGATTCTTTATTCTCTAACTGCTATCTTATGCCTCAATTCAGCTAGTTAAGGTGATTAGTGTGTATTTTTATGCATAATTAGTGCTTTGTTTTGACGATTTGGGTGTAGGGGCAAACATTTATTCGGTAATCCAATGCATTTCGTGTAATTTCAAGTTGATTAAGGTAGTTCTCCAATGGCTAAGAAATCTGTAGCTCAACGAAGGCTAACGAAACTCGATGTCTATCTTTACATACCCAACATTATTGGTGAGTTTTTCACTTCCTAAACAGAAATGTTACTATGAAACTACATTGTCAAGTTAGCTAGAAATGGGTTTTTGTTTTGATAAATGATTTTGCGATTACTGGGAATGCAGGGTACATAAGGGTTCTTATGAACTGTTTTGCCTTTGCCCTATGCTTCTCCAACAAGAAGCTTTTCTCTGTTCTCTATTTCGTCAGGTGAGGATTCGTGCTTTTGAAGAATTCATTCATCTCGTGTTTGGATTTGTGGATTTGGAAGAAGTGATTTGCAAACAGAGTTTAAAATCAATTGTCGAAGAATTCATTTAATAGTGTGTTTTCTTCTCTAAATATTTGATGCAAACAGAGTTTGAACTAAATCATTGAATGGAAACTCTCAATTCAAAGCCACAATTCAAATGCAACCTTAGTTTCTGAGCCGTATTTTGTTCATCTTGTCTTGTTGGCTATAATATATGATTAAGTTTGCTATTCCAGCTTTGTCTGCGATGGGGTAGATGGTTGGTGTGCTCGCAAATTCAACCAAGGTATGAGATTCTGTGTATCTTGTGATATGTCTTTTATTGAGGAGTATGTTGTTTGTGCATATACACACTTGTACAAACAAAAATGTTGTACTTTTATACAGATACTGAGCATAGGGTTTATCTTACAAAATGATTATGAATAACAGATTTCGCTCAATACAAATCGATCAGGATTATATTACGGCTCATACTTCTCACTGTACATAGTTTTTCTGACTTGGATTATGTTCCAGCTATGCTGTTATTTAGAGCCAGATAATACTGATATCAAAACATCATGAATAATTTGTCTGTGGCCTCCTTATATTAGAGGTTGCTGTATAGTATTTATAGAAGCCTTTTTATTCTTGTAATAATTACATTACTGAAGTGCTGTCTTTGTTTTCTTTTCGTTCCCTGATTGACAGCAAGGAAGAGTTCTTTTGCATGAAAATTTTGGTCCAATTATCTTACTACCTATTGTGAGCCGAAATTGGTAATTGATCATTATATTACTCATTTGATTCATCTTTCCTTCCTGGTTCAGTTTCTACCTTTGGAGCTGTTTTGGACATGGTAACAGACAGGTGATCTTTGATCTCTCTTCTTTCTCTTTTAAACTTAAAAAACTTAAAAACTTGATTGAAATAAACTAAACAGTGTACAACCAGAGTAGTAAATACATCACAGTGGACCTGCAGTACATTCGGATTAGCAAGTATCAACGTTCCATCAGCCAACAGAAAACCCTCAAACTCTAACAACTGAGTTAACCGCAGCATCCTCCAGTCCACATTAAGATAAAATAATGAATCTCTAAAGAAGCCCAGAGCATTGCCCAAAATTTGACTATCCCATTCATTAAATACTTCTCAGACACAGGCACACACAAACACGTGGATGTGCACAAGAAGCATATGCTAGTTTCAGGTTTTCCTCAAATGATCTAGTATTGACCATCACCATATTGACTACTACGTCTTGTCTCTCAGGATAAGCACTGCGTGTCTCTTGGTAGTACTTTCACAAGTTTACCGGTAAGATATTTTATTTATAGCCTACATGTTATTAAATAGATCTGCATGCTTATCTTAGCTTCTGGTGGGCTTTCAATGCAGGCCTGGCTTGGTTTTCCTCTCATTACTTGCCTTAGATATTGGTAGCCACTGGCTGCAGATGTACAGGTTATTTTCTTTTCTTTTTATTAAGTTTATCTTCAGGGTGAATAGTATTTCGTTATTTGATTTTGACAAAAATTCACTTGGTAACAGTTTATTACATTTGTTTTCCAGTACTTTTCTGTTAGGCAAGGCTAGTCACAAAGATGTGAAAGACAGCACTAATTGGCTTTTTAAAGCATACTACGGAAATCGGATGTTTATGGCTTACTGTTGTGTGGCATGTGAGGTAATTGTAACTCTTTCTGTGTATAGGCCTGTAGAAATTTCTTAATGTAGCCCGCTAGTCCTCTTAATTTGACTGTTACTTTGCAGGTCCTTTATATAATTCTATTTCTTCTTGCAAAGAACGAAACTGAGAACTTGATTGATGTAAGTGTCATAGTTTATAAGGAATTAAACAGGATGTTTCCAAGTTACTTTGGTTTCTAAAATTTTCCTCTTTCAGGTTTTAACGGGGCTTGCAAAGCATATTACACCACTTTCTGTTCTAGTTGGTTTGAGTTTATTTGGATGGGCAGTCAAACAAGCAGTGAATCTTATACAGGTAATGAATACCACTTCTATAATGTTAGGCATTTTAACTTGCTGAAATTTGCAACAGATGCCAACTATTAAACAACTTATTGGAAACACAAGACAGCCAATCAGAAATGTCATGAAATCCCCCACTCTTGGGGGATGTCCTCAGCAACGACAAACACATACTAGGGTATACGTGGTTTCCGTACATCCTACACTTTCATCACACAATTCTTGAATGCAAAACTGAATCTGTATTTTAGTTGTAACTGAATTTGGTTAAGGACTTGGATGAGAGCGGAAGGTCATAATTGATAATTTGAGAGCTCTAATGTTACATACCACTATTTTAAAAAGCCTACGGGCTTTATTCACTCGTGGTTGAGTTTTCATGGAGTGTCTTCTAAATAGTCTTTTTAAGTTATCATGTATCTAGGTAATCAGCGTTTTCAAGATCGAGTTCTCTTGGAAGATATTCTTCCTATTTTTAAAATATATTTCATGATTTCAGTTGAAGACAGCAGCAGATGTGTGTGTGCTTCATGATATCAACAAAAAGCAAAGCCCCTAATGCACATCAACTTCTATGACCGGAGGCGCATTCTACATTCAGCTTCCTGCTCAGTTCACGTCGAAATATGTTGCTGCAGCGGATGAGAATGCCTTGTAATTTCTTTTCTTTTGTTGATTTGTACTTTTTTTTCCCGAAGTTAACTACACAAAAATTAGACAAATTTGACGTCTGTTGTTAACATTAAAAGAAAAAAAAAGAAGTTAAAAAGGGCATTTTCCGATCTTGTCAAGTTTTCCGCCCTATTTCCTATTTCGTCTGTTTCGTGTTCTAATTAGTCTGTCGTACGATATGAATCCACTCTGCAAACTATTTTGTAACTGCAATGATGATGATGAAAAGATTTGAATTTTAAGACTAAAAATCGAGTTCCAAGGAGCATACCAAAAACTAACGAACGAAAAGCAGATGAAGATTTTATAATCTCGTAATGGATAACTGATATGAACAACTGGTGCAACGAAATAGAACAATTTGTCCAGACAAAGGTTAACGATTTAACACAAAGCAAACGAGAATCTTTATACCAATCTGAATTCTACCATAAAAGAATAAAATTTGTAGAAGGCTTGCCCTCTATTAAAACGAAATACGACGGCACTCCCACTGAGAAGAGGTGCTGCGCCAGACCAACTTTTGCTCTAAACAAATCGAATAATCCTTATAACATCTTCATCTAACACCCGCGGAGAAGCCTGCAAAACGTTGTCTTTACCGGGTCAAAAATCTAATACAGGCTATACCCGAAGAACTGGCTGATGATGATGGCGAACCCAAGAGCAATTGCAATCAGGGAAGAAGCCCATGTCAGTTTCTCTGTAATCCTGGGAACTCGATCCTTTAATGCCTGACTACATGAACCTATAAAGACAGTATAGCTTCCCATTGCAACTACAGTCCCAACTAAAAACATAACCAGGAATGCAGCACCAGCAACTCGAGATGGCAAAGCGAGGGCTGGCAAGACCATCATCAATGCATCTGGCTGCAGCCCGTGGACAATTCCAGTGGCAAAAGTAGCAAAACCAATCTTCTTCTTCCCAACTGTGGGGTTATCTAGAGACTCGTATACGCTAACATCACACTCGCCATTCTCTAAGGCAACACAAGGAGTTGGGACTTCTGAAGCTTCCTTAATACCCATACCACCAATAACTAGTAGGGTAAGGCCCACAACTCTCGTGCCCCAAGTTCGGATAATCTCAATATGAAGCCGATCCTTTAGTAGTAAAAATATTAAGCCAAAGATAACCTGACCAGCATCATGGCCACATCCCCAGAGGGCTCCCACTAAAGCACTTTCAATGCGGGTACGTCCAATTGAGAGTGGAGCCAAAGCAGCTAGGTGGTCTGGCCCCGATAATGTGTGTAAGCAACCGGCAAAGAAACCAGTCCATGCACTACTGAGCAACTCTGTCTGGATCAGTCTTCCCCCAATAGCAACAGCTGGGCTACCAGCGTTGGTTGCGGTTTGAAAGGATGCAAAAGCTGCTGGTGCAAAAGCTGGTTGTATTAAGATCAAAACAAGAGCAGAAAGCGCAACGAATGCTCCGGTGGGGATGGCCTGAAGATGTTAGGAGTATTAAAAGTAAGTCATCTGGTAAAAATAAACGGATTAATAGTCTCATGTTGAGGGTGAAAAGGTAGCTGGGGAGTTGCATACCCCCTACACTTTCTGATGTAAATATCAATAAAACTTAATTCTGTTATGTTGAAAGTAGCAACAGCAGATAGTAATTGTAAACCAAACAGAAAAATGTCATCTCCCATGTGATGTCCCTACTCCAATCTATGTTTCATATCATACAGACTCCATACTAAAATCCAACACGTACACAAACAGTCGAATTGCTGGCAGCTTTGACAGTATCTCTTCTAAGCTATTGAATGTGAGTAAAGATTCATCCAATTTCAAGATATTTGCTTACAAATAGCAATTATTTTTTAAACTATTGAATAAATGTATGAAATCTGAAAAATGGTAGAAAATCTGAAACATGAACACACTGCACTCAAATTTTCTCACTTTACCCTAATCAACCATTTGAAAACATAAAAATCTTAATGCACCCTTGCAGTCTACTGCAAGGGATAGAATACTTCAGAATACAAAAGTGATGACATTTGCAAAAGAATCGGTAAATTACATCCACCCCTGAAATAACTAACATTACCTTAAAGAAACCTTCTGACACCAGCAAAAAAACACCTAGACCGCACTAGATTGAATATTGCTAATATAATGTGTGTGTAAGTTTTGATGCCACTGAAGCTTCAAACGAAGCTACCTATACCAATTGATTCGCCTGCATCTACGGGTTTCCTTAAATTTGTTCCTTTCTTCTGAGGCCCTTGCTGTTTGTAATTAGCGAGACAAGTTTCAGCCTTAGGTCTCCAGTACCATGTTGACTAAAGCTATGCTCAGTTTTCGGAAAGCACAGAGATTTAGCTTTATGTTGGAATAACTGGACGTTTGTAGCCATCTCAAGGCACATCAGAGGAATTATCTACACAAGTGACTTGGGTACCATTCATTTTCCAACTGCCTCGAAAATGAAAGATTAGGTATTGATAGGACCACACTTGAGGGCATTCTCTTTGAAGACCATAAAATCAAATTAATCGGTAATCTAAACCTTCGCAATTAGAATCACCAAAGGCAACTGGTTCAGTCATAAATTTTTTGAAAGAGATATAGTATAACAAATGAAGCAACTGTTTCAGTCATCAACCTCATATAATTAGCCTCAAAACTCTAAATTATGAAAATAATCGCATTTCTAGAGGGCAACCATAAATTGCATTAGATCACAAAACGACTGGGTAGAAAATAATCAAATATTTCATCAGCCATCGAAACAATTGTTCAGATTTTCAAAGTCACCGTGGCAATTGCAGCACAGGAAAGACACTTTTTAACATGATTAAAGCAGCAACAACAAAACATAAACCCCACAGAATTAGACAAAAAATCAAAATTATCATCTTTTGATCAATTTCTTTCATTTGAAACAAGAGATTAAAGTACCTTGCGCTGCTTAGGATCCCCGGTTGCGATCTGATTGAGAATCTGGGATTTTGGCTCCGACCCATTTGGCGACCCGGCCTGATTCGACGATAGAGAAGGAAGAATGTTGCACGGCGCTGATGAAGAATGAAAACCAAAAGAAAATGGAGATGGGTTTTGATGTTTGCAGGAAACCAAGCCGACCCGTCTGAAATTGGGCAACTGCGAAGCCGGAAAACCGAGTTTGGCCGAGTCAATAAGGGCGGGTCGATTGAGGAAAGGAGAGGGTTTTAGATGGAGTTTCAAAGGGGTTGGGAATGAAGAGGACAGAAGCCTTTCCATGGCTTCTCTCTCCCGCTCTCTCTCTCGCTTTCTCTCTGACTCTTTCTATTTTCTGTGTAGGGATTTAGATTTTGGAGGCAAAAAATTCGTAGAGAGAGAGATGGGATGTGGTGAAGTAGAAGTGAAGATAAGCTCTGGCAGAGTACCCAGAAGTTTTAACTTAACTGAAAATAATATTTTTAATTCTGTACAAAAAATAAATAATGAATATTTTCAGTCCATTAGCACACCTTTTTCTTCACAAAAATACTACTATTATCATTTATTTGTACCGTTTTTCTAATAGTGATCCACATATGTTAGCGTGTTTTATCTCTACTAAAGAGATGATAAAAATGATAGTACAAATAGATTATAAGTATAGCATTACTCTTTTCTTCACATCGATGACCAAAATTTTTTGGTATTTTTAGCGTAAATCATATCGTTTGTTAAAAAAAGTTTAAATGTTATTTTTTTTATGATTAGATTAATATATTGTAGACTAATAAAAGGAAAAAAAATTTAGTGTGTACTTACAATTTTTAGTCGTATTAGAGGAAATCAAATAGGGTATTCTACATTTACAACATTTTTCATGCCATATTTGTACTACCTCTCTAATGAAGTTAAAGTCTAGTGACACATGTGAGTTTCGTCTCTATTAAAAAAGTGATACAAGTGTAGTATAAAAAATGTGATAAGAATATCATTTTTGAATTGAATATGAACTTAGTGTTTAGGTTTGAATTTGGCTTGTGTGTTAACTCATTTACTACCAATCCCTACCATAGCTCTCTTCATATGTTTAGCATTTAGAGTAATTCCACCCCTAAAGACTTTGCGTTAGCACCCAACGCATTTATCCACTTAAGTGAACAGTAATAGACCCCAGTGAACAGTAATATGCCAAAACATCTCCACCCCTAAAAAAATGTGCAGGCACCCAGTCTAAAAATGCGCTGGCACCCACCCCATTTAAAATATTTTTTTAAAAGAATAAATAAAAAAATAGTTTTATTTTCGGATAAGATTCTTAACCAATTTCGGATAAAATTTCAAATAAACTTAAAAAAAAACACACTAAAATAAAAATTACATACTCATCAAATAAACTTAAAAAAAACACACTAAAATAAAATTACATAAACTCATCAAATAAACTAAAAATTTTTCTGTATTTTTTTCATAATTTTTAATAAATTTTAATATAGTTAATTTATCACAGCCCGTCACGAATAATTGATTTCCGACAATGCGAAATGACGGTTCAAACCTTTGAACGTTAAAGCTGTAGTGTATGTGTGTGTGACTTGTTTTGGAGACTTGATATTTTTCCCTTGGTTGGTTGGTGACCACATGGAACTCACACACACACACAATACTCACTCTCTCTCCTCTCCCATATCTTCTCATCTCTCTCAGACTCTCTCTCTCTCTTTCCCTTACGTACGGACAAGACACAAAGCTCACCCTCCAGCACGGATCGAAGCTTTAAAGGTAAGGTCCTTGTTCATTGTAACCTCCTGAGTCTAGTGATACCCTTGTTTGGATAGGAATGTGTCGGAAGCCCGAGAAACACTAACCCCGATTTTATGCTCTGTTCATGCGCAAGTAAAACCTTGCATTTCAGGGAATTCTAAGCACATAGAAGGCTTAAGGAAATCCTCACGAGCCTTGGGGTAGTTCGTTGGAAGAGTTTGGACGTCTGAGGGTCGAGATCGAAGCTTTTCAAAGTTGACTGAATTATTGAGCTTCCTCAGGTAGATTCTAGTATAATTCAAGGCTTAAAAGTAGTATGTTTATACCATATTTAGGGCCTCGTATTTAGATCTCGTACAAATACTCAGGGGACTTAAATGTAATTATGGGATAAAGGAAGGGGCAAATATGTAATAAGTGAGGAGTCCTTATTCTATAAAAGGACCCCTCACCCTCACAATTGGGGAGAGGCTCATTCTCACCCTCAGATCTCATCCTCAGAGGCCAATTCCTAAGTTTCTCCTCACCCCTCTCAAAGCTCCTCACATCCCCCAAGCTCTCTCTCCCTCTTCAACAGAGAAATATAATACAATCAGTGTGGACGTAGCCCAAACCTTGGGGTGAACCACGATAACTCTTGTGTTATTTACATTTCTGCAGATTCACGGTCGGATTTACGTTGTTCCAAGACCACCCCGGTTTTGTGCATCAACATTTGGCGCCGTCTGTGGGAATCGATACAAAAAACTATGTCGGTTCTCTTTCATTTTTTCATCTCACCACCACCGTGAGACCTCATCACTGTCCACCATGAATCTGCAAAATCTGCAAAACCCCAACCAAAACTCTCTCGATCTCTTTCTCGCTTCTGATCTCTTTCACATCTTCAAACAAAACACCATCACTCCTTTATCTCTGGAAAACACATAGAAACTAAACAAAAAACCCATTTCAAATCTCCAAACTCCATAACCGACTTACTACTCCCATACGTCCATCATACATTTACGCAACTACCCTCATCTGGAAAGACTGGCTGGAGCTCAAGGCAATGGTCTCCCGCCTATTGTACTTGAGTTGCTGGGCCTGCTGGCGGTGAATCTGGTAGGCGTTAGCGAGCACCTCCAACGGCAGTGCACGTAGTATGGAAGTTTAGGCAGTAAGAGTGATGATCATGGCGTTGTCGGTGATCTTGTGGGCGATGTACTCGAAACCCTCGGACATGCGTGATCACTCCGTGGTTCTGAGGCACGATGAACAGTACACCTTCGACGATGACACAGAGGACCAGATCGAGTGCACGGGGAGGCACGGCAAGTCGTGCAGCGGAGTGATGCTCTGCTGCTGCTCCTGCACGCTAGTAAGCTCCGCCTATGGAGCTCCCCCGTCTCTGCGCATGCAATCAAGAGGAAGAAGTACAGGGTGATAGGGAAGGTGAAGGAACACCACAAAAAGAAGGCCAATGATGCCAAGAAGCTCAGCTTTAAAAACAAGAAGGTTGAGAAAGGACCCGGGTATTCTTAATGACTGGCCCATCAAGGAGCAGGAGCTTAAGGCTCTCGAAGCCTCCAACCCGACCCGGTTTCAAATTAAGAGCACCGAGCCTCATCGTCCCATCGCCGCCGTACATCTCCACCGACGAATCTCGTGCCAGACCTCCTCCGTCATTGCTTCGCCTTCGTCCGTCGGCAGCGTAACAGAAAAATCAGAACTGAAGGATTTCTTGCACATAAGTGATTTTGACAAAGCCACCATTTTGAAGATGTTAGATCGAGCTGCAGAGGTCAAGGCACATCTCAAATCAGGAGACAGGTCATTTCAACCATTTAAGGGGAAGACAATGGCTATGATCTTTGCAAAGCCTTCCATGAGAACACGTGTTTCATTCGAGACTGGGTTTTTCTTGTTAGGTGGTCATGCCATATACTTGGGTCCAAATGATATCCAAATGGGTAAGCGGGAGGAAACGCGAGATGTCACACGTGGTCAAACAAAGAACCTGATCGGCTCATCCCTTCCCAGCAGTGCCAACACAGCATCACCATCATGGCCAACCTGCAGATTCAAAGGTGCACATGCATGACAGCTATAAGAGACAGAAAGAGAGGAAAGTCAAAAGCAGAAAGCAAAAGCTTTTGCAAAGAAAAAGAGAAGATAAGAGTATTTTCTTATTATCAAATATATTCCTTGTCTGCCATATTGATCAGGGTTAAGAAACAGAAACCAAAGCAAAAGAAAAAGCAATGTCTGGAGAAAGCAAAATAAAAAATAAGATGCAGTGGGAGCAAAAGTAGAAAAGAAAAAGGAAAAGGAGTAAAGGGTCTAAAGAAGTTTGTGGAGATGGCATGCGCCAATTGCACACCAGTGAAGCAATCCAGCCACCATGTCACTAAGAAAGCAAAAATAGAAAAAGGAAAAGACAGAGACAGAGATAATGGATGGGCACGACCAAAGCAAGTGGGTTTGGCAAAAGATACCTTACAAATCAAGGTGGACAGAAAAGGAGCGGGGAGATCAAGAAAAGCATCAGGAAAAAAGAAAATAAAAGAGAAAGTAAAAGCAAGGAATAAACACCCCATCAGAGGGTAATATGTATAAACCCCATCAGAGGGTTAAAAAAAAAAAAAAAAAAAAAAAAATAACAACGGCAAGCCCAAAATAAATGGGTTGGACTGGAATGTTGTGGAGGGCAAAGGCCCATAAGCCCAAAATAACACCAACCAGGTGATCAAAAGTACGCCTAGTACTCCAAATCATACATGAGCACTACTCATGTCATTCATACATAAACATTCATGACCATCATTCATGTCAACATTCATGAGCATCACTCATGTTAACATTCATGAGCATCACTCATAACAACATTCATGAGCATCACTCATGTCAATCAACATAAACATTCATGAGCATCACTCATATCAATCAACTTCAAAAGCTTCATTTACAGAGCTCTAGCTTCAAAGCTTCACTTGCAAAGCTTCACCTACAAAGCTTCAGTGCAGGGTATACAAATACCGCCTCCGAACAACCACCACTTCGGCCCATACATGGATTCAATTTGAAGTCTCCAGCCAACAGACTCTATTGACCGAAGACTTGGGGGACTACATTATGTACCATATATTGGGCCTCAACTGGGCCTCATAAAAAATACTTGGGAGACTCTAGCCCATCACTTATGTATTGAGGAGTGAGCCCTTATTCTATAAAAGGGAATCCCTCACTTTCATTAGAGAGCACCTATTATTCATGTACTGAGGAGTGAACCCTTATTTTATAAAAGGGACTCCCTCACCTTCAACACCACAAGCCGAGCCAACCAAGGCAACACAAGCTACAAGCAAAGCGGCCTCGCAGCATGTGCTACTTCTAGTTGAGCATCATTTCAGATTGGGCACCGCCTCATATCAAGCATTAGTTCTAGACGACATCTAGTTACTTCGGCCCACACATGGACTGAATTTCAAGTCTCCAGCCAAAAGACTCTCTTGACTGAAGACTTGGGGGACTACTGTTTATACCATATTTAGGGCCTCGTATTTAGATCTCGTACAAATACTCAGGGGACTTAAATGTAATTATGGGATAAAGGAAGGGGCAAATATGTAATAAGTGAGGAGTCCTTATTCTATAAAAGGACCCCTCACCCTCACAATTGGGGAGAGGCTCATTCTCACCCTCAGATCTCATCCTCAGAGGCCAATTCCTAAGTTTCTCCTCACCCCTCTCAAAGCTCCTCACATCCCCCAAGCTCTCTCTCCCTCTTCAACAGAGAAATATAATACAATCAGTGTGGACGTAGCCCAAACCTTGGGGTGAACCACGATAACTCTTGTGTTATTTACATTTCTGCAGATTCACGGTCGGATTTACGTTGTTCCAAGACCACCCCGGTTTTGTGCATCAACATAGTATAACGTGATTCTACATGTTATTAGCTTCATTTTGGTACCAATTGCATGAAAAATGGTGAAGAAACGAAGGAGAATAGTGGTTTTGAAGTTTTACCCAGAAACCGGTGACTCACCGGAGAAGAAAGAGGAATATTCCGTCAGTTTTGAAGGAATATGCTGACGCCGTCAGTTAGGATTGACGGTTACCGTTAGGTTTTAACGGAATATTCCTGACGTCGTTTGTAGGATCCATCAGGATCCCCTGCGCGTGGCCACGCGTATTGCCGTGCCTTGGCCGGCGTGTGGCGGCACGTGCGAGGCCAAAAAATTATTTTGAAAATTTGGGTAGGTTCGTGGAGTTGTGTAGATCACTGTGGTATATTCATATATCCATTTTGAGCAATGTATGAGAAGTTATTAGCTAGTTTTGCCTATATGCTTTAAAATAACGTTTTTATAGTTAATTCGCTTATAGGTGAGACTTATTCCGAGGACGAGCGTATCCACGGGCGACTCGAGTGTTACGACCCGTCGACATATCAATGAGTGGGCTTTTGTTTTCAGCATATATTTATAGACTTGATATATTTCCTAGAAATGCATTTTTTAAGAAAAGTATGCTTTGAAATAATATGCCTAATGCTTCTATATTTTGAATATGCATTGCATGGTTGCATATATATATATATATAAACGTGGTGTTGTGGAGGCACAGGTGAGTTCAGGTAAGTTATGTTTGGTTGTGTGAATCATCGATGATGTGATATGTGATATGTGATTAAGTAATGTTGAGCTCATAAAGCTGCACCTAGGGTGATTGTGAATTAGTCAGAGATATGAAGTATAGGCCTGTTTATTTACGTCACCTCCCGCATTATATGCTCATATTGGATCCAACTTAAGTGCCCAATCTTGTCGTACAGACCTTAATTATGGTTCCAACTGGTAGGTGACAAACGATTTATCGCCCGGCTATTATGAGATAATAGAGTTGAGCATAATTAAATCTCACCTAAGCTTATTCTATAGACCCTTCGTAGTGGTTTCGACTTATGTGCAGTATAATGCCGTATAGGTCATAGTAGTGACTTCAGCTAGATTGAGTTTAAGCTATGAATTCAGCCGTACAGACTACCACAGGAGTTCCGGCTAACATATCACATTTCTATGAAATTATTCTTACCTGAATTGTTTACTCTATTATATCTTGGCATGGCATATATACATATGAATATGATTATGTGAAGCATGAACTGAATTGATATGATTTCAGATATATATATATGTATTTGCTTACATCTTGATTCTGGGAAAATTATACATGTTTTACAGCAAGGGGTTAGATATGTTGATAAATGAAATGGTTTTGTAAAACATTTGTTTTTGCCCACTCATGTTTTCTGTTTTGCGCCCCTCCAGGTTTTAAATAAGCTTGTTGTTGGTGGCTCGAGGACGTCGGCAGTTCTGACTCATCTAGATAATAGTAGGACATTCTTGGTACTGTATAACTAGTACTTGTCCTACTGGACTGCACCGAGACTTTATGCTCTGATTATGAGTGTTTACTGTTGTAACTAACTCCTATCACTTTCTGTTTAGTAGTGCACTCTAGTAATTTGGTTTTCAATTATTCGTATAATTCTTATCATTACGCTTCTGCACTGTGCACATGGCTACGTCACTCTGACGTGACGGCCAGCATGCCTTGATCTCAGTCGGGGTGTGTCAGTTTGGTATCAGAGCCTAGGTTTAGCAGTCCTGTATAATTCTTGAATGTTCTAATCCTTGTGATGTCTTATGTTAGAACTATGCCGCCTTGTAGAGAGGCCCGTCAACCAGCTGAATCTAGTTTCCCTGATATTGCCCAATTAGGGGAAACTATAGTTTCTGCCATTCAGACAGCATTCCGTACTCTTCAGATGACACCTCTTGAGATAGTTCATAATCTGAAGTTGACTCACTTCATGGGAAATAAAGGTTATGAGGGGGCAGAAAAATGGCTGAATCATGTGGAGAAGACCTTTCAGGTGATGCAGAGTCAGGGGAATCTTCCTCCTGATAGGTGGGTCAAGATGACTACCTATTTTTGGGAGAACAACCTGCATCCTGGTGGAGACAAGAGTCTTACGAGATGACCTGAAAAGAGATTGTGGACTGGGGAATGTTTAAGGAGCGGTTTTAGAAAAGGTTCACTCTTCCTGCGTATATCGATCTTAAGAAACAAGAGTTTACTCATATAAGGAAAGGAAAGATGTCTGCTAATGAGTATTACAGGATGTTTACTGATCTGTCGAGATATGATCGGGAGGTTGCTGTTAATCCGGTAGAGATGCTTCGCCGTTTCAGTTTGGGTACTAAGAAGAAATGGCGTTCTATAGCAACATCTACTCATTGTGCCTCTTACCAGGAGTTCTATGAGATTCTACTGATGATTGAGGCCTCAGAGAACATGCCTAGTAAGAGTGAGGATGAGGAAGTAAAGAATGGGGGCCAGAGACGAGATGATAAAGGAAAAGGGCAAGCATTTCAGAGACCCCGCAAGACCCAGAACTTTAAGAGGAGTGGTGGCAGTTCTAGCTTTTCTAGCGGAAGATTGAGTACTAATATGCAAATGAGAGATGGTAGTTTCACTCGAGGCCCTAGGTTCCAGAGGCAGAGAGATTTTGATGGTTCAGGTGGATCTGGTGCTCCCTTCTACTGCAAGTGTAATAATCGGCATTTTGGAGAGTGTAGGAGAGGTAGCAATGGATGTTTTACTTGTGGACAGATGGGTCATAGGGTTGCCTAATGCCCTCAGGGTCAGCAGATACCCTAGCAGCCTTCATTCCCACCACCTGCACCTACCTAGCACGCTTCAGGATCTGGTGGTTATACTCAAACTGGACGAGGAGGTGCCTACCACTATCAAGGCGACACTGCTCCCTACACTTCAGGACAACAGTAATACTCTTAGGATCCTCAGTATCAAAGTGGGTATCCTTAGTACCATGGAGGATCTATGTCTTATCAGCCACATTCAGCTGGAGGATCTCAGTGGTACCAAGGGGGACAGCCTCAGCAGGGAGAGATTGCTGCTAGTAGTGCAGGATCTTCGAGGCAGTCAGGGCAGCAGAGACAGGGACGTGGTATTCACACCAATAGAGGTCGCAGTGGACGACAGCAAAATCAGGGGCGTATCCACAACATGTCACTGCAAGATGCTCAGAATAATCCAGATTTAATCATGGGTACGTTAAATATTCTTGGTCATTTTGCTAGAGTACTGATTGATTGTGGTGCTACACATTCTGTTATTTCTCATACATTTGCTCAAGTGACACAACCTCATTCTACACCTCTAGGATATGATTTAGAGTTTTCTATGCCTAGAGGGGATAGATGTTTTGTGGATCGGGTATATCCAGGATGTCCAGTGGTAGTAGATGATATTATTATGCCTGCTAATCTTATGCCGTTGGATATTATGGATTTTGATGTGATTTTGGGCACAAAGTGGTTGCACTATAATCATGCCAAGATAGATTGTTATGGAAAGACGGTCACATTTCATTGTCCTGAATTACTTGAAGTTACATTTGTAGGAGAGCCTAGTGGGGTGAGGCATGGTATTATTTCAGCCATGAAAGCAAAGAGATTGTTGTCGAAAGGTTGTCAGGGATATTTGGCTCATGTGGTGTTGAATGATGATGCTCCTAGTAGTGTGGAGGATGTTCGTGTGGTCAGATATTTTATGGACGTATTCCCTGAGGAATTGCCTGGATTACCGCCAGATAGAGAGGTGGAGTTTGTTATTGATCTGCTTCCAGGTACGAATCTCATATCCTTAACTTCTTATAGAATGGCTCATGCTGAATTAAGAGAATTGAAAGTACAGTTACAAGAGTTAGTGGATAAAGGTTTTATTCAGCCTATTACTTCACCTTGGGGAGCTCCAGTTTTATTTGTGAGGAAGAAATATGGAACTTTGAGGCTGTGCATTGATTACAGGCAATTGAATCGGGCAACCATTAAGAACTATTATCCATTGCCTCGTATAGATGATTTATTTGATCAACTCAGAGGTGCCTGTGTATTTTCTAAGATTGACTTGAGGTCGAGATACTATCAATTGAAGATTAAAAATGAAGATGTCCCTAAAACCGCATTCAGGACTCGATATGATCATTATGAGTTTCTTGTGATGCCATTCGGGTTAACTAATGCACCAGCAGCTTTTATGGATTTGATGAATCGAGTATTCCAGCCATATTTGGACAGGTTTGTTATTATCTTCATTAACGATATTCTGGTATACTCTAAGTCTAAGGCTAATCATGCTAGACATCTGAAGTTGGTGTTGAGCAGTTTAAGGGAACATCAACTATATGCTAAGTTTAGCAAATGTGAATTTTGGTTTAATCAAGTGGCATTTTTTGGACATGTCATTTCTGCTCAAGGCATTCAAGTGGATTCTTAGAAAGTAGCAGCTGTGGAGAATTGGGAGCAACCTCGAACCGTTACTGAGGTACGGAGTTTTCTTGGCTTAACAAGCTATTATAGACGGTTCGTTAAGGATTTTTCAGTGATTACTTTGCCACTGACGAGGTTGACTCGAAAGGATGTTAAGTTTGAGCGGGATAGTAAATGTGAGCAAAGTTTTCAGCAGCTAAAGTACTATCTTACTCATGCACTTGTTCTAGCATTTCCAGATGATAGCGGTAATTATGAGGTTTATAGTGATGCTTTTCTGAATGGTTTGGGTTGTGTATTGATGCAAAATGGTAGGGTAATTGCTTATGCTTCGAGACAATTGAAACCTCATGAGAAGAATTACCCTACACATGATTTGGAGTTAGCAGCTATCATCTTTGTCTTGAAGATTTGGAGACATTATCTTTATGGAGAGAAATGTAAGATCTTCACAGATCATAAGAGTCTTCAGTATTTGTTTACTCATAAATATCTTAATCTTCGACAGCGGAGGTGGATTGAGTTACTTAGTGACTATGATTGCACGATTGAGTA
Source organism: Malus sylvestris (assembly GCF_916048215.2). Taxonomy (NCBI): domain Eukaryota; kingdom Viridiplantae; phylum Streptophyta; class Magnoliopsida; order Rosales; family Rosaceae; genus Malus; species Malus sylvestris. The sequence continues at coordinate 22,669,705 of NC_062269.1, forward strand.
TCATCCTGGTCGTGCAAATGCAGTGGCGGATGTACTTAGTAGAAAGACTCCATCTAGACTTAATGCCATCTATGATTGTCAAGTTCCCCTCCTAGCAGATTTGAGGTCCACTGGAGTGGAGCTAGGAGTGGAAGATCAAGAAGAAGCCCTGCTTGCTAATTGTCAGGTTAGGCCAGTTTTAATTGATCGTGTGCTTAAGGCTCAAATGAATGATGAGGAGACATAGGAAATAATTCAAGTAAGGCACCAAGGCAAAAAGAAAGATTTTGAAATTCGAGAAACTGATAGCATGCTTATGCAGGAAAACAGAATGTATGTGCCGAACAATGCAAAGTTAAAGAAAGAAATTTTGGATGAAACACATATATCGGCATATGCAATGCATCCAGGAGGCACTAAGATGTATCATACCATTAGACCATTTTATTATTGGCCGGGTATGAAAAGAGAAATTACCAAATATGTGAGTAGGTGTGCCAGTTGCCAACAGGTTAAAGCTGAAAGAAAGAAGTCGTTTGGGTTGATACAGCCACATCACGTTCCATAGTGGAAATGGGAAAATATTACTATGGATTTTGTGTACAAGCTTCCTCGCACACAGAATGGTTATGACGACATTTGGGTGGTAGTTGATCGGCTTACGAAGTCAGCACATTTTATTCCAGTAAAAGAGAAGTATTCGTTAAGCCGATTAGCTAAGTTATTTATATCACAGATTGTGAAGTATCATGGTGTGCCAGTTAATATTATCTCGGATCAAAATCCCAGATTTACTTCCAAGTTCTGGATAGCATTCCAGGAAGCTCTTGGTACGAGATTACTTTATAGTACGGCTTATCATCCTCAGACAGATGGACAATCTGAGAGAACTATTTAGACATTAGAGGATATGTTGAGATCTTCAGTGCTGCAATTTGGAGATAGTTGGTATGATTGTTTAGATTTGATGGAGTTCGCCTACAACAACAGTTATCATTCGAGCATTGGTATGGCACCATTTGAGGCACTTTATGGGAAATCTTGTCGTACGCCTCTATGTTGGTCAGAGATTGGCGAAAGAGTTTTAGTGGGCCCTGAGATTGTGGATGTGACTACTCAAAATGTTCAAGTAATTAAGTTTAACTTGAAAGCGGCCCAAGATCGACAAAAGAGCTTAGCAGACAAGCATGCCACTGATCGGAAGTATGATGTAGGTGATTGGGTATTTCTGAAGCTATCACATTGGAAAGGTGTTTTACTATTTGGAAAGAAAGGAAAGCTGAGTCCTAGGTACATTGGACCATATATGATCACCGAGCGAATCGGTGAGGTTGCTTACAAGCTTGAGTTGCCTCCAGAGTTGTCCAAAGTGCACGATGTGTTTCATGTTTCGATGCTTCGACATTATGTTTCAGATCCTTCACATGTGATTCCTCCTCAACCTTTGGAAATTAATCCGGATTTGACTTATGATGATGAACCAGTGACTCTGTTGGATTGGAAGGATAAGGAACTAAGGAATAAGACTGTGCGCTTGGTGAAGGTATTATGGAGAAATCATTTAGTGGAAGAAGCTACTTGGGAGACAGAGGATCAGATGAGAGAGATGTATCCACGCTTGTTTTATGATTATTAGTGGATGTACTGGTTGTATGTAATTTCGAGGATGAAATTTTATAAGGTGGGAAGATTGTCACAGCCCGTCCCGAATAATTGATTTTCGACAGTGAGAAATGACGGTTCTAACCTTTGAACATTAAAGTTGTAATGTGTATGTGACTTGTTTTGGAGACTTGATATTTTTCCCTTGGTTGGTTGGTGACCACATGGAACTTACACACGCACAATACTCACACTCTCTCCTCTCCAGTATCCTCTCATCTCTCTCAGACTCTCTCTCTTTTTCCTTTACGTACGAACAAGACACAAAGCTTACCCTCGAGCACGGATCGAAGCTTTAAAGGTAAGGTCCTTGTTCATTGTAACCTCCTGAGTCTAGTGATACCCCTGTTTGGATGGGAATGCGTCGGAAACCCGAGAAGCACTAACCCCGATTTTGTGCATTGTTCATGCACACCTAAAACCTTGCATTTCAGGGAATTCTAAGCACATAGAAGGCTTAAGGAGGTCATCACGAGCCTTGGGGTAGTTCGTTGGAAGAGTTTGGACGTCGGAGGGCCGAGATCGAAGCTTTTCAAAGTTGACTGAATTATTGAGCTTCCTCAGGTAGATTCTAGTGGAATTCAAGGCCTCAAAGTAGTATAACGTGATTCTACATGTTATTAGCTTCATTTTGGTACCAATTGCATGAAAAATGGTGAAGAAACGAATGAGAATAGTGGTTTTAAAGTTTTACCCAGAAACCGACGAAGTCGCCAGCGACCGGCGACTCACCGGAGAAGAAAGAGGAATATTCCGTCAGTTTTGACGGAATATGCTGACGCCGTCAGTTAGGATTGACGATTATCGTTAGGTTTTAACGGAATATTCCTGACGCCGTTTGTAGGATCCGTCAGGATCCCCTGCGCGTGGCTGCGTGTATTGCCGTGCCTTGGCCGGCGCGTGCAGGGTCAGAAAATTGTTTTGAAAATTTGGGTAGGTCTGTGGAGTTGTGTAGATCACTGTGGTATATTCATATACCCATTTTGAACAATGTATGAGAAGTTATTAGCTAGTTTTGCCTATATGCTTTAAAATAACGTTTTTATAGTTAATTCGCATATAGATGAGACTTATTCCGAGGACGAGCGTATCCACGGGCGACTCGGGGGTTACAACCCGTCGACATATCAGTGAGTGGGCTTTTGTTTTCAGTATATATTTATATACTTGATATATTTCCCAGAAATGCATTTTTTAAGAAAAGTATGCTTTGAAATAATATGCCTAATGCTTCTATATTTTGAATATGCATTGCATGGTTGCATATATATATATATATATATATATATATATATATATATAAATGTGGTGCTGTGTAGGCACAGGTGAGTTCAGGTAAGTTATGTTTGTTTGTGTGAATCATCGATGATGTGATATGTGATATGTGATTAAGTAATGTTGAGCTCATAAAGCTGCACCTAGGGTGATTGTGAATTAGCCAGAGATATGAAGTACATGCCTGTTTATTTACGTCACCTCGCGCACTATATGCTCATATTGGATCCAACTCAAGTGCCCAGTCTTGTCTTACAGACCTTAATTATGGTTCCGACTCGTAGGTGACAAGCGATTTATCGCCCGGCTATTATGAGATAATAGAGTTGAGCATAATTAAATCTCACCCAAGCTTGTCATATAGACCCTTCGTAGTGGTTCCGACTTATGTACAGTATATTGCCGTATAGGTCATATTAGTGACTCCGACTAGATTGAGTTTGAGCTATGAATTTAGCCGTACAGACTACCACAAGAGTTCCGGCTAACATATCACATTTCTATGAAATTATTCTTACCTGAATTGTTTACTCTATTATATCTTGGCATGGCATATATACATATGAATATGATTATGTGAAGCATGAACTGAATTGATATGATTTCAGATATATATATATGTATTTGCTTACATCTTGATTCTGGGAAAATTATACATGTTTTACAGCGAGGGGTTAGATATGTTGATAAATGAAATGGTTTTGTAAAACATTTGTTTCTGCCCACTCACGTTTTCTGTTTTGCGCCCCTCCAGGTTTTAAGTAAGCTTGATGTTGGTGGCTTAAGGATGTTGGCAGTTCTGACTCATCTGGATAATAGTAAGACATTCTTGGTACTGTATAACTAGTACTTGTCCTACTGGACTGCACCTAGACTTTATGCTATGATTAGGAGTGTTTACTGTTGTAACTAACTCCTATCACTTTCTGTTTAGTAATGCACTCTAGTAATTTGGTTTTCAATTATTCGTATAATTCTTATCATCATCGCTTCCGCACTGTGCACATGGCTACGTCACTCTCACGTGACGGCCAACATGCCTTGATCTTAGTCGGGGTGTGTCATAATTAATCTGGACCGTTGGATTTGAAAAATATTCAAATCCAAGAGCCAAGGCGCTGCCACGTGGCCATCGGTCATAATTCTGACCGTTGGGCCTTTTTTATTATTTTTATTTTTATTTTTGGTGAAAAAAACGTGGACGTTGATTTGTGATTGGACGGTCCATTTTAAAAGTCAAATTTAAATTTTTTTTACCGTTGGAAATCCAATGGTCTACAAAAACTAGCTGTTGGAAATCCAACGGCATTGAGAGGGCCTTCCAGGTGAAGCACAAGTGGGCTGACAGCGGGCCTCGCCGCATGCACCCTTGTCCCCTACTCGCACCCACTCGTGAGTGAGCTGCACACGCCAGGCAAATAGCCCTGCTCCTTGGTCAGTCAATTTTGGGCTGGCCCATAGACTAGCTTGGGCTGGGTGCCAGGCAAGTTGCCGGGCTGGAGTGAATTGACAAGGTGCCAGCCTGGTTTTTTGACTGGGTGCTGGGCTATTCCACCTCCAGTGGAACTGCTCTTATTAACGACCTCTTTTGTTTTTTTGACAAACGATAATATTTTACACTAAGAGAGAAATGAGGGAGTAGTTTAAGCCTCACAATTGACTAGCAATTATGTGATTCAAATTTGTCTTTGGTGAGAAACGAATACAAGACCTCTCGTGTACAAGTGAAGAGGAATATCACTAGACCGTAGTACTAAGAGTTCTATAAATGTTAAAAAGGTATCATTAAATAAGAGCTAATTGATATCCATCATATTTAATTCAAGAATGGAAAGCAACCGTATGTATGAACCAATATTGGATGAATGGTCTACATAATAAAAACAAAATGCGAGTAGGTTGTTATGGTTTGGTACTCTTTAAGTCTTTATGGAATAAAATTGTAAGACAAATCTTATGGCCACATTTTGTCCACACCTTTCAACAAATAGAAATGCTAGTAGCCGTCACGTTAGCTTATTTCTTCCCTTCCCTTTCCGCTTTCCGCTTTCCACTTTGATAGTTGACACGGTCAAAAACTCATCATGCCGTCCATTGCCCATATTTTAGTAGCCTTCCCACTCACTCCACCTTCGTTCCAATACACACACACTCTTCTACCACACAATTTATGGCCTATCTAACAGAAACGCTTTTATCGTAAATGGACTCTAAGATTGATTGAATCAATCATATTAATCTTTTTAAAAAACCAAGGTAAACATTGATCAAATAAAAGTGAGAGACAAGACGATAAGTTCAATTAATCTCAAAAACCATTTCAATAAAAATCCTTTTGTTTGTTATTATTATTAGAATAAATTAAAAATCTATGAGCAAGAAACAAGTTTAGAAAATTTTAAGCACTAATGTAAACATTCATTATTCAACATGTGACGTATATTAAGTTTCATACGAGCATGAGTGATAGTTTCACATAACATTTCGATAATTTAACTTTGATAAACTGAGACGATGTTAAAATGTAAGTATTCAAGTATAAATCATTAGTGCCACTTAGTACTACGGTCTAAATGTATTCCTCTTTACTTGTAAGTGAGAGGTCTTAGGTTCGATTATTGTCAAAGGTAAATTTGAACTAAATATTATGGCTGGTTCATTATGAGACTTAGCCCACTTTCTCACCATTTAATGTAGATAATATTGTTTGTTAAAAAAAATATAAATCACTAGTGGGTAGGTATATATGTTGGTCCAAGTTTGGTGGAGGATATGGTGAAGTTTGGACATTTTTCTAGACATTGTTGAGAGTATTAAATGCTCAAAGGATAGGTTAGCACTAAGAGCTTCAAATTACAAATGGATGAAGTCGTTCAAAAGCACGTTTGGTACTCACTCCTACACATTCAAGCCTCATGCTTGCTTCTTCACACCACACGCACTTACAAAAACCAATTTTGGCCGCTAAAAGCAAAGAAGTTGGGGTCAACAACAATGTGAGTGTGGCTTCCTACTCACCTTGTGTTTATATTTGCTTCATAAAGCCAGACACCAAGTGAGACAATTTTGGAGGATATTTGAGAATACCCATCTGTTTTTTTTTTTTCTTCTTTTTTTTGCCAAAGTTTTGGACCTTTTGGTTCAACCCAACCCAACCCAAGTGTGGTTATGTTTGAGATTTGGGCCTAAGGTCTAAGTTCAACAAACTCAAGTTTGGAGACTACATTGAGTGGGCTTTATTTAGAGAGATAGGTTAATCACACGCATTGTATTTGAGATTTGGGTCATACTTGAGGTGTTTGAGATTTCCATCAAGGCCCATTAGAGGAAAGAAATTTCATTATGACCAGAACACGGATGGTACACCACATGTTTTTATACAAGTGTTGGGAAATAATATTTTTTAAGTTATTAACTTTTTAACACACATATCCTACCATTTGTATAATGACACGTGATGTACCACATCGTGTTCCCGTCACACTGGAAAATATCTCCCCCATTAGAGGTTGCATTGGTCGTAAGATCCACTTTCATGATAAATTCATTCTATACAATGAACAAAATGTTTGCTATGCTTAGTATATTCAGTTTGATCTGTATCTGTTTTAATTATGTTCTTTATTTAAGTAGGTCTTTCGCCGCCGAATTGCGCCTAGGCTTTTTTAAATCCTTCAAGGTTTTTGTCAATTTAGGGGTGAATTTGTTTTTGAACTTAGAAGTAGCTACTTTGCTGGCTTTTCTTAAATACGAAATCATTGTGCTATACCGTAATACGAATGTCCTTCCAGCTTCTCGGTTCTGCACCCCCACCCATCAAAAGAAATAAACAGGAAACATGCTTGAATAAATTATAAAACACTACTAATAAATAAATAAAATTATATATATATAAAAAACACTACTACACTATCTCAAACAAGATTTTAATATTTCAGAGTACCTAACAAAATATTTAACATTTGATTAAAAAAAACATAATATCTAGACACTGTGAGTGCATGTGTATATAAAATCATATATTATATACATATATATAAATTGGTGGTTAGATTTTTAAAAATAATTTGGGGTGTGATAAGAAAATAATGGTTTCATTAAAAAAATTTAGAGTTTAAATCGTCATTTTATACAAGTTGTTTAACACACATTATTGAGTGGGTACAATTTATGAAGTGCTAATTAACAAGCCTAGATAAAAACATAATTCTCAAATCTTTCGAAACTATTTATTGTCGTATCCTTCCTTCACTGCTAATTACAAGAGGTTAATAAAATAATAATAAAATACTCTCCTTTTTCAACACAGATAAGGAAAATGTAATGAGATTTTTCAATATAACCGTCACACGAGATAATACATCACGTATTTTTATATAAATAATAGAATATATATATTAAAAAGTTGATAACTTAAAAATTAAAATTTTCCACGGTTTATATAGAAATACGTGAGTACTCCCGTCACAACTGAAAAATAAAAATTTCTCGAATTCTCAAAGTGTAGAAGGAAAAACCTCCTCAGTTCCCATCCCTTCGTTTCACAATTCACAAATCAATTTTGAAACCCTAAATCCCTTTCTCTCTCTCGAATACCCTAGACCGGGATGGCCGCTGAGAAGAAGATGATCACCCTGAAGAGCTCGGACGGCGAGGCGTTCGAGGTCGATGAGGCGGTTGCTATGGAGTCACAGACCATCAAGCACTTGGTGGAGGACTGCGCCGACAATGCGATCCCTCTCCCCAACGTGACCAGCCACATCCTCGCCAAGATCATCGAGTACTGCCGGAAGCATGTCGAGGGTCGCAAAGACGGCGACAGCACCGACCTCGGCAAGAGCGGCGATGAGACTCTCAAGAAGTTTGACGAGGACTTCGTCAACGAGATAAAAGCTGATCAGAATGTCCTCTTTGATCTGATTTTAGTAAGTATCGTGATCCCAACTCTGTTATTGTTTGTTCGATTTCTTTGTAAAATCTGGATGCTCTTGTTTCTGTGAGGTTTGATTTGGATTTCTTGAGTGTTTTGCTGAAATTTTAGGGTTAGGGTACGCAGATTGGATTATTTTATGAGAAATTAGAGGAAAGATGGATTCTTTTTAGAACAAATAATTGGGGTTTTTTATCGTCTCTTCTGGAATACCTTGTTGAAATTTAAGTGTAGAATTTGCTTCTTGGGTTTATTTATGCGAAATTAGGAGAAAGCGGGATATATTTTTATTTGCTGTATGTGAAATTTAAGTCTTTTGGTGCACTCTGTTACTTCCTTTTTGTTCAATTTCAATTGCTTACTAGTTTGAAAGTCTCTTAATGTGTTCTATGATCATGATGTGGATTTTGGTATGTGTGGTGCTTCTTTGGATGCGAAGCTTAACTCAAATCGGTTAGTTCCTAGAATGTACTATTCTGGGTTCGATTGATTTTGCAAACAAAAGTAAAACAATACCTAATATTTTAGGCAATCAGTCACTTTTTAAAGTTTCATTGCTTTGCCTATTTATACTGTTGAATATATATATTATCTTAATGTATTTGCATACCTTTTATTTCAGGGTTTGTTACTACTACAACTTTTATACGGTTTTATAATTGTTTATTGGCAAAATCATTCAATTTTTGTTACACATTGGCACATTGCATACACAATTGAGCTACTAAGAGCATAGGGTTATAGACTAGTGCAGCAGAAGATTTGGTTGCCTTTTGTTGATCTTGAATCATTGTATCTGCATCGCCATTTCTGTTTTGTCATGGATATTTTGGCTAATTTATCTGTATTGCCAATTTTTCAGGCTGCGAACTATCTAAACATCAAGAGCCTGCTGGATCTGACCTGCCAAACTGTGGCTGACATGATCAAGGGAAAGACACCTGAAGAGATCCGCAAGACTTTCAATATCAAGAATGATTTCACCCCTGAGGAGGAAGAAGAGGTTCGCAGGGAGAACCAGTGGGCATTCGAGTAAGCAGAAGGGCCTTCTCCAAAATGTTGATAGTATGATAGGGATGTCGATATAGTTAGAGCGTTCATATTTTGCTTTTAGGGGGGTTTTTGGAAGGAGAGCTAAGTTTTATGGCTACTTGTAATTGAAGCGATTTTTTGTTTAGTGATGCTCAAGTCTTATCAAGATTTCTGCAGACCCCTTTTATTATCTTAAAACGTAACGATTTTATTAATTTCCGATCTTTTGCTTTATGTTGGTGCCTGCTGTGCTTTTATTTTTTGTTTTTTGGTGCCTGCTAAGCTTCATGTGCTGCAGCAAGTGTGCAGGGGCAAGCAGTTTTTGAATCACCAGTTTATTTGGCTTACATGCGATTTATGATTCTGTGACACTTTTGAGATCACTGTTTGTTTACAAAGTTGTTTAATCCCTTGTTTTTTAAAACAAAATCTGGATATTTTTTGAACCTCCCTTTGAATCTTTGCCATTTTTTCAAAACTCTCTAGTTTCCCTCCCGACTCTGTACTCTTTTTCCAAAGATCAAAATGTTTATGTTTCAGAACCAAAACTGAATCACTGTGCATCATCCTCTGCTTCTGTCGTCGCTACCCTGTCTCTGTCGGATGAGCCCCGTGCTGTCAATTTTGAACCCCTTGATCTCTATAAGCATTTCTTTGGTTGAAAAGCATGACTTACTTTAGTCCTATCATCTCGTTCTGATTACTTCACTTTTCAATGAAGGTAAGACAAGCTCCATTGTTACAAGTTTTTAGCTAAGATGGTTCATTATAGCAACTTATTGATAAGCATACTGCCTGCTCTCTCTTGCAGATAGATGTTTACGGTTTCAGGTGCATCACATTTGTGTTCAAGTGGACGGGAATACATTCTTAAGTACTTTTGTTGTGGTAACTTCCAACCTAGCTATTCTTGCGATTCAAGGATTCCACTTGGCCGATTCTCAAAATAACATTGTAAGTGTCCATAGGTAGCTACTTTCGCTGAAATGCACATTATACACAACCTACACCATGAATTTATGCTTACACTTTTCTTGTCTAAACAGGTTCATTGGATCATAACACGGTTTGTGCGCAAATTGATTGGGATATCTACTTTGTAATTCCTCCTTACATTAATCTTGCTCGGGATCTGAAATTGGACTCCAATTTTTACTGTTTTGAGAATGGAGCAGACAACGGTTCGAAAGAGAGTTACTATATTCACAACCACATTCATTGCAGGCATTGTTGCTGTGTCCTTCACGGCCGAGATTGATGCTTGACATTTTCCCTGCAGTGGCTTAACCGCGAAAGAACTATTGCTTCGTATCGTGTACTGCTTAACGTGTGCAGGAAATTTTGGAACAACTTCAGTAGTTTGTTCATGTTATCCAATCTTACACAAGAAATTTGGGAGTTGGTTGGGTTAAACCTTGTTGGGCAGCCAAACTGTTTTCATGATTCCAAGCTACTGTATCTGTATGTTACCCAATCTTGTAGATTATATAGTAATTTACTTATGGATCATATGCTGTACCAATTTCTGTATTTGTATAATTAAAAAAAAAAAAAAAAAAAAAAAACTTTTTATTTTATGTTTTATATTGGGGTTGCAGCTAGAAGGGTCTCTGTGCTCTGGAGTCTGCTGCGTGTTCTAAGCATCGATGATGAAGGGTCCACCTATGTCTAATCATCCAACTTATATTAATTAATCCACATCTTAGTTAATCAAACAGAAAGATGTGGAAGGGAATATCCCATTCCTTCATGAATTATCCTACCCAAAACTAAATTGTAAGCAATGATCATATTCCAAGAACCCTCCCGTAGCAAACCAAGAAAACTAGAGAAAATGAAGTCCCGAGACGTCAAAGTGACAATATCTCAACTCAATTATGTGACATTGAGTGCATAACTTAAATTTTTATTGTCACATAATGCGCCACCTTAGTGTCTTGTCTTATGTAAGCCTACCTCCAGCCTCCACGACGAAGGAGACGAAAAAAAAAATGCATGAAACCTTACTTACAGAAGATGATCCTTAGAAGAGGTAATTTTGTGCCTTAACCTTGAGTAACTAAAACCAAAATCCTCACTTTAGATTTGGGCATTTTTTGTGTAATCTGTTTGTTGGCAGTCCTTCATTTTTGTTTCCTCACTGTCGCAAGCTTCCACCAAGATCAGATCAAAACAATGGTGGACCCTGAACCTGTAATTTCCTAATGCCAACAAAATGTCCCTAAAAATATTCATGATTGACATTTCAAGTTGGGCATTTCTCAAAAGATGCTATTCACACACACACACATATATATATATATATATATATATATATATATATATATATTTTATCTTCTATACATCTTCTGTTAATTTATATATTTTGATTATTTTTAATTCATTCGAATTGATGACTGTAAATTGAGAAAAATGTGAGAAAATAAAAAAGAGTACATAGATAGCACCATCCATATTCGAGTAGTCTATTCAGATTCCATCGAATTTAGGAATGTACGTACGTACCTACTGCCTAGTCAAGGGCCATTGGTGTGTTCAAAATTTAAGTGGGTCGTTAGGAACCAAAATCTTATTTACATGAAATTTTATTTCTAATGTACCCATTATTCTTTATTAATGTACCACTTTGTTATATGTGAAATGTACCAATTTTTTTAACACTATGGATACATTCTTTTGCCATTTATTATTTCTTATTTTTATATAGTTTTTATCCATTTATTCAATCAAAATATTTGATTTTTTTTATTGTAACCGTTTCTAATAGTATTATAATGAAGGATTTTAAATTTATAGGATTATAAATCTCATAAAATATCAAACAATTAATGTCAAAACTATAAAAATATAAATAGTAATAGTAATATAATAAAGTGTACAAAGTCAAGGGACCTTGATCAAACTTTGAATACTATTAAGGCTTTAATCAAAGAATGTTAAGGATTAGGGACCGCATCCAAAATATCCCTTAAATAAATGTTAGTTTTGGTTTAAATTTATCCATATTTTTATGCTTCACTTTCCTTTTTGGTTACGTCACTTTCGAATGACGGCCAGTATGCCTCGACTTCGATCGAGGTGTGTCATGAACAATCCACTAATTCTAATTCAATACTCCACCATACTTTACAAATGTGCATTACTATTGAACATGGGAGCCTAAAGAGCAGGGACATAATTCCTATTTTAACAGAAGCAATAGCAAAAAAGGAACCAAGTTACAATGTGCAATGACATCGTTGAGAAGAAAAAATATGAGCACTAAATCATACAATGTGTAAAATATAATTAAATATTAAATTGTCGTTATTCAGATAAGTCTAACCTAAAACCTTTTAATTACTTTAAAAAAAAAACTGACAAACATACTCTAGTTTCAAAATATTTGAAAGGCAAATATTTGTTAATTATCATGTGATATTTTTCAACGGATGTAATCAAAATACATAAAACATGAACAAGTGAATAAGGACATCTCGTGAGCTGCATTCCAAACTTGGCCAAACCAACCAAAAGTAATGTACTCCACAAAGTAAATAAATGTTGTACAACAAACCACCTTTCATTTATTTACTTTAATTTGATTTGGAAGATACTTGATCAATTTTATAACGAAAGTACCCTTGTGCTCGATCATTTAAAAAAAATAAAATAAAATCTTTGAAGGGGAGTGGGCTTAATAGCCTCATAATAGGCTAACAATAATGTGATTCAAATTTTCCTCGAATCTAAGACTAAGACCTCTCACTTATAAGTAAACATGAATGTAACTAAAAAACAATTCATATTTACAATGAGAGAAATCTAAATTCAAATTTTAGTATAATAAAGGCATTTCAATGAATTGTTTTAAAATGTTTTATTTTATTTAACTGGCTTAGCACATTTCATTTCTCTGTTTCATGGAAATGTTTTATTTTACACAAAAATTCATACTTAGAATAAGAGAAATTCGATATATACTAAAATTTGGATTTCTCTCATAGTAAATATGAATTGTTTTAAACTACCGTCAAAATTGATCGAGCACAAGGGTACCTTCGGTATAAAACTGATTAAGTACCTTCCAATCAAATTATCAGGGGTGGAAAGGGAGAAAATTTTCTGGGTACCGGGTTACCAGTTGAGCTAGTGTTCCTAACCAATAAAAACTTAACACCTAATTATCTAGTTTTTTAATTAAGAAAATGTCAACTACTATTTTTTTTGTCAATCAAAATTCCTAATTTACCCTTATGTCAAACAAAAATTGAAAATAATCTCCCTCCCTCTCAGCACAACCCACCTCTTGCCATCAAGAATTCATCCAACCACCGCACACCTCCATCGAAGCTGATATTTTCACCAGAGAAACCCCATCAAATTCTCTCGCTTCCTACTTTTTCCTTTCTCCTCTTCCATTCTTAGCTCTACATGGTACCCAAGAATGATGGACGACAACTCCGACCTTCCTATTTGCAATCACCAATCTCCGATCGAAGCGTAGGAGTGGTTAGAATTGGGCACGGGCCAGGCCGGGCCGGACCTAATTTTGAAGGAACTAGAGGTTAAAAGAAACGGTCCGGGCCGAGCCGGGTACATTATATTTCATTACAGGAATCGGACCGAACCCTGCCCGTTTGAAACGGGCCAGTCCGGGCAAGATCCACTGGTCCTTGGTTTTTTTTTTTTTTTTTTTTGTGAAACCGTTATGGAAATGACTCCAGAACCACCGCCATGCTGCCTTCGTCATCACACCACAGCTTCTCCATCTAGCGCAGATCCACTTTCACCACCGAGCCCCGCGCCGGCATCGCCACATTTCTCACCATGGCCTACATCCTTGCAATCAACGCATCCATTCTTTCCGACTCTGGTGGCATCTGCATCGTCTCGGACTGCATCCCTCTCTGCTCTCCGACTACCTAATGGAAGAGAACAAAACAAAACACACCATTTTAATATTCAATACCCAATTTTTCAAATGGCAGACAAATCTGAAGCAACTAAATTCCCCAATCAAATTACAAAACCCCATTTTTCTTTACCTTCACCACAATCATATTCCAATCTCATCATCTCCAAAATTTCCACCTTTCCCAGATTTCACTATCCTTTTTCCACAAATATTAAAACACACAGGAAATAACTCACAAAAAGCAGCCAAATTCCCAAAAACCAATCTCTCTAACTTCGGGTGATTAACAAAAAAAAAAACTGAAAAATTAAATCCCATCAAGCAAACTCAATCAATCTCTCAGGAGCTCTCTCAATCGATCCTCGATGAAAGCATTTACCTCCTCGGCGTTGAGAAGATGACGCTCTCACAGGTCCAGTCCTTGGAGCGAAAATGCAAAGAAAATTAGCAAAACCCAGATTGGGGTTTTGGGCTAAAAGCTAAAAATGCATGATTTGTGGAAAATCCAGCTGGGATTAAGAACTTAAAGAAGAAGAAGAATAAGGTTCGGGGAGAGAGAGAGAGATTGTGGGAGATAGAGAGGCAACTGAGACAGAGTGAATTCTGGAAAGTTGGACTCGGTAGAAACTAGGGTGGAAACCAATGGTTGAGATTGGATGATAGGTTATCATTCAATCTCGGTAGTTCATTATAATTAGAAATGGGCCGGTCCAGGTACCCGTTTTTCTAAGCATCTCGACTCGCCCCGCCCCGTAAATGAAAAGGGCCCGGCCCAGCCCGCCCCGTTTGTTCTCTAAAATATTAGGAACAGGCCCGTACCCGTCCTGAACCGTGATTACTCGCCCCGACCCACGATTCTTATACCCGTTTGCCCACCCCTAGGAGTGGTCGTTGGCAATTTATGGGATCCTTCTCCAGCGTAAGAGAGGAGTATAATTAAAAATAAGAAGAGGAAGGGAAAAAGAGAGATAGGTGAGGGGAGATGGATCGGATGGGGTGGAGGTCAGAGACCCAGAACGAGAATTTGGGTTCTGTGTTTTATTTAATTTTTTTTCTGAAAAGTTGAGTATTAGGGACTAAATAAGAAGATGGAAACTCAAATACCAATATGTGCAATATAAAAAAAGAAACCCAGATGTCATGTTCCTATGCGTAGGGAACACCAGCTATCCTATGTACCCGGTACCTAAACAAATTTATCGTGGAAGGGACATCATTCACGATGCTTGTGACTGGGATCGCTATCTGCAACTAAAATAGTACCGTTGGAAGAATGAGGACAAACCAATCAATAAAGGGCAGGCTAAAAGACATATCCGTCCTTGGACAAAGAATTCTTATCAAATCAAACAATTCAAATCTTCGGTTGATTAAACACAATATATGCGACTGTCACGTAATTATTGTTTTTTTCTTTCCCTGTACGTGGGAGACGCATGTTTTCCATACAACATTATTGAAGGGGGTCATCTTAATCCCAGTTCTGAATATTCTTTGAGATAATCCATTAAACATAGTTTTAAATTATTCTTCTGCATAACTTAAAGAGAACTTAATTAATTATGTTTAACCACATCAAGTGGCGCACGGACTGCAGTTCTTCAATAAACAAAAAAATATAGAATGTTTCAGATTCGATGCTCTAAGCTTGTGATTCTGCTTGATTGTGATCATGTGCAGGGTGAAATTCCCCATAGCCTTTTCGGGTCCGGAAGCAGTGGCGACGCTACGTGAGAACGATGAGTGGCGGCAGCCCCTCACCGGAAATCAAGCCCAAGAGCAGTGGTTCTGCCTCTGTGGTCTTGTCGGAAGTGATGAAATTCTGTCTGGTTTTCTGGCCTTTTGGGTTTCCTTGCTCTATCGCAGCACAGGCTAATCGCGGGCTTTTTTTTTTTTCAAAAACAAAAAATACCTAGGCCAAAGAAAGGAGGAATGAGGATTTGCATTTTGCAGCTTCTGGAAATGGAGAGGTTCTAACGAAGAAGAAGAGAAAGGAAGAAGAGAGAGTTTCTTTCTCTACCATCCAACCCCACGTGCTTTTTCAGAATTACAATTTTTTTTTAACTATTAGCCGATCAATTTGAGCCACCTAACTTGCTATTATTGATTTATATTGGAATTTGTTTTGTTTTTTAATTATTGTCTAATTAATTTGACCACTCTTCTAATATTTTTTAAGCCACTTGTTTGACACTGTTATGTATCTTAAAATTCACTTTAAATTTATACGAGCTTCAAAAAATAATTTGTAAAATATTACAAACTCGTAATTATTTGTTTTTTTTTTCTCTCTTACCATCAAATTCAACAAAGTAATAAAGAAAATTTGTCAATATTTTTATATATTATATGTTTTATAATCAATGTTTTTTCGGACATTATATGCTATATAATAAATAGACAATTATTTATACGGTATATAATAAATTTATTCAAATTTGCCTAGGTCCTCGCCTAAGTGTAAAGTCATGTCCACCGCCCGACTAGAGCTTAACATCTTTTAAAACTTTTCTAATTATACAATTAAGTAATAGGACGATACAACAAGAAACGGTGCTAAATCATGCTGCAAATAATATTGTTGTTCAAACCCTCCTTCGACTATTTTGAGTAGTCCAAATCCTCTTTCGAATATTTTGGTTAGTGCAAATTCTCCTATGAATATTACGGGTAGTTCAAATAATCTTCTTGCAAATCATGGACTAAGACCTCGAATGAATGTTCACATTTTTTCGGAACCCTAAACTTTTTAAATTTCACCCCTTCCCTAAGAATTTATGGCTTTACCATTGTCTAGAAGGATGGATAACCATGGTTTACTACTATTAATTTACTTTCTTATCATTATTAGTGCATGGATTCTTATCTTAGGTGACGAAAATAAAGTATGTATTGGACCCATGCATAAACATGGTTCAATATTTAGTTACCGAATTCAAGTTTCAACCATTGAATTTGAACGATTTGAACCAATAAAGTAAAACATAAAACCACATGTTTTGAGCTGAATTATTCGTTCAAAGAAGAAAACTGGCTACTCCCAACTCTCAAAGCAAACCCTAAACCCACCAAACATACAAATATACCCAGATGGTCCCCAACCCAAATGCTCCCTTCATCAGAGAAATGAATACGAAAGGAACCCCACAATTTGAGAGAGAGAGAGAGAGAGAGACTGGACAAATATAACCGTTGCAGGGCGTGGCCTTAGTTGGATGCCAGGCTGACTTCTTTGGCCTACCCAAGACCCATCAGCAGAACCTCCCTTAAACCTTTCCCTCTCTCTCTCTCTCTCTCTCTCTCTCTCACTGAGATGATTAGCCTTTATTTGTAAATGTGCCAAAAACAGTTTGATGCATTAAATATTATAATACAATAATTATTAAAGAAAATAATGAAAAGTACTTAAAAATATTGAGTTTTAACGTAAGGATAAAATAAAGGATAAAATAAATAGTACCAGGATTGACTTTTTAGTGTAAAAATATGATTTTTCGTTAAAATAAATAGTATCAGAAGTTTTCGTTAAAATTCTCTAATTATTACTCATAATATACCGACTATGCTTTGGAAATACCAAAATATTTCTTCTCACTATACGAGAGATTTTTCTGTATGACCTACAAATGAGGTGGTATTCCATGTGTTACAATATAAATTGTGAGATATGTGTGTTAAAAAGTTAATAACTTAAAAAATAAAAAATTTCATCATTTATATAAAAACACGTGGTAACATATGTGTTCCCATCACAATAAAAAATTTCTACTCTCTATAATCGTTGGGTCCCACATTCGCTTCCCACTTTTCTCTCTAAAAACCTAAGGGGTCTTTGTTTGCCCTCACTAATTGTCCTTGGACTAGACTGGACTAATAGTTAGTCCAGTCTAATGCTTGTTATCATGCTAGACTAGTCTTAATGAGACTAGCTCGAATTCGCCTACACTAAAGGCTTCACTAAGAAGTCTTAGTGAGACCCCCCAAAAACCACGAGATTGCTAGTCCCATCTCCCTCTTCTGCAAGCAGCGTCGCTTAAACCCGCATGAGCAGCATCAGCCCTCCATCGTCCCATAAACCCAGTGCCCTTTTGGCATCTGGGTCGGTGATTTGGTGTCTTTTTCCATCTGGGTCGACCTGAACGACGGCAAAAACGGGTCTCATGGTAATCTAGATTCTTCCGCCGACAGCAAGATTGAAAACTTTAGCATTGGTGCAGTGACTCTGAGTGATTTTTCTTGACCAACTGTGATTTGCCCAGAAAATACAGGAACCAAATTTGAAGAAAAAAGAAAAAAGAAATACAAAGAGAGTGATGGGAGAGGGGACATTATACAGAGGTGAAACAAGAGAAACAAAAGGAAGGGGAGGGAGACACTAGTAACGAAAAAAAGGGGCAAAAATGGGGAGAAAAGGGAAATGGGAGGGAGAGGCGGAAGGACAAAAATGGGGAAAAAGGGAAAAGGGCAGAAAACAAAAATTTGAAATACCCATTAAAATCCAAGAAGGTTTAAGCATAAAATCTAAAATAAAATTGATAAGAGATAGATTGATAATTGAAGAGCAAAGATTGATGAACAATTGGGAGTTACCTGCGAGAGAGAAGGCTTTGCGAGATGGACTGCTGCTTTGTTTTCTCATAGTGGAATATTAGTTTGCTTAAGTGGGTTTATGGACGAGATCTTTCCAAAATGAAGTAGGGGATTCTAGAAATAAAAAGAAAAAGAAAAAGTAATAATAAAATATTAATTGATATATAGTAAATTAATATAAAATAATATAAAATTGTAGTCCTGCTTCTTAATCCAATGCTGCACCAAATATTTCACTAAATCAGTTCAGCTTAGTCTTGTCTAAGCCAGTCTAGTTTAATCCCTGAAACTAATCTAGTCCGAGATAATCCGGTTCAACAAAAGCACCTTAAGAGTACAAAAGCCAAAATACTCCTCTTCTCTCTCTCTCTAACATTTTCACAATCCCAAAAATACCCCTACCGTATCCATTAATGTACCATTTTCCTCCCTTCTCCCTCTCTCTCTTTAAAACACGCACACCTAGAACCTCACTCTCCCAAAACCTCCAGAGCTTTCTTCCTTCCGCCGAAAAACCCAAGCCTTTTCTGAGAGTTCTCCACCTGTTTGTGAAAATGTCTAAGGAAGTAATCGAGGAGGGACAGGCCCGCCACCATGGGAAGGACTACGTCGACCCACCGCCAGCTCCTCTCTTTGACACGGACGAGCTCAAGCGCTGGTCCTTCTATAGGGCCCTCATCGCCGAGTTCATCGCCACTCTCCTCTTCCTCTACGTCACCGTAGCCACCGTCATCGGCCACAAGTCCTCACCCGGCGACTGCGGCGGCGTTGGCCTTCTGGGCATCGCCTGGGCCTTCGGCGGCATGATTTTCGTCCTCGTCTACTGCACCGCCGGAATCTCTGGTAAAATACCAAAAACCCACTTAGTTTTCAGCTTAATCTTCAAAACCCATGTCGATTTTTCACCCTTTTGGTGCTTGATTTCTGATGGGGTTTGCCGTTTTGGTGCATTTCAGGTGGCCACATTAACCCAGCCGTGACTTTTGGTCTTTTCTTGGCCCGCAAGGTCTCGCTGATCAGAGCCGTGGCTTACAGCGTTGCCCAGTGCTTGGGAGCCATCGCAGGCGTTGGGCTGGTCAAGGCCTTCCAGAAGCACAACTACAACTCCCTCGGCGGCGGCGCCAACTCCGTGGCTCCTGGCTACAACAAGGGCACTGCTCTGGGTGCTGAGATCATCGGCACCTTCGTCCTCGTTTACACCGTCTTCTCAGCCACCGACCCCAAGAGGAGCGCACGTGACTCCCACGTGCCTGTAAGTTTCAACGCTTCAGTCCTTTAGCTCTCTTGATGTAAATATTTCTGTATTTTGCTGGGTTTTGAGATTTTGTTGATATGAACGTGTGCTGGGTTTGCAGGTTTTGGCTCCACTGCCCATTGGGTTTGCTGTGTTTGTTGTGCACCTGGCAACAATCCCCATCACCGGAACTGGAATCAACCCAGCAAGGAGCTTCGGCGCTGCTGTGATCTACAACAACGAGAAAGTCTGGGATGACCACGTAAGAATCAAAACTACATGCCAGTTTTGAGGTGTTTCTGATGATTATTTGATTTTTTAACTGATGGGGTTTTTGATTTTGTGTGTGTAGTGGATCTTCTGGGTCGGACCATTTGTGGGAGCACTGGCTGCGGCGGCGTACCACCAGTACATTCTGAGGGCGGCGGCGATCAAGGCGTTGGGATCATTCCGCAGCAACCCGACCCACTAAAACGAAGATTGAAGAAACAATGTTCTGATGATATTTTGTTCTCTATTATTAGTGTGTAGTGTGTATTGAGAGTGTTGTTTTCATTTTGTTCTCTATTTTTATAATTTAATTTCTTAATTTTAATTAGCTAGATTTGAATGATGTTTATTAATTTTTGTTTATGAGTAGTGTTGTTTTATTGCTAAGACTACAATATGTCCTCTCTCCTTCCTCTCTAATTAGACTTCTTCCAAAATAAGTCATTCAAAACTCCATTTCATAGCAAAAAAACACGTATAAAACACCACCTGAAACGCTATTTCGAAGAGGGAAAAAAAAACCGTGCCCAGCTTTCTTTCTCAGTTTGATCAAGTGTTTGTCACATATTATAGTTAGAGTAATATTAGAGAAATTAAATATGAATGACAAAAAAATTGACGTTTAAATTATAACTTAAATTAAAAAACACTTGCTGATAAATGACGAAAACCTAGGTTAGTGGCTCTCTAATCTCTCTCTCTCTCTCCCTCTCCCTCTTCCTCTCCCTCTCCATGCATTGCACAGGCCAAAGTTTTAATTAAAACTGCTTAGCTGGCACTTTAACTAATTTCTAATCTCTACAAAGTAGCATAAATTGAATCGTGGGATTCTTGTCTCGATGGCCTTGGATTCCAGTGGGTTCGTAACACGTGTCCCTTTGAGGAGCACTGCATTGCATAGATGCCTAAAGCCCTAAACCTAAAAGCCTGCAGGTTTTGGTGAGCGAGGACGCTGCTGTACCCAGTGGTTTCTTTCTTGCTTTGTGCCTCTCTGGAAAAGTCTGACACGACAAGTGTTGGTCCAACTTTTGGAGCAGCATGGGATTAATTTCGACGATGACTCTCGACTGGACGACTAGACGGGACGGGACGGGACTATTGTCCATTTAATTATGTCTCTTCGTCGTAAGTTGTACTATCAATTTTTATTAATTATTATTTTTATTTATTTTAAATAAAATATTTAAAATAATTTTTAATTATACGATGTACGATAAAATTTGGTAATATATCAATTTGTCAACTATTAATAGACAAAATAATTTCTTTCACTTCCGAATGAGCATGACTAAAAGATTTTCAAAATCCTCACAAATAGGATTCAGAGAGCATCCTCAATTGCCATATAGGACTTGCATGACAATAAACATAAAAAAAAATCGAAATTAGCAATGTCTCAAATCAATAATACGAAATCAAGCCAAAATTTTGATATACATGGATTCATCTTAAATATCTGATATGCTTCGGTGGTGTATATGCCCTATTTTGACAACATAAAATATGACTGCATTGCTAACGCTTTAAAATAAATACAATGATACAATACAACCCATCTATATTAAAATGGGAAGAGTTGAAACACAATCTTGTGTTCTTAAGGCTTCGTTTGACTTCGTTTTTCTTTTTTTAAAAGTTATTGCATTTTAAAGTTAAGCAATAAAAAATTATTTGATAAAAACAAAATTTTCTACTTATTTTAAAAGTAATGCCATTTATACAACAGCTTTTTAAAGTAGTATGTAGGTTATTTTCAAAAGTTGCTTTTATAAAAAACGAAGTTGATAATTTAATGAATATTTTCAATTTCTTTAATGCTCTCATTAGTTTTTATAAAATGACATTATTTATTGGAGAACAAAATGAACACAACTACCATCAACATAACTGCCACCATTGCCACAATCGTCATGTCCACCACCATTGTTACTATTACCGCTACCACCATTGTTGCTGCCACTGTCATTATTGCCACCACAACACAACCGCAACCACTGCCTCTCCTACCACCATTGTTATCTCTATACCCCAATCACCACACCTTACTATTGGCACCACCACCATACCCCTACTATTTTTGTAACATCCCACATCGTCCAGGGATGTGGATCTTGTAAGCCTTATATGTATATTCTTATCTCTACCTAGTACGAGGCCTTGGAACTCCGAAGTTAAGCGAGTTTGCATGAGAGCAATCCCAGGATGAGTGACCCACTGGGAAGATCTCATGTGAGTTCCTAGAAATAAAACCGTGAGGGCGTGGTCGGAGCCCAAAGCGGACAATATCGTGCTATGGCGGAGTCCAGCCCAGGATGTGGTGGGGGCTCGGGCTGGGATGTGACAATTTGATATCAGAGCCAATCCCTGGGTGGAAGTGTGTCGACGATGACGTCGGGCCCCTAAGGGGGGTGGATTGTAACATCCCACATCGCCAAAGGGAGTGGATCATGTAAGCCTTATATGTATATTCTCATCTTTACCTAGCACAAGGCCTTTTGGGAGCTCACTGGCTTCGGGTTCCATCGGAACTCCGAAGTTAAGCGAGTTCGCAACGAGAGCAATCCCAGGATGGGTGATCCATTGGGAAGTTCTCGCGTGAGTTCCCAAAAACAAAACTGTGAGGGCGTGGTTGGGGCAAAAAACAGACAATATCGTGCTACGGTGGAGTCGAGCTCGGGATGTGGTGGAGGCCCAGGCGGGGATGTGACAATTTTTGATGCCAGCACCACCACCATTGCCCTCACCGCATCTCCAATTTTTTCATTATATACATATATCACTTCTACATTAAACTTTTTCATAGTCACAACACTGTTAAAAATTCGGTTGTCAAATATTCAACTACTTTATTTTACAATTGATTATTCTTAAAGTAAAACAAAAATAATTTTTAAGAATACACAGTAATGCTAAACTAGCCCTAAGTAATATTATTGTCAGGGATGAATGGCATGCCATGCAGCCTGCATTTGCCACACAATGGAGTGCATGTCATGGGAAGCACGTGGGTGCGGTGAAGCTCACATATTACCCTCATAGAAAATTAATTACAAATTTCAAAAACAGAGAGGAGAGTACACAATTACCTTTTTGTATTATTTTACTTTTATTTATTTATTTATTGGTCTCGTGTTCTTCACGAGCAGAGAGAGACAGGGAGAGGGAGAAAGTGGTCATCACGGTGTCAAAACTGGTATGTGTGGCGTGGGGGGGTCTCTGTGTGTGGCCCTCACGTGCCTACTACCACTACTGGGTTCTTCCCTCAAAATCTTCATCACGAGGATGCCACTGAGGCTGAGGTTTGAGTTGCGGTTCAAATTATTTCATTTTAGCTGCTCCTTATTTATTATTCTTTTCCAGTATTTCTTTTCATAAGCATAATCAAAACACTCTCTAGAGGAAGAGACAGACTTACCCTTCTTGGTATGCCACATCAGTATTTCAAACTAATCGTGATTTGTGTATTATGACTGAGGTAAACTCTATCATGATTTATTTTTTATGCAAGAGATATTTGAAAAAAGGATAGAAAATCAAGCTATAAACCTCATATGCACAGCGAATGATGATGTAATTGAGCTACCATAGGGGCGTTGGGGGTGTGCAAAAGGTGCGGTGGCACATGGCCCGAATTTTTTAGGGGCCCCAATTTTTTTGATCCTCCCTTATATTACACATGAGTATAAATTTTTAATAAAAAAAGTTTTAAGCTGAAAAGAAAAATCATCATCATTACAATTGGTTAAGCAAAGATTGAACTCAATATATTAATTTTCTTCTTTTTTTTTCAACAATAATAAACTTATGTACTATTTTCTTCCACTTTTCTATCAAGCAATAAAAAATTAACTTGTGTATTACTTTCTTATACAAATACAAACGTATTTTCATATCTCTATTTCAGCTGTGCTCCATTTTTTTTTATAGATGAACCCAAAATCATGACTTTATTTTGGAGATTATTCAATTAGTAAGAGGGATGCTGATTTTAATTAAGTTTGGATATTCATCGTTGAGCTTTGTATGGATATATTGTCCAACAACATTTTTTTTAAATAAGGAGGACCTTTTTATTAAATTCGCACATGACCCGCAAAATGTCAGAGACGGCCCTGTGAGCTACAAACCTCC
The DNA here is from genome assembly GCF_916048215.2 of Malus sylvestris. Taxonomy (NCBI): domain Eukaryota; kingdom Viridiplantae; phylum Streptophyta; class Magnoliopsida; order Rosales; family Rosaceae; genus Malus; species Malus sylvestris. The sequence goes on from NC_062269.1 coordinate 22,693,705, forward strand.
TCATATGACGCTATTCTGCCATGGTCCATTATGAAATGTATTTATAATCTTAGAATCTTACTCGACCATCAAATTATAAATTATAACATCATTTTACTCTATCAGGTGACAAAATGTTTATTCAACGTTGAAATTGAAATGGTAAAAGAAAAATAATTATCCAACTCAAAAATTAGAAAAACAAAAAGTGCATGAGGAGAAAACAAGAGTGCGAATGCCGTACTACCTCACATACAATTCCAGAGAGTGGCTACCCTAAACAAGTTGTATATGCAATTCAATACCCTTTTCTTTTCTTTTTTTTTTTTCACCCTCTTTGGAGGGGAGGCTACCCTATACGACCGTTAACTTCAACAACCCTATATTGTTTCTGTTCATTATTTTTCCTTCAAAATAAGCAAAAGAGAAAAAAAAAAAAAAAGTGAAGCCTTATCCTTGTAATCAATCACTGTGAAAACATGTTCCAGAGAGAAGAATATAGTGAAGATAATTTTCTTTTGAATTTAGCTACTCTTTTCACTTTCATGGTGAAAGTGTTGACCCTAAAAACTACCAAGCCTATGTGGCGCGCAGGCCGAGTAATCTATAAGCTAACTACGTCTTTCGATGAATGCGGGGCGTGCCAACTTGTCGGCCGAGCTTGGCCGAGGAGTAAATTTGTTGATGTTGCGTTGGGTGCGCGGCTGACTTCTGCGTCTTGTGATTGCGACCGAGGAAGGAACACGTCTCGACCTCTTGGGTTCTCGAACCTGAAGACAAGGCTACTATTCTTACGAAGTTCACGAATCGTCGTCGTCGGATTCGATCACAGTGATATTATTCGTCAGAGTAAACTCACGCCAAATCGACACCAAAGTGTAAGGGCACAAATACTCAAAGCAAATATAAGTCTTAATAGTGAACGTGGTTCGGCCGTCTGAATGCTGAACTCTAAATCCTACTTGAGATTATCCAATCATAAAATAACTCGGCATGCAATGCGCCGAGCTCAGTAAACTGTAACACCTCACTTCGCCGAGAAGGCTAATGAAATGACCTCAATTAATAAGGATTCGGAAATCCTTCTCGACCGAGACTTGGATAGGTAACCAACCGTCATCGCCGCAGTGCTGTTGATGCCAACGGAAGATGCTGCGAGATCGGCTGATTCTATGGCGACAGAGCTATCTATGCCGACTTAAGATATCACCGGTTGCTTTCACAGTGCTGTTGATGCCAACGGAAGATGTGTCAGCGAAAAGAGAAAATAAAAATCTCAAAGTTGTTGAGAGCGCAAGGCAGTTGTGTGTTGAATTGACGGACTTGAATGATGCACAACCTCCTCTATTTATAGCACTGGATACCCTTTAAGGTCGAGTTAAAACCCTACTCGGACTAGGTCTTCTTCTCCTGATCAAACACCAACTCGACCAGTCCTATTTTCACTATAATTGTGAACCTAGTCCTTTATCAAGCCGGATTCACTTCCGGGTTATTAATCCTGCCGAGACTCCTTATTGCGCCAGGACTCGACTTGTCTTGCAGCATGACCTAACCGACCTAGGTTTGGAGGCCCACGCACTAAACGATCCATGGTACCCTTGTCATAAGGCCTTCCAGGCCGAGAATGATTCTATACTCGGCCCAAACTAATATTTTGGGCCCAAACATTGCCCCCTCGCTTCTGAGATCCTCGGCCTGAATTCTTTGGTCGAGTTTCGACCTTGAAGAAGCGAATCTAACACTCAGGACCCAAAAACTCTGTTTCCAAGGCGCATTTATTGAGCACGATTACACGATCTTGATCCTGCTGACCAATACACCACGTGGCATCCTTTAACACGGCCAATCCCTAATAATGACTTCTAAGGCGTGCGACTCCCTGAACCGTCATGCCATCATGACCTTGTTGCTGAACATAACCATGCCACCTCAATTTGCGAGCCATTCGTCATCGTGCAGGCGCCAAAACATCTTTCACCATAAATCTTGCCGCCACACGCAATCGTGCGCCCCCAAAACACGAAACCCTCGGTCTTTTCAACTGGATTCTTTGAATGTTCATAATGATCAGCGAATTCTTCGGTCGATTTTACCCTTCGTTTTGAATTTCGAACGATTGCCCTTCCTTCCACAATTCTATAAATACCGAAATTCTCTCATTTGTACTTTACGCTTTTAAATTTTCTGAAATTTTTTGCCATCGCTCTCCAGTGCATCTCTTCCTTCCAGGTTTTCATCTTCAATCCTTAACCTAGAAAGTTCTTTTCTTGTCATCCCTTCAAATCATTCACCATGGCCTCATTTATCTCCAAGCTTTCTAAGGAGTGTGACCAATGCCAGAAAATCATCGATCGGAGTTTAATCAAGACCATCTGATTTGAGAATGACATGAGTACCCCTCATCAAATCTTGGGTCTTCTTTTTAAAGCGGCATTACCATCAACTGTCAATGGGCTTCTCTAGAAGCATTGCCTGGCACCCTTGCTACAAGGGTTTGAATGGCCGAAGTGGGATGTGGCAAGGTCCCAAGGCTCTTGCCCCTCGACCACTACAACCTAGGCAGCCTGGGTTGTACGAATGGAAAAGCTCTTCGGCGAGCAATGGAAAGTCCTCGGCATTTACAACGCCGTTCATCTCTCGTCCATGGAAGTCATCCTGGACAAGGAGCTTCTCCTAGCAGCCTTATGCTTCTGGTGTTCGGCCACCAACACCATGGTCCTCCCTCTCGACCCCATTGGCCCCACCATCCTTGATCTCACTGCCATTTTGGGGACTTCCCCGACTAGAATCCCAATCGATGCTGCCCTCTCTAGGTACCCGTCGAACCTCAACTTGAAGGCGTTCTTCGACAAGCGGGCTCTTGAGACGCTAAGCAGTGAAGGCCAAATACCTTCGAAAGAAGAGGTTCACAAGCTTCACAAGAACTTCTTCAACTATAACACCCTCTATCTCCATTTTACCGGCCGAGGAGAAAAGGCTCTGCGAGAAGGAGAACACGAGGCTTTCCTCTTCTATTGGTACAACAAATTTATCTGTTGTACCAAATCTAATAAATGTCTGGTCGAGAAAATGCCAGTGGTCAAAGCCTTAGCTAGCGGTCACACTCTAGCCCTCAGCCCGGCCATTCTCGCCCATCTCCTACACTGCTTGGCCGAAACGACCCTAGATAAGGTCGATCCGCAGCAGAATGGTCCCTTCTAGGTCTTCCAACTCTGGCTACAGGTCTACCTTACTCCTCTTTGGCTAACGATTGTGGATTTCTCGCCTAAGGAAGCACTCGGCCCTCAGCTGGCTTTTCGGCTAATCCCCCCTCGCCAAGCCGAAGAAGTGTTCAGATACTTTTTCGCTCTTGACGACCTTTCTGTTGACGAGTTCTTGATCTGCTGTCGTCGAGAATACCCTTCGTTGATCAGACTCCCTACATCAGTGTGGGGCGCGGACGAAGATGCTGACCTTCGTCAATCCTGGGGGTCTTTCGTGCTTGCCCGCGACCTGCCTCTCGGCTGTGAGGGTCGCCGAGCGAGTTGGGAAGTGTATCATCCCAACTTTCTCGCTCGGCAGCTTGGCTACCTTCAAGGTTGCCCAGTCCCCATTCTTTCCTCACGGTCCGTCCTAAGCCGCGGACGCGAACCTGGCTTTTCAAAGAAGGAATGCAATGACGCCAAAAGAGAGTTCCAGGAGTGGTGCCAAAAATTCCATATTTGACCGGTCACTCCAGAACCTCTTTGCACTGACACCTTCGACGATTGGTGGGAAGAGTATATCCAACAATTTTTTGGTGTTCCGGTTGAAACCGTCGTGAACAAAATCTTCGGTGATCGACCTAAGAAGGCTCATGCCCCCCAACCCCAAGGTAACAGTTTATTTCTACCTTTTTCCTTCAATTTTAAACTACTGATCAGCTTTGCTGATTTGTTTTTACTTTTCCAGGCAGTCGGCCATTGAAAAAGGTGGAAGTGGTCGCTGCGGCTGCGACCGAGAAAAAATCGGTTGTTTCCAAGAGGGCTAAGACCGCTATGCAGGCTGTGCTGAGCAAACGGCCTCGTCAAGAGGTCGAGCCGGCCATCGAAGCTCATTGGCCCCCCCAAACGGGTCAAAAAGTTGGCGAAGAAAGAGGAACAGGAGATTCACGTTATCTCCAGTCAGACTACAGGGGTAACGACTCCCAGTGTTTCCCCTTCTCCCCCCATCACCCAAGCTTTGGTTGAGAAGCAGTCCATTCCGGCTGAAGAAATAGTCCAAGTAAGGCTTGCTTTTAAAGTCGGTAAACCAGTTATTATTCCACCGGTCGGTAAACCAATCGTTGTTCCACCGGTCGGTAAACCAGTCATTGTTCCATCGGTCAAGGCTGCACCGTCCCGGAAGAGGCAGTCCCTGTGACCGAGGGAACTTATCCTGGAAATCCAAAACCCTCGGCCTTCGTTCTGGAAGAGAGCGACAGGAGCGATGAGGTTCCACTGGCGAGTCGCTTTCGACCCCCCCGTCAACCTCCTCCTGTGTCCGAGATGGCTGTCCAAGTCGGCCATTCTACGATCGACCGTGGAAAATGACCTGCCGAAGAGCTAGAAGCGGCGGCAGAAACACCCGTTCATTCGCAGGATCAAGACCTCAATATTTCTCCGCAGGAAGCCACTTCGGCCTTCGTAAGTACCCCCTACCGCCTTTCCTTGGTTATTTCTCTGCCATAAAACTCTAAACCAGGAAAATGCTAAATGTCAAGTGCCCCCTCTTGTGTCCGAGGCGGCTGTCCAAGTCGGCCCCTCTACGGCCGACCGTGGCAAACGACCTGTAGGAGAGCCAGAAGTGACGACGGTAACGCCCGTTCATTCGCAGGACCAGGACCTCAATATCCCTCCGCATGAAGCCACTTCGGCCTTTGTAAGTATCCCCTACCGTTATTTCTCTGCCATGGAACTCTAAACCAGGAAAATACTAAATGTCAGGTGCCTGTACACTCTTTTCATCGAAAATTTTATGCGCCGATTGGTGTTATCTATATTTCTTGGTCGCCTCCGTGGCCCTCGAATGTAGATAAACTCCATCGGCCGCGTGAACTGAGAAACAATCTAAGATACTGGGCTCGGCCATTAAGTTCTTTAGGTTCGAGCAAAAATCCTGAAGACATGGCCGAAGTTTCCTCCCGGCAGGTTTAAAAACAAAACATTCTTGCCACATTTTTCATGATTTCCTTGAGCTTAAACTGATTTTTGTGTGCAGGCTTCATGGGAAGTAGAGTTCAACGCCCTCTTGTCAAGTACCGCTGGAGCGGCTGGCCCTTCGGCCCCTACGACTGACCCCGCCGATTCAACTGCTCTGGTTCGGGTGCAAGAAGTCTCTCTACGTCGCAAGTCCTTGAACGTAAAGCCCTCGATTTATTGGGTGCCTACCTAAACGACCTTGGTGCAGACGGTCAAATGAGCATCGAAGCCATCGTTCAGGCGTCGTCTGCCTTAGAGTGAGTTCGGGAGAGCTTTAGTGTCCTTGAGAACGCTCTTCAGGCTGAACAAGATCTGAAAGCTGCCATGGCCGTCCAAGATGCTCTTCGTCCGAAGATTGATGCTTTAAAGGCGAAATGGGGAACTGGTAGAACGAAGGTCGGCTATTGCTTCCAAGATTACGAAAGACTTCGAGTCGGGCGGCAGAGATTGTCTGACTGAGTATGCGGGGAACGCAAAATGAATCGATCAGTTGAAGATGAACAAAAAGAACCGGCATGCCGAGGTCATAATGGGCGAGGTGCGGTGGTTGGAGCTTAAGGCTCTTCTCGGCACTCTTCTTCCTTCTTCGCCCTGAATTTATTTAAATGTAAACTGATTGACCAACTTAATTTGTGTATTCTTCTACCGATCTTAATGAAATGAATTTCTATTCCCGCATTTCCCATGTGACCGGATAATACTTCTTTAAAAACTTCCCATTGATTGGCAATTTGTGAACTAAACCAGTCCGGTCTCTCAGATGATATGCGCCTTTGCCGAGAACCTTATGTATGACGAAAAGCCCTTCCCAAGTCGGTGACCATTTGCTGAACCTAGGGTCTTTAATTCCTACGGGCAAACCGTTTGCCAAACTAATTCTCCTTCGCCAAATGTTTTCTGTCGGACCTTTTGATTGTATGCTTGCTCGACAATCTGTTTTTGTGCCACCAGCAAGTTATAAGCGTCAAGTCGCGCTTCTTCTAAGTCTTCTAACTCCTGTCTCATCGACTGATTATATTCGGCATTGACCAGACTACTCTATTCATTGTTCGTAACGAATTTATGCTTAGCTCGATTGGTAACATTGCGTCGTGTTCGTAGGTTAGTGCATACGGGGCTGTCCCAGTCGCCGATCAGAGCGATGTTCAATATGCCCATAAAGCCTCATTTAACTTTAAATGCCACATGCCAGACCTCTCTTTTATTATTTTCTCGAGAATACCGATCAACACTTTGTTACTTGCCTTGGCCTGCCCATTTGCTTGTGGATAATATGGTGTAGACTGTTCAAGTCGAATTTTCAAACTTGCCGTATATTCTTTAAACCTCTCGGCTGTAAAGATTGTGCCATTATCAGTTATAATCGTTTCTGGTACGCCGAATCTGGTCACAATGTGTTCTTCCACAAAGTCGCAAACTTCTTTAGACGTTAGCTCGACATACGATTTTGCTTCGACCCACTTAGTGAAGTAATTGGTTGCTACCAGTATCCATGCGTGCTTGGCAGCCCCGGAAGATGGTGTGATTTTACCGATTACTTCCATGGCCCATCCTCTAAACGACCATGGTTTAGTGACCGAATGTAATGACGGCCGAGACCCGTTGTATAAGACCATGAATCTGACACTGTATGCACCCTCATGCGAACTCGATACAATCTTTTAATATTCTTGGCCAAAAATAACCGTGTCGTCGAAGCAACCACCGCATTTTACGTCCGGACTTATGAGCTCCGCAAACCCCTTCATGGACTTCTGTGATTGCTTGAGCACCTTCTTGGGGGCCAAGGCATAGCAATAATAGACCATCATCACCCTTTCGGTATAACTTGTTTTGGTACGTGACATAGTTTGTGGCGTGAACTCTTGTCTTGCAACTGTGTTTGCCATTGGGATTGTCAAGATACTGCATAATGGGCTTTCTCCAGTCATCTGGTATTGCCTCGACGGTGCAAACTTTTATAAGGTCTTGTCAGTCTAACAACGACGGTAAGGACATGACTCTGGTGCGTATCACTTTGTCGCGTCAGAGGACTTGCTGGTTAACCAAGGCCGGGTATAGCTGTCGTAACACGGGTATTTCTCGACCTAGCTTGCCCCCCCAGGAGTTGTGCACCGGAGGCGATTTGAGCCAATTCGTCTGCGTCGGTATTATGGATTCAAGAAATATGCTTAAATGTAATACCGTCGAAGGATTCGGCCAAATAGCTGGTGGCCATGTGGTAGGGTGCCATGGTACAACTCATGCATCGAAAAGACCCATTAAGTTGGTTAATCACAAGTTCGGAGTCGCCGAGGATGAGGGCACGGGTTGCCCGTAAGTCATGAAGGATGCCAAGGCCGATGATGAGGGCTTCGTATTCGGCCTTATTATTTGTGCATTCAAAATCCAGCTTGAGCGAAAAATACCAACAATCGTGGTTTGGGGATTGAATGACAATGCCGACACTAGCCGAGGATGAAGTACTTAAGCCGTCAAAGTACATCGTCCAGTAGTTATTGTGCGTGTCAACCATGCCGATTTCGACGTCGGTGCCCCCAAAACCATAGGGGGAAGGGTGTTGGGCGAGGAAATCAGCCAGTGCCTGGCCTTTGACTACTTTCTAGGGCACGTATTGCAAGCTAAACTCGGACAACGCCATTGTCCACTTCCCAATTCGGCCTTTTACGATTGGTCGAGTGAGCATGTAGCGGATAACGTCGGTCTGCGCAATGACTTGTGTGACTGATGGGAGCATGTAATGCCAAAGCTTGGAGGCGGCGAAAAATACGGCGAGACAGAGTTTTTCGACGGCAGAATAATTGATCTCCGGTTGATTAAGATTTCAACTGAGGTAGAAAATAGCCTGCTCTCGTCCGGCATCGTTGTCTTATGCGAGGAGGTAGCCGATGGACTCTTCGGCCGCCAAGATATATAGCTTGAGAGGCTTACCGCGCCGAGGTGGGACAAGAACAGGTGGTGTCGTGAGAAAGACTTTGATTTGCGTAAACGCCGCCTGCTGCTTGTCTTTCCACTCAAATTTATCTGAGTCCTTAAGTTTCAAAAGCGTAGATAACGTTTTCATTTTACCCGCCGAGTTAGCTATAAATCGACGAAGAAAATTTATCTTATCGAGTAGGGACTGCAGTTGTTTCTTCATCGTCGGGGGTGGAGCATTGATGATTGCGTGTGCTTTATTTTCATCCACTTCAATCCCTCAGTGATGCACGAGGAAGCTGAGAAAATTACCGACCGACACACCGAAGGCACATTTGGCAGGATTCATTTTAAGGTTGTGTTGACGCATACGGAGGAAAGCCTGTCGGAGATCATCCAAATGTGTCTGCCGGCGTTTAGATTTAATTACAACATCGTCGATGTAGACTTCGACGATGGTTCCAATTAAATCATGAAATATGGTGTTCATTACTCGTTGGTATGTGGCGCTGGCGTTCTTAAGGCCGAATGGCATGACAACCCATTCGTAAGTGCCGAGTGCCCCCGGGCAGCGAAAAACAGTCTTATGCACATCGAATTCGGCAATGAAAATTTGGTTGTACCCGGCATGGCCATCCATAAAAGATAAGATCGCATGATTCACCGCGGCATCGATTAACAAATCCGATATCGGCATTGTATACACATCTTTGGGAGTTGCCAGATTCAGATTTCTGAAGTCGATGCAAATGCGCAATGCACCACTTTTCTTTAAAACAGGAACGATATTGGCTAACCATTCAACGTATCGAGCTGTCCGAATGAACCCTGCTTTTAAAAGCCGAACCAGTTCATCCTTGATACCGAGTTGCACTTCGGTCGAGAATCGTCGAGGTGGTTGACGGAAAGGTTTACATCCAGGTTTAATACGTAACTCATGCTCGACGAGAGTGCGATCTAAGCCAGGCATTTCATGGTAGCTCCAAGCAAAACAATATTTGAATTCCTCAAGCAGGGCACGAAGTTCGGCTTTCATAGGTTGGGGAAGTAAAACACTGATAAATAAAGGTCGTGGGTCATCGGCCGTCCCAACATTAATTTCTTCCAATGGATCATTGACTTAGGGCCGATTGTCTTCGAGCTCGGCCAGGGCAGCTTGAATTTCGTCAAGAGATAAGACATGACCATTATCTCATTCGACGAGGAACTCGACGAGATTAATGCCCGAATTTGGTTGCTTAGATATAGTATACTAATGAGCCAGCAGTCGTTCCATAGTATATGAAACCGCGGCCCGACGTTGTTCCTGATCGGTGTCAAACATCAGGGTCGGGGATAAAGTTAGCTAAATCGAGTCTCGCCGAATCCTGGTGGACAGTTTCGGTGCCAACCTCGATAGTTTTTTGAACAGAAATCCAAATCGGCCGTCCTTCATCATTGAAACCCTGTAAAGTGATGTAGCCGACGTGGTCATCATAATACCGTGCTTAGATCATGTTAGCTTTGAAGGGCTAACTATCAGCCGGGTGAACAATGACCGATTTATCGTCCCAAAAAATGAGCACTTGATACAATGATGAAAGAATACAGCTGGTTTGATGAATCCAGTCGCGACCGAGCAGTGCATTATACTCGATCTTGGAGTCGACGATAAAAAAGGCGGTCATGTGATTACGGCCGGTAATGTTTACCGCTAAAAGAAGCACCCCTTTGGTATGGGATTTGTCTCCGACGAAACTGTTCATTGTGATCCCAGAGGGAATAAGTTCGTCATTGGAGCGACGTAATGCCTTTATGACGTTTACAGGTATGATATTGACAGTGGCTCCACAGTCGATAAAAACTTTGGAGACTGGATACCCTTCGATATGGGCTGTTACGTACAATGGCTTCAAATGATGAAGTTTGACGAGGAGCGAGGAAACAATTCAGCCAAAGATGCCTTGAGATTGTCATCTTTTGTTGCCGACTCGAATTCAGCAATGGTTACAAAATCTATGTGACCGGCTTCCTCGGCAACTACGTTGCCATCGAGGAAATTCGGTTGAGCTGTGCTCGACTGAAAATCAGCGGGCAAAACATGGACCATACTGATTTCCATGTTATCTAAGACTGACGGGCCCATCAGGTTGCGATCATCTTCTTCAACCTCTTCTCTTTCTGGGTCACCGACAGCGGCATCCACTTCCGTTAGAGTTGTACCAAGAGACTCCTCTTCTTTTTCAATAGTTTGTGCCTTTGGTGTCTCTTCGGCAGCCTGTTGGTTCTACGTAGGTACCTCAGGTGAGTTTGAGATCAGAAGTGTGCTTGGGATTGGTGCCAGGATACGAGCTTGCTCTTGGTACATTATACGGGCATCCATAGTGTCGAGATAGGCATCCAACCGTGCAACTCATGTTATTTCATCGGTCGTAAGGCCGAAGAGAGAAACATCCGAAAAGACTTCGAAATGGTATCGTAAATACTGAAGGTCCTTCATTAAGAAAGGAAGGTTGGCTGCATCAATATCAGTGTATGGGTCGACTTCAAAACCAAGGACACGAGCTTCTCGTATGTGCTGGAACCTAACTTTCAATCCTGGGTCTGAGGTCTTCTGAATAATTCGCTCGGCATCTGGGCAAGTTAGGACGAGATCGATTGTGTCTTGACATGCTTTCGGCAAACCATACAGATCGTTGGCCGAATGTTTCTTATGAAACTCTCGCATATATTCCAAGGCCTCCCCGAGGAATGGTGGATGTAAATTATGTCGAATTTTGATCAAAGGTTCTCGTGTGGCTGGCGGGGCCAATTTGCTTTCAGCTTCTTGCCTGAAATGCTCGAATCGTGCCTTCATTTCATCGGGCCAAAGAAAAAGTTTGATCCGTTTATCAGCCTCTTCAAACGTGGTTTCGATATCTTGATTGACCAGCCGTTTCCCTTGAACCAACTCTGTCATAATCGTTGGAGATGATTGTTCATCATCGTTGGCAATTGTTTCTTTTGGCTGCCATTTAGGGATCGAAATTTCTTAGGCTGCCCGTTGGCGGGCCATGCAGTTTATTCTTTGGTGCCGACGTTTCTGGGATTTGGACAGTGCAGTGTAGACGCCTTTCGAAGAGTGATATGTATACCAACATTGGTCTCGAAGTTCGGGAGGTTTGAAAGTTTTTTGGCTCTGCGATGATTCCGAGCTGCTAGAGTTACGTATATAATAATCCTCGTCATAAAATAGAGCATCAAAATCGAGGTGCCGTCTGACTAAATGTGTCTCTTCCACCCTCACTTTAGGACCGAGCCTATAAAAAACCCCTTGATGTTGGCCTGCGTTGATCACTTTTTGCTGTGTTGCAGCTGTAGGTTGTGCCATTATAGGCGGAGAGGACTTTTCCTTTGGCTCGGTGTTGACATTTGCTTTACATTTACTGCATAAAACCGTCGTCCCACTGTCTTCATCAGTGCTGTAATCTGTCATGGGCTTGACAATAGCGGGTCCCGTTAGAGCTGTAGGTGGTTTGTTTGAACGAAAGTCAGCCATGAAACGTGGCCGAGAATTCTGATTCAGAAAGCGTTTTGTCGTAACAGTTTCGACCTTCCTTTTTCCTTTGTCCTTAGGTAGGCACGCATCTACCATATTTACTGTTGTCGTGGGAAATGGGTCAATATCAACACTCATCTTCTTCTTCGGAAATCTAAGTTTGCCATTATCAATCCAGCTTTGGACGTTGTCTCGAAACACGACGCAATTATTGTTTGCTTGAATTATGGTATTTGCAATATATGTTTCCTTTAAGCTCTTCGGCCTTGGGAATGTTATGCCCAGGCCGAAGTTTGATGATCTTCGCTGATAGCAATTGATCAAAAATTGCATCGACCTTTGTAATATCAAAAGTATAGACTTTTGACGTTTTCATTGTTTCTTCAGGGGCCGAGCGGGTTTTGACTTCCGTAGAGTCAATTTGAGTCACTGCCTTGCAAACGTATGGCTTATCTATGACTATCTCGGCTGCATCCACGCTAACACATTCACCTTCGGCCAATGCATAACTGACAGTGGGATTTTTGTAGATCGTCCCTCTGGACGGAGTTTTCGAGATTTTCTCTTCACGGAGCAAATAATCATATTGCTCGACATGCTGGGCTGGTTCATACATATCCCGAAAGTTTGCCCCCAATAATTTCTTTTTGTATTCTACGTCAAGACCATTCAGAGCAAGTCTGACGAACTCGACTTCAGGGAGAGGTACTCGGCACCAATTCCTGGCTGATTTAAATCTGGTAACATAATCCATTGGTGACTCGTCGGATGCTTGAGCCATCCTTGCTAATGAAGATACTGACACTTCCATCCCTGGCCGATAAAACTGCTCATGAAATTTCTCGACCAACTCCTCCCAGCTCTGGACAGAATTCGGTGGAAGGTTGCTATACCAAGCAAATGCTAAACCGGTCAGTGAAAAGTTGAACAGTCGCAGCTTGTGAAAGTCGCTATTGACATCTCCGCATTGCGCGATGAAACGAGCCACATGTTCCAACGAGGATAAGGATGATTCTCTGGCGAAAAGGCTAAAATCTGGGATTTGGAAACCTCTAGGGTATTCGAACTGTTCCACATAAGCCGGATACAGATGTATAAATTTGGGGAACTTCAGCCCTTTCTTCATGGCCGAATCAATCATCTGTTGGACCTCAGTCATATCGACGGGTGTTGCCTCCGCCCGTTGGTCAGATCTGTCTAACCTACTATTTGATCCTTCTCCTTTTTCCAAGTTAATTGGTTTGAGCCAAACAGGGGTTGACTCGGCCAGTGCAATTGGTAATAGATTATTTTTTGGTGGCAAATGATGGGCAACATCGAAAGACCTACCGTCGCTAACCTTACTAACCAGTATTTCGAGTAATCTGGTTTGTGCCTCACTGATATTACGTATCACGTTATGAAGTTTATCGATTCCTCGACTAAACGTCTGTTCAACCGTCCGAGATTGCTCGTCAAGTCGTTTGCGAAGAAACGATCTTGTTGGTGGAACAGTTCCCTCGCCACCATCCTCGTCACAATCATCCACTATCCCTTCATTGAGAACGCATGTGTTCCTGTTAGGGACTTCAAGACTGTGCGACTGACCGCCGAGATTAACTTCCCTTTCTCGACGAATCGCGCTTGTGGACTCCGGTATCACGGCGCTAATGGGATTCTGCGCCTGTGGCACACTTTGTCCTGTGTTCTGAATTGGCAAATCGGTTGTTGACTTTCCCATAGCTGTTTTCTTTTTTACCGATCGCGTTTCAATTGGCATGAACTTCGTAGTTTAGCACTGTGTCCCACTAGGCGTGCCAAAATGTTGACCCTAAAAACTACCAAGCCTACGTTGCGCGCATGCCGAGTAATCTATAAGCTAACTACGTCATTCGATGAATGCGAGGCGTGCCAACTCGTCAGTCGAGCTCGACCGAGGAGTAAATTTGTTGATGTTGCGTTGGGCGCACGGCTAACTTTTGCGTCTTGCGATTGCGACCGAGGAAGGAACATGTCTCGACCTCTTGGGTTCTCGAACCTGAAGACAAGGCTACTATTCTTACGAAGTTCACGAATCGTCGTCGTCGAATTCGGTCACAGTGATGTTATTCGTCAGAGTAAACTCACGCCGAATCGACACCAAAGTGTAAGGGCACAAATACTCAAAACAAATATAAGTCTTAATAGTGAACGTGGTTCGGCCGTCTGAATGTCGAACTCTAAATCTCACTTGAGAGTATCCAATCATAAAATAACTCGGCGTGCAATGCGCCGAACTTAGTAAACTATAACACCTCACTTCGCCGAGAAGGCTAATGAAATGACCTCAATCAATAAGGATTCTGAAATCCTTCTCGACCGAGACTTGGATAGGTAACCAACCGTCCTCGCCGCAGTGCTGTTGATGTTGGAAGTATGCCCACAAAGCCACTCATTTGATGTAATAGCTTTTTGGAATACTTATATGTTTAATGAAGGGCAAAGCTTATTGTTAATCACTATTTATTGTATCATGTGTTTAAGCAATAAGGGAATCCTAAGAGACAAGTGATCTAAGTGAGTTAGATTAACGAGACCATTCTCTTATGTTGATTCCTAAAACGTTCCTAACCATAGGATTGCCAATTGGGTATTGACAATCCGCTAAGGTTAGTATGTGTTATGTTGACTCAAGCGTGAGTATGACTAGTCTCAAGTCATTTAGTGTTGGACACTAAGACAAACACATAGGTGCTCGAAAGAGTAATCGAGTACACTGAACAACGATCAAAAGAGAGTTCGAACATACATGTCATGTAAGAACTCGAAAGTTGCAATATGCAAAGTAGTCATTTGACCTAAGGCATCATAGATGTCTAATGGTTAGGTCCTTGATCTTTGATCATGTTAAATGGCATTCCATTGGAGTGTCCACGGCATTGTTGGGGTCAAGCTATCTAGTCATGTAGGCATATGAATGCACAACAAGGGATCTCTAACCTTCCATGGTGGAAGAAGAATACTCTAAGATATGATTCTAAAGTCTTTGGCCAAAGCATATGAATATGACTTAGGAAGTTTGTTCCAAATCATATTCAAGGGAATCATATAGATAAGTATCACATTGGATAGTAGACATGAAACCAACTATCACTCAAACAATGTGATTAAGAGTATTGTATTAGAGAATGACCGTATTGCATTGTAGTTGTAACTGGATAGGTTCTCCAACCACTTCTACTTAGCTTGGGTAACCATGACATACTGCTAAGTGTCACTCATGGTTTGTGGAAGCCCTAAATGATTAGCAAACACTAATCATTAAGGGAGAATTGAAATGTGGTTTCAATTCACAATCGATCGTTAAGAGTAACAATCGCCCACTACCTCGCTAATTGGAACCTAATGGATCGTACACCGAGTAAGGATGTATGTGAGGAAATTAAATAAAATGGATAAGCAATTAAATGGTTTAATTGATGAATGGTCAAGATTAATTAATTAGTTAATTAATTTTACGAAATGTTCGTATTGGGCTTTTAAGTTGGTTTTGGGCTTCGGGTCCCAAAAGCGTTTTGGTCCAAAAGACCCATTATGTTTAAGTTGTATGACAACTAAAACAAAATGGGCAAATAGCCCAATAACATTAATATGGCCGGCCATTAGGGTGAATGGGCAAGCTTGGATTAATTACAAGTTTGCCACTCACTTGAAATGAAGTATAAAAGGAACTTTATGGCTTTATTTCTCAAAAGGGTTTTTCCTAAAAGAAATTGGGTGAAACACTTTCTCTCATTTTTCTCTAAAGAGGCCGGCCACTTGGGGGAGGGACATCTAGCAATCTCTTCTTCCCTAAGTCATCCATATTATCTTTACAAGATACATCCTTGGTGTGAAGACTTAGAGACATCAAATTTTTGGTGTTTTGGAGAACAAATCCTCAAATCCTCAAAGAAGCAAAGGAGCACTAAAAGGAGGAAAATCACAAGGAATATCCAAGGAGCTTGGAGGTGACTTGAAGGCCCTCCACTTGGGTGAATCCCTTGTGTAAACAAGGATGAGCTTCAAGGGTAAAGAAACTCTAAATCTTTACTTCTCTTTAATGTTGTTAAAGAGTTTATTGGTTCACCATACACTAGGCTTTGAAAGTCATGGGTTTTATGAATTGTTTTTTAATGCATGCCTACTTTAAAGTGTTAATAGTATGCATATGTATTCAAATGTTCTTACTTGCTCTTAGCTAGGACAAAAATTTTCCTTCAGTTGATGCCAAAGGAAGATGCTGCGAGATCGGCTGATTCTACAGCGACATAGTTATTTATGCCGACTTAAGATATCACCGGTTGTTTTCACAGTGCTGTTGATGCCAACAGAAGACGTGTCAGCGAAAAGAGAAAATAAAAATCTCAAAGTTGTTGAGAGAGTTTGCGCATGGCAGTTGTGTGTTGAATTGGCGGACTTGAATGATGCACAGCTTCCTCTATTTATAGCACTAGATACCCTTTAAGGTCGAGTTAAAACCCTACTCGGACTAGGTCTTCTTCTCCTGATCAAACACCAACTCGACCAGTCCTATTTTCACTATAATTGTGAACCTAGTCCTTTATCAAGCCAGATTCACTTCAGGGTTATTAATCCTGCCAAGACTCCTTATTGCACCAGGACTCGACTTGTCTTGCAGCATGACCTAACCGACCTAGGTTTGGAGGCCCACGCACTAAACGATCCATGGTACCCTTGTCATAAGGCCTTCCGGGCCGAGAATGATTCTATACTCGGCTCAAACTAATATTTTGGGCCCAAACAAAAAGAAAGAAAGAAAAGAAAGAAAGAAAATGGGAATAATCTGGATGGATGGGGATGGGGATGGGGCCAATCAAACATTGAAAAGCAGTGCAAAAGAGCTACAACATTCGTGAGTTTTGTAGGTCCATTATATTACCCTTCTGGAAAACCCAATTATTCATGAAATTTTAAAGCTTGTTTAAACAGGACTCGAATATTGAAAGTTTTGGTTAGCCATCACATCAGATCTCCAATCTGATAGGATAGGACTTGTTTAATTTAAGCACTTAAGATAAAGATGATATTAGCAATTCCACATAATTCTAGGCTTTTCCATGGCATTCTCTAAATTAGGGGTGGGCGCGGTGCGGTTTGGTGCGGTTTCGAGTGAAACCACAACCGAAATCGAAACTTTTTGCGATGCGGTGCGGTTTTGAAGCCAAAACCGAAATGAAACCAAACCGTTTGGTTCGGTTCGGTGCGGTTTCAAACGGTTTCGGTGCGGTTTCAAACGGTTTCAAACTTAAATACAATCCCCCAAAACATGCACCCACTCTCTGCGAGGGTGAGGGTGAGGGTTCCTCTATCCCTTCTAATGAAGCACTGTATTGGAGACTGGCGAGGCCCCGGCTACACAAAGCACACCACAAGAAAACACTATTTCAGAGGAGGCAATCAGTACAAGTAAGCACAAACTTTAGAGGTATTAGAATACAGCAACAGACCTGCTTCAATGAGATTGGAAATGTGAGCCTTCCACATTGCTCAGGAGTTTTGACTATCTCCCTCGTAATGTCCCTCCATGACTTACAAACTGAACCACAAAAAACAACGACAGCTCGAGCAGGCCACGAGGATTCACTTTCTTCTACCCTCTGAATTATGTCCAAAAGCAATTCCGGAGGCAAGTTTGCCCACTGACCCTGCTGAATCACACCAGTTGGAGGGGTTGGAGCCATATCAGGAGCAATATGCGACAACGTCCTTCTATGCCAAAGCTTCCGCTCACCAACTCGCCTTGACGTGCTCCTAATTCCATCTTTCATCTCCCGCAGCTCGCGAACAATGCCTTTGAACGACATCTACACATAGCATATCAATCAGAACATAACGCCAAATCAAATAGTCAAAACTTTTACAAGGATTTCGAGACCAAAACCTTGGCAGGCAGGCAAATTCTAAATCGAGTAATGAATTTAAACCCATTATCCTTGATTCAAATTCAAATTGTGAAACAAATCGGCCACAGTTTTGACATTAACATTGGCTACGTTCGAAAGAAATCTTAGGATAAATAACCAAAACCTCGTCGAGGACCGCATGATCTAGATCAGACGGTGTGGGATCGGGATCCGGGGAGGAAGGCAGAGACCCCTGGTCGGAATGAGCGTGGTTGGTGCTGGGGGTTTCGGGATTTGGGGGAACAACAGAGGTTGCTTCAGAGAGTGCCATTCTCCCTCCACATTTCAAAACCCTAACTTTTTCAGATATGAAAATGAACTGAGTCTATCTTTGACCGAGAGGGAGAGAAAAATGGAGTTGGCAGAAGCAGTCGTTCGCAGGCAGGCAGGCAGAAGCAGTCGCAGGCAGGCAGGCAGGCAGAAGCAGATGCAAGCAGGCAGTCAGGTGACCAGGTCGCAAAGGCAGATGCGGAGATGCAAGGAGGCGGCGCAGAAGCAGTCACTGAAAGTGCAAACCCACTCGGTGCAAACCCAGAACCGCAAAACCAAATGTATAAGTATAACCTAGTTGAATGAACTAAATAAAAATAAAAAAGTGCGGTTTCGGTTTCGGTGCGGTTTCGAAAACCCAAAACCGAAACCAAACCGTTTTGTGTGCCGCGGTTCGGTTTTGAAACCGAAACCGTTTCAAAACCGCAAAACCAAACCGTTTGGTGCGGTTTGATTCGATTCGTGTTTCGGTTTCGGTTTTCGGTTTCAAGTGCCCACCCCTACTCTAAATTCCCTAAATCGGACGGATACAAATAGATAGTCAACTACAATGCACATGAGTAGAGAAGAAAAATTATGTTTCCATTGTACTCTTATACACAAGCAAAAACGAATTCTAATAAAGTATTAAACAATGTCGTAGGCAAAAGCTAAGAAACAAACAATCTCAAAACATTGAAGAGATTTAACGTGGTTGAGGATGAATTACGACGAAAAACTTCACCAAACAAACAGAGACTACAAAATAGTGTTTAACTTTCACAACCCAATCCTAAAAATTACAAATCTTAAACCAAACAAATAGAGAACAAAAAACAAACGAAAAAGGTTCGTCCAAATTGTTCTCTAACTCACAAACTTACAAATTGAATCACCAAATTGCCACACGAATGAGCCACACAAAATAAAACAAACCCTAAGGTCCTATTTATACAGGAATTCTAATAGGACGTAAAATCCAAAACATAAAATCAAATCCCTATCTTATAAGGATAAAGAATCCAACAAGGAAACGAAAAACCCAACCCAAATAGGACACAACTAGCCTAAATAGGATTCCAAAACAAAATAGGTAATACAAACCAAATTTTTGCATCATCCTAATTTTGAGCCAGAAATCACAACAATTTCCGCACGAAAACTTGTTATGCCACTTCAACTATAACAAAATCTGAATATCACAAACCATTTTACCTTTAGATTCCAACATGTACTACAATTGACCGGCACCAAAGCTGCCAGCAGCACTAAGCCGAGGGAATCACAAGTGTTCCCCATCAACCAGTTGACTTTGCAATTAGAGAAACATCAAAAGGCAATGCATTTTGATACGTTTACCCTTATTTTTCAACTACTATTTTCTGGCTCCCTTGTGTTCATATTAACTTCACACATATGGATGCAGGTAAAAAATAATAAATAAATAAATAAATTTAAAAAAAATAAATAAAAGCTCAAAATATTAAAGTGACATGATTCTCAAATCACCATGTCGGTAGGGTTCTACAATCCCAGAAACCTCAAGTAATTTTTAGTACAACTACCAAATAGCGAAACCGACACGATATAACCTACATTTACTTCACAGCTACAAGTATAAAAAGGATGTACCAGATTACAGTTTCACCCTTCAGAACATTTTATACATTACCCATACTACAGGTTTTACAGCTTTTGCAGTTGCTTGCTTCACAAGACTTTGTCCAACAAAGGTTTGCTTGGAAGATTTTCGACCTTGGACTTCATGTTACTAATACTCTCGGTCAAGACAGAAGATTTAAGCTCGAGCTCCCTCAGGTGGGCTCTCGTTTCAGCGACTTGCTTCTTGGCATCGGCAACCTCCTTTTCTTTCAGCGCCAGAACCTCCATTTGCGATTCAAGTTCTTTCCTTGCTGATTCTATATCACGGTCGCAGTTTGCCTTTGCTGCTTTGAATGCTCGATGCTGAGTGATGAGTTCAATGGCTTCTGCACACTCGTTGATCAGAAACCGGAGCCAACCAACATCCATTCCCGAAGATTCTACATCCTTAAGCATAGATAACATTTCTTTGACTTTAGGCTTTGTCAGCTGCTTAACTGAAGTTCGCTTCAACTCTTGGACTATATAACATACGCACTCGAGATAGTAAGAGCGCATGACAACTGATTCCAATTGACAGCTTGAGGCTATGTCACCATATTTTTCCATGATTGACTGGAGAATGGAAGAGAAACTTCCTTTCACACGGTATTTTCCCACAGAGACACTGGACTCAGAATTAACCGATCGGGTATCTTCATCATCACTATCTTCAAAAGCATGGAGAGTACCTGAGAAACTAAGGCCTGAGTCGTAAGCTGATCCAGTAGCGCCTTCTACATTATTGACAGTATGATTTGAATCAACTCCTGGGGAATGAATATTTTCTTTGTCTTCCCCATAACCTGGTGGTTCACTAGCGATGTAAGTAGCACCGTTCTCTCGAGGGTGTTTGGGATTTTCAGGCTGTTAGAGGGATAGATAGCATGAGAAAGGAGTCAAAGTGATATAAAAAAACACACAATTAGTAAAGCAATTGTGTAAGAGAAGGGATAGAGAGAGAGAGCACACCATTGTGAGAATTCCCGATGGTGGCACTAACAGAGAGGACGGAACTTGCTCCTTGTTGAAGGTAGCATCTTTTACTTCAGCAGCCTGTGGAGAATAAGATTTATGCTCACCATTCCCTATTTTAACCTTTTCCTTAATTTCATCAGGTACATTGTCAAGCTCTTCAGGGCTCTTTGGTCTGGAACCAGGCCTTCGTCTGCCAAATATAGGATCATCAAGTGCGGAGCCTGCAATGAAAGCAGAGCATAAGTTAGGAAAAAGAAGCATGAATATGTTGCCATCCATGTGTATATGTGTATGGCAGGTGCAAGAGGACCGAATAAATAAATCCACGATCCGTCAGGTAGAAGAAGATTCACTCGCACCATTCTCTACTTGCACTATTTCTTTAGATGGAGAATCAGAGGGATAAATTAAACCTCGACCAGTTACATTGTCAAGCTCTTCAGAGGGCTTTGGCTGAGATCCCTGCTTTCTTCTGCCAAATATAGGATCATCAAGGACAGAGCCTGCAGTTAAAACTCACCATAAATTAGGAAAAAGAAGTGTGATTACATCTGTACCCTTGACTATAGCAGGGGAAAGAGGATATGTATAAGCACATTCACTATCGGTCAGGTGAAGAAGGATTTATGCTTACCGTTCTCTAATTTCACCTTTT
The DNA here is from genome assembly GCF_916048215.2 of Malus sylvestris. Classification (NCBI taxonomy): domain Eukaryota; kingdom Viridiplantae; phylum Streptophyta; class Magnoliopsida; order Rosales; family Rosaceae; genus Malus; species Malus sylvestris. The sequence goes on from NC_062269.1 coordinate 22,714,765, forward strand.
CCTTAGACGGAGAAGATGGAGCATCTAAATGATAAATCACACTTCGGTCAAGCTCCTGAGAGGTGTTTGGTCGGGATCTCTCCTTTTTTCTGCCCAATATAGGAATATCAAGCAGTGAACCTGCCATTCAAACAGACCATTAAAAAAAGTGAACAGGGATTACAGTCCATGAGCATTACGTGCATGGCCAGTGCAAGAGGAATGAACAAATTCACATTCTGGTTTTTCCCTGAACAGCCACAAAAGAGCTTCGCTTGCCCAGGAGCTCATACAAACTCAAATGAAACAATTGGATTCCGGTGCAGAAACTCAGGCAACGTAAGGCAGGGGTGAAAGTAAATTATGTTTATAGCATTGCAGGCTGGCTATAAATTGATGGCAGTCCTAGGACAGGGGAATGAAGTTCTGTCGGTTTTCCACACCATTAAGGATGGCAATGCCATGAAAGGTAAAATAAAGCGATGGTGAAAAAAGAAATATGTGAATTGGGAAGAGCATCTAATTGTTTTCAGACAAAAAACATTGTTTGAAAGATGGAATCATTTGCCGCTTGCTACTCTATGTAGCTTTTCTTTGTTGCAGTTCAGGAAAGGAAAAATGTACATTTAACTTAACACAGCCTATTGAGAAGTCACCACACGGATATGGGGAAAAACCTGATTCTTTTTTGTCCCCACGAGGTTCGGCAGCAGCGGCTCTTTGGCGGTAGAATTCAGGGTCATGGTAAGGATTAGATGCTCTTTTGTCCTCAGCCCCCTTTTTTTTGTACTCAACATCTTTAAAACTGCTGCCAAAATCTTTGGGAAAAGAAAGAAGAAAAAAAAAAGAAAAATCTAAAATTCCAACCTATACTCAGAAAACGATTACAAGATAAGGCCCCTTGCAGAAGAAACATTCTCAGAACCAATAAGTCAAGGGAAGAAAACAATCTCTGAACCAATAATTCACTACACCTTGTAATGCCATGCTATTTTCTTATCAAGGAAGACAAATAAGACACATCTGCACGGATGGATTTTGAATGAAAGACGCTAGGAAATTGAATTTGACAGAACTATATGACTGAAAGCAAGCAACCAGTTATGTAGGCGCCAAATCCCAGTTCTTTCTCTTCTTTCATTTTTAGTTTAGTGACAATTGGCAATCACTTACTTAAAAACACAGACCAGATAATCCAACAAGTAATGATATGAGCAATAAGCAATGGCATGAATACACGGGCATTCACATCTCGTGAAAAACCAGTCAGAATTCATATTGAAAACGAATGCTTTGATTTTCAAGTAGGGAAGCATTTTTTTTTATTTGCAGTTAATGAAAGTATGGCTAAAGTGCTTTAATAGTTCCTGAACCAGATTAAAAATCAGTTTGGTGGTGTTATGTAGGCAGGGGCTAAGAGAAAACATGTAGTTTAAGAAGAGAACAATTAACACTAACCTGATTTCTTTTTCGTCAACTTCCGGCCCTTCCCTTCAGCAATCTTTCTCAAGCAATTTTCAGTGCATTCATGGTAGGGATTGGCTACGTTTACACATTCGGGGTGTACTCTTCCAATCAGAGACATCTCTCTACTGAGATCACCAACAACCCTGCAAACCATAATTCCATTAAACAATTTTGCATTTTTATCAATCCAGAGAATAGAAGGTTCTCAAATTTAATTTTTCAAATTAACAAATTTTCCTCAAGAACTTGGGAATAATCAGCTGAGCATAAAACTGAAATCCAATCATTCAAACCAATTAAAAAAAGATTTTTTTCTAATAAAACCAAGAAAATCAACTCTCAGAAATTCTTGCAGCCTCAAGAAATCTTCATTCGGTTGATGACAAAATATAGAAAAAGAATACTTAAAATTGAACCTTTCACTATCAGGCAAATAAACAATCAAGCAAACAACAAGAATCAACATGCAGATAGCTAAGATGCTAATTGCTATGTTAATTATTCATACGATAAGAAAACCCAAAAACTGAACCACAGCAGAAACTCAATCCCATTGGATTTTTCCACCTTTTCTCAGCAACCAACCAGAGTGTGATTAATGAAAAGGAATCTTCAAAAACAAATACATGCACATGTCATTTCCCAAATCTTTTAATCATCACCCATAAAATCATTCATAAGCATAAAAAATTCAACCCTTTTAACATACACCCGTGAACAAAATCATCAAAATCCCACCAAAACCACCAAAAACAAGAACCCAAAGAAAAAACTGAAGGTCCAGAGAGAGAGAAAGGACCTTGAATTCGATTGGGTTTTCCGTTTTTGATGCCGCAGGCGATTCAACAGGATAAAAGGAGGCTACTTATGTGTGAAGAGCAGCAAAAAGGACAGTTTGGTAGAGCAGCACTCTTGTTTTGACCATGGCGATGGCTAATGAATTCTTTCCGCGGAGCAAATAAATAAATAAAATAGTGGTGGGAAGTTTCACAGCCTTTCCGATGTGAAAAGGATTCCAACTCAAAATGAATGTTTTTATTTTTTCCACGCTGATTTTTCGAGACAAAATGCATATGCGAGGTGACCCACTGCCACCTTTTTCCTTCTTCAAGCTACTTTTGCTGACGATCTGGCTGACGCTCTTGTGGATCCCACGCTACCGACGTTGCCCTACAATTTTTGTGGAGGATAAATGCGTCTTCTTCAATAATCTCAAACTAAAAATTTAACTAAGGGTTGGACGAAAAAAAATATTTATGAGTTAAAATCTAAATTTTTTAACTTAAAGGGTTGAGATGGTATTAGATGTGTAGAATCAGTTGAACAACTAATTTTCCATATTTCTTTTAAAATACTTGTCAACAATTTTGCATATTATACATCCGTATCATATGTCGAGCTTGTGTATTATAATATTTTGCATTTTGTTCTCGAACTTTCCTACCGGCCAAGTTTTTAAAATGTATATATTCGTCTTTGATTTGGGAAAGGGATCATCACAGGATTTCTTACATCAAATCTACCGATTTGGATTTTTGAAATTTGATCTAATAGCTAAAAACACGAGTCTTCTTAAAAAGTTATAATAACTTTAACAGTTAAATCAAATTTAAAAAATTCAGATTGGTTGATTTAATGGAAGGGATCCGGAGAGGATCCCTTTCCTTTGATTTGATATACATACTCTTTTAGTGTTGAATGGGGAATTGATTAAACTATTTATATTATTTAGTACAATCATTATCTGACAATTTATGTTAATATAGTATGTATTTAATCAAAATTGCTATTTAACTATTGGGATGATGATGGCCAAATATTCTAAGGTCAAATTTACAAAACTTATCTTAAGTTGCCCATAGGTCTTAGAACGGTGACAAAAGCAGTCGTGTGTGCAATATATAATGAATTTGGGTAAATTTTTTAATAGAAGGTAATGAAGGTGGCACATCCAAACTAATAGTAAAATTGGGTTCATAAATTGACAATTTTTTTATTTGAGTAAGGTGTTTGTTTGCATCCCTAATAATTCAGGTCCTGTATTGTGCGAAAATCCTATTAGATTTTGGTGATGTAAAATCAAAGATGAAAAATGACACCCCAAAAGGAAAATTCAAAGACAGCTAAATTTTTTAAGTTGTGGTCTACAATTTTTGTGGAGGAAAAATGCTGTGTTTAGATTTTTAAGTTTATGTAAAACCAACGACTTAATTGACCATTGAGATCCCAAAAAGGAGAACTAATTTTTTCTAGTTTTGGGAGGCAGTTTTTTTCTTGTTATTTTTTTTAATCAAGAAATTGATTAAATTGATGAAAAATTTTGATTGCCAAACTGGGAGACACTTTTATAGACTCCTCGTTTTTTGTATGCATTAATTTATCTTGATCATATATCGAGCTTGTGTATAATATTTTGCATTTTGTTCTCGAGCTTTCCTACTGGCCAAGTTTTTAAAATGTATATATTCGTCCTTGAATTGGGAAAGGGATCATCTCAGGATTTTTTCCATCAAATCCACCAATTTGGGTTTTTGAAATTTGATTTAACAGCTAAAAACAAGGATCTTCTTAAAAAGTTATAATAACTTTAACCGTTTGATCAAATTTTAAAGGTCTGGATTGGTAGATTTAATGGAAGGGATCCGAAAATGATCCCTTTCCTTTGATTTGATATACATATTCTTTTAGTGTTGAATGGGGAATTGATTAAACTATTTATATTATTTAGTACAATCATTATTTGACGGTTTATGTTAATATAATATGTATTTAATCAAAATTGCTATTTAACTATTGGGATGATGATAGCCAAATATTCTAAGGTCAAATTTACGAAACTTATCTCAAGTTGCCTGTAGGTCTTAGAACGGCGACAAAAGCAACCGTGTGTGCAATATATAATGAATTTGGGTAAATTTTTTAATAGAAGGTAATGAAGGTGGCACATCCAAACTAAAAGTAAAATTGGGTTCATAAATTGACAGTTTTTTTATTTGAGTAAGGTGTTTGTTTGCATCCCTAATAATTCAGGTCATGTATTGTGCGAAAATCCTATTAGATTTTGGTGATGTAAAATCAAAGATAAAAAATGACACCCCAAAAGGAAAATTCAAAGACAGCTAAATTTTTTAAGTTGTGGTGGGCTTTTTTCTTGTATTATATATTTTGGCATCATGTTTCACAGTTTTGTCCATGATATAGCCACATCACATATTCAACTTTGTATGTATGATGTAATTTTTTGCATTTTGGTTCTTCAACTTTTGCTATTGACGTATCTGTACGGTTTGGCTTATTAAATTCTTCCTTAACAATAGTTCAATAATTTTTTGCCTTTTAATATTGAAAATGATTTCAAGTTAAAATCTTACGTTTCTCATTTATAACAATCTGATTTGATTGGATCATCAAGATCAACTCAATTTTTTTTTTTTTATAAAAAGGAGATCAAATGGTGACTTTGTCATCGCAGTCCACCCTTCAAGGGCCGAGAGACTCATAAAGACATTTCAACCTCCCCTTGGCCACCGTCATATAATTCACCAATGCTAAGAATTGAACCTATGACATACCGTGTGGAATACGAGCCTGAAATTCATCTTCAATTATTAGGTCATCTCGTGGTGGTTAAGATCACCTCACAATAGCATTTGCCTTTTTTTGGGTATAATTTGAGTACTCACTAATTTTTTTAAAATCCAATAAAAATTAATTAACATGCTTATTTTTTTTTAAACAAACGATATTATGTAAACTAAAACAGTGGAGGAATGAGCTAGCAATAATGCGGTTTAAATTTACCTTTGGCGAGAATCAAACCTAAGACCTCTTACTTACAAATAAAAAAGAATATCACTAAATAGTAGTATAAAGTGACACGTGTCTATATTTTTTAAAACAATAAAACATGTGTTAAAATATCTTTAGGCCAAAACAAAAAGTGAGTTTAATCCTTAGCGAGTGCTTAAGTATTATTTTATTTCTTGTGATAAATTAGTCATGAGGCATCAAACATAAGTGATAAGCCCCTTTAATTTATTAACTTCGAAGTAAATGTGTTGATTTATTTTATGAATTATAATTCTCGGAAAGAACTAAAAAATAAATTTTTGTAGGAACTTATTAGTTCTTTTGATTAGTTATTAGCATTTGCCTGCACACTTTATGTGTATAAACACATTTTTTTAGAAAATGAGGAGAGAGGAAGAGAGAGAGAGAACATGGGGGAGTGGGAGATTTTTGTTTTTGGTTTTTTTTTTAATATTGGAGGTATTTTAACATTACATATAGGTGAGGCTAAAAAAAACAATAAAATTTAGACATGTGAAATTACATTATTGCCCATCATTTTTTTTGTGTGATAGAAGACTAATTTGTCTTTTTACCCTCTTTTGGTTGACAAAAAGAATTTTATTAATTAGTAGAAATTTGGGATTTATTTTAACTGAGTTGTTTTTGGCTTTTCGTCTCTTAGACCATCTCCAACCCTGACCTAAAACCTAAAAATATTTAGCCCAGAAAATTTAGGTTTTAGCCCAGAAACAGTTTTTCTACTCCAACCCTTTTGGCCTAAAATTTTAGCCCCAGATTATCAAAAAATGAATTAAGGCTAATTTTTTTTAAAAATTAACTTTAAAAAAAAAATTATGTAGACTATCATAAATTAATTTTATGAACATTTTAACCTAAAAATATTTAAATTCCGATAAATTTTGAAAAATCACTAAATCAATACATGAAAATCATGATAAACCACATAAACTTAAAAAAAAAGACAATTAATAAACCACATAAACTTAATACATTCGAAAACTCATAGACTACATAAACCTAATAATGATATCCATCATCTTGACTTGGTGGGGGGCTTGGGTGATAGTCTTGAGATGAATCATCATCTTGAAATATACTTCTTGTGGCATTCCTTCGTAAAATTTCTTTTTGCTTACCACGTAAGTATCTCTTCCTCTCTGGAGTGTATTTGTCAAGGTCCTCCATTATCAAATTAGTTTCGTACCTTTCTTGCTCCCTATCCCCTTCTTGCTTCATGGCCAAAAACATTTGGGCCGATTCTTCTTGCCGACAACATTGGTTTTCGTTCATTCTTGCCAATTCACACCTTCATTGACATCATTTGGGGGTGGGGCTTCATTATGAAATAATCTTCCACATTGTTGATTTGCATCGGTTCTCCACCTCGGACAATCCTTGAGGATGTTCCAAGCATGATGCAACTTAAAAGCTTGATTTTTTGATGTAGTTCTTGTCTTGTAAATTGCCATTGCTTTGTCACCCTATGCAACAAATACATAAAAATAATTAGTTGCAAAATACTATTATGTACATGACAAGTAAAATATCAACAAAGAAACTCACAATTTCTGAGGCGCCCCTTCCACTAGGCATGTCAACCATGGCTCTCTCCAAACTTCCCTTCCACAAAGTGCACGCTTTGTTGATAATCTTCCACCGATCATAAACACCACCACCTTCCCTTCGACCGGCATTGGAGTTTTCATGGAACTTATCAACGATTTTACCCCACAAATCCTTTCTATTTTGATTGGTGCCGATGGCACCATCTTCACTAACAGAAATCCATGCCAAACATAAAGCAATATATTCATCAAAGGTCCAATTACGACCTCTAACATGCTCTTTTGCCATCTTGAAAATTTTGGAAATAAGAAGAAATGGTAGAAAGAAAAATTAGAAGAATTGTAGGAGAAAAGTGAGTTTTGTGTGGATGTTTGAACAAATACATAGGTATTTATAGATTTTTTGGTTGAATTTTAAGTTAAATAATTTTTTTAAATTATTTTAGCGTTGGATTTAAATTTGGACCGTTAGATCTTTTTTTTTACCGTTAGATTTGATTATATTGGATCTAAGCCGTTGGATTCAATAAATATATAAATATAAAACTAAAAAAATTAAAATTTGAACGTGGACCGTTGGATTAACCAATGGCCCATTTAAATATGGCCGTTCGATCGAAAAAAGTAGCCGTTAGGCTACTATTGCCTTCTGACAGCAGGGGACACGCCCACGTGGGGTGGGGTCCCGTGGGATTCCGGCTCGCGCGTTGGGCAATTGGCTCAGGCATCTGGGCTTCACAGCCCGTGTTTCACTCGCAACAGGTAGGGCCCATAATGGCTTTTGGCCTAAAAACGGGCCGGAATTTGGCATTTTTTTGAGTTTTAGGTTTTAGGTTTTGTTTAGCACATGGGTTGGAGTGAGTTTTGGGGGGGGGGGGGGAATGGAAATTTTAGGTTTTAGATCAAGGTTGGAGATAGTCTTAGGGTTTGCTCTAGTTTTTTTTCTGGAAAATTTTTAGAAATGTCGTACGAACCTATACATATTTTTTGAATTTGTTATATGAACTAAAAACTTTAAGCAATTTACCATATGAGTTCTATGAAATAATTATTTTGTCATCTCACTTTAACTCTGTTAAATTTTTCATAAAAAAGTTATTTTAGACTTTTACCCTCATTTTATTCAAGTTTATTAATTTATTTAAAGAGCTACTAGCCCATCCTATTGTCCTAGTTATCTACTCACATTATAATCTCACCCATTATAAAAAATTAAAAAACTAAAATGTTATATACTATTATTTCCAAAATAACCTCTAACATATATATATATATATATATATATATATATATATATATCTTAATTTTATAAACTTGTTTATTAGAAAAAAGAATATAAACAAATTATATATAAAACTAAGATTAAGGACATGGTCGTGACAGAATTTCATCTGCTTCATTTAAGAAAAAAAATAATTGATTGTTTCATATTAAGATAAAAATTAACTTGGATTCATCGACATGAAACATGAGAGTTCAGTGTCTTTCCTTCCAGTAATATCCATTTTAATGGTTCCATCCCGTGAATCTTTTCAGTAATTCCCATAGGTTTGGTAAAGGAAATGGTATCGTAATTTTACATCGCATACTTTTTTCGAGAGACCTGATACAAATTAAAGAACACTGCATAAAAAAACAACTTATTATTATAATATATCTTTTAAGGTTCTTATCAGTCATTTTACAAATTGGTAAACTTATAATTAATAATTTCATTAAAAATTGGTGAGAAGATAAGGTACTGGAGTGGGAATAATAACACTCTTTATTGGTTAATTTTATACAAATATATATATGTACAATAGATTGGTTTTCAACTTTTGAATTCCTTTTTGCAAGTTCTCTACTTATCTTTTGGTAAGAAAAAATATGTCAAGTTCGTTTCCTAAACTTGTGGTAAAAGACTAAAAAAGTACATTAGCTCACTAACATAGAGTTTAACTTATTACAAGTTTTGAGAATTCAACATGGTCAATCATGTTCATTAAAAAAAAAAGAGTTAAAGTCTCTGAAATAAGCTTGAAATGTCCAAAACAATTTTGGAGGAGATCATAGTTAGGAGTGTTTGCATTTCATTTATTTTATATAAGTTAGGCATAATATAGTGATACAGGTTATGTAGTCGTTTTCACAAATTTGTAGTGCTCTATTTCGTTTAAAAGAGTAAAATATTAGTCGTGATTATATTCTGTTTGTTCTTCACATACCCTGTTTTTCAACTACTTTTGCATTGAATGTAAAAGGACAATAAGATTGATATTAAGTCAAATTGTGTCGATCATCCTGTGGTCATTAGAACTCAATTTAGTTTAACTGCGATATAAATTATTATACATCACCTAGTCTAGAAGCTCAATGTAATTAGTTTTATCTTCTACACTATCTAGCTCTCTTTTAGACCAACTCCAATGGTGGGCTAAAAACCAAATTACCTCTCAAAATTTCCCTCCAAGCCCACTCCAACCCAAGGGAAAAATTTGGACTAAATGCTAAATGCTAAACCAAAGCCAGATTCTCTCCGAAATTTAGCCCAGAAATCGGAATTTAAATTTTTCAATATTTATCAGAAATTAAATTTTTTTAGATTAAAATGTTCATAAAATTAATTTACGATAATCTACATATTTATTTATTTTTAAATTTAATTTAACAAAAACAATAGCCTAAATTCATTCTTTAATAATTTAACAAAAACAATAGGCTAAAATTTTAGGTTAGAACGGTTGAAGTATAAAAACTGTTTCTGGGCTCAAAACTAAATTTTTCAGGCTAAAATATTTGACTTTTAGCCAAATCATTAGAGATGATCTTAGAAGCTCAAGTTTTTAATACTTTTTTTTTTTCACATATATGTCCCTCCTTCAATTAATTTGCAGTAAAATCATAATTTCGCCACCTTTTTGAAATGGTGGGGTTATGTGGTTATAAAATTTTGTACTTGCTTTTTAATGTCTAATCTTTATGACAAGTAGAGTATGGACCGCTATACTTGGTGAGAAATAAATAATAAGGTCCCCATTGACTTCTCTAACACTGTTACATCAGCACTTGTCTACCAGAAAAAAAAAATTGTTTACGATTAAAAGCATTTTTGGACTAAATTTTAAGGAAAACTAATGAAAAGGGCTTAAAAACTTTGAGTTTTAATGATAAGGACAAAATAAAGGGTAAAGTGAATAGTATCAGGTTTGACTTTTTAGTGTAAAAATGTGGTTTTTCGTTAAAGTAAACAGTACCGTGGGCTTTTCGTTAAAACTCCTTTTTATCCAAAATAAAAGTTAATTCTAAAAAAGAACTTAAAGTTCTTTTAGTAAAAAGCACTTGTTATGTATTTTTTGTTTGAAACATTTTAGGTATTTTTAAAACTCAAAATTTTTTTCTCTAAAAATGATTTCAATAATTTAAAAAAACTTGCTATACGAATCAGAAATCAGTGCATGCATGTTACAAATCATTCTCATCGGTTTCTGTTATTTTATTTATTTTGATTTACTTCAATAATTTAGAAACCTTCCAGTTCTCAGCTGCCACTATGAGTCACGTCCCGATGAAGCATTTTCTTGTCGCAAACGTGTAGACCTTAATTGAAAAATAAAAAACTCCCACGACGGAAGTCCACATTGTACATCGTCAAAAAAATTTCTATGAGCATCTAGATCTGAATTTCCTATACTTGTTGCATTTAAAAAATGTTAGGCCACCGACACTGGCATACACAATTACACATTTTGCTTAAATTATTAACTTTCCAGTTCATATTAGACTTTCTCGCACTAATATAGGTGAGTTTCATTCTTATTTGATTGTGAATTGTCATGGTAAACAAAGTTTTTTCCAATCCACTGTGTCTCGGAACCACTACGACAAGTGGTCGAGTGGAAATAAGGAAGAATTCCAAATCAGGTATGCTCTTTGGTCTTGAGTTTGAGGCATGAAGCTAGTCAAAATACTGGTGATTCTCTGGTTAAAAACTTTAAGAGGGCATGTGCCATTTTACTTGTATTTATATACTTCGATTGAAAATTCATTTCTTAAATGAGATAAAATAATTTCTTTATTAAGTTTGTACAAATGAGGGGATCATATTTCCGCTTGTAAAACTTTCATGGAGGGAGTTTGGTCGCCTAAAGCAAGGATAATCTCCTTATATCATGGAAAACATGACTTAGGATTCAATGGCGGCATGTTTAGTTTACAATTTTATTTTTTATTTATAAAAAAAGTGTATATGTATGTTTTATATTCTCTTGATGTATAGTCCAAAATGTACCATATTATGTTTATTACATGAATTCACGTGGCTCATTTGCCTTTGAATGCACGTGTGTTAAAAAAGTCTGTTAACACGCACAAACTGTGCTAAAATCAACATGTTGCTTAGCGACGAGTCAATTTGTTAGTGTTTTAATTGCATTCAGCTAAACAATCTTAACGAACTGTTTGCCTGAAGAATGTTTAGAGAAAGAGTATTTGTGGTGTGACATTGACATTGTGTGACATTGTTGGATATGATACCAACAGACAAGGTATGTGCTAGTTTAAGTGTATGTTGCACGTGTTTTAACTTCTAAACCAAACGACGTGATATAAGTGAGCCGTCGTCTCAATTAAGTTTTTTTTTTTGCGCATCAAATACTAAGGATTTTACATTTTTGTAATTGTTTACGGCAGAAACCAATAAAAACTAAAGAAAATACACTTGGAATGGGACAAAAACAGAAGATAAAGGAAGATCAAGCCATAGGTAGGATAGTGCCTTATGGAGCTAGTGATGCAAGGATCAGAGCACCTTTGAAAACGAGTGAGCCTTGATTTGATTAAACAATCACCTCGTCAATAGTTGAACAAGTTAAAGGTCCTTTCTTCTGAGCCATATTGTGCGACACTGTGCAATTTAGACTTTTTGTCCTGCCAAACTCAGTGTTGATCTCTGCAATTCGATCGTCAATGACATAAGAACGATCGTAAGAAAGCACGTCGCATAGAGCCTTGTTGCTGATGTGATCATCGAGACACTGAAGAGGCACTGATATTTCCAGAAGCAGTTATATGCTCCTTTGAGTTGGATATTGAGTAGTTGGGGTTTTAGTTCATCCGACAAACAAATCCCATTTTGTTTGATATGCGTGAGTGACATTAACACAACTAAATGAACAAAAGATGCGGAATTGAAATTCTATTCAATTTGGGAAAGAAAATCCATTTAAAATTAAGTTGATGAAGTATAAGTAGATGAAGTATCAAGAGCTTGCTATCAAGAGCTTGCTACTTGCTACTTGCTACTTGCTAGTACTAACAAAACTAGTGACATCCTAGTGGGATTTCCACGTACATTTTCCCCAATGAAATTAAGGGCATGTAACATGCATAATTATATAGTTATGAAGTTAATGTAGTGTACTTTTTTCATTTTTAATAATCTATATGGTGGGCTGTTAGCCAACCATTTCATCTAAACAGGTGACAAGTTGTGGATGCAAATTTCTTCCTCCTTGATCTTGGACAAAATTGCACCCAAAACAAATAACACCTTAGGTCTGGGCTAAGAGCCTTATGCGCCCACGATGAATTGTGGGGGGAGGGGTGGGGGGGGGGGCTTTGGCCGAAGAACCTTCAATGCCAAAGTTAGAATTTTGGGGGAAAAGTGTTTGGAGAATTTAGTGAGTTTAGCCAGAGAATTGGAATTGTGTCACATCCCGGCCCGGGCCTCCACCACATCCCGGGCTCGACTCTACCGTAGCACGATATTGTCCGTTTTAGGCCCCGACCACGCATTCACGATTTTGTTTATGGGAACTCACATGAGAACTTCCAAGTGAGTCACTCATCATGGGATTGCTCTCGCGCGAACTCGCTTAACTTTGGAGTTCCGATGGAACCCGAAGCCAGTGAGTTCCCAAAATGCCTTGTGCTAGGTAGAGATGAGAATATACATATAAGGCTTACAGGATCCACTCCCCTGGGCGATATAGGATGGATGTTACAATCCACCCCTCTTAAGGGCCCGACATCCTCGTCGGCACACACATCCAGGGATTGGCTCTGATACCAAATCGTCACATCCTGGCCCGGCCCTCACCACATCCTAGGCTCGACTCCACCGAAGCACGATATTGTCTGCTTTGGGCCCCGACCCCGCCCTCATGGTTTTGTTTTTGGGAACTCACACGAGAACTTCCTAGTGGATCACCCATCCTGGGATTGCTCTCATGCGAACTTACTTAACTTCGAAGTTTCGATAGAACTTGAAGCCAGTGAGCTCCCAAAAAGCCTCGTGCTAGGTAGAGATAGGAATATACATATAAGGCATAGAGGATCCATTCCCCTGGGCGATGTGGGATCTAACAATCCACCCCCCTTAGGGGCATGACGTCCTCGTCGGCACACTTCCGCCCATGGATTGGCTCTAATACCAAATTGTCACAACTCGGCCCGGGCCCCACCACATCCCGGGCTTAACTCCACCGTGGCACGATATTGTCCGCTTTGGGCCCTGACCATGCCTTCACGGTTTTGTTTTTGGGAACTCACACGAGAACTTCCCAGTGGATCACCCATCCTGGGATTGCTCTCATGCGAACTTGCTTAACTTCGAAGTTTCGATGGAACCTGAAGCCAATGAGCTCCCAAAAAGCCTCGTGCTAGGTAGAGAGGAATATACATATAAGGCATAGAGGATCCACTCCCTTGGGCGATGTGGGATCTAACAATCCACCCCCTTAGGGGCCTGATGTCCTCGTCGGTACACTTCCGCCCAAGGATTGGCTCTAATACCAAATTGCCACATCCAGGCCCGGGCCCCCACCATATCCCGGGCTCGACTCCACCGTGGCACGATATTGTCCGCTTTGGGCCCCGACCACGCCCTCATGGTTTTGTTTCTGGGAATTCACACAAGAACTTCCCAATGGGTCACCCATCATGGGAATGCTCTCATGCGAACTTGCTTAACTTCAGTTCCCAAAAGGCCTCGTGCTAGGTTGAAATGAGAATATACATATAAGGCTTACAAGATCCACTCCCCTAGGCGATGTGGGATGTTACAATTGAGTTTTGGAGAGAATGGGGTAGTATTTATAGGGGTGTGGCCGGCCCCTTTAGGAGGAGAAGGACCGGTCACTTGGTTGGTATTTTGGGTGAGGTTCATGATTTGTAGCTAATTAGGAACAATTGAATACTAAATCAATTAATTATCTAATTAATAGAATAATTTCCTAATTGATTAGCTAATTAATATAATAAAAAAGGAATGATTTGGGAGTTACCTTGTGGAGAGGATTTGATAGATGGATGAAATAGGTTTAAAAATAAATACCCATTTGGACATTTTTGACTTTATTGAGGGATGATTGTCCACTGCTCGCGCATAGGAATTCCGATGTGCATCGAAGGTAATTTTGTCCTTTTCACCTAAAAATGCACGTGTCGCCTCTTAATTATTTTTGGTTCCACAAACGCCCCTACACCTGTTAGGTTGCTGGTAGGAAAGGGCAACAGGTGTAGAGATCTTCTTGCTTTAGGAAACGTAAGATTGTTTCCTATTTTGATGTTGATTCCCTCTTTAATAGGAAATTAGATCCTTTTAGGAAAGGGAAATAAATTTCTCTCAAAGCCTATTTAAGTCCACCTTAAGTGGGTTATTAAGTCAACTTTGGAGAGCGATTTATTCTACCTACAAGAGAGAGAGAGAGAGAGAGAGAGCTTATAGTCCCCCACATCTAGTAATCTTCTACATCTTTCTCGTGCAAATGATCGTCTTTCGTTGCTTGCTTCGTCTTCTCCGTGCCACACCCAGGTAAGAAGAATTTAATTTTTCTTGTCTTCTTCTTGGATAGTGTTATCGCGGGGTAGCCATCGGGGTGGCGCGGCACGTCGGCTGGCAGGGGCTAGGAGTCGGCTCAGCATGGGCCAAGGAAATGTTGTGGTAGGGACCACTGCTTGGGCTGCTTGGCTTGGCTAAAGCTAAGGGCAGCTGCGGATTGAGGTGCTGGGGCATAATGCTAGGCGAGCTACATGGCTCATGTCCTTTGGGCTCTTGGACCTGATACTGGTGATTGAGAGAAATAAGGAGGTCATGGGCCTTATGAGTTGGTAGAATGTTGGGCATGCAGGCCTCATGCATGCTGGTCCAAGAGAAAAAAATGAGGGAAAAGCCAGTATAGGTTAAGCTCCTATGCTGAGTACCGTGAATGACGTTGGTTGTTCAGTTCTCTTCGTCGGGAGAAAGGTGAGCTGCTCCCGAGAGATAAGGTAAAGAGGATCAAGGTGGATGCATTGGCTCTTCTGATCGTTGTCATAGAGCCTACTATGAATGAAGATGGAAATAAGAGATATTCCCCGCCTGCTTAAGAGATGCCGGTTGAGAAAAAACTGAAGATTTCCTCCACTGCTCATGAAGGTCCGCATACTGCCGAGAAGCCTGTGATTGACATGACTTCTTCAAATGGGAAGAAAAATGAGGCTGCTAGATCTGAGCTTGTGGCACCTGCCATGTCAAGAATGGCTAGTACGATTGTTGATATGATTACTTAGCGTAGAGGTCCTGTCATGCCCCCAATGCCGAAATCTGTTCCAAGATGTCCATTGGGAGCTAAGTCAGTTCACCTTTAGAGATGCTTGCTATTATGAAGAGCGATAAGGTGGAATCTGCTGCTAAAGTGGCGTTAAGGCCCACTCCTTTTGCTGCCAAGATTGATTTGCCTGTTGGGAATGATGAGACTGCTCACGTGGGCTGTTGGGAGAAATCCACTAAGCTTGCTTCTGGGGAGGCTATTGAGATCTATGCGCTTTTGAAACCATATATGCTTGAAGACATGGACGCTTGTTTCTCTATTTCTCTAGAAGGCTTGATTGCCTTTACTTTTGAGGCTTCTATTAGTGAAGTAATCAGAGAGATTAGTGCCCAGGCTGGAGCAGCCAAGGGTGAAGCGTCGGATGGTGCCGCTGCTGAGAATGTCACGGCTGCTGAATGTGTGGAGACTGAGTAGTCGTGGAATGTCTAAGTTGCTGAAGAGTAATTTTTAGGTAGTTTTTAGGATTTTATTTGTGTTCCTTGTTGCTTTTGCTTTGCTTGAACTCATTCGGTCTTTGCTAGTCGTTTATCAATTTTGCTAGAAAATTTAATAAACTTGTTTCCTTCTCTTTTCTTCATCTTTGCTTTTTTTGTTCATGCCCTAACCTTTATACTTTATAGACCAGTGGCAGGCATGCTACTTTTCTATAAGCAGACAGGCTGCGTAGCCTATGCAGCCGTAGGTGTTGGTGTAGAACTTTGCAAAGTTGTTAGCCATATGGTCGACAGCAGGACGCCTTACTTACAGAAGTAGACAAGTCCGCGTGACCACTAGGCTGTTAACCTTGGCTTTCTCCAATTCTGTAGGTTGTGTAGTAAGTATCACAACACTTTAGGACTTGGTGTAGGTCATTCCACGCTTGGCAAATGTGAAGCTTATCGACTACGTAGCATGTCGGCAGTGAATAAAACTTCGTATATGCACGTTAGCTTGTTTAACCTTTAACAAGAATGTGTGGTTGTATAAGTCTAGTGTGGCTTTACTGCTCGAAGGGCAAGCCGTAGACAGTTTTCTGGAAACCGTAGGCTACCTTAGTGCACTGGTAGCAGCTTTAGGGTTCTAAGGCAGCCGTCTGTAGGGCGTACTGCGTAATGTGCCCCCTCCGTCTTTGGGGCCCGGTTCCTCGCGGATTAGGCCAAGAGACCCAAAATCCTTTAGCTAGCTAATCCTTGAAAAAGGCCATTGTGGCTACTTCTAGGAATCCCAGCGTAAGCCATCGTGCACCTAGTTATACCAGGGTAGCCCGGTTTATCCACGTCTGGATATTCAGAGTGTAAGTTTATCCTCCTGCCTTAGAGAATAGACCCATGTAGGTGTCGGGGAAATGGTTTACCTTCTCGCACTAGAGAGCAATTAGTTTATCCTCTCACACTGGAAAGTAGACCCATGTTGGTGTCGGGCAATTGGTTTACCCTCTTGCACTGGAGAGCATGGTTGGTCCATCGAGGGAGGGGGCGCAATTCATGCGATAAGTCCATAAGAAAGGCGAGGTCTTCTTTTGAAAGGCGAGGTCTTCTTTTGAAGTTGCAGATTACTTCTGAATTCCTCATTGAAAAACGAGTGAAACGAATGTGAAATTAGTTGTAAGGTAGGAATGCATAACAACTGGATAGTCCTCAGCTTGTAAGGTGGTGTTTGTTGAGCTGCTTGAGTCTTCAGGCTTTGATGTAGCGGGAAGTCACACATGGTACTTCCTCAAATTGTAGTCATTCCACTGCTTTTCGATCTCTTTATCGTTCATGGTGGAGAATGTGTAATTTCCTCTGCTGCCTACTCTGCTGATCTTGTACAGACCTTCTTAGATGGGATTCATCTTGTTGAAGCCTTCTCTACATGCAGTGATGAAGGCTTTTCTTAGGACTAGATCTTCAGGCTGGAACTGCCAGATCTTGACCCTTTTGTTGTAGCTGGAGAGGAGTTGTTACTGGTAGGCTGCGATGCAGGTGATGGTCTGCTCGCGTTTCTCCTCTGCCAGAGCTAAGCTTGTGGCCATCTCCTTACTGTTCTGCTCAATGCTTGGTAGTAGAGTGCCAATACTTTGGCACGATGACATTGGGACGAATGATCGTTTCTAAACCAAATGTCAAAGAGAAAAGAGTCTCACCGGTGACTTGTCGTTTGGTGGTATGATACGCTCTCAAATATCTGAGGAGTTCATCTGGCCATTTTTCCTTCTTGTTGGAAAGGGACTTCTTGAGGCAGTCGAGGATCGTCTTATGGGATGCTTTGGCCTGCCCATTGCATTAAGGATATCTTGGTGTGGACATGTGCTGCATGATGCCATACTTTTGGAAGAACTTCGCCAAATCTTTGCCAACAAATTGCGGGGCGTTGTTTGTGACGATGGATTGAGGGATGCCAAATCGGCAAATGATGTTTCTCCATATGAAGTGCTCTATGTCCGTCTATGCCGTGGTAGTCATGGGCTCTGCTTTTACTTATTTGGTGAAGTAATTGGTTGTCACGATCATTATGCCTTTACCCCCAGTAGCGGTAGCATTAGCCCTACCAAGTCGATTTCCCACTGCATGAATGGCCAAAGACTCATTTGCGGGTGTAGCTTGCTGGTAGGCAGTGCTGATATCGGCTTATAGCGTTGGCAGTGGTCGTACTTTTGTACTAACTCCTTAGCGTATTGGTGCATGGTAGGCCAGTAATAGCCAGTGTTTAGAACCTTTTGTGCTAAGGATTGGCCTCCAGAGTGATTTCCACAAATGTCTTCGTGGATTGAGCTTAGAACCTTTAGGTCGTCAGGAAGCGCTAGGCAGGGAGATGTGGTCTACTGTAGTATCTTTGGACGAGAATGCCGTTCCACATGTAGTAACGTGCTACCTTTATTTGGAGCTTTCTAGATTCCAACATTTCCGTGGGGAATGTGTCATTGACCAGTAGTCTATAATAGAACTTTGCCAGTTTTAGAGTTGTACTAACCTGTGACACTTCAGCTGCTGGATCTGCTCTATGCTCGGCTTGTCTATACACTCCACTAGAATAGAGCGTTTAAGTTGGCGGTCGAGAGTAGAGCCTAGGTTGGCTAGTGCATCTGCGTGAGCATTGTTTACCCACGAAACTTGAGTAAAGGTGTAAGTCTGAAACACCTCAAGTAGTCTTGCTAGTGATTAGCTGGGAATTAGAATGAATTATGAGCTTTTTCACCGCCAAGTCTTTTGCCATTCGGAGGCCTGCTAGTAGGGCCTCGTACTTTACTTCGTTGTTGGATGCTTTGAAGCCTAGAGTGATCGCCTACTCGAGCATTGAACCGTCTGGCGTGACAAAGACCACACTTGCTCCCGAGCCTTTGTAATTGGATGCGCCATCGACAAACAAGTGCCAGAAGTCTCCATCGGATGGAGTAGGCGCTGCTAGGGTGTGCTCGGCTACCTCCGAGGTCTCGTTGGGCCTCTCTGTTATGTCGCCTAGGCTAGGCGTGAAGGTGCAGTAGGGAGTCGTAGAGCCTTTGTTGGGTCGCCCTGTTACGTCGTGAATGCGTGGTAGGGAGCCGTGAAGTTGGGGCCATGCTACACGAAGCAGGAGATGCTCAATTGCTGGTATTGGGCTACTAGTTGAATTATGGAGCAAGGGTCAGCTGGGGCCGTGTAACATGTAGCAGGAAGTGGTGTTCAACTTGCCTGTACATGTTGCTCCTATGTAGAATCTTTAGGGGCAACGATGACAAAACTTGCTTATGAGTGTTCTTCTAGTGTTCATCTGCCCTTGACGTGCCTTTTAAGCTGAGTTGTTACGTTCGTAAAAAAACTTTGCACCGCCAGTGTCTACGCCTTTATTGTCGCGTGTCTGGATTGGGCGGAATAGTGCGTCATGAGGATGATTGCGTGCATTTGAAGGTATAACTTGAGCTTCCTGGTTGCAACAACTGTCGCCAAAGTTAGCTTTTGAATTTCTGGTAGCTAGTTTCCGCATCGAGGAAAGCTTTTGAACTGTGGAATATAGGTAGTTGGGCCCCCATCTCTTCTCGTATGAGAGTAGAGCTTATTACCGCTTCAGATGCGGCTACTTGTCTAGTTAGACGTTGAATCACCTTCAAAGTAGTGGGGGACTTCATATTCAAGATTGCTTGGATTTGCCTTGAATGTGCATCGACGAACCTCGTCCCAAAGTGCATGATTATCTGCTAGAGCGAAAGAGTCAGCCAGAGTTAGATCTTCTCATTATCAACTCTCGAACAACAGGTGGTTTGCTAGGAGTTCTTTTTGGAAGGGTGCTTTAGTTATCGAGTCGTTGCATCCAACTATGCTAGCCTTCTCTACTTTGAACCTCTTCACATAGTCACGAAGCAACTCATTTGGGTTATTCTTGACGTTGAACAAGTGGTCGGACTTCGTCTTGATCGAGAGATATGATGAATATTCATTGGTGAAAACCAAAGAAAGTTTGTCGAAACTCCGGATGGATTGTGGCGGCAGGGTGTATAACCAATCTTGAGCCTCGCCTTGTAGAGTGGTGGTGAATATCTTGCACATAAGATTATCATTGTTTCGACAGAGGATCATTGCACTTCGGTAGTGCTTTAGGTGTTTTTCCAGGTCTTCATCTCATTTGAAGGATGTGAAATATGGCATGCGGAACTTGTGTGGATGTTCTGCCTGCTCTCGTTTGTAAAGGGTGACCTACTTATGTTGGTCATGTCCCGTCGTAATGCCTCGTTGGTGACCTCGTTGCGTTGGAAATTACACAATCGCTTGGTCAAGAGTCTCTCAAATTCTTCCTAAATTTTCCTTTGTTAGGGTAGCAGAGCTCTAGGCTGCCCCCAGTCGTGACCTGCTGATTTAGGCTAATCTTCCATGTATTCGGCTAGTCTATGATGTGGCTGCGGTGCATGTGGTACGTTCATAGCAGACGAGCGAATTTGTCGTAGGCTGCTGATTAAACTTGAGCCGGATTGAGTGACTGCTTCTCTCCGTCTATCATGCTACCTACTCCAATGTGAGGTGGAGGATGCTCTTTGCGGGCTTAGCGGCAAATGAACACTTTGCCTGGAAGGTTGCTCATGTTGACTATCGGAGTGTGACCCTAACCGTGAATGTATGCTCGTCTATGGGCCTAGTTGATAGTGCACACTTCTCCGCGTGCTAAGACGGAAGTATATGCTATCTCGAAAGCCTAGTCGGGAGTGTACATTGCTCGAACGTTCGGTTCATGGCTGCTTGCAGAGACGCTGCTGGAGAGGTTCTTCGTCTGCCCTTATCCTACTTCGGGACACCTCGTCTAGGGTACGTTACATCTCTGTGCACTGCAAGAGCTGGTTCACCAAGGTTGTCTGCTGTGCGAGGGCGTTCGTCAACTCTATGACTTGTCGAGACAAGTGTTGTTCTCCATTTAGGTTGGAAGAGGTCAGAATGAATGTATCTCCTTGAGCAGTGAAAGTGTGGTAGACTCCGGGTGTGAAATTTAAGTTGGGAAATGTCAAATCCTCAGAAAAATGTGGTGAAAATGCTCTCGGTTCAATCGTTGATCCGGAAATTTAGAGCTGGGATGGTTGAACTAATATTGGACCGATTTGGACTGCTTCACAGGAGTAGGCTGGGCCACGGGAGCAGGCTGCTCAGCATCTGGCGCATATGGGTGCAAGGCTAGGGATCAGCTTAACAGTGCATTAGGCTCACGTTTGATTTGCGCGGCACAGGCCGGTTTGCCTTGGGCATGGAGTTACACGGCTTAGGCGGTGGGCTTGGTGTTGTGGGCTTTGGATGGCACGGCAAGCTTGGATGACACGGTTTGTCGTGGTGGTGGGGCCATGGACCTCGTTGTAGGTGGCTACTATGGTGGCCACCGCGGTGGTTGCCATGGTTGAGCCTTGTGGTGGTGATGCCGTTCCACTTATTGTCACGTTTAGCCTCATGGATTGCCGTCTTATCCTACTTCGGGACACCTCGTCTAGGGTACGTTGCATCTCTGTGCACTGCAAGAGCTGGTTCACCAAGGTTGTTTGCTATGCAAGGGCGTTCGTCAACTTTATGACTTGTCGAGACAAGTGTTGTTCTCCATTTAGGTTGGAAGAGCTCAGAATGAATGTATCTCCTTGAGCAGTGGAAGTGTGGTAGACTCCGGGCGTGAAATTTAAGTTGGGAAATTCAAATCCTCAGAAAAATGTGGTGAAAATGCTCTCGGTTCAATTGTTGATCCGGAAATTTAGAGCTGGGATGGTTGAACTAATATTGGACCAATTTGGGCTGCTTCACAGGAGTAGGCTGGGCCGCCGGAGCAGGCTGGGCCACGGGAGCAGGCTGCTCAGCGTCTGGCGCATATGGGTGCAAGGCTAGGGATCAGCTTAACAGTGCATTATGCTCGCGTTTGATTTGTGCGGCACGGGTCGGTTTGCCTTGGGCATGGAGTTACACGGCTTGGGCGGTGGGCTTTGGATGGCACGGCAAGCTTGGATGACATAGTTTGTCGTGGTGGTGGGGCCATGGACCTCGCCTTGGGTGGCTACTATGGTGGCCACCGCGATGGTTGCCATGGTTGAGCCTTGTGGTGGTGATGTCGCTCCACTTATTGTCACATTTAGCCTCATGGATCGATGTGATCCCATCTCTTGAACATTGGAATTTTCGTTCGTTGAAGTTTCCAAATTTCTTGCCATTGTACTTTTACCAAAGAATTTTTGCAAATAAAAAATTCTAAAAATAAAAACGTACGAAAAATCTACAAAAGGACAAGAAAATAGAAAACCTTTGATGCGAGAGTCTTCTACGGGTGTGGTGTGGGACTAAACTCTCAAAACAAATAACATCTTAGGTCTAGGCCAATAGCCTCACGCACCCACGATGAATTGGGGTGGGGGGTGGCCGAATAACCTTCGATGCCAAAGTTAGAATTTTGAGGGAAAAGTGTTAGGAGAATTTAGTGAGTTTAGCCAAAGAATTGGAATTGAGTTTTGGAGAGAATGAGGTAGTATTTATAGGGGTGTGGTTGGCCGGAGGAGGAGGACCGGCCACTTTGTTGGTATTTTGGGTGAGGTTCATAATTTGTAATTAATTAGGAATAACTGAATAATAAATCAATTAATTAGCTAATTAATAGAATAATTTCCTAATTGATTAGCTAATTAATATAATAAAAGATGAATGATTTGGGAGTTACCTTGTGGAGAGGATTTGATGAGGATGGATGAAATAGGTTTAAAAATAAATACTTATTTGGGCATTTTTGACTTGATTGAGGGATGATTGTCCACTGCTCGCGCATATGAATTCTGGTGTGCCTCGAGGATAATTTTATCCTTTTAATCCAAAAATCCACGTGTCACCTCTTGATTATTTTTGGCTCAACACAAGTCATGAGCCCTAACCTGTACATCAGATGGCACTACCCTATTTTGTTATTTGCTTGTTTCTGTTTTCAGTTGCAACTTCCAAGTGGTAGAAGTAGTAGAAACATGAAACAATAAGCTAAACCAAGCGAATATAAAACAAAACTAGGTTAGGTAGTTAAGGTTCTGAACGCCAAATCAGATTATGCAATTAACCTTTGGGAACTTTAACGAAAAGCACCCGGTACTGTTCACTTTAACGAAAAACCACATTTTTACACTAAAAAGTCAATCATGGTACTATTCACTTTACCCTTTATTTTGTCCTTATCATTAAAACTCAAAGTTTTCAAGCCCTTTTCATTAGTTTTCCTTTAACCTTTCCCATCATTTCCAACTCACATATAACATTTTTAAACATTTTTTTCTTTTCCTCTCTAAAAAAATATTGAAAAGAGTAAAGACTCACTACGTCATTCTATTTTAAAAGGGCTCATTTAACACTTCTTTTAAATATTATGCCATCATACCAACTCACAACCCTATTTTCTTTAGTGTAAATAATATCGTTTGTTAAAAAAGAAAAACATTTCTTTTAAAAAAATTAAAATGCTTATAAAAAAAGGATAAAAAAAGTTTACAATAAAAGCTATAAAGTGTTATGAATTATAATTAAACATTTTTTAGTTATCAAATTTCAAGGGCCCGGATTATTTGATCTGGTGGCCTTGGTGGAAATGATCCGGAAATGATCTCCTTTCATTTTCCAAAGGGTAAATTACATTTTGCACTCTCAATTTTGGGGTCAATTACAACCTCATACAACATCTTTAAAACATTTCAATCTCATACATTTACTTCTATTTTTTTTCCAATTTCAGACATCCGTTAGAAAATTTGTTAAATTAACCGTTAAGCGATGATGCGACAAATATGGGTTCTACATTTGTGCTGACATGGCTACCAACTTTGTACCAAGTAAATAAAAGAAATAATAATAAAAAGGATTAGTTAATAAAAAAACTTAAAATTTTTAATAATTAAAAACTTTAAAAATGAAAAAGAGGATATGGGGGGAAGGATTTTGGCTTTCTTCATCCCCAATAACCCAGTACTGCTCAATTCACAGTTCTACACCTCCTATACGTCTGCTAACTACGCTTCTGATAACTCTGAGATTTAGTTATGGTAAAAGACAGAGAAAGCAAGAGAGAATTCGAAGAGAGAGAGTAGTGAGAGAAACTGTGTATATTCATATATGTCTTAACCATTACATTATTTTCCTTTTATAAATACAACCACACATAACTAATTTCTAGAGTCACCAATACAGTTGTGACACATGTCAGTATCTAACAATACTATCTTTTACTCTAACATTCCCCGTCAATCTTATGTGGACATTCCCAAGCATAAGATTGGAACAAAGAGAGTTAAACAATGGAAAACACAAACCCTTGGTAAGGAGATCAACAACCTGTTCTAATGAAGCAACAAACTGCAGCAAAATTGTGCCTTGCTGAACTCTCTAATGCACAAAATGACAGTTTATTTCGATGTGTTTAGTTTTGGAATGCAAAATGGGATTAGTTGCTAGAGCCATGTAAGCAATGGTGTAACTGAAAAAGAAAGAGACATGTCATTGAGTAATTGTTGAAGCCAGACCACCTCAGCAGTTGTAGTTGTCATTGCTCTATACTCTGCTTCAGTAGAAGAACGACTAACAGTATGTTGTTTCTTCGAACTCTAAGAAATTGGATTGCTACCTAAAAAAACAATGAAACCAGTTGTTGACCTTCTATCATTAGGATCCCCAGCCCAATCAACATCTGTGTAAGCTCTAATATCCAGATTACCATGTTTAAAACACAATCCAAGATTCATAGATCTTTTGAGATACCTCAAGATTATCTTGACAGCAACAAAATGACTTTCAAGTAGAGAATGCATGAATTGACAGACTTGATTAACTGAATAAGCGATACCAGGTCTAGTAAAAGTCAAATACTGTAAGGCCCCAACTATACTTCTATAAATACTTAGATCATGAACTGGAGGGCTACCATGATTTAAGAGCTTTTGATGAGGATGACAAGAAGTTGTACGAGGCTTACTATCTAGCATATTTGTCTTGTGCAGCAAGTCCTTGATATATTTGGATTGATGAACAAGTAATCCCTGAGATTGATACTTAATTTGTAGACCAAGGAAATAGTGTAGAAATCTTAAATCCTTCATATTAAACTCCCTGGTTAACTGATTAATCA
Organism: Malus sylvestris; assembly: GCF_916048215.2. NCBI lineage: Eukaryota > Viridiplantae > Streptophyta > Magnoliopsida > Rosales > Rosaceae > Malus > Malus sylvestris. The sequence goes on from NC_062269.1 coordinate 22,739,699, forward strand.
TAGATTGAACATGGGAATCATCATCTCTACTTAGGATAATGTCATTAACATATAGTAGCAAGACAACAATTGAATGACCATCATTTTTGACATATAAAGATGGATTAGCATAGGATGCTTTGAAACCCAAACTAAGAAGGAATCTGGAAAACCTTTCTTCTAGGCTCGGGGACCCTGTTTAAGACCATACAAAGACCTTTCTAGTTTGCACACAAACTCTGGATGATCTTTGTCAATAAAACCTTAGGGTTGAGACATATATACTTCTTCATCTAGAAATCCATGCAAAAAAAGCATTTTTGACATCTAATTGTTTAAGTTCCAACCCTTTGTTGCAGCCAATGATAACATCAATCTAACTATAGTAGGCTTAACTACAGGGCTAAAAGTCTCATAATAATCAAGGCCAACTTCCTGAGAGAACCCCTTGGTCACTAAACGAGCCTTATACCTTGCAACAGAGCCATCAGGATGTCTTTTCACCTTATAGATCCACTTACAACCCACTAAGTTCTTGTGAGGTACGAGAGGAACTAATGTCCATGTTTTCTGTGTAATAAAAGCCTCCATCTCCTCATTCATTGCTTGTTTCCACTGAGAACACTTTGAAGCAGCAATAAAGGAATGAGGTTCATTTTCCAGAAAAGAATCAACTGAAAAAGTAGCAGAAAAAGCCTTCTTTTTAAAGATCATAGACTTGGACCTTGTTTGCATTGGATGTGTGTTAATATGGACCATAGAAACTTATTGCAGATCTGGAACTTGAGAGGTAGTCACATCAGGATGGTTTTCAGATGACATTGATGAGTAGATTTTATATTATATATTTTACCCTAATCTTAGTATATTTTGGTTAATATATTGGAAGAATTTTGATACGATCAAGCTAATTGACTCACGAACGTCCTCCAATTGGAATTACTCCAAAATTCGTCCATTTGTTTATTTTAATATTGCAGTTTGTTTATTTTAATTCATTAAATTCGTTTTTATTTTTTTTATGTATGTTTTATTTTTTATTTTTTTATATTAAAGAGAAAATCAAACGAAAATTAAAATTAAGAAAGAGTTTAGAAAAATTGGGTTGCCTTCCAATAAGCGCTTTATTTTAAGTCTGTAGCTAGACGTTGCAGAAGTCCGGTGGCTAGATCACTGGTGCCTTCAGAGTCAAAGACTCGCCTACATCAAATTTCTCTATGCATGGTTTTAGTTGATGTTTGGTCACCTTCAATGAGAAATCTGTGCCCTTAGCCTTAATGTCCACATTACCATTTTGAAAAACTTTTGTAACCAGAAAAGGGCCTTTCCATCGAGACTCTTGTTTCCCTGGATATGACTTGAAATCTGAACTTAATAACCACACTTTTTTACCAGGCTGTATTTTCTTAAAATTTGGGCTGCATGGCAAATTTTCATGTTTTTTCATAGTGTCAATTGGCTGGTCTTCATGTATCACCCTTTGCTGCTGTGGTTTAGGACTTGAACAATCACGAGTTAAATTCGGGGGCTTTATGGACAGATGGTCAGTTGATGATCTGTTCATAAACTTGGCACTTGGTAAACCATCCAGTGCATCAACACGCATGCATTCTTGCTTGTCACCTGAATGTATGCTTGCTTTAAACAACTTGAAAACAACAGTTTGATCTTCAACCCGGAATGTTAATGTTCCGGCTTCAACGTCAATAAGAGTCCGGGCTGTTGCCAGAAATGGGCGGCCCAAAATAATGGGCGTTGTCAAATCCTCATCCATGTCCAACACCATAAAATCAGCCGGTAAATATAAATTGTCAACCTTCACAATAACATCTTCAATGACTCCTCTAGGGTGGGTAATTGAACGGTCAGCCAATTGAATAATACTGGAGGTTGGCTTCAGCTCCCCTTCACCTAAACGTTTGAAAACAGAATATGGCATTAAGTTTACACTAGCACCTAAATCAATTAAAGCACTACTAAAATCACAATTTCCAATGGTGCAAGAGATAGTAAAACTCCCTGGATCTTTTTTCTTTGGAGGCAATTTATGTAATAAGACCGCACTGCATTGTTCTGTAAGAATCACTTTCTCAAAATCAACAAGCTTCTTTTTCTTTGTGCAAACATCCTTAAAAAACTTGGCATAAGACGGAATGTTCTTGATGGCATCAATTAACGGCAGATTAATTTGAACTTTAGCCAAAGTTTTCATAAAATCTGTTAACTGTTGATCTTTAGCTTTAGGTCTCAACCTTTCTGGATATGGCATAGGGGGCTCGTAAACACGCTCTGCAGTTTTTGTGGAAGCTTCTGCAGTATTTTCGGATCTGTCTTGGGACTGCCCAGAATCTGCAGAAATTTCAGAATCTGCAAAAATTACAGATTTAGTTTGGGGTAGTTCTGCTGCCTGTGAATTCCCAACAGAATTTTCATGTCTGTTGTTGTAACTTTTGCCAGACCGTAGGGTCCGTATAGCATTGCATTCTTCTCGTCCTCTTGGATTAGGTACTGTTTGACTAGGAAATGTACCCGGAGCTCTTTCTGAAACCTGTAAAGCAATCTGCCCCATTTGTTTTTCTATGTTTTTCACTGCTGCATGTAGATTTTGAATTTCTTGAGTGGTAGTATTTGCCAATTTTTCAATTGCAACTTCCCAAGCAGCCTTAGTTGCAGCAGGTTGCTGTACCTGCTGTTGAAATTGAGGCCTAGTGTGATGTTCCTTGTCCCACCTTAAATTAGGATGATCTCTCCAACCTGGATTGTAGAAATTAGAATACGGGTCATATCGGGGACGCTGGAAATTGTTAAATGAATTAACCTGCTCTGCTGTAAATTCTGGATAAGCATCTTTATGTGGACAGCTCAAAAAATCATGATTTGTCAAGCTGCAAATGCTGCAGGCAGCTTGTAAAGGCTGCTGTACAGCAACCTGTGAACCTGGCATTCTCTGTAATAACATGTCAAATTTTGCTTCTAGCCTTTTCTCCATTTTTTCAATTTGTGCTGTAACATATGGAGAACCATTTGGCATCTCAAAAGCAGACCTAGATTGTGGCTGCTCAACTGCCCACTGTTGAGTATCTTCTGCCATTTTTTCAAATAACAAACAAGCCTCTTGTGCATTTTTGTCTTTGTAGGTACCTCCGCATGAAGCGTTGACAAGAGTTTTTGTAGTCATATTCAACCCTCTGAAAAATATGTGCATTTGATCAGTAGTGTTAATACCCGAATGTGGACATTTTCTAATCAACTCCTTAAATCGCTCCCACGCCTCATGAAACTCTTCATTTGGTTTTTGGGCAAAAGATAAAATCTGAGTTCTCATGTCAAGGGTCTTAGAAGCCGGATAATACTTGTTTAAAAATTTTTCACTGAGTTGGGCCCAAGTTGTAATGCTTCCTGATGGGAGTGTGAGGAGCCATCTCCTTGCCTGATCTTTTAGAGTGTATGGAAATAACCGCAACTTAATAAATTCAGCTGAAAATCCCCTCACCAAAATGTTTTTGCACCCCATTAAAAATTCTGCAATGTGCATGTTAGGATCATCAGATGGTAACCCATGAAACGTAGGAAGAATATTCAACATGTGCTGTTTTATTTCAAATGCAGTTCCTTCCTCCACTGCTGGATATGTAATGCAACTGGGTATATTTGTGGTATGGGCAGTCAGTGAATCACCCAGGGGCAGACCTGCCTCTGGAATTACAAACGCCATTTTTTCTTTGTTGTGCAGGTCCCCAGTAGATACTGTTTCCAGAAATGTCTCCTGCAGTGGACGAACCCGTTGGAAATTTTGGTCTCTGCGCTTCCTCCTTAAATTCTGCTCAAGCTCTGGATCAAATGGAATCAATTTCTGTACTGTTGAACGGGTGCTGACCATACACAGATTTCAGAAATCTGCACTGCTGTTGTAATCTGTAAAAATAAAACAAAACGAAAATTAAATTTTTGTATTTTTTTTTATGTATAAACAACAATAACTAATTGAAAATCTGATTCGTAGGGATTATTTTAAATAATCCCCGGCAACGGCGTCATTTTCTTGATAGGATTTTTACTGCTTATGTGAATGCGATAAAAACCTTCTATTTTACTTGCAAGAATCACAAGGTTATTGTAGTATAAACGGATCTCGCAAGGTCATTCTCCACAGGGATTATTAAATAATTCGAAACAAATCAGATTCCAATTAATGATTGTAAAGTAGAAATTTAGATGATTGATTTTATAATTTACTTAAATTAAAAACGAATTTAACTATTAATGATAAGACAATCTGCAATATTAAAACTAGAGAGAAGAAAACAGTTATGAAAAAAAATCAAATTGAGAAGGCACTAGGGTTCCACCATCACCTAGTAATCCTATGAATTCTTACCTATTACTTATGATCTACACATACCACTTTGAAGGTTAGATTTTCCTAATTCATATTCTACTTGGAACCTCCAACGTAGAACGTATATCTAACATGCAACCCGTCCGGACGTTCGGATCAAATATGAACATGAAAGACTCATTATGCTTTATGAAAATCCTTTGAAAAACCATGCAATCCTTAAGACGTGATATTCATCCTAAGAGAAATTACAATTATTAATCACAAGAAGCCAGCGTCAATTTCAGGGAACCTTCCGACCAAAATTGCATCAAATTACTTTTCTAAAGATCCTAATGGTGATCAGGCATTAAGACAATTAGATAGTTTTTATCTCGGTGATTAACAATTCAAAATATGCATGCAATCAATCATAAGCAATTAAATAAAAATCACATATTCATGCTAAGGCTCAAGGCTTCGCCCTAGCAAAAGAAATTAGTTCCGCATATTCATAATTGAAATCATAGAAATATCTATTAAGAAAAGGATTGAAAACACCTTCAAGTAGAAAATCTTCAAAACCCTAGCACTTCTCTCTGTCTCCAATATTGCATAAAATAAAGCGTCCTAAAATTGTAGACGGCTAAGCAATCTATTTGCCAAGCCTCCCCCCAAAACCCTAGAAAACATAACCCTAAATTAAATGATAAAAATTCGTCTAAAATCTGAACAGCCACGTTTTGGCCCAAAAGCTGCTCCAAAACTGGCCCAATATAGCTGGATTTGATGTTTGGAATATTCTGAACACTTTTCCAGAAGGCCACGAACCCATCCGAGGTCATCTTGGGCTCCAAAAACGTCATTTAAGCCCAAAAACGTCACTTTCCAGCACTGCGCACTGCTTCTTTATTTCATCGCCAGAAAATAACTGCTTGGTGGAAAAATCCCAAATTTTGATACGATCAAGCTAATTGACTCATGAACGTCCTCCAATTGGAATTACTCCAAAATTCGTCCATTTGGTCCTGTTTTGCTCCAGAGGAAGTCGAAAGTCCTATATTGAAAATACAATTCAAAGTATCAAAATTCTTCCAATATATTAACCAAAATATACTAAGATTAGGGTAAAATATATAATATAAAATCTACTCATCAGACATCAATGACGATGTAGAATTTGAAGTAATAGAACCTCCAGTAGAGACAAGATCACCATGTGTCTGAGAGTAGGAGTGAGTAACAGGGATTTGAAGAGAGGGTAATATATGTAGGAATGGTATTGGTATTATTGGAGGATGATGAAAAGTGTTAGGGTGACTAATCGGAACTGGTAATGGCTTAGTGGATAGATTAGACTTGAGAAAAGAAGTGGATAACCTATGTGCACTAGGAAAAACAGTTTCGTCAAACAAGACATGCCTAGACACAATAAGCTTGTTATCCCTTATAACATAACATCTATAGCCCTTATATTGAGCAGCATACCCCAAGAAGATGCGTTGTGTTGTCTTAGGTTCTAGTTTATTATGTCTATAAGGTTTCAAGGAAGGGCAACAAGCACAGCCAAAAATCCTTAAATGCTCAAGTCGAGGTGGGAATTTATACAACATCTCAAATGGAGACTGCATCTTTAACATAGAAGTAGGCATTCTATTAATAAGGTAAGTAGTTGTAGCACAAGCATGGAACCAAAACATAGGTGAAAGAAAAGCTTTTTGAAGCAAGGTAATAGCAATTTCAACAAGATGCCTATTCTTTCTCTCAGCTAAACCATTATGTTTAGGAGTGTATGGACAAGATTTTTGGGGTACAATACCTTTGGCTTTGAGAAAATTTTGAAATAAAATACTAGTATACTCCCCTCCACCATCACTTTGTAGTACTTTAATGGTTGTAGAAAAATAGTTATGACATAAGCTTGAAATTGCACAAATATCCCAAAAACCGCAGCTTTATTAATCATAGGAAAGATCCATGTACATCGTGTACATTCATCTATAAACGACACATAATAGCTATACCCTTTTAAAGACTTAGTGGGAGAAGGACCCCATATAGCAATGTGAATGACTTCAAAAGGAACAAGAGACTTTGAAGTTACTAAGGGAAAAGGTAAATTGGTAAACTTGCCTTGTAAGCAATCAATACAAATTTGAGGTGTAGAATTACAGGGAAAATTAATAGCTGACTTACTAAGGGCTACTTGAGTTACAGAATTGGTTGGATGACCCAATCTACAATGCCAAATAGATGTATTTATTTTCTGTCCAAGAAATGCTGCATGAGTTGGCTGTGGTTGTTTGAAAATGGGAAGTGGATAGACAGCTTGGTTGCTTAGTCCTTGATATAGAACCTTGTTTGTGACCTTGTCCTGTATACACACAGAAAATTCATCAACAATACACCTACAATTATTGTCTTTGCACAATTGATACATAGACAATAAGTGTTATGATAAGTGTGGAACATGTAACACAGATTTTAACTCAAGCTTATGAGAGAAAGTAGATAAACTAGCTTGACCAATATGTGAAATTTGTAAACCTTCACCACTAGCACTAGTAACGGTCTATGATGAAGAATAAGGAATGGCAGCTTGCAAATTGGACATATCAGATGTCATATGATTGGTTGCTCCATAATCCAATAACCAATACTCTTGTTGTGGTGTTGTTGAGGAGAAATTGGTTCTTATAGTAAAGGCACCAGTTGAACCATGTTAAGGAGGGAACATCCCATTGGAATACTGAGAAGGAGACATCATATTAGAGTTCTGCAATTGAGATTGAAATAGATTTAAAGATTGAAACTGTTGTTGCAACTGTGGAGTAGTAGGGTGAAATGGTTGTTACTGAAGCACAGTAGGAGATTAAGAGAAGTTTTGAGATAGAGGCACAGAAACAGGTGCATAATTGATTCTGTCAATATAGGTTACAAGAGTATGGTCTTTTCTGTGACATATTTGACAGCCATTCTGGAAACAGTTTAAAGCTACATGTCATTTTTATCACATATTTAACAGATGAGGAAGGGTTGAAATGATTGGTCTGAAACTATCTAAGATTCAGGATTCTGAAACTGAGATTGATGTTGAAAACTAGGTTGTGCGGAACCTTGATATCCATAAGGTTGATGAAAACCAGCATTAAACTTCTTTCCTTTACCCTTAAATATGTTGTTATTCCCCCTAAAGTTGTTATAAGTTCCAGAGCCAGTTTGAGAGACAAATGCAACATGACCATTGGTAGGAGAAAATGGTAGTTACTTAAATTAGGGCATCTATGAAATAGAAAGAACATATGAGCAAAAATCAAAGTTGCCAGTTTGAGGCTTAGGATTGGACGAGTCACCAGTGTCATAAACTGAACTAGAAGTATTTGCAAGCATAGCTGCCATTAAAGGTGGTGACTTGAGGACTTCCTCCAGAGTAGACTCTTATGCCTTTAACGGAGACCAAAGCTTTCTCGGTTAAACCAGATTTTCTCTCCCTCGAATTACAAACTTAATAGTATTATATTCTGTAGGTAAGCCTTTCAGAGCTATAATGACAATATCCTCATCTGAAATCATAACACCAGCAGTAGCTAATTGATCCCTACAATCTTTAATTCTCTGCAAATAAAGATCAATGGATTCTGGCCATTTCTTGATGTTTTGTAGATCAATCTTCATTTGGACAATACTAGTACGGGTCATATTAGCAAATCGCTCTTTAAGATTATTCCACATTTCACGTGAACTTTGACAACCAATTACACATGACAATGCAGCAGTGGACAGTGTTGTAGTAATCAAAGTCATAAGAGCTTTATCATGTATTTTCTAAACTTTATAAGCATCAGTCAATGGAGAGTTATTAACAACCGATTCACCATCAGAATCTGAGACATCATATTTCGAAGAACAAGGAATAGATCCATCAATAAACCCCATAATTCCATTCCCTTCTAGCAACAATTCTATTTGAAAATTCCAAGTAGCATAGTTTGAATCATCCAACTTCACAGTAACAGTGTTTCCAACACTTGGTATAAGCAAAGAAATTGGAGATTGTGTAAGTGCTAATTGTGCAATAGTAACCGTGACTAATCAACCGAAAGCAATAGTTTCACAGTAAATCAGTAAGTCCAAAAAACACATAATCTTACTTCGACTGTAAGTAAGCTCCAAGAAATCCAAGAAACCCAGTGATTCAATAGAAACCAAGAATCAATGAGTAACAATTGCCAAGAATCAATGAATTGGTAGGCACAAAAATATCAAGAACCACCAATGAAATGAATCAAGCAGTGAAATCGAAAGAAAACACCTCAATTGCAGCGACGAGGATGATCAAATGTGTATCCAGCCACAGATCCAAGCAGCAATGAACAAATCAAAGCAATGACGAAGAAAAGGTCGATCGACAAAGAGAAATTCCATCGACTAGTGCAAGAAATCCCAAAAAAAAAATCTATGGTTTTAGAAATTCCACCGATGATCACCAGAATAATGCACGGCTGGGAAGAAATAACCAAACCGTCACCTGAACAACGAAGACAAGCTGAAGCACAAGAATCGTTAACCAATGGTGTTAACCTTGGCAGGCGATGATACCATGATACCATGATAACTCTGAGATTTAGCTATGGTGAAAGACAAAGAAAGCAAGAGAGAATTCGAAGAGAGAAAGTAGTGAGAGAAACTATGTATATTCATATATGTCTCAACTATTACATTATTTTCCTTTTATAAATACAACCACACATAACTAACTTCTAGAGTCACCAATACAATTGTGACACACGGCAATATCTAATAATACTTTCTTTTACTCTAACAGCTTCCAATTACCACCACCATAACCCGAGATCTCCCAACTCGTGTCTTAGCTTGGTCGATAATGTCACTTTGAGTTCGATCTCGACATGACTCAATAGATCGAGAGGCTAATTTGGCGACAAGGCACCACCCATTTCAGCCCTAACGCCTCGATTTCATCCGACAAGGTGGATATGGACAAACCCCGTGCCTTGATGTTCCTGCGCTAAAGCTCTGTGCAGTTCACGATCGATGAGGTCGCGATAGACTCGCCAAAGATGATGATTGATGTTAGAAAGCTATAACAGCGCAAGAGGCTGCCGAAGCTACCGCGGCAGCATCGTCTGCGACGGAAAAAGCTGATAAGGCAGGAGAAGAGATGGGAAATGATGCGTAGTTGGCAAAGACTGTGGCATCGAGGACGGCAGAGCCGGTGATGTTTCCGTTGATGGACTTGTCGGAGACAGACTACTAGATAGGGATGGAGGCGACGATGGAAGATTCTTGTGGCATACAAGCACATAGAAGATGGGGATGGAGAATATGAGAAGATGGGGATGGAGTATAGAAGGAGATGGGGTTATTAGGGATGGCGGCGAAGTGGAATTTAGGCGAATGCAGCTAGGGTTGGGAAAGACATGGGTTTTAGGAATTTTTTTTTTAATTTTTCTTTAATTAATTATATTAGTATTTAATATTTTGATTAAATTTTTATTTTTTAAAGCATAGAAAAAAATATTGTCACGTGGCACAAACTTGGTAGCCATGTCAGCACAAATGTGGATCACATATTTACCATATCATCACTTAACGGTTTACTTAACATATTTTCTAACAGATATATGAAATTGAAATAAAATGATAAGTAAATGTATGAAATTGAAATGTTTTAAAGATGTTGTATGAGGTTGCAATCGACCCCAAACCTGAAGGGGGTAAAATGTAATTTACCCTTTTCCAAAAGATGCTTGAATTTTCAATAAATTCATTTATGCATATTCTCAAGCGACTATGATATTAGTCACATTAATTTTTTTAAAGATACAGATGATTTACCATATTATGAGGCAATTGATGCGTATATATGTCTTAGTACCGATCAAGGGCGGATCCACACTTGGACCTGGATGGTCCCGGGACCATCCGAACTTTCGAAGAAGCGCCTGTGAGAACCTCTAAAGACCACCCAACGGTGTGAGCGTGTAGTGGAAAACAAAAGACTACCATGGCTTTGCTGTTCTTGGACCTTGGTTACAATGAAGAAGAAAGAATTTTCTCTCCATTTCGCAAGTGACCAACACTCATTTTTTTTTAATTGTTGTCCCATCAAGTTGTGCAACCCTAGCATTTTAATTAGCAAACGGATGGTGCATCACTCAACAAATATTTTATACCATATGTTTGACACTTTTACTTTTAAAAGTGCTCTATAAATTCATACGACTTCTGAAAAGTATTTCGTAATGTACTATGAACTCGTAGTCCCTATCACTTTCATCTCTTACCATCAAATTCATTAAAATACTAAAGCAAAAATTCTAATATTTTTTATGTTATATATTGAATAATAAACCTCAAATTCTCAATACAAATATATATTTTTGTAAGTGTAAATAAGCACTTACTTGTATAATATGTGGTAAGTTTACTTAAATCCACCTAACCCATCTATGTCTTTGCCTAGACTCCATCTACGCACATAGGAGGCCCCGGCCCATCTCTGGACTAGTGCCTAATGTCCAGAGACAGAGCTAGAAATTTCTTTTAGTAGGGGCAACCCGAAAATCAATTAAAAAAACCTTATTATAGTATAACTTATAACCAATATGAAAATAGGGATGATTTCAAATGATAATGTATCACAATTCCAATGTTACAAAAATTTCAGTGTAGTAGTGAAAAGTGGCAAAGTGATAAGAAAAATATGAATACATAATTACGCAAGAGTGAGGTTTTTCGGTTTGAATGACAGAACAATAGCACGTTTGCTCATATAATATTTGATATGGAGTATACGTAGTATGAAAGTATGTTGGATACTAGGTACATATATTTTCTTCAAAAATAATGTGTGTGTATTATATAATTGTAGTTTGCAACTTAACAAATGAATCACTTGAGTGGGGGCATATGCCCCCAGTGAGCCTTCATTGGCTCTGTCCTTGCTAATGTCCATTGATTAGGACCACCTGAAGTTAGAATCCTGAATCCGTCACTGGTACCGATGGTTACTAAAATAAGCCCACTAGTATCATGATACAGTTTAGTTTATGCGATTAAGAAATGTGGTCGATGCAATGTTGAATTAAAATGTCTCATTTTCTTGATTGGGAACAAGGAAATAAAAACAAATTTCTCTCCTTCATGCATGGGCTGCAGTTCACCAAACCAAGGTGCCAAGCCCTAAACATCTATACTACTATTAAGAAAACCCTCCTTGTCAACTTTTTGCCCCTTTTTTTCCCTATTTTGCCTTCACTTTTGATACACAATGTTTACATTAGGAGGGTCAAATAGTAATTTTGTATCTTTTGAACCTTCTGCCCCTTTTTTTCCTATTTTGCCCTCACTTTTGATACAATATTTACATGATGAGGGCAAAATAGTAATTTTGTATATTTTGAGAAAATGACAATTATATCTCTATTTTTTCTATTTTACCCTCACTTTTGATACATAATATTTACATAAGATAAAAAATATGCACTTATTAAGAGAAATTGTCCCACCATCATTTTTTCATATAGGTAAGTGAAATCATGATTTTTTTGGATAGTTTGAATAAATTGAAACGGTTGCGCTTGAGAAGAATGTGGGAGGAGTTGGACGGTTGAAGAGGCTTTAATTTTGTACCTTTTGAAAAAATGACAATCATATCCTTATTTTTCCTATTTTACCCTCATTTTTTGAGAAAATGACAATCATATAGCTATTCTTCCTATGACAAAACAGTAATTATGTAAAATTAAGAAAAAATATGCACTTATTAAGAGAAATTGTCTCATCATCATTATTCCATACTCTTTTTAAAAATTTAAAAACTAATCACACTCCTTAATCAATAACAAAAACTAAAATGAAATTGTTCACACACAGAGAATGTGTGCTCATCTACTAGTATATGTAAAAAGAACATTTGAGAGATGGGGAAGGTTCAACTGTTTTTGCACAAAAATAGAATATTGACAACTTCATTTCTTCTCAGCTTGCTGGGTTTGGTTTCTTTCTGGGATACTGAGGTGGGTGCTGTAGGAAATGAATTATCTCCAGATCACTTCCTCCTAATTCACCAAATTTGAGGATCCGAATCATTGTAATTTGATCAAACGGTTAAAGTTATTATAATTTTTAAAGTAAATATCTGTTTGTAGCCATTGAATCAAATTTCAATGATTCGAATCCCTGAACTTAATAAATTAGGAAGAATGAATCCGACGATCCCTTTACGGGTGCTGTACTGTCTGACCTCAATTTATTCTTCTTTATTTCTTCTGGTAATTTTCTTACTTTTCCCATTGAAAACAGAGCCGCGAGAGTCTTGGAAAGCAAGAAATACTCATCATCACCTGACAGGTAAGAAGGGTTTGCATTGTTATTCTGTTTGTTGGGTCCTTGTTAGTGGACTAAACGTGTTGTAAGGGAAAAAATAAAAAAAAACCTGGGGCATTCTGAAGAATTCCCAATTTATGACAAATTTTAGTTGATTCTGCAAACTTAATTCTCTATTGGAACAATTTGGAATTAATTCATGCTTCGATAATTTTCTTTTCACAAAATCATATTATTTTGCAGGTGGCATGAAAATCATTATGCAAAATCTGATTGATAGGCTTAGACCCCTTGTGGGTTTGAAAGGCTGGGATTATTGTGTTCTATGGAAACTGAGTGAAGACCAAGGGTTAATTAAGAGAGGAATTACTTTAGGTATTTAGAAAACTTCATTTTAATCTTTGAAAAAGAAGAATTTTTTTTTTGTGTAAAATTAAAATCTAATTTTTATCTCTTGGTACATTTAATCAGTTGCATAGCTAAGATTTTCAAATAATGAGGTCATAGTATCAACAAAAAAAAGCTTCATTGGACCATTTTGTCGAGCACCTAGTAGGCACATGGTAATTTCAGTCAACATGTGTCGAAACTTTATGCCAATATATGCTGACAACTACTATTATTTGTAGAGGCTAGTCAAGAGTGAATGTAGGATATTGTGAAGTTATGTTAAAAACCGCCAAGGCTTTTCAACGAAAATATTTCATCGAGTACATGATGCACACAATAGAGTTACACACAAGAAGAGAGAAAAATAAAGACAAACATGATAGGAGAAAATAGAAGAAGTAGAAGGATGAGGTTGTAATGTAGTTTGTTGTAGTTGTTTATAGGGGTCAAATACAATACATAAACAAATATAAATGAAAATTTTCCAATGGGATCCTCTTCGGATCCTCACAAAGAGGATCCCAAGGATCTGTAAATCATGTCCGTTTATCGTACATCGTACGGTCATTTTTCGTCAGGTATTGTTTGTGTTCAAGAAATTTAAAATAATTTCGGACCGCATGATGTACGATAAACGAATACGATTCACGAATCTCCATAATCCTCACAAAGAAGATCTAGATTTGAAGTTTTTTAAGTTGTTGGGGTCAATGACAACCAATGACCCCATACTGGCACCACCACTATATTTAATCACCTAATTTATTAATTATATTTGATGTTTTATTTCTCCTTTTCTTCTTAATTTTAATGTATGAATTACATTTACTCTTAATTTTCATTTCATTCATTAAAATAAATTTTGTTGCAGACATTTATGTAAACTAATTTCTTTTATAAAATATATTCTAATACAATTTGTGTTCTTCATTTATAGTTACATTAATTTGTTCAATATATTTCTGTATATTATTTATCGATACTGACATTTAGGTATATTAATTTTTTTTATCGATCAAGATATAATATATATATATTAAAAAATTTAGGAAATATTTTGAAGTACGGTACAATTTCTATACGAAATTTTTTTATATGATTGATACGACCATCCTAAATATTGAACTTAATGAGTTTACTAAATCTTAACGCTTTCATTTAAAAAAAAAGATGGGTTTTGGCCTGTTTTGTTTATCTATAAAAAAAAAATTACTAAATTTATCTAACTAACTTTTCATTAATGTATTGTTTCATCGAGATACAATCTCAATCGTGATGTAATTTTCTTGTTCTTGAATGGGCTTCTTTTAAACAAAAGTTTTTCCCTCGCATCTCGGTTACTTTTATTTTTTTGTTATTTCGTAATCCAAATATATTTTGGTACATACATTTCGATATTGACATTTAGATTTATTAATTTAATGTAATACATTTCGGTACTAACATTTAGTACATACATTTAGGTTCATTATAATATATTAAGGCACAAACATTTCGGTATAAGAAAGTCAATTTAATACCTTTCGATACAGTCATTTTTGTACATTGATGTATTTACATATTTCTATGTCATTAATTTCTTTTAATGTTTTCTCATTTAGATTTCTTTATAATTAAAAGAACTAAAATCAAAATTTTAATGTGTAGATATTAAATAAAAAAATAGAATATAAATTTTAATTAAACTACACTTCAAAGAATTAAAATCAATATATATTCTAACACCATTTTTTTAAAATTTCAATCTTTTTTGGGGACTTATGTTAGAAACTCCTTCAATTATCTGTTGCTAATTGTAATTAAGTTAATATTAATCTCTCTATCTCTTCTTTGTGTGACAAATTTACAGAATTTTTATATATTTTAATTTAGGTTTATTGAGTGGATGGATTGTTGTTGTTCTGGGACTAATGGAAACACTCAGACAAATGGAAGACAAGAGCTTCTTTTTCCAGTTTATGCTGTTCCATGCAGGGATATAATGCAGCACTCAAGAACCAATTCTTGTGATCTTCTTGCCCAGCTTCCTTCTTTCATGTGCTTAGAATATCTTTAGTGGAGTTCGGGACAACTACCGTATAAAATGAGTATAAAACAAATATAGGGATAAAATGAATTTCCAATGGATCGAAAAGTGAGTCCCTAAAGTGTAGGGACTCGCCGGATACTTAGTGTATGTACCCACATTATAGGGACACTACAGGGACTGAAATGGGGGACCTAATAGGACAATTTAAGTGGAAAAACAGGCGTGGGTCTCAATCACATGACCTTGTCTTTTTTTCTTTTTTTTGTCTTTTCAACTGTTTAAAATAGAGGGTCCATAATGATTCTTGCTTTTCAATTCTTTTTACCATTGAAAGATCAACGATTCTAATTAAATAACCGTTTCAATTTAGATTACTCTCTCATGTTGGTTTTCAAATTCTTTTGGTTTCTCTTTTCATAATGTATCTGTTGAAATATTAATATTTTCACCATGAGCTGGTGGCCCAGTTGACACACCCCGACCTGGAATGTCTACTTGGACTCCGAATCGAGTTGTGCTGGCCGACACCTGGAAGATGATGAAGCCATAAAGTGTGGTGATGTGGAAAAAGTAAATAAATTAAACCTAAAAGTGCCTAATCAAAAGAGTGCACGGGTGAGCGGGATTGAACCCTTTTCACACGTGATGTTAGAGCATAAGACAATATAGTAAATAGGATGAGGGTTATACCATTGAAGGTAACCATCTCCTGAGATTTGCCAAAATCCTTATGTATGCGTAAACATAGCTACTAAACCTGGAGAGGCGAAAAACAAAGTTGAGTGGGTCAGTAAAACAATGCTTATACGAAAACCTTTATTTTTGAATATACTAACCCCTCGCCGTAAAACAAGTATAGTTTCCTTAAAACATACTACGTAAGTATGTAATCAAATATAAAAACAATATAACCAGAAATATGCCAAGTCATGATATATCAAATGCCAAAGTAATATAATCATGTGATAATCAATTATAAGTAGTTTGTTCATCATTTAAGCTAGCATACGAGTCGGAACTGCCTAAGGCAATTCTACCCGAAAGGATTGGGTGTAATCAAGGCACTCTAGTACTACGATCACGCGAAGACTGGTGCAGAAGCACGGTCACGTACAAGTCGGATTGCCTAATGCAATCTACCCGACAAGACTAGCACTTAACTTGGATCTAAGGCGAGCGAATGGTGCGGATGTGAACATACACGTGAAGGACTAGCCCTGGCCCTGGGCGGAGTACTAACACCGGGGTGCAGCAAGACGAGCATGTACAATATGTATGAATGTCATGACAATAATATCTCAACCATATAGTAGCATTTATCACATTTCATATCACAATATCGAATACTTGGCAATATAAGCGTAAAAGTGAAGTAACTACACATTTAGGGAAACTATCAATATGTATAGGTATAAAATAAACTACTCACTCACAGATACTTCGCCGCTGACGAGCCACGCAACCTAGCGAAGATGGAAACGCCACTAATAATTGCCCCTAAGCACATAAAGATACAATTAATAAAACTATATTATAACAATTGAATTTGGGAAAACGGACGTCAAAAACAGATTCAGGACATCGAATTACCCTAAGAAGGGTCCTGCTTAAATTTTCAAAAAGTCAACAAAAGTCAACAGGATGAATATTCCCTGAAATACGGAATATTTTCAGATGGATGGGATATTCCCTAACGGAATATTTCTTCTGGGTTAAGGGTTATTAGGTTAGGTTAGTTTAATAGGTTGGACTTAAGGGTTCTAGGCCTAAAGGCCTAAACTAAAAGTGTTTAGGGTTTAAAATGCATGAGCTTAAAACCCTAAAAGGAAATGGCCCAAAAGCCTTTAATTAACCAAATAATAATAAAAAAAATAATAAAGGGTTAGGTTGGGCTGCCCAGGGTTTTGGGCTTTACAGGAACGGCCCGAAGGGCCTGGGTTTGGGTTGCTGCTCCCTAGAGCTAAACGGAGAAGGCCTGATTCCGCCATAAAACTGAAAAACCTTTAAACGTTAATAACTTTGTCAATACTCAACGAAATTGAGTGATTGAAAAACAAAAGTTGTAGTTCTCGAAGAGACTAAGAGAATGGTACCTCGTACGATATCTAACTCACCGTTGTTTGGCTGGAAATCTCCTTGAAAGCTGCAGAGGTCGCCGGAAAGTGGGTAA
This sequence comes from Malus sylvestris, assembly GCF_916048215.2. Taxonomy (NCBI): domain Eukaryota; kingdom Viridiplantae; phylum Streptophyta; class Magnoliopsida; order Rosales; family Rosaceae; genus Malus; species Malus sylvestris. The sequence continues at coordinate 22,756,937 of NC_062269.1, forward strand.
GATTCAAATGAGTATAACTTCTTCAATACTCAACGAAATTGGGTGAAACAAAATGGAAAGTTGTAGTACTCAGCGAGATGAAGAAATTTCAACATCGTATGCCTTCTAAATCACCCTGGTTTGGCCGAAAATTGCCTTGAAATCTCCGGCCAAACTATGACTTTTTGAAACTGGGTTGTTTCGACGTCGTTTCTTCACCAAAGTGTTGTAGGAGCTTCGTGGGGTTGTGTAAAAGTCTACCCAAGCTTCAAAATGTCCTAACTCACTTGAAAACACGTTGAACTCAGTTAGCCCGAGTTCGGACCTTCCGAGTTAATGAGTCAAAACTCGTCCAAACTGGGTTTTAAGAATATGGTTAAGTTCGTGAATATGATAGGAGTACAATGGGGGTGTTTTTAGGTTCGATTTGTGGGGTTTGGGACTCGTTCACTGGGTTGCAGAGAAGAGGGAGTGTGCAGGAAAGAGAGAGAAGGAAGAGAGAGAATCTTTTTTTTTTGATTGGATGCTAGAGTGTAGGAGAGGATGTGATTGGTGAGTGTGAAGTGATAGGAAGAAAAAGGATGGGTTGAAATAATGGGGGAAAGTGCACTGGTATGGGTAGAAAATAGAACTAGGGATAGGGTTTTTAGATTTCCTATAGTAAAAGGAAATCGAAATATATCCATAATAGTGTTTCCACACCAAAAATAAAATTCACGTACCCTCGTAACAATGTGTACATATTAATTACGGAAACGAGGAAATAAATTAAGAGGAATAAACACGTCCACCTTACTTGCCTCTAAGGGCAATATAGTCAATTCGCATACTCGGGGAGAATTTACATAGGAAAATTAGGGACGGATTGTCACAATCTACCCCCTTATAAAAATTTCGTCCCCGAAATTTAAAATCAGTTATTACACAAAACTCAAAGATAGGAAGAATAAAATATATGTACGTAACGAAGAAATTAAGTTAGAGCGGTTACATCAAAAGGGAAAATGCTGCTCCGTCGCGATTCAGAGTGCATTACTCCTTTTTCATGCCTCCAACTCGTACTCTTTTTCTTCATCAATACAATACTATACTATAATAGTTTTCGTAAAACAAAACGTCGAAAATATTTATATGTACTATCATCCCGTCGAAAATACATATATATAACAACATACGGTTGAAGTAGTTGTACTAATTTTAAAACTGGACATAAAATTTCCTTTACTACGCTCCGGTGCATCGCGTACTCCGAAGGTAAGTACATAATATCCTTGGGTCGAGCCCAAGTAATAAATAAGCAAACTACAACAAACACATAAGTACTAGGTAAGCACTAACGTAAACGAATCTACATACTTACTTGCTTAACGAATCCAACCAATAAGTCCTTGATATTACGGTCTGCAGCCCGTGATATCGACAACTCATTGTTGTCATGATAAGCAAGTAAAACAACGTCTAGTCAAGTCTCTACCGTGCTCACGCACTACCCCCCCTTGGGTAACAACAACAATAAAACAATTCTATATTGTGAACTCTCACAATTGAACACTTGTTCATAAAACTCCTCTATCAACAAGGGCTAAGCAAAGAATCTCCAAAATACATTTCACAGTGACGCAACCAAGACAAAAATTTTTAACTGTAGTTACAAGCAGTTCTAACAGAAATAAGTGTCTAATACAATCATGCTACCACTAAAGAGCAGATAAACACAACATGCCATGTAGGTCCGGTTAAATCGTTCAGACTAGCCGTTAGTTTGAAGAAGAAATGTAGTCGGTGACAAAACTTACTACACAAGGTCTTCAAGAAGGCTTCCCAAAAATTCAAAAGTAAAACACGCATCTTGATGAGGTACCACAGTGACGTACCTGCCACGTAATCAGACCAACGTAGTCTACAATGCCTTAGTAAGCAATTTTATAGAGAAGTTCTCTCGAACTTAGCGAAAAGTAACTACGTCAAGAAGGCTAGAAGAATACTCGAGAATTTGAAGATCAAAGCAAGTCTATCAAGTTTAGGGTATGAGAAAACTGGATCGAATGCATAACATTAACTACAACGGTAGTTTCTGAGATATTTAATCACCACGCTAGAGATTTGTTCAACTGAGCATTTGCTGGGTGATTGAGTAATTAATGGTTACGACTGCACTTCCACTATCAACGATTCTTTTAGACAGCGCATCCACTTTAAGGCAATACTAAGTGCAGTAGTGCAGAAACGTACCAAGGTTGACTAGAACACCTTTCGGCACCAAGAGGTGAAAAAGTTATCCTTTTGGACCAACGAAAAAAAAAAGCGAATTGACTTGCTAAGTCAATCAATAATTACCGTACATCACCATAATCTCCACATGTACTGGAAACTCGTACTAGGGGAGTATGGCGATATTTTCCTATTTCTATTCAGACATAGGAAGTGATTACAATTTCCCGAACGATTCTCAATCACTTGTGAGTATCATCAAATCGTAGTTTGTGAATCGTTTGTGAATCTCGACTAGAATGTGATAAGACAAGCTAGAGGCGTTCAATGGTAGATATGTTTTTTGTTGTTGTAGCAGCAATATGCTTGCAGAATCGGGGTAGTACATGATAATGCAATCGTAGACGTTGGTTTGGTTCTTCCATTCATCGCTGTAAAAAATTTAGCTCTTTCCCAGCGAAAGTGTACTCGAGAAATTTATGACGTTAGTGAAGATTTGAACACATTTCTCCACAAAGAAGTGTCATCCATCTTTCGAATAAAGATGATGACTGTTGACTTTAGGTCATGAATAAGATGGTTCGTTTCGAATGGTTCTAACCATTGGAAAATAAAAGCAACACTCTGTCATATTGCTTCTGCCCGGTCGAAACATCCAATGAACACGTCACACTAGATCTCGAAATGATTAGAGTCAACAAATGGTGTAAAATAAGGGTAAGATGAGACAACACTTTAGTTGTCAAAAACTTTAATCATTCGCAATAACCCAACCTAAATTAACTTTCCTCGGTCGTAAGTGAGGAGAGACACGGTAGCCTAAAAGATTGCCAACAATTTGTCGATAAATTAACAAGATCAAGATATCATAGTTTTGCAATACCTTGTAAGAATTTCAACCTTCTTCCACTAAACCCTTTTTGAAAAAAGGAAGGATTGTTGTTTACCAAGATCACGTCTCCCAAAAAAGTACCAGCTTATAATGATTACTCGAGAGATTGGTATAAGGCTGAGTGTCGGTGTTCCCAAACAATTAATTTTTTGATACTGCAATTGGGGAGAGAGTCGTTGATAAGACTACTCCGAATTTCGTCAAGCTATGAAAGAGTTCTCGGTTTCCAAAAGTTAATTGGAGATAATAACAACTCAAAGTAGGACTAACGGTTTTAGTTGTCAATCGATTGAGTCGTTGAAGTCTTGGTACGACTCTAGGGTTTGACCTTTCACCTTGTGGATAGGTCTGAGGTTCCTTAGATAAGGTATTTGGTTGGTTAGGCGACAAGGGCCCTCCATAAAAGTTACGTGCCGTCTTCTCTTAAGGGTTCAAAAAGATGCAAGGAAAACTGTGCAAAATAGAGAATAGATCGAGGTGTACCTTACTTCACTAATTAGTGACAGCTCTGAAGCAAATTGAGAAATGACGCCAAAAGTATACGTCCTTGAATTGAACAATACTGCTTCTTTTCTCTACGCCACGTACTACAAGGTCTTTGTAAACTCCTCAAAACTCGTTCCACTCCTAAATTTCCACGATTTAGTTCTTCGGCTCAAGTAGTCTCTGTAAATCAGTTTATCAATCGTGCCGCTAATTAACGCGCTTAGGGTATTTTAACATTGTTCGTTACCCTGAAACTATGAACTGGCATTCTGGCTTAAAGGTATAACTCCTAAACACTAGTACCCGCATCCGATGTTAGAAATCATACGACCGAATACTAGTCATGGTTTCTGGATATCAGACAACATCGTTAATTAGCAGCGTCACCGTAGGCTGATTATGGTTAGAAAGTTTCAGGGCTGGAACATACTTTGCTAAAGATCTACTTCGAAAATGACATTATCGAAAGTTGATCTTCCACCTGAAGATCCAGTATGAACACTAGTACGTTTGAAGATATTCGTGTTAACAGAGACCAAAAGTAATTGTCCTTCAGATGATCTTCCGCTAGATGCTACCACATTAGCATTAGGTTGCTGCTTCAAATATTTCTAGAATTTGCTACTTCGTCAAGATTCTAAGAGAGGGTAAACTAATAGGTGCTACCAAAGAAACAAAACCATTTCTGGTTTCCTAATTTGAAGGGTTGGTAAAAATAATTAGTAAATCCCGGGTGATACTTAACTCTTAATGCATTAGCCCGGCTGCGGGGTTAGCAACTGGTTTCTCCCAAAATAAAACTTCCTTGATAGGAAGATTCGTCGTTTAAAGTCTAGCGGCGATTTCCAAAATGATTCTCTAAAATGACGATAAGTCGTCTAAAGTGCCCAAAACTTGAGTAAAAGTTAACAAGTTTTTCGTGCTCAAAGAGGTTTGAAAACCAAGAATGCTTACATCACGTGTGTGATGAACGCAATACTACCCAGACTTAAGCTCTGATACCAAACTGACACACCCCGACCCGTAATGTCTACTTAGACTCCGAATCGAGTTGTGCTGGTTGATACCTGGAACGTGACGAAGCCATAAAGTGTAGTGATGTGGAAAAAGTGAATAAATTAAACCTAAAAGTGCTTAATCAAAAGAGTGCGCAGGTGAGCGGGACTGAACCCTTTTCACACGTGATGTCAGAGCATAAGTAAGTATAGTAAATAGGATGAGAGTTATACCACTGAAGGTAACCATCTCTTGAGATTTGCCAGAATCCTCGTATACGTAAACACAACTACTAAACCTGGAGGGGCGAAAAACAAAGTTGAGTGGGTCAGCAAAACAATGCTTATATGAAAACCTTTATTTTTTAATATACTAACCTCTCGCTGTAAAACAAGTATAGTTTCCTTAAAACATACTACGTAAGTATGTAATTAAATATAACAACAATATATCCAGAAATATGCCAAGTTATGATATATCAAATGCCAAAGTAATATAATTATGTGATAATCAATTATAAGTAGTTTGCTCATCATCTAAGCTAGCACATGAGTCGGAACTACCTAAGGCAATTCTACCCGACATGATTGGGTGTAATCAAGGCACTCTAGTACTACGATCACACGAAGACTGGTGTAGAAGCACGGTCATGTACAAGTTGGATTGCCTAATGCAATCTACCCGACAGGACTGGACCTAACTTAGATCCAATGCGAGTGAATGGTGCGGATGTGAACATAAACGTGAAGGAATGGCCCTGGCCCTGGGCGGAGTACTAACACCGGGGTGCAGCAAGATGAGCATGTACAATATGTATGAATGTCATGACAGTAATATTTCAACCATATAGCAGCATTTATCACATTTCATATCACAATATCGAATACTTGGCAATATAAGCGTAAAAGTGAAGTAACTACGCATTTAGGGAAACTATCAATATGTATAGGTATAAAATAAACTGTCCACTCACAAATACTTTGCCGCTGACGAGCCACGCAACCTAGCGAAGATGGAAACGCCACTAATAATTGCCCCTAAGCACATAAAGGTACAATTAATAAAACTATATTATAACAATTGAATTTGGGAAAACGGACGTAAAAAACGGATTCCGGATGTCGAATTACCCTAAGAAGAGTCCCACTTATATTCTGAAATGTCAATAAAAGTCAACATGATGAATATTCCTTGAAGGACGGAATATTTTCAGACGGATGGGATATTCCCTAACGGAATATTTCATATGGATTAAGGGTTATTAGGTTAGGTTAGTTTAATAAGTTGGACTTAAGGGTTCTAGGCCTAAAGGCCTAAATTAAAAGGGTTTAGGGTTTAAAATGTATGAGCTTAAAGCCCTAAAAGGAAATGGCCCAAAGGCCTTTAATTAACCAAATAATAATAAAAAATAATAATAAAGGGTTAGGTTGGGCTGCCCAGGGTTTTGGGCTTGGCAGGAACGGCCCGAAAGGCCTGGGTTTGGGTTGCTACTTGCCGGAGCTAAACGGAAGGGAAGGCTGGATTCGGCCATAAAACTTAACAACCTTTAAACGTTAATAACTTTGTCAATGCTCAACGAAATTAAGTGATTCAAAAACAAAATTTGTAGTTCTTGAAGAGACAAAGAGAATGGTATGTCGTACGACGTCTAACTAGCCATGGTTTGGCGGAAATCACCTCGAAAGCCGCGAAGATCGCCGGAAACTGGGTAAGATTCAAATGAGTATAACTTCTTCAATACTGAATGAAATTGGGTGAAACAAAAAGGAAAGTTGTAGTACTCAGTGAGACGAAGAAATTGATACCTTGCATGCCGGCCAACTATCCATGGTTTGGCCGGAAATTGCCTCGAAAGCTCCGGCCAAACTGTGACTTTTTGAAACTGGGTTGTTTGGACGTTGTTTCTTCACCAAAGTTTTGTAAGAGCTTTGTGGGGTTGTGTAGAAGTCTACCTAAGCTTCAAAATGTCCCAACTCACTCGAAAACATGTCGAACTCAATTAGCCCGAGTTTAGACCTTCCTAGTTAACGAGTCAAAACTCGTCCAAACTGGGTTTTAAGAACATGGTTGAGTTCGTGAAGATAAGAGTACAATGAGGGTGTCTTTAGGTTCGATCTGTGGGACTCGTTCACTGGGTTGCAGAGAAGAGGAAGTATGCGGGAAAGACAGAGAGAAGGAAGATAAAGAATCTTTTTTTTTTATTGGATGCTAGAGTGTAGGAGAGGATGTGATTGGTGAGTGTGAAGTGCTTGGAAGAAAAAGGATGGGTTGAAATAATGGGGGAAAGTGCACGGGTATGGGTAGAAAATAGAACTAGGGATAGGGTTTTCAGATTTCCTATAGTAAAAGGAAATCGAAATATATCCATAATAGTGTTTCCACACCAAAAATAAAATTCACGTACCCTCGTAACAATGTATACTGATTAATTTCGGAAACGAGGAAATAAATTAAGAGGAATAAACACGTCCACCTTACTTGCCTCTAAGAGCAACTCCAATGTAGGAGCCTTCCCCCCAGGCTATTCACTATTTAATCCGCCAGTGAACAGTAACTGCCCTTAATGAATAGTAATTGCCGTGGCAATTGCTTTTTGCATCTCAACCCCTGCACTGAATAGCCTTGGCAATTGACAATAAAATATTATTATTGTTTTATTTATAAAATAATACATAATAATTTTATTTGTAATTTCGGATAAGATTTTTAATTGTTCTCATTGCGCCACATGTCATTATCCAAAAAGCCAATAGCAATAAAATATTTGTATTTTTTTATTTATAAAATAATTGAAAATAATTTTATTGTAATTTCAGATAAGATTTTTAATCGTTCTCGTTGCGCCACGTGTCATTATCAGCAAAGACAATTATTAGTGATGGATTTCCGATCAGATTTTTAATCGTTGTCGTTACGCCACGTGTCATTATCTGAAAAGACAATTATTGGTGATGGATTTCATATAAGATTTTTAACCAATCACGTCGTGCCACGTGTCATAATCCGATTACAATCTTTGAGGCTAGATTTCCACCAGATTTTTAGCGAATGACGGCATGCCACGTGGCATTATCTACAACCTAATCCTTTCTTAATCCTCCATATAATCCACCATCCATCGTCAGAAATCTCACACCAATTTTCTCAAGATCTCTATCATTATTCATAGTTTCTGCTTCCTTCTTCACCAAAATCCCTATCATTATTCATAGTTTCTGCTTCCTTCTTCACCAAAATCTCTATCATTATTCATAGTTTCTGCATCCTTCTTACAATGTCTTCTACTTCTTCTTCAAAGATGATGTGGGAAATCGATCAAGAAGAGGAAGAATTGTTTAACCAATCAGAAGGAATGTTTGCAGCCATTATTCTTACTTTGTGCAAAAGCCGGATGCTTTTGGGTGCTATGGGTCTCTTAGGATGCTTGCATATGGAGCAGCTGCAGACCAAGTGGGTGAGATAACGAGGATGGAAAAATCAACCATTCTTGAGTCCCTGATGAGGTTTTGCTCGGTAATTGAATCTATCTGCACCGCAGAATACCTCCGGAGACCTACTCATATGGACTTGGAAAGACCTACACCGCAGAGTTCCAGGGATGATTGGAAGCATTGATTGTATGCACTGGACTTAGAAAAACTGTCCAAGTGCATGGCAAGGCGCTTATGGGGACAGAAAAGGATAAAAAAGTATCATATTGAAGGCGGTGGCATCTTTTGATACATGGATTTGACATGCCTTTTTTGGGGTTCCGGGAGCTCAAAATGATCTCAATGTCCTTGCCTAATCCCCAATGTTCAACGAAGTCCTGCAAGGAAAAGCACCAAAAGTCACATAATGGGTCAACAAACTTAAATACGACGGGCCATAGTACCTAGCAGACGACATTTACCCAAGGTGGGAATCGTTTGTCAAAACAGTGCTACGTCCACGAAGTGCAAAGGAAAAATACTTTGCAAGCTGCCAAAAAGGATGCAGGAAAGATGTGGAGCGTTGTTTTGGTATACTCCAAGCTCGTTGGGCTATTGTTAGGGGTGCTGCCAGAATGTTTGATGTAAAGTCGCTTCGATCCATCATGATGACGTGCATCATTCTTCACAACATGATTATGATTAGGAGTACGATTATGATGTCGTTGATGAATATGAACCAGACACGATGAACAATTTCAGAACACAAATATATTGTGCTCATGATGCCACCGAAGAACCCGTGCAACACGAGCCATTACAAAGGGATGGACGTTACAATGATAGGGTCATTCAACGATATACCGCACTTCAAAGGCCATATATGCACAATGCTCACCAAATTGACTTGATAGAGCACCAGTGAGAATTGAGGGGTGCCGAAGATACTTAAGTTCATTAGTGTTTGTTTTTATTTGGTGTGTTTATTTTATTTTATGTGGTGTGTTTTTAGTTCATTTAGTGAGTTGAAATGTAATTTTGGTATGTTGATGTAATTTTATTTGGTGTTTGTTTTTATTTGGTGTATTTTTTTGGTGTGTTGATGTTATTTTATTTGATGTGTTTAAATGTGTTTTGAATAAAGTACTAAATTCAATAAATTGGAAACAACATAAAGGACTCTATTCAATGAATAAGAAATTACAACCCGAATTGATTGGAAAATTATGGGTTCGTGAATGGATAGTCATCACCTAACCAATTTTTCGTGCTAGGATGATCTTCTCTTGTCATGCTAGGATGATCTTCTCTTGTCGTGCTAGGACCATCTCCTCTTACTCTCGCTTCTCTTGCATGCCTCCTTCGCATCACGTCCGCTTTCTCCGACTTCCAAAAATATGTAGAGTTTGGAGACTTCCCTTCTAAAGGCTCCTTCATAATGTTACAATCTTGTTCAACCATTCTTTCTTCTATGTTCTCTTTCTTGCCGAAGTAGTTCTCTTTCTCTCTCATCAGCTTCAAATTTTTTCTCAAAAGCTGCAGCTTTGCATCCTCTTTAGCCTTATCAGCCTCAAATTTTTCCTGGGGCAAAGTCAATTCACCTTGGTGGGCAAGGTCTTCCATATACTTTGCATAATCATTCTTGGAAGCATTACCTTTTTCTCTTTGAAGCCTTCTTACCTTGAGGCCTAATTGGAAAACAGATCGACCCCGACGCTTGTGCAACGGGGGGCGTTTCAGGCACTTCTTCTGCATCATCTTCACCATGATCATGCGAGGCATGATCAGGTGTAAAGTGTAGATGGGTGCTGTTCATGAAAACTTCTGGACCGACAGGCACAACTCTGAATTTAGGACAATCTTTGACAATATTCCAACATTCAAACCGGGTGAATGTTTTGTTTTTGCTTTTGGTTTTGGTTTTGGCACCATACCAAGCTTGTGCTTGAAGTTCCTACACAATGCGGGAGAATAAATAATTATAATGAGAATAGGTAACAAATAAATAATACAAACAAATAATTATAATGAAAGTAGGTAACAAATAAATAATACAAACAAATAATTATAATGAAAGTATGTAACAAATAAATAATACAAACAAATAATTATAATGAAAGTAGCTAACAATTAAATAATACAAACAAATAAATAATATATTGTTATCTGATATGCTAAATTTTCCTCACTTTGAAGATTACCACTAGCTTGTGCCAAGGCGTCTCTCCACGTACTAAACCCTTGGCTAAGTAATTTCCAACGACTGGACATCGATTCTTTAGTTCTTTGCCCATCCATTTTCTCAAGATAATTGGTATGAATAAGACTTCACATTTCTCGCAACTGCATCTCATTACCCATAAGTGAATCATGAGTAACTTGAACCCAGCTAGTACACAATGCAACATCTTCAAGAAGCGTCAAATTCGTACCTGCTTGAGTAGTCATTTTGTTGGAAAAAAATTGGATTCAAACTTTCAGAGAAAGACAGGAATGTGGTTGAAAGTAGTTGAGAAAATATGAAATTGTGGTGTAAGGTAGAAGATAATGAGAAGGTATTTATAGAAAAGTAAAATCAAATTTTTTAATAATTTTTCATAACTTTTTTTCGGATTTTAAAGAATTTTTTACATTTAAAAAAAAAACTTTATTCACCTAATTAATCTCTGCCGTTGGATTTAAAAAAAATTGAATTCCAACACTCCAGATTGTGCCACATGGCACAACGGTAACATTTCAGAATTTTAAACTGTTTTTTTTTTTTTTTTTTTAATTTACAAAGCCTAATAACGTGGACCATTGATCTTAGATCAAACAAATGAAATTAAATGAGATTTTTAAATGTTTTTTACCGTTGGAAATCCAACGGTCTATAAAATAAGGTCGTTGCAATCAAACGGACATGGCTTCCCCATCGGTAACATTTCAAAACAGGCGCCACAGGCCCCAACCCTATTTTTTTTGTCGGAAGATGCTCGCCTACGCGTGCGTGAAACACATGCGCCTGACGCAGCCCTCGGGCTCTCGGGCTGGCAATCGACGCCGACCCTATTCCTTAGGCCTCGTCTGTCACTCGGGCTACCCAACGCTGGACCCTATCCCCCCAACAATTTGGTCCTGTTTGAAGGCCTGGCCCCCAAGCAACCTCCCCCGCTGGAGTTGCTCTGAGGGCAATATAGTCAATTCGCATACTCAGGGAGAATTTACATAGGAAAATTAGGGACGGGCCGTCACACCAGTAGTAAATGGAGGATTGCGAGGTTTCCTTCAAATTAAAAACTGGAAGTCTTGGGTTCGAAACCCATTGTTGGTGTGAAAGCCAAACTTGTGGCCAGAGGGAGGCTGAAATGCCTCTATGAGTCTTCCCTGCCCCCGGAATGGGTGGATAACCGTGGTTTGCCACCAGTTGTCCCCCTTTTTAAAAAGGAAAAAAATTAATATTTTCAATTTGGATTACTCTTTCATTTTGTTCTCTCATCATTCCTATAAATACCAAATTATCTAACCAAAACTTACCACAACTTCATCTCCTATACTCAGTTCACTCGTACTCAATTCACTCATTCTAGTTACGTTTTTGTGAAGAAAAAAAATTAGTGTCATAATTTGAACTCTTTTGGTTAAAATGTTCACAAAAATATTTTACGAGAACATAAACAAAAATGTGCACCTAATCAAATTATCACATAAAATTGTAAAAACCTCAAATTTAGGGATTTTACTATAAGGACTCTCCCATTGGAAGCAATACTCCTTTAGAGACAAAAAGATTCCCTTTTAAGTCCTTAAATGAATACTCAAAGTTGTTGGCAGGAGTCCCTAAATAAAGACTTCTATTGAAGATGCTCTTAGACTCTGGGTAACTATAAATATTATTTAGCCTTAATTTTTGTATTTTTTTTAATCATTCAATCAATTATAATTAGTACTAAGTTGTGTTTGCAAGGATTTGTGCATAGGCATTAATTTCAAGCAGCTCATTTGGTTGAACTCTACTAATATAGATTTTTTTTCTTCTTCTTTTTAAAAAAGGGGAACAACGGGTGGCAAGCTACAGTTATCCACTTTTTCGAGGCCCGAAGAGGCTATGGTATAGTCGGCGTCCAATTCTTTTAGATATTTATAAGAAAAAAAATCCCCTCTTTATCGAGCATATATGTAGGGAATTGTTATTGACACTCCAAAAATCTAATAGTGCACTCCAAAATTTCTATATTTAGTAAGAAAAATAGTCTAATAAGGAGTGCACAATTGAATTTTTGGAGTGCCAATAATAGGTCCCTATGTAACTCTCCTCATCACTTACATTTTGCAGGAAAGAGATGAGACTAGGGTTTTGGTTCCAAGTAGTGGAGGGTTGATTGAGATGTTTGCCTCTAAAGATGTATGATATGTATGATGCTTCACTTCTAAACCTTCCTTTTAATTTGTTATTTTAGACTTTTATGTGGGGAAATTCTTGCATATGCGTGTCCGTAGGTGTCACCTCTCACACAAAATGTGAGCCTGAGTTAGATCCACATACAAAGGTGCTGTATACAAACGTTTGCATGCTAGAATTTCTTGTGTACATGATATGAACCAACCACTTGAAACATTGTGTCCTACAAAAGTTTTGTGGGGGATGGGGTATGTAAGGGTCACAATAGTTTTTGCCAGCAACTAACAAATTCACACATTACAATTTATAAGTATTCATTAATACGCTTTTTTTTTTTCTTCACTTTCACAGGTCTCTGAAGACCAACAAGTGATTGATTTTATCACTGTCCAATGCAACATTTCACATGAGCAAGACATCCTGCTTAATGCAAGCACAAAAACAAGCTTCACTGTTGATATAAACAACATGAGCAGTGACATAAGACCAAAGGCATTTCTGGTAGATGAAAATGAAGGAAATGATCATCTGAACAACATTCATAGTTTCCAGCAACAACCTGTTTTTCCTGCAATGGCATTGGATCACATTTCGAATTTGCCATGCGATATCGCAGTTGACCAAATCCGCCTATGCAGCACTTTCCCAATGAATTTCCTCCAAAATAGTAACAATGATACTGTCTATAATTTTGATCAAGGTTCACATGAGTCTTTGGGAGAGGTGGGGCTTCGAGCTGATAGTGATGCACACAAATTGCATAATAATATTCGAGTTAATGAGGGAATAGAAAACATGGAGCAGCAGGTTGTTGATGATCAAGACTCAATTAAACACAAGGGTGGAAGAACTGCAAATCATTCAGCTTCTGATTGTACTGATCAATTTGATGATGACGGTGGCACAAATTATAGGAGGAGAACAGGAAAAAAGCCTCAATCCAAAAACCTTGTGGCGGAGAGGAAGAGAAGGAAGAAACTTAACGAAAGACTCTATGATTGCCTTCGCTCTTTGGTTCCCAACATTTCTAAGGTGATGATCATGGCCTTATTATTATTTTTTTTTTTCCAATTGTACTAGATGACTGTACATTTGCTTATGTGATGGTTGATATGTTAACTAACACTTGATCGTAGTAACTCGTGTGACAAGTATGTAATCACATCATGTGGTTGGTTAATGTGACGTAAAAAATGGGACAACTTTAGCAGAATGTAATGCCTACTCATTTGATTCACAGATGGACAAGGCTTCCATCCTTGGGGGACGCGATTGACTTCATGAAGGAGTTACAGAGGTAAGAAAAAGAACTCCAAGATGAGCTTGAGCAGCTTTCAAATGATGGAAGATGGAAGAAAAGGAATGCCAATAATATCTGTGGAAACCACACCAATTTGCAGCCAGAAACTCTGAGTCAAAACGGAAATACCATTGTAAATAAACAAGGAACTTATGAACTTCCAAATCGGTTTCATGTGGGAACAGGAGACATTGGCAACATCTCTAAACAAAACCAAGACTCGGATATTACTAATGACAGGGGACAAGAGATGGAGGTATAAACTTTTATTATATCTTTTAAAACTTGACATGTTAGATAAACATAATGAAATAATATGATTGCAGCCACAGGTAGGGGTGATTCAGTTGGATGGAAATGAATTCTTTGTGACTGTGTTCTTTGAGCACAAGCCAGGAAGGTTTGTTAGATTGATGGATGCATTGGATTCTTTAGGCTTGGAAGTGACCAATGCATTTACTAGCTTCAGAAGCCTTGTCTCTAACGTCTTCAAAGTAGAGGTAGGTAACCAATTATCTCCTAATTGTTACTTAATTATGTACCTCCTCACAACTGTTAATGTTAATGTTAGGGATAAGTAACATTCAAGAATCATACTATAAAAGACAAAATCCCTCATTTATCAACAGTAAGTGTCAGATACAACAATATATAGTCAGGTCTAATAATAGTTGGATCAATGAGTTTTTTTCTTTTATTCTTTTCTTCTTTTTTTATTCAAACCGGCGCTTTCAGTGTTTTATAAAACAAGAATTTTGGGGGCTTATTCGTGAAAAGCACTTAAATTAGTTGGGACTTGGGAATGTTAATTATTTTATTTTTACTCACTAATATTAAATTTTAATTATATGTTTGGTTAATTACGCAGAAAAAAGACACTGCAGTAGTTCAAGTTGATCATGTGAGGGACTCTCTGCTAGAGATAACAAGGAATCCATCATCCAAAGGGTGGACAGAGATGATGGCTAAAGCATTAGGGAACGTCAGTCCATTGGATCATTTTCAACACGATCATTACCAACAACACCATCTCCACGATTACCATGCTTCTTCATACCACCTACAACATCTTTATACTTAGTTAAGCATAATCTACTAATTAATTATGTTTTTGAGCATTCTGATGTAGAATATGTAAGAATATGAACATGAGTATTCGGTGAACTGGCATTAGCTATTTGGACCGATTAGTATAAGAAAGCCTTATAGGAAGATGAATGTGAGTTCTTGTTGATAGAGGAATCTATCATGGAGATGAACTGATATAGATTAGGAAACATGAGTTGTTTCCTAAGCGGATTGTAATAGGAAATCCTCATTGGATTAGGAGAGGTATATGTATATATATATATATATATATGCTGTAATCTCTGCTCTCACAAACATACGCTCAATCAAGAACTAAGCCATATTCTTAGTTAGAGCATTAAGAGTTCTGCCAGAGAGGAGAAGAGTTGCAACATACAGAGTTTGGACTGCTGCATCCATGGCGTTTTCCAACGGAGGTTCATCAGGTTAGTGTGAATGCAGTAGTTCATATGAAAAGACTTTGTGCTTTCTTGGTTGTGTTTACTGTCGCTTAAATCTTGATCTTGGCTATATAAATCTTACATGTGGTATCAGAGCCATAGGTTTGAGTTCTTAAATTCAATCAAGCAAAGTCAATAATTCAGATAATTACGGTCATCTGGTTCCGAAACCGGTTCTAGGTTTCACAACAATTTTTCCTAAAACGGTGCGTTTTGGTAAAATAAGGTTAGAATGTTATGACTGTCGGTATTCGAAATCTATTAAATTTTTTTTTTTTGGGGTTTTCTGGGTTAGGGGAAAGAAGAGTTTATCTTGTTCCTTTAATCCCGACTCATTCATAAAGCAATATGAGGAAATTCAAATCATGTTATTAAGTGTTCAACATCTGTTTTAAATGTTTCAGCTGCTGGGTGTTGATGTTTGTCTTTTTAAACGGTATGTGATCTTCAAAACTCGGATTAGCAATATGAATATCATAAATCTTGTATAATGGTCTGTATAATGATTTTTGATGAACATGAAAAAAGTCATTCTTAGCATATGATTTAATTTCTGTAAATAAGGCATCTTAATGGTCTGTATAATGAAAGAAGCCATTCTTAAGATGATTATATTTGGTTAAATTTATGCAAATTTATTGTCGCTATTGAAATCATGAACTGAGATGTATGGAACAAATCAGTGTAATTGATGGTTGGTTCTGATTATACGGTGATCAGTTCGTGATCTATTCTGAAACCGATAATCCTATATGCGCCTACCAACTGTTGGTTGTTAAGATTGTATATATGGATATTGGTTATAAAGCTTTGATGTGCAATAGACTGTGAAACAAAATCTGAACTTTGAATGTTCATATGGTGATTTCAAGTTCATCGATGTCTGCAATATCAATGAAAACCTTAAACTTAGCAAATATTCTGATCCTTACTGGTGGTAGTAATTACAAGAAGTTGAGGAGGGACATCAACTTGCTATTAACTCTCAATGAGTTTGATATAGCAATTGAAAATCCCAAGCCTGTAATTAGTGATCAAAGCACTAGAGCTGAGAAATCTGATTATGAAAGATGGTCAAGGGCTAATAAGGTAGCATTTTCCATCCTAGAAGTTGGGATGACTGACACTATTAGAGGAGGAATTAAGAAACCAGAGCTTGCTGTGGAATACTTGGCTGCAATTGAAAAGAAATTTAAGGAGTCCGAGAAGGCAGAAGTAAGTCAGTAAATGTCTGTATTGACTCAGTACAAGATAGAAGGTACTGGCTTAATAAGGGATCATATAATGAAGATGTCAGATGCTGCCGAGAAGTTAAACTC
This sequence comes from Malus sylvestris, assembly GCF_916048215.2. Classification (NCBI taxonomy): domain Eukaryota; kingdom Viridiplantae; phylum Streptophyta; class Magnoliopsida; order Rosales; family Rosaceae; genus Malus; species Malus sylvestris. The sequence goes on from NC_062269.1 coordinate 22,773,440, forward strand.
CATGGATGTAAATATTGGAGAGAAGCAACTTGTGTTTATGATCCTTCAAGCACTCCCTGCCAAGTATAGTCAGTTGAAGGTCTCTTACAATACACAGGACAAGAACTGGGACATAGATGAATTGATTACACAATGTGTGCAAGAGGAAACTCGGCAAAAGCAAGAGAAAGGCAAAGAGATCGATGAATCATACTATGTGCAACCTGGAAGAGAGAAGAAAGCATTCAACAATAACAGCTCTTCTGGTTCTGGTAAGAATTCTAAATTCACTAAGAATTCTAGTAAATTCAATATATCTGCTAAAGTAATTGACTCCCCTAGAAAATCTAATAAATTTAAGGCTAAACCTAAAGATGTGTCTAAACTTAAGTGTTTTTGGTCCAAGACTAAAGGGCATTTGAAAGTGAATTGTGAGATTTTTAAAGATTATGTGAAGAGCAAAGAAAAGGAACAAGTACTTGTCTGTGTTGAGTCAAACCTTTGTGAAGTACCTGTTGATTCTTGGTGGTTTGACACTGGATGCTCGGTCCACATAACTAACTCTTTAAAAGGTTTTCAAAAACAAAAGGAGATCGGAAATACTGTGTATCATGTCTATGTGGGGGAAGGGACTAAGGTTGCAGTGCATTCCATTGGGGTAGTGAACTTAAAACTGAATTCTGGTTTTGTTTTACAACTGAAGGATGTGCTCTATGTGCCCAAAATGAGAAGAAACTTGCTTTCTGCTTCTAAAATAACAAAAGATGGTTATGCATTCTATGTTGATGATGTATGTTTGAAAATCTTTAAGAAAAAACCGTTTTGATACAATTTTAGGAACTGCCCTCTTGTCTGAAATTCTCTGGCGTCTAGAGTGTCTAGTTGAGTTTGTTGATCAATCTGTTTTAAATGTCAATTCAAAAAGAATGTTAGAACATGATTCATCTTACATTCTTTGGCATAAGAGGTTAGGGCACATCTCTAAAGAAAGGATTCTTCAACTTTCCAAAATTGAGCTAATTCCCAAATTAGATTCTGCCACTGCAACAGAATGTGTTGATTGTTTGAAAGGAAAAATGACCAACTTTAGAAAACTAGATGCCTGATAAGTTCATATTTATATATATTTTACATCAATTTCACTTGTCTTTTATTAGTTAGTTCCTTATATTTTTGAGCTATTTACTTTCTTTTATTACTTGTCTTTTATAGGATTTGTCTAGCAAAGAAAATAAAAATAGAACAAGTGAAATTTTATGTAATAAATTCGTCAAAACTGTCTGTGTAGATCAGCTTTTAAATAAAATTAAAAAAAAATAATAATGATAAGTCATGATGATGTTTGAAACATCATCATGATTCATGTTTTGTAGGAGAGTGTTGGACGGCAAAAACAAAAGAAAAGGAATAAAGAAGGGAATGATGGAGGAATAAAAAAAAAAGAAAAGAAGGAATAAAAAAAATTAAAAGAAGAATAAGAGAGGGCACGGACAGAGGAATAAGAGAGGTCAGAGGTCAGAGGTCAGAGGAGGAGGAGGCGCAGGAAATTGAGGGCTGCCTTTGGCAGCGTGAGAGAGAGGAGAGACACGCTGACTGGACAGAAGGAAAGGCAGCTCGCAGAGGCAGGACAGAGGGGAGAGAAGGCAAAGGCAAGGAGAAACTGACGGGAGCAACACAGAGAGCAAAGTTTCACTCCATTCTTATTGGTGTTATCTTCTCAAACTCATGTTTAATTTTTGGTTTAATTTGAAAATAATGTGTAACTAAATTTATTTTGGCTAGAGGTTAATTCAAAGCCATGAATATATTTGTAATATGAATTGATTACCTTCAGTTGTGATTTCTGAGTTGTGATTTAATTTGCTTAACTGCTTGATTGATAACTTATTTTTGTATGTCGATTAAGAATGCATACTTAATTTACATGCATGAATTTGATGCTAGAATATAAGTGAATTTCACCTAATCGTTATGAACTTATATTCACAAGTAGTGAAGGTTGTTATCCACAATCGTGTTAAGTGAATTCTAGGCTGGATTAACATGCGTATTCCATAGTTATGAATGCCTAGTCAATGTTTATGATTTCCGTTGAACTTAATGATCTTTGTTGAATGTCTCTATCATGCGTATTCCATAGTTAGGGACTTTGATGAGGAATAATTTGGTTGTAATGCGTATTCCATTCAATCCAATGAATCTAGGGAAATCTAAGAGTTAATTTAAGCGGACCTAATTAACTTGGAACATTGTCATTCACAATTTATTGAAATAACAACTGAAAATCAATTTAGGTTGCATATGTGTCATGTGTGGAGAAGAACCCTCTAGCTAGTCCGTCACCTATCCTTTCACCTTATTTCATGCTTTTGTCAATTCTGTAATTTATTTAAGTTTAATTTACTTCTCGTCAAAACCAAACCCCCCCCCCATTATTAAATTATTTTATTTAGTTAGTTTTCATTGTTGTTAGTCTTTTAATTCAATTTCCGTCCATTTCAGTTCCTAGTGTCTAATTTGATTGTTTTCATTATTTTGAGTCATTCTAAGTGTGTTTCGAGTTATTAGAGTTTTTAGCCTAGTTTTGTGTCCTTAAGTCTTGTTTAATATTTTTAAATTAATTTAGAATAGATTAGCAATCCCTCCTAATCCCCGGTCTAGAACGATATCCTACTTACATCTATACTACAATTGTCAAAAAGAGGGTTTAATTTGTGTGTCAAGTAATTTTCACATCAAATTTTGGCGCCGTTGCCGGGGATTAGCAACTTTGCTAATCCCTTTATTTTTGTTTTTGTTTATGTTTATATTGGTGTTTGTGTATTTTACTTTTGATATTTGATTTATTTTTCTTTCTTTGATTTTAGGTACAAATGGAGCAAGACATGGCACTTGCGACCATTCAAGCTCAATTGGCACAGCTCATTGCTCAATTGACTCATAATGCCGAACGGACCACAATGCCAAGTGTCCCTACATTTGATGTGCCCTATGGGCAAGGATATCAAAGTCCTCAATTTTCTGCAAATGAAGATGTTTGGGGATATCAAGGCCATAACCAATCAAGGGGCAATATGTTTTCCAACGCTTGCAATTCAGATTGGAGAGGTAATTCAGATTATATGTGGGATGAACCTCAACAATTTCAACAAGGTGGATATTGGCAGCAAGACGAGTTCTATTCAAGACCTATGCAGCCACCACAGTATCCCCCACAACAATTCCAATCAAATCAAAGTATGCCCGTGAATTATAATGAAATTCTTGAAGGACTAATTTCTTTGGCGCAGGGTTCACAAAAAGAAGAACAATTGCCGCCATCGGAAGAGTTCTATCAGTGGCCATATGAACCGTCACAGCCACCACAACAATCAACCCAATTCAATTCAGGTACGTCCTTGGATAATGATACACTTAATAAGTTACTCACCTCTTTGAAACAGGGAGTAGAAAATCAAAACCAGGAGATGCAAGACCGAGTCAAAAGAGTGGACAAATTGGATATGCAAGTTGGGCAGATTGTGGAATTCATGGCACAAATTCGAGATCAAAGTGAACTTTCCAACTCAAACATTGCAAATTCAAAGGCAGAAAGTGAAATCGATGAAGCCATCACTTTGGAAGGTGACATGAATGATGAAGCTGTCCTAGAACCATCCAAACACAGCCCGAACATGGATGAATTGCTGCTGCAAGCAGAAGAGGAGGAGGACGACCTGGACAGTTTAGAAGAATTCTTGTTGCAAGCTCCTCAAATCCCTATGTCATCCAACTCAGGTGAGGAAGTTCTAAATTCACTTCATTCTAACATTATTCCACCGAATGTCCTTTGTCCTTGCAGGTTTTTTATTCCAAATATCAAAGAGAGTGAAAAAGACATTGTGGAAGCTTTTCCAAAGGTGCAAAGTGATATCCCAATTCTTGGTGCACCAAAACAAGTTCCCGATGGTATTGAAACGTTCAAAGAACCTTGCACACCAAGAAAAGGGATTCAAGAAAATGAAGTGGTTGAAGCATATCAAGAATACATCCAAGAGGCTGTGCATGAGACAATCAAGCCCAAAGCAGTTGAGTTTGATGACACGGGACAAGCCACAACCATCATAGTAAACCTGGCCAAGTTCAAAGTCCCGGAAATGTTCAACAATGTGGTGTTTGTCATTGAGTTTGTGTCGGAAAAAGAAAGTAAGCCATCTTCTCCAATTTTAATTTTAATTTATACTAACATGTTTCTGATTTTGATGATTCAGGCACCCACTCTTGAATTTAAACCATTGCCGAATCATTTCAAGTATCACCTCCCATTAAAAGATAAATTCCATGCTTTGGAGCCGAGGGGAGTTTAAAGGAAAGATTCGTCCGACTGCGGACGTTAAAGCAAGCGCTTCTTGGGAGGCAACCCAAGCATTCAACTTACACCCTTATCTTTATTGCTTTCATTTTGTTTTGTTTAGTTAGTTGTGTTATTTGGTTGATTTCTGTGAGTTTGTGTTATTTAGTTTAAGTGTGGGGGAAGGTTAAACAAAGTCTTTTTACATTAATTTACATATTTAAAAAAAAAAAAAAAAAAAACATAAAAGTAAAAATATTTTACAATGATGTGTAAACTAATAGCATTCATTGGTTAGGTGGTGCTTCAGTAGTCGGCGGGGCCACGGAAGGAGGAGGTATCGGAGGTTGATCAGTTGGAGCTTCACTACGCGGTGCCGCCCCAGAAGACGAAGGCAGATGCGGTTGGAACAAACCCACAAACCTCCGGTGATCAAGTAAAATCTGACCATCATTTTCCTGCAGCTGGTCAATTTTCTTCTTCATGTTTGTGGCATAATTGTGTGCAAGCTTGTGCAATTGTTTATTTTCATGCTTGAGTCCTCTAATCTCCTCTTTGAGACTCTGTATTTCAGCCACCAACGATTCAACGTGACGGGTTCGAGCAAATAGGCGTTGGGCCATGTTGGACACAGAACCCGCACACTGCACGCTAAGAGCCAGAGACTCCTTAACCGCCAATTCATCAGACCGTCTAGCGAGCAGTCTGTTATCTCTGGGGGTGACAAGGTTCCGGGCCACCACCGCAGCGGTCATGTCATTTTTCATCACCGAATCCCCAACGGTAAGAGGACCAGTAGGGGATATGAAAGATGGGCGCCATATGTTGTCTGGTGAAGGCGGAGCTGCCTCTTCACCAATGTTCAAGTCAAAACGACGATCGGAAGGGCCAGACATTTTCTGAAGGTGTTGAGAAAGAAGAGATCGGACAGATTAAGATTTTGGAAGTTTACAGGAGGGAGCTCAAGTGTGTTGTGGAACAAAATTAACGCCTCTATAAAAAGAAGAAATCAAAGAGGCGCTCCTCAGAAAAAAAAAGAGGCGTCCTCTCGCAAATCGAAGAGTCGGGGCTCCTTTCTCAAAAGTCGGATTCTTTTCTCAAAATAGGCGTTTCATTTCTTAAAATTTGGGCTTGCTCAGAAACCACGAGCCAAACCCCGGATTTCAAAAGATCAATTTGTCCAGACGTGTCGTCACTCGTCACATGCAACTTGCAGCTTTGCGGAAATTACGGGCAGCTTTGTCAGAAAGCGCGTAATTTGTACTATTCATCCATCCACCGACTGCCGACAATGAGTGAGAGAATAGTTCCGGTTGTGAAGAAAAGTCCTATAAGTATTTACCTTCGCCTTCCACAGCAAAGGCACACCCTCTCAGCACTTCTTCATCTCCGAGAATGTATTCCCAAAGAAACCTTTCGAGTTACTCTGTATTCCTTATTCCTTGGGGTACCTCTGCAAACAACCCATCCAAAGCAAAATTATTTCATATCATGAAGGTTGAAAGCAAGAGTATCTCATATCATGCATTCTCCATGTCCTTTTCCTTGTCTTTGTTCTAACCTGCAGGAATGGAGAAATTGCTCTCGAGTACTCGTCTTCCACTGCTGATGTACTTCCAAAGAAGCTGCCACATCTACCTGAAGAACAGATAAGGCAAGCGAAAATGATACCAGCAGCATGTGGAGACAACGTGCAGAAGAAACAAGCAGAGAAGAATGCAGCTTGCACAATCAACCCAGCAGAAGGAGTCTGAGATGAAGAACTAGAGAAGTTGCCACATCTGCTTGGAGAATAAATAAGGAACTGCAACATCACCAAAGAGCAAAGCTTTGCCGTACAATATCATCAAATCATCACTTGCAAGTAAAAAGCTAAGTGTCACCCAGTTCAAGAGGAAAGCTGTGGAAAGTCAACAAGCACGACCAATGATCACTTATTAGTTCTATTCAGTGTCTTTTATCGTGATTTTCAATTTTTCGTTTGCAATTTTTTTTACATTTTCTTGCGTTACTTAACTGAATTATTTCTTTTCTTTGCAGGAATTTTTGGTTATTTCCACCCTTGAAGTTGATTGCAGAATTTTAGCTTGGGGGGGGTCATCGCTTGGTTTTACTGCAAACTAGGGAAGTTTTCAATCCAATTGCTTTATTTTGTTTTTTTATTATTTATTTATTTTATTTTTATTTGCATTATATTTTTTCTGACATTGGGGACAATGTCCAGTTTAAGTTTGGGGGTAAAGAGTATAAAAAATGACCAAATTGAAATTTTTTGTACCTTCAACTACGAACGAGTTTCATTTGTTTCCATGTTGTTGCTTTTTGTTTTCTTAATTAGTTTTGTTTTCTTTTAAAAAAAAATAATAATAATAATAATTTAAAAAAATTTAAAAAAATCGGAAAATTTAAAAATCCAAAAATATTGTCTTGTTTCCCTTATTGTTTTGAATTAGATTTTTGTTAGTTTCCCGACCCAATGATATAATTGGATCAAATTTGAATCATGATTATCAAGAACTTAGTTAACATGTGTTTTGTGAAATTCCTAATTCTCTTGTTAGTTTTGTACATGTTTGATCATCTTTGAAAAAAAAAACCAAATGCACATAGCCTTGTTGATGTGAAACTAAAGCATGACTTAAAACTTCATATGTGAATTTAGTGACCATATACATCCTATGTGAGTTTTTGAGCCTATTGAAAGTGTGTGCATTTTTCATACAATCCTATTTTTTTTATGTGTGATGAACTTATGTGAGATACATCTCTAGAACTTGCGTAACGATCTTTCGAAATGTTTGTCATTGATTGCATGAATTTGGAAATGATAGAGGCATTAGGTTTACCACTATGGCCCAAATAACCATGTTTCCCAAAGAAAAATGATATCATTAGATTGCCAATTTGAGCCGTGTATGTTGAGCCTTTTATTTCTTATCACCAGATATGTCTACCCTTATACCTGAAACATTTTTTCCTTACCCTTTCCAAGCGAGCAATGCGAGATTGTTTTATGAGAAACGTTTGTGAAGTACTTTGAAGGTGTTTGGCAAAAGAATAAGTGTGGGGGTATTTCATGTTTGTATTAAAAAATAAAAAATAAAAAAAAAAAAGAGAAAAGAGAAGAAAAGAAAAAGAAAAAGAAAGATTGTATACAAATGAAATAAAAAGTTTTTAAAGTTTCAGTTTAAGGGTGTGGTTGGAGGTGCTAAAAGAATCGCTGGAAAGATTGAGTTCTTATAAATCTAAACAAAAGAATTGCTTGCAATGTAGCTTGGAACTTGTGTTTTCCTATTCTTTCGTTTCAATAACCCTCTCCCTAAACCTCATTACATCCAATAAAAGTCCTCTTGATTTAAGTTTTGCAATTATGATTGTGGAGATGAGATCTTTATGCAAGCTTATGGTAGAAATTTCACATTTGATTCTTTGAGCGAAACACATTTAAACTAAACACATGTGTGATTGAGTGTATATCCCGTGAGAAGGTTGCTAGTTTGCATATGATGATTTTAAAAATATAAAAATTTTGAAATTGCATTAGCATGGCTATCTTACACACTACACTTCAAGGATGATTCAAAGATTACTGCTAATATTTGAATAAGGAAGATGAACTTGGATTAGTTCCTTGATGCTAGCTATGGTTCTTGATGATTTGTTTTCTTAAATGAAATTCTATGAGGGTCACATAGGGGGAAACTAATGTTTTTCATGTTATTACTTTTTCATGTTTTCTTTGTTTTGCTCGAGGACTAGCAAAAGCTAAGTGTGGGAGTATTTGATAAGTTCATATTTATATATATTTTACATCAATTTCACTTGTCTTTTATTAGTTAGTTCCTTATATTTTTGAGCTATTTACTTTGTTTTTGCGTATTATAGGATTTGTCTAGCAAAGAAAATAAAAATAGAACAAGTGAAATTTTATGTAATAAATTCGTCAAAACTGTCTGTGTAGATCAGCTTTTAAATAAAATTAAAAAAAAATAATAATGATAAGTCATGATGATGTTTGAAACATCATCATGATTCATGTTTTGTAGGAGAGTGTTGGATGGCAAAAACAAAAGAAAAGGAATAAAGAAGGGAATGATGGAGGAATAAAAATAAAATAAAAAAAGGAATAAAAAAAATTAAAAGAAGAATAAGAGAGGGCACGGACAGAGGAATAAGGGAGGTCAGAGGTCAGAGGTCAGAGGAGGAGGAGGCGCAGGAAATTGAGGGCTGCCTTTGGCAGCGTGAGAGAGAGGAGAGACGCGCTGACTGGACAGAAGGAAAGGCAGCTCGCAGAGGCAGGACAGAGGGGAGAGAAGGCAAAGGCAAGGAGAAACTGACGGGAGCAACACAGAAAGCAAAGTTTCACTCCATTCTTATTGGTGTTATCTTCTCAAACTCATGTTTAATTTTTGGTTTAATTTGAAAATAATGTGTAACTAAATTTATTTTGGCTAGAGGTTAATTCAAAGCCATGAATATATTTGTAATATGAATTGATTACCTTCAATTGTGATTTCTGAGTTGTGATTTAATTTGCTTAACTGCTTGATTGATAACTTATTTTTGTATGTCGATTAAGAATGCATACTTAATTTACATGCATGAATTTGATGCTAGAATATAAGTGAATTTCACCTAATCGTTATGAACTTATATTCACAAGTAGTGAAGGTTGTTATCCACAATCGTGTTAAGTGAATTCTAGGCTGGATTAACATGCGTATTCCATAGTTATGAATGCCTAGTCAATGTTTATGATTTCCGTTGAACTTAATGATCTTTGTTGAATGTCTCTATCATGCGTATTCCATAGTTAGGGACTTTGATGAGGAATAATTTGGTTGTAATGCGTATTCCATTCAATCCAATGAATCTAGGGAAATCTAAGAGTTAATTTAAGCGGACCTAATTAACTTGGAACATTGTCATTCACAATTTATTGAAAGAACAACTGAAAATTAATTTAGGTTGCATATGTGTCATGTGTGGAGAAGAACCCTCTAGCTAGTCCGTCACCTATCCTTTCACCTTAATTTCATGCTTTTGTCAATTCTGTAATTTATTTAAGTTTAATTTACTTCTCGTCAAAACCAAACCCCCCCCCCATTATTAAATTATTTTATTTAGTTAGTTTTCATTGTTGTTAGTCTTTTAATTCAATTTCCGTCCATTTCAGTTCCTAGTGTCTAATTTGATTGTTTTCATTATTTTGAGTCATTCTAAGTGTGTTTCGAGTTATTAGAGTTTTTAGCCTAATTTTGTGTCCTTGAGTCTTGTTTAATATTTTTAAATTAATTTAGAATAGATTAGCAATCCCTCCTAATCCCCGGCCTAGAACGATACCCTACTTACATCTATACTACAATTGTCAAAAAGAGGGTTTAATTTGTGTGTCAAGTAATTTTCACATCAATGCCAAAAGAAGTCAAGGGTTGCTTGAAATCATACACACTGATATATGTGGTCATTTTCCAGTCAAAACCATATGTGGAAACAAGTATTTTGTTAACTATATAGATGACTTCTCTAGACTGGGATATACCTTTCTGATTAATGAAAAGTCTGATGCCCTTAAATGTTTTATTGTTTACAAAACTGAGGTTGAAAAACAGTTAGGTAAAGTTATTAAATTGTTAGATCAGATAGGGGAGGAGAATACTTTGGCATGTACATTGAATCAGGATAACAAAAGGGACCATTTGCACTTTACTTAGAGCAAAATGGCATTGTAGCTCAGTATACAACACCTGGGACACCTCAACAAAATGAAGTCTCGGAAATGAGGGATAGAACTCTTATTGGTATGGTGAGAAGCATGATGTCAAGGTCCAAGTTGCCTGGTTTCTTATGGGGAGAAGCCTTGAAGACAACCAATTATATTTTGAATAGAGTTCCAAGCAAGGCAATTCTTCAACACCTTTTGAGTTGTGGCATGGGAGAGTTCCTAACTTCACTTATTTCCATGTTTGGGGCTGTAAATCAGAAGCTAGGTTTTATAATCCTAATGAAAGAAAGCTGGATTCAAGGACTCAGTCATGTTACTTCATAGGATATCCAAAGAAATCAAAAGGATACATGTTCTATATCCCTGAAGGTCACACTCGGATACAAGAAACACATAATGCAGTTTTCTTAGAAGATGAAGATGTTTCAGATCTATCAAGGGAAATTTTTGTTTTTGAAGAAATGGATCAAGATTCTAGTAATACTACACAAACAGGTTATAATCAATTTTTGTTATTTCCTTCAACAAAGTCACTTGCCGTAGAAAACTTGAATGAAGAATTGCCTTCTAGTGGTGAATTGGGTTCGGGCACTGAAAACACTATGGAGACAGATCCAGTCACAATAAATTATGATATCATCACTAAATCACAACATACAGCAGCCATTGAAAATGTATCACCTTTTGAGCCCAGGAAGTCAGCTAGAATAAGGAAGTCGACAGCAGTAAGTGACTATGTTTATTTACAAGAAACTGATTTCGACATTAGGGATATTGATGACCCTCTCTCATACACTCAGGCCATTGAAAGTTCTCAATCAGTTCTATGGCAAAATGCAATGAAGGATGAGTTAGATTCGATGTACAAGAACAAAGTTTGGACATTTGTGGAGTCTAATTCTGAGATCAAGCCTATAGGTTGCAAGTGGGTGTATAAAACTAAAAGAGATCCTCTTGGTCGTATTGAAAGATATAGATCTGGTTAGTAGCAAAGGGTTTTACACAAAGAGAAGGGATTGATTATAATGACACATTTTCTCCAGTATCTTCTAAAGATACTATGCGAGTTGTCATGGCTTTGGTTGCATATTTTGACTTGGAGCTGCATCAAATGGATGTGAAAACGGCTTTTCTCAATGGAGATTTGGAAGAGAACATTTACATGAAGCAGCCGACTGGATTTGTTGAAAAGGGGAAGGAGAATATGGTTTGTAAACTCAATAAGTCGATATATGGGTTAAAACAGGCCTCTAGACAATGGTATTTGAAGTTTGATCAGATTGTGTCTTCACTGGGGTTCGAAGAAAACAAGTTGGATGATTGCATTTACACTAAATATTTTGGTTCGCAGTTTATCTTTTTAGTGCTCTATGTAGATGACATTCTTCTAGCTAGTTCTTGTCTCCAACTGTTACATGTTACCAAAAGGATGCTAAGTGAAAAATTTGACATGAAGGACCTGGGGGAAGCACATTATGTGTTAGGGATTGATATCGTCCGAGATAGACAGAAAAAAAAAAAAGCTTGGTTTGTCTCACAAGGGTTACATTGATAGAGTATTACACCGGTTTAATATGGAAAACTGTAACTGTGGCTAAGTTCCAGTTAACAAGGGGGATAAATTCTCAAAGAATCAGTGTCCGAAAACTGATTTGGAAATTAAGAAGATGCAATCTAAGCCTTATGCTTCACTGGTAGGGAGCCTTATGTATGCCACCATATGTACACGCCCAGACATTGCTTTTATAGTAGGAATGCTGGGAAGGTTTCAAGCAAATCCAGGAGAAGCACATTGGATATCTACCAAAAAGGTTCTGAGATATTTACAAAGAACCAAGAATTTTATGTTGGTTTTTGGTAAGGGTGAATCTTTGGAACTTGAAGGATTCATTGATTCAGATTTGACTGGTGATGTAGATGATAGAAAGTCAACCGGAGGTTATATTTTCATGTTAAATGGTGGTGCAGTTTCTTGGAAGAGTGCTAAGCAAACTGTGATAGCTACATCCACTATGGAGGCTGAGTTTGTAGCCTGTTTTGAAGGAATGAAACAAGCTGTGTGGTTGAAGAACTTTCTGACAGATTTAAAAGTTGTAAAATCGGTTCAGAAACCAGTAAGGATGTTTTGTGATAACAACTCTGTTGTGTTCTTTGCCAAAAAATAACAGAAGAACTTCTGCCTCAAGGTTAATGGATGTAAAATTTCTTAAAGTAAGAGAGGAAGTAAAGAAGAGGATGATTGAAGTTCAGCATATTAGCATTGTTTTGATGATTGCAGATCCTTTGACTAAAGCGCTGCATGTTAAAGAGTTTCAAAAACATGTATCTCGAATGGGAGTATTGGAGAGTCTAGATCAGTGGGAGTAATTGGGCTTTTTCGGAAAACTAGAAGATTGCAATCATGTGAGTAACACACTTTTGGGACTGTGATTATAGTTTTGGTCTAAGCTGGTTTACTTAGTTATGTTTAGTTTGTTAGTTTGTTTTGTACTTTTAATAAGTGTCTTTATCTCAAGGCTTGATACTTCGGTTTGGAGTATTATGGTTTTGATGATGGACTTGTTAGATTCATATGATATTTTAAGAAACAATTTTGTTTGTTTTAAAAGATTATATAGTTCATGAATTTTATTCAATCATTGAAATGTTGTTTTTCATTGAAGATTAATATATGTTATGATCTTTTGAAAAGTGGGAGCATTTTCTGGACTGGTTTTTGTGTTGATCATGAGTCATATTTGCGGATTGGATACATGTGAGTCTTGAATCAATGCTGCTTTTAGTTGTAGCCTGAGATTCCTAATTTCTGTTTTTTGAAATGCAAAGGGACATTGGTCATGATGATAAAATCTTGAATAAGGCTATGTGATCACTTCTTATAATTGGTGAAGGTTGTGCTTGTTCTACGTCTCATGTTCAAGTGGGAGAATGTAAGAATATGAACATGAGTATTCGGTGAACTGGCATTAGCTATTTGGACCGATTAGTATAAGAAAGCCTTATAGGAAGATGAATGTGAGTTCTTGTTGATAGAGGAATCTATCATGGAGATGAACTGATATAGATTAGGAAACATGAGTTGTTTCCTAAGTGGATTGTAATAGGAAATCCTCATTGGATTAGGAGAGGTATATGTATATATATATATGTTGTAATCTCTGCTCTCACAGGCATACGCTCAATCAAGAACTAATCCCTATTCTTAGTTAGAGCATTAAGAGTTCTGCCAGAGAGAAGAAGAGTTGCAACATACAGAGTTTGGACTGTTGCAGCCATGGCGTTTTCCAACGGAGGTTCATCAGGTTAGTGTGAATGCAGTAGTTCATATGAAAAGACTTTGTGCTTTCTTGGTTGTGTTTACTGTGGCTTAAATCTTGATCTTGGCTATATAAATCTTACAGAATAACTAGCGGGATTATAGACATTCCCGACAGGCGTTATCCAAAGAAATAGTTTTTGACAATTATGAAGTTGTACTGTGCTGTTTCGAACATGATTCGGTAATGTTATGCGATTATTTATGGGTCTTTTGGGCCAAATACTGATGTTTACTAGATCAAAAATACGTTTGAAGAGTTGAGACAATTTTTATAATTTCCTATTTCCCCCTTTATTTGGAAGCTACGATTTGGTAAGAATATTTAAACACCAAATAAGTTCTATTCAGATCATCATGTATCAAATATAATTCGAGAGTCTTCTCATGTCAAAAATACTTCGTTTCTAATATAGTTAAAACACTGCTTTGAAGGAAAAACATCGTTCCTAGAAAAAAAATTTCAAGTGTTTAAAGTATTAAGCAACTGCAATGTTTTCAGTGTCTAAAGTATTTCCAAAACGGTGTTTCAAGGAGTTTTTTTCTAGAAACATCGTCTGTAGTTCTTGTTTCTAGGACTTAACCCTAGATAGATTAACCCTATGCCCTTTTCTTTTGGTATGTTTTATAATATCCTCCTTTTTCACCCAATAACTAAGAGCCTATAGACTATTTATTATGATGAGCTTCATTAGGCCCTTATTCTCAAAACCAAACCCTTGAACACACTGTTGGGATTCCACGTTGAAAAAAAGACTTTGCGTGTATTTGTAAAGATATGATCACGTGTTAAGTTTGAAAATTAACTGGCATATGAAGGGATGTTAAAAGTTTGAATTCCACATTTAGGAAAAAAATGACCTAGACTATATTTCAATAAACAGAATACAATTAATCACTAACTAACTATCTGAAGTAGTCAATAACAGTTCTACAGGAAGATGATATGTGATTAACAAACTTCGGTAACAATTTTACAAGTACATGGCATGTGATTAACAAACTTTGACTGAGAAGTGACTTGATGCGATTATTCTGTTTTGGCAATGAGTTGGCATCTGATGTCGAAGATACCATATCTGTATCACTTCTGATTTCTCTGAGCGACATTGGTTTGAACTCAACCAAATCCAAAAGTCGGCAATTTGTGTTCACGGGTTGTCTTGTGTGGACATGAAAATGTTTAGATCTAATCCGAGTATAACGCAACTGTAACAAAAATACGATTATCGCCCACCCAAATTCGTTTCTTCGTGGTGGCTTTCGAGTCGGATTGTATTGCCACAGCTAACGGATAGTATCAACATATTTAGGAATTGGGGGGCAAAAGGAAACAAAGTAAAAAAGTAGACAAAATAAAAGAATAATCAATTATTAGTTAGTGACGTTCTCTCATACATAACCAATTTCCCTTCTAATTTAGGTTTTAGTCTTTTGGAGTAGTTGAAACATGAGCAAATGCATATACCAAACCAAAATGAATGAAAAGCCTTTTTAGCACTTCGCACGCTATATTAGCTCATTCATGCAATATGCTCCTCCCATATTTACCAAGCCATAATTACCCAAAAAGACGAAAAAAAGAAACACAAAAAGTAATTAATTAGTTTGTTTAGGTTTTTTATTCAGTTCTCTCTCACGCTACACTCATGCATGGCCTGCAGTTCACCTACCAAACTCATTCCATATAAAAGAAACCTTTGTGAAATGCAAGAGCCTCCGGTTGTTTTACTTGATTTGATTAATTAATTGACTAAAGTTATGGATGTCTACCTTTGCTTTATCTGCTTCCTCTCTTTGGTTTCTTCTTTCATTCTCATCTCGTTTTTCTTACTGAAATGTCCATGCAAAAGAGGTATAGCCATTTTTATTTTTCTCAGTTCTTGTTATGTCTTTAGTAACTCTGTAAGATTTAGCAATTTGAAACTAATTTTTTCCATTTTTGTGGTTCGGTTTTTATCAATTATTTGCAGGTGGCATGAACATCCTCCTGGAAAGTGAAGACCAAACTAGTACAAAAACATGTTTGCGCGACGGACACTTGCGCGACGCATAAAATTTCGTCGCGCAAAATGTTTTTGCGCGACGCTAAATACAAAACGTCGCGCAAAGTAGCTTTGCGCGACGATACTTTGCGCGACGTAGGTGTACGTCGCGCAAAGCTGTTTGGCGCGACGAATGAGTACGTACGTCGCGCAAAATAGCTTTAAGCGACGTACAACTACGTCGCGCAAAGTATCGTCGCGCAAAGCCACTTTGCACGACGTTGGATACGTCGCGCAAGAGTTTGGCGCCAAACTAAGAATGTTTTACCGCTTTTTTCCCAAGTTTGCGTGACGCATGAGCACTTACGTCGCGCAAAACAACTTTGCGCGACGTACATGGCGTCGCGCAAAGTCGACGACTTTTTTCTCTACACACAGGGGCCTTTTTCTTCACACTCAACATCTCTGTTTCACTCTCTATCTCTCTCAACCTTCACATCTTCACCTTCAAGTATTGTATTTATTTGATTAGTTAATTAACTATTTATTGATTACATTTATGTTTGGATTTTTTTATTTTTGTGTATTTATGTTTTTCTTTAATTATCTTTGTCAATGCTTATTTTTAACAAGTTGAGTTTTGGTTTTGAACAATTGAATGAGTATAATGAATGACTATGAGTATGAAGGATTTTGATAGGTTTAGGGAAACAAAGGCTAAGAAACTGCAAATTGCTCAGTTAACTTGATCTAATTTAGGGATAGATTGATGTGTGCTAAAAAATGGATAGATTTCATTTCTCACCAAATTGGGAGGAGGAAATTAGAATGTTAGAGATTTAGAGAAGAAGCCAGTTTATAGCTTTGTCAAACCACTGTTCTATTACGTGGTTAGTAATCATTTTAGGTGTATTCTTTACCCTTTATGATTTAGAATACGTAGTCTCATCATATAGGTCCTTAAACAATAATTTTAAGGTAGGAGTGGAAGGGGTAAACAAGAAGTTAAAACTGTGGAACATAGAAATTTTGGGTGATGTCTATATGGAATCGTCCCATTTTTTTGGTTGAAGGATTAATAGTTTGTATCTATTATATTTAGTTTCATTAATTATTGTGATTTAATTTATTTGTATGCACATATTTTTGTACATCAAGTACAAAATTGTTTTGTGTTTTACGAAGTTAATACTACTTAACTTCGTACACTTTTTTCAAGAAAAGCTTAGTTTTACGTTTGAGAATCTGTTGGATTTCGTGTATGGATGCGAAAGCATGATTGCGGTCCAATTAATTCTTGAATTGTCCCATTTTTTGGACAGTAGATTGCCCTTTCATTTGCTGTGGTTTGCTGAATGATTCTTATTCTTGCCTTCTCATTGTTCCGATATTTATGTAATTTTACTTTACCGCCCCTTTTTTTCTCTTAATGTTTTGTATCCGTTGAATAGGTATAATTGACCAAGAAGGTCACTGAACAAGTAAGACTGCTAGCAAAGAATGAAAATGAGGAACATACAAAGACAAGCCCAGATGAATAGCAGTGCACCATGTGTTACCCCTGCAGGCTAGGTTGAAGGAGATTATTACTTATGTTTTAAAGGGGTAATAACTGTGTAATGCTAAAGAATACAATTCCTATCTTTCGAGCAAATAAAATAGCAATGCACCATGTGTTATCTAATGATACATCAACTCTTAAGTTGTTGAGTTGTTAACATGATTAGATTTTGTGGTATCCACTTATGTAAATTTTTTAAATTGACGATCGAATCTTTTTGTTGTATTCATATAGGGTCAATGAGTGTAGCTCTAAAAAATCATCAAAATCGGAGTTAAAATAACCGTGAAATTGTGATTTTTCGTTTATAACCGTCGAAAAATTTTGTCCCGTTACTTGAGTTCTGACTGTTTGTTTTTTGCGATTTTTGGCGAATATGATATCAAAATATATACAAACAAGTTTGACGGTTTAATCGTTGAAACTAATTACGTACAATGCGTTTCCCATCAAGTTCAATGATATATATATATTTAGTAAGTAGATTTTAATTTGGGAAGTGTTATTGGCACTTCAAATATAGAAAGTTTGGAGTGTAGAATGTGATTTTTTGAGTGCTAATAACAATTCCCTTTAATTTATTTATTTTGTACTCATAAGCAAAATGGCAAAAGGAAAAAAAAAACAACTTTGCGCGACGTAGGTGTACCTACGTCGCGCAAAGTTGTTTTGTGCGACGCTGGTGTACCTACGTCGCGCAAAGTTGGTTTTTTTTTTTTTTTTTTTTTGCCTTTGGCTTTTCTTTTGGGGTTCTTGCATTGCATTTTTCTTTTGTGATATCTACTTGTGTAAATGTTTTAAATTGACGATCAAATTAGTTCATTGTATTCATATAGGGTTAAAGAGTGTAGCTCTAAAAAATCATCAAAATCGGAGTTAAAACTACCGTTAAATTGTGCTTTTTCGTTTGTAACCGTCGAAAGTTTTTGTCCCGTTACTTGATCTTTGAATGCTTTTTTTTTGCAATTTTTGGCGTACAAGATCTCGAAGCATATACAAATACGTTTGACGGTTGGATCGTTGAAACTAGTTTCGTACAATGCGTTTCCCATCAAAACGATACATTTACTAACACTTAAGAGTTTATTTATACTTTCATCAAGTATAACATAAGACTTTATGGTATCCACTAGTGTAAATATTTTAAATTAAAGATCGAATTAGTTCATTGTATTCATATAGGGTCAAGGAGTGTAGCTCTAAAAAATCATCAAAATCGGAGTTAAAACTACCGTTAAATTGTGCTTTATCGTTTATAACCGTAGAAAAGTTTTGTCCCGTTACTTGATCTCTGAATGTTTGTTTTTTGCGATTTTTGACGTATGCGATCTCGAAGCATATAAAAATACATTTGACGGTTGGATCGTTGAAACTAGTTTCGTACAATGCATTTCCCATCAAAACGATACATTTACTAACACTTAGTGTTTATTTATACTTTCATCAAGTATAACATAAGATTTTGTGGTATCCACTATTGTAAATATTTTAAATTGAAGATTTAATTAGTTCATTGTATTCATATAGGGTCAAGAAGTGGAGCTCTAAAAAATCAACAAAATCGGAGTTAAAACTACCGTTAAATCGTGTTTTTTCGTTTATAACCGTCGAAAAGTTTTGTCCCGTTACTTGATATCTGAATGTTTGTTTTTTGCAATTTTTGGCGTACACGATCTCGAAGCATATACAAACAAGTTTGACGGTTGGATCGTTGAAATTAGTTTCGTACAATGCGTTTCCCATCAAGTTCAATGGTATATTTATTTACTAAGTAGATTTTAATTTATTTATTTTATACTTATAACACTTAAGAAATTGAATGATATATATGTAAAAAAATTTATTGTGGGTTTTTATTAAAAAAATATATTATTGTGGAGTTTATGTAAAAAAAATTTGAATTTGAAAGGAGTAAAGTCACATTTGCAATAATTTTTATAATAATTAAAAAAAAAAAAAAAAAACCTTGCGCGACGTCAAATTGTAAACCTACGTCGCGCAAGTTGTGAAAATTTGGGCGGAACAATAGTGAAAAATGGGCGCTTTGTTTTCAATTTTCCAAGTTTAATTGGACCTCTCTTCCCTCTCGCTCATCTCTCCCTCTTTCTTTCCCGTAGCCCTCTCACTTCCCCCTTTCCCGTAGACCTCTCTTCCCTCTCGCTCATCTCTCCCTCTTTCTTTCTTTCCCGTAGCCCTCTCTTCCCTCTCGCTCATCTCTCCCTCTTTCTTTCCCGTAGACCTCTCTCTCCTCTTCGCAAGCTTTCATCTTCGGCCATGCCACTACGGGCAGCCACCCGAATCTCGAAGCCGACGCGAATCAAGTCCCAAAATCAAGGTAAGGGTTTTTTATTTTCGAAGGGTTTTGTTATTTAGCGTTCAAATTGCATGTTATTTAGGGTTTCTGATAAAATTGGATGTTGGTTCTGGTTTGCAGAGGGGTTGATGGGTTGCAGGTAGAGAGAGGGATCACACTCTCAGTCGCTACCAGAACCTTTTCGTTTCTACTCCTGCTGCAATTCAATTTCACCTCATCGTTTTTTCTCCGTTCTGAGAGAACGGTTCGCGCGACCATACCGGAAGCATCACAGCGCCTCAGCTCAAGGTCCTTCTTCTTCGTCTTCATTCTTTTGGCCCAAAACTTCTCAAAATCCCCAATTTTTGTTTTGTTATATGTAAACAGGGTTTCTGTAGAAGTTTCAAATTGAGTGCTTAGTTGAAATGGGGTATTTGGATATGAATTTTTTTTTGCTTTATTCTTTTTCTCTTCCCCTATACTTCCCAAAATCCTAATTTTTGCTTTTTTATATGTAATTTTTTTTACGGGATTTCTCATAATTTCAAATTTCAATGTAATTTTTGTGTGAAAATTTTATTGCTTTTTTATGATGTCGTCTTGGTTGATTGACATTTGCTTATTTGAAATGGGTATGTTGGATGTCAAAATTTTATTGCTTTTTTCTTCTTCTTCCTCAAATCCCCAAGTGCTTATTTTGTGTGTTCTTTCGATTTCTGAGTTTAATTAATTGGTGCACTTTTCTGAGTTTAATATCATCAATATAGTGCTTCTTAATATATATCGTCAAATATGTAATATTGAAATATGATGCTATGAAATGTTTAAGATATTGACAGTATAGTACATTAATGCAATCTCTTTATCACACCCTGCAATTCATGAAGTGTAAGCTTGAGATATGTATCCTTGTAGTTTTTACAAGAAAGTTAACTTTATCCTTTCTAGGAACATTCCTACCCTGGTGACATTTTCGCTGTATTTCTGATGGATTCCAGATTTCTAGTGGATTTAGCGTAGGGTTTTCGTTGGATTGTGGTCTTAGTGTGGTGAAGAAAAATCAGAGGACAAGGAGGGGAAACTTATGCTTCAAGACGAAACTAAAGTTTTAACCTATTCCAGCTTCATTTTGATCTAGGTAGAGATATATGAATAGATTAGTAATCTCGATGCTTTTAGATTTAGTAAAGAACTGTTTGTTAATAAATTATCTTGAATCAATTATTTTTGAAACATTTTTTATTCTGGTTATTACGTACATCTTCAAATTCCAGTTCAAGATACTTTAGGGTTAAAGATAGACTCATTTGAAGACTCAAATTTCTAGTTGAGTTGTTACCGGAGGACATATTCAAATTTCCTGGTGATGAGACCGCTAAGCAGCTTCATGTAAGTATATGTAATTGTTATTATTCTTATATGTATGAATCGTTCAAATATTATTTATATTATGTTATTAAACATTAAATGTTTTTTTCTTTATTATTACAGGTTGCTATGGTGGAACAACGCTTTGCTGTTCTCCAAGAAGCAACATCGCAGCTTCCCCCGGAGACCCCGATCGAGGATGTCACGGTACCTGAGGATGCAGGTTTTCAAATCCTGACTAATGTAATGGATCAGAACTTCGGTCGTCGTCATGGCAAGGTTGTTCGGTGTATGGGGAAAGCGCGAGTTCGTGAGACGGGTGCCTCTTCTTCTAGATCGAACACAATAGAGGTCAGTGCATTGAAGGAGGAAGTGACAACCCTAAAGGGTCAGCTTGCGGTCCAAGGCGAGAAGATGAAGGCTCGGGACGAGCAGATGAAGCCCCAGGAAGAGCAGATTAGGGCCCAGGGCGAGTAGATTAGGGTCCAGGGCGAGAAGATGAATGCTTATGTTGGGCACGTGAGAGACTTTGTACGAGCCATACAGATGTCCGGTCTCCAAATCTCGCTACCAGAACCTGAACTTGATACACCTTCAACCTTCGAGCCATTTCACCCAGCCGATACCTAGTAGCCTGATGAATCAAACCTAGAAGACTACTTTTAGTTTTTTCTTTTTTTTTTGTTCGAACATCTTGTATGTATATTTTCATATATTTTATAATTAAATACTTTTCCTTAGTTAATGAATTATTTATAATTTAATTACAATATTTATTAAAAAATTTAAAAATAATATTTTTGATCAAAACATAAAAAAGGGGTTTGCGCGACGAAGATTCTACCTACGTCGGTTAAAGGCACCTATGCCACTTTGTGCGACGCATGTCCTTACGTCGCGGAAAAAGGTTTAGGTGGCTTTGCGCGACGTAGCCTACGTCGTGCAAGGTGGCTTGGCGCGACGAAGAAGAAACATACGTCGCTCAAAGCCTCTTTGCGCGACGTAGGCTGCGTCGCGCAAAGCCACCTTGCGCGACGCATGTTTCATCTTCGTCGCGCCAAGCCACCTTGCACGACGTAGGCTACGTCGCGCAAAGCCTCCTTGCGCGACGTAGGCTGCGTCGCGCAAAGCCTCTTTGCGCGACGCATGTTTCATCTTCGTCGCGCAAACCCTTCTGTCACTGCCTTGCCGCGACGGTTATCGCGCGACGAAGGTGCGTTGGGCTAAGTTTTGCGCGACGTTTTTTGACTTTGCGCGACGAAGGACCTACGTCGCGCAAAGTGTTTTTTTTACTAGTGAAAGGTTATGATTAGCTACTCTCTCAATTTCTTCCTTTCCCCAGTGACTTTTTTTTCCCCCTTTTTATAACGTTTATTGATGAACTGATTGTTGTTGCTGTAGGAATGGGATAGGGCTTCAATCAAAAAACTTTGAAGCTGAAATGGAGAGAAGGAATAAGCTTTGCCACAGACTCCATTTCCTTCGCACTTTGGTTCCTAACAATACTGGGGTGATGATCAATGGGATTAATTTTTTATTTTAATTTTCAGATTAGTATTATTAGCATTTTCAATAGACAATAATAATACAGTATAATGGGAAATTGCGCTGACAGTTTCTATGTTAATGAATAGTTGACCATATGTAGTAAAAATGTGATTAATTAGTACACTGTCACATCTTGTTGTCAGCTAATGTGAACACAATCTTTAACAGAACTCTAATGGAATGTCTAATCATCTTGATTCTTAGAAGGACAGGGCTTCAATCATCGGGGACACGATTGTGTACGTGTCCAAATTGGTGAGGCAAGTAAAAGAACTTCAAGAAGAGCTTGAACGTAACTCAAATAATGAAGGATCAGCAAAGGAAACTAGTAATGTATGTGGAAACGATGGCAATTTACAATCAGATATTCTGAGTCAAATTGAAACTATCATTGCAAACAAACCAGTAAATGAAAAGATGGAGGTACAGACTTAATTAAAATCTTACGTTCTTTTAAATTTGTATGTATATTTGGATTGCTGTCTTAGGTAATTAACATTATCTAAATTAAATTAATAAAGCATTTCATTATATTTTTATTCATAAACTAATAACTACATGTTTGATTATGCAGAAAAATGACAGCACCAGTAAAATCGTTCAAGCTGATCACGTTAATTAAGGACTCTTTGCTGGAGATAACTCGGAAACTGTCAATGGAATCCATCATAAGGGTGGCCTGAGACGATGGCTAAAGCATTATGGAATGGGACATCACTGGATCACTTCTATCAAGATCATTATCAATAAGGCAATAACATGCACCACCTCTACAATTACCATACTTCGTAGTACCACTTACAACATCTTTATAATTAGTTGATTATTATCTACTCAATTCATGTATGAATTAATTAGGCACGTATTCGGTTTCTTTCACTTCATGTAGTACGAACTTAATTATAACGGTGATTTTAATGCTTCATGTTGTTGATTTTTAAAGGTTGCACTTGGTGTGATGGCAAGTGCCTTCGTCCATGAGTGGTAGGTCTCGGGTTCGAGACTTGGGAGCAGCCTCTCCATAAATGGGGGTAAGGCTAGCCGACATTCACCTCTCCCAGACCCTCCGTAAAGCGGGAGCCTTGTGCACTGGGTACGACCTTTATGTTGTTGATTTTTCTTCTATTGGTGGAGTTGGAGTTCGAACATATAGCAAAAATAAGTTAGAACTTTTCGAAAATAACACTAAAATATTTTGTGATTTAGAACTTCGCAAGACACACACATACAGAGCTCACAATTTAGTAGAAAATGGATATTTTTAATTCCTATAGTACTCTCATTAAATTTTAAAATTGACATTATTTATCCTCCTACACACATTTTTTCCTTAGAGAATAAAGTGGCTCCCACCACCTGCCATTACAACCACTAACCTTAGATCACCACCACCTTTGCCACTGTACGTTGTTGCCACAACTACCACCACCACAATCACAACCACCATTAAGCATATCAGTGTTGTCATTACAATTACCATAATCGTGACCATCACAAATAAACAAGTATGGAAGCTATAATTATAAACCACGATCAAATTTATGGAAGTTTTGAGTCAAACTGAAACTTTCATTGCAAACAAACCAGTAAATAAAAGGATGGAGGTACACACTTAATTAAAATCTTATATTCTTTTAAATTTGGACGTATATCGGGAGTGCTCTCTTAATTAGGTAATAAAAAAAACTGTGAAATTCAATGCGGTCACAACTGGAAGTAACTCGGTTAGATGGGAATAAATTTTCTGTGACTAATATGTGAGCATAAGCCAGGAGGGTTTGTGAGATTGATGGACGCATTGGATAATTTAGGCTTGGAAGTAAGTTATGTAAATGTGACTAGCTTGAAAAACCTTGTCTCAAATGTCTTTAAAGTACAGGTAATTAACATTATCTAAATTAAATTAATAAAGCATCTTATTATATTTTTATTAATAAAAATATAATGTTTATGCAGAAAAATGACAGTGAAATAGTTCAAGCTGATTATTTAGGGACTCTATGCTGGAGATAACTCGGAATCTGTCAATAAAATCCATTA
Source organism: Malus sylvestris (assembly GCF_916048215.2). Lineage (NCBI taxonomy): Eukaryota > Viridiplantae > Streptophyta > Magnoliopsida > Rosales > Rosaceae > Malus > Malus sylvestris. The sequence goes on from NC_062269.1 coordinate 22,797,585, forward strand.
AAAGGTGTGACCTGAGATGAAGGCTTAAGCATTGTGCAGCCACAGTTAACTTTTATCATGACCATCAGCATAATCATTACCAAGTTACCAACAACACCATCTCCACATATAACTAGTTGATCACAGTCTAAATCTACTAACTAATGTGTAACATTGGACTAGGCCCATTCGGTTTCTTTCCCTTTGATCTACGATAATAATGACGTAGTATGAGCTTAAATACATAATGGTGATTTTTAATAGGAGAAATTCAATTTTCATCCCTATTTTCTATATTTCATTGATTAAAACCTTATTTATTTTCAAATTTTTATTAGGGTCCTTGGGTTTTAATTAACGTCATTTATTTAGTGTTAGAAACATTACATTTAGTATATTTATATTTATGGCTAAACTTTTTATCATATATTTCTATTTGTAGTTTGTACCCATTTTTAATTTGCAACCTTTTTTAAATTGTACCGATTATCTTTTAAATTTTAATTTGTACCCATATATTAATTTCTTTTTGTCCCTTATTTTTTAAATTTTTATTTGTATTCATAATTTTTTTTAACCTTTTATTTGTATTCATAATTTATTTATAATGTACCCATTTTCCGTTACAAATGTACCACTTTATTATATGCAAAATGTATCTTTTTTTTGTAAGTACCATTTTTATGTAAAATGTACCCATTTTTTAATGTAAAATCTATTTATTTTTTTTAGTCTAGAATGTACCATTGTTTTTTACATAAAATGTACCCATTTTTTGCTATATAAAACGTGCCTTTTTTTGTATAAAATGTATCAATTTTTTTATGTAATATGTACCCAATGTACCAATTTTTTAATTGTAAAGTGTAGCCTATATAAATGTACCCATATTTTATAAAAATAAAATAAAATCCCATTTTTTTTATACCTAGAATGCACCCATAAGCAATTTTGAATAATTGAATTGGTAGTGTAAATGAAAGCAAAAAAAAAAAGGTTGAGTTTTTATTGGTATTATTGAATCTTTTTTATTATTATGTCATTTATGTGGTATGGGAGGGACTTCAATTAAAAACTTAAAATGACACACCTCGACCTAAATCAAGGCATGTTAGCCGTCACATGAGAGTGACGTAACCATGTGCACAGTGCGGAAGCAATAATGATATAGAGAAATATGAGTAAATAAAAAATCCAACTATTAGCAGTACTAATTAAGATAAGGTGCAAGTGCGAGATTAAGTGTGAAATACACAATCAGAGCATAAGTAGCCTAAGTGCAGTCCAACTAGACAAGTACTAATTATACAACACCCAAGGATGATCCTACATTTATGATGTTCTGTCAGAACCACCGTCGAAATCCTCGAGAACCACCAAAGCACTTCTACCTAAAACTTGGAGGGGCGCAAAACAGAAAGTGTGAGTGGGCAAAAACAAAGCTTTTCAAAATCATTTCATTTCTCAAAAATTCTAACCCCTCGCCGTAAAACCTGTATAATTTCCCAGAGAATATAATATATACTATATCAGAAATCATGCTCAGGATGAAAATCCATAGAAATATACCATGCCAAAGTATCTCAATGAAATGCCATAAGTAATTCAGTTAAATATATCAATGCCAGATATCATATCAGCCGAATTCACCTAACGTTACCTGCACGGCTGAGTATATAGCTCATAACCAATCTCAACCATATCAAATCCTGCACACAAGTCAGAACCACCTAAAGTGGTCTGTACGACAAGACTAGGTGTAAAATAAATATGCTCTAGTGTTACGATCACGTGAAGGCTGTGCGAATGATCGCGGGTCACCTACGAGTTGGAACCACCTAAAGTGGTCTATACAAGAAGTATGTGCACCTAACTTGGATCCAAGGTGAGCATATGGTGCGGGAGGTGAACATCACGTGAAGGACTGTGCCCTAACTCTGGGCGGGAGCACTAAACACTGGGGTGCAGGTTTATGAGCTCTCAATACATCACATCATATTTCGCATAACTGAAGTAATCTCGTATCTTTAATTTATAAACATACATGTGCGTCCGCAACACCAATCATAAATATATGCAACTACTAATGCATAAATAGGCAGATACTTTGTATGGCATTTCAAAACGTATAATCATTCAATTTTATTTTCTGGGAAAAATCTCAAGTATATAGCTATATACGGAAAACCAAAAGCCCACTCACTGATATGTCGAAGGGTCGTAGCCCCCGAGCCTCGATTGATGGTGCTCGTCCTCCGGATAGGTCACACCTATATGCGAAATAACTAAATAAACGTTATTTAAAGCACATACACAAAACTAGGAAATAACTTCTCATACAATGCTCAAATGGGGTGTTTGAATATACCAACGTGATCTACTCAACACCACGAACATCCCCATATTGTTAGAAAAGAATTTCCAACCACCCACGCACCGGCTAAGGCACGGCCAGACGCACCCCCACGCTCGGCCAACCCTGACGGAAACTTAACTGCCGTTAGGAATATTCCGTTAAAACCTTAACAGAAATTAATGGCGTTACCTGACGCCGTTAGAATATTCCATCAAACTTGACGGAATATTCCCCTTCGTCTTCCTTGGTTCACCGGAAACCGTCGTCGGCGCCGCTGCGATCGCAGGTTTCACTTTCAAGCCTTGAAACCCACAAAATCTCACCGGAGAAACCTCGATAATCCGGCCAAAATTTGAAACTCGCAAACTGGGACTTCCTGACGTCCAAAACACTCTAATTTTCTTCTCCAAGCTTTGTGAAGACGTCCTAAAGCTTCCTAGAACCTTAAAATTCACTGAAACTTCCACGATCACGACTGCATGAACAATAACCCAAAACTGGGTTCTCGAGAAAATGAGGTCTTCACGTCCAACCAATGCTAAAGATCAACTCCTAAGGTTGCAAGGAGCAAGAAAACAACTTCCAAAACCCCGATCCGTGAATGGATAGCTAGGGTAGGAGTTGTCTGTATGGTCGTACGGAGAATGGAGAAAAACCGAGAGGGAAGGAGAGAGAAAGGTCAACGGGGAGTTTGGGTGTGTGTGTGTGTGGTCCAGTTTGGGCTACCAATCAAAACAAACAAAAATCTCTTTTCTAATTGGGTCCAAACACTTAGGAAAAATTTTAATTGGTCCACAACCAAAACCTAAACCACACAACACCACAAACGTTCAAGGGTACTTTAGTCTTTTCACACCACCAAAAAAATAATCCGGGACGGGCTGTCACATAAAATGTATAAGGTTTGAGTTTATAACAGTTAGGAACCAAGGACCGCAACTAAACTATCCCTTTTTAATACTTCATATTGTTGTTGTTTGACTTTTTATTGGTTGTTAAGTTTTCGCAAGATATTTATGCGTGTAGTAAATTATAGTATAAGAATCTACTTTGAAGCGTCATACTATTTATTTAGTCTCATAAGCTTATTTTACTAAATTCTTAGTGCGACAAGAATATAATAGTTTTAGTCGAACTTCGAAAACTGATTGAAAATCATGAGTTATAGCTCAAGAGTTTTTTAAGAAATGCAATTGTTGAGTTTTCACATGATATTTTAATGCGAAGTAAAATGTTATAAGCCGTTGAAACAATTTCATCATTGATTGAAGCTCATATGCATGTTTGGTTAAGTTTTTTTAGTGATTTTATTTGATTTACTGAGTCTCATAAGTGTAAAACGTAAACCCAAAGAACTTCGCAAATTTACTATTTATTCACAAAAAAAAAACATGAAAATCAAACTCGAAATTTAACAAGTTTTATGAACAATGCAATTGCTGAGTTTTTGTAAGAATTTTTGCGTGCGTAGAAGAAATTTTTTATAAGCCATTTGGAAGTGAACTTAGAGCATCTCCAAAGGAGATGTCAAATTGACTTGCCAATTTGACATATTGTCAATATTTTCCTTCCACCTGGTATGCCAAATTTTATTGCTTCATTTATGTTTTTTATTTTAACAAAATAATAAAAGTTGGGTTGTTGCTAGTTTAAAAATAATAAAATAATACTTAAATATGCTAGTATTTAAGGTAAGGCTAGTGAAATGCCTTTGGAAATAGCAAAAATCAAATTTGAAGACAGCTTCAAATTTGACATCTCTTTGTCTATGTCAGTTTAGCCTTCTTTTTCATGTCATATTTGACATCTCAGTTGAAGTAAATTGTATGTCATTTGTTACCGTTATATGTCTATGTGGCATTTTTGACGCTTTTAGAGATGGTCTTACTATTTGTTGAGTTCCATAAGTATTTTTTGTTCGATTTTCAAGTTGAAAAAATAACTAATAATTAAAACACTGGTGCGGGCTAGAATACCAATAAATTTTAACAAACTTATGACGTAGAAAAAATATCATAAAAATTAGGTTTTAGTGTAGTTTTAAAGATCTTCGAAAATCAATCTAAAAGCGTGAATTATACCTCATATTTTTTGTGCACAAAGCGATTGTTGCCATTTAGAAAGATCTTTTGCAATTTTATCATTTACTGAGTCCCACAAGACACAAAAAAGTTTTTAGCAAAATAGATTAAAAACAGCGAGTTGTAGCTCATAATTTTTGTAAACAACGACCTTTATGAGCCATTTGGAAGGGGTCTTCCATTTAGTTGAGTCCAATAATTATTTTTATTTAAACTTTAGGCTGGAAAAGAGAAAAATAAACTAAAACTACTAGCAAGGCCCTTCAAGAGCTAGAACTTTTCTGCAATGTCCTGGATGATTTTTTTTTTCTAACAAACTTATATTCCGGCAAAAATGACACGAACTAAGTTTTATGATGATTTTGTAATAGTTTTTATGAAACTTTACAAAAATGACTATAAACTGCGATTTTATAGCTCATAGTTTTTGTGAATTATTTGGCCACTAGGAGTGCATGAAGGGCTTCATATCCTTAATTAGGCTCAATTTCGTAACTTCGTAGACAAACAGAGCTAGCTCGCATTTGTTTTGCGAAACTATTTGAATGAAATGTTCACAAATATATGATTTCCGTTTTTAGTATAAAGCATTTGGGAGTAGTTGAAACATGAGCAAATACATATACCAAATCAAAACGAATGAAAAACTTTAGCAATGTTACTTACCACTTTGCACGCTATATTAGCTCATGCATTGTGCTCCTCCCATCATTACCCCAGCCATCCTCCTTAATTATCCAAAAATAAAAAATAAAAACAATTAGTAACTGATTATTTAGTGATTAATTGAGCTCTCTCTCTCTCATGAATGGACTGTAGTTCACCTGCCAAGTTCTCTCCATATAAAATGTGTTTTGTTCTTGGTTTTATTGAAAGCTCCAAAAATATATAATAGGTTTTAGAATGCTTGTTTTGTTCTTCTGAGTTTGCTAAAGTTTTGGATATGATGATTGTGCAGTTAAATATAGATGCCAACTGAACTGATACTCTTGTTAGACGAAGTCAACAGTTGGTTACCACCAACGTCTCTTGAGGAGTTGTGCTGTGCTTAGAAGTCTTATCTCCTTGTTTGTAGGATTTCATTTCGAATTAGGGGTATTCGCTGATTTACCCCCTAAACTTGTAAGAAATAGTCAATTTCCCCCCTGAACTTTAATTTTAGCCAATTACCCCCATAAACTTGTGTAAATCACCAATTTACCCCCTACCGTTATATTTTAGAATTTACCATCCAATTCGATCACGTGCTCTGCACATGCTAATGGTGTGAGGACAAAATGGTAATCATACACCACAACCAAACCTAATCGTTGTTGGGTATATGGAGAAGCAAGGGAAGGCGAGCCACAAAGAATTGGGCATTCTAGGGTTACAGTCTGAGAAAAGATATGGAGAATAGACGGTGAAATCAACAAATTGCTACCAAATATTGAAGGTATTTTAAGTTTTGAAGTTGAGAACGATAAGTATCATGGTCAGGGATGGTGGGCATCCTCCAAGATACAGTAAGTCTTCACTTTTTCTTTTTCAGTTTGTTTAATATGTGAAAGGTTTGCTTTGTGTGCTATTTTTCCAGTCGTGTGTGTATATGGGGTCCCTTGATTGTTTTATTCAGTTCTGCGTCCCACACCCTCCCACCTTAATCCCAGCCCAGCCACACCCACACGCCATTCAACCTTTTAAATTTTTCAAGAAGGGGATGGGAGAGAGCATGGCCCTGATGTGGATCTAACTTGTGTTGTTGAGTCAAGGTATCCTCGTATTTAGCAAGAAACACCATTTGCTGAGTCTCTTAATTTACCTTCTCTAAGCTACATAATCTCGAATTTGTTTACTGTATTATGGTCTTTTGATTTGCTATACAGTATTTTATTTTTTTGTTTGTTTGTTAATGAACTCTTTTGATTCATGCTTGCTTCCATAGATTGTGCCCGAAATAAATAGGCTTGTTTGTATAACAGGCAAAGCCAATAATTAGTAAATTATTTTCTTTTGCTGGAAGCTTGCATATAGATTGTGGCCCAAAATATTTAGCAAGCTGTTTGCTACTTGGATAACAAACCAAGCAAATTATTCCCTCTTGCTTCAAGCTTTAGAGATGAGGGATCTAACAAACAAGCAACGTTGCAGGTCTTTGCTGGTATAATCTTTTTGGTGTAGCATTGTTGGCACTTCCTGTATACTATCAACTTTGCACATATAATATGTTTAGTTGTTGCTTTTATTGACTTTCTTTAAATAATTAGCAAGTTAGGTTAGTAAATGTTGTATATTGGTGGATATTTGGTTAGTAAGTGTTGTATGGTGATCCTGATTATATTGTGATGTATTTGTTGTAGGTAATCATGACCTATTCACACTTGAAATACACCATGGTGGTCACTTTAAAGCTGGTTAGTATGTGGGTGGTATTGTACAGTGGGTTGACAATTATACTAAAGATTATATGTTCATGCTTGATATGTATGAGGCTGTTACAGTGCTTAGGTATAATAAAGAGACTACAGGTTTTTACTATTGGTACCAAATAAAGGGTTTTTTACGAATTGAATGCGATGCAGATGTGTTTCAGTGGGTTTCACTCATATCTCCTCAAGTTAGGCTGCATTTGTTATACTTGATTGACTTAAGGAAAATCATAAACAATCTTAGGAGTGATCCGTGTGCAGCTTCCTTTGTTGATGTGGATGTTCAGTTTGAGGGGTTTAATGTGGATGATGAATGTGAGGGTTAGAAGAAGACTCAAAACACCTAAGCTACCTCAATATAGGAGAGAGACAGATAAAATTAATCTCACTCTTCATCTAAGGTTGGAATTTCCAAACATGAAACAATGCAGGGAGGCAACAAGGGCTTATGGTGTGTCTGTTTGTCGACCGTTAGATTAGGCAGTGAATGATTCCAACAGATTGTTGATCAAGTGTGCAGGAAAAGCTGCAGTACCTTGTCAATGGAAATTGTATGCCTCTTTTGTGGGGAAGGGACCGACAATTAGAATTAAAACTTATAATCCTAAACACATTTGTGTAAGGGAGGAGCATTCTACATTTGCCACCTCCTCATGGTTAGCTAATCGGTTTGATGAGAAGCTTAGATCAAAACCCAATATGAGTGTGACTGGTTTCATGGAACTTGTGAGAAAGCATTATGGTATTGACATAACAAAAAACCAAGTTTACAAAGCAAAGAGAATTGCAAAAAAAGTGACAGAAGGTAGTATAGATGAGCAATATGCCAAGCTTTGGGATTACCTGGAAGAGTTGAAAGTGAGAAATCCTGGGAGTACTATCAAAGTAAAAACAGATTTCCAAGGTGAAAACCCTGTTTTTAAAAGGTTGTACATATGCTTTGCTGCATTGAAGAAAGGCTTTCAAGAAGGGTGTAGGTCTATAGTGGGTTTTGATGGGTGTCATATTAAGGGACCCCATCCTGGTCAGATCCTAAGTGTTGTTGGTGTTGATGCCAATAACGGCATGTTTCCAATAGCATTTGCTGTTGTAGAGGTAGAAAATAGGGAGACTTGGACTTGGTTTTTGGAGATCTTTTTCAAGGATGTAGGAATTGAGAATGGAAATGCTTGGACCTTCATCACTGACAAACAAAAAGGGCTAGGCGATGCTATACAAAGTCTGATGCCTACTGCAGAACACAGACATTGTGTTAGATATTTGCATAATAATTTTAGAAGTGCAAGTCACACCGGACTTGCCTTAAAACAGAGATTATGGGCAGCAGCAAGGGCAACTACTGTACCTACTTATGAAGCTAAAATTGAGGTGATGAATAATCAATCTAATAAGGTAGTGAAATGGCTAGCTGATAAGCCACCTTGCCATTGGAGCAGATCTCATTTCAGAACATCGGTAAAGTGTGATTTGTTATTGAATAACATGTGTGAGTCATTTAATTCTGCAATTTTAGATGCAAGAGATAAATCGATTATTACGATGTTACAAAGGATTCAAAAATGTTTGATGTTGAGAATGGCTAGGCTAAGAGAAGCTAAGTGGACCCAACAGGTTAGACCTAGAATTTTGAAGATTGTTGAAAAAAATCAAATGGATGGTTTCAATTGTTTTGCCAATTATTTGGGGAATGGTCAATATCAAGTGCATACTTTGGTTGGTAGTATGTTTGTAGTAGATTTGGAAAGGCACACTTGTTCTTGTAAGAAGTGGCAGCTATGTAGCATTCCTTGTCCTCATGTTATATCCACAATTGCTAGGAAGGAGGCTAGTCCACAAGTGTTTGTACACTCACTTTACAAAATGCCAGCTTATGATAGGTGTTATGAAGGGTATATTACTCCTATGTCTGGAAAAGAACAGTGGAAGAGAACTGACCTTAGGCCTATTAAACCCCCTTTTTACCACAAGCAACCTGGAAGACCTAAAGACAAAAGAACAAAAGCACCATACGAGATAAAGAAAGGGCCAACAAAGCTAAGGAAATATGATGTTGTAATGCATTGCCAAACCTGTGGAGAGGAAGGACATAACAAAAGAAGCTGTCCACAAAGGCTACTACAATCACAACAAGGTTTTGGTGCCCACAAAAGAGGTAATTTGATCAACAAGGATTGTATTTATTTTGAGTTTTGTTATATCACTTATCTAGTCGCTAGGTGAACATAAATAACTAAGTATAAATGGTTTTGATGTAGGAAACTGGTGCACATCATCACTCGGGGGCCGCTCCATCTCAAACTAGGCCACAAGGAACTTCTAAACTACATGTAATAACAAGAATCTGTCTTTTTTTATTAAAAAACAAAAATATTTGTTATACATTAATTTTTGTTGTTTTGGGTTTGCTAACATTTTTGTTGCTTTCGTGTTGAGTTCAAATAGGTGTACCGAGGCGGTCGTGTGAATCAAGTCACAAGAAAGGCTAATGAAATGGCATCACAACCCTAACGTGCTGCCAAAAAACCAAGACCATGGAGAGTATAACTATAATGTGTTAGAAGGCATTTCGTCCTATTAATGAAAACCTTTGGTGTTGAGATTAAGTTGATCTTTTAATAGGATTATGCAGCAGATTTTTTGTGGATGCTGTTAAGTCTGTTGCATATTTTTTGTGGATGCTAGGTGCAAGGTTGTTAAGGCTGTTAAGTCTGTTGCATATTTTTTGTGGATGCTGTTAGCTTTATTAAAGCACTCGAAATAAGAATCGTTAATTTCATTTTGGTAAACTGGGCACTGAGCCAATATTTTTCAGTTGCTAATTAGACTTCTATAGCTAATTTAGACAAAATTGTATGGAGTGAACTAGTGGAAGAGAAGAAGAATAAAGATAGAATGTCTACATTAGGGATAAAATTACTTTTTTACCTTTAAAAATTTGGCATGTGCCAAGCATGTGACCGAGTTGGATGGAAAATTGGATGGAAAATTCTCAAATCTAACATCAGGGGGTAAATTGGCTAATAACAAAAGTTCATGGGGGTAATTGGCTAAAATTAAAGTTCAAGGGGCAAATTGGCATCTCCTTACAAGTTCAGGGGGGAAAACGACAAATACCTCTTTCGAATTATTCTTGTAACTAAAGTTGTGCGTAACCTTTGTAGATTTCAGTTTGTACTTTTTGAATTTTGAACTTTCGTGTAAGTAGGGTTATTTCAAACCCTAATTGTAATCTGAAAGTGATTATAAAAGTTGAATATTAGAGTGTGCCACAAACAAGACTACAACGGAATATTATTAAACAAATAAGAATGTCGAAACGGTTACAAAAACCAAGAGGCTACATTGTAAATGACTTGTTTCTCAAACTAAATTACAACCAATATTTATAGCGAACTAAACCTAAGAAATCCTAACTCGGATGGGCTAGGTCCAATTCCTAAACTAACAAGGAAAACCCAAATACTAAAATAAACATAAATACTAATATTTTCCAACACCACCCCCCTCCCCCGCATCAAACTCATGGTGGTGCATGACATGAGTTTGCCAACAAACGATCGATGTGGATGCAAGCTTGTTATGCTAATTTCCGATGCCAATTTCAATACGAAATTCCATCGGTGTAAGTGCAAGATTCCAAATTTCAGTGCCAGTGCCAATGCAAGATTCCAATGCTAGTGCAAGATTTACATGCCAATAGCGAGCTTCCGAACAAACCTAAACAAACAAGCAAAAAACCCAACTTTCACAACGTCACTTGAGTAGTCACCAGTCCAAACACTCGAACAATCGTCACGGAAGACAACAACTGACTCCAAATCATTCAAATAAACCAACAGTCTATGTGTGTGCCTCAGAGACTTCAACAAAGCCAATCTTTTCTCCTTGCTCATGTGAACCTCAAAACCTAACCAATTTTTTTTTTCTCTTTTCCTTCTTTACTTCTGCTTTCTTTAATTCATGCAGCAACCAAGTTGAGCAAAATAAAGGGATTGCAACATATGGCTTGTGCAAATGGTGGTGGTGGTGACAAGAACGGATTCGACTTTGGATGCTTTGCATGACAAACAAGCAAACAGATTTTTACCACAATGATCAACAACAATTTTCTAGACGAATTTAAAACAGAAACACAAACAGCGAAAGATGAAAGAAACAAAACTGATACAAACAAATTGGCACCCATCAACAGCAGATTAAATCCGGAAGGATCCAACATGCTATGATACCAAGTTGAATATCAGAGTGTGCCACAAACAAGACTACAACGGAATATTATTAAACAAATAAGAATGTTGAAACGGTTACAAAAACCAAGAGGCTCCATTATGAATGACTTGTTTCTTAAACTAAATTACAAGCAATATTTGTAGAGAACTAAACCTAAGAAACCCTAACTCGGATGGGTTAGGCCCAATTCCTAAACTAACAAGGAAAACCCAAATACTAAAATAAACATAAATACTAATATTTTCCAACAATAAATACATGCATCCCACGATTGAATGGGTATGCAATTGAAGTGAAAGCTTTGTGTTCCTAAGTTTTACATGGTATTGAGTCCTACTGTCTAACGACAACAATCCTTGTTTTTTTTCCTTGCTTCCAATGGCTGAAAACAACGGTGTTCCTCCTTAATCTTCCATCCTCGTACCCCCAAACAATCCTACCCATCATGTTTCCTCCATGACCACCGTGGTAAACATTAAGCTAGATAAGACCAACTACCCACTATGGTTGCCCCAAATACTTCATATTCTCAAGAGTCGAGATTTAATGGGGCATGTTGATGGCACCTTGGTGTGTCCCCTTAAGAACCTATCTGGTGTTGCAACTGTCAAACCTGTCTATACCTCCTGGATGCAACAGGATTAAATGATCCTCAATTGGATCAATGGCTCTCTTACTGCATCGGTCTTGTTTGTTGTGGCTAGCAAGAGAACTGCTCAAGCGACCTGGGAAGCTCTCGAGCAAAGGTATGTATCTTCTTCACAAAATAGAATTTTGTTTCTGAGGAATTAATTGTTGCAGACCAAAAATGGTGATAGAATGAGTCCCATATTGATGGAATGAGGGACCTTGCATGGGCTTATAAGAGGTTGAGCTACTCCCCATATTGCCAATTAGTTTTATAGTGGAACCCCAGCTTTCTTCAACTCTAAGATTCTGAGTTGGAATTTGAAACCAGTTTACTCTGCGTTTTCCACTCACTTTTGTATTTTTCATCGTTACAGGTGGTGATGATGATCATGCCAAACCTCATCCAAAAGCTTAGATCCCTTATGGGTTTGAAAGGCTGGGATTGTTGTGTTCTCTGGAAACTAAGTGAAGACCAAAGGTTAAGAAACTATAACTACATTATCAATCTTTCAATTTCTTCTTCATGTCTCAATATATATGTACATGTGTGTGTGTGCGCGTGTGTGTGACTTTCTAGGGTTTATTTTTAGGTTTATTGAGTTGAGTGATTGTTGCTGTGCTAGGACTGAAATCACCCAAAGTGATGTTGGACAAGAACTTTTCCCTCGAGTCCTTGCATGTAGGGATAACATGTTACAGCATCCAAGAATCACATCTTGTGATCTTCTTGCCAAAATGCCTTCTTCATGCCCCTACACTCCAGGTACGTACTTTTTTATTTGCTCATCCTTTTTCTCGTTCATCCTTTTTTTCTCTGTATGTAGGAAGTTTTCTCCCTAAAGCGGTTATGGTGTCAGACTGTCAATTTGGACTTTTAATAAAAATGAATCTTATTTAAATGTACTCCAAATTTGTAACAGGATTTATGCAGAGACCTTGATATCAAACCAACCCAATTGGCTAAACTTCTGTAACAACACATTTTTAAGCACTTTAGAGCAGTGTTCTAAAAACCGGTTGAGACGGCTGCCTAAGCGGCGCCTGGGCGCTAGGCGGCGATGCTCCACCGCGATTAACTCAAAATCGTTTCTTAAATCAGCAAGGTATGTGCGGACGCTAGGCTGTTTGGTAGCTAGAAGAGAGAAAGAGAGAGAGAGAGAGAGAGAGAGAGAGAGAGAGAGAGAGAGAGCGAGTGCCTTGGAAGTAGGAATGAGCTCGGAGAAGAAGCAAGAAAGGCTGCTGTGGAAATTTACAGAGCAACAGAAGAATAGGAAATGGAAAAACAGAGTAATCGGAGAAGGAGAAGAAAAGGAAAAGGAAAAAAAAATCAAAGCATTAATGGCTTTCCTCTTTCCAATGAAGAAGAGGAAAAGAAAACCCACTAGTGTCCGTTTTCCAAGGCATAAAAACAGCTCCACCTTTTGGAATCCCACCTGATGTGAGAAAGTGGGGTGGATGGGAGGTGTCAAACCTCATACGTGGATTTTTATGAGCAAGCTTTTGATTTTTAAATGTTCATGAACTACCCAACCCACTAGGTGGGGTTTTTAAACATTTATTGTTTAAAAACTAAAAACTAATTATTTAAAATGTCTTGAATTATATTTTATCTCTCTGAATTTAATTAATTTAACTTACTAATCATTCAAAATGACTTGAATTATTATTTCACTCCTATGAATTAAATTAATTTATATCATATGTAATAAATTTACTCAAAACCGCTTAGTCCACCTAGGCTCTCGTCTAGGCCCCGCATAGGCGCTAGGCCCTAATCCACCGCCCGATATGAACCATCCAACCCACTACGTGGGATTTTTACTTTAATTTTTTTAAAATTAGATATAATCATTCAAAATGTCTTAAGTTATATGGTATATATGATTAATGTGTTTTTAAATTTTGAACTTGTTGGATACTCTTTTTGTATTTTATCATTCTTTTATTATCTTATCCATGAATTTCATACAAGTATAATTTTTTTATGTGTCAATATGCACTTATTTACAAGATATACAAGAAATTTACCTAAATCCGCCTAGGCGCTAGGCGCTAGGCACTAGCTTGCCACCCGACTAGCGCCTAGCATTTTTTAGAACCTTGCTTTAAAGTTTAGAGGCAAGTATCACTTTGCTACCTTTCTCCTATATCCATAAGACAAAGCCCTTTTAATACCGAGGTCATACTTTTTGTGATTACACTTGAAGGAAACTACTGGGACCAGGGTTTTGATTCCAATACCAGGAAAACTAATTGAGCTTCTTGTTACCAAACAAGTAATGTTTCCGGTAGCTTTAATTTTCATTTGTATATCTAACTGCTTTTTGTGCACATTTCGTGAGCAAGAAAGTACAGCCATTTTCATCATTATCCGAAAAAAAATGGTCTTTAACATTGCAAATTTTTTTATTGTTCTGTTTTATGTGATTGCAAGTATTTGAAGATCAGCATGTTGTTGATTTTGTCATAGCCCAATACAGCATCTCACTTGTCAACAATGAAGAATCAAGAAACCAGAAATGTATAGAGATAAAGCTTCTAAACAAATATATTAAATACTTCACTTTCTTATTACTTTCTTCACACCGTCATAAATACATCCTTATGGTATTTATACCTTATACTATCCTTTACTTTTGTAACTAACACTCTACCTCAACTAATCATAATATGACACTTGTCATAATCCTAACCATTCTGTTTTACACTAAGCACATGTTACAACCTATCATCCCCCCTCAATCCCATGCTTAGAGTAACCAAGCATGAGATTGGAACAAAAAATAGTTAAACTGAGGAGAACACAAGCCTTTGGTTAATATATTCGCATACTAATCAGCAGAAGCAGCAAACTGTAGTTGAATGGTGCCTTGTTGAACTCATTCACAAACAAAATGACAATCAATTTCAATATGCTTAGCTTTAGAATGAAGAACTGGATTAGTCGCAAGAACCATGGCTGAGATGTTATCACAGTGTAGCAAGGGAGCATCAAAACAGGGCACATGTAAATCTCGAAAAAGTTGTTGTATCCACACTACTTCAACTGCTATAGTGGCCATTGCTCTATACTCAGCCTCAGTAAAGGATCTACTAACAGTATGCTACTTTTTAGAACTCCAAGATATTGGTTAGACCCTAGAAAAATAACAAAGTCAGTGGTAGACCTCCTATCATTAGGATCACCAGCCCAATCAGCATATGTATAAGCTTTTAAAAACATAGAACCTGGTCTAAAACACAAACCCAAACTAGAATTACCTTTGAGATACCTCATGATTCTCTTAACTGCAACAAAGTGAGATTCAAAAGGTTGATGCATAAATTGGCATACTTGATTAACAGAAAATGCTATATCAGGTCGGGTGAAGGTTAAGTACTGCAATGTTCTAACTAAACTTCAGTAATAACTTGGATCTATTACTGAAGGACTGCGATGATTCAAGAGTTTATGATTGGGATGGCAGGGGGTATGACAAGGCTTACAGTCAACCATATTGGCTTTTTGTAGGAGCTCCTGAATATACTTTGTTTGATGAAGAAACAATCCTTGAGTGTCATATTGAATCTGTAACCAGAGAAAAAAAAATGCAGAATTCCCAGATCATTCATATCAAATTCTTGAGTTAGTTAAGATATTGCAGTTTGTACCATACCATCATTACTCCCAGTGAGTATGATATCATCAACATAAAGTAAGAGCACAATGACATCACTACCAGTTTGTTTCACAAAAAGAAAAGAATCTGCATAAGATGACTTAAATCCCAAGGAAAATAAGAACTTGGTAAATCTCTCATTCCAAGCTCGAGGAGCTTGTTTAAGACAATAAAGTGATGTAGTTTGCAAACATAATCAGGGTGGTCAACATCCACAAAACCCTGAGGTTGAGACATGTATACTTCTTCTTCAAGAACGCCATGTAGAAAGGCATTCTTGACATCCAATTGTTTGAGTTTCCAACCATTAGTAGCAGCTAAAGACAGAACTAGTCTAACTGTGGTTGGTTTAACCACTGGACTAAATGTCTCATAGTAATCAAGACCAGCCTCTTGAGAAAACCCTTTAGCTACCAATCTAGCTTTATACCTTGCCACAGACCCATCAGAGTTCTTTTTAATCATATAGATCCACTTACACCCAACCAGATTCTTATTTGGAATAAGAGGAACAAGTGTCCATGTGTGTTATTGAATCAAGGCTGACATTTCCTCTTGCATGGCATACTGCTATTAAGGAGACTTAGATGCAGAAGAAAAGTTTGTGATTCCTTAAAAGAATGTGATTCTATATAAACTTGAACTGTGAAGGCTGTGTTTTTCTTCACAATACCAGACTTGGATCTGGTTTGCATTGGATGACAGTTAAGATTAGAAACATGAATTGATTGAAGATTGTCAACCTGAGATGTGCTTGTATCTGGATTCAACTCTGTATAGTTCGATGGCTGCTCAATTGATGGAGAATTAGTCGATGCTTGAGGAAAGACAAGGTCACTAGTGTTATTTGTTGTTGCAGGATTGGACTGAGTAACAAGACATGTGACATTCCCAGAAGTAGGAGAAGAAAACACTTGTGGAAAAGGAATGGGAACAACTATAGGATGTGAAAAAAGTGTTTGGATGTACCACAGAAGATTCAAAAGTTGTACCATAGGATAATGGGGTACTAATTAACTGGGAATGAGAACTAGAAAAACTACAACCTTTGCTCATAAAAAAAAACATGTATAGAGACAATGAGTTTATGTGTGCTAAGGGAAAAACAAATATAAACTTTGTATTGTGAAGCATACCCCAAAAAAAATACATTATGTGGTTTTGGGATCTAATTTATTATGTCTATAAGGTTTCATTGAAGGATAACAAGCACAACCAAAGACCTTTAAGTGATCAAGTCAAGGTAAAGCATGAAAAAGAAGTTCAAAGGGTGATTTCATATGAAGAACATGTGTTGGCATCCTATTGATTAGATATGAGGCAGTAGCACAAGCATGAAACCAAAACTAGGAAGACAATGATACTTTTTGAATAAGGGTAATTGTAGTTTCTAACAAATGCCTATTTTTTCGCTCTGCCAACCTATTTTGTTCAGGAGTATAAGGGCAGGATATTTGATGAACAATACCTTTATCCCTTAGAAAGTTTTTGAAAGCTATACTGACATATTCTCCTCCACCATCACTTTGGAAAGTTTTAATAGAAGTGGCAAACTGAGTGTTAACATAAGCAAGAAACTGAGCAAAGATATTTAAAACTGCAGCTTTATTCATGATTGGAAATATCCAAGTATACCTTGTACACTCATCAA
The DNA here is from genome assembly GCF_916048215.2 of Malus sylvestris. NCBI lineage: Eukaryota > Viridiplantae > Streptophyta > Magnoliopsida > Rosales > Rosaceae > Malus > Malus sylvestris. The sequence goes on from NC_062269.1 coordinate 22,814,579, forward strand.
CAAAGGACACATAATACCTAAACCCTTCTAAGGAACTAACAGGAGTAAGGCCCTATACATCTTAATGTATTAGTTCAAAAAGAATAACAGATTTTGAAGCAACACTATGGAATGGTAATTTGGAAAACTTGCCTTGCAAGCAAGCAATACAAGTTGTTGAATCTTTATTACATGAAACAGAAATAGATGAGTTCCTAAGTGCCACAGTAGTAATATGATTGGCAGTATGCCCTAGTCTACAATGCCATAGTTCAGATGACACATTTTGACCAAGAAAAACAGACGGTGAGGAGACGTGTGATCTAGAAGACTTGAAAACTAGAATTAGGTAAACATCATTATTACTTAGTCCGTGGTATAACACTTTCCCTGTGACCTTGTCCTGTATACAAATAGATAATTCATCAATAATACATCGATATTTATTATCCTTACACAACTGATACATTGATAATAAATCTTGAGACAACTGAGGCACATGTAAGACAGAGTTGAGTTGAAAAGGTATGAGATTTAGTTGGAATTGAAGTTTTGCCAATATGAGCAATACTTAAACCTTCACCACCAGCACTAGTAACTGTCTCATTAGAAAGATAGGGAGCTACAACTTGGAGATTAGTGATATTTGAAGTCCTGTGATTGGTAGCACCTGAATCAATCAACCAATACTCCTGTTGAGGTGCATTTGGTGACCCATTAGTCCTTGCTTGCATAGCCATTGGTTGTGAAACCTGATATGGAGCATGAGACATGACTTGAGGAGTATGAAATGGATTGCCAAAAGCATGGTACACAATTGAACTACCAAATGGTTGATGAAACTGTGAAGAACCATTTAATGGAAACTGTGAAGCATTAGAATTGTTTCTGTCCAAGCAGGTGGTAGTAGTGTGCCCTCTTTCCTGTGACAAATTTGTCATCCATTCTGAAAACAGTTTAAGGCAGAGTGACCGATCCTATCATAAATTTGAGATATTTGAAAATGATTATATCCTTGTCCAGTGCTTGTTTGTCCACTTGAAAAACTTTGTGAATTGTTGTTCCCAAACGGTTGTGTATTCTGAGAAGACTGAGATCCAGAATAAAATTTCTTGCCCTTGCCCTTAGGCTTGAAATTGTTGCCTTCAAAGTTGTTGAATGAGCCAGATGCATATTGTGAAGAAAATGCAAAGGGTGCAGAAGACATAGTTGGCATATATGGCATTGGATTCTGAAAACCTTGCATTTGCATTAGTGAAAACCCTGGCTACATTGGTGAAAAACCTGGCATATTCATGGGTTGAAATCCAGAAGTATTGCTTGAACCATGCATTCTAGTTGTGAATGTTGTACTAGATGATGACCCTTGGTCATATACATTTCCATTACCCTGAACATTCATAGCTGCCATGGAATTTGCTTATTAACCTCCTCCAGAGTGGATTCTTCAGCTTTCAATTGTGATCGAAGTTCTTTCAAAGACATCAAGTTTTCTCGACCACGAATCACTGCTTTGATAGTGTTGTACTCTAATGGCTAGCCTCTTAGAGCAATTATAGCAATATCCTCAACTGAGATAGATACTCCCACAACAGCCAATTGATCTCTAGAGTCCTTAATTCTTTGAAGATATTTATCTATAGATGCAGGCCCCTTCTTAATATTCTGCAGATCTATCTTCATTTGAACAATGCTAGTTCTAGTAACGCTAGCAAACCTTTCACGAAGATTATTCCACATTTCCTTGGAACTCTGACATCCAATTATGCATGATAATGCTGAAGGAGATAATGTAGCAGCAATGAGTGTCATTAGGGCCTTATCATGAATCATCCAGATTTTATAAGCATCAGAAATTGACTTAGTGTCATTAACATTATCATCCGCAAAATCCGAGTCTTCAAACTTGTCAGGACATGGAACCATACCATTAACAAATCCAACTATACCATTTCCCTCCAAAAGAAGATTTATTTGAAAACTCCAAGTTACATAATTGGAATCATCAATCAATGGCGGCGGCCATGACCGGCGAAGATACCATGTCAACAATGAAGAATCAAGAAACCAAAAATGTAGAGAGATAGAGCTTCAAAACAAATATATGAAATACGTCACTTTCTTATTACTTTCTTCACATTGTCATAAATACATCCTTATGGTATTTATAGCTTATACCATCCTTTACATTTGTAACTAACACTCTACCTCAACTAATCATAATATGACACTTGTCATAAGCCTAACCATTCTGTTTTACACTAAGCACATGTTAGGAGGCAGCCTTCACTAACATAACTGGTACGTGCACAATGAGTGAAATTGAATCAAAGCGATTTTTAGACCATCTCTCATTCAAACTACTTTATAGAATTTGAATCTGCAGCCATATGATGCATCCATGGAGAGAACAAGCAATTCTCCAATGAACCTTTTGCAGCTATTTACTAATTGCAACTTAGGAAACCTAACCAAGAATAATATTGATATTTCTTCAGCAGAAAATGGGTTTCAAGAGATGGAAGCAATGCAGACGTCTATGACGAGTGAGATACAACAACATATAGATATGCAGCAATATATCGTGGCATTAGTACCAAACATGGATCAGTAGGAGGGCAACGAGGAGCGGGACTCGAATACACATGAGGCAAAATGACAAGATGAGGATTTGATGTTAGATTGCAGTGATCAGATTGACAAGGAGGAGGATGTGAAATATCAGAGGAGGAGGACAAGGAAATGGCCTCGATCCAAAAACCTTATTGCTGATAGAAAAAGAAGGAAAAGGTCTTTGGTTCCCATTATTTCCAAAGTACCCTATTTCATTGCATCATCTTGCATCTTTTCTTTTGAAACCCCATTTGATTTGTATCATGTCTCGCTTCGCTCATGTGTTGGATCGATTCAGGCTTTACAAACAATATGAAAAGAAAGAACTCTTCAATAACCTCAAGTAATAGACTCATAGGCAGACTTGGTCATAGTCAAGTTGGCTAGGGCAATGTATCCTTCTCTCTTCCACACCAAGTTTGAATCTCCCATTACAGCTCGACTATAAAAGTAATTGGCTCACTGAAAATGCTATCTTTTGTCTAATGCCAACTCCCTTTTAATTCACAGTTGGACAGGGCGTCCATTCTTGGGGATGCCATTGAATATGTGATACAGCTGCAGAAGCAAGCTAAACAGCTCCAGGATAAGCTTGACGATCATGCAGAGGATGATGGTGCTAACAACAATGTCAAATCAGAGATTCAGAGCCAAAGTGGAGTTGATCACATTAGGCCTAAAACTGATGATCATCAAGATGATCATAAAGCTTCAAATGGATTTCATTGTGGAACACCGGGAGACTGCAGCTTCTCGAAACAAAGCCAAGATTATTCATATGCTGTCCATGATCACAAGACAGAACAGATGGAGGTACATATTTTGGGTTCTTTTCTTCTTGAAGTTTTTCTTTATGGGAAGTGATTTTCACACTCTACTATTCTCCGCCTGCATTTCTCTCGTTTTTTAGCCATTGGATTGAATAAATTAATGTAGAACCAAGGGACAAAACAATGGGAGGAAAGCAAAAGGAGAAAATGGGAGTGAGAAAATGACTACCCTTTTCCATTCGGGATTAATTTATTTCTTAGGTATTAACCAAAGATGTGGAAAATGTTGTAGTCCCAAGTGGAAGTGGCTCAATTGGATGGAAACCAATTCCTTGTGAAAGTATTCTGTGAGCAAAAGCCTGGTGGATTTGTGAGATTGATGGATGGAAGTTACTAATGCAAATGTGACTAGCTTCATATGTCTCGTGTCCAATGTTTTCATTGTAGAGGTTAGTTGCGTTTCTAGCACAAAACTCTACTCCTTTCCAACTCTTGCTCACAATTTTTTTGGTATACAACGAATGTACACAATCCCTCATCTCAACTACTTAGTCACATAATCAGTACGTGAGGGGTTATTTTTGTGAGCGTGATGTTGTATGCATTCGTTGTGCAAGAATTTCCTCAAGTAAGATGAGGCATGCTTGTGTACAAATTCGCCTTACCTGTGTGAGAGAGTTGAGAAAATATATTGGGAGAAAAATTAGAGGCTTGTAACATGTACCATATAATTTAAGCAAGCATTAATCTTATGACGTTCATTCTTTTGATTGCCAGAAAAATGATAGCGAGAAGGTTGAAGCTGATGATGTGAGGGACTCGTTGCTAGAGCTAAAAAGGAACCCATCAATACGGTGTGGTGAGACGGCTAAAGCAGCGGAGAATTGAATTGGCTTGGACGACCATCACCACCAGCAACACCTCCGCAACCACCATTTTAGTCCCTTCCACTTGCACCATCTTCCTAATGAAGCATAAAGCACCAGTGTTTCGTATGGGAAAAGCATTTTTCAGTACTTTGTTTTTTGGTTAATTTTCACGTTGGTACAAGGTACAAGTTTTTTGCACAATCTCATAGGACGGAATCTACATATCTTAAACTAATAGAAGCGTTGCTCTCTGTATATCAACCCTATATCACTATATGATTATCAACAATTGCTTAATCTTTGATATATTATTATTCATCAAGCTTAGTCCATGTCTAAAATTACATTACAATGATGTGTTTCCGACATCGGGGTTTCACACATAAAAAGCGTGGGAGTCACCAGTAATACTGAATTTCACATTCTATCCATTGATGTGAAAAAGTCTTTGTTAGAGTTATTTGATAACCTTTTTATTTTTTAGTTTTTTAAAACTGAAACCAACAAGTGATATAACTATTTTGTTTTCAATTTTTAGTTTTTATTTTCACATTTTTTTAAAATGAAACTAAATAAAAAATGAAAACTACTTTCATGAGTTTCTAAATTTTTAACTTTCAGTTTCCAGAGACCCTACGACACCGATGTTGAGACTAAGCTTATGTCTACCTCATGCTCTAAGCATTAAAAAGTACGTTTAGTTGTAACAAGCGATTGTGTACTCAAATGACGTGAAGCGAGTCCAAAAAAATAATTAGAAAGGAAAAAAAAAGCTTTGTAAATTAAAAGCTTACCTAAATTGACTGGAACAATGCACTCTCATGAGTCTCATCTTTACACCCAAATTCAAATTTTACTTTTTGTAATTTAGGTTAGATGAACATCTCTCTCCATGAATAAAAACCAAATTTAATAAAGATGGGTTATTAAGTAAAAGTTAAGGGCCGAAAGAAAAAAAGGGATCAAGCATGAAGTTTTGATTGTGGACATTACCAATGGGCCCAACTAAGGAAGAGTGAGGCCCATAACCAACCACTTGGCAGCTCCAATAACCATTAAACTGACTGAAGAGACTTTAACCCATCACCAAGTAATCCCTTCTTTCTTTGTCCCAAACAACAAAATTAAATTAAGAAAACCCAGTAACGCAGATTACCAGAAACCCTAGTGCCTCCTTCTCAGAAAATCTTCACCTACTTCCCCCCAGAAAATCCCATCTTTATTTTGTCCATCAATGGCCTCCGTCGCCACCGGCGGTCGATTCAAAGAGCTCCTGAAGAAGTACGGCAAGGTCGCACTTGGCGTCCATTTCTCAGTCTCAGCTGCCTCGATCACAGGCCTCTATGTCGCCATCAAGAACAACGTCGACGTCGAATCGTTGCTGGACAAGCTTCACATGGGGAGCGTGTCCTCCAAAGACGAAAACCCAGAGAACCCACCTGTGATCTCCGATGGGTCGGAGTTTCGGGACGGACCCATATCGGAAAATGGGCAATCGACGGCTGTGGTTGTGGAGAAGGAGAGGAGTCGGACGGCTGAGCTCGCGGCTTCGACTGGTGGTGCTCTGGCATTGGCTTTGCTCTGCAACAAGGCCCTGTTTCCGATTCGGGTTCCTATTACTCTGGCGCTTACTCCTCCCGTGTCTAGGTTTTTGGCCAGGAGAAGGCTCATCAAGACCGGCGGTCTATGAACATCTTTGCCTGGTACTTGTTTATCCTTGCTTTTTGGTTTTTATGTATCTTTTCTTTTTAAATTTTAATTTTGGTTTTCTTGATGTTTATTGAGATGAAAGTGAACATAAAAATGGCAAATGAATGTTGAATTTTTTATTTAGCAATGGTATGTATGACTGGGAGCATTTGGGTGAGAATTGAAGTTGAACAACTGATTTCGATGTGCCTTAATTGGAATGGATAAAGGGCGGTATTTTGAAAAGGCGAGAGCTTGATAGAATAGGGCGGTATTTTGAACTATAATTTGGGTGTACAAGTTTGTTGATTTGGGTGTACAAGTTTGTTGCTGAGAAAAATTCAATATTAGATGAGCTTTTTGAAGTTTAAGACGGAGTATTAGATTTTAAGTAGCTGTGAATGATTACGATAGTGATGATACTTTTGGTTTCATTGAAATTTAACTTCTTGTAGATCGAAATGAGATGAGTGACTTGTAATTGTTAACATTGAACTGCTTGGTGTTCAAGAGCGGTTAAACCGTTCAACCATTAGAGGTCCAAATGGCGTAGCATCTTATTGTTAAGTAATTCGAATCTGTTGCAATTGTTTCATCTTCATCTTTAAATTCCTGAACTTCTAACTCAAATTTATATAGAATCCATAATTCAGGCACTTAACTCTAGGGCACATTCCACCTTCCACATTATATGGTACTGTATAAATTGTGAAGAAGCTGCATTTTCCACAGTGAATTTTCATTTGTTTCAGTGATTCAACGTTCCTGCAAGCTATTGCCTTCGGATAAGCCTTCCATAGATTTAAGTGTGAATTACTAAGCCTAACCTCAGCTAGAATAGCAATGTGGATCTTCTTGCTTGCTGGGGAACTTTTGCATGAAACTCACATATCTTTCTTGTGGCATGTCAGGGGAGCAACGGAACTATATTAACCAAGGAAGTTACAGTAATTACCGACAAAATCATCACATGGAATCCTAAAGTTTGCACAAAGTAGTGAAAGTGGATTGAGTTTAAGCATTGCAGAAGAGTGGTGATCGCACCCGTAGCAAATCAGTGAGGAGATTTTTATAATTGTTATTGTTATTTTTGTCTCGTCTATTCAGATTTGGATCTTTGATCATATACCGTTCTTTTTTGTCATTAATAATGTAAGTGTTGTGCAAATCTCATCATGTAAGTTATGCTGATTAGCTTGAACAGGATTGTTAGGTTCATTCGGATCTCAATTACTTATGTTACAGAAATTTATGATTTCGCTTGGACATAATCCTGGTGTTTTTAACAGATTGTTGAATGACGAGTTAGATGTTTATTCGACAATGATGGGATTTAGAGGAGTTTTTATAGAAATCAAACCAACATAACATCCATTACTCTTTCACCCAAATAACAATCTCAATCTAGCCGCTCAAGCACTACTGCATCTCATGCCTGTTTAGAGCAACTCTCACACTAACCCAAGACCAACTCTCACACTGGCCCAGAACAACATTCCCATTAAGAGACCAAACGGAAAGGGTCGCTTGCTTTTGTGAAAGATGCCCTCTGGATGATGTGGTTGCAACTCTACCCAAGTTGTTCTTGGAATATAGATGGCTCAATCCAACTGATATCAGGCATCAGCATTCTTGAAAGTGAAAAAATTGTTCGAAAATCTTCGATTTCGAATCAAATCTTGATTAATTTACAATGTTGAATAAGAACATAAAGCTGAAGTCCAGAACAAATGAGGCAAGGGTTGAAATGAATGGTGAGAAGCCAATTCACATGGTTAATCTGATATAATATGAATTCAATCCATAAAAATTCTGAACAAGGGCCAAAAGCTACCACCAGTTATGGCAACATCGTTTATGAAAATAGAGGGAGTGCCGGCAACTTTGCCCCGACAAACACCGCCATGCCTAAAACGGGAGACAGTCTGCCTTATGACCAGGTATATACGCCCGGGGATAGCTGAATTCTAACCTTAAATGGGACAGGCTTTCAGTTTCCATTGAGTTTAAAAAAAATTCAAATAGAACGTGAAAGCCCTTTACATTGACAAAGTATCCGAAATCTTCAGAAAATAACAACTGATCAAAACGGATTGACCTTTTTGGCTTGATGGATCCGAGATCTTGGCAAATAGAATCTCCATGCCTGTGTTACGATTGTTGCAGATGCATAAATTCTTGACAATTAGCTCCAACCGCACTCAGCGCCGAGAAAAGCTTTGGCACAATCTTAGCTAACATCAACTTGAAACCAACCGAAGTTGAATTTACATCGCTCTTATCACTAAGAGAGGCATCTTTAGTGAGAGAGCCAATCAAATAGCCTTTCATATATGCATCACAGGCCTTCAAGATATAATAACCACGCCTCCGGAAATGGTCATTGATTAGCTCTTCAAAGTCCTAGACATGCCAACAATACTATTAATAAACATTATTGAGTCAAAGATAAAGGCAACAAATATGACTCTGTAAAATTACCACACAACATAAAACATAAAGAGTGTTCGCCAAGTATTTAGCAAATATAAACAAAACATCGAGTAAAATTAATATTTTTCATGATGCCTTGTAATGCACCCAACTCGAATGAAAAAGAATACATCAACAGATTGAGTAATATCCAACTAATATAGGACCCCTATCACCAGACAAAACTAAATGAAACAAAAATAAAGGGAAACATCACCTTTGGTGGCCTCCGCATAAGATACATCATTGTCTTGCAGTTCAGTAAGAAAGTATTCTCATTGTAGGACAATGAATTTTTCTCTCCTTCAGCCGTCCCGACCTGCTTATCATAGCCAGCTTCATTAAAATATGGCTTAGAATTTAGCACCAACCCCTGGAGTGAAACAAGAACTTGAAGGATGCTAGAAGACTTTGAATCCCATACTTCATTCCCTCTGCCAGTCCAAGTATTCAAAAGACTAAGACACACTTTGCCTTCTTCATATAGATTTGGATTTATCCGCCAGCCACCAGAATGATAGTATGCTGTCTGTAACACACAAATCCGTTCAGAGAACAAGGAATAAATGCCTTTCTTTGCATCAAAAAATGTTGTGAAAAAAAAAGAAAGAAAAAAGAAATAATAGCTGAACCAAAGATTAATAAATAATAAAAATTAGTTCTAACCGGAGGAACATCAGGGTACTCCGGAGGGAGGTGAAAATCAAAAAAGAAGAGGCCATCTTGGTAAGGTGTCCCATAAGCCCCAACTATAACTGCCCTCAAGAGATCCATTCGGTCTTCATACACTCGTACACAAATCCCATCTGCTTAAAATTTACTGTTAAAATCAAGTGTTTCTAATATGGGACAGATAGTGATCGTCAAAATAAGAAACTGAACCCTTACCAGGAAGGTTATTTTGAAGGATGTTCCAATCTTGCTGAACCTTCTTCAACCACTTTCTTCCACTGGAATTCTGTAAGTATCATTTAATGTGAAAACAGGTTAGAAGTATGAGGACAGTCCTTGTTTAATTCAACAACCACGTATGGTCATTATGTAAGAAAAGTGACTAAACCAATTAACAAGGCCAGAATAAAATGACAGGTTTTAGTTGTGGATAACAATTTCCAGTTCATTAGTCCTCATATGTCAAATCAAATATATAGCAGGAAAAGAAACAGGAAAATCAAATAGACAAATATATCCTAACCGCCTTATTTTCTTTTCTTAGGAAAAAAAAAATGTATCCTTGTCTATAGCCTATTATGCCTAATCTATAGTAGCTCCGTGCTACAGAAAGAGGAATCCTTCAAGAATACAAAGCAATATTGGGGTTGAAAATGAAATAGAAAAAACACCTGCCCAGCTGCACAAAGGAAATGATGATCCAAAGGATCTTTGGCAATATCAAAGCGTTTGAAACTGCAGGCACCATCCTTAGTGCATTCTATAGAATTTGATTCTTCAGTCTTTAAGTTGCATAGAACTTCTGCTTCATCCAACATTTCTGCAGCCAGTGGGGTAACATTTTTCTCTTCTTCTCCCTTATTTATTTCTAGACCATAAGGATCCACTACATTAGAATTCTGAGAGCTGGAATCTTCACCATGATCTCTTCCCTGAGAAATTTCCACTTCCCGAGGCTCAACTTCACCTTCGCCCTCACCTTCATTATCCGAAGAATTTGAATCCAATTTCCTTTGTCCCCTTGAGAATATACCATGCGCCAGTCTGGTAACGAACCTGAGTGCAGCCAAGGGAACAGACAATGCCGGGTTGCTTCCAGAATTGTTCTCTCCACTTTCTTCTGCTTCAAAATTCATACCAAAGGAATTTTGTAGCCGGATTTCCTGAAAATCAACTTTCTCATCTTAGTCAACAATAAGAATCAAACCAAATGAAGTATATTTAAGGTCTTCTCTATACAACAATTTATACTCTACGAAAAGAATAAATTCATCTCGGAGAAAAACCATATGATTGGTCAGACTCCCATAAAGAAAAAAAGAATCAGTTTCCCAGTATGATGAATTCAAGTAATCAGAAAAACCATAGAGGTCGCACTTGGTGCGATGGCAAATGCCTTCGCCCATAAGCGGTAGGTCTCGGGTTCGAGACTTGGGAGTAGCCTCTCCATAAATGGGGGTAAGGCTAGCCGACATTCACCTCTCCCAGACCCTGCATAAAGCGGGAGCCTTGTGCACTGGGTACGACCTTTAAGTACCTAGTCTGTCACTGTAAGAATACTTTAAAGACAATAAACTCAAAAACTCATGTTCTTAAAGAGGGAGGATTACAATTAGGCCTAGTGGCCCAAAGCTCCTCTTTCCCAGATGAAGAAACATCATCTTGAAATACATGGAACAATGTAATTATTCTTTGGTCAGGTACTGGATTGTAAATATGGTGAAATATACTGCTATTTCAAACAGAAACAAACCTCTTCTGTACTCGCAGGGGCAGATAGTGCAGGCGTCTCATCATCATTAACCGTTTCCCAACTAGCAGCATCACTAACATCACTTCCAGCATCGATAGAGTCATCATCATCAGCTCGGCCAACAACATAAATTGCTTGAGGTCCAACCTAGTAACATAACAAAGATTCGATTAACTGCATCAGAAATACATGGAAAACTTCCACAAATTTTGAAATATGATTAAATTCTGCAAAACAAGCTAGCACAAATTTAGTTATCCTTATACCACAGCAAGGTAAAACACCAATAAGAAAATATTTTGAGATCAAATAATAATCCAAACCAAAATATCCAAAAAAGATCCCAATTTTGTTTTACACCCACCATTCTTTGAGCAGCTGCTTACCATCAGAAGCTTCCCGTGAGTTTCTATTCTTCTCTCATACTCTCTTGGATCGAAAGTTTATATGACATGGTTTACATCCCTTTGACTAGATTCTTTCATCCTAATCAATATAACTAACAATTCCAATAAAAGATAAGCCACCCTTAACATTTAAACTGAACCATTTTATGCAGAGGAGAGTTTAGAACCAAGTAATAGTGCTGATGTTGTCAATCTAATCAAATCTAAGTTACTCATACAAAGTTTTAGGTTGATTGGCAGTCAAAATGTGGACAAGAAAACAAGAGTGATAACTTGAAATCAGGTAAATGAACATACCATAGAAACCATCCCGTCAGCCCATGTAACTTCAATATCCCCATTCTTAAGACCAGTTATATTTCCAACCCAAGAAAGATCTGAGAAGTCCAAACAAGCTTCATCACTAGATAGATCTTTTTTTGTAGAAGCAGAACTAAGCTCGCTTGGTCCGTTTTGTTGCTTTGGTTCCTCATCGAATTCTGTACCTGAAGCAGTTTGGGCAGAGACAAAAACTGGCAACAATCTGACAACAACATCCCCATAACAGTAATCATAATCCGGATGCCCCTCAAGCTCATAGACACTCACAACTTCCTCCTTGTCAAACTCTCTAGGATCTTCCGGTCTGGAAACTGGCTTTAACCACCTTACACAAGCTGTTCTCTCCTTGGCATTGACACTTTTCACAAGCCCAACATGCCTAGCTTCATAAGCATCATCACCATCATCAGTCGCCTTCTCCACCACATACTGTTCAGCAACAAATTCGTGATCACCCGGACTATCAAGCGGAATTAAATCTTTTGAGTCCAGTTTAAGTTCTGTTGTGCCATCCTGCCATGCCACGTCAACTGTCGTCTTGGTATTGACAATTAAAAAGGATCTTTCAAAATTTTCTTCCTTACGTGCCCTCTTGTCTCTCCTAACCACAACTTTGCGGATCTTTTTGCGATGAAGAGGCCAAGTTTCATGAACAGGCTCCTTTGAAACTGACAATGAACTATTACAGGAATTAGATTCAACAGATGTCTTCCTTCCAGCATTTCCATTGTTTCCATCTAATACAGATACTGGATCGATTTCCATGGATTCGTGATTTCCATTTGATTCATCTAGCGCACTCTCTTCTGAATCACACTTACTACCCATTTGACTAGGTTCTAACTCACTGCTTACAGAATCATTAAGTTCTAATTCTGATGATCCCTTGTCTAAAGGAATGGAAGATGATGACACTGATGAGGGGAGAAGACACCAATCACCCAATTGCCAAGTTGCATGTGTAAAACAAGACAGTAATTTCAAGTTCTTGGGAACCTGCTCTTTAGCAGGTGCAGTAGAAGAATCTGGCCCACAGCCAGCAGAAGCTATCCAATAAATTAATACTGAAGCAACTGTAACCTTAGTAACAGTACCTTCCACACGATTAGGTTTCCACAAGCCAGATAGCCACCTAGCATTCTTGAAAACTGATGACCTTGCCCTCACACGCTGCCCTGGGTAGTAAGGGAAATGCACATCTTCAAGCATATTCTTGGAAACTGGTTTCAGGTCCATCGGATGTGCTTTCATAACTTTACACACAGAACCATCATCAAACAAAACTGTCACATTATCATAAACATCATCAATCCTACCTAGCCAGGGTCCAAGGACCGCATAATCACCCACAGTGAACTCCCTCACACGTTTTAATTCGTTGGATGAAAGGTCTTTTATGACTGACCCATCAGGAGCTAATAGATCAACAGAGATATTGACATCCACCACAACACCAACTTGCCCAGTTGGGTCAGAAGCAGCAGCAACAAAATCCCCATGTAAGAACCCTCGATCAACAACTGTTACATCATTAATATTTTGGGTTGACTCTGTCTCATCCATCCAAAGTACTCGAACTTGGTCAGTGGGAAGGGGACCAGTCTTATCATTACTACCATTTTTGTTCTTGTCACTATTCCCATGAGTAGTATTATTGTTATTACCACCTTCTTCCTCATTCTCATCATCATCGTAGTAATCATCTTCATCATCATCCTCCTCATCAATGATGCTACTATCAGAATCTGAATCACCAGCAACCTCAGTTACAATCCCAGTCATACCACTCTTGCTCCTCACGACGTCTTGTCTATAAATATACGGGGTATTGTTAATGTTGCTGACAACCTCACTTAACTTTTTAACTTCATTACTTTCAATATTTACATTTGAATCGCAAAGAAGTGTGCTTGTTGAAGAATCAACCTGGCTCAACGAAGTATTATCGTGGCCAATAGTAGTAGGCTCGTCATCTTTAAAAACAGTGTCACGCTCCTTGGTTCCCATCCAAAACTGATAGCAGGCAATAAATGCGGTACCTACTGTCAAGCTGAAATCATAATACAACCCAAACGGATAGCAAAATTTTGAGATTTATCATCTTCTTAAGAGAAAGGAAACACATATTTATCATTGATAAATTATCAACTTAATCATAGAGCTAAACCCATGTTTTCCACCTTCAAAAAGCTTCTGGGCAGCTATAGAGTTCTACGGATTACTACTTTAACTGAAAAAGTGAGTTACTTTATAAAGCTCCAGTTATAAAAAGAGTCTAATTACAACAGAGTTAACACATAATCCCAATGAACTGACTATCTCCCAGATGGAAAATCAATACCAAACTACAAGTCGACACCGAAGAGTTTCAACCCCGAAAAACTAACTCAACAAACAGACACATGTCGAATACATGATATTCATCCAAAATAAGAAACTTAATACCAACATCACACTCCAATCACGTTAAGATAAGAAAAGTTTATAGGCACGAACAAACGCGCAAATCGATAAAAACGTAGAATCCAATAGTCCAATCGGATTCAAAAACATATAGGATGATTTGGGTAAATAAAAAAAAAAAACTAATTTATCAATAAAATTGCAGCTTAGAAAGCCTCCGGCAGCTCACATTTAGCAGACCAACCCAACACTCGATTCAAAAACAATAAAAATGGAAAAAGCGTAATAGCATAAATCGATGTAAAATAGCATATTTATTAGATTGTATGTTTTATCATGGATTTCAATCCAACCCATTTGAAATCGGATGGAAATGAGAAAAAAAGATGAAAATTAATCAAAGAAATGGAATTTGGAGCTATATGTAATAAGATGATTGCAGGAAGGGGTTCTGTGAGAATTTACCTGACGAAATCTGGGAGTTCGGAGCGAGAGGTACTCTGATGGAGGAAGAAGACGACGGAGAGAGAACGAGAAGAGCCTCTTGATTTTTTGAACGGAGGGTCTAAAGCTGTGCCACGGAGAATATATTGCAGGGGGCGGAGCTGGAAGAAACGTAAGGGTTATTTTCGTAATTCGGAAGTTGTTGATTTGAGAGATGCTTCTATTTAAGAAAAAGAATAATGATATTTTAAATTCTCCTTCTTTTTCAAATATTTTAAATTCTCTTTCACTTCAAGATTTTTTTTCTTTTTCAAATTATTGAGGAGGTGAATTCGAACTTGAACCTGTTATTTTCTATATTTTTCTAAATTTTGTAACTTAAAAAACTTCACAACTCACTCTAACAAGATATTATGCCTAGAATAAATAGAAACATCTATTGTTTTTATGAATTAAAACAAAAAAAATAAAAAATTAATGTCGTTCGCCCATATTAACCGTGGTCAACATAAAAAGAGACTTGACAAGAAAGATGAAGCAACACCATTTTTAGATCTTTAAAACCAAATAATTGGACAAGAAATGGTAAGGGAAAGGAGAATCGAATATAAGACCTCGAATGTTAAATGTTCTACATGCTAAAAAGTGATATACTTGGATTGTGTTTTAGAGTTTCTAAATGAGATGTACAAAGATACCTTCACCCCCTCTAATCACATATCTTTTTTTTTTGTTTTTTTGGGTCAAATAAGCACATATCAATTGAGTAGAATCTCATTAACAATATTGATGTGAAAATGTCATGTTTTTATTCAAATTACAATTTATGAATATTGTGTATTTTATTGTATAATTTTCTTTACAAACGTACAAGTATGAGAAAATGACAAGTCACCAAATCTAATATCAAAGAATGTGATGACTAATTATTCCCACCATTTCATGTGAGGACCATACCAAGAGTTGTATTGAAAAAGGGGACCAATATTATTAAAACAGTAGGCGCTTTACACAATTCTTCGTAATTAACCAAACACTTGCTATTTGCCTAATCAAACACCCCAAATTTCTTCTTCATCAAATATCCAAGCACTCATCTTCTCTGTCAACAAGAAGACAAGCAGGCACCTCATCCTTACATGTCCACTAACCACCGTGGCCTCGTCGGATCAATCATCGTCTGCAAGCTTCAAGTCCAAGGCTGCACCAAACTCGTCCTCCGCACTCAGGCTGAGTGCGACCTCAATTGCAAAGCCGCTTCACCACCGACGCCACTACGATAAGGAGTCGAGGAAGGATGAAGACTGGTATCGACAGAGGAGAAAACTTGAAGGAGGGAAGAAGAAACTAATCTAGATAGCATGGGAGATGGAGGAAGAAGGTGTTATTGGTCTCTCTACTTCTTTTGAGAGAATACCATTAATTTAATTACAAATATTAATGAGATACCCGCCGATTTCCTTCCTAAACTTATGTGCCAATTTTCCTCCTAAACTTTAATTTTAGCCGATTATCTCCTGAACCTTTTATAATTATCCAATTTCCACCATGAACATTAATTTTAGCCGATTACTCCTAAACATTTATAATTGGCCAGTCTCTATTAATGAATTTATTAAGATGGATACGTAATTACTTTTCTTATCTAAATTTGAGTCTTGAATTAAAATACTCAATATTAATTATCATTTGAAAACTATAAGCAAAGAAATTGATTGTGCTTTCTTTGGACAATGAGAGATTTGTGTGAGAGTTTTACTGACTAGGCAAGGTAGCCTTTTCTTGCAAGGGAGGATTGCTTCAAGGTCAAGAGGTAACTTAGACAGCAAATTACCATTCCATTGTCATAAGTAAATGTTTGAGGCATGAATGATGGACAGGAAAAGGAGGAGACCAATTGACTTTTATTTTTCTCTTTAAACAATTGTCGTGGATTATTGCTAACGTTATAACATCAAGGCAATGAGCAACCGGATACAGGTATAGAATCGTTCATAAAATTTGAACTCAGAATATTCAATCTTATTTTTCTCTCTAAATTTTCTTAATGGGCCTGAGGCCCAAAACAATGCACTGTAAATGTAGTTAAAAGACCCGGGTAGATGTATAGACAGTCCAGATCCACTACCCATATACTAAAACGACGTCATAACTAACTCCCGGGACACGTCGAAACGCGGCATCAGATCGTTCTCTCTCGCCACTGAAGCAAGCAAACGGAAAGCCTAGCTGGAGAAGATGATCGTCTGCGTCGCCGTCGTCGGCCACCAGAACAACCCACTTTACATTCAAAGCTTCACCGACGCCGATGACGCGCTCAAGCTCCACCACATCGTCCACTGCTCCCTCGACGTCGTCGACGAGCGAGGTAAACAAATTTCAAAATTCGGATCTGGGCCTCCGGTACTCTTGGTTCTGCTACATAGTTTTGGTTTTTTCTGTTGATAGAGTTGGAAATGCACGAAACACTGAAATCATATTTGGGTCTGCTTTATTTAGCTGAAAATTAGGCCTTTGATTGTTGGGTTTGTGTATTTTAGTTAGAATTTATGTGAAGTTTGTGCATTTTAGTTAGAATTTATGTAAAGTTTGTGCATTTTTGTGGGATTTTGTAGTGAACAATCCGAAAAAGTCTGCACCGACATTGAATGAGACATTCTTGGGTTTGCTTTATCCAACTGAGAATTACAAAGTGTGAGTACTTTTGTTGTTTGTTATTGGGTATGTTTAGCATAAATGTATTGATCTTTGGTGTTCTTATATGGTGATTTTGTTTCCAGTTATGGCTATTTGACTAATACTAAAGTGAAGTTTATCTTGGTAACTACCGATCTTGATGTCAAGGACGCAGATGTTAAAAATGTGAGTATTTGCTCTGAATATTGTAACTTTCCGAAAAAACAATTTTTGCGAAAACTTGAACATGAAATAGGTTTTGCTCAGCAATTTTTCATCAATCCTACAATGTTTTAAACGACTGTTAGTGGCTATGTTTATATAAATCCATTTGAAACAGATTTTTTTTTTTTTTTTCGTTTTTTGGGAAATGACTTAAATAGTAAGCTTAGGATGCAAGTGTATAGGAAGAAATGAAACTCCCTATGATATTTAGGGTATTGGAACTTAGGAGGACTGTGTAGATTTAACGGGAGTTAGACTGATAGTTGTATGTACTGTTTACTTTGTCATGGAGGACAAATGCAAGATTTCGTTTGTCATCGGAGTGGCAAATGGATATTATAGGTTTTAGTTTGAAAATTTTTCCTGTAGGCATATAGCCAGTGGACTGCAATTTGATATCTCCACTTTGCTTCCTCCAGTGAGAGAATGTCCATACCATGTTTATGTACACTGAAGATTGATTAAAATTTGATTCGAATGACCAACTTCAAATGGTTTTGAGAGATTGAAATCCCTCTTAATCCACCTTAGTTCATGCATAATTTGATTAGATGCGAGAATAAAAGTGATATAAAATATTGTGGCAGTAGTTCCGTTGAGAAGAAATGCATATATTACAAGTTTTCCCAAACTTTAACATGTTTATTGTCTGCCATCATGTACTTCTTAAAATAACAGTAGGCAGCTGTTACGTTTCTCGAGAGTATGCATTCTAAAATTGTTTGGATTGCTCTGTTTGTTTAAATTGGTTACGATTCCCTGTCCTGCCATCTTCATAGTGTAGGTGGTTACTAGATTTTGTAAATGCTAAATATGTTGTATATATGCGATCTTTACTGACTGTTGTCTATACATGCAACAAAGTTTGTGTGATCCCTCTGACTGGTCGATTTGTGGTATAGTTTTTCAGGAGATTCCATGCTGCTTATGTGGATGCAATTTCAAACCCGTTTCATGAGCCAGGCAAAAAGATAACCTCAAAAACATTTGCAGAAAGGGTAAGCACAATCGTCAAGTCATTTGGCTTGAGTTCAACCGGGTGAATGATCTCGACAGGATCGTAACTGAACTTTCTGAGTCTCTCTGTATTGAATGGGTGGAGTTCATTCACATTTCTCGCCTGCAAAGTGGAATTAGATAGGTTTATATGTTTTGTATCCCGAAAGACGTTAGAATTAGAAATTGCATCACTTCAATTCTACTAGAGATGAAACCATTTGTGATTCTTCTTTTCCAACATATTGTAAAGTTTGTAACATTTGGCTCAATTATCTGACCGTTGAATGAACTTTGCACCAAAGATTGACGATATGATATTCAAGCGAGTTGTGTAAATCAGATCATTCTGTGTCATTTTAACACAAGATTTATTTTTAAATGCCGAGTTTGTGGATTGCAACGAATTGAGTTATGGCTTTCTTCAACTTGTACATCCATTCAAAATTGGCATAAAAATTAAGACATTTCCGTCTCTAAAGGCACGTTTTAAAACGAAGAGGAGAAAAATGGTTGTAAACATGTTAAAACCGAGTAGCTGGATGAAGAAGAAAAGGGGACGGGAAACTTGACAAGCACGCCACGGCAGTCCACCCTTGTGGGGGACAGGAAGACTCACATAGACATTTTAGTCTCCCCTGGCAATCATCGTATAATTCACTAGCGTCATGAATCGAACTCAAGATGTGCCGTGTGGAATACAGACTTGAAATTTGTTGTCAACCACTAGCACGAAAAGTTTTTCATTATGATCTGAACCACATCCCTTACAAATAGATTGTGTATTCCATCATGCGTCAAACCACAACAACAACAACAACAACAAAGCCTTTTCCCACTAAGTGGGGTCGGCTATATGAATCCTAGAACGCCATTGCGCTCGGTTTTGTGTCATGTCCTCCGTTAGATCCAAGTACTCTAAGTCTTTTCTTAGAGTCTCTTCCAAAGTTTTCCTAGGTCTTCCTCTACCCCTTCGGCCCTGAACCTCTGTCCCGTAGTCACATCTTCGAACCGGAGCGTCAGTCGGCCTTCTTTGCACATGTCCAAATCACCGGAGCTGATTTTCTCTCATCTTTCCTACAATTTCGGCTACTCCTACTTTACCTCGGATATCCTCATTCCCAATCTTATCCTTTCTCGTGTGCCCACACATCCCACGAAGCATCCTCATCTCCGCTACACCTATTTTGTGTACGTGTTGATGCTTCACCGCCCAACATTCTGTGCCATACAACATCGCTGGCCTTATTGCCGTCCTATAAAATTTTTCCTTGAGCTTCAGTGGCCAACGACGGTCACACAACACGCCGGATGCACTCTTACACTTCATCCATCCAGCTCGTATTCTATGGTTGAGATCTCTATCTAATTCTCCGTTCTCTTGCAAGATAGATCCTAGGTAGCGAAAACGGTCGCTTTTTGTGATCTTCGCTAGATTGCTCCGGTCATTAGTGTGGATAAGTATATAAATGGATAGAGATATGAAAGCAAACACAAGATGTACGTGGTTCACCCAGATTGGCTACGTCCACGGAATAGAAGAGTTCTCATTAATTGTGAAGGGTTTACACAAGTACATAGGTTCAAGCTCTCCTTTAGTGAGTACAAGTGAATGATTTAGTACAAATGACATTCGGAAATATTGTGGGAGAATGATCTCGTAATCACGAAACTTCTAAATATCGGAGTGTGGTGTCGTCTTGACTTGCCTTATCTGTCTCATAGGTAGATGTGGCATCTTCTCTGGAAGTACTCTTCCTCCATCCAGGGGTGGTATCTTTAACTGGTGGAGATGCACAAGGTAATGTATCAATTTCACTTGAAGCTTACTTGTAGTTTCAGGCTTGGTCAAGCGCGATACAAACCATGTAGTAGGAGTCCCCTAAGTCGCCGAGCTAGGGGGTCTGCTGAAAGAGGTGACAGACAAGGTAAGCAATCAGAGCTCCGACTGATTGTTCACCTTCTCCCCATCTTGCAGCAGCATGAAGGATAAAGAGAAGAAAAATGAGAAGAGATGATATGAGATACTTTTGCTTTTGAAGAAGTAACTTTCCACAGGCTTATTCTTGAACTGAGCTGGAGGGTTTTCTGGTTTCCTCCAAAGTATAAGGCCGACTGAAGAATTTGAGGGTCAAAACAAGTCCATCAAATCTAGAGTACGTTCCACCCTGCTGATATGGGATACTTTTGCTTTTGATAGAGTAATGGATGTATCGGCACGTGTGCTGTTACGCTTGTCTCCACATGCTTCCTTGTATCCTTCGCACTTGCCCTATCTGTTCCTCAAGCAGATGCGGAATCTTCCCTGGAAACATAAGATGTTGAAGATGAGTACTCGAGAGCAATGCCATGTAAGTAATCAGGTAAGGGGTTCCAGGCAGTCAGTTCCTGGCTGGAAGCTTGATTCCAAGTGCTGACTGATTGCTCTCTTTCTCCTTGTCTTGCAGGTAAAAACAAGACCAAAGGAAAAGACAGGGAAAAAGCATGATATGGGATACTCTTGCTTTTAACCATGATGATATGAGATATTCTTGCTCTAGTATAGCTTGTTTGCAGAGGTATTATCGGGGGGAAAGAAAGCTGAATATTTCGAAAGGCTTCGTTGGGAGTGCCCTCTCAGATATGATGAAGGGTTGAGCATTTTTGCAGGTCTGCCTGTCCGTTGGGGATGGAGGTCGACATATATAGGAGTCTCCCTAACAACAAGTAGTAATGCTATTCGTTTACCCTGCTTGGTCATAGCACGGTAGTGGGAGCTGCCAGTTTCACATGTTTTAACTCTGTCAGAGCACTTTGAAAAAGTGGTCTGTGGTATCTGGCTCTCGAGATTCGGAGAACGATGCCTCATCGATTTTTGAGAAAGCAATCATGCTGGGGGTCTGGCTCTCGAGATTCGGAGAGCAGTGTCTCTTCGATTTTTGAGGAAGTAATCATGTTGGGAGTCTGGCTCTCGAGATTCGGAGGGCGGTGCCTCTTCGATTTTGGAGCAAGCAATCCTGTTGGGAGTGTTGTCTCGAATGTGAGTAAAGGTTGGGCATGTTTGCTAGTCTACCTTGCCACGAAGCACAGAGGTTGACACACAGGGACTTTCCAATTATCCAGCAGTGGTACTGTTCCTTTACCCTTGTGGGTAATAATATGGTAGCTAGACCTTCAAAATTTATGTGTCTAAACTTTGCTAGTGCTGTTTCTTTGCTATTCTTTTACCTTTCTTGGTCAGAGCGATGTAGTGGGAGCTGCAAGCTTCACGTGCTCAACTTTGGCAGAGAACTTTGGCAAAGTTATCTGTGGTACCCATGAGCTATTGTTGCGTGTGGGAAGTGGGTGATTGAACAGTAAGATTCATGTGCTTTCTACTTCACCAGAAGTCTTCGACAGAATGCCCATAATTTCTGCAAAGCTGAGTGTGCGTGTGACAGGTGCTGACAAGGCTAGAAAAGTAGGTGCCTCTTCGATTTCTGAGATCGGCCCTCGTGGTCTCTGAGCAGCCCAGCTTTTGAGAAAGCGAGCGCCTCTTCGATTGATTCGGAGAACGATGCCTCATCGATTTTTGAGAAAGCAATCATGCTGGGGGTCTGGCTCTCGAAGATTAGGGGAGCAGTGTCTCTTCAATTTTTGAGAAAGTAATCATGTTGGGAGTCTGGCTCTCGAGATTCGGAGGGCGGTGCCTCTTCGATTTTGGAGCAAGCAATCTTGTTGGGAGTGTTTTCTCGAATGTGAGTAAAGGTTGGGCATGTTTGCTAGTCTACCTTGCCACGAAGCACAGAGGTTGACACACAGGGACTTTCCAATTATCCAGCAATGGTACTGTTCCTTTACCCTCTCTTCGATTTTTAAGAAAGTAGTCATGTTGGGAGTCTGGCTCTCGAGATTCGGAGGACGGTGCCTCTTCGATTTTGGAGCAAGCAATCTTATTAGGAGTGTTTTCTCGAATGTGAGTAAAGGTTGGGCATGTTTGCTAGTCTACCTTGCCACGAAGCACAGAGGTTGACACACAGGAACTTTCCAATTATCCAGCAGTGGTACTGTTCCTTTACCCTTGTGGGTAATAATATGGTAGCTAGACCTTCAAAATTTATGGGTCTAAACTTTGTTAGTGCTGTTTCTTTGCTATTCTTTTACCCTTCTTGGTCAGAGCGATGTAGTGGGAGCTGCAAGCTTCACGTGCTCAACTTTGGCAGAGAACTTTGGCAAAGTTATCTGTGGTACCCATGAGCTATTGTTGCGTGTGGGAAGTGGGTGATTGAACAGTAAGATTCATGTGTTTTCTACTTCCCCAGAAGTCTTCTACAGAATGCCCATAATTTCCGCAAAGCTGAGTGTGCGTGTGACAGGTGCTGACAAGGCTGGAAAAGTAGGTGCCTCTTCGATTTCTGAGATCGGCCCTCGTGGTCTCTGGGGAGCCCAGCTTTTGAGAAAGCGAGCGCCTCTTCGATTTCTGAGATCGGCCTTCGTGGTCTTTGAGCAGCCCAACTTTTGAGAAAGCAAACGCCTCTTCGATTTCTGAGATCAACCCTCGTGATCTCTAAGCAGCCCAGCTTTTGAGAAAGCAAACGCCTCTTCGATTTCTGAGCAGGCGCCTCTTCGATTTCTGAAGCTCCGTCGAGTGCAGATTTTTATAGGGGCTGGCATTAAGTTCCAAAGCACACTTGAATCTCCACCAGTAGAAGCTTCATTCTTGCACTTCTAAGATCTTGATTTGTCCGACCTCTTCTCTCTTCAACACCTTTGAAAATGTCTGGCCCCTCCAACCGTCGTTTTGACTTGAACCTTGTTGAAGAGACAGCCCCGCCTTCTCTAGACAACATATGGCGCCCATCCTTCGTCTCCCCTACTGGTCCTCTTACCGTTGGGGATTCCGTGATGAAGAATGATATGACCGCTGCGGTGGTGGCCAGGAACCTTCTCACTCCCAAAGATAACAGACTACTTTCCAAACGGTCTGATGAGTTAGCTGTTAAGGATTCCCTGGCTCTCAGTGTTCAGTGTGCAGGTTCTGTGTCTAATATGGCCCAACGCCTATTTGCTCGAACCCGCCAAGTTGAATCATTGGCGGCTGAAGTGATGAGTCTCAAACAGGAGATTAGAGGGCTCAAGCATGAGAATAAACAGTTGCACCGGCTCGCACATGACTATGCTACAAACATGAAGAGGAAGCTTGACCAGATGAAGGAAACTGATGGTCAGGTTTTACTTGATCATCAGAGATTTGTGGGTTTGTTCCAAAGGCATTTATTGCCTTCGTCTTCTGGAGCTGTACCGCGTAATGAAGCTCCGAATGATCAACCTCTGATGCCTCCTCCTTCTAGGGTTCTGTCCAGTACTGAGGCTCCAAATGATCCCCCTCCGGTGCCTTCTCTTTCTAGGGCTCTACCGACTGCTGAGACTTCTCCTAAGCAACCTTTGTGAAGGCTCCCTCTTGTGTGTTTATTTTGACTCATGTATATGTACATATTTGTAGCTTATCGGGGATATCAATAAATAAGCTTTCCTTCATTTCAACGTATTGTGTTAAATACACCAAAGCCTTCTTCGCTAAGTTCTTTGAATTTTCTTTTGTTGAAACTTGTATGTTGAAGCTTTCTGAGTGGAGCATGTAGGTTGGGGTTGTGTTCCCTTAATTTCCCGAGTGAGGAAAACTTCTCGGTTGGAGACTTGGAAAATCCAAGTCACTGAGTGGGATCGGCTATATGAATCTTAGAACGCCATTGTGCTCGATCCTGTGTCATGTCCTTCGTTAGATCCAAGTACTCTAAGTCTTTTCTTAGAGTCTCTTCCAAAGTTTTCCTAGGTCTTCCTCTACCCCTTCGGCCCTGAACCTCTGTCCCATAGTCGCATCTTCTAATCGGAGCGTCAGTAGGCCTTCTTTGCACATGTCCAAACCACCGTAACCGATTTTCTCTCATCTTTCCTTCAATTTCGGCTACTCCTACTTTACCCCGGATATCCTCATTCCTAATCTTATCCTTTCTCGTGTGCCCACACATCCAACGAAGCATCCTCATCTCCGCTACACCCATTTTGTGTACGTGTTGATGTTTCACCGCCCAACATTCTGTGCCATACAGCATCGCCGGCCTTATTGCCGTCCTATAAAATTTTCCCTTGAGCTTCAGTGGCATACGGCGGTCACACAACACGCCGGATGCACTCTTCCACTTCATCCATCCAGCTTGTATTCTATGGTTGAGATCTCCATCTAATTCTCCGTTCTTTTGCAAGATAGATCCTAGGTAACGAAAACGGTCGCTCTTTGGTATTTCTTGATCTCCGATCCTCACCCCTAACTCGTTTTGGCCTCCATTTGCACTGAACTTGCACTCCATATATTCTGTCTTTGATCGGCTTAAGCGAAGACCTTTAGATTCCAACACTTCTCTCCAAAGGTTAAGCTTTGCATTTACCCCTTCCTGAGTTTCATCTATCAACACTATATCGTCTGCGAAAAGCATACACCAAGGAATATCATCTTGAATATGTCCTGTTAACTCATCCATTACCAACGCAAAAAGGTAAGGACTTAAGGATGAGCCTTGATGTAATCCTACAGTTATGGGAAAGCTTTCGGTTTGTCCTTCATGAGTTCTTACGGCAGTCTTTGCTCCTTCATACATATCCTTTATAGCTTGGATATATGCTACTCGTACTCCTTTCTTCTCTAAAATCCTCCAAAGAATGTCTCTTGGGACCCTATCATACGCTTTTTCCAAATCTATAAAGACCATGTGTAAATTCTTTTTCCCATCTCTATATCTTTCCATCAATCTTCGTAAGAGATAGATTGCCTCCATGGTTGAGCGCCCTGGCATGAACCCGAATTGGTTGTCTGAAACCCGTGTCTCTTGCCTCAATCTATGCTCAATGACTCTCTCCCAGAGCTTCATTGTATGACTCATTAGCTTAATACCCCTATAGTTCATGCAATTTTGTACGTCGCCCTTATTCTTGTAGATAGGCACCAAAGTGCTCGTTCGCCACTCATTTGGCATCTTCTTCGTTTTCAAAATCCTATTGAAAAGGTCAGTGAGCCATGTTATACCTGTCTCTCCCAAAAGTTTCCACACTTCGATTGGTATATTGTCTGGGCCTATTGCTTTTTTATGCTTCATCTTCTTCAAAGCTACAACCACTTCTTCCTTCCGGATTCGATGCGTCAAA
Organism: Malus sylvestris; assembly: GCF_916048215.2. Taxonomy (NCBI): domain Eukaryota; kingdom Viridiplantae; phylum Streptophyta; class Magnoliopsida; order Rosales; family Rosaceae; genus Malus; species Malus sylvestris. Next base: position 22,840,026 of record NC_062269.1, read on the forward strand.
CCAAAATCACATAATTTTAGATTTTGTCAACCAAAATCACATAAGAACGAACGACAGCGAGAAGGCACTACTAAGGCAACCTGATAAACATGTTCAATGTCTGGTGAAAAATGTCAAATATTCAATGTTCGTATCATATATAACGGAATGAAACAAGCAACCTCAAAATATGATTGAAAGAGGTCGCTTAGGCTCAACACAACAAATCTTTAACATAAACGGAAACAGGCACCATCCCGGGTCAATCAGACAAGGAACCAAAATGTTCTTGATAGACATTTTCAAAGAAACGCGGATAGCTTTTTGAGAGCATTGCACAGAGCGTAGATGTAACTGCTTCAAAACTCATCATCGTCCTCCTCAGCTATGTGCTTTGCAAGCTCTTGCTCCTGTTGTTGCCTCTCCCTCCTCTTCTCAGCACTTTCTTTCTCCTTGTGGGAATTTGGCGGGAATCGAAGCGCTCGCACTGCATCATTGTGCAAATTAAGGCAAAATGCAATTCTCGTGTCGAATGCAGCTTGGGGCTCATTAGTAGAGTAGATATCCCCAGTTTCCTTTGACACCATCCATCCATTTGCATGATCCAGGGTCGCATCAATTGCACCATCTCGGATTGCCTTGGCGACAATGCTTTCAGCATCAGCAACCGGGTTTGGAGAGTCCAATCGCAACTTTTTAGCAACATCAACCAGAGAAATGCGGGAATAAGAGATGCTGATGTTACGCAACCCAGTTCTTATGACATTATGTCGCAGCCTAACAATCAAATTGTGGGTTCTGTCTGCATTGAATACATTCGAGAACTTCTCCGCAATATTTTTGAATAGCTCCAAGTCACCGATTCTCACAGCCTGAAAAAACAAATTGTCTTGATCAAAACCAGCAGTAGAAAAAAGCTCATGACCTAATCAGGAGTTGATTCCAAGGAGGCCATCCCAGCGTCACAAACTGCATTACTACTATTCAACAGAAATCATTATTCTCAAACTTGATAAGAGAGTAAAGTTTAGAGTTCAGAGTTGAAGGTTTTCGAGAAATCCAGACTTACATTTGTTAGTTCAAAGTATGGCCTCAAAGCCTTCTCCATGCCTTTTTGCATAAAAACAGTTCTCTCAGGGATTTCTCCAAGCAATAAGCGTACAATGATTGCCCACTTGTTGCATTGAATCCGAAAACCAAGGGCTGCTATAGGGGCTTTCCTAGCAGCTTGCAGGAGGGACTCCTTTGCATCAGTGTATTCCAACTGAATTGTTCTGATCTTTCCTAGGTAAAAGAGATACCGACAGAACTGCAAGAGAATATTGTCAAATCAGAATATGCATCTTGCAGTTAGAAAGAGAGGAACCACAACCGAGGAAATAGATGCTTTTTCTCTGATGTATACATCCTCTACCACAAAGTTTTAAGCTATTATAAATTGACTTTATGAGAACAGTCTGGTGGTAAATCTACATACTTCCCAATGACCCTCCTTGTTTCCCTTAAAGTTGCCAAGGAAAGATTAAAACAAGAGAAGTGAAGAAATTGTATACTTTCCTCTCAGAAATAACTAAGCTTATTCCCAGAACAGAAATTAGTAACATTTAATTTAAAACATTCTGAAATATAGACACAAAAGAAGAGTAGAGTTTATACACAAATTGCAACGTGCTAACAGAGCAGTAAAATGTTATTGATAGTAAGCATGATTGACCGTGGAAGAAGGCAAAACCACATGCTAGACCAACATGTTACACGAATATGATTAAGATATGAAATAGATCAAAGCTTTGCGATCCATTGATAACAAGCATGAATGACAGTTCAAGAACGCAAAAACACAAGATAGACCAGCATGCTATCACAATACATCTTTCTTTTTCTATAATAAGAATTAAAAGAGAGATGAAGCAGTCAGAAAATACGAATGAACCCAAATAAACACTAAAGAAAGAAAAATATTCAAGAAACAGCACCCATCTCAAGGAAAAAACAAGTCACCAAAAACATCTCACAGTACCTATGTCACATCACCTTTATTACACACATGCATAAGATTAGAAGTTGATTATAAAATTACAAAAAAAGACTGACCCATACATTTACATTTATGGTGATCCTAGATACATAGTTTAAAGCTACAGATTCAAATAATTGAGCCTGACCTGCTGGTTTGAGTGAGCCTCAAATCGGGGTGCCTTGGACCTCAGTTTCTCAGCCTGATCATACAGGTTATAGTGGAGGTAATTGCGAAGCAGAAGGTTAAGAAGTGTTTCCTGCATCACATTATTATCCACAAGTAAGAAACCAGTGGGATAGGCACAGTAGCTTACAATATCAAAAAATTACCTGGCCCAGCTCATCATGGCGCAAAGTTGCAATCCGGTGAAGATTCAGGAGATTTCTGTGAAGGAATGAGTGAAAAATTTAGTCGTAAAAGAACAAGTGAAATGCGGAAAGAATAAAAAGACATTTGTACCTAAATATCACGATAGCATTTAACTCACCCTCTAATTTCTGCAAGATCACCAGTGAGTTCATAGCTAAGGGAGTAATAGAAGTACAGCCTGGATGCCAGAACATCAATGGTTCTCCTATTCAAGTTCTTAATACGAGCAATGCTTGCCGAGGCACAAGCCTTAGCCTAAAGGGCAGCAAGTTCAATGTTATCACAAAAAATAAGAGCTTCAACTTTTAGTAAGTAAACGATCCAGAGGCAGATGTAATAACATGTTACAAGTATATTGCTTCACCTCATTGTACTTTTTCTGATCAATCAGAAAAATGAGCACAAGCAAGTAGGAGTACATCTCTAACTCTGGCAAGGCATGCTTTGCGGGAACTAGAGTAGCAGATGTTGCGGTATCAACATCCATATCCTGTTCATCATCCTGTACAACCAAATGTTCCACTTTCACAGTGCTCAAAACTAAACAAGAACATCAAATACACCAGCTCAAATCCAAAATTCAATATGGTATATCAAAAATCACCTTGGGAAGAAATGACAATAAGCGGCTATGAACCTCAGATCCCGGTGTAAGGGCAAAATTGAGGAATGCTGAAATCACAGAAACCTTCAGCTTCCGCCTCAACACCATCGTTAGCCTAACGGCACGCACAATTCGCCTAACCTCCCGGGTATAAGCAGCAGTCTCAAGGAGTGAAGCAATCTCCTTCAAATCTAACAAACCCAGTAAAATTTGAAAGTCTAAAGTCAAATCTCACATACCCAGTTCGACAAGCTACCGCTAACTTACTTAAACTATACAAAAAATGCGGGAAATTTAGGGTTTTACAGATACATGTACATATAATATTATGGATGCAGATGGTAGACTTACTGTGTAGTGTTGACGGAGAAGCCGAAGAAACTGAATTGGAAGGCGCCGGGACCTCCTTCATCTCCACGTCTTGAGTCATCTTGCAGTGACTGTTTCCAGATTACACAGAACGTGGATTTAACGAACGACGAAACGAAGATTAAAGCGAGAAAGTTGAAATTTGCAGTATGAATAAAGCGAATTTACCTTGAATTTGGCAGTGGCACGCGCTGATGGAAATCGATTTGGCGATGGAGGAACTAGGGTTTTGCTACGGTTTCCTCCTCTGCAAGTTTATGCGAGCGAGAGAGAGAGAGAGAGAGAGAGAGAGAGAGAGAGAGAGAGAACGAGGAAGAGTGAGAGAGAGGAACAGAAGGCTGATGTTCATACGGCGTCGCTTTCTCTCTCTCTTCCCTTATTTTTCTTTTCTTTTGTGATTTTATCTACTTTTCCAAATAAAAATCTGAGACAATTTCACTTATATGGAAAAAGCCCAACTGATAGTTATTGGATTGGTGCAATATTAAAAACTACTAAGGCCCAATCAAACAGCCCAATATGAAAAAAGTAACAAACTTGTAACTCAAGTAATTTAAAAATATTTATCTCTACATTGAACTTTGTGTTCAAGTTTCAATTCACTTGCCATCCAATGCGTCCATTAGGTTTTGTAATTTTGCCAAACATGGGAGAGCAATGTATTTACTAAATTTAACACAGAATGACACTGAATTGCTTTTATAATGATTACAAGAACGTCGTTTTTAACGTTGAATGCTTTTAGAGCCAAATATTTGTTGAAGAATTTCATAAGTTTTCCTCCACTCCCTTGAATAAAACGAACCCTCTCCATCTCCTCTCATTGGCATACTTTTTTCAACCCCCACTCAATCCTCTTTTATTCCTCCTCTCTTTCTTCACTTTTATCTTTCCTTTCTTGCCTTGAGCTTTTCAACAAGGCCTCGCCGCGACACCTTCCCAACACAACAGTCTTCTAACGCAGCGCAGCCGCCTTGCCCAATGTCCGGTGTCATGGGGTGGAGCGCGTCCTGATATATCAGGCCCTTTGTACAAAGGGATCTCCATTTTTTTCAAAAAATAGGGATTCGGTGTGAGTTCCACTCCACATCGAATTTTAATGATCCGGATCGTTTATTTTGTAAGTCTCGATTCATAGATTATCTTTGTAAAAACTCAATTCAATCTGAAACCATTTGCCTATTTAATTTTTAAAATTTCATTGTTTCTTATATAACAAAGTATTTATTTATTTCTTTGAACTCAATTAGATGTCTTAAACATTTCCAATTTGGGTAAATTTTGCAAGAATAATCTATGAGATGCAACTTGAAAAATAGACCGGTATAAAGAGAAAATTGGTTTGACACATAAGAATACTTGAAATCGGATCAGCAATGCATATGCAAAACTTCTACATTGTATTTGGAGGTGGGATTGCGCTTTTAACCAAGAATCCTGCAGTATTGAATGGTAACGCGTACGCTGGAGGTACCTTAAATTCCTTCAAGTTTTGATATACCCCATTTTTCTGACCCAAAAACTAGAGCAATTTTCACTTTACATTAGATGGTCAAGTCGAATCTTTCAAAACACTTGCATTGTACATTCAATTTAGTCAAGACAAATCTAGTAACAGCACTTACAGCACCCATCCATTTAGTAAGGGAACGAAAACACTCGAAAATTCAACAAACGAGAGCAGCCATCGGTCTGCAAACCCGGGTATCTGTAAATTCACTTCTCACTGGCTGTAAAAATTTCAAAGTAACCTACACGTAATTCCCACCCATCACATCCTTTCTTCTTTCACACAAAGCCCCGATGATGATTCACTGAAGTACTCTCACATGAAAATTGGACCCAAAATTCAGAGGCCACCACCAACAGGGCGTACCGGCTACTTTTTTCTACATTTTCAGCACTGCATATTTTATCCTATCTGCTGTCCGGGAATTTAGCCTCGTAGGTCTGGGGCAACTGCACGAATGAACAGACATTTTCATAAATGAGAATACGAAGCAAAAGCAATAACATATATGGCCGCCAAAAATATGAAATTACCATGAACGTTGTCTCGATCATCTTTCCAGCAAACCACCTTCCGTGGAGAACATGTCGAGCATTTAAAGCAGCTTCTATAGTTTCAAATCGTAAGTACACGTGTCCAGCAGTATTCCTGCTTGTTAACAAGAATGTGAGACATATATTAGAGCGAAAGGGCCATATAAATAATGCAAACAAAACTTACTTGTCCACATATATATGCTTCAATTTCCCGTATTTTGAACACTCCTCCTGAACATCATCTTTGATGTCCAAGTCAAAGTCTGGTTCCGACTGCTCAAAAACAAAACCGAGACAAGAATTCAAAGAATGGTACGGAAGCAAATTTAAACAAGAATTAGAAAAATCTGTACTTATCAAAGGAATCAACCACCAACCTCAGCCGTGGGATCAAACATATTTTTCAACAGTAAACATTCGCTTGGAACACCAACTGTATCTACAGATGGAAGAGTAGCTGTCGGAATTTGAAGCCCTGCAATACCAAGTCCAGCAAAACCAGGAACAGAGGTAATGGGAGGAACAAGAGAAGAAATTCCTGGTGCAGCTCCCAGGATTGGTGCCATTGGTAAGGAAACACCAGCGCTATTGACAGCGGTTGTGCCTAAGGGACCAGTAATACTGCAAGCAAAGACAATGTAAGACTAATGAAAACAAATCAAAGTACACCAGCGTGCTAAAAAAAGACAAACCTTGATGCAGTTCCGCTACGGTCCAATTTCTGCATAAGCATTGCTCGAGAGCGGGCATTCAATGACTGTAAGATTATCAAAACAATTCAATTAGGTCAAGCAAAAAATTATGCAGTGCAGATACTCTTTAGTAATCTCGTTCTATTCTAAACTGCCCTTTGCTTTGTAGTGCTGATGTCAACAATCCCTTGAGAGGCAATGTAAAGCAATGAGGGAAAAAGTGCCGAAACCAGTAAAACATTAACATAACTCATGAATGGTGTGTTATTTTGAATTATCAAACACACACAGCCATCGGAAATGAGCAATATTACTTACCAAGCCACCGCCTTCATCGTCATCAAAATCACCAGCATTTGCTCCAAGATCTTGCATTCCAGCTTGGTCTGTAACAGCCGACACCTAAATAAAAATGAGGATTCCGGTAAGTGTACTTCCAAATAATATTTGTTTACATTAACTCATCCTTTTACAAAATTTGTATGTGAATGTAGTTAAGTACCAATGCAATGACTTTCTTTTGGAAAACTGAATCTAAAGCAACCGCCTAAGTGTCACTCTGATCCACCCAGTTCAAATTAAAATGATGGCAGTTAGACACATCACCACTACACATATTTTAAATCACAAAAGGATAAACACTTATGCACTCATTTCAGACAATAGTCACAATACTAATGGTATCATCAACAAGTGCTTGTACTTATCTAAAAAATTGCGTTCACCATTAATGTGAACATTATTTACATGCTACTCAGTGTGCACATTAAGAAAACACGAGCTCAGTGCTATCGCACAGTATGCCTGCTGAGTTTTCCTATTTCACAGTGATCACACTGTATAAGCATCACTAATTGGCCTGATGAACTAACATTCCAAGCACCACTCATACAACTAGAAGCATCAGAGGCAGGATGTCAAAGAACTAACAAACAGCCTAATTGACGAATTTGGAAAGAGTTCACGACGCAAGCATATCTTTTGGGGGAAAGAAGTACAATAACAATATGATAAAGCGTCATTACCTTAATTACACGACCTGCAATCTCCAATTGCCCATTCAAACTAAGAGCATTTCTAGCATCTTCAAGACGTGCAAACTGCATGCAAGCAACTGATTCAATGAGTTTGATTTATCCAATAAACTTGCAAGAAATCATATAAAGTATCTGATACGGACAGCTGGAAAGGAATTGGTGTGCTATGCTACAATAAGTAAAAGGGGAAAAAATAACTCAAATAAGACGGTTTTTATTTTTCCTTCCAGAGGGGGCTGGTTGGTTAAAAGCCAATTCTAATTTCCAACTCAAGCTATAATGAACCGGCATACAGACAGATATATTTATTTTTTTATCCACGGTTGGTTAAGATGCAATTTCTAGTGAAACAGACCTGCACAAATCCAAAACCTTTGCAATTGTTAGTTTCATCATGAGGCAACTGAACCAGTTCTACAGGACCAAATGCTCCAAAAACCTGTATAAATAACAAATATTAAAGATTGAAATACTCAACCGAGCCAAAATACAAAAAAGCAGCAATACTTCCAAAGAAAAACAGAACCGTGAACAAAAGTGCTCAGAAGAATTATCACCAAGAGCAAGCTCAATTATATAACATAATGAGATGTCAACATGAGAACCAAGTCACAAAACTACTCACCTGGCGGAGATCATCTTCTTTTATATTGGTATGGAGATTTCCAACATACAGCCTTCTAGCTCCACCAGAATATGGGCCTATCATCCCACCTGGTCCAGTGACAACAGATGTTGTTGACTGAACTAGATTCTTCTCAGCCTCTGATGGCTTCACCATCACTGGTTGACCAAGAAGAGGCTGACCAGAGAGTGCGATCGCCATAGGTACTGACATCGCATCATAAAACTCAATATACCTACAAACTAGACAACATTAGATCTTGAATGATTTAAACCTAACTGCCACATACAGAAACATGTAAGCTAGATTTTACTGCAAGTTCCAAACATAGTTCAAATACGGGGAGAGAAATGTCCTTTATATGATCATATGACCAGTCGGAATAACCTACACTATATGCATTGCATTTAGACAAAGGAGATCTGTATCACCGTAAATTTCCAATGGTGATGGTACAAAATTCTAACATTGTGAATGGTCTAATGAAGCCGCGTACTGAACGAGAAAATGAAAATAAGGAAAGTACGCCCATTGAGAAGGAAGAACTGGCAGCCATTCCAAAACCAAATTCCAACAGAGATCAATCGACTTTAAACAGGATAGTTTTATTTGCACCATAGAATGTAACCATAGCATCTTGTCAACAAACCAAATGACTTTAAACTCTCGCACCGTCTTAAACCCTACAGTGCCTAAATGTGTAATTCTATTCTTAAAGTGAACTTCTCTTAACGACCAAAGCTTTTACCACCAAGATAGAAGAAAACCTACCCAACTCCCTTCGAACGTCTTGAATTGCGATCCATAATAAGACGTACATCGCGGACCTGAAACACAAATCACAGCTATTAGATTAACAGTGATAGAAATACACTTACAACTACAGCCACAGCCAAAGAATGACATAAATAGAATATCAAATCATTATGGGTTTCCGGTTATCAGTTAAGTTGAAGCAAGGACTAAATCAACAGAAACTTCTTAATTGATACAAGTTAACGCTTTAAATCAAGTCCCTTTTAGCTATATAGTGTAGAAGCTTTATCATCTATGATTTGCTAAATGAACATGATATGGATAGACGTGAAATGAACAAACCTTTCCAGCCCTTGAGAAGAACTCATATACATCTCTTTCATCTGCCTTCAAACAAATCTGTCAAATTTGTTCACCAAAATGTTGTTGTTATGATATACGAACCTGGGAGATAGAAGTTCAAGATAACACAATAGAATGCATATACAAATGTATTTGCTATACCTGATAAGCAAATACTGTCCTTTGATCTCTCTCTGGATCAGACTCTGGTTCTGTCCCTTCTTCCTTTTTGTCTTTATGTCTTCTGCAGCACAGAAATGAGAAATTGACAAGACATTAATGAGTGGAGAACACGTCAAGAAAGAAGAACATGTAAAGATCAAACATAAAGTATCCTTGGATCCTGAAATAGAAAAAAAAATCCTTAATTGGCAGAGAAAACAACCTGAGTGATACCTAGAAAGGAATCTGTTATTTAATATATAATAAAAACCAATCTGTGGTACAATATGTCAATTGAGTGAAATTCGTATATTTGGTGTTAATTGCTAAGCAGGTAATGCATGCAATCCAACTTCAAAAAATGGATTAACAGATCGGTACCTTCTATACACAATATAATGTTAAATGAAACAGCACCATCAAGTTGTATGGATGGCGGTACCAAAGGACCTAGTTGCAATTATTTGGAAACTGTTAGAAGCTATTATTCCAGAGAGAGAATCACAAACACACAGAACAAAGTAATAACCTATAAACTGAAATCACATTCTAAATCTATTTGCAGTCACACCCAAAACGTCACTTTAAAATGATGCAATTTTTATAAATGTGACTCTCAAAGAGAGCTCAAGAAATACCCAAAGGTGAGGCCTGTAAGATGAGCAATCTGCATAAGTTTCTCAAAAGAGGGAATAAAAGCTTGTACGTGAGTATAATTTTTTGTACATATACAGGCACATTGGGTAAAATAATAGCAGGTATCTAAGCTTGCAAAGCTACAAAAGTCCTCTCCGGAGCCAATGATCACAAAAAGAAGAAAAAAAAAACTTCCAAAGGTAGCAAAGGTCAGCCTAAACCCTAAAGACAAGCAATCAAACACGTGAAAATAAGTATACATATACACACTAAAAAAATGACAGCCAATCTTGTAACCACTGAAAACTGAATTTCCCATAAGCACCAGAAGATGAGATACTTCTCTAAGCAAAGCCCATCTCTCCCCCTACCAGCATTTCTGCAACAGAATAAATATAATTAAGCAACGGAGTTCAGAAGGAGACGATAACGAAAAGCATTACATGACATCACCACTGTGGTCAAATTCTCCAACATTGAACCCTCAATCTTGCATTGCAAGCTTCTAAATAGAGTCCAGAAAGTTTAGAAGAAACACTTAAGACCCATGACCTGAGCTGTGCCTGGCCCAATTGCCAGAAAGACCATCTGATGATTGCTCTAGCATATCTGCGAGTTCCCAGAATCTAGTGTTCAATATTCAGAATTTCTAAGGTTGTTAAATATAAGTAACTTATGAAGCTAAGTATGACAAACTGAGAATATTCATTTAAACAATAGCATGAACCCACTTATCCAAGCTGGAAAATGCTTGGGAGGAAAGAAATAACAATCTAGGGCACAGAAAAGGTGATTATATGTTCAAGATGGATACAGTTCCACATCCAGCACAGAACCCATGTGAGACTAGGCTGAATAAAAACAAAAGGCAAGCAACTTAATAATAGAGCAATCAGAGACTACAAATAAGTACACAACTGGTTCACTGTCAAGTGAGTTGACCACTTAGCAAAAAGAAAGAAAGTTAGTTACCAAAATGCACCCGGACATAACTTTTTTCAGCAGACAACGTCTCCATTAACTTCAAATGTTCCTATAATGAACAGGATTCTCTTTTTGCAGATAAATTTCTCCCCAAGGTTCTTACCAACACTATAAATGCAAAGCAGCTCACCAGCTTCAGTTTTAGAACATCAAAAACGAAAAACTTGAATGAACTTCAATCTAGAAAATCATATTTAGCAATTTGGATCAGTTTGGCCTGAAGCCCTAATACTAATTCCTGGGTTTGTGATGACACAGAGACACCACAAAGAGCAAATATAGCATATAATACACAAACACAACCATCCTAACCATCAGCCCTTTTCCGAAATTGTCACATTGATACTTAAGTGCACAGAGCGAGCAACTAGATGGTTACCCCAACAACCAAAAATGCTCCCATTATAAATGGCATGTACAAATGAGAGAAAAGGGAAGAGAGAAAAATACAGATGCCTGTCACAGGTCTTGACACCCATGTAATCCACAAAAGTGTCATTTGTGGACAACAGCCCGTTTGAACTTGTCGCATACAAATATGCATACATAAAAAAGAAGAAAAAAGAGCAAACTAGAAGATATTGACGCCACAAAAAGGTATGGTAGACACTAGTAACAAAAAGTGCACCAACAAAATTCTGACAAAGGATTCTCACTAAATGCCTCTTTGGCCTCGAAAACAGATTTTCACAAAATTTTTCCACCATAACTTTTTGAAGCGTGCTTGGTCCATGATCCTAATTTCAACAAATTGAGAAAAGAGACAGCTCACATTGTTCCAAGACATTTCAGAGGTCCAAAATTAGCACCAAACATACTTAGACCAATTCAAATGGTTGGGTAAAACTCAAAACTCAGCCACTTGCGGAAATACCAACAACTACCTTTTTTATCGCATGATGTCCAACCAATGGTCCAGATTCAATTTTTTTTATATCAAATTTATAAATACATTAAATCCAATGGTTGAGGTCGAATATGAGCAAATGCAACAGTAAAATATAACAACCCAAAAGTAAATCCAACGGCTAAAACAATTAAAAAAATTATTTAAATCAAAATTCACCCGAACACTCTATAAACACCTATGTATTTGTTCAAACACCCACACAAAATTCACTTTCGTCAAACATCTTCCTTTTTTTTTTCTTTCTACCCACCTAAGTATTTGTGTTTACAAATGGGTAGGTTGTGTGGTTTTTCATGTTCTTTCATTTGGTGCATATGTGTAAGAATGAGGTAGGTTTAGTGATTTTTCATTTATTATTGGAATTTAAATATTTTTATGTGAAAATGTTCATAAAAGTAAATTAGGATAATCTACATAAACTTTATTTTAAAAAAAGTTACCAAAAAAAAATTTGGCTAAAATCATTCTTTAATAATTTCGCACTAAAATTTTAGGCCAAAACCATTGGAGGAAAAAATTTGTTTCGGGTTTAAAAAATTAGGTATTAACCCTAACCATTGGAGTTGGTCTTAGAGGTGCATTATTCTTTGAAGCATGTTATACTCTTTGATCCTCAAGTAAAAGCATAATATACTCTTGGACTGCTAATACTACCATCCTTTAGATCCCTGATTCATAAATAGAAAAGCACTAATGCATTACCAAGAGCAATCCCTTCAAAATGCATATCTAAAAAAGGGACTGCGTTGTGTCTCTCATAGGAACTATTGTCTAAATCAGCTGGGAATGGAAGGAGAGCACCATCCAACATTTTATAAATAGGCCCACATATCCTCTCCCAAAATAAGGCGCATTATTATGAGAAACAATATCATTCCTCCATGCGATTAATAGCACTAATGGTAATAAGCTCATGCAATGACTTTGCCAGTTGCCATCAATAATTTCCATTGCTACAAAGGATGGTGGTCATCCAAAAATAAATTCTATAGTCTGACAAAGAATTTAACTGCCACAAAGCTAAACTATATGAATCGAAAGAATACCTGTTTTCTTTTTCCCGCTCCCTCAAATCCCTCTCCTTATCTCTTTCTTTATGCTCCACCTCCCGGCTCCTTTCTCTTTCATCCCGATCACTTCGATGCCTTTCTGAATGGCTCATGCTTCGACGTGGTGGCTCTTTATCCTTCTCCCGGTCCCTGTCACCCTCGCGGTCACGTTCTCTCCTGTCTCTATCACGATCGGGATCCCGCTCTTTGTCTCTTTCCCTGTTTCTCTCCTTACCATTTCTTTCCTCCCTTTCTCTGTCTTCCCTACCTCTATGATCCCGGCTACTCCTGTGGCGATCCTTTTCTCTGTCTCTGGACTGTGAGCGGTGACGAGAAGATCCCCTCTCTCTGTGCCTATCATTACCACGTTCACGGGACTCATCTCCAGATTTTGAACGCTTTGAGTGACGCTCCTCATCGTGACCCTTCTCGTCACCTTTATGCCTTGAACTTCGGCTGCGACCTTTCTCTCCAGATTTTGAAGCTTCCTCACCACCATTCACAGTTTCTTTTGATTTCGGGGGTTCAGGATTTTCAACTGTTTTCTCTAAATAATCATACTCATCAAAATCCATCAGACCTCTCGTCTAATCAGAATGTAGCACAAATAACCTCACAGGTAAACCTCAGTTCTGGCGATATCTGCAACAATCGACAATAAAAAATCAATGAGCAGAACAAAGAGCTTCTAAGCACTAAGCCTGCACGTAGCCGAAAGTAACCAAATTTAAACATTTTAAACTCTATAGTTTCTGTACTTTGCACAAACCGAATAACCCAATATAAAATAAAATTCTAAAACATATCCCCAATAAACTGAGTTCTCATGGAACTATAATTTATCAAACGTCCAGATTTATAACACCTAACAACTTAAGTAACCAAAACCTTTATCTTTACCAGATTTCAAATAAAGTACCAATCACAACACTCAAAAAGCAGATTAAAACAAAATTAAAGCAACTAATTACAGTCAAATTATCTGCCTTTTGAACCAACAGTGGCAAAACCGCAGCAAAACCTGTACCAACAGTCCACTTTCTCCTTTTACCATCTCCCGAACCCAAACCCTAAATAAATCAATAAACAAACATGGTGTTAGAGTGTTACTGCGAGCTCGAAATCTTTACCTCCAGTGGAGCTACGAGTAGAAGAAACAGCAAGAAGAAGGAGAAGAAGAAGTAAGAGGAGAATTGCAGTTGCAGAGCCGCAGACGCCGACGCGGACGAAGGAAGAGCTGTGTGACTGTGTCTCTGTGTGGTTTTGAATTGAGAAGTGAGAGGATTTGGTCCGAGCTTGATTTTGAGAGGGTGTCTCGCTCGGGCTAACTGTGAATCTGTGAATCCGTGATGTGTAAATGGGGGCCCGGGTCTCATTAGGTTGCTTTCGTTTTAACCGGGTTCGGAGCCTTGAATACAGCGTGGATTAGCATAGGGCCCAATGAACTTTTCAATTTTTATATGGGTTTGATTTGAATTGGACACGGCTCGGTTTGATTGGTTTATTGGTCAAACAAACCGCTGCACGGATTGTAGTAGGTTGAACACGGTTCGGTCGGATTGGTGTTTACTGGTCAAACCCACCGCTGCACAAACGTCTGAAGCTAAAAAAACTTACTACGTTGAGATGGACTGAGACAATCTTTTACCACTTTCTCCACTGAAAAGCTTCATCGGCTTGTATAGACATCTTCCCCTCCGTTACAAGGGAATTCGAATCTTGCTCCCTCCTATGTATGTAGTTCCTAAGGCCATCTCCAAACGATGGCTGGCCAAAGGGCTCTGTGAACACAGAAAATTCCTGAATCGAAAGAGACAAGAACGACGTGCACAAACAAATATTTGTATTTTGATGATTTTTTGTTACAATCTCTCTCTATTTTGACCCTCTGATTCGATCTCCGTAAGGTGTTGATTTGTGGATGTTTCGTTGATCCAAGGGCCGTCGAGGCTTGATCTTGGATGAACTGTTGGAAGTTTCTTCAAGGGGCCGTGGGCTTGATCTTTGAAGGTGGATTTGAGCGGATCTTCAAGGAGCCGTTGGGGCTTGATCTTGAGGATGAGTGTTTCTTCAAGGGCCGTTGAGGCTTGATCTTGAATAACGGTGATGAGCGGATCTTCAAGGGCTTTTGGGCTTGATCTTGAAGAACAGTGATGAACGGATTTTCAAGGGCTTTTGGGCTTGATCTTGAAGGTGGATTTGATCCAAGGGCCGTCGGGGCTTGATCTTGGAAGAACGATGAACGAAGAACGAAGAACACTCTCTTCAAGGGCCGTCGGGGCTTGATCTTGAATTGGTGGATGATTGTTGATCCAAAGGGGCCGTTTGGGCTTGATCTTGGATGAATGATGAACGAAGAACGAAGAAGGCTTTCTTCAAGAGCTGTTGGGGCTTGATCTTGAAGGTGGATGATTGTTGATCCAAGGGCCGTCGGGGCTTGATCTTGGAAGAACGATGAACGAAGAACGAAGAAGGCTTTCTTCAAGGGCCGTTGGGGCTTGATCTTGAAGGTGGATGATTGTTGATCCAAGGGCCGTCGGGGCTTGATCTTGGAAGAACGATGAACGAAGAACGAAGAAGGCTTTCTTGATTCTTCGAGAACCTGGATGCTTGAGAGCTTCGGAGTTTCAGAGCTTCAAGGTGTAATATGAATTGGTTCCCCTAAATGAATGAATTAGCCTTCTATTTATAGAAATTTCAAGGCCTAATTTTGAATATAATATTCCAGATGAAATAAGTCGTTTCTGCCAGGTGTTGACACGTGTCCTGTTTGATGACTTTTCCAACTTATTTTGATTTTTTGTTTAGACACACGTTACGTGTAAAATTTATGTAATACATGAGCGTTGAAACTTTGATTTATCGGTCAACATTTATTTACCGAAATTTCGATGTCTACAAATGCCCCCACTTCAAGACGCGTTATATACATGTGCTTGTCGCGTGTAGGAGATGCGTTTTGAAGTCCCTTAATGTAGATGTCAATCCAAGGGCCATCGAAGCTTGATCTTGAATTGGGTTGGAGATTTCTTCAAGGGCCGTCAAGGCTTGATCTTGAATTTGTTTGGAATTTCTTCAAGGGCCGTTTGAGGCTTGTTCTTGAACTTTTGTTTGAAATTTCTTCAAGGGTCGTCGAGGCTTGATCTTGAAGGTTGAAATTGGACCACAAAGAGCTTCATGTGGTAGATAATCTTTGGCTTTAGTAGTGGATGAATCGGCACGTATTTGTTTTTGTGATTTGTTGACTTTCCACAGCTTTGATCTTGAACTGGGTTGGAGGATTTTCTGGATTCCTCCAATTGTTGATTTTCCATAGCTTATTCTTGAACTAGGTTTTGATTCAAGAGTGGTAGACACTTGATCTTGAATCGGACTTGTGATTTCCTCAAGGGTCGTCGAGGCTTGATCTTGAATTTGGCTGGAAACTTCTTCAAATGCCGTTGAGGCTTGATTCTTGAAGGTTGACTCGAACACATGACAAGCAGGCACGAGGTGAAGGTGACGACTTGTTGCTCTGTTCAATCTTTCTAATTCACACCTGAGCAGTTTGGTCAACAGTATGATTTTCAAGATTGATGGGCTCTTTTTCCAGTTGGTGACTTGATCTTTAAGGATTTGATTCAAGGGTGGTGAAACAGCACATGCAGTCCACAACGCCTAGTAAGTCGACCCAAGAATTTGAGGGTCAAAATGAGTTCACCGTCCAGAGTGATTGCAACCCTGATGATATGAGATACTTTTGATTTTGAAGAAGTAGGGGATGAATCAGCACGTGCTTTGTTGCACTTGTCTCCACATGCTTCAAGGTATCATTTTCATTTCCTTTATCTGTTCCTCAGGCAGATGTGGCATCTTCTCGAGTTCCTCATCTCAAACTCCTTCTGCTGAGTTGACTGTGCAGGCTGCATTCTTCTCTGCTTGTTTCTTCTGCACGTTGTCTCCACATGCTGCAAGGTATCATTTTCACTTGCCTTATCTGTTCTTCAGGCAGATTTGGCAGCTTCTTTGGAAGTACAGCAGCAGTGGGAGACGAGTACTCGAGAGCAGTGCTAAGTAGGCAATCAGGGAAGGGTTCCAAGCAGTCGGTTCCTTACCCGAGTTTGAGTGGAGGTTCCGGCATATTGTTTTCTTTATCCTTGTCTTTGTAGGTAAGAACAAGGACAAAGGAAATGACAGGGAAAAAGCATGATATGAGATACTCTTGCTTTCTACCCTGGTGATATGAGATACTTTTGCTTTGGAGTCATTTGCTTGCAGAGGTACCCCAAGGAATAAGGAACAATGAGTGACTCGAGAGGCTTCTTTGGGAAGGCATTCTCGGAGATGAAGAAAGGTTCTCAGAGATGAAGGAAGGTTCTGTATGTCTGCCTTGTTATGGAGGGTGAATGTGGACAGTTATAGGAAGTTTTTTTTTTAATACCTGTAGAGGTACTATTCTTTCACTCGTGTCGGCAACCATTGAGTGATTGATCAGTATGGCTTCACGTGTTTTCTTCTTCAACAGAAATCTTCGATAAATTGTCCGTAATTTCCGCCAAGCTGAGTGTGCATGTGACAGGTGTTGACGAGGCTGAAAAAGACTGACGCCTCTTCGATATCTGGGATCGGCGCTTCGACAAATTGCCCGTGATTTCCGCAAAGCTGAGTTTGCGCGTGACGGGTGCTGATGAGGCTGAAAAAGACTGGCGCCTCTTCGATATCTGGGATTGGCGCTTTAACAAATTGCCCGTGATTTCCGCAAAGCTGAGTTTGCGCGTGACGGGTGCTAACGCGTCTGGAAAAGCAAGACGCGTCTGGAAAAGCAAGATGCTTCTCCGATTTCTGAGCTTGCCTCCTCGATTTTTGAATTGGCCTCTTCGAATTCTGAGCTCGCTTCTTCAATCTCTGAAATCCCGTCGAGTGTTGATTTTTATAGAGGCACACAGTTCGTTTCAAAGCACACTTGAATTTTTTTTTTGCTTGTAGAAAACTCCATTCGTGCACTTCTAAGATCTTGATTTTGTCCGACTTCTTATTTCTTCAACACTTTTGAAAATGTCTGGACCATTCGACCGTCGTTTTGATTTGAACCTTGGTGAAGAGGCAGCCCCGCCTTCTCTAGATAACATATGGCGCCCATCCTTCATATCCCCTACTTGTCCTCTTACCGTTGGGGATTCGATGATGAAGAATGATATGACCGCTGCGGTGGTGGCCCGGAACCTTGTCACTCCCAAAGATAACAGACTACTTTCTAAGCGGTCTGATGAGTTGGCTGTTAAGGATTCTCTGGCTCTCAATGTGCAGTGTGCAGGTTCTGTGTCTAATATGGCCCAACGCCTATTTGCTCGAACCCGTCAAGTTGAATCATTGGCGACTGAGGTGATGAGTCTCAAACAGGAGATTAGAGGGCTTAAGCATGAGAATAAACAGTTGCACAAGCTCGCACATAACTATGCTACAACCATGAAGATGAAGATTAGCCAGATGCAATAATCTGACGGTCAGATTTTACTTGATCATAAGAGGTTTGTGGGTTTGTTCCAACAGCATTTGCCTTCGTCTTCTGGGGCTGTACCGCGTAATGAAGCTCCAAATGATCAACCTTCGGTGCCTTCTCCTTCTGGGGTTCCGCCGAGTGATGATACTCTGAATAATCACCCTCTGGTGCCTCTCCGATATGGGGCTCCGCTGAGTACTGAGGCGCCACCTGATCAATGAAGGCTTTTGTTTGTTTGCACTTTTTTTTTTTGGCATGTAAATGTTCCGTCTGTAATTTTTCCAGAGAAATCAATGAAATGGACTTTATTTCTCTCAATGCATTTGTTTTTTTTTTCTTCATGTGGTGCAATCCGCAACATCCCTTTTTTTTATTTTTAATTTATTTTTTTATATATTTTTTTTTTTATTTTTTATATTTTTTTTTTTTTCTTTTCAGATGGTGCAATCCGCACCATCCCCCCTTTTTTTATTATTATTTTTTTCTTTTCAATGGTGCAATCCGCACCATCCCTTTTTTTTATTATTTATTTTTTTATATTTTATATATATATTTCTTATATTATTTTATTATATCTTTTTTTTTTCTTTTCAGATGGTGCAATCCGCACCATCACCTTCTTTTTTTTATTTATTTGTTTTTTATTTATATATATATTTTTTATATAATTTTTTATTATATATTTTTTTCTTTTCAAATGGTGCAATCCGTACCATCCCCCCTTTTTTTTTTAATTATTTTTTATTATTATTTTTTTTTCCTTTTCAATGGTGCAATCCGCACCATCCCCCTTTTTTTTAACTTATTATTTATTTATTTTTTTTAATTATATATATATATATTTTATATGTTATTTTATTATATATATATTTTTTTCTTTTCAGATGGTGCAATCCGCACCATCCCCCCCTTTTTTTTTTTTTTTTTTAATTTTTTCTTTTCAGATGGTGCAATCCGCACCATCCCCCCCTTTTTTTAAATTTATTTATTATTTATTATTTTATTATTTTATATTTTTATATTTTTTCTTTTTAGATGGTGCAATCCGCAACATCTCTTTCTTTTTTTTTTTTTTTTTTTTTTTTTTAAATCATCACCCTTTTTTTTTTTTTCTATAAATACCCCCATATGTTGCTTGGCAATGGGCAGAAGATTGAGCAGAGGGAGGATGCAGACGGACGAAGAACTGCAGTAGAGGCTTCATGACCGGCTAGTCGTTTGACGACGGTTATTGAAGTTCTTCGTCGATTTTGATCATGGTGGCCAGAATGCACTGCTGTTTGCTGCTTGGAGCTTGTTCCAGTACGTCACTTTTACCTTGTGGGGTTGTGCAAAAGACTGCAACGGGGATTTGCTTTGTAGTGCTTTTTGTTACAACTTTCCTCGGAGGTGACGTCGCCGTGCACACCGACCATGTCGCCTGCCAACTCATTCCTTTAAAGAAATAAAGTATTCGTATTTTGAATTTGCTCTTTATTCTTCAAAGCGTTTTTGATGTGACTGTACTTGAAGTTTTGAAGTTTCAAGTTGCCTACATACCCTTCCAAAGAAGAGATCAAGTCATAACGTAGTTCAAATGGGTGATGGATTGCTTTTGGTGGTTTTGATGATGATTTTGATGATGATTTCGCCGTACACAGTTTATGCTCTTGCGGGCCAGGAGCGTTGGTGTTGCCTTTTATGCTCGTGCAGACCAGGAGCTTTGGTGCCATTTGCAGTTTCAGCTCGTACAGGCAATGAGTGTTTGGTGTTGCCTTTTATGCTCGTGCAGACTAGGAGCTTTGTGCCATGCAATTTAGGCTCATGCAAGCAAGGAGCCTCGTGTCCTACAGTTTAGGCTCGTGCGGACAAGGAGCTTTGGTTCGTGCAGTTTAGGCTCGTGCGAACAAGGAGCATTAGGTGTTGCCTTTTATGCTCGTGCAGACCAAGAGCTTTATGCCATGCAGTTTAGACTCGTGCGGGCGAGGAGAATTTATGAATTTTGTCAAGCAATTTTGGAGAGGCGTTCCTCACAATCTTCATAGCAAGGAGCCTTGACCGAGTGATTGAAGAAGTCTTCGGGAAAGAAATCGCGCATTGTGATGGCAACAGACGATCTTTGTGTCGCAATTTCATCATCCTCAACACTTTCACGTTGCTTTGAAGGTTGACAAGAGCTGTTTTGCCCCCTTTCCGATTGGCGGACATGTGGAGGAGACGTATGCTTCTTGTGCAATTTCTTAGGAGTGACTTAAGTCCATCATTCAACTTTGTTTGTCTTGGAGGATGCCCCCGGAGGTTGAGGTAAAAACTTTGAGTAGGAAGAGCCAGAAGTGATGGTGGTATAGTTTGACTTCACCACATCGTCAAGATCTAGCTCGATGATTCCTTTCTTAGCCAGCTTCATGATGAGATCTTTCAGCACGAAGCACTTTTCTGTCGGATGACTGATGAAGCGGTGGAATTTATAGTACCTTGGACTGTCGGTGCGATTCATCTCTTCTGGCCGTCTGCACTCAGGCAAGCCGATCACCTTCTTTTCCAGCAAGTCTTCTAACATGGCAACCACATCAGAGTCGGGGAATGGATAAGTTTTCTCCTCAAGCTCCTTCAAAGTGCGTCTACGTATCTCTTGATCACGAAAGGCTTCGGCTTGAATCGTCTTGCCTCGTGTAGGGATTTTGACGGGAGCTGTGTTGACTGTCATTGCTTCCTTGGTGGATTTCCCCGTAACCTTCTCCACCTTTGTCTCAAGAACTTTGTCGTTCTTGTAGTCGGCGATTGGTTCCTTATTTCCATGATGGGCCATGCTCAACTCCATGTCATGAAGGATGTATTGCAAACCCCATTGCATGCCTTGGATGCACATCTCGATTGAAGAGGTTTCCGAGAGCCTGTCTTTACAGTCGAGGCTTAGAGTGCGCCATCTGTTGATGTAGTCAATGACTGGCTCGTCCTTCCACTGCTTTGTGCTCGTCAGTTCTAGCATACTCACAGTGCGGCGGGTGTTGTAGAAGCGGTTGAGGAATTCCCGCTCCAATTGCTCCCAGCTGTTGATGGACTGAGGCTCTAGGTCCGTGTACCACTCAAAGGCGTTTCCTTTCAGCGAGCGCACAAACTGCTTGGCGAGGTAGTCCCCTTCGGTCCCTGCGTTGTTGCAAGTTTCAACAAAATGGGCAACGTGCTGTTTCGGGTTTCCCTTTCCATCGAATTGCATGAACTTTGGCGGTTGATAACCCCTCGGCATCCTTAAGGCATCAATCTTCTTTGAATACGGCTTCGAGTACAACCCGGAGGTATTTGAGCTCCATTCGTACTGTGCCTTGATGGTGTTGGTGATCATCTCTTGCAGCTGCTGGATAGAAAGAGATCCCATGAGTGCCGCTACTTGGTCTGGCTCCGGCTTCACATCGATTCTCTCCACCGTAGGCTCATCTTCTGGGTTAGGGTTCTCACCGTCCTGTGGCTCCAATCGGCTGACGAGTGCAACGATTTGCAAGTCTTTTTCTTCCACAATCCGTGTTAGTCTTGCGATCGCTTCATTCATTTGAGCAGTTGTTCTTCGATGGAGGTAACGCCGATGGTCATGACTTGTGCAACCAATAGACGTGACTTTCCTTTAGACATCCATGATGCTGACGAAGAACGTCGTTGGCTGCTTTGGGATGTCATCTTGTGTGCCTCAGCAGCATGCTTCGGTGCCCCCAACGAGGTCAGGTTGATGACAGACTCACACCTTTGATGCTCCATTTGCTCTTTTAGCGGTACCAACTTTGAAGTGGCATGTTGAGGAACGGTTGTGGCTCCAATGGATTGTCCATTTGCAGCAGAAGTGCTTAGGATCCTTCCCTCAGTGGTTGGGAGAACGACTTGTCCCTTGCTTGATGCCATTGACTTTGAGGTGTGTTTGGATTCCTTGAACGGAGAAAGAGATGAGAGGTAGAGATGGCCCCACTAGGCATGCCAAATTTGTGAACACGGAAAATTCCTGAAACGAAAGAGACAAGAACGACGTGCACAAACAAATATTTGTATTTTGATGATTTTGGGTTACAATCTCTCTCTATTTTGACCCTCTGATTCGATCTCCGTAAGGTGTTGATTTGTGGATGTTTCGTTGATCCAAGGGCCGTCGAGGCTTGATCTTGGATGAACTGTTGGAAGTTTCTTCAAGGGGCCGTGGGCTTGATCTTTGAAGGTGGATTTGAGCGGATCTTCAAGGAGCCGTTGGGGCTTGATGTTAAGGATGAGTGTTTCTTCAAGGGGTCGTGGGCTTGATCTTTGAAGGTGGATTTGAGCGGATCTTCAAGGAGCCGTTGAGGCTTGATCTTGAGGATGAGTGTTTCTTCAAGGGTCGTTGAGGCTTGATCTTGAATAACGGTGATGAGCGGATCTTCAAGGGCTTTTGGGCTTGATCTTGAAGAACAGTGATGAACGGATCTTCAAGGGCTTTTGGGCTTGATCTTGAAGGTGGATTTGATCTAAGGGCCGTCGGGGCTTGATCTTGGAAGAACGATGAACGAAGAACACTCTCTTCAAGGGCCGTCGGGGCTTGATCTTGAATTGGTGGATGATTGTTGATCCAAAGGGGCCGTTTGGGCTTGATCTTGGATGAATGATGAACGAAGAACGAAGAAGGCTTTCTTCAAGGGCCGTTGGGGCTTGATCTTGAAGGTGGATGATTGTTGATCCAAGGGCCGTCGGGGCTTGATCTTGGAAGAACGATGAACGAAGAACGAAGAACGAAGAAGGCTTTCTTCAAGGGCCGTTGGGGCTTGATCTTGAAGGTGGATGATTGTTGATCCAAGGGCCGTCGGGGCTTGATCTTGGAAGAACGATGAACGAAGAACGAAGAAGGCTTTCTTGATTCTTCGGGAACCTGGATGCTTGAGAGCTTCGGAGTTTCAGAGCTTCAAGGTGTAATATGAATTGGTTCCCCTAAATGAATGAATTAGCCTTCTATTTATAGAAATTTCCAAGGCCTAATTTTGAATATAATATTCCAGATGAAATAAGTCATTTCTGCCAGGTGTTGACACGTGTCCTGTTTGATGACTTTTCCAACTTATTTTGATTTTTTGTTTAGACACACGCTACGTGTAAAATTTATGTAATACATGAGCGTTGAAACTTTGATTTATCGGTCAACATTTATTTACCGAAATTTCGATGTCTACAGGCTCTTTTTAGCCCTCTGGCTCTCCAAGATCCTCCAAAATATTAATATTTTAATGAACAATACATGACCATATTTGCTTCCATCTCTAACCGAGGATCAGAGGGCCAGAGGGCTCGTTTTAGCCCTGTCACAAAAAACCGTCTCCAATCGAGGGTCATAGGGCCAAACATAATTTATTATTTAAAAACTACAACAACTTAAATTTAAAACAACAACAACTTAAATTTAAAAATTACAAATTAAATTTGAAAACAACATTAACTTAAATTTAAAAATTTTTGTGAGAAATGGTGAATGAATGGTTTAGGTATTGATAGGAAAAAAAATAGAATTTTTGAGAATTAAAAAAAAAGGCCCAAAAAACCTAAAAAAAAGAAAATTGAATCCAACGGTAACTGGTGACAGCTAGCGGTTGGATTCAAAATTCTTTTTAAGAATTCTTGTCGGTTATAACCGACAGGAATACATTTATATTCGGTTATAATCGACAAGATTAAGCGGTTTTCTGGCTAGCCCCGGGCTGGCTGGCTGCTTGTAGCCAGCCCTCCAGTCCTCCAACCCTCTCCGATTCTGTGGGGCCCTCTTAGATTCCACAGCCCTATTAGATTTCACAGCCCTCTAGCCTAGCCCTCGGTTGGAGATGGTTTTCGAATTATTTTCGGCCCTCTAGATCTTTCGGTTGGAGATGGCCTAACTTCCTGGGGCCGAAAGGGAAAACAATCTTCATGAACTTAATTTAAGTGTTTGTTTTTCCTTTTGGTTTGTAACTTATTTTATTTTGGAACTTTGGTTTGTAACTTATGTTTTTGCTTTTGGGTTTGTACTTAACTTATTTTATTTTTGTTGCATTGATGCTGAATGTTGAATTTAAGTAGTTTGATAGTAGAATATATAGAAATATAAGTATGAAATTAAGTAGTCTGGAACTTTGGAACATCAATTTTAACTAATATGAATTAATTATATTTCAAGAACAATTGGTATTTCAATTAGGGCTATGAAAGTTTAAATTGGTATGAAGTAAATGCCTCAAAATTCTATTGATATGAAATTGGGCTAACAAAATTTCAGGTCAAAACTTAAATTTCAGCTCAAAAGCCCAATATTTAAAGTTTCAGCTCAAAAACCCAAAATCATAATTCAATCTTGGTCCGTCCGGAAATACTGAAATTCAGGAATATCGAAATTTCGATTCGGGATCGGTCTTAGGATTCCCATCTCGAAAATGATCAGTTCGGGGTTCAAAATTCAGAATCACGATTTCGATTTGATATCCCATACCGACCAACCCTAAGTCTAGCCATGTTCTTCTAGGAGACCACGATTTCGATTCCAGAGCGAGAGCAAAGGCCATGGCCCCTCGAAGTCCTACTCAATCCCATAATTCATTATAAATATCATGAGTCAATAAATTCAGAAAGATCAGCAAGTTCGTGCGCTTCTACCACAATACCAAGATGCTTTCTGGTGTTTTAAAGGTATCTGTCTGTGTACAGGTCGAACTAAGTTGACCAAACCACAAACACAAAGCCTTTTCCAAGTTCTTTGTATTAAAATCACCTTTTAGTACGTCAAAAATTCCCCAAGAATCTTCTGTTTTCTTCGTTGTATCTGATTCGCCGAAAACAGTTCCTTCGATTCCTCCACAAAATTTATATAAAAAGCTCTTCACTTTGATTCTTTCTTGAGGAAATTCAAATTAGGTGTCCATAAAGACGTTTAACTTCTAAGATGTTAGTGCGTGATTCAAATGGTGAAGCAGTAAACTCCAGTCCAGTTTAATGAGCAGTGAAAGCTGCAGCAGCTTCAGCCACCTCTCGTGCCATCACCACTGCCTCCGACCTCGCAGCCAAGACATTATGCCTCAAGCCTCATGCTCCCTAAAAATTAAAATTGAGTGTTATAATATTTTTAAAAAGTGGGGTGTATGTAGATAACGTGAGTTGTGAGGTATTACGGGAAAATAAGTAAGGTGTATTAAGATAATTTTTAATTAAAAAAACAAATGTGAGATGTACTAAGTATGTGAGATTTATTTAATAATATGTTGGTGTTATTATAATAAGCCTAGTAATCGCTCTTACCTTTTCTTCTTCCAAATTGGTGAACTTGCACAAAAACAATTACTGTTTAAAGTGAAAAGTAAGGACAATTTTTATTGCTCTTACCCTCCAATTGTCATTACCCTCCACCAACATGTGAAGATGCTCTTTAACGCTTCAAATAATCGTCGAACACTCATCCTTCATTTTATCGACAAGAATCGATTTTACTGATTCAGATTCCAGTTGCAGTTTATTGACATACAAAAGATTAATGAATATGAAACCTTTCATACAAGCTTTTTCACAAGCATGACAGCGAAAGAAATGAAAATAAAGATTAATTAAATAAATAAACAAACATGTAAGACCAAAAGCATTGCATAAACTGCCTACTTTATGAATTATATAGATTATCATCTCAAAAATTCGTTTGGCAAACCCACCAGGCACAACATCTAAATTTTTAAGGGGTAGATAATTCTCTGGTCATCTCAAAATAATGGTTAATACAATGACTAATTATTTTTACAACCATACAAATAATAACATATTTCTTAAATAATCATCACTTCATCAGATATAAATATTATGCCTGCATCCTAGTTTGGCTTAGGTATCTTGTTTGGGGTATCACTTGAGCTTTCTTTACTGAAGATCCCGAATCCTCGCTGTCCAACATTGTCCATACCTGTGCTTGGTCTTTGGCTACTATCAGATCTTAAACCACGCAAGTTTGAATTTGATGGGAGAGTTTCTAATACACCTTGTCTAGCGGGAGCATCACCTTTCGGATTGCTAAATATCCCAAAACCAAGTCCTGGAGTACGGGGAGCACTTGGACTTGATAGTTCTTGCTTGGGGATATCATTAGGAGGAGGATTCGAGTTTCTAAATAGAGATGCATTCGTCTGAGCTTGCCTGGGTTCTCTCACCGGTGAGAAGGGTGGCGTCGAGGTTCCTATTCTATGATATGAAGTGTGGGGCTCTCTCATTCCCAGGCCCCTATTATCCATGCCTCTTGTTGGTGAGAAGGGCAAGTCCGTTGGTGTCCTTGTTCTTTGAGAAGCATGGGGCTCTCTCATTCCCAGGCCCCTATTATCCATTCTTCTTGTTGGCAAGTAAGGATTCCTCAACTCATTATTTCCGTATTTATTTTGAGTCTCACAAAAAGACTCTTGAGAGGGCAGTGGAGCTATGTGCGCTCTTGTAGGTGTGCATTCAACATGTCTGGATCACTAATATCTGACTGAGAGGAGGCTCTTCGTGGCACAGTCGGAATATCAACTTGTGAAGTAACACCACTTGCATCATCACTACCATTCTTTTGAGCATCAGGGCTAGTTTTTTCAACAGCCTTTGTTTTTTTTTTTGCACCGCCCTTCTTTGATGGACCAAACTTCACATGCCTGACCATTAAAAATGCCTCTTTTCCTTTTCCTAGTGTTGGCTCACATTCGATGAGAGCTACATCTTCTATCTGCAAATGGTCGATTAACTCAGAGTGGGAGAAATAGGAAGGCCAACAGTAATGAATACAAAACAATGACAAAAGAGTATCTGGCAATACCACGAGAAAACAATTCTCCCAAGTCCTTATTCTCAGCATCCAAGGCAGTACACTGTTTCAGATCCATAAAACATAATCAGGTAAATATTAGTTAATTCTAGTAACTTTAACTTAAGGATGTTGTGATAAATCCATGTTCAACAGATGTATTTAGCAAGACAACACAACTTATCCCATGAATCTACAAGGTGTTCGGTTAGACAAGCATACATATGAACAAGGTGCAGTAATAAATAAAATTAGAGAAATAAATCTGTTTTTCAATGGAATAAGCAAAATATCTGGAAATTGATCTTATCAAGAAATTAACATGTAACAGTACTATGTTCTAGGTCAGCTCTTTTTGGGGGTCAACTTCTAGGGTTCGCTTGCATGCAACTTTTGGCACTTTTTAAAAATGTCAAATTGTTATCAAAGTTCCTATAAACTCTTTCAAAAGCTCGTTGTGTGATAATAATGTCTAGATTTTAAACAAAACAATTTCCCTCCTGCATTCATAGTTGACTATTTTAGGAGTCAATTTTAAGTGAACAAGCTCTGTAGTTCTCTATTTCTGCAATGCATTTTTGAGGAAAACCTGAATAAACCAATAAGCAAAATCTACTATAGCAAGCATGAAATTTGGAAAAAATTGCATATTCATCTCCCCCAATGCCAAAGTCTCACTTTAACTCCTCCATTAAAGAGAGTGGTGCATATAGAATCATCATGACATTGTTTTTCTTTATAACCCTTGATCTCTGAAATTTCGTTTGAACCGGAGCATTGAGAAAATTATGCAAATTTAGTTTTACCTTTACATAAATCTTACCTTGATCTTAGGCAGCACTAACAGATCACATGTGGTCACCGACAAGTCCACACAAGTCATGCAAAATCTTAAGAATATTTAATTTCAAGTTCTAAAAGTTAGAGAAAGTTGTGACATACAATTATTTGGATTTGAACTTTTAAGTGATGCAAAGTTTCAGAAGAATGTGCAAAAGGTAATTGAATATCGGTCTTCCTACAAATAGGCAGCACTAACATTGCTACATTGATACTAAAGTATTATCAGAATATTCATCAAGAGACGAAAAAATAAAGCGTAGAATGAAGAAAAACCAGAAATGGTCCAGCCAGCGAGATGACATGCATACCCACTGTATATTATATATCCCAAGTATAGCAACGAACACCAAGACATATAAAGTATTATAAAGAGAAATATTTAGCTCTTAGTTTAAATCTAATTACAAGACTAAAAAAGATGCTATAATAAAAATTCTTTATTTTGAGTTCAATTTTCTTGTTATCTCCAAGCAACCCATACAGCAGCAATATATTTTCCATTAATCTGAAAAAATGACATTTGCTCGAAGATGTATACATTGATGGTGAAAGAAAACACAGAGCACTTGAAGAGATAACTTACAGTTTTTGGAGAAAACTTCACTTCCTTAAAATCCGTTCACAAAGTCTTGTGAGACTGCATAGATTACAAATCTGATTAAAACAATATCAGCGCATCACCAAAATAAAAACTCTAGCACGACGTCATAGAAAGGCTAGGAAAAGGTCAAAAACAAAAATAGAGGGGCGAGAAAGAAGTGGACCACGCTGGAATGATATACAGTTTACTTATATGGGTTTTCAATAGATTTAACTTAAAACTACAGTCCATATTGGCATCTAGTGGATTTGAGGTATAATGCTCATTTAACTCTACAGAGCGTAATGAATGATGGTATCGATATACCAATGTTACCATACCTGTGATCTATTTTTAGTATCGTCAGTAGTGCAAATTTTACATTGTTAAGAATATGGGATGTTTTTTCCCTCTCCCAACTTAATAACTTAAACACAAAATGCGTATAAGCAAGAAAGCAATGGACTTCACAATGTTTTCAAAAATACTATCTGTTGAGCAAAAATTGTACATAATATGTAAACAAATAATTCACTCGACACAATTTCACCCTCATTCATTTTTTCGAAGAGGGTTTTATTAATTCGAGTTCGACCCATTCTAGGCTATGCGCCTATTAATTACAACCCTTCTTTTAGGAAAGGAATACCCTTTGATTCCAATCTGAATAAAATGTAACTTGAGGACTTTGGTGTTTGTTTGATTTTGTGACTGCACCTAGGTTGAACCTTTTCTACATCTGGTAATTGAGATTCCTTCTGCACTACTTCATCTTTTGTTGGTTGTGAAAAAGTGACCTTTGTCTGTTTGTAGAATTTTGCATCTGCATAATTCACTTCTTCACCCTTAAATGGGTCGGTGTCCGCTAGAACTGTCTTGACTTCGCCATTTATCAAAAACTTGAAGCATTGATGGAGTGTAGAAGGAACAACACCATATGTATGAAGCCACAGACGCCCTAATAAAACATTGTAAGATGTGTTAGCATCGATTACATGGAAAAGGGCGTCGGAGTATAACTCTCCTATCTCCATTTGTAAGGCTATTGTTCCCATTGCTTTTTGTCCCACTTGATTGAAGCCTTGAATAGTTAACATTGATGGTGTTAGTTGACGAACATTAATCCCCAAAGCTCGAAGTGTTCGAAGAGGAAGCAGATTCACTGCTGATCCACAATCAAGCAAGATTCGATTTATCGATGTATCTCCCACTAATCCACTAACGTACAAAGGTCGATTATGATACTCGTCTCCAAGTATAAGGTCATTTTCATCAAATGTGATACTTGCGAGGCAACAAGCGCAATACTTTGGTGACGTTGTATCTACTTCTGCAAATTTGAAGTTTGTTTCAAATACTTCAGGATTTGTCAAAGCCGTAATGAGTGTTTCTCTAAGCTCCTTTGACATTTTCAGAGCATCGTATACACTAAGAAGAGATGGAATGCGCTTAAGATGGTCGACGATGTCATATTTTCCATCTTGGGATTGTAATACATTTTTTGCATGTCTCTTAGAGGTACTTGCTTTTGTGTTTGAGACCGAAATTTCTACTGCAGGCTCTACAGTAGTAATGACTGGAACTTGTCTTGCACTTGATTGATCAGAATGTTTGACTGAATCAACTACTTCTTTTCCTTCTTTCTTGTCCGCGGACGGGATCCTTTGGCCAGAGCGTAGAGTTATTTCATCTACTTCATCATCGTTGTGGATTTCACATGAAGTTGTGCGACAATTTCCAATTTCTTCCTCACCTCCCTTACTCTTAAAATTTTTCGGAGGGAGGTAGTCTCCAAGGGTTATTGGTGCTCTGAAAGGCTGCTTGTACTCATCATCTTGAAAGACTTTAGACTTTCTTTGAGTATTCTTCTTCTTTTTCTTTCCATCCTTTGAGGGTGGTCTACCCCATAGTTTTCCTTTTGATCGCTTTGTGGAAGAAAGATGTTTAACAATCTTTTTCACCTTCTTTTCACTGATGGTTTGCCACTCGTCTTCGGATTCAAGCGATGACGAATCCTCCCAAACATCAAAACTTGGAGCCGTCATGAGCTCGTACAGAGTTGGAATTTTTGGATTTCCGGAACGAGGCATGCTAGGATAAGCATGAACAACTGTGGTTTCATTATCGACATGGAATCCTACAGGGATTGCCCCTTCTGGTAATGGAGCGGAAGGTGTTGACTTTCCTTCGATCATATTGGACGTTGCCGTCTGATGTTTCGAGGATGAATCCACCTCGATCTCATGCTTGTTGATTTTTTCCTGAATTATATCCTTAAGGATATAACAGTCCTCTATCGTATGGCTGATGAGTCGATGATATCGACAATACTTTGGATCATCGGTCTTGTTAACTTCAGCGGGATGCTTCGGTTCAGGAAGCGTGATCATCTTTGCTGCAAGAAGTTCATCGAAGATAGTTCCAACATCTTCATCATCAAAACTATATTTAACTTCTTTTCTTTCTTTAAGCGAAAGCCTCCTCGTCCCCTTGGTTTCTTCTTTTCTTTTTACATTGTCACTTTTCTTGTCTACTTTGACAAATGTCGCCATAGAATCTCCTTTCTTCGACATTCTTTTGTTATCCCCCTTCTTGGTGTCAGACTTCTTTTCTAAGTCTTGGATCATCTTTCCAATCACATTTTTCCGAGACATCTGCTTCTCCACATTACTTGCTTTGGATACCAACTCGTCGAAAGTTCGAGGCTCCGCAATTCCTACAAATGTTGCAATCTCAGGGATGAGGTTATTGTAACATATTTGCACTGCCGAAAATTCGGAAATCTTTTCCATGCATTGTAGGTTAAGGCTCCTCCATCTTGTGATGAATTCGCTCGCGCTTTCTCCAAGCCTTTGTGTTGTTTGAGCTAAATCCATTAACGTGACTTTCTTCTTTGAACTGACGAATTGAGCTAGAAAAGCTCTTTGCATATCATCCCATGTTATAATAGATCCGGGCTCTAACTGAGTGTACCATGTGAAAGCAGACCCTCTTAGTGACTGAACAAATTGCCGAACCAATAAGGGATCCGACTGCGATGTCTCCCCACAAGCTGAGTAAAAATGAGCTAAGTGTTCTTGAGGAGAACCACTTAAACCATCAAATTTATCAAAGCTCGGTTTTTGATACCCTTGGGGAAATGGCACTGTGTCATAGTGAGCTGGATAAGGCTTCCGGTATCCAAGAATTGGTGTCGTTAAAGATATTTGAAATTCACGAATCTTTTCAGTGAAAATTGCATTGATATCTTGATGCGTAATTTGGCTACCGGAACTTTCTCCTTCTGTTTCTTTCCTTGCTCTTTCTCCAGCATTATTTATGCTAGCTTGAGCGGCTAACTGAGCTGCTAAAGTTGCAATTTCAGCTTCCTTATCAGCTACCAAAGTTGCCATTTCAGCTTCTTTTTCTGCTAGTTTCCGTTGCATTTCTAGCAATTGTTCTTCTACATTTGATGCGCCAGTCATCAGAACTTGCATGTTCTCATATTCAACGCTTTCATTTATCTCCAACCTTTGGAATTGAGTCATTACTCTAGGAATCTCTTCTTGGAAAAAATATTCGTTTTCTCCAAGAGTGTCTCCAAGGGAAGATGAACTCTCGGGAGAATGGATTGCCAATACTCGAGCCCTTGCACGTGTGATAGGCCCCTCGAATTGAATGTTGTTACCTTCCTCGATAACTTCATAGGCTTTGGCCTTTTGTTGAACATTTCCAGACACTATTGGCAAGATTTCTTCATTTTCCTCGACGGAGGTCATCATGACCAACTCCGTTGTAGGTAAAGTGATTGGGATTGTTCCAATCATGATTTGAGTAATGACGGGAACCTTGGTAAGTGGTGATGATGTCACTTTGACAATCTTGCGTCGAGGGACCTTGGTGTCTTTAGATGAAATAGCTCCAAGAAGCTCATTTGAGATGATTTCAATATCTTCAAGTACACACTCCTTAGCGATCTTCTTTCTAAGAGCTCGTGCTGCTCTCTTCCTTGCGTTCTTTAGGGCGTTCTTGGACGGGCATTTTTTCGGTCCAACCTTGATGACTTTTACAGCCACCTTGTTTGTCTTTGTTGCTACCTTAGCCTTCACCATGTTGCAGCTAGTTGATGCTTCATTGATGGTGAATGAGATTCGGCGACCAGCACGTCCTCCATGTCCAAGTTTGAATGCAGCAGAGAGTTCATGGAAGAAAACAGTAACTTGTGGTGCCATGCTTCCTTTTTCTGCAAAAAAAAAGAAAATACATAGCACATTAATTATCTTTAAAATTAGAGATGAAAGGGAAAATGGGTCCCACTGGGCGTGCCAAAAATTATGTTGAGCAAAAATTGTACATAATATGTAAACAAATAATTCACTCGACACAATTTCACCCTCATTCATTTTTTCGAAGAGGGTTTTATTAATTCGAGTTCGACCCATTCTAGGTTATGCGCCTATTAATTACAACCCTTCTTTTAGGAAAGGAATACCCTTTGATTCCAATTTGAATAAAATGTAACTTGAGGACTTTGGTGTTTGTTTGATTTTGTGACTGCACCTAGGTTGAACCCTAGATTGCCTACGTACCCTCTTGAGGGATCAAGTCACTCGTAGTTCATGGTGTTTGTTGAGATTTGATGCCTTGTGCAGTTTCAACTCGTGCAGGCAAGGAGCATTTTGAAAATTTGATATGGCTTCATGCCATTTGAGACTTTTATTCAGCTTTGTGCCATTTGAGACTTTGATACGACTTCATACCCTTTGAAAATTGTTCTTCAGCTTCGTGTTATTTTGGTATTTGATAGCAGGAGTGAATTTAGTTTATATAAACTAGGGATTCGTTTCGGTTTCATGGTTGCGTCTATAATTTAATATTAGACTGCCTACGTATCCTTAAAGGAATCAAACCAGCGTAGTTCATATTTTTGGTTTAGATTTATGTTCAGATTTTGGCAAAAGAAAAGTGCCAAAAAAAGATGATGACTAGCAAAAAATGAATTGATGGTTTTTGCCAAGTATAACCCACGCCCCTTTTTCCTTTAATAAGCAAAGCTTAGTGCATTTAAAGTGAGACCATACTTCCCACGTGATGAGCAATCTTTCTTTTTTATTTGCCTTCATTTACTTTGCCTTGAAACTCATTCCATGTGTTCATGCCTGACACTAACTGGGCAATATAGTAGAAAAGCAAGCCTTTGCTTTATTGTTTAATAAAAGCAAGTGGTAAAGTACCATTTTTTATAAATGCCTTTTTAGGTTTTAGGTCCCCTGCTTTTATCCTTTTTTTTTTTATGTTTTGATTTTCTATGCCTGCCGTGCCTCTCCTTGATGATTTTGAGGATTTAGCATCCTCATCCCCCCCCGTAAGATGGCTTCAGCGATCCTCTTTCCCTTGGCTTTGAAATCTGGTGGTTTTCCTCTAGAAGCAAGCGACTATTCCGCTATATTTGGACTTCCATGGACTTCGTTGCATTTCAAACTTCTATTTGGATTGGGTATCCGTGGATTTCAGAGGAAGAATGGGTAAGGTTTGTTGGAGTTTAAATTTTTTTTGTTCCAATTACTTCGATTTTCCATTATTTTCCCCTCAAATTGCAAACCTATTCTTTCACAGGTCACAAAAAAAAACTTGCATTCTCTTCCTGCCGCCTTGTATTCTTGCTCTTCCCATTTTTGATTGTTCTTCTTTTTGTGGATCGAAGGCTCACTACTTTGCATGTGATTCCTTTTATCAAACAGGTTACCCATTTTCGTTCTATTTTTTTTTCTGGGTTTGTTTATGTATTTGGAGTGAAGTGAAACTCTAGCTGCAATGAACTTTATCAATTCTTTCGTGCAGGCGGCCCAAGTAGCGGCATCTCTTCGATTGGTTGTTGGACAAACTATTTTGCAGCCCCGAGTTAGTCGAAGACAATTGTTGATTCATGGCTCCAAAGGTGAGAGTTTGTACTCTGAAATTTGTAGTCACACACTCATAATATCTGCCATATTTTGAATGAGTTCTGATGTACTTGTGTGTGATTATCACTCTGGTATTTCTGTTTCCACAAAGGGATTTTTACTTGACTGGCCTTGACAGTGGCATTTGGACACCCTTTTTGTGTTCCCATTCTTGCCATATTTTTTCTTTAACATTTGTACAATATGATGCCTTTTCCCAAAAAAAACTTTCTGTAGTTTTGATTTGTCTACCAAGTCTTTTTGGTGTTTAATACAAAGGTTACCATGTGAATGGGTTTTCCAAATAATTTGGGGAATTTGGCAGTAAGCTTTTCCCTCCCTGTAATTTTGGGATGGCAAGTGTTTAATATAAAGGCTTTGAACCCTTTTTTATCTTCTCGTCCCATCTTCTCGTGGAAAAGAAGGCTTTGAACCTTCTTTTAAATGTTTGTGGCAGAGAAGCAGGTGAGAAATTTTGACATGATGAAAACACTCTGTTCTTTCTTCACGTGACAAAGAAGGCTTTGAACCTTCTTTTAGCTGTTTATTCAAAGATTGGGAAATTTCCTTTCTTTCCTTTTTGTCTTGTAGTAGTTGTTGATGCACAAAATCAGCGAAGACTTTGGTACAACAGAAAGTGTCAGGTTTTGTGACCTTCGCTTGGTTGCTTCGGTCACTAGTGAGGATAAGTACGTAAATGAATAGAGACAGAGAAGCAAACACAGGATGTACGTGGTTCACCCAGATTGGCTACGTCCACGGAGTAGAGGAATTCTTATTAGTAGTGAATGGCTTACACAAGTACAAAGGATCAAGCTCCCAATTTAGTGAGTTCTTGTGAATGATTTAACACAAATGGCATTAGGCCATATTGTGGGGGAATGACCCCTATTTATAGAAAAACTTGTAGCTTTGTCACATTGACATGTGTCATGTTATGATTGGTTCTTGATGTCGACACGTGCTGCGCTCTGATTGGCTTCTAATCTTGACACGTGTCGAGTAGTGATTGGCCTCCTGGTCGGAGGGGAACTCTTCTGGGTCCTTGACAGTATAGCGTTGGCCGGTGCTCGGTAGTTTCGGGATTGGTCAAGTATGGTACAAACAGTGCTCCCCTAAGTTCCCGAGTGAGGGAAACTCCTCGGTTGGGGACTTGCAAGATCCAATCCCTTGAGTAATCACGAAACTTCTAAGTACCGAAGTGTGGTCTGATCTTCATCTGCCCTTCTCTGGAAGTACCTTTCCTCCATCCGGGAATGGTGTACTTAGCTGATGAAGATGCACAAGGTAATGTATCAATTTCACTTTGAAGCTTACTTGTAGTTTCGGGCTTGGTCAAGTGCGATACAAACCCTATAGTAGGAGTCCCCCAAGTCGCCGAGCTAGGAGATCTGCCGAAAGAGGTGACAGACAAGATAAGCAGTCAAACTTCCAAGTAAGCAACCCAGGATCAGAGGTTTGACTTCGACTTCCGGTTGATTGTTCTCCTTCTCCTTGTCTCTCATTCAACTGCCAGGATAAGGAGAAGCAAATGGATAAGAGATGATATGAGATACTTTTGCTTTTGAAGAAGTAACTTTCCACAGGCTTATTCTTGAACTGTGCTGGAGGGTTTTCTGGTGCCCTTCAGAGTATAAGGCCGACTCAAAAATTTGAGGGTCAAAACAAGTCCATCAAATCTAGAGTACGTTCGACCTTGATGATATGGGATACTTTTGCTGTTGACGGAATAATGAATGTGGTATGGAAAGGTGTCGTGCTGTAGTGATCTGTTTCAGCTCACCGTTGAACCTTCTGCTTCAATCTTTTGCATGGCAGAAGTGGTGTGCAACCTTTGCATTTAAATGGTCCTTCAGAACATTCCTTCATAGTGACTCATCCACGCTTGGCAGCTTCAGTGTAAAGAGCCAATATCTGATCAACTGTCATGAGGTATTTGCCGGTGGAATTCGTGACCTTGACAGCAGTTGAGGATGAGTACTCGAGAGCAATGCTAAGTAAGCAACCAGGCAAAGGCTCCAGGCAGTCAGTTCCAAATTGGAGGTTTGATTTCAGGTTCCGACTGACTGCTCTCTTTCTCCTTGTCCTGCAGGTGTGGACAAGGACAAAGACAAAGACAGGGAGAAAGCATGATATGAGATACTCTTGCTTTCGACCCTGATGATATGAGATACTCTTGTTCTTGGTGTGGCTTATTTGCTGAGGTATTATCGGGGGGAAATAAAGCTGAGTATTTCGAGAGGTTATGTTGAGGGTGCCTTTTCGAACGCGAGAAAGGGTTGAGCATTTTTGCAGGTTTGCCTGTCCGTTGAGGAGGGAGGTCAATGTATATAGGGATTTCCCAATAACAAGTAGTAATGCTATTCTTTTACCCTTCTTGGTCACAGCAATGTAGTGGGAGCTGCCAGCTTCACGTGTTTTAATTTTGTCAGAGCACTTTGAAAAAGTGGTATGTGGTATCTGGAAAGCTGATATTACGTGTGAAGATTACAGACAAGCTTTATCTAAGGAAATCTGGCTCTCGAAGTTCTGAGAGTTGTGCCTCTTCGGTTTTCGAACAAGCAATCCCGTCGATGATCTGACTCTCGAGATTCGGAAAGCGGTGCTACTCCGGTTTTTGAGAAAGTAATTATGTTGGGAGTCTTTTCTCGAATGTGAGTAAAGGTTGGACGTTCTTGCCAACCTGTCTTGCCGCAAAACACGGAGGTCGACACACATAGGGACTTTCCAGTTGTCAAGCAGTGGTGCTGTTCCTTTACCCTTATGGGTAATAGTAGGGTAGCTGGAACTTCGAAATTCTCGTGCCTAAACTTTGTCAGAGATCTTTGACAAAGTTATATGTGGTACCCGAGGAGTTGATGGTGCATATGGAGAGCGGTGATTGAACAGTAAGATTCACGTGCTTTCTACCTCACCAGAAATCTTCGACAGATTGCCCGTAATTTCCGCAAAGCTGATTGTGCATGTGACAGGTGCTGACGAGGCTGAAAAAGCAGGTGCTTCTTCGATTTCTGAGATCGGCCCTCATGGTCTCTGAGCAGCCCAGCTTTTGAGAAAGCAAACGCCTCTTCGATTTCTGAAGCTCCGTCGAGTGCAGATTTTTATAGAGGCTGGCATTAAGTTCCACAGCACACTTGAATCTCTACCAGTAGAAGCTCATTTCTTGCACTTCTAAGATCTTGATTTGTCTGACCTCTTCCTTCTTCAACACATTTGAAAATGTCTGGACCCTCCGACCGTCGTTTTGACTTGAACCTTGGAGAAGAGACAGCCACGCCTTCTCCAGACAACATATGGCGCCCATCCTTCATATCCCCTACTGGTCCTCTTACCGTTGGGGATTCTGTGATGAAGAATGATATGACCGCTGCAGTGGTGGCCAGGAACCTTCTCACTCCCAAAGATAACAGACTACTTTCCAAACGGTCTGATGAGTTGGCTGTTAAGGACTCTCTGGCTCTTAGTGTTCAGTGTGCAGGTTCTGTGTCTAATATGGCCCAACGCTTATTTGCTAGAACCCGCCAAGTTGAATCATTGGCTGCTGAAGTGATGAGTCTCAAACAGGAGATTAGAGGGCTCAAGCATGAGAATAAGCAGTTGCACCGGCTCGCCCATGACTATGCTACAAACATGAAGAGGAAGCTTGACTAGATGAAGGAATCTGATGGTAAGGTTTTACTTGATCATCAGCGGTTTGTGGGTTTGTTCCAAAGGCATTTATTGCCTTCGTCCTCTGAGGCTGTACCTGGTAATGAAGCTTCAAATGATGAACCTCCAATGCCTCCTCCTTCTGGGGTTTTGTCAAGTACTGAGGCTCCGGATAACCACCCTCCGGTGCTTTCTCTTTCTGGGGCTCTACCGACTGCTGAGACTTCCCCTAAGCAACCTTTGTGAAGGCTCCCTTTTGTTTGTTTATTTTGACTCATGTATATGTACATATTTGTGGCTTATCGAAAATATTAATAAATAAGCTTTGCTTCATTTCAACATATTGTGTTAAATACACCAAAGCCTTCTTCATAAAGTTCTTTGAATTTTTGCTTTTGTTGAAACCTGTATTGTTGAAGCTTTGTGAGTGAAGCATGTAGTTTGAGGTAGTGTTCCCTTAATTTCCCGAGTGAGGAAAACTTCTCGGTTGGAGACTTGAAAAATCCAAGTCACTGAGTGGTTGTGAGACTGCCGAGTGTCAAGGTGCAGTAGCATATGGTGGGAGTCCCCCAAGTCTTCAGGCGAAGAGAGTTGCCGAATGAGGTGTCTAGCTAGTAGTCAATGTCATGAGTAGGAAAACTTCACTTGTTTCTTTTCGAAGTGGTAACCCAGGGCTCGTTCTTCATATATTGTTTTTTTTTGTTATGAAGATGTGTTAGGCCCAAAGAAGTGGAGGCCTAGGCCCTTTTTTTTTTTTTTTTTTTTTTTTTTTTGTTTTTTTTTTTTTGTTTTTTTTGTTTTTTTTTTTTTTGTTTTTTTGTTTTTTTGTTTTTTTTGTCGACTGAGTGGGATGTTTTCAGCTGAATCCAAATAGGGGGATGTTTTCAGCCGAATCCAAGGAGGGGGGAAAGCATGACTCATCATCATTTGTCATGATGTTGTTCCCACACTTCATCATCATGTACTACTTTTCCGTTTCTTCTTTCATAATATGCCATCAATGTGTTTAATTTTCTTTTGCTTTGCCTTTCCTTTTTGGCTGGAAAGATTACCATCTTTCCTCACAATCGGATTTGCTGCAGTCTTGTTGAAGGAAATGTGGGTGTTGGAGCTAGGTAAACCAAGGAGGGTGTCTACGTAGAGGGAGTGGTAGCTCTTCAATATAACACCATTTTCTGTGGCTCAAATCGCAAAACCATCTTCATGAAAGTTGTTCCTTAGCTCGTGAACTACAACATATCCGAATTGGAGATCCATCGGAGCAGTACAACTCCAGAAATTCAGGTATGATGAGTGATTATTCGTCATTTGTATATCAACGCGTCAGACTTGTTGTGAGCTTCAAAAACTCCATTTTCTCTTGCTCAGATCAACATACTTTCTTCATCGAAGTTGTTCCTTAACTTGTGAACTACAAGATATCCAAATTTGAGGTCCCTCGGAGCAGTATAACTCCAGAAATCCAGGTATGATGAGTGACTGTTTATCATTTGTCTGTCAACCCGTCAGATTTGTTGTGAGCTTTGAAACTCTATTTTCTCTTGCTCAGATCAGCATGCTTTCTTCATCGAAGTTGTTCCTCAGCTCGTGAACTACAACATATTCAAAATTGAGATCCCTCGGAGCTGTATAACTCAAGAAATTCAGGTATGATGAATGACTGGTTATTATTTTTCTGTCAACCCGTCAGATTTGTTGTGAGCTTCGAAACTCCATTTTCTATTGTTCAGATCGGCATGCTTTCTTCATTGAAGTTGTTCCTCATCGACTCTTTCATAACATATCAAAAATTCAGGATGAACTAACGGTTAAATATTTCCAGATCTTCGAAACATCACAACAGCTTCGAAATCTGCAAGAAGCCGACTATCATGTTTGGAGCTTCAACACTTTAATTTCCGTCGCTCAAACAGAAACGATTCCTTCTTGAAAGTTGTTCATCTGCTCAAGAACTAGAGGGTGTCCAAAATTCAGCTCCATTGGAGAAAAGCAGCAGCTGCAAAAATTTGATAGGGGAAAGGAGGCGAAGCTTTGTTGGATTTCTAGGCTGGGGAAGATTCCAGTTTTTGTAGCAACTTCAGTACTGGTGAATTGCTTGTATTTTTGTCCATAACTAAATTTTGGACTTTGAATTATTATTTGATCTATTATAATATGTTTGGGAACATATATAAGTGAATAAATAAGAAGGAAGATTTTGGGCCCTTGTGGGTGTAAAACAAAAAATGTTTATGTTTACCCAAGTGTTTTTGTACAAGTTCAAGGGCATCTTGGGTTTTGTGAACAAAATTTGTTTATTTGGAGCAAGGTTTTGTGTTGAAGCTTTGTAGGTGAAGCTTTGGTGTTGAAGCTTTCTAGGTGAAGCTTTGATGGTGAAGCTTTGTAGATGAAGCTTTGTAGATGAAGCTTTCTAGGTGAAGCTTTGATGGTGAAAGTATGTAGAGGGAGCTTTCTAGGTGAAGCTTTTTTAGGTGAAGCTTTGTAGGTGAAGCTTTTTTAAGTGAAGCTTTTCGGGTGAAGTTTTTTGGGTGAAGCTTTGTGGGTGAAGCTTTTTAGGTGAAGCTTTGTGGGTGAAGCTTTGGAGGTGAAGCTTTTCGGGTGAAGCATTTTGGATGAAGCTGTTTTTTTTTTTTTTTTTTTTTTTTTTTTTTTTTTTTTTGGCGCTTGACACGGTCTTCATTTGCTTGTTTTGTAGTGACTGTGGAAGACGGATTGCTTTCTGATTGAGAAGGGTTCCGGCATCGCTTTGCACCATCTTCATGTGGGTAATATAGGAACTTCCTTATGTTTTGATCATGCATGTAGTGATAGAATTTGTTTCTTCTTATTGTAGATGTCAGAGCCTGGAAGTTCTAGTGATGAGGGCGCTTCTAGCTTTAGCTCTAAGTCTGAGTCTGCAATGTCGGAGTCTTCAGGGTCTTTGTTAGAGTCCGGTACTAGAGAAACATTGGATGATCTTCCCAACCGTCAAACTTTAGCTATTGCTAGTTCTTCCTCCATGGCGTTGGGTGAGGGGGTTGTTTTTGATGCCATACCCATAGTTCGCTCTGAGTTCACAGCAGACCATCTAAAGAATAACTTGTTAGATAATGAGAAGCAGGTTGAGGCGCTAAGGCAGTCATGTAATATCCCTCGTAGTGTAGGGATACGTTTGGTACATGATGAAGAATGGCCTTCTGAGCCTCCCCAGGGTCATGTTATGTTCTACACCCAGATATTACTGACTTTAGGGGTGAGACTACCTTTACATCCGTGGTTGCAAAAGATGTTATCTTTGATCGGATATGCACCTGGGCAACTCAATCCTGGTTTCTGGGATACTTTGATTGGATTTTATATCATTTGGATGGAGTGTGGGTTGTGTGAGCCTTCCTTCCATCAGTGGCGTTACTACACATGGAAAAACCGTTGGTGCTTTCTGTATAATGATTGGGAGTATGATAAGGGTGTCACGCCTGAGCGACGTGTGCTTACTCACTTCCAGACTGTAGGTTGTAACGTATCAACCGTTCGTACTATTTGCTATTTGTTGTGGTCTTTTCTTGCTTCTAACATTTTGCTTCATGTAGTGACGCGGGGCACCATCAAACTGTTTGGGCAGGAGCTATCTGACATAGAGAAGGTGTTGAGGGTGCCCAAAGAGGATAGACACTTAAGCAAGCTACGACCCTTATTTCGTTGGTACGGTTTCCAACCCTTAGTTTCCAAGAGCCAGGGACGATCGAGTAAGTTGTATCCTTCATGTAAACTTTGCTCTTTTCCTTACTTTATTTGGAAAGTTGTATTTCTTATTTTGATTTTCCTTATGCAGTGGAGAAGGTAAGCAAGAAAACAGGGACTAGCACCCATAAAAGGAAAGCACCAGTGTTAGTTCCTTCGGAAGACATCCTACCGCATAAGAAAATTCATAAGTTCCGAGGGGAACCATCCGTTAGACCTAAGTCCCAAGATGGGGTCCTTAAGGGGCCTGCCTTTAGGAAGACTGGAGTCGAGGCCGTTGAAAATGCTGCTGCCGTAGTTGCAGGAGAAGGGAGCCGACTGTTGCCTCCTCCTCTTACTATGGAGCACACTGTCCAGGAAAGTGATCCTGGTTCCCGCCATGAGGGGAAAGGCAAGGAAAGAGCTGGCAGTGTCTCGTGGAAGGACTTGAGGGTTGCCACGCGGCCAAAGGATT
This sequence comes from Malus sylvestris, assembly GCF_916048215.2. NCBI lineage: Eukaryota > Viridiplantae > Streptophyta > Magnoliopsida > Rosales > Rosaceae > Malus > Malus sylvestris. Next base: position 22,882,009 of record NC_062269.1, read on the forward strand.
TTGGGGATATCAACAATTGCTTGGCAGGGCGTCGATTCGCCTTCGATGAGCTCGGAGAGCCCTTAGCTAAGGATGAATCGGATTGCGACCGGATGTTGAAGCTGTCTTCATATGTGAGTGTTACTTTGTCATTTCCTTACTTTTTCCTCTTTATTATCATTATTTAGGTAGTGATGATCGTCTTGCCATGCAGGTCATGGCCGAGTATCACGACAGACTGCAAGAGGTTGAGCGGTACAAGGCAAAACTGAAGGAGAATAAGCAGCTTGTGGACGAGGCCCGAAGGAATAAGGGACTTTTGACTCAGGCTCTCCAACTGAAGGACGAAACCATGGAGAGCTTGAAAAGGCGAAATGGTGAGAACCTAAGGCTTAAGAAATTGTTTGAGGCAACTAAAAAACAGTTGGAGGTGGCTACCTTGGAGGTATCCAAGGTTAGGGGAGAATTGGATGGTGCCTTAGTTGAGATTTCTGAACTGGAGAAGAGCATTCCAACTGAAAGGGAGGCTGCTGTGCAAGAATACTTAAGTTCTTCGACCTTTCATCTTGCTATTAAACCCTACTGTGCTCAAGAAGCTCGCTTTGAAAAAAGGAAATGGATGGCCATCCTTGATCGTTATGATGATGGGAGCATTCTTCGAAAATACCACGAAGATATAGATGAGCATCATCGAAAGGGCGAGACATTTGTCCTTGCTGTTGATCCTAGCAGCGAAGATGAGTCTGATAATGAAGGTAATGCTGATGCACAGACTTAGCATGGTGAAGAGGATCTTGGGGATGCAGAGGATGATGATAGGACGCGGAGTGATACTGCCAGGGGTTCGGCTTCAGATGAGAATGAATAGCAGTGTCTTTACTATCTGCATGTATTCTGGATGTAGTAGTCTGATGTGTGTATAACATGTGCCCATGTTATAAGCTTGAGAGTTTTGGATTTGAGGTGTTTATGAGTGTTTGCACTATTATTAATGCATGTTTGGCTATGTATGAATAAATCTATTGTTTGGATATAAGCCATTGTTTGGTTGTTCCTTTCTTTGTATAGTCTTGTCGACACATACTTAGATTTTGTTTCGTGTTGGATATATCTGCTTTGAGGTTTCAACACTTGAGTGTTCCATTGCTAGGAATGTAAAAGAGTGAGGGCTGAGTTGGCTAAATTACCTCTTTATTGAATTCATTGCCAAATGGCCTTCATTACATAGGATGCCGAACGGCTATAGCTCAACACTTGTACATCGTGAGTCTATTTGTAGTAGTACTTCAAGTGATCAGCGTTCCATGGATGGCCAAGGGTCTTGCCATCGGAGCTTCTAAGTGTGTAAGAGCCAGGGCGACTGATGCCAATGACTTCATACGGTCCATCCCAGTTTCGATTAAGTGTGCCTTCACTCGGGACTCTGTCGCAGAGTAATCTTTTCTTTAAGACCCAGTCTCCTATTTTGAAAGAACGAGGCTTGACCCTAGAGTCATAATAGTTGGAGATGCGCTGCTTGTAGGCGACATTCCTCAAGTGAGCTTGGTTTCTGTGTTCCTCGACTAAATCCAAGTTGAGGGTGAGTTGTTTGTCATTTTCACTTTGAATGTAGTTCTGGACTCGGAATGTTGCTTGCTCGAGCTCAACAGGGACAACCGCCTCTGTGCCAAAGGCAAGTGAGAATGGAGTTTCTCCTGTTGAAGTCCGATATGAAGTGCGATATGACCAAAGAACTTGGGGTACAAATTCTGGCCAACAGCCTTTAGCTTTGTCCAAGCTGGTTTTCAAAGTGCGCTTGATTATTTTGTTGATGGCCTCAACTTGTCCATTAGACTGGGGATGAGCTGTAGAGGCAAAGCATAAGTTGATGTTGAACTTAGAGCAGAACAACCTGAACTTCTTGTTGTCAAACTGTCGCCCATTGTCAGTGACTATCGCATTGGGAATGCCGAATCTACAAAGGATGTTCTTCCACACGAAGTCTTCTATCTTTGCCTCAGTAATGGTTGCCAAGGGTTCTACTTCGGCCCACTTTGTGAAGTAGTCCACTGCAACGACTGCGTAACAGACTTTGCCCTTCCCTGCCGGCATTGGGCCGATCAAATCAAGTCCCTACTGGGCGAAGGGCCAAGGGCTGATCATAGGAGTAAGAGGCTCTGGAGGGGAATGAGGAATAGTCGCATATCGTTGACATTTGTCACATGAGCGGGATACTTTGATGGCATCCTGGTGGAGTGTTGGCCAGTAATATCCTTGGCGAAAAGTCTTGTGTGCTAGGGACCGAGATCCAGCATGATCTCCACAGACTCCCTCATGTATTTCCCGAAGGACGATTTCCGCCTCGGCAGGCGTAAGACACCTTAAGTATGGCAGGCTAAAACCTCGCTTATAGAGTTGATCATTGATGATCAGGTAGCGGGTAGACTTGTATCGAATTTGCTTAGCCTGGACTTTATCATTTGGGAGGGTGCCATGAGCAAGGAAATTATAGATCGGGGTGATCCAACTATCCCCTGTTGTAAGTTGCATACTTCTGCGGCCATGGTGCTTGGTGTTGCCAACAGTTCGACATGAATTTTTCTTCCAATCTTGTCTTCCACAGCTGAGGCGAGGCGAGCCAGGGCGTCTGCATGACTGTTTGCCGCTCGAGGAACTTGGGTGATCTGGTAGTGGAAGTGCTTGAGCAAAAGTTGTGTTTGCGCAAGATATGCTGCCATGGAGCTGTCCTTAGCATCAAAGTTGTTGGTAACCTGGTTGACCACTAATTGGGAGTCACTGAAAATATCAATTTGTTTAACCCCGAGGTGTTTGGCCAAACGTAATCCTGCTAGAAGGGCTTCATACTCGGCCTCATTGTTTGATGCCTTGAATTTGAAACGAAGAGCATACTCCATTGCTACTTTGTCGGGCGTAGTCAAGACTAGTCCCGCTCCACAGCCCTGTTGGTTGGATGAGCCATCAACATACAGACTCCATGCTGAGGTCGTTGATTCTACTTTCTGAGCTTCCGATGGTAATGAAGCTACTGCTTCAGGTGTAGAAGCAATGTCAACAGGATATGTGAAGTCGGCGATGAAATCTGCTACTGCTTGGCCTTTTTCGGCTGGTTTTGGTTGGTAGGAGATGTCAAACTCACCCAATGCTATCGCCCATTTGATCATTCGTCCAGACGTGTCAGGACTCTGGAGTATCTGTCGAAGAGGGTGATTGGTAAGCACGATGATGGCGTGTGCTTGGAAATAAGGGCGAAGTTTCCGAGCAGACATGACCAATGCTAGAGCTAATTTCTCAATGTTGGAGTATCGTGTCTCCGCATCTTGTAGGGCCTTGCTAGCGTAGTAGACGGGCCGTTCGACACCACTGTCCATTTGAATAAGAACAGAACTGACTGCTGAAGCCGAAACCAATAGATAGATGATGAGAGTGTCACCAACTTCTGGTTTGGAGAGCAGAGGGGCTTTACTCATGTACTCTTTGAGGTCCCTGAATGCCTTGGCACATTCCTCCGTCCATGTAATGTACTTCTTATTTCCCTTGAGTGCTTTGAAGAAAGGAGCACATCTGTCTGTGGCCTTAGAGATGAATCTGGTTAAGGCTGCCACCTTGCCAGTAAGGCTTTGGATGTCTTTTGAAGTTATTGGCTCTTTCATGTCGAGGATTGCTTTGATCTTTTCAGGGTTAGCTTCAATGCCTCGTTGGCTAATCATGAAGCCTAAGAATTTGCCAGAGCCCACGCCGAAGGCACATTTGTTGGGGTTCAACCTCATTCGATACCTCTTTAGAATGGTGAAAGTTTCAGATAGGTTGGTGATGTGTTGGTCAGCATGTTTGCTTTTGACTAGCATATCATCAACGTAAACTTCCATGTTCTTCCCAATTTGTTCGGCGAACATTGAATTGACCAGTCTCTGATAAGTTGCTCCTGCATTCTTTAGGCCGAAAGGCATGACTTTATAGCAATATAGTCCCCTGTCAGTAGTGAAGGCCGTGTGTTCTTGGTCTGAGGGGTTCATGAGGATTTGGTTGTATCCTGAATAAGCGTCCATAAAGCTCAAGAGCTCACACCCTGCCGTAGAGTCTATAAGCCTGTCAATAAGAGGAAGAGGAAAACTATCTTTCGGACACCCTTTGTTTAGGTCGGTGTAGTCAACACACATCCTCCATAAGACATTTTGAAGCAAAAGACTTTCTTTGGTCGGATTTTTCCTAACAAGGACCACATTTGCTACCCATGTCGGGTAATTGACTTCGCGGACAAAGCCTATGCCTTTGAGTTTTTCAACTTCTGCTTTCATTGCCTCGTATCGTTCAGCGTCATAAGATCTTCGCTTCTGTCTCACCGGCTTGATCTTGGGGTCAATACTCAAACGATGACAGATGACATCGGGAGAGATGCTTGACATGTCCTCGTATGACCAGGCGAAGACTTCAGTGTTCTCTTTCAAAAAAGATATCAATGCTAACCGAAGGGGTGGTGACAATGTGGTGCCAATATTCACCATGCGGTCTGGATGATCTCTTGAGATAGGTACCTTCTCCAACTCTTCAGCAGGTTGGGCTTGCTGGGTGAAAGAGTCATCTCGAGGATCATCGGGTTGATTGTTGCTATCAGGAAGATCCAAGTTCGCTTCATCTAGGCTGGTCTTTGTGACTTGGTCATGTACAGACAGGGTTTCCTTGGGTCCGGGCAAGTGTTGTTGCTTAACTGAAGTGTTGTAACATGATCGTGCACTAAGCTGATCTCCTCTGATGTAGCCGTTGCCATGGGGGGTTGGAAATTTCATCAACAGCATATGCGTGGATACCATAGCCTTGAGATCATTGATGCCTGTGCGCCCAAAGATGACATTGTATGCCGTTGGGCAGTCAACCACTAGGAAGTTAGTGGTAATGGTAGCCGTGTAAGGGCCTGTACCAATAGTAAAGGGTAAATGTATGCTCCCTAAGGGTTGCACGATATCACCGGAGAAGCTTATCAGAGGAGAAATCGAGCGATCGAGCAAGTGTTCAGCTACACTGAGTGCCCTGAAAGCTTCGGCAAACATGATATTGACCGAAGCCCCTGTGTCTACGAGGATTCGTCGAACATCAAAGTTGGCTATGTGAGCCTCCACGATCAATGGGTCGTTATGAGGGTAGATGATGCCTCTTTCTTCCTCAGGGTAGAAACATATCGGATCCCAGTTAGGCTTTTGATACTTCCCTCCCCTGATGTCTTCCACGTGAAACACTCGGTGACCAGGCCTCAGAATTCGTTCACTGTTTTTCATGGCCCTATTGGAAGATTCAGATATGGGTGTGCCGCCGCTTATGGAATATATGACATTCACCTGGCGTTGGTTATGGTTATCCCTTTGAGGGTGAAGAAGGAATTGATCAATTTTTCCTTCTCGTGCCAAAGCTTCAATACGATCACGGAGGATGATACATTTCTCGCTATCATGGCCGTTATGCTCATGGTAGCAACAAAACATGCCCGCGTTATTCGGGGGCGTGTAATCTGGGTGCCTCGGCTTTGGCTTTGGTATCAGGTGAGCTATGCTGGGGTAAATGGCCGCGCATGTGGCATTCAAGGGCGTGTATGTCTCGTACCTTGGGGTAGGGGGTATCTTGACGCGGGTTTGACCCACTGCATTGACTGCCTGGGGGCGAGCGTTATTGTGGCGATACCCTTGGTTATCGGGATAGTGTCCCTTACTCTTTTTACTGGAAGGAGAGTGGTGAGGATGGAAATCCTTCCTCTTGCCTTGAAATTGATATGTCTGTTGATTCGGTGAAGCATTATGCAAGGCATGGGGAGGTGCCACTGCTGTTTGGAAAGTCGAGGTCTTCTCATTTAGGTGAGTCTGGCTTCCACCTCCCACTTGTTGATAAAGGATGGTTGTAGGGGGTTTCTCCTGATATGTCTTTGCCTCGGCGGAGGCATGGTTATAAGCCTGCGCCATCACCTCAGAGTAAGTCTTCCAAGTATTGGCATTGATCATGTATTTAAAGAAACAATCACGTAGGCCTGCCGTGAAGGCTTTGAGGGCAGTCTTGTCGTCTGCCTCGGCACACCGGGAGTATTTATGGCTGAAGCGGCCAGCATACATACGTAATGACTCGTCTGGCTTCTGGCGGATAGTGTACAAGTCATCTGCAGAGTGCAAGCGATCGGTTTGGAAAATGTGTTGGGAAACAAATAGTTTCCTCAATTCCTCAAATGAGTCTACCGTCTCAGGTGTAAGACGACAATACCAATTTAGAGCTCCACCAGAGAGGGTGGAGGGGAAGAGAAGACATCGCTCTTCGTCGGTGTGCATCCGGTATGCCATGGTGGACTCAAAGAGGTTAAGGTGCTCAATCGGGTCCTCTTTTCCAGTATAAAGTTGCAAGCCAAGCTTTTGCTTTGTCTTTGCTTGAAGGGGGGTGTTGAGGATCCTCCTTGTAAGAGGGCCAGGCCTGGGTTGGTTCCAGTCAGGTATTTCAGCCTGACGTTCAGCCTTCAACTTGTTTACTTCCTCAAGAAGTTGTAGGACAAGGGGGTCCTGAGCGGAGTTATGTGTCACTGGAGCTTTCTTTCGTAAATCTCCATCTCCTATTGGAATTAGGAAGGTTTGATCAAGGGCATGTGATTTTTCCCTGGACTCGCTGTACTGGCTTCCAGGGTATGTCTGTCGGAACACCTCTGAGTCCCCTGTACCCTCATGTCTCTCTAGGACTTGTTGCCCCTTCCCCAAATTGGTGGCCGGCTTGGGCCGTGGTAGGGGACCGAGTCTCTCAGAAATCCTTGGGTCATTAATCTTTGAGCTTATATGGATGGAATTCTCTCGACGTTGCTTCAGGAAATCCCGACAATCGCGAAAGACGGCTTTCGATCCTTCTGCCCCTTCAGCAAAGAGGTGTCTCCCTCCACTTCTCATGGTTCGGGTCGAAGCAACTGGGTTAAGAGAAGCCTCATGTTGATTATCAAGTCGAGGGGTAATCTGTTCCCTATCAGGGATATCTATGTCGAATGCATGTGACCCTCCATGTTGGAGGGCACCCAGTTGATGGTTGACTTCCACGGGGGCAACAAGCTCGCGTGTCTGAGCTTGCCTAGCTTCGTGGAGTGTCTCGAAGAGCTTCTCATATTGCTCCTGGAGGACCTCATTCCTCATTGCTATCTTGTTGTTCTGAGCTTCCAACTCATCGACTTTAGCTTGAAGAAGAACTCGTTTTCCTTCCTTCTTTCGTTGTTTCGCACTATGTGCAAGGGGGGTGTCATTCTGTGTGCTGTGGCTTCCTTTGCTTCCCATGCTGGAGAGGGATGCCTGATCAAAAGAAAGTGTACGAATGATAGAAACCAGCTTGACACAGCTGAAGAGAGTAGGAATAAGTGTCGTTTCCCACAGACGGCGCCAAATGTTGATGCACAAAATCAGCGAAGACTTTGGTACAACAGAAAGTGTCAGGTTTTGTGACCTTCGCTTGGTTGCTTCGGTCACTAGTGAGGATAAGTACGTAAATGAATAGAGACAGAGAAGCAAACACAGGATGTACGTGGTTCACCCAGATTGGCTACGTCCACGGAGTAGAGGAATTCTTATTAGTAGTGAAGGGCTTACACAAGTACAAAGGATCAAGCTCCCAATTTAGTGAGTTCTTGTGAATGATTTAACACAAATGGCATTAGGCCATATTGTGGGGGAATGACCCCTATTTATAGAAAAACTTGTAGCTTTGTCACATTGACATGTGTCATGTTATGATTGGTTCTTGATGTCGACACGTGCTGCGCTCTGATTGGCTTCTAATCTTGACACGTGTCGAGTAGTGATTGGCCCCCTGGTCGGAGGGGAACTCTTCTGGGTCCTTGACAGTATAGCGTTGGCCGGTGCTCGGTAGTTTCGGGATTGGTCAAGTATGGTACAAACAGTAGTCTTTGGTCAAGAGTTGTGTTTGAAAACTTCTTGTGGAATTGGACCAAGCAGGAGTCGGTCAAGGGGAGCAAAAGTTGCATTTTGCTTCTTTTCCCTTGTTTATTTTGTCCACAAATACATCTGTTTTCTCATTGGACCCAAAAAAATGACTTTCATTAGACCTTGATTGGAACTTCACGGGGTGGTCTAGGCCACCCCGAAGAAATTCATGGGATTCTGGCAGCGGCGAGGAGCAGAGCTCTTTTGCGTTTTTGTTCTCTTCATATTTAGACAGAAAGAAAACATGCGGCTGCTGCCATTTTTTCTTTGGACTGCTTTGTGTTGTTTTTGCAGGTATAGAAGAGTAGTCGGACTATCATTTAAGAAACCTTCCCTGCATAAAAAACCTTTTCCGGCAGTTTTCTTGTATAAATTGAAGGTTACTAGTTCTGAGTGTTTGGTTATGCACCCTTTTTCTTTACTTCCATTTGCAACACAACATTTGAACTAGAGAAATAAAAATAAATTAACAGAACTTATTTCATACCTGGTAATGAATGTTCTTCTTTTTGATCTTGACTCGAATGCACGAATGATTGGTCTCTTTGTTCTCTTTTCTGGCAGCAGTTCGTTGCCTTTTGATATTTCTCTCAAAGTTTCTTTTATTTTCTGCAGAGTTTCCCCTTCCTTTTTTTTTCTGTCTGTTCCTCTTTTTTTTGTTGCAGCTGATGCCCATTTATAGGCATCATAGGAGGGTTCTAGAGCTTGTTACGTGGGGAGAAGATGGAGGGCATGACTTCCTGCCACTCTCTCTTAACCCCTCTTAACTGACCCCACGTTTTTTTTTGTTGCAGGAAAGGAGAGAACCTGTTTATTTCTTCCCCCTTTTGTAGGAAATTTTTCCTTATTTTTTTATTTATTTGTTTATGGATATTTGGTTTGTATGTAAAGCCCATTCTTATCTTTTGGGTTGGTTTACATCTTTGTTTTGCCTTGTAGCCTGACCCAATTTGTATGGACTCTATATATTTTTTATGTTGTATATTTTTGTTGTTCAACACTATCATCCCAAATTTATACCCAGATAAAAGATTTCAATTGATTCCAAAGTTAGAGGAGGAGAGGGAGAGAGATGGAGAGAGATCTTACCATACACTTTTTTACTTTAACATCAAAGGCAAGGGCATAAATATACACCATAACCTACCTTAATTTTAAGCTTCTTTTTCTCCCTTAATTCCTTTTTGTACTTCTCTTTGTGAAAATCCATGATTTTACAAATAGGAGGATCGGCCCTGGCTTCAACCTGTGCAAAATACAACAAAAATTATTGGTAATTAATAAGATAACTAACTTATTGTCAGAGTAGATCAATCCAATCTGCAATAAATTAAAAATGTGTTTTAAGTTATCCATTCAGATATGGATCATAGTCTTAAATATCATAGCCCAAATGACGGAGAAAGTGACATGAAAAAACCTATCTCTGTCTTGTATAGTAAAAAAAGAAACAAAAAATGATCATTAATTTGAAGGAAATTAGGCATTGTTACATGATTAAAATTGTTTACCTCAACTAAATCAAGGTCGAGTTTCCTTGCCCGTTCCAGAGCTTCACGCCTTGAGACAATAAAATGCTCTGCATGCATAAATAAATTAGAATGGCATCTAATAGTGGTCCACTATATTCCTACAGTCCTACGCCACCCCAATACAGCTCATAATTTCATTGAAACCACCATCTTTTAATAACAGGGACAATTCTTCCATTCCCCTCTCATTTTGACAGTTTCAAAACTCTCAAAACTCTATCACTTCCTTTGAGTATTTACTTTAGTACTGCCAGTTCACAAGACTAGTGGTGATTCACTGGAAGATGATTCCAATAACAATTGTTAGTTTTTTCTTCTCAGTTTTCTGCAATAAATGGCACCAAACTGTTTGATTCTCCTTTCCATTCGCCCTCATTCTTTCATTTTCTCTGGTTTTGCTTCGCAAATTGTTAGTTTTGGCCTGAATACCATTTGCTTCCTCCTAATACAAGTGTTTGCGCCATAAACTTTGTAAAAATAATTCCAAACCATTAAACACCTGTAACAAAGTGCATATGCATAAAATCAGAAATCTTTAACCACTTATAAAATACATTACCTTCATCCAACACAAGCCTAACAAACTTAGCAGTAATCTTCTCATTCATACGCGGATCGCTCATGCTCTGCTTTACCTTCTTTGTATTTGTTTGAAAATGCACAATACATGAATAAAACCACACATCATTCAACATTACCAAAATCATCAATACCCACATATCTCACCAATTACCCCAAACATAAACCCAAATAATATGCCGCCTATATACTGCTCACCTCAAAAAAACAAAAAACCAAATAACCACTCAGCACTGCAGTCTAATAGTAATCCTCAGGTTCGACTCCCTTAGACGGAAAGTTCGATACCAAATGTAAAATTCTACCTAAACTGCTCACCTCAAAAAAAAAAAAAAAAAAAAAAAAAAAAAAAAAAAAAAAACCCACCAAAAAAAAAAAAAAAAAACATATTCCTAATGTCTATCTACAAATCAAAGTGAAAAGTCACCTCATTCTAATCATTTATGCATTACTATTACTCACTCCTCAATATCTTCATAAAATCTAAATTACCCAAAAAACACAATCAATCAAATAAATCAAACCCAAGAGAACTGGATAAAGATTTAGATTACCCAGATGATCAAATGCCATGCGGGAACGATTACCTGGATGGGAGCAGCAAAGAACCTGCCTTTACTGCCGAAATCAGTAGGTCTATCGTGAGGGATCAAACGTGGGATTTCTAACTGTTAGAACCCAAATCTCAAACCCTAACTCAAACCTTAACTATTACACATAGAAGAGAAGGAAGGAGGAAGATAGAAGGAGCAGAGCTCTGAGATATTTTTGTATTGATTTGTTTTGTAAAATTTTCTTCCGTTTCAAACCAAAGAGCAGGTGCTCTTATACATGGTGTGACTGCCAGCTGGCATTTCTATTAAATTCCCCTAATAACCAGTAAAAACTCTCAATTACAACTAATTTGACTCTTTACTTTAAGCATAAACCTCAATTACAAATTGGGTTCATAACAATATTTCCCCCTTGAAAATTAGCCTTGTCCTCAAGGCTTAAAAAAGAAACTGTGGAAACTTGTTTGAACGCAGCGGCACTCTCCTTCAGTTCCAGAAATGTCCATTGCAATCCCAATATCAGCAAGTTTCCAAGTAGGTGCATCATTCACTCCATCAACAGTCATAGAAACAACCTCACCATCAATAGCTACTTGTTTATTCCGCACTGCAATTATCTTCTCAGCCATAGCATTTAGTTCAGACACCTCAAGCACACCATTGTTGACTTCCTCAGGATCAAGGAGAGGTAACTCAAATATAATGGGTCGTAAGTCATGAGGCTCAACTCCATTTGTTCCTTTACCTTCTTGGTCCATAGCATCATTTCTCACAACATTATGGCTAGGCTGCAAAATATTCAGCACCATATCACTTTTATTCCCATATTCCATAATAAAACTCAAGTCCTGCACATCAGCAATGTTTGGCGTTTCAAGCATTGGATAAATTCTGACCACACATTTGATGTTGTTCTCAACACCATTTATTGCTCGATGACATGTTGATCCCTTATCACCTGTACAGAGAGCCCTGAAATTCCCTGTTGTCTGATGAACAACATCAACAAAAAACTCAATAACAAGTTGTTCCACAGGGTCCCTATCAATTGATATATCTAAGAAGACAAGAGGGTTCTTTTTCTTGCTCGTATCTTCAATGGACGTTGATATTCCTTGTAATTTGATACCGTGAAGAGCCCCACCACCTCTCCGCAAAATCTCAACAACCACATCTTCATTTCCAAGTGAATTTATAGAGCAGGCAGAGTACACCATTATTCCATGGTCTAATGCACCCAAATGCTTGCACGCAGATCTTACACACACAACCATTGCCACGTCTAAGTCATCGATAACCCAAGGTTGAGGGATACGGTTTTGACAATTAACTAAAAAGGACATACCCTTCTTTGAGAGAACTTCTGCAAGCTGTGCATAACCAAGATCAAATATATTTCCAGCAACTATTCCTCTAATCAGATTCTCTACCCACTTGACTTCATCTTCAATAGCATCACTAAGGTCCACTACATTCTCAAACAAGGATATGGCCTTGGCATTGTCATCATCCACATGTCCCACCCGGTTCAAAGCCTTAATTCTTGACAAAGCTGAGATCACATCCCCAAGAGCTGAAAGAGATTTATTGACGTTTTGAGCTTCCTTAAGGCTTTCCCCTAGAACTTCAGTTTTTGCTAGACTCTCACTGCCACCCACATTCACAATCCAAAGCTTGCTCATTGTGGACCCTTCATCGAACTTAAGCTTAAGCTCATTAGATTGTGTAACCATCGCTGGAATTGCAGAAACCATATTGTTGAATTCGGAAATCACATCAGCAAATTCATGCACTTCAGAAAAGAGTTGAGAATAACCTTCCTCCCTCACCATGACTTTACTTTCTATATTGTCAGCAAGAGATATGCAATATTCACGATACAGAAACTGGTCAAGAGATTGAAATCTGCCCTTACATGTCGATCGTAAGGAAACTATCAAACTCAATGGGGAAGCTTCTTTTATTTTCTTGAGAGATACAATATTAATGTCCTGATTGCAGTCCGTGTTGGCCAAATATGCAGCAACTTGTGCAGCAGCCATTGCATAACTGGCAGATTTTGAATCTGAGTCTACAAACTGCATATGTCCTCCTTCACACCATAGCATGCGATTCGCACCACAGCAGAGACGTACATCAACAGCCGCAGATACAAAATCTTTACCATACTTTTCCTCAAAAATATGCCTTAGTGAGATCAGTTTCAAAATCTCAGAACACTTAGAAGAGGCCAAGATTAAACTAGCAATTCCTTCTTTGAGACCAGGCTGACACTCCTTTTGCTCTGCGATGATAGAAAGTCTAGATACTACTAATTCACAGAAGAGCTCAATGAACTCATTGGCAGCCAAAGTGTTATGTTCTCTAATCACATGTTCAACCCGAATTCGAGCAGTAGCGTTTTTACCAGATTGTAGGAGCAAGGCAATGGCACGCCTTATTTGCTTCACCACCACCTGCCCCTTGTTCCTCAGCAGCTTTATTCGAGCCCCCGCCATCTTCAATTGCATTTTGTTGAATTTAGAGCCTCCACCCTTATCCCAAATGCCATTACAGTAGCATATGTCACCAATTGGCGTGGAGGAACCAATTATACTGCCCCCAAATGCTGCCTGTGATGTTTGAGTTGGACTTTCAAAAGGACTTGTTTGAGCAAGATTGGACCCAAATGCTCCAAACATAGGCTTCTGACTAAAACCAGATGAACAAGCAAAAACTCTACCTAAAGCAATTGTACTTCCATATTCAAAACCAAGGTAGCAATTTAAGTCAAAATAATGGAGCTGGATGGCAAGATAGTCGAGATGGAGAACTTCAATACTGTGAACCAGTGGCTGAATGAACATATTGTCATTCTGTCTCTTATACATTTCATCAAACAGATCCAATGCATATAAATTTTTCTTCACAAATTTCCCCACAAGATACCAATTAACCCATCCAAATTTATCTTTCAGGTATGCACCGTAGTAATCAGTCAAAAGAGAAGGGAATGTAGCCTCCGGAGTTGCTAAAATGATACTCAAATTAAGAACTACCTCAGGTCCAGTTTTCGTAGTATCAGAGAACGGGTGCTCATGGAGTAGTGGCGGAGCAGAGGTCATCATCGAAGTATGAATCCCCATCTTCGATTCCGTAAATGAAACTGTAGCTACAGCGGGGTGCTTCGAGTGTGGCTTGACGGCCGAAGTTGCCAGTGCTCGCAACAACGGTGAAGATGAGAGCAGCGTTGGAGCTTTGATTGCCGACGGAATAAACTGCGATTGTGCTCCTTCAGCACAAATTGGGCTCTGAGGTAGCTGGATAGGCTCAATCGCAGGAGAAACATGATGATCAATGGCAAGAGGGGCAGAGATGCCTACCGCGGCACCTCGAGAAAGCATTCCCCGACGAAATTTTTCAAAAGAGGCATCGAAGACATTGTCGAAGGCCTTGGCGTACTCAGTGGCGATGAGGGAAGGTAAAGAGGCGATGAGAGCCGCCAAGGATGCCTCCACGGCATCAAGACGGGACTCCAAGGCAGAGTCGCAAGTAGCAGCGGATCGGCGGGTGTGCACAGAAGGGAATCCAGGAATCGATAGGGAATCCAGGAATCGATATGGGTGATACCATTGTTAGAACCCAAATCTCAAACCCTAACTCAAACCTTAACTATTACACATAGAAGAGAAGGAAGGAGGAAGATAGAAGGAGCAGAGCTCTGAGATATTTTTGTATTGATTTGTTTTGTAAAATTCTCTTCCGTTTCAAACCAAAGAGCAGGTGCTCTTATACATGGTGCGACTGCCAGCTGGGCATTTCTATTAAATTCCCCTAATAACCAGTAAAAACTCTCAATTACAACTAATTTGACTCTTTACTTTAAGCATAAACCTCAATTACAAATTGGGTTCATAACACTAACACGCAAGCTTTCGAGTGTGAAGCAGTGGGGTTGATCAAAGCGGCGTAAGGGATAGTCTTGGACTGGTATGACAACTGCCGAAGCTTCGACTGGCCGATTCTACTCCAAAACGCCATCTTTTTTTATGTTGGTTTCAGATATCGGATTGTGGCACTTGAGATCAGAGAAAGAGAGAGAGAGAACTTGACCGGGTGATCCGAGGTAAGTCTTCTTCGCAGGGAAAGAAAAACGGATCGGGTGTCTTCTAAAACTGGGCCCGGTTATAGACGGTCGGCTTAGACTAGATTGTGGATAATGGGCTTAGGTGTAGGCCCATTTGTTACTGAATTATTGATTTGTTTTTCTTTCCTAGTGGATTCAAAACTTCTCATTTTTTCTCTAGTGCACATTAAAAATGCACATTTAAATAACATATTTGAAAATGAGCTGTTAGATATTTAACGTAATGGAATTTATAGATTCTTGTTTAGATATGTAATTTAAATGTGCACTAGAGAAAATTCAATTTTTTCTTGGGACCAAAATGCCTTTGTACAGATGGTAAAATTTTCAATTCAGAATTTTTAGATTGATCAAAATTTTTCAAATTAGAGTTATTTCAAATTTTTTTGAACATTATTCAGAATTCATATATTTTACGAGTTTGTGGATATTATCAAACTTTTTTGTATATACAATTTATTGTTCTTTTTTAATATTTGGTATATGCTTGTATATAAATACAATTAATATACTAGTATTCTTATCATTTTTTATATAGAAGTGCATGATTAAATAGAAAAACTATGACTTAAATATGGATTAGGAATACATAAGTTAACTACAAAATACATCATTTTTGTAAGTAACTATGAAAAAATTAAAATATTTCGAACTAAGTTTGAAACATATCGGAAAATTCATATTGAAATTCAAAATTTTTGGAATCTTGATTCAATTTCCACCCAATCTTTTTGGAAATGTTCAAATTCGGGAATTTTTTGATTCAAAATGAAATTTTCAATGGCGAAATCGAAAAATCAATCAAAATTTAACTTATCTCAACCTTTCCAACAAAATCCAGCAAAGATTTAGGTCATTAGACCTTTGTCGATGGCAAATCGTCATTGCACCATTCTAGGGTTTTCTGAGTTCTTTCACCATTTACGCTGTTTCACGACGAAGTTAGCCTCGTGGCAAGTATAAGTTAACTATAAATAGTTCCGTAATTGACCGCCACTTGACGGGTGTCTAACGCCTAGGCGAGGATTTTTAGAATAGTGGTCTAAGCGTTATTTCTTAATTTTCAAACTAGGGTTAACCGAGGTGGCGACTGACTGTCTAACGCCTAGGCGGGGATTTTTAGAATAGTGGTCTAGAATTACGTATTCTTTATCTATAGAGTTCTAAGATGAAACTTGTACTTTGTTTTAGGCATTGGTTGTATTTGAGCACTTCGATCTTTGTGCTAGATTGTTATGGCGCAGACTCCAATTGAGTGACTTTAATATAAGTGATAATGTTATTACCTATGAAAATTCTCATGTTAGTATACTTTGTGGATATGGCATGAATTTGTATATGTGTTTTCTATTGAAATGTTGCTTTTAAATTTAGCCATCGATCTATTTAATGAAATGTGTTTGGCTATGCCTATTTGGAATGATTGTGAAATGTGATCGGGCTAGTAGGACCGCTACCTTACTGTCATTGAGTTATATGGCATCGAGTCTGCATAATGTCATAGTGTGGTACATGGCTGGTCCTGTTGGGTTAATCAGCAATGAGGGATAATACTACTAATGATTGTTGGTTAATCCACGATGAGCAATCATTATTCTCTACAACAGTAGCTAGGTGGTCGTACGTACTTTAGGAGTGAGCATGCTTGGTTAATATGTGATGGATGATCACTACCTTGTAATGTTTTAAAAATTCTCCTACTTGGTTAATTTGCAATGATAGGACTATTTCCTACTTGGTTACATATCATAGGCTTCGGCCGAACTATGTCACTTTAGCCTTAATCTTTAGCAGATTTAAGAAAGCCAGGATTGAGAACTATGTGGGTTAATCTAGAAAAGGCGATGGATATTTATGCGACTCCTTCGAGATTTCCAACGAGCTTTGATATGTTTTCACAAAGAAAGGATTTTATGAATTGATGTTCTAAATTGAGATCGACAGACTTGTTTCATTTTCACATACATTGGACTATTGTCACTCGTATGAGCTTTGCAGCTTATCTGAGTTTTGTTTTGCTAGGTGCACCATTCCCATGGTGTAAGGGTGATCGTGCATACATGACTGAGTAGATACGAGGAGGGGGTTGGGGTAGTAATGTAGTGCTGGTTCAGAGAGCTTGAAGCAATTAGCTTACCCTTATACATTTCTTTGTATTCTTTTGGATTATTTATTTTGGGAGCTTATGGGCATGGTACCCTAGTGAAGGAGTGTATTTTGTTGTACGAATATTATGTATTTATATATAGGAGAGGCCTCACTAGTACATTTTATCAAGATATAAGTTCTAGGTTCCTTTATGTATCTCGTATGTACTTATCGCACCCCTACATCATGTCGTCACATGTTAAACCTAGATGTATCTCAAGATCAGGGCGTGACAATATAAATGTAGTTATAGGGTTTATCCATAAGGTACCAATACACAAATTTACATGTAAATTCTTGAAGAATCAAATAGTTCTAGACTATAGAATAGCCTCTCAACTTGATTGATGCATTCACTTTATGGCTTGAAACAATCTGGGCGCATTTGGTATATCTGTATAAGTGATTGGACCAGTCAAGGATATGTGAATAAACTATGCCACTTATGTGTTCATTAAGAAGTATTCTAGATTTGCTAGAGTTGCAGTTTATATCGATGACATATAAATCTCACTAAGACTCTAGAAGAGCATGAGAAAACTGCTTCACACCTGAAATAAAAATTTGATGTGGAGGATCTTGGGTAAAATCGTTCATGTCTGGACCTAAAGTTCGAGCATTGTTCTAATGACATTCTAGTCCACATATCGAACCGCATTCAAAATGTGTTGCTTTTGAGTACAGGCATGAATGTTCACATGCTAGGTGCAAATGAGACCCTTGAAGAGGTTTTGGAACCCAAAATTTCATATCTAAGTCCAACTTGCACTTTATTGTACTTATCTCATTAGAAAAGGAAGGACATCTCATTCTTTGTTGATCTGTTGGTAAAGATGTAGCACTGTGCCTACATGTTGCAACTGAATTGGCATTAAAGATGTTTTTACGTAACCCTAAAGGTACTATTGATTTGGGTTTAATCAGACTGATGTATGTAACGACCCGTCCCCAAATATTACAATTTTTATAATTTTAATGTGCGAATTTACGAAAATGCCATTCGAGGCAAAAATGTTGACTTTTGTTGGCCGCATTGTCGTGTCACGTAAGACCCGTTACATTGACATATTCTTGTAGTACTCGCCATTACAAATGCATGGGTGTAAGCGGAATTGAATTTGGAGCTAGAACGAAGATTTTATGAAATTTAGAACGATAGGGGCATTTTGGTAATTTCAAAGTAGAGATATTTTCCACTTTGGACCATTCCTGCGCTAACACGTGGCAGAAGTACTATGCTTCACCGCCGTCCACAGTGGTGCCTGCGAATTTTTCGGTGACCCAACTTAACGTGTGGCCTTCAGGGCGGCCGCTTTGTGGCAGCGCGTGCAGCGGCGTGTGGGGGAACTCGAGGTCCCTCCTTAGGTTTTTCGACGTGCCAAACCCGAATTCCCTGTCCGTTTTCCCAAATTCGACCGTTTGCGTAGAGTTTTACTAAATGATCCCTATTTGTGTTTAGGTGCGTCGGTGGGAAGTGGCACCATCCTCCGAGTAGTTATTCGGTAGCGGAATACTTGTGAGTGGACCCCTTCTAAACTTGCATGTTTTTATAAAATAGTAGTCTTACATGCATTGCATATTTCATGAATGGAGCATGATTTATAATATGTTTTCCGGAGTTTCATACTTATGTTTGATTTTGAATTGCTTTTTATAAAATATGTATAATTTCTCGAATTTACGTTCTACAGAAGGTTATGAATTATTAGGTTTTCGTATATGAAATTTTATGGATTATGAATACGATTTCTTTTGCGGATTTATGAATATGTGCTTGTAAACACGGAAATTCTTGAAACAAGAACAACGTGTACAAAATAATATTTGTATTAATGATTTAGGGGTTACAATCTCTTCTACAAATTTAGCCTCTGATTCTATCTTTGTAATGGGTAGATTTGTTGTTGTTGATCCAAAGGGCCGTCGGGGCTTGATCTTTAGGATGAACGGATGATAGATGATGAATACTTTCTTCAAGAGCCGTCGGGGCTTGATCTTGACTTAGTGGAAGTTTCTTCAAGGGGCGTTGGGGCTTGATCTTGAAGGAGGATTTTGACGAAGAACGAAGAGGGCTTTCTTGATTCTTCGGAATTTGCTTGAAAGCTTTAGAGTTTCGAGGCTTCAAGGCTTTGGTGTGGTGTGAATTCTCTTCCAATTTGGGAGTAGAGAAAGTGTATGTAAAATCCTCTGCTTGATTCTTTGATAGATGAGCCTATTTATAGGCTTTGGGAATGAATCACCACCATCCATTTGTTTTGGTGGATGTTGTAGGTGAAACTTGGTGGATGTTGTAGGTGAACTTGGGTGGATGTTGTAGGTGAAGTGAATGAAGGTTGTAATTTTAATACAATGGTCAACATTTATTTCACCAAAATTTCAATGTTTACAAATGTAATCTTAATGCAATGGCTAACATTTATGCCACTGAAATTTCAATGTCTACAAATGCCCCCACTTCAAGGCACGTTGTATACATGTGCTTGTTACATGTAGAAGATGCGCTTTGAAGTCCCTTAATGTAGTTGTCGATCCAAGGGCCGTTGAAGCTTGATCTTGAACTTTGAATTTGGACCACAAGGAGCTTTACGTGGTAGATGATCTTTGGCTTTGGTAGTGAATGAATCGGCACGTATTTTGTTGCGCTCGTTGACTTTCCACAGCTTTGATCTTGAACTAGGTTGGAGGAGTTTTCTGGTTTCCTCCAAAGGACTTTCCACAGACTTAATCTTGAACTGGATTTGATTTAAGGGTGGTGGGCACTTGATCTTGAATCGGCCTTGTGATTTCTTTAAGGGCCGTTGAGGCTTGATGTCGAACTTAAACATGACCACGAGCAGTTTCAGGACACGCATGCTTTGAAAGATCAAGGAAGTTCACAACATTTTTATATGAACCCTGAGCAGTTTGGTCAATGGTATGATCTTCAAGATTGATGGGCTCTTCTTCCAGTTGGTGACTTGATCTTTAAGGATTATCAAGACTTTGCTCTTTGGTGACGGTGCCAGCGAAAGGTTGTTGAAGCTTCTCGAGCTCTTTGGTTAGAGCAATGGTGTCCAGCTTGGATCTTTACTTGAACTCCTTCGTCTGGATTATGCGATTATGCGGGGAAGGGCTTCGTGCTACATGATTTGTTCCAGCTCGTTGTGTTGCATTCTTTTCTGCTTGTTTCTTTTGCATAGCTGAAGTGGTGTGCAACCCTTTGCCTTTAAATGGTTCTTGGGAGCACCACCTCTCAGCAACTCACTCATGCTTGGCAGCTTCAGTGCAAAGAGCCGATGTCAACAGATCCACACTCCTGAAGCATTCGCTGAGGGAATTTGAGACATATCAGCAGTTGAAGATGAGCACTCGAGAGCAACGCTAGGTAAGTAACTAGGCAAAGGTTCCGGGCAATCAGTTCCTGATCGGACGTTTAATTTCAGGTTCCGACTCATTGCTTCCTTTCTCCTTGTTCTGCAGGCAAGAGAAAGGGCAGAGGAGAAGATGGGGGAAGAGCATGATATGAGATACCTTTTCTTTCGACCCCGATGATATGAGATACTTTTGCTTTTGAAGGAGTAGCGGACGATCAGCACATGTATTCGTTGCGCTTGTCTCCACATGCTTCGAAGCATCATCTTCACCTGCATCATCTGTTTTCCAGGCAGATGTGGTAGACGAAGAGGAAGCATAAGATGTTGAAGATGAGTATTCGAGAGCACGACTAGGTGAGCAATCAGGGAAGGGGTTCCAGGCAGTCGGTTCCAAGTCGGAAGGTTGATGCCAAGTGCCGGTTGATTGTTCTTTTTCTCCTTGTCCTGCAGTGAAGAGGGAAGACAAAGAAAAGGATAGGAAGAAAGCATGCTATGAGGTACTCTTGCTCTCAACCCTAGTGATATGAGATACCTTTACTCTAGTGCGACTGGGTTGATGAGGTGTTTCCAGGGAGGAAGAAAACCGAGTATGTTGAGAGGTTTTAGTTGCAGATGTGTTCTTGGCAAGGAAGAAGAGTCAGGTGTTTGTATTTTCAGGGAGGAAGAAAGCTGAGTATGGTGAGAGGTTTGGTTGCAGATGCTTTCTTGGCAAGGAAGAAGAAGAGTTAGGCGTTTTGGATGTGTGCCTTGCCATAGAGGGTGAAGGTCGACCTATATAGGGGTTTTCTAACAGCAGGTAGTGGTGCGGATGTGGCCTTGTCACCCACGCTTGTCGGCATAAGTGCGGTAGTTGACATAATGGACTTCACACATTTTCAACTTTGTCAGTGATTTCTGACAAAGTTGCACGTGATAGCCGAAAGCTGAGATTGTGTCTGAAAAGTGTCGAGGGACTTTACGCAGGAAAATTTGGGTTTTGAAATTCGGAGAGTGGTGTCTCTTCGATTTTTGAACAAATGGTTGTGTTGCCTCTCCTTTTTAAAAAGGCGTCAATTGTATTCAACGTGCACACTTTGAAGATTAAATGCCCGTGAAAAAATTATCCCTGCTGCATTTTTGAGATTTTGCTTCATCCAACCTTTTTCTTTTATCATTTCTGAAAATGGCTTGTCCTTTCAACATTTGCTTAGATTTAAGTCTTGGGAGCGATGCGGGCGTGCCGCGTCTAGGTGATATATGGTGCCCGTCTTTCATATCTTCTAATGGCCCTCTTACAGTTGAAGACTCCGTGATGAGGGATGCAACAACGACTACAGTCGTAGCTAGGAACCTCATTACTCCTAGAGATAATAGGTTGCTTTCAAGGCGATCCGATGAGTTGGCTATCCAAGACTCCCTGGCTTTCAGCATTCAGTGCGCGGGCTCTGCGTCCAACATGGGCCAGCGTCTACTTGCTCGAACTCGCCAAGTTGAATCATTGACGGTCGAGGTTGAAAGCCTTAGACGAGAGATCAAACGTCTCAAGCGCAAGAATCGAGAGTTGCGCATGCTTGCAAATGATTATTCGACGAGCATGAAGAGAAAGCTTGATCATCTGCAGACGTCTGAAGGTCGGATTCAAAGCGACCATCAGAAGTTTGTGGCTTTCTTCCAGAGGCACCTTTTGCCTTCGCTTTCTGGCGTTCAACCGATCATTGAGGCGCCACATGATCAATCTTTAGTGCCTTCTTCTTCTAGGGTTCAACCGAGTGTTGAGGCTTCATGTGAGCAACCGTTGTGAAGTCTCCGTCTTTTCCCTTTTTGCTTTTCTTTTTTTTTATTTATATTTTTTTTTATTTTTTACGCACTTGTAATTTCTTAGAGATATTAATGGACATGCTTTATTTTATTCAGTATGTTGTGTTGAAACGCAAATAAAACGTATATCTGACTAAGATGTATTACTTCCGTATGCACCCACTTCCTTTTAGATGGTGACTAGTGCACCCATTTCCTTTTAGATGGTGACTGGAAGCATCATTTTGTCACCACCACCCATTTCCTTTTCCATTATTGACTTGCTAATAGTAATATACACTCATGAGTGGCTTGACGATAGCACGATTGGGTTTCTTGGTACGTGCTTGAATTGGCATAGAATATCATTCCTCTTTAGAAAAAAATGTGAGCTCCACCTTTGTAATACGACTTTGTAACCAAATCATTCCTTTAAAGAAATAAAGTATTCATATTTTGAATTTGCTCTTTATTCTTCAAAGTGTTTGTGTTTTTGTTGGTGATGTGATTGTACTTGAAGTTTTAAGTTGCCTACGTACCCCCGGTTGATGAGGGATCAAGTCATAACGTAGTTCAAATGAGCAATGAATTTTTTTTTATATTTTTTATGGTGATTTTGATGATGATTTTACTGTACACAGTTTATGCTCTTGCGGGCCAGGAGCTTTGTGCCGTGTGCGGTTTAGGCTCATGCAGGCTAGGAGCATGGGTCGTCGCCTTTTAGGGGTAGTAGCGCTTCAAGAATCTGCCATTGATGGGGCCGATCTTCAAGCCGTCTTCTGCCATGATTAAGTAGGCACCGTTCGTGTAGACCTCTTGTATTACGTATGGTCCATCCCACTTTGATGTGAACTTGCTTTTTGTCTTGTGAGTTGTGATGATAGGCCTTCGTAATGCAAGGATGAGATCTCCAGTTTGGAAAGACCATGGGCGGACCTTCTTGTTGAATGCCTTGGATAGCCGTGCTTGGTAGCATTCCAAGTGTTGTTGAGCTTCGAGCCTTCTTTCGTTAAGTGCTTCTAACTCTTGAAGGCGCAACTTTGCATTGTCTTCATCAGTCAAGCCTTCTTGTATAGCCATCCTTAGTGAGGGGATTTGACTTTCTAGCGGTAGAACAGCTTCCACGCCATATACGAGAGAATAAGGGGTAGCTTGGGTAGAAGTCCTATGCATCGTCCTATATGCCCAAAGTGCTTCGCTTATTCTTTCGTGCCAGTCTCTTTTTGTTCGACCGATCACCTTCTTTAAGAGGTTGCACAATGTTTTGTTGAATGCTTCTGCAAGACCGTTGGCCGGAGCATGATACATGGAAGACTTGTGCTGCTTGAACTTGTATTTCTCACAGAGCTCGTCTACAAGTCGGTTGGAGAACTGTTTTATATTGTCAGTGATAATGTAACGAGGCACACCATATCTGTGGATGATATGCTCTTTGATGAAACGGACAACGGTTTCCTTTTTTACTTCCCTTAGGGGTATGGCTTCAGCCCACTTGGAGAAGTAATCTGTTGCAGCTAGGATGTAAGCTTCTCCTGCAGATGACTTTGGAGTAATTGGTCCTACGACGTCCAATCCCCATGCATCGAATGGCCATGAAGTAGCTGTAGGGTGTAATGGTTCAGGTGGTTGATGTATGAAGTTGGCGTGGAATTGGCAGGCTTGGCACATTTTGGCATGTTCCAGGCAATCCTTCACCATGTTTGGCCAGTAGTAACCCATTCTTTTGAGCTGGAAATGTAGCTTTGGTCCAGATTGATATGCCCCGCACACGCTTGAGTGTGCTTCTTCCATGGCTTGATTGGCTTCTTCTTCACCTAGGCATCTCAGAAGTACTCATTCGAAAGAGCGCCGGTAGAGTGTTTCTTTGTAGTAGAGGAAACGAGGTGCTCGTCGACGTATTTCAGAGCGGTGTCTAGAATCATTTGGAAGTTTTCCATACTCTAAGTAGTCAATCAACGGTTGTCTCCATTCTTCAACATCGACTGGAAGTACTGAGATGACATTTGTATCATCTAGTAGCATTTCGATGACGAGAGGGATGACCCATCTTTAGCAAACTGGCACGTCTGCAGCTTCTTCTTCTCCTAGTGTCATACTCGAGGCTAGGTTGGCGAGAGCGTCTGCCCTTTGATTTTCTTTTCTCGGCACATGTTCTAGTGTTACGGCCTTGAACTTTTGTAGCAGCTGAGTTGCCAGTCGGAAGTACGGAACGAGATCATTTTTCCTCACCTCATATTCAGTTAAGAGTTTATTAATTATGAGCTTGGAGTCGCCATATACCTCAAGGGTTGTGATTTCCATGTTGATCGCCATTTGGAGCCCGATGATTAGTGCTTGGTACTCAGCGACGTTGTTGGAGCATAATTCGCTTAGTTGGAATGAATAAGGTAGTATTTACCTTTATGGCGACATGAATACTATTCCTGCCCCCGCTCCGTCTGCTCATGCGGATCCGTCGAAGAACATCGTCCATGTCGGGAATATGTCGATGTAAAATACCTCCTCGTCAGGCAAGTCGTCTGAGATTTTCCAATCGGCTGGGATTGGATGATCGGCAAGGAAGTCTGCTAATGCTTGTCCCTTGACGGCTTTAGCTGGGACGTAGATAATCTCGTATTGATTGAGAAGCAATGCCCATTTAGCTAGTCGCCCTGTCAAAACTGGCTTGGACATGA
This sequence comes from Malus sylvestris, assembly GCF_916048215.2. Lineage (NCBI taxonomy): Eukaryota > Viridiplantae > Streptophyta > Magnoliopsida > Rosales > Rosaceae > Malus > Malus sylvestris. Next base: position 22,906,671 of record NC_062269.1, read on the forward strand.
CGTATTTGACCGGGTCAGCTTTAGCAACCAAGTGGATGGTGTAAGCATGCATGTAATGTCTGAGCTTCTGGATGGCAAACACCAAGGCAAGGCACATTTTTCTATTGGGGAGTAGTTTAACTCAGCGCCGGTGAACGTTCGACTTAGGTAGTAAAACGCTCATTCTTTCTGGAATTTGATTTCCTGTGCCAAGAGTGCTTTCACTGAACTTTCCTTAGCGGCGATGTACAATATGAGTGGTTTCCCGGGCACAAGCGCCCCCAGGACATGTGGACTTGATAAATATTTTTTTATGCTTTCAAAAGCATTGTGGCACGCTTCGTCCCATACGAACAGAACATCATTTTTCATGAGTCGACTAAACGGTTGACAACGCCCTGCACGGTTGGAGATGAAGCGTCTGATGAAGGCTAGTCGTCCTTGTAGACTTTTCAGCTCGTGCAGGTTTCTTGGCTTGGGCATGCTTTGAATGGCCTTAATCTTTGATTGGTCCACTTCAATGCCACGGTGCTTGACAATGAAGCCGAGGAACTTTCCCGAGGTGACGCCAAACGCACATTTTAACGGGTTCATCTTGAGGTTGTATTTTCGCAGCCTTTTGAACACTACTCGCAAATCCTTTAAGTGATCTGATCTTCTCTTTGTTTTGACCACCACGTCGTCCACATAACATTCTACGTTTTTGTGCAGCATGTCATTGAAGATTTTCTGCATCGCTCGTTGATATGTGGCTCCAGCGTTCTTTAGACCAAAGGGCATCACCTTGTAGCAGTAGATACCTTTTGGAGTGTGGAATGCTGTTAGTTCCTCATTTTCAAGAGCCATACGAATTTGATTGTATCCAGAAGAGCCGTCCATGAATGACAGTGCCTCGTGGCCAGTGGTTGCGTCCACCATGATTTCGATGATCGGCAAGGGAAAGTCGTCTTTTGGGCAAGCGTCATTGAGGTCCTGGAAGTCTACATAAACACGTATTTGTCCAGATTTCTTAAGGACGATGACGATGTTGGAGATCCACTTGCGGTATTGCACCTCTCGAATGAAGCCTGCTTCGATTAGCTTGTCAATCTCTACCTCGATTTGTGGAATGAGCTCGGATCGATAGCGCCTTTGAGTTTGCTTTATCGGTCGTATTCCAGGCTTAACTGCAAGATGATACACAGCGATGATAGGGTCAAGGCCGGGCATTTCCTTGTAAGTCCAAGCAAAGACGTCTTTGTACTCTGATAACAGTTGGTAATACTCCTCTACCTCGTCCGCACTTAGCAGCGCACTCACGAAGATAGGTTTCTGCTCCTCTTTTGTGCCTAAGTTGAGCTCCTTGAGATCATCAACCGTGGATTGCCCCCCATCCTCGAGTTGCGGTGGCGCAGCAGTGACATCTTCTTCGGGGATCTCATCTTCTTTGCTTTCTTGGATCGTAATGTGGAAAACATCTTGGGATTCCTCTTCGGTGTCATCTTTCCGGGTGTTGTAGTTACAAAAATCTATGCAAGCGCGAAGTTCCCCTGATTTTTTAAAGGCAACATTTAAGTTCCGTCCTACGTGCATGACCCCTTGAATTAGATCACCTTCGATCATGTTGTCGATCTCAGCTTCATCTAGGCTTGAAGGTGTATTAATAATGGTTTCTTGCCCCCTTTTCGATTGGTGCATTTGTGAATGCGACGTATGCTTCACGTGTAATTTCTTTGAAGTGACATGAGTCATTCCTTCAACTTTGCTTGACTTGGAGCATGCCCCTAGCGGTTGAGGCGACGACTTTGAGTCAAAAGAGCCAAAAACGACGTCTTCCTTAGAGGTTTTATCTCCTTTGTCTTTTTGGATCGTGACGGGGAAGATGTCTTGGACCTCCCCTTCAGTGTCGTCCTCTTGGGCTGGTTGGCATGAAGATCGTCCAGTGTGGATGATGGTGCGCTTTCTTACTTTCAGTGGTCCATTTGTGTCCACCTCCAAGATTGCTTGGTGCTTCATCTTTGAAGGAATTGAGCTTCGAATATCACCCTTTTCTGCTAGCCTGTCGAGCTTTTCTTCCTTTGACGTTGTCTCCCTATTTCTAGAAAACTTCCTGTTGTCTTCAAGTCTTCCTAAAACTGACCGTCGAGGAAGAGAGCTAACCGTGTTGCTTTGCTTCTTAGGTTTTGACAACCTTTCAAAAACAGAGTCTTGGGATGTTGGCATGTTGAGCCTCTTGAAAATGGAGGTTCGGTTTTGACCATCAATGTGATTAAGTGCTGACATTTTGGGTCTTGAACGATTCATCCTATCGAAGACTGACGTCCGATGGGCGAATTTAGGCTCCTCTTGATCTTGCTCAATGCTCACGCTGATGTGTTGAGTGCTAGCATTTTTCACTTTGCTTGAAATCTTCACGGGTGCATTTGGTGTAAAGCCAAGTCCAGCTTTGTTGTTTTCAACTCCGTAACCATGCTTCTTCAACTTCTTTTGAGTCTCGGTGAGGTCACGTTCTTTATTTTTAACGGTATTTGAAACCTTCTTTCCATGATTCGAAGAAGAAGCGAAGTCGTACCCAGCTTTCGACATGAGTTTGTAGGCGTTTGGGTCAAAACCTTCTTCGGTCCTCTAGGTTGGGAGAAAGCTTGGTTCCACCCCCTTTGGTAGAGCTTTTATGAAGCCTTGTGGTAGTCTTGCAACCTTAATGTCGCCTAGCTGTGTCAGAGGCAAAACTGCATTCGTCTTGAGCAACTTTACATTATCCATATGCCGCTGTGCGTCGGCTTTGCTTGCTCCAGTTTCGAACGGAGATTGACCATTCTTTATTCTCGACATCGGGATGTATTGGAAGACAGGTATGTTTGGTCTATTTGAGGGTGTCTTACTCCCTCTGGTTGTTGCAGGTTTAGCAAGCTCATCATCGTTTTTGCTTGAAGACGGCATGGCTTCTTTTTCTTGCTTCTTGGGCATGGCTTGCCACTCCTGCTTTTTAGGTGTTGCTTTGCCCGTGGATTTGATATCTTTTGGAAGAGCTTCGGGTACCATGTCTTCATCCATGTAGAACTTGGCATCTGCGAAATGTGATTCGGGTTCGGTGATGGTTTGGTGTCGCCATAAATCACCTTCACTCATTCTCGGTAGAATTTTAAGCATTGGTGAAAGGTGGACGGTACTACTCCATTCGTATGGATCCAAGGCCTTTCTAAGAGCAAGCCGTAGGAAGTTCTTGCATCAATCACGTGGAATATCGTGCTTGACTTGAGTTCACCAATAGTCATCTCCACTCGGATCATGCCCATCGCTCTTTGTCCTCCTTGATTAAAACCTTGGATTAGTAGACGACTTAGGGACAGTTCATCTGCCTTGATGCCGATTGTATTCATTGTTGACTTTGGCATGATGTTTATGGCTGATCCACCATCCACAAGCATGCAGTTGACTTTGTGCTCCCTTACGTACCCAGAGACGAAGAGAGGACGGTTGTGAGGCTTGGATCCTAACAGCAAGTCTTCGTCGGTGAAGTGGATTGCGTCCTCGATGGCACAACATGTGGCACATTCATGTGGCCGAAGCTTCAAGCCTTCGTCTTTGCTTTCTTACATTTCGTGGTCATTGGGACTTTCCAAGACCGCTGCTAATGCGTTTCGCATCTTCTTTGGCAATCGTAGCGCTTCCTCAATGCTAAAGTGTGTTGGCAGACCTTCTTCGAGCGTGAGGGTTTTTTCTCCCTCAGTGGTGATATCTTTGCCTTTTGAAGGTTCTTTCATTTCTACTTCGACCATATGGCATGTAACGATAGTGCACTGTTGGAAGAAGTCATTCGGGAAGTACTCGGGCAAGGAGATAGGAATGCGTGGCTCTTGCTCCATGGGTTCCCCAACATACGTTGGCTTATCAACTTTTACGTTTCTTTTGGGCTTCCTACTGTTGCGGCGACGGTGTTTTCTCACTTGTTCCACCTTTGGTCTTATGGCTTGTGGTTTTGGTTTTGTTGTTTTTTTTGTAGGTCACCAATGTCCATCATTCTTCATCATCGGTATGTGCATCTTGTTCGTTTGCCCCCGGCGATGGTTGTGTAGAAGGCGCCATGTAGCTTGCGCATTGATAGGAATGGTCGGGTGTCGCTTGGAGAGGCACGGGATCGAAGGATCCAAACGCCACTGTAGTAGTATGTGTTGCGGCTGTGTCTTTAAGGTCGAGCTTGATTCTCCCTTGTTGCGCTAGCTTCATAATGAGTTCTTTAAGGACGAAGCACTTTTCCACATGATGGCTCACGATACGATGGTACTTGCAGTACCTAGGATCATTCGTTCGATTCATTTCTTCAGGGCGCTTGCACTCTGGTAACTCAATCACCTTCTTTTCCAGCAAGTCATCTAACATTGCATCCACGTCTGAGTCAGGAAAAGGGTACGTCTTTTGCTCCAACTCTCTTAAGGTGTTTTTATACTTGTCTTGGGTGCGAGAAGGCTCACTTCTCTTTGTCTCCTTTGCCTTGATCTTGGAGGAAATCTTGATAGGCGCAGAGGAGGTCTTGATAGGCACGGATGAGGTTTTGATGGGGGTAGTGTTGACGATAAAAGTTTCCTTGGCGGGCTTTTTTCCTGTCTTGTCTACACTCGGGGCAAACACCTTATCCTTCTTGAAGTGGGTGATCGGCTCATTCTTTCCATGATTGACGATACTTAGCTCCATGTCGTGGGAACGAGTTGCCAGCTCCTCAAATGTTCTTGGTTTTATGCCTTGGAGAATGTAATGTAACCCCCAGTGCATGCCTTAAACACACATCTCAATGGCAGAGGTTTCAGAAAGCCGATCTTTGTAATCCAGACTTAATGAACGCCATCTATTGATGTAGTCGATGATAGGTTCCTCATTTCACTGTTTCGTACTGGTCAGCTCCAGCATGCTTACGGTGCGGCGCGTGCTGTAGAAGCGGTTGAGGAATTCCCTTTCTAGCTGATCCCAACTGTTGATAGACTTGGGCTCGAGGTCGGTGTACCAGTCAAAGGCGTTTCTTTTCAGCGAGCACACGAACTGCTTGACGAGGTAGTCTCCCTCTGTTCCAGCATTGCTGCAGGTTTCAATGAAGTGGGCGACATGCTGCTTCGGGTTCCCCTTTCCATCGAACTGCATAAACTTTGGTGGCTGATAACCCCTCGGCATCTTCAAAGCATCAATCTTCTTAGAATAAGGCTTTGAGTATAGTACGGAATCATGTGAGCTTCCTTCATACTGTGCCTTGATAGTGTTGGCGATCATCTCCTGCAGCTGCTGGATAGAGAGATATCCCATGAGCGTCGCCGCTTGGTCTGGCTTCAGCTTTTCTTCGACGTTCTCCACTAGAGGCTCCTCATCCTCGTCGTTTTCCTTCTTTACTGGATTATCCCCTTGCCTGACTTTCTCATCGAGCTTTGCATCTAGTTGGTTAATGAGTGCTGCGATTTGCAGGTCTTTGTCCTCTACAGTCCTTGTGAGTTTTGCGATTGCTTCATTCATCTGAGCCAACTGCTCCTCAATTGAAGTCGCTCCAGTAACCATGACTTGCATAGCTATGCCGCTGCTTGAGTCGGCATCGGAAAGTAAGGATTCAGAGTACTTCCTCTGGCTTTCCTCTTTTGGCGCCCTAAGCGAGGCCAGGGTGATCACCGGTTCGTGCCTCGGGTGCTCTTGTGCCTTCGGCGGAGTTGATGCAGGGGCGGAAGAGGCGGCAGAAATAGCTTTTGCCTTGCTTCGAGTTATGATGCCTGAAGTGACGCCCCCTGCCGTGATGACACTCTTGTTTCTTGCATCGGCAGCGAGAACAACTTGGGCCTTCTTTGACGCCATTTGTGCTTGTTGCGGATTCAAAGATAGAGATGAGAGGTATAGACTATCCCACCGGGTGTGCCAAATTTGTAAACACGGAAATTCCTGAAACAAGAACAACGTGTACAAAATAATATTTGTATTAATGATTTAGGGGTTACAATCTCTTCTACAAATTTAGCCTCTGATTCTATCTTTGTAATTGGTAGATTTGTTGTTGTTGATCCAAAGGGCCGTCGGGGCTTGATCTTTAGGATGAACGGATGATAGATGATGAACACTTTCTTCAAGGGCCGTCGGGGCTTGATCTTGAATTAGTGGAAATTTCTTCAAGGGGCGTTGGGGCTTGATCTTGAAGGAGGATTTTGACGAAGAACGCAGAGGGCTTTCTTGATTCTTCGGAATTTGCTTGAAAGCTTTAGAGTTTCGAGGTTTCAAGGCTTTGGTGTGGTGTGAATTCTCTTCCAATTTGGGAGTAGAGAAAGTGTATGTAAAATCCTCTGCTTGATTCTTTGATGGAGGAGCCTATTTATAGGCTTTGGGAATGAATCACCACCATCCATTTGTTTTGGTGGATGTTGTAGGTGAACTTGGGTGGATGTTGTAGGTGAAGTGAATGAAGGTTGTAATTTTAATACAATGGTCAACATTTATTTCACCAAAATTTCAATGTTTACAAATGTAATCTTAATGCAATGGCTAACATTTATGCCACCGAAATTTCAATGTCTACAGTGCTATCATGGATTGATGAATAGAGCATGCATTGCATATTTCATGAATGGAGCATGATTTATAATATGTTTTCCAGATTTGATATGAGATTTTTGAGGATGTTTTCGGTGCTTACCTAGCGGGTTATCATACAACACATTTACACAACATGGTTATGTAGACGTCTATGGCCATAGGACACAGTTGAGGATATCTATGTATATTTTTCTTCTCCAACGTAACCTGGAGTCGTACAGTTTCACCTTCGGGTGATAGGGCCTACCATGTTTCTTCACTGGCATAACCCAGTGTCGTACAACTTCACATTTGGGTGATGAACAAGTACTGCCTTAAGGCGAATGAGGAGTAAGATATTTATGCCATACCCCAATCTTCACTAGCCATGGCTAGTGTCGGTGTGTGATGTTATATATTTCTTTTTCAGTGTAACCTAGAGTCGTACAACTTCACCTTCGGGTGATGGAGCTTACCATATTTCTTCACCAGCGTAACCCAGTGTCGTACAACTTCACCTTCAAGTGATGGACAGGTACTACCTTCTGGCGACTATGATACCCCTGGATAGAGTACAATATTGAGTAGATTTATGGATTTGCCTTTGGGCGGCGATAACACCATTATTGAGCATTGTTTTACACATACCTGTTTTATGAACGTTTTCATGGCATGTCGAGTTTTTGGAAAACTACTACGTAGTATTATATATATATATATATATATATATATATATGTGTGTGTGTGTGTGTGTTTTCAAAACAGGGGGTTAGTATGTTCCAAAATAAAATGGTTTTCTTATTACTAGTATTATTATCATAAACTTTGGTCCACTCATTTTTTTGGTTTTGCGCCCCCTTCAGGATTTAGATTCAAGGCACACGATCCCAACGTTAGGGCACTTTCACTTAGGCATCTTCGAGCCTCCTTTGTGTAGGTCCCATTCCTTGGTTCGTACCTTTCTACAATAATTCTTTCACATTATTCTTGATTAGTTGTATGCCTTCGAACCATGACTTGTTTATCGCCTTACACGACATCATACATGTACATGAGAGCCATTCAAAGCACTTTCAAATTTTTATTCCATTATTGAGTTCCAACAATGATCCACGAAGACGATATTGCTTATATCGACTAGAGAATCCAAGAAGTGAACACCAAGCATATTGCGTCGAAGTTCTTCGTCATTCATCAACTAAACATCAGAAGATTCCCCAGACTACCTCACCAATTCTTCACGAAGTCGCTGCCAATGTCTACTTACTAGAAGCTTACCAAGGTATTAGATTGTGAGACCTATCTCATTTGCAATGCTTGTAATTCTTAAGGGGAGTTCTATTGAACTCAGGGAAGTATCCTAAAGTATATTCACTTGGCCTTACTGTACTATTTTTTTCCATAGATCATGAGCATTTTTTCCATTGGGTTTTTGCTAACCTAACGAGGTTTTAACGAGGCACCCACATTGGGCTGGTCATATCCTTGTTTGCATTTTTTACAACTTGATGCATTTTAAAGATGTCAAGTGTCGACATTGCATGACCTCACTTTTTTCTTCGTAGACTAAAAGTTTGTCCACTAAGTTTACCATTGCCAAGTTTTGGTGTGACTTTATCTTTTATATGCACCCTTACTTAAGAGACTCATGTATGCTTATGTTGAACGAGAACTAATGACAAAAATTGGCATCTCCTAATTATGAATACCTGATGTGACTATTTTTAAGTTTTGCACGCTCAAGAGGGAGTGGTGTAAATAGTGTGTTTTATAACTATTGTGATTGTGTAAGCTTAATGTTGGAGAACAATTCAGAAATAAATAAAAAAATAATAGAACTCGAAATACTAAATTCTTTATTAACAAAATATAATTGCAATACAGAATGAAATAACAAAAATAAATACAAGAATTAAATGATACTAACTTGATTGAATCACAGATAAAGGCTAGCGCTTAAGCTATGTCATTCGAACAATATTTCCATCCCACTCTTGTGCTTATGGTTCTACGACGTCTGCTCGACTAGGATACAACTATCTAATTCTACAACCCGCATTAGATTATAGAATTATGGCGAATTGTTTTGTGTGTTTACTCTTTGGAAATTTTGTATGGAAGAGAAGGAGGAAGAAAAGATGATTCTATTTGGAAACTGTGATTGCAAATATATAGGTTGTTTCACACCCTTTCAAATACCTGTTGAGCGTATTTGAAAACACAAAACTCTTTCTAAGAGCTATGTCTCTTAATCAAAACGTTTTTTTAATTAATATGTAAATTAAAAACTTAATCCAAAATTAAAATTAATGAACTCTGATTAATTTTAACTTCCAAGGCCCCGAGGCCCAAGACCATTGTCTTGATTAATTAATATTAATTGTATTAGGCTATATTATACAAGCCTAATCCACACAACCATAAGGCCCAAGCCTTCAATCATTTTCCAAATGGTCCAAATCCTAACTACTAGTATAAAGGACTAGAGCTATATAAAGGCCATTGAGAATTCAATGTTTCCCGATGTGGGACAATAAATGTCTCAAAACTCCTACACTTAAAAGTAGGAATCCTATACAATTGGAAGATCATTTCTTTGTATGACTTGTATTACTTGGAGGACAAGTAAAACCCATCATAATAAATAAAAATAAAAGCACTAAGCATGAGAAATAACACACGAAATTTCCTCAAGCCCTTCTCTCTTTCTCTCTTCTCTTGGCGCGCCTTCTCTAATCTCGCTCAAACATTAGTTCTACAACATGAATAGTTTGAAAATAAAACACTGCTGATTGTGGAGATAGATTATAATGCCGGTTATCAAACTCTTGACAAAAAAAGAGCAATATATATATGGAGGGACAAACCCCAGTTATTTCTCAATAGATATTGTCTGGGTCAATTACCTTAATCCCCCCGAAATTTATCGAGTTTTCATAAAACCCTTTTACGTTTGAGACATTACGCTAATACCCCACATGTTTTAATTCCCTTTCTCATAACTCTTTTTAGCCAAAGTCATCTAAATAAAATTTCTTAAAGACAAATTTACCCTTCTAATTAGTTACATAAGAAAAATGAAAAATACATAAATGAACTTTTATGAAGGAATAGACAAAATCAAAACAATAATAAAAATTAAAAAATCCCTTTACTATAGTGGTGGAAAGGTGTTGAGCCCTTGCATAATGGCGTGGGTTCAAGCCCCGTCGATAGCTAATCTAATAAAATCTATCATTTGACAAAAAAAAAAAAACCATCTCCTTCTCAATGAAGCACCCCTCTCCCTACTCCTTTAAAGAGGAAGAAGCAATTACAATGGTAATTAAGAATGGATGGTAGTTTAATTTATGTCAATGTTTGAAGAGAATGTGTAAAAATGAAAGTTTGCAGAGAGAGACATAGGGTAGCTAGGACTTTGCTGTTTTGGTTTTTAATTTTTGTTTTTTTTAAAATATATTTATCAAGATTTTCTTATTCAACAAAAAATAGAGTTTTTTCTTTGATTATGAGCGTAAATTAGTAAATATGTAAGCAGAATTTTTACTCAAGGGATTATATGAAAAGAAATTAAAACCTTGTGAGGTGTTAGTGTAATGTCTCAAATGTGAGGTGATTTTGTGAAAACTCGATAAACTTTAGGAAGTATTAGTGTAACTAACCCGATTTGCCTCAGATGTTGAACTGATAATACGAAACTCCTCATTTGTCTGAGGGGGTGATCAATCTGATGTAAAGTTAACCTAAATTAAATCCAAGGATTCAGTCACCCGCCATCCTTACAACCAAGGTTCTAAAAGACGCTAGACGTTAGTCGGGCGGCGGGCAGGGGTCTAGTGTCTAGACGGCTAGGCGGATTTATGTAAATTTATTGTATATCTTGTAATAAGTGCATATTTACACTTAAAATAAATACTCTATACTTGTATGGATAATAAATGAAGGGTTAATCTTAGTTTACTATCCTAATGTTTTGTGGTTTTCAATATTTGGTACATGAAGTTATTTTCATCCCAAAGTCATATCTCAAGTCTTAATTTTGGGACAGTCTCATACTTCCGTTAGCCATTCTGTTAAGGAAACCGTTAACTGGTGATGTGGCATTTATGTGGACAATGACTAGATGCCACGTGTCAATATGGCCTACATGGATATTAATTTAAAAAAAAATTAAAATTAAACATTAAAATTTTTCAAAACCTAAAACCTAAAAAAGAACCCTAACATAGTCCTTTGTGATGAGGATGGTGAAGCACCCAACATCATCCAGCTTTAAAAAGGTCATGGTGAGCAAGTCCAAGATCTATTTTGCAATGGATCTGGTTCGAGGCAGCGAGTTATTTCCAACAGCTTATCTCCGCCATCGATACCGAGATCTGAAGACGTCACCAAGGTTACTGACCCCTCCTAGTTCAAAGAATTGGTTCCTAATTGTACAGACAAAACCAAGATCTGAAGTCGTCGTTTCGTCCCAATCCGGTCGGGGTACTCTGTCGCAGACAACCCATTCACCGCCGCAGCCAGATCTGAGCAGTCGATCACCATCGTGGCTATATTCAACATGCAGTGGAATCTGCCAGAGGGTCTTCGGATCTAGATCGCCGTAATTGACGGTTATGGCAACGAGATGGGTTGTGGGTTTGGTGAAGAAGATAACTATGGTAGCGAGAGAGTCGAAGGATGAGATGGAGGCGGTGAGGAAAGTAGAGGATTTGGGTTCTGGGTGTGTGAAAAATGTGACTTGGGAAGCTTGGGAGTGGGTTGTTGGAGGAGATGTGGGGGTGGCTGGAGAAGATAAAGACTTCGAGAAGATGGAGGTTATAATATATTTTTTTATTTTTTTGTTTATTCTGTTTCCTTACTGGAGAAAGGGCTAGGCAAAAAATATTATTTAATTATTTAATTGTTTTATAGATCTATGTGGGGCCCACAGTGCCACATTTTGCATTGTCATTGGCCAATCAAGTGCCACATCATGTTTTAACAGAGTCCTTAACAGAAAGACTAACGGAAGAATGAGATTGTCCCAAAATTACGACTTGAGGTACCGGTTGGTACGTGGGACGGGACGGAATAGAGTGGGACGAGGCGTTCCGTCCCACGTTTGGTGCGCCTAAAACAGGTGGAACGTGCTGTTCCATGAGACGAATTTTGGGTGAATTTTCGTTCCGCGTCACCCCTTGGAACGACTCGTTTCACATTCGTGGAACACAAAATTATAACATCTCCGTCTCCTTCTTCTTCCTCCTTGTTTCCATCCGAGGGCATCTTTGCTCCCTCTCCGTTCCGTCCCGTCCTGTCCCATCTGCATACCAAACGATACCTCAGGTATGAGATTAACTAAGTTAACCCATAAATGAATGATTAAATGCAAAAATAGAAGTAGAAGAAGATATAAAGTACGTGTATCCAAAGTTCAATATTTTAAAAAAGGGTAAATTACCCAAAACCATCTCAACTATGAGTCGCATAACAATCTCATACCCCATGTTTTGAACATTGCAATGTCATACCTCATCTTATGAATTTCTTGCTATGTCATACCTCCGTCAACTTTTCTGTTAAATGCTGACATGGCAGGAGTAGAGTCCACTCATTCGCTAACTGGAATAAAAAATTAATTAATTAATAAAAAATTATTGTTATTTATTTAACAATTAAATTTAATTAAAAACAATTAAATCTTGTGGGCCCCACATTTTCTTAACAATTAAATTTAATTAGAAATAATAATTTTTAATAGTAATTTATTAATTTTTTATTATTTCGGTGGGTGAATGAGTGGGCCATGCTCTTGTCATATCAGCATTTAATAGAAAAATTAATAGAAAAGTTGACGAAGGTATGACATTGTAACAAATTCATAAGATGAGGTATGACATTGCAATGTTTAAATCATGATGTATGAGATTGTTATGCGACTTATAGTTAAGGTGGTTTTGTGTAAGTTACCCTTAAAAAATTAAGCATATAATCTGAATGAGGAGTATTCTTAGATGATATACTAAATTCTTCTTGTTCATGATCCTTGCATTGAATTGTACATAGACCAAATTGTTTAACCTTGTTGTATCTAGTCTATTCCTATTCTTTGCATGTATCCCCTCAACAGTGCTCCAATTCCTCTCACAAACGGATGAACTTGTAGTCAATGAGGGAATCTTTATAGTCATCCTTGGCAAATTAGGTACACCATTTTCATAAGTATACAACCATGAAACTAAAGAAGAAAAAAGCACATAATCAATAAAAATAATAAAATAAAAAATAAAAAACCCAAACTTTCTAGCTCCGCCTAGCTCCATACCGATTTTTCAAAGCTTGCACCGCCTAGCTTCGGATCGATTTCTCGAAACGATTTGCACTAAATCGTGGCGGGCCTGCACCACCTAGGGCCTAGGTGGCCACGTAGGCTGATTTTTAGAACACTACTTACAACACATGCATGATCATACATATATTTCTATTGTTTTTAAACTGTGTATATAGATGGATATCTGGGAGGGTAGATAAAAATAAGCAACATGTGCAACAAATTTGATAATAAATCTCCATTATGTGTTAACATTCAATAATCAGAGAATATTAAGTTTAAATAAATTGAAAAGAAAAAAATATAGAAAAGAAATTGATTAGCCTGATTCACCCAAATCAAACCCACATAAGAGATTAATATGGAGCAAATTTTGAGTTTTATAGAGACGACTTTCAAGTTTTAGGGGGCAAAAAGGGATAAAGTCGAGTTCCACGGGGCAAAGTAAAGAGAACTTTGAGTTTCAGGAAATAAAATGACGATTTTTGAATTATAAGGAGCAAAGTGAAACTAAATTCGAGTTTCATGGGATGTAACTAAAATAAGCCTTTATATTTGCTTGAGTCTTGACCACGTACTAGTATTCTTCTACATAGAAAATGACTTTGCACCTTGCACTTTTAAGTGCTTAACTAAAATATGTCCACAAATCGTTATTTGCGAAAAGAGGGATTGGTTGATATCGATTGACAATTTGTATTACGTGATGTATTATTAATATTTGATTAATAATATGTACTGAACTTTGATCAAATATCAATTGAGTATCAAATAAATATTGACGGGTTTGTACATTCCTAGTCAGTGGTCAATCTGATGTAACACGAGAATTCAAGTTAACCAATCAACTCCCATTCAAATTGGTCCAGAATGAAAGATGGGTAATATTCCCATTCAAATTGGTCCAGAGTGAAAGATGAATAATTGGGTCTTAAGGTCAAAAAGGTAGAAAATTTTGCTCACATGGTCCCTTGAGTTTTAAATAAATTTCACATTAATTTTTATAATTATAATTTTGATACGTTGATTCTATCTGGTGCTAGTCGAATTCAAAATGTGAGACTTTTGCTGTAGTTTGCTTTTAGAGGAGGATTTTGAACCATAATTCTCTTGCATACTCATGCACATCACGTTACTTAGTGGACTAACCTCAATGACTTTGATGACTTATGATTTCTTAATTGCATAATTAATGAAAAGTGAAATCCTTGTTCAATGAACGAGCAAAGCAAGAATGATGCAAACACATAAATTATTATTAACCAAATGGAAATTATGGACGGGGAACTTCATTGATGGTCGAGAACCTATGCTTCTCCTAGGTTCATTGTTTCCATTTGAGAGATGACAACACTTGGGATACTGGATCAGGCCACAGAAGACTTCATAGATGAAGGGTGCCTACATTTTTGCTCTCATTGCATGGGTTTTCTTTCTTTGACTAATGAAATGTTAGAATATAGTGAAATACGAATAAAATTCTAAACCACGATTTGGTTAAGTGCATGAAGATTAGCTGAAGAAACCATCACAATAGAAAGGGAAAATAGTCTTATACCCACCCACTCAAAGGCCTTGTGTTCAATTAGTGATAGTTCTACTAATCAGAGAACGTTTTCATTCGTGAGCAGGACTTCTTCTTCTTCTTCTTTTTATTTTTTTTCTTCTTAAGAAACGATATTATCTATACTAAACAGATGGGTGAGTGGACTAAGACTCACAATGAGCTTACAATAATGTTGTTCAAACTTGTATGTGGCGAGAATCGAACCTAAGACTTCTCACTTACAAGTGAAGAGGAATACCAGTAGACTGTAGTACTAAGTAGCATGACCTTTTATTAAATAGATACAAAAAATAACTAACTCCCACCTATCATGGAGACTTGGCTAGTAACCGTTGTATTAATTTCAAAAGTAATTGGGCAGTGCACAACGCATATCACTTGTGAATTGCATATCCTCATTCTTATGGTTGTTATTTTGCACGTCTAATGACTCTAAATAATTTTAATTTTTAAACAGGCTTTTAGCCAACATGATTTCTGAGATTGGCATAACTCATCACTTTGGTCTCTGACAATAAAAATCGATAGAACTGGTCCTTGAATTTGTCCACCGTAAACAATTTTGGTCCTTATGTGAAATATGTCAATTTCCTCGTTAAGTGAAGTAGTTGGTTTAAAATCCATAAATCGAGTATGATTGGAGGTCTAGGGTTTCTGTGTGTGAGGCGTTGTTGGCGTCCTCACGCTGGTCTTTTGTGGGTGTCCTCTAGGGTTTTCAATTGGGTTAGAGATAATTGCTTTAGGGGTAAGGAGATCTCTGTTGATTACGTACTAGGTGAGTGCTTGGTTACCCTAATTAGGTTTTCGATAATTGGGAGTAGGTTAATCATGATTTCGAGTAGGTGGGGGTGGAGTGCTAATTGGTTGCTATATAAGTGGTTGGTGAGCCCCGAATGAGTTGTTTGAACTACTGTATCCTCATTTGTCAAGTGAGCTCTTTGGAGGTGTCCAACGAATCGGTGTGAGAATTTAGAGTTCTTTACTTTGTTATTTTCTTCATGTATTGTGTTCTGGTTGGTAATTGGTCTTTTTGCCTTATTGTTTTTATGGGTTTTGGCTTGTTGGCTTGTGCTGTTGGGTGACGTTCTAATTTCTGTGTTTGTGGAAACTTGTTTCTTCGAATTTGGGGTTATTTTTTGCTGCTCTAATTATGATTGGAGTTACTTGGGGTGTTGGACTTGGTTAACTTTCTTTCGGGCTTGTTGTCCTTGGAGACGTTTGTTCTTCCCAAGCTCCATTTTGCTTATTCTTTTTTGCTACAGGCTGGTGTTTTTGGAGTTTTTATGCCTCAGGTTAGAGTGTGCCACCTTTACTCCTAGTAATTGGCTGAGTTTTGGTTTTATGACCTATGGTGTAGGTTTTTTGGGTTTCATTTTCTTGCTTTTCTTTATTATGTTAGTGTGCTTTGATGGCTGGTTTCCCCTTAAGTGCCTCTATATATTCCGGTTTTGGTGGTGTCTTCTCAACACATCAAAATTCTTGTGTTTCCTCTCCCTTGTTTTCTAGAATTCTCAAAATGACTAACCTTCAAATTACTACTTCATCCTCTAACAATGCCCGTAGGCCTAAAATCTGTTCTAAGGGTTATATCCCAAGCTGGGAGAATCCTTTCCCTACTCCACAGCCTGGTCAAGACCTGGTTGTTGTTGAAAAGGCTATGAGCACGTTCACTATGGAATGTGGAGTGACTAGGATGAATACCCATTTATGCTCTTCTATTAATGTTGGGCACATGCTATCTAGGGTTCTTATAGGGAAGATGTTTGGCCAACCTCTTGATGCTTGTTTGATTAAGTGGAAGTTAGGGTTTCTATGGAAGAAAGAGGTGAAGAACACCTTTTATTTGGATCACTTTGGAAGGAAGTGGTTTGCACTTGAATTCACTGATGAGGATGATTTGAAATTCGTCTTGAAGAATCGACCATGGTACATGCGTGGTCAAAATTTTCACCTTGAACGGTGGACAACAAATTTCAAGGACACATATGTTATCACCAAGCTGGATGTCTGGGCTGCCTGGCTCGTGTCCCTGTGCAATACAAAAAAGAGAAGATTATCAAGGATATTACCCAGCCTATCAGTCGAGTGATCAAAGTGGATGAGGTGATATTGGGCTTAAACGACCTTTTTGTCAAAGTTCTTCTAGAAGTTGACTTACGTTTCCCTATGAAACGTGTGCTCATTATAAACCATGAGGATAACTACCCATTCCTTATTAGTTATGAATTTTTTTTTGAAGTGTGTTTTTACTGCGGAAGAATGAGGCTTGAGGGACATGTGTGCATTGAAGTTGAAGCTGATGATGGATGCTTTATGATTGATAAGGTCTTTGAGGATGAGCCGTCTGTTTACCTGGAGGACATGGCAGTGGATGATGATATAAAGGCAAGTTTGCAAGAGGATGTGATCCTCTTCTTTCCAAATGCTTTAAATGTGGAAGAAGACTACACGGAGATTGAGGAATCTAGAGGGAAAAAATGGATAAAAGGAACATTGGTGATAGTTCCAGGGATGACAGGTCATATAGAGATGTGGTCTTTAGCCCTAAACCAAAGTGGGTGGCAAAGGCGAACATCGTGCAGGACTGGAGAAGGGCTGGGAAATCGAATGAGTGTGATTAGCAGGCAAGTGAGAGCACAATGGGATATCAAGGCATTGCTAAACATAATCTTAGAAATGATATTAATTTTTATAACTGATTAGGATATGTCTGCTTCGTCTATTTTTGAAGATTTAATTACGTTACTAATTCCTTTTGGGTCTTACTACAATAATGATCTTAGACTAGGCAAGGTGAATTTCTTTGATGTTATATGTACTTTGATAAAAAAAAAAAATTAGGATGTTGTGATGTCAAATGTGGGGAGTGGTGAGACTGAAGCTAGGGAGAACTCGGGAAGTTTTGTTGCTGCCATGCTTGCGGCTGAGGCGGCATCTGTGAGTGCTAGGCTAACTATTGGAATGCTGAGTCCAAGGAAACATGTCTGAGAAGAGGATGCTGCTGAGGCTGGACCGTCCACTTATCTTGATGAACTAGACTGATGAAATGATATGTGTGGAATTGTAGGGGCATGGAAATACCAGATTTCACTAGTAATTTTAGTTATCTTAGTAGCTTGGTTAAACTAGATTTCTTTTGTTTTATTGAAACTAAGACTGTTGTGGACAAGGCCCCTATTAGTTGCTTTAGGAGGTTTTTTTATTAGTTTTTTAGATTTAACCCTAAAGGGAGGTCTGGGGGTATTTACGTTTATTGGAATTCTGGTCTTATCAATTTAAATGTGATTGCTACTTCTTCTAGATATATTCATGCCTTAGTTAAGGATGTGCGCTTAAATATTGAGTATTTTGCTACTTTTGTTTATGTCTATCCTTAGAAATCTCTCCAAGAAAATATGTGGGAGGAGTTATTAACCCTAAATCATATTGATAAACCCTGGATGTTGCTTGGTGATTTTAATAACATTACTTGCCTACAGGAAAAATGGGGTGGGAATTGAAGTGTTAGTACTTATATGACTAATTTTGTGAATTTCTTGAATAATGCTAGTCTTATTTCTTTACAAGCCTCGTGTGTCCCTTTTACTTGGACAAACAAACATAAGGATGACACTCTTATCTTTGAGAGATTAAACAGGGTTGTTGCTAATTCTTTTTGGCTTGAACTGCACCCAAACTACTCTCTCCACAATTATCCTATTATAGGTCCAGACCATAGTCCTTTATACCTGGATACTATAAGTCCTCAAGTTAGTCAACGGAGGAAAGCTTTTAAATTTGAAGCCATATGGAACCTTCATCCTGCCTTCAAACATTTTGTTAAGGGTGCGTGGACTTGTAGTGAAAGACTTTCTCCTCTTGATCATTTTAGGGTCTGCTTAGGTACTTTCTCTTATCTTGTCAAAATTGGAATCGTATAGTTTTTAGGTCTGTCAAAGAAAAGAAAGATAAAATTTTAAATGAACTGGACCTAGTCCAGAAGGAAATTATGTCTCTCAATTACAATTCAAACACTGCAAATAATTTCCATGATAAAGTTCATTTAGAGGCTCAAATTAATGAGAGACTCACTCAAGTGCTTAAGGACAAGGAAGTTATATGGGCTAAAAAAGCCAAAGCAAATTGGTTAAAACATGGAGATAAAAATACAAGATTCTTCCAATTGAGAGCTACGATCAGAAGGAAGCACAATGAAATCAACAAGGTCAGAGATGGCAATGGCATCTGGTGGTTTAGAGGTGAGGGTTTGGAGCAAGTCTTTGTGTAGGAATTTAAATTGCGAGTCACCAATTGCTTTTATCCTATCGCTGATCAAATGAACTCGATCACTTAGGTAATAAAACCTTGTATCTCAAATGAGCATAATAACATGTTAACTAATACTCATTCAAATGTTGAGATTTGGAATATTGTCAAAAGCATTGGTGCTCTTAAACCCCCAGGGCCTAATGGAATCCATGCAAGTTTCTTCCAGGAATGTTGGGAGTTGGTGGGACCTTCAGTGTGCAACATGGTGAAAGACTTTTTTTTGTAAACAATACCAGTCTCAAATGAATTAATCATACAAATATTGCCCTAATTTCGAAAGTGGAGAATCTGAAGATTGTCAATAATTATCGGCCAATCAGTCTTTGTAATGTTAGTTACAAAATTATAACGAAAGTCATGATTACCAGATTGAAATCCCTCATTCATTTGTGTATCTCACCCAACCAGGGAGCTTTTGCTCTGGGTAGATCTATACAGGATAACATTCTTATTGCTCATGAATTGTTTTCAAGTTTTTAACAGGAAGAAAGGTAGGATTGTGGAGCTAGCTATCAAACTAGACTTGGAAAAAGCGTATAATCTTCTAAATTAGGATTATATCAAGTGTGTTTTGGCAAGGTTTGGTTTCTGTCATAAGTGGATCAATTTAATTATAGAATGTACCTTTTCTACTTCATTCTCAATCACTATTAATGGTGAGTCTCATGGCTACTTCTGTGCAAGTATAGGTATTAGGCAAGGTGACCCCTTATCCCCTACATTTTCATTCTTTGCATGGAACCTTTAATTAGGAATTGGAATGAGTTAGCTTATACCCCAAAAACCCATATTGGTCTGCTCACTGCCCCTTTTGGCTACAAAGTCTCGAATTTAGTCTTTGCGGATGACTACCTTATCTTTACCAACGCAACTTCAAAGGGTGCCAGAAAAGTTCTAGAGGTTTTAAATAAGTTTGCAAATGCTTCGGGTCAACAAATAAATTTCAACAAATCTTCATTGTATTTTTCTTCTAATACAAATAACCAGGCAAAGAATGAAATTGTTAATATTCTCCAAATCCAACATAAAAATACCATTAGTAAATATTTTGGTATACACAAAATTGTGTTTTGGAAGGACCCAATGAATGGAAATGAGCTAATTAGAGTTTTTTTTGTTTTTTGGGTAATAATCATAAGTGTAACCCTATGAGTTGGAAGAAAATATGTAGACCAAAGAATGCTAGTGGTTTAGGTATCAGGAATCTAGACCATTTCAATAAGGCGTGTGATGTGAAATATTCTAACACACAAATTAAACCCTATTAAGATAGTTGTAGTATATGAAAGTAGAGATTGTTCTAGGCCGGAGATTAACTAGGGCTGCTAATTTACACAAATATGACTCAAAAACACAAAACTAGACTTAAAAACACTTAACTAGACTCAAAGAACTCAAAACAAACTAAAAAGACTCAAAACAGCACAAAACAATCAAATAGACTCAAACTAGATACTAGAGGGTGAATTGGACGAAAATTGATTTTAACTTGATTCAAAACACTTAAAAAACACTTAAAAACACAAATTGGACAGATTCTAACTAACTTGACACAACAAAATAAAGGGGATTGGGGTTTTGACGAATTTAAAGTAAAGACAATTAAATTAAAAACTTAGACAGATTAGACACGAATTTGGGGGAAATATGGGTGATTGGCTAGTTAGAGGGTTCTTCTCCACACATGACACACTTGCATACAAAACGATTTCCAGTTTCTTTTCCAATAAACCATGAACCTCAACGCCCCAGATTAACCGTGAAAAGCACTAATTAACCCTCAGATTTTCCTTAAGTCATTGAATTGGATGGACAACGCATCGGCAACCAAATTATTCTTTAATAGTTCCCTACATGACAACATAATAGAGAAACAATCAAAGATCATTAAGTTTTGTGACAATCATAAGCTTTGACAAGGCATTCGTAACTACGAACAGCATGATACTCCTGCCAGGAATTCACTTAACGCGATCGTGACTAGCAACCTCCACTACTTATAAATATAAGTTCATAACGATTAGGTGAAACTCCCTTATATTTTAGCATCAAATCTGCATGCAAACTAAGTGTGCACCCTTAATCAACAAACAAGAATAAGTTCTTAATCAAACAGTTAAGTAAATTGCATTCACGATTCATGAAATCACAACTGGAAGTAATCAATTCATATTGCAAATATGTTCATGGCTTTGAATTTCCCCTAACTAAAACGAGTTTAGCTCCTCATGTTCGCAATTAAACAAAGACAATCAAATTTAAACATTAAAACAATGGATAGAATACACCTAGAAACGCTTCAACAATCCAACGTCTTGAATGGCAAGCACAGCTCCAAGGGTTTCCTCTCCTTTCTCCTTGCAAATATGCGGCACAATGGGATGAATGTGTATGGGTGTATATGGCACGAATTTGTAGTGAATGGTGGTAGAGGGTGGTGATCTGAATGAATGCTGCAGCAATTATATTTATAGGGAGAAAAGGCAAGGCCTAGGTAGCATTGGAAAAGGATTGGCACTCCAAAACCCAAGTGGAATGGGTTAAAACAATCAGAAACCAAGGGAAATTAGGGTGACACATAAAAAACCATCAGGAACAAGGATATAGGGTGCGACACAACTAGGAAAAGGGGTTATAGAAGGGGTTGGGGCGCCACTTTTGTAGGGAAATGAGATAAGGCTTCTAGAATATGAAATATGTATTTTAAATGCATAATTATCCCTTATAAATGGCTGGAATTAAGGCACAAACTAATTTGGATAAGATAAGATTAGATAATGCTAGATTAGGAAATGATAAGATAAGATAAGGTTAGTTTGGATAAGATAAGGTTGGATAAGGTTTTGGATAATGACTCATTCTTCTGAGCTGATTCCTTATCTTCTTTGTCTTGGATTTATTTTCTTCATCTTTTCAGCACATTCCTAGCCTCTTGAACTTCAAATTCGTCCATCCATCTTGCTCCACTTATAAGCTATCCATTTGATGCCCAAAACTGCCTCAAAATGCTTAAAATTGCACTTTCTTGCCAACTTTGTCATTTGGACCTACAAACACACGAAAATAACTTAAAACACTATAATAAACATAAACTAACTATGAAAATGCAAGAAAACAAGCTAACTAAGTCGCATAAATATGCTCCTATCAGCATGTCTTGCTAAGTTAGGAAGGAAAGTGCTATTCAATAAGGATAACTGGTGGGCTAATATAGTCAGAAGGAAATACCTTAGACATGATACTTTTTTGGAGACCAGAGCTAAACAAAACCACTCGCTCGCCTAGAAAGGAATTCTAGGGTCCAGAAATATTATCAGTAAGGGTATGAGCTGGGTGGTCAGTGATGGCAAGGAATCCAGTTTTGGACTCATAACTGGGTTTTTCCTCACCCTCTATTCCATCTCATACCAGAGAATCAAAGACATCGAATCCAATTGGGCACCAAGGTTGCAGAGTTTATTGTTAATGGTCATTGGGATAGAAACAGTTTAAGTCAAGTGATAGACAATTATATTGTTAATAAAATATGTAACATTCATATTCCCTTTCATTCCTCCAAGGACGCTGTTGTTTGGGGTCTAAGTAATAATGGTAGTTTCTCGGTTAAATCTGCGACTTGGCTCTAAATGGAGAACCTTGGCCCTTCACCAGTTCAAGAACTTATTAGTAGAGTTTGGAAACAAGTCTTGCCTCCCAAAGTTAAGTTGTTTGCCTAAAGTCTCATCAAGGGTAAGTTACAAACTAGGAAGAAACTAAGCAAGTTAATAAATAATATAAATACTCAGTGTCATTTGTGCAACATCCAAGAGGAAGATCATGATCATCTGTTTCTCCATTGTCAGTATGCTAAAAAGGTTTAGAGTTGCTCCACTGATATGTCATTTTCAAATATGGATATTACCTCAAGATAAGTGACTGGCTTGGAGACCTTTCTCATCGGAATAAGAATGTTGTAAGCAATTTAAGTAAAGCTCTGGTTATTTGCTGGCAGATATGGAATGATATAAATGGTAGCATCTTCATGAATGAAAAGCCTTTGTATAGCAAATCTTTTCTTTAAGCTATGGCTACGGTTAATGATACTTCAAGGATAATGTTGTTAACCTAGAGAATGCAGAAGTGTCAGTTGAAAATAACTTGATCAAGTGGAAATGTCCATTGTCTCCGTATGTTAAAATAAATTTCGACTGGTCGGTGTCAAACTCTTTGGCTGCTGGAGGCTTTGTTATTAGGAATTGGAATAGCAAACCTATCCTCGCCGATGCTATGAACTTGGGGTCTTCCACCATTAACGTTGATGAGGCTCTAACATTATGTGAAGCTCTGATCTAGGCTAGAAGGGAGAGCATGACTCACGTGTTAGTGGGAGGTGATTCTAAGCTTATCATTGATGCTGTCCGTGGTGCCTGTGAAGTGCTGTGGAATTTGAGATCTATTATTGAATATATCAGGTGGTGTGCCTCGTCCTTCCAAGATATCAAGTGAGGGCATGTGTTCAAGGAAGAAAATTTTGTTACGGACGCTATGGTGTCTGTTGGGCTTAAGACTGATAACTTTTGTATTTGGGATGTTTGTCTTCCTGTGGAAGCAAACTTGGCCCTCTTATTTGATTGTAATGGCTCCGGCTGCATGAGGGGTTTCTCTCTTTAATGAATTTTCTTTCCTTAAAAAAAAAGATGGTTGGTTTGACCAAAATACCCTTAAAAGGTGATCACATGGTCGCTCACGTGACAATTTCATAAGAATATTGACATATTTTTCACAAAATGACCAAAATGATATACGGTGGACAAACTTATGGACCACTTGTATTGATTTTCATTGTTAGGGACCAAAGTAATGAGTTATGTCAATCTCAGGGACCATTTTGGCAAAAAATCCTTTTAAACATAATATTTTCCTTTATCATAATTAGTTAACTCCAACTGGGATTCTAGCATTTTTTATGATAGAAAAGGAATTATATTAAAACGAGAAACCACACATTCAAGTGTTTCCAATACAAGCAAATACATAAGCATTCAAAGTAAAAATCAGAATACAAAACTCGCAAGTGTGACTGCTAGAGACAATAAGGCCATGATGGGCAGATACATCGATAACAAAATTCATCTTACGAAAGATATGGTTCCACCAGATGCTAGAAAATTTTGTAGCCAGCCACCTAACATCATCAATGATGTGAAGAAGGTTCTAGGGAATAAAACAACAACCTTGGACTGCTTGGATAGTAAGCCAAGAGTCACCCTCTGTAAGATCTCATATTTAGTGTGTATACATATGTACAATTACGTATGTATTTATATGTATGTGTATATAATTAGTTTGTTTTGACTAACCCACCTGACCACTTAGAGGCCAACACAATATTTTGGATGAGATTGCCAACTCTTCTTACAGTCTAACTTAAGACCACGTGTACTCACCTAAACTAATTGTTATCTTCCTTCTACCAAATGCCTACAGCTAGCTTACCAGCTGTGATTAGCCACCAATTTCAACAAATAAGTGACCTTGTAGTGCCGCTTTGTAGCCTATAAATAGGAGCAAATGCTTATGTTTAAGAGTAATGTTAGGAAGACTAAATTTTCAAACCAAATTTGTAAACCAAATGATATGTCACAAGTTAGAAATTGGCACGTTAATCGACACTTGATTAATAATCCAATGATCAATAACCACATCATTTAGTTTACACAATTTAGTTTAAAATTTTGGTCTTCCTAACATTGCCCCTTGTTTAATAATTGTGCAAAGAACTGGTTAGTTTGCATGCCTTGCATGCAAAATGTCTTATATATAAGGAAAAGTGAGGGTTTGGTATGTGCGGAGTTTAGGTACATAGACGGGGTTTGTCTTGCCAAGGTTCTGGTTATTGAGGTGAGTGATTTATGTAATGTGTTTCAAAATATACTTATTTTCTGAAAAATGAAAAGCACGAGCTATCGTGGATTTTGATCTATTTACAAATACCTATCTATTTCAAATCAAGCATGTTGAATTTTGTGAAAATGTTTTATAATGAGATATATCCAATCTATGTGGAATTACTTAAGATTGTTCATGAAGCATGAGAACTTCATTGTTGCATTAGTCCGAGGGATAAATGTAAACTGCATAAGGGGACATTAGGGCAGAATGACCATTAGGGGTCACGTGGTGAGTTACATTTAATGAAGGAATAATGAGCACGTGAAGGGACGATGTGAAATGGCACTACGTGAATAATGATTTGATATTATTATTGTATTTTCTAAAGTGACTAAAATGACATCACTTGATTGACATATTCATATTCTTCTCACTGAGCGACGGTGGTTGTTGCTCACTCCTCACCTTTTATTTTACAGATGAGTTATTTGGCAAGACAAGTGTTAGACGAGTTGAGGTTGTGGTAGAGACGAGAGATTTAAGTTTTTAATTTATTTTGTACACCTGTAAGGATTTTCAATATTTATTTTTATAAGAGAAGTTTACGTTTTTTTCGTTTTATGTTATTTTTACTTTCACTCGCACACTGGGCGCAGGGCTAATTTTTCCGCTGACCCCGTGTCCAGGGCGTGACACCTGCCACCATGGTATTAACAAAACCCTTCCTAATAGCACACAATAGTCCTTCCTTCAAAGCTTTAGCCTCCGCAACAGAAAGAGTACGTAACACCATCCAGATTGAGAGCTTTATCGACAAGAACATTTCCATACTCATTCCTTACAACAAAACCCGCCGAAGCCTTTCCACCAGCAACAAAACCATTGGAATTTAACTTAACATTATGGTTAGGGATGCCACTTTATAACCGTAGAGTTTTCACCAGTGCTACTGCTACGCTTGGGTTTGAGGAAATCGTTACCAATACTAGCAGTAATTATGATAGTACGCATTGGGAGCGGGTCAATGCTCTTGAAATTCTTATTATTTCTATCATTCCAGGTTTGACAATAAGTAAGAATAAACTTACTTATATCACTTAATTCATCTTTATCTATACTACCTAAAGTTTCCATCCAATCCAACATATTAGAGAAATTAGAAGCATATATATATTTGAAAGAGTAACATGAATTAAATTTCATACCAATTTAGTATACTAGCAACCAGAAATAGATGAACTTGATCTTCTTCACTTTTATTACAGAAGGGATATCCACCTCTTTAACAAATGTACCCAACCTCTTCTTAGTTTGTAATCTTTCATGAATTATCATCCAAGCAAACACTTTGACCTTAGGAGGAATTGTAATAAGCTTTTACATTTTTTTTTTAAACAAATTACCTCTCATAATTTTGTTGGGTGTTGAAACCAAATTTGCATACATTGCAGATGGAGGCATAAACTCAAACTTGTAAGACAGCAAACAACCATGAGCAAGCCTAAGACCGAGGAAGGGGGTTTGTGTGTCTGTCAAAGGCTCTCTGATGGTCAAATTAGTAAGCAGCTTTAGACTCAAGTAGTGGGCAAAAGAATCAAAGTACATAGATTGCGTTACTAGAGACGAACTCTACATGGGTGTATTTATACCATTTGGGATACATACCTTTTTATGATAGAATCTTCGTTCTAAGCCGGGAGAATCATAGAAGATATCTAGAAATAAATACAGCACATTCTTAGGAGTTGTTATTACTTGCGGCGGCTGCCAATTCGTAGATTGTAGAAACTCCAAAACTTATGAGGAATTTGATTGTGTCCATATTCAGATCAGATCTCATGTCTTGCAAAACAAGCATGGTCGTACCAATTGAACCGTTAAGACTTTTCCTTTTGCCTCGGAACAGAGTGATGGTGGCACCGCTGTTTCTACTGGTCCACATCTACTTGGAGTTTTTAAATCCATGACCGGACTTTTAAGGTAACGATATTCAAATTAGCCTTTCTCCAGCGTTGGAAAATTATGGTCCCACAATTGCCCCTAACCATGCATTTGATAGACAATTTGTTCCCCTTGAGGATAGATAATTATTCAGAGACCATGCCCTTCGGAGTAAGCTAGAATATGTACCATTTAGTCTTCTTATTCCATAGTGATCTGATTCATTGTGGTGTAGTGAAGACGTTTTGAATCCACACGTGCAGTCTTGAGTGTCGTGCTATAAACCTTGTAATGATGATGGTTGTTGCGCATGCACGTTTCGCAAAACGCGACCATTCATATCTTCGTGCGACTTCAACCTTCGTATGCACAAATCACGAGGCAAGTAATGTTTTGCCAAATCTTCAAGGTTTTTCCTTTAAATAGCCCATTCTCGGTTGGAACTTTTCAAATTTCTTTCCCTCTGTTTGAACTATGAAACCTCCTCCTATGCTCCATGCTTTTTTTTAGCCCAGTTCCCTCTTTGAGCTTTTGATTTAGGATTCTGAAGCTAAAAAAAACCATATTTTTCATCCTAGTTTTTGCCAAACAAGATGAGGCAAAAACAAGTTAACCCATAATCACATAATAGCATCATTTTCTTCTTACAACTTGTTCCATAATGATCATCTTTATGCTACATCCTCTTCGCCGTCTTTGCATACGGGTTGAATCCCAACAAAGTATTGAGATTCTTCAATGGGTTCTTCATATGAGCCTTTTTTTCATTCATATGAGAGTGGACACCAGTGACTATGGGATTTCATCAGAGTTGATGACATCGACTAGACTTGTTTTGTAGTCTTCATTAGAGAATTTATTTGTCTCCCCCAGACAACTGTAATTTTTCATGCCCTTTTCTTGGGACTTGATGATAATAAGTATGTGTTTATATGAATCTTTTATGTTTCTCATTACTTGTTTCCTTGGTCATGGAATAAAATCTTAATTTGATAACTCTTTTCAAAGTAAACAAACTTTTTAGAGAAAATAAGTGACGAAGCATAATAGGAATAAGCTTGTGGGCTCAAGACAGAGCTAAAAAACCCTCTTTGGTGATGTTGACTCGAAAAAACATTACCTTCCAAACTTAGTATTCATAAAGTTTCTAATCGCGATATTTGGAGTACCACCTTACTCCGATACCAAGAATTAAACATTAAACCCATGAAGAACCTTGCACTGTACTTGTCAAAACACATTTATCAGACTAAGGATAAGTGAATATTGAATTGTACCTGAAAAAACTTGTAAGAAATAAACCAATATTTTTTTTACCTTACCCCAACTCTTGGGCCAAGGATTCCAATATTTGCAATGTGGTGCCAAAGGAAGGTTTCCCACTTAGCCCGAATTGTGTGTTCGTCTCTAGTGAATCTTAAACAAAAGTTCTTTGGGGACTTGGTCGTCAGCATGTGGTTCAAAAATACTTTTTGATATCTTATGTCAGACCCTATGCTTTAAACTTGAGTATTTCCGATCGGACTACCTTGATTGGCTTGGTCAAAGCATTTTTGCGTATTAGAGCTTCATTGGAATAAAATTCTTTTTAGGAATTGCCTAGTCTGGATGTCCCCTTCAAACCTGATAACATATGATATTGTAGAACATACTTGACTTAGTATGTTGGTCCAGAATAGAAGTAGTCATACTCAGAGCCCATGTTTGAATGTTGTAACCCATAACTTTACTAGTTGTGTAAACTTTTCGGAGGTCGGATGGTGCGTTGGACTTCCGGGTCATGGCGCCATAGGCCCGTGCCAGCAGCCCTCCAATTGTAACTGTGCTTATTATGGCTTGAGTCTCCCAAGCGGCTAACCGACTAATGTGGGATGAGCTAAGTTTGAAAACTTTATGCTTTGTTCAAATGAGTGAGGTATTACATGTATCACGAAAAAAAGAAAGGAAAGAAATAAACATGGAACATAAGATGGATTAACTTTAAGATTTCTTTAATGATGAAGGAAATATGATTATTTCACAAGGGGGTGATTGAATCTGAGAAGGATTGCCTATATATCTATGGGAGAGGAGAATCAAATTACAGGTGTAGTTATAAGAAAAATGATATAATGTAAGAATTACATCAGGGATCACTTGATAATAAGCCTATGATGGGGCATTGAGAAATGAGTCATGCATGGACTTGTCTTCGCGCAGACGGCGGCGTTGTGATTCGATCTAGAATGGACTGCCTACATATCCCAGAAAGAAAATCAAACCACGTGTTGTTTGGATGTTGCTCCTAAGGATAGTATCGCTTGAGCTTAGTGATGTTGCATTTCTTAGTGATCAAGATCCCATCTATGCGTTTTAGATAGTAGGTCTCTTTACTTCTAACTTCAACGATCTTGTACTGTCCTTCCGAGTTTGCCCCGAGCTTGCCTCCTCATGGGATTTGGGTGTTTTCTAAGACCACTCTTGGATCAGATCCCTAACTTATAGACTCTTGGGTTTGACACCTTTATTGTAGTCTGTTCAGGTCTGTTGCTGGTAGGCGGCTAGTCGGACCTGGGTGCATTCTCGACGTTCCTTAACAAAGTCGAGGTCGGACCTTAGGATTCCCACGTTTTCTAAAGCAAGATGCTCTTTAGTATGCATATTTGCATAGTCGTGACTTGGACTAGGATGACGTCTTTTGTCCCGTAGGCCATGGAAAATGGTGTTTCTCTTGTACCTTTTCGAACTATTGTGCGATACGCATGTAAGACTTTGGGCAACTCTTCTGGCTACTTACTTTTCTTTTCAAGTCATTTCTTCAAACATTGCAAGATGGTCTTATTTGAGGCTTCCACTTGCCCATTGCCTTGCGGGTACCTCGAAATGGATATGAGATGACATATTCCAAGTTCTTTATACCAGTCTTTGACTTCGTAACTGGTGAACTACAATCCGTTGTCTATAAGTATGGTGTGTGGGATTCTGATCTTGCAGATGGTGTTCTTCTAGACGAAAGACTTGATAGCGGCACTGGTGATCCTTGTAAAGGGTTTTGCCTTTATCCACTTGGAAAAGTAATCTGTTGCCACTTTCAAGTATTCTCTGTTTCCTAGAGCCTTTTTAAAAGGCCTAACCAAGTCGATGCCCAATTACATGAAAGGCCACGACTCTGTCAAAGTATTAAGTTCTTCTGCATGTAGATGGTTTATAGGTGCGTATGTTTGACACTTGTTGCAACTTTGGGCTGCTTAGGTGCACCAACGATCCAAGCCCAATCTTTAGATCTCACATAGGTGAGTTTAAAAGAGAAAAAACCAAAATCTCCCATGTTTCCTAGCAAACCAACTACTTTAATTAGAAATTAACTATAATTTAGTGACAGATGAGGTTTTTTCTTTCTTAGCTCACCAGAAAAACAATGAAGGAAAAAAAAGAGGCGTGTTGCCAGAAGCAGAGTCTATGGAAGGCTGACCAAGGAAGAAGGCGCTTTAAATGAGAAGGGCGGTGCAGCCTTCACGGGAGCAATAAGCTCCATCAATGCTACGCCAAAAGGGAAAATGGTAGTTGCGCTAGGGAAGAAAGATAAGAAGACTTAGCCCAAACAGGAGCAAACAGAGAAATCAAATGATTCCTTAGAGAAATCTAGAAAGCTACCCTCCACCTATAAAAGGGTATATGAGACACAATGTAGGAGGGATAACACAAGGTAGAGAGAGAAAATAGAGAATCAAGGATTGCATCACACCAAGCAGGGAAATCCTTCTCTAAAGTGAAAACAGTCTTGGATCTTTGGGGAAATACCCTTCTAGGGTTCTAAGAATTCCTTTAGGTTTCCTTAGCCATTATACACACCTCACAACTCTTAGGAAGCCCAAATTATCCATCCTTCAACATCATGCAACCATACATAGTTTTTCTCTCTCGCGCTAAACTAGTAAACTTCTACCTTCCACACCATGCCTCGCTTAAGCAAGTCATCATTTGGTTAATCATGCTATCTATGAGTCATTGTTTGAACCGAAATATTTCCTACGACACGCTAAGTCTTTCAAGGTATTCTGAGACTTGTTACGAAAAAGAACCAGAGGAAGCAAAAGGTACCTACCAAAGCCCAAGTCCAGGTTGACCTAAAAGTCCCCCAACAACATACTATGTGTGGAAGGTAAAAACTAGTGTGTGGAAAGGACCACCTTTATGTTGGAAAATATTAGTATTTAGGTTTATTTTAGTATTTAGGTTTTGCTTGTTAGTTTAGGATTTGGGCCTAGCCCATCCGAGTTAGGGTTTCTTAGATTTAGTTTTCTATAAATATTGATTGTAATTTAGTTTGAGAATTAAGTCAGTCACAATGTAGCCTCTTAGGATTTTGTAGCCGTTTCGGCATTCTCAGTTTGTTTAATAATATTCTTTCTAATCTTGTTAGTCTTGTTCGTTGTGCACTCTGATATTCAACTTGGTATCAGAGCGGTTTGATCCTTAGGGTTCGATCCGTTCTCATTGGTATCAATTTGTTTGCCTTTGTCGTCATTCGTTTTAGATTTGTTAGTTGGTATTGATTGTTTGCAAGGAAAAGAAAAATGAAAGGAAAAAAAAAAGTTTTGCTTGCAGAGGATAAGATCCCCCAACAAATAAAAAAAGGGGACGAAGGAAAACAGAAGGAAAAAAACAGAAAAAGAAAAAAAAAAGGAACCACGGAAAGGAAGAAGAAGGAAGAAAAAAAAAGAAAGGAAAAAAATATGGTTGTTTTGTGGCCCGTGTATTCTTGCATTGGGCATGGTAGCTTGAACTTGGAATCGAAATCTAGCATCGACATCGATCGGCATCGGCATCGGCATCGGTATTAGTATTGGCATGGGCATGGGCATGGGCATTGGCATTGGAATTGGAATTTGAAGTTTTGCATCCACATCTACTTTGGCAAACCCATGTTGTGTACCGCCATGAGTTTGACGGCGGGTGTTGGAAAATATTAGTATTTAGGTTTATTTTAGTATTTAGGTTTTGCTTGTTAGTGTAGGATTTGAGCCTAACCCACCCGAGTTAGGGTTTCTTAGATTTAGTTCTTTACAAATATTGATTGTAATTTAGTTTGAGAATTAAGTCAGTCACAATGCAGCCTCTTAGGGTTTTGTAGCCGTTTCGGCATTCTTAGTTTGTTTAATAATATTCTTTCTATTTTTGTTAGTCTTGTCTGTTGCACACTCTGATATTCAACTCTTTAATGTTTCTAGAATATAAAATCACTTTCTAATACTTTCTAGAAAATACATTCGATGCACTTTATCACTTCCAAGTGTGCTTGCCCAAGTCATTTCTGATTTTCAAAAAAAAAAAAAAAAAACCCTTCTAGCGAATGCACTTTCAGCGTAAGTGCTTATTATAAAAAGTGATTCCTATATATAAGCGTCTTGTTTACCAATGTCTTATAATTTGAGAATTTCCATCAACTTAAGGGTTGGAATATATAAATTTATGACAAATAAAAAACATGTGGGTTTGATAATTGTACTCTCTTTTCAAAGAGGTATGGATATCTAGGGTAGGACCATGTTTGAAGCGAGTCCCAAATAATTTGCAATCAGTTCTTGGTGTTTATTGTGAAGGGTTGTAATACAGAGAGAGAGGATGGTAGGACGTCCTATTCTTATTCACATGGCACCCTTGAAGCTTCCAGAATGTCAATTTTAATTTGTCCCAAGGTTGTACGGTCTATCTGTATAATCATCCTATCTCTTCCTCTTAAAATTTCTTACATATTTCAACTGGTAAATTACAAGGCCCCTGAATCTTTGGGATTGAATCTGAATGAACCAGAAATTAATGAGAAGAGAATTATTTCAGAGATTTGGATCCCATTCGGGTTCAAATTGTGAGAATTCTAAGGTTGTTTACATCTTAATCATTCATCGTACATAGTGTAGTATGAAATTATTTAAATAACTAACGAAAACTGATTACATGATGAATAGTTAAAATGTGAGAATCCTGAAAATTCTTATTTCAGTGATTCTTAATCATAGAGATTGGCCTCCTGTCCTCTCCCATTTCTGACACATTGAATTAAGCGTTAGGTAAAACGATATATCTCTCTTTGCATTTTATCCAACTGATCTGTTCAATTAGGGTTTCATTCCATGCAGATGCATACATCCAATACAAAATATTATAGTAAATTCAATGAAAAAAAATGCAGGGATTTGATTGAATAATTGTACGAGACATACATTCAGCCTTTCAGGGGAAGGCTTTACCCCAGGAAAATCAATTGATAATTGCATTGGGACGAAGAAAAAAGACAAATCAGAGTGCAGTGATTGATTCTACTCAATGATGCAAGCCATTATTTCTTTTTATTCTAGCAATAATATAATCTCACATGAATTATAGGAAAACAATTCAAACTATGAATTACAGGAAGACAATTCAAACTATGATAAAAAAAGGTTGAACATATTGTTCCAACCAACTTAGTTACACACGAGTTTGAATGTATTAAATACATAAGTTCATGCCTCCCCTTCAAACCAAAATGTGGTGTTGGTGGCAAAGATTTCTCTAGAGAAGGATCATTGGATCTCAACACAGCTTTCCAAGGGATTATGTGTAGTCGGGCTCTTGCTTTGAGGATAGTGAGTCATCAACTTTTTACTTGGAATGCCACTAGAAATTGTTCTTTGGCTGATAGTAGGTTAGTCTTCATCACTTGTCACTTCAATCGTAAGCACATGACTTGTATCTTGGCTAAGAAGGCTTCACTTTGCCTTTGGGTTTGGTGTTGGGCTTCGGGCAAATCCCCTTTTAATTGGCATCCTTGCGCTTTCCTTCATCTAGGTCAAATGTTCAAATATTAACCTAAACACATGGGATATAGTGGGTTACCCTAGAATGAGGACTACACGAAATAATTTACAAGGAGGGTAAAATTGGAGGGGGCATTGCCTGTTTATTTTTATCTGACCTGTAGTGTGAAACAAGCTTAACTGAGGCAAAACAGTAATGCTACAGGATTTTGGCATTCCATTTCTGTTGCTGTCTGCAGAAGGCGGCATATGCTGTATAAGAGTCTTTTGTGTCTTCTGTCTTTAACACAAACAGATCTATATAGGACAGTAGATTCGTAGTTGTATGAATAGTTTTAATGATAGTTAGGTCTCGTAGTTGTAGCAAATTCGTTTTTGAGCAGCCTAAATAGAGGCTGCTGCTGCAATTGCATAAACTAGTGTTAGGTTTGGTCCTTATAAAAACGTAAAGGCAGGCACTTTTTGGTTGAGAAAGCATATTGGAAAAGAAGCATATCTCATATAGCAGAAAGAAACAAGATCTTATTAATTAGTGGAGAAGGAAGCAGTTCAAACTTCATAAAAGTGGGCAATTGATACCTGGTTGTTAAGTTCGGATTAAAGGTATTTTGGTCACTAGCTAATTATAATACTCTTTTTTTTTTCAAAGATAGAAATATATTAAAGACGAATAGAGATGTTTACATCCTAGGCAAGGAAATTAAACAGAAAAGCAGGGCCAATACAATCCCAAGTTAAAGATCGTCTATCCTTAAAAACATACTTAGCCACCGAGTGAGCAGCACGATTGCCCTCTCTAGACACAAAAGCAAAAGAAACAGACATCAACTTTTGCTCTAGAATGTCAATATCGCCAAGAATGCATTCAATACTAAAATCAATCACCACTTCCTTCTTCAGCATCAGAATAATCGATCTTGCATTAGATTCGATGATAACATCATCAAACCTGTGGTCAATACAGGCCATTAAGGCTGCCCTGATGGCAATGGCTTCCGCGGCGGCTGCACTGTGACAGTAGCCGACACCGGACCCTCCAGTAGCTTGAAGCAGTCCAGCAAAGTCACGACCTAGCCAACCCACCCCCATATGCATTGTATTCTTACACCAAGCCGCGTCAGTATATATCTTGATAGTTTCATACCTTGGTTTCTGCCACATACCACTAGTTTTTCCATAATCTGTTATAGGCTTCGTCACCCTATGGCAATTATTAGCAGGCTCCGGAGCCACAAAGGCTCTGTATTTAGTGGTGCTCTTTCTCCAGGTCTCTAAAATCTCCAAAGGATGACCATGGATTCCGTTGAAAACCACCTCGTTTCTATTTTTCCACAATCTCCACAAGCCAAAAGCAAAATCTTGGCAGATTTCGTCGGCATTATCCCTGTTTTTAACCAGGGCATAAAATTTACTCCAACTATATAAGAAATCACTTCCTTCCAGGACGTGCGAATTTAAATGCAAAGGAGAACAGAACCAGAAGACATGACTAATCTCACACCAAAAAAACAAATGGTTTTCGGTTTCGTTGAAAGTATTACAAACACCACAGACATTGTCAATTCTCATATGCCGCCGTTTTAGGTTACGTCTAACTGCCAGAGCGTTGTTACAACAGCACCATATGAAAATCTTGATCTTTTTTGGAACCTTCAGTCTCCAAATATTGTTCCATACCAGATTTAGCTTGTTAAAATCACTGGGGGCACCCTGGCCTTTTCTTCCCAACGCTCAATCTTCCATCAATTTAATAGCCAAACCGTACCCAGTTTTGACTGAATAAACTTCATCTGTGGTATGGTACCACACCAACCGATCATCAATGCCAACTTGACTTAAAGGTATGCTTAAAATCGGTAACACATCATCCTGATTGAACTCGTCCGAGATCATCTCAGTCCTCCAAGAGTTAGAAGACGGGTCAATTAAGTCACTAACCATAGTTCCTTCAAGAGTTACCTTCGGATTGACTTTAAAAGTCGAAGGTTTCGGCAACCACGGGTCTTCCCTAATATTAATACTTTTCCCATTTCCCACCCTTCATCTAAGACCAAGTTGCAGCATTTTCCGGGCTTCGAATAAACCTTTCCAACCCCATGAAGTGTTCTTCCCTCTAGAAGCTTTCTCAAAGGATTTCCCCGGGAAGTACTTATCTCTCAACATCGAAGCAAGAAGGGACAAAGGATTTGGGTAATCCTCCATCCAATCTTAGCAAGGAAGGCAAAATTGAAGCATTGGATGTCCTTAAATCCCAAATCACCAGCCTTTTTTTGCTTCATTAATCAGTCTCATGAAATCCAGTGTACTCCTTTGCGCTGATCACTGCCTCGCCACCAATAATTCTGAATGGTTCTTTCAATATCCCGACACACGCCAATGGGAAGTTTAAAACAACTCATGGCGAAATTTGGCAGGGCTATAACCATAGCTTTCATAAGAACCTCTTTTCCAGCCTGGGACAAATATTGCTTGGCGCACCCTGACAAACGGCCTTCAATCTTATCCCGAACCTCAGTAAAAACCGCTTTCTTTGAGTGCCCAAAGTCAGCCTGCAGACCCAAGTATTTCCCAAAACCCTGTTTACTTTGAATCCCCAAGGTATCCACAATTTTGGCCTTGATACACTTCGGAGTATTGGAACCAAAGAAAACCGAGCTCTTGGCCAAGTTAATCTCCTACCCAGAGCCTTGAGCGTAGATCTTTAAAACGTCGACAACACTTTTCGCCTCCTTCATAGAAGCTTTTCCAAAAACCACAGAATCATCCGCAAAGAAGAGATGCGTTAGAGGGGACCCTGTAGGAGAGATCTTGAAACCATGGAGATCACCTCATTCCAAGCTTCTTTTAATCAACATAGAGAAACCTTCAGTACATAGAAGGAACATGAAGGGAGAGAGAGGATCTCCTTATCTAAGCCCCATTTCAGGTTTGATGTACCCAGTTGGAGAACCGTTTATGGGGACACTAAAAGAGACCGTAGATATGCACTCCTTGATCCAGCTACAGAAAAGGGGTGCAAACCCAAAACTAACCATCGTACCAGCGAGAAAGTCTCATTCAACTCGGTCGTAAGCCTTAGCCATATCAAGCTTGATAGCCATACCAGGATGGTCCCTTTTTTTTCTTCTGATGGAGCAGAGTATGGAGAACTTCATGCACCACTAGGATATTATCTTGAATTTACTTTCCAGCCATAAAGGCGGATTGGTTATCCCCAATCACTTTCGGCATCACCTTCTTAAGCCTATTAGTAAGGACCTTGGCAAGGATCTTATAGATGACATTACATAAAGCAATGGGCCGATATTGCGTCATATTCTTAGGGCACTTCACCTTCGGGATGAGCACTAAGTTGGTATGATTAAGTTTTCGAAGAAGAGTACCCGAATGCCAGAATGCCTTAACAATCTTAACCACATCAGTCCCCACCGTGCCCCAGTGGTCTTGGTAAAAGCAGCCAGAAAAGCCATCAAGCTAATTATAATACTCTTACCTCAGTTGAAACGTTCTCTTGTCAAACTATTTAACAACACAAGTAAGATGTTATGTTTAAGCTTGAATATTGATCAAATTGATTGTTGCCTAAATATTTCTTGAAAGTGTGATTAAGATTCACTGTTTGATAAATGACAACAAAAGTTTGACAAGAAAATAGTACTCACTCTTTCAAAATGGCTGGTTCTCACTTTATCGTGATCGTTACTATACCATTGTGTCTTTTTTTTTCTTTCCCTTATATCTTCTGCATGGGTAAATAATTACGTAGTTACATTTCCTAATCATCATACTCACAAAGAAGAAGGTGGTCAATCGATCGAGCAGTTTTTTGCACTTTTCACACTTTGCAATCAGGTTAAATTTTCTTTTCTTGCATTAAAGTAATTTAAAATATATATCATCTATGTAAAAATACGCAGGGAGACAAAACAAAGGCATGAATTATTGAGATTGGAGTGCCAGCTCAAGCCATTAAGGTGAACAGATGGACTAACAATGAGTAGAATGGGACAAGTCATGTAAAATCCATATATGCAATACAAGTTCTAAAAAGGAAAAAACTTCTGGTCACTGTAACTTTCTACAACGGAGGATCAGCCAAAACGATGACCTATGCGAAAAATGGACCCAATAGTTCTGGAAACCAAACATTATTTAATTGGTGGATCAAGCCATCTTTATCCATTTACTTGAAAATGACAATTACCTCTAGTATATCATCTAGTGCTATGTGTGTGTGTTAGCAAGCACTCAACTCTCCTTTTCCCTTTTCCTTTCTCAATGAACGTTTCTTTGTTGTAATGAAAATGGACTTGTATTTCATTACTGAACGAAATGATGGTTAATGTTTTCTTATCAGACTTATTTTCATCAAGTATATGTTCATGTTGTAATATAGACACATTCATTCAAATAAGAACTCAAAATAATCTCTAACTCAAACTCATAGTCTTAGACCATGTGCAATGGTGTGGGTTAAAATCTAAATTTAGCTCATAAAATTTAGGTTATAACCCATAAATAACTTTTCTACTTCAATGGTTTTGGCTTAAAATTTAGACCAAAATTATTAAAGAATGATTTTAGCTTTTTTTGTAACTTTTTTTAACATAAAATTTATGTAGATTATCTTAATTTATTTTTATGCACTTATTTAAATTTAGATAAATAATGAAAAATTACTAAACCTACGCCATAAAACATGAAATACTAAATGTTACTACAATTATTAATACAATCGATAATTCAAACACTAAATAAAGATTAATAAATGATAATTAAAGTACTATATAAAAATTACAAAAATTACTAATACTAATAATATTCATCATCATTTGGTTGACTTGGTTCTTGACTTGGTGGTGGATTTCGTGGTGGACTTGGATAATAGACATTAGATGGATCTTCTTCCTCAAAGATATTCCTTGAGGCATTCCTTCTTATAATTTCCGATTGCTTCTCATGGAAGAACTTCTTCCTATTTGGAGTGTATTTGTTGGAGACCTCCCTCACTTCATCAAACCGAACTTTTCTTACGCTAAATGGTCTCTTGCATCTTCCCTGTCCACTTGCTTCTCAAAGAGTAAACGCATTCATACAATTTCTTCCTTGGTCTCTCTTCAGCCTTCAATCGATTTTTCAACTCTGGAACAAAGCTTGGCACTAATCGGATCATCCTCCATTTTCTCTTTGCTTCTTTTTGCTTATCTCGTCCCAGTAGCCAATAAATAAAAGGAGATGGAGCATTGATTCATCAACATCATTGCTAACATTAACTTGAGCATTCATGAGCAAATAATTTTGCCCATTGTTGGTCCACTTTGGTTTGCAACCTTAGACAATCCTTGAGGACGTCTCAAGCATGATGCAACTTAAAAGTTGGTTTTTGTGTGTAGTTCTTGTCTTGTAAATTGTCATTGCTTTGTCACCCTATGCGAGGAATAAATAAAGATCAATTAGTTGCTAAATAAGATTGTGTACATGAAAAATAAACTATGAAGCGAGACACCCATTACTGTGGAGCAAAAAATAATCAAGAGATGACACGTGGATTTTTTGGTGGAAAGGACAAAATTACCCTTGAGGAGCACCGGAATTCCCACGCGCGAGCAGTGGACAATCATCCCACAATCAAGTCAAAAGTGCCCAAAATAGGTATTTATTCAAAACCTATTTCATCCATCTTCTCCACAAGGTAACCCCCAAAACATTCCTTTTAAATTATGTTAATTAGCTAATTAATATATTTATTACCTAATTAATCTATTAATGGCTAATTAAACTACCAATTAACTGCAAAATACACTAAAAACACCACAAAAGGGCCGACCACCTTCTCCCACAAGGAGGCCCCCCCATTTTCTCTAAAAACCTAGGTCTACACTCTTGCTAAATACTCAAAATTCTAACTTTGGCATCGGAGGTTCTTCGGCCAAAGCCCTCATCCATTCATGTGGGTGTGTGAGGCTATTGGCCTTGACCTAAGGTGTTATTTATTTTATAAGTGCAATTTTGTCCAAGAATAAGGAGGAAGAAATTTGCATCCATAAATTGGTGCTTTCATTGAGAGTTGAGTCTCACACTCGTAGAATATTCTCGCATCCAAGAGATGGGACCGTGGCAATCCACAAGGCTTAATGTGACAATAAGTGGAGCGGCACCACCACCACGAGTTTTCACCACGGGAACCACCGCGGTCCATGGTGTCACCACCACAACCCGAGCCGTGCCATCTAAGTCTC
This sequence comes from Malus sylvestris, assembly GCF_916048215.2. NCBI lineage: Eukaryota > Viridiplantae > Streptophyta > Magnoliopsida > Rosales > Rosaceae > Malus > Malus sylvestris. The sequence continues at coordinate 22,946,181 of NC_062269.1, forward strand.
ATAGCACTAAGGTCACGGCTCAAGCCAAGTTACTTCACGCCTAACGTGAGCCCAACGCGTTGCCAAGCCAAGCCCAAGCCTCGCACAAGCGTGCACCACATGCTGAGCAGCCCACTTCATTTGGCCCAGCCTGCTCTCGCAGCCCAGCCTGATCCCACGGCCCAACCTACTCCCGTGGCCCAGCCTGCTCCGAGCAGCCCACTTTCGTGGCCTAGCCTGCTCTTACTAGTAGCCCATTCTAGTGGCCCAGCCTGCTCCCGTGGCCTTCCAAGCAGCCCAAATCGGTCCAAGATTTGTTCAACCGTCCCGACTTCAAATTTTCAGACCGACGATCGAACCGGGAGCATTTTCACTACATTTTTTTGCAGATTTGACATTTCCTAACTCAAATCTAGCGCTTGGAGTCTACCACACTTCCACTACTCAATGAGATACATTCATTCCAAGCTCTTCCAACACAAATGGAGAATAATACTTATCTCGACAAGTTATAGAGTTGACGAGCGCCCTCGCATAGCAAACGACCTTGGTGAATCAAGTTTTGCAGCGCATCGAGATTCAATGTGCCCCTGATGAGGTGTTACGAAGTAGGACAAGGGCAGACGAAGGATCTCTATAGCAGCGTCCCAGCAAGTAGCCACTTGACTAATCACGAACCGAGCGTTCTAATAAATAACACTTTCGACTGGGTCCTCTAGATAGTGTATACTCTCGTCTTAGAGCGTGGAAGAGCGTGCATTCTCAGTTAAGTCCACGAACAAACATACACTCACGGTTTAGGCCATACTCCGATAATCGACATGAGCAACCTTCCAGGTAAAATGTTCATTCGCAGCAAGGCCCGCAAGGAGCATCATTTACTTCACATCAAAGTAGGCAGCACAATGGACGGAGAGAAGCTGTCACTTAATCCGGCTCAAGTTCAACCAGCAGCTTGCGAGTTACCTACTCGCCTGCTAGGAACATACCACATGCAATGCAGCCGCGCCGTAGACGAGCCGAACACATGAATGAGCAGTCTAGACCAGTAGGTCATGACCGGGGGAAACCGAAAGCTCTACCACCCCAACAAAGGCAAATTTAGGAAGAAGTAGAAAAGCTTATAATTGAGCGATTGCACGATTTCTTGCGCAACGAAGCTATTGACAAGACGCTTCGATGAGACATGACCAACATAAGGGAGTCATCTTTCAATGACAAGATCAAGCAGATGAGACTACCCTACATAAATTGCTGGATACAAAGACTACTTTTGTTTCGACAAACACAGTAGCTCAGCCTAATAGCTTGTCGAGGGCAAACGAGTATTAGAAGGACACACCAGTCCAACTACCAAGAACCGGGGGCGGACATTGTTCTCAACACTCCAGACGATTCAATACTGAAGCAGCACATCATTAGTAGCCGAGCATCACGGACCTAGTGGTCAAACTACTCATGCTGCACATAACCTGGCCTAAGCCATGCTTTCATAATCGTCCCTACCTACTCCACGACTCCCGACATCCATTGACCTATTACCATGGCTCGTAACTGTGCCAATCTTGCACCACGACTCTCAGCCTTGCCAATTTTTCCATGTTGTTTATGTTAACCAAGCTTTAAAAGGGCACACGACGAAACACCTAATGATGGCACAATAATTCTGGGAGGAGCTCACTACCCTTACACCCTTACATGGGTTCCACAAGCAGTTCGCCAAATAAGACCTCGCAAGCTGAGGATTATTTCAGTTGTCCAGCAGTCCAGTTTTCCTTAATTGTTGTCCACAATAACTGCTTAAAACCCATATGGGTTTTAAGCAATTCCTCGACACCCATATGGGTTTGCTCTCCAGTGCGAGATAATAAACTAATTGCTTTCTAGTGTGAAAGGGTAAACTAATTCCCCAATACCCATATGGGTTTGCTCTCCAGTGCGAAAGGATAAACTAATTGCTCTCTAGTGCGAAAGGGTAAACCAATTCCACTATACCCATATGGGTCTGCTCTCCAATGCGAGAGGATAAACTAATTGCTCTCCAGTGCGAGAGGGTAAACCAATTCCCCGACACCCATATGGGTTTGCTCTCTAGTGCGAGAGGATAAACTAATTGCGCTCTAGTGTGAGAGCATAAACTAATTATTCTCCAATACGAGAGCGTAAACTAATTCCTCGACACCCATCTGGGTAAGCTCTCCAGTGCGAAAATGCCACATAGCTTAAAATATTGAATGTTTAAAGATCAACTAGGCAACAAATGGTCAGGGGGCAGCAACCACTTTTGCACTTAACAGTTCGTTCATCCGACATTTCATCTTCAACAGCTCCGATCTTGGCAGCTTCACCCTTGACTGTTCCATCTATGGCAGCTGAGAAATCAAACTCAAGCAGTTTGCTTATTTTTGGCAAGCTGCCCAAACGTGGCAGCTCAAACCGTTGCCCATGCCATGCCGCTTCCTCAGCCCATGCCGAGCCAATCCTTGGCTTCAATCAAGCTGAGTAGCACAAGCAATGGCCTCTGCCACACAATCTTCTTGGCCCATGCCAAGCTGACTCCTGGCCTTTGCCAGCCGACATGCCGCACCACCCCGACGGCTGCCTAGTGGCAGCACCTCCCAAGAAGAAGACAATGAGAATTAAGTTTTTCTTACATCGGTGCAACATGAAGAAGATAAAGAAATCAATGGAAGGCAATTCTTTACACATGCAAGCAAAGAAGAGTGCTAGGGGAGGGGGAACAAATATCCTCTAGCTTTATCTCTTTCTTGTAGGGATAAATAATTACCCTCCGAAGTTGATTTAATCCCCTATTTAAGGTAGGCTTAAATAGGCTTTGGAGACGATTTATTTCCCTTTCCTAGAAGAATCTAATTCCAAGTCCAAGAGAGAATCTGCATCAAAATTGGAGATCTCTACACATGTTGCCCTTTCCTACGAGCAGCCTAGCAAGTGTGGGGGCATTTGTGGAGCAAAAAATAATCAAGAGACGACAAGTGGATTTTTGGGCAGAAATGACACAATTACCCTTGAGGAGCACCAGAATTCCCATGCGCGAGCAATGGACAATCATCCTATAATCAAAAAGTGCCCAAAATAGGTATTTATTCAAAACCTATTTCATCCATCTTCTCCACAAGGTAACCCCCAAAACATTCCTTTTAAATTATGTTAATTATCTAATTAATAGATTTATTACCTAATTAATCTATTAATGGCTAATTAAACTACCAATTAACTACAAAATACAATAAAAAACACCACAAAGGGACGGCCACCTTCTCCCCCAAGGAGGCCCGCCATGCCCTATATATACTACCCCATTTTCTCTAAAAACCTAGGTCTACACTCTTGCTAAATACTCAAAATTCTCCAAACACTTTTCCATCAAAATTCTAAATTTGGCATCGGAGATTCTGCCCTCCCCCCTCAAAATTCATTGTGGGCGTATGAGGCTATTGGCCTTGACCTAAGGTGTTATTTGTTTTATAGGTGCAATTTTGTCCAAGAGTAAGGAGGAAGAAATTTGCATCCACAATTACTTCTTCGGTACTCCTTCCACTAGCTCCCAAGCTGCCCTTCCACAGAGTGCATGCTTTGTTGATAATCTTCCACAGATTGTAAACACCACCACATTCTTTCGGTTGGTGTTGGAGTTGGAATTGAACTTGTCAAAAATTTTAGTTCACAAGACCTTTTTATTTTGATTTGTGCTGCCAACACCATATTCGTGAATAGAAACCCATACGAAGCACAAAGCGATATCTTCATCATTTGAGCAATTAGGTCCTATAATTTGATATGTTGCCATCTTGAAAATTTTGAAAATGGACAAAATAGTTTTGGAAGTGGGCAGAAATAGTTTTGAAAGTGGGAAGAATGTATTTATAAACTGTTTTTGCCATCTTGAAATTTTTTAATAATATATATTTTTTAAATTGCTATAGCTGTTGGATTTAGTTTTGGGCACTTGATCTTATGCGATTTCAGCTGTCGAATTTAATATATTTATGAATTAGATTTAAAAAATAGTAATTTGAATATGGACTATTTGTTGTTGGTCCAATCATGTGAGCCGTTAGATGAAAAACTAGTCGTTGGACTTGGTTTGGGTGATCGATAAAGCTGTCAACGTGGATCCCACCCGCTGCAACTCTGTTGCATGCACGCGAATTGGGTGTGTTAGTATGCCGAGTGTGGTTTTCAGGCATGTGCGTTCATGCACATTTGTGGGCCAACAGCTTAACCTTGGTTGGTATTTTGGTTGGAATTTAACCCTAGAACAAATTTTAGGTTTTACCCAAAATTTAGCCCAATGATTAGAAGAGCCTTGGGGGTGTTTAAAATTTAAATTTTAACCCAACCATTGCACTAGGTCTTACAACATCAAACAAACTTTAATACGAACCTCACATCAAGAGCATCATTAAAAAATTCAAAAGAAAATTAAAAGTAAAAAAGTAAAAAGATCTAAAAGTTTGACGAGAGAAGAGTAATTGTACACGTGTGTGCAAAGAGGGAGAGAAAATTTATACGTACTTGAGATGTCACGATATCAACATTCCAAACAAAAGAGGGTTGTCGAACGCTGAGAACTTCAACCCTAAAATAGCTTCTATGTGAAGCAAGTGGTAGGGCAAGAAATATGAGGTCCAAAAAAAGATGGTCATTAACGCCAAGGGTGAAGTGGGTTTTACCTTAGCAAGAATTCAAGACCAAGATTGGTCTTGAGATTTTAGAGACCCTTCCAAATAGGGGTCCTATGCCCGTGGCACTACTTGAATACCCTCAAGGTCAGCTCTATCCAAGACTTTGGTCCATTTTATTATAGGACATTGTTCAATATGTGTATGTGTAAGACAATGCCCAAAAATTAGGCTTAGGACAGCGTTCGATATGTGCATGTGGACAATGCCCAAAAATTAGGCTTTGCAACGACCACGTCCACACAAATGATACATAAAGCAATTCATATGAGTGCAAAGAATTCACCAATAACTTACAAATGCACTTACCTCCAGAGAGAAAAGAGAAAGTAACAAGTACCCACCTCAATTACAACCACATGCAATCACTTTTGGACTGTCACCGATGTACGTAAGAAAATGATCATACATTATACGTGTTCGTATAGCCTAAACTTCTCTGTATATAAATGCCGTAGGCATGTTACGCATGAATTTCTAAGAATAATTACAAGGATGCCGGCAGTATGGACAAAAATGGGGGAAGAGGTTTATGAAATGTGCATTATTTGTGGGGAACTGGTTATGAGAGAAAGATATGACCCTAAAGTTCCATAGTTAAATGCCTCTCACATTAGATAGCCCTGATGTATGTTATTACCCAAGATATGTGATTCACTAGCGGTAAGAATCAAATCAAAGATGTGTCATGTGAAATATGGGCCTAAAATTTGTCTCCAACCATTGAGTCACCCCATGGTGGTTGACGTATGTTATTATTGACACCGTATTGGTTGGCTTCCCACATCCCTCGTAGTCACGCATGTAGAGGATAAAAACTTGTTATGGGTTGGACTTCAACGAAACTCGGATGAAGGCGTGTAAGTAACCAAATTCATGAAGTAAAAGTAAATACATGATGTTCGATAATTACAAATTTCCGTCCAAATTCATTGGACTGAAAGAGGTTTCATTTGTTAACCAAATTCATTTGGTTGGATCAAAAGAGTTCTGTTTTGGAAATCAATGAATAAAATTCATTTTTAACTAAATCATACATACTTTAATTTGATTTGTAAATTTGATAAATTTATTAATATTCTCGCTAGAAGCATGTTAAGTGATAGTTAAATTGGTATCATTGTATTTATAGTGCTTTTTGAAAATTGTTATTGGCACTTGAAAATTTTATTTTGCACTTCTCATAAGTGTTTTTTTTTTTTAATATAGAAAGTTTACAATGCAAATTGAGAATTTTATAGTGCTAATAACAATTCTCTACTTTTTTTTGTTGGAAAATTAGATGCTTTATTTTTATTTTTTTTAGTACATCGATATTTTTACATTAAAAGTAGGAGGAGTTCGGTTAAGCCACACAATGAGCAGTCTAGTTTGGTATCGATTTTTTCATTTACGATATTTAAACCTAAGACCTCTCACTTCCAAGTGAAGAGGAATACCATCAGACCGTAGTACTGAGTGGCAATTAGATGCTTTATTAAAAACACCATAAAATCATACAATGGAAGACCAATCCAAAGAAAGAATTTTCAATGTGCCTGGAATATAAGGTGGTACACCACATGTCACAATACAAGTGGTGAGATATTTGTGTTAAAAAATTAACAAATTTAAATTTAAAACTTCTCTCTATTTATATAATGACACGTGGTGACCTGTATTCTAAACACAATGAAAAATTTCTCTAATCTAAAACTCAATGTAATTATCGAGAAAAAAAGCTACTATTTTGTTTAGGGAACTGTTATAGCACTCCAAAAATCTCATTCTACATTCCTTACAAATGTATTTTTCTTTCTAATTATAGAAAGTTTGGAGTGCCAAATGAGATTTTAGGAGTGCTAATAACAATTCCTTTGTTTATAGTAGGAAAGAAATATCAACAACAAAAATATGGAAAATATTATCTACATTGTATATTAATAATAATGCTATTTTGTTCATTATTTTATTAAAAAATGATTTAAAACCTACATTCAAATTAGAATATTGATTTCTTTAACCAAATCGTATACAATTTTGGATAACCACCCAATCTTTAAGAGTGATTCTAAGTTAATCATAATATTTTAAAACATTCTAAATAACTTTCTAACATTTTGAAAAATATATAATTGTTAGGTTCACTATCATTAAGTGATGATGTAGACAATTAGTTGTTGGAGTTTAGATTGTTATTAGTTATCTTGCGGGCCAATGATTAGTTACTTGCCCATTAAGTATTTGTTTTTGTCTAGGATTTGTTTTAGGGTTTTAGTCTTCTTTCTCTATATAAAGGCCTCTTTGTATTTGGTATTTTTTATCAATCAATAAACATGGTTTTTCCGGTATAAAATTCAACTTGGTATCAAGAGCAAGGTCATTATCTCGGGAACCACCGTGCTGTCCACCTAATTAGCCCACCACCGTACTAGATCACTCCACACCGCTGCATCTATATGGACCCCTCCGACTGCAACCTACTTGCACCGGTTTGAATTTGTACCTACTTGAAACGCTGCAACCATCGCAGCCACGTTGATGAACTGGATTACCGACACACCACTTCACCGTACTCACAATCTTTGATTTTGCATCTTTGCACCTGCATCAGTCTGCATCTACATCAATATACATAACCAGATAAAACTCGTTTGTTCAAGTCGCCTGCTTGCTATTAGGTATCTTGTTCCTTAGTGTTGTCATGGCATCTGCAAAGGATGATTCCTTACAAGTTATCGGTGTGAAATTGAATGAAAATAATGTGTATTGGGCATATGTGATGAAGAATTTTTTTATTGGAAAAGGTTTGTGGGGCTATGTTTCTGGAATGATTTCTATTCCAAATAACCCCAAAGATGAGAAACATGTTGAATTGTTAGCTGCATGGGAGATGAATAATTCGAAGATTATTACTTGGATTAATAATTCTGTTGATTTGACTATTGGAATGCAACTTGCTAAGTTTTCAACGTCTAAGGAAGTTTGAGATCACTTGGCAAAGTTGTATACCAAGGCCAATTTTGCTAAGAGGTGTCAATTAGAAATAAAGATTCGTGCAATCCACTAGGGTGATAAGAGTATTCAAGTTTTTTATAATGAAATGACCAATCTTTGGGACCAACTTGCATTGATTGAGCCTAAAGAACTTGGCATTATCGAGCTCTATTGTCAATATAAAGAAGAACAACGTCTTGTTCAGTCTCTAATGCCTCTGCGGGATGAGTTCAAGAGACTCCATACCTCCATCCTTCATCGAACTCCTCTTCCATCTGTTGATTATGTTCTTAATGAGTTATAAGCCGAAGAAGTTCGTGTGCAGTCGCATAGGCTATCTTCATCTTTGTCAAACACTTCAGCATTGGCTGTGGCAAGATCTTGTATTAGAATTAGGGTTGCTATAGATGATTGTTCTTATTGGAAAGGGAAAGGGCATTGGAAATCCTAATGTCCGAAGAGATCTCAGCAACATGAATTTCCACAGAAGTCACCACTTGGAACAACAGCAGCTTCTGTTTTGCATATTGCAACTAATTCAAAATCTGAATCTAGGAAAGATGATTGGACATGGTAGCTTGAAGTCGGCATTGACATTGGCATTAGCACTGGAATTTGGAGTCTTGCATCCACATCTACTTTGGCAAACTCATGTCTGTGTTCCGCCATGAGTTTGACCGGGGGGTGTTGGAGTTTAGATTGTTATTAGTTATCTTGCAGGCCAAGGATTAGTTACTTGCCCATTAAGTATTTATTTTTGTCTAGGATTTGTTTTAGGGTTTTAGTCTAAGGTTTGCTTTAGTCTTTCTCTATATAAAGGCCTTTTTGTATTTGGTATTTTTATCAATCAATAAACATGGTTTTTCCGGTATAAAATTCAACTTTAGTAAAACCATGTTTTACTCTTAGCCATCTATGAAGTTTTGAATCTCCCGATTGACATAGTTTAACTACATAAATTTACAGCTTAATTTGGCTAAAAGGGGTTGATTTGATGAATTATAGCTCTAAGCTTTGAATCCCCCGATATCCATCTCTTTCTCCCCTCTTCCACGTGTCAGCACATAAGTTGCAGTTCATGGAATGCCCAATATACCGTCTTACACATTATCACTGTCTAAAATATTATCTTCATTGACTCTCTTCCTTTCTCCTTCTACCCCTATGTGGCATATAGTGGTGTGGAGCCCATAGCTGGACCTTTGCTTTGCTGGATTCAAGCTCTCCATTGTTGGTCTTTTATGGGGCTTGTCTGCTGAAGAGAGAGAGAGAGAAGGAGCGAGTTTTCATTTTTTTTTTCACTTTTGCCCAATTTTTTCCTCCTCAAAGATTCTTCCTTTTAGAATACTCCCGTTCACTTTCTCCACTTGTTCAACAATCTCATCATCTTCCACATTCTTTATTTAAATACATAAACCAAAATTCTGCTCCTTGTGTTTGATTTTATGGATCCACAGATCTAATGGTTCCGTACCCACAGGAGCTTCTACTCTCTTCAAGATCTTCCTCCACTTCAGCTGTAGCAAAAAGCTGGTTTCAACAAGCAGAAGCAATCAAATTAGGAATTGGGTAAGTCTCCTTTTGCCTTCTAGGTCCTGATATTTGAGAAAGAAAGGTGCTTTTTGTATTCTGATTATTTGGGTGCTTTTGGAATTTGTGAAAACTGAAGATTCATTTTTAGCAATGTGAAGATGTAGACCTTCTGGAATTTCAAATGGCTTGACCAAGCTCTTTGTTGACAAAAAAAAAGGGACCTTTTTTTCAAACCTCCCATTGAGTTTTATTGATTTTTTCTCAATAAACCAGCGGCTTTTGTGGATGGATATTTTGTTTTAAATGGAAACCCAGATGGGTTTTTTGGAATATTGAGTCCTAACTCCTAATTTCTCTGTTTTGTGCAATCCCCAACTGAAATTAACTGTAAAGGTGGCTGCTTTATGTTGTTTTCTTGATCTGTTGGGTCCTGATTGTTCAGCTCTGATTGAATGAAAGAAACACAGTTTCAATTTGTGCAGTTATTGACTTGTTCTGTGGATGTGTTTTGCAGTGTATAGTGGCTCAGCTGAGAAATAAGGGCAATACTAGCTGTTCTGGGTTGGAATTTGTGTTTTTAAAAAGTTATTCTTACATGTGGAGGTTTTGGAGGGTTGTTTGGATGAGATGAGGGATGTTATCAGAGTTGATGAACTACTTGAAGTTCTGTTTTCGGCCGAGGTCGAATCGGTACGTTCATACCGGTGCCGATTCTGGGGGTCGCCAAGACGGGCTCCTGTGGTACAAAGACACGGGCCAGCACATAAATGGTGATTTCTCAATGGCTGTAGTTCAGGCTAACAATTTACTTGAGGATCAAAGTCAGCTTGAATCGGGTAGTTTGAGCACACATGAATCTGGCCCCTATGGTACTTTTGTTGGTGTTTATGACGGCCATGGGGGGCCGGAGACGTCACGCTATATCAATGATCACCTCTTTCAACATCTCAAGAGTAAGTGAGTTTAGCTTTTCTAATGAGATTTGGAACATTTTGGAATTCCTTCAGAAAGCTTTGTTGGCCTTGTTGCTTTTGGTTTGAAATTCTGTATGGCCTTTATATTGGTGAGGAATTTGAGGGGAAGAAATTCACAATATAGGGCATGATTTAGCGATTTGGTGCATTAATTTGGATTTGGAACCTTGTTGAATTGTAAAGAAGAGCACCTTGTGAATGCAGTTTTTATTATGTTTTTAGAGTTAAAAATTACGAGTCGCCCTTAATTAAGTTGAGTATGTGCCATAAAGGCAGGTTCAAGTGAAGGATTTTGCATATCAGCATCTAATGGTATAGTGCACGGAATACGAACTTTACATTTCAATTATTGCATTTGGGCTTTAGATTTTGTAGACAAACTTCCTGTTGTAAATTTTGAGTTTCTGTGTAATATGCAGGATTTAGTTCGGAGCAGCAGTCAATGTCTGTGGATGTAATACGAAAAGCATTTCAAGCAACAGAAGAGGGTTTTCTTAACGTAGTTACTAGGCAGTGGCCTATGAAACCACAGATTGCAGCAGTAGGATCGTGCTGCCTTGTCGGTGTTATTTGTAATGAAACTCTTTATATCGCCAACTGTGGTGATTCCCGTGCTGTTTTGGGGAGAATAGTGAAGGCAACAGGGGAGGTGCTCTCTATTCAGTTGTCACAAGAGCACAATGCCTGTATAGAATCTGTGAGACAGGAGCTGCAGTCTTTGCACCCTGATGATCCACATATCGTTGTTTTGAAGCATAATGTATGGCGTGTGAAAGGCCTAATACAGGTAACTCTTTTACAGTATCAGGAAATGGTTAATGATATCAGCTCTTTGGAGTTAGACTTTGTTAATAACTTCTCTACTTTCTTTGCATCAAGCCCTAGTGGCTGTAAATACTTGTGTTCAGTGGTAATCAAATAGTCAACAGTGCATGCTGGAAAGTTCCTAATGGCTGTAATTTAACTATACTTCTCCAACTCCGTTCCTCAAAGAGAGTATATTGGTTTCGTTTATGTTTTCCGGATGACTTCATCTATGGTGCGTTGGTTATTTTATAAGTTATATGGGATTATAAGCACGATCAAGTTTTCTTCTCATGCTCTTTCCAAGTTTGTTTTGCTTTCTTGTAATTGCTTAAGCAAGAATGAGGGAAGTCTCACACTAGATCGCGTACTTCACAAAGCTAAAAAATAATCTGGAATTTTTACTGATCTAGATTGCTTTTGGCTATGTGTGAAGGAATAATGAAGTTCACACATTCATGTTTAGGGAAAATATTGTATGGTAGGTATGGTTTCACATCTTAATACTAGTGATAGCTCTGATAGATCATTACTCAAATCTTGATAAATATCAGTCCCTGGAGGAACAAGATGTGTGATCACATATAGGAGGCATCTTATCATATATGAAGACAAACTCCGTGGACAATATTTGGTTATTTTCAGTTTTCGAATGTTACACAATAGATGATTTGACTTGATACAGCTTATCATTTCTATGATGTGAAACTGATTTGGTAATCTTATATCTTGCAGATATCTAGATCTATTGGTGATGTGTATTTGAAAAAGGCTGAATTTAACAGGGAGCCTTTGTATTCCAAGTTTCGTCTTCGGGACCCTATCAAAAGACCAATTTTGAGCGCTGATCCAGCAATTTCAGTGATCCAATTGCAGCCACACGATCAATTTATTATATTTGCATCTGATGGGCTATGGGAACACCTCACCAATCAGGAAGCAGTGGACATAGTTCAAAAACATCCACGAAGTGTAAGATTTATTGTTGAATAGTATACTGGTACTCTAACGATAAAGTGATTATATTTCTTAAAAAAGATTTAACTATTCTTATGTTGGAAAGTAGAATCAGGGAGCAGTTGACATGTTAAACTTATTGCTAGTGTAAGCCTCGTATCTCCATATTTTGTTTTGCTAAAGAGAGACAATATTGGGGAAGAAAATAATTTTCCACCACACAAACCTACCTGGTATCCCAAATAGAACTTTGGTTCACAAAAAGTAAAGTTGGTATTTTAAGATCATAGGATTGCCTTGTAAGTCTGGGTCTAGGATGGTTGTTGCTTCGTTGTTTGGCTTTAGCCTCCACATAAAAGGAGAAAAGGATTGCCTTTATAAGTCCCTGTTAGCATGAAGTTACGTCTTTCTGCAAGTTATCAAAATTCTAAGGTGTTTGGTACGTTGAATTGAATGAAAGCTGGTTTGTGTATTGAATGTGTGTGCATTCCAAAATTTGCACATGTATCAGTTGACAGTAGGATCTATCTATCAGAGTGGAGCCAGCTCCCTCAGCTGATTATATGGAGAAATGACTTGTGAGATACTTGAAATGATCCTCTATGGAGTCATTGTTTCAGATTTCGTTAAGCCCATGGTTTTGTAGGATTTGGTTCAAACTGCTTTTAGATATCATGCTGCAGGCGGTGCATATTGATAGAGTAGAGCAATCAACTGGGTTCTAGAAACCCAAATTTTCGGACATTTTAGCTGCATTGGTTCTTGTACTTTTAGACAGAATATCACTCTATAATGTGCATAGTCGATCAAAATCAACATTTTCCATTGTGCCTCTTGTCCTTGATGAATAACTGACCTATAAGTTTTAGCTGTTTCATAACTTCGGGTTTGTGGGGGAGAAAGATAAATCCACCTATATTTTAAGTCTGTTTCATTTCTGTATGTCTTGTTGGTCAACCCCTTCTGATTATATGTTGCTCACAAGTCAGTCTTCTATGGAAACTCCTTCCTTTATGGCAGAGAATTTAACTTTTGTTTTCCAACCTCATGCAGGGAAGTGCAAAAAGGCTGGTGAAAACCGCCCTGCAAGAAGCAGCAAAAAAGAGAGAAATGAGGTATTCGGACTTGAAGAAGATTGACCGCGGGGTTCGCCGCCATTTCCATGATGACATAACCGTGATTGTTGTGTTTCTTGACTCGAACCTTGTGAGCAAGGCTAGTTCTGTCAAGGGCCCAAATCTATCGGTGAGAGGAGGTGGAATCAACCTGCCTCCTAACACTCTGGCTCCATACGCCTCGGCAACGGAAGCTGGCAATACCTGATTAAACTGTATCTCTCATGTGTGTTCTGTTGCACCATCATCCTGTGTTAATACTAGGTAGCTTCCGAACCAAGAACATTTCCGACGAGGAGCCGGCCTTCGATTCTTTAATGTACACTGTAACTTTTAACTGGAAATCTAATACTTGCATTTAGCTTCTGTGCCAACAACAAAAAAGGAACTGGGAGAAGACAACAAGGTGACAGTAATCGCAGCTTTATTTTCTTCGCAATGTTCTTATCCTTTCGTCTTTCTTTTTCTCTCTCTTTGATTTCCCTTGGAATTTCAGATCTGTAAATTTGTATGAGATGGCCAATTAAGTTTTTTTGCTTCTCTTTTTATTTATTCATTTTTAGTTTTTAATAATTTATCTTTACTAGTATAAATAGTCGTTATGCATTGATCACTTACTTTATTTTCTACATTGGATAAGAGTACATAATTACTATTGGATAGTGCTAATTACACACTCCCTACTTTTCACATCCCGTTATTCATTTTTTGTCATTGATCTTCTTTAATCGATTCGTTTTAATGGCAAAAAATTAAAAGAATGTGTTAAGAAGTAAAAATAAGTGTGTAAATAGCACTTCCCTTACTGTTTTGGAGTACTAATAACATTTCATCTAAGTTGTAGTCTTTGAATTGCGGCAATTGAGAAACTGCGGTCATGCTTGAGATGCGCAAAACGACTAGATTTAGAGAAGAGGTTGATGGCTAAAACTAATCCCACTAATCATCTTTAAAAACGGAGAGATCGGGATAACATCTATATTAATTCCCTGATTGTACATGAAATCTAGTCCAGTCTAGCCTTCATATCAAACATCGACCATATCTATTCTATATAAAGAGAATGGAAAAGGTGAATAGTGATTTGGTGTCACCATGCTTCAACAAAATATTTAGACAAAAATGCCCCCAAAACAAAAAAAATCAAAGGCATTCCAAAATAAAACATCAAATAAGGTTGGGGTATTTTTGTCATTTTAACAATATTTCGTTAATAATTTACTTTTTGGTGCTTATTTTTTTAATTAGTACCTCAAAATAAATTAACAATAATGTAATTCAATTTCTTTATTTTTAAACACGTTCAAAACATCTTAAGAGGATTGTAGTACTGGTTATAAAAAAGGTTTTTCGCACGTTGATAACAATGTGATTAAATAAGTTATCAAATGATTGTTTTTTTTTTAATAAACGATATTATCTGCATTAAGGAGTAGAGACTTAGCCTCACAATGAGCTAGTGATAATATGATTCAATTAGTTATTTATTAACTATTATTTTCTCTATTTTTAACACATTTAAAACATCTTAAGAGGTGCGTAATGCCAGTTATAAAAAATGTATTTCGCACATGGATAATAATGTGATTAAATTAATTGTCAAATTATTATTTTTTAAATAAAAGATATTATCTACATTAAGAGGGAGGGGCTGGGCTTAGTCTCACAATAGGCTAGCAATAATATAATTCAATCAATTGTTTATTAAATATTATTTTCTCTATTCTTAATGTAAATTCTATAGAGACCGATTTTATTATATGAATTCAGCTGCTTTAATTGGTTTATTATCTTAATGTAAGTTGCGAGTACCACATCGTGATTCAAAAAATGCATTCTGCACGTACATGATCGGGTGCATGAAATCTAGTTATTAATAACGTGACATAATTGGTACTGCATGCATGGACTAAAAATGAAACTTCATTTAATTTATGAAATTCACAATTTCAGTTTTTTTTATTTATTTTTTATTTTTTATTTTAACAAACGATATTATCTACGGTAGAATGAATGTTGTAGGCTTAGCTTCACAATGGATTAATAATAATGTGGTTTAAATTTGTTTTTAATATATAAGGTCCCTAACTTAAATTCAAGGAAGAAAATATCGGTAATATCGGAAATATCGGTAGTCCGAAAACACGGAAATATCGATGGAAATATCGGGATAATATCGATATCGATAAAAATTACATGGAAACCACGGAAATTGTAAGAAAAACTTAGAAATTTTTATTGAAACTTTGCAGGATGTTTATTTAGTCAATTATCTATTAGTTTATCACAAAAAATTAGAATGAAATGCATTGCATGATGGATTTAACTGATTTAAGTTGATTATATAGCGAGCTGTCAAATATTGTGAGTGTAGAAAATATGTAGTAATTAATGAAAGAAGTTTAAACACACCATAATCATTTATATATAATGAATTAGTACAATATTTTACACTTTATACATTGCATGGTAAGATACATGAGTGACTAAGTACCACATAGAGTTCCTATGAGGTTCAAAATTTTCACTATCTTCATCATCTCTATGTGTAGAGTAAGTGTATTGTGAAGAGTAGTCAGCAACCATGACAATGACTTTCAAGAACCGAAACCCAAAAGTCAATAGGAAACCGAATACTTCGGTATTTTTCGGGATTTCGGGATTACCAAACAAATGGGATTTGGAAACCAATCCCATATCGAAAATTTCGGTATTTTTCGGGATGGTTTTGGTTTGGGACTTTTTCGGTTTGGTTTGGGATTTTTGAGAATTTTTTCCAACCATACATGTAAGTGACCAAATAAAAAATAGAAAAATTAAAAACCACATGCCATTGACTAAGTAATTAATTGACACAATTTAAAATATAATACCACAAAAAATTTGGAATATGTGCAAATTTGTTTCTTGCAAAAAGAATTCAAAACAAAACCATATATATAAATAGTTTAGCATGTTTTCACAAAAACGTAAGTGGTATAGTGGTCAAGGCGCTGAAGGAGTTAGATGGGAGGAGTTCGAATCCCTTTATGTGCATGTTTGAGACTTTTCAGAAATTTTCAAATATTTTTAGGTTCATCTCGTGATATTATCTATAATATCGCGATACTATCGATATTTTCGCGATAATATCGATATTATTGCGATATTATAGCGATAATTAAAGAAATACTCGCGAAATATCGTTATATGAAAAAAACGATAATATCGGCGAAATCGCCGATATTATCGATATTTTCATCTATGCTTAAATTCACAATTTCAATTAGATCTCACTAAAAGCAAAATGTAGAAGGGCATGAATGCAAGAGGATTTTTAGTATACTCTGCATACGAGTCAGTACATCAGATATTGGAATACAAGTGGAGTGACATTAAACATATCACCTCTTCACTTATATTATAACATATAATGTACCATTTTGTGTTTTGAGTACACTAAAAAAATCTCTTTATACAGTTTAATGCGAAACATGATGAAAGTATCCGTGCCTACTATGTACTTGTGATTGGTCGCTTTCATCATTAAACTGTAATAAAACCATAATCTGCACTGCAGTCTCTGAGAGGTTTTGCTTGTAGCTGTAGCGCTATGACTTGTACAAATAATGTGCTATAGACACATTATTTCTATCTTTTGTACATTTTTTTTAATTTTTGATTTTCGAATAAAAAATATTGAAAATAACTAAAATACAAAAATTAACAAAATGTGTTTCTAGTAAAAAAATGTGTGGATAGCAACTGACACACCCCGACCCGGAATGTCTACTAGGACTCCGAATTGAGCTGTGCTGGCCATCACCTGGAAGGTGACGAAGCCATAAAGTGTGATGATGTGGAAATATTGTGACTAAGTTTAAACCTAAAAGTGCCTAAATACCAAAGTGCACTGGTGAGCGGGAATGAACCCACTTCACACATGATGTTAGAGTATAAGCAGGTACAGAAGAGTGAATTAAGAATCGTACCCTCGAATAATCTTCAATACTAAGAATCGCCACGATTCCTCAACGATAAGAAAACTCAACTAAGAAGACCTGGGGGGTGAAGACAAGACAAAGGTGAGTGGCCCAGTAATTAAAATTTTAATAGAAATTATATAAATTGTTATAATCCCTCGCTACGACACCTGTATAATTTCCAGATTTAGAATATAAAAATATACATTTTTATATACATATATTTATTCAAGTCATGCTTCACATATTTAATCATATGTTAACTTATCGCATATTCATCACGTCTACTAGCTCATCACGTATTCACCACATATGGTAGCTCATCACATATATTCATTATATATACTAGCATGTAAGTCGGAGTCACCTCTAGTGACCTATACGACAGATTCATATCTCATCACATATCTCATCAATCATGGCTAGCATATAAGTCAGAGTCACCTTTAGTGACCTATACGACATATTGATATCTCCTCACATATCTCATTAGTTATGGCTAGCATATAATAGTCGGAGTCACCTCTAGTGACCTATACGACATATTCATATCTCATCACATAGCTCATCAATTATCTGATACCGTATACTTACTTGAGTTTACCTAAACTTACTTGAACTTACCTGAACTTACATGTGTGTCCTGCATTCACCTTTGCACTTCAGAGCGTTCACAACACCACAATTATATATATATATATATATGCAACCAATTCAACTCATCGTTTATGTATTATTCAATAGGCATGGCATTTTTAAAGCATAATTCATATAATTGCATTTTTTGGGAAAAACATCAAGTGTATACATATATACTTAAAACCAAAAGTCCACACACATTGCTCAATTCCTTAAACAAGGCTATGGTCTCAACTATTTAATCTCATTTCTTATATGGTTGCATCTAACGTCTCGTTAGACTGCCTACGTACCCTAAACAGGGATCAAGCCATTCATAGTTCGCAACAATCATTTATAGTAATACGCATATGGATAGTCACAATGAAATCTAACTCAACCATCTCATAGTATTTTATAACATATAAATATATATATATATATATGTATATATAAATATATAAATATATATATATATGTATATATAAATATATAAATATATATATATATATATATATATATATGTCATGGCATAAGTTCTCAGTTTTATTTAAAAGCATTTATAGAATTATCAATCATGAAACATAAGATGAGCAAGGAAAGATCCACTCACCTGGAGTCCGCACTACAACTTCCTAGCACGAACATCGAGGCGTCATAAACGATCGGCGCCTGTGACCAATTATCAAACCATATCTCAGAATTCTCATTGATACAATACATAACTTACATCGTACATAAGTCTACGCAATTCCGTCCAAAAGATCTACAAATCAAATCTCTGATTCGTAACTTTCAAGGATCCACGTTATGCTTTTAGAATAACAAACTAAAGTTTTGGAACGATCCAACGGTCAGATCTCCACCAATTGCCAAAACCAAGTGGTGGTTAACATTTTATTTTATGAACTTACAAATCCAATTCGAGGAGATCCACACGTCGGATTTCCAATCCGTAAGTTCCTATATTCCTTAAATATTATGAATAATAACCTATTAAAGTTTGATAACGATCCAACGGTCAGATCGTCAATTCACATAATGGCCTATTAACGTATCTTAGAGAATTTTGGTTCTAACAATCAATCTACGTCATTCAATTCTCAAAAATGAATTCAACGAATCTTATATAGCCTAAAAATAGCATTGGCGGCCCTCGGGCCACGCACCGCCACACTCGCCGTCCAAACTCGCCGGAAAAATCAACTATTTCTAAAAATTACCAAAATTTGTAGATTTGAAGATCTCAATGAGTAGAACAACTTTCATACCTGTGACCAAGGCCAATTTGGCCTGGAAAGGCTCCAATTTCATCAAAACCCGTCAAAACCCTAGAAATGGGTGTGTTTCAATTTGACCTCCAAACGTGTTCCGATGCCTCCACCACTCTTGGGCTTTGTTCCTGGGTTCAAGGGGGGGGGGGGGGCTAATGGTAGTGGTAATTGAAGGAAGACGTTTCACAAGTGGTGGATTTCGAGCAATGTTCCCCCACGGCACCCACTTTCGGTTTTTGAATAAATTACCACCAAATTCCTTCTAATTTTAAATGGGAAAGGAAGAGGGAATGCTAGGAAGTTGTTTCTAGGTGGTGGTTTGCTTTGATTTTCTGGAAAAATACCAGAAAAATGACGGAATCTCCCCGGGTCGCGCGGGTCAACCTGTTTCTTCTTCTTCATCATCTCTCATTTCCTCTCCTTTCCTTCTTTCTAATTGGCCATCATCTCCTTCTCTCTTCTCCTGATTCGTTGGACTCTTTCTACTGTCCCTCATGTTCTCTTCCTCTCTCTTTTCTCCGATTGGGCAGTTCTACCCATTCCATTTTCTCTTTTTTTTTTTCTTTTCTTTTCCCCCTTTCCCGTCACATACACACACACTCCCACTCACACAAAGACACTTGTCCTCATAATTACTATGCTATAATATAATATAATTAGAAAGGTTATTTTTTCAAAATACTTTCGGTTCGTCATTCCAAATTCACTTCTGCTGGTGCATACTCGATCGTATCGTCGATTACCTCAAGAATACGCTAAAATAATATTTAGTACAGCTCACAATTCGCTAGTCAATGAAAGTCAAAACCTTCGTCTCTAGGTTGTTTTCGTAATTTCACATTTTAAAATTTAAAAATTAATAAAATCTGGGACAGGTTGTCACAGCAGCGCCCAAACAAAGATACATCTATCATGCTTCATCCAAATAATACATCAAATCTAATAAAATTCTAATAAGGTCCTACAAGAATTTTGAAAATTAAATTATGAGAAAAATGGAAGTTGAGAATTATGAGGTGAGAGAGGGAGAGTTTTAACTCTCACCTGTCACTTGTCAGACACTATCAGGGCATTATTCCTGCACCACCTCCAATACACACACAAAAAACACTTAATTAGTTTGACCTAATCACCAATTAATTATTTTAATGGTGTACTTTAATCTAACCCTAGACAGAGGCACAACACTCAATGCCACTATTCCTAATGTCCTTTTGGATTGACCTATCCATCAAATGAAGTAGGATTTTTCCATCTTCTTTCATCCTCTCATCTTACATTCTCTACTTTGTCTTTCTCTTTCTATAAAAAAAAATTAATATAAGATGTTGATGTGGTTTAACCGTGACCGTTCAAATAAGAGAGGAGGGAAGGAGGGGAAAAAGAGAGGAGATAATCCTACTCCCTCTGAAATTGTGGAAGTCAGATTTCAAAACATTTCCTTTAAAAACAAAGAAGACGACGAGAAACCAATGCATGGAGCACTAGTTTGATGCCTAAATTTGGATCGATTGGGGCGACTGAGAGAATCGAAAGAGATATGAAAACAAAGAGAGAGTGACATATGGCTTATTGCGCTAGTTGGTTGCTGCCAATTGTGTTATGAACATACTACTTCTTGAATTTATACCTTTTTATTGAAAAGCGACGATATAGGATTTCATTGATTAAAAAGGCAGTGTACAAAATAAGTAAACAGAGAGAGGTGATGTGGTAGAAACTAACACACAAATTAAACTCATAAATTATGCAATCGTAGTACGAGAAAGTAGGGATCATTCTATTTTGGGGATTAGAAGGGATGCTAACCAACACAAATTAAACTTAATAAACTAAAAGTTAAGTTAAACTAACAACAAAACAATGACTAGGGGGATTTTGGACGAATTTAATTAAAACAAAAGTAAATGGCAACAAGTAAATTAAGTTGTGAATGAAATATGGATGAAAGGATAGCTAAAGGATTCTTCTCCACACATGAATCATATGCATACAAATCGATTTCCAATTATTCTTCCTATAAACCATGAATGACAATGCCCCAAATTAACTGTGAATAGTACTAATTAACTCCCTAAGTTCATTGAATTGGACTCAGCGACGCAACCAAATTGTTCTTTTCAAGTTCCCTAACGATGAAAAGCATGATAGAGATACATCTCAAAGATCATTAAGTTCTGTGAAAATCATAAGCATTGACAAAACATTCATAACTATGAAAAGCATGATACTCTAGCCAAGAATTTATTTAACTCAATCATGACTAGTGATTTTTACAACTTACAAATATAAGTTCATACCAATTAGGTGAAATTCCCTTACATTCTAGCATCAAATCCCTGCATGCAAACTAAGTGTGCACCCTTAATAAACATACTAGAATAAGTTCTCTATAAAGCAAATAAGTAAATCGCATTCATGTCTTATGAAACAATAACTGGATGTAATCAATCTATATAAAACATATGATCATGGCTTCGAATTCACTTTTAGCTAAAAAGAAACTTAGTTACACATGTTCATCATAACTGAAAAGCAATCTAAAATAAACATTGAAACTTAAAACAAAGAGAGAAAGAACTCTGAAAACTCCAGCAACTTCAATGGATGAATGGCAAGTGCAACACACCCTAAATTGCTGCATGAATTTCATATATATATATATATATATATATATATATATATATATATATATAGGGGAAACGGCTGAATCCAAGGAGGAAAAGGTTTTGGCGTTTTGAATTACTTTAGAACTCTAAGAATCAGGTGGAGAGTGATAAGATAAGATAATATAATATTCTTCTCCAACTAGGATTCTTCTTTCTTGTGTAATTCCTTGCCTTCTAAGCCTCAACTTTAATTTCTCCATATTTTTGCACATGTCTAACGCCTTTTAAACACCAAAAACGTCCAGCCCATATGCCATCCACGCCTGTTATCCAATCCAAATCCAAAACTGCTCCAAATTGCTCCATTTTGCTATTTATTATCATCTTTACCAACTGGACCTCAATAATAGGAAAATAACTTAAATTACTACAATAAATGGAAATTAACTAAGTAAATGCAAAGAAATAAGATAACAAAGTTGCATAAATATGCTCATATCAAGAGGAGGGAGACCTCCCCTCACCAACAGTTAACAACCATTACATTCCAAAACAAGAAGATCAACCATGAGATCCGGTGGTTCCTCGAACGAAGATCAGAGAGTTTCGCAGTGTGGGGAGAATTTTGCAAGGTGGTGGGCCATCTCGTTGGCCTGTCATCGAACATGGGCAGAAAAACCTCCAATGATTGTAGACAACAGAACTTTAGCATCTATAATAATAGGACCAATGATTGATCTATTGATTAAAGACTCACGTAAAGCCATCATAATCTGAAGGCCATCACTCTCTAAAACGGAATTTTGGTATCCGCTTTCAATACACAATGACATACCCTCCCTAGCCGACAAAGCCTCAATATGTGCCGGGGAGTGCACATCATCAAAGCGAGCCACTCGAGCTGCAACAAAAACCCCATAACAATTACTAACGATGATTCCAACACCGCCACACTTGGAAGAACAATCCCATGACCTATCCACATTCACCTTAAGCTTCCCCGCAGGTGGATGCATCCAACTGGCAGTCACTAGACAAGTAGTGGAAGAAGTGTCAAACTGATCCTTGACGAACTCTGCTAACCAACTGAGAGCCTTTGTTGCCACCGTCCCAGGGTGTTTCATGTTCCCCCTCCATAAGCGGTTGTTACGAGCACTCTAGGTTGCCCACCAAAGTATCAGGCAGATCTCGAAGTCAGATTGCTCAAGAGAGGTAGTCAAGAATAGAGCCCAATCCTCTATTGAGCCAATGTTCAATCCCCTAGGGTGCAGACCTAGCTGGGAAGCCATCTAAACATAAGTAACAAATGGGTAATCTTGCAACACGTGGATAAATGATTCCCCAAAAAAACCCACAAAGAACACAAGACTTTTCCACCCCCAAATGTCTTTTAACCAAAGCTTGACGGGTGGGGAAGATGCTCCTGTAGGCGCACCAAGCAAAGATCTTCACCTTAGGGGGGATACAAACATCCTAAATTGACCTCCAAATTAGCAAAGAGAGTTGGTTCCAGTGAAGGGCGAAGCCATACCAAAGTCATCCAATACCCACCCTAAAGCGATATGATACCTACTTTTAACCGAGAATGCGCCATTTTTGTTGAAAAGCCAAATTAAGCAGTTAGAGGGACGATGGGTACTGAGGGGCAATGAACGGATGCAGTCAACCTCCTCCGTCGAGCAAATCGACTGAATGAGAGGCAAGTTTGAATGGTGATGATTTTCCTCGATCAGCTCTTAGACAAAAACCAAATCACAACTAGTCAGCTTAGGAGAGAAGATGTGGAAGGTGGAAGGCATGGGGATCCATTTATCCTCCCATATATGAATTAATTCTCCCAACCCCACCTGTCATTTGGAACCCCAAGTCAAGATAGTTCTTGCAGCACACATGCTCTTCCAATAGTACGAACCACTGGGATTAACCGGGGCCTCAAGAAAGGAAGATAAATGGTGACATTTAGCTTTGAAAACCTTCGCCACAAGGGAGTTCAGGTCATAAATGAGACGCCACCCCTGCTTTGCCAACAAAGCCAAGTTAAAGGCGTGCATATTACGGAAACTTAAACCTTTCTCACATTTTGGGGTCAAAGACTCTCCCAATTCAACTAGTGCACTTTCCTCCCATCATCCGAGCCATTCCACAAGAATTTAGCAACCATCCGATTCAGATCATCACAAAGGTATTTTCGTAGGAGGTTATAACATACAAGGGAATAGTCTGCGCGACAACCTTGATCAGCAGTTCCCGGCCAGCAGCACTAAGCAGTTTTTCCCGCCAACTCTGGAAGCGCTTCCACAATCGTTCCTTGATGTAGGCGAAACATTCCCCCTTGTTTCTCCCAACTAGAGTTGGCATACCAAGGTATTTTTCATGTCTCTCCACCCTCGTAACCCCTAATTGCAATGTCAGCGCACCTTGATCCCATCGCTTGCAAGTTTACCATCTGACTCAATACTCTTTCATATTCAGCCAAAATATCACAAACCTGGCCGTATTCAACCGAGGTGGCCCGGAAAAAAAAAAAACCATCGTCTACAAATCACAGGTGGTTTATGGATGGAGCACCACCACCAATAGAGACTCCTTGTAATTTACCATCCTTTTTCCTTTCTAGCAATTAAATCCAAGAGACCTTCGACACAAAAGAGGAAGAGATATGGAGACAATGGGTCCCTTTGGCAGAGACCACGCGTAGGATGTAAATATCCCCAGGGAGAGCCGTTGATCAGAAAGGAATAGGTAACAGAGGACATGCAACACATCAACTGACATACCCCGACCTAAATCAAGGCATGCTGGCCGTCAACGTCGGCACACTAAGGGGGATGGATTGTAACATCCCACATCGCCCAGGGGAGTGGATCCTGTATGCCTTATATGTATATTCTTATCTCTACCTAGCACGAGGCCTTTTGGGAGCTCACTGGTTTCGGGTTCCATCGGAACTCCAAAGTTAAGCGAGTTCATGCGAGAGCAATCCCATGATGGGTGACCCACTGGGAAGTTCTCGTGTGAGTTCCCAGAAACAAAACCGTGAGGGCGTGGTCGAGCCCAAAGCGGACAATATCATGCTACAGTGGAGTCGAGCCCAGGATGTGGTGGGGACCCGGGCCGGGATGTGACATCAGCAGCTCGATCCAGTTACGGAGGAAGCCCAATTTCTTAGGACCGTAGCCAGGTAACTCCATTCGATTCTATCATAGGCTTTACTCATATCAAGTTTAAGCACAATAAAACCCTTCTTCCCCCGTCTACGCTTAGCCATAAAATTAGAGATTTCATTCGTTAAGATAACGTTGTCTAAAATTAAGTGCCCAGGTACAAAAGCACTTTGGTGGTGGGAGATCATATTTGGCATAATCAATTTCAAGCGATTAGTCAACACCTTAGACACGATCTTATAAAGGATGTTGCATAAGCTTATAGGTCTAAAGTGAACCATTTCTTTAGGGCTACCATCCTTCGGAATAAGCGCCACATGTGTGAAATTAACCTTCCTCAACAGTTTCCCCAATGAGAGGACAGACAAGATAGCATCAGTAATATCTTGGCCAATAATACCCCAATACTTTTGAAAGAAAAGGGGTGGCATACCATCAGGGTTGGGGGACTTGGAGGGGTGCATTTGGAACATAGCGGCTTTGACCTCCCCACCCGTAAAAGCCTCGTTTAGAGTATCAAGCATATCCAGCAAGATACGTCTATCCAGAGCATCCAGGATTTCTCCTTCTTCCATAGAGCATTGTGAAGTAGCTTAGAACCACCCTCTTAATCAGTTTCAATTTGGTCATCAAATTAAATATTGGACTCGATGGTCTTATACGTCAACTCAGTTAAGAACTATGAATTTGAATCCTAGTTTCAATTTCGTTATCAAACTCTATAATTAGATTCGTTAATGCTTTCGAAATCCCAACATAGATAGTAGTACTACTAATCCTAAAGTTAACTCGGTTGAAAATTTTGTTAATGTGCTGCATAGCATGGATGCGAGTCTAAAATTAACGATGCGAGTCACGCATAATCTAATCAAGGTTTAGACCAGATTTATTCATGGAAGTACACTTTTTGGTATAAAAATTCATGAATAAAAAGTGTCAAGTCTTTGATTATTTGGTATAACAAATTAGAGTCAAGGTTTTAGGATGTTTGGAACTCCAGGGGAAACTTTGAGGTAATCCCTAGAATCTCGGCTGTCATTCTCACATGCATCTCCTCTAATTCTTTGGAGTTGTTTTATTATATTCCACAGTCAAATGTTGTGGTGAAATATTAGATTATTAGTGAATAATGTAAGAATATTGTCAACATTTGCCCCCTGAGAAAAAGAATATAGTCAACATTTTCCCCAGAAAAGACAAGAATATTGTAACATTTACCAGAACTAAATTGGAAAAGCCAAACTATTAACCATCCAACTTTTTGACATATCAACTTCTCTTTAGTTTAGTGGTAGTTATTTTCATTTGTTTAGAAAATGTCTTAAGTTTGACTCGTTGATCGAATATGTACATATTTATAGTCGGTTTAATTGCTAATCATCCAATCTGATGTATGTAGAAGGTTAATCGTCAATCCAATTATTACATTATGTTCCGACTAAGTATGAATTCGTAATGTTGAATAGTCATGTAAGTTAGTACTTAAAAAAAAAAAATTAATTGCAAATTATTATAATGTTTTGCAGGTTTTTATTATCGCACGTCACAATGATATGATATATTTCGACCAATCAAATGATGTAGTAAACCATTTGAACAGATGGTGAGAATAATTTAGTTTTGAACCGGTCGTCTTCAATCCAGTAAAATGATGACAACATTTTGATGTGTTCAATCTAATAATTTTTCGTTTATACAACGATATATTTACACTAAGAAATTATGAGAATAATTTAGTTTCGAACTGGTCATCTATGAGATTTGAATGTAATACCTCTTACATGTGAAAAGAAATATCTCAAGTTTCATCTCCTCCTCTCACATTCTTTATTTTATCTTTCTTTTTCTATAAAAATCAATATAAAATATTAACATAACTTAACCATAACTAGAAGGAGAATGAATGAAATGAAACAAAAAAAAGAGAAAGAATCCTACTTCGACCTGCAAAGTTCATGTGGAATTGAGATCTCAGCTGCGGCAGGGTATACTCATTGCACAAATGGTACCACCAGATGGACCAAACAGGAAACTTCTTTTTCTTGATGTCATAACACTTCAAATCCTTGCAAAATCCAAGTGCAATAGACTTCACTTCCAAGGGGTAGATTTGTCTTTCACGGCAAGACAATGACAGTTGAGACTTTCACAACCTAAAATCCTCGTGCATGCTTAATTGAATGGAGCATGATTCTTTCTCCTCCTATTCTCATCTTATTCTTTCTCTTCTTCTCACACTATGCTTTTTAGTCTTAGTATCTTTATAAAAAAATCAATATAAGATATTGATGCGATTTAATTGTAACCATTCAAGTAGGAGAGAGGGAAGTAGAGAGAGATTAGGAGAGGAGAAAATCATCTTCCAAATAGAATTCAGTTTCTATTTGTACCAATTGAAATGTAGTTTTCAACAACCTTTCAAATTTGATCCCTAAACGAGTAAATATTACGAGAGGGTCAAACCTCAAGTGCAAGAGCAAATACTTGACACTCTTAATCTAGCGATAATAATAATTTGAGAAGTGATTTTCACACATTATTTTTAGTTCTTACGTACTCTTATTAATTTGAGCCTTTAATTTTGAGATGGAGGATAATTCGAGTGCAATGACGATGACCACATTCACTCAATTGAGCTACTCGTTGTGTATATTGGATATAAATTAACTTTGAGGGAAGGGATGGACACCAAAGTCCTTCTCTTTCACATTAATGCATATTATACATTGACTACGAGATATTACATATACACCCATTTAACTCTAAACATTTAAGCGCACATATAACTGTTAAATTTATCCATATCTAGTAAATCTACAAATAGGCAACCAATTTCCTCGACCTCTCTCTTTCACATTGTTTAGGTTAATATTTAATGTTGGGCTTTATGTTAGTATGGCCCAAGGATGCCAAGGTAAAATGGAAGCTTGCCCGAAGCCCAATCGACATGCTTAAAGCAAATTGAAGCCACTTCTGCTAAGGCATAGGCCATGTGCTTATGATTGAAGTGATGAGTGACAGAGACCAACTCACTATCAGCCAAAAAGCACTTTCTAGGGGCATGATAAGTAAATAGATGATGACTCACTGCCCTCCTGAAGCCATCAGCTAGAAGCAAAGCTCAGGGGATCGGGCCAAATTGTATATAAAAGGGGAAAGAGCCATCAGAGGCAAAGACACTCAAACAACCAATCAAAGGACATACAAACTCTGCTCTCAAGCTAGTTTGTACCCAGAAAAGCTTAAACTTGTCCAGATTCAGTCCTTTTAGCTATAGTTCCTTTAGAAAAGCTATCTTTTGTCTAGTGTAAAAGCTCTGCTACCTTTCCTTAGTATTGTAGTATCGATTCCTTCATGTAAAACCTGTTTACTTTCCATAATTTTTAGCATACAGCCTCTGTAAACCCAAAGAAAAATGGTTGCAAGAAGTTCAACCTTGCCCGACAAGGTGAAATCTTGTCCGTGTCTCTTTGTTTATACTTTCGTTTAGTAGATCTGACACTTAATGTACTTCCCAACATGTATTCAAGTTATTTTCAACTGTTTTCGACTTAAAAGCCATATTGACTTTCGAATTTGGTTAAGTTATTAAACCTGGTTTCATTAAAAGCGAATTGTGATCAAGGAAGTGGTTGAAAGGGGCTTGAACTTCCTTTGTTTTGGACATACAAGATTATGAACTAAAAGTCCTTGTTTACTAGGCAAGAAAAAGAACTTAATGCAAACTTAACCCATCTGTGACAATCCTTTGATAACAAGAAGTTGGAGTAAATAGGGCGCAAGTAATCAACTTAAATCACACATATTCAACAATATGTTATAATAAGATAACAATGGCACACCTAAATTGTTAGTTTTGATTGCGATCCTCAAGGCCTACACCAAAGGTCTTACAAAGGCACCTTTCAAACTAACTACAAACTCTCCTTGCAACACACCAAGTAGCAAGAGATCGCCCGGCAACCAACCAAGTGCCACCTCTTTGAGGAGATATGTGAGGGAAATCTTTGCTTGAACATAGTTTTGGCATGCCCGGTGGGATCGAAATAGTCTTGTATGCCAAGAAAAAGAAGGAAGGAGCGAACTTTCAGGTGGACAATAGAATACGGGCAACCCTTTTGTCCAACAAGATCAGACATAACAGATCACCCGAAGGATTTTCCATCCCTACAAAGACCTGCTATTTTGGAGAGCCCAACTTCTTCTGAGAAGTCGGTTGGAAAAGTTACAAATGAAGACTTGCAAGCCACCATGGTATAAGTTTTGAGAAGTATGGAAAATATCACCCTGGAGACCAGAGGAGAAGTTAGCATACTCTGTTCTTTAACATGAACTCTGCAGAGAAAGTTGGAGTTAGAGTACTCCACGCCAATAGATGGTTATGCTAGGGAGGTAATCAGGGAAGCAAGCCCTGAGAAAGAGCTAGTGATTCCTCTGTTTCCCTTGCTCGAGGAAAAGAATGATAAGAGGAAGAAAAATGAGGATGTCAGAGTTAGTCAACCAGAGGAAGAAGAGATCCAGGAAACAAGTTTCCCGACCCTCTGCTATTCTCACTAGATAAAATAGGGCATATCAGGCTGGAAGGAAGGAAGTTTGGAATGACTCAACAAGTTGAAGAGTCCAGTGGAAAAGGTGTGCCTACAACTCCAGGCAAACCCCCTTAAAAGCCACCACCGTTGGCTAATAAGGGAGGGGAGGCTAGGTGGAGGCAACCAGAACCACAGAGGGAAGCTTTTTCAAGAAATAAGTATAGCCTGAAGTAGGGACCTTCTTATACCCCCACACAACAATGCATCTAACTAGCAACTTAGAAATGAGTTGGCTGAGCTGAGAATGATGGTGGTCCAGAATGCTCAACCATAAGCTCGCCCGCTGTTCAGAATCACGTATCAGAAGCCCTACCTTGAATACATTGATGAGCATAACCTTTTCCCCTCAACTTCAAGATGCCCGTGTTCCCAACCTTTAGTGGGGAAGATTGTAATATGTCTTCCAGAGACCATATTTTCAAATTTTCCAACTACAGTGTGGCAGTTAAAGACAATCCTAACTACAAGTTGAGATTGTTTTGGAATTCGTTAGTTGGCTTAGCATCTCAGTGGTACTCTCTATTACCCCCTAATTTCATTGACAACTGGGGGCAAATGGAGATAACCTTCCATGAACAGTTCTATAGGGTGGAGCCCAAGATGACCATTAATGATCTAGTGGAGGTGAAACAGTATGAACATGAGTTTACAGAAGACTTAATGATGAGGTTTAGAATGACAAGGATAAGGTGCTAGTTTCTAATCAATCATGCCCAGCTCATAGCCATTGCCCAAAAGGCTCTAAGGCTACCTTTTGAGGAAAAAGTTTTATGATGTACGGTTTAATGAACTTCAAGAGTTGGTGATTACTGCTACCAAGTACGAGAAGTTGTTAACCGAGGAACATCAAGTGAAGCACTCATCCAAGGTGCCCTCGTTCTACAAGAACAAAGCTTTAATACACCAATTGGAGTTCAAAAGTTTAGAACCATGAGAGAATGACAGCAATGTAGGAGAAGGAATTGAGTTGTGCGCAACAGAGATGACCACCCCCTTTAAACCTTTGATGATGAAGGGATTGGTCCAGCTTTTCAAAGATCAGAAGGTTGTTATAAATGATGGAGGTTTTGTGCCTATAAAGCCCTCGAAGTACCAGACTTATTCATTTGATTTGACCAAGGTTGCTGACATTTATGAAGAGTTAGTGAGGGCTAGGGTAATCTTGCCTGACATCACCAAAAAGATGCCTAAACCAGAAGAGTTGGGAGGGAAAAAGTATTGCAAACTTCATTACACCTTCAACCATTCCATAGCCAACTGTGTGCAGTTTAAAGATTGGATCTAAGATTTCATAGTCAAGGGGAAATTGTTGTTAGAAAAACCCCAAGCCAATATGATGATTAACACAGATCCCTTCCTAGAAGCCCCCATCAACATGATCAACCTTAACTAGGTTGAGAAAGGAAATGGAATGGCTAATTGGAAAGAGAGGGGTGAGAAAAGGCAAGATGTTAGGCCATCTCCAACCGAAGGGTCTAGAGGGCCAGAGGGCCGAAAAACCCTGAAAACCGTCTCCTACCGAAGGCTAGGCCAGATGGCTCATGGCCCCCACGGAATCTGAAAAGGCCAAAAGGCCAAAGGGTTGGCCCAATCCAGCCAGCTAGCCCGGGGCTGGGCAGAAATGTGAGCATTCCTGTCGGTTATATCTGATAGGAATGCTAGGCCAAATTTTCAAATGCAACGGCTAGCTGATTATTTTTTTTTACAATTTTTAAAATTTAATTTACAAAAAAATAATTCCTATAACTTCTATTTTAAATTCTATTTTTTTCTATAACTTCATACAACTTCTATTTTACAAAATTTGTTTCATATTTTTTTCCTATAATTTCTATTTTACAAAATTTGTTTCATTTTTTTCAAATTCCATTTTTATCCAATAACTTTTATTTTACAAAATTTGTTTCATATTTTTTTTAAATTCTATTTTTTTCTATAACTTCCTAAGCCATTATACAACATTAAATTAAATTAAGTAACATGAAACAACATTAAATAACATTAAATTTAAATAATAAATTATGTTTGGCCCTATGGCCTTTTGACCCTAGGTTCGAGACGGTTTTTTGTGACAAGGCTAAAACGAGCCCTATGGCTCTTTGGC
This sequence comes from Malus sylvestris, assembly GCF_916048215.2. NCBI lineage: Eukaryota > Viridiplantae > Streptophyta > Magnoliopsida > Rosales > Rosaceae > Malus > Malus sylvestris. The sequence continues at coordinate 22,977,545 of NC_062269.1, forward strand.
CCTCGGTTGGAGATGGCCTTAGACCATCTGAAGGTGTTAGAAGATTGCCCAACAGACCATAAGTGGCTATGATTAAGGGAGTGGTCTTATGTAGTAAATGTCAATATGAAAGTGAATTAGAAGTGCCAGCATCGAGCGCCATTATTGATCGAGAGTTAGTAAGGAGAAGAAAGATAGAAAAAAATGATGTTTGCAGAAGTGTTATTTGTGCAGCAGAGAAGGAAACTTCCAATGGATGGTGATTATTTGGCACCAGAACCAATGATGGCATTTGTTAGTGTTGAAGAAGTTGGGAAAGAGAAATCAAGCATGGCAGGCATGCTCGAACTTGCACGAAATGAGTCCGAGAGGGTGTATTCTAGCCAAATGGTGTTCAATAAACCGAGCTTAACCTTGGCCAACCATCTCAAGCCTATATATGTGACAGCTCATCTAGAGGGAGTACCCAATAGAGTGTTGATAGATGGTGGAGTAGTGGTCAATGTACTTCCACTTAAACAAATGAAGAGGCTGTGTAGAAGTGATGAAGACCTTATTCCCACTGATCTAATAGTCTCTAGTTTTTCTAAAGCCATCACCAAAACACATGGGATATTGTCGTTGGAAGTTGACTTGGGGTCCAAGCAAATCATGTTGGCTTTCTTTGTGGTGGATATCAGTTCTACTTATGGAGCATTGTTAGGCAGAAATTGGATTCACCAAAGTCTGTCTATGCCATCCATTTTACATCAACAAGTTGTTGTCAACCATGAGTCTAGCACCGAGGAACCAGGATTTTGGGAGATTGTGGAGGCTGAGTCACAGCCATTTCTCCCCACAGCCAATGTTGCAGAGGCAAACTTTTACAACCCTAATATTGGAATCTTGTAGTGTTTAAGAGCTGATGAGAATGGTCACCCAACCAATGTGATAACCCAAAAGCTTTTAGAACAAGGATTGTCTCTCACTAAGGAGGAATGGGACAGGCCTCACATTGTCCTAGCCTACCAACACCATGAAGGAAATTTTGTGAAAAACATGTTCATTTGAGCAACATCTATGGCCGCAATTAACATTTAAAGGCGGAATCATGCTTGTATGCACTCAAACACAAAACATTACCCATGAAATTCAAAGCCTAGTAGAAAGGTGAACCAAGACTCAACTCAAGAACAAAGTGAGTTGAGATATTTTATACCTTTGTTGATTCCTCTTTGCATAAGCAAAGGCTAATCACCCAAGGAGAGGGCCTTCATTCCTTGCTTCTTAGTTCCATCGATTTCTTGGAGGAGGATGGTAGAAAAGATTCTCCAAGTTCCCAAAATTGAGAACCTATAATTTTTCCACACCAATGAGGGACTTGAAGAAGAAATAAGTGACCTTGGAGGAGGAAAGATTGCTAGCTAATCTCCTCCAAGGGGCCGGCCTCCTAGAGAGAAAGGGAGAGACATGTTCTCTCCAATTTTCTCTAAAAGAAAACCCTAATGATGAAATGGCTATAAAGTTGCCTTTATACCACCTCACAATGAAGTGGCAAACTTTCAATTAAAGCAAGTTCACTACCCTCCTCTATTTGGCCGGCCTTAAGGGTTTATTAGGCTTTCAAGCCCTTTGTTTATTCAAGTTGTCATACAAGTTGAGTTAATGGGCTTGACATTCAAATCCCATTGGGCCTTGCAGCCCCAAACTAACCCAAGGTCTTTAACGAACTTTATTCGTTTGATTAATTAACATATTAATTAATCCTTGCCATAAATAATTAAACCATTTAATTATCCTTACTCATCATCTCCGTTGTTTCTTCAATCTCTACCTTACACGGTGTACGATCCATTAGGTTCCTTTTAGCGAGGCAGTGGGCGATTAGAACTCTCCCTTTAGTGATTATACACGTTTAGGGCTTCCACAAACCATGAGTGACACCTAGCAGTATGTCATGGTTACCCAAGCTAATCAGAAGAGGTGGAGAACCTATTCAGTTTAGGATTACAATGCAATACGGTCTTTCTCTAATACAATACTCTTGACCACATTGTTTGGTTTGATAGTTTAATCATGTCTACTATCCAATGTGATTCATTTACTTATATGATTACCTTGAATGTGATTTGGAACGACTTCCTAAATCTCATTCATACTCTGGCCAGAGATTCTTAATCATATCATAGAGTATTCTCCCTCAAACGGTTTGAAGGTTAGAGATCCCTTGTTGCGCATTCACTTGCCTCCATGGCTAAGTGACTTAACCCCAACTATGTTGTGGACACCCTCTGACAGAGTGACTTTGACATAGTCAAAGATCAAGGACCTAACCACAAGACAACTATGATGCCTCAGGTCAAATGACTACTTTGCATTATCCCAACCATGAGTTCTCATGTGACATGAGTATGAGAACTCCTCGTTGATCGTGTTTAGTGGACTCATTCTCTATTGAGCACCTACATGCTTGTCTTGGTGTCAATCACACCAATGACTTGAGACCAGTCACTCTCCCTGAGAGAAGACACAACACGTACTGATCTTAACGGACTGTCAATGCCCAATTGGCAATCCTATGATCAGGAATGTTTACGATATGTATACGAAAGAGAATGGTCTCATGAATCTAACTTCTTTAAATTACATTCTCCTAATTACATATTCCTTGGACTTATCGTTTAAGCATATAACATTTATATGAGACGGCTTAAAACAATAATCTTTGCCCTTGATATTAAACTATATTAGTTTAACATGTGAAATGTCCGTAAAGTATCATCATATGATTGGTTTTAGGGCACATTTCCAACACACCAATGATGTCATAACAAATGAGGAAGGACCAGGTGATTGCAGTAAGGTCCTTGATCAAGAGACTGCTAGTGTATGGGAGAAAGAGAAGAGAAGTAAGATAAAGCTCAACCAAGGAGGAGGCTGAGTGGGAGTATGAGGCTTCAAGCACCAAGAACGGAAAGGAAGAAAAGTTTTTGGGAGAAGAAATAAAGGCAACCATTCACATGGCTGAGTGTATATATGACTTGGACTGGCCAGATGATGTGTCGAAAGGTCCAAAGTCAATTGAATTTTTATGTACAGAAATTTATAGATTAGCACCAAAAGTATAAGACCCCTTGGAAACCATTAGTTTGGGGACTGCTTGGAAACTATTAATTTGGAGACTGAGGAAGATCCAAGGCCAATACAACTCAGTGTTCTGTTGGAAGCTGGAGATCGGGCAAATATAGTTGACCCTTTGCATGAATTCAAAGATTGCTTTTCATGACATTACACTAAAATGCCTAGATTAGACCCCAGTTTAGTAGAGCACAAAATGCCTATCAAGGAAGGGTACAATCCTGTGAAACAAGCACCAAGGAGAATGTCGAAGGAAATAAAAGAGAAGGTCAAAGAAAAGATCGAAAGCCTAGTGAAGGCAGGATTTATTAGGCCTGCCAAGTATGTCAAGTGGTTGGCCAACATTATACATGTATTAAAAGTTGTAACTAATGTCATTCGATGTTATGTCAACTATAGAAACATTAATGAAGCCATGCCTAAAGATCAATACCCTATGCCTATGGCTAACCTATCTATAGACACAGTTGCAAAACACAAAGTTCTATCTTTCATGGATGGAAATGTTGGTTATAATCAAATAAAAATGGCTAAAGATGACATACATAAGATAGCTTTTAAGTGCTTAGGACATGTTGGAGCATATGAATATGTAGTCATGTCATTCGGGCTTTAAAATGCTGGTGTATCTTATCAGAGAGCAATGAATGTCATTTTTCACGATTTGATCTGGCATAGCATGGAAGTATACATTGATGACATTGTGGTGAAGTCTAATACTGAAGAGCAACACTTAGAAAACCTCAGACAAGCCTTAGTGAGGATGATGACCCACAAGTTAAAAATGAATCCTTAGAAATGTGCTTTTGGAGTAAGATCGGGCAACTTTTTGGGATTCCTTGTTCATTAGAAAGGTGTGGAGATAGACAAAAAATAAGGCTCGGGCTATAATGGATTTACCTTCCCCTACCAACAAAGTACAATTGCAAAGGCTACTGGGGAAAATCAACTTCTTAAGGAGATTTATTGCTAATCTGGCGGGCAAAATCCAACCATTAACTCCTTTACTAAGACTGAAGAATCAAGAAGAGTTTGAATGGGGGCCACAACACCAAGAGGCTTTTGATAAAGTGAAAGCCTGCCTAGCCTTTCCACCAGTACTCATGCCCCCTCAAAGGGGGAAACCTTTGAAGCTCTATATTTCTACCTCTAAAAAATCAATAGGAAGCTTACTGGCCCAGAACAATGAAGGGAGAAAGAAGCAAGCAATATATTACCTCAACAAGATTCTTACTGAGGTAGAAGCAAGATATACCCCAATTGAGAAGCTATGTTTAACCTTATACTTCACTACCTACAAGTTAAGGCATTACATGTTGCCTTGCCATATCCATATCATTGCCAAGACTGATGTGATCAAATACATGCTTTCTAAGCCAATGCTAACAGGAAGAATTGGGAAATGGATTTTAGCACTTTCAGAGTTCAGTTTTCAATATGTGCCTCAAAAAGCAATAAAGGGCAAGCAATTGTATACTTCTTGACCGAGCACCAAGAATCACAGGATGAACTTGTCAACATCCCAAGAACTCTGGAAGTGGCCAGTCTTTGGGTTCCACCCAGTAACGATCACTCAGGCAAGGAAGAATGGATACATCAAAGGTAAAAAGAATAACCAGCCTATGGATCACTCATTTGAGGTTATATTTGGATGGGCCGTGTACTCAACATGATGTTGGAGCTAGGATTGTCATCATTTGATCCCAATGGAGTTCAACATTGCTACTTATTCCTTCTAGATTATCAAGATACCACTAACAATCGAGCAGAGTACGAGGCATTGATAATTGACTTAGAAATTCTAACAGAGTTAGGGGCAACTGAAGTTGAGGTGCTTGGTGATTCAGAGTTGGTGATTAATTAGTTGAATGGAGATTACAAGTGCAGACACATCACAATGGTAGGTTATTATTTGGCAGCCACTCAGTTGTTGATTTATTAGGGTACTGAAGTATTAGTCAATCATATTCCCAGATAAGCAAATTTAATTGCTAATGAGATGGCACAATTGGCTTTTGGAGCACAAGTTCAAGAGAGAAGGTTTGAGGTGAATGTGGAGGTACAAAGAAGGAATATTTCTTCTATCTTTAAGAGAGGATTCAGCCTAGATGTAATGACTAAAGAACCTAAGATAGAAGACTAGAGAAAATCAATCATTCAATACTTGAAAGACCCTTCTTGCCTCACAAGTAAGAAGATTAGGTAGCAAGCAACTAAGTTTGTCATGTGGGACAAAACATTGTTAATGAAAACTCCAAATGGACTCCTATTGAAATGCTTAGGCTTGGAAAAGTCAATGAGAGTGATGGCTGAAATACATGAAGGTATTTGTGGAGCACATCAAGCTAAGACCAAGATGAGGTGGTTGTTAAGAAGGTATGGCTACTTTTGGCCCGACATGGAAAAAGATTGTAAAGCTTATGCCAGAGGTTATGAAGAATGTCAAAAGCATAGACCCCTTCAGCATATACCCTCAGTACCCTTAAATCTAGTGGTGAAGCCTTAGCCTTTCAGATGATGGGCAATGGACTTCATCGAACAGATTTACCGAGTTTCTAGCAAAGGGCATACCTTCATAATTGTTGCAACATACTACTTTACCAAATGGGTGGAAGCTTTAGCTGTGAATACTATTACTTCAACTGTTGTCAATAGATTCATTGAAACCAAGATCTTACACAGATATGGGGTAACCAAGACGATTGTCACAGACAGAATGCCATTTTTATCTCGAAAGAAGTAGAGGAATTTGCAAACAAGTTCAAAATAAAGATGATCCAGTATAGCCTTTATTATCCCAATCAAATGGCTAAGCAGAAGCTAGCAATAAGGTCTTGGTGAATATTATGAAGAGAATGATGGCAGATAGCCCAGAAAGATGACATGAGAAGTTGGGAGATACTCTTTGGGCTTACAGAACCTTAAAGAGAGCAGAAACTATGACCACCCTTTATGCCTTAACCTTCGGGCAAAATGTTGTGCTCCCTATGGAAATCAATATACGTTATGTAAGGCTTTAAAACCAGTTTAGTCTACGTAATGAGAAATACATTCAGGCCATATGTCAAGGGATTGAAGATTTGGATAGAGCTCAAATTGAAACCTTGAACAAAATCCAAGAAGGAAATAGGGTTGTTGCCTAAGCATACAACAAGAAAGTAAAATTGAAAACCTTCAAGGATAGAGAGTTGGTATGGAAGGCAGTTTTACCCTTGGGTGCCAAGTTAGAGGTTTTGGGAAGTGGAGTCTCACTTGGGAGGGTCCTTTCATCATCAACCAAGTGTTAGACCGATAAGGCTATTACTTGGCAGATTTGGAAGAAAACTTGCAAAGATATCCAGTCAATGCCAAGTTTTTAAAGAAGTATCACCCAACTCTGTAGGATGTTAAAGATTGTTATACCGAGGAGGCCTAAACGTTGCAATGAGTGTTGGAACCATTTTATGCATTTAACACAGTTTAGCCTAAAAGCTGTGAATAAGTCAGTTTCATTTCATTTCATCAAAGGAAGAAGATACAAAGACTTTAGCCTAACAGTTTTACATATTTAGCTAATGCAGCTATCCTAGAGTGATAGGTTTGCATGATTGTGAAAATTCGGCCTGGCTCTTCTAAGGCAATGTTACTGTTAGGTAATTGGGCTTCAACATCCTCCACTTCCAGATTAACCTTCTTCACTTCTTCAATTTTCTGGTAAAGTTTGCTCGAGAGAGTCATCTGCTCAGCCTTCAGTGCTGAAAACTGCTTTTCCAACTTCTGGATTTCAGAAGTCACCATCATGATCATGTCCTCTATGGCTGACCCTTCTTCCACTAGATGCTACAGAGAAGTATAAGTCCTGGTATGCTTCTCTTTGTAGCACTTGACCCGGTTTGCTTGCCTCTCTGCACGAAGGTGGTGATCCCTCAAGGCCTTCAAGTTCTCGAAAAATGAGATGAAGGACTCGTACTAGACCTTCGACATTTGTTGAGCCTTGAATAACTCAGTCAGAGGATTCTCAGCTTCTTGGAGAACCTTCAGGCTGAAGAAAGCAGTGAAGTCCCTTTGCATCCACTCCTTAAAGATCCGGCGTTGATCTTGGAGGTTTTGAGGCTTAGAGGGAAACCTTAGAGACCTCAGCCTTTTCCTAATTTTCCTGAACTCTCTGACCAGTTTGGGCAAGGAGTTTGTTGAGGGAATGGATGCAAGAGGTGGAGACATCACTCCAATTCCCCCAGAGGCAGCAACAGTGGAGTTAGCTTCAGTAGAGATGGGAATAATAGACCCAGACACAGAAGTAACATTAACAGCTTTCTTGGGCTAAGGGATGGGAACCCCTATGACCCCAAAGGCATTGGGAGGCATTGGGAGGCCTGGGAATGCCAAGGAAACTTGCCCGAGCCCTTACCAAAAGCCTGTTTTTACATAAGACAAATAATGAGTTAGAGATTGAGTCATACTTAAGTTAAAAAAAGAAGTAGAAATGAGAAGACTTTTATACTTGAACTGGCCCTTGAGTTTTGGGATGAGGCGCCTATGTGGTCACAGCTGCCTTGGGAAATGCAGATGGGCTAGCCCGAGAAACAGTTTGAGGAGTCCGCGGGCTAGTCACTTCTGAGGCCACAAATATCTCAGGGACTATTAGCTCCCTAAATATTGTTGGTGGTTGCTTTGTGGCTTCATGCACTGGAGAAGACTGAGAGAAGGCATAACTAAGTATAAGTACAAGTTAACGGATAACTTAAAAGGAAATTCATAAAGGATTGAGGAAAAAAGTACTTATTGAAGTGCTATCATCTTCCATGAAGTGCAACATCTCCTCAATTATTGGATTAAACTGGGAAGTGGGAGTCATCACCATGGCTGGAGGAGGAGCAGCAGAAAAGTTAGGGACTGAAGATTACCCAACCTGATAAGCAAATACCCTAACCTTAGCCTAGTAAATGAGAAAAATGGATGTTAGTTTCGAAACTTCAAAAATCATAAGCTTAACCAGGAATGAGATAGAAGTATGCCTTTGAGGGCTTGGCCCGACGAGGGAAAAAATGTGCTGCTCGGGCTGGAGGAAATGAAGGCTCGTGCTGGGAGATCCTTTTGCCTCGGATATCCTATTACAAGCAAATAAGCAAAGAATTAGCACAAGGGTCAAAGAAAGTGAACTTCAAAAATAACTTCATGCTTAAGAAATAAAGGTCATACCTTTAACTCCTCGAGGATCGTGTCGATGACCTCCTTGTCTTCCTGTCGTACTTCTGCGCCTGACTGCGATCCTTGGGAAGTGGGGATAGGTTTCTTAGTAGCAAGAGGCCATAATTACAAAAGATGAGGAGTGTTAGTTCAAACTTGGGGAAAGTTGGAACTGAAAAAAGAAGACTAAGGCTAAAATCACTTACTAGAGAATTTTTGCTTATTTCTGCCTGTTTCAATTGGATAGGCAGATGAGGGCTTTGAGGACTGAAAAGTCTGTGACCTGGTCCTCTTTTTTGTGAGAGTTGTCTTTGAGATAGGAAGAGCAAGTCAAGGCTGGGGCATCTCCTTGGGCTCATACTCTGAAGTCTCCAATACGGTCGGCCCTGCCAGCCGAGGTGCCCGCTTATCCACCTCAGGCCCAACCTCGGCCTCTGATTCGATGAAGAGTTCAGAAATGTTTCCAACATTTTTAATTGCTTGGCTAGACCCTACCCCTTACCTTGCTGCCTTAGCAACAGCCTCCTCAAGAACCAGAGCATCTGCAACTTCTTCTTTTGGCCCGATATCCACTTCAGTGTTGCCTTGGGCTGCAAGACCAAAATAAAAGTTAGTAAATGACGGATTATGGAAGCATCACCAAAAGAAGCAAAATAGAAGTAGCAAGGTGTACCTATGAGAATAAGCTAGTTCTTTTGGTTAATTGCCCCCTTCCAGCTCTCAAGTTCATCTTTTTTCTGGAAGGATTTGAAAAAGAATTGCCCGAATAGGCGATTGTGTGCCTCTCTGATATCATCATCATACTTTTTTGACCACTTGGCCTTCCACCAAGTGGCAAAGAATGGAGTACACTCAAAATTGAGGGCCACATGCTTGTGTGTTATACAGCTTATCACTTTCAAACTGCGCCGAGCAACCCGAAATGTCACGTCGACGGGAAAGCGGAGGCAGAAGGAAGTCACACAACGCATAAAGTCAAAGTAGAGCATTGGGATGGCCTACTTAAATCCCAGGTGCCTACCACAGAAATTAGGGTGGTAGACTTCTAGCTCGCGCTCGTAGCCCATGCGATCGTTTCGAACTCCTCAAGCCAGGTCCCATTGTTGGATACAGCTCACAAATTTCTCCTTGCAATAGCCAATGGCATCCTCTCCAAAAACATCTTGGAAGATCTGGTCCAAGAACCATGGGTACCTCCTAAGCACAAGAAGCACATCACTCCAAGTCTGCCTGAGTTCGACAGACTCTAAAGAAGTATAAGTAGGTACGGGTCGAATGGTTCATAAAAGACACATCTACCATAATACGGGCTGAAGCTACTCCTTCAATGAACTCCAAGTTTGGCGCCCGAAACTCAGAGAAATATCACTGAAGCCATAACTGGAGCACCTAGGTTGGCCAGTTAAAGTTGGTCTCGAATGGCTCGCCTCTAGTCATTTCGTAGAGAATGTGGTAGAGGTGTGCTAGGAGAAAAGACCCCGTGGCCACATCATAAAAGGAGTGTAAGGCCTCCACCAGTGGGATCTACTCCAGCTTCACTCATTTGGATTTGTTCAGAAACACATGTTTGTTCAACCAATATATGAGGAAATACATGTGTTCCTGAGCCCTATCTGCAGTGGAGGATGGAGGCCTGGAAATCTTTTTGGTAAACAGGATGAAGCTTGCAAATGACGTCTTATAGCTTTTGAATGTTGAAGAGTTTATACTCCAGACGAGTGATGGACTCAGATGCGCCCGATCTTTCAGCAATCGGGTAAGAAGGGGATGACCAATCATGAGTGATGTCCATGCACCTGCCGAGGGCCTTAGTCTGAATACTTGAGCCATGTCTAGAGCTGTAGGAGACATGAGACTCATTCCAAAGTCGAATGTGTTGGTCCCATTGGTCCCATTGATCCTTATTTAACATAATTTTTCACCGATTGACCAAAATGATTGATGGTGGACAATCTCAAGAACCACTTCTATTGATTTCAAATCTCAGGGACCAAAATGAGGAGTTAGGCAAATCTCATTTTGGCCAAAAAGCCTTAAAAGAATTTAAAAAAAAATTAACATTCTATTAATATAGCACTAGCACCCTTCTCTCTTCCATCTTCCTCCGCCGCCTCAGTCTGCAATACCAAAAACCAAGCATTTTCTGACTCAGGAGTCACCTCCATCTACACCAAAACATCTATCCTCCACCTAACAACCATATCATGCTCCACCCTTCATCACTCAACTAAAATCTCGATTTGGCACCATCATCTTCTGTCATGTTGCTTCATCATCATGATTTGAGTTTTTCATGGATATGCTATTATTTCCTTTAATTTTTTGTTTCTTTGGTTTTTTTTTTAAAACCTCTGTGCAGATCACTGGTTTTGGGATTTAGCTAATCGAGTCTTTCAGTGGCATATAGGGCGCTCACGACGGAGGTGGAGTCGTTGATTCAATGGGAAGAGGACATGGTGGGGCCGAATCTAGGGCGGCAATGGTTTTTGTAGAGGGCTCGGAGGAATCGGAGGGAGAGGAAGGCAGGGGAAAGGGTGATGAGAATGAGGCATATTTTTTAAAAATAAAATATTCGTTTATTGATTGTATAAAGGAATAAACTATTTAAATTTAGTAGGGCAGATGGCGTTACTTGATTGGAAGGGAACACCACCTGCTAATGATGGGGTGGGGTTCAGATTGTTCGAAAAATTCATCTACTCACATTATTATAGGATAGTTTGGAATTGTGGTGCTTTTAATAAAAACAGCTTAATAAAATATCAGGAACATTAAATGTGTTTGGTAAAACAAAAAAAAATGTTTTTTTTTTAAACTGTTGTTTATGTCAGTAGAAAAGCATAAAAACACAAAACAAGGCATACCATGCTTCTAAAAAAAAGTTTTTTTTTTTTTTTTTTCCAAAGCATAGTAATCAGTGCTTATTTAATAAAATTTTCGAATAACAAGTATACCCATATATTTTACAAAATTACAATCATCGCCACTACATTATTCTCTATGACAATTATTATATCACATTAAATACCATATCTCTAGTCATTTAGTATATCCACAACAATTTGTATAAAAAAATTTCGAAACACTCAAACACTGCTTTTTTTTTTTGTTAAAAATACTTTTACAAAAAGAAGTTTCTCAAACACTCAACAACTATATTTTACAGCTTTTTATTCTCACATCACAGTAGAAGTAGTTTTTTTAAGAGGTGTGATATCCATACACTCCCTTTTACTTCTTAGACAACCCTTGTTAATTTATATCATTTCATTTTGGCTAAATCGTTAAAATGGTCCCTGAGATTTACATAACTCATCACTTTGGTCCATGAGATTCCAAATCAATGAAAGTGGTCCCTGAGATTGTCCACCATCCAACATTTTGGTCCTTCCGTTAAAAATTTCGTTAAGTGTCCCGGAGCTCTTAGCCGGAAGTTTGGGCAATTTTCAAAGCTTCGTAACTCAATCTTTTCTTAACCAAATTCGACCCATAATATATCAAAATGAAGATAGGAAAGTGTAGAATAAGATTATATCTATTTCTAAGCCCAATAGTTACCGGAGATGGCCGGAAAATAGCCTCAAAGTTGACTGGTCTGAATAAAAACTTGAAAACTCATCGGAAACTGGGTCAAACCAAGTCGAAAAAGGTAACATTAAACATTCATAATTTCTTCAATACTTAACGAAATAAAGTGATTCAAAAACGAAAATCATACTTCTCTACAAGAAGACGAGAATGGTACCTTTGTCAACTTGGTTTGGCCGGAAAACGGCTCGAAAGTGGCTGTCTTGATCTCGAGTTAGCCACTTTGGAGCCGTTTTCTGGCCAAACCACAACGAGTTAGCCATAAAAAAAAGTACCATTCTCTTCTTCTCGTCGAGAAGTATGATTTTCGTTTTTCGTTGAGTATTGAAGAAGTTATGAATGTTTAAAGTTTACCCAGTTTTCGGCGAGTTTTCAAGTTTTCACTTGGACCAGTCAACTTTGAGGCTATTTTCCGGCCATCTCCGGCAACCATTGGGCTTATAAATAGGTATAATCTTATTCTACACTTTCCTATCTTCATTTTGATATATTATGGATCGAATTTGGTTAAGAAACGATTGAGTTACGAAACTTTGAAAATTGCCCAAATTTTCGGTTAAGAGTTTCAGGACACTTAACGGAGTTTTTAACGGAATGACCAAAATGATGGATGGTGGACAATCTCAGGGACCATTTTTATCGATTTGGAATCTTAGGGTCCAAAGTTATGAGTTATGCAAATCTCAATGACCATTTTGACGATTTACCCTTTTATTTTCTTTAATTCATTTCATCCGACGGTCATAATAAAAAATATGTGTGAAAAGTATAAAAGAGGGTAAATAACACATCTCCTTTTAAAAACATAACAATGCCATACTAGCCTAATAAGTATAACACGTAAAACTATTATCTTAGCGCGATCCCGCTCAAGGATATCTCAAATTACCAAACACAACATACCTAAAATAAAACACTCTAGCTCTCTCTCGCTCGCTCCATCTTTCTCTCTCTCTTTCTCGAGCCCCTACCTTCTTTCCCTCCTCCTAGGGTTCTGCCTGGCCTTTACTCTGTCTCTCTGTGCATACATGTTTAGCAACTCGTAAGTTGGTCAAGGTTACCTGGTTAAGGGAAATAGAGGAGATAAAAATCTGTCCTAGAAACCGCAAACACCACTCTGTTCAACGGTCCTTTTTAGCAGAAAAATTAAATATTTCCTTCCCAAAACCACAAAAATAAAGTATAACAACACACTCTCCTGTCTCCTCTGCTCTGCTCCCCCATCTCCTCTCTCTCTCTCTCTCTCTCTCTCTCTGTTTTCTGTGCTAGGAAATGAACTGGACTTCTGCTCTCAGAGAGCTGGATTCCTAATTTTCTCTCACATTTCTCCAAAAGCTACATATTTTACATAAAATTTCAGAGAAGCACATTGCCATTTTTGTCAAGAACCCACCTCCTTTTTATTTAAAAGAAGCCACAGATTCCTCCAACAAATCACCTTTCTCACTTTTACCCCCAATTTTTTACTTCCCAAAGGCAGAAGGGCTCAAACTTTAGCAAGAGAGAGATGGGGGGATGTGTTGCCTCCAAGCTGGGGGAAGAAGGAGGAGTTGTGACAATTTGTAGGGAGAGAAAGCGGCAGCTGAAGCTGGCGGTGGAGAAAAGGTACGCTCTTGCGGAGGCGCATTGTAAGTACTGCCATGCTTTGTTTGCGGTGGCTGCCGCCGTGGACTTCTTTGTTGCAGGCTACTCTTCCCCTCCTAAACCTTACCTCATCACATTTTCACCGCACTCTACTCCGGCGGCAGAGGCGGAGGTGGCGGCTCCGCTTCCGATCACTGAAAATGTAATAACCAACCCAATGTTCCTTCAGCATAGGCCGTCTGAGTCGACCCATGAGTCCATTGCTTGTCACTCACGTGGTTCTTCAACGTCCTCAGACTCCTCTGAGGAGGAGAGAGAAGAAGAGGTGCAAAAAACAGAAGAGAGAGAAGAACATGGATGTGGGTACTTTTATATGGAAATGCCACCAGCAATGCTGTCACCACAGAGAGATTTTGGGTGGGATTTCTTCAACCCGTTCGATGCCGTGAGGCCGGAGGTTATAAGCGGGTACAGGCGGAGCTCCGACGAGGATCTGAGGGTGGTGAGGGAGGAGGAAGGGATACCCGAACTAGAAGAGGAAGAAGAGGAGAGTCAGGTAGAAAACAAGGCAGTGGTGGTGGAAGATAACGGCGGAATAGAGCAGCATGACGGCGGAGCTGAGGTGGTGAAGGTGGTTGATGAGGGGGATAATGTGAGGGAGGGGGAGCAAAAGGGGCTTGCTGTGATTGATACACCAGCTGAAGGGAGGGAGCTGTTGGAAGCATTGAAGGACATTGTGGACCTTTTTTCTAGGGCTTCTGATTCTGCAAAGGACGTGTCCAGGATGCTTGATGCTAATAAACTGCAAATGCAGTCTGGTTTGGAGGAAATTAAAGGTGGGTTTTTTTTTTTTTTTTTTTCAAAACTTGAAAATTTTAATATTTATTTCCTTCTGTTGCTGCATAATTTATAAACTCATTTGCAAAGGGTTTTGGTGATAAATATATATGCCATAATTAATTTGTTTTTTTATTTTTTATTATTAGGTTCTTGATCCTTTTGTGATTTCTTTTGTATTCTTGTGTTTGTGTGTCCTGCTTCTAACCACAATCTGGTTGCTAATAAGTTAGTTTGAAATGTTGAGAAATATGTTGTATATTAAGTGAAGGGAGCTGTTATTGGAGTTCCAAAATAGTCATCCGGCAGTCTTTTGGGCTCTCGCCCTGATGAGTATTGTTGAGTGTCAATAACAATTCCCTTGCATGACTCCTTTTTTACTTAAATGTCCAAAACCTTCCTCCCAAATTGCTGCTGACTAACCAATGATTTGGGTTATGGACCTCAACATCTTTTCTTTATCTCACAAAGTTGGAATATTCTTGCACACAGTGGCGGAGCTAGCATGGGGTCATTGGTTGTCATTGACCCCAATAACTTCAAAAACCCCATCTATATTTGTTTGTATATTGTATTTGACTCCTATAAATAGTTAAGTCAAACTAAATTACAACATCCTCTTCCTACTTCTTCTATTTTCTTCTATCATATTGTATTCCTTTTCTCTCTTCTTGTATGAAATATTTCTTCTAACATTATCCATTGTAACTTGTATCCACTCTCGACAAGCCTCTACAAGTAATAGTAGTTGTCAACATATGCTGGCATAAGCTTTCGGCATATGTTGACAAGAATTAGTAGGTACTTACTAAGTGCTCGACGAAATGGCCCAATGAAGTTTTTTGGTTTATATTACGACCCAATTATTTGAAAATCCTGACTACGCCACTACTTGCACATGTTCTTCCTTTTAATATTAGGGGAGGAAAAAACTTGGTTCCTTAACGATAAGGAGTCATTCATCTTTGCAGACAAATCACAGTTTGACATGTGTGTAAAAGCTTTTCTTTTGTGATTTCAACGAGTTACATCACGTGCCAAACTGTGATTTACATGTGACACTTTCCACGTGAGGAGTTAAACAATGTTCACCTAATAAACACTCGGTTTCTGTAGCAATAATGACTCCATATATGATGTGTTTCCTTAGTCCTTCATGTGCTCTATCTGTTGCTATTCTTGAGTCTCTTTGTTTCTATATCCTATTTTACTGCAGAGAACTCAACAAAGCTAATTGAAGCTATAACATGGCATAACTCGACTTCATCGTCTAAGCTTTCGTCATGTAAGAGTCTTGTGGCATCGAGATCTAAGGGTTCGTCAACATGGACGGAATTTAAGAATGATCTTTTCGATGATTATGGTGGAATGGATTCAGGAAGTCATTCACTTACTCTGGAAAGGCTATATGCCTGGGAAAAGAAGCTCTATGAACAAGTTAAGGTAAGCTATTTTCGCACCGTCTCCACGAGTGATCTAGTTCCTTAACTTTACTAATATGGTCTGATGACTTGACATTTGCATTGCCTCTAGGCCGGAGATATGACACGGAAACTTTATGAGAAAAAATGCTCGCGACTTAAACACCACGACATAGGAGACAACGAGACCATGGACAAAACTCGAGCAGCAGTAAAGGATTTATACGCCAGAATCTTAATTGCAATTCAGAGTGCCGAGTCAATTTCCAAGAGAATCCAGATACTGAGAGATGATGAACTGCAGCCTCAAATTGTTGAGTTGTTGAAAGGGTATGGAAGTTTAACAGATTGAACTTAAAGCAGTCGTCCAAATTAGTTTTCGTTGCGGGTTTCATCAGTTTACATTTTCCTTGTATCTTGTGCAGCTTAATGCGCACCTGGAAAATTATGTTGGAATCTCATGAAACCCAACACAAGATCCTTTTCGAGGTGAAATCTTTTGCTGGCTCTGCGTATGGAAAGTTCAGCAACAACTCTCACATGCGTGCTACGCTTCAGCTTCTTGTCGAGCTTCAGAATTGGCATGCGTGCTTTAGGGAGTACGTCGCTGCACAAAAAGCATATGTTGAAACTCTCCACGGTTGGCTAATTAAGTTTGTGGTCCCTGAGGAGGAATTATACTCCAGGAGCAGGAGTTCAGCTGCTCCGTATGGGGTTAATGGCCCCCCGTTGCTCTTGATCTGCCATGATTGGTTATCTTCCATGGAGAAATTACCGGATACTTTGGTGACCATTGCCTTGAGAAGCTTTACAAAGGACGTGAGGGCTCTGTTGAATCAGCAAGGGGAAGAGCAGAAACAAAAACGGAAAGTTGACAGCCTAGCCAAAGAGCTCGACCGAAGAATTCGTGCATTCCAGAAGACAGAGAGCAGGTTTCTCGAGCCAAAGCTCGTGGAACAGAAATGCGAGACAGATATTGAACATAAGACCGAGTCCTTGACAGAAAGAAAGGAGCAGATAGACATGTTCAGAAGAAAGGTGGACATGGAGAGGGAAAAACACCAAAACTACGTGCAGGAAACTCAAAGGGTCACATTAAACGTAATCCAGACTGGGTTTTGTTCAGTTTTCGAGTCCTTAGCGGAGTTCTCCAGGGCTTCACAGAAACTGTACGGCGATCTCGTGACCTGCAGCGAAAATGCAGATAAAGCTGGGAACCCAGCGTATATAGAAGGCGGCACCAAGGATGACGAAAATGGCAGCAGGTGACATGGGTCGTTTGAGAATTGGGGATTTGTGGATTTGTATTTGTGTACATATATTGTGTCAAAGCAGCTCGCTGGGACACAATTATTGTGGTGATGTTGTAGCAAGTAGTGACGAATTCCTATATGTTGATTCAATTATTTAAGTTTATGGGGGTGGTGGTGATGCAGCACTCTCATGGTAGACTTCTTTCCTTCCAAATGAACAGATCTTTCTCCAAATTTTCATGCTCGTCTGACTTCTCAGAACATCAAAATTGCAGTTCCTCTACTCTCGGATGGTTACGGAGTAGAGAAACTTAAGTGCAATCGGATTTTGAGGATCCTACATGCATCAATGATCAGAAATCATAAAGGTGAATGACCATAACACAACTCAAACCATTAAAGATGAAAAACTTTGTGATCTCTTCATGCTCCTCTTGCAACTCAAAAATCATCCCCGTCCTATTCATGGATAGCATTCCAACATGGTTAGCATTTCCACAATTATGCAAACACGAGTCATTTAGGGTGATGATTTTCACACCCATATTTAGCCGTCAAATTGAACAAGTCAAATGAAAACGGCAACCAACATTAAACATGGTACGTTAAAGTTTAAAAATGTGTGTTTATCATTTCCCTTCATTTATAGAATAACCCAACTCAATAAACAACCTTTCCACCCCCCTAAAAGCCAATAAATCAGAACTTGTCCCACCATCCTACTCCACTATGTTTTTGGTTCGGCCACGTTTTCTCTACTGGCCAAAGACGTCAAGCTCAAAGATCTAACAACAATCAACACACTTGGCTTCCATCACCGTCCTTTTTAATCTCTAACTCACAGCAGCAAATGAATGACTTTGGACGGAGAATTTGAAGTTATAAAGTTATAAACAGACTCCCAAATCCACAGTAGAACAAGGAAAAGACCAAGGTGAAACAGAGGAAGAGAGAGAAAGGGTGAACGAGAAGTTTCACTACTTTCTATTGTTAGTTTTGTACAACATGCAGTGGTATACATCCTAAGTAGAGCTCGATATGATCTTGCCAATGAATAATTACAGATTTCACCATTCAAGTCATATATACAATGTTCTTTTACTTTAAATATAAGGAGACCACTAATTGCAAAAAAATTATAAATTCGCTTACTACGGCAACAGGAGAGTGAATACCAAGAAACGGAACAATGTCTACTTGCAGAAAATTCTCTACTGCTGAACCCACCACGGCACCAGCAACAAGCCCCCCTACTGTTATGATAGTCGCCTTCCCTACAAAGATGAACAGAAAATTACTCCGAAGCTTAATCCCTAATATCAGATTTAGAAAAACAAACCAAGAATCTATGGAGCCTGAACTGCATTAAATAAATGCACTTGTCCACATACCAGATGCGGAAAATTTCAGGTTAGACATACCCTTTTATTAACCAATCAATACTTGTCAAACATTTTCTTATATAGTGGTTACGGACAAATGGATAAACTGTTATTAAAGGTGGAGGTAGATAACCAACCTAACTAAACAAAATCATGACTCTCATTCATGATTGACAAAATTATGCTAAACGGTAAGACAAAAAAACGAATAGAGGATTTATGACAGAAATTAATACCTTCCGAACATCTAATAAGCGACAATAAAGAAATGCTTTTACATAAGAAAACTCCATACCTAACTTAATATTCTTTTTGGTCATGAAGTACAAGGAAGCTCCAAAGCTACCAGCCAGGATCAGTCCAGGAATATCAGCCCCTCCATATGGCCCCGAAGAAGAACCGGAAGCTCCATTGACATAGGTTAAGGCCATCAAAGCTCCATAAACACCAACTTGTACACCCAGATCACTCGTCGAGGGCGTTTCCACTGCAATGGGTGGATTCTTCACGGTAGCCTGCAGCCACTGAGGCACTGATCCAATCCCAGAAGCACTCACTGGCTTTACATCAGCATAACGAACACTGCTATTCACAACTTTCCCCGCCCGTCGCTGAGTTAAGCTTCTCATAAGCAACATGTCGTATGCCGCCTCAACCTAAACTAATAAACATTAGTAATAAGGAAATCATAATCATGACATTACAAAATTCCAAACCAAAAGTTGAAACCACCATAATAAATTCTTGTGTATCTACAAACCCATCATCCAAAATTACCCAAAAAAAAAACACCTATCATTCGTAGCTTGCAAGCAATAAGTTGAGTCTTATGCAAATTTGTGGTCCTAAATCAAATATGAGTAAAACAGATTAATTTATTAACTGCACAAATCATAAACAGTCAAAATAATATATTAATTAGAAAATAATTATTTAAATAAACAAATTTACATGAACTAGAGCTTAAACTTATACAGATTTCAATAGACTCAACATAAAAAAAGGACCCTTAAACATTCAAATCTCTGCTATTTTTCAAAAATTAATTAGTTCAACTTCAACCCACATTTGTTCGTACAAAACCCAGAAAAAATATCAAAACGAGATTGGCATAAATTTCAGAAAGTCGAAAACTTATACGAATTCGAATGGAAAATGAGGAGATGCAATAACCTGTGCAATCGCCTCCTGGTCATCTTTACAAGCCGCGACAATCGAGTTCTTGGCGCGAAGAATTTCATCGAACGACGCGCCGTCTGAGACGCCGAGAAGCTTGAGGGCGTTCTCGACCGACATCTCGAAAGGCGCGTTGTCGTCGGCCCTGGAGCCGGCCGTGGCGGCCCAGGTTAATGTGCGGCGGGGGTGGACGATGGAGCCCCTCCAAGGCACAAATTGCATGGGAGGCTTTCGGATTCCGGGCGGGCCGGGGAGGCGGACTGGCGGGCGGGGGAAGGAGGAGCCGGCGGAGAGGCGGTGGGGCCGGACGGAGAGAGTGACTGCCATGTGTTCGAAGAAATATGAGGCTGGATTTGGTGCGAAAGAAGCGTGCGTGGCGATATGGGGGCTAATGAAAAGTAAAAAATCGGTTTCGTTTCAGGTTCTGGGGAGTTGTGTAGTAATGGACTGTCTTTGCCGGGGAGTGGGTCATCTATAATTGTGGACCGTTGATGGACAAGTCATCGTATTAGCAGGATCAACAATAACTAATTACTGTAAACAAGCTTAGCCAAACCGAATATTATTAAGGAAAACTAATGAAAAGAGCTTGAAAACTTTGAGTTTTAATGATAAGGACAAAATAAAGGGTAAAGTGAATAGTATCAGGATTGACTTTTTAGTGTAAAAATGTGGTTTTTCGTTAAAGTGAACAATACCGGATACTTTTCGTTAAAGTTTCCATATTGTTACGCTCTTGTTTAGTTTGTTCAAATTTTTTTTCAAGCTCAAGCTAGGCCTAGCTTGCTTCTTATATGACCTGCGCTAGAGCGGAGCTTAAAATTTTCGAGCTTGAGCGAAGCTAAAAAAATTTCAAGTCCAATACTGAGCTCAAACTGTTTCGAACTATTTCTTATAATGAATTAATTCGGGTGTGTTTAAACAAAATATATAAAATATAAAAATGCAACACAAAATTTTCAAACACAATGCCTTATAATAGAAAACATAATTGCAAGTGGCCCTTTACCACAGTGGTTGAAAGGTGTTGTGCCCTTACATGATGCGTGGGTTCAAACTCCGTCGGTGGCTAATCTAACATTTAACTTACTAACGATATCGTTGCACTAAAAAAAAATAGAAAATATAATTTAGTTTTTATAGATGGAATTCAATGAGATTAAAGGCTAGTTTTGACACACCCCGATCGAGATCAAGGCATGATGGCCGTCACGTGAGGGTGACGTAGCCATGTGCACTGTGCGGAAGCAATAAAGATAAAGAATATATGAATAATTAAAAACCGGAGTACTAGAGTGCACTAATAAACAGGAAGTGTTAGGAGTAAGATACAAAAGTAAATACTCCTAATCAGAGCATAGCAAGTCTAGGTGCAATCCAGTAGGACAAGTACTAGTTGTACAGTACTATAAGATGTCCTACAATTATTTTGATGTGTCAGAACACCGTAATCCTTGTGCCCAGCAACTGCAAGCTTACCTAAAACCTGGAGGGGCGCAAAACAGAAAACGTAAGTGGGCAAAAACAAATGTTTTACAAAACCATTTCATTTCTCAACATTTCTAACCCCTCGCTGTAAAACATGTATAATATTTCCCAGAATCAGAATATAAGCATATACATAATTATATATGTAAATATATCAATTTAAATCATGCTTCACATAATCATATTAATGTGTATGCCATGCCAAGATATAACAAAGTAAGTAATTCAGGTGAGAATAACTTATAGAAATATAACATATTAGCCGGAACCCCTGTGGTAGTCTGTACGACTGAATTCATAACTCAAAAGTCAATCTAGCTGGAGTCACTACAATGACCTATACGGCACTATGCTGCACAAGAGTCAGAACCAAATGAAAAAGTTTGTACGACAATACTGGGTGTAATATAATTATGCTCAATACTACTCTCACATAACAACTGGGTGATAAATTGCTAGTCACCTACGAGTCGGAATCATAAATAAGGTATGTACGACAAGACTGTGCACCTAAATTAGATCCAATATGAGCATATGGTGCGGGAGGTGACATTATAAATAGGCATGTGCCATATCTCTTGCTAAATCACAATCATCCTAGGTGCAGTTTTATGAGCTCAACGTTATTCAATCACATATCACATTATCGATAATTCACATAACCAAACATAACTCACCTGAGCTTACCTGAGCATCCACAGCACCACAATTATATAATGCATCATATACCAATTCATATACAAAATATAAATTCATATGCATGGCATTTAAGGCATACTTTCATTTAAACACATATTTCTGGGAAAATATCAAGTATATAAATATATACTGAAAACCAAAAGCCCACTCACTGGTATGTCAAAGGGTCGTAGCCCCCGAGTCGCCCTTGAACACGCTCGTCCTCGGGATAAGTCTCACCTATATTCGAATTAAATATAAAAATGTTATTTAAAGCACATAGACAAAACTAGCTAATAACTTCTCATACAATGCTCAAATGGGGTGTTTGAATATACCAACGTGATCTACACAACCTGACGAACATCCCCATATTTTTAGAATAATTTTCCGACCACCCACGTGCCGCCACGCGCCGTCCACTCACAGGCACGTGCCTGGCACACCCACGGCAACAGTGACGTCGTTAGGAATATTCCGTTATATAGTAACAGAAACAGTTAAAGTTAACTAACGCCGTTGGAATATTTCGTCAAAGTTGACGGAATATTCCGTCATCCCCAACCTTAAACCTCCGGCAACCGTCATCGGCACCGGAAACTGGGTAATTTTAAAACCTTGATATCTCGATCGATTTTCATCCAAATTTCATGAAATTAGTGCCAAATTAATCTTAACTTGTAGAACATTCCCATACCTGTTTTAAGACCTAAATCTCACGGAATCTCGCAGGAGAATTTCGAGAAAACCGGCCAAGCTTGAAACTGACGATCCCGATGTCCAATTGCTTGGTTTTTCTTCTCCGAGCTTCGTAGGGATGTCTAAAGCTTCCTACAAGCTTCAAATCACCTGAAACCTTCACATTTACATGTGCATGAACAGTGCACCAAATCGGAGGTTATGGTTTCTCGGGTTTTTCAAGGTTTCACGTTCTAAAAATAGTATAGATGTACTCAGGAGCTTGCAAGGAACAAGAATATTACCTTTTTAATGTCGATCTGTGCCTGAAATGGATACTTGAAGCTTGTCCGTACGAGAGGGGAGGAGAGAGAGAGAGAGTGAGTCCGAGGGTGAAAGAAAGCACAGGAGGGAAGAGAGAGAAGGGTACTTTTTGGGTGTGTGTGTGGTGCTCACACTAACACATCATCAACAACATTACACCATACAAATCATAAATTATTTAGGTCTAAGCTTGACCAAAATAAACTAGGGCAACAAAACAAATCGAATGCCTGCCCAATTCCAACGACTCGATATATTCCTCAAGGGTTGTCTCGTCAATTCACATCATTGAGAATATAATACAATAAATCCAAGGATGGGCTATGACGAGTTTGGTATTGTTTTTCTTTTTAAAAAAAAATTGCTTAGGTTGTAGTGTGACGGCCCGTCCCGAATGTATATATTATTTTATCCTCGATAGCGTGGAAATTTCCTTTATACCCTTAGGCGTTGAGTTATATTGTGTGGTGGTGTGGTTTAAGCTTAGGTTTTGGAATGATTTAATTTATTCCTAAGCTTGTGGAACTTAAGTTTTAGTTATTTTTGGTTTGGTTGGCCAAACCTAGACCACACACACACACCAACCAATCCCGTTGACCCTCTTTCTTCTCTACCTCTCGAATTTCTTTCCATTTCCGTACAATTGTACGGACAAATTTCAAACCAACCTTTGCAAGCACAAATTGACGTCGAAGAAGTGATTTTTGTGTTCCTTATGAGCTCAGGACTCGATCTATACCTTTGGTTGGTCGTGAAAGCTTCGAAAACTCGAGAACCGAAAACCCCCGATGAGATGCATTGTTCACTCAACGTGATCGCGAGTGTTTCTTGAAGTTTTGAGCTTTTTGGAAGTCTTAGATCGTCTTCACGAAGCTTTTAGAAGAATTTTGGAAGGTTTTGAACGTCGGGAAACTCCGGTCCGTTGAGTTGCAAAGGTGGCCCTCTCATCTCAAGCTTCATTTTTGTTCCTCTCATCTCAAGCTTCATTTTGTTATATAATTCATGAATTTTAGTTGAGAAATGAAGAAGATATGAAGTTTTAAAGATTTTTCCAGAAACCGGCGATCGCAGCTGCACCGGCGAACCAAGGAAGAAGGAGGAGAATATTTCATCAAAGTTGACAGAATATTCTAACGCTGTCAGGTAATTATAACGGCATATGCTGATTTTTAATGGAATATTCCCTAACGCCGTTAGGGAATCCGTTTGGTGTGCCAGGCACGTGCCTGTGCGTGGGCCGCGCATTTGGCCATGCTTTGGCCGGTGCATGGGTGCTCGGAAAAATTTTCTAAAAATATGGGGATGTTCCTGAGGTTGAGTAGGTCTCAGTGGTATATTCAATTACCCCAATTGAGCAATGTATGAGAAGTTATTACCTAGTTTTGTGTATGTGCTTTAAAATAACGTTTATATAGTTGTTTCGCATATAGGTGAGACCTATCCTGAGGACGAGTGCAATCAAGCGAGACTCAGGGGCTACGACCCTTCCACATATCAGTGAGTGGGCTTTTGGTTTTCAGTATATACTTATATACTTGGTATTTTTCCCAGAAAATGAGTTTTAAATGAAATTTATGTTTTGAAATGTCATGCCTATTGTATCATGCTTAGACTATGAATTAGTTTAGTATGCATAAATGTGATTTGACGCTGTGGATGCTCAGGTAAGTACCAAGTAAGTTGTAGACTGTTTATATGAATTGATGATTATGTGAGATGTGTTGAGAGCTCATAAACCTGCACCCCGGTGTTAGTGTTCCCGCTCGTGGTTAGGGGCACAGTCCTTCACATGATGTTCACCTCCCACACCATACGCTCACCTTGGATCCAAGTTAGGTGCACAGTCATGTCGTACAGACTACTTTAGGTGGTTCCAACTCGTAGGTAATCCATGATTATTCGTATAGTCTTTACGTGATTGTAGCACTAGAGCTTATTTATTTATACCCAATCCTGTCGTACAGACCACTATAGGTGGTTTCGACTCCTGTGCAAGCATACTTGTTGAGCTATAGACCCAGCCGTACAGGCCACTTTAGGTGGATCCGACTGATATGTTATTTCTCATGAGTTTATTTCACCTAAGTTACTTATTCTGTTATTTTGAGATATTTGGCATGGCATACTTATGAATATCGTTTTCTGAGCATGGTGTTGAGACATGTATATATTCTATTTTCTGGGAAATTATACAAGTTTTACGGCCAGGGGTTAGAACTTTTGATAAATGAAATGGCTTTGAAAAGCTTTGTTTTTGCCCACTCACACTTTCTGTTTTGTGCCCCTCCAGGTTTTAGGTAAGAGTGTTGGTTGGTGGCTTATGAGGAACTCACGACAGCTCTGACAGATTATCACTAATGTAGGATTCCCTTTTTGTGTTGTATAATTAGTATTTGTCCTGCTGGACTGCACTTAGGTTACTTATGCTCTGATTGTAAACTCACACTCACTATCACACTTGCACCTTACCTCATATAGTACTCCGGTTGGTTTGGTTTTTGTTTACTCGCATTTCCTATATTAATATTGCTTCCGCACTATGCACATGGCTACGTCACCCTCAAGTGACGGCCAGCATGCCTCGATCCAAGTCGGGGTGTGTCATGTAGCCTGAAAATTAAGAGCTGTAAAATAAAGCAATTGAGTGTTTGATAAACTACAATTGTTAAATCTTCACACCTGTAAAGTCGTTAATTCCCTCTTAAAGATTTTAAGTAAGATACAATGGCCGTATGTGTTACCTTTTTTTTGTACCGCAACTAGAACTCCTATTTTACTATTTGTACTTAAGAAAGAAAAAAACCCTACTAAACTATCCTTTTAATATGGGTAAAAATGTATCCCATTTTGGTTTTTATTTTATTTTGTTTTGTTAATTGAATTAGTTGGACTTTGAGCCACCACATACGTATCGAGCAAGAGTTGAGTATAAGTATTTCTTTCATACATACTATTAGGTATCGGGCTTGAATGATCGAGCCAAGCTCAAGCCTACCTCGAGTTGTTTCGCAAAAAAATTGAGTTGCTCACAAGCTTATGAGCTAAACATATTAGTGTTCAAGCTCGGCTTGTTTCTTAATCGAGTCAAATTATGCTTGGCTTGGTTTTTTCACGAGCCAAGCACAAGCCGAACCCAATGCAAGCTCGGACATTTTTGAGCCAATTTACAGCCCTAATTATACTAGAGTGCTGCTAGATCCACCCATTGTCTTATTTCTCCACCCAGATTATAATCCTACCCACTATTAAAAAGTTTTAAAAAATTAAAATCCTATTTCCCCATGCACTATATTCCTAAAATACCTTTACCAGAGCACCACACCTCCATTGTCCTACTTCCACTACCAGTCCCTCGAACTTCCTTTAGCAACAAAATATGTTAATTGGTAGCCATGGGTGCAAGTTAAGATGACAAAGTAGAGAAGAAAGAGTAGCCCATGAAGGACACCTAACCTTCTTTCTCCTTAAAGTGTGATTGTGTAAATCTTAGATTAGATTTGATACTAGTTATTCATCTCTATTAGGACTTGTATTCCTTGGAAGAGAAAGATTCTTCCCTCCTTTATTACTATAAATAAAGGCTCTGCATAGGGGAATAACACATCATGTACACAACCCTACAAACACATCTCTCCTTACTCTCTTTGTTGTCGCGCCTCCCTCTCTCCCTTGTCAAATAAAATAAGCCACAACATGTTATTAGCACACTCCTACAAATGCGCTTAGGAATCTAATGTGGAAGTTTTATGCATCAGACCAGTTCATCAATATCATCACGTAATCAGGTTCTTCCAAAACAACGATTTTTATCCCGATATTTTTGCAGCTCTGATATCATGAACATTCACCATAATGCATGACCCAACTTTATGTTTTTCGAATTTTAGATTCTACATAAATTATGTATGCATTATATTCATAATTGTTGAATTATGTGAATTGATATTGCCATGAATTCCATCAAATATCTATTCATGTATTGAATTATATGTTGAATATGCATGAAATTATATTAAATTATAATATGGATTTGAATAAAAATTGAAAATTGAAAATTAGGGTTTCGGTGAAAACCCAGCATGCAGCGGCTCTAAGCCGCACCGTCGAGCTATCCTTGAGCCGCGATCCCACAAGCCGGAGCCATAAACTTCAGGTTTGAAACCCAGAAAACCTGACGCCTTCCATGGTGTCCCCACTGTCGCAGGCTAGCCTGCAACCAAGCCATGCCCACGAGTCACTATCCTAACAATCTGCTGTTCATCCCCGACTTCGTTTAACCGAGATTCGTTCGAATCCCATCAGATTTTTCAAAATTTCGATTTAATTTTTCAAGGGTTTTTAAAATATTGAGAGCTTTTCACTCTCCGTTTACCTTTATGGGTCATCGTCGAACCCACGACCTTTCACAATGATTTTTATGCCACAACACGGCCTTTCACAGTGATTTTTGTGCCACAACATAGCCTTTCACACCTTTATAGGTGATGGTCTTCTTCTCTGGCGAGATCACCCAGCTTGAACTAGGGTGTCTGGTTGGAAACCCAAGCCCACATAGGTTTGGCCTGTTCTTGGTGAGCACTAGCCTTTTGGATTTTAGAGCTCTTCTCGGCCCAACATTGGCCTTCTTAGCCATAATGTTCCTATGTACCACGCCGCAATAAAACCCAACTCGCGTGGCTGTTATGGATTCCATGCACTTCATCGCACCGGATCCCAGCCCATGTGCTAGTTCATCTGGGTCCACGTATCACCAAATCTAAGCTCATTTGGGTCTTTATCTTTGCGCTTACACCTACAACCCATTTTTCTATGATGCTGGGCCTGCCTACAGTTAAGCCTGTGCCTACCCCAGCCCAATTTTAGGCCTGGACCTCACAACACCAGTTTACTCAACCCATTCTTGGGCTTTGCCCCAATGTTTTTGGCTCTGAATTTTAAACATCTATTTTTCTTAGGTACTTTGGGTTTATAATTTTTCTTCCAACCTTTACTTTTGGCCCAGAGTCCAAATAATTAATTTAATTATAATCATAGGCCACGAAGACCTATTTGCATATTTTTTTGTTGCATATTTCTGTGTATATATTTGTGTTTATCTGTGAGAACATATGAACCTGAAGTTCATAATTCTTTCAAAACCCGAAGTTTTTCGAAACATGCCTTGTTTGAAAATCTAAAGTTTTTCTTAAAACATCACTCATAAAACCCGAAGTTTTTTCATGTAACTTTAAACCAATAAATGTCTATTAGAACTTTAATGTTCTACTCCTATGTGAATGGATTGATTTGTCTCCATGACACTAACCACATTCTTGTCCATTTATTTTGTGACAGGGACATGTCGAATTTGAACAAACTCGACTTCACCGCTTTAGAAGTGTCCGGAAGAAACTACCTCAAGTGGGTCCAAGATGTGAAACTTCACCTCACCATAAAGAATTTGCACCCAACTACTGAAGTTCAGACAGATAACCTGGTGGGAAAGCTGAGAAAGCCACTGCCATGATCTTCATCCGAAGACATATTCATGATGCACTGCAAACTGAGTACCTTGCTAAGGAAGATCCACGAGCACTTTGGGTCGGTTTGGCCAATCGTTTCAATCACCAAAAGGGCATCTTATTGCCTGAAGTAAGACACGACATGTAGCATTTGCGCTTCCAAGATTTTAAGTTTGTGAATGAATACAATTCTGAAGTTTGTCGAATCCGATCACTTCTCAAGTTCTGTAACGAGTACTTAACCGAAGAGGATCTCCTAAAGAAGACCTATTCGACCTTTTCTGCTACCAATATTATCCTGCATTAACTATATAAGGCTCAGAAGTTCACTAAGTTTTCAGATTTGATTTCTATCTTACTTCTTAATGAAAAGCAGAATCAGCTATTGCTGAAGAATCATCAAGCTCGTCCTATAGCACAAACCAACACCTAAAATGCAAACACCCATCTAAGGGGGAAATCGAGCCCAAAGCATTCTAACCTCACTTCAAATGCCTCGAACTTCAAGAATAAGGGCAAAGCCCCCTGACATTATGGATGCGGATATGTGTTACCATTGTGGTTCAAAAGACCATTGGTCCTGTGTTTGCCGTGCTCCCCTGAAGGTTGTAGCTGAATATCATTCTTGTTGAACAAAGTTTGAATCAAACTTTATGCAAATGGATGAACCAGAGAGTACCAAGATGGAGGTTTCTGATTTTCAAGAGGCCGTTTACCCCCTATGGAAGATTAGAATCTTATACATAGACCATTTTTTTAGTTGAATTTTTAGACCCCTGGGGCCGAATTCCACTAAGTGGCCAAACCTTCCCTTTTTTTTTTCTTTTTTTTTGGTTTAAGTTTGAATAATTTTCCTTTATATTTGGATTATTTGTTGGTGATTTGTTTTAATTTTGGATATTAAGTTTTTTAATTACCATCCTCAAATACTTAAATTATTTTGAATGGATATTTGTTTTTAAAACTTTTATGCATGTGACCGATTCAAAATTAATTTTATTTATAGGTATGACTAGTGGGAAAGTTAGTTGTTTGGCAAATAGTGTAACCACACACACCATTTTGTATGAACGAATCTATTTCACTAACTTCATACCTAAGAATGTACCTAAGAATGCACATTTGACAACCCTCACAGGCCCATCCAACCTAATCGAAGGATACGTTAAGACACGTATAATATTGTCCAAGGGTACAATCTTGACCATTGATGAGGCACTTTATTCTCCACGTTCCAGAAGAACGTTGTTAAGCTTCAAAGACGTTCGAGACAATAATTACCACGCTGAAACCTATGTAGAAAACTTAGTTGACTTTCTACTAATATGGCCAGAAGCATATTTTAGAGAAGATAGACCGTATCCTGAGTGGTTTGTATACTACAACCATACGCCCTATAGAGAGTCACTATGTGGCCAGCCCTACCTCAATGACTGCGCACGAAATTACACTTTGGCGTGATCGTTTGGGACACCCTGGACGAACAGCGATGCACCGTATCCTCAAATCTTCACACAGGCATCCACTAAACCAAAGCTTATTCAACGAATCTTATGTTAAACTTGTTCTATGGGAAAGCTTATCATTAAGCCTTCTTATTACAAGATTCGCTCGAATCTTCATACTTTTCTGCAAAGGATTCATAGGGACATCTGTCGACCGATTCACCCTCCATGTAGACCATTTAAATATTTTTTGGTATTGGTTAACGCTCTCACACGTTGGTCACATGTGTGCTTGTTGTCCACAAGGAATGCTGCCTTTTCTAAATTGTTGGCTTAGGTTATCAAGCTCAGGGCTCACCACCTTGATTATCCAATCAAATCTATTCGATTGGATAATGCTGGAGAATTCACATCTATAACTTTTGATGACTATTGCATGTTGGTTGAGGTTAAAGTTGAACATCATGTACTCCATGTTTACACCCATAATGGCTGGCAGAGGCATTTATTAAGTGTTTACAAATAATTGCTCAATCATTGGTCATACGTACCAAGTTCCTGATTGTTGCATGAAGCCATGCAATATTGCATGTAGCCATGTTAGTCCGCTTGAGGTCTATTGCGACCCAACCATATAGAGCCCTTCAGTTGGTTATCGGATATGAACCGGACATAACGCATTTGCGCATTTTTGGTTGTGTGGTCTATGTGCCGAATTCGCCGTCCTTACGTATAAAAATGAGGCCTCAACAAATGATGAGAATATATGTTGGATATAATTCTCCTTCAATTATTCGTTACTTAGAAAATTTGATAGATATTATTTTTACCCCTCGTTTTGCAAATTGTCACTTCTATGAGACAGTCATCTCATTGCTAGAGGAAATAAGAACGTCACCATTCCTGGAGAACGATGCGAATTATCATGGACGACTTTCACTTTGTTCATTTAGATTCGCACACCGCTCAGTCTGAAACTGAAGTGCAACGCATATTAGATCTTTAGAGCATGCCAAATGCTTTCACAAATCTAGCTCGAGTGACAAGATCACATATTCCAGCTGCAAATGTGCTTGCAAATATGGATGTACCAAATGTATGACGGATTTCCCTTATGGAGGCCTAGGACGCCACTTCGGCCAATCCACGTACATTATCAGTTAGTCCTCTGCCCTTTCACAAAAGCGTGGCAGACCTCTTGGTTTAAATGATTCACACCACCGGAAGAGGAAACCCATGGCACAGGCTGTTAAACCTACCGTGAATTTGACTATCGCCTACTCATTCTATCCAACTCATAAGGAAGTTTTAGATTACTGAAGCTTTCTTGAAGAGATGAATCCATCTCCCGAGAATCGCCAGATTTTGGTTCATTACGCTAGCTTGGATGATGTTTGCAGTAGCTACTGAGATCATATTGTGCGATGACATTGAAACACATTTCATTGATGAATGTTGACGTAGAATTGGTTTGTCAAATTAGAAACAAGCAATACAAGTCGAACTCAATTTGATTGCGAAATGTAAAGTATTTGGACCTCTAGCTTCTACTCCTCCACATGTGAAGTTGCCTACAAGTGGGTTTTCATTCAGAAGCGTAATGAGAAGAACAAAATTGTGTTTTATAAAGCTCATCTTGTTGTGCAAGGCTTCTCACAACGCCCTGGGATTGACTATGACGAAACTTATTGACCCTGACGAAACTTATTGACCCGTTATGGATGTGATTACATTTCGCTACCTTGTCAGTTTGGTAGTTTCCGAAAAACTGAGTATGCAGCTTATGGACGTAGTAAATGCGTCTCTCTATGGGGATCTTAATATGGAAATTTATATGAAAGTTCCCTAATGACTTACTTTAACTGGATCAAATAGTTCTAGACCTCGGAACACGCTTTCAATTCGGCTGAGGCATTCACTCTACGGTTTGAAGCAATTCGAAAGAATGTGATATAACTGTTTGAGTGAGTATTTGACTAGTTAGGGATATATGAACAACGAACTATGCCCTTACGTGTTCATTAAGAAGTCACATTCCAGTTTTGCGATTGTTGTAGTTTATGTAGACGACATGAACCTTACTAGAACTCCTAAAGAGCTCGACAGAATTGTCGCGCACCTCAAGTCAGAATTTAAGATGAAACATTTAGGAAAGATTCGATACTGTCTCGGTCTCAAGATAAAGCACGGTTCGGATGGAATCTTAGTACATCAATCGCACCCAGAAGGTGTTGCACCGCTTTGACGAGGATAAAGCAAAGGCTTCGATTGCTCATCTGGTCGTTTGATCGCTAAATGCAAAATGAGATCCCTTCCATCTGAATAAGGATGAAGAAGAGATTTTAGAACCAGAAGTTCCTTATCTAAGTGTGATAGGCGCTTTATTGTACTTAGCTCAATGCACTGGACCCGACATCTCATTTGCTATTAATCTTTTGGCAAGATACAGTAATGTACTAACATGCAAACACTAGAATGATGTTAAAGACATCTTCCATTACCTTTAAGGTACTTGATTTGGGCCTATTATATCCATACGGATCCTCAAGTGATGCCGCAACCCTCACGGTTCTTGAGTCAATTCCCCCCTTGTTAACTATGTTGGCGCGGGTTACTTATCTAACCCGCACAAGGCTCGCTCTTAAACGGGTTACATCTTTACCGTTTGAGGCACTGTAATATCTTGGAGGTCAACCAAAGAGACCTTAGTTGCCACTTCGTCTAACCATGCTAAAATACTCACCTCACATGAAGCTACTCGGGAATGCTTCTGGCTGAGAGCAGTTGTGGGTAGACTTCGTAATTTCTTACACAACACGAAAATAACGAGTTTCAAGTCAACACGATAACTAATCGGGTCGTTATCGAGTCACACGATAAGAACCCATTAATAACGGGTCCTTAACAAGTTTACACGAAGGTGACACGCATGTAACTTGTTTCGACACATTAAGAAAAAAGTTATTTTGATGATTTGAATTTTTTTTTAAATTGCTAAAAAAACTTACTATAAAATACAGTAGCTATAATGTATAGGGTTATTTTATTCACTTTCTTTTGGGTAGTATGCACTCTCTTTTGGGCCCTCGGGAAAACGTCTTCTTCTGCCTAGATGCACAGAGAAGTGTTTATTCCCGACTCGGCTCACGAGTCAGTGTGCATTCGAGGTTGGGTCCATACTCCGATGAGTTTTCAGGACATTTCAGGTGAAGTGTCCACTCGAGGCTAGACCCACAAGGAGATCCTCCTACGAGGCACTGGAGTAAGCAGCCACATTGCGAACTAAAAAGAGCATAAAGGCAGTCCAACTCAAGTTCCACTGGCAACCTCAGCCAAGTGTGACGGCAAGAGGCACGGAATGAACCATGTGCACCACGACCGAGGCACAAACAAGCAGGACATGCCAAAGAGCAATATGGACCAGGTCAGCACCAGGGGTAGCAAGAGGCTTCTCTGCCCCACTAGGCTTCTCTCCGTTGGGGATCAATCCCTGTGCCAAGTTCTTAGTCCTGATCAACCAAATCTTTCGTGACCTCAAGGACAAGCCGTGGTTCAAGTCGTTGCCACCACCCATGAGAGGGGACACCTCCAAGATAGACCAGATCAACCAAATCTTTCATGATCAACCAAATGGAGAGAGGCACAACGCCTAAGATGTACACCAAGTTCTCAGCCCAACGGAGAGAGGCACAACGCCTAAGATGTACACCAAGTTCTCAGTCCTGATCAACCAAATCTTTCGTGACCTCAAGGACAAGCCGTGGTTCAAGCCGTTGCCACCACCCATGAGAGGGGACACCTCTAAGATAGACCAGACAAAATACTGCGCATTCCACACAGTTCCCGAGCACACGACCAACGATTGCACCACATGGATGAAGTACCTTGAAAAACTCATGGAGGAAGGCAAGTGCAACCAGTATATTGATAGGCTAGCTGCCCAAGCAAATGTCGATGACGAACCCTCAGCCAAAATGATCTGAATCAACAAAATCTTTGTTGAATCCGAGCATTTGGGGGCCACCAACAGTTCTAAAAAGAAGAAGATCCAGCAGACGAGATCGGTAGTTTAGGTTCAAGCCATAGATGTTGTACTTAGACCAATCGTCAGTTTCACTGTGCAAGACATTAAAGGAGTAGACTTTCCCCATGACAACGCCTTGATGATTTCCGTTCAACTGACCCATGCCATCGTTGACGAAATTATAGTGGATAACGACAGCTTAATCAATATCCTACAACTATCAGCCATCCAAAAGCTGAGCCTGGAAAACAAGATCAGACGCAAAGCGAAAATCTTGATTAGATTCAACAGACTTACCTCGACTGTCATTGGCACCATCACACTCGACGTAACCAGCCCACCGATTGTCTCATTCCAGACCTTTATGATCGTCAGCGACCTATCTCCTTATAATGGGATATTGGGTCGACCCTGGCTAGTGAAGATTGAAGCTGTGACCTCGATCGAGTATCAAAAAATCTGATTTCGCATTCCGGGATGAGCAATCGAAGAGATCAAATACAACTAAGCCATGTATTTGAGGTGCACAATACAAGTTCTTAAGGAGTTAAAGAATAAGTCTTTTGCCCCAGCAGTAGCAGCTGAAATGCAGAAAGATGATTCTACCTCCACCAAATAGCAATTACAGCAGGCAGGTCAAGAAGATGGCGTCAAGGTTGACAATGTCCTAGAAGATGAATCAAGATGGAAACCCGAAGATGACATCGAAAATATTATTCTTGACCCCCACTAGCTGGAGAAAATGGCTAGAATTGGCTCACGTCTGAGCCCGACGGAAAAGGAAGAACTCATGGTTTTCTTTAGGGAAAATCGTGATGTTTTCGCATAGTTATCCTCTGAAATGCCCGTTATTGATCCAACGATAGCTTGCCACAAGCTACACGTCAATCCCACTGCCAAACATGTGATCCAGAAAATGCAACATTTCATACCTAAGCGAGTAGCAATTATCGAGGCAGAGATTGACAAGTTACTAAAGGCAAGATTCATTGAGGAAGTGGCGCACTCAACATCATTGGCCAACGTCATGCTAGTGATGAAAAAAGACAAGGGCAAATAAATAGTATATGTAGATTAAACCGACCTCAACAAGGCGTGCCCTAAAGACAATTACCCGGTTCCCCAAATCGACTTGCTCGTTGACTCAACATCTAGGAACCAGCTGCTCAACTTATTAGATGCATACTCAGGCTACAATCAAATTGCCATGCACAAACATGACAAGGAGAAAATCGCATTCGTGATCAAGCGAGGCACATACTGCTACAAGGTCATGCCGTTTGCCTTCAAGAACGCATTAGCAACCTACCAACGACTCGTTAACACGATGTTCAAAAAGTATATAAGGGTAACCATGGAAGTCTACATCAATGACATTATGGTGAAAGGCAAATAGCGATCAAACCACATCAGCAACTTGGCTTCAGATCATGGGCTAGGACAAAAGAAAGAAAACAATTGATCCAGTATCAACGATCAGTACCAGTGAAAAGACAAGAAGACTTTTGACATCCTCCGAGAGTACAAAATGAAGTTTAACCTAGCCAAGTGCACTTTTGGCATCTTCTCAAGTCGATTCTTAGAGTTCCTTGTAACCCAGCGAGGAATCAAGGCTCATCCAAGGCAGATCAGAGTGATCTTAGACATAAAGGCTCCCACAACTCTGAAGGAGATCCAATGTCTGACCGGACGAGTAGCTGCACTCAATCGTTTCCTCTCGCAATCCACCGACCGATGCAAGCCTTTCTTCAAGGTAATCAAAAAGGCGCAGAAGGACAAATAGGACGACGAGTACGAGAAAGCATTTCAAGACCTGAAGCAGTACCTGACGTCACCTATACTACTATCCAAGCCAGAAGCAGCGGAGAACCTTTACATCTATCTGGCAGTATCAAAAGTAGCAATAAGCTCTGCCCTTATACTAGAAAAGTTGTAGGCCTAACTACCTGTATTCTATACATCCAAAGCTCTCTTCGATTCATAAACCAAATACCCGAAGATTCAAAAGCTAATTTTGGCGCTAGTTGTTGCAACTCGAAAGCTCAGACCTTACTTTCAAAGGCATCCGGTCATCGTCATAACCTTATACCCACTGCAAGCAGTTTTGCATAGTCTAGATGTTTCTCAACAAATGATGAAGTGGGTGTTAGAACTTGGCTAATACAGCTTAGCATACCAACCCCACACGGCAATAAAGGCCCAAGCATTGGCGGACTTAGTAGTAGAGTTCACCCCAAGCCTGAAGGACTCAGCAACTTATCTCGAAATCGCCCTAGAGGCAGCTGAGCACGCCGTAGCCGCACTAGCCCCATCTACAGGAGATTTCTGGCATTTGCACTGGAGAATGCCAAGTTCTCACTACCTCGAACGGTTCAATACTCGAGCAGGCGATCACTCTTAGCTTCAAGGCTTCAAACAATGAAACAGAGTATGAAGCCCTACTAGCAAGTTTCCGATTGGCAAAAGATCTAACGGTGAAGAAGCCTGCGATCTATTCCGATTCCCAGCTGATCACCAACCAAACCTCAGATGAGTAAGCAGCAAACCATCCAAGGATGGCCCGATACCTCGAGAAGGTACGAGAGCAGCTAGCTACGTTTCAAGCGTACACACTCATTCAGATTCCACGAGCAAAAAATGCCCATGCAGACGCACCAGCAATCGGGGTGGCCCAAATCAACACAACTTCAAGTTAGTAAAATCCCATCATCGACTACATAATCAACGGAATGCTTCCCGTAAATAAATTGGAGTCTAGAAAGCTCCAGATAAAGGCACTATGCTACTATATGTGAAATGACATTCTCGTTCGAAGATCATTTTCAGGACCACATCTCCGCTGCCTATCGCCTCTCGACGACCTGAAGATTCTTAGCTCAATCCACGAAGGCTTTTGTTGAAACCACTTTGGTGGCTGCTCCCTAGCGTAAAAAGCTCTTAACGCTAGCTACTACTGGATAACCATGCATCAAGATGCCAAGAAGTATGTACAAAGGTGCAATAGCAACCATCGCTTCAAGCCCGTGCCCGTATAACCTGCCAGCGAACTTCATCCCCAAACGAACCATTGGTCATTCATGCAATGGGCGATTGACCTGGTAAGACCAATGTTGCCTGCCACTAGGGGCAGAAGAATGATTATCGTAGCGACAGACTACTTCACAAAATGGGTTGAAGCTGAACCTATAACTACGACTACCCAAACAGACATATAGCATTTCATATGGAAGAACATCATCTGCCACTTCGGCATCCCTTACTTCATCGTCACAGACAATGGTCCGTAGTTCGTGGGCAAAGACTTGGTGATGTTCTTTGAAAAATAGAGCATCAAGCAACACATGTCCACGCCCTAGTATCCGCAAGGCAATGGGCAGGTTGAGGCGTCTAACAAGACCATCATCGACTGCCTCAAGAAGTCCCTCTTAGACAATAAGGGAAAGTGGACAGACGAGCTCCCCGGTGTTTTATGGGCATATCACACCACTAAGAGATGAGCAACTGGCGAAACTCCATTCTCCCTGGCATATAGCTCTTAGGCAATCATCCCTCCCAACATCATGGTGCCAAGCATTAGCATTGTACTGCAAAACTTGAAGCAAAACGAGAAGGAGATGGCCACAAATCTAGACTTGACAAAGGAAAATGGCGTGAAGGTTATCACCCGCATTGCAGCCTATCAGCAGCAGTTCTTCTCCAGCTATAACAAGAGGGCGAAGATCCGGCAGTTCCAGCCATGAGACTTAATCTTTAAAAAAACCTTCATCACTGTTCACCGGAAAGGCTCCAAAAAGATGGCTCCCATTTGGGAAGGTCCGTACAAAATCAGTCAAGTAAGCGAAAAAGGCAGCTACACCCTCACCCCTATAAGTGATAAAGAGATCGGAAAGCAGTGGAATGCCTACAATCTGAAAAAGTACTACGTGTGACCTCCCACTATTCCTTGGACCCTGTTCAAGACAAATAAAGTTCGAAGACTCAAGCAGCTCAACGAACAAGACCTCGCATGCCGAGGATTATCAATTGTTATTCTATTACCGCCTATAAGCAAAGTCAATACATTTCTCTATTTTCAATGAAAATTGAAGGAATTATTCACAAGCCTGGGCCAAATGCATAAACAAACTGACTATCCCTATGACAACAGAAGACACCCCTACCTTTACAGACATGGTGTGTGCTCCCCAATTAGGAAAGGTAAACTAATCCAGAATATCTAGACGTGCATGGGTTGTACGATTGCTCAGTTTCCCATGAACGCAGCAACAACATGAGCTGAAAGACTCCCAGAATTGGCCACAATAGTCATTCTCTTAGAAGACACTTAGCCGACTAAATGATTCAATTCTGCGGGAACCCGGGTCTTTAACCGGAAGATACGCTAAGTGTAGAATTCCTACCCATGAAAAAATTAGCATGACTAGATGGTCTGTCCTCGACGTGCAAGTTTTAATTAATGTAGCTTGGTTTTAAAGTGTTGTAATACTAGTTAAGCGACATGCGGAATCAAGTTATAACTCATAAAGATAAGGTTTCTGAGGCGCGATTCTGCCTACACCTTACTCCTAAAATGCCTCTAAGAGCCAGGGACGATGCCTGAAGTGGTCACGTGGGTCGTCTACTTCTGTAAGTAAGACGTCTGGCTGACAACCCAATGGTTGGCAATCCAAGGCAATCCGTAAGCCGAGACTTACACCTGCTATGACTACGCGGACTAGTTTGCTTATTTAAAAACAGCGGTTTCGGCCGATGGTCTACGGTTTAAGTTTTGCAGGGACTAAAGCTGAAATATACAACCATGGAGCCACACGGATTTCCTCTGTTTTCTACGAAAAGTAAGTGTTTGGCCGCCTTCTTCATAAGTTAAAAATTTCGCAACATGCCCCGAAAGAGCCAAGGCTCGAGAAGCCGCTAAAGTCGAAGTACAACTATAGCAGCTACACGAATTTCCTTTGCTTTTTACAAGAAGCAAATGTCCAACTGCC
Source organism: Malus sylvestris (assembly GCF_916048215.2). NCBI lineage: Eukaryota > Viridiplantae > Streptophyta > Magnoliopsida > Rosales > Rosaceae > Malus > Malus sylvestris. The sequence continues at coordinate 23,016,171 of NC_062269.1, forward strand.
GACTCCATAAGTTAAAATTTTCACAACATACCCCCGGAGGGCCAAGGCTCAAGAGGCCGCTAAAGCCGAAGTACAACAATAATAGCTATACGAATTTCCTCTGCTTTCTACGAGAAGAAAGTGTCTAACCGCTGGCTCTATAAGTTAAAACTTCGCAACAAGCTCCAAGAGGGCTAAGGCTCGTGTAGCCGCTAAAGCTAAAATACAACTATAAGTAACTACGCGAACTCATCTGCTTTCTACGAGAAGCACTTGTCCGGCCGCCAACTCTATAAGTTAAAAGTTTCATAATACGCCCCGGGAGAGCCAAGGCTCGTGAGGCCATTTAAAGCTAAGATTTGCAACTATAGCAGCTACGCGGCCTCGCATGCTTCCTACAAAGGCAAAAAGTTCGACCGTCGACTCTATAAGTTAAAAATCTCGCATTTTTCCCTCTTACAGGTAAAGCTCCTTGAGCCCCAAAGCTGAAGCTAAAACCTAAGTAATGATGTGGGATCGACTGCTTCATTGAAGCAGCTCACTCAGTCGCGCATCCTACAGTAAAGTTTTGCAAAAGACGGCGAAATAGAATGATGAAGCGAAGCAAGGAAAGCTGTTTATTAAATTTTTAGCAAATTGATAAACAGACTCGAAGGCCAACAAGGTTCAAATAAAGCAGAACAAAAATGAAAAGAAGAAAATTCCTAAGTCTAAGCAAAAAGACTACTCGTTGGTAACATACACAACCACTGGTCCCTCGACTGCCAAGTCTTTAGTAGCCGCATTACTCTTAGCAACCAAAGCTTCCATCAGCTCATCCTCAACCGTCCCTACCTGGACTACCTGACCTTCAGCTACTCCATCAAAGGCAGCCTCAAACGAGAAATCAAGCAAATCAACTGGAGAAATAGAGAAAACCTTGAAGTCCTTATCGAAAAACTCATAATCCAACGGCCTACCCTGAAGATGGTCTGCATAGCCAAGCTCTTAGAAATCGGCCTGACAAGAACCAAACTCCACTTCGTGACTAGCTTTCTCATTCTTCAATTGCACATTCTCCTCAACAAGCCTAGTGTGAGCTATCTACAGCTTATCCAGTTCCTTTTTCAAGTTCTCGCTAGCAAACAACATACCTTGTAAATCCACTTCCTTGGACTCAAGCTTATTGGCAACATTCTTGAGATGAGACATTTCAACATTTCAACATTTCAACATGCATGAAGACAAGCTCCTCGTCCTTGGCAAAACAAGCAGATCGTAGTTTTGAATTGACACACTCAAGGTTCTTGACCATCAGTGAAACATGACTGACTTCCTTCTCTGCAACTTCCAATATCGCCTAAGTCGCACTAAGCTTAGCCTTTAAATGGGCAACCTTCTGATGAGCGGTCTCAAACTACACAAAAGTGGGGCAAAGACATCAGACCCCTTCAAAACAGCAAGTTCAGATTCGAGCTTCTCGATCTTTTTAACAGCCAAGTGAAACTGAGCCATCAATGCCACTTCGGCCTCCTTAGCACACTTAACGGCATCCTAGTTAACATGCATAGACTCAGCTACTAGGATTAAAGTCTTGTGTATTATCACCTTAGCAGAAAAATCCACCATCCCGCTCTTCATAGCGGCGAACCCCTCAGAAGCTGAACCGGACTTAGCTCCCAACGCGCGCTTCGACACGAACCCAAACACTAGGGGCACCATTAAACCTTTTTGCTGGGTAATCCTTTCAATAATGGTTGTGGCCATCTTCGGAGTAGTATGTTTCATAGGCTCAAACTCAACAAACTTTTTCGCCCCCTTTAGATAAGTCCAATCGATCACAAGCTTCTCAACAACTGATAAGCCCCCACAAGCAGCAGAAGAAGTCATTGGCTTCTTCTCAGTCGAAGGCTCACAAGCAGGTGAGGAAGACCTCTTCTTTCCACCTTTATTGGCAGCAGGCTCTACAGCAGCGATCGGACGAGCAAACGCCTCATCCTTTATCCATTTTATCTTTTCCTTCGGAGGCAGCCCGCCTTTCTCCCAACGAAGATGACTGAGCAGCCAGCACCACTCACGCTACTCAACAAAAATGCCTAAGACGATGTGCACTTTCTTCATATCCATTGAAGTTCTTTAAATTGAGCCAAATTTCAAATCTACACAAAATAAGAAAGACGATTAATAAACTGAAGTCATGAAGCAGCTCAACAAAAATTCAAGGAGGTTAGGAACGAAGCAGTTCATTTACCATTGATAAAGAGTCAGACTCGCACTATCCACCAATCTTCAAAGTGTCTCTCGCCCACTCATGGTCACCTTTGCAGGAAGCCTCAAGCAGTCTATGGCGAGACCTCAGTTGACCCACGCCTTCCTTGTGGTTAATTTCGAAGAAGTACCAAAACTCATTGATGGTCAAACCAAGATCAAAGAACTTGCCCAAGTTCAAGAACCCCACCATCGCACGAACTGCATTCGGGGAGCACTGAGCAGGTGCGTATTTCATTCAACATATCACCTCTTGGAAAAGATGCGGCATGGGAAAAGTAAACCCCAACACGAAGTAATACGGATGGAATTTGATAGCCCTCTTCCTAGCGTGGTACCTTCCTAGCAGTGGAATTTGATAGCCCTCTTCCTATCATCCTTCATCCCCTTGATGCGAACCCCTGACGAAATCACATGCTTGTATGCCTCAAGAAAATCCCGAAACAACTCATCGGAATTGATCTTGACATGTGCAACCTTGAAGTAGCCCACCTTGCTGGAAAAACCACTATAGACATGTAAATTTTGTTGCATACAAATGACATATCACAAAGCTCCACATGGCATATAACTCAACACAAATGGACAAGTCATCAATGACATGTGGCACAAACCAAGCAAAGAAAGTGTAAAACATTCCCAAAATTCAGCAGAAAGGAGAAAATCCCCCTTAAAATTGGCAAGGGGCCCAAAATCTCTCAAAACCGGAAAGAAAGCCAAAGTATCTTCACAAAACATGCCTAAATTCTCCCATGGACGAATCAAGACACAAATCAAAGCCAAATCCTTCCAAAGGCATGGCTTTGGAAATCTATAAATACAAGAACTTCAATGTTGCCAAAGGGTCGAAAATGGCACATTGAGAAGAACCTCTGCACAAATTTTTGAAGACTAATATGCTGCCAAAGCTCTCTTCGAAGAATGCACAACCAAAGCCAAAGTTTTTTGTCGACCAAAGCCAAAGCACTCCTTGAAGAATCAACAAGCACTTGTGTCGATTCCTTCAAGACTTTGTTGCAAGCTCAAAATTTGTAACGATGTTCGATTCAAGATCAAGTCGCCAATGCCCTTGAATTAATGAAATTCTACATCAACGCTCCCCTTGCCGTAGCTCTAAACTTGAGGTGAAGATTATCTACGCATTGTTTCAAGCTCAAAACTTGAAGCAATCGTTCAATCGTTCATCCAAGATCAAGTCATTGCACCCTTGGATCAACAACTGATATGATTAAAACACACCACAAAGTAGCACACAAATGTCCTATTGATTTTCCTTATTAAAGCTAAGATTTGTCACTTGTAGCATATGAAAATAAAAGTCTTTCCCGCAGAAGATTGTTTTATTTAACTATTTAAAATGTCACAAAAACTAGGTTGTTGTCCCTACTGACCAGTCACCGGAAAATAATTATTAGACCAAATTACACTAATTTAAAGTCTACGAAATTTTATATAAAGACACTAGACACACAGAGCTACACTCACACAAATATTTGGGATTTTTTGAGTTGATTTGCTATTTAAATTAAATAGAACAAGAACAGGACAGAAACAAATTTTAAGTAGTTCACAAATTAAGAAAAACGAGTTAGGGGAATCATGCAAACATGTTATGTTCATTCAAATTCCTTTTATTTCTGGATGAAGATGCTTAAGTTGGCTCAATGTTAGAACTCAATCTATTACTCTTTCTTATGTAGTATGTTAAGAGAATGGTGTTTTCAACTTAACTTAGTCTCTAGCATACAATCTAGAATGGCGTGTTCATAGATTTAACAAGTAGAAATCATTAAGAATGAAAAGAGCTTGAGTCAACACAAGGCATCGTAAGTACTAGAGTTGTCTCACTTATCCTAGAAATTAGTTCACATGTTAATCACAATTAACAAGTACTACTCTAGAACATATGTAGGTCCTCATTTGACAAGGGCAGGCACACACATATTCATAACATTAGAATCCTAAATATGCTTACTAAGTATGCATCCGTAGAAAACACATAAAGAATTCATCAATGAGACAAGTAGTGAACTAATTTTCATCCATTCATAAAAGTAATTCAAACGAAATGTCATAACAAACTTGCAATCATATTCGGCCTTGAAAACAGCCCCTAACTTCTAAAAATTAGTTACACATAATTCTCAAATAAAACCAAAAGAAAGACATGAGTTTGAGAAGATAAAACCAAGAGAAGAGAATGATAAGATTTCCTCCTTTATTTTCTTCATTCCCTAAAGCTGCTACCTTGCCTTTTCTTTCTGTTCTATTTTTTTTTTCTCCTCATCTTTGCCGCTGCAACCTACAGCCTTTTTGTTCTTGCTTGCTACCCCAGTTTCTTCTCCATAACTCACCTTACTAACAGCCATTTAGTGATGACAATAAGTGAGAACTGTGAACACGAAAATTCCTGAAACAAATGAAACAAGAACACATGTACAAAATAATATTTTGTATTGATGATTTTGGGGTTACAATCTCTCTCAAAATTGATCCTCTGATTCGATCTCTGTAAGGTGTTGATTTGTGGATGTGTGATTGATCCAAGGGCCGTCGAGGCTCAATCTTGGATGAACGGTTGAAAGTTTTCTTCAAGGGCCGTTGGGGCTTAATCTTGAAGGTTGAGGGAAGTTTCTTCAAGGGCCTTTGGGCTTGATCTTGAAGGTTGATGGATGAACGGATCTTCAAGGCTTTTGGGCTTGATCTTGAAGAACTGTTGATGAACGGATCTTCAAAGGCCTTTGGGGCTTGATCTTGATGAACAGGTGATGAATGGATCTTCAAGGGCTTTTGGGCTTTATCTTGAAGAACGGTTAGATATGTGGATTTGTTGATGTTGTTGATCCAAAGAGTCGTTGGGGCTTGATCTTAGGATGAACGGATGATGAACGATGAACACTTTCTTCAAGGGCCGTCAGGGTTTGATCTTGAATTGGTGGAAGTTCTTCAAGGGCCGTCGGGGCTTGGTCTTGAAGGAGGATTTGACAAAGAACGAAGAGGGCTTTCTTGATCTTTCGGGATTTCTTGGGAATTTAAGAGGCTGGATGCTTGAAAGCTTTAGAACTTCAAAGCTTCAAGGATTTAGGGAATTCTCTTCCAATTTGGGAGTAGAGAAATGTATATGTGAATTCCTTCTTCAATCCCCTCAAATGAAGGAAATGGCTTCTATTTATAGAATTTTCCAAGGCCTAATTTTGAATATAATATTTAGATGAAATAAATCGTTTCTGCCAGGTGTTAACACGTGTCCTGTTTGATGACTTTTCCGATTTATTTTGATTTTTTCGTTTAGTCACACGCTATGTGTAAAATTTATGTGACACGTGAACATTGAAATTGTAACTATTGGTCAACATTTATTTCACCAAAATTTTGATATCTACAAGAACCTACAGCCTTTTTGTTCTTGCTTGCTGCCCCTGTTTCTTCTCCATAACTCACCCTACTAAGAACCATTTAGTGATGACAAAAAGTGAAAGGAAATGGTAAAACAATTGTAACTCTTTAGGTAGCCTTTATGCCCATTACTCCCACTTAATTCTCATCTTTATTTCCATTTCCTCTGATATTTGAATAGGTGTCAGCTGACTTGTTCTTGGCTACATCAGTTTTTGCTACTAGATTTATTGGATTTATTGCTGTCAATGCCTTCTTGTTAGTTACAAACTGCTCAACCTCTTGGGAACCTTTCAGTGCTAAAATGGCCATTACTTCTTCTAGAAAATTGATATTACAATCCGTGAAATGCTCCAGAAAATGGACATCCGTAGCTTTCCAAGCATTTAAGGTTCATTCTCTAATTCATTCTGAGCTGTTCTAAACTTGCTTTCAAAGTCAGCTGACCTGCACAGGCAGTTTTGACGAATTTGTTACTTAAAATCCCACTTGTGCTATTTTTTTTTCTTTGCTTGACAAATCCTACAAAACACAAAAACAAAGTAAATAGCTCAAAAATATAAGGAACGAACTAAGAAGTGAATTTGATGTAAAATATATATAAATGTGAGCTTATCAACAACCTACGCATCTACATCAAATTTGAAGACTGAATCAGAAGAAAATTGTAAACAGAGATTGTAACCCTACAAATTCAAATCAATACAAATATACTTTGTAAATGTGTTCTCATTTCATTCGTTATGGAATTTTCGTGTTTACAACCACATTGACGGTACAAAGGTGGAGGATACTTGTCACTTTTGCGATCGGAGGAAGAAATCTCAAAATCTCTACAAAAAGTACAAAGAAAAATATTTAGAAGGTAGCTCGCGAGAAAAGAGACAAAATATATATATGAAGGATCGTAAGCCCAGCACCCTAGAGCCAGGCCCTACTGCCCAGCTCACAACCCTCACTCTCTCTCCTTCATGTGGCCCAAACCATTTCAGCCCAAAGTGGAAAGAGGTCCATGCCTCCTTCATCCCCTTCTCTCTCGAACGCAAGCCCAAATAGATTGAGCCATCTCGGCCTAGGCCACCAAGACCCCAAAGCCAGACCACGCCAGTCTCGCCTACTCTTTCACCTCTTGCCTACATGGACCTGTGCCCAACAGCCTTGATGGCCTGGCCCAAGCCGGCTTCCCTGCACCCCAGCGTCTAGCCATATCAGCCTAAGTTGAGCTGATCACCTGGCCCACGCCAGCGGTTCCCGCACCGCATTACCATGCACAGCAGCCCCATGGCACATTTGCCACATGTTTCACACATCATCGGCCTTTGCCGAGCCAATTCTTCAATCCCAAGACTCCCAAAAAATTCAAGAAGAATAAAATTCAAATTTTCTTACCTTGGTAAATCATGGAGAGGAAGAACAACAACAAGAGACAACTCTTTGCATGGGCAAGAGAAGAAGAAAGCTAAGGGAGGGGGGAATTTTCCTCTGCCTTCTCTCTTCCATGTTGGAATGATGATTGTTCTCCAAATTTATTTGATCCCCTACTTAAGACAGAATTAAATAGGTATTGGGGGCAATTGGTTTCCTTTTCCTAGAAGAAGTTTATCTCCAAATCAAGAAAAGAGATCAAGTTCAAATTGGGAAACAACTTTACAAGCCTAAGCAGCTTGGGATTTCTACACCTACTATCATTTTCCTGTATGTAGCCCAGTAGGTGTGGGGGCATTTGTGAAGCCTAAAATAATCCTAAAAATTCTAGAGGCAACACGTGGACTTTTTCTTAAGAAAGACAAAATTGTCCTCATTAAATGGGCAGGTTCCTCGGATACTACCACTCGAAACTCACACCCCTGAAGGTCTTAGCAGCTGAATACGACTGCCTACAGCTCACCTGTCTTTGGCAAGGAAAAGTCAAAGCATTAAAGATAATGATTAATTACCCAAATCTTATCTTTAATACATTCCCAATTGAATTGACTCCAATCAAGTAAGTAATCCTAATTTAAATCAATTAGGGATAGTTACACCACTATCTCAAGATATTATTTCCTATTTAATGTCTTGAGAATATTTCTCCATAAACATTGGCCAATAGGATGGCGTCATGTGTAGGGTAAAACCCCAGCATTATGGCCGGCCCTATCCCCTATAAATACCCCGTATTCTACCAAATTTCAAAAGCTTTTGCTACCCTAAAAAAGCCCTCAACATTTTACTCTCTTAGATAAACTAACTTAGGCATCGAAGATCCATTGGCCTAACCCCCCCCCACCTCGTGGGTGCGTGAAGCTTAGGTCTTTGATCAAAGGTCCTGATTGTTTTGTAGGTGCATTTTCGTCATCTCTAAGATTGCATCGACAAGAGTTACTAAGATTGCATGGATGATGGTGCTTGAAGCTTGGAGTAGACTCAACGGTTTCTGACACGACACGAAAATGACACGAAAATAACAGGTTTCGGGTCAACACGATAACTTATCGTGTCATTATCGGATGACCCGTTAACGGGTTCTTAACGGGTATACACATGGGTAACCCGTTTCGACCCGTTAAGAAAAAAAATATTTTGATAATTTTAAAATTTAATTACTAAAATAATTTATTATAAAATACAATAGCCATATTAATATATACAATATATTCTATATTAAATATATAGTTTTGTATTACTATTCTATATAAGTTTAAAAAAAAAAAAAGTTTTAGTCATTATTTATTTTTATTATGAGAGTTCCTTATTATCATTACTAGGATAAATTTTACTTAACATGTTGTTATCCAAAATTAAAATAAACTAATATAGTATTTGTATAGGCAAGAACTAAGAAGACATACATACAAGTATTAAAAATGTGAAAGAATATATAAACACATGTGATTCATCATTATTCCTCCATGAGTAGATAATGGTTACACTTACATTATCGTTTAGATTTTTAAAATCCTCCAAACCTTCATGAATAATGTTTTTTATTTGAGGGCAAAATTAATAAAATTAATAATAATTATTGTAGAAGTGTAAAAATTGTAAAAAAAAATATATACAATCATTCATATGACAAACTTTACAACTTTCATGAAGGGGTCAGCTTCGAAATCCAACACGATAATTCATAAACCTTAAATTTATATTTAACCGTCGATTGCCATTTACGCTTTATTCTTTTTACTGAATTTCATTTTTTCAATTTTCTTTTTTGAAAACATGATCATCTGGCAGATGTAAGAAGATGAACGGTTCAGATCTTTGATATCACGTTTCAATATTTATGGTTAATTGAAATATGAATCGATGTTATATAGTTTGTAGAAACTTTATAAATATCAAGCAATATTTTCACTAACCGTAAAACTCTGAATATAATATCAACAATCCAAACCGTTCATCTTCCTGCATCCTCTAATAGATTAAGTTTTCAAAAAAGAAAATCTGAAAAAAACAAAATTTGATGAGAACAATGAAGCGTAAATGTAAACAACAATCAACGGTTAAATTTTGATCTTTGATTTATATGATTATAGTGGTGAATTTCGAAGTTAAGCTCTTCATGAAAGTTGTCAAGCTTGTCATTACGAGCGTTTATATATTTTTTTTCTATATTTTTTTACACTTCTACATTAATTAAAAAATTATTAAAGACTTTAGGTAAGTGAAAATATACTTAAAAGAAAATTGTGTTTTTATGTTTTGGATGTGACAATATGGTATGTATATATATTTTTTCCTTAACGGGTAACGGGTCGGGTCATATTACTTGTTAATATTATGGGGTCGATTTCGGGTCGGGTCATTTTACTCGTTTATTTTAACAGATGTTACACGACACGACCCGTTAAGATATTGGGTATGACACGAAAACGACACAAACACGGAAAACACGACACGAATGCCACGTCTAGCTTGGAGTATGCTTCTAGGCTAAATGGAACTCTCTGGGTTTCTTCTGGGTGGTTCTCTCTCACTACTTCATCTCTATCTTTCTCTTTGTGTTCTTCCAATTCCCCTATGTGTTATTCTTCAAAAATCTCCTTTGTGTTACTCCTCTAAAATTTCCCATTTTATGGCTTCTCTCCCTCATTTTGTAGATGAAAGGTTCTTCTCTAGGTTTTAAAGGAATCTCCCTTTGTGGGTTAGTCTTCCCCTCCTTTCTCCCTAGCCCTCATATTATTCTCATTTTGGTGTAAGATAGATGCACTGTTGAGACCTACAGTTTGCTTCTTCCCGAGATGCAGCTTTTCCAGGGCGGCCTTCCGCAAGCGCTACTTCTGGTAGCACGCTTCATGGCTTTCGCGCATTGGTTGTTTGTGCAGGATAGGAAAGGAAAGTCAACATTAAATGTCTGCCTTGTTGGACTTAACATGCATTTAATGCAAGAATCTAGTTTTGTCCTAACTACGGGAGTTGGCTTGATAGGGAAAGGGGTAAACTAGGCTAATTCTCTCTCAATGATGCTTGCGTGAGATACAAATGGTGTTTCTTGGATCTCTGGGCTCCCAAGCAACCCAAAGTCTTCCATGACCCCTATTCCACATAAGCCCAATAATTTTCCATAACTATCCACACCGCAATCCACTTGACAAGCCCCGAATATATGACTTGGTCTTAGCATGGCAGTTATTAGCATGAGGAAGCATGCCGTGATGAATAGGTATAAGCATGGTGTGACTATCTGGCTTAATCACCGTAGCATGGCATGTTTGTAAATATATTCCTCATTGATTTCATGCCTTGGCATGTATTTGGGCTTGAATGTAGGCGTTGTAAGACTTAGTTGGATTGGTGTGTGACATTTTTGGGCCCCAACACTTGGAAACTCTCCCTAGTCTCCCACTTCCTCCCACTTCCTCCCGATCCTTTTCTTCTTCTTTATTCCTTGCTATGCTACTTTGAGAAAATTCAATTCGGAGCCTGACCTCAAAGCTCGTTCCAATTTGAAACTGAAATTTCGGCGTTGAAAGACTGAAACTTCTTAAGACGAGGGTGATGAGCTAGGCAAGATGTTTCCAGCGACGATTCCAAGAAAGCCCCGGCGCGGGCAATGGTCAAAGATTACGTGCATGAGTTACTCGATTGAACGTTTACTTCGATAAGAGAGCATAACCCAAAAATTGCTACTGACATCAGCATTGCGTCACATGGCCTAAGGGCTAGGCAATGGTTACTTGCCTGGCTGAAGAATTGGCCTCCACCAAACCGCAATGGATTGCAAGGGCTGGATGTGCTTTTGGGGAAGGGGAGGGGAATAAATCCACTATCCCATAGATGATTTATAGAGAGGTGGAAATGCTCTTATAGAAAGTTGAAGTGCAAAATAAAAATTTTGAAATGTCAATAACAATTTTATAAAAAAAACAATTATTAATTGCAACGTGGTGTTTAAGAAGATATTAATTTATCCATTGTCATTCGTAATTAATTTTCATAATCATTCCTGTGTCACTGATTTTCTATTTTTTTTTTTTGTTTAGTCAATCAGATATTTAGATCTCACTCTTTTTTATTCGTCTTCCTCTTCTCCCTTTCTGCTCCTCTCTCTCTCTTTCTTCCGCTTGGCTCCGCGCGCTACAGATCGAAAAGTAGGTATGCTTTCAGATCCCTACGCAATTCTCAGCCGCTTGATCGCAGTTTCCTTGATTCAATTTGATTGTAACCATCTGATCGTCGACTGCAGAGGGCGCGAACTTCACGTGATTGAAGTCCGCGTCCATCGAATTGTTGTTGCAGATCCAAATTTGGTTAATTTTAACCAAGTATTGGAATCAGCAATTGGATTTGTTTTTTTTCTTATTATCTTTAGTTTTGATTTGTTTGAATCAACTTTGAGACTTGTTTGGTTTCCGAGAAAATTGAAGGCAATGAAGAAGAGCGGAATGTCAAAGATCATAGTTTTCGTTGTTAACTAAACTGTGTTAAGTATTTAGACAAGTTGAATTAATGCAATTCAGTGATTTATTCTGTTTTTCTGATTTTTTTTTTCCTATTGTTACATTTATTTTCCCAGTGGCCATACAGAAAGTAAAAGACTTTGAAAAGTATGATTTTTGGACAATTTATGTTCTCATTAATCTGTGTGCCACTTGATGATAATTAAGCACAATTGTATTGCGATGATCTAAATCTTCACTCATTTGATTGGATTAATTGGAAATTTAGCCTCAAGAAGTGGTATTAGTTGTCATCTTACAGATTGGTTTCAGAATTTGTAGTTGATTTGGATGACTTCTACTGGTTTTTGTCTGTAATTTTGATAATTTTTCTTTTTTCATGAAGCTTGCAAATGGCTGTTTCACAAAACAATCACGACATGGACGAGGGAAACCTAGAGGTCGGAATGGGTAAGTTTTGGACTGGTTTATTTCATATTTTTGTGGTGGAAGGTGAAGTAAATTGGTGAGGTAATAGCTATAGTGGGCATGCAGTTTTGTGTCAAAACTCATTAGTCGTAATGGAATCAGTATGAGAATCAATATGAGTCGATATCAAACTCTTCAAATATGTCCTGCTAGAAAGTGTTAGCATTGCAATGATTGTTTGATGGAGTGTTACATTAATGGTGTCATGTTTGACATTTTTCCCTTTACATTGACATTGCAGAGTACAGAACTGTGTCTGGTGTGGCCGGACCTCTGGTTATCCTTGAAAAAGTTAAGGTAGGTTATCCGCTCTCTTTCTCATTTAAAATGTTGTTAAGCTTTCTCAATGAGGATTCTTATCCTCTTCAGAACCCAAAACTAATATATTCTCTTAAACTGCCCCAGGGACCTAAGTTTCAGGAGATTGTTAATATTCGTTTGGGAGATGGAACAACTAGACGCGGTCAAGTCCTGGAAGTTGATGGAGAGAAAGCTATTGTTCAGGTGACTGCTGTGTAGCATTGTTTGTTGGTTTCTTGTGGTTTTGCTGTGTACTTGCATAGGTGCATAATTTTGAGAATTTGTAGTTTTGGGGCTTTGTGTGCATCTTCTGGGACAGCGTCATTAGGTTTTCTGGAATGTGCTTATTATTTTTACCGTGTACATAATCGATTTATTTGCTGCCCAGGTTTTCGAAGGAACATCTGGAATTGACAACAAGTACACTACTGTGCAATTTACAGGAGAGGTATTAAACCTTTTAATTATATTCTTCATTCGTTGTATTCCAGAATCAAGAATAACATATATTTTCTGACATGAACACAAAGAACCAGTTATGCTGTTTTAACTCTTCCCCTTTCATATTTGTCAGGTTTTGAAAACTCCAGTCTCACTGGACATGCTTGGGCGAATCTTTAATGGCTCTGGGAAGCCCATTGATAATGGCCCCCCTATCTTGCCTGAGGCTTACCTAGACATATCTGGTGCGTTATTTGTTTCAATGATAATAAGTTCTGCTCCATGTTTCATTGCATTAACATGTGTGTCAATCTATTGTATGCCATTTCCAGGGAGTTCTATTAATCCTAGTGAGAGAACATATCCTGAAGAAATGATTCAGACTGGAATTTCTACAATTGATGTCATGAACTCCATTGCTAGAGGACAAAAAATCCCACTTTTCTCTGCTGCTGGTCTTCCTCATAATGAAATAGCTGCTCAGATATGTCGCCAGGCTGGTTTGGTCAAGCGGTTGGAGAAATCTGAAAGTCTTCTTGATGCTGGGGTACACTTTATACTAAATATTTGTTAGCCTGCAGAGCTCACATATATCTACTATTTTCATGTCTGACAGTCTTCAACGCATGTGCAACATTATTTTGCAAATTGCCAAAATGTTATGGCAAAATATCTTTGATTTCAAAATGAAATTCATTTACATTTAGTCATTTGATAAGATAGTAATCTTGATGATGCTAGCACATTGGAATTCCTAGTTAAATGAGTAAGTACTAGAGAAGAGCCTGCGCAGCTTGCTCGAAATAGTTTGAGTCCTTCACTGGGAATTTTGATTTGGGCTTCTTTGTGTTTTTAGGTTTCGTATTTTCATAGAAATTTGTAAAAAGTAATTGCAAACAAAACAAACCAACAGTGAGAAAATAAGTAAGAGTAATAGGTTCCTTTTGCGTTTGAAGTTAATGATTATTTGTACATGGATAGGTGCTTGATTTGTCATGTATTAGTATTGTCTTCTTGATATACCTCTAGCATTCAGGTGACTAACCTACATTGTGAAATTACAGGACATAGAAGACGACAACTTTGCCATTGTGTTTGCAGCTATGGGAGTAAATATGGAGACTGCGCAGTTCTTTAAACGGGATTTTGAGGAAAATGGCTCAATGGAGAGAGTGACCCTCTTTCTGAATCTGGTATATTTTGAAGTGAACATATGGAGCATTTCATAAATGTTTTGTGGATTTATTCCTTTTCAAATATCTTGTGAGATTTCTCTTTACCCTAAATGTGTTTTTTACCATTTTTTCTACAGGCAAATGACCCTACAATTGAACGTATTATTACTCCTCGTATTGCTCTTACTACTGCAGAATATTTGGCATATGAATGTGGGAAGCACGTTCTTGTCATTCTCACAGATATGAGTTCTTATGCTGATGCTCTTCGTGAGGTAACGTGAAAATGTTTCTAATTATGAATTCACAAATTACATGCCTCAATTTCATCTTCTTTCTTATTGTGATTGTTTGCAGATATATAAGATGTGCAGAAACTTAATAGGACTTCAATGTTATATGAACTTGAAAAACATTGTTGCTTTGTTATACTACTTTTCAGAATAATTTCCATAACAAAAACTACTGTATTGCTACTGCAGGTATCCGCTGCCCGAGAGGAAGTGCCTGGAAGGCGTGGATACCCCGGGTACATGTATACTGATCTGGCACAAATCTATGAGCGTGCTGGACGAATTGAAGGGCGAAAAGGCTCTATTACACAAATTCCAATTTTAACTATGCCAAATGATGGTAATGCTTGTTGTCACACATTGATGGTCTCACATATCATGCATCCAAGTGATATTCCTTAACACAATCTTCGATTTCTTTATCTGGCCAGATATTACCCACCCCACTCCTGATCTTACGGGATATATTACCGAGGGACAGATATACATTGACAGGCAGCTCCACAACAGACAGGTAACTAAACTTCTATCATGTGTTATTGGATTATTCAGTGTTATGATCTTAGGATGGGTCTGTTACAGTATTAACTTAATAAACAAGAAGGTCTTGAGTATCTGCTTATGGCCATGGTAACATAGACACTACCATGTCCATGCATTCAGCATGCAAAACACAATACAACATGCGGCATGGTTTAATTTAAGGGAAGTTACCATGGTTTTAATCGTTTGTCTTTGCCTTTCCATGGCCTTTGGACTTCTTTCATCAAGCTTTAATTTGATGAAATTGTTGGTTGTGGTTGCTGTATCAATCCATTAATAAAAAAGACACCGATTTAACTTGATGCTTCATCAAGGTAGTTAATAATGCGTTTAGAAAGTTGGATCTCTATGTTTAGACAACGTGCAAAGAAGTGGTAACGATCAGATGTGTGGAGTTTATAAATGAATTGAAAGTAACCATTAAGTTCTTTAACCTGTGCAGATATACCCACCAATCAATGTCCTCCCATCACTGTCTCGTCTGATGAAGGTAATATGATACTTTGAGTTCAACTCTAAAGATTGAGAGGGGGTTTTCATCCTACTACATTCATGGGGGTTTAAGTAAAATTGTTGGCTATAATTGCAGAGTGCTATTGGTGAAGGGATGACTCGCCGGGATCATTCTGATGTATCAAATCAGGTTTGTTTGGGATTCCATTGTAGTATCATTTTTTAATCTGTCTTCACATAACGTCATCTAATGTTTCCCACTTGTGCATTGTTTAACTTTCAGTTATATGCAAATTATGCTATTGGGAAGGATGTCCAGGCAATGAAAGCTGTGGTTGGAGAAGAAGCACTTTCTTCGGAGGACCTGGTCTCTTACCTTTCCTTTTTCTTATTAAGAGTGCTTCTGTTTATTAACAATCAGCCTAATGGAAGAAATTGATGTGATTTTTTCATTTGAATGAAACACAGCTATACCTGGAGTTTTTGGACAAATTTGAGAAGAAGTTTGTGTCCCAAGGAGCTTATGACACCCGTAACATCTTCCAGTCCCTTGATTTGGCATGGACATTGCTGCGGATCTTCCCTCGTGAGCTTCTCCACCGTATACCTGCAAAGACCCTTGACCTGTTCTACAGCAGAGACACCGCTAATTGATGGAGTTCATAGATCCTTGTTTGTCGAAGTTCTTCAGCCTATTTAGCCATCAATGAGCTCTGCAATTCGTTTATTGATTCTCTGCCTGCCTAGGTTGCATCTCTTCTTTACCGGCATACATAATAAAGGTTGCGGTCTGTTCGAGTCCCTAAAAGTTCTCGACTAGTCCAGAATTCTTTCAATGAGGACGTTTGGAGATCTTGTAGGGCTTTGTATTTTCGCTTCTCATTTGTTAGCTTGTCACCCGGTTGTGGTTTGATTATGCTTCTTCTCTCCCGAAGCGAAAGTTTCAGGAACGGTCGGGGCCATCTAGGATCTAAAGACCCCCTTACACTTGCAGGAGTATATATTTGTGTTGTTTCAAGACCGTTATTTATTTTGTAATCTGTCATTTTAGGCTTTCTATTTAATATATTCTTCAGACTTTATGGTCTGTCTTGTGTATTTTGACATGCGAACATGCTCAAGTTTGGTTCAATTATATCTGAAATAAAATGAGAGTTCTTGTATTCATTGCACCTTTGTTAAGATCCTACCAAATCAATACAAGGTTGTTGGTCTTCTTCCCCATTACAACAAAGTTCTGTCGCAGATGTGAGTTAGGCTAGTTGGCAGGCGTGTGTGTGTGTATGACTCCTTGAACCCAAGTTCATAACCCCGTAAATTAGAGTTACGATGTTATTGCCTTGCTGAGAGAAAAAGAAAATTCTAGCAAAAGTGCTTGTAAGCAGAAGCCGTTACGCAGAGCAGTTATAACAGTACTACAAAAGACGAGAACCTGGGTAGTATGGAAGTTACATATTCTCCACTGGTGCAAGACTAATGCCTTCCAAGACAAGAAAACAAAGGGAACAAGGCAAAATTTGGTAGATGCTCAGATACGAACTCACGTCAGATGCACCATAACGAATCAATCTTGCATTTTTTTATATTTCTCATACAAAATAAAACAATATAAATATACTCCTCTAATCTGTTTTCTCCTTCCGTTTCTACCATCGGAACTTAAAAAATGGTATCAAATGAGTACACACTATACTTCCGGTATGAGTCTTAGTGGTACCGAAAAGGTTGCTGCACATTTCCCTGTTAATCATCTCTATAACGTTCCAAAAATTTAGAAGACCGACGCATCTATTCTTCTTCCACTTCCTCTGCTTTCTGTATACTGTTCGAGTCTCTTCTGGGATGACAGAAAAAATAGAACCAGGAAGAGCTCCTAAAAATAAGTTCACAAGACCAAATGGATCCATTGACCCCTCAGCCAGCTTTTGATGTTCTTGCTACCGGGGGTAGGACCACTGAATCAAGATTTGCAGGGTAAGGAGTCCACAAGCCTAAGCCTCCCCTACTCTCTACCAAACCATTTTTCGCACTGGCTTGGTCCCAATCTTTACCCTTATTTGAAATAGATCCATTCCCCTTGAGCTGATTCCAACTTGTTACCCACTCTATACGAGAAGAATGCTCCCTTATGTGTGGATGCAACACAAACAGGGAATTGTACTCACAATTCGGAAACATAAAGAACTTAAACAACCCCCCTAACCGGTACACAATATAACCAAAACTCAGTTGGTCTCTTGGTGTGAAGAGGTGGACCTCATTGAACCACAAGCAGCTAAATAAATTACTCATCGCAGTATGTTCCCGTACGATAATGGCACCCTCTGGTACATCTGCATACAATAGTTTCCATCAATACTTTTAACAAATAGTGTTGTACCAATATATATGTAGATAATATTAGGCATTAACTTTGTTGGCAATGTGCCTGTAACTTGAAGCGGAGGAGAAACAAATAAACAGAACTAACAAATTACACAACTCAAAAAATCTACGGTGTTCCTTCTTACCACTAACGGTTTTCTTGGTTGGATCCCATGCCTCCAAACCCTCATAACGATAAATTTTCATGTGTAGATCGATAAGAGGTCGAGCATATCGCTTCCTCCGCTTGTTTGCATCAGCCTCCTCGTATATACTGCGGTGGTGCTTGTGCTGAGAAATGGCAAATGTATGCTTCCCACGCCATAAATATCTGCACATCAAATTTAGTTTCCTCGATTATAGCTATATGTGCACAAACAAATATGTAGAATGAGAAAGATAAAAGTCGATTTATTACCTTTCTAAAATTTGCAATGGATCAACCATGAGCTCCATTTTACCATCGATCCAAATGCTGTACTGGGTGTTAGGGAACATGCGGTGGGTTAATATCTTGGGGACCTTCCCGTTCCTTCTTGGCTCATCGTAAGGCGGATGCTTCAACAAAACAAGACGCCAGATACCAACCCATTTTCCCCCATCATTATCCTCTCTGACTGTCACATTTCCCTTGATAAATTCAAGAGATGTTTCATCGACCGCCATGAGAAAGCAGAAGAGCTTCTTAGAACGAGGACTTAAATTTGAAGGTTGATGGGGTACATCATAACCATCAAAAATGCCTGATGCAACCACAAACCTACATTTTTTGGCATAGTTGATGTCTGCAGGAGCCATTTCAGCACCACCGTTTCGAATAAAACCACAGTGCAACTGCAGGATATAAACATTAACCAACTCACAATGGAGAATGGAAAAAGTAACACCCCTTAAACAGACAGAAAAAGAACATTTCTATACATGGGAAAGGGAAACACAACATTAAGTGGACAATTTTCTCCATATCCACCACCATTATTTTCAATTATTTTAACATACTCTAAACATGTTGTAAACCATAGTTTATTTATAAGAAGGTGCTAGGGAAGTCGGGCCCCATTACTCCTTTACTTCTGATACGAAAACAAATAATTAAAGAACATGCTTTGACTGAAGTTAACAGAGTATTGATGTTTGCCCTTACCTTCATGTCAGATTTTAGTCTAAAACTCTCCTCTCTCTGAGCCCAATTTTGATGTCCTCCGAATAGTGGGGATGACAGAGTTCCGTCAGGCAAAATCTCATCATCTAAAACGTATGTTAAGTTTTTGACAATTTCATCAGGAGTTCTTCCTTTTGGAATTTTTATCTTATCAGGATCACTGACAACAGGAATCGGACAGCCTATTTGAGATGAAAACAAAACAACATTATTACATAAAACTAAATAAGTTATCGATAATTCAATGAAAATATATTTTAGTGTTCTTACGGTGTTGCGATTGTCCTTTTGGTACAAACCCAAGGGAGTCTAACATGGAGAAGACCTTGCTCTCTTTGTTACACATAGCTGCAATTCAAGTGGATCAAACTACTAAGAACATGTATCTGTTTACCTCAAATTAAATAACAGACACCCTATTTACCAAGCATGCGCTAACAATATTATAAAATTGTATTTAGCACCTATTGCAAGTTGTACTAATAAATATTGACAATATTTCCTTACTACATTGGGAACTATTTGATACTCACAAGTTGACAACCACAACCCCTCATACTGCAGGAAAGTTTAAACCAACAATAATGATACTTTCAGCATTTGTTCGTGTATTTCAAGCCAGACCTTTACAGGCTTACTAAAATATGTTATCCCTGACTCACATAATTAAGTTTTAATTAAAAAAATTATAATAAAAATGTTTTATCACCTATTGTAGGCAAAGAATACCTAAAATCCACTGTTCAGTATCGATAAGATGTATATGAATACCAAAAACAGTAAATTTAAACACAGGACTTTTCATTTTTTGGAACAAGATGCACCAATCTACTAACCTACTTCAAAAATGGGGCATCAGGGCTGAGCCAAACGGCAACGAAAAACATATAAGGCTCTGTATTTATAAAGCATGAACTCAACCAAAGAACCCAAGGAACTTCATGCATAGTTCCATAAGAAAAATTACGATACCTGAGAAGAAAGAGATAGAAGACTGGCAGGACCAAACATGAAATAATGACGCGAGGAGAATTAGTAGCATCCACAAAATGCCACCTACAAGAACCAATCGAATAAAGCCCTTCTTCCAAACAATCTTCATGGGATAATCCTGTGTCACCCTTCCCAGAGGGAATCCCTCTTCAACATCTGCACCACCAAACAACTTATTCACATTTTTCGTGCTAAACAAAATATCTATTTCATCGATACGAAAATCAATGCTACACCAAAAACCCACATCATTATCTTTAGCCTCAATATCTAACATGATACAATTCACAATGGGGCGACGGTAGGCTTTGTTTACCTTTACTATGTTGGTTTAAATTACTCCTTTCGCCTCTACGATGTGTGCGAAAAGAAATAGACCGCGGACTCTCTTTATCCATAATCAACCACTACAACTTCTCATAACTGCAGCACAATGCATACATTACTACGTTTTATATCCAAAGTAAGAACCACAATCAAACACTATCCCAATATTGACAAGCATTTATATTATACTTCCCAGAAACCCTCAAAACACGAATTAAGATTAACAAACATATTGCAAATAAATTGGTGAACACAAATCGAATCCAAGCGAATTCCAGATCTGGGTTACTCACGAAATTTGTCTGATATCTAAACCCTAAAATAATAGTGATCAACGTCGACATCCATATCTAAACCCTAAAATAACAGTATTCTGTTAGGGTAAGAAAAGACAGCAATCAGTAAATATGTCTAATAATTCATAAAAATAAAAAATAAATTAGAAAAATTTACACCAACGGAATTGGGGTTTTTGCACTAAACCCTAATATATTATATATAAGGAGCTAGAAGAACAGTTTCCAGCAGAAGGCAATTGGATCAAAAATCGAGGTCAAACAAGTAAAATCGAAGGCATGAAAAACCACAGAAAATGAACAGAAAGATTTCAGAAGCAGCAATTTCTTTCAAACACTTAGTTTAGAAGTTTACCTTTACCGAACGCGTTTCGAATTGGAAATCGGAGCGCTCTCCTCCGACCTCTTCCTTCAATGGTTGAAATCCCCAATTTTACTTTCAGCTAGAAAATCCAAACCCTAATTTGCCTTTTTCCTCTCAGTTCAATTGTGCGCGTGTCGTGACTCGTGAGTGCGTAATGAACGTGTAAGTTCTTACTTTTAATCTGAGCCGCCCATCAAGAGTGTATCTGTGTAAGGCGTGACGGAATGAACTTGAGCCATGAATTATGTAATGAACCGGATCGATTTGGGATTTTGATCCGTCCGGTTCTTGGCTTTGCCACTAGAAAGTTGAAAATTGACAGGTTATATGATGTCTTTATTAGAGAGATGCAATATATAATTTTCATCTTTCGGTGGATATGAATAATTTATATTTCCGATTGTCAAGCTTTTTTGCCCAAAAAAAAAAGCTGATATTGCTTTGAACCAGAAAATTTAAGTTTATTAAGGAATTTAAGATATTTTAAGATATTTTGCATCTTCTAATATATTCTTCGAATATAAAATATTTTCTTTTCTCGTATCTAACATGTCTCAATTCTCAACCCTTCTTACGAACTTTATAATCTCACATCCTCACCTACACTTTCAATAATCGTTTTCTCTTTGAGTTTATTGATGGATTCGTTGATGGATTTGCATACAACGATGGAGTTTGAGGCTTGAATTGAAGCGATGATGAGACATACTCAAACCAAATAAAAATGATGGGACTAAACTAAACTTAACCGAGAATGACTATTTTATTAAGTTTGGTTTTTCACTTTGGGGTGAAATTGTGTAGAGCATCCAAGTATCATTAGTATGGAATTCTCACCCAAAAAAAAAAAAAAAAAAGCTCTCTCCCTCTTTCTTTACTTTCACGTTCTCTCTAACTCTCTTCCTCTCTACTTCAATTTTAACAACCAAAGGACAATTTTCACACTTTGTATGTGAGCATATACTATTTTAGATTAGCCAAACAAGAAAATTCACAAATTGTTAAAAAAAATGTTATTTCTATTTCTGTAAATTCCTTAATAAACTTAAATTTTCTGGTTCAAAGCAATATCAGCTTTTTTTTTTGGGCAAAAAAGCTTGACAATCAGAAATATAAATTATTCATATCCACCGAAAGATGAAAATTATATATTGCATCTCTCTAATAAAGACATCATATAACCCGTCAATTTTCAACTTTCTAGTGGCAAAGCCAAGAACCGGACGGATCAAAATCCCAAATCGATCCGGTTCATTACATAATTCATGGCTCAAGTTCATTCCGTCACGCCTTACACAGATACACTCTTGATGGGCGGCTCAGATTAAAAGTAAGAACTTACACGTTCATTACGCGCTCACGAGTCTCGACACGCGCACAATTGAACTGAGAGGAAAAAGGCAAATTAGGGTTTGGATTTTCTAGCTGAAAGTAAAATTGGGGATTTCAACCATTGAAGGAAGAGGTCGGAGGAGAGCGCTCCGATTTCCAATTCGAAACGCGTTCGGTAAAGGTAAACTTCTAAACTAAGTGTTTGAAAGAAATTGCTGCTTCTGAAATCTTTCTGTTCATTTTCTGTGGTTTTTCATGCCTTCGATTTTACTTGTTTGACCTCGATTTTTGATCCAATTGCCTTCTGCTGGAAACTGTTCTTCTAGCTCCTTATATATAATATATTAGGGTTTAGTGCAAAAACCCCAATTCCGTTGGTGTAAATTTTTCTAATTTATTTTGTATTTTTATAAATTATCAGACATATTTACTGATTGCTGTCTTTTCTTACCCTAACAGAATACTGTGATTTTAGGGTTTAGATATGGATGTCGACGTTGATCACTATAAGGTTCTTGGTTTACCTTCCGGCGAGGAAGGCTCCAAGCTTACAGAGAATGATATTAAAAAGGCATATCGAGCGAAGGCTTTGGTGTTGCACCCCGACAAGAGGCCCGATGATCCTGATGCCCCGGCCAACTTCCAGAGTCTCATGTCATCCTATGAGATACTCAAGGATGAGAAGGCCAGGAAACTGTTTGATGATTTACTCAGAGTTAAGAGAGACCAGCAGCGCCGCCATTTGGAACGCGATTCCAAGCGACAGAGGATGGTCTCTGATCTTGAAGCAAGAGAACGATCTGCCTTTGCTCCGGATGCGGCTGCCAGAGATAGAGCAGAGGAGGAGAGAATCGCTAGGAAGCTTAAAGAAGAGATTGAGAGAATACGCAAGGAGCATGCAAAGAAAGGGGCGGCAACTGATTCTGCTCCCAAGAGAGAGACTGGTGGAGTTGGCAACGGAAATGTGAGTGGTGCAAAGATGGGGTTGGATGAGGAGAAGATGCTTAAAGTTTCGTGGGAAAATGTTGGTGAAGGCTATACGGCAGAGAGGTTGAGAGGTTTGTTCTCGGTGTTCGGCGAGGTTGAAGATATTGTCATCAGGGGCAAGAAGAAGAGAGGTTCGGCTCTTGTTGTGATGGCGACTAAAGATGCAGCTGTGAGAATGCTACGATTTTTTTATTTGCCCTTTTTAATTTGAACATTTATTTTCTTAATGTGCTAGTTACTTATGATGGGTTTACTATTTGTAGGTTGCTGCAACGGGAAATGTGTTAGGTGATCTTTCTAATCCATTGCTGGTTATACCTCTTAAACCAGTTTCAGTGACTGATGCTCCACCAGTTCAGAGGCCTGAGGAACCTGATCGACTTAACCATTTGGTTGGGACTGGATATCAATCGTTCGAAGATTCTGTTTTGCAGAAACTCAAAAAGGTTTGACTCGGGTCAACTTTTCTTTATACCTAATCTAAAGATTGCTATTATCATGATGAGACTTGATAAAATGTCACTTGCCATGTTAATGTGACATTAAGACCGTGCATCCAAAAGCTTGGATATAACCTCTTTTCTTTACTTGTCGAAAAGAAAAGTTACCTCTCTTATCTTTTGATTGTACTGTCGCTGCTGTTGTATTTTTGTTATTAGATGTTTTTGTTATACAATTTTGCATCTTATCAATTTGAAGCAGAATATATGTGAATTAACTGGATCATTCACGGGCTATTATACTGCATGTAGTTGTAGTGTTAAAAGGACAATTAAGTTGCAGATGCTCACTTCTCTGACAGCGGTTTTATATTTGATTTATTATTTTTAAATCGCAACCTGCACTTTCTATTACATCAGTTCTGAGTCTTTGTCTCGTTTCTCTGATGTAGGCTGGGCAGAAGCAAAAATAGTATTCATAAGCATGGAAGTGTGATGATCCCAAAAGCACTACAAGGTTCATGATCTCGCAAATGGTAAGAACCACCTATAATTTCCATTAACTCATATATCTTCCAGTTCGAGCCCGGTTTCTATTTTCGTTTCTTTATTTTCTGAAAATAGATTATGCTTTCCAAATACATTTTTTAAGGTGCATGACAAGCAATTTCTAATCATATATATATATATATATATAGGAGCAATATGCTTTTGCCTACGGATCCACGTACCACATGGCAAGGGAAAGCTTATCATTCCCCCTATGATTGGAGCAAAGGTTGCTCAAGGCATTTGAAACTTATATATATATATATATATAGGAGCAATATGCTTTTGCCTACGGATCCACGTACCACATGGCAAGGGAAAGCTTATCATTCCCCCTATTATTGGAGCAAAGGTTGCTCAAGGCATTTGAAACTTATATATATATATATATAGGAGCAATATGCTTTTGCCTACGGATCCACGTACCACATGGCAAGGGAAAGCTTATCATTCCCCCTATTATTGGAGCAAAGGTTGCTCAAGGCATTTGAAACTTATATATATATATATATAGGAGCAATATGCTTTTGCCTACGGATCCACGTACCACATGGCAAGGGAAAGCTTATCATTCCCCCTATTATTGGAGCAAAGGTTGCTCAAGGCATTTGAAACCGGTTGTTTGGGCCTGCATTTCTCTTAACCAAAATCTATTTGTGAAAACTTACAAATAGGGAACTCTTACATGCCTGCAGGCTAATATACTATAATTATTGGATTTGCGGGGAAGTCGTGGGGAGTCCTCAAGTCTCAAGATTGTGCAAGAGAAGTGTATTAACTGGTGTGCTGCTGTTGTAATAAATCGCATGAGTTACTGAGAGCTCGGGACTAGCGTTGAAGTTTGTGCTTGTATACTAACATTCTACTTCCTCAAGGTTAGGACAGAATTATATGTCGCCATTGTGAATTGGGTGGGGGGTTAATTATCGGAGATATGCCTTTCGATTCACTTCAACAGAGTTTGAGGTTTCATGTTGTGCCATTTCACAAATCGTTGTACACTTTGTACTGTATCAATTCATGGTTCACTTTGGTTTCCATTTGTTTCACTGTTTTTCGTTTCTATTCAACACTATGAGATTTGCATTCAGAACCTCCTCAAATAACGTGAAGATTAAGTGTCGTTAGACCAAATGATTTGCAATCGTACTTTTCACTGCTAATCCTCCGCTACTGTATATTCCTTGTTCGTTAAGCAGAGTTGAATGTTTTATATTTTGTGGGAAAAGTCATTGCTTAATACGATTACATTTATTTCCTGATGATTGAAGGACAGGTGTGTGAGAGTTGGTGGTGCTTGGCATGTAACCATGTAGATTCAACTCTCCTTAGGTTTAACACCTCCACAAAAACACTGGAACTTCATTCATTCATAATTGTTGCAAAATCAAAAAGTCATATTAGAGAAGTACGATCATTTAAAAAGCGTGATTCTGAAAATTCCGACCCTTCTCAAAGAAACAGATTTGGACCTTTCTATTTTCTTATATGTTTCCCAAAACGATAGTGATATGTGGGAGGACAAATCGAACTCAAAAACACTGCTATGGGGGTCAATGCTCTTAATCAGTTGAATTACGAACTCTTTACTTGTTTTTTTACGGAATCATTAATTGTGCTTATTGTCGCGAATTGCAATTTTACGGGAAGAGCACAAGTTAGTATTACTACTATTGTGATAGAATATTTTGCTCTTAAAAGTGAGCATTTGACATCGTGTTTCTCAAGCAAGCTAGCATAACTCCTTTCAAGATATTTCTTTCAAACACGTTGTCATGGAAGTGAACCTCTTACCAGCTTTTCGAGCGAAGATGTTTGACGACTCACGATAATTTTTTTTTACGAAGGATGAAATAATTTACACTAAATTTTGATAAATTATGGGAGGGATATTCAAACACGAGACCTCGAATGTATGAGTGATGGTCTTAAATAACTGAGTTACTTACAAGCCACTTGTGAAGACTTAAGAATTAGATGGTATATTTTCTTTGAGAGTAATTCACAAGCAGTGTCGGCCTTGAGAGTTTGGGGGCCCTAGGAGACCTGTCTAATTGGGGTCCTAGAGTTTGCTGACGTCCAACTCTTTATACATTGATATATATAAAAAAAAAGGTTTCGGTAAATACATGAAAATCTCAATTTCTACATCAAATATCATTAAAAATTAATATGAAAAGAAGAAAGATATACAAATATTACTTAACAATTACATGTCTCGCGTTTTTACACACAAATGTACTAATTAAGTTTACATAACCTAATTTTTCAACCAATTTGTTTTTTCAATTGGTAAAATAACTAATCCATTCAATTTTTCTTGTGGCATAGTTGATCAAAGATAAGATTTGATCTTTAATTTTGAAATACTTCTTTTATAGAGGCAACTGTAATTGATGTGGGTAACAAAATTTTATAAGCAACTGATGCATTCGAGAAACAATCATTCAGTTTTCTCAGATATTTCAACACTTCCATTGCCTGATTTATTTCCTTCGCTAAAGTTTCTCTCTAGATTCTTAGCTCTAGAAATAAGTATTTACTTTGGTATAGTTTCTCTCAAGATTTTGTTTTGTGGAAATTATTGTTGCCTATGGTTTTATTTTTTGATATTTTTATTAAATTTGAATTGTAAAATTATATACATATATGTATTTAAAAAAAAATTGGGGCCCTTCCAAAGTGAGGATCCTAGGTGGGCGCCTACTTCAACTACCCTGAGGACCAGTCTTGTTCACAAGTGAAAAAATGCATTGAGCTGTGAGCAATCATGGCTTGCTATTCAATTTAAATTTTATCGGAACAAGATGAGTAATAAAAAGATGATTTTTACACATTATTTTTAATTTTTACATATTTATTTATGATCATTAAATTAAACAAATGAAACGAGAACAACAAAATGTGTGCAAGTGAAAAGTTTTTTTTTTTTTTGGACAAAGTGCAAGTGAAAAGTTAAAAACGACGTAGAAAAGAACTTTTTTTCAAAACTGAAAAGAAAATGATTAAATAATTATATGATAATTTAGTGTATTATTACTTGACCAGAGATCATCGTCCTTTGCCACGCCTCCGCCCACCAAAACCCCCCAAAGCTGTCCTAAAATCCCATTTTCTTCTTCTCTCTGCTCAAAACCCCCAGAGCCTGCGTGCGCTTCCAAATTCCAGGTTCCAGAAAACCAAAACCTTCTCTCTCGATTTCAATGGCGGCGACCGCCCCATGGCAGCCCAAGGAAGAAGGATTCGCGGCGATCTGCGGGCTGCTGGAGCAGCAGATTTCGCATTCGGCTTCCTCCGCTGACAAGTCTCAGATTTGGCAGCAGCTCCAACACTACTCTCAGTTCCCCGATTTCAATAACTACCTTGCGTTCATTCTTGCACGTGCGGAGGTATGCTCCCCCTCCCTCCACTTCCCCCCAATTGTGTATTCATTTCCAATTTGAATCAGTAGGGTTTGTGTTAGTGTGTTTTCAATTTTAATTTTGTTTGATTTGATTTGAATGGATATTGGGTCTGATTGGATTGCATACTTAGAAATCGATAGTCGTTTTTTGAGATAATGGGGGAATTGTGGCTTTGGGTCTGATGGAAGTTACGGGTGCTGAACATTAGGGGTTAGAATGTTTACTTCGCAATTCTGATTGTATTTGGTTTCTGTTCTCTTGGTTTCGACAGTGGTTTTAAGCTGGCGAGACCAGAAAAGCCTTGGAAACTTCAGATGTTTGTCCACAAATCCTTGTTTATGTAGAAACTGTTTGCTGTGATAAAATAGTTGGATAGTTTACAATCCTGTTGCATGGTAACATGTGTTGTTCATGTTTATGGTTGTTGGTTAACATAGCATGACAGTTTTCAGTTTCTATGTGCTGATGGAACTTTAAATTTGGGTAAATTATGGACAGGGTAAATCAGTGGAGGTTCGACAGGCGGCGGGATTGCTTTTGAAGAATAATCTTAAAAATGCTTATACTTCCATGGCTCCTGCATACCAGCAATATATAAAATCGGAATTATTGCCTTGCTTAGGAGTAGCAGACCGACACATCAGGTGTACAGTTGGGACCATAATAAGCGTTGTTGTTCAGCTAGGGGGAATTTTGGGGTGGCCTGAACTATTGCAAGCTCTTGTAAGTTGTTTAGACACTAATGACCTAAATCACATGGAAGGTGCTATGGACGCATTATCCAAGGTAAACACAATGATTACATTCATTTCCTGTGCATATTTCCCCAAAGTTCCTTTAGTGTGGAGATACATCAGTGTTCTTTTCTCGTTGTTCTGCTGTGATCAACTCTGCCTATGGGTTCATGATTGATCAAGAATTTTGGGTGAAGGATAAGCAAATGTTTTCCAGCTAGTTGCTTGTATGCATATCTTGATACATTTGTAGCTTTCTGTTTGAGGAAAAAAAAATTCTGCCAGGTGCAGCATTTTGTTTTTCAATTGGCCTTTCTTGCAAGAAGTGCTATTAACTTAAACATCACACAGTAATTTAAGTGCTGTAATGCTATTATCTTTTCCCTATAAAGAGGTTCTATTATCTTGAATCATCTCACGCTGGGAGAATAGGTTTCAATAGGACCCTGCTCTAAGTCTACAAGGGGCTAATTGTTTCCGGTATGAGAGAGTATCCTTTCTTATTGTCAGTGGTTTTGAAAGGATTCTGTGCTCTAGCTTTTGTGTGCATCAAACCCTCTGTTTTTTATCTTCACCCCTTACCAGATTAAATTCAATGAAGTTATTTATAGAGACCATTTATGTTATTTTGGTATCACCTTCTGATAGCATCTAACAAGAACAGATATTGTAACAACTGTAGTAGCTCCTAACTGTAGCTCTTAATACTGATGGCACAATCAGAACCTATTTATTTTTATGACATTGATGTTGTGATGTATTACAGATATGTGAGGATATACCTCAAGTGCTTGATTCAGATGTACCTGGATTGCCTGAACGTCCCATCAACGTATTCCTTCCGAGATTACTTAAGGTAAAAATAAGATTGCTGTATTGTGTTAGAACTTCTTGGTTTTTATCCATTATAAATGAATATTCTAGCATTTGACCCCGTACCACCAAAAGTTTTGGTCGCAAAGGACTTTAAAGTTCATACTTTATGCCTCCCATCCCCCTTTCTCTCTGAACTTATATTATATACGAACTTTTACTGATAATCTTTTTTTTTTTTTTTTTCTTTTGGCCTGGTTGGCTCAACCTGCCTTCCCTTTACACAGTTTTTCCAATCACCACATGCATCGCTTAGAAAGCTTTCCTTGGGTTCTGTAAATCAATACATTATGTTGTTGCCAGCTGTAAGTATATCTCAAATCTCTTGGTACCTTTTCAACCTTTTTCTGATGATTGGGCGTGGTAGAAGCTATGTGTTCTATTTGATTTCAGGCTTTGCATGCATCCATGGATCAGTATCTTCAAGGTTTGTTTATCCTTGCTAATGACCCGTCTTCAGAAGTGAGGAAATTGGTGAGTGCATAAGCATTGATTTATCTTATCTGGGTTAATTCTGAAGCTAAGGTATTGCATGGAAGTTGAATTAGCAGTTCCACATTTCAGATCAAAAAAATTTCCTTCAAAGTTAACTACTATTTACGATTTAATTTACTTGCTATTCAGTCTTACAATCAAAGAACGCTACTATAATGGATTTACAATGTTGCTTTCATAATTTGTCTTTGTTCTCATCTGCTTTTCGTTTTCTGTGTTCAACAGGTTAGTGCAGCATTTGTCCAGCTAATTGAAGTCCGTCCAGCATTCTTGGAGGTGACATATTGCTCTGTCATTATAGTCTTGCCCTAGTTTGTGTTATTTCCATTATGTCTGTGCTACATGCATATGTTGTGTATAACAATAACATGGTATAGAACAAAATTGTATTAATCCGGTATGTATTCTATCAGGCATCTTACTTTATACTTCTATCTGTAATATTTTGGTTTGGTATGTATGTATATACATGTGTGTGTTAATATGCTCACAAACACATCACACCACATACACACATATATAACCTTCCTTTTGATCCTTTTCTCATATTTCTTTGATCATGGTTTTCTTATTGTCATCCATTGTCCTTATCATACTTTGACGTGACTCTTACCTGGTACTGCAGCCACATTTAAGGAATGTAATTGAATACATGCTGCAAGTCAACAACGACACTGAGGAAGAAGTGGCTCTTGAAGCCTGTGAATTTTGGTACTCTCTTAATTGAATATTTTCAGCATGAGCTTATGATTCATTGGATATATTTCATAAATTGAGTGAAAAAGTTGGTTTGGTTACGAGGGTCAGTTCATTAGGTTTTGTTTAGTCTTGATGTATGTTTGATAGCCTTTTCACGTCTCTAATAATTCTGCTTTCTATTTAGTCTTAATGCATGTGTCAGCCTTTTGGTGTCTCTAATAATTCTGCTCCCAAGAAATAAGAGTTACTATTAGAATTGACAACATTTCGATCATTTGCATGACATTGATGTCATTACCATACCAATATACACTAGGTTTCAAGCATCAACTTAGTAATTAGTACCTATTCATTCACACACCAAGTTATTTGCCTCTTTACTCCCTCTATTTAAGCGCAGAACTTGCTAATTGTTAATATCAATACTAGGTCGAGGTAGTGGTGAGAAATAGTATTGGTGGTGGAGAATCGAATGTGGTGGTCTATTATGGTTGGTGAGCTAAGGAGGTAGTTTTTTGACGAGGAAGAAGAGTGATGTTTGATATTTGTAAAAATACCACATTTCAGATTGGAGATGAAATTCCATGAGTGATGATGGAAGAGCATGATATGACTACCTTATATGTAAAATGGCATTTCCACAACTATCAAAATGTTGGATTCCATAGCTTTATCTTTTTATCGTTTTTCGTGAATCCTGGAGATACTTTTCTTGCTTATATATTGTTATTATTACTTGAAAGATCTCTTCTAGTGGTTGGCATGTACTCAACCTATGTTATTGTATATTATTTTCATTTGACATTCAGTGGTTTGACACAGGTCTGCATATTGTGAAGCTCAGTTACCGTCTGAGAACTTAAGAGAGTTTTTGCCACGCCTAATTCCGGTATGGCTAATAGTTTGTTGAACTTATCAAGTTTTGATAAATCATACTTACTATGGAGTCTTTGGAATGATTTTTTAACACACGTGGTACAACTTCTGCAGATTTTGTTATCAAACATGGTTTATTCTGACGATGATGAGTCCCTTGCTGATGCTGAGGTTATTTCTGGGTTAATTTATGTTTTTGGGTAATTTTGAAGCGGCATTTGTTGTAGTTTGATATTTATTTGGCAACACTTCATTGTTGCAGGAGGATGGATCTGTCCCAGACCGTGATCAGGTTCATACAGACGTATTTTGATTGTTTTATATTTTTTTTGGTATCTTAAGTTGTACCCTTGATTTATGGAGCTAATATTTGCACTGCAGGATATCAAACCTCGGTTTCATTCATCACGACTTCATGGATCTGAGAACGGGGAAGATGATGTAATTTGCCACACCATTATTTGCTGTTTCTTATTAAAATTGTTTGTTAGATTACTTGGACTCCATTAAATAGTACTCAAAATTTTCCACTTTATGTTGGGTTTAAGTATGAGGGCAGCGAGTAGAATATCTTTTAAATGACATGATTTTGGATAATGACAGGATGATAATATTGTTGGTATATGGAATTTACGCAAATGCAGTGCAGCAGCTCTCGATATCCTGTCAAATGTGTTTGGCGATGAGATTCTCCCAACGCTGATGCCCTTTGTTCAGGTTAGTGATTTGTTTAGCGTTAAACTAAAATAATTACTTGTGAAGATTTTATTCTTTTTTTCCTATAAAAATAATTTTATTTTTTCAATCTCCCATTTTTTTCTTAAAGAATTGGATGATTTAGAAAATAATTTGGATGGTTCTCTTCATTAGAGGATTACACAGATCCTTAAATTGGAAAGTTACTCAGTTCCCCTCCGAAAAATGCAGGTTCCAGTAATCTTTGATTTTCTTAGGTCATACATGCATGTTCACGTTTATTTTTCTCCGTAATCTCTTCGAGAAGTAATGTGAAAATTATGCTCCAAGTTTCTATTATGTGAAATGCACTGGCAGGACTTGTGTTGTATTTGGGTAGGGGATGATTAAGTAAGTTGAAGAAGATATTCAAATAGATTGCCAACTTGCAACAAGAATGAATTAAAGTTGTACAGCTTCTCTATTGCCGTATGGGTTGGCCTTGCCAATTAGTTATAATATTGGAAAATAGACATGTATAAAATAGGGCTATCTGGACCTGCTTTTCATCAAATGGAAATGAAGGAAGCAGATTCATTGCCTTGTAAGGTTTTGAATAAGGGGTAGCTAAAATTGTTCTCACTTTTCTAATGAATACTCCTGTTTAAATACATGTTTTAACATCTCAAACATTTGCAGGCCAAGTTGGCCACCAGTGGTGATGAAACCTGGAAAGGAAGGGAAGCTGCTGTTTTGGCTCTTGGTGCCATAGCTGAAGGTTGCATCAGTGGTCTTTATCCTCATTTGAATGAGGTAATACCATCTGGCCTGATTTTTTTCCTTTGTTGAGAAGAGAATTAAATGTTACCATAAGCTTCAATCAACACAAGAATTTCACTTATAAATACACCCCAATAAAAACAAAAGTTTTATTTAAAGTTTTGAAGCTGATGCGATGACTTGTTACTTACAGAGTGGAGCTTCAGACCAGTTTGTCCTATTCTTTTGGCATTGCTTTTGAGATTTTCTTGATTTGTGTGCTTGCTATCCATTGGCTTCCTTTTACCACTCTTCCTGGAGAAGATTAGTTTCGAGCCACACCTGCTTA
Organism: Malus sylvestris; assembly: GCF_916048215.2. Classification (NCBI taxonomy): domain Eukaryota; kingdom Viridiplantae; phylum Streptophyta; class Magnoliopsida; order Rosales; family Rosaceae; genus Malus; species Malus sylvestris. Next base: position 23,049,026 of record NC_062269.1, read on the forward strand.
TCCGTTTTCCATACTTAAAGCATTTTAAAATTTCAAAAGAGTAGTCATCTTTATTTGTTATATATGTAGATGTAGATCAATGTTCTCTTTCTAGATATGCCTGCAACATTGCATTCTAGGTGCCGCACTGAATTTGGACTACATTTTTAAATAAGAATCTCCCCTATCAATTGTTCAGTTTGACAATTTGAAAACTGTCTAGTATGAGAAAACATTTCCACAAATATGCAAGCTGTTCGTTTACCCAAATAAGAAGAAACTAAAACTGTATGTTCTATTAGATTGCTCTGTGTACACATTCTTGATTACTGAACTGCTCAAGTGCAAATTGATTTCCATTGCAGATTGTTGCATTTTTAATCCCCCTTTTAGACGATAAATTTCCACTTATAAGGAGTATTTCTTGTTGGACACTTTCTCGTTTCAGCAAGTTCATTGTTCAGGTATGTAAATATACCTATGCTTTAACTTTCTTGTTCTGGTATATCTGTCAGTTTTGCTATTTCTAGTATTTTGAAAAAGGAAATCTGGAGAGCGCATGTTTTCCTTTGCAGATTTTCATGCATTGAAATTTATTCCACTAATTCGTACTTGAATTTTTTATGTTTAAAATGATCTCTTTATCTGAATATATATCAGTTAAAAAAAAAAAAAAAAAAAACTAGTTTTAAGACTAAGATAGGCGGTTATGGGCGGGGCTATGAAGAAAACGACTTTGCCCAGTGGGAATGGGCTATAGACTAGCCCAAATGCCTAGGCTATCGCCTCAGGCGCCTAGGTGTCCTGGGCGTCAAAATTTATTTATTTATTTTTTTAAAAAAAAAAACAGCCCAAACCCATAAAAAGGTCGTTTTGAGCAGGTTTTTTTTTTTTTTTTTTTAATTTTTAATTATTTTTTTTAAATTTATTTATTATAAAATTCATGCTAATTTTATGTTTCTAACTTAGTTTATATTAGTTTACTTTACTATGATTTTATGATGTGAATTCAAGAAGTAATAATAATAGTCAAATATTTGATTGCTTGATGCTTTTACAAATTATTATATTTTATATATATTCCTCATGCCTCGAGGCTTTCGCCTAGGCGAGGGTATCCATGAAATGCCTTGGCTTTGCTTTTGCCTTTTGAAACATTGATATGTATTTATGAATCATATAGTTTTTGCCTAATTGTAGATATTGTACTTGAAATTTGGCATTTACCCATTTTTTCCTGTCTCAGAGTGCTGGACATCAAAAAGGTTATGAGCAATTTGACAAGGCTCTTGTGGGTCTATTAAGAAGAATACTAGATAATAACAAGCGGGTGCAAGAGGCCGCGTGCTCTGCTTTTGCAACTCTAGAAGAGGTTCTTATAGAAATGTAGTCCAGTTCTTCCAATAATGTTGTTTAGCTATTATTTATCTGGTTTTAAGTAATGATTATTTATAACCTGCAGGAGGCAGCAGAAGAGTTGGCACCGCGTTTGGAAATGATTTTACAACACCTTATGTGTGCTTTTGGGAAATATCAGGTTTCTTCCTGACCTGTACCATAGAGTTTCTACAATTTGGATGTGAAGAGATTAAACACTGATTTTTCCCATTCCATAGTTGATTATATATAACATTTCCGTATTGTTATTCAGAGGAGGAACCTCAGAATTGTATACGATGCTATTGGAACTCTAGCAGATGCTGTTGGTGGAGAGTTGAATCAGGTATTTTGAATGATGAGTTATTAAGTTTATCAAATGCAAATGATTGTGGTGAAAGATTGTGCCAATTGACCATAGTATTGCTCTGCAGCCCACTTATCTTGAAATTCTGATGCCACCATTAATTGCAAAGTGGCAACAACTTTCAAATTCAGATAAAGATCTGTTTCCATTGCTAGAGTGCTTTACTTCTATATCACAGGTACATATCGTTGTTTCTCAGTTGTCTTTTGATTGTTTGCTTTTTTTATTCCGTTTGTTTTTTAGGTGTCATTTAACCCACTACATGTGTATACATGTACAATGAAAGAAAACTAATTTGTATTACTCTTTATTAGTGGTTACTGGTTAGTAGATGGAATCACGAAGTTTGTATAGAGAATATGACTAGGGACTACTTGTTTAAAATGTCATTGCCATGAATAATAACTTTTTCGCCCTTGGTGCTAAAAAAAAAAAGAACAAATCTCTTGGTTCTAGGAGCATTATCTGCCTGGGAAGTAACTGAAGTGCATTTTATTGTTACTCTTGTTATTGTCTTTTGTACATGTGACATGTATGTCCATAGATATTAATTTTTCTCATTTTAATAACGAGTACTCCATGAGCTAACAGCCTGAAGTAACATTGATTTGAAAAATAACAGTAAGTGTTAAATCTCGTGGGTACAAAGCTTGATTTATTTACTTATTTACAGGCATTGGGTGCCGGGTTCTCTCAGTTTGCTGAACCTGTATTTCAGAGATGCATAAGCATCATTCAGTCCCAACAACTTGCAAAGGTTCAGGCAAAGGTTCATTCCTGATCTTTTGATTGTACGTGAATTACGTGATAAGAATGACCCTTTCACTAATTAAATATCTGGCTGTTTTCTTATGTAGATAACTTCTGTTTCTTTTACTAGGTTGACATTATATCTGTTTATTTCTACCATGTGCTTTCTACAAGTGACTTCTAGGCCATCTTAGTAGTGTCAAATGTCCATCTTAATGTGTTCCTTTTCTAGTTTGAAAAAGATGGCTATGTGGAATGTCTCATATATTGTAGGGTTACATATACACACCATAATATGATGTTCTATTAGAAAGTATATCTTGACTGCCTCAGTATATCTGGACTGCCTCTTAATGTTTTCAAAGGGGGGAGTAATGGCGTTCTTGCTTTCAAGTCATAGCTTAATTTGTATCTCTTGAAATTGGGGAAATTTGTATGTGTTGATTCCTAAATAGCTCGTCATGCATATGTGACATCAAAAGGCATAATATTTATCCTGTGATTCATAACTTTATTTGAGCATTCAGAGAAATCACTTTATACGCAATTACCTCAATACATCTGTCTGGAAACTGTGGAAGCCCCAAATGTTCTCAAGTCTCACTACATTCTGTATGCGCCACCTTTGGTATCTCTAGTATAAGTGGTTTTTTATTTTCTTTTCCTTTAGGTGGTGGTAGGAAACATAAACTTTTAAAAATGAGAAGGGTTCAAAGCAAAACCTTTATCAAACCCTAGTAAGTATCAAGTTACGCTAACTCAAAACACTTGCTACACTAAAGGTCCTTAGATAGATGTCTTTGATCCTTGTAAATGTCTCACTAGTTTTTAAAGTTTGTATGTAGTCCCTCGGGTGCCTTTAATATATTTCTACACGAAATGCTTGATTCATGAAAAATATGTACATTGGTGGTTCAACTTGCAAGTTCACATGAGAAATGTTTTGGCCTTCTTTTGCAGGTCAATACTGTATCCTCCGGGGTCCTGTATGATAAAGAATTTATTGTTTGCTCTCTTGATCTGCTTTCTGGACTTGCGGAAGGTCTTGGCAGTGGGATAGAGAGTTTGGTATTCTTCTTTTTCCAAGTTTCTTTATCAAGAATAAATATGGGATAATGGTACTTTTCATTATTAAGGTTCTCTGCCTTAATTCTTTCTTTTCAGAATTTTATATATTTGGTTCCTAGAAAGGAATTTGCCAAATGTTTTCCCAGGGTTTGTGCATCGACCTCTCTATAGTGTTTCAAAACTAATGCAGCATCTCCTTTGAAAATTACATGGATCCACTCTTATTCAGTAGTCCATATTACTTCCCCTTTTAATGCTTTAGTCTGTTCATTTGTTCAATTACAATATAGCTTGCGCGTAGAAATGGAATTTCATGTTTTCTCATTTGCTCTGCTCCAGGTTTCACAAAGCAATTTGAGGGACCTGCTTTTGCAATGTTGCACGGATGAGGCTTCGGATGTCCGACAGAGTGGATTTGCACTACTTGGGGATCTTGCAAGAGTAAGTTGAGAATATATCTACCCAATTTCTTCAGGTTGGGTTTCTGCCGCATCCGTGTGCATAATTTGAGAACTTAGATCTAGTAACTTCCCCTAGGAGGAAACTACTAAATAGCATAGGCTGCAAGGCTACTGTAGTGGAAGATACCAATAGCTGTTAATTTATCTGTGAATGTATTTTTTAATGCCTAACCATTGTGTCTATGATTTGAATAGGTATGCCCAGTTCATTTGCAACCTCGTTTGCCAGAATTTCTTGATGTCGCAGCCAAGCAACTGGTATGTAAAAATTACCCGATGGTTGTTACTATTGCTCTTGGTAGTCATGACTCATGATTAATTGATATATTGTGGTATAGAATACTCCTAAGCTGCAAGAAACTGTTTCAGTTGCAAACAATGCATGTTGGGCCATTGGAGAGTTAGCAGTTAAGGTAAACATTTCCATTCATACTGGAGTATTCCCGATACCACATTAAAGTCTGGTTGTACGGTCATGCCATGATGTTGGGTAGATATTAGATTTAGATTGTAAAGCTTCAGCTGAGATTTTTTGCAATTTAATGACATGAAAATTTGTGGTTGATTGCATTCTTTTTAGATGATCATTATAAGTGCATAATGTTATCACATCTATGGGAGGTTATGACGTCTGCCATCATATTCCCATGCTTTGGTAAACGGGCACAGAACTTTTTCAGCTTTGTGTATATATATCTACTTTAGACAAGCAGAGAGAGCTCTACGTAAATAGTGCTGTATGTTTAACACACGCTGGTCGTTTATTTTTCTAGGTGTAATGATAGACGGGGGGGATTTTATTAAATTATGTATTCTTTTCTAAATATAAGCAAGGTGATTCCGTGCACAAACACATGGTTTGAAGTTCTGAGCAAACTTTTGTTATCAACACACACACATACACATTGCATGTGTCTGTTCGTATAGTCGGGTTGGTTTTCTTAAGTTTCTTTGAATTTCAGGTTCGTCAAGAAATTTCTCCAATTGTTCTGACAGTTATTTCCTGCTTAGTTCAAATCCTTCAACACGCAGAGGTGATTTATTTTCCATTATAATTGCAATATGTACCATGGAGGATGTGCCATCTTATAATTGAATCTCTTGATGCTGAGCAGGAGCTGAACAAGTCACTAATTGAAAACAGTGCTATCACCCTTGGGAGGATTGCGTGGGTCTGTCCAGAGCTTGTGGCTCCCCATATGGAGCATTTCATGCAACGATGGTGCATTGCTTTGTCAATGTGAGTTCTATACATCTACATATGGCATATTAATCACAGCACTCAAGTAGCGCAGCACCAGTAGTAGTAATATAGATTATTATAAGTATAGTGTATTGTCCAGTTTGACGATTGGGCAATGGACAATATACTTTCTCATATTGAAGTTAAGAGACAAGATGAATGCTTGAGAAACTATATTGTCCACTTTTCTTTGAAAATGTGGCAGTGACTCAAGTATTATGTCATAACAATGGTCTGCTTCTGACATGCAAAAGTGTTTGTAACAGGATACGGGATGATATAGAAAAGGAGGATGCCTTCCGAGGTCTATGTGCTTTGGTATGCATCTGCTTTTCTCGATTTTTCTTTTCCATGTATATGCCACATAGATTTCTATTTACACTTTAGCTTGGATTTCATTAATTTTTCAGGTTAGAACCAATCCATCCGGAGCATTGAATTCACTCATTTATCTTTGCAATGCTATTGCAAGTTGGCATGTAAGAACGTTACTATTCTCATCTTAGATGTATGAGTGTTTGTGTATTTGTACAAGCTCAAAGTTGTAATTTGTTATGTTGTGTAGGAAATAAAGAGCGAAGAGCTTCATAATGAAGTTCACCAGGTGTTGCATGGTTATAAGCAGGTTAGTGTTGCTTTTTGAGATTATGAAATTGAATTGTTATTTACTTTTTTTTTTTTTTTTTTTTTTTTTTTTTTTTGTGGAAATAAACACAAACAATATGAAACCTCGCCAAAAATATTTTAGTTTCATATAGGGAGTGAAAATTTTCATTTTGGAGATAAATGATGCAGAATAAGCCCAATATATTTTGATTATTTGTTTCAATTATATAATCGGGCAGATGCTTGTGAATGGCGGAGCGTGGGACCAGTGTATGTCTGCCTTGGAGCCACCAGTGAGGGAAAAGCTTTCAAAAATATACCAAGTGTAGTAGTGTACGCATAGCTGATGTCTTGTACCGCCTGGCTCTCTCTTATCAGATCTCACCAGAGCTCTGTATTGCGTCCAAACTGTTGGTTTTGTGCATCACGATTGCCTTGTGGTCATGATTTTTGAGTCCCATATTTTTGTGAAAGTTTTGTTGTTGACTCAAATGAAAGCTTGAAGTTAGCCTGGAATTGGTCCGTACAGCGCATGGCTGGACAAATGAATCTGCATAGGCTTCAGACGATGTGGTGTACAGGGGTGCAGCTGTCCGAGCTGAAGGTGTGTTTGTTCTTCTTGTCTTGTATTTAAAGAAAGGCAAGAAGTATCTCGTTCCTGTCTTGGATTAATAGATTTTACATGTTAGATTTAGAGTTTTGCACAATTCTGGAGGTTAGGGTTTGTGTCGGTGATTCCCGCAGATTTTGTACAAGGGGGGTTTTCACATTTAGCTATTAGAATTTTGCATTAAAGTTTTCCATTGTTTCGTATATTGTTCAGAAAGCTGTAAACTTTATATGTGAGGATGGAACACAGTTTATTCTTGCGTTTAGATTTGAGTGTGTTGTTTGTTTGGATTCGACATTCATCATATTCTTCATTTCATCTAAATTTTACGTGTTATAATATCGGCAAGGTTTCTAGATGGAGGTACCTCGTTTGAGTTACAAAGTAAAATGCATCAACGGCAAGAGTCTAGGTTATGGTTTCTGTGATGCAAATTTTGGTGAAGCGCATACTAGAACTCATTTGGAAATGCTTTTATAACAATTCTATGGTCACAATTTCAGGGTCTGTCTAGAGAAGCACTTTTTGGATCATGAAAGAGATCTACTTCACAACTTCAAAACATCTAGGTCAAATACACTTTTAATTTGCAATAAAAATTCAACATGTTTCTAATGAAAGCACCTATGGCATAAGTGTTCATGAAAGCATTGGAAGCAAGTTACGAGTCATTTAGATTGGACCTGTTTGGAAGTGCCATGTCTAAACTAAAAGCATTAAAAGTGTTTTTTGACGATGTTTAGTCAAGAAATTTAAGACGAACATGGATTACAAAAGCACTTTTATATTAAGGACTTAATAACGTCTTTCCATTTTTTTTTTCTTTCTTTTGTTTCCTTTTGAGGAAGACTAATCCATGGTCCATTATGTGACTATTAGCTCCAAAAATATAGACGATGAATGCGATAACTGGAAAGTAGAAAACATGTAAATCTATAAAAACCTAGCTAACTCTGGAGGAAGCTCCAATTCAAAACCAATAAAGAACAAAAAATAGTGAGGATAGATGATGAATCCCAGAAACAAAACAACACAAAAAAAAGAGACAAATAAACCACTAAACCAAATAGGTCATCGGCTGGTTGAAATTGCTCGTTTGGGTTTTCACCAATAAAATTAGCTTATAATGATTCAATTAGCAACATTTAAACCCTCCTTGCTACTAGACGCAAGCATACATAAAACAATAGTGAAGGTCTATCTTGTTTGATAAGTATCTCTAATTGCTAGAAGAACAGGGTACACTATGATAGTGTGCAAATTATGCTAAAACAACACTCACATAATTTGGTGTGTTGTTTCGATAGCACCACACCAAAGGGGCGATGTTCCATGGAATGTGCAATGTAGCGTCTACAACAAATGAGCTCAGTCAGAATTCTGGTATTGATACTTGGTGTACTTCTGGTGATCAGGGGGTTCGCCTGAGAATTAAAGCCAACAAATAGCTGAGGGCAGAGTCTGTTGATGAAAGTGCCACGATGAGTAGTGCCACAAGAACAAGTGTAAATGTAGCAGTCTTAAGCTGCACAAAATCAATAAAACAACCTTAGATTTGAACTACCAGAAATAGTTTTCACTTTTGAACTCGACGAAAGATGGAGAAATAAGTATGCGCTGGTTGACTTTAAAACATTGCAAAGTCACAACGTAGGATTCAAAATTTTACACCTTTCAAGTGTTGTTTTGTTTGGTGCATACCGTGCTACGGAAGCCTGGCCATTCAATGTACTTCAGCTGACTAGGCTGCTCAACCAGAAAAACGAATAATGATCTCAACCCCCTAAAGGAAGTAGAAAAACATCCCCGATCAATTAACGATAATTGCAATGTTTTGTTTTTCACATATGATAATAGAACTTATGCAAGACCACCAATTTGTGCTCCTAGTTATAAAGGGCTATTGACAAATCTAAGATCTGAGAGGGGATTTACCGCACTGCTTCTTTGACAAGACTTAAAAAGTAGGGCTCCTGAGGTGAATCGTCATCAATTCTCAATTGACGATGATCCCTTCCCACAGATGCAGCACATATGGCGCCAACACGATGTGCAGTCAAAAATTGAATCCCTCTTCCTCCTCTAACAATCTGCGACAGAAAAGTTCTATCCTTAAATGCAAGCGTCCACAAGATAATTGGACACAACATAAAATCCAAAACAAAAAGAAGATAAAATTACCCATCTTGATGTTACTAAAACATCATTGCAGTTATTGATTTTGGCCCCATTACACTGTTTGATTCCAAACGGTAGTTTAGCATGACTGGAACGATGAACCAAACCTGTAATGTGGGAGATAAAGAAAGGAAAATGCAGATTCAGTAAAATTTCCAACCAATTAATATCCAAGAGAAACAAGGAGAGTCCAGGGATAGTAACCTGAACAGCAGCTTGCCACCGACTGTGAAGCAGCCGCCATCCTAGGTCAAATTTGTAACAAATTATGAGAAACAAAACACAAACTCACATCCATATACCAATGGCAGCAGTGCTTGCTTACACACACAATCACGCAATTTGAGTCCTAAAATCTACCATCAACAACAACACATGAAAAACCCACAACCCAAAATAATTAAAAACAAAACAACCCCCAAACAAATTTTCAATTGGGTTTCTTATTTATTTATTTATTTATTCAAATTTAATCTTGAAGCAAATTCTTAGCCACCCCATCCCCAAATACTCAATTTTCTTTCAAATGTAGAATTTTTAGGTAAAGAAAACCAGGAAGCCACTATACCTAACAAAATCTAAAATGTCACCAAATCTTCAATCAAAAATTGGTTTCTGGCAATCAAAATTAGGGCTGGTTAGGTATGGGATTCCGAACCAAAAATGGGATTCCGAATCCCGAATCGAACATTTTTTGGGACGAAAATCTGAAGAAATACCGTTTCGGGATTTCAATTCAATAGGAATTTGCTTTCTTGTTAATGATAGGCCGTGATTAATTCAATTCAAACCTGCAGAAATTGAACATACAAATCCATAAACCAAATAGGAGAAGTTGACCATGCAAATCCAGAAATCCAATCAATCAAATCCACAAAAAATTAATCCAAAAATCCAGAGAAAATTAATCTAGAAATCCAAATCAGAAATAATCAAAATCCCTAAATCATAAATCCCTAATTCAACAAGCATCCTAAATAGAAAATTAATCCCCAATTTGTAAATCCTCATTTGAACCCTAATTTAGAGAGAGCTTCAAAGAGGATAGAGAGGGAAATGGGTCGAGGCCAGAGACGAGAGAGCTTCGAAGGTTTGAGAGAGAGCTTCTTACAAAATGGGGTCTCGGCAGTAGCTCCTTCCTATCTCTGCTTCCCGCAGACTGCTTCTCCCTACCTCAACAATCAAAACCAAAACAGAAGGCCACACGCCTTATTTTTCTTCTTTGTGCTTTTCTCCCAAACCGACAAGGCATCACCATCACATGCCTTTTCCTTTTTATTTTATTTTTGTGCCCCTGCTAGTGCGACCGAGAAAGGCTCCTGTTTTTTTAATTTTTTTTTCTTTGTTCCTTTGTAGCGCTAGGAAGTAGGAACCAAAAGGACAAGTGCACTTTTAATGTTTTTTCGTGCCCTCTTGTTTTATGTGGTCACGATTAAGATACGTTAATATTTTATATTATTATTTATTTTTATTTTATTATCTCTATAAAAAAAATATAAAATGTTGACGTGGTTTAACCGTGACCACACAAAACAAGAGGGCACGGGAAGACACCAAAAGTGGGAGGGCATACAATCCTTGTCCAAACCAAAATCCTTGTCCGAACCAAAATTCAAAGGAAAGCAAAGATTTTGGGATTACCTAACAAATGAAATCTGGAAACCAATCCCATACCGAATATTTCGGTATTTTTCGGTATCGAATTATCAAAGTTCGGGATAGTTTCGGTTTATGGATTTTTTGGTTTGGGTTTGAGATTTTTTCGATTCGATTTGATTTGGAATTTTCGAGAATTTTTTTCAGCCCTAATCAAAATTTGAATTTCACAATAAATTCGCGAAGTACGCAAAAAGCCTCTTACAGTAGACCTGTAAACGGGTCAGGTTTACTGGATTTGGGTCAATGCAGATTTTGATATGGATGAGAAGGAAGTACTACTTAAGGAAGTTCATATTAAGGGCCAAATTGCAGTCACGCACTGATGCATTACCCAACAAATCCACTGAGAGTCTGAGATCCTCTTTATTGTCACGATCCATGCAATTGCGAAAAAGTGGTGCATTTCGAGGTAACAGCAAGGAAGAACTAGAGAAGGAAAGACAGAGATAGACAGAAATGGAGAGTGATTGGATTTCCTTCACTGATGACTTGCGGATAGATCTTGAATCCATCCGTCGGCGAGCAGAGAAAGTGGAGATGGAATTGAAATTGGAGAAGCAAATCACTGAAGAGTTGGATGACGCGCTTCATAGATCTATCCTTAGGCATGCTCGCATGGTTGAACACTATGCTGCACTACAAGATAAATACAATGACTTGGTTGCAAAGCACCGTGCAATCATGGCAGGAAGGGCAGAAGTGAAGAGGGCAGCAGCAAAGGCAAGAGCAAAAGGTCGTGGATCTCGCTTTTCCAAATCCCTGGCAACAGAGCTCTCAGTATTGAGAGTGGAGAGGGAGAGGGAGAGGGAGAGGGAGAGGGAACTTTTGAAGAAGGAAAACAAGAGTCTCAAGATTCAACTGAGAGATACTGCAGAAGCTGTTCATGCTGCCGGAGAACTCCTTGTTAGGCTTAGGGAAGCTGAACATTCAGCATCAGTTGCAGAGGTAACTCATATTTCACCCTTAAACATAAACATATTTCTTGGTGCTCTAGATATAGCATACTTTGGAAAAGCCTAACATTCGGTATTTTTGTGATCAAGTAGTTACCATTTGGTTTGAGTATTTTACTATTAGAGTACTTTACAAAGTGCCTCAAGATAACTTGAAAACTTTTCCATGGGTCATGATTCAAAATTATTCAAGCTTAGAGACCACTCAAGTTAATGGTTGTTCCAAGTTTTTTGGATAGAAAGGCTTGAAGTTTGTTTGTGTCTCTCATTAATTGTTTTTGTCATTTGTTTTCCCATAAACACAGGAGAATTTTATGAATGTGCATCAAGAAAACGAAAAGTTGAAGAAGCAAATGGAGAAGCTTAAAAGAAAACACAAGATGGAGCTGATCACCATGAAGCAATACATGGCAGAGAGTAAACTACGAGAGTTTGCTTTGCAACCACTAAACCGGGAGGACTCTAACATTCCGCAGAGTCTGCTTTGCAACCACTAAACCGGGAGGACTCTGACATTCCGTAGAACACAATCATAGATGATAATCAGGCATGGAGAGCAGAATTCGAAGCCATATAACAAGAACATTACTGACTGGTCAAAATTTGAAACCAAAATGCAAATTGGAAACTTTTGGTCTGCTCACTGGTAGTGCAAGCATTCAACTACGGATTCATTTATCTGGTCTGCTCACTAGCAGTGCAAGCATTTAACTACCGATTTATCTGGATAAGACCCAACTTGGGTTCATGCAATAGACAACAGTATTATGAATTTGTTCCTTTTATTTTCTTTTACTGTGTGCAACATAAACTTTGAAATACAACAGTGTTATAAATTCATTATTTTAATTTCAATCCATATGATTAAGTGTTTGTTTTGAACCTATGTCTCGTAAATTTATTTTTCGGGATAATAATTAGACTCTGTAATCTATTGTCAATGATATAAGCTATGTCTCGTAAATTTATTTTTCGGGATACTAATTAGACTCTGTAATCTCCGTAGGAGTCCTACGGAGCGAACCCTAGTAAGATAGCACCTGAAACACACCGTTTTGCTCTACCTAAGTGAGAGAGAAGAGGTGGTGCTTACCTGCTCTACCCGGTCGATCTGGTTTGCGCGCATGCACATACTGTCGTTAGTTGTTTAGATAGAGAAGGACGATATAAAAAAAAAAGACAATCGGACTGCCACAGTTTTGTTTCACCTTTTGCCAACGTGCATCGTTGTAGCTAGTTGACGAGTAAATTAGGATATCAAATTTAAGACTCATTTGACTAGTGCTTTTAAACAACGAAAAATATATTTAGATAAAATATTTTTGGAACCAAACGTTAGTAAACTGCAAGTTAATTTTGAAAAAGTTCTTGAAGTGCTTCCAATAATGAGCGCATAACTAATACTTTTAGCAGGAAGCACTTCAAGTGTTTTTGAAATCTAAAAATATTTTCTCTAAAAACGTTTTTCAGTCATTTCAAAGCACTTGCAAACAAACCATTAGTGAATAGTTTGGTTTGAAATTTTTGATAAATAGTAGCATTAGTGGGTGAAATTTCATGTACAATTTAATTTGAAATCAAGTTTGATAAAAACTAACTTTGGGGGAATGTTGCTTTTGTAGGTATTAGGATTGTTTTAGGTTTGATTATGAGCTAGTTTGTATTGTTGTGATTTTTAAAAAGAAATTGTTTTTGTTGTTTTGTGAGAATAAATAACTGTAAAATAAAGTTGAGTGTTTGTCAAACTTTTTTATTTTTTTTTATTTTTTGTAAAAGTGCTTAAAAAAGGTGTTTGAGTGTTTAATAAACTTTTATATAAATGATGTGATATGTTAAATGACTAAAAATGATATTGTATTTAATGTAATATAATTATTGTCAAGAAAATAATGTAGGGGTTAAGATTGTAATTTTGTAAAATATGTGGTTGTATACTTGTCATTTGAAAAGTTCATTAAACGGGCACTGATCACCGTGCTTTGAAAAAAAAAACACTTGTTTTAGAAGCATGGTAGACCCTTCTATACTATTCTACTATCATTGACAACAGTTTTTTAAAAAGCAATTTTTTGTTTATTTTACCAAACATATTTAATTTTTCAAATTTTTTAATAAGCTTTTTTTATTTTTTTATATTTTAAGCACCACAATTCCAAACCAGCTATATGTATTAGTTAAAATTGAGGGAATGTGATTTTTGTGTATATTAAGTTGATTATGTATTATAAAAATTCAAGTTGTGCATGCATTTACTTAATATATTCATTATCTAACTATCATATATAATATTCTCTCCTCTTAGTTGCAAATATGATCGATAGATGATCAATGTATGAAATAAATGCACATGTACCGTGATTAATCTTGAAATTTTATTTGAATATGTGATCTCAATTGAAAATTGTCAAAAAAAATAATAATAATGTTTCATTGAAAGTCCTAACTTCGATTCGTCTTTTTTCTTATGTATACAATGCTTACGAATAACCAGTTATGTGCTTCTTTGCAGAAAGCACTTCAAGTGCGTTTCGAAGATTAACTTGCAATTCCACTAAGGTTTGATTTTAAAATATTTTCTCTAAAAACGTTTTCAGTCATTTAAAAGGACTTTCTAAACGATGAGAAAGAGTGAGCAAGAGTGGAAAAATTGTTATTAATATAGGGTGTGCTATCTACATACCTCTTTTTATTTGTCTTACACATTTTTAATTTCCAACCATCAGATCAAATGAATTGAAAAGATCAAATGACAGAAATTAAAAAGAGATGTGTGAGAAGTAAAAAGCTGTGTGTGGTTATCACACACACACACACACACATACACACACACACACACACACACACACTAGAAATATGGCCCGCACGTTGCTGCAGGATTAGAAACTGTATGAAAAAATAAGTTTCAAAGCTATAATATATTGTTACAAAATGTTAATGTTATCTACACTGAAAGATGTTTGAGCTTTTTGAAAGATTTTTTACATGAAGAGCATAAATTGAGTGAATGAAGCTCTTGGAATTCTTTGAACCACTCTATGAATAGCATTACATGTGAATGATTGATTGTGTAACAAAAATTAGTAAAAGAGTGTAACAGATGAAACTTTCATATGCATAATTCAAACTTCTACACATTTATCCATATTTACCAATTGTTAGAAACTGCTAAGATAACAATTGGTATGACATAATTGGTATGCTAAGATAACAATTGGTATCATATAATTGGTATGCTATTAACATAATGAATTCCGTTAAGCAAAAAAATGATATGCAATTTTAACTAACGATGCTAAAGAAACTCTATAAGAGTAGCCGGGTCCTCTGTGCTTTATCCATCAAAGGCATTGCAACTATAGATCCTGAAAACTATAAAAATTCCATCTAGTCAAGAGACAAAATTCAATAGTTATGGATAAGGTGAATATGGAATCACAAATGTAAGATATACTTGACAAATTTGCAAATTCATTACAATTTCATAAAAAATACTAAAACTCAAGATCTTAAAATCATAAAATATCCAAACTTTGATAAGTTTGTCAAAATAAGTATTGATCACAACAATAGCATTAAAATTGAGTTCTTTTGTTGCCAATATTTTTCTAACAACCAAACAGATGAAAGTATAGATAATGAAACAATCAATTCAATCAACGACATTGAAATCAATCTCTATGACAACAAAGAAGACAAATAATTGATATCGTTGTAGGTGATTTTAAATGAAATGAAGAACGTTGTCTTACATAGTTGGAAACGGGTGATACGAAATCCATCATCTATGTATCCTGCACAATATTACGGAAGTAGAAAAAATCAATCCTCATAGATGACAGTAAAATAATAAGAAGCAGTAGCCTATTGTCAAGTAAGAATTTCAGTTTATACAACTTCAATTAGGCGCATGTTTAAAGTATTGAAGCAGCCAGTGGTTCATATAAATCTTCTTGTCCATCACTTTCAAGTTTCAATCAGCTATGCTTCACCACATTTTGGCCATTAAATATGGGTAAACATTATTATGCCCTAAATTTAGTTAACCGGGTCATTTTTATCATCTACACTCTTGAATGGCACATGGAATTGAGTTTCAAATAGCCTACACAAATTTTCAATTAAGAAATCTTCACTTGTAAGTTGTAACACCTTCAATTAAGAGACAACAGTTATTAAAAAACTATCGCGGTGAATTCTTAAATGGTTTTGAAAAGAATTTTTCCTTCATCCAAGCTAGCACCTAAGTTCCAGTCTTGCACCCAGGTTGAAAAAAACAATAATGGTTGAGGTGCATTTTAGCAGAAGTTAAAGAAAATTGTAGTACCTAAAATAACAGATGCATGGTTCAGTACAAATAATCACATAGATTAGCAGTCCCATAAGGAATCATTTAAAAATTATATCATATAATTACCCATCTTGATGTTACTGAAACATCATTGCAGTTATCAATTTTGGCCCCATTACACTGTCTGATTCCAAACGATAGTTTAGCATGACTGGAACGATGAACCAAACCTGTAATGTGGTAGATAAAGAAAGGAAAATGCAGATTCAGTAAAATTTCCAACCAATTAGTATCCAAGAGAAACAAGGAGAGTCCAAGGATAGTAGCCTGAACAGCAGTGCCACCAATTGCGAAGCAGCCGCCATCCTAGGTCAAATTTGAAACAAATTATGAGAAACAAAACACAAACTCACATCCATACACCAATGGCAACAGTGCTTGCTTACACACATAATCACGCAATTTGAGTCCTAAAATCTACCATTAACAACAACACGTGAAAAACCCACAACCCAAAATAATTAAAAGCATAACAACCCCTAAACAAATTTTCAATTGGGTTTCTTATTTATTTATTTATTCAAATTTAATCTTGTATCAAATTCTTAGCCACCCCATCCCCATATACTCAATTTTCTTTCAAATGTAGAATTTTTAGGTAAAGAAAACCAGAAAGCTACTGTACCTAACAAAATCTAAAATGTCACCAAATCTTCAATCAAAAATTGGTTTTTGGCAATCAAAATTTGAATTTCACAATAAATTCGCCAAGTAAGCAGAAAGTCTCCTACTGAGCGAACCCTAGTAAGATAGCACCTGAAACACACCGTTTTGCTCTACCTAAGTAAGAGAGAAGAGGTGGTGCTTACCTACTTGACTCTGACGATCTAGTTCGCGCATGCGCCCACTGTCGTTAGTTGTATAGATAGAGAATGACGATATCAAAAAAATGAACGACAATCGAATTGCCACCGTTTTGTTTCGACTTCTGCCAATGCGCATCGTTGTAACTAGTTATTGAGTAAAATAGGATATCAAATTTAGAACTTGTTTGACAAGTGATTTTAAACGACGAAAAGCGTTTTTAGATAAAATATTTTTGGAACCAAACGTTAGTAAACTACAAGTTAATTTTGAAAAAGTTCTTGAAGTATTTCCAACAATAAGCACATAACTAATACTTTTAGCAGGAAGTACTTCAAGTACTTTTGGAATCTAAAAATATTTTCTCTAAAAACGCTTTTCTGTCATTTCAAAGCACTTGCAAACAAACCATTAGTGAATAGTTTGGTTTGAAATTTTTGATGAATAATAGCATTAGTGGGTGAAATTTCATGTACAATTTAATTTGAAATCAAATTTGATAAAAACTAACTTTGGGGGAATGTTGCTTTTGTATGTATTAGGATTGTTTTAGGTTTGATTATGAGCTAGTTTGGTATTATTGTGATTTTAAAAATAAATTGTTTTTGTTGTTTTGTGAGAATAAACAGCTATAAAATAAAGTTATTAAGTGTTTGTCAAACTACTTTTTTTTTTTGTAATAGTGCTTAAAAAAAGTGTCTGAGTGTTTACTAAACTTTTATATAAATGTTGTGATATGTTAAATGACTAAAAATGATATTGTATTTAATGTAATATAATTATTGTCAAGAAAATAATGTAGGGGTTAAGATTGTAATTTTGTAAATTATGTGGTTGTATACTTGCCATTTGAAAAGTTCATTAAATGGGCACTGATCACTATGCTTTGAAAAATAAAAACACTTGTTTTAGAAGCATGGTAGACCCTTCTATACTTTTCTACTGTCATTGACAACAGTTGTTAAAAAGCAATTTTTTGTTTGTTTTACCAAACATATTTGATGTTTCAAAATTTTTAATAAGCTTTTTTTTTTTAAGCACCACAATCCCAAACCAGCTATATGTATTAGTTAAAATTGAGGGAATGTGATTTTTGTGAATATTAAGTTGATTATGTATTATTAAAATTCAAGTTGTGCATCATTTACTTAATATATTCATCATCTAACTATCATATATAATATTCTCTCCTCTTAGTTGCAAACATGATCGATAGATGACGAATGTATGAAATAAATGCACATGTACCGTGATTAATCTTGAATTTTTATTTGAATATGTGATCTCAATTGAAAATTGTCAAAAAAAAATTATAATAATGTTTCATTGAAAGTCCCGACTTCGATTCGTCTTTTTCCTTATGTATACAATGCTTACAAATAACCGGTTATGTGCTTCTTGTAGAAAGCACTTCAGGTGCTTTTCGAAGATTAACTTGCAATTCCACTAAGGTTTGATTTTAAAATATTTTCTCTAAAAACGCTTTCAGTCATTAAAAGGACTTTCTAAACAATGAGAAAGAGCGAGCAAGAGTGGAAAAATTGTTATTAATATAGGGGGTGCTATCCACATACCCCTTTTTACTTCTCTTATACATTTTTGATTTCCAACCATCGGATCGAATGAATTAAAGAAGATCAAATAACAGAAATTAATAAGAGATGTGTGAGAAGTAAAAAAGTGTGTGTGGATATCACACACATTAATATAATCATGTGTTCAATCCTAATGTAACCTTCACTTATTTATTCAGGAGAGATTTTCCAACCAAAACCTAAAGAGCATGAGCAAATTTTAGGCATGTTTCAAAGGCTTATAGAGGAGAGTCGAATTTGAAACCTCTTCTATCAAAAGAACACACACACACACACACACACACACACACACACTAGAAATATGGCCCGTGCGCTGCTGCGGGGATTAGAAACCGTATGGAAAAATATATTTCAAAGCTATAATATATTGTTATAAAATGTTAATGTTATCTATGCTGAAAGATGTTTGAGCTTTTTGAAAGAATTTTTACATGAAGAGCATAAATTGAGTGAATGAAGCTCTTGGAATTCTTTGAACCACTCTATGAATAGCATTACCTATGAATGATTGATTGTGTAACAAAAATTAGTAAAAGAGTGTAATAGATGAAACTTTCATATGTATAATTCAAACTTCTACACATTTATCCATATTTACCAATTGTTAGAAACTGCTAAGATGACAATTGGTATCACATAATTGGTATGCTAAGATTACAATTGGTATCATATAGTTGGTATGCTATTAAATTAATGAATTCCGTTACGCAAAAAAAAATGATATGCAATTTTAACTTACGATGCTAAAGAAGCTCTATAAGAGTAGCCGGGTCCTATATGCTTTATCCATTGAAGGCATTGCAACTATAGATCCTAAAAACTATAAAAATCCATCTAGTCAAGAGGCAAATATGGAATCACGAATGTAAGATATACTTGACAAATTTACAAATTCATTACAATTTCATAAAAAACACTAAAACTCAAGATCTTAAATTCACAAAATATCCAAAATTTGATAAGTTTGTCAAAATAAGTATTGATCACAACAATAGCATTGAAATTGAGTTCTTTTGTTGCCAATATTTTTCGAACAACCAAACAGATGAAAGTATAGATAATGAAACAATCAATTCAATCAGCGACATTGAATTCAATCTCTATGACAACAAAGAAGACAAACAATTGATATTGTTGTAGGTGATTTTAAATGAAACGAAGAATGTTGTCTTACATAGTTGGAAACAGGTGATACAAAATCCATCATCTATGTATCTTGCACAATATTACGGAAGTAGCAAAATCCAATCCTCATAGATGACAATAAAATAATAAGAAGCAGCAGCCTAATGTTAAGTAAGAATTTCAATTCATACAACTTCAATCAAGCACATGCTTAAAGTATAGAAGCATCCAGTGGTTCATATAAATCTTCTTTTCGTCACTTTCAAGTTTCAATCAGCTATGCTTCACCACATTTTAGCCATGAAATATGGGTAAACATTATTATGCCTTAACTTTAGTTAACCGGGTCATTTTTATCATCTACACTCTTGAATGGCACATGGAATTGAGTTTCAAATAGCCTACACAAAATTTCAATTCAGAAATCTTCACTTGTAAGTTGTAACACCTTCAATTAAGAGACAACAGTTATTAAAAAACTATCGCGGTGAATTCTTAAATGGTTTTGAAAATAATTTTCCCTTCATCCAAGCTAGGACCTAAGTTCCAGTCTTGCACCCAGGTTGAAAAAAAACCATAATGGTTGAGGTGCATTTTAGCAGAAGTTATAGAACCTAAAATAACAGATGCATGGTTTAGTACAAATATTAACATAGATCAGCAGTCCCATACGGAATCATTTAAAAATTATATTATATAATTGAAATTGCAGAACTGGAAGTAAACCCTTGCTTGACGAAGCTCATATATTTTCCAGGAATAGCTGATTTGAAATCTCTTCCAATGCTAGCACTTGTGCTTTCATGTTTCTGATATCTATGTAACCTGTTGATGCACAAAATCAGTGAGGACTTTGGTACAACAGAAAGTATTAAGTTTGTGACCTTCGCTAGATTGCTCTGGTCACTAGTGTGGATAAGTATGTAAATGGATAAAGATAGGGAAGCAAACACAAGATGTAAGCGGTTCACTTAGATTGGCTACGTCCACATAGTAGATGAGTTCTCATTAATTGTGAAGGGTTTACTCAAGTACATAGGTTCAAGCTCTCATTTTGTGAGAACTAGTGAATGATTTAGTACAAATAACATTAGGAAATATTGTGGGAGAATGATCTCCTTTTATAAAAGAGAGTTTCTAGCTTTGTTCTGACATTGACACGTATTGTGTTGTGATTGGCTTCTAATGTTGACACGTGTCACGCTATGATTGGCTTCTGATGTCGACACCTGTCGCATTATGATTGGCCTCCTAGTTGGAGGGAAACTCTTCTAGATCCTTGATGGTATAACGTTGACCGATGCTCAATAGTTTCGGGATTGGTCAAGTATGGTACAAACAGTGCTCCCCTAAGTTCTCGAGTGAGGGAAGCTCTTCGGTTGGGGACTTGCAACATCCAAGCTGCTGAATAATCATAAAACTTATAAGTACCAAAGTGTGGTATCGTCTTCACTTGCCTTATTTGTCTCATAGGTAGATGTGGCATCTTCTCTGGAAGTACTTTTTCACCATCCAGGGGTGGTATCTTTAACCGGTGGAGATGCACAAGGTAATGTATCAATTTGACTTGAAGCTTACTTGTAGTTTCAGGCTTGGTCAAGCGCGATACAAACCGTGTAGTAGGAGTTCCCCAAGTCGCCAAGCTAGGAGATTTGCCGAAAGAGGTGACAAACAAGGTAAGCAATCAGAGTTCCAAGTAATCAGTCCCAGATCAAAAGTTTGATTTCGAGTTCCGGCTGATTGTTCTCATTCTCCCCATCTTGCAGGCAGCAAGAAGGATAAAGAGAAGAAAAAAGAGAAGAGATGATATGAGATACTTTTGCTTTTGAAGAAGTAACTTTCCACAGGCTTATTCTTGAACTGGGCTGGATGGTTTTCTGGTTTCCTCCAGAGTATAAGGCCGACTCAAGAATTTGAGGGTCAAAACAAGTCCATCAAATCTAGAGTACGTTCGACCCTGATGATATGAGATACTTTTGTTGTTGACAAAGTAGTGGATGTATCGGCACGTGTTTTGTTACGCTTGTCTCCACATGCTTCCCTATATCCTTCTCACTTGCCCTATCTGTTCTTCAGGCAGATGTGGTATCTTCTTTAGAAGTATAAGATGTTGAAGATGAGTACTCGAGAGCAATGTCAGGTAAGTAATCAGGCAAGGAGTTCCAAGAAGTCAGTTCCTGACTGGAAGCTTGATTTCAAGTGCTGATTGATTGCTCTTTTTCTCCTTGTCTTGCAGGTAAGAATAAGGTCAAAGGAAAAGACAGGGACAAAGCATGATATGGGATATCTTGTTTTTAACCTTGATGATATGAGATACTCTTGCTTTGGTGTGGCTTGTTTGTAGAGGTATTATCGTTAGGGCTGAGTATTTCGAGAGACTCTGTTGAGAGTGCATATTCGATGTGAAGAAAAGTTGAGCATTTTTTTTTATTTGCAGGTCTACCTGGCTGTGGAGGATGAAGGTCGACATATATAGGAATTGTCTCAACAGCGAGTGGTAACACTATTTTTTACCCTTCTCGATCATAGCAATGTAGTGGAAGCTGCAAGCTTCACGTGTTTTGACTTTTTCAGAGCGCTTTGAAAAAGCGGTCTGTGGTATCTGGAAAGCTGATGTTGCGTGTGAAGATTGCAGACAAATTTTATCCAAGGAAATCTGGCTTTCGAAGTTCAGAGAGCGGTGCCTCTTCGGTTTTCGAACAAGCAATCATGTTGAGGATCTAGCTCTCGAGATTTAGAAAGCGTTGCCTCTTCGATTTTTGAACAAGCAATCCTATTGGCAATTGATGCGAAATATATAAGCACACAAATTAAACCCTCTTTTTATCAATTGTAGTAAAGTATGTAAGTAGGGATCGTTCTAAGCCGGGGATTAGGAGGGATTGCTAAATCACTTGGAAACTGACTTGAAAACGTAAAAACAAAGTTTAAAACACTAACTAGACTCAAAGAATGCAAAACTATACTTTAAAACATTAAAACAAACCAAAAGACTCAAAACAACCCCTAAACACTCAAAACTACCTTAAACACACAATCTGGGCAGTTTTGGGACTCTAACACAAACTTGGACGAATTTTGGTTTTCTAATGAACTAGAACACTTAAAAACATAATCTAAGACAAGTTCTAATTAATATGACTCAAAGAAATAAGATGGGGTTGATTTTGGACGAAAATAATTAAATTAAGACAAGAACAAAGTAAACAAATTCTTAGACAAATTTAAGTGAATCAAAACAGATTGTAAAATGAATTTGAATGAAACTTATGGATGGAAGGCTAGCTAGGAGGTTCTTCTCCACACATGTCACACTTGCATACAAAACGATTTCCAGTTGCTTTTTGATAAGCTATGAATACTCAACGCCCCAAATTAACCGTGAATTGCACTAATTAACCCTCAGTTTTTCCACAAGTTATTGGATTGGATGATTGCATACGACAACCCAAAACATTCCCTACAAGTTCCCTACATGAATTGCATAATAGAGATACAAGCAAGAATCATTAAGTTCTATGAAAAACATAAGCATTGACGAGGCACTCGTTACTATGATTTGCATGAAACTTATGCCAAGAATTTACTTAACGTGATTGTGACTAGCAACCTTCACTACTTGTGAATATAAGTTCATAACGATTAGGTGAAACTCCCTTATATTCTAGCGTTAAATTCATGCATGAAAATTAAGCGTGCACTCTCAACCAACATACACAAATCATTTTTTATACGATCGGATAAGTAAATTGAATTCACAACTTATGAATCACAACTGGATGTAATCAAATCATATTGCAAGTATGAACATGGTTTCGAATCACCCCATAACTAAGAGGGGTTTAGTTCCTCATACTCACAAAGCAAAGATACATAAAATTAGACATTAAAATTAAAGAAAAGAAAACACCTAAAATGCTCCAACTTGGGTAGCAAGTGCATCCAAGAATTCTCCTTTGCTTGCTTGCGGCAGATTGCTTTGTGGACGGATTTTTGGGTAGTTTTATGATGTAGAATGGATGGGGAATGGTATGGAAAGGTTTAGGGTAAGTGTGGAGGAGTGTTTGAGGGTTGGAGGGTGGTGGAGAGCTAGGCAAAGAGGGTGGAAGAAGGTGGAGTGGCTGTTATGTTTTCTAGGCACTAATGGTGTTTTTGGGGTGTTTTGCTACCTAGGGTGAGTATGGACGAATTTCTGTGATGAATGGTGAATATGAGAGTGTGAACCCTTTGCCAAGAGGTGTAAACATGTATATATAGGCCCCAAAAACCTTAGAGAATCAGGTTAGGCTAGGGAGAATGCATGGCAAAGAGTGTATGTGGTGTGCAATGGTCCAAGGGTGAAAATGAAGTGATGATGCAAAGTGTGAAGGGTAAAATGGAGTGGTTTTGAAGCTAGGGAGCATGAATGATTGTGTACATTGCATAGAGATGGAAAGGGAGGTGAAAATGTGTCAATAAATGGGTCAAAGGTGCAGCAACATGTGGTACACAAGGCATGAGATTCCAAATGTGAATGATGGAGCATCAATTGGTGCATGTTATGGTTGTGAAAGTTGTCTAAAATTTTGTGGGTGAAGGGAACAAGAGGTATCAAGCAATTAAGTGTAATAATTAAATGAATTGAAGCATTTAATTAGAAATTATGTAGGGGACAAGAGTGATCAAGCATGGCATGGGAATCCAAAGGGAATTCTATGTTGTTTTGCATGGCAATGAAGGCAAGTTGGGGTGACAAATTTTTGGGCTGAGTTCTTCATCTTTTGGACCATAATTCTTCACATTCTTGGCCTCTTTAGTTCTCAAATTCGTCCATCCACTTTGGCCCAAATATGTGACATGCATTCCAAGCTCCATTTTGCTCCAAAATGCTCCAAAATGCATCTTCTTGCCTACTTTGTCCATAAAATCTGAAAACACACGAAAATGACTTTAAACATTAAAATAACTAAGGAAACACGACATAAATGCACAAGAACAAGCCAACTAAGTCGCATAAATATGCTCCTATCAGCGATCTGGCTCTCGATATTTAAAGAGCAGTGCCTCTTCAATTTTTGAGAAGGCAATCCTGGTAGGAGTTTGGCTCTCGAGATTCGGATAGCGATGCCTTTTCGATTTTTGAGAAAGTAATCCTAGTGGGAGTCTGGCTCTTGAGATTTGGATAGCGGTGTCTCTTCGATTTTTGAGAAAGAAATCCTGGTGAGAGTCTGGCTCTCCAGATTCGGATAGCAGTGCCATTTTGATTTTTGAGAAAGCAATTCTGGTGAGAGTCTGGCTTTGGAGATTCAGGGAGCGGTGCCTCTTCGATTTTTGAGAAAGTAATCCTGTTGGGAGTGTTTTCTCGATGTGAGTAAAGGTTGGGCATTTTTGCCAGTCTGCATTACCACGGAGCATGGAGGTTGACACACATAGGGACTTTCCAGTTATCAAGCAATGGTGCTGTTCCTTTACCCTTATAGGTAATGGTAGGGTAGTTGGACCTTCAAAATTTATGTGTCTAAACTTTGTTAGAGATCTTTGGCAAAGTTATCTGTGGTACCCGAAGAGCTGATGTTGCGATTGGGGATTGTCGAAATATTTTAGTCAGGAAAATCTGCTTCTCGAAATCTGGAGAGTGGTGCCTCTTCGATTTTTGAACAAACGGCCCTGCTGCCTTTTTTTTATAGGAGCACCAATTGTGTGTAAGAAGTATGTTCAAAGAGTTATTGCTTGTAAGAATTTTCGCTTTATTTTCGTACTTAAGAGATTTATTGGATCTCATTTCTCCTTCATCATTTTTGAAAATGTCTAGCCCATCTGACCGTCGTTTTGACTTGAACTTTAGTGAAGAGGCAGCCATGCCTCCTCATGACAACATATGGTGCCCATCCTTCTTATCCCTTACTGGTCATCTTACCGTTGGGGACTCCGTGACGAAGAATGATATGACCGCTGTAGTGGTGTCCAAGAACATTCTCACTCTCAAAGATAACAGACTACTTTCCAAACGGTCTGATGAGTTGGCTGTTAAGGATTCTCTGGCTCTTAGTGTTCAGTGTGAAGGTTCTGTGTCTAATATGGCTCAACGCCTATTTGCTCGAACCCGCCAAGTTGAGTCATTGGCGACTAAAGTAACAAGTCTCAAATAGGAGATTAGAGGGCTCAAGCATGAGAATAAACAGTTGCACAGACTCACACATGACTATGCTACAAATATGAAGAGGAAGCTTGACCAAATGCAGGAATCTGATAGTCAAATTTTACTTGATCATCAGAGGTTTGTGGGTTTGTTCCAAAGGCATTTATTGCCTTTGTCTTTTGGGGCTGTACCATTAATGAAGCTTCAAATGATCAACCTCCGATGCCTCCTCCTTCTTGGGTTTTGTCCAGTACTAAGGCTTCGAATGATCACCCTTTAGTGCCTTCTCTTTCTGGGGCTCTGCCGACTGTTGAGACTTCTCCTAAGCAACCTTTGTGAAGGCTCCCTCTTGTTTGTTTATTTTGATTCATGTATATGTACATATTTGTAAATTATCGAGATATCAATAAATAAGCTTTGCTTCATTTCAACGTATTGTGTTAAATACACCAAAGCCTTCTTCACTAAGTTCTTTGAATTTTTTCTTTTGTTGAAGCTTGTATGTTGAACCTTTGTGTGTGAAGCATGTATGTTGAGGTAGTGCTCCCTTAATTTCCCAAGTGAGGAAAACTTCTCGATTGGAGACTTGAAAAATCCAAGTCACTGAGTGGTCGTGAGACTTTCGAGTATCAAGGTGCAGTAGCATATGGTAGGAGTCTCCTAAGTCTCCGGTCGAGGGAGTTGACGAAGGAGGGGTCTTGCTAGTAGCCAAGTTTCTAAAGTAACAAAACTTCACCATTTTCCTTTCTAAGTGGTAGCCCAAAACTCCTCCTTCATATATATATTTGTTAAGAAAGTTGTTAGGCCCAAAAAAGAATAGGCCTAGGCAAATTTTGTTTTCGTTTTTTAATTTCGATTTTTTTTTTCGAATTTTTGAATTTCCGAAAATATATATATATATATATATATATATATATTTTAAGCTTTGGTGTTGAAGCTTTGAGGTTGAAGCTTTGTTGGGTATCATGAATTGATTTTGCTTTACACTATCTTGATCAAGAGTGTGTGAAGCTTTTGTAGGTGAAGCTTTTGTGGTGGGTGAAGCTTTTGTAGTAGGTGAAGCTTTTGTGGGTGAAGCTTTGGAGTTGAAGCTTTTGTTGGGTACTATGAATTGATTTTGCTTCAAACTATCTTGTTCAAGATAGTATGAAGCTTTTGAGAATTTGTAGTTGTCATCCATTGATAAAGCTTTGTTGAATTTCCCAATTTCGTTTTTTTTTTGTTTTTTTGTTTTTTTTGTGAAAATTTGAAATTTGAAAATGTGGGAGAGACAACATATACAAATTTTGCTTCCACACTGTTGAACAAGAGATTGTGATGCAAGCCACACTTTGTAGTAGTCGAAGGTTTGGATGAACCATATAAATTGAATTTGCTTCGAACAGTCTTGATCAAGAGTGTGTGAAGCTTTCTACGAGTTGTAGTTGCCCTTCATTGATGAAGCTTTTGTTGGCATTATAAATTGGTTTTGCTTCACATTGCCTTGATCAAGACTGTGTGAAGCTTTTGAGAATTGTGGTTGAAGTCTTTTGATGAAGCTCTTGTTCGCACCATAAATTGGTTTTGCTTCACACTGTTTTTTTTTTTTTTGGAAAAATTAGAAATTTGTTGAATTTCCCAATTTCCCTTCTTTTTTTTTTTGTGAAAATTTGAAAATTGAAAATGTGGGAGAGACAACATATACAAATTTTGCTTCCACACTGTTGAACAAGAGATTGTGATGCAAGCCACACCTTGTAGTAGTTGAAGGTTTGGATGAACCATATAAATTGAATTTGCTTCGAACAGTCTTGATCAAGAGTGTGTGAAGTTTTCTACGAGTTGTAGTTGCCCTTCATTGATGAAGCTTTTGTTGGCACCATAAATTGGTTTTGCTTCACATTGCCTTGATCAAGACTGTGTGAAGCTTTTGAGAATTGTGGTTGAAGTCTTTTGATGAAGATCTTGTTCGCACCATAAATTGGTTTTGCTTCACACTGTCTTAATCAAGAGTGTGTGGAGCTTTTGAGAATTGTGGTTGCCCTCTACTTATGAAGCTCTTGTTGGCACCATAAATTGGTTTTGCTTCACACTGTCTTGATCAAGAATGTGTGAAACTTTTAAGAATTGTAGTTGAACTCCTTTGATGAAGTTTTTGTTGGCACCATAAATTGGTTTTGCTTCACACTGTCTTGATCAAGAGTGTGTGAAGCTTTCTACGAGTTGTAGTGTTTGCATTGTTACAGAGGAGAAATGTCTGAAGCAAATGCAAGAGAGCTTGATCTTCGTATTCTATGCACTGAAGTTGTTGTTGGCTTGCAATAAGACATTGTTGGTGACTATAACTCTTGTTGGGCATAAGTGTTCCCCTAGTGGAGTTGTCAAGCTTGAGGGTTTTTTATTATATGTGAATGCTAGGAGTTCACATGTACAAGTTATACCACTCGTCTTCTAGTAGGTGGAATGAATGGTGAGTTGCTTTCATCACTTGGTTGGTGGCACGAAGGTAAGTTCCTTCATCACCTTTCATCACATTTCATCACCTAGTTGGTGGCACGAAGATAAGTTCCTTTTTCACCTGGTTGGTGGCATGAATGGCAAGTTGCTAAATTATATTAGAGTACGGGTTGTACATTTCATCACCTGGTTGGTGGCATGAAGATAGGTTCCTTCTTCACTTGGTTGGTGTCATGAGTGGTGATAAGCTCATATTTATATATATTTTACATAAAATTCACTTGTCTTGTCTTTTCTTAGTTAGTTCCTTATATTTTTGAGCTATTTACTATGTTTTTGTGTTTTGTGTGATTTATCAAGCAAAGAAAAGAAAAGTAGCACAAGTGAGATATTAAGTAACAAATTCGTCAAAACTGTCTATGCAGATTAGCTGACTTTGGAAGCATGTTACGAACAACTCAGAATGAATGGGAGAATGAGCCTTACGGATTGTTAATATCATTTTTCTAGAAGAAGTTATGGGCATTGTAACACTAAAAGGTTCAGAAAAGGGCTAAGCAGATTTGGCTAATAAAATGAGAAAGCAAAGGCACTTGTTTTGTGTTTTGCTTTGTCATCAACACTCAGCAGCAAATGGGGTTATGATTGCACTCATTTGGCTTTGGAGCAAGTGGAAATGCACAACTAGAAAGAGAAGGCATGGCACATGCAAAAGAGAAACATGGACAGCTACACACATGCAAACTGCACAGGTTGGAGGGCATACACACACTCTACATGGACAACACACACATAACAAGAAAGGCACGGCATGGGCAGAAAATGGGTGGATTGTTGGCTAAAATAATGAAGAACATGTGTGTGCAAATGCAAAGGAAAAACACACACACATGGGCAAAGGAAACACACACACATGGGCAAAGGAAAGACACCCATATGGGCAGAAAATGGGTTGATTTGTGGCTAAAATGATGAAGAACATGTGTGTAAATGTAAAGGAGAAACATGGCAGAAAATGTGTTTGTTTTGTGGCTGAAATGATGGAGGTCATGTGTGTGCAATTGTAAAGGGAAACATGGACATCACACACCCATACAAACTGCACATGCAAGGAATTGAAGTGGTCATCTCCTTAGCCTATAAATACATCCACCATTCCCCTTCCTAAGAGAATCTTGATCCATAAAAAAAGAGCTTCATTCACAAACATAAGTCCCTTGCCGTGAGCTCCATTCCATTTCATCCATACATTCAAACACATCTCCATACACTTCCATTTTCCATGCCATGAGATCCATTCCATCCATACATCCATAAATCCCACATTTCACTAACACAAATACATTTTCCTTCCCTTGGCCGAGACATTCACCAATCCTAAATACATTCCTAACCTTTCCATATATCCATACACATCCTAGACACTTGTGCCGCAACAAAGAGAAGAAGGAGGACCCTTGGATGTGCTTGCCATTCAAGTTGGATTGTTGGAGCGTTTTTAGGTGTTTTCATTCTTTTATTTTCAATGTCTAAATTTGTTTATCTTTGCTTTATGAGTATGAGGAACTAAACCCCCCTTAGCTAGGGGGAATTCGAAACCATGTTCATGCTTGCAATATGATTTGATTACTTTCAGTTGTGATTCATAAGTTGTGAATTCAATTTACTTATCCATTTGAATTAAAACTGATTTGTGTATGTTGGTTGAGAGTGCACGCTTAATTTTCATGCATAAATCTGATGCTAGGATATAAGGGAGTTTCACCTAATCGTTATGAACTTATATTCACAAGTAGTGAAGGTTGCTCGTCACAACCGTGTTAAGTAAATTCTTGGCATAAGTTTCATGCAATTCATAGTTACAAGTGTTTCGTCAATGCTTATGATTTTCATAGAACTTAATGATTCTTGCTTGTATCTCTATTATGCAATTCATGTAGGGAACTTGTGGGGAATGCTTTGGGTTGTTGTATGCAATCATCCAATTTAATGAAATTAGGAAAATCTGACGGTTAATTAGTGCAATTCACAGTTAATCTGGGGCGTTGAGAATTCGTAGTTTTTTTGAAAAGCAACTAGAAATCGTTTTTTTTTTGCAAGTGTGTCATGTGTGGAGAAGAACCTCCTAGCTAGCCTTCCATCCATTCAATTTACTCAAATTCATGCAGATTTCATTAGTTCTTTAATTTACTTGTTTTGTTTTCAAATTCATCAAAACCAAAACCCCCTTTACCTTGTTGAGTCATATTAGTTAGAAACTGATTTAGTTTGTGCTTTTAAGTATTTCGAACCAAGTTGAAACCAAAATTTGTCCAAAAGTGTGTTTAGAGTCCAAATCTGCCCAGTTTGTGTTTTTAGGTAGGTTTGAGTGTTTTTAGCTTGTTTTGAGTTCTTTGAGTTTGTTTTGAATTCTTTGAGTCTAGTTTAGTGTTTTTAACTTTGTTTATATATTTTTAAGTAAGTTTAGAGGTTTTAGCAAGCCCTCTTAATCCCCAGTTTAGAACGATCCCTACTTATACTTATACTACAATTGTCAAAAGAGGATTAAATTTGTGTGTTAAGTTAATTTTCGCACCAAGTGGCAAGTTGCCAAATGATATTAGAGTACGGGTTGTACATTTCATCACCTGGTTAGTGGCATGAAGGAGAGTATGGGTTGTACATTTTATCACCTGGTTTGTGGCATGAAGTTGAGTTCCTTCTTCACATTTCATCACCTGGTTGGTGAGAATAAGGGCAAGGTGTCGAGGCACATTGTAGCAAGTGTCGAATGACACAAAGTATTTGTATGAATGTGTTGGAATGTATGATTGAATGAATATACTGTGAAACTGTTCGTTTATTTGTATAGTCTTGTTGACATATACTTAGACTTTGTTTCATGTTGAAGCTTTGAACCCAAGTGTTTCATTGCTAGAAATGTATGAGGATTATGACCGAGCTGTCTAAATCACCTCTTTATTGAATTCATGCCAAATAGTCTTCGTTACATAGCATGTCGAACGGCTGAAGCTTAACACTTGTGCAATGTGAGTTTACTTGTAATAGTACTTCAAGTGATCAACGTTCCATAGATGGCCAAGAGTCTTGCCATCGGAGCTTCTAAGCTTGTAGAAGCCAGGGTGACTAATGCCAACAACTTCAAACGGTCCATCCCAGTTTGGACTAAGTGTTCCTTCACTCGGGACTCTGTCGCAGAGTAATCTTTTCTTTAATACCCAATCCCCCACTTTGAAAGAACGAGGTTTGACCCTTAAGTCATAGTAGTTGGAGATGCGCTGCTTGTAGGCGACATTCCTCAAGTGAGCCTGGGTTTCTATGTTCCTCGACTAGATCTAAGTTGAGGGTAAGTTGTTTGTCATTTTCTCTTTGCACGTAGTTCTGGACTCGGAACATTGCTTGCTCAAGCTCAACTGGGACAACTACCTCTGTACCAAAGGTAAGTGAGAATGGGGTTTCTCCTATTGATGTCCGATACGAAGTGCGGTATGACCAAAGAACTTGGGGTACAAATTCTGGCCAACAACCTTTAGCCTTGTCCAAGCTGGTTTTCAAAGTTTGATTAATTATTTTGTTGATGGTTTCGACTTGTGCATTAGATTAGGGATGAGCTGGGGAGGCAAAACATAAGTTGATGTTAAACTTAGAGCAGAACATCCTGAACTTATTGTTGTTGAACTGTGACTATCGCATTGGGAATGCCAATTCTGCAAAGGATGTTCTTCCATACAAAGCCTTCTATTTTTGCCTCAATAATGGTTGCTAAGGGTTCTACTTCGGCCCACTTTGTGAAGTAGTCAACTGCAATGATTGCATAGCAGACCTTGCCCTTCCCTACAGGCATTGGGCTGATCAAATCAAGTCCTCATTGGGCGAAAGTCCAAGGGCTGATCATAGGAGTGAGTGGCTTAGGAGATGAGAAAGGAATAGTTACGTAGCGTTGACACTTATCACATGAACGGGATATTCTGATGGCATCTTGGTGGAGTGTTGGCCAGTAATATCCTTGGAGAAAAGCCTTGTGTGCTAGGGATCGAGATACAGCATGATCTCCGCAGATTCCTTCATGTATTTCCCGAAGGATAACTTCCGCCTCCGCGGGCGTAAGGCATCTTAGGTATGGTAGGTTAAAACCCCGCTTGTAGAGTTTGTCATAAATGATCAAGTAACGGGTAGCCTTGTATCGAATCTACTTAGCTTGAACTTTATCATTTGGGAGAGTACCATGCGCAAGAAATTTATAAATCGGGGTAATCCAACTATCCCCCTGTTGTAAATTGCACACTTCCGCGATCATGGTACTTGGTGCAGCCAACAATTCGACTTGAATTTTTCTCCTAATTTTGTCTTCCACTGCTGAGGCGAGGCGAGCCAAAGCGTCTGCATGACTGTTTGCCGCTCGAGGAATTTGGGTTATCTGGTAGTGGAAGTGCTTGAGCAACAATTGTGTTTGTGCCAGATATGTTGCCATGGAGCAATCCTTATCGTCAAAGTTGTTGGTGACCTGGTTAACCACTAATTGGGAGTTACTGAAGATATCAATTCATTTAACCCCAAGGTGTTTGGCCAAAACTAAGCTTGCTAAAAAG
This sequence comes from Malus sylvestris, assembly GCF_916048215.2. Classification (NCBI taxonomy): domain Eukaryota; kingdom Viridiplantae; phylum Streptophyta; class Magnoliopsida; order Rosales; family Rosaceae; genus Malus; species Malus sylvestris. Next base: position 23,081,292 of record NC_062269.1, read on the forward strand.
GCTTCATATTCGGCCTCATTATTCATTGCCACTTTGTTAGAGGTCATAAGAACTAGTCCTGCTCCACAACCATGTTGGTTGGACGAGACATCAACATATAGACTCCATGTTGGGGCTGTTTGTTATATTTTCTAAGTTTCCGAGGGTAATGAAACCACTTCTTTAGACGTAGAAACAATGTCAACAAGATATGTGAAGTCGGTGATGAAGTCTGCCACTGCTTGGCCCTTCTCAGCTGGCTTTGGTTGGTAGGAGATGTCAAACTCACCTAATGCTATCGCCTATTTGATCATTCTGACCGAAGTGTTAGGACTTTGAAGTATTTGTCGAAAATGATGATTGGTAAGCACGATGATGGAGTGTGCATGGAAGTAAGGGCGAAGTTTTCGAGCAAACATGACCAATGTTAGAGCCAATTTCTCAATGTTGGAATATCGTGTCTCTACATCTTGTAAGGCCTTTCTAGCGTAGTAGACATGTCATTCGACATTACCATCATTTCGAATGAGAACAGAACTTACTGCTAAAGCTGATACCGATAGATAATGAGAGTGTCACCAACTTCAGGTTTAGAGAGCAGATGGGCTTTTCTCATGTAGTCTTTGAGGTTCTTGATTGCCTCAGCACATTCATTAGTCCATGTAATGTACTTCTTACTTCCCTTAAGTGCTTTGAAGAAAAGAGCACATCTGTCTGTGGCCTTAGAGATGAACCTAGTTAAGGCTGCCACTTTGCCAGTAAGGCTCTGGATGCCTTCTGAAGTTACCGATTCCTTCATGTTGATGATTGTTTTGATCTTCTTGGGTTTAGCCTCAATGCCTCGTTGGCTTATCATGAAGCCTAAGAATTTGCCAGAGCTTACGCCGAAGGCATATTTGTTGGGGTTCAACCTTATTCAATACCTCTTCAGAATGGTGAAAGTTTTAGATTAGTTGGTGATGTGTTGGTCAGCATGTTTACTCTTGACTAGCATATCATCAACGTAAACTTCCATGCTCTTTCCAATCTGTTCAGCGAACATTGAATTGACTAGTCTTTGATAAGTCGCTCCAACATTCTTTAGGCCGAAGGGCATGACTTTATAGCAATATAGTCCCCTATCAGTAGTGAAGACTGTGTGTTCTTGGTCCGGAGGGTTTATGAAGATTTGGTTGTATCCTGAGTAAGCATCCATGAAGCTCAGGAGTTCACACCCTGCCGTAAAGTCTATAAGTCTGTCTATGAGAGGAAGAAGAAAGCTATCATTCGGGCATCCTTTGTTTAGGTCGATGTAATTGACACATATTCTCCACAAGACCCTTTGAAGTATGAGACTTTCCTTGGTCGAATTCTTCTTAACAAGGACAACATTTGCTACCCACGTTGGATTATTGACTTCGCGGACGAAGCCTATGCCTTTGAGTTTTTCAACTTCCGCCTTCATTGGCTCGTACCATTTAGCGTCATAAGATCTTCACTTCTGTCTCACTGGCTTGGTCTTAGGGTCAATACTTAAGCGATGACAGATGATATCGAGCAAGATGCCTGGCATGTCCTCGTATGACCAAGCGAAGACCTCAGTGTTCTCTTGCAAAAAAAAGATCAATGTCAACCGAATAGGTGGTGAAAAGGTGGTGCCAATCTTCACCATGCGATCTGGATAATCTTTTAAGATAGAAACCTTATCCCGCTCTTCAGCAGGTTATGCTTGTTGGGTGAAAGAGTCATCTCGAGGATCGTTGGGTTGACTATTACCACAGTGAAGATCCAAGTTGGCTTTGTCCGGGCTAGTCTTTATGACTTGGTCATGTATAGAAAAGGTTTCCTTGGGCACAGGCAGGTGTTGTTGCTTGGTCGAAGTGTTGTAACATGACCGTGCACTAAGTTGATCTCCTCTGATGTAACCATTGCCATAGGGGGTTAGAAATTTCATCAACAACATATGTGTGGATACCATGGCCTTGAGATCATTGATGCCAGTGCGTCCAAAGATGACATTGTATGCCGTTGGGCAATCAACCACCAGGAAGTTAATGGTAATGGTAGCTGTGTAAGAGCCTGTACCAATGGTGAAAGGTAAGTGTATGCTCCCTAAAGGTTGCACGATATCACCGGAGAAGCTTATCAGAGGAGAAATCGAGCGATCGAGCAAGTGTACAGCTACATTAAGTACCTTGAAAGCTTCAACAAACATGATATTGACCGAAGCCCCCGTGTCTACCAGGATTCGTTATACTTCAAAGTTGGCTATGTGAGCCTCCATGATTAGTGGGTTGTTGTGAGGGTAGATGATACCTATTTCTTCCTCAGGGTAGAAACATATTGGATCCCAATTAGGCTTTTGATACTTGCTTCCCCTGATGTCTTCCAGCCAGGTCTTAAAGCTCGTTCGCTGTTTTTCATGGCCCTATTGGAAGATTCAGTTATGGGTTTGTCGCCGCTTATGAAATATATCACATTCACTTAGCGTTGGTTACGGTTATCCCTTGAAGGGTGAAAAAGGAATCGATTAATTTTTCCTTCACGTGTCAAAGCTTCAATATGATCACGAAGGGTGATACACTTATCGCCGGCATGGCCGTTATGCTCGTGGTAGTAGCAAAATGTGCCTGTGTTCTTCGTGGGCTTGTAACCCAATTGCCTCTGCATTAGCTTCGGTATCAAGGGTGCTATGCTGGGGTAAATGGCCACGCATGTAGTGTTCAAAGATATGTATGTCTCATACTTGGGGTAGGGTATGTCCTGACACGTGCTTGGCCCACTGTGTTGATTGCCTGGGGGTGGGCATTATCGTGGCGATACCTTTAGTTATCGTGATAGTGTCCCTTACTATTTTTACTAAAATGAGACTGGTGAGGATGGAAATCTTTCCTTTTTCCCTAAGATAGATATGTTTGTTAACTTGGCAAAGTATTAAGTAAGGCAAAGGGAGGCACAACTGCCGTTTAGAAGGTTGAGGTCTTCTCATTTGGGTGGGTCTGGCTTCCACTTCCCATTTGCTGATAGGGGATGGTTTTTGGGGGTTTCTCTTGGTATGTCCTTGCCTCGGCGAAGGCATGGTTATAAGCCTGCGCCATCACCTCAGAGTAAGTATTCCAATTATTGGCATTGATCATGTACTTAAAGAAACAGTCACGTAGGCCTGCCGTGAAGGTTTTGAAGGCAGTTTTGTCGTCTACCTCGGCACAACGGGAATACTCATGGCTGAAGCGGCCAACATACATATGTAATGACTCGTCCGTCTTTTGGCGAATAATGTACAAGTCATCCGCAGAGTGCAAATAATCGGTCTAAAAATATGTTGAGAAACAAACAGTTTCCTCAATTCCTCAAATGAGTTTACCGTCTCAGGTGGAAGACGGTAATACCAGTTTAGAGCTCCGCCAGAGAGGGTGTGGAAGAGAAGACATTGCTCTTCGTCGGTGTGCATCCGATATGCCATGGTGGACTCAAAGAGGTTAAAGTGTTCAATCGGGTCCTCCTTTCCAGTATAGAGTTGCAAGCCAAGCTTCTGCTTTGTCTTTGCTTGGAGGGGGTGTCGAGGATCCTCTTTGTAAGAGGGCCAAGCCTAGGTTGGTTGCAATTAAGTATCTCAGCTTATCGTTCGGCCTTCAACTTGTTTACTTCCTTAAGGAATTGTAGGACAAGAGGGTCCTGAGTGGAGTCATGTACCATTGGAGCTTTCTTTCGCAAATCTCCATCTCCTCTTGGAAGTGGGAAAGTTTAATCAAAGGCATGTGATTTTTCCCTGGACTCGCTGTACAGACTTCCAAGGTATGTCTGTCGGAACATTTCTGAGTCCCCTATACCTTCGTGTTTCTCTAGGACTTGTTGCCCCTTCCCCAAATTGGTAGCCAGCCTGGGACATGGGAGGGGACCGAGTCTTTTAGAGACCTTTGGGTCATTAATCATCGAGCTTACATGGATGGGATTGTCTTGACGATGCTTTAGGAAGTCTCGACAATCACAAAAGACGGCTTTCGATCCTTTCACTCATTCTATAAGAATGTGCCTTTCTCCACTCCTCCTGTTTCGGATCGAAGCAGTTGGGTTGAGAGAAGTTTCATGTTGGTCGCCATTTCAATGCGTAGCTTGCTCCTCAACAGGAATACCCATGTTGATGACAAATGACCCTCTGTGTTGAGGGGCACCCAGTTGATGGTTGACTTCCACAAGGGTGATGAACTTGTGTGTTTTAGTATATCTAGCCTCGTGGAGCATCTCGAAGACCTTCTCATACTGCTCTTGGAGGATCTCATTCTTCATTGCTATCTAGTTATTCTGAGCTTCCAGCTCATCAACTTTAGCCTGAAGAGAAAACGTATTTTGTTCATTCCTTCATTACTTCGCACCAGGTGCAAGAGGGGTGTTATTCTGTGTGTTGTGGCTTCCTTCGCTACCCATGTTGGAAAGGGATGCTTGGTCAAAAGAGAGTGTACGAATGGTGGAAACCAGCTTAACAAAGTTGAAGAGAATGGGAATAAGTGTCGTTCCCACAGACGGTGCCAAATGTTGATGCACAAAATCAGTGAGGACTTTAGTACAACAGAAAGTGTTAACTTTGTGACCTTCGCTAGATTGCTCCAGTCACTAGTGTGGATAAGTATGTAAATGGATAGAGACAGGGAAGCAAACACAAGATGTACGTGGTTCACCCAGATTGGCTACGTCTACAAAGTATATAAGTTCTCATTAATTGTGAAGGGTTTACACAAGTACATATGTTCAAGCTCTCATTTTGTGAGTACTAGTGAATGATTTAGTACAAATGACATTAGGAAATATTGTGGGAGAATGATCTCCTTTTATAGAAGAGAGTTTCTAGCTTTGTTCTGACATTGACACATGTCGTGTTGTGATTGGCTTCTGATGTTGACATGTGTCACGCTATGATTGGCTTCTGAGGTCGACATGTGTCGCGCTGTGATTGGCCTTCAAGTTGGAAGGAAACTCTTCTGGGTCCTTGACGGTATAACGTTGACTGGTGCTCAGTAGTTTCAGGATTGGTCAAGCACGATACAAACCATGTAGTAGGAGTCCTCCTAGTCGCCGAGCTAGGAGATTTGCCGAAAGAGGTGACATACAAGGTAGACAATCAAAGTTCCAAGAAATCAGTCTCAGAAACTATGATAGAGGTCTTACATTTGGCGCCGTATGTGGGAAACTTTGTTAAACTGGTTTCCATCATTCGTACACTCTCTTTTGACCAGGCATCCCTATCCAACATGGGGAGCAAAAGAAGCCACAGCACACAGAATGACACCTCTCTTGCACCTGGTGTGAAACAACAAAAGAAGGAACAAAAGAAGTTTGTTCTTCAGGCTAAAGTCGATGAGCTGGAGGCTCAAAACAACAAGATAGCGATGAAGAATGAGATCTTCCAAGAGCAGTATGAGAAGGTCTTCGAAATGCTCCACGAGGCTAGATATACTAAAACACACAAGCTCATCACCCATGTGGAAGTCAACCATAAACTGGGTACCCCCCAACACGGAGGGTCATTTGCCCTCGACATGGGTATTCTTGTTAAGGAGCGAGCTACTCATCGAAATGGTGACCAACATGAGACTTATCTTAACCCAGCCGCTTCGACCCGAAGCAGGAGGAGTGGAGGAAGACACTTCCTTACATAAGGAATAGAAGGATCGAAAGTCGTCTTTCACGATTGTCGAGACTTCTTAAAGCAACTTCGAGACAATCTCATCCATGTAAGCTCGAAGATCAATAACCCAAGGATCTCTGAAAGACTCGGTCCCCTCCTATGTCCCAGGCCAGCTACCAATTTGGGGAAGGGGAAACAAGTTATAGAGGAACACGAAGGTATAGAGGACTCAGATATGTTCCAACAGACATACCTAGGAAGTTAGTACGGCGAGTCCAGGGAAAAATCACATGCTCCTGATCAAACCTTCCTACTTCCAAGAGGAGATGGAGATTTACGAAAGAAAGCTCCAGTCGTACATGACTCCACTCAGGATACCTGATTGGAACCAACCTAGGCCTGGCCCTTTTACAAGGAGGATCCTCAACACCCTCCTCCAAGCAAAGACAAAGCAGAAGCTTGGCTTGAAACTCTATACTGGAAATGAGGACCTGATTGAACACCTTAACCTTTTTGAGTCCATCATGGCATACCGGATGCACACCGACGAAGAACGATGTCTTCACTTCCCCTCCACCCTCTCTGGCGGAGCTTTAAACTGGTATTGCCGTCTTCCACCTGAGATGGTAGACTCATTTGAGGAATTGAGAAAACTGTTTCTTTCTCAACACATTTTCCAGACCGATCGCTTGCACTCTGCAGATGACTTGTACACTATTTGATAGAAGCCAGATGAGTCATTACGTATGTATACTAGCCGCTTCAGCCATGAGTATTCCCTTTGTGCCAAGGCAGATGACAAGATTACCCTCAAAGCTTTCATGGCAGGCCTACGTGATTGTTTCTTCAAGTACATGATCAATGCCAACACTTGGAAGATTTACTCTGAGATGATGACACAAGCTTACAACCATGCCTTCATTGAGGCAAGGACATATCAAGGGAAACCTCCTACAGCCACCCCTTATTAGCAAGTAGGGAGTGGAAGCCAGATCCAACCAAATGAGAAGACCTCGACCTTCCAAACGGCAGTGGTGCCTCCCCCTGCCTCACTTAATACTTCGCCAAGTCAACAGATATATCAATCTCAGGGCAAAAGGAAAGATTTCCATCTTCATCAGTCTCATTTTAGTAAAAGGAGTAAGGGACATTATCGCAATAACCAAGGGTATCGCCATGATAATGCCCGCACCCATACAGTCAACACAGTGGGCCTTACACGTGTCAGGGCAGGCCCTACCCTGAGGTATGAGACATACACACCTTTGAACGCCACATACGTGGCCATTTACCACATCATAGCACACATGATACCGAAGCCAATGCCGAGGCAGTCGGGTTACAAGCCCAGGAGGAACACGGGCACGTTTTGCTGCTACCACAAGCATAATGGCCATGACGGCAAGAAATGTATCACCCTTCGTGATCATATTGAAGCTTTGGCACGTGAAGGAAAAATTGATCGATTCCTCCTTCACCCTTCAAGGGATAACCGTAACCAACGCCAAGTGAATGTGATATATTCTATAAGTAACGGCACACCCATACCTGAATCTTCCAATCGGGCCATGAAAAACAACGAACGAGCTTTAAAGCCTGGCCACTAAGTGTTTCACGTGGAAGACATCAGGGGAGGCAAGTATCAAAAGCCTAACTAGGATCCAATATATTTCTACCCTGAGGAAGAAAGAGGTATCATCTACCCTCACAACGACCCACTGATTGTGAAAGCTCACATAGCCAACTTTGAAGTACGACGAACCTTGGTAGACATGGGGGCTTTGGTCAATATCATGTTTGCTAAAGCTTTCAGGGCACTTAATGTAGCTGAACACTTGCTCGATCGCTCAATTTCTCCTCTGATAGGCTTCTCCGATGATATCGTGCAACCTATAAGGAGCGCACACTTACCTTTCACCATTGGTACAGGCCCTTACACAGCTACCATTACCACTAACTTCCTGGTAGTTGACTGCCCAAAGGCATACAATGTCATCTTTGGACGCACATGCATCAATGATCTCAAGGCCATGGTATCCACACATATGTTGTTGATGAAATTTCCAACCCCTATGGCAATGGTTACATCAGAGGAGATCAACTTAGTGCACTGTCATGTTACAACACTTCGATCAAGCAACAACACATGCTTGTGCCTAAGGAAACCTTTTCTATACATGACCAAGTCATAAAGACTAGCCCAGACGAAGCCAACTTGGATCTTCACGGTGGTAGCAGTCAACCCAACGATCCTCGAGATGACTCTTTCACCCAGCAAGCACAACCCGCTAAAGAGATGGAAAAGGTTTCTATATCAAAAGATTATCCAAATCGCATGGTGAAGATTGGCACCACCTTGTCACCACCCATTCGGTTGACATTGATCTCTTTTTTGCAAGAGAACACTGAGGTCTTTGCCTGGTCATACGAGGACATGCCAGGCATCTCTCTCGATATCATATGTCATCGTTTGAGTATTGACCCTAAGACCAAGCTGATGAGACAGAAACGAAGATCTTATGACGCTGAACGATACAAAGCAATGAAGGCAGAAGTTGAAAAACTCAAAGGCATAGGCTTCATCCGCGAAGTCAATTACCCAACATGGGTAGCAAATGTGGTCCTTGTTAAGAAAAATCCGACCAAAGAAAGTCTCATGCTCCAAAAGGTCTTGTGGAGAATGTGTGTTGACTACACCAACCTAAACAAAGGATGCTCGAATGATAGCTTTCCTCTTCCTCTCATTGACAGACTTATAGACTATACGGCAGGGTATGAACTCCTGAGCTTCATGGATGCTTACTTAGGATACAATCAAATCCTTATGAACCCTTTGAACTAAGAACACACAGCATTCACTACTGACAGGGGACTATATTGCTATAAAGTCATGCCCTTCGGCCTAAAGAATGCAGGGGCGACTTATCAGAGACTAGTCAATTCGATGTTTGCTGAACAGATTAGGAAGAGCATGAAAGTTTACGTTGATGATATGCTAGCCAAGAGCAAACATGTTGACCAACACATCACCAACCTATCTGAAACTTTCACCATTCTGAAGAGGTATCAAATGAGGTTGAACCCCAACAAATGTGCCTTTGGCGTAGGCTCTGGCAAATTCTTAGGCTTCATGATAAGCCAACGAGGCATTGACGCTAATCCCGAGAAGATCAAAGCAATCATTAACATGAAGGAATTGGTAACTTCAAAAGACATCCAAAGCCTTACTGGCAAGGTGGCAGCCTTAACTAGGTTCATCTCTAAGGCCACAGACATATGTGCTCATTTCTTCCAAGCACTTAAAGGAAGTAAGAAGTATATTACATGGACTAATAAATGTGCCGAGGCATTCAAAAACCTCAAAGACTACATGAGTAAAGCCCCTCTGCTATCCAAACCTGAAGTTGGTGACACTTTCATTATCTATCTATCGGTATCGGCTTCAGCAGTAAGTTTCGTTTTCATTCGAAATGATGGTAATTTCGAACGGCCTGTCTACTACGCTAACAAGGCCTTACAAGATGCGAAGACACGATACTCCAACATTGAGAAATTGGCTCTAGCATTGGTCATGTCTGCTCGAAAACTTCGCCCTTACTTCCAAGCACACTTCATCATCGTGCTTACCAATCATCCTCTTCGACAGATACTCCAAAATCCTGACACTTCGGGGCGAATGATCAAATGGGCAATAACATTGGGTGAGTTTGACATCACCTACCAACCAAAGCCAGCTGAGAAGGGCCAAACAGTGGCAAACTTCATCGCCGACTTCACATATCATGTTGACATTGTTTCTACGCCTAAATAAGTGGTTTCATTACCCTCATAATCTTAGAAAATATAACCAACAGCCCCAGCATGGAGTCTATATGTTGATGGCTCGTCCAACCGACAGGGTTGTGGAGCAGGATTAGTCCTTACGACCCCTGACAAAGTGGCGATGGAGTATGCTCTTAGTTTCAAATTCAAGGCGTCGAACAATGAGGTCGAATATGAAGCCCTCCTAGTAGGCTTATGTTTCGCCAAACACCTTGGGGGTTAAACGAATTGATATCTTCAATGACTCACAATTAGTGGTTAACCAGGTCACCAACAACTTTGACGCTAAAGATAGCTCCATGGCAACATATTTGACACAAACACAATTATTGCTCAAGCATTTCCACTACCAGATGCTTTAGCTTGCCTCGTCTCAACGGTGGAAGACAAGATTGAGAGAAAAATTCAGGTCAAATTGTTGGCAGCACCAAGCACCATGGTTGCGGAAGTGTGCAACTTACAATAGGGGGATAGTTGGATTACCCCGATTTATAGATTCCTTGTTCATGGCACCCTTACAAATGATAAAGTCCAAGCTAAGCAGATTCAATACAAGGCTACCCGTTACTTGATCATCAATGACTAACTCTACAAGCGGGGTTTTAACCTACCATACCTAAGATGCCTTACGCCCGCGGAGGCAGAAAGTGTCCTTCGGGAAATACATGAAAAAGTCTGCGGAGATCATGCTGGATCTCAATCCCTAGCACACAAGGCTTTTCACCAAGGATATTACTGGCCAACACTCCACCAAGATGCCATCAGAATATCTCGCTCATGTGATAAGTGTCAACACTACGCAACTATTCCTTACTCCCCTCCTAAGCCGCTTACTCTTATGATCAGCCCTTGGCCCTTCGCCCAATGGAGACTTGATTTGATCTGCCCAATGCATGCAGGGAAGGGCATGGTCTGCTATGCAATCATTGCAGTTGACTACTTCACAAAGTGGGCCGAAGTAGAACCCTTGGCAACCATTATTGGGGCAAAAATAAAAGACTTCGTATGGAATAACATCCTTTGCAGATTCGGTATTCTCAATGCGATAATCATTGACAACGGGCGACAGTTCGACAACAATAAGTTCAGGATGTTCTGCTTTAAGTTTAACATCAACTTATGTTTTGCCTCCCCAGCTCATCCCTAGTATAATGGACAAGTTGAAGCTATCAACAAAATAATCAAGAGAACTTTGAAAACCAGCTTGGACAAGGCTAAATGTTGTTGGCCAGAATTTGTACCCCAAGTTCTTTAGTCATACCACACTTCGTATCGGACATCAATAAGAGAAACCCCATTCTCACTTGCGTTTGGTACAGAGGCAGTTGTCCCAGTTGAGCTTAAGCAAGCAACGTTCCGAGTCCAGAACTACGTGCAAACCGAAAATGACAAACAACTTACCCTCAATTTAGATCTCGTCGAGGAACACAGAAACCAAGCTCACTTGAGGAATGTCGCCTACAAGCAGCGCATCTCCAACTACTATGACTCAAGGGTCAAACCTCGTTCTTTCAAAGTGAAAGACTGGGTATTGAAGAAAAGATTACTCTGCACCAGACTCCCGAGTGAAGGAACACTTAGTCTAAATTAGGATGGACCATTTGAAGTTGTTGGCATCAGTCGCCTTGGCTCCTACAAGCTTAGAAGCTCCGATGGCAAGACCCTTAGCCATCCATGGAACGCTGATCACTTGAAGTACTATTACAAGTAAACTCATATTGTATAAGTGTTAAGCTTCAGCCATTCGGCATCCTATGTAACGAAGAATATTTGGCATGAATTCAATAAAGAGGTGATTTAGACAATTCGGTCCTAATCCTCTTACATTCCTAGCAATGAAACACTCGGGTTCAAAGCTTCAACATGAATGCTTCCAACATGAAACCAAGTCTAAGTATATGTCAACAAGACCATACAAATAAACAAACAGCTTCACAATATATTCGTTTAATCATACATTCCAACACATTCATACATAAGCCAATTGTGCGTTGAAAGGGTTCAACATACTTTGTGTCATTCGACACTTGCTACAATGTGCCTCGACACCTTGCCCTTATTCTCACCAACCAGGTGATGAAATGTGAAGAAGGAACTCATCTTCATGCCACCAACTAGGTGATGAAATGTACAACCCGTACTCTCCTTCATGCTACCAACCAAGTGATGAAATGTACAACCCGTACTCTCTTTCATGACATCATCCAGGTGATGAAATGTACAACCCGTACTGTAATATCATTTGGCAACTTGCCATTCATGCCACCAACCAGGTGAAAAAGGAACTCATATTCGTGCCACCAACCAGGTGATGAAATGTGATGAAAGGTGATAAAGGAACTCACCTTCGTACCACCAACCAAGTGATGAAAGCAACTCACCATTCATTCCACCTACCAGAAGACGAGTGGTACAACTTGTACATGTGAACTCATAGCATTCACAAATAATCAAAAACCCTCAAGCTTGACAACTCAACTAGGGGAGCACTTATGCCCAACAAGAGTTATAGTCACCAACAAAGTCTTATTACAAGCCAACAACAACTTCAGTGCATGGCATACGAAAATCAACCTATTCAGCCCTCTTGCATTTGCTTAAGACATTTATCCTCTGTAACAATGCAAACACTATAACTCATAGAAAGCTTCACACACTCTTGATCAAGACAGTGTGAAGCAAAACCAATTTATGGTGCCAACAAGTGCTTCATCAAAAGACTTCAACCACAATTCTCAAAAGCTTCACACACTCTTGATCAAGACAGTGTGAAGCAAAACCAATTTATGGTGCCAACAAAAGCTTCATCAATGAAGGGCAACTACAACTTGCAAAAAGCTTCACACACTCTTGATCAAGACTGTTCGAAGCAAATTCGATTTATATGGTTCATCCAAACCTTCGACTACTACAAGGTGTGGCTTTCATCACAATCTCTTGCTCAACAGTATGGAAGCAAAATTTGTATATGTTGTCTCTCCCACATTTTCAAATTTCTAATTTTCCCAACAAAAAAAAAAAGGAAATTGGGAAATTCAACAAATATCTAATTTTTCCAAAAAAAAAAACGAAATTGGGAAATTCAACAAAGCTTCATCAATGGAGGACAACTACAAATTCTCAAAAGCTTCACACTATCTTGATCAAGATAGTGTGAAGCAAAATCAATTCATGGTACCCAACAAAAGCTTCAACTCCAAAGCTTCACCTACAAAGCGCGATACAAACTTTATAGTAGGAGTCCCCCAAGTCGCCGAGCTAGGAGATTTGCCGAAAGAGGTAACTGACAAGGTAGGCAATCAAGTATGGTACAAATATAACCGAAAAGAAAAGGGGAAGGGAGAGGGGGGAGATAAGTGAAATAAGACAACTACGACATCCTTACAAAGTTATTGCACTATGTCGATGGTCTGGAAAGCTTAATACGACAACATATCTAGTAGGTCTCAATGCATGCAAATAACATGGCTAGAGAAGTATTAGAGAACTTTAAAAATTAAGCAATCAGTTCTTTCAAAAGAAAATATGCAACATCTTATGATAAGGAAAAGCATAAAGCAATACCAAGCTTGCTCATTTGGATCGTCTTGCACAGATCGCACAATAGTGCCAACAATTCTTTTAAAGAAAGATCTACCTTTTAAAGGGTGTTTTAGGAACCATTGTTCGACAATTAATTTATGAAATTATTGATTGTTTTTCATATTTAATTTTCACAAAAACTTGCTACCACTTAAGATAAAATCCTTTGCAACACAACAGGAAACACCAAGTCATCCAACACCATCCAAAACAACATAACAAAGACACCAAAATCTTTATAAAAAAAAATAAATAAAATAAAATAAAATAAAATAAAATAAAATTGTTGCAGAAAATGCTAAAAGGAAAAAACTGAAATTATTTACCTTGAGCATAAACGGCTTCGAAGCTGCACACAGAAGCCCCAAAAAACGAAGAGCAAAGTGCACTGAAACAAAAAAATAGCAGCAAATCAAACAACCAAACGACAGATCTAAGGATATAAACAAAACACCCAAAATTACAAAAACTAAATTCCAAAAAACATAGAGCAATGTGTTCTAAAACGAAAAACATAAACAAATCATACACCCAGACATCGGATCTAATGATATAAAGAAAACACCCAGAATTAAAAAAAAAAAAATTCATACAAAAATCCTACTTGAACATGGAAAACTACAAAATAAAAAAAATTAAAACAGCAATACTATAAAGGTTAAAATTAAAACAGCAATACATAAAGGTTAATAAAAACTCACCACGAATCAAAATTAGCTTATAATGATTCAATTACTAGCATTTTGACCCTCATTGCTACTAGACGCAAGCATACATAAAACAATAGTGAAGGTCTATCTTGTTTGATAAGTATCTTTAATTGCTAAATGAACAGGGTACACTATGATAATGTGCAGATTATGCTAAAAAGGTACTCACATAATTTGGTGTGTTGTTTCGATAACAACACACCAAAGGGGCGATGTTCCATGGAATGTGCACTGTAGTGTCTCCAATAAATGAGCTCGGTCATAATTCTAGTTTTGATAGTTGATCGCACTTCTGATGATCAGAGGGTTCGCCTGAGAATCAAAGCCAACAGATAGCTAAGGGCAGAGTCCGTTGATGAAAGTGCCACGATGAGTAGCACCACAAGAACAAGAGTAAGTGTAGCAGTCTTAAGCTGCACAGAATCAATAAAACAACATCAGATTTGAACTACCATAAATTGTAATCAATTTTGAACTCGATGAAAGATGGAGAAATAAGTATTCACTGGTTGACTTTAAAAGATAGCAAAGTCACAAAGTAGATTCAAAATTCTACATCTTTCAAATGTAGTTTTTGTTTTGCGCATACCGTGCTGCGAAAGCTTGGCCATTTAATGTACTTCAGCTGACTAGGCTGCTCAACTAGAAAAACGAATAACGAACTCAACCCCCTAAAAGAAGTAGAAAAACTTCACCCAATTAATTAATGATAATTGCAATGTTTTGTTTATCACATATGATAATAGTACTTAGGCAAGACCACCAATTTGTGCTCCTAGTTAATGTTGGAAATGTGCCCTAAAGCCAATCATATGATGATACTTTGCGGACATTTTACATGTTAAACTTATCTAGTTTAACTATAAAGGGCAAAGATTATTGTTTGAGCCGTCTCATATAAATGTTATATGCTTAAACGATAAAGTCCAAGGAATATGTGATTGGAAGAATGTAATCTAATGAAGTTAGATTCTTGAGACCATTCTTTCGTAGACACATCCTAAATGTTCCTGATCATAGGATTGCCAATTGGGCATTGATAGTCCGTCAAGATCGGTACGTGCTATGTCTTCTCTCAGGGAGAGTGACTAGTCTCGAGTCATTGGTGTGTGTGACATCAAGACAAGTACGTAGGTGCTCAGTAGAGAATGAGTTCACTGAACGTGATCAACGAAGAGTTCTCATACTCATGTCACATGAGAACTCATGTTTGGGATAATGCAAATTAGTCCTTTGACCTGAGGCATCACAGTTGTCTTGTGGTTAAGTCCTTGATCTTTGATTATGTCAAAGTCACCCCATCGGGGTGTCCACGGCATCGTTGGGGTTAAGCCACTTAGCCATGGAGGCAAGTGAATGCGCAACAAGGGATCTCTAACCTTCAAACTGTTTGAGGGAGAATACTCTATGATATGATTTAGAATCTCTGGCCAGAGTATGAATCAGATTTAGAAAAGTCGTTCTAAATCACATTCAAGGAAATCATATAAGCACACGAATCACATTGGATAGTAGACATGAATAAATAAACTATCAAACCAAACAATGTGGTCAAGAGTATTGTATTAGAGAAAGACCGTATTGCATTTGTAATCCCAAACTGAATAGGTTTTCTCTACCTCTTCTGATTAGCTTGGGTAACCATGATATGCTGCAAGGTGTCACTCATGGTTTGTGGAAGCCCTAAACGTGTATAAACACTAAAGGGAGAATTGAAAGTAAGTTTCAATTCACAATCGATTTGAAATGGTTTTAATCGCCCATTGCCTCGCTAAAAGGAACCTAATGGATCGCACACCATAAGAGGTGGAGATTGGAGATTAAACGGAGATGAGTAAGAATGATTAAATGGTTTAATCATTTATTTATGGCAAGGATTAATTAATATGTTAATTAATCAAACGAATAAGTTCGTTAAAAGACCTCGGGATAGTTTTGGACGTTTAGGCCCAATGGGCTTCGAACGTCAAGCCCATTAACTTAAGTTGTATGACAACTTAATGAATAATGATTCACAAAGGCCCAAACAACCCAAAAATACCCCAAGGCCGGCCATGATGTTTAGGGTAGTGAACTTGGACTTATTTACAAGTTTGCCACTCAAATGAATAAAGGTATAAATATGACTTTATAGCCAAAATTCATTTAGGGTTTCTTTTAGAGAAAATTGGTGAGAACTTGTCTCTCCATTTTCTCTCTAGGAGGCCGGCCCCTTGGGGGGTGCATCTTGCAATCCCACTACTCCAAGGTCACTCATTTCTTCTCCAATCTCTCCTTGGTGAAGAGACTTAGAGGTTCCCTACTTTGGGAACTTGGAGAAACCTATTCTTCCATCCAAAAATATAGATTTAAGATGCAAGGAATGAAGGCCCTCTCTTTGGGTGATTAGCCTTTGTTTATGCAAAGAGGAATCTACAAAGGTATAAATCTCAACTCACTTTGTTTTGAGTTGATTAATGGTTCACCAATCTACTAGGCTTTGAATTTCTTGGTTAATGTTTTGTTTTTTTAAGTGCATGCTAGCATGATTCCGCCTTTAATTGTTAATTGCATGCCATATGATGTTGCTTAAATGAACATGTTTGCTAGAAAATTTTCCTTCAAGTGGTATCAGAGCCTAGGTCTAGTAGTTGGTGAATCCTTTTGGGTTTTGTAGTTCATAGTTTGTGATTTAAAAGTTGTAATTGTTACAAGCTTTATTCTTGCTTCTTTGAATGTAAATTTTGTTAGAAAATTTGCCATCTCAAATGTTGTAGATGTAGTTCATATGAGCATGAATATTGGAGCTAAAATTTGGTGCCATGACTTTGGGAAAATTCGGCCAAATCCAAAGGGTGGATTTTTGGGTTCTTGTTTGACTTGTTAAAAGTGTTTTCAAGTGACTTTTGGAACCCCTATGTACCCTAGTTTGGTTAGATGTTATTTCCCTTAAGTTTGAATGGTTTTGGAATGTTTTTGGGTGGAAAAAGTTCATGGAAAAATTTTGGGTTTTTCATGAATGTTCTTCATTGTTCTTGACATTTTTGCCAAGAACAAAAAGGTTTGTGTTTTGATTCAAAGTTTTGATTTATTTCATAAAGTTTATGTTTTATGCATTTTCAAATGTTTAAATGTTTTAGATATTTGTTTAAATGGTGTAAGAGGTGTAAGAGATGTAAGAGATATGGTGATGGGTGTGTAAGGATTAATTTCCTTTCACACACACCACTTGCACCACTTGCAAGCTTTATGTCAAAACTCACAAATCAACACACACATCACTAACTTCTTCTTCCAAAACCGGCCACCCTACTAGTGGGGGTACTTTTGGGTCTTTTATGCAATTACATAAAGTTTTGATACTTTTGTGTATTTGCACTTTGGCCCAAAAGTTTACGTTTTTACGTTTAGGTCCAAAAACGCTAAAGGACAAATTGTTTTGCTCCTTTAATGAAGTTTTTGCATTGATTAAATTTTGGGTTCTAGTGTAATTACATGAAGTAGTGGACTTATGTGTCTTTACAAAGTGACCCCAAAAGTTTTGCAATATAGCCCAAAAGTTGAGGTTAATTGCTTTATGGCCCAAAAGTTGTGGTTATTGCATATTGGCCCAAATTAGATAGAGAACAAAATTGTTTTGTCTCTTTAAATGAGAATTGGATTTTCATTTTGTTTAGCTCCATTTAAATCAATTTTATGGATACAAAAACCAAATGAAAATGTTGCATTCAATTTAATTAGTTAAAGTGTTAATTAATTAAAGGGTGATTATGAACCTAAGCCTAATATAATTGAGCTATGTGAAAGGCCGTTTCAAATTTGTTTGAACCATGGGAATGTGTAGATTAGATTTTGGTTGTAATTTGATTTGATCAAATGTTGTAAAAGGGCATAAGCTCTTCTTTACTTTAAAGTAATTTGTTTTATGCAAATGTTGTAATGAGCATAAGCTCACCTTTACTTTGAAGTACTTCTTTCTTGCTTTATTTGATATGCATGAAAATGAAGTAGTTGGGTCCAACGCCCCTAAGACAACACGCCTTAATGTGATTAAACGCGTAACTAAAATCAATCACCATCCCTAGACCGAGATTCAACACAAGGCTCGTGTTGAATCTAAACAAAGGTTCATAATCATCCTAAGGCCCTAAGGCAACTATATAGTCCATCAAATGAATGCAAAGGTTATGTTAGTAGTATCATATACTCTTGCTTTAAAAACCGTTTTATAAGCATAGTGGGAGTATTATATACAACTAAAAACAATCATATGGACCAATAGTTGTAATAGGACCAAAATTGTTTTAATAGAGATTAAAATGTATGTTTATATGTGATGAGACCTAAAACCCTCAACCAAACCATTATTAAGTTGATAAGCGTGAGAGTGCTTAGAACACTCTTTCGTAGGCCTTCCACCGTGGTGGGCTCCAATCGTTTATGACTTGTACACCGGCTTCACCCTATCATGGGGGAGTACAAAGTGCATGCTTATACTCAGGAGGAATCCATAAACATATGATGAGGTTAGTGTAGGCAACGAGGATAGTCAATATCATATCATTGTGAGGCTATTCTTGAACCCCTTCACGAACTAAGCATGGTGGGAATGACTTAACTAAGTGCAATGGAGCCAATATCATATCATTGTGAGGTGACATTCTCTAGAGGCCAAATAAGATGGGTACTTGCATTAGTTGCAAATGAGTAAGCGTACTCTCTCATTATTATTAATGCTAGCCAATATCATATCATTGTGAGGTGGGCTTGGTAATAGTGAGCCTCCCATAACCTACTAAGAGTTTCATCCAAAACTCTCGAATTCCAATGAGGGATATGGAATTTGCCAAAAATAGTGGGTGGTGCTATTTGATTTAAAGACCCGAATCAAATAGCTTAAAATCAATCAATTTATATTCGTTATGTATTTGTTTACCAATATATTTGCAAACGCTATCCAACACTTGACAAATAAAATCGAATGTTTTAGTTTCCGGACTTGGTACCACAATCCCAAAGAATGTCTTAAAAGGATTGCATATGTATCTAAGTAGTCTCATCCTCACAATCTTCCTAATGATAATGTATCATTGGAAGAACATGTTAGAAAAGTCTATCATGAAGAGGACAACACAAACAACCAATGCTTATTCCTTCGTTATATGAACAAAGGAACTTACGAAGATTAGCATAAAGAAAAGGGCACTTTTAGTGTTATTAGTTCTTCACTTACAAATCGTTGTATGAAGAAATAATGAGTTGTTTTGAACAACCCTTAGTCAATGCAAACACTTAGTGCTTGTTTCTTTGTTAAATGAACAAAGAACTTAAGAAGAAAGCACAAAGGCATGGACACTTAATGTGCCATGATTCTTCACTTACAAATTGTTGTATGAAGAAATGAGAGTTGTTGCTTTGAACAACTCTTGAAAGTTTGTAATTATGTTTAGAACATAATGGTTGGTTGACAAAAATAGTCCATCAACATGGACTTATGATGATTTTGAATCATTGAGTGTTGAAGTATTAAAACACTTCTAGAGACGGGAACTAAGGCAAGGACTTCATCTTTGTGTCCCTATCCTAATCGTTCACTAAGTTTATTGTAAACTATGTAGTGTACAATAACCACATGCTCTCCAAAATGTTTGATGTGTATAACACAATTGAAATAAGTTTCAAGAGAGATAGTGGGAGTTTAGGGACCTTGACTATGGTAGTCAAAGGAGAAGTCAAATGAAGAAAGCAAAATAACTCCAAGGGAACAAACTTTCTTTATGAAAGGATGGACATTGGAAGGGGTATTTGCAAGAAATGTCTTGCAAGTGTCAAGAACACACCTTTCGAAGGCATTGTAAATTGTTCTTGAATAGTTCAAAACAGTTGGTTCTTCTACTTGAATGCTTGATTCCGTATTAGTAACTAAGTTTTACAATCGTTGTAAAAGTATGGCTAATAAGAAGTAGAAGATATATGAGAGAAGAGAAAGTACTTCACATTCGGAAAGTGAATAAAATATAGATTTCTGCGAAAGCAGATGGTACTTACTTCCTCATATGAATTACCAAAGAAATTGGAAAAACCAAAGATTGTCTTTACATTCCAATTTTAAGGAATTTAATTCCGTCACTATAGTAGAGATGGATGAATGTTTTGTTTGACAAAACATTGTTCTTTATTAATCAATGATTAGATTATTGTAATCTAATTAATTATCTCTATAGTAGAGATGATATAGTAGTGTTAACTGTTTAGAATATAATGATGCTTAAAAACCCAAAAGGTTGCAAAGTAGTGACTAATCCCAACTAAAGTTGTGATACCTCTAAAACATAAATTACGAGTTGGTCATAGATGGACGCTTTGGATCATTAGATCCGGATCCAATACCTTCTTGTTAAAATTGTATAGAGGCGAAATGTTCGAATCTTTATTCTTTTGGAAAGAAGAAAGAATCACAAAGTTGTTGAGGTTAATTCACTTAGATGTTAGTGGCACTTGTCCACAAACATAATACTACTCATGTTGGATAACATTCACCGAAGATCACTCTCGGTTGGACTATAGTTTATTTTTGAATAAACACAAGTCCGAATACTTTGCAAAATGTTTCAAAGAATTCAAGAAATGTAAGTTGATGAGTAAGACGTCTAAAGTATTTACATCCTCAGATTTGATCCAAGGAATGGTAACACTTTAGAATAGTTTTCTTGAAAGATATCAAGGAAAGAAGCATCATAAGATAATGGATTTCTCCATTAGGAGAAGAACGAACTCGAATAAGATTTAGTTCGTTGGATATTATCAATTACCCATATATATAGGATATATACTTCTAAAACAATATGATTGTCAATTAGAAGATCTTCCAAATTTTTCATGACTCCATAAGATGTAGTTGGAAAGAAAGACAAATCTTAAGCATGTTAAGATTTGGGGTTGTGTGTTAATACACAATATTTGTTTGATAACAATCTTGTAAGATATCCTTAAATTAACTTTTGGATATCGCTTCTATAAACCAACTAACAAATGTTGTTTTGTTGGGTAGTTCATTGTAATCCTACAATGTGATTTGCCTAAGAGCAAATGAACGAAGGATAGAACTCAAAGAATGGTTCTTTGAGAGACAAGAAAGTAATCAACAAATATAACAACCTAGTTCCTAGACCATAAGCTCCAAGGTAGTCGAGAAGGATTTATAAACCGTCTCAGTTGAATGGTTTGAACTTTATGACTATGTCATAGAGTTGCACCTCTTAATTCGAAAGAAATAAGAATGAAAATCCTTATGATTACATTGAGTGCATATACGATATATACTCATGGGAATGGTAAAGTACCATTTGACCCGAAATAATGAAACCTTCATAAGCTAATTGGTAGCTTAAGGTGACTACAATCAAATAGAATGGTTGACTTTGAAGGAACCATTTTTGACGTAGTCTTAGTTTCAATTAATTTGAAGATTGCTAGCTACAACTAAATGGTGATTCAATGTTTAGACATAATATGGGTTTCCGAAACCATTATTAAGATAGTCTTGATAATATATGTCTAAAACTATGAATCACAAGACATATAAGTTGTAGAGATCCATCCATCATGGATCTTAGCAAGCTAGTGGGAGCTATAAGCGTCTTATGAGAGAAAGGTCAAATCGTTTGATTTCTCATAAAGATGTAAATTAATCTTTTGTTTACTAGTTTTACAAAAGATTAGTGGGAGTTAATCATATTCCTAAATTTGTATATATATGTGATATATATGAATATATGTATGATATATTAATTTTGGAAATGAAAAGAATATTTCTTCGTTAAAGTTATGACTTTAAACATTATATGAAGATAGAATGTATATGGGAGACATAGTCTATATACATGGGATGGAAATCTATATTGATAGATTTTAGGATATAATTTGATTATATTAATCCCTAATAATAGACAAAAGATGCTAGGAAGTTTCTCATATGATGATAAACTTTAATCAGAAGAACAACTCTAGTGAGACTAGGAGGTAGCTCTTCTCAAAGGGAACGTACCCTTTGACTCCCAAAGAAATAATGCGTAAATAGAATCCTTTATGCGTAAGCAGAAAGGTGATTTATGTATTTCATATTGTATGAAAAACATTGATATGGGTTGTACCTAGAAAGGTACAAGACGATATCAGTGTAAGCCCAGGATCAGAACCATGGCAACTGTCAAGTAAGTCCTTAAGTATTTAAGAAATACTAAAGGATAAATTCCTCAAAGAATGAGGAAAAATCAGAGTAACGTAATGGAAGCGTAAATGTATTAGATTATGAATCTAATCCATCATTGGATGTTTCTTCATTATGAATGAAGAGATAAACGGATATCTCTTTATTATGACTAAAGAGATATTTGGATGGAAACATTAAAGTAATGACTTTAGTGTGTTCCATTATGATTGCAAAATATATTGCCATATAGAAGTTTGCAACAATGTTGTTTGGATGGGAAAGTTCATTTAGTGAACTCTCTATTCGGTTCCAACCAGCAAGTGTATCTAGTGTACTGACATTATGACACTAATGGGGCGATAGCTCAAGCCTGGGAATCAAGGTCTTATCAAGATCCGAACTCATATGAGAGACTGAACCACATGATTGAGAATCATGTATAATGGTGACGTCGTTATTCTCAAGGTTGCTTCTATGGATAACATATAGATATCCATTGCCTAGGCCTACTATTCAGCCATTTATGAAATGACTACAAAAGAGGTATCATCACTGATGACTAAGCTGATTGGCTCTAGTGCAAGTGGGAGATTGTTGGAAATGTGCCCTAAAGCCAATCATATGATGATACTTTGCGGACATTTTACATGTTAAACTTATCTAGTTTAACTATAAAGGGCAAAGATTATTGTTTGAGCCGTCTCATATAAATGTTATATGCTTAAACGATAAAGTCCAAGGAATATGTGATTGGAAGAATGTAATCTAATGAAGTTAGATTCTTGAGACCATTCTTTCGTAGACACATCCTAAATGTTCCTGATCATAGGATTGCCAATTGGGCATTGATAGTCCGTCAAGATCGGTACGTGCTATGTCTTCTCTCAGGGAGAGTGACTAGTCTCGAGTCATTGGTGTGTGTGACATCAAGACAAGTACGTAGGTGCTCAGTAGAGAATGAGTTCACTGAACGTGATCAACGAAGAGTTCTCATACTCATGTCACATGAGAACTCATGTTTGGGATAATGCAAATTAGTCCTTTGACCTGAGGCATCACAGTTGTCTTGTGGTTAAGTCCTTGATCTTTGATTATGTCAAAGTCACCCCATCGGGGTGTCCACGGCATCGTTGGGGTTAAGCCACTTAGCCATGGAGGCAAGTGAATGCGCAACAAGGGATCTCTAACCTTCAAACTGTTTGAGGGAGAATACTCTATGATATGATTTAGAATCTCTGGCCAGAGTATGAATCAGATTTAGAAAAGTCGTTCTAAATCACATTCAAGGAAATCATATAAGCACACGAATCACATTGGATAGTAGACATGAATAAATAAACTATCAAACCAAACAATGTGGTCAAGAGTATTGTATTAGAGAAAGACCGTATTGCATTTGTAATCCCAAACTGAATAGGTTTTCTCTACCTCTTCTGATTAGCTTGGGTAACCATGATATGCTGCAAGGTGTCACTCATGGTTTGTGGAAGCCCTAAACGTGTATAAACACTAAAGGTAGAATTGAAAGTAAGTTTCAATTCACAATCGATTTGAAATGGTTTTAATCGCCCACTGCCTCGCTAAAAGGAACCTAATGGATCGCACACCATAAGAGGTGGAGATTGGAGATTAAACGGAGATGAGTAAGAATGATTAAATGGTTTAATCATTTATTTATGGCAAGGATTAATTAATATGTTAATTAATCAAACGAATAAGTTCGTTAAAAGACCTCGGGATAGTTTTGGACGTTTAGGCCCAATGGGCTTCGAACGTCAAGCCCATTAACTTAAGTTGTATGACAACTTAATGAATAATGATTCACAAAGGCCCAAACAACCCAAAAATACCCCAAGGCCGGCCATGATGTTTAGGGTAGTGAACTTGGACTTATTTACAAGTTTGCCACTCAAATGAATAAAGGTATAAATATGACTTTATAGCCAAAATTCATTTAGGGTTTCTTTTAGAGAAAATTGGTGAGAACTTGTCTCTCCATTTTCTCTCTAGGAGGCCGGCCCCTTGGGGGGTGCATCTTGCAATCCCACTACTCCAAGGTCACTCATTTCTTCTCCAATCTCTCCTTGGTGAAGAGACTTAGAGGTTCCCTACTTTGGGAACTTGGAGAAACCTATTCTTCCATCCAAAAATATAGATTTAAGATGCAAGGAATGAAGGCCCTCTCTTTGGGTGATTAGCCTTTACTTATGCAAAGAGGAATCTACAAAGGTATAAATCTCAACTCACTTTGTTTTGAGTTGATTAATGGTTCACCAATCTACTAGGCTTTGAATTTCTTGGTTAATGTTTTGTTTTTTTAAGTGCATGCTAGCATGATTCCGCCTTTAATTGTTAATTGCATGTCATATGATGTTGCTTAAATGAACATGTTTGCTAGAAAATTTTCCTTCAGTTAACAAAGGCTATTGACAAATCTATGATTTGATAGGGGAATTACCACACAGCTTCTTTGACAAGACTTAAAAAGTAGGGCTCATGAGGTGAATCATCATCAATTCTCAATTGATGATGATCCCCTTCCACAAATGCAGCGCATATGGTGCTAACACGACGTGCAATCAAACATTGAATCCCTCTTCCTCCTCTAACAATCTGCGATAGCAAAGCTCTATCCTCAATATGCAAGCATCCACAAGATAATTGGACACATCATAAAATCTAAAACAAAAAGAAGATAAAATTACCTTTCTTGATGTTACTAAAGCATCATTACAGTTATCGATTTTGGCCCCATTACACTGTCTGATTCGAAACGGTAGTTTAGCATGACTGGAACGATGAACCAAACCTGTAATGTGGCAGATAAAGAAAGGAAAATGCAGATTCAGTCAAATTTCCAACCAATTAATATCCAAAAGAAATAATGAGAGTCTAGGGATAGTAACCAGAACAGCAGCTTGCCACCGACTACGAAGCAGCCCCCATCCTAGGTCAAATTTGAAACAAATTATGAGAAGCAAAACACAAACTCACATCCATATACCAATGGCAACAGTGCTTGCTTACACACACAATCATGCAATTTGAGTCCTAAAATCTACCATCTACAGCAACACATGAAAAACCCACAACCCAAAATAATTAAAAACAAAACAACCCCCAAACAAATTTTCAATTGGATTTATTTATTTTTTTTCAAATTTAATCTTACAACAAATTCTTAGCCACCCCATCCCTAAATACTCAATTTTCTTTCAAATGTAGAATTTTTAGGTAAAGAAAACCAGGAAGCTACTGTACCTAACAAAATCTAAAATGTCACCAAATTTTCAATCAAAAATTGGTTTCTGGCAATCAAAATTTGAATTTCACAATAAATTTGTGAAGTACACAGAAAACCTCCTACTAAGCGAACCCTAGTAAGATGGCACCCGAAACGCACCATTTTGCTCTACCTAAGTGAGAGAGAAGAGGTGGTGCTTACATGCTCGACCCGGTCGCTCTGGTTCGCATGCACGCACACACATTGCCGTTAGTTGTATAGATAGAGAAGGACGATATCAAAAAATGAACGACAATCGAACTACCACCGTTTTGTTTCGCCTTCTGCCAATGCGCAACGTTGTAACTAGGTGATGAGTAAAATAGGATATCAAATTTAGGATTCGTTTGACAAGTGTTTTTCAACAACGAAAAACGTTTTTAGATAAAATATTTTTGGAACCAAACGTTAGTAAAATTGCAAGTTAATTTTGAAAAAGTTTTTGAAGTGCTTCCAACAATAAGCACATAACTAGTACTTTTAGCAGGAAGCACTTCAAGTGCTTTGGGAACCTAAAAACATTTTTCTCTAAAAACGCTTTTCAATCATTTCAAAGCACTTGCAAACAAACCATTAGTAAATAGTTTGGTTTGAATTTTTTGATAAATAATAACATTAGTGGGTGAAATTTCGTGTACAATTTAATTTGAAATTAAGTTTGATAAAAACTAACTTGGGGGGGGGGGGATGTTGCTTTTGCAGATATTAGGACTGTTTTAGTTTTGATTATGAGCTAGTTTGCTATTGTTGTGATTTAAAAAAAAAGAAATTGTTTTTGTTGTTTTGTGAGAATAAACAGTTGTAAAATAAAGTTATTGAGTGTTTGGCAAACTTTTTTGTTGTTGTAAAAGTGCTTGAAAAAAGTGTTTGAGTGTTTCATAAACTTTTATATAAATGTTGTGATATGTTAAATGACTAAAAATGATATTGTATTTAATGTAATATAATTATTGTCAAGAAAATAATGTAGGGGCCAAGATTGTAATTTTGTAAAATATGTGGTTGTATACTTGCCATTTGAAAATTTCATTAAACGGGCACTGATCACTATGCTTTGAAAAAAAAAACATTTGTTTTAGAAGCATGGTAGACCCTGCTTTTGATTTTATATACTTTTCTACTATCATTGACAACAATTTTTTAAAAACAATTTTTTTGTTTGTTTTACCAAACATATCTGATGTTCTAAATTTTTAATAAGTTTTTTTTTTTAAGCACCACAATCCCAAACTAGCTATATGTATTAGTTAAAATTGAGGGAATTCGATTTTTGTGAATATTAAGTTGATTATGTATTATTAAAATTCAAGTTGTGCATGCATTTACTTAATATATTCATCATCTATCTGTCATATATAATATTCTCTCCTCTTAGTTGCAAAGATAATCGATAGATGACGAATGTATGAAATAAATGCACATGTACCGTGATTAATCTCGAATTTTTATTTGAATATGTGATCTCAATTGAAAATTGTCAAAAAAAATATAAAATAATAATGTTTTATTGAAAGTCCCAACTTCGATTCGTTTTTTTCCTTATGTATACAATGCTTATGAATAACCAGTTATGTGCTTCTTACAGAAAGCACTTTAAGTGCTTTTCGAAGATTAACTTGCAACTCCACTAAGGTTTGATTTTAAAATATTTTCTCTAAAAACGCTTTCAGTCATTTAAAAGGACTTCCTAAACGATGAGAATGAGCAAGCAAGAGTGGAAAAATTGTTATTAATATAGGAGGTGCTATCCACACACCATTTTTTACTTCTCTTACACTTTTTTAATTTCCGGCCATCGGATCGAATGAATTGAAGAATATCAAATGACAGAAATTAATAAGAAATGTGTGATAAAAAGGTGTGTGTGGATGTCACACACATTAATATAATCATGTGTTCAATCCTAATGTAACCTTCACTCATTTATTCAGGAGAGATCGTCAAACCAAAACCTAAAGAGCATAAGCAAATTTTAGGCATGTTTCAAAGGCTTAGCAAAGTGTAAGATGACTATATATGCTCAGAATTAGGTCAAAATTATGAATTTTTTAGTAACTAGAGGAGAGTCGAATTTGAAACCCCTTCTATCAAAAGAAACACACACATATATATATATATATATATATATATATATATATATTACTTGATTGAAAGTTTGTTGATAAGTTTAATCTCTTTCAAAGCCGTAGAGCACATATAAATAAATCCTTATAAAATTATAGACAAATAGAAGCAGAGCGGCGAGCAATGACACGAAATGCACGCCGTGGTGGAAAAATATGGGTACGCATATTTCCAGACAAACCTGTTACAATAAGATCTACAAAAACATGGATACGTTCAGAGAAAGGATCTCCCAAATATATATATTTTTTAAAAAGAAGATAAAACGTGTTACGGTGTATGTTCATCTACCCAAACCTTCGAAGTCTGCAGGCCTGCCTGCCTTGTTTCCAACTTCCTTGTAATCCTCACAACTAGAAAATATATCCTTGGCCAGTCTGAGCAGTCTCCATATATAGCACTTAATTAACAAACAAAGAATAATTAGGTAATAACTTTAATTTCGATTTTTCACCACCTTCTCATCCACCACCTTGAAATCATGTAAAGTGACATGTGTTTACGCGTTAATATAATAAGTCTTAAGTGTTTTATTTTATGATACTACACTTTAAAGTATTAATTCGTTGCCAATCCAGATTATAATACGTGAAGTGATAATATCATGCGACCGAGTTGCGATACATACAGTAATTAGCTTGGTTTCGTGTGGGGAATATAATAGTTGTATCTTGTTTCTAAAGCCCTCATTAACCACAAAATAGAAAGTTTCACCGCACGTCGTAATTTGATTGATCTGCAAAGGGGAATAACTATTTACACGTAAGGAGCTGAGTTTATAATAAACCTTCTTCAATGGGTATGAAACCAAACCCAAAAAAGCCAGTAGAGACTACTTTTTGTATACACACAAGAAATGTTGTGGTTGGAGGAACTGAGGCTTGGCTGCTCCTGCTGCTGCCATTTCTATTCTGTCCCATTTCTCCTTCCTCTTGATTTCTGCTTGGTTGGCCTTGGATTCTCTTAGCTCAATTTCTTCAAGGCATTTGGAGTACAAAACTGGATCCATTTCTTCAAGCATCACCTTCACGTTTTCGGTCAGTTGCCGGACGCTTTTGCTCCAATGCCACTTCAAGTTCTTCTCCATGCCTTCAACCACGACCGGAAACACTTCCTCCATTGCCACAGATATCATCTTCACAAAGTGCTCATTGTTCCAAACATAGAGGGCTCTCTCTGCTACCTATGAGTACAAAACAATATAGCACTTTTTTAGACCATAGTTAAAACATGACATTTAAACTTAAGGGAATAATGTAGTTTGTATGATTGGCAGATAAAGAGGAGCAACTCCTTAAAAAAGAGGGTACTAAATTTTTATGAATTAGCAATGCTTTTCTGTTTGTTTGCAAGGGAAAAGAACACTGAATTTGTGAATCTTGATATTCGAAAAATCATCAAGCCAGAAGCAAAATTAAAACTATGTACCTGTGAGTTCCAACTGTTCAAGCATCTTGTTATCCGTAGGCATAAAGGCAGAGCCAACTTCCTATACTGATCAGGGTCAATATTCTCCACCAGCTCCTCCAGCTCCCCAACCAGCAAAACCTCCTTCTGGCAATTCGTCACGGGCCAATACCTCAAAATCCCTCTCATCACAATCCCGCCAAGCACGGGCTCCTTCTGCACAAACTGCGACACGCAATAAGCCAGCTGCCTGTGGTAGCTCTGCATCCCTTTAGCCTTGTGGAAAGGAATAAGCACTCTCATCAAAAACAGCTTGTGCTCTTCCTTCAGCGGCACAGTGAAGCCATTGATTATGCTTCCCCATATCTCAACCTAACTCTCTGATCCCACAATGCCGCTCTGTCTCAAATACATAGTGCAAGAACACATCATTCATAGATTTCCTCATGAAGGAACGGTAGAATGTGAATCGAGAATATATTTTATGGTACACATTCTTCAAGCTGTCGCGCTCCCTCGGGTCTTCTGATTGGAAGAGGGCAAGGAGGTTGACAATAAACTGGTGGTCAATGTATCCTCTGAGTAACTTAGGATCGTTGTTAATCACGATGCGGATGAGGATGTCGTAGACTAACTGCAGGTGCGACCACACAGGGGAAAAGGAATATATGGGGTCCTCATCATCGGGAAAGTCCGTAGCGATTGTGGGATTGGAAGGAGGAGGGAGAGGCCGGAAAAGGTTTAACGATATCATGGAAATGAGAGACGACATGACATGATCATTCAGAGGCTTTTTCGAGGTTTTGACAATCGAGAGGAGCTGCAAAAGCTTTTGCCTTTTGAGTTCTTGTTGCGTAGGGCATTCCCTTGGATCGGTGAAGGTGAAGATACAATGGCAACGGAGATAGCTGATAGGATTTCTTCATTTTCCACACTGGAAGAAGATTGACTGCCAATAGTACTATTGGAGTTGGCAATATTTTTTCCGCAGTCAGAAGCGCTTTTGGCATCGAGATCAAATAGGCGTTGAAGGGTTGTAGATTATCCTCTTGGGGAAGCCCTTGGTGATGCCCTTGGTGAAGCTCTTGGAGTGTTGTTTTGAACTCCCATTTTTTTTTTTCTTCTCTTCCTCTAAGCTTTTTCTCTATCCAGAAAAGCACCGCATCCTCAAACTGCTTATAAAAGTGCTTATTTGGTTAGTTTTTTTTCACTAGCTGATGAAACAAAGGCCAAAACGACAGCGGTGTTATATAGACAACAAAGTGTTGTAAAATCCGATGGTTAACAGAAGACCGCAATTTGTTGATTAAAAAATAAATAAATAAATAAAGGGTAATACTATTCATACACCCTTTTTTACCCCCCACACACCCATATTAATTTTTATCCATTGATCATTTTCAATTCATTTGATCCGACGGCCGGAAATTAAGAGAATGTGTGAGAAGTAAAAATGAGAGTGTGGATAGCATCACCCTAAATAAATAAACCAAAAGACCGCAATTTTGACATAAACCTAATTAGCTGCTAAGGTAAGGTTAAGCCAATATAAGGGGTTTTTCACAATAAGCCTCGGAATACTCTCTTTAATGATTAGATTACTGAACATAAGCTCAGAAAGTTGATAGAGGATGTTACAATGTGATCGTCAAAGTGTTTCTCACTAATATTAACAGCTGTTAGGAATTAACGAACAACTTGTTTAAGGACTAATTGAGTTTACCAATCTTTCTTCGTTCTTGAGTGTGTGCCACGTGGAATGATGTTACTGCTAAGCAACAAGACAACATGTCGTAAACATTGGATGAGGATCATCTTCGGAAGCAAGTCCACTGGAGGACTTTTTGCCCGGCACCCAGCTGAAAAAATAGGCCACCTAGTGAATTTGCTCCAACCGACCTAATTGACTGGCACCCAGCCCATGCCAGTCCACAGGCCGGCCTAAAATCGACAGACCTTGGGACCGACCTATCTGATGCCATGGTGACGCCAGCATGGTGTCCGAAGGAAGTTTGAACTGGAGGCCGTCTCCCGTCGACCTCGTGAACGCCACCGGCCGCTTCGTCTTCCTGTACTCCATTCACAGCAGCGAGTCCGTGTGCTCTTGCGCCGTCCGGATCTTGTCCGGGTCTCGCTTCAGAAACTCGACGGCCACGAACACCTTGTTAAGGTGGTCCAGGTTGAGCTCCGCGATCGTGCGGTGAAGGTTGAAGCCCTGGGTGTCGAGGTCTTGGTCGGAGGTTGAGTATTGATGGGTACCGACATGGTGAGGGAAATGAAGAAAGAAGAAAGAAGAAAAAATAAATGATAAAGAAAGGACCGGAAAGGGAAAGGAAGAAAGAAGAAAAAATAAAAAATAAATTAAATGATAAAATATTAATTGATATGAATAAAATAATATAATATTAGATAGGCTGGGTGCTTTCTATTACTGTTTACTGAGGTCTATTACTGTTCACTTGAGTGTATAAATGCGCTAGGTGCTAGCACAAAATCTTCAAGGGTGGACTCGCTCTTAGGGATTAATTATTCTAGTCGTTTATCGTACAGCTTGCGGCCAACTTTTGTTAGGTATTATTTGTGTTCAATTTAAATAAAAATTTCAAAATAATTTATTGCCACATAATATCTGATGAACGGATAGGATAAAATGATCTCCTTCCAAGGGACTGTTTGGCAAGCAAAGCAGATCAGAGTGGTAGTTTTAGTACAAAAGTATTTGTATTGTACCACTTTTCAAGTGCTTTTTGAAAAACACTTGGAAGTGCTTCATAAACTAACATCCATCAAGTGCTTCTTTTCAAAACACTTCTATGAATTAAAAGCTCTTCTAAACTTTTTGTCAAAGTCAGAGACAACCAATTATTTCAAACACCAAATGATTACATTTATTGATGGAATCATGCCACAATACTATACTGGTCATATGCATTGTGGATGTCTGGAAGGTCAGAATTCGTGGAGAAATTAAACCACCTCTTTTGTTTCGTGTGCTCGATGCAAGGATGCAGAAGCAGCCCGATGATCACCGCAGCGATGCTAACAGCCATTACCTTTGGAGTAGCAAGAGCTAAAACTACAAAGATTAACACCGTCGGAGGAATGCAGATCAAAATTGCTCCCACTGTACCCACCGGTATCTTAAAAGGCCGCGATGCAGCTGGGTGTTTCATCCTCAACTTCACAAACGCGATGAATTCCATTATCATTCCGAAGCAATACAAGTAGTTCTCAGCAGCTACAATCTCTTGGAAGCTCAACCAGGAAAGCAAGATTACACCGGACGCAGAGAATAAGATTCCGGTAAGCGGTGTGCCGTAACGAGATCTTTTGGCAAAGATTGAAGGAAGCATCCCACGTTCTGCCATACCCAAAAGTTGAAACGAGTCGCTGCTCATTTCAGCCACAAACATACCCATGTTTGACAAAGCAGAAGCTGCTAGGACCCAGGTTCTTAACCATACACCTCCAAGCATTTTAGCAATATCTGCAAAATACCCATCTGACCATAGATCACGTTCAACTGGAACAGCTCCGGTACCAATCAGAAGAGGGAAAATGTATCCAACCACAACCAAGATAAGGGCATAAAAGAGAGATTTCGGAAGAGTTGTACCAGGGTTTTCCACCTCCCCTGCAAGAGTACTAATTGAATCCCAGTAATTAAGATTCCAAAACAGCGTGTTCAAGTACAAAGTCCAATTCACAGTCTCCAGGTTTACCACAAACCAATTTGAAGGATTTAGTTTGGGGATTGCTATAAATCCCATGAATATGAAAGGAAGAAGTGAAAACACCCCCAGTAAGATAGCAGCCCAACCCACTATTGTCAAACCCCTGTAGTTCATGTAAGTGAGCATTGCTGTCAAAACCAACACGGCAACTGTCCTTGGGAGACCGCTTTCTAAAGCCGGAATTGCTGATTTGAGATAGTCAAGAAACAGAACAGGGTATAGAGCGTTATCAATCACCCCACTAAGCCATTTTACCCATCCTTGCTGAAAGCCCCAGTACGGTCCCAAAGCCGATGAGACCCAAACGACATATCCCCCATTCTCAGGGAACATAGTACCCATTTCTGCAGTTATCAAGGCCTCTGGAACACTCCATATGATTGCAAAAACTAGAAAACCAAGAAGGGCTAAAAGGGGACCGGCTGCCTGGACACTATCTTCGACACCAAATGGACCTCCTGAGACCTCGTAGAAGATCAAGAACACAAGAGGTATAATTGAAACCTTTTGATACTTATGTAAGTCGTGAGAGGATCCTTCCCCCAAACGAGCATACTCAGCAATATTGTTGTCCAACATTTGCCTAATAGGTGAGTTTCTATGTTTCTGCGCATAATGTAGTAAACATACTCTTACGAAATGCCATGGATTACTGGATTTCGACTGTTAAAGTGAAAAGGGAACCGAATACTGCAGAAGCTAACATTGTTCCTAGTTATTATATCTAAAGCCATCACTTTCAAGCAAAGGCAATTACTTTCACAGTAAAAAAACACATAAATTTAACTGAATTCACAACAGGATTAAGAAAAACTATACAAAAAGAGTATAATTTTCTATAATTCCAGAATTCCATTCATTGGGAAGAAGATAAATTCCTTGTAAAGTCTTTGTCATGCAACAAATACAAAATTGTTTACTAAAATCACAAACGCTCATTCCATCAAGCAATGAATTTCCAGCCACAAAATACAGGCAAACCGGCAAAAGAACCACAAAGCACAAACACCCACCAAAACTATCACATCAAATTGATAAAAACTAAACAAAATAACAATGTGAGTTCTCTCAAAGCAGCCATATAAAGCAAAAATCTCACATCCCAATTAGGCAAATTCCAAATTAATACAGCATCAATGAATCAATTAAAAAAAACCCAATGGGGAAATGTACCTCTCTTTCTGGCTTAACAATCCACGACCGATTTCAAGAACAACTCGGTGAAGAAACAAAAAAGGCCAAAAGGGGGGCGGGGGCGTTGAGTAAAGAAGAAGAAGAAGGAGGAGCTAACCATGAAAAGGAGGCAAGAGAGAGAAGTGGCCTAATCGGATTTGCGGTGCTTTATCGATGCGTCATGATGTCAGAGAAGGGAGCATCTGCGTCTCCACCACGCGTCGGTCTGAGTGGACACACACGAATCTGATTCAGCTGTAGAGTGAGAGCGCTGCATCGCCGACACAGTTGGACACGGCTGCAGAGAAAAACAAACACAGATTTTCAAGTGTTGCGTTTATTACAAGGAGGCAGATTGTCTGCCTTTTGTTATGGTGTCGTAACCATTCTCTTCTATTTATGCGTTCATGGTTAAATCACGTTAATATTTTATATTAATTTTTTAATAGAAATAATAAGACAAAAAATGATAAAAATATAAAATATTGACGTGATTTAACTGTAATCGTACAAGACTATGGAAAAGACATCATAACAAAAGGGCAGACAATCTGCCTCCTTATTACAAGGACCGTTAGCATATGGAATGTCGGATATGCAAAAGCATGTTTATAGGGTTTGATTGAAATGGAAAAAGGAGTTTTACTGAAGGTCGGGTTACCAACGAGACGTGGTTGATTTTGGACCGTTAGTAACTACGAGTCTTATAATGACCTATGGTTGATAATCCCCCACCTGTTTAACATGCATAATAGTTTGTTAAATAATGCTAATACTTAGACATTTAGTATCACGAGTTAGTGTTTTTTAAGTAAGATGTAATTTTGAATCTCGTGAATGACGAGTTCAGTGTTAATTTATTTTTTCTATTATTTAGTATAGAGCATCTTCAATGCAAAATATAAAATACCTTGAAATTAGTATCCCTTTATATATTTTAGTTGGCTGTAAAACATTCCAACGACGGAATGTAAAATCTATTTCTCGTGTCTTTGTCACTGCATTATAAGCTCACCTAATTCATGCGGGATATTCCGAAGATGATCTAAAGGCTATAAATGTGTTTTGGCCCCCTTTACTATTCATTGGGTCACATAAGTACACTTCATTTAATTTTTAAGCTGGAAAATAGAAATCAATAAAATATTGAATACTTATCACAGTTTGATCTTGAAATTGGACCTTCCAATCAAAATGGACCCTTAAATAGAAAATCAATTAATTTGATTTCTAAAAATGGATCATACATATCAATTTGATCATTCCGTTAGCATTTAATCAAATTTTATGTTAGTGTGCTGATGTGTCGCACAAGTAAGTTCTATTTATCCACTCATATGTCCACTTTAGTAAAATCTGCTTGTTTTTATTTTTTGTTTCTTTTTTATTTGTTTTATCAAAAACTTGCTTGTTTAACCACGAGTAGGTGTTCCAGTGATAAAAGACGGGTTGCGAGGCTTCCTTCAAACTAAAAACTAAAGGTCTTGGATTCGAAACCCCATGCTGGTGTGGAAGTCAAACTTGTGGCCAGGGGAAAGCTGAAATGCCTCTGTGAGTCATTCTGACTTTCGGGAGAAGTGGATAACCGTGGCTTGCTACCAGTTGTCTCTTTAAAAAAAAAAAAAAAAAAACTTGCTTGTTTGTTAGATATCTCTTTCAAGTTGTGCTCTCATTTTTAATGCCACTTAATATACATGTTTGTTTGTTAGCTCCCCCTATCTGTATTTATTGAATTAAGTAGAAGGAGCAACAGACCAAATACACAAAATACATGTTTTGGTACCTGTTGACCCTAAAAACTACCAAGCCTATGTGGTGCGTAGGCTGAGTAATTAATAAGCTAACTATGTCTTTCGGTTGTGTGTGGGGCATGCCAACTCGACGGGCGAGCTCGGCTGAGCAGTAAAATATGTTAATGTCACGTTGAGCGCGTTGCTGACTTCTTGATTTTGTGACACATCTCAGCCTGAAGATTTTAGAGCCTGAAGACAAGGCTGCTAGTTCTGCGAAGTTCACAAATCGTCGGTGCTGGGTTTGGTCACGGTGATTATATTCGTGAGAGTATAAGCACGCTGAACTGGCACCAAACTATATGGACATAAATACTCGAAAGAGATGTATGTCTTGATGGTAAATGTGGTTTGGCCGTTGGAATGCTGAACTCTAAAATGTACTTGTGAATATCCAATCATAAAACAACTTGGCGTTCAACGTGCCGAGCCTAGTAACCCGTAACACCTCACTTTGCCAATAAGGCTAATGACATGACCTCTACTAACAAGGACTTGAAAATCCTTGTTGACTAAGACTTGGATAAATAACCAATCGGTCTCGAAGCAGTGTTGTTTATCCAAACTGAAGGTGCTCATTGATCGGCTGATTCTATTGCTCCAGTATTGTTTATCCAAACTAAAGATGTCGCCAGTTGCCTTCACAGTGCTGTTTATCCAAACTGAAGATGTGTTGGCGAGAAGAAAAGGGGAGAGGATAAAATCTCAAAGGTTGTTGAGAAGTTTTGCGTATAGCAATTTGTGTGTTGAATTGGAGGGCCTCAATGTTGCCTGCAACTCTGTATTTATAGCATCCATCCTTTTTGCTTGGCATGACCTAATAATTTCTTGGAAACCAATTGAAACTCAAACTCGTAGAATTAAGGCTGATCCGTGGCATAGATTGAAGCCTATCTTCCAGATGGTTGACTTTTCAAACAAAATAAAAACCTATCCCATCACCCATCCAAAAGCCTATCTATGGCAGACTTATCCATCATAACCAAAAGCCTAGCCTACCTAGGCTTCTTACCTCATCATAATTCCATCAAATCACTTCACGAATTGAATTCATCATGCACATTTCCCCTAACGAAGACCATGTACATGCATGATGGTTCCTTCACCAAATAAAACTCTAAAAGGTGATTCTAATTGATGAAATATAATAGTCATATCTCAAGATAAAGCCACGTGCTACAACCCCATTCACTCCAACACGTCCATGAATTCCAAGCCAATTTGAATTGTACCACCCACTTCAATAGGACTTGGTTTTGATAATAATTAGCCATGTAGGAGATTGCATGCACCTGGGGCTTTGATATGATGAGCCCATTCAAATGTCTTCGTGCAATCCTTTGAAGACAGATCAGATCATCTCTTTTCAAAACAATCAATTGGATATACCTAATATTAGGTTTAGATATCCTAATATATATTAAGAGATAATATCATAATATTATTTTTCAATATTAATTGAAAATCATTTCAACTATTTTGTCATTCAACTGTCTAAAATTCTGCTCATTCAACGACATTGATTACTTAGACCGATGATGTAATTTTGAGTCCAAACAGTAACACAAACTATGAAATCTTGAAGTAAGAGACAATACTTCATAAAAAACAACCAAGGGGGCCCATATACACACATCATTAGAATTTTAAAGCTGAAAATAACAGACAGAGCAACCATTTTGCATATTAATCAAACTGAAAAAAACAAAAAAGTAAAGACTTGCTGTATCTTGGAGATTTGGACGATGCCCACCGTCTTTTACCACGATACCCAT
The DNA here is from genome assembly GCF_916048215.2 of Malus sylvestris. Lineage (NCBI taxonomy): Eukaryota > Viridiplantae > Streptophyta > Magnoliopsida > Rosales > Rosaceae > Malus > Malus sylvestris. Next base: position 23,118,464 of record NC_062269.1, read on the forward strand.
TGTTATGAGCTTCAAAGCTCAAGATGAGGCCTGGGCAAAAAATACCGAGAACCGAACCGAACCTGATCGGTTCGGTTTTTTTTCGGTTCATTCGGTATGGGTACAAAATCAGTTCGATTTTTTGTGTAGTCGGTTCGGTTTCGGTTCTATGTTTAGTACATAACCGTACCGATAAGTTTTTCAATTAAAATTGTTACAATTTGTTGTGATCATCTCCTGGAATAACTCTACAGCCTCGTTAGCATAACCATTCTTCGCATAACCAGATATCATAGCGTTCCACAGTATTACGTTCGGCGTTTGCATCTGATCAAAAAACGATCTAGCAGCCATCACCTGCCCACTTTTTGCATACATTGCCGTGAATGCAATGAGCAAGTCAGGTTCAAATTGAAGACCCATTTTAATCAAACAACCATGAACAGATGTCCCCTGTCCCAAGTCTTCTACATCAGTATAAGCTTTTAGAACACTAACAAGAACGATCCAATCCAGTTTCACATTCAATTTTCTCATCAGACCAAAAATTCTCAAAGCTTCCAAAGGCTGGCCATTCTGGGCATACCCCAAAATCATCGAAGTCCAGGAAACAACCGTCCTTTCACCTAAACCATCAAACACAGCCCTAGCACGATCTATTCGACCACATTTAGCATACAACGCCACGAGACCATTCTGCACAAAAACATCTGATTCAAACCCATGTCTAAACACCTGTCCATGAACCCGTCGACCCATTTCGAGGTCCGGCATGCCATTGCAACCGTACCGAACCTATACTTGGACCGAACCTATTAGGTTCGGTACTAAATCGGTACACCCATTCGTACCATACCAAACCGTACCAAAATTTTACTACGGGTTTGGTTTCGGTACTACCTTGGTACCAAACCGTACCGAACCATGCCCAGGCCTACTCAAGATACCTTTGAATTTTCTACTAATTTGTTGATTCCGCCGCTGATTCTTCATATTCTCTCTGAGATTCTAACCCTAGGATGCCCACCGCCAACTCCATATACGTTCTTTGTGGCGCTCATGCCTTCCTCTTCTATCTAGCAACGATTAGGTTTTGTTGTGGCATAAAATTACTTTTTTGCCTTCAGACAATTGCCATGTGTTGTGCACGTGATCAAAATAGATGAAAATTTTCAAAATCTCACGTTAGAAGAGAAAATTAACAAATTATAAAAGTTTAGAGATAATCGTTTAAAATTAAAATTAAAAAAAAAACGGCGAATACCTTTCACGTTTTTCGAAAAGAGTTCCATTTATAATTTTATTACATGGTGTTAGGAATGTTCAACATTAATTTTAACAAAAATGCCACGAAAGGTGGTATTCATAGATTTTTCAAAACCTATTAATTTCTATGAGAAATGTGTCAAAGTAAACAAGGAGGCAAGCCCCACCATACTATTGAGTTTCACATGACCTTTTGCACGTCATAATTAAAGGGAAGAGATCCCTTCCAGATCTCTCTCACCAAGTCTTAGGAATTCGGAGATCCGGACTCTTGAAATTGATCAAACGGTTACAAACAAGGGGTGCCTCTCTAAAAGTTATAATAATTGTAACCGTTTGATCAAATTTCAAGGATCCAAATCTCCAGATCCCTAGGACTTTGTGGGAGAAATCCGAATGGGATCTCTTCCCATAATTAAAATGTATAAGCCATTTGGACAATTAAAGTCAGAAAAAATTACTGATGGAGCTCATAATGTAGCCAAATGGAGTTTTGTTATCTATGTTGTCCAGGGATGTCCTGCATTAATCTTAGGGCAACGAAAATAAGTTTTATGAGCAACATTTTGTGATGACGAATGAAATTATTAAACTTTCACATGGATATTTTATGAGTCGAGCAATTTCTTGTGTTTAGAAACAATTTCACGGTTGCTTATTGTTTGGGGGATAGGCAACCCAATCCACTTTTTCCTCCCCAAATCACTCCAGCTCATATAATTGGGCTCAAGGCGAGTCAGATGGAGAAGTCAGACAATTATCGCCTCGCCTAGCACCTTGCTTATGTGACGCAAGGCTCAGCCACAATTTAAATTATTAGAAAATTGTAAAAATTATAAAAAACTAATTAAAAATATAAAAAGTATATATATATATATATATATATTTTTTTTTTTTTTTTGTGTGTATAAATACCTAATCATGTTCTTCCACTTTACACTACATTTAAATATTTTCAAATACTTTCAACCTTTATTACTATCCAAAATTAAAAATAAAGTTATATTTTATTATTTTACAAAGTAAAAAAAAATACTAATATTTTAATAAAATTCTTTGAGCTATTCAGTTTACAGGTGGAGATGCACTTGGATAATTACTGTTCACTTAAAGGAATTGAGTTGCATGTGAGGGCCTTACTACACTGAAAGTGCTCTAATGGATGCGGTAGCTCTACCAAATAAAGGGTTGAGGAAAGAGAAAAAAAATATAAAGAGAGAGAGAGAGAGAGAGAGAGAGAGAGAGAGAGAGAGAGAGAGAGAGAGAGAGAGTAAACGTAATGCTAGATAAATTAAATTTGAAAACTAAAGAATATGGAAGTTGATGATTGGTTTATTACTTAAACATTAATAAACGTGTTCATTCTTATGGTGACACATCTTTTAGTTTGCAAATTTTATTTCTAAATTTAGTCTCACTAACATTATCATAAATAATAAAAGGGTAAATTACATTTTACCCCCTCATGTTTGGGGTCGATTGCAACCCCATACAACATCTTTAAAACATTTCAATTTCATACATTTACTTATCATTTTATTTTAATTTCATGCATCCGTTAGAAAATCCGTTAAGTAAATCGTTAAGTGATGACGTGGAAAATATGAAATCCACATTTGTGCTAACATGGTTGCCAAATTTGTACCACGTGGTAAAAAAAACATTTTTTATGCATTTAAAATATAATAATTTACCCTATTAAAAAAAATCCCCCCCCAAGACCCACCTTCTCCTTCTCCTCTACTCTCTTTCCATCCCATCCAAAAAACCCACACCATCCCACCCTACCCCCACCTCCCCTGTAACCCCCCCACCCTACCCCACCCCCACCCAAAACCCAAAAAAAAACCCACCTATTTCCAGCAACCTCATCCATCTATTTCTCTTCCTCATTCTCTCATTCTAACCTCGAATTGTCATCAATCGGACCCACGAGATGCAACCACCCCCACCCCACCCAAAACCCAAACAAACCCACTATTTCCGATGACCTCCATTATCTCCTTCTCTTCCTCCTTCTCTCATTCTAACCTCGAATTGTCGTTGATTGGACCCATGAGATGCAACCACCAACGACATCGGAATGGGATTTTGGTATTTGACAATCAGGGTTTTTGGTTGATTACAAATAATCTGGGCATGTCATCACTTAACGGTTTACTTAACGGATTTTCTAACGGATGTATGAAATTGAAATAAAATGAGAAGCAAATGTATAAAATTGAAACGTTTTAAAGATGTTGTATGAGGTTGCAATCGACCCCAAACCTGAGGGGTAAAATGTAATTTATCCATAATTAAAAAAGGGAGAAATGTGGGCCAGTATGCCATGTGGCAACCAAGAAACGGTCACATCAAGATGGTGCAGTTAAAGGATTTGGATCATCTCCTGAGCAAGGGGTCTGAATCCTCTTGACCCAATAACACGGGCCGTTAGATTTTGATCGAACGACTACAATTATTATAACTTTTAGATGGGTCTCCTGTTTGTAGTCGTTGGATCAAAATCCAACGATCCGTGTTATTGGGTCAAGAGGATTTGCACCCCCTACTTAGGAGAGGATCCAAATCCGCTGTTAAACAGGCCAAAACACCCCACAACATAAGCTACTTGACTGTCTTGGATGGAATTAACGACGATAGGGTAAAGTGAAAAGAGGCAGATTGTCTGCCCTCATGTTTGGGTGCCCTTCCTATCCCCTCCTATTTGTGAGGTCATGGTTAAGCTACGTCAACATTTTATATTCTTATTGCTTTTTGTCTTATTATCTCTATAAAAAAATTAATATAAAACATTGACGTGGCTTAACCATGACCGCACAAAATATGAGGGGATGAGAAGGGTACCCAAATCGAAGGGCAGACAATCTGCCTCCAAAGCGAAAGAAACCTGTTTGGACTGAAAATATCCCAAAATACGGGGCCTAAAAGCTTTCTTCCGAAGCCGACAATTTAAGATGGTTTTGGTCATTTTTGGAGGGTAGCCTTAACTGGCTTAAGGATAGTTAAGGGCAAACTTGTCTTTTTATTTTATTTTAATTTTTTTTAAACAAATGGTATTATTTACATTAAGAGGGAGGGTTGGACTTAGCCTCATCATGAGTTATCAATAATGTGATTCCAATTTGTTTTTGGCGAGAATCAAATCTAAGACCTTTCACTTACAAGTAAAGAGGAACACCACTATATTGTAGTACTAAGTGACAAGGGGAAACTTGTCTTTGGGTAGTGAAATTTCATGTGGCATAGAGGTATCATTGATTGTAGACCACAAATGAAGACGTTTTGGTGGGGATGATGAATGCTAGGGTTTGTCACGAAATACTTTAAATAGAAGAGTAGGAGAAATAAAAAGAGACACTCAAACAATCAATCCAACAACAATTCTTAAAAACTAATGGAGACAACTTCTTCATTAAAACCTTTATCAAATTAAGCCAGAGATTTCTTAGTGTGTCGAGAACACGGCTAGGTAGATCAAGTGTCGTTCTCCAATCTTTTGAATGTGAAAGCCCTCATTCATTTCATCATAGTTTTTTTTTTGGGTCAATTATTCCTCTTTATGAATGTCCATCTTGTATTAGCTTTTGTTATATTAGTGCGACTCTCTCTGAATCAACTATTATCATTTCAATACAAGAACCAGGGGCGGATCTATTAAGGAACTAGGGTGGTCCCGGGACCACCCGAAGCTTGGAAAAATGGCTGTGAGGATCTTCAAGGACCACCCTAGTCTGGGCAGTGATGGAGAAGAATAGCAGCCATGGTGGCTGCTGCATGCTGTGCTTTTCAGAAAGAGGAAGAAGAAAGCCAAAATTTTTTTCAAAATGACTTGGCCAAAACGACGTCGTTTTGAGCCAAGTCATTAAAAAGGTTTGAAACCTCACTCAAGTGAGAACCCTCACACGATCAGCTCATTCAGCAATCAGAACCTTCACTTCAATAATACCTAATCCTGCCGCTCGGCCCGCTCATGTTCCTTAAGCATCGATCAACTCTCTGCTGCACCTGCACTCTAGTTTATGTTCACCGTTGCAACTTGCACCGATGAGCGGGGCGACGACATCTCTGTTCTCCGTGTAAAGCTCTGGTCTGGACTCTGGAGGCTAGCTGCTAGTCCTCTTCTTCTTAGTCGAAGAGGTTTGTACTTCGTAATTGTACTCTCTTTGACTCTGTGAAGTCTCTGTCCATTAAATAATTTTGCCATCCACAGATCCACTATCTGATAGTGTTACTGTGTCTGTGTTAGTATATATGAATCATGAATGTGTAGGTGGGTAGGGTTCGGGAGCAGAGGAAATTTATGCTTATGAAATGTTTGATCTTTAGTCTGAAAGAGAGTAGATTAACTAAAGAAGTGGTAGTGTGTGTAACGTGTTGGCTGTATATTGTGAATTGGAGCGTAGAACTAGTTTCTGATGTTAAATGGGTGGCTGAAGATCGGTGCTTTCTTTCGATATTCGTTTCGTATTTTTGTGTAATGTGTTGGCTATACACATTAAGGGATTGAACCTGCTTTGTTACTCTCTGTAATTTTGTCTTCCAATTGTGTGGCATTTGGCTGAGTGTAATAAGTGCATACTTTTCAATGAAGGCCAATGAACAGAGCATCACTAAAATGCCCTAATTAGAACAAAACCTTTGGTTACACCGTGTACACTCCAATTCAAAATGAGAACTTAAATTTAGTGGCTGTCTTTACTAATTACGATGGACTTTTTACATAGAATTTCACATACTAGTTGTGATCAATTAGTTGAACACTCCAATTCAAAATGAGAACTTAAATTTAAGCAAGTTCTATTCTACGATATTCGTCTCATATGTTTTTGTGTAATGTATTGTGAATTGGAGTGTACAACTAGTTTGTGATGCTAAAAGGGTGTGTAAAAATCTGTGCTTTCTTTCGATATTGTTTCCGTGCTTGTTTTCTGAACTTGAGGTGGTAGTGGAATTGCATGGAATATTTCGTAGAGTATAGTGAGTTGATCAAGCTGCAGCCTTTGCCTTTGGAAGGTGTAAACTATATATTCTACAATCTGTGCGTTTCTCACAAGTGCAAGGTATGTTGGGACCACCCCAAGTTAAAATCCTGAATCCGCCACTGACAAGAACTAAAGCAATTTCTCTCTTTTTTATTTATTTTTATTTTATTTTATTTTATTTATTTTATTTTACCTCTTTGAATCACAACTTGAGCTCCTAGTATTAAAGCTTTAGTTCAACATTTATATATTGTGATTTAATCATCTACATAAGTAAAGTCCTTAATAGAAAAGACAAGGCTAAATAGCCAAAATGGTTCTTGAGATTTGCATAACTTATCACTTTGGTCCATAACATTTCAAATCGAGTCCCTGAGATTGTCCACCATCCATCATTTTGGTTATTCTGTTAAAAACTCCGTTAAGTGTCCCGGAGCTCTTGGTCGGAAGTTTGGGCAATTTTCAAAGCTTCGTAACTCAATCGTTTCTTAACCAAATTCGACCCATACTATATCAAAATGAAGATAGGAAAGTGTAGAATAAGATTATAATATTTGGAAGCCCAATGGATGCCGGAGATGGCTGGAAAATAGCCTCAAAGTTGACCGGTCCGAGGGAAAACTGGAAAACTCGTCAGAAGCTGGGTAAAATTTAAATGTTCATAACTTCTTTAATACTCAACGAAATCAAGTGATTCAAAAACGAAAATCATACTTCTTGATGAGATGAAGATAATGGTACCTTTGTAGATCGCTAAATCGTCGTGGTTTGGCCAGAAAACCGCTCGAAAATGGCTAACTTGATACCAAGATAGCCACTTTCGAGCCATTTTTCGCCCAAACCACGGCGATTTAGCCATCGAAAAAGGTACCATTATCTTCATCTCATCAAGAAGTATGATTTTTGTTTTTGAATCACTTGATTTCGTTGAGTATTAAAAAAGTTATGAACGTTTAAAGTTTACCCAGTTTCCGGTGAGTTTTCCAGTTTTGTTTCAGACCAATCAACTTTGAGACATTTTCCGGCTATCTTCGGCAGACATTGGGCTTCTAAATAGGTATAATCTTATTCTACACTTTCCTATCTTCATTTTGATATATTATGGATCGAATTTGGTTAAGAAACGATTGAGTTACGAAGCTTTGAAAATTGTCCAAACTTCCGGCCAAGAGCTCCGGAACACTTAACGGAGTTTTTAACAGAATGACCAAAATGATGGATGGTGGACAATCTCAAGGACCACTTTTATCGATTTGAAATGTTAGAGACCAAAGTGATGAGTTATGCAAATCTCAAGGACCATTTTGACTATTTAGCCGAAAAGATAAAGAAAGAATCTAAAGTTGAGCCACTCTCAGTAAATGATACTATCTTTTGGTTAGAGGTGAAACAAAGGCAGTTTCTATCACATACACGCTATCTACTGCAACAACTAGTGGTGACACACAAGACCCATGAGAAATTTAGGGGCGAACAAACGATTTTTCAATTTTAAAGAGCAAAATGAGACTCAAATTCTATCTTAAGCGGCGATAAATATCTAGCGGACCAAAATGTGAGTTTGTGAGAATTTGGGCTCCACTTCACTATTTTCATGGGGTCGACACCTTTGAGTTTATCCAAAATAGGTCTGATATATTGTATTCTTTTTTAAATTTTATATTGCATTTTACCAAAATAATAATAATTTATATTGCATTGAACAACCTTGTGCAACCTAAAGTTTCACTTTATACATTCTCATGACTTTATACAATTCATTAATCTAAATCCAACCATTAAAAAAATAAGCCTATCAATTCAACAGCTAATAAATTTTTTTTTTATTAAATATAAATTCATATGATAAAATTTTCGGTGAAGAAATAATTTTCTTCTACTAGGAAAAAAAAATCGGTGGCAACTGGCAATCATTGTTTGGAGTCTGGAGTGAGAATTGTTGACCTAAAAATATAAATCTAATTCGTTTATTTTTTTTAATAAACGATATTATTTACTAAAAGAAAATGAGCTTAGCTGAATAATAAACTATTAATAATATTGTTTAAGTTCTCTTTTAGTGAAAATTGAACATAAAAAGAAGAATATCACTAGATTATATTACGAAGGGCTTCTTAGAAAAATTTAAATTCAAGAATTAAAAAAGGAGAATTTATAGTGGACCGTTCATAAATCTAATTGAATATACAACCAAAAACAACGAAGCAAAAATAAATTTCATTCGCAAGTAGTCCTTTGCCACATGGATAAAAAGAAGTTGAGATCTTGCATGATGGCAGAGTGGATTCGAATTTTATCGTTAACTAATGTAACAAAATCAATGGTTTGATAAAAATAAAAGGGAAAGAAATTTCACTGACTCAATCCAATAGTAACTAGACACGTGCCGTCCCCACATGGATCCACCCCCCAAAAAGCGCGTGCGCCATCTCCTACTCCCGCTTCACAAAGGCTCCCGACGCAACACAAGAACCTTCCCGATTCAGTCTCCTACTCCGTCTCTGAAAAATCCCAAAATTTTTTTTCATGTTTTTCTAGTCGGAATTGTCGATGGAATCCATTTCCAAGGAGATCTCCGCCGTTAAAAACCCTAAGCCCAATTCACATTCCCATTCCCATTCCCACTCCCATTCCCCGACGTTTCTCCTCCACAACGGCTTCAGCGACGAGGTCGATGTCTCTGACATCGAGATGATCACGATCCAGACCGTCACCTACACCAGCCTCAGGGACCTCCTCCCGGCGTCGCCGCAGCCATCGATCATGTCACCGATTCACAATTCCAGCTGGCACGACGAGATTCCGATCAAGAACCCGCTCGTCAAGCATGCCGCGCTGGCGTACCTCCAGCCGATGTCCTCGCCGCCAGAGGTCGGCGATAAGGGATTATTCCGGATGATCCGGGAGAAGTGCAACTGTGAGTTCGGGTGCCTCGGTTGGTTCGGCGACGTCGTTTTGAAGACAGTTAGGGACGTGTTTGGTGGCGTTTGTGGTTGTACGAATAGTTTTGGCGAGATTGGGGATGAGGAAGACGAGGAGGGGGAGGAGGAGGAGGAGGAGTGTTTGAAGGTTGACTGAGAGTGAAGGAGAGGGGTATTTTTGGAAAGTTAGGGGTTGACTGGTAGATGATGGTAAAGAGAGAATTGAGTGAGGCCTTCTTTTTGTATATACCATTTATTTAATTTTTTTTCTTTGTTGGTAATTGAGTTTTGGTGGGTGGCTTTGTAAATAGGTATACATCGTGTTCGATTTATTAATCACCGAACGCATGATTCGTGGGAGAGAATTTGATTTTTTTCTTCTTCAAGAAAATGTTATTGAGATTTATTTTCTTGGTGCTGTTTATATTTTTTGGTCAAATGTAATATATGGATCTGTCAGTTAAGATTTTGTGGAATTTTTTGCTTCTAGATCGATTAGACCAAGTTTTCTGCTTTGTTTTTTAAACATTTTGATTATGACTTTCTACTTATTTTATGGTGTATAATTGCCGTGAGTAAAGTTTCGTGTTGAGTACTTAGTAGATTTAGCTATGGAGTTTTTGGAGATGGATCTGCGATATCAAACGAAAAAAGAACACTAAGTATGAATGTTTTCGACTTTGAAGACTAAATTTGTAATCTAAACCCTATAGTATTTTGGTGATAATGTTATTAATCGAAGTAAGATGATGATTCCATTGCATGGTGACAGCACCGATTTGTCTTTGTATATCTAAATACAAACACAAAAGAAGTGCATATTCACATTTTTAGAGTTGTAATAACAAATCTCATAAATTACAAATATTATTTTATTTAAACTTTTTCTCGGGCAAATATTCAAACCTATTAAATTAAACAAATATTCATCAAACTTATTAAATTAAGCAAGTATTCAAACTTCCATGACTATTTTAAGAACATAGAACCACATTCATTACTAACTATACATGAACGTTCACACATAATTAAAAGATTTTATTGCCACCCACAAAACTCACCAGTATTTTTATAACATTTTTCTTACAAGAAAAAATGCTTGGCAGTTCACAAAATGCTTCAAAAATGATAGAGACTCAAAAGAACAACTAATCAAAGTAAGATGCGGACTTAATCTTCCTTACTCCTCTAGAAGAAAATATAATAAAAATGACTCTGTTACAGTGCAACCTACTAATGTTCGAATGCCAAACAAACTTGAAATTATTTTGTGATAGCGAATTTTAAGTATCAAATATGGAAAATTTTCCAACATGAAGTATGCATACTAATTATATATACCAAAGACTATTCCATGAGGATATTGGGACCATGACGACTATGACATTTTTGGGAGCTTAGTGACTAGTCACTAGTATATAATAACATCCTGGCTGACTAGGATTATCGTCGGTGATCACTTCTAACTTCTAAGTGCTAATCGTCTCATGAGGGATGCACATACGTCACCTAAGAAAAGACGTCTGGTTTTTTGTAATGCCAGGTAGATTAATTTATATAACATGTGATATGTTAAAAAATAAGCATGTTGTTTAACACCTAAATAATAATTCAATTATCAATAACCACATTATATAATTTATAAAACATAATTTAAATAGATGGTCTCCCTAATATTATTTTTTTTATAATCTAACATTTTTTTAAGTGAGCCTATTACCAGGTACCTTTTAAGGGAGACAGTTGTTCCAATTAGGCATGCTAGCCCACCACATTTTATATAAGGGGGCTAATAAGGACACTTCAAAAAAAAAAAATCATTGTACCTTTCTTCCAATTGTATTTTCATTTTCATTTTGCAAGTGGTTCTTTACCACAGTGGTGGAAATGTGTTTTGCTCTTGCATGACCGCGTGAGTTTGAACCCCGTCAGTAGCTATTCTAACATTTAATGACACACCCTGACCTTGATATTCCTCGAATACCAGGATAGACATGTGCTGGCCGACACCCGAGGGTGACGAAAGCCATTAATTGATTATAAGAGTAATGATTAGAAGAAAATATTCATGAATAATATCAGAATTTAAGAGTAAATAACAAAGTTCAAGGAAATGTCTAGAGTGAACCAGACACAATCTAAAATAAGATTTACAAAAAGGAAAGATCATTACAAGATATCACATAAGTAGGTGATAGATTGCTACTGGTAGGGGAATGCCTCGCACGTCGAGTCGTAGTCCTCAATTCTATGACCTAAATAGGGGCGCAAAACAAAGGTGAGTGGACCAAGTTCATATATACATAATAATAAAACAATTATCAAGATATTAACCCCCACAGTTATATAATGGAAACTACTAGCATAATAAGTGATGGATTTAATAAAAATCCTAGCATACCAAAAATATCTTAAAAGCCATATTGCGGAACAACATCGCGGAAATCAAAACAATAAACGCATCGTAGATCGTCTCATAAGCGCAGTGTGTTGCTAGAAAGATCACTGAATATATATAACTCCCGATCTAATATCTGCTCCGTGGTCCCTGTGCCTGTAGCCAGAGATTACCAACTCCCAGCCCAATGCCTGCTCCATGTCCCTCAGCTCGTAGCTAGGGATTACTAACTCCCGGCCTAAATGCCAACATCAGATCCTCGCCCCAGGCGGCATAGTGTCTTCTAGGTACGCACAAATAATTATGCCTCTCATAAATAACCACTTCATACTTCATAGTATAAAGTTATCCATCGTCTATACTATAAAGAGGGGTTTCTAAAACATGTTCTAACATCCTATCGTCATCCATCAGATAGTCTACCAGATCATTATTTTTATAGAAAATAAGATATATTAAATATAGCTCAAAATAGGCTAACATTTAATTCCTCACCAAAAACACGAGACGAATTCAATAAATTCAATAAACAGGTTTTACATAAATCGATCATAAATTCGTAGGCATGCTAATCATTTATGCAATTAAATCATAAAATCATGTAATTTTAGAAAGGGTCCTTAGCAGAAGAGTTGCGCGAGTAAGGATTAAGAATTTCTCCACTAGCAACTTTACCTAAGCACAAAAATGGTAATAAATAAATAAAAAAGATTTTCTAAAAGATTGGGCTTGAACTAAATAAAATAGGGAATTGGGGTTGGATGGGTTTAGGTTTTAAAGGATTTTAGGAACCTAGGGTTTTTGGGTTAAAAAGGTTTTAGGATGAAGGAATGGGATTTGGGCTTAAGCCCAAACATATACACACCACAAACACACACACGCACGGCATGCACATGCATGCATGGCATGCATATACACACACGCACACACACACTAACTCACACACACACACCACAAAGGCCGGCCCTAAGGCCTCACAAAAGGGCAGGGCTTTAAGCCCTTTAAAAGAAATCGGCCCAAGGTCCTACAAAATAAGGCCCGAGGGGGAGGGAAAGGCCGGATGGCCTGGTTGCCGAGGAAGAAGAAGGCCGGAGCTGCTACAGCTCCAGTCACCTGAAAACATGGGCTCTAAGCTCCGATTTAAGTACGAACATGAAGAACAAGGAGAGAGGAAGAGGTTGCTACCTTCCAAAAACCGTGACTCGGTTGGAAGTGACCGGAAATGCCCTTGAAATGTACGGGTTTGCCGGAAAATGGGTGTGCTTAACCCAACCAAGCTCCTGAAACACAACCAAGCATCATGCTAACAACGAGAAGGAGAGATTCGACTTACATAACGGGAAAAAGAGAGAGTTCGCCGGAGCTTTGCTCTGCGCCGTCAAGCTCACAGGGTGAAGGTCCTGGGCTCATTGCGAGCCTGCTTGATGGTGATAGGGTCCTAGTGAGTCCAGAGGGAGAGAGAGACGAGAGGTTGAGGGAGAGAGGTACGGGAGAGTTGAGAGGGACAAAGTACAGAGAGAGAGCGAGAGGAAGAAGAGATAAGTCTTGGGGGGGCCAGAAAGAGAGAAAAGGGAGAGGGTTAGATGGCTGACACGTGGCAGCTTAGGGTGAAAATAACAAATACTACAATTATTTGGGGATGGTTGTAACATTTAACTTACTAACGCTACCGTTTCACTAAAAAAAATTGTATTTTCATTTTTATTCTTTCATTTGTTTCAAGTGCACAATTACTCGTTAAACATTTCCCTTTATATAATTCTGCTTTAGAAATTATGCACCACTTCAATGCGCGGGTGTGTCATTTTTAGCCTCTTATACACTCATGTTTAATTTTGTTCATTATTTTTGTTTGATTTATTCAATTTGATGATGACCATAAATAAAGAGAAATATTTGAGAAGTTAAAAATCACCTGGATAGATCATTTTTAGCATCTTACAAATTATGCGAGTTGTATGATATCAAGTTTTTTACAATTAGGTGACCAAATGTCCGTTGTTGCACCACCATACAAATTGATATGATGAGCGGAAACCCTTGTCTAATGGCATAGCTGTTGATTGATTCACCCTCCAATAGGGTTCCTCGTTGTTTGCAAAAGGGCAAAAAAGATAGCCCCTTGATGCACATGCATCCTTTCATCATACCTTTATACACTTGCTTTTTAGCCAAAATGATACTTAAGATTTATTTAACTTCTAATTTTAGTTCTTAAGATTCGAAATCAATAGAAGTAATCCTTACGTTTGTCCACTATCAATCATTTTGGTCATTCCATAAAAAAAATCTAGATTAAGTAAGACTAAAATAACAAAAATACACTCAATTTTTGTCAAATCATTTGACCCATTGTTTATTAAATTTAAGATATTTTTGTCATTTTGGTCCTTATTTAATATAATTTTTCTTGGAATGATCAAAATGATTGATGGTGGACAAACTAAGGGACCACTTCTATTTCTTTCAAATCTCAGATACCAAAATAATGATTTATGGGAATCTCATAAACTATTTTGGCTAAAAAGCCAACATTTAATTGACTCTTATGTTCCATTCATATAGAAAGCAGCGGAGCGTTTTAATTTTGCTTCTTCAAAGCCTTTTTCTTCAAAGATTGATGGAGCACTTGCCACTCGCATAATTCTTAGCTGTGAATCAGCTCCATACATGTACTGTACCAATCTAGAGGAAGCTTGACAATTATTGAACATCCGTTGTTTTGATGGCTGAACCAATTTGGAATTTCATTGCCCTCATAGACAATGCTAACTGAAGTACCACCAGTGATATCCTGTGACAGTGATGCACATCAAAATTAGTAAACTCTTGCATAAAGTGGAAGAAGTGAAATAGACAGTGTGTGCTCGTGTGAGAGCAGAGAGACCTTATAACATTCTTCTTCCTTAAAGTTCGCTGGCGCAGTTGCAACTCGCATGATTCTTAGCTGTGCATCAGTGAATATGTTGCTCCGTGCCTTATGATCCAAGTTTCGGCAATTGGTAAAATAATAACTCCCTCGAAACAATTCATATTTTTCCCAAGCTTGTGTGAGTGAATTTCTTGAAATTGACACTGTCGTTAGTGACCTGCAGTCATTTGCTTCAACACTACGTAGTACATGGAGCTCTGGTAAAGATCGAAGGTTTCTGCAATAGTTTAACCGCAGGTGAGACAATTGACAACCTCGTTTGATGCTTGAAGGTATGCTCTCAAATTTGGTTCCTCCTAGATCTAAATCTCGTAACCAGGGTAAAAACATGAGGAGGTCGGGGATTTCTAATTTAATACAGAAACATAGGCTTATTAGTTCCGAAGAGCACAAACCGAGTGAGAGATTTAAATTGCTGAGACTCAGGCAGCCAGCAAAGCTCAACGTCTTAAGATGTTTTGAACTGTATATGCTGTCTGGGACAAACTCAAGGTTTTCGCACCTATCGAGAATTAAACTTTGAAGCCCAATTAGCATTTTTATCGATGAATGTAGCTCTTTAACCGCTGTTCCTTGTAAACTAAGAAATTTCAGATGTTCCATAGGCTCCAAAATTTCTGGGAAGTATTCGAATTCAAGGCAATCAGTGAGGTCAAGTCTCTCAAGAGATTTTAACTTACAAATGCTCTTTGGTAGACTCACTTGCAATAACTCAGTTTAATTGTAGTGAGACCAAGGAGACACTGAATCGCCGATGTGGGCAATTCCTTTATTGTGGTGAAAGATAAATCTAAGAATTCAATGTTGTCAGGCATCTGAGGAAAAGATTTTAGATTTTCAGAGTGTCCCAGATGAAGATAAGTAAGCTTGTCAAAATCTTTGAAATATGATGGAATCCGTGTCAATCTTATGCAACCAGAAAAATTTATATGCTCAATTTTTGAAGTGCGAGAGAGATCTGGAACCTCAGCCAGATGTGTGCAATAACTAAGATCGATCACTTTCAAGTTTCCAAGATTCTGTAACAAATTAAAGAGAAATTTATTAACTTGGCCGAAATAAATTTCCACATCCACCATATTTCATACAAGGTTAACTCAAGTAAGTACATGTACCTGGTTTTTATTCCAAAGTGGCACCTCAAGTCTGCTATAGGGCATTCGAAGCTCAACAAGATTGTTTGGAGAAAACTTTGATGGAAGAGATTTCAAAGGGTATCGGTCCCAGCAAAGATACCTGAGAGCATTGGGCAGAGATTCAAGACCTTGAGAAAGGTCAATCTTGTAGTACACCTCGCCAAAGATAGCATCATGAAAACCTATAAATTTGGGAAAATCCTCAGAACCATGAATCTTTAGCAATCTCAGATTATACATCTCTTTGAAGGTTGAACTGGAGAGTTGTAGCCTTATAATGCAAGACGTAATGGTGCTCCTTACATGTACTGTACCTACGAAAATCAATGTAACTGAGAATTATACGTTCTTGTTAATTTGTAACAAAAATGAATAGAAAATATCTTACAATTTATGCTCGTCATGCACTCACCTCTTCATCATTTCTTAAGTTGTCTCCACCACAATACTTATGAATACGCAATTGAACCAATCAATCGTATCCATAAAATTGAGCTACCAGTCAGACACATAACTTCTGCTCAAAATCATTTTTTTAATTTTTTTGACAAACAACAATACTTGGTATTTCATTAATCAACCGAGAACAATGCATAGGTGCTAATTGGGTACAATCCTCTAGTGACCAAGCAAATGATCTAGAGGTTAATTTACGCAAATGAGACAATAATAGTAAACCCCAAAGCAGCTATCACATGTACGAGAACTTCCCACAACACCCATACAAGCCTGTTACAGAAACAATACATAACAAATTTGTATAGATGATTGCAAACAGTTGCCGCCAAATAGCGTGGCCGCATAAAATCATCGCAGGAGCAAGACCACGTAACGTCATCATTGGAAGACGAGACCACATAATCCAATGCTCAAGGCGAAAATCAAATACAGCCGTCGTTACGGCGCAAAACGGACACCATCCAATGGAAGGATAGGACCCTCAGGTAAGGACCACAGCAGTGCCATCACACAAGACAGGCAGCTTGCGAATTTGATACGCCCAAAATTTTTTTGGGTAAGTTTTATTTTGGGTAAAAGACTGTTTACTACCTTATGTTTCGTGGTTTTCAACATTTAGTATATCAAGTTTTTTTTGTCTCAGATTCAAACCTAAAGTGTAAATTTTGGGACAATCTCATACATCCTTTAGTCAAACTGTTAAATCTGCCATTAATTGTGACGTGGCGCTCATGTGGACAATAACTGGGCGCCACGTATCATCCGCGTTTTTTTTTTCTTTCTTCTTCTTCTTCTTCATCTTCTTCCTTCTTCTTCTTCTTCTTCTTCCTCCTCCGACTGCAACTTCTTTTTCCCCCTTCTCCTTCTTCCTTCTTCTTCCTTCTCCTTCTCCTTCTTCTTCTTGTTCCTCCGAATCTAGGGAAGTTTTTTTTTTTTTTTTTCTTCTTCCTCCTTCCTCCTTCTTCCTTCTCCTTCCTTCTCCTTCTTCTTCTTCTGAATCTGGGTTGCAGATTCGTTTTTTTTTTCTTTTTTCTTTTTTCTTCTTCTTCCTCCTTCTTCTTCCTCCGACTTGTCTTTGTATATCTAAATACAAACACAAAAAAGTGCATATTCACATTTTTAGAGGTTTAATAACAAATCTCATAAATTACAAATATTATTTTATTTAAACTTTTTCTCCGGCAAATATTCAAACTTTTAAATTAAACAAATATTTATCAAACTTATTAAATTAAGCAAGTATTCAAACTTCCATGACTATTTTAAGAATATAGAACCACATTCATTACTAACTATACATGAACGTTCACACATAATTAAAAGATTTTATTGCTACCCGTGAAATTCACCAGTATTTTTATAACTTATGAATACGCAATTGAACCAATCAACCGTATCCATAAAATTGAGCACATAACTTCTGCTCAAAATCATTTTTTTTTAATTTTTTTGACAAACAACAATACTTGGTATTTCATTAATCAACCGAGAACAATACATAGGTGCTAATTGGGTACAATCCTCTAGTGACCAAGCAAATGATCTAGAGATTAATTTACGCAAATGAGACAACAATAGTAAACCCCTAAGCAGCTATCACATGTACGAGAACTTCCCACAACACCTATACAAGCCTGTTACAGAAACAATACATAACAAATTTGTATAGATGATTGCAAACAGTTGCCGCCAAATAGCGTGGCCGCATAAAATCATCGCAGGAGCAAGACCACGTAACGTCATCATTGGAAGACGAGACCACATAATCCAACGCTGAAGGCGAAAACCGAATACAGCCGTCGTTGCGGCGCAAAACGGACACCATCCAATGGAAGGATAGGACCCTCAGGTAAGGAGCACAGCAGTGCCATCGCACAAGACAGGTGCGGCTACCACATCCACAAATCCAGCGGAGCAGCAACAATAAACTGCAGGCGACAGAGGTTCCAGAAGCGACCACCGACAAGAAGTCCAAACAGAGCCACCGTCGGATTTGCACACCCAAACCAAAGAAGCACCACCAAAGAGGCATTGCGCTCTAATCCGAGCTTGGATTTCAACAAGTCCACAACACCAAATCAGAGTGACGAAACGTGACTCCACACCAGCAGCTGCAATTCCAAGCCCAGATCACGCACCATATCCCGAGGCAGGGAAGAGGCCTTGAGCAAGGCATAACCCGGATATGGGGGAGGCGTGAAGCTAAGTCAAAACGGTGGGAGAGAAGACCCATCCGCATCCGCATCCGCAGACCCACCGCAACACCCAGAGTACAGACGCCATAACAAAGAAAATCTTGAGATGGCAAGATCAGGATTTGAAGGTTGGGGGAAAGACACGGGAGGGGAGAGGAAGGTGGTTGGGGAAGATGGCTTAAAGAAACAGAGGACATTTCGAAATTAGTTTCTCGGCATCTTGAGCATACAACAGGCAGATTCCACACGTTTTGAAATTAGTTTTGTGACTTCTGTCACGATGGTCTAGGAAGTGGAAGTCAAAAGAGGCCTTGGTGACGAGTTTGTAAAAAGAATTGGAGCATCTGAAATTCTCTATCTCTTCAATTGCAAAAGCACCATACCAGACAAACACGTGACTGGACCTAGAAATGTCGTACCCTCTTTCGTTAAACGGAACATAGTAAGGGTAACTGATTTCACGGCTTTCACCATTATCAGTTCTAAAATTGCACTTGCACCCAAACTTCACATTTGCAACACCAAAATTTTGATCGACAACAAGAGATAGAGCGAAACCCAAGAAATTCGTACCACACCAATCTGGAGGAAGCTTGATGGTTAACGAAGATCCCTCACTTTGATGGCTGAACCAATTTGGAAGTTCATTTCCCTCGTACACAATGCTAACTGAAGTCCCACTAGAGATACCCTGAGATCGTGATGCACATCAAAATCATTAAACTCGTGAATAAAATGGCAGAAGTGAAATAGACAGTGTGTGCGCGTGTGAGAGAGAAAGAGAGACCTTATAACGTTCTACTTCCTTGAAGTTGGATGGCGCAGTTGCAACTTGCATAATTCTTAGGTGTGCGTCACTGACTATGTTGCTCAGTGCCTTATCATCCAGTTTCGGGCATTTAGCAAAATGATAACTCCCTCGAAACAAATCATATTTATCCCAGGCTTGTGTGAGTGAAGTCCTTGATCTTGAAACTGTCTGCAGTGACTCGCAGCCATTTGCTTCAAGATACCGCAGCACTGGGAGCTCTGGTAAAGATCGAAGGCTCGTGCAATTGTTAAAGCGCAGGTGAGACAACTGAGAAGCTTGTATGACGCTTGAAGGTAGGCTCTCAATATTGGTTCCTCCCAGATCTAAATCTCGTAACCAGGGTAAGAACACGAGGTGGTTGGGAATTTCACAGAAACATAGCCTTATTACTTCCAAAGAGCACAAACTGAGTGAGAGATTTAAATTTTTGAGACTCAAGCAACCAATAAGGCTCAACGTTTTAAGATGTTTTAAACTGTTGATGCTGTCTGGGACAAGCTGAAGGTTTTCGCACCGGTCAAGAATTAAACTTTGAAGCCCAATTAGCATTCCTATCGATGAATGTAGCTCTTCAACCTCTGTTCCTTTTAAACTAAGAAATTTCAGATGTTCCATAGGCTCCAAAATTTCAGGGAAGTATTTAAATTCAAGGCAATCAGTGAGATCAAGTCTCTCAAGAGATTTTAACTTACAAATGCTCTCTGGTAGACTCACCAGCCTACTGCAATAACTCAGTTTGAGTGTAGTGAGACCAAGGAGACACTGAATTGACGATGCGGGCAATTCCTCTATTGCGGTGAAAGATAAATCTAAGAATTCAATGTTGTCGGGCATCTGAGGAAAGAATTTCAGATTTTCACAGTGTCCCAGATGAAGATAAGTAAGCTTGTCAAAACCTTTGAAATATGAAGGAATCCGTTCCAATCTTATGCAACCAGAAAGATTTATATGCTCAATTTTTGAACTCCGAGAGAGATCTGGAACTTCAGCCAGATGTGTGCAATAGCTAAGATCGATCACTTTCAAGTTTCCAAGATTCTGTAACAAATTAAAAGGAAATTTATAAACTTGGCCGAAATAAATTTCCACATCCACCACATTTCATACAAGTTTAACTCAAGTAAAGCATGTGTACCTGGTTCTTATTCCAAAGTGGCGCCTCAAGTCTGCTATAGGGCATTCGAAGCTCAACAAGATTGTTTGGAGAAAATTTTGATGGAAGAGATTTCAAAGGGTATCGGTCCCAGTAAAGATACCAGAGAGCATTGGGCAGAGACTCAAGACCTTGAGAAAGGTCAATCTTGTAGTACACCTCGCCAAAGATAGCATCATGAAAACCTATAAATTTGGGAAAATCCTCAGAACCATAGATCTTGAGAATTCTTAGACTACGCATCTCTTGGAAGGATGATCCCGAAAGTTGTAGCCTTGTAAGACTAGACGTGTCAACGTATATGCATTTAACCTTTGCAGTTCCCTGAAAATCAAGAGCAAAGTATAAAATGATACATAATATATACAACAAAGTTTACTCAAAACTACTTTACATCTGACCGGCTTATCAAATATGAGTTTCCTGTGTTTTTTCACAGACAAGTCATGTTCTTTATTTTTGGTTCAACAAAGTTTTAGGATCTTACTGTATTATTCTCCAGAACCTGACAGACATCCTCTGGAGCCCACAACCTATTACGTTTTCCGGGCTCATCCGTACATTGTTCGCCAACAATTTTCTGACCCATTTCCTGAAGCAAATCATGCATCTCCAAGCAATTCGTCATTGAAATTGATAGTAGAGACTTATCAATGAGAACTTGAATTCCGTTCGCAAAGAAACCTCGAAGCTGTATCATTCTCTTTGCAGAATCAACATCCATCCCTTTAAGAAAGCATGCGATATCAAGGAAGCATTCCTTCTCATTTTCTTCTAATCCATTATAACTAAGTCTCAACACATTCTGTACTTTTTCGCTAGGAAACTTTTTCAATTTTCTCAACTCTTCATCCCAGTCTTCTTCTGTTTTGCAGTGAAGGAACAAAGCACCCAAAGTTTTAAGAGCCAATGGAACGCCTTTAATATAATCTATCACCTTTCTTGAAAACTCTGTATATTCTGTCGTAGGAGACTTATTCTTGAAAGCATGCATTTGAAAGAGCTGAAGGGCTTCGTCATTTTTTAATCCCTTGACCTCATAAATTTTGTCCTCACCAACCATTTCATTCAGTAGGCTCCTATCTCTAGTTGTTACAATGATTCTGCTTTTGGGACCAAACCGAACATCATCTCCAACTAGAAGTTCTAATTGTTCTGAATCATTCACATCATCAAGAACAATGAGGACCCTTGTACGGCTGAGCCTTTCGCGGACAAGCTTAGATCCTATAGATGGAGTGCCAATAGTCAGATCTTTCTCGTTTAATATCTCACGAAGAAGTATATTCTGCAAGTTCTTTGGCCCTTGTTTTCTTGACTCCTCCCTAACATTTGCGAGAAAACAAGAAGCTTCGAATTTAGAAGTGAGTCGGTTAAATACAGCACCAGCAAGGGTAGTCTTGCCAATACCTCCCATTCCCCATATACCTACAGTGCAAATATCAGGTGAATCAATGCATAACAACGACTCAATTTCCTCGATTTTGGTTTCAATTCCAACGAGGCCCTTAGAATCACTTGACTGTTTGCAATTCAATTTGGTCAATATAACTTGGACAACTTTCTCAACGAAATCGGCCTCTGTCCTGAAAAATATGATTTTGAAGGTCAAAAAATAGATACTAATTAAATATGTCTTAATGAGGTGCAAAGAGGTTCAAAAATTATGCAAGAGGTGCAAAGCTAGTTACCCGGCTTTGTTTGAATTATCAAAACCAGATAGGTTGGCAGCTTTCTCCAAAGCATCCCTCCACTCAAGCACCTTGTCCATACAGTCCTTGAAACGTTCTTCAAGTTGAGCAAATGCAACTGCATAACTCCCCTGCTGTTTTCTTACATCTGCTGGACTGATGTCGTAAAAAATGGGTATAACAAACTGTCCATCCCCTTCCTTGCATCCTAGTATATGCAGGAGTTCACCCAAACACCATGTGGAAGAAGCATAGTTTTTTGAGAAAATGATCACCGAAAGCTTTGACTTCCCAATAGCTTCTAGAAGGGCAGGTCTGATTTCATCCCCTCTCTCCAGTTTGTAATCTATGTAGATGTCAAGTTTCTTTCGAAGTAAAGCAGCATGAAGGTGGCTGGTGAAGGTGTCGCGGGTGTCCTCACCTCTGAAACTAAGGAACACATCATGCTTTCTTTGAGGTGAGATAGCAGCAGCAGCAGAAGATGAAGACGCCATATTAATTACCTGCAAACCAAACTGTATCTCTCATAACCTGCAAACACACCCATATATAGATACATACACACACACACACACACAGATATGCGCATATCGGCGGGGGGCGCCAGGAAAGTATAGCAAGGGGGTACCTCATGTGGACAAGATGATAATATATGTGTTTAAGATATACTGGTTACAAATCCATATACAAATAATACAGCACAAAAAAGAGAGGGAGAGAGAACTGAAGGAGTTCAAGCTTCCGTTCTCCATTAAAAGGGTCATGAAAATTCAATCCACGCCTTCTAGTCAGAGGTAACCACACATCCTCTTTCTGCTTACGATATACACAAACCAAATTCAGTTTGCATATACATAACAGATCAAGAAACTCCTCCAATATGCAGAATTTCCAAAAGCTTTTATTGGTAATAGTAAGTGGTAACCATACACCACAAAATCCATGAAAAACAAGTCTAATACAAATCAACAAGTTCAAATAAGTAATCGCTAGTCTAATACTCAATCAAATTTCTGAAAATAAAATAACTTATAACATCAATTATTATACCCTAAACTCCAATTCAAAAATAGAGAAAACAAACAAAGATTCGAAGAAATGCACTAAATTATATTTAAATTTCAATTCGAAATTTATCTAGCTATAGATATGCAAGTCAGTGGTTTACCTTGGAATCAAGAAAGCATTTGCACGTACAGAGATTAATTGCCTTAAACGAGAGATTAATTGCCTTTTGATGATCATGTTCTACTCATTTTATGCACAATGTCGATGCTCCTGGGTAACGAAAGTCAACTTTATAATCAGTTTCATTAGTTTAATGAGATGGAAGTTGCGAGCTAGCTGTCTTCTGTGTCGCTACCTGCCGGTCTCCGTTATACATTATCCATGCTACGTAAACTTTTCTATATTATATTGCAATTTGCAACGATCCAAATAATTAGGCCATCTTCAACAGCTTGTTTAGCCTTCTGGTTTTCCAAAAAATTAATATTTTAATAAACAGTGCATGTCCATATTCTTTACCATTTCCAACTGAGGGTCAAAGGGTCATAGGGCTCGTTTTAGCCATGTCACAAAAAATCGTCTCCAACCGAGGGCCCAAAGGCTGTAGTTTGAAATGTGAAGAATTAAAAAAAAATGAGATAAGATAATATGGAATAGTCTTTTAGATTCCATGGGTCCACGAGACCTCTGGCCTAACCCTCGGTTGGAGACGATTTTCGGACGTTTTTCGGCCCTCTGGCCCTTTGGACCATTCGGTTGGAGATGGTCTTAACTCACTTTTTGTCATTAAAAATTGTGGGTTATATCCCATGCATGTGTCGACTAGACTTCTTATATGAATTTTCTATATGAGATTTGCGTTTATTCATTGTGTCGACTAGACTAGACGATTTCATTAACTGTTTCTGTATTATTCATAAGAACTTGATGCAACATCTACTTGAGTATTTATATACTCAAGGGAAAAGTTGTAGTTTTAATTTAGGGTAAAAGACTGTTTACTACCCTCATGTTTTATGGTTTTCAACATTTAGTACATCAAGTTTTTTTCGTTTCAGATTCATACCTAAAGTGTAAATTTTGGGACAGTCTCATACATTCGTTAGTCAAACTGTTAAGTCTCCCGTTAACTGTGACGTGGCGCACTAACTGGGCGCCACGTGTCATCCACGTTTTTTTTTTTTTTCTTTTCTTCTTCTTTCTTCTTCCTTCTTCTTCTTCCTCCGACTGCAACTTTTTTTTTCTTCCTCTTTCTCCTTCTTCCTTCCTCCTTCCTTCCCCTTCTTCCTTTTTCTTCCTTTTCCTTCTCCTTCTTCTTCTTCTTCCTCTGAAATCTGGGGAAGTTTTTTTTTTCTTTTTCTTCCTCCTTCTTCCTCCTTTTTCCTTCTCCTTCCTTCTTCTTCTTCTTCTTCTTCTTCTTCTTCTTCCTCCAAATCTGCCCAGATTCAGTTTTTTTTTTCTTCTTCCTTCTTTCTTCTTCTTCTTCCTCCGACTGCAACTTTTTTTTTTCTTCCTCCTTCTTCCTTCCCCTTCTTCTCCTTCTTCTCCTTCTTCCTTCCTCCTTTTTCCTTCCCCTTGTTCTTCTTCTTCTTCTTCTTCTTCTTCTTCCATCTTCCTTCTTCTTCCTTCTTCTTCCTCAAAAAAAAAAAAAAAAAAAAAACCTTCATCTTCCCCCAGATTAGAAGGAAGAAGAAGAAGAAGAAGGAAGAAGGAGGAAGGAAGAAGGAGAAGGAGGAAGAAAAAAAAAGTTGCAGTCGGAGGAAGAAGAAGAAGAAGAAGAAGAAGAAGAAGAAGAAGAAGAAGAAGGAGGAAGAAGAAGAAAGAAGAAGAAAAAAAAAATGAATCTGGGCAGATTCGGAGGAGGAAGAGGAAGAAGAAGAAGAAGAAGAAGAAGAAGAAGAAGAAGAAGAAGAAGAAGAAGAAGAAGAAGAAGAAGAAGAAGAAGAAGAAGGAGGAAGAAGAAGAAGAAGAAGAAGAAGGAATAAGGAGGAAGAAGGAGGAAGAAAAAGAAAAAAAAGAAAAAAAAAGTTGCAGTCAGAGGAAGAAGAAGGAAGAAGAAAAGAAAAAAAATGTGGATGACACGTAGCGCCTAGTCAGTGCGCCACGTCACAGTTAACGGGAGACTTAACAGTTTGACTAACGGATGTATGAGACTGTCCCAAAATTTATACTTTAGGTATGAATATGAGACGAAAAAAACTTGATGTACTAAATGTTGAAAACCACGAAACATGAGGGTAGTAAACAGTCTTTTACCCTTTAATTTAATTAGAATTGTGGTTGTGTAAATCTTAATTGATTGTGTTTAGAATTATGTTCAAGATCTTTCCTATTGAACCTTGTATTACTTGTAGCAGTGCTAGCCCTGAGGGGGTGCAAGTGGTACCACCGTACAGGGCCCCAAATCAGAAGGGCCCCCGATTTTTCAAATTTACATGCATTTACGTATATATAGTAGCATGTGTAGAATATTACAAACTTGAGTCTTAGTGTAAGTGATTTTATTGCTTCTTTATAGCGGCCTAGGGAGTGGGTTCAAAACTCGCCTCCATCATTTTTTTAGTTTATTTTTATTAAATGCATAAGCTTCCACAAAATAATATAAAAATTCCACACAATAATATGAAAATTCGAACCTGACCCTCTAAATAGTTAAGGAAAAACAATAGGCCACTTTTCCACTTATTGATTTGTTAAATTTGTTTGTGCTATTAGACTTTATAGAAGCTTAATTGAAAATTGTTTGTACCATACTTAGGGCCTCCGTATTTAGACCTCGTATAAATACTCGGGGGACTCAAATGTAATTATGTAATAAATGTAGGGGCAAATATGTAATAAGTGAGGAGCCCTTATTCTATAAAAGGACTCCTCACTCTTCTCATTGGGAGAGGCCAATTCTTAGGCTTGAGATCCCCAAAGCCTATCACCCTCTCAAAGCCTCTCATATTCATTACAGAGGCTCTCTCTCTCACAATCCTCTCAGAAAAATACAATATTAGTGTGGACGTAGCCCAAACATTGGGGTGAACCACGACACATCTTGTGTTATTTACATTTCTTGTAGAGTCACGGTCGGATTTACGTTGTTCCAAGACCCCTCTGGTTTTGTGCATCAACATTTGGCGCTGTCTGTGGGAATTGACATAAAAAACCATGTCGGTTCTTTTTCATTTTTTTCACCTTCGCCGTGGATCTGCAAAATCTACAAAAAAACCCAAGAACCCAAAGCTTTCCCAGGAAACCGCACCCTCTCCTATCTCTCTCTCTACAAAATCCTCCAACAGTCTAAATTGCTGACAGAACTTTAACTTCAAGATAATTCCCATCAACCCAACAAACACTCCCACCACCTTTATCTCTCTTTTTGGAGAAAATTCACAGCTCAAATTGTCCATCAACCTTACTTGTCGCAAATAATGGCGATTCCCAGCGAGACAACCTCATCTGAACTCTCTCAGCTTCGCCGAGCTAGCCATGGCCAGTACTAAACTCGTGGTGGAAGTTCACGATGCAAGCGGCCTGATGCCCAAAGACGGCGACGGGTTTGCGAGTCCCTTCATTAAGGTTGACTTCCAGAGGCAGCATCAGTGGATTCAGACCAAGCCCAAAGACTTCAATCCTTGCTGGAATGAGAAGCTCGTCTTCAACGTCGACGACCCATCCCACCTCCACCAGAAAAGAACAAGAGAAAGTTCCTTATCAGAATAAGAGCTCAATGGAAACAATATGCTCCGAGATCTGACTCGCCGGACTATCCACGCAGTAGATCTAGAGACTCCGACGTCGATGGCGGGGAGCGACGCCATAGTCGGAATAGTTGACAAGTATGCAATCGAACCAGCTATACGCCAAGTGGGTTACCTAACTCACTGCAAAAGCAACCTTGAGAATCTACAGACTCAAGTGAACAACTTAAATGACGCTAGTGAGCAGCTACGGCTCGAGGTTGTTGAAGCCATAAGGCTTGGTTTCGAGGAGACAAAGTTGATGAAGATGAGGGTCTTGTGTTCTTATTAAGGAGCTCACGGTCGGATTTATGATGAAGATGAGACTTCATCGGGGACATAGATGTTCATTTGGCGAAAGACAATGCCGATAGAGAAGAAGAGGAAGACGAGGACAACAAAGTGCTCAGCTGTTAGCCAACCCACTCTAGCTACAAAATAGAGAGGATGAGCAGTTGCAAACCCACACCTGCCAATTTGAGAATAGCTTCCTGCAACAACCCACTTGGCTGAAGCTTCACCCACTCTTCAAGTTTTGCTCTAATTGATTCGCAGACCCGAGCTTCAGCTACCACTATACCTCTTCATTTTTTCAACTTTAATTGACCACGTGGGGGAAGGAAATATCAGAATTAGCATCACTGCAACCCTAATTGAACCTACGATCCAATAATGTCGGTTTGGATGGTGAAAAAGGTGCAAGTACCCCAAATGACGGCCAGCAAGATCAGCCAAAACTGTTCATAATGTTCATACTGATCAACATGCATCAGCATGCAATAATTTCCAACGCTGCCGGTTTCGAGGATACCAGCTCTCTCTCGTTCTCTTTCTCTCTAAACATCCACGTCCTTTCTCTCTTGTTCTTCTCTGTCTTGAGAGAGCAGCATGCATCAGCCAAAAGACAATCCCATGATCGAGATGGTGTCTGCCGAGTCGACCACCCGCAGTGAGAGATAACCTCAATAAGTTCTTCGCCAACGTGGAGTCCGCTAACTACATGCTCAACAAGCTCAAGGGCTTTAAGTCAACCTTGAAGTCTCTCACGAGCAGGGAAGATGATGATCAGCAAGCCACGGAAGGCATTCTGATGAATATCATCATGATCATCAGAGAGAGCAACTGCATGTGCATAGTCATGGCGCTGCAGTAGATAATATTAATGAGATGCATGGTGGGGTGGTGCAGTCCACAACCATGATGATGACGGGCCAACAAATCAGTTCATTCAAATTCAAATCTGGCAGTAGCTGCTACTCCCAGTCTCTCAAAAACCATCCAAGCCAACGAACACTACCGACAGAAAGCAAAAACAAGGAATAAATGGAGGAAAATAATAGAAAAAAGGAAAAGGAAAAGATGCTTTTACAAATGGTATCGTTTTGCTTTTTACAAATGAGAAGTGGATGAGCTGGCTGCTTTCCAAAGTGGAAAGGAACAGTGTTACCAAGTGGAAGCCAGATCTCTGAGTAGAGACAGAGACAGAGACAGAGACAGAGGTGCAGTGGAAAGTGAAAAAGAAAAAAAAAGGCTGCATGTGAGTATGTCTACATGTGAAAAGAAAAAACATGCATTTATCCCTCAGACAGCTCAACCACTCCCACAAAAGCAAAAGCAAAGCAGAAAGCAAAAGAAGATAAAAAGAAGCGCACGTAATTGCGGTGGTGATGGCATGCAGAGAAGGGAATTATGGGCGTGACCCATTGAGCAGAGGGTCGGATTTATTTTTGAATGATGTAATTTTTTTTTTTATCTTTCGGAGACATTTGTATAACCCCATCAAAGGGTAATAAAAATTAAAAAAAAAACGGCAAGCCCAAAATAATGGGTTGGAATGTTTTGTGGAGGGCGAAGACCCATATGCCCAAAAGATTCAGGCCCTATGACTCCAAATTTATTCAGCACCATGCCGCTATTATCACCAACCAGGTGATCAAAAGTACGCCCAGTACTCCAAAAATTATTCGACAGCCTGCCGCTATTATCACCCACTAGGTGATCAAAAGTACGTCTAGTACTCCAAAATTATACATGAGCATCACTCATGTCAATCATACATAAACATTCATGAGCATCGCTCATGTCAATCATACATAAACATTCATGACCATCATTCATGTCAACATTTATGAGCATCACTCATGTCAACATCCATGAGCATCACTCATGTCAACATCCATGAGCATCACTCATGTCAAATCAACATAAACATTCATGAGCATCACTCATGTCAATCAACTTCGAAAGCTTCATTTACAGAGCTCTAGGTTCGAGAGCTCCAACTTCAAAAACTTCATTTATAAAGCTCCAGCTTTAAAAGCTTCACCTACAAATCTTCAGTGCAGGGTATACAAATACCGCCTCCGAACAACTGTCACTTCGGCCCATACATGGATTCAATTTGAAGTCTCCAGCCAACAGACTCTATTGATCGAAGACTTGAGGGACTACATTATGTACCATATATTGGGCCTCAACTAGGCCTCATGAAAAATACTTGGGGGACTTAGCCCATTATTTATGTATTGAGGAGCGAGCCCTTATTCTATAAAAGAGACTCCCTCACTTTCATTAGAGAGCACCCATTATTTATGTATTGAGGAGCGATCCCTTATTCTATAAAAGGGACTCTCTCACTTTCATTAGAGAGCACCCATTATTCATGTACTGAGAAGCGATCCCTTATTTTATAAAAGGGACTCCCTCACCATCATTAGAGAGCATCGCCACCTGCTGAGCAACCGCCTCGCCGCAAGCATTATTCCTAACCCATCACTTATGTATTGAGGAACGATCCCTTATTCTATAAAAGGGACTTCCTCACCTTCATTAGAGAGCATCACCGCCAGCTGAGCAACCGCCTCGTCGTGAGCACCAACTCTAGCCCATCATTTTTGTAATGAGGAGCGAGCCCTTATTCTATAAAATGGACTCCCTCACCTTCATTAGAGAGCATCGCCGCCAGCTGAGCAACCGCCTCGCCGCGAACACCAACTCTAGCCCATAATTTTTGTAATGAGGAGCGAGCCCTTATTCTATAAAAGGGACTCTCTCACCTTCAACGCCACAAGCTGAGCCAACCAAGGCAATATAAGCCACAAGCAGAGCAGCCTCGCAACATGTGCTACTTCTAGTTGAGCATCATTTCAGATTGGGCACCGCCACATATCGAGTATCAGTTCTAGACGACATCTAGTTACTTCGGCCCGCACATGGATTGAATTTCAAGTCTCCAGCCAAAAAATCTCTTGACTGAAGACTTGGAGGATTACTGTTTGTACCATACTTAGGGCCTCCGGTCGAGTTGGTGTTTGATCAGGAGAAGAAGACCTAGTCCGAGTAGGGTTTTAAGTCGGCTTTAAGGGTATCCAATGCTATAAATAGATGAGGCTGTGCATCATTCAAGGCCTCTCCAATTCAACATACAACTGCCCTGCGCAAACTCTCTCAACAACTTTGAGATTTTTGTTTTCTCTTTTCGCTGACACATCTTCCGTTGGCATCAACAGCACTGTGAAAGCAACCGGTGATATCTTAAGTCGGTATAGATAGCTCTGTCATCGTAGAATCAGCCGGTCTCACGGTATCTTCCGTTGGCATCAACAGCACTGCGGTGAAGACGGTTGGTTGCCTATCTAAGTCTCAGTCGAGAAGGGTTTCCGAATCCTTATTAATTGGGGTCATCTCATTAGCCTTTTCGGCGAAGTGAGGTGTTACAGTTTATTGAACTCGACGCATTGCACGCCGAGTTATTTTATGATTGGATATTCCAAGTGGGATTTAGAGTTCGGCATTCAAACGGCCGAACCACGTTCACTATTAAGACTTATATTCGCTTTGAGTATTTGTGCCCTTGCACTTTGGTGTCGATTCGACGAGAGTTTACTCTGACGAATAACATCACTGTGACCGAATCCGACAACGGCAATTCGTGAACTTCGTAAGAATAGTAACCTTGTCTTCATGTTCGAGAGCCCAAGAGGCCGAGACGTGTTCCTTTCTCGGCCGCAATCACAAGACGCAGAAGTCAGCCGCGCACCCAACGCAACATCAACAAATTTACTCCTCGGCCGAGCTCGGCCGACGAGTTGGCACGCCCCACATTCACCGAATGACGTAGTTAGCTTATAGATTATTTGGCCTGCGCGCCACGTAGACTTGGTAGTTTTTAGGGTCAACAGATATATTCAAACCGAATTCAGTTTGCATATACATGAACGATCAAGAAACTCCAATGCAGAATTTCCTAAAGTTTTTATTAGTAAATGTAAGTGGTAACCATACACCACAAAATCCATGAAAAACAAGTCTAATACAAAGCTACAATAAGTAATCACTAGTCTAATATCAAATCAATTTTCATTTCAAATTTCTGAAAATAAAATAACTTATAACATCAATTATTACACCCCTAAACACCAATTCAAAATTAGAGGAAACAAACAAAGATTCGAAGAAAGTATTTGTGCGCACAGAGATTAATTGTATTACGCTATAGCTCAGAACCAAAATTTATTTAATTAAATATGTGTAAGTCAGTGATTTACTTTTGAATCAAGAAAGTATTTGTGCGCACATAGATTAATTGCCTTAAACAAGAAAGAGATAAAAAGAAGCTGTAGAGAGAGGTTGCCTAACTTTTAATAGTCATGTTATATAATTTTCTCCTACTTAACTAGTAGTTGATTAATTTTATGCAGAAAGTCGATGCTCCTGTGTAATGAGTCAACTTCATAATCGGGTTAATTAGTTTAATGAGATGGAAGTTGCGTGCTAGCCGTGTTCTGTGTTGCTAGCTGCCGGACTCCATTATACATATACAATATTTGTATGTATGTGTATGTATATTCTCCATGCTACGTGATCTTTTTGTAATATATTGCAACGACCCAAATGATTCACTCACTTTTCTCATTAGACTTTGGATTTGTTCCATGTTATCATAACTAGGTTTTGTGAAGAAATTCTTTATTGTGTCTAGAACATAAGTGGTACACCATGTGTCGTTATATTAGTACAAACATCTAGTCATTCTACAGAACGTTTAGTTATTTAAGTTGTTAATTTTTTAACATTCTCCACTACTTATATAGTGACATGTGGTGTACCATCCTGTGTTCTAGGCACATTGAAAAACTCTCGGTTTTGTGAAACTTACTTCTTATATGAATTTCCTATTTGAGACTTGCGTTTAGTCATTGTGCTGACTAGAGATGACTTTATTAACTACTTCTATATCATCCATAATGACTTGATGCACCATCTACTTGAGTATTTACACACTTGAGGGAGTTTTGCAATTCTAATTTAATTATTTGTGATGGGTAAATCCTAGTAGATTATGTTTAGGATTATGTGTTGAGAATGAATCTCACATTAATGGGAGGAAGGACCTCAAGTAGTTGGGCTACTTCCTATATTGCCAATTGGTTTTATGGTGAAACCTCAACTTCTTCATTGTACCAGAGCAGGTTGCCTGACGTATGAAGCCAAATAGCCACACATGCTCCACGTCACCACATTGTGTTGTCCATGTGTTAGGCTTAAAAATTCATCACACATGAGGGGGTTTGTTGAGAATGAATTCCACATTGATGAAAGGAGGGATCTTGTATGTGCTTATAAGTAATTGAGTTACTCTTCATATTGCCAATTGATTTTATAGTGGAACTTCAACTTTTTTTATTATGTTCAAGATCTTTCCTATTGGACCTTGTATTACTTGTAGGGCAAGTAAACCCACTATTTTATTATAAATAAAGACACAAAGTGGTGAAAAACATCATCATATGAATCCTCCAACTCTCTTTTCTCTCTTTCTCCCTATGTTGCACCTTCTCTCTTTTCCCTTACCAAAATAGGCTTACAACAAAAGATTCAATTTAGTTCGAGAAATATAATAATAATTTTGATATAGTCGATGATCATTTTGTCTTGAAAATCTTCTAGCATAACTCAATTGAAATAATTCTCCTTTTTAGCTGAAGTCAATAATTTTGCTAAAATGTCTCTTTGTTGATTTATCCTTCAAAGCACAAAATGTTAATCAAAGTAATCCTAATATTAAAAATATTTTGTAATGTTAAACAAACACTACTACAAAAGGGTGTTATAGTGTCAGTGGGTGGTGTCGCTTTAATATAATATAGTGGCGGATAAGAAAGTTGCTGTAACATCCCACATCGCCCAGGGGAGTGATCCTTAAATGTATATTCTCATCCTTACCTAGCACGAGGCCTTTTGGGAGCTCACTGGCTTTGGGTTCCGTAGGAACTCCGAAGTTAAGCGAGAAGGAGGCCATAGCACTCCCAGGATGGGTGACCCACTGGGAAGTTGCTCGTGAGTTCCCAAAAACAAAACCGTGAGGGAATGGTAAGCCCAAAGCGGACAATATCGTGCTACGGTGGTGGAACGGACCCGGGATGTGGTGGACCCAGGCCAGGATGTGACAAACGGTATCAGAGCCAATCCTTGGCCGGAAGTGTGCCGACGAGGACGTGGGGCCCCTAAGGGGGGTGGATTGTAACATCCCACATCGCCCAGGGGAATGATCCTTAAATGTATATTTCCATCCCTACCTAGCACGAGGCCTTTTGGGAGCTCACTGGCTTCGGATTCCGTAGAAACTCCAAAGTTAAGCGAGAAGGTGGCCAGAGCACTCCCATGATGGGTTACCCACTGGGAAGTTGCTCGTGAGTTCCCAAAAATAAAACCGTGAGGGAATGGTAAGCCCAAAGCGGACAATATCGTACTACGATGGTGGAGCGGGCCCGGGAAATGGTCCGGCCTGGGCCGGGATGTGACAGTTGCGACACTAACTGAACATGACGTCAAATTTACTGTCGCTTATAAGCGTCATAAAATATTTATGTCACTTTTAAACCGACGTAAACATACATTTTAATAATTTTTAAATACTAGTGTCGCTTTTAAGCGACATAAATTATATATATATATATATATTAAATTAAATTTTATGCCCCAAAAAACTATAATACTTATATATATATATATATATATATATATATATATATATATTAAATTAAATTTTAAAAATTGGTGACCATTGGATTGGCTTACATATACATACGATTCAATTTCTTAAGTGTTATACATACAAAATAAATAAATTTAAATATACTTAATAAATAAATATATATACACACACAATTGAACTTGATTGGATACGAATTCTACGAAACTAATTTCAACGGTTATAAACAAAAAATCACGATTTAAAGTTATTTTAACTCCGATTTTGATGATTTTTTATAGCTACACTCCTTGACCCTATATCAATACAATAAATGAATTTGATCTTCAATTTAAAATATTTACACTAGTGGATACCACAAATCTTATGTTATACTTAATGAAAGTATAAATAGACTCTAAGTGTTAGTGAATCTATCGTTTTGATGAGATACACATCCTACGAAACTAATTTCAACAATCTAACCGTCAAATTTGTTTGTATATGCTTCGATATCGCATACACCAAAAATCACAAAAAAC
This sequence comes from Malus sylvestris, assembly GCF_916048215.2. Classification (NCBI taxonomy): domain Eukaryota; kingdom Viridiplantae; phylum Streptophyta; class Magnoliopsida; order Rosales; family Rosaceae; genus Malus; species Malus sylvestris. The sequence goes on from NC_062269.1 coordinate 23,152,641, forward strand.
AAACATTCAGAGATCAAGTAACGAGACAAAACTTTTCGACGGTTATAAACAAAAAATCACAATTTAACTGTTATTTTAACTCTGATTTTGATGATTTTTTACAATTACACTCCTTGTCCTTATATGAATACAATGAATGAACTCGATCTTCAATTTAAAATATTTACACTAGTGGATACCACATATCTTATGATATACTTAATGAAAGTATAAAGAGACTCTAAGTGTTAGTGAATTTATCATTTTGATGAGATACGCATCCTACGAAACTAATTTCAATGATCCAACCGTCAAAGTTGTTTGTATATGCTTCGAGATTGCGTACGCCAAAAATCGTAGAAAACAAACATTCAGAGATCAAGTAACGGGACAAAACTTTTCGACGGTTATAAACGAAAAATCACGATTTAACGGTTATTTTAACTCCGATTTTGATGATTTTTTACAACTACACTCCTTGACCTTATATGAATACAATGAATGAGCTCGATCTTCAATTTAAAATATTTACACTAGTGGATACCACAAATCTTATGTTATACTTAATGAAAGTATAAAAAAACTCTGAAGTGTTAATGAATTTATCGTTTTGATGGGATACGCATTCTACGAAAGTAATTTCAACGATCCAACCGTCAAACGTGTTTGTATATGCTTCGAGATCGTATACGCCAAAAATCGCATAAAAGAAACATTCAGAGATCAAGTAACGTGACAAAACTTTTCGACGGTTATAAATGAAAAATCACAATTTAACTGTTATTTTAACTCTGATTTTGATGATTTTTTACAACTACACTCCTTGACCTTATATGAATACAATGAATGAACTCAATCTTCAATTTAAAATATTTACACTAGTGGATACCACATATCTTATGTTATACTTAATGAAAGTATAAATAGACTTTAAGTGTTAGTGAATCTATCGTTTTGATGGGATACGCATTCTACGAAACTAATTTCAACAATCCAACCGTCAAACTTGTTTGTATATGCTTCGAGATCGCATATGTCAAAAATCGTAAAAAACAAACATTTAGAGATCAAGTAACGGGACAAAACTTTTCGACGGTTATAAACAAAAAATTACGATTTAACTGTTATTTTAACTCCGATTTTGATGGTTGTTTACAACGACACTCCTTGACCTTATATGAATACAATGAATGAACTGGATCTTCAATTTAAGAAACATGAAAATGGGTTTCTTTTTTGGATGGGAGATGGATTTGGATTTGGATTTTTTTAGTGCCTTTTATTTGATGGTAAGAATGTTGCTGCTTTGATTGCACCCTCTATCTCAACGCTCACGCAATTTTTGTTTCTTCTTTTTCTTTTCTGATCAAAAGATTGAGGTTGCAGCTATTCAAATACAACGCAAGGAGAAAAATGTAGGACAAATTGAGATTGAACGCAGCAGACTTCATGGTTTTAAAATCCAATGAAATCTTTGGGGGAAGGGTGGGATTGTTAATTTTGGGTTAACGGAGAGTTCACATAAATGTTAATTTTGGGCTTAAATCCTAACGGAGTTCACCACGAGGGTTTAAATCCGAATTTTTTCACCACGGAGGCTATCTTCCGATTACTCTCTCACCACAGGGACCATTAATCCAATTTAGCCAATCATTTTCTTTGACTGGTTCAACTTGTTGTTACTCCCAACTTGATGGTCTCGACATTGGGCATACAACAGGCGGATCCCACACTTTATTACCTTTAATTCGTATTTGACTACGAGGAGAGGATCGAGGTCCATAACGTTGAACTCAAAACAGGCTCAGTTACAAGTATGTAAAATGCAGAGGAGCAATATAAATTTGCTCCATCTCCAAGTGGAAACGCACTACACCCATGGTACAAAATATCAATATTATCGGCGATATTCGTTTTTTTTAGAGTGATATTTTCACACTTATCCATTTAATTATCATCAATGTATCGCGATATTATTGATAATATCGCGATATTATTGATATTATCAATAATATCGCGATATATTAAATCTATTTCTCGCCTCTCTCTCTTCTCTGCATCACCAGAACCCCTTCCCATCTCCCCCATTCCCCTTCCCCACCCACGCCAACATCTCCCTCTCTCTCAGCTTACTCCCTCTTTCTCCCCCTCTCTCTCGCACAGACTCTCCCTCTCACCCCGATCTACACTCACGCACCCATTTACACACCCACACCCATGGACGACGGTACCAAAATCATCACTTGCGTCAACCCTCTCTCCCTTCGTCTCCGTGAAGCTCCAGGGCACCTAGAGGACACCCAACCCAGGTCCGGCGAGCCATGGGTGTGCGAGCCCAAGTTCCGGGTGGACCGTACCCGTCTAGGCGATTGCAAATCCAAACGCGCAGCAACTCTGAATCTACAACTTCCGATCTTGGCGAGCTTCTGCAGCTTTGCCGTCTGTGAACAAAAGAAGGAAGAGAGAGTACGCGCACAGAGAGAGAGAGAGAGAGAGAGAGAGAGAGAGAGAGAGAGAGAGGGAGATAGGGTATTTGACATTTCAGTGTGGCGGTGCGACTGTGCGAGCTGCATTTTTTGTTTCACTTTGTGGTTCTGATTCTTCTAAAAGAGATAAGGAAGATGAGAACCGAACAGATTTAATGGGAAATTGGGAAGGTGTTTTACTTTATTTGGGATGTGAGAGGTGGAGTGCACACTCACCTTGGGTAATGTGAGAGGTGGAGTGCACATTCAATGAATTTTAATTTCATAACAACCCACTACGTGGGCTTTTCTCTTTCAAAAGTTTATATATATATATTAATGTCTTATTTAAATGCCATATGAGTTATTTAATCTATACTCAATCTAATGCAATGATCATAAATAAGAATAATTTAGTTTATCATCCAAGAATACTTCTCATTATGATTATATGCTTACCATTTTCTAAATATTGAACTTGTTGGATAGATGTACTTTGTGTATTAGTTTTGTATTTTATAATTCTTTTATTATCTATACAAGTATATTTTTTTAGTGTAAATAAGCATTTATTTAGAAGATATATAATAAATTTATATAAATCCGCCTAGCCGCCTAGGCGCTAGGCCTTTACCCGCCGCCCGCCGCCCGCCGCCCGACTAGCGCCTAACGTTTTTTAGAACCTTGGTTTGTGATTACATATTCAGCCTGTAATATTTATATGGTCGTTAAGATGTCTGCAAGGCTTGCAAACTAATATTTATTATTTAGGATAAATTTCTATATTTAAAAAAAACACCAAGGGGATTCGAACCCCTCCCATTTTACTAAGTCACTCATAGGAACTCTATGTGGTACTAAGTCATCCATTTTACCATGAAGATAGTGAAAATTTTGAACCTCATAGGAACTTTATGTGATACTAAGTCACTCATGTATCTTACCATGCAATGTATAAAGTGTAAAATATTGTATAAATGATTATGATGTGTTTAAATTTCTTTCATTAATTACTACATATTTTCTACACTCACAACGTTTGCCAGCTCGCTATATAATCAACTTAAATCAGTTAAATCCATCATGCAATGCATTTCCTTCCAAATTTTTGTGATAAACTAATAGATAATTGACTAAATAAACATCCTGCAAAGTTTCAATAAAAAATTCCAAGTTTTTCTTACAATTTCCATGGTTTTTATTCAATTTTTATCGATATCGATAATATCCCGATATTTCCATCGATATTTCCGTGTTTTTAGATTACCGATATTTCCGATATCATCGATATTTTATACCTTGACTACACCACACAAATATGTATTATTTTTTTGGGCACACACATGTGATATGATCTGGTAGAAGAAGTCAATTCCCCTTTCTTATTAAAAAATAGGATTAATTTTAGTTTATTACTTTAAAATTTCTTAGTTTTCAATATTTGGTACATTAAGTGTTTTTCCTTTTAGAATAATACATAAAGTCATAATTTTGGGATACTATCATACATCCGTTAAAATTACTGTTAAATTTACTGTTAACTGATGACATGGCATCTACGTAAATAATAATTAAGCGCCACATGGATATTAAAAAAAAAAATTTAAAACTAAAACAATAAAAATAAAAAAATAAAAAATTTGGGCGTCTTCTCCCTCATCCCTTCTGACCACCCTACCTTTTCTCCTCTGCACCCACCCTTCCCTTTCCTTTGGTTCCACCCACTCCATTTCTCTCTCTCTCTCTCTCTCCCCTCCTCTAACATTAAACTGTAGCAACTAGAAAATGCTTTAATTTCCATAACCTCTAACATTAAACTGCTAGGAACCTCTCTCTCTCTCTCTCTCTTCTTCTAACCCACTAGGCACTCAAAGTAGAGGCAACAAGGAACCAGCTCATGGTTGTCTTCTAAAAGGCTTCAATCTTTCCGACTCCAAGAAGCTCAAAAACTCACTGAATTTTCAAACCCCAACAGAAAACCAAGTCATGGGTTACTGTGAATCCAAAGTTTCAGATAACCAACAACCAGAGAAAATCCAAACCCAGCATCTAGCTCACAACAGCCAGACCACGAATCCCACCTCCGAATCCGACCCGGAAACCGGCGGAGCCCCACCCTTCTCCAAATTCTCCTTCGCCGACCTCAAAACCGCCACCAACAACTTCAGCTCTGACTACATAGTTTAGGAGAGCAGTGAGAAGGCCCTTAATCTTGTTTACAAGGGCCGGTTGCAGAACTGCCGTTGGATCGCCGTCAAGAAGTTCACCAAGATGGCGTGGCCTGATCCTAAGCAGTTTGCGGTGAGCTTGGCTTTTGTGCTGTTGCTTCATTTGGGTTTTTGGTATTTTTTGGTGGGCTTTCAATCGTTTTGCGAATTGGGTCTATGAATGATTTGTGGGTTTTATTTTTGCAGGAGGAAGCTTGGGGTGTGGAGAAGCTACGGCATCGGCAGCTTGCGAATTTGATACGCCCAAAATTTTTTTGGGTAAGTTTTATTTTGGGTAAAAGACTGTTTACTACCTTATGTTTCGTGGTTTTCAACATTTAGTATATCAAGTTTTTTTTGTCTCAGATTCAAACCTAAAGTGTAAATTTTGGGACAGTCTCATACATCCTTTAGTCAAACTGTTAAATCTGCCATTAATTGTGACGTGGCGCTCATGTGGACAATAACTGGGCGCCACGTATCATCCGCGTTTTTTTTTTCTTTCTTCTTCTTCTTCTTCATCTTCTTCCTTCTTCTTCTTCTTCTTCTTCCTCCTCCGACTGCAATTTCTTTTTCCCCCTTCTCCTTCTTCCTTCTTCTTCCTTCTCCTTCTCCTTCTTCTTCTTGTTCCTCCGAATCTAGGGAAGTTTTTTTTTTTTTTTTCTTCTTCCTCCTTCCTCCTTCTTCCTTCTCCTTCCTTCTCCTTCTTCTTCTTCTGAATCTGGGTTGCAGATTCGTTTTTTTTTTCTTTTTTCTTTTTTCTTCTTCTTCCTCCTTCTTCTTCCTCCGACTTGTCTTTGTATATCTAAATACAAACACAAAAAAGTGCATATTCACATTTTTAGAGGTTTAATAACAAATCTCATAAATTACAAATATTATTTTATTTAAACTTTTTCTCCGGCAAATATTCAAACTTTTAAATTAAACAAATATTTATCAAACTTATTAAATTAAGCAAGTATTCAAACTTCCATGACTATTTTAAGAATATAGAACCACATTCATTACTAACTATACATGAACGTTCACACATAATTAAAAGATTTTATTGCTACCCGTGAAATTCACCAGTATTTTTATAACTTATGAATACGCAATTGAACCAATCAACCGTATCCATAAAATTGAGCACATAACTTCTGCTCAAAATCATTTTTTTTTAATTTTTTTGACAAACAACAATACTTGGTATTTCATTAATCAACCGAGAACAATACATAGGTGCTAATTGGGTACAATCCTCTAGTGACCAAGCAAATGATCTAGAGATTAATTTACGCAAATGAGACAACAATAGTAAACCCCTAAGCAGCTATCACATGTACGAGAACTTCCCACAACACCTATACAAGCCTGTTACAGAAACAATACATAACAAATTTGTATAGATGATTGCAAACAGTTGCCGCCAAATAGCGTGGCCGCATAAAATCATCGCAGGAGCAAGACCACGTAACGTCATCATTGGAAGACGAGACCACATAATCCAACGCTGAAGGCGAAAACCGAATACAGCCGTCGTTGCGGCGCAAAACGGACACCATCCAATGGAAGGATAGGACCCTCAGGTAAGGAGCACAGCAGTGCCATCGCACAAGACAGGTGCGGCTACCACATCCACAAATCCAGCGGAGCAGCAACAATAAACTGCAGGCGACAGAGGTTCCAGAAGCGACCACCGACAAGAAGTCCAAACAGAGCCACCGTCGGATTTGCACACCCAAACCAAAGAAGCACCACCAAAGAGGCATTGCGCTCTAATCCGAGCTTGGATTTCAACAAGTCCACAACACCAAATCAGAGTGACGAAACGTGACTCCACACCAGCAGCTGCAATTCCAAGCCCAGATCACGCACCATATCCCGAGGCAGGGAAGAGGCCTTGAGCAAGGCATAACCCGGATATGGGGGAGGCGTGAAGCTAAGTCAAAACGGTGGGAGAGAAGACCCATCCGCATCCGCATCCGCAGACCCACCGCAACACCCAGAGTACAGACGCCATAACAAAGAAAATCTTGAGATGGCAAGATCAGGATTTGAAGGTTGGGGGAAAGACACGGGAGGGGAGAGGAAGGTGGTTGGGGAAGATGGCTTAAAGAAACAGAGGACATTTCGAAATTAGTTTCTCGGCATCTTGAGCATACAACAGGCAGATTCCACACGTTTTGAAATTAGTTTTGTGACTTCTGTCACGATGGTCTAGGAAGTGGAAGTCAAAAGAGGCCTTGGTGACGAGTTTGTAAAAAGAATTGGAGCATCTGAAATTCTCTATCTCTTCAATTGCAAAAGCACCATACCAGACAAACACGTGACTGGACCTAGAAATGTCGTACCCTCTTTCGTTAAACGGAACATAGTAAGGGTAACTGATTTCACGGCTTTCACCATTATCAGTTCTAAAATTGCACTTGCACCCAAACTTCACATTTGCAACACCAAAATTTTGATCGACAACAAGAGATAGAGCGAAACCCAAGAAATTCGTACCACACCAATCTGGAGGAAGCTTGATGGTTAACGAAGATCCCTCACTTTGATGGCTGAACCAATTTGGAAGTTCATTTCCCTCGTACACAATGCTAACTGAAGTCCCACTAGAGATACCCTGAGATCGTGATGCACATCAAAATCATTAAACTCGTGAATAAAATGGCAGAAGTGAAATAGACAGTGTGTGCGCGTGTGAGAGAGAAAGAGAGACCTTATAACGTTCTACTTCCTTGAAGTTGGATGGCGCAGTTGCAACTTGCATAATTCTTAGGTGTGCGTCACTGACTATGTTGCTCAGTGCCTTATCATCCAGTTTCGGGCATTTAGCAAAATGATAACTCCCTCGAAACAAATCATATTTATCCCAGGCTTGTGTGAGTGAAGTCCTTGATCTTGAAACTGTCTGCAGTGACTCGCAGCCATTTGCTTCAAGATACCGCAGCACTGGGAGCTCTGGTAAAGATCGAAGGCTCGTGCAATTGTTAAAGCGCAGGTGAGACAACTGAGAAGCTTGTATGACGCTTGAAGGTAGGCTCTCAATATTGGTTCCTCCCAGATCTAAATCTCGTAACCAGGGTAAGAACACGAGGTGGTTGGGAATTTCACAGAAACATAGCCTTATTACTTCCAAAGAGCACAAACTGAGTGAGAGATTTAAATTTTTGAGACTCAAGCAACCAATAAGGCTCAACGTTTTAAGATGTTTTAAACTGTTGATGCTGTCTGGGACAAGCTGAAGGTTTTCGCACCGGTCAAGAATTAAACTTTGAAGCCCAATTAGCATTCCTATCGATGAATGTAGCTCTTCAACCTCTGTTCCTTTTAAACTAAGAAATTTCAGATGTTCCATAGGCTCCAAAATTTCAGGGAAGTATTTAAATTCAAGGCAATCAGTGAGATCAAGTCTCTCAAGAGATTTTAACTTACAAATGCTCTCTGGTAGACTCACCAGCCTACTGCAATAACTCAGTTTGAGTGTAGTGAGACCAAGGAGACACTGAATTGACGATGCGGGCAATTCCTCTATTGCGGTGAAAGATAAATCTAAGAATTCAATGTTGTCGGGCATCTGAGGAAAGAATTTCAGATTTTCACAGTGTCCCAGATGAAGATAAGTAAGCTTGTCAAAACCTTTGAAATATGAAGGAATCCGTTCCAATCTTATGCAACCAGAAAGATTTATATGCTCAATTTTTGAACTCCGAGAGAGATCTGGAACTTCAGCCAGATGTGTGCAATAGCTAAGATCGATCACTTTCAAGTTTCCAAGATTCTGTAACAAATTAAAAGGAAATTTATAAACTTGGCCGAAATAAATTTCCACATCCACCACATTTCATACAAGTTTAACTCAAGTAAAGCATGTGTACCTGGTTCTTATTCCAAAGTGGCGCCTCAAGTCTGCTATAGGGCATTCGAAGCTCAACAAGATTGTTTGGAGAAAATTTTGATGGAAGAGATTTCAAAGGGTATCGGTCCCAGTAAAGATACCAGAGAGCATTGGGCAGAGACTCAAGACCTTGAGAAAGGTCAATCTTGTAGTACACCTCGCCAAAGATAGCATCATGAAAACCTATAAATTTGGGAAAATCCTCAGAACCATAGATCTTGAGAATTCTTAGACTACGCATCTCTTGGAAGGATGATCCCGAAAGTTGTAGCCTTGTAAGACTAGACGTGTCAACGTATATGCATTTAACCTTTGCAGTTCCCTGAAAATCAAGAGCAAAGTATAAAATGATACATAATATATACAACAAAGTTTACTCAAAACTACTTTACATCTGACCGGCTTATCAAATATGAGTTTCCTGTGTTTTTTCACAGACAAGTCATGTTCTTTATTTTTGGTTCAAGAAAGTTTTAGGATCTTACTGTATTATTCTCCAGAACCTGACAGACATCCTCTGGAGCCCACAACCTATTACGTTTTCCGGGCTCATCTGTACATTGTTCGCCAACAATTTTCTGACCCATTTCCTGAAGCAAATCATGCATCTCCAAGCAATTCGTCATTGAAATTGATAGTAGAGACTTATCAATGAGAACTTGAATTCCGTTCGCAAAGAAACCTCGAAGCTGTATCATTCTCTTTGCAGAATCAACATCCATCCCTTTAAGAAAGCATGCGATATCAAGGAAGCATTCCTTCTCATTTTCTTCTAATCCATTATAACTAAGTCTCAACACATTCTGTACTTTTTCGCTAGGAAACTTCTTCAATTTTCTCAACTCTTCATCCCAGTCTTCTTCTGTTTTGCAGTGAAGGAACAAAGCACCCAAAGTTTTAAGAGCCAATGGAACGCCTTTAATATAATCTATCACCTTTCTTGAAAACTCTGTATATTCTGTCGTAGGAGACTTATTCTTGAAAGCATGCATTTGAAAGAGCTGAAGGGCTTCGTCATGTTTCAATCCCTTGACCTCATAAATTTTGTCCTCACCAACCATTTCATTCAGTAGGCTCCTATCTCTAGTTGTTACAATGATTCTGCTTTTGGGACCAAACCGAACATCATCTCCAACTAGAAGTTCTAATTGTTCTGAATCATTCACATCATCAAGAACAATGAGGACCCTTGTACGGCTGAGCCTTTCGCGGACAAGCTTAGATCCTATAGATGGAGTGCCAATAGTCAGATCTTTCTCGTTTAATATCTCACGAAGAAGTATATTCTGCAAGTTCTTTGGCCCTTGTTTTCTTGACTCCTCCCTAACATTTGCGAGAAAACAAGAAGCTTCGAATTTAGAAGTGAGTCGGTTAAATACAGCACCAGCAAGGGTAGTCTTGCCAATACCGCCCATTCCCCATATACCTACAGTGCAAATATCAGGTGAATCAATGCATAACAACGACTCAATTTCCTCGATTTTGGTTTCAATTCCAACGAGGCCCTTAGAATCACTTGACTGTTTGCAATTCAATTTGGTCAATATAACTTGGACAACTTTCTCAACGAAATCGGCCTCTGTCCTGAAAAATATGATTTTGAAGGTCAAAAAATAGATACTAATTAAATATGTCTTAATGAGGTGCAAAGAGGTTCAAAAATTATGCAAGAGGTGCAAAGCTAGTTACCCGGCTTTGTTTGAATTATCAAAACCAGATAGGTTGGCAGCTTTCTCCAAAGCATCCCTCCACTCAAGCACCTTGTCCATACAGTCCTTGAAACGTTCTTCAAGTTGACCAAATGCAACTGCATAACTCCCCTGCTGTTTTCTTACATCTGCTGGACTGATGTCGTAAAAAATGGGTATAACAAACTGTCCATCCCCTTCCCTGCATCCTAGTATATGCAAGAGTTCATCCAAACACCAGGTGGAAGAAGCATAGTTTTTTGAGAAAATGATCACCGAAAGCTTTGACTTCCCAATAGCTTCTACAAGGGCAGGTCCGATTTCATCCCCTCTCTCCAGTTTGTAATCTATGTAGATGTCAAGTTTCTTTCGAAGTAAAGCAGCATGAAGGTGGCTGGTGAAGGTGTCGCGGGTGTCCTCACCTCTGAAACTAAGGAACACATCATGCTTTCTTCGAGGTGAGATAGCACCAGCAGCAGCAGAAGATGAAGACGCCATATTAATTACCTGCAAACCAAACTGTATCTCTCATAACCTGCAAACACACCCATATATAGATACATACACACACACACACACACACACAGAGACACAGACACAGATATGCGCATATCGGCGGGGGGAGCCAGGAAAGTATAGCAAAGGGGTACCTCATGTGGACAAGATGATAATATATGTGTTTTAAGATATACTGGTTACAAATCCATATACAAATAATACAGCACAAAAAAGAGAGGGAGAGAGAACTGAAGGAGTTCAAGCTTCCGTTCTCCATTAAAAGGGTCATGAAAATTCAATCCACGCCTTCTAGTCAGAGGTAACCACACATCCACTTTCTGCTTACGATATACACAAACCAAATTCAGTTTGCATATACATAACAGATCAAGAAACTCCTCCAATATGCAGAATTTCCAAAAGCTTTTATTGGTAATAGTAAGTGGTAACCATACACCACAAAATCCATGAAAAACAATTCTAATACAAAGCAACAAGTTCAAATTCATGAGGGTTTAATTACTAAACAACTTACCGATGGTATGTATCTTCCGGATTCGTTTAGATAACAAAAAAATTATTCTGGTTTTTGTTTCGTAAAGGATTTCATGTAGTTTTATACGTATACTACCAGGAAATAGACTAAAAATTGAGGTAAGTCCTTATGATTCAACCAAAGGGCGTATAATTTAGAGACTCCAAAGAAAAGACTTGAATGATTAGGCGGTGTTTTCAATTTCAACATTCTTTCGTGAGGATACAATTTGAAATTTAAAATTTCAAAGTAATCGCTAGTCTAATACTCAAATCAAATTTCATTTCAAATTTCTGAAAATAAAATAACTTATAACATCAATTATTATACCCTAAACTCCAATTCAAAAACAGAGAAAACAAACAAGGATTCGAAGAAATGCACTAAATTACATTTAAATTTCAATTCGAAATTTATCTAGTTATAGATATGCAAGTCAGTGGTTTACCTTTGAATCAAGAAAGTATTTGCACGCACAGAGATTAATTGCCTTTTGATGATCATGTGCTACTTAATTAGTAGTTGATTCATTTTATGCACAAAGTCGATGCTCCTGTGTAACGAAAGTCAACTTTCTAATCAGTTTAATTAGTTTAATGAGATGGAAGTTGTGTGCTAGCTGTCTTCTGTGTCGCTACATGCCGGTCTCCATTATACATTATCCATGCTACATAAACTTTTCTATATTATATTGCAATTTGCAACGATCCAAATAATTAGGCCATTTTTAACCGCTTGTTTTAGCCTTGTGGTTTTTCAAAAAATTAATATTTTAATAAACAGTGCATGATCATATTCATTATCATCTCCAACCGAGGGTCAAAGGGTCATATATAACTCATTTTAGCCCTGTCACAAAAAACCGTCTCCAACCGAGGGCCAAAGGGCTATAGTTTGGAATGTGAAGAATTGAAAAAAAATGAGGAAAGATAATATGGAATAGTCTTTAGATTTCATGGGGTCCACGAGACCTCTGGCCTAACACTCGGTTGGAGATGATTTTCGAACGTTTTTCGGCCCTCTGGCCCTCTGGACCCTTCGATTGGAGATGGCCTTAACTCCTTTTTGTCATTAAAAATTGTGGGTTATATCCCATGCATGTGTCGACTAGACTAGACGATTTCATTAATTGTTTCTTTATTATTCATAAGGACTTGATGCAACATCTACTTGAGTATTTATATACTCAAGGGAAAAGTTGTAGTTTTAATTTAATTAGGATTGTGGTTGTGTAAATCTTAATAGATTGTGTTTAGAATTATGTTCAAGATCTTTCCTATTGAACCTTGTATTACTTGTAGCAGTGCCGGTCCTGAGGGGTGCAAGTGGTGCCACCGTACAAGGCCCCCAAATCAGAAGGTCCCCCGATTTTTCAAATTTACATGCATTTACGTATATATAGTAGCATGTGTAGAATATTACAAACTTGAGTCTTAGTGTAAGTGGTTTTATTGCTTCTTTATAGCGGCCTAGGGAATGGGTTCAAAACTCGCCTCCATTGTTTTTTTAGTTTATTTTTATTAAATGCATAAGTTTCCACAAAATAATATAAAAATTCCACACAATAATATGAAAATTCGAACCCTGACCCTCTAAATAGTTAAGGAAAAACAATAGGCCACTTTTCCACTTATTGATTTGTTAAATTTGTTTGTGCTATTAGAATTGGTAGAAACTCAATTGAAAACTGTTTGTACCATACTTAAGGCCTCCATATTTAGACCTCGTATAAATACTCGAGAGACTCAAATGTAATTATGTAATAAATGTAAGGGCAGATATGTAATAAGTGAAGAGCCCTTATTCTATAAAAGAAATCCTCACTCACCTCATTGGGAGAGGCCAATTTTTAGGCCTGAGATCTCCAAAGCCTTTCAGCCTCTCAAAGCCTCTCATATTCATTACAGAGGCTCTCTCCTTCACAATTCTCTCAGAGAAATACAATATCAGTGTGGACATAACCCAAACATTGGGGTGAACCACGATACATCTTGTGTTATTTACATTTCTTGCAGAGTCACTGTCGAATTTACGTTGTTCCAAGACCCCTCCAGTTTTGTGCATCAACATTTGGCACCGTCTGTGGGAATCGACACAAAAAACTATGTCGGTTCTTTTTCATTTTTTCACCTCCGCTGTGGATCTGCAAAATCTGCAAAAAAACCCAAGAACCCAAAGCTTTCCTAGGAAACCGCACCTTCTTCTCTCTCTCTCTCTCTGCAAAATCCTCCAACAGTCTAAATTGCTGACAGAACTTTAACTTCAAGATAATTCCATCAACCCAACAAACACTCCCACCACCTTTATCTCTCTCTGGAGAAAATTCACAGCTCAAATTGTCCATCAACCTTACTTGCTGCAAATAATGACGGTTCCCAGCTAGACAACCTCCTCTGAGCTCTCTCAGCTTCGCTGAGCTAGCCATGGCAGTACTAAACTTGTGGTTGAAGTTCACGACGCAAGCGGCCTGATGCCCAAAGACGGCGACTGGTTTACGAGTCCCTTCATTGAGGTCGACTTTGAGGGGCAGCGGCAGCGGATTCAGACCAAGCCTAAAGACTTCAATCCTTGCTGGAACGAGAAACTCGTCTTCAACGTCGATGACCCATCCCACCTCTACCAGAAAAAAACACGAGAAAGTTCCAGATCAGAATAAGAGCTCCGTGGAAACAATCTGCTCTGAGATATGACTCGCAGGATTGTCCACGTCGCAGATCTAGAGACTACGATGTCGACGGCAGGGAGCGACTCCATCGTTGGAATAGTTGACAAGTATGCAGTCAAACCAGCTATACGCCAAGTGGGTTACCTAACTCACTGCAAAAGCAACCTTGAGAATCTACAGACTCAAGTGAACAACTTAAATGACGTTAGAGAGCGGCTACGGCTCGAGGTTGTTGAAGCCATAGGGCCTGGTTTCGAGGAGACAAAATTGATGAAGATGAGGGTCTTGTGTTCTTATTGAGAAGCTCACAGTCGGATTTATGATGAAGATGAGGCTTCATCGAGGATTGAGACGTGCATTTGGCGAAAGACAAGGCCAATAGAGAAGATGAGGAAGACGAGGACAGTAGAGTGCTCAGCTGCTAGCCAACCCACTCCAGCTACAAAACAGAGAGGATGAGCAGCTGCAGACCTATGCCTGCCAATTTGAGAATAGCTTCCTGCAGCAACCCACTTAGCTGAAGCTTCACCCACTCCTCAAGTTTTGCTTTAATTGATTCGTATACCCGAGCTTCAGCTACCACTACACCTTTCCATTTTTTTCAACTCTAATTGACCACGTGGGGGAAGAAAATCTCAGAATTAGCATCGCTGCAACCCCAATTGAACCTACGATCCAATGATGCCGGTTTGAATGGTGAAAAAGGTGCAAATACCCCAAATGATGGCCAGCAAGATCAGCATGCATCAGCCAAAACTGTTTATACTGATTAGCATGCAATAATTTCCAACACTGCCGATTTCGAGGAGACCAGCTCTCTCTCGCTCTCTCTCTCTCCCCCTCTCTAAAAATCCACGTCATCTCTCTCTTGTTCTTCTCTGTCTTGAGCGAGTAGCATGCATCAGCCAAACGACGATCACATGATCGAGATAGTGTCTGCCGAGTCGACCACTTGCAGTGAAAGATAGCCTCAACAAGTTCTTCGCCAACGTAGAGTCCGCTAACTACATGCTTAACAAGCTCAAGGGCTCCAAGTTAACCTTGAAGTCTCTCACGAGCAGGGAAGATGATGCTCAGCAGGCCAAGGAAGACACTCTGATGAATATCATCATTATCATCAAAGAGCATGTGCATGATCACGGCACTGCAGCAGATAATATTAATGGGATGTATGGTGGGGTGGTGCAGTCCACAACCATGATGATGACGGGCCAACAAGTCAGTTCATTCAAATTCAAATCTGGCAGCAGCTGCTACTCCCAGTCTCTCAAAAACCATCCAAGCCAACGAACACTACCAATAGAAGGCAAAAGTAAGGAATAAAGGGAGGAAAAGAATAGAAAAAAGGAAAAGGAAAAGATGCTTTTACAAATGGTATCGTTTTTCTTTTTACAAATAAGAAGTGGATAAGCTGGCTGCTTTCCAAAGTGGAAAGGAATAGCGTCACCAAATGGAAGCCAGATCTCTGCGTAGAGACAGAGACAGAGGCGCAGTGGAAAGTGAAAAAGAAAAAAAAAGCTACATGTGATTATGTCTACAGGTGAAAAGAAAAAACATGCATCTGTCCCTTAAGCAGCTCAACCACTCCCGCAAAAGCAAAAGCAAAGCAAAAAGCAAAAGAAGATAAAAAGAAGCAGACATAATTGCGGTGGTGATGGCATGTAGAGAAGGGAATTATGGGCGTGACCCATTGAGCAGAGGGTCGGATTTATTTTTGAATGATGTAATTTATTTTTCTTATCTTTCGGAGACATCTATATAACTCAATCAAAGGGTAATAAAAAAAAAAGGCAAGCCCAAAATAATGGGCTGGAATGTTATGTGGAGGGCAAAGGCCCATATGCCCAAAAGAGCCAGGCTATATGGCTCTAAATTTATTTGGCACCCTGCCACTATTATCACCAACCAGGTGATCAAAAGTACGCCCAGTACTCCAAAATTAATCGGCACCCTGCCACTATTATTACCAACCAGGTGATCAAAAGTACGTCCAGTACTCCAAAAATTATTCGGCAGCCTGCCGCTATTATCACCCACTAGATGATCAAAAGTACGTCTAGTACTCCAAAATTATATATGAGCATCACTCATGTCAATTATACATAAACATTCATAAGCATCACTCATGTCAATCATACATAAACATTCATGAGCATCACTCATGTCAATTATATATAAATATTCATGACCATCATTCATGTCAACATTCATGAGCATCACTCATGTCAAATCAACATAAACATTCATGAGAGCTTCGAAAGCTTCATTTACAGAGCTCCAGCTTCGAGAGCTCCAACTTCAAAAGCTCTAGCTTCAAAAGCTTCACTTGCAAAGCTTCACCTACAAAGCTTCAATGCAGGGTATACAAATACCGCCTCCGAACAACCGCCACTTAGGCCCATACATGGATTCAATTTGAAGTATCCAGCCAACAGACTCTATTAACCGAAGACTTGGGGGATTACATTATGTACAATTTATTGGGCCTCATGAAAAATACTTGGGGGACTTAGCCCATTATTTATGTATTGAGGAGCGAGCCCTTATTCTATAAAAGGGACACCCTCACTTTCATTAGAGAGCACCCATTATTTATGTATTGAGGAACGAGCTCTTATTCTATAAAAGAGACTCCTCACTTTCATTGGAGAGCACCCATTATTCATGTACTGAGGAGCGATCCCTTATTTTATAAAAGGGACTCCCTCACCATCATTAGATAGCATCGCCGCCTATTGAGCAACCGCCTCGCCGCGAGCATCACTCCTAACCCATCACTTATGAATTGAGGAGCGAGCCCTTATTCTATAAAAGGGATTCCCTCACCTTTATTAGAGAGCATTGCCGCCAACTGAGCAACCTACTCGCCGCGAGTACCAATTCTAGCCCATCATTTTTGTAATAAGGAGCAAGCTCTTATTCTATAAAAGGGACTCACTCACCTTCAACGTCACAAGCTGAGCCAACCAAGGCAACATAAGCCACAAGCAGAGCAGCCTCGCAATATGTGCTACTTCTAGTTGAGCATCATTTCAAATTGGGTATCGCCGCATATCGAGTATCAGTTCTAGACAACATCTAGTTCCTTCGACCCACACATGGACTGAATTTCAAGTCTCCAGCCAAATGACTATTTTGACTGAAGACTTGGGGGACTACTGTTTGTACCATACTTAGGGTCTTCGTATTTAGACCTCGTATAAATACTCGGAGACTCAAATGTAATTATGTAATAAATGTAGGGGCAAATATGTAATAAGTGATGAGCCCTTATTCTATAAAAAGACTCATCACTCTCCTTATTGGGAGAGGCCAATTCTTAGGCCTAAGATCCCCAAAGCCTTTCACCCTCTCAAAGCATCTCATATTCATTACAGAGGCTCTCTCCCTCACAATCCTCTCAGAGAAATACAATATCAGTGTGGACGTAGCCCAAACATTGGGGTGAACCACGATATATCTTGTGTTATTTAGATTTCTTGCAGAGTCACGGTTGGATTTACGTTGTTCCAAGACCCCTCTGGTTTTGTGCATCAACAAAAACTAAAATTATTTTTTTTGAACAAAAAAATAAAATTTTTAGTACTTTTTAGGGCCTCCAATTCACTTTCGCACAAAACTTCTGAAATCTCAGGGCCGGCCCTGACTTGTAGGCAGGTAAGCCTCTGTATGTGTTTAATATGTACTGGTTACAAATCCATATACAGATAATACGGCACAAAAATGAAAGGAAGAGATTACTGAAGGAGTTTAAGCTTATATTCTCCATTAAAGGGGTCATGAAAACTCGACCCACGCTTTCGAGTCAGGGGGAACCACGCATCCACTATCTGCTTATGATATATTCAAACCGAATTCAGTTTGCATAATACATGAACGATCAAGAAACTCCAATGCAAAATTTCCTAAAGTTTTTATTAGTAAATGTAAGTGGTAACCATACACCACAAAATCCATGAAAAACAAGTCTAATACAAAGCTACAATAAGTAATCACTAGTCTAATAGCAAATCAATTTTCATTTCAAAATTCTGAAAATAAAATAACTTATAACATCAATTATTACACCCTAAACACCAATTCAAAATTAGAGGAAACAAACAAAGATTCGAAGAAAGTATTTGTGCGCACATAGATGAATTGTCTTACGCTATAGCTCAGAACCAAAATTTATTTAATTAAATATGTGTAAGTCAATGATTTACTTTTGAATCAAGAAAGTATTTGTGCGCACATAGATTGATTGCCTTAAACAAGAGAGAGATAAAAAGAAGCTGTAGAGAGAGGTTGCCTAACTTTTAATAGTCATGTTATATAATTTTCTCCTACTTAACTAGTAGTTGATTAATTTTATGCACAAAGTCGATGCTCCTGTGTAATGAGTCAACTTCATAATCGGGTTAATTAGTTTAATGAGATGGAAGTTGCGTGGTAGCCGTGTTCTGTGTTGCTAGCTGCCGGACTCCATTATACATATACAATATTTGTATGTATGTGTATGTATATTCTCCATGCTACGTGATGTTTTTGTAATATATTGCAACGACCCAAATGATTTACTCACTTTTCTCATTAGACTTTGGATTTGTTCCATGTTATCATAACTAGGTTTTGTGAAGAATTTTTTTTTTTTGTGTCTAGAACATAAGTGGTACACCATGTGTTGTTATATTAGTACAACCATTTAGTCATTATGCAGAACGTTTAGTTATTTAAGTTGTTAATTTTTTAACATTCTCCACTACTTATATAGTGACATGTGGTGTACCATCATGTGTTCTAGGCACACTGAAAGACTCTCGGTTTTATGAAACTTACTTCTTATATGAATTTCCTATTTGAGACTTGCGTTTAGTCATTGTGCTGACTAGAGATGACTTCATTAACTACTTCTATATCATCCATAATGACTTGATGCACCCTCTACTTGAGTATTTACACACTTGAGGGAGTTTTGCAGTTCTAATTTAATTATTTGTGATGGGTAAATCCTAGTAGATTATGTTTAGGATTATGTGTTGAGAATGAATCCCACATTAATGGGAGGAAGGACCTTAAGTAGTTGGGTTACTCCCCATATTGCCAATTGGTTTTATCGTGGAACCTCAACTTCTTCATTGTACCAGAGCAGGTTGCCTGACGTATGACGCCAAATAGCCACACATGCTCCACGTCACCACATTGTGTTGTCCATGTGTTAGGCTTAAAAATTCATCACACGTGAGGGGGCGTGTTAAGAATGAATTCCACATTGATGAAAGGAGGGACCTTGTATGTGCTTATAAGTAATTGAGTTACTCTTCATATTGCTAATTGGTTTTATAGTGGAACTTCAACTTTCTTTATTATGTTCAAGATCTTTCCTATTGGACCTTGTATTACTTGTAGGGCAAGTAAACCCACTATTTTATTATAAATAAAGACACAAAGTGGTGAAAAACATCATCATATGAATCCTCCAACTCTCTTTTCTCTCTTTCTCCCTATGTTGCACCTCCTCTCTTTTCCCTTACCAAAATAGGCTTACAACAAAAGATTCAATTTAGTTCGAGAAATATAATAATAATTTTGATATAGTCGATGATCATTTTATCTTGAATAGCTTCTAGCATAACTCAATTGAAATAATTCTCCTTTTCAGCTAAAGTCAATAATTTTGCTAAAATATCTCTTTGTTGATTTATCCTTCAAAGCACAAAATGTTAATCAAAGTAATCCTAATATTAAAAATATTTTGTAATGTTAAACAAATTACCCCCAACTTGCACACCAACACAAAAGTTCGGTAAATTACTTGGAGACCCAAAGCTTTACAACATCAATGACTAAAACTAGGAATCCCTTGGTCATGACAGATATTTCGAAGTACCGGGTATTTAAACGGATACTCCACATGTGAGAAAATAATATATTTATTCATATGTCTCCACTTATTTTACGACGTGAAGTATCCTTTTAATACCGGTCACTAGGAAAAAAATCCCTCGGCTACAAGGCTTATAAACATCTCAGCTCAAATTCTTTATTTTTAATTTCTAATCATTTTGGCTAAATTGGATTAATGGTCCCCGTGGTGAGAGAGTAATCGGAAGATAGCTCCCGTGGTGAAAAAAATCGGATTTAAACTCTCATGGTGAACTCCGTTAGGATTTAAGCTCCAAATTAACATCTTCCTCATCTGTCTGTTAACCCATTCAACCTTTATAACCAAAAGAGAAAAAAACTCATTCGTCCAAGGCTATGAATTCGTTGATCCATGCTTCGATTCCGTTCAAAGATCTTTTTGTCCATTAATCAGTGAATTCTTTAAATATGCCCATTTGAGAAAAAATGATTTCAAAGAAGATCCTTCGGTTGTCATATTACAGAAGGGTTGTGATTTTCTGCTTGCTAAAAGCAAAATGAAAATGAATATTACAATTATAAACAATAGGAGAAGAAAATTGGCGATGAAAATCCAAAAATACGTAATGGTATTCATTTACAGGGAGATGAGTTTTTTCTGTTGGATGCGTCTATGGAGATTGAAGAAACATGAAAATGGGTTTCTCTTTTGGATGGGAGATAGATTTGGATTTTTTTGGTGCTATTTATTTGATGGTAAGAATGTTGCTGCTTTTATTGCACTCTCTATCTCAATGCTCACACAATTTTTCTTTCTTCTTTTGCTTTTCTAATCAAAAGATTGAGGTTGCAGCTATTCAAATGCGACGCATGGAGAAAAATGTAGGATAAATTGAGATTGAACGCAGCAGACTTCGTAGTTTTAAAATCTAATGAAATCTTTGGAGAAAGGATGGGATTGTTAATTTTGGGTTAATGGAGAGTTCACATAAATGTTAACTTTGGGCTTAAATCCTAACAGAGTTCACCACGAGGGTTTAAATCCGAATTTTTTCACTACTAAGGTTATCTTCCGATTTCTCTCTCATCATTAAAACCATTAATCCAATTTAACCAATCATTTTCTTTGACTGCTTCAACTTGTTGTTCCTCCCAACTTGATGGTCTCTCGACATTGGGCATACAACAGGCGGATCCCACACTTTATTACCTTTAATTCGTATTTGACTACGAGGAGAGGATCGAGGTCCATAACGTTGAACTCAAAACAGGCTCAGTTACAAGTACGTAAAATGCAGAGGAGCAATATAAATTTACTCCATCTCCAAGTGGAAACGCACTACACCACACAAATACGTATTATTTTTTTGGGCACACACATGTGATATGATCCGATAGAAGAAGTCAATTCCCCTTTCTTATTAAAAAACAGGATTAATTTCAGTTTATTACTTTAAGAAATTTCTTAATTTTTTAATATTTGATACATTAAGTGTTTTTCATTTTAGAATGATACATAAAGTTATAATTTTGGAATACTATGCTACATTCATTAAAATTACTGTTAAATTTAGTGTTAACTGATAATGTGACATCCACGTAAACAATGATTGAGCGCCACTTCGATATTAAAAAAAATTAAAACTAAAAAAAAAAAAAAATTGGGCGTCTTCTCCCTCATCCCTTCCGACCATCCTACCTTCTCTCCTCTGCACCCACCCTTCCCCCTCCTTCGACTCCACCCACTCCATTTCTCTCTCTCTCTCTCTCTCTCCCCCTCCCTCCCACATCTCTCTCCTCTAACATTACACTGTAGCAACTAGAAAATGCTTTAATTTCCATAACCTCTAACATTAAACTGCTAGGAACCTCTCTCTTTGTCTTCTTCTAATCCACTAGGCACTCAAAGCAGAGGCAACAAGGAACTAGCTCATGGTTGTCTTCTAAAAAGCTTCCATCTTTCCGACTCCAAGAAGCTCAAAAACTCACTGAATTTTCAAACCTCAACAGAAAACCAAGTCATGTGTTGCTGTGAATCCAAAGTTTCAGAGAACCAACAACCAGAGAAAATCCAAACCCAGCATCTAGCTCACAACAGCCAGACCACGACCCACCACACGAATCCCACCTCCGAATCCAACCCGGAAACCGGCGGATCCCCACCCTTCTCCGAATTCTCCTTCGCCGACCTCAAAGCCGCCACCAACAACTTCAGCTCTGACTACATAGTTTCGGAGAGTGGCGAGAAGACCCCTAATCTTGTTTACAAGGGCCGGCTGCAGAACCGCTGTTGGATCGCCGTCAAGAAGTTCACCAAGATGGCGTGGCCTGATCCCAAGCAGTTTGCGGTGAGCTTGGCTTTTGTGCTGTTGCTTCATTTGGGTTTTTGGTATTTTTTGGTGGGCTTTCAATCGTTTTGCGAATTGGGTCTATGAATGATTTGTGGGTTTTGGTTTTGCTGGAGGAAGCTTGGGGTGTGGAGAAGCTACGGCGTCGGCGGCTTGCGAATTTGATACGCCCAAAATATTTTTGGGTAAGTTTTATTTTTTTTAAATTTTTAAAATTTTTTAATTTACTTTTTAATATCCACGTGACGTTCACTCATTGTCCACATTGATGACACATCATCAGTTAACGGCAAATTTAACAGCAACCTTAACGGATATATGAAAGTGTTTCAAAATTATAACTTTATGTACCATTTTGGAATGAAAAAAACTTCATGTACCAAATGTTGAAAACCAATAAATTTTAAGGTAATAAATTGAGATTAACCTTAAAAAATAAATTAAAAAATGCAAAGGATAACTGGTTTTGGCTTTCGCTAAGATTAGTTTTGAAATTTGAACTTATATCCAAACATCATTTTTGCATCACCAAAGTCGTCTTTGACAACAAGAGATAGAGCAAAATCGAATAAATATGTACCATACCAATATGGAGGAAGTTTGATAGTTATCAAAGATCCCTCATTTTGATCGCTGAACCAAGATAATTGTTATTAGCACTCCAAAAGTCTCATTCTACAATCCTTACAAGAGTATTTTTCTTTCTAATTATATAAAATTTGGAGTGCAAAATGAGATTTTTAAAATACTAATAACAATTTCCTGAACCAATTTAGAATTTCATTTCCCACACATATAATGCTAACTGAAGTCCCATCAGAGATTTCTTGTAACATTTATGCATGGACATCAAATAAATGATTAAACTCCATCGTGGAAAGATGGCATGAGAGAGATATGAAAGTGTGTGCTTTTTCTTTTGGGGGGGGGGGGGGGGTGGGGAATGGAAATAATTTGATGTTAATATGAATAACGGGGTTTAACGGGATTGAGAATGAGGAACCTGATGTCCTACTGTTTTCTTACATTAATTATTCCAGAATAACGGGGTTTAATGAGATTGAAAATGAGGAACCTGATGTCCTAGTGTTTAATGAGATTGAAAATGAAGAACCTGATGTCCTAGTGTTTCCTTACATTAATTATTCCATTCACTTTTACTACGTGCTTGATCAATTGTTATCTCTTCATTAAAAATTGATGGAGCAGTTGCCACTCTCATAATTCTTAACTGTGCATCAGCCATTATGTTCATCCCTGCATTTTCATCCAAGTCTGGGCAGAAAAATAAAAAATGCTCTAGGAACGATTCATGTTTATCTCATACTTGTGTGAGTGAATTTCTTGAACTTGACAATGTCTTCAGTGACGTACAGCCATTTGCTTCAAGCAACGTAGCACGGAGAGCTCTAGTAAGGACTGAAAGCTCCTCAATAGTTTGAGTGCAGGTGAGACAAATGACAACCTAGGTTGCATGACATGGACACGGATATGGCGATGCGGAAAAACTTAAAAATAAGGACACAGTAATTAAAATATAATAAATATCGCATATATTAAAAACCATATTTCCTATTCATAATATAACAAAGTACTCATGTTCATCAAATTCATTCATCATACATAATAATTATTTTCGAACAAATCACCCTGCATGATAATTAAAACACAAACATAATAATTAAAACAACACACGATTCAAGTCTCAATGATCTTCAAATCACTCTTTAAATTTCCTCTTGAACTTCATCGTCGTCATTAGTAATGATCACAGCCTCCAGTTCCGATTCATCAAGTGAAAGGTTTGCAATTTCGAGCACACCCGCATGCATACTCAAAGAATCAAATCCATCCCTACCCACATCTCAGATTTTGATTTGACCATTTTTTATAAAGGTTGGTCCTCCTGAATAGAAGACGAACATTATTATGAACATATACCAAATCAAATCTTTGGCTCTTTGTGGTGCTATCTTATTCCCCCTAAATAATGAAATCAAACGTTGACCAATTTCTTTCACAACATGAGGAGGAACAAGGTTGTCCAAGAAGCTTCAAAGGCAAATCTTGAAGAGTTGGAGTGGAAGCTCCATGGACAATCCACCATTTTACCTGTTGGATTGGAAATCTAATAGTTATAGCATCACTACTTGAAAAATCACCAAGATTAGCTGAAAAAGCAACATACTCCTCATTGATACTTCTCCTCTCCATTATTAGTAAAGTATCGCTCAAAGCATTTTTTTTTTCTTTATAGGTACTGTTTGGTACGTGGGACAGGACGGAATAGAGTGGGACGAGGCGTTCCGTCCCACGTTTGGTGCGCCTAAAACGGGTGGAACATGTTCCACGTAACGAATTTTAGGTGAATTTTCGTTCTGCCTCACCCCTTGGAACGACTTGTTCCACATCCATGGAACACAAAATTATAACATCTCCGTCTCCTTCTTCTTTCTCCTTCTTTCCATCCGAGGGCATCTTTGCTCCCTCTCCGTTCCATCCTGTCCTGTCCCAGTGGGACGAGGCGTTCCGTCCCACGTTTGGTGCACCCAAAACTGGTGGAACATGTTGTTCCACGGTTTGGGTGAATTTTCGTTCCGCCTCACCCCTTGGAACGACTCTTCCACATCCATGGAACACAAAATTATAACCTCTCCGTCTCCTTCTTTCTCCTTGTTTCCATCCAAGGGCATCTTTGCTCACTCTCCGATCCGTCCCGTCCCGTCCCATCTGTATACCAAATGATACCTAAATCTCATTATCACAATCATTAAAGCAAAGATTGTATCGGCAATTGCAAGAAGCTTCAACTTCGAACAAGAATTATAGATGGCCAATCTCATTTGGTGGTTCAAGAAAATATTTGGTCGCAGAGAGATTAATTGCCTTAATGAGGAAATACTAAGAGGGTTACTAGATTTAATTAACAAGAGGATTGAGTCGCACTCCTGAAACCATGATGGAGTTGAGAGAGAGAGAGAGAGATTGCCTAGCACAAGATCTAATTAGTAGTTGATTAATTTTATGCACAAAGTCGATGATCTCCTGTGTAATGAAAGTCAACTTTATAATCGGTTTAAATAGTTTAATGGGGTGAAAGTTGCGTGCTTAGCTGTCTTCTGTGTTGCTACCTGCTGGACTGCATTATATATACATTGTCCATACTATGAGATCTGTTTATATATATTGCAACAATCCAGATACTTAAGGGTTGGTTTGGCGTTGTTGAGGTACTTATAAAAAAAAAAGCAACTTATTTATGTTAAATGCGTTTGGTAAATAAATTCCCTATTTGAATTACATCACCTCAAAGCAAATTAGACCAGATGGCGTGAAATTTACACACAAAAAAGATAAGTTTCTTTCATTGCTTCTATCAACTAACATAGGATTTAGTGAGTTATTCAACTCAATCCATCCTAAGCACCAAAGGAGGTCTAGATGTTTAGCCACAGTTGTGCAATATAAATGTGTATGTACACCATATTTCTACAAAACTAGTCTCACCAGTAATCGCGACAAGAGCAATTGCCGTCAATGAAGTGGAGAAAGACCTTTGAATCTCCAACAATTCTCTCTCTTGGTGATTTCTGAAATCTTCTTTGCAGCACTATGACAGTCTTCACAGATTCTAGTGTTTTTCCTAACAACAACGGGGCGTCTGATTTCCGTAGAGATCAAACCAAAACAAATTGCCAATCTTACACCGTGACTCTCTGCGGAATTTGCTCTCTTTCTCTTCAAATCCAACGGTCTGAACTTGGTGATACTATGAACGTATTTGTCTTCCCCTATCTTCCTCAGAATCAAATATAAAACAGCATAAATCATGTAGGTTTCAACATGGGTCGTATCTTGGTTGATGTATCTGTAAGACCTACATTTGGTCTCATCAAAACTGCACGCGACAGTTTTCCGGAGTCCTCTTTGCTTCATATGATATTTAAGCCGTTCTACATCTTCCCACCTCCCAGCTTCAGCGTACATATTAGCAAGCAAGACATAACACCCGGTATTATCATGTTCCAAGGACAAAATATGCTCAGCAGCAAGTTCAGCGAACTCTATATTTCTGTTGTTTCTACTAGCTGTCAGTAATGACCCCCAAATTCTGGCTGTGGGAAGCAGTGACATTTCATCCATAAAAATCTTGGCACTGTCAAGATTACCTGTTTGACCAAGAAGATCGATCATACAACCAGAGTGCTCTATTCCAGGATCAATACCATAGTCTCTTTTCATCGAGTCATAGTATAGATAGAATTTTAGGGTTTTCATGAATATTAATCTGATTATTTTTATTCTTCTCACATAGAGGAATATATATATACTTATACAATCCCCTACCAACTAGGAAGTAAATATCCTAAATATATTAGGATATCAATTACATACTCAAAATATCCCTACATTCCTTATTCCAAAAGTAGACTCACGCAACACTCCTCCTCAAGTTGGTGCGTAGATATCACCTAGGCCCAACTTGTCAAGTGAGTCCTGAAACACTTTTGCTGACACTGCATGCGTTAACACGTCAGCCAGTTGGTCTTCAGATCTTACATATGGAATATCAATTAACTTAACATCCAACTTTTCTTTAATAAAATGTCTATCCACCTCAACATGTTTTGTACGATCATGCTGCACTGGATTATTAGCTATTTCTCGCGCAGCCTGATTATCACAATATAAAAGCATCGCTCCATGTGGCTTGAACCCAATCTCTGTAAGAAGAATCCTTAGCCATAATAACTCACAAATTCCATGCGCCATTCCACGGTATTCAGCCTCTGTCGTGGATCTGGCCACAACATTCTGTTTCTTGCTTCTCCAAGTCACAAGGTTTCCTGCAACAAATGTGAAGTACCCTGACGTAGAGCGTCTATCAGTAATGTTCCCGGCCCAATCAGCATCAGTGTACCCTTTTATCTCCATATGCCCATGTTTCCTGAAGATCAACCCTTTTCCAGGTGCACCTTTCAAATAACTTAAAATCCGCATAACAGCAGCCATGTGATCCTCACTAGGAGAATGCATAAATTGACTTACTACACTAACAGCATATGCAATATCTGGTCTTGTAAGAGACAAGTAAATCAACCTTCCTACTAACCTCTGGTATATTTCCCTATTTGCTGGCACCTGGTCCGGGTAGATAGCCAAATGATGATTTTGAACTATAGGTGTTTCTGCTGGTTTGCATGCCAACATCCCAGTCTCAGACAAAAGATCCAGAACATATTTCCGCTAAGATAAGTAAATACCGTCACGGGAACGAGAAACTTCAATTCCCAAGAAGTATTTCAAACCTCCTAAATCTTTCATCTCAAACTCCGAAGAAAGATACTCCTGTAATCTCTCCATTTCTTCTGTATTATCACCTGTGACTACCATATCATCCACATATATTATCAACAAGGTAACCCTTCCTCCATTGCGTTTGATAAACAAAGTGTGATCCGCACTCCCTTGTCGGTACCCATATTTCTTCATTGCATCAATAAATCTTCCAAACCAAGCCCTCGGCGATTGTTTGAGTCCATAAAGAGCCTTTCGTAGTCTGCATACTTTGCCTGCTTTATTCTGCACTTCATACCCAGGTGGGAGCTCCATGTATACTTCTTCCTCCAAGTCTCCATGTAGAAAAGCATTCTTCACATCAAATTGTTTCAACGGCCAATCAAAGTTAGCAGCTAAAGACAACAGAACCCGTATAGTATTCATCTTTGCTACTAGGGCAAATGTTTCCTGATAATCTACTCCAAAAGTCTGTGTGTACCCCTTAGCTACCAACCTTGCCTTGTATCTGTCAATGGTTCCATCGGCCTTGTGTTTGATGGTGAACACCCATTTGCATCTGACTGGTCTTTTTCCTTGTGGTAGTGACTCCACGCTCCAAGTTCCATTTTTCTGTAAGGCCTCCATTTCAACCTCCATTGCTTCTGTCCATCGAGGATCCCGCAAAGCTTCTTCCACTTTTGTTGGAATTTTGATTCCATCCATTTTATTCACCAAGGCTTTGTACTTAGGAGATAATCGATGAGTAGAGACATACTTTGCAATAGCATATCTAACTTTTTCACCCGGAGAATACCTATCAGGTGGTTTCCCACGATTTTGTCTAGGAGGCAACCCATAAGTTCTTTCAATGTTAGTCAAATTATGAGCTTCATCAGATTGGGATAAACGTACCTTATGGATATCCTCGGGCACATGAATGGGTACAACTGGAGAAGGGTTATTTGAAGTGCTTGAGCTGTCCAAATTTTGAGTAGGGGAGTGTTGCTCACTGCAGCATGGTCCAATACTCGCTCTGGGATCATAATGTATGCTCGGCTTAGGGAAGCCTTCGGCTCCTGAACCTTCAAGCCCACCTGCAGAACTTGGTAAGCCCAGATTAGGCTCACTAGTGCTGCTGGGCTCACAAATGCTGCTGGGCTGCTCACGGCAATTATCAAAACCCATTGTTGGGTCTTGGCTGATCACATTGGGCTCCTCAATGTTGATGGGCTGCTCTCGGCTATTACTTGTAGGTGGTTGGCAGATTCCACTACTGCAGAATTCACGCCCACAATCATTTGGAAGATCAATCCAACTATAATCTTCTGCGCTCATCTCCCCCTTAAGATTATAGTAGGTGTGGTCAGGAAGAAAAAACATCTCATGCTCAGAAAATGTAACATCCATGGTGATGTACATATGCTTGGTAGGTGGATGATAACACCGATACCCCTTCTGCTGACCATTAAATCCCAGAAAAATACATCAAACCGCACATGGATCCAACTTACTACGCTGATTTTTATGGAGGTGCACATAGGCCACACAACCAAATATACGCGGTTGCAAATGAAGTGAATATGGTAACGTCACATGGTCTGCAAAAACTTCTATAGGAGTGCGAAAATTATGCACTCGGGAGGGCATTCGATTCATGAGATAAACAGAGTATCTTACAGCATCCGCCCAATAGGAATGAGGAGCGTGAGCACCAATAAGGAGTGCTCGAGTGGTTTCCAAAATGTGTCTATTTTTGCGTTTTGCAATCCCATTTTCTTGCGGGGTTTGTGGGCAAGTAGTCTCATGAAGAATTCCGTGCTCCTGAAAATATTGAGAAAGTTCGGTATTGAGATATTCCCCACCATTATCGGACCTGAGAACCTTGAGGGGCAGAGAGTATTGATTTTTAACCATGCAGTAAAATTGGTGAAAAATTTGACCAACATCGCTTTTATGTTTCATAGTATAAAGCCATGTCATTCTAGTGCAGTCATCCACAAATATAACAAACCAACGAATCCCATGATTAGTAGTTACTGGAGAAGGCCCCCACACATCAGAATGAACCAGCTCAAAGGGAACTGTTCTTTTATTGAAACTCAAATGATAAGAAGTACGATGACTTTTTGCAAGAATGCAATCCTTACACTGGAAATCAGAGTCTGAAACGCCATGAAATAAAGACGGAAGCAATTTTTTTAAATAACCAAAAGACGCATGCCCTAATCGATGATGCCATAACCAGATTGTCTTATACTTGTTTGGGTGGCTACTGCCCACTTGATTTACTCAGCTTGCCGACACATCATCCACATAATATAACCCTCTTCTCTTAGTACCACGTCCAATTATCGCCCGAGTCTGGATATCCTGAAGTACGCAAAAAGTGGGAAACATTGACACAACACAATCTAATTGCTCAGTAACTTGACCAACAGAAAGTAGATGATTAGATAATGACGGAACAAGTAGTGCATTGTGAATGGACAAAGATGGAGTAAGGGAAATAGAACCTGCTCCCGTTACAGGAGCAACATCACCATTGGCTGTGATAACATCCTCTTTAGATGGTGGAGTCACATGATAAAATAATGATGCATCATAAGTCATATGATCTGTAGCTCCAGAATCAATTATCCAACCAGTATCTCTTTTGGTGGATGATATCAAAATAGTACCGATTTTACCTGAGTTTTTCGAGTTATCATTCATTGAAATTTGATCGATAAGAGATAGTAACGGGCCGGTTTCATCCACATTGGACGCTGCCTCCAAAGCCTGCCTCACTGATTGGGCTTCTACCGTGACTTAGTGGGACATATTAGGCCTTGGCTGGCCCACTGAAACAGCCACAATGCCTCTGGCACAGTCAGTTTTTTCTGGTTGGGCTTTGAGTCCAACGTGATCTCCTCCATTCGGTGCTGCTCCTAGTCCAGTAGCTACAACTCTCGCTTGCCCCGAGGTGCTCAACCGAACCCTGAATGGAATGGCGTTGATGTTGGTAGACTAGCCTGGGTTGGACACAGCGGGCACGGGAATCAATTCTGCCTTCTGTTGTCCAGCCATCTCAACAATGTTCTGGGGATAGATTGAGTTAGATTTTTCACAGCTTTGATGTTTACAAAGGCTGCAGTTTGATTTTATTTCTGTTTCTAACACAGTCTAGGGTTCAGACTATGAGAGAGTTTGCTGGGAATTTGTTGACTGTCGAAGGCAGGCCGAACCTGCTCTTGATACCAAGATAGAATTCTAGGGTTTTCATGAATATTAATCTGATTATTTTTATTCTTCTCACATATAGGAATATATATATACTTATACAATCCCCTACCAACTAGGAAGTAAATATCCTAAATATATTAGGATATCAATTACATACTCAAAATATCCCTACATTCCTTATTCCAAAAGTAGACTCACGCAACAAGTATTTCCAACCCTCATCAACCATGCCAGAAACACTACACGCCGTTAACAGGGAAAAAAATGTTCTCTCGTTAGGTTGAATGCCATTGTCTCTCATTTTGGAGAAAAACTCGATGGATATTCTCCCATACACATGTATTGCATAAGCCATAATTATAGTGTTCCACGAACTGACATCCCTGAATATCATCCTATCAAAAACTTCTTGTGCCGTCTCCAGATACCCACATTTTGCATCTGGTTCAAGCGGAAGCGGTTCATTCAAGAGATTCCAAAATAGTTCCAAGGCTTCCCGGTTCTGTCCACTTTGTACATATGCAGAAATCATGCTATTCCATGACATCAAGTTCTTTTCAATTAGCTGACCAAATATACATTCTGCCAAATTTATCCTGCCGCAGGTACCAGACAAATAGATTAGTGCAGTTTCCAATAAAATATGAGGGAGAAAACCTCGTCTAATGGCATAGCCATGGATTGATTTACCTTCCAATAGGGCTCCTAGTTGTGTGCAAGAGGGAAGAGAATTGATCATTGTGATAGAATCAAGAATCAACTTATCTGCCTCTTGCATTTTTTTCAAGCAAGAAAGTGACTCAAGCAGACGAGCATTTTGAGTATACCCACGTATCATGGCATTCCAAACCACAACATTCTTGGTGCAAATCTCATCAAACAACCTCTCTGCATATTCCACTCTACCACATTTGTGGTACATATCAATAAGTGAGGTCTGCACCATGACATCTGATTCAAGCATACATTTCAGCACCTGGCAATGGATTTCTTTCCCGGGTTGGAGAAAGCACTCAATAGCACAAGCATTAAGACTGCCAATCATACTGAATCTATCAGGCTTCATCCCAAGCACCTGCATTTCCTGAAAACAAACCATCGCTCTCCAACAATCCCTAACAGTAGCATACCCGCCAATCATAGAATTGCAAGAAACCAAGTATTTTATAGGCATTTTATCAAACACTCTCTCTGCATACTCTATACAACCAAGTTTCGCATACGCATGTTAAAAGTTAATGCTTTACTTAAACTGATTCTGTGTAAAAGGGCTGACTGAAACTAATTCTGTGTAAAAGGGCTGACTGTTGCCTTTATCAGTCGACCCATTCTCTTTATCAGTCGACCCAATTACTTCAGTCGGCTTATGTATTGAGCCATATATATCAGAAATATCTGAATGAAAAGATAAGATCTCTGTTTTAAGAAAAAGCATCAGCCCTCTGTTTCCAAAGCTCTCTGCACTCTATTTCTTTGATTTTCAATCTTTATCATTTTATTCAAGTTTTATTAATGATGAAAAATTGTCTAAATAGCAACATGGTATCAGAGCCAATCTGATCAAAGAGTGGGGCGTTTTTTGATTCTCAAAAGGGGGAAAATTCTAAGTGAAACCCTAGAATAAAAAATTTTCAAATTCATGGCTGGTTCAAGTAGCAGTGGTGAGATTCGAACTCCTATCTTCAGTGGAGTAAACTACGACTTCTGGAGGACAAAGTTGAGAACAATTTTTGTATCTCATGATTTGTGGAGCTTGATTGAAGATGGCTATGTTGTACCTCAAAGTACTGTGGTTTTGACAGAGACTCGAACAAGGGAGTTGAAGGAAAACATCAAGAGAGATGCAAAAGCTCTTGGGGTCATCCAAAATGCTATCTCAGATGAAATTTTTCCGAGAATCTCAAATGAGACAAGTGCCAAATCAGCTTGGGATGTGCTGGAGAAAGTCTACAGAGGCTCTACTAAGGTAAGGGCTGTCAAACTCCAATCTTTGAGAAGAGATTTTGAGTATATAAGAATGAAAGATGATGAATTGCTAGATGATTACCTGAGTAGATTGTCTGAGATTATTAATCAAATGAAAAGCTATGGTGAAATCTTGTCTGATGAGAGAATAGTTCAGAAGTATCTTATTAGCTTGCCAAGAAAGTATGACAACATAGTTTCAATCACAGAGGAGACTAAGGATTTGTCAACTTTGAGTGTTGAAGAATTGATTGGTTCTCTCAAAGGTTTTGCTCAGAGACTATCTAGGCATGACAACAATGATGTAGAAAATGTTTTCCAAACACTTACAGTGAATCCAAAAACTCAAGCTAGTTCAAGTCAAAGCAAAGCCAACTTCAACAAGAATTGGAAAGGCAAAAACAAAGTGTGGGAAGGAAAGGGTAATTTTGAAGAGAAGAAAAAGGTTGAGAAGAGTTCGTATGTTTCGAAGTGCAAAATTTGTGCCAAAGCTCATTCCGGTGAATGTTGGTTCAAAGGAAAAGTGAAATGCCACAAGTATAGCAGATTCGGGCATATGCAAAAGGATTGTACTTACAAAGATAATCAGCTAGCTCACTACACCAAAGCAGAAGATGAAGAGACCAATATGTTTTATGTTGGTCATGATACAACCGTCCAAGAAGAAGCTAAAGTTTGGTTTGTGGACAGCGGCTGTAGCAATCATATGACGGCGAATAAGAACATTCTCCATAATGTTGACACTACAAACCTAACCCGAGTGAAGATGGGAAATGGGCAGCTAGTCGATACATTGGGAAGAGGTACTATTGTCGTGCATACGAAGAATGGAAAGATGTTCATCAAGGATGTCGTGTTAGTTCCTGATTTGAAGCAAAATTTGCTAAGTCTTGGACAACTCATTGAGCATGGCTACTACTTATATTTTGGAGACAATACTTGCAAGATATATGATAGGAGGAATCGTCAACAACTCTTGACTAAGATTGAGATGAGGAAGAGTAGAAGTTTTCCTCTCACAATTGAGTATGCAACTCAATCTGCATTCAAGATGGAAGTGCAAGAAGATTCAAAGCTATGGCATAAAAGGCTTGGCCACTTGAATTTTCAAAGTCTCAAGAAGCTACAAGAAAAAGAAATGGTGCATGGGTTGCCGAGTATCCAAGAAAATGAAGAAATATGTGAAGGGTGTGCACTTGGGAAGCATCATAGAGATTCATTTCCGCATGGTAAAGCTTGGAGAGCAAAAGTTCCATTGGAATTGATTCATACAGATGTTTGCGGACCCATGAAGACCTCTACTCAAGTGGGAAACAAGTATTTCCTAATCTTCGTGGATGATTATTCTAGAATGACTTGGGTATACTTTCTAAGACAGAAATCAGAAGTGTTCTCAATCTTCAAGAAGTTTCAAGCTATGGTTGAGCGACAATTTGGTTATCTAATCAAAGTTCTTAGAAGTGACAGAGGGGGAGAGTATACATCCACAGAATTTGATAAGTTTTGTCAAGATATTGGCTTGGAAAGACAACTTACTATCAGCTACACTCCACAACAAAATGGAGTAGCTAAGAGAAAAAACAGAACCATAGTCGAAATGGCTAAGGCAATGTTGCATGACAAGGGAATACCTCAATATTTGTGGGGTGAGGCAGTTAATACAGTGGTTTACTTGATTAATAGGCATCCAATAGTGGCAGTTGAAGATAAGACACCATTTGAGGCATGGAGTGGAAGAAAGCCTTCCGTGAATCATTTTAGAGTGTTTGGGTCAATCTGCTTTGCTTATGTTCCGAAAGAACTAAGACAAAAACTTGATGAGTCAAGTGAAAGATGCATTTTCGTAGGCTATGCTTCATACACAAAAGGGTAGAGACTCTACAATTTAAAAAAGAAGAAAGTTCTGGTTTGTGGAGATGTTCTTTTTAGTGAGAAATCTTCATAGGATTGGAATCAAGCAACCATCCGAGAGGAATCTGCACTAATCAGAATTGAAGAAGAAAATCAACCAAATGAAGAGGAAATTGAGCCAGAAATTCCACAATTATCACCTGAAAATAGTCCTCAAGTTCACTCTCCTACACCTTCGAGTCCAAGTTCAACACCGGTTTGGTTAAGGAGCTTAAATGAAGTCTATGAAAGCTGCAATTTCTGTGTTGAAGAACCAGAAAACTTTGATGATGCAGTGAAAGAAGAGACATGGAAGGCTGCAATGCAAGAGAAGATCAATGTCATTGTGAAAAACAAGACATGGGAACTAGTGGACAGACCTTGTGACAACTCTGTCATTGGAGTGAAGTGGATTTATAAGACTAAGCTCAATCAAGATGGTTCCGTTCAAAGGAACAAAGCTAGATTGGTAGCAAAGGGTTATTCTCAGAAACCCGGGATTGATTTCCAAGAAACATTTGCACCGATAGTTAGGCATGAAACAATCAGAGGCCTTATTTCCGTAGCTGCTCAGAATGGGTGGTTTCTGCACCAACTTGATGTCAAGTCGGCTTTCCTAAATGGAGTCCTAAAAGAAGAGGTGTTCGTTGATCAACCTCAAGGATTTGTTCTTAAAGGACAAGAGCACAAGGTGTATAAGCTTAAGAAGACACTTTATGGCCTGAAACAAGCTCCGAGAGCATGGTATGGAGAGATCGACTCATATTTCAATGAAAGAGGTTTTCAAAGAAGTGAGAATGAACCTGCCTTCTATGTCAAAACAGAAGGTATTTCAGATATCCTTATTGTTTCCTTATATGTTGATGATTTGGTTTATATTGGAAGTAGTCATAATATGATCTTGAATTTCAAGAATGACATGATGAGGAAATATGAGATGAGTGATCTAGGCATGTTGCATTATTTTTTGGGAATTAGTATCATTCAATCAAATGATGGTATCTTTATTACTCAAAAGAAATATGCAAAAACACTTCTAGAAAAGTTCAAAATGGTTGGTTGCAAGCCTGTTGCAACACCTCTAGTTGTGAATGAAAAGTTTCAAAGAGAAGATGGTAGTGGTGATGCTGATGAATCTGTGTATAGAAGCCTAGTTGGGAGTTTGTTGTATTTGACAGTGACTAGACCCGATATTATGTATGCTACAAGCTTGTTGTCCAGATTTATGCACAAGCCTACTTGCATTCACTATGGAGTTGCAAAGAGGGTCCTAAGATACATACAAGGTACACTTGACTTTGGTATTATGTATGAAAGGAATGTTAAGCCCAAATTGTATGGGTTCTGTGATAGTGACTGGGGAGGTAGTGTGGATGACTTGAAGAGCACATCTGGCTATACTTTTACACTAAGGACTGGTGTATTCTCTTGAGCATCTAAGAAACAGAAATCAGTCGCACTATCAACGGCAGAGGCTGAGTATGTGTCGGCTTCAATTGCAACTTCTCAAGCAGTGTGGCTGAGAAGAATTATGCAAGATTTTGGTGAGAAACAAGAATCAGCAACTCATATCCTTTGTGATAATAAGTCAGCTATTGCCATGAGCAAGAATCATGTCTGTCATGGTAAATCAAAGCATATTGCTCTAAAGCATCACTACATCAGAGGTGCTGTGGAAGATAAGGAAGTGGATGTGGTCTACTGCAAGACAGAAGATCAAGTTGCTGATATCTTCACCAAGGCATTACCAAAGGACAGATTCATCTACTTAAGAGAACTTTTGGGAGTGAAGCAGCAAAGCATTAAGAGGGAGTGTTAAAAGTTAATGCTTTACTTAAACCGATTCTGTGTAAAATGGCTGACTGAAACTGATTCTGTGTAAAATGGCTGACTGTTGCCTTTATCAGTCGACCCATTCTCTTTATCAGTCGACCCAATTACTTCAGTCGGCTTATGTATTGAGCCATATATATAAAAAATATCTGAATGAAAAGATAAGATCTCTGTTTTAAGAAAAAGCATCAGCCCTCTGTTTCCAAAGCTCTCTGCACTCTGTTTCTTTGATTTTCAATATTTATCATTTATTCAAGTTTTATTAATGATGAAAAATTATCTAAATACCAACAACGCAGCACAAAGCGAGTTACCGACATAAACATGCAAATCCAAACCGACCTTAGACAACTTCCCATGAACCTTTTGCCCTTCATCAAACGACAACAACCTACGACAAGCCTTGATCACAAATGTGTAGGTATAATTATCAGCTCGAACACCTTCCCTTTGCATACTATGATAAAAATCAATCACCTCCCGGAACAACCCATTATCAGCGAGACCTCTAATCATAACATTCCAGTAATACGTATCTGAATGGGACATTTTCTCGAACACCCAGAATGCATCCTCCATGGATCCAGATTCAACATACTCAGCGCATAGTTGTTGAGGGGTTTAATCCAGGTGCTCGGATTCTTCGAAAGTTTTCGGATTCCACGAACCAATTTAGGAAACTTCGGCTGGTCGGAGCTTTGGTTTGCTTTGGGCTCAGCGGCTCGTTTTCGTAAAAGGCTCAGTGGCGAGGAGGTGGAGTTGTAGAGGTAAGAGCTGTGATTGTGCGCGAGAGATGCAACCATTTTTTAATGGTTTCAGGGGATCAGACGGCGCTGGGAAAATAGCCGTTGCAACTCATTACTCAATAGACAAATTTTCTTCCTCCTCCGTCTTCTTCTTGGCAGGGTTTGAAGGATAGCCGTTATTTCTGAAAACTTTAAAATTGTGAGCACTTCGAAGGAGAAAACTTACATGACACGAATATATCGCGCTACGTGATATCTGTGTCAATGAAATAAGGACATGTAGATAAATTTACACATGTCTTTATTATATTGGCACAGAACGCCACTGAAGTAGTATATTTATGTCTTATAAATCATTCACCAAAGTGAAAAAAACATAAAAGATTAATTTTGATAAATCGGTCATACCAACTCAGCATCAAATGGTTTTAATCTAAAACCCTAAGTGACATTGTTTCTCAATCGATCAAGTCATGCACCTTGGCATGTTCTTTTTTTGCAACTGACATTATTCATCTTATTCAACTGTTGAATCACTCGTTTCCTTCTACAATGATGAACTATAGTCATCATGATGTAAGAGGATGGCTTGTTTATGTGATTGTTGATGATAGTATTTTGTTTTCGTCCAACAATAGAAAAGATTTATTAATAGTAAAAACAAACTTCATCAAGTAACTCGTCTAAACGAGTTAGCTTCCCTAGACTTCCTCTATACTTTAATTCCAAATACAAATAAATGGCAATGTTATCTTAATATACATGTTATACCAACTAGATATCGGTTTAATAGTAGTTCACTTTTTCCATTATTTGAAAAGATGTCTCTAAGTTTGACTACTCTAACCCAACTGATCCAAAACAACATGTTATCGATACTAATATATCTAGTTAAAGGCGAAAATATACTTGTGCTCTTTGCTCTTAATGAGCACCAAATTTGTGCTCTTTGTAAACGGTTACAATAGAGTTACTTTTAAGTGGTCGGTTATTTTTATCCGAGCGTGTTAAGATCGAAGATAAATTATTGATCACATGAACTCATATTTGTAAGCGACTTGCAAAGCCCAAACTAAAGTTAGTTAGAGCTATAACAAGCTACCATAGAACCAACAAGGATGTTTTTATTATGTTGAAAGAAACCAATATGAATTGGAGAAAGAAATTACATGCGATCAAGGTATGATGTCAAACACATAAAGTCAAATAACACACTCGAAAAATTTAGTTGTAATTAAGGTTTTAAAATTAAATTTCTTCAGGGATGCTTTGCAATTCAGGACTCCAAGAACTCTGGCGGCGTTGTTTGGCTCTTTGAACTTGCTTTTTTCTCAAAACATTTAGCCTCTGCTCCAAAGAAAATGATGACGATGCCCTAACAACTGACGCTTGGTTATGAATGCTGCTGCCATTCATGAGCTCCAGAACTTGCTTCAAATCTTCCTTTCTTACCAGTATCTTCATCCTCACAGCCCCATCTTCCCGAGTATGATGAGAAATTACGCTAGTACTATGACGACGATGATCACCATTTACTTTTACAACGGCCTCCATGAACGCATTGCTTCTGATCAAATTGTTCTTTCGATTAATCGGAGCTCGAAAATGTCGAAATAGTACTCTTTTGATCATCCCCATCTTTCTGAATGTCTGATTTTTATGTCTTGTGGGTTTAATTGAACCTCGATGTACTGACGAACATAGCATTTGTGATTGAGCTTTATATAAGAATTGCCAATGTGGGTTTAGCCATCTGAGTTGTAACTAAAAATTTTAATTAATGTTTAATTGAATCGTAGCGACCATTTGACTTTGTTAATATACCCCTGTGCCCAATTGGGTTTTAGCTGTTATATTCGAAGTCAACAGGTTCTATACAACAACTGAGTTACAACAATATAAACCAACAGGAATAAGACAATAGCGTATATTTGGTTTACATCTTCTCTCACTGTTTGATCCTGAAGTATCGGAATTGTGCCGAGGAGAGATAAATCGAGTTGTAAAGCCATGACCCTCGGTCTAACGGTGGTCCCTCAGGTTAGTTAGCTTTCTTAGCCTAAAAAAGCATAATTAGACCGAGTCCTAATGGAAGTAGGATTACTAAGGGATCAGACTTAGGCTTGTTTGAGTCCTAGTTGAATTAAAATTGCAAAGGATCAGGCTGGGTTTTGATAAGGTTTGAATCATTCCAGGAATCAAAACTTAAGGCTGATCAGATAAAGAATGAATTAAATGCATGAGGAGACTAGATACAAAATCCTATGGTTCAAGTCAAAGAAGCCGAGACCAGACCAGATAAAGATTGAATTTTGATTAAAGAGGGGATGAAGAGATAAGTGGGCGCCGAGAAGGCATAGTCCTATCAGGACTTTATCGCGGCAAACTTGGTTATCACGAAATCCACCCCTATAATAGAAGTGGCTCTGCAACATGAGAAACTCCTTCAACTCAACATACAAACAACTCAAAACGCTCTATGCGAAACCTTCTCACAACTATGAGAAAAATAGTAATTATCCTAAACCCTCAGTTAGCATATCTTCAGTTCGTTGGAACATCACTGGGTTGGCAACAAGCATAATTCAATTTGGGTGAACATCACTAGAGCGGTAGAAATAGTCAGCCTAGGAGTACCTTCAGTTCAGTTGAACATCACTACTTCTAGTTCAGTTTGTTATCTATTTAAGTCTCAGCCAGCGAAGAGTCTTCAATTCTTTTGCCAAAAAAAATCACTTCATTAGCTTCCCTGGCAAAGTGATGTGTTATATGATTGGTTACTCACAAGTACAATTCAAAGTTCGGCATTTAGATGACCAAATGATGTTCACAATAAAGATACATCTCCCTTGAGTATCTTTGCTCATACAGCCTCATACTGATTCGGTGCACTTATATTCTCACGAATATAGTTGAAGCTGCAGAACCTGGTGTAGAAAATCTTGAACTTCGCAATGAATTATGTAACCTTGCCTTCAGCTTCTAAAATCCTAGGCCGAGAGGCGTTCCTTCCTCAACCATAGTCATTCAAGTGCAAAAGTCAGCAGCACGTTTAACACCACACCACCACATTTATTCTACTCGCCTGACCAAGCTTGATCGCAAGTTGGCACGTCCGTATTCATAAGAAGGACGTAGTTAGCTGAATAGTTGCTCAACTTATGCGTCACATAAGCTTTGTAATTTTTAGAATCAACACCCATGTATGAATCTAGTTAGAAAGGGGAGAAGGACAACCGAAGAACAATTAAACATCAAAAGCTTAAGCTAACAGAAAACGAGTAAAAAATGTATATCAGATTTATGCATAAAAATATCTATAACTTCTGAAATATCATAAAACAAGGTCTCATTTTGAAGTTGATCGCAGCACTACAAACTTCGATTACTTATTCAATGACTAGGTTTTATATTGTGAAATTTTTATGTGTCCATTCATTTATTTAATTGTAGGTACGAATGGATTGTACACGCACCGACGGCTCACATGCAGAGCCCTACATAGTACATAATGGAGCTGGAAGCTGGTGCTAATGAAAACGACATGTGCACACGTTTAAATAGGGATATCTTGGTCTCTATCAGTTGTATTTTATCTTAGATTTATGATTAAGTAAAGAGAGAACATTCTTTGAGATTAATTAAATTAATCCCAATGGAGTTTGGTTCAAATTTTAATGCTTTGTGAATGAGAATCTATACGTGGTGGTCAAGAGAAATTTCAACTCTCTAGTTTCATATTTTGCGTTGCTTCAAATTATCAATTGCCAAAAATGTTTCTATAGTCTGTCTTTCGAATCACTAGTCTTATCTCTCACAGCGTACACATTATATTAACTTATCAAGCTTAAACCCAACTCCGCCGTGTAAGTTTATCTTACATTGCCTGTCCCAAGCCCGGATAAAGGAGGAGGGGGAGGGCGTCAGGTAGTCGACAGCCGGCACTCCATGATTACGTCGAATCCTTATGAAAATGAATCCAGAACGAAATCGCGCTAAAGCTAGGGCTTCACCCGTAAGTGGCGCGCTGTGTGGCCCGAGCACAGTGATAAGTGAGTAAGGGTCGCTGTATCTCCATCGACACCCGGATGCAGTGTTAAATGAGCAAGGGGGCTATAGAAACTTCTTTTCGAACGACTCCACTCAAAGTTGTTTGGGAGCATATGCTCCTATCAACTTTACACGGGACACACAAAAGAAGTACTTTGATCCTATTAGACGGGGAAGGGTGAAGAAGCTAGGACAGAAGGGTAGAGTTCAAGAGAGCAAAATGCGTTTAGGAACGTGGAATATAGGAACCTTGACGGGAAAATCTATGGAAGTAGTAGAAGTTATGGTGAGGAGAAGGATAAATATTATGTGCCTACAAGAAACTAAGTGGGTTGGTCGTAAGGCAAAGGATCTAGAAAACTCAGGGTTTAAACTATGGTATTCGGGCACAAATAGAACGAGAAACGGTGTTGGCATCATCGTGGACAAGACCTTGACACAAGATTTTGTAGATGTCAAGAGGGTAGGAGATAGAATCATGGCAATCAAGATTGTAATAGGACAAGAACTTATCAATGTGATTAGTGCGTACGCACCTCAAGTAGGGTTGGATACGAGTTCGAAGGAGAAATTTTGGGAAGACCTTGGAGACTTGGTGCAAGAAATTGCTCAGACAGAGAAGTTATTTATAGGAGGAGATTTAAATGGACACGTGGGCAGGGAGACAGGCAACTATGGAGGTTTTCATGGTGGCCATGGTTTTGGGGAGAGAAATGAGGATGGGGAAGCTATCTTGGATTTTGCAATGGCATATGATCTCTTTTTAGCCAACACCTTCTTTAAGAAGAGAGAAGAACATGTGATCACTTACAAGAGTGGGTCGTCAAAAACACAAATAGATTTTCTTCTAATGAGGAAAAGGGATCGTATAACTTGTAAGGATTGCAAAGTTATACCAGGAGAGAGCGTGGCTAATCAACATCGCTTGTTGGTGATGGATGTACATATCAAAAGAGTGAGAAAAAAGAACAAGACTTGGAAGTGCCCAAGGACTAGATGGTGGAATTTAAAAGAAGAAAAACAAGCCATTTTCAAAGAGAAAGTAATCACCCAGTGTGTGTGGGATAGAGAGGGGGAAGCTAACCAAATGTGGGATTCCATGGCTAGTTGTATCCGAAAAGTAGCAAAAGAGGTATTAGGAGAGTCCAAGGGCTTTGCCCCACACCAAAAGGAATCTTGGTGGTGGAATGAGGAGGTACAAACAAAGGTGAAGGCTAAGAAGGAATGTTGTAAAGCCTTATACAAGGATAGGACCGATGAAAATGGTGAAAGGTATAGAAAAGCGAAGCAAGAGGCGAAGAAAGCTGTGAGAGAAGCTAAGTTAGCGGCTTATGACGATATGTATAAGCGACTAGATACCAAAGAAGGAGAGTTGGATATCTATAAACTAGCTAGAGCAAGGGAAAAGAAGACAAGGGACCTAAACCAAGTGAGGTGCATCAAGGATGAGGATGGAAAGGTTCTTGCTACAGAGAACGCGGTTAAAGACAGATGGAAAGGTTATTTTCATAATCTTTTCAATGAAGGACATGAAATGAGTGCTTCTTTAGGGGAGTTGAGTAACTCAGAAGAGTGTAGAAATTACTCTTTTTATCGTAGAATCCGGAAGGAAGAAGTGGTTGTAGTTTTGAAGAAGATGAAGCATAGAAAAGCAGTAGGCCCAGACGATATACCAATCGAAGTGTGGAAAGTTTTGGGATAGACAGGTATAACATGGCTCACTGACCTTTTCAATAAGATTTTGAAAACGAAGAAGATGCCAAATGAGTGGCGAACGAGCACTTTGGTGCCTATCTACAAGAATAAGGGCGATGTACAAAATTGCATGAACTATAGGGGTATTAAGCTAATGAGTCATACAATGAAGTTCTGGGAGAGAGTCATTGAGCATAGATTGAGGCAAGAGACACGGGTTTCGGACAACTAATTCGGGTTCATGCCAGGGCGCTCAACCATGGAGGCAATCTATCTCTTACGAAGATTGATGGAAAGATATAGAGATGGGAAAAAGGATTTACACATGGTCTTTATAGATTTGGAAAAAGCGTATGATAGGGTCCCAAGAGACATTCTTTGGAGGATTTTAGAGAAGAAAGGAGTACGAGTAGCATATATCCAAGCTATACAGGATATGTATGAAGGAGCAAAGACTGCCGTAAGAACTCATGAAGGACAAACCGAAAGCTTTCCCATAACTGTAGGATTACATCAAGGCTCATCCTTAAGTCCTTACCTTTTTGCATTGGTAATGGATGAGTTAACAGGACATATTCAAGATGATATTCCTTGATGTATGCTTTTTGCAGACGATATAGTGTTGATAGATGAAACTCAGGAAGGGGTAAATGCAAAGCTTAACCTTTGGAGAGAAGTGTTGGAATCTAAAGTTCTTCGCCTAAGCCGATCAAAGACAGAATATATGGAGTGCAAGTTCAGTGCAAATGGAGGCCAAAACGAGTTAGGGGTGAGGATCGAAGATCAAGAAATACCAAAGAGCGACCGTTTTCGTTACCTAGGATCTATCTTACAAAAGAACGGAGAATTAGATGGAGATCTCAACCATAGAATACAAGCTAGATGGATGAAGTGGAAGAGTGCATCCGGCGTGTTGTGTGACCGCCGTATGCCACTGAAGCTCAAGGGAAAATTTTATAAGATGGCAATAAGGCCGGTGATGCTGTATGGCACATAATGTTGGGCGGTGAAGCATCAACACGTACACAAAATGGGTGTAGCGGAGATGAGGATGCTTCGTTGGATGTGTGGGCACACGAGAAAGGATAAGATTAGGAATGAGGATATCCGGGGTAAAGTAGGAGTAGCCGAAATTGAAGGAAAGATGAGAGAAAATCGGTTACGGTGGTTTGGACATGTGCAAAGAAGGCCTACTGACGCTCCGATTAGAAGATGCGACTATGGGACAGAGGTTCAGGGCCGAATGGGTAGAGGAAGACCTAGGAAA
Organism: Malus sylvestris; assembly: GCF_916048215.2. Lineage (NCBI taxonomy): Eukaryota > Viridiplantae > Streptophyta > Magnoliopsida > Rosales > Rosaceae > Malus > Malus sylvestris. The sequence goes on from NC_062269.1 coordinate 23,196,701, forward strand.
ACTTTGGAAGAGACCCTAAGAAAAGACTTAGAGTACTTGGATCTAACAGAGGACATGACACAGGACAGAACACAATGGCGTTCTAAGATTCATATAGCCGATCCCACTCAGTGACTTGGATTTTCCAAGTCTCCAACCGAGAAGTTTTCCTCACTCGGGAAATTAAGGGAACACTACCTCAACCTACATGCTCTACTCACAAAGCTTCAACATACAAGCTTCAACAAAAGAAAATTTAAGAACTTAGCGAAGAAGGCTTTGGTGTATTTAACACAATACGTTGAAATGAAGGAAAGCTTATTTATTGATATCCCCGATAAGTTACAAATATGTACATATACTTGAGTCAAAATAAACAAACAAGAGGGAGCTTTCACAAAGGTTGCTTAGGAGAAGTCTCAGCAGTCGGTAGAGCCCTAGAAAGAAAAGGCACCGGAGGGGATCAGTCGGAGCCTCAGTACTGGACAGAACCCTAGAAGGAAGAGGCATCAGAGGTTGATCATTTGGAGCTTCATTACGCGGTACAGCCCCAGAAGACGAAGGCAATAAATGCCTTTGGAACAAACCCACAAATCTCTGATGATCAAGTAAAACCTGACCATCAGATTCCTTCATCTGGTCAAGCTTCCTTTTCATGTTTGTAGCATAGTCATGTGCGAGCCGGTGCAACTGTTTATTCTCATGCTTGAGCCCTCTAATCTCCTGTTTGAGACTCATCACTTCAGCCGCCAATGATTCAACTTGGCGGGTTCGAGCAAATAGGCGTTGGGCCATATTAGACACAGAACCTGCACACTGAACACTGAGAGCCAGAGAATCCTTAACAGCCAACTCATCAGACCGTTTGGAAAGTAGTCTGTTATCTTTGGGAGTGAGAAGGTTCCTGGCCACTACCGCAGCGGTCATATCATTCTTCATCACGGAATCCCCAACGGTAAGAGGACCAGTAGGGGAGACGAATGATGGGCGCCATATGTTGTCTGGAGAAGGCGAGGCTGCCTCTTCAACAAGGTTCAAGTCAAAACGACGATCGAAGGGGCCAGACATTTTCAAAGGTGTTGAAGAGAGAAGAGGTCGGACAAATCAAGATCTTAGAAGTGTAAGAATGGAGCTTCTACTGGTGGATATTCAAGTGTGCTTTGAAACTTAATGTCAACCCCTATAAAAATCTGCACTCGACGAAGCTTCAGAAATCGAAGAGGCGCCTGCTAAGAAATCGAAGAAGTGTTTGCTTTCTCAAAAGCTGGGCTGCTCAGAGACCACGAGGGTCGATCTCAGAAATCGAAGAGGCGTTTGCTTTCTCAAAAGCTGGGCTGCTCAAATACCACGAAGGCCGATCTCAGAAATCGAAGAGGCTTGCTTTCTCAAAAGCTGGGCTGCTCAGAGACCACGAGGGCCGATCTCAGAAATCGAAGAGGCACCTACTTTTCCAGCCTTGTCAGCACCTGTCACACGCACACTCAGCTTTGCAGAAATTATGGGCATTTTGTCGAAGATTTCTGGCGAAGTATAAAGCACAAGAATCATACTGTTCAATCACCCACTTCCCACACGCAACAGTAGCTCATGGGTACCACAGATAACTTTGCCAAAGTTCTCTGACAAAGTTGAGACACGTGAAGCTTGCAGCTCCCACTACATCGCTCTGACCAAGAAGGGTAAAAGAATAGCAAAGAAACAACACTAACAAAGTTTAGACACATAAATTTTGAAGGTCTAGCTACCATATTATTACCCACAAGGGTAAAGGAACAGTACCACTGCTGGATAATTGGAAAGTCCCGATGTGTCAACCTCTGTGCTTCGTGGCAAGGTAGACTAGCAAACATGCCCAACCTTTACTCACATTCGAGAAAACACTCCCAACAAGATTGCTTGCTCAAAAATCGAAGAGGCACCGCCCTCCGAATCTCGAGAGCCAGACTCCCAACATGATTACTTTCTCAAAAATCGAAGAGAGGGTAAAGGAACAGTACCACTGCTGGATAATTGGAAAGTCCCTGTGTGTCAACCTCTGTGCTTCGTGGCAAGGTAGACTAGCAAACATGCCCAACCTTTACTCACATTCGAGAAAACACTCCCAACAAAATTGCTTGCTCCAAAATCGAAGAGGCACCACCCTCCGAATCTCGAGAGCCAGACTCCCAACATGATTACTTTCTCAAAAATCGAAGAGACACCGCTCTCCGAATCTCGAGAGCCAGACCCCCAGCAGGATTGCTTTCTCAAAAATCGAAGAGGCATCGTTCTCCGAATCTCGAGAGCCAGATCCCCGAAAGGATTGCTTGTTCGAAAATTGAAGAGGCACCACTTTCCCAACTTCAAGAGCTGGATCTCCTTGGATAAAGCTTGTCTGTAATCTTCACACGCAACATCAGCTTTCCAGATACCACAGACCACTTTTTCAAAGTGCTCTGACAGAGTTAAAACATGTGAAGCTGGCAGCTCCCACTACCGTGCTATGACCAAGCAGGGTAAAGGAATAGCATTATTACTTGATGTTAGGGAGACTCCTATATATGTCGACCTCCATCCTCAACGGACAGGCAGACCTGCAAAAATGCTCAACCCTTCCTCTTATCTGAGAGGGCACTCCCAACGAAGCCTTTCGAAATATTCAGCTTTCTTTCCCCCCCCCCCCCGATAATACCTCTGTAAACAAGCTATACTAGAGCAAGAATATCTCATATCATCAGGGTTAAAAGCAAGAGTATCCCATATCATGCTTTTTCCCTGTCTTTTCCTTTGGCCTTGTTCTTACCTGCAAGACAAGGAGAAAGAGAGCAATCAGTCAGCACTTGGAATCAAGCTTCCAGCCAGGAACTGACTGCCTGGAACCCCTTACCTGATTACTTACCTGGCATTGCTCTCGAGTACTCATCTTCAACATCTTATGCTTCCAGGGAAGATACCGCATCTGCCTGAGGAACAGATAGGGCAAGTGAGAAGGATACAAGGAAGCATGTGGAGACAAGCGTAACAGCACACGTGCCGATACATCCATTACTCTGTCAAAAGCAAAAGTATCCCATATCAGCAGGGTCGAACGTACTCTAGATTTGATGGACTTGTTTTGACCCTCAAATTCTTCAGTCGGCCTTATACTCTAGAGGAAACCAGAAAACCCTCCAGCCCATTTCAAGAATAAGCCTGTGGAAAGTTACTTTTTCAAAAGCAAAAGTATCCCATATCATCTCTTCTCATTTTTCTTCTCTTTATCCTTCATGCTGCCTGCAAGATAGGAAGAATGTGAACAATCAGCCGGAGCTCTGATTGTTTACCTTGTCTGTCACCTCTTTCAGCAGATCCCCTAGCTCGGCGACTTGGGGGACTCCTACTACATGGTTTGTATCGCGCTTGACCAAGCCTGAAACTACAAGTAAGCTTCAAGTGAAATTGATACATTACCTTGTGCATTTCCACCAGTTACAGATACCACCCCTGGATGGAGGAAGAGTACTTCCAGAGAAGATGCCACATCTACCTATGAGACAGATAAGGCAAGTCAATACGATACCACACTCCGGTACTTAGAAGTTTCGTGGTTACAAGATCATTCTCCCACAATATTTCTTAATGTCATTTGTACTAAATCATTCACTTGTACTCACTAAAGGAGAACTTGAACCTATGTACTTGTGTAAACCCTTCACAATTAATGAGAACTCCTCTATTCCGTGGACGTAGTCAATCTGGGTGAACCACGTACATCTTGTGTTTGCTTTCCTATCTCTATCCATTTATATACTTATCCACACTAATGACCGGAGCAATCTAGCGAAGATCACAAAAAGTGACCGTTTTCGCTACCTAGGATCTATCTTGCAAGAGAACGGAGAATTAGATGGAGATCTCAACCATAGAATACAAGCTGGATGGATGAAGTGTAAGAGTGCATCCGGCGTGTTGTGTGACCGTTGTAGGCCACTGAAGCTCAAGGGAAAATTTTATAGGACGGCAATAAGGCCAGCGATGTTGTATGACACAGAATGTTGGGCGGTGAAGCATCAACACGTACACAAAATGGGTGTAGCGGAGATGAGGATGCTTCGTGGGATGTATGGGCACACGAGAAAGGATAAGATTGGGAATGAGGATATCCGAGGTAAAGTAGGAGTAGCCAAAATTGAAGGAAATATGAGAGAAAATCGGTTCCGGTGGTTTGGACATGTGCAAAGAAGGCCTACTGACGCTCCGGTTCGAAAATGTGACTACGGGACAGAGGTTCAGGGCCGAAGGGGTAGAGGAAGACCTAGGAAAAGACTTGAGTACTTGGATCTAACGGAGGACATGACACAAAACCGAGCGCAATGGCGTTCTAGGATTTATATAGCCGACCCCACTTAGTGGGAAAAGGCTTTGTTGTTGTTGTTGTTGTATCAAGCTTAAACCCCTAGAAACCAAGTCTTAGGGTGTGGTTTCTTGGGGTGGACAATTAATACATAACTGAGGTTTTGTATGTGTTTCTAAGGGCAAGGTGGAGCCAGTGAGGCCTGCTACACAAGGCTTAATGTCGATTGGTTATAATCAGTGTTTTAAAAATCGGCCTAGGCTGTTGCTTGTGGAGTTTTGTGGCAATTTTTGGCAAAAACAGTCACTAATATTGGGGAAGGACTAGGCAGTCTAGGCGGCACACTCACTGGTTCCATGTTTTTTTTTAATTAACTAATTATATTAAAGTAGGCAACGAGCAAGCTACCCAAAGGAATTTGTTAAATCAATTCAATTGTGAAATCTGTTATTATATATTTGTAATTTGTTAATTTGCTTATTGAGCTTATTGACTTTTATTACATTCTTTTTCCTTTTTTTTTTCATAGCGCCTAGGGTATTTTAAAACTTTGATTTTAATCGAAAACCCTAATTGACATTGTTTCACGGTCAAATCACGCGCCTTGGTGTGTTTTTTTTAATTTTTTTTTATTTTTTTATTTTGTCAAAGCCTTGGTGTGTTCATTCTTTGGTAACTAGAATTTTTCATCTCATTTGATGTTTTCAAGATCTAGGTTTCTTCTTTCCGGCACATTTAATTTGTAGAGTTTAACCTGATTGCGGATATACATGTTTGCTGAGCCATGGATTGCCATTGTCACCATACAAAGACTTACTTTTTTTTGTTTTTTTTTTTTAATGAACGAAGATCTACTAATAGTGGAAACGGTTAAAGTTTCATACAGGAGTGGATCACTAATAATCTCATCAATACTGTCTATAACTTAATCAATTTTTCAAATCAATATGTAAGTGTATGGTTTTATGAATAAATGACCCGATGCATTTAGTAGTGGAGTCATTCATTACAAGGGAGATTTAGCTTCGTGAGATTTGATTATAGGCTTTCGATTTGAGTTTCATGGATTTGATTCAAGTGTCTCAACTCGGGAATTCACGGTTACTATTCAGGTTTCCAAGTCCAAACTCAATTTGTTCAAACCAAACAGGTGTGTGGCTTTATACAAAATGGCTCAATGCACTTATTAGTTGAATCATTCATTATAAGAGAGATTTAGCTTCATGAGATTGAATTGTAGGTTTCCGATTTGGGATCTGGGGATTTGATTTGCTCGGCACTTTGGGGATACAATTCAAGTGTCCAACTCTAAACTCGGGACTTTGAAGTCGGGGTTTCCACATTGGTGAACCTTTATTGTTTGAGTTTAAGAGATTTGATTCGGGTGTCATCTTTGGACTTCAAACTTAAGTTACTTTTGGTCCACTATGATACTATGTCAAAATTTCAGTCATGTAGCTTGCTATAAATCAATGTTCACATGATCCACAACTTAACCACTTAAGCAAACCAATAAGTATGAAATTTTATACGAAACGTCTCAATTCAATTAGTAGTGAACTATTTATTATAAGGACACCTACCCGTTTAAATAGGTGTCTAGGTTGGAGGTTGGTGCTAATGAAAACGACGCGTATACCCGTTTAAAGAGGTATCTAGGTTTATATGTGTTGTATATGTTTATCATAGATTCGTGATTAGGTAAAGAGATAACATTCATTGAGATTAATTAAATTAATCAGATGGAGTGTGGCTCAAATTAAAATGGTATGTAAACAGGTGGCATTCGAGAATGAAGAATCTAAATTATTAGGGTTGCTTCCAAATTTTGAAATTAAAAATGGGAAAGGGTATGAAATGGTGAGTTGTTGGTATGGCCCGTCTCTCTAATCATTACTCATTAGTCATATCTCTCCCAACCTACAACCGTATGAACGTATTAAGCTTGCAGCGCATAAACCGTATAATGAACCAAAGTCTTGGGGTTGAGACGCTTAATTATTTGACATGATTGGTCAATTAAAGCATGTTTAATAATTATTTTGTTTTCAGTCTTTAATTTCACATTTTTATTTGAGATATGAATAAAGTATGTTGAGAAAACGAGATAAAAGACAAGGAAAAAATGAGTGATGAAATCAAAATCTTGAAAGTGAAAATTAGTTTTTTTTTTTTCCTTTTTTTTTCTTTTCATTTAGGTCTTTCCTTATACATTTCTTCAATATTTCTAATGGTTTTAGGTATTTTTTTTTTTTTTACCATTTGTGTGCTTGACCTTATACATTTCTTATACATCTCTCCTTTTCCCAAAACTTATTTGACCTTTAGTGTAATTAGAGTAATGTTACATAGACTAAATTTGCAAACCAAATGATGTGTCACCAATGAGAAATAAGCACATCAATCTACACTTAAATAATAATCTAATCATTAACTTCCATGTCATTTAGTTTACAAAATTCAATTTACAAATTTAGTCTCCATAGTATTACCTATGTAATTAAATTGAAACTAGATAGGGTGGTGGGTTTTTATCAATGTCTGATGTTCAAAACTCTCGCATCCCCTAAATGATTGTAATAATTTAGAATCATTACCTCTCCCCTTAATAATAATAATTAAAACCCTAATCGATATTTGTAACACCCCGGCCCGGAATAATTTATTTTGGATAATAATTTTGATGATAGGCCCACTTTAAACTCTTTATAATTTTCTATTCAAGGGTTAAGGTTCTTTGCTTTTAATTCCTTAATTCCACAAATGGTCTAAATCATAATTCTCTCACCAAACATACCATAATTCAATTATCTTACCAATTTATTCTCTTAGATCAAGACTCCAACTAAATATTAATTCTCGATTATTTAATTTCACTTATTTTATGGTTGCATCTAACGTCTCATTAGACTGCCTACGTATCCTAAACAGGGATCAAGCCATTCGTAGTTCACATTTCTAAAATTCAAACCAAAACTGAATATATTCATTTAAATCCAACATATACCACAATCGTATTAATATTCAACCCACAACAGTTAGATCTCAAAAGCATAATTAGAAAAACAAAATTCGCAAAAAAAGACAATGTCGGCTCCCTGGCCATGCACCGCCGCACCCGCAGCTGCGGGTGGCGGTTGGCCGCCCCGACTCGCAGGAAAAATTCTACTATTTCTAAAAATTCTCAAAAATTACAAAAATGAAGGTCTCAAAGAGTATAACAAACTTTATACTTGCGGTCAAGTCCAATTTGGCCCAAACCCGCTGGAAACCATATACATGTGTGGCCTCGAATCGTCACCTCTGGTGCTCCGCCGCCCCTACAGTTGTTTGGTCTTTGTTCTAGGCCTCAAGGGAAGTCTAGTAATGGTGGTAATTGGAGGGAAACATTTTACAATTGGTGGAATTCAGACAAGGGTGGCCGCAACACCCACGGGTGTTTTATCACCAAACCACCTCCAAACCCTTATGTTTTTTGGTGTAATTGAGAGAGGGGAGGTAAGGTAAGTGTTCCCAAGTGATGGGTGGTGGCAATCTCATTGTAAAACACCATAAATTTTGACATCAAAAGGTTTAGGAATTTTAAATAATAAATTTCCAAACTTTAAACTTCATAAATTATAAAAATTTCCCAATTCTATTTTCATAACCATAAATCAATTTTTTTTTTCAATTTTCTCCACATATTCATAATTATGAATATATAATTCATATATTTAAGCTTTCAGGGTATTACAACATTGTTTTACAGTCACTTCACACGCCTTGGTATTCATTATTTGGTAAGTAAGTTACTAATTATGTATGAACCCCCACATCGGAAAAATGAAGGACCTTACATGTGCTTGTAAGAGTAGGTTGGACTACTCTCCATATTATAAGCACATACAAGGTGACACACCCCGATCCCGGTGTCCGAAGGATAACGAGATGGACATGTGCTGGTCGATACCGGAAGGTGACGCAAGCCATTTAATTAATGCATATGCCGCAAACATGTAAAACATGCGTATAAATTTTGCGCCGTAACCATGTGAGGTAAAATCAAAATACACACCTTAACAAAATAATAATAATAATAATAATAAGGTACTGATCACTGATAGAAGGAAAATATTCAACTGCAAACATTTAAAAAGTGATAATGCATGGGCATGTTCAAAGCATACTACCAATTCGAAATACAAGCGGAAGCAATATTAAAAAGTGCGATTACTAGAGATGTCCTACGCAGAGGGGAGGACACAAAGTCACTGATATAGGAATGTCTCGTAGCTCGAATCGTACACCTCGTTCCTAGGTCCTGAAGGGGGCACAAAACAAAACATGAGTGGACCAAGTTTAATATAAATAATACTAAAATCAATTACCCTTCAAACGTAAGAACCCTCTGCTTTAGAAAACTCATATAGCATAATAAGTAAAAGATTTTTTGAAAACTCTAGCATGCCATAAAACTTCCATAACACATATATCATATATAGTGTGCTTAGTAGTGGTATCATAATCGCCCGAAGGCACATCCATGGCTTGCTTGAAGGCACATACATTGCCCGCCCGAAGGCATATTCATCACCCGCACAAAGGCACATTGTATGAATACTCGCTAAGTAAGCACATAAAATCATGAACATAATTTATTCAAAATATATATCATCGAAGCTCAATAACTCAAACACTATATCATAAATCCATGTTCATAAATATTTTAGTAAACATAAATTCGATAAAGCATGATATTTCATAAAGTATAAATCCGATAACTGCTAAACGTTTCATAAAACATAGTCATAAAATCATGCTTTTTATTTATGCATTTCTAGTAATAAAATCATGCATTTTAGAAGAGGTCCACTCACAATTACTCTGTTACCAAAGTATCATTCAATAATAGGGAGGATAGGATCAACTTTAATTACGCACCTGAGCACAAAAGATGACTAATTAGTAACCTAACAAGATGATTGAATTTGGAAAAATGGATGTCATATTCAGATTCAGGACATCAAAAAACCAAAGGAGGGACCTCGGGTTCCCCTAGGCGCCACCACAGGGCAGAGGCCCAGAAGGCCAAGCATTGAGTTGTGTCACCGGAAAAGTCGCCGACTGGCGACAGAGCAGAGTACCTCCGGGGAGGCGCGTGTGCTACACTTGCAGCCTCAAGCACCTGCGAGTGCAAGCTACTGGCCTTCCTTGCAAGGCCTGAAACTGATCGGTTTCTGGGCTCGACTTCCCCAGCTTCGTTCGAGCTCGTTTCTCAATCATTTTCGATGTTTCAAAAGCCAAAATGAAGCTTGACACGAGGAGAAAATATTTGTACCAATTTGGGACAGAGTGGTGGCCAGAGTTGGTCGAAAAGTGGCTGCAAAGTGGTTGTCCTCATTGAAAAACTGGGGAAGTTTTCCCTATTAGTTTGCTACGTCCAAAATTTACCAAAACTTCTCAAAACGACTCCCAAACATACACCAAAACACAAACTACAAATTTTGGACTAAGATTGAGGCTTACCTTCATCTAAAAAAGGCGAGAACTCACCGAAGAGATTTCGTGAACAGTGATGGTGCAGAGAAAAAAGAGAGTTTGGGGGGTCCTCTTTTGTTTCTGGGTTCACACGGGTGATGGTGGGGTCATTGTTGTTGTTTGTGTGTGTCCCCTCAAGGAGGGCTGATTTCAGAGATAGCAGAAAGAGTTCAGAGAGAGATGAGAGAAGAGAGTTTAAAGATAGAAGTGACAGAAAAATGGGAAGGCGGGTCACACGAGAAAAAGGGAAGGCTGGGGACAAGGGTATAGAAGTGGGTCCCATTGTCTCACAAATTAAGACCATTAAAGATGAAACATGAAATATCTTCCAAACGTAAAATTACCGAAATACCCTAGACGTTTCGAAATCGTAAAAACTTTGTTCTACCTCTAAATTTGAATTTGCTCGTTCCCAAACATTTGTGGCGCCAAGTACAAAAAGAATAAATTAAGAAAATTAGTCATACGTGTAATGACAATATGGTCAACGAAAGTCAATGCTCATGCTACGAAGGCAATTTGATAAATTCACACATTTAATAATACAAATACTTAAAAATTAAGGACAGGGTATGACAATCTACCCCCTTAAGAGAATTTCATCTCCAAAATTTACTACATCAAGTAAACAGGTACGGATATTGATTTCTCATCAGTTCTTCTGTTTCCCACGTCGTTTCCTCAACTGCTTGGTTCCTCTATAACACATTTACCAATGGAATGACCTTGTTTCTCAACGCTTTATCATGTCGGTCAATGATTCCCACTAGCTCCTCAACATAGCTCATGTCTGGACTCATTTCTAAAGGTTGCGGCTGCAAAACATGAGATGGATCCGGTACGTACTTTCGAAGCATGGAAACATGAAACACGTCGTGTATCGGCAATAATTCGAGTGGTAACTCCAATGTATAAGCAACATCGCCAATTCTCTCTGTAATTTTGTAGGGGCCAACAAACTGAACTTCCTTCGCTTACCAAAGCGGACCACACCCTTCCAGGGCGACAATTTCAAAAATACAAAGGCACCAATTTCATACTCACAATCTTTAGAATGTTGGTTAGCGATACTCTTCTATCGATCTTGTGCCATCTCCAAATTTCTCTTTATCAATTGGATGTTTGCATTAATGGTGTCGACAATTTTGGCCCCACCAAAACTCGTTCACCAACCTCAGTCCAACACAGTGGTGTCATGCACGACCTTCCATATAGTGCTTCAAAAGGTGTCATACCAATACTAGAGTGATAACTGTTATTGTAGGCAAACTCGATAAAGGCAAATAATTATCCCAACTACCCTTGAATTGGAGAACACAAACCCTCAACATGTCCTCCAAAGTCTGGATCGTCCTCTTAGATTGACCATCTTTTTGTGGGTGATAAGCAGTGCTCTACAATAGTTGTGTATCCATGACATCATGGAATGCTTTCCAAAACCTAAAGGTGAATCTTGGATCTCTGTCTGAAACAATGGTAACGGGTACACCATGAAGTTTGACAATATTCCCGATAAACAACTGTGATAACTTCTCCAATGTATAATTTTGTCAAACTGGTTAAAAATGAGCATTCTTAGTGAGCCTATCCACAATTACCCAAATGTCATTAAAACTTAACTGTGTGCTCGGTAATCCAAACACAAAATCCATAGTGATATCCACCCACTTCCAAGCTGGTATAGGGAGATTTTACATCAACCCTTCTAGTCTTTGTCTGTCAGCTTTCACTTGTTTGCAAATTATACATCTCTCCACATACTCCGCTACATCCCATTTCATCACATACCAATATTAGAATGGACGAATAGTATGGTATAATTTAGTACTACCCGGGTGCATCATATATGTCGAAATGTAAGCATCATCAAGGATTTCCTTTTTCATGGACTTCATTGTTTTTGGGCACGAATAATCTATTTCCCATCATCAAAGCTTCATCTTCAAATCCTCAGATCTCATCTCAACCTATTCTACACTTGTTCTTTTAGGTCTACACACTGCTGATCGTGTTCCTGAGCTTTCCAAACAAGATCCACCAATACAGGTCTAATTTGGAAGTGTGCCGACAATGCTCCATGTGGATTTGGAGCCAACGCAAATTCGGTTCCTCTAAGAGAAAAAAAATAATGGAACATGGATGGCTCGGAGGGAAACAAGTTGTCCATAGGATTTCCGATTAAGAGTGTTCACTACGACATTTGCGTGACCATGATGATACTCAATAGTGCAATCGTAGTCACTAATGAGTTCCATCCACCTTCTCTGTATCAAGTTCAACTCCTTCTAGGTGAAAACATATTTCAAGCTCTTGTGATCCGTAAAGATGCGGCACTTCTCGCCGTAAAGGTAATGTCGCCAGATTTTCAAAGCAAAGACTACTGCTCCAAGTTCCAAATCATAAGTGGAGTAATTTTTCTTATAAGGTTTGAGTTTCCTGGAAGCATAGGCTTTGACTTTCCTATGCTGCATCAGAACACAACCTAAGCCTGACAAGGATGCATCACTATAAATTTCAAACTTGTCGTCATTGTCTGGAATAGCAATGACAGAGGCATGAGTAAGACGATGTTTAAACTCCTGGAAGCTCCATTCACAATTTTCATCCCACTCGAATTTGACTCATTTCCAGGTTAACTTAGTAAGAGGCAATCACCGAGAAATCTTGCACAAAGCGTCGATAATAACCAGCTAGACTAAGAAAACTCCTCACTTATGTAACATTCTTAGGTTGCTCCCATACTGTAACTGCAGAAATCTTTTAAGGGTCCACGCAAATTCCCTCAGCAGAAACCACATGCCCGAGAAAACTGATCTGGTCTAAGCAAAATTGACACTTACTAAACTTTGCATACAACCGGTGTTTCCTCAACTTCTCAAACACTAACTTCAAATGTTTCATATGCTCGACATTACTCTTGGAATAAATCAATATGTCATCAATAAATACAATCACAAACTGATCAAGGTACAGTTTAAAAACTATATTTATCAAGTCCATAAAAGCTGCAGGTGCATTTGTTAATCCAAAAGGCATGACACGAAACTCATAATGTCCATACCGAGTGTAAAAAGCGATATTCAGTACATTTTCATTCCTGATTAGCAAGTGATGATAACTCGAACAAAGATCGATCTTTGAGAATACATGACACCTGTCAATTGATCAAACAACTCGTCAATACGAGGTAAGGGATAACGGTTCTTCACTATTACCTGATTTAGTTGTCTATAGTCGATGCAAAGTCTCATCGACCAATCATTCTTCCTTACAAACAGTACAAGAGCACCCCAAGAAGATGTACTAGGTTGGATATAACCTTTATCCACAAGCTCCTGAAGTTGAATATTTAACTCCCTCAATTCAGCTAGTGTCATTCGGTATGGTGTTAAAGAAATGGGATTAGTACTTGGAAGTAAATCGATGGTGAATTCAACTTTCCTTACAGGCGGTAACTCTAAATCTTCAGGAAAGACATTGGTGAATTCATTCACCACCAGCACATCCACAGCACACAAGAAAGGTTCACCTTGCGTGACCACATGAGCTAAGTATCTAACACAACCCTTTTGTAACAACTTCTTCGTCCTGATGGAAAAAATAATGATATTTTGAAGAATCTTTCGCTCACCTTGAAACGTGATTGCTAGTTGTCCAAGCCAATCAAATGTCACAAGCTTCTGTCTACAACTAACATGTGCATCGTGCTTGGATAGCCAATCCATTCCCAAAATGATATTAAACTCAACTAGCTTAAAAGGAACCAAATTGGCCTTTAAAAGTTCTCCCTCGACAGTAATTGGGCAATCCCTAAATTCCCATTGTGCACCAAAACAAATCCCCATGGGGTAATTGTATAAACATATCATAACCAAGCGGTGAAGGTTACAGGTTCACAACCCTTGCAAATTGTGGAGATAAAAAATGAATATGTAGCACCCGGATCAATCAACACACGAACCCAACGATCAAAAGCAAGTAATATACAAGTGATTACTCTGGCATCCTGCTCTGTTTCCCGCTACGTCATGGCATTGATATGTCTGTGAGCCTGTCATCCTGAACCACTATTACGACCTCCATAAGTCCAAGCACCCTGATTACCACGGCATCTGTGGTTACCCTGAGCACGACTGCAAGAAGCTGCCCTAGAATACTGCAGTTGTCTCTGAACAGGAATCTGAGTACCCAAACTACTACTTCCACCATAACCTAAACCAGAAGCAGAATTCTCTGTTGGCCACCCAGTAAGGCAATTACGGGTATAATATCCAATGCCACTACATCTGAAACACAAGTCCATATCTGCAACACATTCTCCCCGATGTCATTTACCACAACGCATACAATTCGAGATTGCTGGAGTAAAGTGACTAAAAGACTATCTCAACATCTCATTGTCATATCCCTCATTGGAAGATCCCGAACCCTGATCACGGTGTTTGAATGAAAATGAGTGTCTAGATCAGATCCCTCATTGGAAGATTCTGAACCCTGATCACGGCGTTTGAATGAAAATGAGTGTCTAGGGCCGAAAGAAAAAGAAAAAGATGAAGGCTCTCTCATGATCTGAGATCGGAAACCTCGACCCTGTTGAAACTGATTTTGAGGTGGATTCTGGGCAACTCAGTTCCAACATGACTGTTTAATCCTCAAAGATACCCGGATCATATCTTCGTATGATGCATAAGTTTGTGGTGCCATAAGTTTGCGGATATCATCATTTAGAGCAATTTCGAGTTGAGTCATCATCTCGTGTGGGTTCCGATAGAGTGGGAGGTAGTGTCTCGCCAATCGTCGAAAAGTATTATCCAGCTCAGTAATCGACAAGTTACCCTGGCAAAATTCTAAGAATTCCTATCTCTTTCTCAACTTGTATTACAGGCTCCTAAAGTGTTTCCTAAAAAGTTTCCTGAAAGCAACCCAAGTCATCATTAAGTTAGGTGGCTGAGAATCTTTCATTGATTTCCACCAAAATCTCACATTACCGTGGAAAAAGTAACCTGCGGTCTTCACCCACTCAGCTGCTGGGCAAGACATACTATCCAGAGTGTCCTCCATCTTCTCAAGCCAATCATCGACTTCCTCACAAGCACCAACAACGTTCAAATAAGTAACACCATGACTCCGAGCAATTTCCATGTAAGTACGACTCTGCTTGCTATTCCTAGGGAAAGCATGTCGCATAGTGAAGGTCAATTGCTAAATTCCACCCATCAAACCAGTATGAGGTCAACGAGGCACATTCCCACCACAAGTATCCTTGATTCTGATAAAAGGCAAAACAAGGTTTAGAAAGATAAAAGATTTCATGATTGTACAAGAAGAATTTTGATTACTAAGTGGAATAAAATGAAATCTTATGTATGCTCTTATACTAATCTGACACGCCTCAATCCCCGTGCCCAAAGGACAACGGGATGGCCACGTGCTGGCAAACACCCAAGGGTGATGCAAGCCATTTAATTAATGCATATGCCGAGAACATGTAAAACATGCATATAAATTTCGCGTCATACCCACACAAGGTAAAATCAAAATACACACCTTAATGAAATAATAATAATAAGGTACTGATCACTGATAGAAGCAAAATATTCAACTGCCAACATTTAAAAAGAGATAATGTATGGACATGTTCAGAGCATACTACTAATTCGAAATACAATTGGAAGGGATATTAAAAGTGTGATTACTAGAGATGTCCTAAACAGATGGGATGTTAAATAAGGATCAAAACGATAAAAATACCCTCAATTTAACAAACAAAAGGCCAAAATAATTTGACAAAAAATTGAGAGTATTTTTGTCATTTTATTCTTATTTAATGGAGATTTTTCATGGAATGACCAAAATGATTGATGATGACAATTTCAGGTACCACTTCTATTGATTTCAAATCTCAAGGATCAAAGTGAGGAGTTATGCAAATCTCAGGAACCATTTTAGCTAAAAAGCCTAAGATTAAATCTACCCTAAATAAACTATATATTATTTATTATATTTTCAATGTGAAAATCTATTATCCAACACAATGGTATATAACTTCTAAAATATGAATGAAACAAGGTTCACATTTTAAGTTGTTTATGGCATATTTTTGAATGACTAGTCGGTCACGTATTCAATCATTAAGATTTGATAATTTTATATGACCATTCATTACTTAATTATACGTGTGAATGCCACACAACGACGGTTTTCACATGCAAAGCCCTAAATAAACTAAATAGCGTTGGAAGTCTCAGGTTCGAAACTCATTGCTAGTGTGGAAGTCAGACTTGTGGTCAGAGGAGACTGAAATTCCTTTATGAGTCTTTCTGGCCTCCGAAATATATAGATAATCATGACTTGCCACCAGTTGTCCCTCCCCCACTTTTTAGAAAAGAAAAAAAAATTGACACATACCCGTTCAAATATGATCTCTCTAAATCACTATTTGTTATGTTGATGATCAGGTATATATATATATATATATATATAGAGAGAGAGAGAGAGAGAGAGAGAGAGAGAGAGAGAGAGAGAGAGAGAGAGAGAGAGAGAGAGAGAGAAGAGAACATTATTTGAGATTAGTAAATTAATAATCAGATGGAGTTTGGTCCTAATTTAAAAGGTTTGTAAATAGGTGGCATTCGAGAATGAAGAATCTATATATGTTAGTGAGCAGTCCCTAGCTAGTAGGCAAAAGTCTTGGGGTTGAAGCCTTGAAGGAGGACACGTAAGCTTAATTAACAGACATAATTGGTTACCTACAGTTTTACATACCACAAATAACCATACTCCATTTGATGGAATTATTTGATCTTAAAGAGAGTTATTCTTTAATTTTGCAGTGAGGAATTATTTTTTGGTTTCGTCTAGTTAGTTGAAGTTCGTACACTTTTTTATTTAGAAGTTAAGGAATACTACGTCCGTCGAACACTGGCGTGAATTATTTTCCAACAGTTATTACATGTGGGCATGTGGGATGCAGAATTAATAAATAAACCGTGCTTAGAAATTGTAAGTAATTTATGTAATTCTGTCCATTTAGTTTGTAGCTGTATCATCAATGAGAGCCTTGTTTGACATAATGTAAAAAGAGGAGCTCTTGTGGAGAACTAACGATTGTGCCTCTCTTGGCTTGGAGTTGGGTACCGTGGAGCTATAAATTAACCACATTCAATAGGAGAATGACATGTGGACAATATGTTCAATATGACGATTTTACTTTTGACATCATGAGTAGACCAAAATATTACGCTAAGTGAATAAGACTTAGTCTGCCATAAGATAATGAGATTTTATGCCATAACGGACCATGGGCTCTCCAGGCCGCCCGTTTTGTTATCGGGCCATACCCTGCCTAGTGGCGGCAGGGCACCGACTTTCCTGAGTCTCTCCTGAGATGTTCGGCGCTTTTGCTCTCTTACTAACAAAGGCCTTCAAGACTACTAGCTGGCAGGACTGCAGCGAATGACTTGCATGATCAAGGATTGTCTAGTATGCTCTGCAGCCTCCCCTCCTAGGAGTAAACGTTACTTACTACTTAAAACTCTCTCAAGTTTTCTTTTTCTATCTACTTCTTTTCTAACTTAGGCATCAGAGACCTTTTAGCGGACTCTTCCAAACCCTAAACGAAATTCGCATACACATACACACCTTTTATTTGTAGGCCAAGAAGCATACACAACCCCATATTTGAGTTTTCAGACATAGTAGCTATTGAAAATTGATATTTTGACCCAAATTTAAACAACCCATAATTAGTTATTAAGATCATAAACTATATTGGCCCAAATTTGCCGAAGAGAGATGCTATTAACACTTTGAAAAAATCATTGTACACTTCAATTTTTATATTTAAAAACAAACACACTTACAAAAAGGTTGCAAAACAACTTTCATATTAATCTGAATTAAAAAATTTACACCTATGGAGATGCAGGGGATCGAACCCTGTACCTCCCGCATGCAAAGCGGGCGCTCTACCATTTGAGCTACATCCCCTTTTGGGAGAAGCATACCGGAAATTATACTTTGAGATGAATCAATCAAATCTCATAGCCAGATCTACATCCCTAGGACCCAAACACCCAAAAGGATAAACAAGTCCGCTGGGATCTTTTAGCTGACGTTGCAGTATGTACCTTTAACAGTGAATTTTTTTTGGCCAAGCCAACCGACGCTTGTAAATATCCTATATGTGGACCAGTTGTATTATGGAAGCCTTGGTCTCGTATATAATTGATACATAAACTAATAATGTCATTCAGTATTACGGTCGGGTGTTGTTATTCTTCACTTATAAGTTAGAGGTTTTAGATTTAATTTTTACCATAAGCGAATTTGAATCATATTACTGTTAGCCTATTGTGAGGTTAAACTCACTCTCTCCCCTATTGTAGATAATATTATTTGTTCAAAAATTAAAATATAAAAAATTAAAAAAAATTAAAAAATAAAACAAGCAGCAATTCATGCAAGACCACAAGTCATAATTAATTCAGGACAAAGATTAGTTTGTTTGTTTGATAGTCATCAATCATAAACTATAATTCATAATTAATTCAGGACAAGATTAGTTTGTTTGTTTGATAGTCATCAATCATAAACTATAATTCATAGTTAATTCATGACAAGATTAGTCACTTCGTTTGATAGTCATCAGTCATAAATTATATTATTATGGGTCCTATCCCCTATCTTTTTGGGTCCAATTTATGTGTCCTATCAATTGATCAATTTCAACCTTGCTCAAATCAAAATTGCGAAGTTGAAATGTGGAAACTATATTCAAATTTTTTTTTTTTTAAATGTAAATGTGGGTTTTATCCCAAGAGAAGAGATGTATAAGGGATGCACTATGGATAAGAAGTAGAGGTTCAAGAAAATCTGTGTGGAGGGAGTCTCTAAGCTTGTGATTTACTCAATCTTAGGGTCTTGCAGTGTTCCTTGACATTTAAAGTTTATAATTGAAAGATATCAAAGGCTTAGCGGCCTCTTTTGATTCCGTCTTCTGGGCTCAAGTTTATAAAGAAGCACACTTCGTGGCAAATGCTATTACTAGTACTGGCCTTCAATTTAACAACCTTCATGTTTCAGATAGAACGTTAACAAATGCTATCTATAAAGCTTATTTCTTTCTTTCCAAAAAAAAAAAAGCTTATTTCTTTGATTGGATAAGGAATGATTGTGACCGAGGTCACTCTATTTAATATTTTTTTAATTTAAAAAAAAATCTTAGATTTTATGTCAAGAATATTTTACATCTCGTTCATTAGAGAATTTTTTGGTAAAAAAATGTAAAATCTTAAGCATTTTACATCTCTGGTTAAAGATGCTCTTAGATGAGTTGAGTTGACCAAGTAACTTTTCAATGTAACCTAATAACACCGTCATGTGGTGTTACAAATTAATTATAATTATTTTGAGTACAAAGATATATTTTACATTAAGCGGAGGGGAAGTTAAGCTAAATTATACAGTGAACAACCTAATTTGATATCGAATTCGCCATCTACAAGATTCAAACCTAAGACCTCTCACTTACAAGTGAAGAGGAATACCACCAGACCGTAGTATTGAGTGACTAATGATAATTATTATACCATGAGTATATGTATTAATATTATAACAAGGATAAATGGTAAGGAGACACTCTCTGAAGGTGGCAGAGAGTCGTTTTTTTTTTTTAAAGAAATGCTAAGGTGATTGTCTCAAAAGTGGAACTTTCTATGGATTCTCTGCCACCTCATGTTTTTTGCACAATATTTTATAATGTTGACACGAAAATTAACGTTAAACTGTAAGATGACAGAAAGTTCATAAAAAATCTCACTTTAAAAAATCCTCTTAGCATTTCTCTTTCTCTTATGACATGTCTATTTATTAATGGCAACGAGTATTTATCAAACTCTATACACCCTGTTTTCGCCAAAATTGCGCTTATGCGACTTTTTTCGCCCTAAATACTTTTGCACTTTCTCTCCATGTTTTTTTCTTTGTCAAATCATCATATATTTACTCTATGAGAATGATATTATAAAAGAATGCTGTTATCGTCACATACCATTAAAATTAATTGGAGAGTAATTAATGTAAGGTTGAATGAAGGTGAACGTAGGTGCCAAATTGTAACACAATTTGAAGTTGTGGTTAATTTTAATTTTTTTAAATTTATATAGTAATTATTACACAACATCAAAACAAAATTCCGCTGTTATATTGCCAATTTCCCATTGAATTATATATGAATTGGTTTTGTTTGTTGGATACTCCTCATCATATGTCAGATAAATTGAGTTTTTTTATTTTTTATTTTTGATAAAGGATTACAACTGGTGACAAACCACGGTTATCCAATTCTTTCAGATTCAAAAAGACTATGAGGAATTTTACCCTATCCGTTACTACAATTAAACAAACTTACTAACTCCGAACATTGAACCCGGAATCTCCTATATTTTTCTTTCTTCCTGGCCCTGACATTAATTAGAAGCAACGAAACGAATAAAATCTATTCATTAGTTTCGCTTTTCTTTGTCGTTGACTCATTGGTCGGTTAAAATTAAGATCCCTACAACCCCACTCTCCTTCGCACAACTCCCCCTCCCACTCAGAATATACATATGCCGACCTCCCATTTTCTCTATCTCTTTCTCTGTCTCCCCAGTGCCCACTCACGGTAAAAAGGGCCAAAGCAAAAGGGCAAACATACAAGCGTATGCTTACAAGCAAGGCACAGCGAAACGCTCTTCAAACTCCATCACCGTTAAGAAACTAACAGAGAGACACACTACTTTTTCGTTTTTAAGCTTAAGTTTACTGTATTTGTAGAAGTAGTAGTTTCGAGAGAGAGAGAGAGAGAGAGAGAGAGAGAGAGAGAGAGAGAGAGGCATGGAGATGGAGGGCATTGGAGGACTGAGGCATCTGTTTATGACAGTGTTTTTGCATGGGTTTGCAAGCTTCATGGTGATTCCAGCCATAATTGATATCACTATGCTGGCTCTTTGCCCTGGTCGAGATGAGTGCTCCCTTGCCATTTACCTCTCTGGTTTTCAACAAGCGGTATGTACATGCATATATATGTTATATGAATATATATATATATATATATATATATATATATATTATATGTTAATTAATTTGTCGTTGCCTTATGGTTTCCTTTTCATGTATAATATATGTTAGCTTCTTCACACACATGAATCATGCATGTATCTTAATTTATACTTCCATGTCCCTTAATTCCCTCTTTCATTTGATTAATTCCACAGATGACATCAAAGAGGAGCCATATAAAGTTTTTTAGTTGTATTCATGATCTCTCTCATGAATTTAGTTTAATCCGCCGATGATATCATAAAATTTCTTAGTTAATTTTATAGGTATGTTGCAAATTCATTTTATAATAATTATTCATTAAAGAAAAAAGTGGAATCAGTTCCAGCGAGCACATATAAGAATTTATATATTAAGGTAATTACTAAGTACATTAAGAAGAAGAAAAAGAAAGAAAAAAAGCACATCCAAAGAGAACATCAACTTTTCGGTAGGGTTCAATGGATTCTAACTAGCTAGGAGTTTTCAACTTTACCTTGTTTAGGAAAAGAGTATATAAAGTTACCCTTATTACTTTTACCTGTATTTTTACTATTTCAATAAACTAATTTTGTTGTTTTTATGCCTAGCGAGATTTTTATGTCAACAGATAATTATGTAAATTAAATGCGTGCGTCTAACCATTTGAGCTAGATTTTTGTGCGTCCGTCTAACTAGATATGAGTAGCTAGATCTTCCCAACTAAACTTCATACCCACCAAACTGGCTATCCATGTCCATACGTTTCAGTATATTATCGTTCGTACATTTCACCATTTGAGCGCATTAATTACTTTTGAGTATTACGTGCAATTTAATTAGATAAAAAAACAAAAGAAGCGTATTCCGCACTTAATGACCTAGAACCAAACAAATCTCTGTCGCAATCCTAATGATGCTGGAATTTTTATTTTCAAGAGTATTACTTAGGACGTTATGTGTATTTATATAATTTATTCTTTTAGATTTGAGTACAATTGTAATTTCATATAATATTTGTAAACATTTCAATCAAATTTTGAATTTGATAGCCTATGTGGCATTTTGACATTTTTCAAAGTTTTGCTCTCCATCCGATATGTCAAATTAAATTATTATTTTATTATACTATTTTCTTTTCATAATATATTTCAAAATTTTACATATATAGATAATTGATAATAAAAATTCATATTATTTAACAATGGAATACAAATACAAATAATTTAATAAAAGTACAAGAACCCCCAAATCAGCACTAACCCAAAAACACCTACACCAAAATATCACCACTGAGATTAGCACCACCACAGCAGCCACCTGAACACGTGTGGAAAGAGACTCGGAGAGAACAACGGGCGACGATAGGGGTGGAACGCAGCATCTTCATTTGGTAGGGAAATAAGTGGCGGGGAACTTAGCAAGTAGAGGGGAGATTAGAGTAAAGATATTGTAGGTGAACCAGTTGGTTCTAATAGGGGTTGGACATGCTAGGTTAAGAGGTGGGCAACGAAAAGAGGGATTGAGATGAGGAGAATTGAGATAGAGGTGGATGTGGGAGGGGTGGATCTGCATAGAGAGAAAACACAGAGGAAGAGAAAAATGGAGAAGAGAAGAAAACAATATAAAAAAATTAATAAAAAAACATTTAATAATTAATTTAAAAATATTTGAAGCTACTGTCAAATTTGGCAGCAAGGGGGACATATGTCTTTTCAGGTTATGCCATATCAGATTTTGCTTCTCGGTTGGAAAACTTTGATGCTGTCTTTTATTACCATTATTGCTGATTTGGATATTTTGATATCTTATTTGGAGATACTCTTATTATTTCATTTTAATTTCATGCAACCTTTATAAATTTTGTTAAGTGAAGATGTGGTAACCGTGCATTTCACATTTGTATGACGTGACTGCCAACTCGTGCCATATGGCCAAAACACTATAAAAATTATTTAAATTTATTTAATTTTTTCATCGCACCACTGTCACTCCTCTCGCCCGCTCAGCTTACCCCTTTCTCTTGTCAGCTAAGAGCACTTCCACCCCTAACAAATAAGCTAGGCCAAAGTCTATTTTTCTAGCCTAGCCCTCTAAAACCCCACTCTACCGCATCCAATAGGATGACCCAAAGTGGAGGCCAGCTTTGAGCTCAGCACATAATGGAGTAAGCAAGGAACCGGCCTACATGATGTCAAGCTAACGTCAGCCATGTGAATTTTTTTTTGGTTTTTTTTTTCCGATTGGGGCGTGGGATACACGCGCTCGTCGGCGCACATTCCTGCATTAAAAAAATGTCACAATCTTACCATGGGCCACGTGTCCACATTTGGGTAGTTGGATTTCAATCTTTTTGAAATCCAACGGTCCAGATTAATTAACTTAATAAAAAAATTAAAAAAATTGTTTAAAAATACAAGAAAAAAATTAAACTAATTTTTTTTATATAAATACCTAACCATCTTCCACAAAAATTGTACTTTCGGATAATAACACATGGAGTGATAAGATTGGTTAATAATTTTATCCGAAATTGAAAATAAAATTATTTTTTTATTATTTTTTAAAAAATTAATAATATTTTAATACCAATTGACTAGACTTTAGCCGAGCTTTTTTTTAAGGATGGAGATTCATATGGCCAATTACTTTTCATTTGTGTGGATTAAATGGATTTTGGGACATCTATTTTTTTAGGAGTGGAATTGCTCTAATATCAAAACATTTTTTTTTAAATAAAAATCTTAGATAACATTTCTAAAAAAAAATATTATTTTCTATATATGGCATATTATTGACTACCACCACAGCAACAAAAGAGTAGGAGTTAAAGATATTGTATAAAATTACAACTAAAATAGAAGTTTTAAGTATAAAATTGTAATTGCGCACGGATCTGAATGGATAATTTACCCACCTTACATGTATGGTCAAGCAAAGGTGGGCCTCCATCTTGAACTGAGGAGTAAAGCAATGGTAACACCATAGATCACGCGTGGGAGTCACGTCCTCTTTAAGTCGTTTAGCAGTACACACTAGTTTATATGATTTTGATTCTCATATAAAGAAATCAAGTTGTATGAGCTTAATTTTTGCCACAATGTTTTTGTCATGTTGTGTGTATTTTTTATAGTTGTGAGAGTTATATTACGTAGAAATTAAATTACTAGGTTATAAAAATAGACAACGTAACTCACTCTTATGATATTCAAATTTTTCAACCTAGCATGTGAGTTTGATTTTAATTTATAGAAATCCAACTCAAAATTTAATTTATAGAAATCTAACTCAAAATTTTTAACTCACTGTAACAGACCTTACTCGTTTTTTACAAACAAGTTTATTGTTAATCGGATTGTCGATTACAAGATTCAGTGCAACATTTAGACAAAAATGAACTTAATTAATAGGTCAAATACACAGTATCACAACACAAACGTGTATCGTGCATATTTATAGTCTCTAAGATTAATTATACATAGTCGAATTAGTATTATATATGTGAGGAGAGGTGGTGATAAACTAGTGGGCATACGCGTGTGTTGGATGCAGATGATAGGTTTGGGAACGGTGGTGATGACTCCACTAATTGGGAATCTGTCGGATGTGTATGGGAGGAAGTCTCTTCTCACGATCCCAATGACACTCTCCATTGTCCCACTAGGTTGGTATTCCACTAATTACTAATTAGTAATTGCATGTGTGTAGTTTCTCTGATTTTCCTCCTTTTTCTTTTGCTTGATGATAGCTATGTTTCTTTAGTGCAAGCCTGCTCTGCATGCGCCCGCCACGTCTCCATTTTACTTTCATACTTTAACTGTGGTATCAATATTATTGGACCTAAGAATGTTCCGCCTTTTCACTATATTAATTTGAATATATTGTTGAGCGCAAAATTTATGTTTTAATGGTTGATATTAACAAATGAATACAAACATGCTACACAAGTTACTACTTTAATGAACTGATAATAGGATGTGATTTTTAAAACTGTATTAAAATAGTTTTTGACATTTCAAGAAGAATGATGATATTCACACTTCTTTTTACTTTACACAAATTCTTTTCGATTTTTTGTCATCGAATTAAATGAATTAAAAAAAATCAAATGACAGAAATTAATAAAAAAAACGTATGAAAAAAAAAAGTGCATAAATAACATCATTTCAATATATTAGATAAGAATCTCGTAGACATTTGTTTTGGCTAGACTTTTTTCTTGCTAGTGGGGTATAGGTATACTGGTCAAGCTTCAATCACTCAATTTTTACCACTGTTTCGAATTGTGTTCTTCTTGTCCACTTTTTGGTGGGCAGCGATGCTCTGTGACTTTTTAATTTCTTGTCTCCAAGCATTAATGTAGATGAGATGATAGCACTGATTATATGCCCTTTCTTTGTCTTCTTTTTTGGTAGCGATATTGGCGTATAGCAGGAAGACAAGCTTCTTTTATGCCTACTATGTGCTGAGGACAGTAACTGCCTTGGTAGGTGAAGGCAGCATCAACTGCCTCACCCTTGCTTATGTGGTATGTATAAATATGCAGTCCCTAAAACCACTTGTATTGTACTATTCAAGTCATTGATAACTTGAGTGTTATGTTGGTCTTAATTAATTACGCAACTTCATATTTGAGAATCTAGCGCTTGTTTAGTATGGTATCAATAGTTCTAGTTTTACGTGCAGGATCAAATTGTACTTAAATGGGAGAGTGTTAGCGCGATATACATTGTTTTCTTATTATTTGACATGTTAAGTTTTTCCAGAGCCAGTTAGTTGCCTAAAACAAACTACTACGTGATTAAACAAGTTAACTATATATGATGTATGATTAAACAAGTTATTGCATATTTGTTTTTAATTAGTTATGAGTCATGGCATACTTTGAGGAGGGGCATTAATTTGATCTCTCATTGCTAAAATGACGTATAAAATTGCTGTCTTAATTCCAGGCCGACAATGTTTCAGAGAGAGAACGAATATCTGCATTTGGAATTCTTGCTGGATTTACCTCAGCAGCATTTGTATGTGGAACCTTAGCAGCTCGTTTCCTCTCCACTGCTTCAACATTTCAGGTGTTCATTCCCAACCTGGACCAATAAGTCCTACTATACCTATTAATCTTTGTCATAATTCAAATAATTCTAATTCTTGTTTATATATGGCTTAGGTTGCTGCCTTTGCATCAATGCTTTCAACTATCTACATGAGAATTTTTCTCAAGGAGAGCTTGCCGGGCGATGATAGTACTTTGAGGCAGCCTATCTTGAAAGGAGGAGTACCAGAAGTTGTTGATGAAGGTGATGTCTACTCGCCGAAAACAATACAAGTATTTAAGAAAATTCCATCTCCAGGAGATTTGATTTCCCTACTAAGGAGTAGGTAAGAGTTTTGTTAAATTTGTGTCAAATATCATCACATGTGGTAAAATCCCTTATCTTACTAAGATAACTTGTAAAACCCTGTATGTTGCAGTAAGATTCTGTCACAAGCAGCAGTTGTTTCCTTCTTTCATAGCCTGGCAGAGGGTGGCATGCAAGCTTCATTAATGGTACGATTTTTATTTACCCTAATTTCCAACTTCCATGGTCTTTTTAGTTGCTCGAAACCCAAATTTTTACCTCAGTTTTTACCGTGCAGTATTTCTTAAAGGCTCGTTTCCACTTCAACAAGAATCAGTTTGCTGATCTAATGCTGATTGTTGGGATATCAGGGACCATATCACAGGCTAGCAATACCCAAACCTTCTGCTGCTACAGTGTATATATATATAGACACACACACACACACACATATATGTACATATATATTTATATACCTCTTATAAATAGATTCCTTAATTTGCTGTTTGTGACTTCTGCAGCTACTTTTCATGCCTATGTTGGCAACTGCTATAGGAGAGGAAAAGTTGCTTGCAATTGGGCTCATAATGGGCAGTATGAATGTATGTGCCTTTGCTTCAACTCTTCCTTACGATCCTCTAATTGAATGTGTCGCTGCCAAGTGTTAACTCATGATTTTACTATGGTCAGTCTCATGCATGAGCATGCGACTTATGAGCATAGGTCGGATGTGGTCCAATAGTGATCTATGGTTAGAAATTACCAATGTGCACATGTGATTTATGACCAAATGTCGATTCCACAGTGACCTATAGTCAGAAATCACACATGCGCACGTGAACTACAGATGGCCTATAGCATAGCTCTCACTATATATTGATTCAAAACCTATAATAGCATAGCTCTCACTGTATATCGAATCATTGATTCAAAAACATTTCTGACTCTTAGATCTGGCCTTGTGCAGATGTTTCTTAACAGCATATCATGGGCAGTTTGGGTATATCATCCATTGCTGAACTTGCAAACTTCCTTCAGTACATGTTTCTTCACATAGTTACGTTTCTTTTGTTTTATAAAGTCGTTGAAAGAGACGTTCAAATGTTGCAGGTTCCTTATGCTGCGACTCTGTTTACTGTTTTTGGATTTTTAGTGCAGCCAAGTGTATGTTTTTGCTTTAATCTTGGTAAAAACTATTTTTCTCTATCTTAGTTGAAGAACTACGACGGACTGACGGTGAAAATTTTCTGACTCACAGATACGCAGCATCGCATCAAAACAAGTTGGACCCAATGATCAGGTAATTTTACCAAGGACTTTAGTAGACTTAGGGCATGTAAGAAGCACTTTCCTCGTAAGCTCATTACGTTGGAATTTTTATTAAAAACCTAAATGCTTTCTGAAAAAGCACTTGGAAATGCTTCTTCAAAACATCGCAATTTTTTTTTCTTTTTTATCAAATATTTCAGAGGCGCTCATGTTCATACATGTTATAATCGACTTATTTAAAAAGCAAAATTCATGTTCAGGGAAAGGCTCAAGGGTGCATTTCAGGCATAAGCTCCTTTGCCAACATTGTTTCTCCATTAATTTTCAGTCCTCTAACAGGTATTTGTGGAATTTATCATTTTTTATTTTTTATTTGTGATTTTTGGGCAGATAAATCCTGTAATCCAAAATTTGACCAATTTGTCCTATTAAATATACATATATATCCAGCTTTATTCCTGTCTGAAGAAGCACCATTTTATTTCCCTGGCTTCAGTATTCTGTGCATTGGCCTTGCAACGGTAAGAATAATTCCCATGCATTTTCTTGAAAAGTAGAATTTTTCATTTCATATTTTTATTTAATTAATTTATTTATTTGTGCAGATTATTGCCTTCGTTCAGAGCCTAATGATAAGGGCTTCTCCTCACAAAACCAGCACCAACATCTGCGTGGAATCTCCCTAGTCAGAATTCAAATTATACAGAATTCTGACTTACAGCTTTCATCTTATGGAGCCCTTTAATTCATACAGGATAAAGCTTTTGCCTGCCAGAATCTCAAAAGCTAATGGGTGGCCGGAACCCGCAGCGTCCGCCATGATCGGCCGTAGTTAAAATCAGCCAGGTTACACGGTAAATGAGATGATGCAAACATATAAATAGGTAAAGTCAGTAAAAATCAGTTTGTACCCTGTAAAATCAGCGTTCTTCTATATTTCTTTCTTTTGTGTATCGGTATTTATAACGTTACAAGATTATTATATACAAAAATTTCAGTTGTCCATTTTCTGCATGTCTATATTATATCATACGACAAAAGTTTTGATCAGATTAATCTTCCAAGAATGTAAATTCAGGAAATGATCTCTGTGCAAGATTAAACAGGCTTACAGGTAAAACTATTGTTATCCGCCACCAGAAAACTCGCCCTAATCTGATTTCCGAAAGCAAGTATACGAACAAAGAAAAATTCTAGCTGGCAAAACTCTTTTGACAGTATATAATAGATTCGCCTCTATAGAACGAATTTCTATCAACCGTGGATGGAACTCTGTGCGGGAAGGGATTCAGTGATACAGATTACTGGGTGGCCTTTGTGCGGAGGCCTGGAGAGCGGTGATTCAACTCCCAGATGCAGGAAAATGAAGTGGGTTTGGGTGTTGAGGTTGCGCGAAGGATTGACCGGGCAACAATTGAGTGACATCATCTTGCAAAGTTGGTCAAGATGGTGATGGAAAAAGAGCAAAGTAAAGAGAGGAGGAGAAAAGCCTGCTCAGTTAAAGAGGATGGAAGATCTCAACCAAGAAAAAGTTTGTCCATTCGAAGAAGTAGATATCGGAATGAAATCATTCAGATAGAAGGCAAGGAAACAATGCAATAAAAATAGAAAATAACTGAACACTAAACACCTAAGTTTAAAGACAGCACCCACAAGGGATTGCTCACGTTTAAATATAGAGTAAACTGCCGATTTGCCCCCTGAATTATCACCCAACTTTCGATTTGCCCCCTGAACTTTTTGATTGGAAAATTAAGGACTTAAACTAATTTTTTTGGCCGATTTCCCCCCTACCATTAGTTTTTCATAGATTTCATCCAAATTAACGTTAACTCTTATCGTGTGCAAACCACGTAACTCTCATTTGTGGACACAAGCGTCATTTCACTAGACATTCAGACAAAAAAGCTATAGAATCACACATATTTGCATAGGTTTATATTTTAGAAATCTAAGGTTTTCAATTATTTTAAAGAATGAAGCGACCGAACTACCTACACATGTTGTGCATATGCTTCCATTTAACAGAAATTTGGATGGAATGAATGAAAAATTAACAGCAGGGGGCAAATCGGCCAAAAAAATTAGTTTAAGTCCTTAATTTTCCAATTAAAAAGTTCAGGGGGCAAATCGAAAGTTGGGTGATAGTTCAGGGGGCAAATCGACAGTTTACTCTTTAAATATATAGCGCAACAATTTGCAGCAGACAATCACACAACAGTATACTAAAAAGGATAAATCATTCCACAGTTTAAGAAGTCATTAAAAATTCAGGCATTGCATTCAGATTTGCACATTGTTCGACAATACTATACATAAGCTCCAAATAAGAGTCATCTTAATAAGCGTTTCTGCCGTTCAAACATCTCTTACTAAGCCGTAAATAATCTAGAGAATACAATGCTGAATTTTAGAAATGTGACCTCAAGGATAAACCTAGACAGTGACATATACATGTGAAGACTAAGCAATGGTTCCAACATAATATCACAGTATATACATACTCCTGAAGCAGTCGATCCACTCATTGGATGGGAAATATGTCATCATTAGCATCATCATCATCCATCTCCAGATACTTGAAGTTAACAGATTCCCATCCGTTACCTTTGTAATTAAAACCTGGACTCACATAGCACTTCATCTCATGAAACAGGTTCAAATTATCCACGAGCTTATGAAATGCATTGCATCCGCAACACTGCAGAACCAGGAGAAAACAAAACATAACAGTTAGGTTCTTATCAACCATATCTTTTCCTTTAGCCCAGTACACTCATAATACTCGATTAAATGCTCAATTCAACCACAATATAATTTATTATCGAAAACTCTTGAATTACTTGTCCAAAGTCACCACCAAAAGATGCTCTGTAACGTATCATGTAGTTTTACCCCAAATTTGATACTCACCTCCCCCAATTGCATTGTTTAATGTTCTTAACCAAATCAAATTTTTCACCTTTACCTACCTAACCTTTCCCCATTTGAAATCATATAGAATACACAAAAATTAGGACTTAGAAAATAGTCCGTCAATATGTAGCACCATGATTAAAGCCTAATTTACTACCTGCACAAAGACGGTGCCGTCAGTGTAAGCATGGGGGTTAATTGCCCGCGTTGTCCTCTGCCCACAAATGTTACAAGTAAAAGCCACAAGCATCCTCCGGCGAGGCGATTTTGTGAAGAGAGACCAGGGAAAAGTGGAGACATTCTCCGTGCTCGACTCTGTCTGAACCCCAGCAGGGGCAGGAGGGCCTTCCATTCCAGAACCTGTAGTCCACCCTCTTCCTGTTGCCGCACCCATCACCAGTCCCATTGCCGCATCCTAACATCATGTTTTCGGCAAATCAATTTTCATTCAACACAAAATAAACAATCAATGCTTATACATAACAAAACAATCATCACCTCAATCACTTAGACAAGTTAGTTAATTATTAAATGCATAATTTTATGACAAAACACATAGATTTCGCATGAATATTTTGGTTTCTGATCCTTCCCTGATTTCCTCCACCAATTTATCCAAACAAAATAAATGTTTCAAAAATAAGAGCTTGTGCAATTGGGAGATAGAGTACCTTGGAGAGTGGTGAGAGGGAGAGATGGCGATTGCTGAGAATCGGAAGGCGATTGATTTCTTTGGAATCCGATTTCGGATTGGACTCGTTCTCGTTTCCTGAAACCGAAAATCTCCACTCCGATTAGATAAAACGACAAATTCCCGTGTCTGGTAGCCGGAAAATCCAAGGAAACTCGGAATCTCAAACCACTCTCATAAAATTTCTAAATTTCATTGATTAATTGGCAACCAAACGAAGTATAAGAGGGAAATGGAAGGAAGATTTTACCTTTGGAGGCGAGTGGGAGCTGAAAGGGTCGTGAAGGGAGGGACTTTCGGGGGGAGAAAACGGAGAAGGAAGAAGCGGACGACGTGATTGTAGGAGAAGCCGAGCTGATTAAGGCTTCCATGGGAATCTGCAGAAAGCAGCTGATTCCAGAACCTCAGACGAAGACGATGAAGATCGATGACGACTCAGTGAGTCGAGTCGGAGGGTTGATAAAAGTCGTCGTTGAAAAAAAAAAATATCGCGGGAGTTACGTGGACGTGAGGATTTAGCATCATTAGCTCCTCCTGGGCTGGGCCTGATGGTCAGTTTGGGTCAGGTTCTGTTTTAGGATTGGAGGCCCAACCGGCTCATTTTGCCTTATTTAGCACATATGATGTTTCAAATATTTGATCTTATGCGCCGAACTCATTTAAACAGTTGAGCTACAAGCGTCTTACTCATTTTTTTTTCTTTATTGATACAAAAGATATTTGACAAGGGGATGTCAAACACATGACCGAGATCTAAAGGAAATGTCTTTCTTTGCTCTTTCTTTTTCCAAAGAACTTATTGATATAATTCATCCGCTAAAAATTTTAGAGCTCGTTTGATGCTTGGGATTGAAATAAATTGGACACCTCATAAAATTTAAGATATTGTTGAGGTACAAGTGAATGATTTTTCATTATGCGGGGGTTAAAACAGGATAGATATGAATAGAACATATGTCTTCTAATCTTACCATTGTGAAGAGAATTGGAATCGATAAGTTTCCTTAATGAATAATCCATTTTCCACCTTCACAATTTTTTCATTTCTTCCTACAACGCAAATTATTCATCCCAATGGAATCCTGGACTCCATACTAGACCTTAGTGTTGTTCACTCAAGTTGGAAAAAGAAAATGATATCCACTCTTAAACTCTTTAAAGTGAGACGCAAAAAGCGAGCTTAAGAACGCTAGATTAATACAGAAAACAAATACATAATCTTCAAATTCATGCGTAAATCGAAAATATTAGAAAACCACAAATGAATAAGAAAACATGAAATATAAGATAACCTTCAAGAAAACTTGTAGCGTGGTTATCATGAACATGACATTCAAACGATTCTCCCTACATGGTCATCTAAATCATCATCTTCGTCATCGTCATCATTGTCGTCGTTGTCGTCGTCGTCATCATCATCATCATCATAAAAAATATCATCTTCGGAAATATATTCATCATCATCCTGACTAGCATACCACAGTATTCAACTTTATAGAACATCCTGCAAAGTCCAAGAACCACCTGAATCACTAAGCGATATCGAGGGATTAGAAAGATATATGAACTCAGAATTGTATGGGACAAGAAGTTGGCTCTGTTCTGAGAAGGCCAATCCTCTAATTCCCACTTGTACGTCACCAATCAAGTGGATGATCCATCCCATTTGTACTTGCATATATCAAAAAGTTGAGTATATTCATCAGCACTTGGCACTGCAAAGAAATTTGAAACAAAAGCACCAACAACATCACCACCATGCATTAAGAACTGGATGGGCTTACCATATAAGTTTGCTCATTGGCATCTGGAAAGACTCAACGAGCCATTACATTTTGAAAATCTTCAAGTCACAAAAATGCTACAAAAGGATTAACAGATCATTACAATCTGTAGAGCCTCCAATCAAGTCTCTAGCTGAAAGGATCTCATCCTCATCCTCTGTTTTAGTTTACCAATTTTCGGCTTGTGCAAGAACACGTAACATAAAAGAAAGCATAAACCGTAAACCCTCTTAAATAGGGCCTTATATGTAAGGGCCTATCAACAGAGCCTAGGCCTTACATGTTAGGCCCTATTTAAGAGGGTTTGGGGTTTAGGCTTTTTTTAACTTCAGTTCTTGAAGTTAATTTCTCTCGTCTTGAGATGTACAGAAATGAGTAAGCCCCCGTAATTATCAATCTCGTTTTCTGATGCCATTTTAAAGTACAATAGCAAATACACAGCTGACTGGCCAGTGAAAACTTCATAAAATTGCTCCTATAACTCAAATGTATGGCCAGATTACTCTGAGCAGTATCGAAGGTAACAAAACCCAAGACCCATTAGACTTTTCCATCTCTTGATGAGTACAAAAAGCATTCTTGAACTCTCTGGATGCATTTCTGTATATCAACAACACCTTTAAGTTTGGCTCTCCCACGAGACCGCAGATCCTATCCAGAGGAGGGTAAAAGGAAAATACAGTTTGCCAACATCCACGGTTCTAGAGTAGATAGACAACATATTTACCGTACTTCAGCGGTAAGGACTTGGCAGAGGTTAAATTAACAATGTACCCGCTTCTCACCTGTTTCCGTCACCGATCTCAAAACTCGTCAGTTACTGACTTGTACGCCAAATACGAAGAAACGGCAAGGTCTTGTTAAACATTACAGTAGCAACATGTATGCTTCATATCCATCAGATTGACACCTGAAAAAGTGTTCATACTATTCATCGAAGCTCATTGCGTCTGCTTAACCCAATTCATACCCAGTTAGCCCACAGCTGTCTTTCCAGTCCGAGTTTCTGAATAACTGACTTCATGCAATCAGCTCAGGAAAATCCTACAAATTGGAAGACTCAACTCGACTATAGGCTGCATGCTTTCTTACATTATTCTTTTCCATCATTGATCTCACGTCTGCTGCATCATCCCATTGTCCAACATCAGCATACATATTGTATAACAGTACATATGGAGCTGAGCTTTCAGGTTCAAGTCTCATTAATGCTTCAGCTGCAACACAGGCCAACTCTACATTGTTATGCACTCTACAAGCACCTAATAATGCTCCCCATACAGCCTTGTCTGGTTCAAATGGCATGCTATTGATCAAATCCATGGCCTCCGCAAGCTGCCCATTCCGACCGATGTTGTCCACAAGGGAGGCATAGTGTTCAACACTTGGCTCAATGCCAAATTCATTAATCATGGATTGAAATTGACTCCGGCCTTCTTCAACTAATCCTGCATGAGCACATGCATTCAACACTGCGATAAATGTTATATAAGTAGGCTGTACCTTTAACCTCTTCATCAAACTAAAAAGTTCCAAAGCCTCTGCAGCAAAACCATGAGATGCATAGCCTCCAATCATTGCATTCCAAGAGATCACATCTTTCTGCAGTTTCATTTCATCAAAAATTGTCTGTGCCTCTTTTATCGCACCACATCGCGAATACATTGTTATGAGGGAGTTGTTTATTGGCATATCTGCAATAACCGTCTTTGCCACCAGCTGATGAATCTGCATGCCAAGATTTAGATCCACCAACCCAGTACTCACACTGAGAACTGAAGACAAAGTGTGTCTATCAGGTTTCTCTCCTTTGAGTTGCATCCAAGAAAAGAGATTGACTGCTCCTACAAAGTCCTCATTTTTCTCATACCCTGCTATCATGGAGTTCCAAGTGACCAGGTTCTTTTGGGGCATCTTCTCAAAATAACCACGAGCCAGTTCTAAAGAACCAACTTGGGCATAGCCTAAGATCAACGAATTCCATGAGAGTGCATCAGGATTTGGCATTTTACTAAAGAGGCTAGAGGCCTCTTTCATATCTGACACATGAACATAGCCACTGATCATGGTATTCCACGAAAAGGTGTCTCGTTCTACCATTTGGTCAAAAAGCTCCCTGGCAGAAACAACATTTCCAGTTTTCACATAGCACATAATCATCGAATTCCATGACACAACATTTCTCTCAAATCTCCCATTGCCCTCCTTTCCCTTCTTGTGTGAAAAAGGGATTTGATCAAAAAGCTTCCGCGCCTCATCAACCCGTCCTCTCTGACCATAACCTGCAATCAACGTATTATAAGCATGCACCAAATCTTCTCTTCCATCATCCTTATTCCCACACTCGATGATTATCCTCGCAGCTTCATCCAGTTCGCCATTCTGAATAAGCCCCGAAACAAGCGCACTGAGCGAAGCCCCGTCTCGTTCTGGCATTCTCTCGAAGAACTCAATTGCACGCACAACTTCACCATTCTGTAAAAACCCAGTAATCATTGCATTCCAAGAAACAACACTCCGCTCCGGCATTCTATTAAAAAGGTCTAACGCCTCAGCCATTCTCCCGTTCTTAGCATACCCACTAATAATTGTGTTCCAAGAAACGCAATCCCTTTCTGGCATTTCATCAAACAAAATCCTCCCCTCCTCAATGTACCTACTCCCGCGACAAGATATATACCCCGATATAATCAAATTCCAGGTTACAACGTCTCTCTCAGGCATTTCGTCGAACAGCTTGCGCGCCTTCGCCATCTCTCTGCGTTTTACGTACCCAGTAATCATTGAATTCCAAGTCACCACATTTCGTTGAGGCATTTGATCAAACACTTCCCTGGCTTGGGCTATGTGACCGGTTCGGATCAAATGGGAGATCCTTTTGTTCAATGCGAAGAAATTTTCGCCGTCTCGGGTCTGAGTGGAACTTCTGGGTTTCGATGTTGAGGCAAAACGAGAGGATACGGACGCAGGATTGGATATAGGGTTGGCGAGTGGACGAAGACGGAGACCTTTAGGCACAGTGATGAGTCGGAATACGACGCCGTTTGCATTGCCGAGAATCATCCTCCGAATGAGAGTCATTGAAGGACAGCGTCACTCGAAAGTTATAACTTAATTGCATGAAAGCATTTGGCGCGTACAATTAAGAAAGCAAATTTTTTAAACAATGGGAACATATATATACGCTCGGTTGCACTTAAATTTTGTTATAGCGAACCGCTCTTGAGCAGCCCCCTCAAGGCTGTAAGTAGGGTGATTGTGCAATTACATGTTATATCACACAAAAGGATGCAATTGCATTTTATGATATCAAGTTTGGATTCAATTACAATCTCATACTTCATTTTCAAATATTAAAATGTCATACACAAACTTGTAATCTAATTATAAATTACAATATCAAACGTATGTTAGTCAAAATGTTAATTTGACTTTTAAGTAATTGTGTGCCAAGGGCATCACTATTTTGCTTGTCAAATTTGTGTCATTTGTACAAACTCCCAATAAAAAAAAAGGAAAACTAATGAAAAGGATTTGAAAACTTTGAGTTTTAATGATAAGGATAAAATAAAGGGTAAAATGAATAGTACCAGGATTGACTTTTTAGTGTAAAAATGTGGTTTTTCGTTAAAGTGAACAGTACCAGATGCTTTTCGTTAAAGTTCCCTAAAAAAAATTCTAATCGTTTATGTGTGCTTCCCATTTGCCCTTGACTTTAAAATTACAATTTTTAACAAAACAATTTTTTTTACAAGAAAATCGTCTGCACGCCTCCACACCCCCACACCCCCACACCCCTCCCCGACAACAACTCTACGCCATTCGCCATTAACACAGCACAGCAGGCACTGGGTAGCCACTGTGGCATGCTGAGCCCCAGCCTAATGGCAACATTGGGAGGCATTGGCAGCGGACAACTGTCGTTTTCAGTAGCATCGCCGTGGAAACACCACCAACCACGGCCGACGCCGCCATTAGCATCATCTGTCCAATGCGTACTTACCAAACAAGGCCAACGCTTTCTGACCAAGCTCGCAGCCAATGCCAGAGACCCCAAGTTCACAAACAAATTGATTTCCAAATTCCTATCAAGTTCCCCAAAGTCCATTGCTCTCAGCACTCTCTCCTATCTTCTCTCTCCCGACTCCACTCCCCCCCATCTCTCCTCCCTTGCCTTCCCTGTAAGCTACACCTCTCTCTCTCTCTCTCTCTCTCTCTCTCTCTCTCTCTCTCTCTCTCTCTAAACTAAATCTTTTGCCATGTCTTAATTGGGTTCCCAACAAAATTCAATTATCCATTTGGGTGGTTTTATTTTCTCAGCATCCAAACAAGCAATTACTTTTCAGCTCAACAATTTCAGCTAAGTTTTTGAATTGGGTTTATGCAGCTGTACTCAAAAATCACAGAAGAGTCTTGGTTTGAATGGAATCCCAAGTTGGTAGCATCCCTTGTTGCCCTGCTCGACAACCAAGGCCTATACAGCCAATCCGAAGCACTAATCTCCGAAACCATATCCAAATTAGGATCCAGAGAACGGGAGCTTGCTCTTTTTCATTGCCAGTTGCTTGAATCACACTCTAAGCTAAGTTCAAAGCATGGATTTGATAGTACCTACAGTTACCTCCATCAGCTTCTTCATAATTCTTCCTCTGTTTATGTTAAGCGCCGGGCTTTTGAATCAATGGTTGGTGGTTTATGCGCGATGGATCGACCACAGGAAGCAGACATTTTGATTGAGGAAATGATTGTTAAAGGACTCAAACCATCGGTTTTCGAGTTCAGGTCCGTAGTTTATGGGTATGGAAGATTAGGACTTTTTGAAGAAATGCTGAAAGTTGTGGAGAAAATGGAGGGCCAAGGGCTTGCTGTTGATACAATCTGTTCAAATATGGTTCTTTCGTCATATGGAGCTTATAGTGAGCTGGCTGCAATGGTCCTGTGGCTCCGAAAAATGAAAATTTTGAGGCTTCCTTTCTCTATTAGGACTTACAATTCGGTTTTGAATTCATGCCCTACGATCATGGCAATGCTGCAAGATCCGAAGGATGTTCCGTGTTCGATTGAACAACTCAATGGGGTTTTGAATGGTGATGAGGGCTTGGTGGTTAAAGAGTTGGTTGGATCAACGGTTTTGGAGGAGGTGATGGTGTGGGAGTCTTTGGAGGCTAAGTTGGATTTGCATGGTTTGCATTTGGGTTCGGCTTACTTGATAATGTTAGAGTGGTTTGAGGCAATGAGACACAGGTTTAACTGTGGGGAATGTGTGATCCCGGCGGAGGTTGTCATCGTTTGCGGGTTGGGGAAGCATAGCAGTGTTAGAGGGGAGTCGCCGGTTAAAGGTCTGGTTAAGGTGATGATGCATCGGATGGGAAGTCCGATGAGAATCGACAGGAAGAATGTTGGTTGTTTCATTGCCAAGGGGAGAGCTGTGAAGGACTGGCTATGCTCGAGTGGTTGATTGAGAAAGACCTGGGTGATAAACATGGCATTTTTTCACATTGCCCAGAATGCGCTTTTCGCGTTACGACTTCACCAAGGCTCGTTTCGTTTGGGATTGCTTTTGTGGAAAACACTTTTTACTTGTAAGTGCTGGTGCTAAAAGTACTTTCATTAGAAACAAATCCAAGTAATTCCTAAAAAAGCGCTTCTAAGTGGTCCCTAAACGCTTTTCTCAAGTTGAAAATCCTAATCAAGCTTTTGATACAGAAATATTTACTCTAGAAATTACTGTCAATTACATGTTTGCATCTACAAAAATTGGAAAGCAAACTGGCTTTTCCAGCTTCATCCAGATATACCATCAGAAGAGCTTGATAGGGATACATGTATTAGTTGTCAAGTGAAGGTACATTTATAATTGAACATGTTACAAGCATGAAGTATACAAACTATCGTCAACGTCGCCAAAACAACATCACATATATGCAGAGAATTCTGAATGCTCGTAGAATCCTAACCCCTCCTACACCACACAAACTAGCTATTGAGCAAGCAAGCCGTCAGCCGTCACAGCTAGGGGATGATACACAGAGCATCTATCTGTTAAGAGTGGAAATTTTGTACAAATGAGGCCTCTTTTGATGGATCTACTGAATCATAAAGCCACAATGCCACCCACACAATACTCTGTGTGTAATCTTTTGCTGTTGGCTAACTCCGGGGTTGTCAAGTTCAGCTGGGTTGTTCAGATTCCTCCAGTATCTGGCAGCAAGATAACATGACAACAGCATTTCTCATCACATAGCAACATCATAGCAGAATAGAAATCAAAACTCTAAAACAGAACCCGCGATCAATTACACTGCAAAACCAAGGCATCCACCAGATATACATATTTCCAAGATTTTTGTGGGTGACTGCTTCAGCTATTAATCTACAAGCCTGACCTTCTACGGCCAGTGGCAAAGATGGTGCCGCTCCGACACCAACAACTACTCCTTGCAACCTTGCCTCAATGTTACTGATTGGTCGCTGAAATGTTGATATAGAACACCATTAGTGATTGCTTCACAAACATGGATCACAAATGCAACTTCTGATCTTATATCCATATACAGGGAACTTTAGAAAAACAGACATCAAAACTTATCAATTCAGTTTAAACGTACAATGGAACAGCATCACTACCATAAAAAATTCCTTGCTCCCTCCCAACTCATTAATATATTTCCACATTCATCAGTTGGATATTATTTTAAGATGCATGAAATTTAAGGAATTTCAGATTATAGTTCAATACCAATGGCCGTTCAACAACAACAACAACAACAACAACAAAGCCTTTTCCCACTAAGTGGGGTCGGCTGAATATATGAATCCTAGAACGCCATTGCGCTCGGTTTTGTGTCATGTCCTCCGTTAGATCCAAGTACTCTAAGTCTTTTCTTAGAGTCTCTTCCAAAGTTTTCCTAGGTCTTCCTCTACCCCTTCGGCCCTGAACCTCTGTCCCGTAGTCACATCTTCGAACCGGAGCGTCAGTCGGCCTTCTTTGCACATGTCCAAGTCACCGGAGCCGATTTTCTCTCATCTTTCCTACAATTTCGGCTACTCCTACTTTACCTCGGATATCCTCATTCCCAATCTTATCCTTTCTCGTGTGCCCACACATCCCACGAAGCATCCTCATCTCCGCTACACCCATTTTGTGTACGTGTTGATGCTTCACCACCCAACATTCTGTGTCATACAACATCGCTGGCCTTATTGCCGTCCTATAAAATTTTCCCTTGAGCTTCAGTGGCCTACGACGGTCACACAACACGCCGGATGCACTCTTTCCATCCAGCTCGTATTCTATGGTTGAAATCTCCATCTAATTCTCCGTTCTCTTGCAAGATAGATCCTAGGTAGCGAAAACGGTCGCTTTTTGTGATCTTCGCTAGATTGCTCCGGTCATTAGTGTGGATAAGTATATAAATGGATAGAGATAAGAAAGCAAACACAAGATGTACGTGGTTCACCCAGATTGGCTACGTCCACGAAATAGAAGAGTTCTCATTAATTGTGAAGGGTTTACACAAGTACATAGGTTCAAGCTCTCCTTTAGTGAGTACAAGTGAATGATTTAGTACAAATGACATTAGGAAATATTGTGGGAGAATGATCTCGTAATCACGAAACTTCTAAGTATCGAAGTGTGGTGTCGTCTTGACTTGCCTTATCTGTCTCATAGGTAGATGTGGCATCTTCTCTGGAAGTACTCTTCCTCCATCCAGGGGTGGTATCTTTAACTGGTGGAGATGCACAAGGTAATGTATCAATTTCACTTGAACCTTACTTGTAGTTTCAGGCTTGGTCAAGCGCGATACAAACCATGTAGTAGGAGTCCCCCAAGTCGCCGAGCTAGGGGGTTTGCTGAAAGAGGTGACAGACAAGGTAAGCAATCAGAGCTCCGACTGATTGTTCACCTTCTCCCCATCTTGCAGCAGCATGAAGGATAAAGAGAAGAAAAATGAGAAGAGATGATATGAGATACTTTTGCTTTTGAAGAAGTAACTTTCCACAAGCTTATTCTTGAACTGAGCTGGAGGGTTTTCTGGTTTCCTCCAGAGTATAAGGCCGACTGAAGAATTTGAGGG
Organism: Malus sylvestris; assembly: GCF_916048215.2. Taxonomy (NCBI): domain Eukaryota; kingdom Viridiplantae; phylum Streptophyta; class Magnoliopsida; order Rosales; family Rosaceae; genus Malus; species Malus sylvestris. Next base: position 23,237,653 of record NC_062269.1, read on the forward strand.
TCAAAACAAGTCCATCAAATCTAGAGTACGTTCCACCCTGCTGATATGGGATACTTTTGCTTTTGACAGAGTAATGGATGTATCGGCACGTGTGCTGTTACGCTTGTCTCCACATGCTTCCTTGTATCCTTCGCACTTGCCTTATCTGTTCCTCAAGCAGATGCGGAATCTTCCCTGGAAACATAAGATGTTGAAGATGAGTACTCGAGAGCAATGCCAGGTAAGTAATCAGGTAAGGGGTTCCAGGCAGTCAGTTCCTGGCTGGAAGCTTGATTCCAAGTGTTGACTGATTGCTCTCTTTCTCCTTGTCTTGCAGGTAAAAACAAGGCCAAAAGAAAAGACAGGGAAAAAGCATGATATGGGATACTCTTGCTTTTAACCCTGATGATATGAGATATTCTTGCTCTAGTATAGCTTGTTTGCAGAGGTATTATCGGGGGGAAAGAAAGCTGAATATTTCGAAAGGCTTCGTTGGGAGTGCCCTCTCAGATATGATGAAGGGTTGAGCATTTTTGCAGGTCTGCCTGTCCGTTGGGGATGGAGGTCGACATATATAGGAGTCTCCCTAACAACAAGTAGTAATGCTATTCCTTTACCCTGCTTGGTCATAGCACGGTAGTGGGAGCTGCCAGTTTCACATGTTTTAACTCTGTCAGAGCACTTTGAAAAAGTGGTCTGTGGTATCTGGCTCTCGAGATTCGGAGAACGATGCCTCTTCGATTTTTGAGAAAGCAATCATGCTGGGGGTCTGACTCTCGAGATTCGGAGAGCAGTGTCTCTTCGATTTTTGAGGAAGTAATCATGTTGGGAGTCTGGCTCTCGAGATTCGGAGGGCAGTGCCTCTTCGATTTTGGAGCAAGCAATCTTGTTGGGAGTGTTGTCTCGAATGTGAGTAAAGGTTGGGCATGTTTGCTAGTCTACCTTGCCACGAAGCACAAAGGTTGACACATAGGGACTTTCCAATTCTCCAGCAATGGTACTGTTCCTTTACCCTCTCTTCGATTTTGAGAAAGTAGTCATGTTGGGAGTCTGGCTCTCGAGATTCGGAGGACGGTGCCTTTTCGATTTTGGAGCAAGCAATCTTGTTGGGAGTGTTTTCTCGAATGTGAGTAAAGGTTGGGCATGTTTGCTAGTCTACCTTGCCACGAAGCACAGAGGTTGACACACAGGGACTTTCCAATTATCCAGCAGTGGTACTGTTCCTTTACCCTTGTAGGTAATAATATGGTAGCTAGACCTTCAAAATTTATGTGTCTAAACTTTGTTAGTGCTGTTTCTTTGCTATTCTTTTACCTTTCTTGGTCAGAGCGATGTAGTGGGAGCTGCAAGCTTCACGTGCTCAACTTTGGCAAAGAACTTTGGCAAAGTTATCTGTGGTACCCATGAGCTATTGTTGCGTGTGGGAAGTGGGTGATTGAACAGTAAGATTCATGTGCTTTCTACTTCACCAGAAGTCTTCGACAGAATGCCCATAATTTCTGCAAAGCTGAGTGTGCGTGTGACAGGTGCTGACAAGGCTAGAAAAGTAGGTGCCTATTCGGTTTCTGAGATCGGCCCTCGTGGTCTCTGAGCAGCCCAGCTTTTGAGAAAGCGAGCGCCTCTTCGATTGATTCGGAGAACGATGCCTCATCGATTTTTGAGAAAGCAATCATGCTGGGGGTCTGGCTCTCGAGATTCGGGGAGCAGTGTCTCTTCGATTTTTGAGAAAGTAATCATGTTGGGAGTCTGGCTCTCGAGATTCGGAGGGCGGTGCCTCTTCGATTTTGGAGCAAGCAATCTTGTTGGGAGTGTTTTCTCGAATGTGAGTAAAGGTTGGCCATGTTTGCTAGTCTACCTTGCCACGAAGCACAGAGGTTGACACACAGGGACTTTCCAATTATCCAGCAATGGTACTGTTCCTTTACCCTCTCTTCGATTTTTAAGAAAGTAGTCATGTTGGGAGTCTGGCTCTCGAGATTCGGAGGACGGTGCCTCTTCGATTTTGGAGCAAGCAATCTTATTGGAAGTGTTTTCTCGAATGTGAGTAAAGGTTGGGCATGTTTGCTAGTCTACCTTGCCACGAAGCACAGAGGTTGACACACAGGGACTTTCCAATTATCCAGCAGTGGTACTGTTCCTTTACCCTTGTGGGTAATAATATGGTAGCTAGACCTTCAAAATTTATGGGTCTAAACTTTGTTAGTGCTGTTTCTTTGCTATTCTTTTACCCTTCTTGGTCAGAGCGATGTAGTGGGAGCTGCAAGCTTCACGTGCTCAACTTTGGCAGAGAACTTTGGCAAAGTTATCTGTGGTACCCATGAGCTATTGTTGCGTGTGGGAAGTGGGTGATTGAACAGTAAGATTCATGTGTTTTCTACCTCCCCAGAAGTCTTTGACAGAATGCCCATAATTTCCGCAAAGCTGAGTGTGCGTGTGACAGGTGCTGACAAGGCTGGAAAAGTAGGTGCCTCTTCGATTTCTGAGATCGGCCCTCGTGGTCTCTGGGGAGCCCAGCTTTTGAGAAAGCGAGCGCCTCTTCGATTTCTGAGATCGGCCTTCGTGGTCTTTGAGCAGCCCAACTTTTGAGAAAGCAAACGCCTCTTCGATTTCTGAGATCAACCCTCGTGATCTCTAAGCAGCCCAGCTTTTGAGAAAGCAAACGCCTCTTCGATTTCTGAGCAGGCGCCTCTTCGATTTCTGAAGCTCCGTCGAGTGCAGATTTTTATAGGGGCTGGCATTAAGTTCCAAAGCACACTTGAATCTCCACCAGTAGAAGCTTCATTCTTGCACTTCTAAGATCTTGATTTGTCCGACCTCTTCTCTCTTCAACACCTTTGAAAATGTCTGGCCCCTCCGACCGTCGTTTTGACTTGAACCTTGTTGAAGAGGCAGCCCCGCCTTCTCCAGACAACATATGGCGCCCATCCTTCGTCTCCCCTACTGGTCCTCTTACCGTTGGGGATTCCGTGATGAAGAATGATATGACCGCTGCGGTGGTGGCCAGGAACCTTCTCACTCCCAAAGATAACAAACTACTTTCCAAACGGTCTGATGAGTTAGCTGTTAAGGATTCGCTGGCTCTCAGTGTTCAGTGTGCAGGTTCTGTGTCTAATATGGCCCAACGCCTATTTGCTCGAACCCGCCAAGTTGAATCATTGGCGGCTGAAGTGATGAGTCTCAAACAGGAGATTAGAGGGCTCAAGCATGAGAATAAACAGTTGCACCGGCTCGCACATGACTATGCTACAAACATGAAGAGGAAGCTTGACCAGATGAAGGAAACTGATGGTCAGGTTTTACTTGATCATCAGAGATTTGTGGGTTTGTTCCAAAGGCATTTATTGCCTTCGTCTTCTGGGGCTGTACCGCGTAATGAAGCTCCAAATGATCAACCTCTGATGCCTCCTCCTTCTAGGGTTCTGTCCAGTACTGAGGCTCCAAATGATCCCCCTCCGGTGCCTTCTCTTTCTGGGGCTCTACCGACTGCTGAGACTTCTCCTAAGCAACCTTTGTGAAGGCTCCCTCTTGTGTGTTTATTTTGACTCATGTATATGTACATATTTGTAGCTTATCGGGGATATCAATAAATAAGCTTTTCTTCATTTCAACGTATTGTGTTAAATACACCAAAGCCTTCTTCGCTAAGTTCTTTGAATTTTCTTTTGTTGAAGCTTGTATGTTGAAGCTTTCTGAGTGGAGCATGTAGGTTGGGGTAGTGTTCCCTTAATTTCCCGAGTGAGGAAAACTTCTCGGTTGGAGACTTGGAAAATCCAAGTCACTGAGTGGGATCGGCTATATGAATCTTAGAACGCCATTGTGCTCGATCCTGTGTCATGTCCTTCGTTAGATCCAAGTACTCTAAGTCTTTTCTTAGAGTCTCTTCCAAAGTTTTCCTAGGTCTTCCTCTACCCCTTCGGCCCTGAACCTCTGTCCCATAGTCGCATCTTCTAATCGGAGCGTCAGTAGGCCTTCTTTGCACATGTCCAAACCACCGTAACCGATTTTCTCTCATCTTTCCTTCAATTTCGGCTACTCCTACTTTACCCCGGATATCCTCATTCCTAATCTTATCCTTTCTCGTGTGCCCACACATCCAACGAAGCATCCTCATCTCCGCTACACCCATTTTGTGTACGTGTTGATGTTTCACCGCCCAACATTCTGTGCCATACAGCATCGCCGGCCTTATTGCCGTCCTATAAAATTTTCCCTTGAGCTTCAGTGGCATACGGCGGTCACACAACACGCCGTTGCATAAAGAAAATCTTTGCTCCCATTCTATCAGGTGGATATTGTTTATGAAAGACCAAGAAACACTACAATGGACCTAGAATGCCAATGCAATAATGATACAGGGTTATTCTGTCTTCTAGGGACAATTTACTCAAGAAATGCTTTTTAGTCAACTTGCAACAGTTTGACATGGTAGGCCTTGCGAAAATCCCAACTTAGATCAATTACGAAATGATAAATCAATGTCATTACTACCTTTACATTTAAAAGAAAAAAAAATACAACGGTTAAGGTAAACCTGTCACAACAACTTCAATAGAAGATAACAACAGATTGAAACCTGTGCATGTCGATTCTGAACTTCTACTCCACTGGACTTGTGAGATTTTGTCCATTCCACAAGAGGATCGTGGACGAAAGTTTCAAGAACGCTCATTAAAGTCTCCCTATGCATCCTCAGTACTGAAAGTGTGATTTCACAGACCCTCAAAAAGATTCCCTCATATCCAGTGATGCCCAAGCCATCAATCATATTCTGCAGGTGTCATAACAGTCGCCATGAATATTAATAAGAAACAATTAAGATTGGAAATGATTATATTACAATCGTTAGTAGATGAAGTATTTATTGTGCTCAAACTAAAATATTCTAGTCATGTTAGATAATTTTGATAATCAGCATACAATGACTTCTTTTATTTTCGGATACAGATGTTATCTTCTTTATTTTCTTCTCGCAGAAGGTACTCATCAACCAATAAATAAACAGCCTAATGAAATATAGTTATGCTTACTTTTTTGCTCCAAAAAAAGAAGTATTAGAAACTTGCCACAATGAAAACAGCATTTATGCATACGCTTCTCTCACCTGAGTCAGCCTGAAAGGCACCAGCTCAGGCTTCTCCAACTGCAAGCCTTTGTCAAATAAGCAACTGAAATCAACATGAACAGTCTCCTGTTGTAGAATCAAAAAGAACGTTTTCACCATGTCGATCACCCAGCCCCTACAATATGGCCAACCATGGACCAAACTGCAGTGGTGTGTGCATAAGCAATCCGAGCCCTAAACCAAGCAGCTGGCTCAGAAAAAGTGGTCAAGAACCATTTATGGAATACTGGGGGGAACATTGGAAGAATTTTGTCCTTCAGAATCACATCTTCTGGTATTTTACCTTGGCATTGGTCATAAATCCATTTGATATGAGGATTTGACTTTTGCCTATCAAATTTTCCACAGTTTATGTATATGTCTTGAAGTATATGCCGAAGTCCACAAGTGTGAGGCACCCATTCTATCATACCACAGTCCTCTGTCAAAGGAATTACCGCAAAGGTGTGAATGCAGAGTTTCCTCAGACGGCTTTCTGGGTATTTAGACAGCAAACAGTTTATCATTGCAGTGAACTCCATCATGCGGGCATCTTTCCTAAGGTCATCCTTGGGTTTGCAGAGGAATGGGCGTTCAATGCCATCACTGCCTAATAAAATAATCTGAAATGCAAAGGAGGATGATTAAATATTACAAAGATTATGTAATGACACAGAAAATCACCAGTTCACAGGACATGCCCAAGTGACAAAGGGAAAACTCAGATAACTCTCCAAAAATCTTCTCCAAATCCACAGTTTTTGCTCTTTACCACAAGTTATTTAGAAATCTATCCGGTTAGTATTGGACTCAGCATGTAAATTTAGAAATGATTTCCAGATGGTGATTGGTGACTATAGCTTTTATTAAGTTAGAAAAAGGGGGTGGGTGGGTTTATTCTGCTATTTCATAACTTTAAAAATCAATTCATAAGCATTTAGGAGGACAAACCAGCATGCATAAGAAATTTGGTAGTATGACGCATTCTCAATATATTCCCTGATATGGCATACCACAGATTAATCAGTTGAATTACAAGTATGATAAGATATAGAACCTACCTTCTTAGGCCGTTGTAGAGATGAAAGAATCTCAGCCTCGTCACCAATTCCTGATATTGTAGGAAGATCAGTTGCTGAAAAAATATCTTATCTAAGTGAGTCTAATAGTTAGAGACTGCTGAATTGGCATGATAATTCCCAGTGGCATCATCCTCCGTAAGGCACTAAATTCAGTTGAGATATTAATTGGTTTTGCCTTTGACTGACCAGGATGGAAGCACAACTTAATTAAGTGATCAATAAGATTTGCAAACGGAACAAATAGATTGCTGCCAGTATTTCCTTGGCTGAACCCTTTCCATGCAGCCTGTAGGATTTCTGCAGCTGCCTCCCGTCTTGAAGGAACAGTCGACTTTGAAACTGCTGCCATAATCCAAAGAGCTTGTTGTGGGTATTGCCGGAGAACAGTTGTGATTATGTTTTTGACCAATCGAACAACTTCCTCATTCTGGTGGCAAATTCTGGAAACCAACTGTGGTAGTACTGTTAACCACTGGTATGTTGGCAAATCCTTCAAACATCCTCGCATGATCTTTATTACCTAAACAAAATAGAAAGGAACATAGAATGGAGAAACCAGAGTTTAAATGTAACTAAACAAATTAAAGTTTATCTTCGACATCCAATACTTACCGTCTCATGATTTTTTTTTTTTAAACTCTTTACTGGATGCAGTGCCACTTGTTAGATACATACTTCCAAAGTCAAACCATAGGGTTAACAATCTTGGAAGTGCTTGAAAGAGATTTTTGTGACCCATATAAAGCCCCTTTGCATAAAATAACAGTACATCAGGTAAATAAGACCACCAAGGCTTCTCAGTGCTTAAATTTGGAGAACCAACAATAGCACTATTTGATGGCATTTTCCTTGCACCGAGTTCAATGTTTTCTTCCTGACGTTTCCTGGCATCAGCAAGCAATTCCTCACAATACTTAGCAATATAGAAATATCCTTTCTCCCACTTGGGCTGCAGTTCCCTCACCCTCGTATAAAGACATAATACATCTTCTTTCTGCTTTTGCCTAGTGTGTTGGATCCACCTAGTATATAGTAGGGTCTTTGCAATATCTCGATTCTCATTCAAAGCTTGAGTATCACAAACTAAAAGTGGCTGGTTCAGTGGAACCAGTGAAAGACTAGTAATTGATGAAATTGCAGAGGAACCAACAATCTCTACAGGCATGTTCAGGAGAGACTGCTGCAACTGTGCAATGGCACCATCAGATCGCCGGGTGCTCCATAGAAGTTTAACCTTCTCCATGTGAACATTAGGTCCACCTGTAGCTTGAGCTTCTAGAATCGTCTGGTTTGCTGTCTCATAATGACCAGCCATGCGGCAGAGCTTTGCATATTGAAGCCAGCAGTTCCCAACTTGAGCTCCCAGAGCACTGGCAGCAAAAACCAATCTGCAGAAGGCCAAACGTGGCTCTCTTGCCCAGAGTGATGGCTGTGTAAACCTGAGACGGTTTTCCCAGTTCTCCATCAATTGGGAGAACCCATGATCACCCAGTTGGAATGATTTCTCCAAGAAAGACTCATCAACAAGAAGAGAGTGAAAGTTCTCAAGCTCTCGTAGAAGGTGAAGTTTTACAACAAATGGGTAGGCCCGTACATAGGAATCCATGCCTGCAGCAGCGAGAGGAGCAATGAGCGCTTGCTTTGAGAGGGCAATTTTTTCAGCAACTGAGAACTGATCCTTCTTCATCATTGCCTGGAGAATCTTTGCAACATCCATATCAAATGAAGCATTACTTTCAGAACTGCTACAAAGCAGGCCTTCTTCATCAGCTCCACTAAGATACTCATCCATCAAATCCCACCTGCCAAGCCTCCATGCTGCCTGCACACCTTGCATGCACCATGTTTTCTTGTACTGGGGAACCCTTGAGATTAAGCCATCCATATGAGTAACCATGGCCTGAAGGTGACACATGTTTAACAAAGAGTTAAGGACATCAGAATGCCTTTGAACTGATGTTGGTTCCATCTGCAAAGCTTGTTCACAAGAAGTTATAGCCTCTGCCCAGTTTCCGGCTTTTTTGTTTATTAAAAGCTGGTCCTGCAATTGTAATCCCATACATTTACGTAAACACGCAAAGCCAGAAAGGCCATCAGGCTCATCTAGGCAGCTATATATTTCCATTAGGTATGAAACGTCTTCATCATCAAAGGTGCCATGAAATGTCTTCAGCATCAAAGATGCCACTTTTATCAGATGCAGGGTTGAAAGAACCTGACTTTCCCCTCACATATGACTCAAAGTACATTAAGGACCTTGCATAAACCTGGCACCTGAAGGAGTCCCTGGCAAGGGTTACCTTAGAAATTGCTGACAACAGTTCTGAAACATATTTACATTGTACAAGGAGATGCTCCTGATCTGCAGAAGAGTTACGAGTTTGATCCTTTGTCTTTGATGCTTGTTGCTTAGAAGCCAATGATTGAGAAGCCTGGGAAAGAGCTAATTCTTGTTTAGTGTCATCCACCCATTGACCAAGATTATCAAGGAGAGTGAACACAGCTTGAATGCAAACTTCAATTTTCCCACCCTTCACTCCATGAGCTGCATCCCCACTGTTATCAGATGCTGCAACATCAAGAACACATTGGATTTCTTCTGTTATGCCATGACGTGCCCCCTCTGTGCCATGACAAACAGCATTAAGAACCAGATATGGAAGCAGATATATTGCTGTCTGCATATCATGATGCACTATACCTCGACATGCATTGAAAATGCTGCTACGAGAACCAGTGGCATGTGAAGTCAACTTTCTTATCCAAGAGAATATCCATCTCCTGAATGACATAGATGGCCTGTAAATTGGGCCAACAAATGAAGAATCAGCAAAATTGAGAAGTTGAAACCTAGAGGTTAAGGGGCAATTATCTCTTTAACGTAATTGGAGAATCTATCCCATAATCTTTGACCCCTTCTATTCATCTGACTGCTACCATCAGTACTCATAATCCCAGATGCAGCAACATTCAAAGCTCTTTGCCCCTTGGAATCTCTGACGTGGATGAAGCAGCATTCTCATCTAATGAGGCCGCACAACCGGCAATCTTTAACAGTTCCTGTATAGCCAATGCAGCTGAGTCTTGCATTACAGTGTCAGGTGCAGCTCTAAAAGCCCTTGCAAGGTGCTTGTGAATTAACTCATAGATAAGGTCATCATCCAAGCATTCAATTTTAAAGCGTTGGCATGAAAATCCTTTCAGTTTAGCAGGGTCAACTGCACCCAGGGCCCCAAGGCAATCAGCACACACCAACTTCAGCCGCTGTCCAACTGCAGTCCTTAATTCTTCTGCTCATCCTCTTAGTAAGGATGTGATTAAAGAACTCAAAATATCCATATCTGTACCACCTTCAGCAGTTATCAGAGATGTAACCTGTTCCTGTTTCAGGCTCAACAACTTGCTCAACTCACAAACTACCATATATCTCACATTTAAGCACTCATGATTCAAACCATCAACGACATCACTCAATCGATCCTTCAATGTCATGGACCCTTGCACTTCTTGTATAGCTTTGTTCACTTCTGTTAGAGCTGAAATGCTGGGCAATGGAGGGAACTCGCGTATATGCTGCTTTAGAACTACCCTGTTATTTAGCACAAGTTCTTCCAAAAATTTTACCGCTTTATCTAGATGTATAGGATTTTCGTCATGTCTCTCTAAAAAAGGAACGAGGGCAGAAAAAACTTGAGAGATTACATATTTAGTGCAGCTGCACAATGAAAAAATTCAGCACAGAAAGACCCTCACTCTGGAGGGCTTCTTTATCAATAGCATGCATGAGAAGAACCATCAGTTTAGGCACATATGTAGTAAGGTGAGAACCCATCCTTTTAATCAGCATCTCAATACGCTGTAAGGCTTGTTTATGCAGTGAAATGTCTTCTGCATGGAGCATCTTTCTGTCAATACTGTTAAGAAGGCCAACAAAATGATTCCCCAAAAAGCTTGGAAGATCTTCACCACCAGTCAGAACTCTAGCAACCTCTTTTATCATCTCAGGTACTCTTGCTAACCTGTAAGCATATATGAAATGTTAACACGTTGGCAGAATTCTTGCATCTGTTGCAGCACAGAAGAATTGTACTAGTACATATCCCTGCTACAGATATTCACAATCTCGCTAGTTAGTAGCCAAAATCAATTAAAATTTAAAGTATTAAAAGAATTCCTCAGGCATATCTGAGTGAAAAGAACATTATAACCAACAGGATGCACTTGCAAAAACAATGGGGTAAACTACAACTTCATACCTTCTGTTTATCTCATCTGAATCACCTCCATCTAAAAAGCATATGAGTTCGTCCAAAAGGGCAGGTAATGCAGCGGCAGAGATTTCTTGTTTGTCAGAACCAGTCTGTGTGTGGTAAAACTGCAAAGCAACAACTAACCCTCGTGCATCTGCTCGATGGAGAGCAAAAGCTAGCACTTTTGGAAGCCAATTAACTATAAGAGCCACCAAATCAGTGTTTAAACACTTGGCCAGTTCATATAATGTTTCAAGTGCTTGATCATCATCCTGCTGAGACACTACAAGTTTCGGAAGAACAACAGGAATCATTTTCTTGACAAGTTCTTCTGTTGCAATACCAAGAACGGATTCTGTAAACTCTTTGACCATAATTGGACGGCTAGACAGCCTCACAGATAAATAATCAAATAGTTCATTTTGAACATGAACAACTTTCAAAAGTAATAGTTCAAATCCTCCTTTAAGATGAAAGTAGCAAGATTTCTGTATCAACTTTGATGCCTTCAGTCTCACTGTCGTGTGGATTATCAAGCTGATCAACCAACAATAAAAGAGAAAACAAAAATAATTGACTGTTAATGTCAACTGCAGCCATTATTTCTGCTGTTGATTCCAAAAGAGTCTCAAAGATTTTGGGGTCGTTAGTTTCTGAAAAGGCATGCTTCATTATGTTAAAAAGTTCTTGTTCTTTACTTTTATTTGTTACATCCTCATCAGGAAATAAGCAACTCAAAAAAGAATCCTCAAGGAATGAACTAATCTGAGTGCAGAATGCATCTCTTACAGCCTTCTTACCATTAAGTAGAAAATATTCAACACACTTAATCCATTCAAATCTAGACACAATCAGATTCCTTATGCTCCCGTGTACAAATATTCGGTGAATATTTTTCACACAAGCAACTTGGACCTCTTCCGATGATTCATCATAAAGAAGTTTGAGAAATAGAAACTGCAGATGGGCAAAATCACAATCCAAAATAGTTTCTCTGTTGTGCATATCAGGCGGATGCATCACTTTTGAAAATGACTCAGTATTGAGTTGAACACTTCTGTCACACTTTGAACACCAGAATCCTTGCAGAAAATAATCCATTGTTTGGCTATGTTTCTCATTTTTCATATTTAAAACTAATCTGCACCGACTTCTATTCATGCCATCTCCATCATTACACAAACCATACAGGCATGACAAAAAACCAATAGAAATGGGAATAATATTCTTAACCTTCTCACTTCTCTCTCCCCCCAAGAACTTGCAAGTGTGAGAAAAATGTAATTTAAGGAACAGAAGAGTTAGTATAACCTTACTACTTCCATAATCACATCATCAGGACTCTAGAACTTATCATGTAAGCATAGGGCAACCAAAACTACAAATGCATTGCAAATCATTCCACTCCCAAACCTCAAGTAGTTAAACAGTATACCATTTCCATTTAAGTAAGAATGTAAAAATTGCAAGTTTCCGTGCATATGGCCATCCATGATAACTCCTTTCTATTTGTGTGATATAATTTTTCAAGTAAGAAGATAAGTTTCATAATTTTCTCTTTTTTCGTCAATGAAGCCTCCAATAACATTAATTATAAGATCCAATTTTCAATACTCACGCATTATCAATATATTCATACATTTAAGAACTTTGATTATATATATTACTAATAATGTGAAAAATGCAAGAACAAATAAGTAAAAGTTTAGTGTTCTCTTACTCAACAAGCCTTCTTGATATATGTGGCAGCCAACCGATACCAGACCACAGTTATGCAAATCTCAGGGACCAAAGTTATGTGTTATACCCTCAACTTAACGGAGTTTTTTAACGGAATGACCAAAATAATGGATGGTGGACAATCTCAGGGACCACTTCTATTGATTTTAAATCTCAGGGACCAAAGTTATGTGTTATGCAAATCTCAAGGACCATTTTGACTAAAAAACCAATATAAAAATATTAACATTCACTACGATGGAATCACAACTTATGCATGGAACTCCAGTATTTAACAACTAAACCCCAGAGAATGGGGTACCTGTAAGAAGACAGACACAAGAAAATCTAGTGCAACAATAGCAACCATTTCCCACCATCACTGAAAGAGAACTATCAAATTTAACCTTGTCTTTTCTACTTTTTAGTTTTTAAAAAATAAAATGAAAACAAGTCTAGGTAGTGATACTTTAAACTGGCATTTTCAATAACAAACACGCACACTGGAGTTCCATATGGAAGATCTCAGTCACTAATGCATCTCTGACAACTAAGACTCATCTTCCGGGGAAACTTTGATCAAGAAATGAGATTAAAATCAACTGTGAAATAACACCTCTTTCCTGATTTCAGAATGGGTGCCATTATTATTCAAGAAGGTGCACAAAATGAGATGATTGAGACTCGGATACTCAGCATTTACCAAAAGACAACACCCAATGTACTTTCAAAGAAAAAAAAATGAAAGAAAAGGAAGAAAGATCATAAAAGATTGCCAATTATCTTGAAAGAATTTAAGAACCAAAACTGAGATGACACGTCAATATGGCAAAAGCAAGACCATTCTTGAGGACCCATCTACTTACTCTGCAAAAGCAGCATGCTGTGAATTCCTTCCAGGTAGATGGAAATATCAAGTGCATCTGAAATTCCTTGCTTTGCCTACATAATATAACTCTTATTTAGTAGTAGGTGAAAATGAGTACACTAATGAAAAGTCTACAAGTCTAAACCAACATACCTGCTGGCATACCCAGGGCATCCATGCATACATCTGACGAAAGATGCTTAGTGACAGATTGGTCTCTGGATATCTACAGAAGGCAATGCAAAGCAAGCTAAGAGCTCTTAATGCAGCATCTGGTCTTAAAGAATCAGGATGGACACCAGGAGGTTTTACAAATCCAACAAAAGAAAGTAGCGACTTATGCATATAATCTGCATAATTTTCTCTTTCACACGCAACTGTATGAGTATGCTTGCATTCCCCCCGAGAATTAGAATCCAAACTCATACTGTCTTCATCTGCCTTTTGCCTTTTATTCTTGAAAGTATCCAAATCCTGTAAAGGCCTTTTTTCTCCAACCCTCGAGTTTTCATTTGATTTATCACTTAGTGATGATAAACTATGACAGTTACTATTTGTAATTCTCCATCCAACAAGATTGGGACTAATTATAGAGAGAGCTACTTTTAGGCAATCTATCAACGAGAAGCAGGGTTCGGGATAAGAAAGCACATAAAGGAGAGACTCTGGCCTCCAGATATTAGGAGGGCACATTTTGGCAATCTGTATGTATGCATTACACAGTGCAACCTGAAATAAAAATTATTTTCAAGACATCAATCCCCCAGATCTGTTACCCATACACAAGGCATGAATGGCTCAAAGACCACCCAAGGACGAATCATAAACGATGTTTCTGAAATGTAAGCCCAAGTGTTGGCATACCAAGGTAAAATTAGAATATAATACTGGATGTAAGGATTTCATTTATAAGTCTCATGTATACAAAAAAAGGTCGTACCCAGTGCACAAGGCTCCCGCTTTACGCAGGGTCTGGGAGAGGTGAATGTCGGCTAGCCTTACCCCCATTTATGGAGAGGCTGCTCCCAAGTCTCGAACCCGAGACCTACTGCTCACAAGTCTCATGTATACAACAAAAAAAAAATTCCCCAAAAAGAAACTTATTATGCCACAAAGCCCACTAATACATAAAGATGACCAAAAGCACTAATGAATCTTTGAACCATGCGCTACAAACCACATAAACGCCTGCAGGTTTGCAATACCCATCTATATATGATATCTACCCCAGTACATCATGCATTACCTGTCTTTACATGTCTAAATTCATTTCTCTTCTGTTTCATGCATAATCAACTTGAAACCCAGCGCTGTGCAGACTGACCCTAAACATCAAATCGTGTATAAACCCAACTCGGAGACAAGTGCTTCTCAAGCATCGAGGATTTTAATGGAAAAAAAGTTCAGCAGTAAACTTAATAAGACCCTAAGAACCACACGTGATGTTTGTATATGCACAAAAGAACATGAACTAATGACAGCGGTCTACAACATGATTTAAGGGTATCAAAAATTAATACTAATCAATTTGACCAAAAATAGTATCATAATTGTAACAAAAAGAGAAACATTGCTTTGAAAGTTCATTTAACCGGGTGATTTTCACTTTGCACTCCAATAAAATTCTAATAGCAAACAATCAAAGTTTTGAGCATTCAAAGACAGACCTGAACACAGGAAACCCTTCTTTGTCCTCCCTTATTATAGTTGATATCGACTGAATTAAATTCTGATAAGGAAGGATGTCATAGTTTATCCCTGATCCAACAACACATGCAAATTCAAAACATGCCTTGCATAAAATTCACATAGTTAAAATTCTACAGAATAAGGATGCTTACATATCTGAAACTGAATCAGCTTTGTAATATTTCTTTCAAATCGCACTAAAACCATAAAATTGAATTTTACACTAACAATGCCAGCATAAAGCAATCGATGCTCACCATCTGCAAATCAGCATCCCCATAACATAAGAGGGAACATGCATCCCGAACAAAAGGCACATTGATGAGTCCTTCCACCTACAGAGTTCCTTCAGTTAAGCATCTACCAAGAATCTTTATCATCCAGGTTGCAAAAGGTTGCCACCTTGTTCTGCCTGTAAGGTTAATCAAGACACCAATCCCATCATCCGGTTTATTACTTGTCAGAAGATCTCCAAGATGATCAGGGTCATCAAAAACTCCATTGAAGGACTCACAAAAACACCTTAAAGTCAATTTAGTCGATTCTGTAATATTTGAAACGTCCGCACACACTGATGCCACACACAAAATGTCTGAATAAAGACAAAGACATATTAGCTTTCTTGTATGCATACAAAGGTACTCGAACTAAGAGATCATAACATCTTGTTGAACAACATTGCATTCTCACCTCGAACAACATTGCATTCTCACCTCGAACAACAAGCATGGAATCAATGAAAAACCGACGGTAAGCATCCTGTGCTCCAGTACGAAGTAGCGCTAAAAGTGGTCCAACAGTCTCAACTATTACTCCATGCCTAGAACTAAAACAACAGAAACTACTTTTGAGCATAAAATCACAACGAAAACCAATCGAAATAACCACAATCACGTAATGTTCGCGCAGAATGAGCTCATTTTTCAATCCCCAAAGCTGTTTTCAATTTCCGATACGAAGCAAAAGAAGCTGAAAAGCAATTAAAAGTTCGTGAATGAAAATTGAAGTCGCTCGCTTACCGAAACGAGGGCTCTGCGAAGAAAGGCAAGATGAGACCGAGCAGAGGAAGAATTGCGGTGGCCTTTCCATGGTAGAAAACTCCGGGTAAATGCCTAGCAGTGATAACGATGAGCTTCAATACAGCTATCACTTCTCGCTCGTCCGCTGCAGACAGTGAAAAATTACACTCAAAACGCCGTCGCATTGTGCTTCACTATAGAGAGAGAGAGAGAGAGAGAGAGAGAGAGAGAGAGAGAGAGAGAGAAGGGGAAAAGGGGGTACCTGAGGGAGATGGAACGACGGAGGAGTGGAGGAGGTCGGGGAGGACGGCGCGGAATCGGATCACCAAATCGTCGTCGTAGTGGTTGTTAGGAGGAGTGGAGGGAGCCGCTATGCGCTCTCGGAGCTCGTGAACGAGGCTCGATAGGTTCGCCATTCCCATTCTCTCTCATGCCCTCTCTCTCCCTCTCTTTCTTCTTCCCTCCCAATTTCGAAGTGAACTACAAGAGGAAAGTACCCGCTTCACTCCCGCTCTGTCAGAAATCAGCCGCCTCCTTCGCCATGGGCCCACTTCTGTATCTGGGTTGGGCCCAGCCCAAACTGATGACGTCACTTTCTTTTTTAGTTTCAGGATGTCTTTTGTTAGAGCAACTCTAGCGTAACAAATGCCTCATAGGGCAACTTCATATTCAATCTCCTTCAATAAACAGTAACTACCTTTAATGAACAGTAACTGCATTTTGCATCTCCACTCCTAATCTGAATTAAGCCTGAGCCGGGGTAGTACCGAAACCAAACTCGTAGCAAAATTTCGGTACGGTACGAATGGGTGTACCGACTTAGTACCAAACCTAATAGGTTCGGTTTGATTCGGTCCAAGTATAGGTTCGGTTCGGTTCTGGGCATTTAAGGAACAATGCCCAAATCAATTTTTGGCCCAAAATTAACAAAGTTCACACAAAACTATTTTTGGCCCAAATTTACAACAATAAAAACACAAACAGATTTGCCCAAAAAAAAAGAAGCCCAAATCAGCAAGTTGCTTCCCCCAAAAAAAGTGTGTGGGAAATAAGTCAATCCCTTCAACAATTCAATCCGACAACATTAAACATCAAAAAATTTAATCCAACAACATCAAACATAAACAAATTCAATCCAACAACAAAGTTCAAGTAAATGCCTTATGGCATTAGTACAAACCAAAATGAAAAATCAAAGTTCTAAGTCAAAGCCTTATGGCATTAATACAATCCAAATGTAATAGCAAACATCAAACTAAATGTCTTAATAACCAATAAGTTCAATTCATATAAAATAAAAGAAATTACCCTTTAGGGGCCTTACGCTTGACACCCTTGGTGGTTAGAGGTTTGTGAGGATTTGAAGGAACCTTTGATTAAGCACCTCTTGAAGCTCGAGGAGGTCGGTTAGAAGCTTGTGAAGGAGATGCTTGAGAAGGCCGGGTAAGAGCTTGTGAAAACAACGCTTGTTGTTCCGGATTATTAATAGAGAGAGAAGAAATGCTTGATGTCAACAACTCTACATAATACAAAAATATACACAACTTATAAACACAAAGAATAAAATCTAAAAAATTATAACAAACAAGAACTAAGAAGAGAAATAAGAAATTATCCGCTTCAATACTTTCGTAGAACTCTAAGTGCTCCAACGAAGGTGCATCATCTTCTAAGGTGATAATATCATCACCCATCATCCAATTATGCATGCAAATTAAGGCCTCCACTGATTTAGGAGTTAAAGAACTCCTAAAATCCGAAATTACTCTCCCTCCGGTACTAAAAGCATTCTCCGAAGCCACGGTAGATGCTTGAATAGCAAATATGTCTTTTGCAATGGCCGCCAATATAGGATACTTGCAACCATTAGTCTTCCACCATGAGATAATTTTAAAAGCACTCTTGGTTTCTTTGTCCACCTTCTCTAAAGGATCTAACAAATATGAATCCACCTCATCTCCCACCACTTGCTCCTCAATCTCTTCTACAAAATCAATCCAATCATCTACACAATCATCTTCAAAGGATTCAACATGTGAAGTAGAAGAAGACTGTCGATGAGGTGTGGGGACCTTCATGTGCTTCCCCCTAACCCTTGGGGCATATTCCTTGTAAAGGGCATCCAACACATCTCTTATCTCATTAGTTTTCAAATGAACATCAACTTCCAATAATTGTTTTTTTAAGGAGATGAGTGACATGCCTTAACTTGAACCTTGGATCTAAAATAAGAGCAACCACTAGCAAATTGTTCAATTGAAGGTAAGAACCAAAATATTTGTCATATTTTGCTCTCATGTCGGTTGCCATTTACTTCAAAAGTACCTCCATTGGTGAACCAGTTTGCACATTGGGTGGGGAAACCAAATTCTTGATAGCCATCTCTATTTTGATGACATCATGAAGAGCAGTATGAGCCGTGAGGATCAAAAAATGACTCACCCGCAATGTTACCTCATAGAAAACCCATAAAAACCGAACAAACACCTCCGCCTTTTCCCAATATTCTCCGGTTGGTGGTCCAACCCTTCTTTGACCTTTAATAGCAATTATTCCATCTTCATCCTTTTCTTCTTCAAATTCTTTGAAGTACACACTAAAAAGAGTATCACTTCCCTCCCCCATCCTAGCAAAGGCCTTCTTAAACTTTATGGCTACTTCCAACATATGAAATGTGGAATTCCACCGTGTGGGGCAATCTAAGCAAATACTTGCTTTGCATGTTAACTTCTCCATAAACACTGCTTGCTTAAAATACTCTAACCTTTGTGGAGAACTCATCACAAATCTCACACAATTTCTTGTGACTAAGAAGCATTTGGTTAGCCTCTTCATCCATTGACCCACAATTAAATTGGTTATGTGAGCAATACACCTCACATGTAAATACTCCCCATGCAAAACGGCTTGTGAATTTTCTCACCTATTCATCGTTGACCTAAGTTGATCCCATGCAATTTTATTTGCAGAAGCATTGTCCACCGTGATGGTGAATACTTTATCTATGCCCCATTCCAACAAACAAGTTTCAATCAACTTAGCTATTGTGGCTCTCGAGTGGTTAGCAATAAGACAAAAATTAATGATTCTCTTATGCATATTTCATTCATCATCAATAAAGTGTGCGGTGAGGACCATATAATTGATGTTTTGAGTGCTTGTCCAAATGTCGGTGGTAAGAGAAATTTGATGTGCATGCAATTCCTTTTTCAAACTATTTTTAGATTGGGTATACATTCTAAGGAAAGTTCTAACAAGAGTTCTCCTAGAGGGCACACGAAACAATGGACATGCAACACTACAAAATCTATTGAACCCTATCTTCTCAATGGTACTAAATGGTACCTTATTAAGAACAATCATCTCTACACATGCTTCCAAACAATCGGATTGGTTAAACTCCCTATTAACCAAAGTTTTACCTCATTTCTTCTCCTCATAAAGAAGTTTTTTATTTTTCCTCAAGTTGGCTTGATAATATTTACATTGTCGATTAAGATGTTTTCTCATTCCGGATGTACCATTAGTGCTTGAATCGGCCTCATAGTCACCATCATTTGTATGTTCCGGGCAATAGACACATTTAGCCCTAAGTCTTACATGTGGAACCATTACTAGTTCATCATTTTCATCTTTTGCAACGTTCCCTTCTCGAATCTTAAGGCTTACTAGGGTCTTAACTTGATAAGGCCTAAAGTGCTCCCAAACCTTGCTACGTTTACCTTGTAGGAGTTGGGAGACACTTACCTCCTCTTGATCTCCTTCACTTTCGGTCTCACATTTGCTTCCCCCCGATTCATATTCCAAATCAATTGCATCATCTACAGAATCTACACGGTTCAAAGCCTGCATCCAATCAATACAAAATATTAATTACAATTACAATTACAAGTCAATCTAGCAAAACTCCTATTAATAATCATCAAAGATCAAAGCCCCAGCAGCAAATTACTCAACCAAAACCATAAAAACACAAACTAAATATGTGAATAATCACCAATTGAATATGTGAAAAGTGTAGTCATGAAAAATGCAACTAATAGAGATTAACTACATCAAAACTACAAAATCCAACGGACAAACAACAATTTTGGTCTAATCAGCAGTATCATAGTTGATGTGCTGCACACACAGAGACATAGCTGCATGAATGACTATCAACAATAACCCATGGTTCAGTTGTTTTTGGCTTTTGAGCACACAGAGACATAGCTGATGGGTTGCATAAAGTTTTGAGACAATGGAACTTGGAACAACTAATTATGCAAAGTAGATCACAATGACAGCAGAGAGAGTGTGATCATAGCACCTAGCAAAGAAGGGTGAATATTGAAAAAGTACCTGCACATCGACAAGCCACAAGTAGAACTCAACAAATTCACAACACAACAGGTTTAACATCTCTGTCACTACAGAATATCCAAACTACCATGCCAACTCCATACAACTCAACATGTATATGTATAAAGACAAGAGTTTACTCTAGAATCTCCATCTCCCAGTTACATACTAAAACTATAGAGCATATAGATAATCCAGATTCAGTAAACTTTCTCGTATACAAGAGACGAATATGATTACAATCTTCAAGTTATTGCCTTTTTCCACCAATATGATTACAATCTTCAAAATGCCAAAAAGAATTCATCTAAAGCCTAAACATTCCTAATGTTGAACATGTAGCTGTATCACTCGTTCAAGTTTCAACCTTTATACACTTAATTAATGCAAATAGTACAAGGTTAGGTCTCATCCCATGTATTAAAATGATAGTCCTATGAGTGCTGCAATCTAATTAAAGCCTAGAATACAACATTGTCAAACACAAAGCCGCCTCGCACTTTTCCTAGTACAATGGAAAGTGACAACCGACAAAGCCGTTGAAAAATCCAAACATAATAAATACAGCAAAATAGTTTAATGTCTGCTAAAGCCCAGAACACCAATAACCTTAAAATTTCAGAGAAACCCCCAATTCCAATCCCAATTTGAATCTAAAAATTAAAACCCTAATTTTATAAAATGCAACTAATAGAGATTAACTACATCAAAACTACAAAATCCAACGACAAACTCAAAAGCCTCAGCATAATCATACAATTTCAGAGAAACCCCTAATTCCAATCCCAATTTGAATCTAACAATCGAAACCCTAATTTTATAAAATGCTAACAAATTCAAGAGATTGACTTACCATGAGAGAAGACGATGCCACGATGGTTGTGGTGGAGGTGAGACCGTGAGAGAGATTGTAGAGGAAGAGGAGTGGTGGACGCACAGAGAGACTGAGAGAGAGACCACCAACAGGAGATACCCCATGTGAGAAAAGTGAGTTTTCTTACCGCAGGGAGGAGTTCTCGTGTGAACAAATCCTTGGGAAACCAATAAAAACAAGCCACGTGGAAAAACAATTTTAATTGAAAAATTGATCGGTACGGTTCGATACCGAACGTAGAATCAAAACCAAACTGACTACACAAAAAACCAAACCGATTTTGTACCCATACCGAATGAACTGAAAAAAAAAACGAACCGACCGGGTTCGGTTCGGTTCTCAATATTTTTTGCTCAGACCTAATCTGAATAGTCATGACAATAGGCAATAAAATATTAGTATTTTTTTATTTTATAAAATAACACAAAATAATTTTATTTGTAATTTCGGATAAGATTTTTAATTGTTCTCGTTGAGCCACGTGTCATTATCCGAAAAGACAATTTTTTATGATAGATTTCGATAAGTTTTTTATCCAATGTCGTCATGCCATGTGTCGTTACCTTTTCAGAATTGTTAAGGATAGATTTCCGATATGATTTTTAACCAATCACGTCGTGCCACGTGTCACAATCTGTTTACAATCTTTGAGAATAGATTTCGATCAGATTTTTAACGAATGACGGCATGCCACATGACATTATCTACAACCTAATCCTTTTTTTTTCTCCTTATAACCCATCATCCATCCAAAGAAATAACACACCAAAATCAAAATCTCTATCATTATTCATAGTTTCTGATTCCTTTTTACAATGTCTTCTTCAAGGATGTTGTGGGAAATCAATGAGCAAGAGAAAGAATTGTTTAAGCAAGGGGAAGAAATGTTCAATCTCCAGGTGGGCAAAAATGAGATGGAAGAGAATGAGGATGAGGAGCGTAGAAGGAGAGATGACGAAGCAAGAAGCCAAAGAGCCTCACATTCCCGTCAAGTCATCCAAGTTGTGGCTCAGATCTCCAGGCCCAGCTGTTCCGCAAACATTGATAGAAGCTGGCAACGATGCCTGGCAAATTGACTTGATAGAGGACCAGTGGGAATTGAAATAAGCTCAAGAAACTTAAGTTTATTTAATTTTATTTGGTGTGTTTTTTAAGTTCATTTAGTGAGTTTTTTTTATATTTGGTGTGTTTGTAATTTTATTTGGTATGTTTATATAATTTTATTTGGTGTTTTTATGTCCTTTGAATAAAGATTCTCTTAGTTTAAATAAATTACCAAATTAAATAAATATACTCTTAGTTTAAATAAAGTACTAAATTCAATAAATTGGAAACAACATAAAGTACTCTATTCAATAAATAAGAAATTACAACCCAAAGTGATTGGAAAATTATGGGCTCCGATTAAAAACAAATTCCCTAGTCCCTCGTGAAAGGAAAATCATCACCTAACCAATTTGTGGTGCTAGGATCATCTCCCCTTGTGGTGCTAGGACCATCTCCTCTTACTCTTGCATGCCTCCTTCGCACCACATCCGCTTTCTCCGAATTCAAAAAATATTTAGAATTCGAAGACATTGCCTCTACAGGCTCCTTCATAATGTCACGATCTTGTTAACCCTTCTTTCTTCTTTAAGCTCTTCCATTTCTTGCCTAAGTAGCTCTCCTTCTCTCTCATTAGCTTGAAATAATCTCTCAGCAGCTGTAGCTTTTGCCTCATCTCTAGCCTTATTAGCCTTAAATTTAGCCATTTCCCGTGCCAAAGTCAATTCACCTTGGCGAGCAAGTTCTTCCATATATTTTGCATAATCATTCTTGGAAGCACTCCATTTTCTCTTTGAAGCCTTCTTACGTTGAGGCCCAATTGGATAACTGGTCGACCCCGACCCTTGTTCAGAGGGCGTTTCCGGCACTTCTTCTCAACTTCTGGACCGACAAGCACAACTCTGAATTTAGGACAATCTTTGACAATATTCCAATATTCCCATGGGGTGAATGATTTGTTTTTGTTTTTTGTTTTGGCATTATACCAAGCTTGTGCTTGAAGTGTCTAATGTAAATTTGGGTATAGTACAAACAAATAAATAATATATTGTTACCTGATCGGCTAAATTTTTCCCACTTCGAAGATTGCTACTAGTTTGTGCCAAGGCATTTCTCCAAAGACTAAACGATTGGCTGAGTATTCTCCAATGACTGGACATCGATTCTTTCGTTCTTTTCCCATCAATTTTCTCAAGAAAAAGGGTATGAATAAGACTCCACATTTCTCGCAATTGCATCTCATTACTCGTAATCAGATCATGAGTAACTTCGACCCAACAAGAACACAACGTAACATCTTCAATAAGCGTCCAATTCGTACCTGCATTGTAACGCCCCGACCCCGAAATATATATTTCCGAGAAATAATTCTGATGATAGGCCCAAATTAAACTCTTGTTTACATTACTACCAATAATCACGATTATTTATTTAATTTTCATAATCCCTCACAAAAATATAACCAAAATTAAACTTACCAAAACTATGATTAAACTTTTATAATTTATCACCAATTTCTTCTCTTAAATCAAATTCCCAACTAAAGATTTAAATCTTGATTATTAAGGCTGCATCTAACTCTTGTTAGACTGCCTACGTACCCTTTAGCGGGATCAAGCCTTATGTAGTTCATAATTCCTTTTAAATCCATTCCTATAGCCATTTTCGAAAATATTCTAGAATCAGAAATATCCAACATTAGCTTGCACAATCGAATCACATCAAATGGTTACCAATTATGAATTAAAAAAATTCGCATAAAAAGGCAGCGTCGGCCCACTAGCAACGCACTGCCGTGCATGGCGGTCGGCCGCCTCGACTTGCCGGAAAATTCAACTATTTTAAAAAATTACCAAATTTTACAGAAATGTAGATCTCAATGAGTGGAGCAACTTTCATACTTATGACCAAGGCCAATTTGGCCTGAAAACGCCTCAATTCGCTACAAACCAGTCTGAACCCTAGAAAATGGTGTTCCTTGATTCGTCCTCAAATCGACTCCAACACTCCAACCAATGATTGGGCATTGTTCCTAAGCTCAAGAGAGGTATTTTGATGGTGATGATTGATGAGAGGGTTGCAGAAAACGGCGAATCACCGCCGGGTTACCACCGCACCCACCATTGCTTTTTCCCACGAAACCGAGGCCAATACTTTTGATTTTTGGTTGAAATTGGAAGGGGGAGGATTGTGGAGTGTTTTTCTAGGTGGTGAGTGGCTTCAATTCGCCGAAAAATCACCGGAAATGGCGTCGAAGGCCATAGAACCCACCGGGTTGGGTTGTGGGGTTAGAAAATGGGTTCGGTTCCCTCTTTTTCTTCTCCCTCCTTTCCCCTCATTTCCTCTCTTCCTCATTGGCCGGTCCCATTCCCCTTTCTCTCCTTTCTCTTCTCTCATTCTCATCCCAGCCATACACGTGGCATATCACATGGCTCCAGAAAATCTTGAGTCTTCTAAAGAAGGTTAAAATTATAAAAATTTCTTTGACTTTAAACGTTAATAACTTCTTCGTTATAACTCCGTTTCACGAACGGTTTGTTTCTACGCGTTCGTGAGATCGAGTTCTATTCAAATATATAAATTGTGACCTCGAAAGGTCTACGGATTTCAGGAAATAAATATCCAAACTTCAAACTTTGTAACTAGTTTAATTTAAAACTAAATTCAAATAAATTAATATAAATTCTTGAAAAATAATATAAAATCTCAATAATACAAATACCTAAATTATAATAATTTCCGGTAACAACATTTTAAAATTCCTCAATTAAATTTTCATAACCATAAATCGATTTATTTTCGATTTTCTCCACATATTCATATATTTAAATTTTCAAGGTATTAAATGCATTATTAGTCATTTTGTTGAAAACCAATTAGATTGAAACTTTAAGAGAAGATTGGAATGTGGTTGAAAGTATTTGAGAAAATATGAAATTGTGGTGTAAGGTAGAAGATATTTATAGAAAAGTAAAACCTTTTTTTTTTAATTTTTAAATTTTTTTTGGATTTTTTATTAATTTTTTATTAACTTAATTAATTTATGTTGTTGGATTAAAAAAAATTTGAAATCCAACCCTCCAGATTGTGCCACATGGCACAACGGTAACATATCTAAATTTTTTCTTTTTAATTTTTAAAGGCGAATAATGTGGACCGTTGATCTCAAATCCAACGACTAATATTGCGGAAGGTTTGAAAATTTTTTTTACCAATGGAAATCCAACGATCCAAAAAAAGTATCTGTTGAAATCCAACAGACGAGAATGTGCCACGTGGCCCACCAAAAGTAACATTTCAGCCGTCTGCACCGCGGGCCCCGCCGACTGAAAAGTTATCGATGACGTGCCCCCACGCGCCTGTCGCAAATTTTTTTTAAACATGGCTAACATCATGACGTCAGCCATACATCATTTGGCCTCAGGCTCTCGGGCCACCGATTCGAGTTGGGCCTCGTACTCGAGCCCCCCTCAACCCAATCACCCACATGGGCTGAAGCAAGAAGCTGGGGCTATTGGGTAGGAAAAATCGTCGGTCCATCGGGTTGGAGCTCCCTGGTGGAGTTGCTCTTAATTCCTCACCCATTAATGTAGATATCATTTGTACCAAAAAAATGAACAAAAGTTTTTTGTCACTTTTTTGCCTTGCCCTTGCTTTTTTAAACGGGTAGAGATGCTCTTAGCAATGAAACTATTTGTATCATTTTCCTATCAAAAAGGGGAAAAACACTGACCATTTGCATTTAATAAAGTGAAATTTACGTGTTCACCTCAATTAAAGAGATAGCATATAAGAGCATTTTCACCCTCTTTTAGAGCAACTCCACCTGCTAGGAATTACCCTTGCAATTGGGTTTAATTGCCCCCACCCATTAAACACTGCTTCAGCAGTTGTAAAAAGTGATGGCAATTGGTGCAAAGGCAGGTAGCATGGCAGTTGCCCTGCCAATTGTTGTAAGGGTAGGCGTCATTTCTTTGCACCAAGAGACGGTTGTGCCAAATGATGAAATGAAATCGTTGGATTTCCAACGGTCCTTTAATCTGGTCCGTTGGTTTTCCAAAGGGAAAAAAATTGTCCTTTTGTGGTCAGCGAAATCCTGACCTTCCAACGATTATAATTTTAAAAATCAACGGCCAAGATCATTCAAACGGTAAAAAATTCAAAAAATTACTAAAAAAAATTCTAAGAAATACCAAAAAAAAATTCTATAAATGCCCAACCATATTCTTCATTCTTCACACCACAACTCAATTTTTTTTTTTTTTTACAACAATCCCCTATATTTGTTCTCTTACCTCCCAAATCCTTTTTTTTTACCAAGAAAAATGAGTGACAAGTCAAATTGGTCGATAGAGGAAGACGTTGCTTTGCTTCAGGCTTGGGTGCTTGTTACTTATGATCCGATCACGGGAAATGAGATGAAAGTGCAACACATATGGCATAAGATTCATGCACAATTTGTCAAGATGATTCAATGCACATTTTGGAGTGAGCAATCTATGTCGAGTAGATATAGACATTTGCATAAAGATTTGAAAGCTTGGCAAGAAACCCTTGCAAAAGTGGAAGGAATTTATCAAAGTGGCATTAATCTAGCCGATATGGTAATATTATTTTATCGTTAATAAACATGTAATTAATATTTTATTTTGTTTACTTTTACCATGTAAATCTTCATGTTGTCCCACACATTTTTTTTCAACAACTACAAACTCAAATGTAGTTCAATCTTGATAACAAGAAATCATTCACATGGCATGAATGTTGGAACATTGTGAAGCAAACTCAAAAGTACAAAGTTCTGCTTATCGGTCCATAAGTTCAATTGAACGAGACTCCATTGCACAAATCAACTATTGAAGAGTCACCATTAGAGACCCCATTGGAGACACCATGGCAGCCCCTATTGAATCAGTGACATAAATTGAAGAAACAACGATGTGTATTGGTAAGAAGGCTGCTAAGAAAAAAGCTGCAAGAAGGAGTTCTTTGAATAATGAGTATTAAAAAATCGTTGATGAATTGGCTCGCAACATGCATTGAATATGGAATGAGACATGTTAACATTTGAGAAGACAAGGCTAGAGATGAAGCAAAGGTGAAAGGAAGAGAGTTGAATAGGCAAGAAATGTAACAACCCATCCCTAATTTTACGATTTTATTAAATTTAAAAGAGTGAATTTTCGAAAATGCCCCTAGAGGCAAGATTGTTGACTTTCATTGACCGTCATTTCGTGACGTGTATGAGCTGTTATTTTGCCGTATTCTCGAAGTACTCGATGGTACGAACTTTTAGGCGTAAGCGGAATTGAAATCGGAGTTACGATAGAGGTTTTATGGAATTACGAATCCGAAAGATACTTTTGTTATAATTACTATTTTATATTTTATATATTTCTCGTAATGAATTTTTATTTATAATTGTTATATTATTATTATATTACTTTTTTTTTGTCCGTGGGGCCCCCACTCACTCATCCTCTCCCTCTCTTCCACGTGGCGTTTTCTTCCCCACAATTTTGGGGACTCTGTCTCTCGGCTCTCATCTCTCTCTCTCTTAGACTTTCTCGTTCTCTCTCTACTCTTTCATCCTTCAACTTTGTCACTTTATCCCTCCCAACAACACCACCACCCTACCTCACCAACTCCTGCGAGCACCACCTTCACGGATTCTTTCCCTGACGATCGATGACTGACTCACAAACCCAAACTAGGCCGAGTTGTTTTCCTTCTCTCCCTCACTGCACAATATCATCATTGTGCCAAAACCTAATCCGACGAGTTCTCCCAGTCTCCGGCGAAGTTAAGGCCTGAAACTTTCCTAAAAATTTGTTGCTCGTGCACATGAGTACATTTGAGTTGTTTTTAGACATTTTGGTGTTGTTTAGACATAGAAATCTCTTGGGGAAAACTTCCCTAGTTTTACGGTGGAACTCCGGCACTTTGCAGGCTTTTTCTGCTCAACTCCGGCCACGCTTGGTCCCATTTAGGTATATTTTGAATCCTTATCTCCCTACCTTCATCTTGGCTTTTAAATCTTTGAAAATGGTTATCTTTTGAACCCAAAATAGAGCCGGGGAAATTTCCCAGCCGAAATTCCGAGATCCAACCTTCTTCTTCATTAGGTCTAGCGGGTGTAACCCGCGAGCCCAAACAAGTTGACCCGACCCAAGAAAAAAAAAGATCCAACCCAGATCCGGATCCAAACTTGGGATCCAGCTTGGCCCATTTCTGAAATATTCCAAAGTTTTAATGTAGTTGATCGCCAGGACGGCTCGGTTAACTTTTTAGGGTCGACCGTTGACTTTTTACAAAAATTGCTAGTAACCTTTCTTTGTGTATTTTGACGCCCTGATTCCAAATCCGCACTCCGTTTTCTCAAATTTAATCGTTTTAGTTGAATTTTACTAACAGGTCCCAATATTATGCTTATGTGCGGTTACTATCGGAGACTACGACTTTCTTAGTTCGAACAGTTGCGACCTCGCAAGTATCTGTGAGTGGGTCTTTTCTTTTATATAGTACATATATTTGTTTATTTTTCACATATATAGTTAATAATGATTTTTTACGTGATTGCCATAATTAAATTAACGTTTATAAGAAAGGTCGTAATGTTGAGAGTTATGAAATTATTATGAATCCTACGGGATGCACATGTATGTGTACTATTATGGGATACCTTAAGTGTTATGTTGACTAGAATTAGCGATTTACCGTTGATGATCATATTTACGTTATCTGCTCATCGTGTGTTGCACTGGTGTTAGTATTCGCCCAGGCTAGAGCCAGTCTTTCACGTGTATGTTCACATTGCACCGTACACTCACTTTGGGATCTATTGTAGGTGCCAGTCTTGTCCTAGATTGCTATAGGGAATTAGGACTCGTAGGTGATGCGCATAGTGCTAGTCTTCACGTGATTGTAGTACTATAGCGTAAATCATTATTACACCGAGTCATGTTCATGTTAGAATATCTCTTAATGAACTCGTGTGTCAGCATATGGCGATGAGCACTTGATATGATATGTTTGTTTATGCAAAATTATGTGATTACCGGACGTTATGTGTTTATTTACGAAATGTCGTGACATATTGCATTATTGAGATATTGCTAGCTACGGTAAGTATTTTCATACTATACGTAGTATGTTATATGTGGAAACTATACTTGTTTTACGACGAGGGGTTATTATGTTTTCGAAAAGGTTTTTACAAAGCTTTATTTTTAGGTCCACTCACTCTTGTTTTTCGCCCCTCCAAGTTTTAGTGGCAATGTTCTTGTCAACAAGGATTTCTGGCAAATGCTGTCATCGGAGACTACTTTCGATGGTATAGTTCTTATTCTAATTTTATTGTACTTTACTTATACTCTGATATCAGTGTGAAATGAGTTCATTCCCGCTCACAAACACACTCTTATATTTAGGCACTTTTAAGTTTAAATTTATTCAAATTTTCCACATCACTACACTTTTTGGCTTCGTCACATTCCTGGTGTCAGCTAGCACAACTCGTTTCGGAGTCCAGGTGGACATCCCGGATTGGGGTGTGTCAAGAAAGGCAAGAGGACAAGGATCCAAAGATCATGTCCTGATGCCTTGACGGTGAATCTCCGAATTCAAAACGTTTTTGGAGAAGTGAAAAAAAATCGTGTCATGAGAAGAAGGTTTTTCTTGGAAGATGAGGAAGTTCCATACACTCCAAGGGAAGACGGACCAAGCCACACTGATTTTATCCCCTAGTTTAAAATTAATTATGTTTTTTGTAATGTGATGACTTTCCATTGCATTTGAAATTATTTATTGGAAATAGACTTTATTTATGTTTGTTATAATGCCCATATTCATTAAAAAATTAAAGGCTAAATTTTTCTCGTGATACCTGTGAGACACTACTTTTAAATCAATCCCTATGGTGAAAAAAGTGTTAATCTTAAACCTGTGGTGAAGTTCGTTATCAATCATAGTCCAAATCGAAATTACTGTCAAATCCCATCCACATGCAGGGGTAAAAAGGTCATTCCATTTTTTTTTATAATCAACAAAAATAGAACGAAAACAAAAAGAAATCCCTCCCCAATCTCTACCCTTATCAGCCACAATGATCGCCAACCACCACCTTCCCCCTATCTCTTTCACATAACCCCAACCATCCAACTCACCACTGTTCTTAAAATGAAACTAAATTCAATGTCCGCATAATAACTGATATTCTAACCTAAATGCGGTGAGGTACTTTGTGATTTTTTAAATCTTGATTTTGGACTCTTGGCGTTCTTGAAATGGGAAAGTCTGATAATATTAGGGTTGGTTCAGTTTGGGATCTCGTACCAAAAATGGGATCCCAAATCCCAAACCGACATTTTTCGGGATGAGATTCTGAAAAACGAAACCAAACCGATATTTCGGTAATCTTGAATTTTGGGATTCCCGAAAATTTTTCGGGATTTTGGTACGATTCGAGATTCGTCAACCTTCCTGAAATTCATCGACATGGCCACTGTCTCCCGGAGGCTCAAGGCTCAGAACTAGATCGAGATCAGGAACCACCGTCGACCTCAACGAGCTCACGGAGGTGCGATATTCAATGATGGCGGCTTCTAGGTTCTGACAGCGACCATTCCTCACAAATCCAAGGAGAAATGGAGGTTAAGGTCTATGATGGTACGAGAGAGAACTCGAAAGCTCGAGTCTAAATTGCAATGGAGGTGGCTATGGCTGAGTGAGTGGTTTATGGGGGATTGAGTTGCAGTGAAGGTGGCTATGGCTATGTGAATGATTTATGGGGGATTCATTTACAGAGGAAGGCATGGCTAAGGTTTGGAAGAGGGATGAAGCAAAAATGGGGGAGGCTAGGTTTTCGTGTTGACAAAAATTGAAGAGAGAGAAATAAGTCTCTCGAAGCAATTAGAGAGAGAATGGAGGAGCCAAATGGCGCTGATAGGGTTGGATAGAAATAAGGGAATGCACGGCATCTTTTAGCTTTTATACAACCAATAAATCCCAAAAAAAAAAAACTCAAAAGCATACAAAGGAATCCCTTCAGTTCAATTCGGGATTACCGAACAAGTGAATGGGCAGACCGAATCCCATACCAAATAGCTCGGGATCAGTTCAGGATAAGTACCAAAAATTTCAGGATTTTCGGTTTGGGATATTTTCGATTCAAGATTGAGATTTTTTCGATATGGTTAGGGATTTTTGGGATTTTTTTCCAACCCTAGATAATCTGAACCTTGTAATTTTATTGTTTATTTATTTTTTATTGTAGTTCTAAAAGTTTTAAAAATAAAATAAATTTATGTTCATATGGCGCTTTATGATTGGTTGATGCAATCAATAAAAACAAAAATAACACTTTTGCCCCTACAAATGACAGAAAAATGTGGAAAAATCTAATTTAGACTATGATTGATAATGAATTTTACCACATGATTACAATTAATAGCTCTTTCATCACGGGGGTTAATTTAAAAGTAGGGTATTACCATAGGGATCACGAAAAAAATTTGGCCACAATTAAAATATATTTGTGAATAATAATCGCGCTTGCTATTGCCCTTCCTTCTTCCAAATTAGTGGTCTTGCCAAAGTCAATTGTTATTGCCCTTTCTATTCACTCTAAATAGTAATTGACGTGCAAGTCCACCCGTTTGGGAGAGGGAAGGCAAGGGAAAAGGCAATTACTATCCAAGTATATATTTTTTATTTTTATGTTTTCTTGGCCTTATTCTCCACATGTCTATATTTCTCAAATAAAGTTTAATTCCAATAAATCATTTCAAATACAACGAAAAATCATAGCACTACAACAAACATAATTATTTTAACCTAGGAGAGATTGTAGCAGAAATAAATATCGAGTGTGGTGTGGAGAATGAAGAATATGGTTGGTTATTTACAGAAAAAATTTTGGGGATTTTTTTTGAATTTTTACCGTTAGAATAATCATAATCGGTGATTTTCAAAACTATCTCCGAATTCAAAACGTTTTTGGAGAAGTGAAAAAAAATCGCGTCATGAGAAGAAGGTTTTTCTTGGAAGATGAGGAAGTTCCATACACTCCAAGGGAAGACGGACCAAGCCACACTGATTTTATCCCCTAGTTTAAAATTAATTATGTTTGTTGTAATGCGATGACTTTCCATTGTATTTGAAATTATTTATTGGAAATAGACTTTATTTATGTTTGTTATAATGCCCACATTCATTAAAAAATTAAAGGCTAAATTTTTCTCGTGATCCCTGTGAGACACTACTTTTAAATAACCCATATGGTGAAAAAAGTGTTAATCTTAATCTTATCAATCATAGTCCAAATCGAAATTACTGTCAAATCACATCCACATGCAGGGGTAAAAAGGTCATTCCATTATTTTTTATAATCAACAAAAATAGAACGAAAACAAAAAGAAATCCCTCCCCAATCTCTACCCTTATCAGCCACAACAATTGCCAACCACCACCTTCCCCCTATCTCTTTCACATAACCCCGGCCATCCAACTCACCACTGTTCTTAAAATGAAACTAAATTCAATGTCCGCATAATAACTGATATTCTAACATAAATGCAGTGAGGTACTTTGTGATTTTTTAAATCTTGATTTTGGACTCTTGGTGTTCTTGAAATGGGAAAGTCTGATAATATTAGGGTTGGTTCGGTTTGGGATCTCATACCGAAAATGGGATCCCAAATCCCAAACCGACATTTTTCGGGATGAGATTCTGAAAAACGAAACAAAACCGATATTTTGGTAATCTTGAATTTTGGGATTCCCAAATTTTTTTCGGGATTTTGGTACGATTCGAGATTCGTCAACCTTCCTGAAATTCATCGACATGACCACTGTCTCCCAGAGGCTCAAGGCTCAGAACTAGATCGAGATCAGGAACCACCGTCGACCTCAACGAGCTCACGGAGGTGCGATATTCAATGATGGCGGCTTCTAGGTTCTGATAGTGACCATTCCTCACAGATCCAAGGAGAAATGGAGGTTAAGGTCTATGATGGTACGAGATAGAACTCGAAAGCTCGAGTCTAAATTGCAGTGGAGGTGGCTATGGCTGAGTGAGTGGTTTATGGCTATGTGAATGATTTATGGGGGATTCATTTACAGAGGAAGGCGTGGCTAAGGTTTGGAAGAGGGATGAAGCAAAAATGGGGGAGGCTAGGTTTTTGTGTTGACAAAAATTGAAGAGAGAGAAATAAGTCTCTCGAAGCAATTAGAGAGAGAATGGAGGAGCCAAACGGCGCTGATAGGGTTGGATAGAAATAAGGGAATGCATAGCATCTTTTAGCTTTTATACAACCAATAAATCCCAAAAAAAAAACAACTCAAAAGCATACAAAGGAATCCCTTCAGTTCAGTTCGGGATTACCGAACCAGTGAATGGGCAGACCGAATCCCATACCAAATAGCTTGAGATCAGTTTGCGATAAGTATCAAAAATTTCAGGATTTTCGGTTTGGGATATTCTCGATTCAGGATTGAGATTTTTTCGGTATGGTTAGCGATTTTTGGGATTTTTTTTCCAACCCTAGATAATCTGAACCTTGTAATTTTATTGTTTATTTATTTTTATTGTAGTTCTAAAAGTTAAAAAAAAAAAAAATTATGTTCATATGGCGCTTTATGATTGGTTAATGCAATCAATTAAAACAAAAATAACACTTTTGCCCCTACAAATGACAGAAAAATGAGGAAAAATCTAATTTAGACTATGATTGATAATGAATTTCACCACATGATTACAATTAATAGCTCTTTCATCACGGGGGTTAATTTAAAAGTAGGGTATCACCATAGGGATCACGAAAAAAATTTGGCCACAATTAAAATATATTTGTGAATAATAATCGCGCTTGCTATTGCCCTTCCTTCTTCCAAATGAGTGGTTTTGCCAAAGTCAATTGTTATTGCCCTTTCTATTCACTCCAAATAGTAATTGACGTGCAAGTCCACCCTTTTGGGAGAGGGAAGGCAAGGGAAAAGGCAATTACTATCCAAGTATATATTTTTTATTTTTATGTTTTATTGGCCTTATTCTCCACATGTCTATATTTCTCAAATAAAGTTTAATTCCAATAAATTATTTCAAATACAACGAAAAATCATAGCACTACAACAAACATAATTATTTTAACCTAGGAGAGATTGTAGCAGAAATAAATATCGAGTGTGGTGTGGAGAATGAAGAATATGGTTGGTTATTTACAGAAAAAAATTTGGAGATTTTTTTGAATTTTTACCATTAGAATAATCATAATCGTTGATTTTCAAAACTAATACCATTGGATGCCTAAGGTCTCGCCATGTAGATGCTACAAAAAAGCTGATTTTTTTTTTTTTTTTTTTTTTTTTTTTTACCGTTGAAAATCCACAAGTCCAAATGGACTGTTGGAAATCCAATTAGAGAGATGACACAAAAGATAATCACTTGGGTAGCGCAATTATAATAATTCATAATTTAACTTTAGACATTAGATTGCCAAAGTAGTTTAAAGACATGTAAAATTTAAATATAGTGTATTTGAGTTCAAATTCTCTCTTAAGTTAGTGTAGTTTAGAACGTCATTTTGTCAAGAAAGAAGCTATTATTACACTCCTCCAAACTCGTTATGCACCTCATGTGCAATTTCTCTCATGTTTTTTGCAAAGGGAAAATTGCCTGGCGACCTTTCTGGGGTTCCATAACAATTTCTTTTGTCTAGTGCACATATATCCATAGACATGCAGCAATAAGGAAGGGTGGTATTTTTCAATTTTATAAATAGATATTTAGTTGCACATATATGCAGACATATATAGAGATGAAGATATTGATAGAGATTGAGAGAGTAATACTATTAACTTATTAAGAAAAATCTACAAAATCAAAGAGAAAAACTGAATGCAACCAACTTAGAGATCAACCCATCAAACCATATCAGAAGGATATCATCCTCTCCGTTTCTCTACACGATCCTACTGCATCCGGACGACGTTGGCTTCTTATGCTTCTCAACAAATTGCCAAGGGATGTAGAAATGTCTACGTGCTTCTTGGCGAGATCGGATAAGTTTTCAGCGACTACTAGGCTTCCTCAATCGGCTTTAGTTGCCGTGTAATTAGAGGGAGCCTGGCCAGTCATACCAGGCATGCCGCGGACATTTATGTCAATAGGCAGAAGGCGGTACTGGATGTCAAGCTCCTGGAATATACGTACCATCTCTTCGACCAAATAGCCTCTCCTTACCCACCTTTCTCCTATGTCCTGGAAGTTCATTCTATGTTGAGGCCAAATTGCAAACCTTACCCTGTTTAGTTGTTCTACATCCTTCATTATTATCATTGGTGCTGGATACCAGTGCTCCTTCTTGTTCTCGATGTAACTGTAATCGCACACCATAGGAAATAATTTACTAACCAGACATTAAAGTTAAGAGTTGAGGTTTTCCATGTTTTTGCAGAACTATTACAATATTCTAAGGTGCGGAGTGACAAATGATAATTCTGCATACCTGATTATTCTTTGCCTCATTAAAACAATCCTATCTGGTGGAGTTGATATGTGGATGCAGAACTCAATAGCATCACCCGTGTCAGGACTACGATAGAAGTTAAATATGGGCAGAGTCGCGAGGATGCTGTTTGGGTACACGATTTTCGTGTTGTCATACCTTAGGAAAACTGTAGACAAGATGTTCATTTCTTCAACTACCATCTGAGAGTGATCGATAAACGAATTAGGGACCAGATATTAAAATGAAAAGAAATTAGCATGCGACACAGGTAAAGATGGAAATTTACCTGAACTCCGTCTATTTCGCAACGATCTCCCACGTCAAAGGGGTGCCTCACGAATAAAAATATGACTGCTTCAAATACCGTCTTGCAGGTGTTGCCAAAGACAAATGCCAAAACCACAAGCTGAGAACTCACAAACAAGAGAAACTTGGTGGTGGCAATTCCCAGCACAATTAGCCATATTACTACTATAACAATGGCAACTATTATGTTCACCATGCGATGAAGTGTATTCACAGCTGTTTTGGTGTCATTCAGCGTCAAAGCAAGTGCTCTCCGTTCTCTGAAGGCATTGACCTGGAACCAATTCAGCACTGTACTTATCAAGCTAATCAAAACCACGTTCAGGCATTGTTTTGATCACATAGGGGTTTTAAACACTCTAACATGAAACTCTCCTGCGGAGTTGCATTCACATTCATGCATGAATTTGTTTAACGTCTATTGCTATCTGCTGCATTGTTTATCAAAGATTAACTCCCTTTTTCTGTCTTTTACTATTTTGGAAATTTAACTCGGTAAGCTGGGCAACGAAAGAAACTAAAACCAAAATTTAACAGGGTTTGTTTCAGAGTCCAACACTTTAAACATGAAACTTACCACCCAATTTTTCAAGGCAGATTTGCTGATTCTTTTGTGCTCAGATGCCCCTTCAAAGAGACTCATGGTCTTCACAGCCTCGTCTTCTTCCATGAAACACATCAAATCCTCCTGGTAGATGTACCTACAAGAAAAATGGGTAAGTTGGATTAGATCAAAAGATAGAATGAAAGGGAGACAAAAATCAAGACAAAAAATGTATAAATTAAAATGAACATTACCTATTTTATATTTCTAAGGGTTTCATGGTCTTCAAAACAGAGATTGCAGAAAACATATGGCATAAAGTATTTTTTAGACTCTAGGTTGTGCTGTTATTTTTCATTTGTTCTCTTACTTCCTCGTCGACTTAGAAGTTTCTCCTCCTCGACTTAGAAGCATCTCCTCATTTCCCATTTTAATTTCCCAAATGAATTATCATCCATTGATATGTGTGGCACAAAACTGCCACCTAAATACAGATGGCATCTTGCACAAATCATGAGATATGAAGCAGTCAACTAACAGTAACATAACATAAATATATATCTTCCATACAACAGTTGGTGTTGAATATCTAAAACTAGAATTTTGGGAACTGCAGAAAGAATGAACACTGAACATAATGAACCAAAAACAGCTAACAGAATATACTACGCCTCCCAAATGTGAAGAAAACAATAATTGATAGAAAATCAAGTTCACAGGAACCGAAGTTTAGAAACACCAGAACACAGTAAAACCAAGTAACAGTCCAGATCAAATCGTAAATCCGTGTGGTTATGGTGAAGATGGGAAAGAATCGAAACTTACTTGGAACCACGCCTAGCTACATTTTGAAATATCTTTTTAGCAGCAGCCTTTGCTTCAACTTCACTCCTGATCTGGGTATCGGCCTCATCCTCACCAGTGGCATCCAGAATCTGCTCATCAAGTGTCGTAAGATGCCCCTTTCTAACTATATTCATCAGCCTCTTCATATTCCAAGCAGACACATTCTTGGGATTGAGCTTATGCAAGTGATCAATCGTGATCCCGGTCTCTTCTGTCCTCTTGGAAAGGGGCCTAGAATACTTGGTGCTCTTCCCAATAAGCCCACTACTCGCAATCACCCTCTCACTCCTCATCGAATCCCTCCCAATCCTCGGGGACGGGAATGCATTTGCCTTGAGGGCAGGAGGCATAGTAGCCCCGGCACTCTGCAGCTTCCTGACCTCATCCGCCAACTTCTCCTCCTCCTCCTCCGCATTCTGTATCTCAATCAAAGGCCGCCCGGACAGCGTCTCAATCACATACTGATTAAAAAGTGCGTCCTGAATCCGATCAAAATACGAGTTCACATGGAACGACGAAGCCAACACCTTCACAATCAACGTCTTCACCAGCCACAACAACACTCCAATCAAGAGACAAAGCAGGATTTTCGTCACATAGGCAGGCACCTCGCTCTTGGTCTCCCTCTCCACCTTCTTATCAAACATGAAATGCCATGCGATTAGAACCAGGCCGAGCCAGAGGCAGTTCTGCACCGCCTTTCGGACTCCATATACGAAATACAAAATCCTCTTCCGCAGATAGAAATTCCTCTCCACAAAAAACACTATGATCCTAATCCCCCAACCCGAAACCAATCTCCCGCAAATCAGAACCAAAATCAAGACCTCCCACTTCCACAATATCAATTTCCACAAGCTCTTCTGCCTCAGAACTGGAATCGTCAGCGTGCAAACCAGAGCCCCAACGATCAAAATCAAGCTTACCCATTGAAGCAGCGTCCATGCATTGAACTTCGCCCTCTTGTACTTGTGCGGCACGTCCTCCTCCAGAAACGGGTCGTCGTCCTCGTCGTCGCCGCCGCGGCTCAGCAACCCGGACCTCATCAGGCCGGATCTCGGGATCTGGCCTGACCGCGGGATTCTGCCCGATTTGAAGTCCGGCTCCTCGGGCGGGTCGATTAGTCTGGACTTGGTCCTTATTCTCAGCAAATCGGACTTGTTCGCGAACGAAGGCTCTCGGCGGAATGAGGCGTTGGAAGTACAGCGCACGACGTCGTCCTGTCCATTGCTCAACCTCCCGCTGCGGCGCCGCTCCTCGTTTGGGGACTCCCTGTATCGCCTCCGAACCGACTCGGTTTGCGGTGTATCGATGAGGTCCGACGCCGGCGATTGGAACGAAACTTTTCGCGAGTCCATCGGACTCGGCAACTCGGCAAGCGGAGGCAACTCGCGCTCGTTCTGCCGCAGCTCCTCCATATCCAAATCCATGTCAAGCGTCATGTCGCCGGAGGCTCTCTGCTTGTGCAGGAACTGCCCAATCAGCTTCGACGGCGGATCCTCCCCCGGCACCGTGGCCGTCTTCCCGCGCTGCACGAAATCGAAACTCTCGGCATTGCCGTCGTCGTTGCTGTCCCCGTTCCAGAAATCGATGCTGGACTCCCGCCAAATCTTCCCGCCATTTTTGGCGGGGTCCATGGCTGCGCTGGTGGAGGAATCAGCACCGTCGTCGATCTTGACAATGACTTCCCGCCGGTCGGACAAGTCGAGGTCAGTCATCGGCTGGCTGTGTTGGCGGTGGTCGTGATCTAAAAGAATAGGGAGCTCCTCGTGGTTGGGGTCGTCTGCTCCGGCGGAGATCTTCCTCGTGTGCTTGGCAGAGCCATGGGATTTAAACGATTTCTTGATGGAGAAATCCATTACACTACGACACTACTGGTAATTATAATAAACAATCTTCTGCTAATTAAAAATTCTTTTTTCTGTTAAATTTAAGGGGAAAAAAACAATAAAAAACTATAATGTGAGAGAAGAGTTGAAAAAAATTACAGAGAGGTTTGAAATTTTGTATTTAAGAATTAGGGTTCGTAGTTCGTTGGAATTAGGTTAACGCGTGTACTGGTATAACAAGACGAAGCTTCCGTTTTAAGAGTTAATTAAGAGCATGGGAAGAGAGAGAGAGAGAGAGAGAGAGAGAGACTGTGAAGCTGCAACAGAGAAACGTGTTGCCCGCTCTGCATGGGAATTAGTCCAGCTATATAGCAAATGACACTAAGTTGGGTGTTTAATTACTATTGTGCCATTAGTGGTTTTCTTAGGGTGAAAAACCAAAAAAGAAAAAAAAAAAAACACTTTAATGAGTACACATAAAAAATTTCCATTACTAAAATAATTGAATTACCATAGGCTAGTGGTAATGTTTTATTCATATCATAAAACATGTAAACAAATTAACCATATCGGGCAATATTAAAACTCATGCGATGAATATTTCTTGAAAAAAAAAAAAAAAAAACTCACAAGAAGAGAGTGTTAATACAAGAAAGCTATGAATTGATCAATCAATTAGGCACTCCTTTTTTGGGTAAATTTTGTTAGTTTCACATTCCTATTACTTCCCAAAGTATAGGTGGAAAAAATAAGCATTTTACGCTAGTCAATGGCTAAGGAGGTGCGGCTGCGTCTCCGGTCTCGAAAAATGCCACTAAAACCGAGAAATCAGACCCTCTACTCTTACTGGTGGTGCCCTGCAGCAGCACCTTTTCAGTTTTCCCTTTTGCTGCAACACTGCATGCAGTTGGGGTTTCTCTTTATTTATTTATTTTTTTTTTGTGAACTAGGTATTTCAAAATGACGTACTTGGGGTCTTGGCTAAAAAAGATACTTTATGAAATTACAAATCCTTCTTCGAATGATACTATAAGAAATAGTGCTTAAATTTTCCTTCAAATATATGGGTAGTCCTCCCTCGAATCATCCTTTAAATATTTCGAGTAATTCTTATTTGATTCCTTATTTGAATATTCCGAGTAGTTTAAATCTTCCTTCAAACATTTCGGGTGGTTACATTTTTGCTTTTAACCTTGCATTTTTTAAAATTTGCCCTTTCTCCGATAATCTTTAACTTCCCCGCTGAAGTTGGTTATCATTATAAAAATTAATTGGTCTTTCGTCGGTCCATTGAGTGGCATCACCATAGCTGAAAACATTTGCAGGAGCTAGTACATAAAATTTTTATTTATATTTTCCAAAAGTTTATTTGTATAAATGAATTATGATACCAAAAAAAAAAAGTTACGTTTATTAATATTTCTTGTAAGAGATTTAATTTGTAAATTTGGGCATGCTACAAGAACCAGAAGGGCAAAATGGGAAATGTGCAGCACACTGAATCGAGCTTCGCGGGCTTAATTGGGGCTTTTGCTTCTCTTCTTCTACTTACGTGGCGCAGTTCCATTCGGACCCCACAAAAAGCCCGCGAAATTTTTCAAACGTCAAACGGTGACGCATTCGAACCCGCATCAACACAGTAAACCCAAACATCAGTATTACGTGGCACGCATCCA
This sequence comes from Malus sylvestris, assembly GCF_916048215.2. Taxonomy (NCBI): domain Eukaryota; kingdom Viridiplantae; phylum Streptophyta; class Magnoliopsida; order Rosales; family Rosaceae; genus Malus; species Malus sylvestris. Next base: position 23,278,328 of record NC_062269.1, read on the forward strand.
ACGGACAGTTTCTTTGTCATCAAACACCTCAGTGTAACAGTACAACTGTGCAACAATACGGTCGTAAAGTACGCGCTACGTGTCCGATAACAAAGAGTCTACGGCAATGTTTGCGTTTCGTAATTATATTTTAAACGACTTGGGCCGGAAAGGGTGCAGGGAACAAAACGCCGAAAGGGAATGTCGTTGGAGGGTATGGGGTCGTAGATTACTAGATTGTAGATTTGTTTTTTTTTGAACAATGTAGAATGTAGATTGTTATACTTGGTTGTTTGTGTAGTCAAACCTAATCAGATTAGACTTGTACTCGTTTTGTGGAGAAAAAATTGGTATTATGATGATTTTTGTTACGAGACAGTGTTTTAGTCTACGTTTTGAATTTGATAATTAGTTTTGATAATTTGATATTTCATTGTCACGTGACAAACGATGCATAAAAAAAAAGATCCTACACCCTAGCCTCTAGCCCATTGCTTTGGCTTTGAATCGGTGGCAATTCCGCCGATCCTTTCCCCTATTTTTCTCTCATTTCTTGTTTTCCTCCTAGCCAATTTTTCAAGTTTCATTTGGCTTGGTTGCAATAGCAACATTGTGGTGCTTTGTTTAAATTCTAATCCGATCATGAGAAATGTCGTTTTTGGAAACCATCCACTTTCCTTATTTGTGATAGTGAGAGAAAAACGACAAATAAATGGAAATTTTGTTATACATAAGTGGTCCTAATAATAGAATTTGGAACTTTTAACTCGAGTTTAAATTCTTAAGAATGTTTTTTGGGGTCACTAACTCTGCTTTAGCGTACCGTTTGACCTGAAAATCAAAAGTACGTCAATGTCTCCTATTGTACTTGGGTGCATATAAAGAGATTTTTTTTAGTACATCGATATTTTTACATTAAGGGGAGGGGGAGTTCAGCTAAGCCACACAATGGGCAGCCTAATTTGTTATTGAATTCGTCATCCACGAGATTCAGACCTAAAACCTCTTACTTCTAAGTGAAGAGGAATACCACTAAACCGTAGTACTGCGTGACAGCATAAAAAGAGAATTAGTTTATCACAATACGTGCTGGAATACATGTACATATGGGCGTGTGTGGTCCTAATAACTAATTTAGACCAAATTGAAAAAGAAAGATTCCTAATTCCTAAATGTCAGCAATGTTTCGATCGGGAATATTGATGTGAATGAATATTCATAAAGCCTTTTTTATGGCTATCCAAAAATAGAGAGGATGATTCTCTTCCTTCCTATTCTCATCCCTTTCTCTCCTCTTCTCCCATACATTGATTTTTGTCTTATTGTTTCTATAAAAAAAATTAATATAAGATGACGTGGCTTAACCGTAACAGTTCAAGTAGAAGGGGATAGAAAGAGAGAGAGATTAGGAGGTGAGATAATCCTCCTTCCAAAAATAGAATTTCTTTTTTGCTTTTGAGTCATCTTGAATTTTCATTACCCTTTGTAAAGAGGATCGTGAAAGCCAAAAAGGTATCAAGTGTCCCACTATCAACTGTTCTAAGCTCCAATATATGGAGTATGATTCTCTCATCTCCTATTCTCATCTTCTTTTTTTCCCTCCTCACACTTTACTTTTTGTCTTATTGTCTTTATAAAAATATCAATATAGAATGTTAACGTGATTTAATCGTAACCATTCAAGTAGGAGAAGAGAAAATAGAAGAGAGATTAGGAGGGAAGAGAATCTCCTCCCCAATATATTTGACACATGTCTAGCATCATCTTTTTTTCCTTCCTAAATTATAGGTTACTATGCCGGTGTACTTTTTTTATGCACAAGAGTTCGAAACTCATTTTATAGTTTACATTAGTTTAAAATAGAATTTTATTGGCTGCTTAATACTAGAGTTTAGTGGTATTCCTCTTCATTTATAAGTGAGAGACCTTATATTGGGTTCTCACCAAAGACGAATTTGAACCACATTATTGCTAGTCTATTGTGAGGTTTATCTCACTCCCACACTCCTTAGTGTAGATAATATCTTTTGTTCCCCACTTAGTACTACGGTCTAATAATATTCTTTTTGTCTTGTAAGTAAGAAGTCTTAGGTACGATTCTCGCCAAAGTTGAATTTGAACCATATTATTTGTAGCCTATTATGAGACTAAGCTTTTCCTCTTCTCACTTAGTGTAAATAATATCGTTTGTTTAAAAAAAAAAAAATCGTTAGTACCAGAAATTAATGCTTTGGAGGCTTAACCCAATTCTAGGCCCGACCGTGGTAATCCCATTTCGAACTAATTTAATCTTAGGGGGAGATTGAGCTGTAAATTGGGTTGACTTTGGCACCGGGGTCCATTTCACAATCTGTATTAAACCTTAAAAGGCCCGTTTGGATTGCTAATAAGCACTTTTACTACAAGTGTTTCTATTGTAAATCCATTGAAAAGCCCTTCCCTAAAAAGCACTTCTACCTAAAAGCACTTCTTAAGTTTTCTACAAAAAGAGCTTTTAGTTGTTGATTGTTTGAGACACAGTCCCAAATAGATACTAAATCGCATTACATACGAGTGAAAATCTAAATCATATTACATACAATTTCTATCTAAAAGCACTTCTAATTTTCCTGCCAAAAGAGCTTTTAGTTAACTGTTCCCAAATAGATTCTAAATTGTAATAAGGACGAGTGAAAATCTAAATCATATTACATACGAGTGAAAAGTAATGGAGTCACATTAATAAGATATTGTCATTGTTGTCCACTTTTGCATCGAAAGAAACTCACGACAACATTGTCTTTGTAAAACATCACAACATGTTCATCCAACCCATTACCATTACATTCAGAACTGCTGCTACGATATGAAAACGCAAAATAAATAAATAAAAAGGCAGAAGGGCTCTAACGAGTTATCGGTTGGACGTAATACTGTACATGGTATGTGAAATGGTTGGGGAATTCCCTGCACTGCATTAATTCCTTTTGATAAGTAATAAACATCTGCTTGCCTTGGTTAATGGTGACCCCGTCTCAGGACTGACAGAAATCCTCCCGATGATTTGTGTCGTTCCACTCCATCACCAACCTGTTCAATAAACTTGGTTTAGTGGTCACCTTTGCTCATATTATTTTAATACATATTTTGCCAAGTAACTGCAACCAGAATGTATACCTCTTCGGCTAGTGTCTGCAGATTCTCTATGATTTCTGAGAAATCAGGTCTTGTTGCTGGATCTTGCTGCCAGCATTTTTCGAGCAGCTCGGCAAGCTTGGGAGGAGTATTCTTTGGGATGGTCGGCCGTAAGCCCTGGAAAAACGGTAGGCAAACTTATACACAGTTCATCGTTTGAACAAAAGATGTACCACTCTAAGGGGTTATCATTCTTCTCCCTGGGCGGGCACTAAGCCAGTTACACAAGTGGTTTCAACTCCCAACGATTAATTAGTGATCAAGAAAACTAATCGTAGCTGAACAAGGGTAGAAGAATGTCTCTGGTCACTAACTAAACAAAATTGTAGAATGATAGTGTACCTTTTGGGCAACTCCGACGGCTGCTTGTAATGGGGTCAAGTGTTCATATGGAAGCTGCCGATTTAAACAGAAGAAATCCTAAACAAGAGCAATAGTAAAAGAAATGATAAAATAAATTATGCTATCGACAAGCAATACCTTTCCAGTCAGTAACTCCCATAACACAACTCCAAAGCTAAAAACATCCGCCTTGTGATCATATGGCTTGTGTTCTATGACCTTCAATGGAAAATAACTGTTGTAAGGAAATGCCAACTAGAATTCATGTAATAGGAAAACACAGACACAGACTCATGGCGGAAGTTTGGTAGCTAAAAGGCGGAGGCGTGGGCAAGGCGTTCCATGGATAGCCCCGCTTAGGGGTGAGGCGAAGCCTCATGGGACCTAAATTTTTGTATATATAATGTATATATAAAATATAATACTTTGTAAAACAATTAATCAGCAATAAAACAAGCAGCCAAGACTAAATTGAGATTAGAATACTAAAAAACTTACTTGAATTTTAAAACAATTGTGGTGTTGCGGAGAATTATGAAAGAAATTAAAGTATACGATTGGGGTAAAGTTGAAATATGGGATTGCGATTGAGAATTTAGGATTTGAGGAATTGGGGAATTGTGGAATTGGGTGAACTGTGATTGGGAATGGGATGGGGAAGAAGGGGAACTGGGGGTTATAATATATATATATATATATATATATATATATATATATATATATATGTGTGTGTGTGTGTGTGTGTGTATATATATATTTTAAATAAAATTAGAATTGGCCTTGTATTTTAAAAATAATTAAAAAAATATTAGACTTGGTCAAAATGACGTCGTTTTGGGCCATGTCATTTGAAAAAAAGTTAAAAGATTTGGCCAAAACGACGTCGTTTTGAGCCAAGTTTGAGGGAAAAAAAAGCCCTTTCTCTTCTTCGCAGTCGTCTTCTTCGTGAAGACGCTGCTGCTGAAACTTGAGAAAAACCAGCAGGCAACCGCTATAGCATGCCCAACCTTCGACTTCGAGGTCCCCAGCAAATTTCAAGCAAGTTTTCGTCCACCTTAGACCGCCCTAAGGCTCACCCCCACAACCCTAGGCGAGTTTTTCGCCGACTCCCACAAAACAAAGGCGGCAAGCCACCCGCCTAGCCTTCAAGGCCACCTAGGCATGCCTCGAGGCGAGTATTTTAAAACACTGGTAGCGAATAACCATTTTCTTAAACGTTGCTTTCATTTTAAATCGCACTCTTCAATAGAAAATTAAAAAAAAATGTTATGATATGATAAAATGTGATAAGTAGGAAGGGCATCTGGAGTTACAAAGAGAGCTGTGCGCATGGGAAACCCTAGGGTACAACCCAGATTAGTCTATTACTCCATGCTGACTGCTTAATTGATGACAAAGGTTGCCAATTGCTCATCACTAAGGTCTAGCAGCACAGATGCCAATGGGGCACTTAGTTTTTATATTTTAATAGTAGGTGAAAACTAAATTATGTAGTCTAATAATCATCTCAAATAATGCTAAAGAGGCTAAATTTTGTAAATAAAATTTAGAAAACTAAATGACATGGAAGTTTATGATTGAATTATTATTTAAACGTTGATAAACGTGCTTATTTCTATTGGTAAAACATCATTTAGTTTGCAAATTTTGTCTACAAATTTAGTTACAAATTTAGTCTCCTTAGCAGTATTCATCAATTTCTCTCGTCAGGCTATTAATTAGGACCAGAAAATCAAGTAGCCAACATAACAGCGCCTATAATATATGTATATGTATACACTAAATGCTGATGGAGTACTGTATTTCTTATTAATATTAGGGAAAATTTAAACTATGTAGCCTAGTCTCTCTCTCTCTCTCTCTCTCTCTCTCGGACCAAAAATTTAAACTTGATTTCTGATTGGCCAACATAACAGCTCCCTATAATATATGTATACCCTAAACCCTAACACCATCCTTCTCTTTGTGCATTTGTGCTATTGTGTATATGTATTCACGCACACAGATATAAAACTTAAATGATGAAATGAACGAAAACAATTCCAGAACTTTCAAGTGGAAGTACAGACCTCTGGAGCCATCCACCTATAAGTCCCAGTTTCTGATGTCATTACTCCAGATTGAGAATTTACTCTAGCAACCCCGAAATCAGCAACCTTAACAACCTGTAAAGTGATGCATATATAAAAAAAGATTTAGAAATGGTAGGTTAATGGTCATTAAAGTATTAGCAGCTAAACTAGACAAAGAATTACTTTTCTAACTTGATTAAAGTATCATGAGGGTCACTTACTTCATTTTCATCCATCAAGAGATTGGCGGCTTTTAAATCCCTGTGGATTATGTTATTTTGATGCAAGTAGGTCATTCCCTTGGAAACATCAATTGCGACCTTGAGCAAGGATGGAAGCTTAAAAACTCCCTTTTGTTTATGCAAGTAGTCATACACACTTCCACCGGACATATATTCTGCCCTACGACGAGAATAAATCTTAAAAAAAAGGAACTAATAACTACCATTATTTGAAAATATCAAGTCATCAAAGTTATACAGTCATTGTAACTTACCTGTTACAATGCATAAGCTTGGATGCTTGGTACACGCACCAATGAATTGTACAACATTCTTGTGTCGAACTTTCCTACACAAGTTTCAGAAATCTTTTGTCAAATTAGAAGAGAAAAACATATTGTGGAAAGAAATTATAGTAGATTTCAACCACTTCCTCGTTTCCTTAAACAAGAAAAGAAAACTGTTAAGAGCCCAACAAACGTTTAAAAGAATGTTACATGACAAACACAAACATTTAAAAGAATGTTTAGTTGAGGCATCAAATCAAATTAAAAATATTTAGAAGATCAAGTGAGCATGCATTTCTTATGATTCCCAACAGTTGTAGAGACCACACCTATTCATGTCCCTAAAACATACCAGCCTAGTATCTCCGGGAGTCAAAGTCCTATATATAGCTCGCATGGCTATTGATTCAGGGAAAAGTCAAGTTCAATGTAAATGGTGCTCATGTAGGTTAATATAAATTGATATACCTCATAATGTAGACTTCCTGGGCAAAATCTTTCAGCATATCTGGATTCACACACTCGGGCTTGAGGACTTTAATGGCAACTTCTTGAGTACAATATGTACCTTTATATCTGATAGAAGATCCAAAGTCAACTGCCACTCAAAAGTGCATGCTTGGCTGGGAGGGAACAAAAAAAAAAAAAAAGGGAAAAACCGATTCAAATAGTACAAGTATCTTATAATTCAAAACTTACAAATCTCCACAGGACCCAGATGCAACTTTATTCCCAAACTTCAACTGTCTAGGATCAAGTTCCCATACATCAGTCCCATCATTAGGTATTTCCAGATGATCAGGTTCAGTTTTGATCACTACTTGATCATGCTCGCTACCAAAAGATGATGATCGATGAGTTGGCGGCCACGGCCTCTGCACATAAATACAAAGTTCAAATGAATGATGCATTCCTCATGAAACTGCACGTAGATCATTGGAAGGTAAAAGTTACAGTGTAAGGAAAAGATACGGATGCACCTCAATTAAAATAAAATGAAAGAAACATTATACTGATGGGACATCACTCGTTCTAATCCACCCAACTCAATCGAAAAAGAAATTAACAAGTAGAATAGAATCACCTCAATCTTTAAAACTTCCTTTTGTATTGCGATCTTAAGCCTATCTGTTTCCTGTTTCAAGAACAAGTTGGCCAACTTAGTTTCTTATTGTAAATAAAATAAAAAACTGCTGTTTGTAGACTGTTTGGAAAAGCCTGAAGTTGTAATACTTCCTCGGTAAAACACTATTCAATCAAAATCATGTTTACCTTCTTAGGCAAACAAATGCTTTATTAAAAACCGAGCAATTGAATTGAATTGTCTAAAATTATGTGTATGTACCTCGTAACGCCATCCATCAACAACAAAGACATCCAAGGAGTAACCATCTAATGTGGAAAAAGCATGTGCTTCTTGGATGTTCAGCCCAATCTCCGCAAGCAAGGAAGTCAACTGCCAAATTTATCATGAGAGCGATGACCAGGAAGTATAGGAGGTAGTGGTGTGTGAAGATATAATGTTCACAGAAAAACTATGTATTTCATGTGTGTGACCCTCATATAGAGGCAAAATCAAGTTGAAAATATGTGAATTTATGTTTTTACCAGTGTTTTAAAAAAAAGAGCCTTGAGGCGTGCCTAGGCGGCTTTGGAGGCAGGGCGGGGATGAAAACACCTCTGCCAACGGCAGTAGGCTTAAACTTACCTAGACGTGTTCGAGGCGAGCCTAGGCGGCTGAGGCGCTTGATTGGGTTCAGCGGTCCAAAACCTTGCTTGAAATTTCTTGGGGACCCTCTAAGTCGAAGATTGGGCTTTGCCCTTTGCCTCTGTAAAAGAGGTGAGGCGGCATCTTCACGAAGAAGACGACAGCGAAGAAGAGTTTTTTTCTTTTTTAATGACTTGGCCCAAAATAGCGCTGTTTTGGCTAAGTCTAAATTTTTATAACCCCCAACAAATCCCCCTTCTTCCCCATCCCAATACCCGATTCTCCCATAACCGTATTCACAGTTCACCCAATCCCCAATCCCCGATTCACCAATTCCCCAATTCCTCGAACCCTAAATTCTCAATCCCAATCTCATATTTCAATTTTACCCCAATCTCATACTTCAATTTGTTTCAAAATTCTCCACACCACCAAAATTTGTTTCAAAATTTAAGTGAGTTTTTTAGTATTCTAATCTCAATTTGGTCTTTGATTGCTTGTTTGATTGTTGATTAATTTGTTTTACAAAGTATTATATTTTATATAATATTAAAAACTTTGGCCATGTGAGGCTTCACCTCAAGCCTTAAGGCTTTTACCTTGGTGGAGCTATTCATGAAACGCCACGCCTCGCCTACGCCTTAGCCTTTTAAAACATTGGTTTTTACATTAGTAATTTGCTACATTTCCAAGCTCAAAGTGTGCTTATCGCCATAAGCTTAGCTCACATAAGTCCACACACACACGCAGAGGTTAAAAAAATCTTATGATGATGACTTGGTTTTAATGTCAAGTAAGAAATTGTCAAATACCTGACTGAGTAGTTTTGGCTTATCGTCTGTTGAGAAAGTGATTTCATGCGTTATGGGCCTACATCATTGTCCATCATGAATAAAACACATAAATATTCATCTGCAAGTGCAGTCTCTTTGCTTCACTAGAAAGCATGAGCATAAAATATAGTTGATTTACCAATGGTCAGATTCACTTCAAGTTTCAATTATGAAAAATGAAAATTAAAGTTTAAGCATCGATAAGTACAGTTAATATAGCTAGCATGGATCACTGGTAACATGCAGAGCATCAAGCATGCAAAAAACTCCATTAACAGAACCCAATAGCAAGTAAGTCCATGGCTAGGATCAAACTGGCCGACCAATTTAAAGGAAATAATTCCCAGAGACCCTTTCATAAACCAAGTTTAAATAATGGGAAAGTGAAAATATTGTAGTCAAAACTCATGAGCCAAGCTAAAGTCTTTCAGAAAGAGAGATGCAGTAAAAACATATTTACTCGAGACAAATATCTATTTACCATGTAAACTGAGTTCTGGCATGTACAGCATCATGATCTTCAGATTTATTTGCCTCCAGTGCAAGGGGTTCGAGGTTAGGAGATGAGCCAAACGCTGGAGGGGGATGTATACTGATATTTGAAAAACCAGCTGGAGTTGTCAGTAATGTTTGACAGTGCAGTAGGATGACAGAAAAGAAGGTAAACACCTTTTATTCACAGACTATATGCGTTAAATCTTGAAGCTAAATTTAAAAATTTGGAAACACTTTTAGGAAACTAAATAAGAGTACCTTTGTCTGGTAGATATGTTTGAACTTTGGGCAGCATCTTTACCCGGAGGATCTGTATTCATAGTATCTGCTGCACTCATATCTGCGATAGAATGAACCTACACGATATTGTGATTCCCAAAATGTATGAGGTCATGCAGCAAAGTTTATGAGGATGATAAATGGGCATAAATGTCTGTACAACTAATTTATATAAAGAACTAGAAGAAAAAAGGAAGAAATTATTAGGGAAGTTCTAGCAGGAGATGAGACTTAAGACTTTGTTTGAATTTGGATTTTTCAACTGTTCATTTAATCATTTGTATTCTTAAAATTTTATGCTTCTAGGGTGCCAAATTCCCCCCACCATGTAAAGAAAGCATGTAGCTATGAGATAAATAACCTAGTTTCAACGGAGAGCTACTAGACTCTCACAACATGACCAAGCTAGTAATAGTTAATGCGACCCTAAGCTGCACGGTGAAACCAATCCCAAATAGAACCCTTCATACGATTGCTCTCAAGGAGAAAACATTCTTAAGGATTTAAGGTCGTTAAATTAGTACTCCTTAGCACAACACTAACAACTTTGAATGTGACATGATAAACGTTTAATGAGTTAGGTAGTGCAGTCACGAGTGTGGCCTGATCCAAATTCGATTTCTAAGCTTAATCAAGAAAAGATCTCACAAAATCTGCGGTGACAGTAACGATGCACCAGCGACAGAAGGGACAAGATAAACAGGCTAGCACTCAAGCATCAATGGCAACAAAATCTTTTACATGGGACGCAGTGGTAGGTCAGATATGTAGTCGATCATCTAACCTGTACAAGGCGGACTTCGATCGCTGGTCTATGAGCAGGATCATGAGCCACATGCAGTAATCTTTTGTGCATAAGCACATCTTCTGCCCTCTCCACATTCACATCCAACGCATACCTAGAAATAGGCGAGTACAACCAAATGCCTCAACTCATCAAAAAGCTGTTTGTGATTCAACAAAACAGTAAATCGCGAGTACTGAAGTGATTACCAGTAGAATAATGTGTTTGAGGATTGCTAAATCCGCTTTATTTTGTACCGTTTGGCTCAAAAGAAAAATACGTAATGACGTAAGAGAAGATGAAAGGAAAATTGCAGATACAAATTTCCGTATCCAAGATTCAGAAACAAATTTTTTTTTTCAAAAAAAAAAAAAAGATTCGAAATCAGCAAAAAATTCTTAATAAAAATAATGATAAGAAATTAATGCTAGTGAGAAATATATATATATATATATATTTGTACATGCATATATAATACAAACAAATAAATAATTAAAGAAAAAAATCAAGACAATTATGGGGAGTAAGAGATACCGAGTGGGGAGGCGATTAAAGTGAGCCCAAAGCTCGTCGTCGAAGCCAGGGCGAATAGCTTCCTCGTTTTTGGAGTCCTTGAGGCCGCGGAGGACCTCATTGTAAACCCCGAGCTTCTGACTCCGCTGGCGAGACTGAGCCGGAGAAGATGACGCGTTGTTCAGCGCTTTACTCCCGCAGCTCTCGCTGTTGTACTCCGTCACCATTGGCGGCGGCCGCGACGGAATTGAGTAAACGGAGGAGGAAAAAATGGCGGAGAGAGAGAGTGAGAGAGAGGATCGTCGGTTGGTTTTATGCTTTTTTTTTACGTAAAACGACGAACAGCTGGGTTTATACGCGGAGGATTTCAGCGTGAGGATTAAAAAAAAAAAAAAAATATATATATATATATATATATATATATATAATATAAATAAATAAATTACAACAAAACGGAAATTAAAAATTAAAATTTTTACGGCGTAGTGCGTACCATCAGCGTTGTGAATCATGCCGGGGTGGATCTCTTACCATTTCGTAACAGTTTGGCACAGCTGAAATTATAAAAAAAGCAGTTATGAAAAAAATTTGGGATGTAAAATGTGTTTGGTAAATTTAAAATTAAGTGTTTTTTTTTCAAAGTTTCAGCCAAAATAAGCAGCAAAATGCTGCTTCCCAAAACCAGCTTTTTTTCGAAGTAGGCAGATGAACAGTAAAGTTTAATGAAACTTTCTTAAACCCAATTATACCTCTTTCTCCACTCTTATGTTGCAAAATCTCTCTCTCCTTCCCCTTTCTCTCACCTGTTTTTCTTCTCTTAGTCGTCAGGTATTCAGGTGCTCTCTCTCTCTCTTTGCTTGCAGATTCCCATGGTAAAGTTTTATTCTTTATTTTTCAATATTTTCATTGAAATTAATTAAATTTACTCTTGCTGCTCGCTCTCGTTAGCTAATATATAATTTTGTGACGTTTACCTATAGATAACCAGAACCTGAAATGCAAATCCAAAGCCATTCAATTCTGGTAAATCGCAATCTCACATAGTTTTCGGGTGAGTCTGCACTGCACTGCACTATGTTGATGCACAAAAACTGGAGGGGTCTTGGAACAACGTAAATCCGACCGTGAATCTGCAAAAAAGTAAAGAACACAAGATGTATCGTGGGTCACCCCAATGTTTGGGCTACGTCCACACTGATGTTGATTGTATTTCTCTCAACTGTATGTATGGATTACAAGGGTGAGGGGGAGTTCCCCAGAGAAAGAGAGAGTTTGAGAGCAGGGACTGTGGTGAGGATGAGACCTCTGTTTAGGTGATGTGAGGCTTGAGGATTGTGAGGGTGAGGAGTCCCTTTTATAGACTAAGGGCTCCTCACTTATTACATATTTGCCCATTCATTTATTACATAATTACATTTGAGTCCCCCGAGTATTTATACGAGGTCTAAATACGGAGGCCCTAAGTATGGTACAAACAGTAGTCTCCCAAGTCTTCAGTCAAGAGAGTCTTTTGGCTGGAAACTTGAAATTCAGTCCATGTGTGGGCCGAAGTAACTAGGTGTCGTCTAGAACTGAATACTCGATATGAGGTGGTGCTCAATGTGAAATGATGCTCAATTAGAAGTAGCACATGTTGTGAGGCTGCTCGGCTTGTGGCTTATGTTGCCTTGGTTGGCTCGGCTTGTGGTGTTGAAGGTGAGGGAATCCCTTTTATAGAATAAGGGCTCGCTTCTTAATACATAAATGATGGGCTAGAGTTGATGCTCGCGACGAAGCGGTTGCTCAGCAGGTGGCGATGCTCTCTAATGATGGTGAGGGAGTTCCTTTTATAAAATAAGGGCTCGCTCCTCAATACATAAGTGATGGGTTAGGAGTAATGCTCGTGGTAAGGCGGTTGCTCAGCTGGCGGTGATGCTCTCTAATGGAGGTGAGGGGGTCCCTTTTATAAAATAAGGGTTCGCTCTTCAATACATGAATGATAGGTGTTCTCTAATGAAAGTGAGGGAGTGATGCTTGCGGCGAGGCGGTTGCTCAGTTGGCGGCGATGCTCTTTGATGGAGGTGAGTGAGTCCCTTTTATAGAATAAGGGTTCGCTCCTCAATACATAAGTGATGGGTTAAAAGTGATGCTCGCTAATGAAAGTGAGGGAGTCCCTTTTATAGAATAAGGGCTCGTTCCTCAATACATAAATAATGGGTGCTCTCTAATGAAAGTGAAGGAGTCCATTTTATGGAATAAGGGTTCGCTCCTCAGTACATAAATAATTGGCTAAGTCCCCTAAGTATTTTTCATGAGGCCCAATTGCGGAAGCCCAATATATGGTACATAATGTAGTCCCCCAAGTCTTCAATCCAGAGAGTCTTTTGGCTGGAGACTTGAAATTCAGTCCATGTATGGGCTGAAATGGCGGTTGTTCAGAGGCGGTCTTTGTATACCATGCACCGAAGCTTTGTAGGTGAAGCTTTGAAAGTGAAGCTTTGAAGTTGGAGCTTTTGTAAATGAAACTTTTGAAGCTGATTGACATGAGTGATGCTCATGAATGTTTATGTTGATTGACATGAGTGATGCTCATGGATGTTGACATGAATGTTTATGTATGATTGACATGAGTGATGCTCATGTATAATTTTTGGAGTACTGGACGTACTTTTGATCACTTAGTTGGTGATAATAGTGGCAGACTGCCGAATAATTTTGGATTACTGGACGTACTTTTGATCACCTAGTGGGTGATAATAGCGGCAGGCTGCCGAATAATTTTGGATTACTGGACGTACTTTTGATCACCTAATGGGTGATAATAGCGGCAGGCTGCCGAATAATTTTGGAGTACTGGACGTACTTTTAATCACCTGGTTGGTGATAATAGCGGCATGATGCCGAATAATTTTGGAGTACTGGGCGTACTTTTGATCACCTGGTTGGTGATAATAGCGGCAGGGTGCCGAATAATTTTGGAGCCATAGGGCCTGGCTCTTTTGGGCATTCGCCCTCCATATAACATTCCAGCCCATTATTTTGGGCTTGCCGTTTTTTTTATTACCCTTTGATAGGGTTATACAGATGTGATGTCTCCAAAAGATAAGAAAAATAAATCACATCATTCAAAAATAAATCTGACCCTCTGCTCAATGGGTCACGCCCATAATACCATCACTACTGTAAATATGTCTGTTTTTTTATCTTCTTTTGCTTTTGTTTTTCTGCTTTGCTTTTGCTTTTCTGCTTTGCTTTTGTTTTTCTGCTTTGCTTTTGCTTTCCCATGTGCTCTCTCTTTTGCTTTTTTGCTGTAGCTTACTTGATTGCTTTTGCCTTTCCTCTGCACTTTTGTTGCTGCTGCTGCTTTCTGATTCATCGCCTTCGAGCTTTCACCGCAGAGCTTCAATCTTGATCTCATCCAGCAGGTCGTTGTCCATGATCTTAGGCGTTGAGTGAAGGACTGCTGTTCGATCTACTAAGGTGACGACGCATTAAGACCCGGTCCATAACCTGGTTCGCGAGATGACACACGTTAGGAGTATATATCATTTGCTTCTTTATCACCCTCACCAATAATAGGAATTATTGGTCCAGACAGAATAGCAAACCTTCGAGCCAGCCAGATGAGGGCTGATGTGGAACCTATGCCAGTAAATTCATTAGGAGAACCACGAACTTGTCCAGCAACATCTTTGCTCTTGAATTCTCCAGGGTCAGACCAGAACAGACATGAAAGAGGGTCATCTCTGGCTGGATCATAACCTGGTGGAAGGTATAGTGTTGCACAGCTCTCGGGTGTCGCCAAGACCCGGTCTATGACCCGACCCATTTGTCTCATTCGTCAGGTTCGAGAGTGAATCCCTATATCTTCTTCTCCTAGATTTCACTGTATTTACAGTCACTGTTGTGGTCCTGCTCGAGATCGGCGAGACGTGGAGCTCTCCTCATCCAGGCCGAGGGACTGCAGAGCTCTTCTTCCGCTGTCAACAGTGTGACGACGAAACTAGGGAGATACTTGATAGGGTCGAAGCTCTCGACGGTGAAGAGGGGCTCGAGCCAGAGGTGGCCATTGTGACCGAAAAACCTGACCCGAAACGAGAGCTGGTTCATGCCTTCTACGGGATCCATTTTTGGGGTTCCGGGGTTGGAGCGTTTCAGGGGCTCAGAAACCTTTCAAACACCCTTGGGCCATCAAGATGGGTCGCGTGGGCCATTAATCCGGACCTCAGCAAAGTAGTTTGTTGTTGGCTAACACCAGCACAGAAACAGGGGGTTGCCAAGATTGTGGGAGATGCCGAATCGGAACCTGTTGTCGTTGAGGAAAACAGCATCGAGATCCTTATCGAAGAGTTGAGAGGGGACAAAGCATTGGAACTCGTTGAAGCGGAGATCCAAGTACTTGAGTGAAGGCAGAGACAACACTGCTTTGGATTCCCCTCGATGCCATCTTTCTCATTTTTTTTTTGGCACTAGAAGGAGGGTTGTAAACGAGGCTGGGTTGGCAGTAGGGATGCTTCTCCTCTACTCGAGGATGCTTTGACTCGGTGTCGCTAACAAGTTGGGCGACGATATCTTGAGCTTTCTGCTTGTCCAATAGGATGCTGATGCTGCTGTCTTCCAGTTTTTACTTTTCGCTGGAAGTGGCTTCTCGGTATTGGTCTTGGTCTTATTTCATGGCAGAATCGCTCTGTGACTCAGTGAGTGACTCGACCACAAATTAGAGAGAAAAAGAGAAAGAAGGAGGTCGGTAAGATCGAAGCGAGGGCGTGAGGGAGTAAGGAGTGTGAGAGAGAGAGATTGTGTCTCTGTGTGGGTTTTGCAGATCCACGGTGCACAATGGTGAGATGAAAAAATGAAAGAGAACCGACATAACTTTTTGTGTCGATTCCCACAGACGGCGCCAAATGTTGATGCACAAAATCGGAGGGGTCTTGGAACAACGTAAATTCGACCGTGAATCTGCAAGAAAGTAAAGAACACAAGATGTATCGTGGTTCACCCCAATGTTTGGACTACATCCATACTGATGTTGATTGTATTTCTCTCTAATTGAATGTATGGATTACAAGGGTGAGAGGGAGTCCCTTAGAGAAAGAGAGAGAGAGAGTTTGAGAGCAGGGACTGTGGTGAGGATGAGACATCTGTTTAGGTGATGTGAGGCTTGAGGATTGTGAGGGTGAGGAGTCCCTTTTATAGACTAAGGGCTCCTCACTTATTACATATTTGCCCCTTCATTTATTACATAATTACTTTTGAGTCCCCTGAGTATTTATACGAGGTCTAAATACGGAGGCCCTAAGTATGGTACAAACACACTGCATCCTTGTTCTTATTTTGCTTATGTTTCTGTTTTTAAAATAATTATTAGTCTGAATTTGTGAGCATATCTGGTGAGTTTTGATACACGAAACGCAATTGGTGGTTGATGTGAGGAGTTTCTTTTGTTAAATTCCTGCAGTGGCAGTGCCAAGTAATTGATTTTGTTGCTCACATTGCATTCAAAATTTCTTATCTTATTGTTTTCTTTGTTTCAATCTTTATATATTTACCAGATACCACAATTGCTCATTTAGCTTTGTGTCCTTACATATTGGTTTACGAAAGTTAGTTGAAGTTGTTGTATCATTGATGTTAGTTGGACTGAATTTTGTATCTCAAGTCTTCTATTGTTTCCAACTTTATATTTAATTGAAATTGGAACCACATTTGCGATTGCCAAGCTTTGAAGAATCTTACAAATTGTTTTTGGACATTTCCGAGTAATAGACTAGTACTGCGAATAGAGACCAATGATGTCCGAAGTGATTAATTATTTCTCACTTGAGGGTCAACTTGCAAAATTAGAATTAGTGGGATCAAAAACATTTCAACTCCTTCAAAAGACATTAATCCCTGCTACCAGGTGAGTTACGAAGAAGATTTCATTGACTTAACCAAGTAATGAGGTTAAAGATGGCTAATTTTGTTGTCTGTCTGAATAGCACTAGAGATAATTCTTGGAAGTTTGATTAATGCATCTAATTAGACTACTTTCAAGTACATTAACAATATTGTACTAATGAATAGCTATTCAGTCTAAAATATTTCAATTGAAGTAGTTTGTTATACTAATTAATATTTAAGATAAAGTTTATAAATATTTTTTTTTTAAAACTAAAGTATATTTAGTAATTCACCTTTATTTGTTAAGAAAATTAAATTAATGGCACATCAAGTATTACACCCTTTTTGGTCATTTCACACAGTCACAGTTGTTTTACATAAAAGTTTACCAAACACTATAATACTGCTTTTTTTTCTTTCCAAAATCACTTTTACAAAAAAGTTTACCATATACTCTGCTGCTTTATTTTATAATTGCTTATTCTCACAGCACAACAGAAGCAATTTTTTTTTCAAAGCACAACAATACCAAACTAGCCTTCGACTCATGCTCATCCGCCTCTGTTATTTCTTTCTATTTTATTTTATTTTATAGTTGGGTAACAAATTAATTAATCTCGAAATGTCATGTGAACTTATACATTTTTTTTTCAATTTGTCATATCAACGAAAATTTTAAGCGATTTGTCATATTAACTTTTCAAAATTATTAATTCGTCATCTCACACGAACACCGTTAAGTTTTTCATCAAAATATGTCATGTGTCTCACTGTTGACCCTAAAAACTACTTAGTTTACGTGGCGTGCAAGCCGAATAGCTAATAAGCTAACTACTTCATTCGGTTGAATGCGAGGCATGCCAACTCGTCGGTCAATCTCGGCCGGGGAGTGAATGAATGTTGATGTGGCATTAGGAGCGCTGAAGGAACATGTCTCGGCCTTAGGGTTCTAGAGCATGCAGATAAGACTGCTAGTTCTGCGAAGTTCAAGAATTGTCGGTACTAGGTTCGGCAACGGTAATTATATTCGTGAAAATATAAGCGCGCCGAATCGACACCAGACTGTAGGGACACAAGTACTCAAAAGAGATGTGTGTCTTGATTGTAAATATGGTTCGGTCATCTGAATGCTGAACTCTGAAATGCACTTGTGAGTATCCAATCATAAAATATCAAATTTAGCTTTCAGTGTGCCGAATATGAAGTAACCTTATAACACCTCACTTTGTCGAGAAAACTAATGAGATGACCTCTTCCAACAAGGACTCAAGAAATCCTTGACCAAGACTTGGATAGATAATCAGTCGTCTTGAAGCAGTGTTGTTTATCCAAACTGAAGATGCTCCTCAGTCGGTTGATTCTACGGCTTTAGTGCTGTTATCCAAACTGAAGATGTGTTGGCGAAAAAAGGGTAAAATAAAAATCTCAAGATGTTTGAGAAGCTTTACGTAGAACGAGAGTTTATGCCGGTAGATTTGTGTAGGGTTCTGAAACTATGTTTATATAAAACCCGATACAATTTGCGCAATGAATCCTTGGTCGCGCAAAGTGTGTTATAAATGGGAGCGTTTAATGCGTGGCTGACCATTTTCAGCAACACTTTGCATAACGCATATGTAGAAAAACTCGTCGCGCAAACTTTTGGTGCCAAACTTTATTTACCCGCATTTGCTCGTGTGATGAACAATAGTAATTGTCGCGCTAAGTCATCTAGCACGACGAAATTGGTTGTCGCGCAAAGTTTGTTTTTTTTTTAATTCTTCCGATGTTTCCGCGACGTAAGTACATTTCCGTCGCGCAAGTTACACTTATGTGATGAAATATTCTTCGTCGCGCAAGTTGTTTTTTTAGTGATAGTCTCCTAATTGTTTGGAGGAAGGGTGGATCGCAAGATATGCACCGAGGGTTATAAGTGTAATTTCGCGTTGAAAATTAGAAAGCAGTTGAGTTTATACTTTGTTTGTACCATACTTGACCAATCCCAAAACTACCGAGCACCAGTCAATGTTATACCGTCAAGGACCCAGAAGAGTTTCCCTCCAACCAGGAGGCCAATCACAGCACGACACGTGTCGACATCAGAACCCAATCATAGCGTGACACGTGTCAACATCAGAAGCCAATCACAACACAACACATGTCAATGTCAGAACAAAGTTAGAAACTCTCTTCTATAAAAGGAGATCATTCTCCCACAATATTTCCTAATGTCATTTGTACTAAATCATTCACTAGTGCTCACTAAAGGAGAGGTTGAACCTATATACTTGTGTAAACCCTTCACAATTAATGACAACTCCTCTACTTCGTGGACGTAGCCAATCTGGGTAAACCACGTACATCTTGTGTTTGCTTCCCTATGTCTATTCATTTTACATACTTATCCACACTAGTGACCGGAGCAATCTAGCGAAGGTTACAAACTTGACACTTTCTATTGTACCAAAGTCCTCACTGATTTTGCGCATCAACATTTGGCATCGTCTGTGGGAAGGACACATATTCCCACTTTTTTCAGCTTTGTCAAGCTGGTTTCCACCATTCGTACACTTTCTTTTGACCAGGCATCCCTCTCAACATGGGGAGCGAATGAAGCCATGACACACAGAATGACATCCCTCTTGCACCTAGTGTGAAGCAACGAAAGAAGGAAGGAAAGAAGCTCGCTCTTCAAGCTAAAGTCGATGAGTTGGAGGCTCAGAACAACAAGATATCAATAAAGAATGAGATCATCCAAGAACAATATGAGAAGCTCTTCGAGACGTTCCACGAAACTAGGCGTACTTAAACACGCAAGCTTATTGCCCTTGTGGACATCAACCATCATCTGGGTGCCCCCCAACACGGAGGGTCACTTTCCTTCGACATAGGTATCCCTGATGAGGAGCGAGCTAATCATCAAAACATTGATCAACATGAGACTTCTCTCAATCCAGCTGCTTCAACCCGAAGCAGGAGAAGTAGAGGAAGACACCTCCTTGCATAAGGGTTGGAAGGATCGAAAGCCGTTTATTGTGACTGCCGAGACTTCCTAAAACAACATCGAGAGAATCCTCTCCACATAAGCTCGAAGATCAATGACCCAAAGGTTTTTGAAAGACTTAGACCCCTCCCATGACCCAGGCCAGCTGCCCATCTAAGGAAGGAACGACATGTCCCAGAGGAACATGAAGGTACAGGGGACTCGGAGGTATTCCGACAGACTCGCCCTAGAAGTCAATACGGCGAGTCTAAGGAAAAATCACATGCTCTTGCTTAAACTTTCCTACTTCCGAGAGACGAATGAGACTGACGGAATAAAATTCCAGTGGTACATAACTCCACTCAGGACCCCCTTGTCCTACAGCTCATTGAGGAAGTAAACAAGTTGAAGGCCAAACGTCAAGCTGAAATACCTGATTGGAACCAACCCAGGCCTGACCCTTTCACAAGGAGGATCCTCGACACCCCCTTCAAGCGAAGAAAAAACAAAAGCTTGGTTTGCAACTCTATACTGGAAGGGAGGACCCGATTGAACACCTTAACCTCTTTGAGTCCACCATGGCATATCAGATGTACACCGACGAAGAGCAATGTTTTCTCTCCCCTTCCACCCTCTCTAACGGAGCTCTAAACTGGTATTGTCATATTTCACTCGAGACAGTAGACTCATTTAAGGAACGAAGGAAACTGTTTGTCTTTTAACACGTCTTCCAGACCGATCGCTTACATTCTGCAGATGACTTGTACACTATTCGTTAGAAACCGGAAAAGTCACTATAAGAGTATATCGGTCGCTTCAGTCATGAGTATTCTCGCTGCGCTGAGGCAGATGTCAAGACCGCCCTCAAAGCCTTCATGGCAGGCCTACGTTATTGTTTCTTCAAGTACATGATCAATGCCAGCACTTGGAAGACTTACTCTGAGGTGATGGCACAAGCTTACAACCACGCATCCGCAGAAGTAAGGACATACCAGGGGAACCCCCATATGGTTAACCCCTATCAACAAGTGGGAAGTGGAAGTCAAGTTTTACCAAGTGAGGAGATCTTGGCCATTCAGACACCCATTGCATCATCTCTTGCCTCATTTAGCTACTCGCTAAGTCACCAAATGTATTTGTCTCTTGGTAAGATGAAGGATTTTTACTCTTAGCAAGCCCATTACATCAAGAGGCATACAAATTCGTATCAAGACAACCAGGGGTGAATGTACCGTCGACTATTATGACTATGGGGCAAGCCTCACTCTTTCAAAGTGGAGGACTAGGTACTGAAGGAAATGCTATTATAAGAAGGCATACACAACAAATGTTTTGACTCTCAACCGCTTGAGATCTTTTGTCACACAAGCCATTTGGCAAATATTTAAAGAAGAGGGAATTCAGAAAACTTCTTATAAGTCTTTTGCATTCCTAGCACTGGAACACTTGGTCTACACTGACCTACCCCTATACTCCAACTCAGAGTTTCAACATGCGTACTT
Organism: Malus sylvestris; assembly: GCF_916048215.2. Lineage (NCBI taxonomy): Eukaryota > Viridiplantae > Streptophyta > Magnoliopsida > Rosales > Rosaceae > Malus > Malus sylvestris. The sequence continues at coordinate 23,299,341 of NC_062269.1, forward strand.
TGACACAAAGTATGTGACACTAAGTGTTACAACCAACACGGTTCACATATCGAAAGCATGGATCCCTTCATGCATAGCAAAACATTCATAAGTATCACTCATGTCAATCAACATAAACATCATACATTCCAACACATTCATACATAAACATCATACATTCCAACACATCTATACATAAGCCAACTGTGCTTCGAAAGGGTTCAACATACTTTGTGTCATTCGACACTTGCTACAATGTGCCTCGACACCTTGCCCTTATTCTCACCAACCAGGTGATGAAATGTGAAGAAGGAACTCATCTTCATGCCACCAACCAGGTGATGAAATGTACAACTCGTACTCTTTTTCATGCCACCAACCAGGTGATGAAATGTACAACCCGTACTCTAATATCATTTGGCAACTTGCCACTCATGCCACCAACCAGGTGAAGAAGGAACTCATCTTCATGCTTCCAATCAAGTGATGAAATGTACAACCTGTACTCTCTTTCATGCCAACCAGGTGATGAAATGTACAACCCATACTCTAATATCATTTGGTAACTTGCCACTCATGCAACCAACCAGGTGAAGAAGGAACTCATCTTCGTGCCACCAACCAGGTGATGAAATGTACAACCCGTACTCTCCTTTATGCCACCAACCAAGTGATGAAATGTACAACCCGTACTCTAATATCATTTGGCAACTTGCCACTCATGCCACCAACCAGGTGAAGAAGGAACTCATCTTCGTGCCACCAACCAGGTGATAAAGGAACTCACATTCGTACCACCAACCAAGTGATGAAAACAACTCACCATTCATTCCACCAACCAGAAGACGAGTGGTACAACTTGTACATGTGAACTTCTAGCATTCACAAATAATCAAAAACCCTTAAGCATTACAACTCAACTAGGGGAGCACTTATGCCTAACAAGAGTTATAGTCACCAACAAAGTCTTATTGCAAGCCAACAATGGCTTCAGTGCATGGTATACGAAGATCAAGCTCTTCAGCCCTCTTACATCTGCTTTAGACATTTCTCATCTGTAACAATGCAAACACTATAACTCGTAGAAAGCTTCACACACTCTTGATCAAGACTGTTCGAAGTAAATTCAATTTATATGGTTCATCCAAACCTTCAACTATTACAAGGTATGACTTGCATCATAATCTCTTGCTCAACAGTGAGGAAGCAAAATTTGTATATGTTGTCTCTCCCACATTTTCAAATTGCTAGTTTTCCCAAAAAAAAAGAAAAAAAGAAAAAAAAGGGAAATTGGGAAATTCAACAAATTTCTAGTTTTCCCATAAGAAAAAAGGTAATTGGGAAATTCAACAAACGCTTCAACAAATGGAGGGCAACTACAAATGCCAAAAGCTTCACACACTCTTGATCAAGATAGTGTGAAGCAAAATCAATTTACGTTGCCAACAAGAGCTTCATCAAAGGAGTTCAACCATAATTCTTAAAAGCTTCACACATTCTTGATTAAGACAGTGTGAAGTAAAACCAATTTATGGTGCCTACAAGAGCTTCATCAATGAATGGCAACCACAATTCTCAAAATCTTCACACACTCTTGATCAAGACAGTGTGAAGCAAAACCAATTTATGGTGCCAACATGAGCTTCATCAATGGAGGGCAACTACAATTCTCAAAAGCTTCACATTCTTGATCAAGACAGTGTGAAGCAAAACCAATTTATGGTGCAACAAAAGCTTCACACACTCTTGATCAAGACAGTGTGAAGCAAAACCAATTTATGGTGCCAACAAGAGCTTCATCAATGGAGGGCAACTACAATTCTCAAAAGCTTCACACACTCTTGATCAAGACAGTGTGAAGCAAAACCAATTTATGGTGCCAACAAAAGCTTCATCAAAGGAGTTCAACCACAATTCTCAAAAGCTTCACACATTCTTGATCAAGACAGTGTGAAGCAAAACCAATTTATGGTGCCAACAAAAGCTTCATCAATGGAGGGCAACTACAATTCTCAAAAGCTTCACACACTCTTGATCAAGACAGTGTGAAGCAAAAACCAATTTATGGTGCCAACAAAAGCTTCAACACCAAAGCTTCATTTACAAAGTTTCAACACAAAAGCTTCAACTCCAAAGTTTCACCTATAAAAGCTTCAACACAAAAGCTTCAACTCCAAAGTTTCACCTACAAAAGCTTCAACTCAAAAGCTTCACCTACAAAGCTTCAACACAAAAGTTTCAACTTCAACTCCAAAACTTCACCTACCAAAGCTTCACCTCCAAAAGCTTCACCTACAAAAGCTTCAACTCCAAAGCTTCACCTACAAAAGCTTCAACTCAAAAGCTTCACCAACAAAGCTTCAACACAAAATTTTCACCTACAAAAGCTTCATCTACCAAAGCTTCAACTCCAAAGTTTCACCTACAAAAGCTTCACCTACAAATGCTTCAACTCCAAAGCTTCACCTACAAAAGCTTCAACTCAAAAGCTTCACCAACAAAGCTTCAACACAAAAGCTTCAATTCCAAAGCTTCACCTACAAAAGCTTCAACTCTAAAGCTTCATCTACAAAGCTTCAACACAAAAGCTTCACCTACAAAGCTTTAACACAAAACCTTCACCTACAAAGCTTCAACACAAAAGAGCTTCACCTACAAAGCTTTAACACAAAAGCTTCACCTACAAAGCTTCAACTCCAAAGCTTCACCTACAAAGCTTCAACTCCAAAGCTTCACCAACAAAAGCTTCAACTCCAAAGCTTCAACTCCAAAGCTTCACCTACAAAAGCTTCAACTCCAAAGCTTCACCTACAAAGCTTCAACACAAAAGTTTCACCTACAAAGCTTCAACTCCAAAACTTCACCTACAAAGCTTCAACTCCAAAGCTTCACCTACAAAGCTTCAACATAAAAGCTTCACCTACAAAGCTTCAACACAAAAGATTCACCTACAAAGCTTCAACTCCAAAACTTCACCTATAAAGCTTCAATACAAAAGCTTCACTTACAAAGTTTCAACTCCAAAGCTTCAACTACAAAGGTCAAAAGCTTCACACACTCTTGATCAAGATAGTGTGAAGCAAAATCAATTCATGGTACCCAACAAAGCTTCAACCTCAAAGTTTCACTACAAAGCTTCACCACAAAAGCTTCACCAAATGGAGGGCAACTACAATTCTCAAAAGCTTCACACTCTTGATCAAGATAGTGTGAAGCAAAATCAATTCATGGTACCCAATAAAGCTTCACCTACAAAGCTTCAACACAAAAGCTTCACTACAAAAGCTTCAACAAATGGAAGGCAACTACAAATGCCAAAAACTTCACACACTCTTGATCAAGATAGTGTGAAGCAAAATCAATTCATGGTACCCAACAAAGCTTCAACCTCAAAGCTTCACCTACAAAGCTTCAACACCAAAGCTTCACCTACAAAGCTTCAACACCAAAGCTTCACCTACAAAACTTCACCTATAAAGCTTAAATATATATATTTTTTTTTTGGAAATTCGAAAATTCGAAAAACAAAAATTCAAAAAAAAAAAATTGAAAATTTTTTTCTTTCGAAAATTCGAAAATTCAAAAAAAAAAAAAAAAAAAAAGGAGAGCTTAGACCTCCTTTTCTTTGGGTCTAACAACTTTCATAACAAATGTACATGAAAGAGGAGTTTTGAGCTACCACTTAGAAAGGAAAATGGTGAAGTTTTGTTACTTTGGAAACTCGGCTACTAGCAAGACACCTCTTTCGTCAATTCCCTCGACCGGAGACTTGGGAGACTCTTACCATATGCTACTACACCTCGGTACTTAGAAGTTTCATGATTACTTAGCGTCTTGGATCTTGCAAGTCCCCAACCGAGAAGCTTCCCTCACTCAAGAACTTAGGGGAGCACTGTTTGTACCATACTTGACCAATCCCAAAACTACTGAGCACCGGTCAACAATATACTGTCAATGACCTAGAAGAGTTTCCCTCCAACCAGGAGGCCAATCATAGCACGACACGTGTCGACATCAGAAGCCAATCATAGCATGATACGTGTCAACATCATAAGCCAATCACAACACAACACGTGTCAATGTCAAAACAAAGCTAGAAACTCTCTTCTATAAAAGGAGATCATTTTCCCACAATATTTCCTAATGTCATTTGTATTAAATCATTCACTAGTACTCACTAAAGGAGAGCTTGAACCTATATACTTGTGTAAACTCTTCATAATTAATGAGAACTCCTATACTCCGTGGACGTAGCCAATCTGGGTAAACCACGTACATCTTGTGTTTGCTTCCCTGTCTCTATCCATTTACATATTTATCCACACTAGTAACCGGAGCAATCTAACGAAGGTCACAAACTTGACACTTTTTGTTGTACTAAAGTCTTCACTGATTTTGTGCATTGACATACTTAAAGAATTCATAAGAAGAATCCAAGTCACCATCATCAATGGTTTGCTTTTGGGATCATTGCCACTTGGCTTAAGATGGGCCACTTGATCATATATATATAGGACACCATTTTGTCTTTCATTTCTTTTGCTTTTTTTTTTTCTTTTTTTTGAAACAAGTGATATTATCTACACTAAGAGAGGGGGGTGGGCTTAGCCTCACAATGGGATAACAATAATGTGGTTCAAACTCACATTTACCGAGAATCGAACCTAAGACCTCTCACTTGTAACAACCCGTCCCTAATTATTACGTTTTTTTTATAATGCACAAATTTATGAAAATGCCATTCGATACAAAAAAGTTGACTTTTGTTGACCGCCGTGTCGTGTCACGTAAGATCCATTTTCTTGGCTTGTTCTTGTAGTACTCATCCATATAAACATGTAGCCGTAAGAGGAATCAGATTTGGATTTACGATGAACGTTTTACGGAATTTGAAACTTAGGGGCATTTTGGTAATTTTGCAAGTAGAGATATTTTCCACCTTGGACCACTCCGAGCTGACATGTGGCAGCTCCTTCCCCAATCTTCTGGAACTCTCTCCCCCTTCTTTCTCTCCCGTGTCTCTCTCTCTCTTTCTTTATAAACCGACATCACCACCATCCTTCATCGTACTCCAGCGAGCCCACGACATTATCACTACTTATCAACCACTCCGACGAGCATCAAGAACCACCACCACACTCTGACCTTCCCCGTCTCGAATCCATATTGAGGCCCTGGAACTCGACAGTGGCTAGGCCCCTGTTCATTGCCTTTCCCGTCTAGCCACGGTGAGTTCTCACCCTTCTTGATGTAGATAAATGTCGAGAATCCCTTTGGTAGTGTCTTAAGGTTGGAATAGGGTAATTTTTAAGCTAAACATGCATGTTGGATGCAGAAATGAAGGGGGAAATTCCCCAGTTTTTTGGCGAACATTTGATGGCTTTGAGCCTTTTTTCCGGCTAACTTCAGCCACAATCGAGGAAACCAAAGGTATGGTTCGATTCCTTGTCTCCCGAGCTTCAATTTGATATTTTAAGTTGCAAGGTTTGGTTATGTTGGGAGCTCGATCGGAGCTCGATTGTTCCTTGATCGAATTTCAGCCTTTTTCTTCTTTGGGTCTGGTGACCCATAAACCTATTCGAGTCGATCGACCCTTGAACTAAAAACCTGACCTATGTATTTAGCCCGAAGCAGTGCCAGCCCAATTAAGTAGCCTGGCCTAAACCTTGGGCCATGTAAGCCCAGCCCAAATCCAATTAATAATCCGGCCCAAACCTTTGGGCCATCCAATCAACCCAACCCATTAACCGTTAACCCATGTGACCCAAACCTTTTCCGGTTTTCGGTCGAGGCCCCTCCTAGACTAATTTCAACTCCTGATTCTAAATTTGGGCTCTGTTTTTCCCAAATTTTATCGTATTAGTAGAGTTTTATTTAACAGGTCTCTATTGGTGTTTAATGGCGTCGGTGGAAAGTGACACCATCATCCCTAGTTCAAGCGGCTCCTCGGTGGTGGAATACTTGTGAGTGGACCCCTTCTTAACTTATATGTTTTTATAAAATATTAGCCTAGCATGAATTTCACATTTCATGATTTGAATATGTTTTATATATTGTTTTCCGGATTTCTATATTTACAGTTTATGAAATATTTATGGCTTATCAAATTTATGTTTAATAAAGGTTATGAATTAGGGGATTTGCGTATATGAATTTCTATGGCTTTCGAATATGATTCATTTTATGGATATATGATTGTGATTTATCTTGGATTTATGAGATGAGATTTGGAGATATGTTTTCGGTACTTATCTAGTAGGTTATCATACAGCATATCCACACAACATGGGTATGTAGATGTATATGGCCATAGGACACAGTTGAGGAGATTTATCTATATAGCTCTTCTCCGGCATAACCCGAAGTCGTACAGCTTCACCTACGGGTGATGGACCATGCTTTCGTCACTGGCGTAACCCAGTAGACATAGTTGAGGATGTTATATTATATATATCTCTTCTCCAGCGTAACCCTGAGTCGTACAACTTCACCTTCGGGTGATGGACCATACTTTCATCATTGGCGTAATCCAGTGTCGTATAGCTTCACCTACAGGGTGATGGACATGTATTGCCTTCAGGCGAATGAGGAGTAGATGATATTGATAATATACCCCCAGCTTCATTAGCCTGGGGCTAATGTCGGTGTGTGATGTTATATATCCTCTTCTCCAGCGTAACCCGGAGTCGTACAACTTCACCTTCGGGTGATGGACCATGATTTTCTTCACTGGCATAACCCAGTGTCATACAACTTCACTTTCGGGTGATGGACATGTACTGCCTTCAGGCGACTATGATACCCTTAGAGAGTACAGTATGGACAAGATTTTCGGAATTGCCTTCGGGCGGTTTTACTATCATCTCCGAGCATTGTTTTATGCATACATGTTTTACACATATTTTTCAGTGCATGCTAGAGTTTTCAAAAAACTTACTATATGTAGTATTATATGTGTTTTCAAAACAGGGGTTAGTATGTTCATAAATAAAATGGTTTTCGTATTATTATTATTATTATAAACTTTGGTCCACTTATCTTTTTTGTTTTTGCGCCCCCTCAGGAGTTAGGGTCGAGGCACATGATCCCAGCGTCAGGACACTTCTGCATAAGTATTCTCGAGTTTTCTCATTATAGGTATCATTCCTTTGTTTGTATATTTTCCTAGTAATTCTTCCATATTATTCTTAGTAGTTGTATGCTCTGAACATGTTCATACTTTGGCATAATCATTCTAATTGCATATATTTTATTTCTATGCATGTTTAAAATGGTTTCGTCACCCTCGGATGTCGGCCAACACATGCTTACCCTGATATGCTTACCCTGATATTTAGGAATATCAGGATTGGAGTGTGTCATCACTTGCAAGTGAAGAGATTTTTAAATCAAGATAATACTCAAAAATTAAAAATATTATCCAGCCTAAGTAGGATTCGTCCGAGATTAAACAATCACGTTGGATGAGGAAAACAGGCATCACGTACAAGCTGCTGACCTGCAGGACCGGACAGGGGATTCGCATCCTCCATGGGAATAAACCGCCCTCAGGAGTTCGGGTTTGGTAGATCCAGCAGCGTGGAATGTGAAGTGTACTAACGACGTGGAGCCACATGGAGACACGTGGAGGGAGAATTGAGTAAATTGGAAAAGTGGCCCTTAAGTGCAACGAAAGGGCAAAAAGGAGGGGAATTTTGGATAAGGATCGAGAGAATGGGAAACGAAATGTAAATGTGCTTTCTTTGTCCAAAATAATAAAAAAATCATGGTTAGTGCGGTTGTGGATGAGTTAGAAACTATTAAGAATAAAATTATATTGACCAGATTATATGTAATGTCGATCGTGAATGAGCTATTAACTGTTAAGAATAAGATTATATTGATCAAGTCACATGTTTATCAACGATTATAATAAATCACAGTAAACGGCCTCGTGAAAATATAGTATAATATAATAAATAGGATACCTCAGACTTTAACAAAAATAAAAAACAAATATAATATAGTAGGTAAAACGATCATGCACGACTGATGCTAGTCTAGCTTATAAACTAACTAAACTCATCAATGAGCAAGCAACAACATACAAAGCAAAAGGCATATATTTCTATATCTTGAGGATATTTACCTAATGCCTATCAATGACTATGATAGTGTAACGCGATTATGCACTACCAATGCTAACATAATTTATAAACTAAACTCATGAATAAGACACACTTATATGTAATGAGGATATTCCCTAATCAAGTGATGGTTATTCTTCAAATCTAGTCTTTCACATCATCCAACTAGCTTCGAATATTGAGCCCGCAGAATACAAAGTTGTGTTTCCAAACGAGTACATTACCACTCGAAGCACCCACACTACCACATCAAATACAAAACGTTGAGTGCGATAAACTACAACTTCACGGTACATACTGTTGTAATATATATTGCGCCTTAGTATGTGGGACTCACAACTTAGTCCATGATGTATATAAGAGGTGAAGGAAACCCTTATTATATAAAAGGGATCCTGCACTCTCACTTGGCAAAGGATGACATATATGGCAAAGAGAGCAAACCCTAGCCTCTATAGCCTCCATGTACATTGTAACCTTCATTTACATAGTGAAACCAAATTGACACCAGTGTGGACGTAGCCCCAACTTGGGATGAACCACGATGTATCCTCGTGTTCTTGTGCATTTGTGTGATTTACGATCAGATTTACGTTGGTATAAGATTGACCTGATTTTGTGCATCACCACATATGTTAATAATCGAAGCACCAGCGCTATCCAACATTTGTATTTTTATTGGAGCCAAGCATCGAAGGAAACCATTAAAGTGTTGAGCGAGTAACTAAGACAACACTACATGAAAAGCGATTAATAATCACGAAAACATAGTAACTCTTGATTGCTATTGCTGGAGTAACAATTGTGTCACTGATAAGAAAATAAAGTGATAAAATGCGGTGTTAATGATACACAGTTTTTGACATTTTACCACTTTTCTCTCATTAATAACAATATTATTGTTACTCCAACAACAACCAAAAGTTACTATTTCTCTCTTTTTCTTGGCGGAGTGTTTTCTCCATACCAAAGGGTTGAATAAATCAGGAACAAAAATATAAAAAAGGGTTGGTTAGTGGTTCCAAAATGTCCCTGAAGGAGCTGTCCAGCGTTAACCTAGCTAACGAGTTAAAGATACGATCAAAACAACCATTGTACCTCACTGAGACATCTTAACTCGTATTCAAGTATGAGTGCATTTCTAGGGTTTTTCTAGTATGTACACTAAAATTGGTATTCGGGAGAATTCAGATAGTATATTCAAATCTATCATTTATCGAGTAGGGGTAGGTACACTTTGGTTTTGTTCGATTTTGAATGAAACAAAAACTGAAACCGATTTTTTTTTTGCAGTGTAGTTCGGCGTGGTTTTGAAGCTTGGACCCGAAATGGAACCAAACTATTTGGTTGCGGTTCGGTTCAGTTTCAAATGGTTTTGGTTTTGGTTTTAAACCATTTGCAAACTAAATGTTTTATGCCATTAATACAACATAATTACAAAAATTCATGATCACAATGCTAAAATTCAACTTGAAATAGAGTTTAACATTAAAATGCCTTATGGTATTAGTTTAGTACAACCCATTTGGAAAAGCTAAGTCTACCATACTAAAACTAAAGTTCATACAAACATCAACATCAAAATGCCTTATGATACTAGTAGTACAATCGAAAAAAAAAATTGTTCACGTAATTCAACAAAAAGTTTTGGTACTTCAAATCACTACTTTGCATCGTTCAATCCTTTCTCTACCCCTTTCCTTTTGGATGCTTACTCTTTGAAGGTTGAGGAGGCCTTCGAGCTTGTGACTAGCTTGAGAAAGCGATACTTGGGAAGACCTTGGACCTAGTGAAACCGGTGGCTTAGAAGCTATTGAACCTTGTGAACTAGAAGCCTGAGATTGCCTCGGAGCTTGTTGTTATGGTTGTGGATTAAGAGTAAGATAAGCGATACTTAAATTCAAATTGGCCTAATAACTCTACACAATACAAATACATAAACAATAAAAATTACATTAGTTGTTATAAACTTTAAAAAGCCTACAAAAAATAACAAAACACATTGCAAAAATAAAACAAATAAAGCCTACAACATAAATTACCTAATATTGGTATTAAATTATATATATTAATTTAATTTTTGCTCTGCGGTTCATTTCGGTACGGTTTTAGATGTTCAAAACTAAAACCAAACCGTTTTTCCATATTGAGGTTCAATTTCAAACAGAAACCGTTTTCAAACCGCAAAACTGAACTGTTCGGCGTGGGTCAATTTGGTTTGTGTTTTGATTTCAGTTTTCGGCATTTATATTCCCCTTTACATGTCCATCTCAACTGTCCCATTTTTAGGTATGGTATTTCATCAGATGTTTTATAGGAGTACTCCTCATCAAATATTCTAGTAAGGTACGTACTTATATTTATCTATATGTATATTAATAAAATTATTATTAATATTCTGAACTATACTATGAAAAGGATAAAGCAATTTAACCCAAAACACAATAGGTTGAAAAATAATCAGAACAATTCACCATTTGCTCTATGAATGGATATGATTGAATGATTATCGGGATCCTCACAAAGAGGATTCATAAAGGATTCTCGTTCCAAAGAACATATACTAATTCTCTGACAAATTATATCTTAATATATTATTTAAAAAAAATTATATTCTTATTATATTGTTGCAGAACTAAATTAAAAGGGCTGGCGCGTTCAATGAACCTAGACAACTTTTTCATTGTTCATTGAATGAGGACATATTTCCTCTTGGTAGCAAACGCTTCCATCGGTGATGATCGATTTATCCTTATTATGCTTGTTAATTTTCCCTAATTTTCTTTGTTTTTTTTAAAATGTTCCGTAATCTTAAGGCTAGACAAGCTACATTATGAATGGATATAATTATCCGCTAGTTCCACGATTTGATATGTTATTGAGGGAAATGTGTAATATATTTTATTTAGTGTTAAAATAAGTATCAAAGAGTGTCGTTCTATTTGTTATATATAATTATTGTGCACAGAATTTCTCGTGTTAAATCAAGAAATGTTGCTATTTAGTATTATGATATAGTGGTATTCCTCTTCACTTGTAAGTGAAGAGTCTTAGATTCGATTCTTATCAAAAGGGAATTGAAATCACATTAGTGCTAGCCTATTGTTAAGTTAAGCTCACCCCCTCTCCTTCAATGTAGAAATGTTTGAATTTTTCATCGGTAATGGTGTTCTTACAGCTTTGGAGTGTCATCTCATATTCTCAGGTCTCTATGTTTGTGGATGGTCTCAAGACTTGAATGCATTCTTTTGCTTATTCTTGGGCCTATCATGCTCTCAAATCCACCAGCACGATGGCAACTAGTATGGCCATGCTAAGAACCTCTTGGATTTAATCCAGAATGGCAGAATGTCCTATTTGATGTTTGGATCAAATCTTAATACTATACCGTTTTGCATTAGAAAAAAAAAAGTGTCACTATACTTATGTTTTTGACAAATGAAATGATAATTATATAAATTTCATCCAAATTATGATGAAAGGAGATTCAGACTTTGATGCAAAAGATGAAGCATTGCTTCATTTGGATGTCGTAAATTTTGACTTTCTTGTAATAAAATGAAATATAAAAATAGGACACGGTAATGATATTTCTTTTCTCTACTAGCACAAGCTCATGGTAGGAAAACAAGGAAAAAAAAGCCCTGAAAAAGATCAAAGTATCTCAAAGAAAAACCCTAAGATTGACAAGTGTTATGCCCATGCATTTATGGGAATTGGATCCTCTTCGAGGTAAAGCCTTAGGATCCTCCTGACCCACTAACACGGACTGTTGGATTTTGATCTAATGACTACAATTATTATAACTTTAGAAGGGCCCTCTATTTGTAGCCATTGGATCAAAATCTAACGGCCTGTGTTATTGGGTCAGGAGGATCCCGAGGATTTGCCTCGGAGAGGATCCAATTCCGCATTTATGTAGCTCAAAACACAATCAGTTAGAAGAATTTGTAGGTAGTGAGACTTGTTATTGAGAAGGGAAGAAAAGGGATCCGAAAAGTTTGAAATATCTACGGGTCTGTTTGTTACTCAACTTGAATCCAACTTTTTAAACTAAAAAACAATTTTCAAGTTTTAGGCCTTACAAACTTGTTTGGTAGAACTATTTTCAAAAATTGAACTCAAGACTAACTCAAAAATATAGTCTATTCTCTAAAAACATAAAAAGTGAGTTTTTAAACTTAAACTCACTCATTTCTTTTCTCTTCCTCCTCCCCTCTCACACCAAATCTCTCTCTCTCTCTCTCTCTCTCTCTCTCTCTCTCTCTCTCTCTCTCTCTCTCTCTCTCTCTCTCTCTCTCTCTCTTCTTCTTCTTTCTCTCTCCCCCTTCTCTTTTTTTTTACCTTTTTCGTCTCTCCTCCAATCCACTCTCTTCATTCTCTCGCTTCTTTCTCTCACTCATCTTCCTCTCTATCTCATCTGATCCTCTCTCTTCTTTCTCTTTCATCCAATTATCTCTTACTTTCTTTCCTCCTCTCCCTCTACCCCTCTTTTTGGATCTCCTTGTTCAGTTTGAGTTGTAAGATTTAAAATTTTTAAATCGCATATCAAACAAGTTTTTGAGTCTTAAAGAAAATTGTTTTCAAGAAATGTTTTAAGAAATGATAAAAAATTTCAAATAGGATACCAAATAAGCCCTACCCAACTCTTGTCCAATGTACCTTTTACACAACATTTTTCCACACAAAATCTACACACTTTTTTGTTTTTGTTTTTTGTTTTTTTGTAAATTAAAGAAGCTACTTTACTACCAGTAGAAGAACATGTTACACTCTTGTTTCTTGGTTTATATGCCACAAAAATTAACAGGCCATTTGATAACTATTTTATTTTTAGTTTTAGTTTTAATTTTTGTGTTAAGAGACAAAAGTACACCTGTGAGAAAATAAGAAAATAGAAGAGTGCAAGAAGGATTGTGGGAGAGGTATAAAAGAAATGTATCAGTACAAATAATGATAACTATAAATAGTTTACGTTATTTCACTTTCAAGCTTTTGTCTTCGTTCATTCTTCTTTGTTGTTTCCCTTCCTCCCACGAACCACCTTTTTTCATCCCTCATTTCCTTCATATGCTTTCTTCATATCTAAAGCACAATTGTAAAAATGAAAATAAAAATAATTATCAAACAAGCTCTAAAGTTTAAACTTTGGTGTAGATCATACAAGACCTAGTAAAACGCTAATCAATAAACTATGATACATTTTACAAATGGTGTATTGTCCCGATGAATTCCTCTTCCTCCCACTGTGTTTCAGGTTCAAATCCTCACCACTCCCCTTAATCGAGTTTAGAGTACTAATATCGTTGGTCAAGAGAAACCATGATCCATTCTATAGTTTCAACAGAACCACCATTATAAACAATAACATGATGAAACTAAGTGTCCGATCACTCCACTGCCTCTGCGTTCACCATATCTTCATCAACATAATCATCTTCTGCAAGCCATTGTTCAATCTCGTCCATCTCATCAAAGTCGTGCATGTAAACATCATCGGCAGTATCCCCCTTGCTTAACTCCCAGCTTCTCACCATGGCACGATACATGCAAGAACGGTCCACTTGGAGCCAAAGCATCTACCATGTCTCTATTTACACTACCCGTAACTCCCAACCATCTGATTCTCAGCCTTGGAAAATATGGTTTCTTCAACAACCGAAACGAAAGCGGGGTGATCCCACAATTAAACAGATCCAACAACCTTAAGCAGTTACTGTTCGCGTCAGGAATTTCCATCGGGGATGTTTCCTGGCCGACGAGCACACAGCTCCCCTGGAGGTTGGCGCCAGTTGAGGGCTGCTGTCGGGCTTCTGCTTCGTTGTCGGGCGTTGTCGGGCAAGTCTAGTCGGGCAAGTCTCGTCAGGCAAGACTCTTCGGGCAAGGCTCGTCAGGCAAGGCTGAAAGAGAAGGACAGCGTTAACTTTGAGAGGTGCCTTTGTGGGGCCTTAGGTGTAGGCCTTGAGACTCACAATCAAGGTTAACATTTAGGTGCTCAGGCGTGCCACTGCCATCTTTAGCATGGCAGATGTAAAATGGATGTCGCGATTTAGTTGCATATATGTATGTATCCAAGAAACCGTGTTAGTTTATAACAGGTGCCTTTGTGGGGCCTTAGGTGTAGGCCTTGAAGCTTCCCATCAATAACTAAACCGGTGCTCGAACACATCATATTTGTTCACGTGATTGCTGGAGTTTTCTAACTATTATACTTCTGATTACCCGAGTCCAAGAAGTAGAATGAACCCAAATAGGTGTCTTCGTGGGGCCTTAGGTGTAGGCCTTAAGGCTTCCCATCAGAGTTCATTCTTATACTTCGACTCTTTAGATCGCAGAATGGAATGAATCCAAATAGATGCCTTTGTGGGGCCTTAGGTGTAGGCCTTGAGGCTTTCCATTAGAATCCATTCCATGTTCAGGCATTCTATGGTAATCATGATATAATAGAAAGAAAACTAGAGGGTAGGTTGATTACTTGCGCCCCAAGTAACTTCGAACTTCTCGTTTATCAAGGACTGTCGTGGATGGGTTAAGTCCACATAAGGTTCTTTTTTATGCCTTGAGGCCAATGACTTTTAACTGATCATATTTACATGCCCGAGGGCTTAGGACTTGGATTTGGTTTGAACACTGACGATATATTCAAATCGGATTCAAGTACTGAGAAAGCCTTTTAATAGTCATATTGCTAGAAATAACTTGCATATAACTGGAAGTATACAACATATTGAATAGACAAAAACAAAGCAAAGAAGGTCGGGCAAGGTTAAACCTTATCGGGTAAGGTTGCTCGTCTTGCAGGTTCCTATCTTTGTAGTTTTGTCAAAGGTCTGAAAGCTTAGAGGGATAGAGAGACAGAGATTACAAAAGATGAATCGATACTACAGCAAGGTTGAACAAGGTAGCAGAGCTATTACAAAGGGTTGAAGAGAAGGTTATCCCGAGAGGGATGAAGGTTTGTCCCGAAAGGGATGAAGGTTGACTACAGCTTTGTTTTGAAGGCAAATCTGGCTTTGAGCAGAGTTTATGCTTGCATTTGTTTGTTTGATTGAGTGTCCTTATTCCTGGTTTTTCTTTCTTCTTATATAGACAACTTGGCTTGGTCTTCTGTAGCAGCAGCTTTGCCCGAATATGGCTTGTGGGTGATGACTTATCAGCTTTTTTACATGTAATGCCACCATAAAGTGCTTTATGGGCTGTGTAACTGATTAGTCTACACCACTTGGCTTTTGGGTAGGTAAGCAAATGGCCTTCATGAGCTGCACCAAGTCAGAAAAGGCCTTTTCCTGCCTTCTAGGCTTTGACTGGGTTCTGGCTATTTTTCCCTTTGGGCCTCCTTTCGGGCCAGCTCCTTCCTTGAGCCCAAAGTTCAAGTTTTGATCCAAACAGTGCCCCCTTCAATCAATATTTAGCCTGGAATTCCAGGCGCCAATATTGATTGAAAAAGCTCTTTATAAAACCCACGAATCCCTTGTGGTTGAACTCCTCGATCCCTTGTATTCACAGCAAGAAATCCTTCTCTAAGGTTTCGCCCTCGTCATCTTCCCTGGTATTCCCTTCTCGAACTTCTTCAAATGACTGCGGAATCTAGCCAAACCCAACCCTTTTACGAATCTGGCGAAGGAATCGCCACTCTGCGTCGTCTATTCAATGGGCTGCATCGCCCTCGGGCAGGTCTGCATTCCGAGCTTTTCTTTGAGGCGCATGGGGTACAATCATTGGGTCTCGCCTGGATTTCTCGGGTCCCTTCAGTGGTGGAGAGCAACATGCCTAGAGATAACTGGTTTTCCCCAAATCCCTACTCGGCTAGGTCGGCCATCTCTTCCTCCAAATGGTCATCATATCGTCGAGGCTTTCCTCTGATGAATGATCCTGCCTAGGCTCAATGGATTGATGATTTAGAGCCTACTTTTAAGAGGAAATGGATGAATAATGGTATTTATGAGTTAATCATGCTTTCGAAGACCTCTATTATTCCCAAGCCCGAACTGCTTGTTTCTGCCCTCCTCTTCTAGAATTCGGGCACGAATACCTTTGACTTCCGTATGGGCCCCATGTCTCCCACCATTCTTGACATGGCTCAAGTTTTCGGTTTAAGGCCCTCGAGCAGGATAGTGGACGTCACTCAAGACTGGGTTCCGTCCTCTTCCACTGGAAGCTTCAGTTCATCTGCTGCCTTCCTCTCTTTGAACTATAACTCTGCAACTTTTAAGAGTTATGGGACCTCCTTCAAAGGATTCATCCCCTTCGTAAAGGAGAATTTTGGAGTGGGCTCACCTTGGGTTGATAAAGATCAGGAGCACATGTATTTCCTCTTATACTGGCTCAACAAGCACATCTTCCCCAACAAATCTAAAGGGGTGAGGGTTGAATGGATCCCCTTAGTAGAAGCTCTCCACAACTTTGATGATGTAGCTACAGGTCCATTCCTTCTTTCCCATCTTTATCATCTTCTTTTCGAAATGACTCAATGTGAGCCATTTGAGACCAACTTGAATGGACCTATATGGATGATACAAACTTGGCTTCAATGGTACTTTCCAGAATTTCGGGCTGCTAATCTGGAGTTCCCTGAGGGTGTGGCCCCTGCCCGAATCCTGGTTGAAGCTGCCCCTATAGATCATTCCACTTTTGCCTACTTCTATTTTTTCAGAGTTTGTAGGACTCGATCGGATTTAGAATGGGGTGCGTCGGTCTTGAGAAGATATCCTTGGTTTTCTGACCAAGTTTTTCAAGATGCCCCTGGCGAGGATGCTACCCCATTTTGCAGGGAGAAATTTATTAGTTGCATTCAATCGAGAGACCTGGCCTGGGGAGTTCGAGGCAATAGATATGACCGAGGCTTGGAAGTGTACCATCCTAACTTTTGCAGCAGGCAGTTAAGATTTAGACAGGCCATTCCTGTCCCGTTCTTCGACTCTGTCCATTGTGGCACTTCATTTCGGTTACCAACTTCATCTGAAGTGACATTTCGAGCTGCCCGACGTAGTCTTGACGTAATGAGTCAAGCGGCCCGAAAGTCCATCATTCTCAATTTTGAGTGCACCTCGCTCTTCTCTTCTTGGTGGGAAGACAAATGGACTAAGAAGTATGGAGGAGATTTGAAAGAAACTCACGATCGCCTTTTCAGCCAACTTTCACTTAAGTCATACCCTGGCTCGGGCGAACTTGAGAATTGGAAGGAGATGATCCAAGAGAAGAATCGATCACTTCTGATAGGTACTTCTCTTTCAATCTGATTTTGCTTCCTTTCTGGAATCCTTCTATCCTTACTTTTGCTGAATTCTACAGCTCCAGTGGATGTTGAATCGGAGGTCATTGAATCTGAGGATGACTTTGCTGATGCTGCAATTCTTCATGGAGCTGCCGTAGAGGCTGTGAGACGAGAAGCTGGGGAGGGTGCAGATGCTTCAGAATCCTTTGGGGATTCAGGAGCTGAAGAAACACCCGAGGTACTTATTAAAGCGCCTAAGCGAAAGAAAGTGGCTGTGACTAAGACTTCAGATCCTGATCCAGTACCTCTACCCAAAACCACCCGACCAACTCTTATTAGAAAAAGTAAGAGAGCAAGAACTACTGCTCCTCCTAAGTCATCAGCCTCATCTGCTCCAGTTCCTGAGGCAGGCAGAAAGAAGCAACAATCCTCAAGTGAGTTTCTGTTTTTCTTCATCAAACTGTTACCTTTCCCATTTATCTAATTGTCTCATTTACCGGCAAACAAGACCCCAAGCATCTAAAAGACCAATCCTTGCTTCTAAAGAGGAACCACTAAGAGCTGCAATGCTCAAAAAGGCCGAAGAACTGCAAAATATTTCCCTCAGAGAACTTGAGGTATGATTTATATATTTTTCTTTAGGCCTTTTCTTGCTCTCATATAACTCTAAATCTGATTATTTGACTTAGGCCGCAAGAAAAGAAAAGCTCTCTCCGCCCGAAGTCTCTCCACAATTTGCCCGAGAGACAAGCCTACCTCCTTCCCAGGTCGACCCTTCAGAGGTGCTTTTTCTTCTCTTCTAATTCTTGGATAACTTTCCAATTTCTGGACCTAATGTCTGAATATTTTTAGGCTGGAGCATCTGCTTCCTTGCCTTGTTATGGCCCTCCTCTGAGGTCTATGACTTCTTCTACTGCTCTGGACTCAACCCCTTCTTCTCAATTCGATCCATCCACATGAGTTATACTGCACTTCGTGGATGAGGACAGTAACTTGGTGAGTCACATATTCCATATTGAACTCCTGTACATTGCTTCCCAACTAACTTTTACTCACGTTCTCTACAGCCTTCTCCGGTATATGAGCCACCTCCTACAATAGTGGTTTCAGATAATGAGCCCATAGTCCCTGAGATCCCTGTAGCCTCAGAGGTAGCAATTTCGCGGGTATTTGCTTGCCTGACAGTTGATAAACCTCTTTCTCCTCCTTAAGACCAAACTCAGGTATGAGAGTATTTTCTTCTTGTTCTTTCTTTTACGCTCTATTTACTGACAATTACTGCTATCTCTGGGTACCTCTAGGGCACTGGTACAGGTTCAGGTGCAGCTCATCACTCTCCTGCTGGTGGTGAGGAATTTTCCTGCCAACCAGGAATTAGTCTTCTTCCTGGTGAAACCCCGGGGCTGAGTCAGGTACATTTTATTTCTCCAAATCTTCTTTTGTCTCAAACTATATTCAAATTGTCTTGACCTGGTCTTTTGGCTTTCTGCAGCAAGCTCCAAGAGAAACTTCATCCCCCTATCTGGTCCGCAAATCAAAGCGCTCCCATCCTCACTCATCTTCTGGAGGTACTGCAATTCCCCCTTCTGGAATTGAGCAAATCGGGTAGGCAGAAATTGCCCCCTCAATGGGCATTCCTTCATTAGAGGAAGCTGCAGTGCAGGATCCTCCTTCTTTCGCATCTCCAAGCCCTGCTAAGTTGCCTAGACTGTTCGAAGCACTTGGACGGCTTGAGACACGGTTGAAATCTTTAAAACAATCTTCAGCTACCCTCATTTCTTCAGAGCAACAGTGAGTCCTTCAGGAATGGGCAAAGAAAGATTTCACAGCTTCATTCAGCCTCAAGGCTCTTTGTGATTTTGAAAAGATCATAACTGAGTCTTTCAAAGCCGGTCGGCTATCAAAACCTCAACATGATTCTTTTCTATCTTTCTTTGAGAACCTGAGAGCCCTTAGGGAACAATACCAGAGAGCGGACAGACAGGCTAATCGGGCAAACTGCTTCATGGAGAAAGAATCAAGCACCTCTGCCCAAGTTGATCGGTTGATGGAAGAAAGCTTGCAAACAAAAGAAAGGGTCAGAGTTGTTACTTCTAAAATCCAACAGCTGGAGGAGCAATTGGTTGCTCTTAAAGCAGAACAAACGACTCTTCTAGATACCCTTGAAAATCAAATTGAGGGAGTGGAGAAGTCAAATTCGGAGCTAGAGCGTGCCCGGTCTCAACTTGTAAATAACCATACTGTTTTGGTCGAACCCAGTAGGATATTTGCCATTATGAAAACATATCATTCTCGAATAATCACCCTATGTGAAGATGTAAATTTTTTAGAATAGGATGATTTGTAACTCTTTTCTTATTGGAATGACTATGTAATTTGCTTCCTGCTCTGCTCTTTGGTACTGTTTTGAATTGACTTTGGGAAGCTTTTTGCCCCCCTTATTTGCTTTCTTCTCCTTCCCCTGATAATACCAATCTTAGGACCTGATCTTGGTCCCTTGATCCCCTTCATGGCACTTTATTCATGCAGAGGTGTTGGGACACCCTGGGCCCTTTCCTTTCCCTGCAGTACCAAATGGTGACCCTGGCTCTGGTAAAATGAGGTAGATCATATTGATAGGAGCATCAGGGAAAGGGTTAGTAACTACCATCATACTGGCTTGGGGCGAGTCGAGTAACAGCTTTCCCTTCACTATAAGATCTTGTATCCAATCTCTAAACTGGACACAATTAACTATGGAATGGTTGAAGGTATAGTGCACCTTACAATACTTTTTCCCCCTGAGTTCTTCCGGCTTGGGCATTTTTTTGGCATTGTCGGGTAAGATTACTTTTGCCCGTACTAGTTCTTCGTAGATCTCAGGTGCCTTGGATAGATCGAATGAATAACTTTGGTACTTGGGTGGTTTCATGGGGACAAAACCACCATCGTTCATTACGACATTCTGATCCTTGACAGGTTGGACTAGCCCATTTACCGTCAATGGCTTGAAAGGTGTGGTCATCTCAGCGGCACACACGTCCACGTCCTCTTCATCACGGCCACCCTCATGCTCTGGCCTGGTTTCTCCCACTTCCACCCGATGAATTGCAGCCTTATTTTTGTAAAAATGAGGAACTTTAGAAGTGTGCTTCACCTGTTGCTCTTCTTGCAACAGTCTCTCATACTTCGTGGCAGCAATTACCAATTCTTGCAGCTCATTAAACTGTGCATCATAAAATCTTTTCCTCAAAGGTAATTTCAAAGCCCTTTGAGCAATCGATATGAGCTGCGCTTGGTTAACGGGAAATTGGCATCTCATCCTTGTTTTCCTGAACCTCATCATGAAGTCCTCAGTAGACTCATGATCGTATTGTTTGACTTCAACTAGGTCATTGATAGTCAATTCTGGTTCTATTCTGTAGAACTGTTCATGGAAAGCCATCTCCATTTGCCCCCAGTTGGCGATAGAGTTAGGGGGCAATAGAGAATACCACTGAGATGCTAACCCTGCCAATGAATTCCCAAACAACCTCAATTTGTAATTCGGGTTGTCCTCATATGCCACACAATGATTGGAGAATTTGAAAATGTGGTCCCTGGATGACACATTGCTGTCTTCACCCGTGAATGTTGAGAATGCGGGCATCTTGAAGTTGAGAGGGAATGGATTTAGCTCGTCAATATATTCAGGATAAGGTTTTTGGTAAGTGATCCTGAACACTGGGCGAGCTCGCGGTTGAGCATTTTGAGCAACCATCATTCTCAACTCAGCTAATTCCTCCCTCAGCTGCTGAGTAGCTAGAATATCATTATGCCCGAGGAGAGCAGATTCGATTTTTGGGCTCCGGTCGTTGCCCGCACTTGCTTCCATCCTTGGTTCGGGCTTCCTCCAACTAGTTCCTCCACCTTTATTCATCAACGGGGGTGGCCTATAAGGTGGGGGTTTATCTGAAGTAGTGGAGCACTCATTTCCGCTGGTCTCTCCCACCATAGCTGGCATTCTGTACCTCGTTCTTTCTTGCTCGTTTGGCTTCCTGTTATTGAATGATAATAATGGGAAGCTGGGAAGCTCCTTCTCCAGAACTGGCTCCATCACCAGTTGAGTCCCTTCAGGAACTACCTTTTTCTTTCCCCTATCTTTTTCTTCTTCTAGTAGTGGGAATAAGGGAATGATTGGTTCATTTCTCATAACTACTTGGCTCATCCCACCTCACTGAGCCCCTTTTGGAGTAGAGAACTCCAAATCAAGTTTTCTCTGTAGATTCCCTGTTAGTGTACAGAGCCTACTCACTTCTCCCTTGGTTTCCAAGGAGATTCTCTCCATGCTTTTTAGCACTTGGATCATTGTAGCCTGTAGTTCTTCATTAGTTCCCTTTCATTCCGATCTCTCAGATGCGGTTGGGCTTTCTAGGACCATCTGTCCTGATGGGGAGGATGGGTTTTCTGATTGATCTGCCATTTGTAGAAGACATTCCTTCAGATTCTTTTTGTACATGCAAGATTAAGAAGTTTGTAGTCCCACCGGGCGTGCCAAAACTATGTTCGTGTCAGGAATTTCCGTCGGGGATGTTTCCTGGCCGACGAGCACACAGCTCCCCTGGAGGTTGGCGCCGGTTGAGGGCTGTTGTCGGGCTTCTGCTTCGCTGTCGGGCGTTGTCAGGCAAGTCTAGTCGGGCAAGTCTCGTCGGGCAAGACTTTTCGGGCAAGGCTCAAAGAGAAGGACAACGTTAACTTTGAGAGGTGCCTTTGTGGGGCCTTAGGTGTAGGCCTTGAGGCTCACAATCAAGGTTAACATTTAGGTGCTCAGGCGTGCCACTGCCATCTTTAACATGGCAGATGTAAAATGGATGTCGCGATTTAGTTGCATATATGTATGTATCCAAGAAACCGTATTAGTTTATAACAGGTGCCTTTGTGGGGCCTTAGGTGTAGGCCTTGAGGCTTCCCATCAATAACTAAACCGGTGCTCGAACACATCATATTTGTTCTCGTGATTGCTGGAGTTTTCTAACTATTATACTTCTGATTACCCGAGTCCAAGAAGTAGAATGAACCCAAATAGGTGCCTTCGTGGGGCCTTAGGTGTAGGCCTTGAGGCTTCCCATCAGAGTTCATTCTTATACTTCGACTCTTTAGATCGCAGAACGGAATGAATCCAAATAGATGCCTTTGTGGGGCCTTAGGTGTAGGCCTTGAGGCTTTCCATTAGAATCCATTCCATGTTCAGGCGTTCTATGGTAATCATGATATAATAGAAAGAAAACTAAAGGGTAGGTTGATTACTTGCGCCCCAAGTAACTTCGAACTTCTCGTTTATCAAGGACTGTCGTGGATGGGTTAAGTCCACATAAGGTTCTTTTTTATGCCTTGAGGCCAAGGACTTTTAACTGATCAGATTTACGTGCCCGAGGGCTTAGGACTTGGATCTGGTTTGAACACTGACGATATATTCAAATCAGATTCAAGTATTGAGAAAGCATTTTAATAGTCATATTGCTAGAAATAACTTGCATATAACTGGAAGTATACAACATATTGAATAGACAAAAACAAAGCAAAGAAGGTCGAGCAAGGTTAAACCTTATCGGGTAAGGTTGCTCGTCTTGCAGGTTCCTATCTTTGTAGTTTTGTCAAAGGTCTGAAAGCTTAGAGGGATAGAGAGAGAGAGATTACAAAAGATGAATCGATACTACAGCAAGGTTGAACAAGGTAGCAGAGCTATTACAAAGGGTTGAAGAGAGGGTTATCCCGAGGGGGATGAAGGCTTATCCTGAAAGGGATGAAGGCTAACTACAGCTTTGTTTTGAAGGCAAATCTGGCTTTGAGCAGAGTTTGTGCTTGCATTTGTTTATTTGATTGAGTGTCCTTATTCCTGGTTTTTCTTTCTTCTTATATAGACAACTCGGCTTGGTCTTCTGTAGCAGCAGCTTTGCCCGAATGTGGCTTGTGGGTGATGACTCATCAGCTTTTTTACATGTAATGCCACCATAAAGTGCTTTATGGGCTGTGTAACTGATCAGTCTACACCACTTGGCCTTTGGGTAGGTAAGCAAATGGCCTTCATGAGCTGCACCAAGTCAGAAAAGGCCTTTTCCTGCCTTCTGGGCTTTGACTGGGTTCTGGCTATTTTTCCCTTTGGGCCTCCTTTCGGGCCAGCTCCTTCCTTGAGCCCAAAGTTCAAGTTTTGATCCAAACAGTTACCATGCCACCTCTCCTCGTCAACTTGCATAGATGCTAATGCCATTACTGAAGTGTCACCTATGAGTGGGCATTGCCGCATGCGCAGTTCAAGTAGCGGAATCCTACTCTTTGCCAGTAATAAAACTGCATTATCGGAGAGATTAGGAAGATTGGACAAGTCTAATTTTTGCAACTCCAACTTGGAAGAGCCATCAAATAGAGCAGTGATACATTTATCCGTAAGTTTCTTGCATCCTCTAACAGACAATGAAATTAGTGAACTTATAACCACTGGTCTCAAATACGATAATCCCACATCACTAATATCAGAGCCATCTAGCAACAATGTCTTTACTTTTGGAAGAGTGCTTATGGCATGATAAGATTCATCCCCGAGGTTTCTGCAATCTCTCAAATCCAAAACTTCCAGATCCTTGTTAGACGCCAAACTAGTCACTGCATGGTTGGTTAAAAGAGGGCACCGTCTCAAGCTAACATGTGTTAAAGAAAGGGAAGTTGCAGAAATGTCATGAAAACCCAAATCGATTAACTGAACCCTAAGCTTATATAACTTGGAGCAAGCATGCAGGATCGTTTTGAAACCTGTCTGTAACACGACAGAAGCCACTTAGAAATATGCTTTCCATGTTTTTGCACTTGTCAGCCAATAAGAGGAGCCAATATCATTTACTCTTCTAAAATAGGTAATGACATGCTCCTGGCTCCTAACCAATGAGAGATTCTTCAACTTCCCATGCTGATTAATCTGTTGAACGCCAGAAAAGAATTATAGGTTACTATGCCTAGCATCATTTTTTTTCCTTCCTAAATTATAGGTTACTATGCCGGTGTACTTTCTTTATGCACGAGAGTTCGATACTCATTTTATAGTGTACATTAGTTTAATAGAATTTTGTTGGTCACTTAATACTAGAGTTTAGTTGTATTCTTTTTTATTTGTAAGTGAAAGGCCTTAGGTTCGGTTCTCACCAAAGCTAAATTTGAACCACATTATTGCAAACCCATTGTGAGGCTTATCTCACTCCCACACCCCTTAGTGTAGATAATATCATTTGTTCGCCACTTAGTACTACGGTCTAGTGATATTCCGCTTCACTTGTAAGTGAGAAGTCTTAGGTACGATTCTCTTCAAAAGCGAATTTGAACCACATTATTGCTAGCCTATTATAAGACTAAGCCTACCCATTTCTCCCTTAGTGTAAATAATATCATTTGTTAAGGAAAAAAAAAAAGAATTTCGTTAGTATCATAAATTAATACTTTGGAGGCTTAACCCAATTCTAGGCCCAGCCGTGGTACTCCCATTTCAAACTAATTTAATCTTACTTAGGGGTAGATTGAGTTGTAAATTGGGTTGACTTTGGCACCCGGGTCCATTTCACAATATATATTAAACCTTAAAAGGCCCGTTCGGATTGCTAATAAGCACTTTTACTACAAGTGTTTCTATTGTAAATCCATTGAAAAGCCCTTCCCCAAAAATCACTTCTACCTAAAAGCACTTCTTAAGTTTTCTGCCAAAAGAGCTTTTAGTTATTGATTGTTTGAGACGTAGTCCCAAATAGATACTAAATCGCAATACATACAAGTGAAAATCTAAATCATATTACATACAATTATAAATATATTCTAAAAAGCACTTCAACCTAAAAAGCACTTCTAAATTTTGCTACCAAAAGAGCTTTAAGTTAACAGTTTCTGCCAAAAGAGCTTTTAGTTAAATGTTCTCAAATAAATTCTAAATCGTATTAAGTACGAGTGAAAATCTAAATCGTACTACCTACGAGTGAAAAGTAATGGAGTCACATTAATAAGATATTGTCATTGTTGGCCACTTTTGCATCGAAAGAAACTCACGACAACATTGTCGTGGTTAAACATTACAACAACATGTTCATCCAACCCATTACCATTACATTCGGAACTGCTGCTACGAAATGAAAACGCAAAAATAAATAAATAAAAAGGCAGAATGGCTCTAACAAGTTAATGGTTGGACGTAATACTGTACATGGTATGTGAAATGGTTGGAGAATTCCCCGCACTGCACTAATTCCTTTTGAAAAGTAATAAACATCTGCTTGCCTTGGTTAGTGATGACCCCGTCTCAGGACGGACAGAAATCCTCCCGATGATTTGTGTCGTTCCACTCCATCGCCAACCTGTTCAATAAACTTGGTTTAGTGGTCACCTTCGCTCATATTATATTAATACATGTTTTGCCAAGTAACTGCAACCAGAATGTATACCTCTTCGGCTAATGTCTGCAGAATCTCTATGATTTCTGAGAAATCAGGTCTTGATGCTGGATCTTGCTGCCAGCATTTTTCGAGCAGCTCGGCAAGCTTGGGAGGAGCATTCTTTGGGATGGTCGGCCGTAAGCCCTGGAAAGACGGTAGGAAAACTTATACACAGTCCATCGTTTGAACAAAAGATGTACCACTCTAAGGGTTTATCATTCTTCTCCCTGGGCGGGCACCAAGCCAGTTACACAAGTGGTTTCAACTCCCAACGATTAATTAGTGATCAAGAAAACTAATCGTAGCTGAACAAGGGTAGAAGAATATGTCTCTGGTCACTAACTAAACAAAATTGTAGAATGATAGTGTACCTTTTGGGAAACTCCGACGGCTGCTTGTAACGGGGTCAAGTATTCATATGGAAGCTGCCGATTTAAACAGAAGAAATCATAAACAAGAGCAATAGTAAAAGAAATGATAAAATAAATGCTATCGACAAGCAATACCTTTCCAGTCAGTAACTCCCATAACACAACTCCAAAGCTAAAAATATCCGCCTTGTGATCATATGGCTTGTGTTCTATAACCTTCAATGGAAAAGAACTATTGTAAGGAAATGCCAACTAGAATTCATGTAATAGGAAAACACAGACACGGACTCATGGCGAAAATTTGGTAGCGACTAGCGAACAACCATTTTCTTAAACGTTGCTTTCATTTTCAAGCTCATTCTTCAATAGAAACTTGAAAAAAAAAATGATAATAATAATGTTATGATATAATAAAATGTGATAAGTAGGAAGGACATCCGGAGTTACAAAGAGAGCTGTGCGCATGAGAAACCCTAGGGTACAACCCAGATTAGTCTATCACTCCATGCTGACTACTTAATTCATGACAAAGGTTGCCAATTGCGCATCATTAAGGTTTACCCGCACACATGCCGATGGGGCACTTAGTTTATATATTTTAATTATGTGAAAACCAAACTATGTGGTCTAATAATCATCTCAGATAATGATAGGGAGACTAAATTTTGTAAATAAAATTTTGAAAACTAAATGAAATGGAAGTTGATGATTGAATTATTATTTAAGCGTTGATAAACATGTTCATTTATATTGATGAAATATCATTTAGTTTGCAATTTTTGTCCACAAATTTAGTCTCTCTAACAGTACCCATCAATCTCTCTCTTGTTAGACTATTAATTAAGACCATAAATTCAAACTTGATTTCTAATTGGCTAACATAACAGCGCCTATAAGATATGTATATGTATACACTAAATGCTGATTGGCCAACATAACAGCTCCCTATAATATATGTATACCCTAAACCCTAACACCTTCCTTCTCTTTGTGCATTTGTGCTAGTGTGTATATTCACACACACATATATAAAATTTAAATGATGAAATGAACGAAAACAATCCAGAACTTTCAAGTGGAAGTACAGACCTCTGGAGCCATCCACCTATAAGTCCCAGTTTCTGCTGTCATTACTCCAGATTGAGATTTTACTCTAGCAACCCCGAAATCAGCAACCTTAACAACCTGTAAAGTGATGCATATATAAAAAAAGCTTTAGAAATGGTAGGTTAATGATCATTAAAGTATTAGCAGCTAAACTAGACAAAGAATTACTTTTCTAACTTGATTAAAGTATCATGAGGGTCTCTTACTTCATTTTCATCCATCAAGAGATTGGCGGCTTTTAAATCCCTGTGGATTATGTTATTTTGATGCAAGTAGGTCATTCCCTTGGAAACATCAATTGCGACCTTGAGCAAGGATGGAAGCTTAAAAACTCCCTTTTGTTTATGCAAGTAGTCATACACACTTCCACCGGGCATATATTCTGCCATACGATGAGAATAAATCTTCAAAAAAAAGGAACTAATAACTACCAGTATTTGAAAATAAGTCATCAAAGTTATACAGTCATTGTAACTTACCTGTTACAATGCACAAGCTTGGATGCTTGGTACACGCACCAATGAATTGTACAACATTCTTGTGTCGAACTTTCCTACAAGTTTGAGAAATCTTTTGTCAAACTAGAAGAGAAACATATTGTGGAAAGAAATTATAGTAGATTTCAACCACTTCCTCGTTTCCTTAAACAAGAAAAGAAAACTGTTAAGAGGCCAACAAACGTTTGAAAGAATGTTACATGACAAACACAAACATTTAAAAGAATGTTTAGTTGAGGCATCAAATCAAATTAAAAATATTTAGAAGATCAAGTGAGCATGCATTTCTTATGATTCCCAACAGTTGTAGAGACCACACCTATTCATGTCCCTAAAACATACCAGCCTAGTATCTCTCCGGGAGTCAAAGCCCTATATATATAGCTCGCATGGCTATTGATTCAGGGCAAAGTCAAGTTCAATGTAAATGGTGCACATGTAGGTTAATATAAATTGATATACCTCATAATGTAGACTTCCTGGGCAAAATCTTTAAGCATATCTGGATTTACACACTCGGGCTTGAGGACTTTAATGGCAACTTCTTGAGTACAATATGTACCTTTATATCTGATAAAAGATCCAAAGTCAACCGCCACTCAAAAGTGCATGCTTGGCTGGGAGGGAACAAAAAAAGAAAAAAGGGGAAAAACCGATTCAAATAGTACAAGTATCTTATAATTCAAAACTTACAAATCTCCACAGGACCCAGATGCAACTTTATTCCCAAACTTCAACTGTCTAGGATCAAGTTCCCATACATCAGTCCCATCATTAGGTATTTCCAGATGATCAGGTTCAGTTTTGATCACTACTTGATCATGCTCGCTGCCAAAAGATGATGATTGATGAGTTGGCGGCCACGGCCTCTGCACATAAATACAAAGTTCAAATGAATGATGCATTCCTCATGAAATTGCACGTAGATCATGGGAAGGTAAAGGTTACAGTATAAGGAAAAGATACGGATGCACCTCAATTAAAATAAAATGAAAGAAATATTATACTGATGGGACATCACTCGTTGTAATCCACCCTACTCAGTCGAAAAAGAAACTAACTAGTAGAATAGAATCACCTCAATCTTTATAACTTCCTTTTGTATTGCGATCTTAAGCTTCTCTGTTTCCTGTTTCAAGAACAAGTTGGCTAACTTAGTTTCTTACTGTAAATAAAATAAAAAACCGCTGTTTGCAGACTGTTTGGAAAAGCCTGAAGTTGTAATACTTCTTCGGTAAAACACTATTGAATCAACATCATGTTTACCTTCTTAGGCAAACAAATGCTTTATTAAAAACCAAGCAATTGAATTGAATTGTCTAAAATTATGTGTATGTACCTCGTAACGCCATCCATCAACAACAAAGACATCCAAGGAGTAACCATCTAATGTGGAAAAAGCATGTGCTTCTTGGATGTTCAGCCCAATCTCCGCAAGCAAGGAAGTTAACTGCCAAATTTATCATGAGAGCGATGACCAGGAAGTATAAGAGGTAGGTGTGTGAAGATATAATATTCACAGAAAAATCTATGTATTTCATGTGCGTGACCCTCATATAGAGGCAAAATCAAGTTGAAAATATGTGAATTTATGTTTTTACCAATGTTTTAAAAAAAGAGCCTTGAGGCGCACCTAGGCGACTTTGGAGGGAGGGTGGGGATGAAAATGCCTCTGCCAACGGGAGTAGGTTTAAACTTACCTAGACGTGTTTGAGGCGAGCCTAGGCGGCTGAGGCGCTTGATTGGGTGTTCCCAGGACCCTTCAGCGGTCCAAAACCTTGCTTGAAATTTCCTAGGGACCCCTCTAAGTCGAAGATTGGGCTTTACCCGTTGCCTCTGTAAAAGAGGTGAGGCGGTGTCTTCACGAAGAAGAAGAGTTTTTTCTTTTTTAATGGCTTGGCCCAAAACGGCACCGTTTTGGCTACATCTATAACCCCCAACAGATCCCCCTTCTTCCCCATCCCAATATCCGATTCTCCCATAATCGTAGTTCACCCAATCCCCAAACCCCAATTCACCAATTCCCCAATTCCCCGAACCCTAAATTCTCAATCCCTTTAATTTTACCCCAATCTCATACTTGAATTTGTTTCAAAATTCTCCTCACCACCAAAATTTGTTTCAAAATTCAAGTGAGTTTTTTAGCATTCTAATCTCAATTTGGTCTTTGATTGATTGTTTGATTGTTGATTAATTTGTTTTACAAAGTATTATATTTTATATAATATTAAAAACTTTGGCCATGTGAGGCTTCACCTCAGGCCTTAAGGCTTTCGCCTTGGGGAGCTATTCATGAAACGCCACGCCTCGCCTGCGCCTTTTCAAACATTGGTTTTTACATTAGTAATTTGCAACATTTCCAAGCTCAAAGTGTGCTTATCGCCATAAGCTTAACTCACATAAGTCCACACACATACGCAGAGGTTCAAAAAATCTTATGACGATGACTTGGTTTTAATGTCAAGTAAGAAATTGTCAAATACCTGACTGAGTAGTTTTGGCTTATCATCTGTTGAGAAAGTGATTTCATGCGTTATGGGCCTACATCATTGTCCATCATGAATAAAACACATAAATATTCTTCTGCAAGTGCAGTCTCTTTGCGTCACTAGTGTAATTAGAAAGCATGAGCATAAAATATAGTTGATTTACCAATGGTCAGGTTCACTTCAAGTTTCAATTATGAAAAATGAAAATTAAAGTTTAAGCATCGATAAGTACAGTTAATATAGCTAGCATGGATCACTGGTAACATGCAGCGCATCAAGCATGCAAAAAACTCCATTAACAGAACCCAATAGCAAATAAGTCCATGGCTAGGATCAAGCTGGCCAACCAATTTAAAGGAAATAATTCCCAGACCCTTTCATAAACCAAGTTTAAATAATGGGAAAGTGAAAATATCGTAGTCAAAACTCATGAGCCAAACTAAAGTCTTTCAGAAAAAGAGATGCAGTAAAAACATATTTACTCGAGACAAATAGCTATTTACCAAGTAAACTGAGTTCTGGCATGTACAGCATGTTCAGCATCATGATCTTCAGATTTATTTGCCTCAAGTGCAAGGGCTTCGAGGTTAGGAGATGAGCCAAACGCTGGAGGGGGATGTATACTGATATTTGAAAAACCAGCTGGAGTTGTCAGTAATGTTTGACAGTGCAGTAGGATGACAGAAAAGAAGGTAAACACCTTTTATTCACAGACTATATGCGTTAAATCTTGAAGCTACATTTAAAATTTTGGAAACACTTTTAGGAAACTAAATAAGAGTACCTTTGTCTGGTAGATATGTTTGAACTTTGGGCAGCATCTTTACCCGGAGGATCTGTATTCATAGTATCTGCTGCACTCATATCTGCGATAGAATGAACCTACACGATATTGTGATTCCCAGAATGTATGAGGTCATGCAGCAAAGTTTAGGAGGATGATAAATGGGCATAAATGTCTGTACAACTAATTTATATAAAGAACTAGAAGAAAAAAGGAAGAAATTATTAGGGAAGTTCCAGAAGGAGATGAAACTTAAGACTTTGTTTGAATTTGGAGTTTTCAATTGTTCATTTAATCATTTGTATTCTTAAAATTTTATGCCTCTAGGGGTGCCAAATTCCCCCTCCCCCCGCCACGTAAAGAAAGGATGTAGCTATGAGATAAATAACCTAGTTTTAATGGAAAGCTACTAGACTCTCACAACACGACCAAGCTAGTACCAATTAATGAGACCCTAAGCTAGTAAGATCAACAGATCTAATCTTACTCAAGGATAGCCACTAAGAAACTAAGCTGCACGGAGAAACCAATTCCAAATAGAACCCTTCAAGGAGAAATCATTCTTCAGGATTTAAACTCGTTAAACGAGCACTCCTTAGCACAACACTAATAACTTTGAATGTGACATGATGAACATTCAATGAGTTAGGTAGTGTAGTCACAAGTGAGGCCTGGTCCAAATTTGATTTCTAAGCTTAATCAAGAAAAGATCTCACAAAATCTGCGGAGACATTTACGATGCACCAGCCACAGAAATGACAAGATAAACAGGCTAGCACTCAAGCATCAATGGCAACAAAATCTTTTACATTCGACGCAGCAGTAGGTCAGATATGCAGTCGATCATCTAACCTGTACAAGGCGGACTTCGATCGCTGGTCTATGAGCGGGATCATGAGCCAAATGCAGTAATCTTTTGTGCATAAGCACATCTTCTGCCCTCTCCACATTCACATCCAATGCATACCTATAAATACGCGAGTACAATCAGATGCCTCAACTCATCAAAAAGCTGTTTGTGATTCTACAAAATAGTAAACCGCGAGTACTGAAGCGATTACCAGTAGAATAATGTGTTTGAGGATTGCTAAATCTGCTTTATTTGGTACTGTTTGGATCAATAGAAAAATACGCAATAACGTAACAGAAATGAAAGGAAAATTCCAGATACAAATTTCCATATGCAAGATTCAGAAACAAATTTTCAAAAAATAGATTCGAAATCAGCATAAAAATCTTAATAAAAATAATGATAAGAAATTAATGCTAGTGAGAGTAATATATATACATGCATACATAATATAAATAAATAAATAATTCAAGAAAAAAATCATGACAAATATGGGGAGTAAAAGGTACCGAGTGGGGAGGCGATTGAAGTGAGCCCAAAGCTCGTCGTCGAAGCCAGGGCGAATAGCTTCGTCGTTTTTGGAGTCCTTGAGGCGGCGGAGGACCTCATTGTAAACCCCGAGCTTCTGCCCCTGCTGGCGAGACTGAGCCGGAGAAGACGACGAGTTGTTCAGCGCTCTACTCCCGCAGCTCTCGCTGTTGTCCTTCGTCACCATTGGCGGCGAGCGCGACGGAATTGAGTAAACGGAGGAAGAAAAAATGGCAGAGAGAGAAAGTAAGAGGGAGGATCGTCGGTTGGTTTTTTGCTTTTTACGTGAACGACGAACTGGGTTTATATGCGGAGGATTTCAGAGTGAGGGTCCAAACTGAAAACTTAAATAATAATATAAATAAATAAATTACAACAAAAAAGAAATTAAAATTAAATTTTTGTACGGCGTAGTGCGCACCATTGGCGTGTGAATTGTGCCGAGGTGGATACCAAATTAATTAATCTTGAAATGTCATGTGAAGTTACACACATTTTTTTTTTTAATTTGTCATATCAACAAAAATTTTAAGCCAATTTGTCATATCAATTTTTTAAAATTATTAATTCGTCATCTCACACTAATATCGTTAAATTTTTCATTTCAAATAAGTTATGTGTCATGTGCTTGACACATGACTTGTGCTCTAGATTATTTCAGACTTTTGACCTCCTTTTCACAAATTCTTTACTTCTCTTTAGTACAAATCTTTAAATTTTGGTTAGCTAAAAAACATGGCGTGGTCGTTTAAAAAGTTTATGTTGAATTACTAAAAAAGTACATTAGACTCACTAACATGGAGTAGATAGTTGCAAGCTTTGAGAAATCAACAAGGTCAATCATGGCCATCCCTTTTCATTTCATTGCTATATATAAAAAATGAGTAAACTACCAATTTGCCCCCTAAACTATCACCCAACTTTCGATTTCCCCCTTAAACTTTTTAATTGGAAAATTAAGGATTAATCTAATTTTTTTGGCCGATTTGCC
The DNA here is from genome assembly GCF_916048215.2 of Malus sylvestris. NCBI lineage: Eukaryota > Viridiplantae > Streptophyta > Magnoliopsida > Rosales > Rosaceae > Malus > Malus sylvestris. The sequence goes on from NC_062269.1 coordinate 23,332,700, forward strand.
CCCTACCGTTAGTTTTTCATAGATTTCATCCAAATTAACGTTAACTCTTATCATGAGCAAACCACGTAACTCTTCTTTGTGGACAAAAGCATCACTTCACTAGACCTTCAGACACAAAAGCTATAGAATCACACATATTTGCATAGGCTTATATTTTAGAAATCTAAAGTTTTCAATTATTTTAAAGAATGAAACGATCGAACTACCCACACATGTTGTGCACATGCTTCTATTTAACAGAATTTTGGATGGAATGAATGAAAAGAGCAAGGGGCAATTCAGCCAAAAAAATTAGTTTAACTCCTTAATTTTCCAATTAAAAAGTTCAGGGGGGAAATCGAAAGTTGGGTGATAATTCAGGGAGCAAATCGGCAATTTACTCTATCAATAATATTATTCTATTGTCTGATCATGTTCAAAATCAAAGCACTATATAAGAAATGAGAAAATATTACTTTCCGTTCACAACATTTACAACTGATTTCCTTCAAATTTTACGGTTTCCAAAGAAAACTTAACGAGGTTAGGGTGTTATGACAGATTAACGAATAATGAGGTGAAATGCCCAAAACAACCTTGAACATAAGTCTTTGAATGGAAAACATGACGGAGCTACGGTGACATGATAAATTAATTATTTTAAAAAATTGTTATGACAAAACGCTTGATATTTTAGTTCATATGATAAATTGAAAAAAAAAAGTGTATAAGTTCTTATCCCATCAAAACATTTCCCATTGATTAATTAACATAAGAAAAGATTTCATGAGATGTCACTCCATCAATTGTAGTGTGCCTTCAACCAGCATAAGTTAATAACGGATTAGATTAGATTCTGGTTTGGATTCGTTACAATACGAAAGTGACGATGAGACTGGTAACTGGTGAAGGTTTTACCCATACATACTCGTGTCTTATTCGTTTTTTATTTTGACGTTTCTTTCCATTGGAATGAAGTACTCTGTGTTTTTTTCGTATTGTATTGCTTGAACATGTAATTTTGTATATTGCGCTTTCCAAAAATAAAAGTACCCATCTCCCAAAAAACTAATTTCGTATACATTAGGGTAACGAATTGGCACTTCTCTTTTAAGCTATATGCGCTCTAAACTTGAAGTTTTTACGTTAAAGACACTAACCTTATGGTATAATAGTATATTTGAATAAATGATTGTGATTTAAAATTTGATAACATATCAGGTATGGAAAGAAATTGTTACTACGATGGTGGTTGTGGTGGTGTCGGTAGAGATGAAGAAGAGTCACGGTAAGGTGGTGGTGGAAGTGGTGTTAATGATAGTCATTGCATTATGCAACTTGTGTAGACTCTCAAAAAGTCATAATTGATCATACACCAAGATATTCATAGACTTTCTTGAAGTCATAAAAGTCTTTATTCAATGCATTGTGACTTTTGTTAACTTCTTAAAGGTCTATATTGAATACACTTGAATTTAAAACCAAACAAAGTTCATCAAACTCCATATATAATAGAGAAATACTAAGGAGATTCTCTCAAAGTGGGCGTCTTTATGAACTATCTGTCACCTTACAGTTTAACGTTAATTATGTGTCAAGATTATTGTAAAAAATATAAGTTGACAGAGAGAATCCCTAATTAATTCTATGTATCCGTGACGCCAAAGCCACTTCTCCTTAGCCAATGGGACGTCTCTGAATTCCCTCCCTCTCCACTCACATTTTCTCACAATTACCAAAGGTCCAAAAGGAACACAAAGTAGCATATTCGGAGGCGCCCACTGATTTTGATAAGCTCGTAGCACAAAGACAATTCTACCCCTTATTCACTTTTTAGTTTTTCATATTGGTCCCTCCTGTACAATAAGCATGCCCCATCAAGAAGAGACGGCCAAAGTGTTGTCTCCAAATTGTTTGGAGGAAGGGTGGACCACAATACATGCACTGAGGGTTATAAGTGTAATTTTGCATTGAAAATTAGAAAGAAAAAATAATGAAAAGGGCTTGAAAACTTTGAGTTTTAAGTGTAAAAATGTGGTTTTTCGTTAAAATGAACAATACCGGAAGTTTTTTTTTTGTTAAAGTTCCCAAATTAGAAAGCAATTGGGTTTAAACTTAAAAGAATTCATAAGAAGAACGTGAGGGGCAGAGCCGCGGAGGTGACTCCATCTCTTACTTTATACTAAGAATCTAAGTCACCATCATCAACGGTTTGCTTTTGGGATCATTGCCACTGGGCTTAAGATGGGCCACTTGATCATATATATTTGACACCATTTCCGTCTTTCTGTTCCCTTTGATATATAATTTATCGCCTTCTTAGTATAAACGTCTAGACACACGACTGATCGGGTGACATATTGTGATTTGCAAAGCAAGACGATGCATACCAGCCAACAATGAGTTTTCATGATAATTTTGCAACAAGTAGGTTAACCCAAAGTTCGGAATTAAAATCTAAAATTCAACTTGTTGACTTGTACATGATTACTAGCCAAGTTTTTTTTACATCGATTATACAACTTGATGCCACCACCGATTGTATCTTTTACGTAGTAAGGAAAGAAAGTTCGGTGAAGAGAAAGAATAGTAATTTATTTACCATAACTCATGTATGTTCGGTGAATAAATTTTCCTATCATCGATTAAAAGTCGCGCTCAATAGCTTACATTATATATTAATATATAATATTTGATCCACCATTTATAATGAATTTTGCGTACATATTTTATGACAGTTTAATACAGTGTGCGTCGGACATGTAGAATAAAATTTTAACCGTGAAATGAAATATTTGTGAAGTACATGGAGGTTGGGGTACTATTGTTTGTAAAAGGCAAAAACACCGTGTGTAGTACAAGTCTTTGGTTTAGGAGCACGTTGATCAAGTTAAGGGTGGTTATTTTAATAATCCAAGTTGATAAGCATGCAAATCGTGGATTAATTAGAGTTGAAATAGAATATTAATCCAAGTTGATAAGCATGCAAATTGTTTGCTATATGTCAAGATGTTGATAATTTCAGTGTCTTTCAGTAGCTGTTGCATGGAAATACATGTAACGTGATTTGATGATTAGAATAAATAAATAAATAATTACGTTTTTAAATCAAGATAATACTGAAAAATTAAAAATATTATCCAGCTTAAGTAGGATTAGTCCGAGATTAAACAATCACGTTGGATGAGGAAAACAGGCATCGTACAACCAGGTGGCGCCTGGGGAAGACACGTACAAGCTGCTGACGTGCAAGACCGGACGGGGGATTCGCATCCTCCATGGGAATAAACCGCCCTCGGGAGTTCTGGTTTGGTACATCCGGCAACGTGGGATGTGAAGTGTACTAACGACGTGGAGCCACGTGGAAGGACAGTTGGGCAAAGTGGAAAAGTGGCCCTTGAGTGCAACGAAAGGGCAAAAAGGAGGGAAAATTTGGATGAGGATCGAGTGGAGTGCCAGCGAAGCGGCAAGCGGTCGGCGAGGGAATAGAAGGTGGGAACTGGGAACAAGTAATGGTGCGAGACTTCTCCGAGTCCAAAGTCCAACACTCCAAGCCATGTTTTATAGGATAAATATATATAAAATCTTATCCAGAATTTCAGCTTTGTTTTTTTTTTTTTTTGCAAGTTTGGTGGTTGTCCATAATATTTTGGTTGATTTTGGAGGTTTGATGTGGAGGGCAGAATGGGAAACGAAATGTAAATGTGCTTTCTTTTTTTCAAATAATAAAAAATTACTGCTAGTGTCGGTTGTGGATGAGCTACAAACTATTAAGAATAAGATTATATTGATCATATCACATGTAGTGTCGGTCATAGATGAATTATAAACTGTTAAGAATAAGATTATATTGATCAGGTCACATGTATATCAACGGTTATAATAAATCACGGTAAACGGCCTAGTGAAAACGTGGTACAATATAATAGATAGGGTACCTTAAGCTTCGATAAAAAATAAAAAACAAATATAATAGAGTAGGTAAAACGAACATACACGACTGATGCTAATCTAGCTTATAAACTAACTAGACTCATCAATGAGCAAGCAACAACATTCAAAGGAAAAAGGCATATACTTCTATATCTTGAGAATATTTCCCTAGTGTCTATCAATGACTATGATAGTATAACGCGATTATGCACTACCGACGTTAATATAATTTATAAACTAAACTCATTAATAAGACACACTTCTATGTGGTGAGGATATTCCCAAACGAAGTGATGGTTATTCTTCAAATCTAGTGTTTCACATCGTCCAACTAGCTTAGAATATTGAGCCCGCAGGGTACAAAGTTTTGTTTCCAAACGATTACATTAGTAACATTACCACTCGCAATGGCGTAACCACCCACAAGGCTAAGGTGGGTTCTAGTTCAAGGAGATTTTCTGTAAGAGTAGTGCTATTTATGCACTCATTTTTACTTCTCACACATCCCTCTCAATTTTCAGTTATTCGAATCAAATGAGTTGGAGATGATCACTGACAGAAAATAAGGCTGTGTTGGAAGTAAAAATGGGTTTGTGAATAGAACTATTCTTTTGTAAAATCATGTTTATAGCTTACTCAATTTCAATAGAGATTATTATTTAATGTATATTTTATAGAAGATAGGTAATAAATAATAAGTTTTATGCTAAAAATTATAAATTAGTTCTATCTCTAGTCTCTCTCTATCATATTCTTTAAAGAAAAAGACCACTTACCCTATGTAATTTAACCTCTGTGCTTCTTACTCAAAAAAGAAAATTAATTTCTTTAAATCCACAATTAAATCCTTATCTCCGCAATTCCTTAATTTCCGTTGCGATTTTCCAATAAATGTCACCTTTGGTACTTTCTTAATCTCTATATTTACTTATTCTTGATTTACTTAGTAGGTTAATTATTTATATGGTCCATGAATTTATCGGGGTTATGATTTTGAGAATATATTATATTATATTGTTGTTCTTTTATATTGATTATTATATAAGTTTATATAAGCAAAAAATAAACATATGATTTTATAGTACTATTTTCAATTAGCCACGCAATGAAAAAATCCTGGCTCTACCCTTGACCACTCGAAGCACCCATATTACCGCATTAAATATAAAACCTCGAGTGCGATAAACTACTACTTCACGGTACATACTGTTGTCTTGGCCTTGCAAACGGGTCGTGTCTGTCATGTTCGTGTCGTTTTCGTGTAACACCTGTTATCTTAACGGGTTTTGTCGTGTCACACCTGTTATCTTAACAGGTCGGGTCACTTTACCCAACGGGTAAAGTGACCCGACCCATTATGACCCGTTATGACCCGTTAAGAAAAATATATTTTTTTCTTAAATTTGCACATACCACACTTTGCCACATAAATATTACTTCAAAACATTAAAACACATAATTTAATATATATAATTATTATAGTTTTTAGGGGTATAAAATTGTTAAATTAATATATATATATATATAATTATTATAGTTTATTCTTACTTTCATTAAGTATAACATAAAATTTTGTCGTATCCACTAGTGTAAATATTTTAAATCGAAGATCGAATTCATTCATTGTATTCATATAGGGTCAATGAGTGTAGCTGTAAAAAATCATCAAAATCGGAGTTAAAATAACCGTTAAATTGTGATTTTTCGTTTTATAACCGTCGAAAAGTTTTGTCCCGTTACTTGATCTCTGAATGTTTGTTTTTTGTAATTTTTGGCATATACGATCAAGAAGTATATACAAAGATGTTTGACGGTTTGATCGTTGAAACTAGTTTTGTAAAATGCATATCCCATCAAAACAATAGATTCACTAACACTTAAAAGTATATTCATACTTTCATTAAGTATAACATAAGATTTTGTGGTATCCACTTGTGTAAATATTTTAAATTGAAGATCAAATTCATTCATTGTATTCATATAGCGTAAGGAGTGTAGCTGCAAAAAAGCATCAAAATCAGAGTTAAAATAACCGTTAAATCGTGATTTTTCGTTTTATAACCATCAAAAAGTTTTGTCCCGTTTCTTGATCTCCGAATGTTTGTTTTTTTTTACAATTTTTGGTGTATGCGATCTCGAAGTATATACAAACATGTTTGACGGTTGGATCGTTGAAACTAGTTTCATAGAATGTTTATCCCATCAAAACAATAAATTCACTAACACTTAAGAGTTCATTCATACTTTCATCAAGTATAACATAAGATTTTGTGGTATCCACTAGTGTAAATATTTTAAATTGAAGATCGAATTCATTCATTGTATTCATATAGGGTCAAGGAGTGTAGCTGTCAAAAATTATCAAAATCGGAGTTAAAATAACCGTTAAATCATGATTTTTCGTTTTATAACCATCGAAAAGTTTTGTCCTGTTACTTGATCTCCGAATGTTTGTTTGTTACAATTTTTGGCGTATGCGATCTCGAAGTATATACAAACATGTTTGACGGTTGGATCGTTGAAACTAGTTTCGTAGAATGTTTATCCCATCAAAACAATAGATTCACTAACACTAAAGAGTTTATTCATACTTTCATCAAGTATAACATAAGATTTTGTAGTATCCACTAGTGTAAATATTTTAAATTAAAGATCGAAGTCATTCATTGTATTCATATAGGGTCAAGGAGTGTAGCTAAAAAATCATCAAAATCGGAATTAAAATAACCGTTAAATTGTGATTTTTTGTTTTATAACCATCGAAATTTTTTGTCCCATTACTAGATCTCTGAATGTTTTTTTTTTTGCAATTTTCGGCGTATGTGATCTTGAAGTATATACAAACAAGTTTGACGGTTGGATCGTTGAAACTAATTTCGTAGAATATGTATCCCATCAAAACAATAGATTCACTAACACTTAAAGAGTTTATTCATACTTTCATTAAGTATAACATAACTAGTGTAAATATTTTAAATTGAAGATCAAATTCATTCACTGTATTCATATAGGGTCAAGGAGTGTAGCTGTAAAAAAGCATCAAAATCGGAGTTAAAATAACCGTAAATCATGATTTTTTGTTTTATAACCGTTGAAAAGTTTTGTCTCGTTACTTGATCTCTGAATGTTTGTTTTTTGCGATTTTTTGCTGATGCGATCTCGAAGCATATACAAACAAGTTTGACGGTTGGATCGTTAAAATTAGTTTCGTATCCCATAGAGTTGAATGGTATATATATATATATATATTTATTTATTAAGTAGATTTAAATCTATTTATTTTGTACGTATAATTATTATAGTTTTAGGGGTATAAAATTTAATTTAAAATTATATATATAATTATTATAGTTAATATTTTGGGGGTATAATTATTATAGTTAATTTAATATATATATATATATATATATATATATATATATATATATGTGACAGTCCGTTCCTAATTTTAAGAATTTTTAAAGTTTTAATAAAGGATTTTACAAAAATGCCCTTTGAGGTACGTGCATTATTCGAGATTAATCGTTGTGTCGTGCCTTCTAAGATTTGTTTTCTTGACATATCCTCGTAGTACTCGTCGCTACGAACGTGTGGGCGCTGACGGTTCGTTATTTGGAGTTATAAAGAAAAAGATTTTAAAGTTTGAAGTTTGGGCATTTTATAAATTTTATTATTAAAATTTGGATGGTCCAGATTTAATGAAGAATTAAATGGATGGCTTGGATGTAAGGAAAACAAAAATAAATAAATATAAGTGAAAGAAGGTTTTTGTGTGTGTGTGCGCGTGAGAGGAAGAAACAGAGGAAGGAGATTGGGCAGAAATGCCCAATCGGGACAAGAGAGAAGAAGGCATCAGGAGGGATTGAGAGAGGGAGAAGCCGACCAATCGGAACAGAGGAAAGGAGGAAAGGAGAGAGGGCGAGAAGCGGAGGAGAGAAGATCAGAAAACGGGTTTTCCCCCAACCCGTTTACCCGCGACACCCACACCCAAATTCCGGCGATTTTCACCGGATTTCTCACAAATTGGATCAAGGTACCACTTCCAATCAACACCTAGGCCTTCCCTCTTCATGTTTCACCCCAAAAATCATGAAATTTCGTGGTGATTTCGCGAAGAACACCCACACGGGTGCCGCGACCTTCTTGTCCAAATTCTTCAAATCTTGAAATGTTTTCTTTCAATTACTAACACCATTAGTATTCCCTTAGGACCTGGAACAAAGCCCAGGCTTTGATTTGGACGGTGGAGTTGATTTGAAGGTCGAATTGGAACTCACCCAATTCTAGGGTCCGCACGGAATTTGATGCATTTGAAGTGTTTCCAGGAAACATTGGCCTTGGCCACAGGTATGAAAGTTTCTCTACTCATTGAGATCTTCGATTCTGTATTTTTTGAGATTTTTTGGAAATAGTTGGATTTTCCGGCGAGTCAGGGCAGCCGACCGCCACCCGCGGCGGCCCGTGAGGCGGCGCGTGGCCAATGGCCCGTCAATGTCATTCTTAGCATGTGTTTAAGGTTCTAGGTTCAGTTTTGATAATTGTTGGACGTAAATTGAGTAATTGAACCTAAGTTCGTTACGATTCGTGGTTAGGTAAAAATGTGAATTGACGATCCGACCGTTGGATCGTCACCAAACTTTGATACGTTGTAATACATAATATTTGAGGATTATAGGAACCTACAGATCAGGAATCCGATAAATGAATCTTTCGGAATTGGAGTTGTAAGTTCATAATGTAGAATGTTAACCGTCACTTGGTTTTGGAAATTGACGGAGATCCGACCGTTGGATGGTAATGAAATTTTAGGATGATGTCCTAGAGGTATATTTTGGACCTCTGGAATTTATGGATTTGAAATCTGAGTTGCAGATCTTCCAGATCGAACTACGTAGTGACGTGTCTTATATAAGTTATATATTCTATCGATATGAATTCTGAGGTTGGATTTGATTATCGTTCTAGGCGCTGATCGTCACGACGCCTTGATGTGTGGTGCTAGGGAGTTGTTGGGCGAACTCCAGGTGAGTGGGCAGTTTTTGTTTTTCGTATTACCTATATACTATTAATTGTCCCAGAAATTGAATTTATATGAAAGTATGTTTTCAATTGCCATGATGCATATTATAAATTATATGAATTGATATTGATGCATATATATATATGTGAATTGGTGCTGTGGACGCACAGGTGAGTATCAGGTGAGTTTATATGGTTTATATGAATGAATGATGATGTGAATTATATTAAGAGCTCGTAACCTGCACCCCTGGTGTTAGTGTTTATGTTATTCACCCTGCATCACACGCTCACCTTGGATCCAAGTAGATGCTAGTCGTACAGACCACTAGAGGTGGTTCCGACATGCTAGTTGTACAGACCACTAGAAGTGGTTCCGACATGCCAGTCGTACAGACCATTAGAGGGGTTCCGACTGGTAGGTGACCTTAGATTATGTGCACAGATGATTAATGAGAGAAGCACTAGAGCGTATTATTTCAGCATCTTAGTCGTACAGACTACTATAGGTAGTTCCGACTTATATGCAATGTAGTGCCGTACAGGTCACAGTTGGTGACTCCGGCAGGGCCGTACAGGTCACAGTTGGTGACTTCGGCTGGATGAGATATTGAGCTATAGAATCAGTCGTACAGGACCACTGTAGGGTCTCCGGTTGATTTATTATTTCACCTGAATTATATTGATGTATTCACATTATATTTTGGCATATGGCTTGGCATGGCATATTCTTTCTGAAAAGCGTTGAAGGATTATAATTTGAGTTTTTGATGATATATATATATATATATATGTTTATATATTATTATGTTATTTTCTGGGAAAGTATACGGGTTTTACAGCGAGGGGCTAGAAATATTTTAAAGGAAATGTTTTCGAAAAACTTTGTTGTACTGACCCACGCAATTTTGTTTTGCGCCCCTCCAAGTTCTAGTTAGCAGAGCTTTGGTGGCTACGAGGAATCCAGCGGTGTTCTGACAGAAGTCACAAAAGTAGGACTCCCCCTCGGGTGTTTCATCATAGTAATTGTATTTTTTTAAGCTTCTGAACCGTGTAAATGGTTACGTCACACTCACGTGACGGCCAGCACGCCCTCCTTCGGGACGGGGTGTGTCAATATATATATATATATATATATATATAATTATAGCTTTTAGGGGTGTAAAATTGTTAAATTAATATATATATATATATATATATATAATTATAGTATTTTTTAGGGTTATAAAATTCTTAAATTAATATTCTGCTTATCGTGTATCGTGTTACCCATGTGTATACCCGAACCAACCCGTTATCTTAACAGGTGCTTATCGGGTTACCAGATAACGACCCGATTCATTATCGTGTCGACCCGAACACCTGTTATTTTCGTGTCGTGTCGTGTCAGGAATTGTCAGGCCTACTGTTGTCCTATATATTAGGTCTTAGTATTTGAGGCTCACATCCTAGCCCATGGTGCATATATGAGGTGAAGAAAACCCTTATTCTAGAAAAGAGATTCTTCACCCTCACTTTAAGGGGGGCAAAGGATGACAAATATGGCAAGAGAGCAAACCCTAGCCTCTATAGCCTCCATGTACATTGTAAGCTTCATTGACATAGTGAAACCGAATCGACACCAGTGTGAACGTAGCCCCAACTTGAGGTGAACCATGATATATCTTCGTGTTCTTGTGTGTCTGTGTGATTTATGGTCAGATTTACATTAGTCCGAGATCAACCCAATTTTGTACATTAACACATACATTAACAATCGAAGCACCCGTGCTATGGCATTCAAATTTTTACTAGAGTCGAGCATCGAAGGAAACCATTAAAGTGTTGAGCGAGTAACTAAGTGAGCACTACAGGAAAAGCGATCAATAATCACAAAAACATAGTAACTCTTGATTGCTATTGCTGGAGTAACAATAGTGTCATAATAAGAAAATAAAGTGATAAAATGTGGTGTCAATGATACAAAGTTTTTGACATTTTGACATTTTACCATTTTTCTCTCGTTAATAATATTATTGTTACTCCAACAACAACCAAAAGTTACTATTTCTCTGTAGCCATTTCTCTCTTTTTCTTGGCGGAGTGTTTTCTCCATACAAAAGGGTTGAATAAATCAGGAACAAAAAAAACAAAAGGGGTTGGTTAGTGGTTCCAAAATGTCCCTGAAGGAGCTGTCCAGCGTTAACCTAGCTAACGAGTTAAAGATACGATCAAAACAACCATTGTACCTCACTGAGACATCTTGACTCGTATTCAAGTATGAGTGCATTTCTAGGGTTTTTCTAGTATGTACACTAAAATTGGTATTCGGGAGAATTCAGATAGTATATTCAAATCTATCGTTTATCGGGTAGGGATAGGCACGATTTTGTTTTGTTCGATTTTGAATGAAACCAAAACTGAAACCGATTTTTTTTACGGTGTGGTTTTGGAGAAATTTTTCTTTGTGATCGGAACACGGGTGGTACACCACATGTTTTTATACAAGTGGTGAAAAATTATATTTTTTAAATTATTAACTTTTTAACATACATATCCCACCATTTGTATAGTGACACGTGGTGTACCACCCTGTGTTCCGCTCACACATAAATATCTCTCGTGGTTTTGAAGTTTTGACCGAAATGGAACCAAACTATTTGGTTGCGGTTCGGTTCGGTTTCAAATGGTTTTGGTTTTAGTTTTAAACCATTTGCAAACTAAATGTTTTATGCCATTAATACAACACAATAAAAAAAATTCATGATCACACAACGTTAAATTCAACTTGAAATAGAGTTTAACATCAAAATGCCTTATGGTATTAGTTTAGTACAACCCAATTGGAAAAACTAAGTCTACCATACTAAAACTAAAGTTCATACAAACATCAACATCAAATGCCTTATGGCAATAGTAGTACAATCGAAAGAGAAAAAAAAAATGTTCACGTGATTCAACAAAAAATTTTTGGTGCTTCAAGTCATTACTTTGCGTCATTCAATCCTTTATATATCCCTTTCCTTTTGGACGGTTACTCTTCAAAGGTTGAGGATGCCTTTGAGCTTGTGATTGGCTTGAGAAGGCGATACTTGGGAAGACCTTGGACCTAATTGGTGGATTAGAAGCTATTGAACCTTGTGAACAAGAAGCCTGAGGTTGCATTGGAGCTTGTTGTTATGGTTGTGGATTAAGAGTAAGAGAGGCGATACTTAAATTCAAATTGGCCTAACTCTGCAGAATAAGAATACATAAACAATAAAAATTACATTAGTTGTTATAAACTTTAAAAAGCCTACAAAAAAAAAAAAAAAAAAAAAAAAAAAAAAGCCTACAACATAAATTACCTAATATTGGTATTAAATTATATATTAATTTAATTTTTGCTTTGCGGTTCGTTTTGGTACGGTTTTAGATGTTCAAAACTAAAACCAAACCGTTTTTCCATATTGAAGTTTAGTTTCAAACGGAAACTGTTTTCAAAATCGCAAAAACTGAACTATTTAGTGTGGTTCAGTTTGGTTTGTGTTTCGATTTTAGTTTTCGGCATTTTTATTCCTCTTTACATGTCCATCTCAACTGTCCCATTTTTAGGTATGGTATTCCATCAGATGTTTTAGAGTACTCCTCATCAAATATTCTAGTAAGGTACGTACTTATGTTTATCTATATGTATATTAATAAAATTATTATTACTATTCTGAACTACACCATGAAAAGGATGAAGCGTTTGAACCCAAAACACAATAGATTGAAAAAGAATTAGAGCAATCCACCACTTGCCCCATGATATAATCTTTAATTATGTAAGCTCCCAAAGATAATATATTTATATTCTCCAAGTATTGGAAAACATTTGGGAACAAAAGAGAAGCTAGATAAAACATAACAAAGACTCAGAGAACATATAATAATTCTGTGACAAATTATATTCTTATTATATTGTTGCAGAATTAAATTAAAAGGGCTGGCGCGTTCAATGAACCTAGACAACTTTTTCATTGTTCATTGAATGGGGACATATTTCCTCTTGGTAGCAAACGCTTCCATCGGTGATGATCGATTTATCCTTATTATTCTTGTTAATTTTCCCTAATTTTCTTTTTTTTTTCAAAAAGTTCCCTAATCTTAAGGCTAGACAACCTACATTATGAATGGATATAATTATCCCCTAGTTCTACGATTTGATATGTTATTGAGGGAAATGTGTAATATATTTTATTTGATGCTAAAATAAGTATCAAAGAGTGTCGTCCTCTTTGTTATATATAATTATTGTGTGCAGAATTTCTTATGTGTTAAATCAAGAAATATTGCTACTTAGTACTACGGTTTAGTGGTATTCCTCTTCACTTGTTAGTGAGAGGTCTTAATTAGGTTCGATTTTCTCCAAAAGCGAATTTGAACCACATTAGTGCTAGCCCATTGTGAAGCTAAGCTCACCACCTCCCCCTTAGTGTAAAAATATTTGAATTTTTCATCAGTAATGGTGTTCTTACAACTTTGGAGTGTCATCTCAAATTCTCAAGTCCCTGTGTTTGATTGTGGATGATTTCAAGACTTATATGCATTCTTTTGCTTATTCATGGGCCTATCATGCTATCAAATCCACCAGGACGGTGGCAACTAGTGCACAAGCTCATGATAGGAAAAAAGAAAAAAAAAAAACCCTGGAAAAGATCAAAGTATCTCAAAGAAAAACCCTAAGATTCACAAGTGTTATTCCCATGCATTTATGTAGCTCAAAACACAATCAGTTAGAAGAATTTGTAGGTAGTGAGACTTGTTACTGAGAAGGGAAGAAAAGGGATCCGAAATGTTTGAAATATCTACACAACTCTTGTCCAATGTACCCTTTACACAACATTTTCCCACACAAAATCTACACTCACTTTTTTTGTAAATTAAAGAAGCTACTTTACTACTTCTAGTAGAAGAACATGTTACACTCATGTTTCTTGGTTTTATATGCCACAAAAATTATCGGATCATTTGATAACTATTTTATTTTTACTTTTAGTTTTAATTTTTGTGTTAAGAGACAAAACTACATGATGAGGCGATATTATACTATATATTTTACCCTATTCTTAGTATTAATTTATTGGTTATTTTGTTAGAATTTTGTTGGGTTATTTTGGTAGAATTTTGTTACTTTGTTATGTATTTTCAATGTAGGACATTCAACTTCCTCTGGAGCAAAAAGTAACCAAACGAATGAATTTTGGAGTGATTCCAATTGGAGGATGTTCATGTGCCTTTCAAGATGTTTGTATCAAAATTCCAGATTTTTCTACCAAGCTGTTTGACCGTGGTGATGAAATAAAGGCCCAGCGCGCAGCTTTCCTAGATTGACGTTTCTGGATGTTTTGGGCATTTTGGAGGTAAATATGGCATATTTTGAGGAAGATTCCTTCTGAGGATTTGTAGGGGACGTCTCCAGCTTTCAAAAGAGACATTTTGGGACCCAATCGAAGTTGATTTGGTTAGTCAACAGTGTGATTTTTGGAGAAATCCGAATTTCAGTTCAAATAGGAAGCCTTTTATTTTCTGTTTTATTATTTTATTATGTTTCCTAGTTTTATTCTAAGACCTTTTAGGGTTTTATTTTGTAGTAGTATAAATAAGGCTTTTTAGCCATTAGGGTAAAAGGGGGAGAACGCACACACACTTTAGAGAGCTTTTCGATTCAAGTTTATTTTCAAGGTGTTTTCTATCCATGTTTTTAATAATATTTTGTTTTATGATTATTCGTAACTAGTTTCGTTTGTTAAGGCAAGGGCATGAGCCTTAGTAAGAATATGTAGTTTTTTTTTCAATTTACTTATGATATTATGCATGCAAGTTTTGAATTATTAATCACTGTGCTTTAAACTATCTAATTGTCTTGATGATTGGCCAGCATTAGGATATTTAGAAAGTAATTTGATGCAATTTTAGCGAAGGTCTGTCCCTGAAATTGGCCCTGGCTTCTTGTGGTTAATATGTGTAACTTCTTAGGATGGACGACACGTCTTAAGGGTTACATGGTTTGTCAAAAGGTTTTCACAAAACTTAATGAGTATTGCATGTTTACATTCGATCTGGACGCCACGGACGGGTTGCATATTAGATATACGTTCTATGTTGGAGGTTCCAAGTAGGGCATACTTTAGGAAAACCTAACCTTCAAAATATGCATGTGTAATTAATAAGTAATTGGATGAACTACGTAGGATTGTTAAGGTAACGGCGGAATCTTAGTGCTCAAATTTATTTTCAAAACTATTTTCTTTTGTTTTATTTACATTGCTAATTTATTTAATTGTTTTTAATTAAATTCGTTTTTAATATTTTAGGTCATGAAATCACCTTTTTCCAAACTTTGTTTTCAAATAATTAATTAAAATTTTGTTTTAACATAAATTATTCATTCAATCCATGTGGAGAACGACCTTACTTGAGTTGCTATACTACGATAACCTTGTACTCTTGCAAGTATTTTTAAGTGTTTTTATCCTTACTTTTGCAGGTGGTAAAAATCCCTATCACTACACCTAGGAGAAAATAAGAACATAGAAGAGTGCAAAGGATTGTGGGAGAGGTATAAAAGAAATGTATCAGCACAAATAATGATAACTATAAATAGTTTACGTTATTTCACTTTCAAGATATTGTCTTTGTTCATTCTTCTTTATTGTTTTCCTCCCTCCCTCGAACCACCTTTCTTCATCCCTCATTTCCTTCATATGCTTTCTTCATATCTAAAGCACAATTGTAAAAAAAAAAAAAAAAAAAAAAAAAAATTATCAAACAAGCTCTAAAGTTTAAACTTTGGTGTAGATCATACAACACCTAGCAAAACACTAATCAATAAACCATAATACATTTTGCAAATGGTGTATTCTCCCGATGAATTCCTCTTCATCCCACTGCGTTTCAGGTTCAAATCCTCGCCACTCCCCTTAATCGAGTTTAGAGTACTAATATCGTTCTTCATGAAAAACCATGATACATTCTATAGTTTCAACAGAACTACAATTATAAACAATAACATGATGGAACTAAGTGTCCGATCACTCCACTGCCTCTGCGTTCACCATATCTTCATCAACATAATCATCTTCTGCAAGCCACTGTTCAAGCTCGTCCATCTCATCAAAGTCATGCATGTAAACATCATCGGCAGTATCCCCTTGCTCAACTCCCGGCTCCTCACCATGGCACGATACATGCAAGAACGGTCTAGTTGGAGCCAAAGCATCTACCATATCTCTATTCACACAACCCGTAACTCCCAACCATCTCAGCCTTGGAAAATATGGTTTCTTCAACCACCGAAACGAAAGCGGGGTATATCCCGCCACAGTTAAACAGATCCAACAACCTTAAGCAGTTACCATGCCACCTCTCCTCGTCAATTTGCATAGATGCTAATGCCATTACTGAAGTGTCACCTATGAGTGGGCATTGCCGCATGCGCAGTTCAAGTAGCGGAATCCTACTCTTTGCCAGTAATAAAACTGCATTATCGGAGAGATAAGGAAGATTGGACAAGTCTAATTCTTGCAACTCCAACTTGGAAGAGCCATCAAATAGAGCAGAGATACATTTATCCGTAAGTTTCTTGCATCCTCTAACAGACAATGAAATTAGTGAACTTATAACCACTGGTCTCAAATACGATAATCCCACATCACTAATATCAGAGCCATCTAGCAACGACGTCCTTACTTTTGGAAGAGTGCTTATGGCTCGGAGGGATTCATCCCCGAGGTTTCTGCAATCTCTCAAATCCAAAACTTCCAGATCCTCGTTAGACGCCAAACTAGTCACTGCATGGTTGGTTAAAAGAGTGCATCGTCTCAAGCAAACATGCGTTAAAGAAAGGGAAGTTGCAGAAATGTCATGAAAAATCAAATCGGTTAATTGAGTCCCATGAGACACCCAAAGAATGCAGGATCGTTTTGAAACCTGTGTCTGTAACACAACAGAAGCCACTGAGAAATATGCTTTCCATGTTTTTACACTTGTCGGCCAATAAGGGGAGCCCAAGATCATGTACTCTTCTAAAATAGGTAATGACATACTCCTGGCTCCTAACCAATGAGAGATGTTTCAACTTCCCATGCTGATTAATCTGTTGAAGGCCAGAGTTTTAAGGTCAAATGAAACTCTTGGTTCTATGAGGGGGTGCATCTCTAAGATCCAAATGGGTGAGGGACAGGAGACCTTTAGAAATCGTTCCAACCATAGCATCAGTTATATAGTCAACTGAAAGGCACAATTTGTGAATGTTTGGCAATATTGAAGGCTGAATACGGTTTGATGACTGATGGGATTCAAAATTTGGGCAAAGTAGTTCAGTCACCATTAATGATGAAATGTAGCCAATCTCGAGGGACGTGAGTTTATCCGACGCCAAAGCCCAAACTTGAGCGAAGTTATGACGGAGATAGATTGATGATACATCAAACATCAAGATCAGTGCCTACCAAATATAATCAAATAGAGATTAGACGAAAAAACCTAAACAATTATGATGTACCAGTACGGCAGTAACACAAATGTGCTTTACCGGTACATTGCAATTAATGGAACTCAAGCATCTAATGTCAAAATGCAAACAAGACTGCTACCAACCAGTTAATCATTCAGTCAGATGACTGAAGAGGAATCTATCCGTACTAACAAACTCGCCATTCTGGACAACCAATCAGTTATGAAGTTTGCATCTTCCGCAGATTCGAATGGCAAAATGTTTACTCAAATCCTTCTTGTTAAACATTTGCTTATTAAGTAAACATAAATATTAAGCATCTAATGCCAAGAGTCAAGATGCAAACAAGACTGCTACCGAACGTTTAATTATTCAGCCAGATGGCTGAGGAGGAACCTAACCGATTAACAAACTCAACATTTTCGATAGGATAATGCTAGGAAGATCAAATTTTTTAAACCAAATGATGAGTCACCAATAAGAAACAAGCACATTAATCGACACTTAATTAATCATCGAATCATCTATAACCACATCATTTGGTTTAAAAAATGGGACACTTTGGATGCGGTCCCTAACTATCAATATTCTTTTATTGAAACCTTATTAGTTTTTAGTTTTTGATTGAGGTCCCTGACATTAATGTAATAATGTAAGTTACTGTATTTTTTAAATTAAAAATTAAAAATTGAAATTTGTAATTGTTTATATTAATGAGATTTTGAATAAAACCCATAATTTATGGGATTAAAAATAATAAAATATAAATTATACTCTCTATTATATTGTGTGTGTGTGTGTGTATATACATATATGTATGGGTACATTAACCAAAATTAACAAAAAAAGTTATTGTACCAAAACATGGATACATTCTCAAATCAACGAAAAAGAATGTACCCATATAAGTTTAAACATGGATTAAAAAATTTGAATGGATTTTATATTAAAAAATGGTACATTTTACATATAACAAATTGATATATTTGAGAATGGGTACATTTAAGATTAAAAAAATTGAAAAATTATATGAATGGGTACATTTAAGATTAAAAATTAAGAATCTTTTTATATATATAAAAAAACTAATAGGTACAAACTTAATTTAATTTAATTTTTTATTATTTTGGAAATGTTTGAATTGAAAATTAATTAGAAGTTTAATAGAGGTGTGAGTATTAAACCCTAAATTAATTAATAATTTTTATATTAAAAAATTATATAATAAACATGTAAATTCATTATCACATTAATGCTAGGGACTTGAATCAAAATTTGATAACTAATAAGGTCTTAGTTAATAAACAGTAAGAACTAGAGACTGGATACTAATTTTTCCTTAAATTTTTTTATCTCCCTAGCATTACCCTTTTCGATAACCCCTCAGTTATAAAGTTAGCGTCTTTTGTAGATTCAAAAGGCAACATCTTTACTCAAATAAGGTTAAGAGATTTGAGGGTTGGCTACATTTCATCAAACAACATTGTAGGATGAGAGATTTGAACTCACAATTTCGGCCATAAAAGAAAATGTATTATAACTAATTGAGCTATAAAATTCTTTCTCTTATAAGAGTTTTGATACACACGATATTCTACTTAAATTAATTTAAACTGCGGGCAAAGAAATTCAAACATGGATGCAAGAAAGGGAACTCACTCATGTAGTGAATTTAGATATGGCTAATATGCAACTATTATAAAGAGTTAAATGATCTCTCTAAATGAGTTCCTAACCAAAATATAGGGAGAAATTGGAAAAATTCATCTCCAATTACATTCCAATTATGCTCCTAGGATAACAAACCTCTAGGAGCTCCTGAATTTAGAGGACGAGAAACAAGCTCCTGATATTAATTATTATAATTTTAATACTATATTAAATAATAAAAAATTCTTTCTATTGGTCACAATTGTTACATCCCGGTCCGGGTCCCCACCACATCCCGGACTTGACTCCGCCGTAGCACGATATTGTTTGCTTTGGGTCTTGACCATGCCCTCACGGTTTTGTTTCTGAGAACTCACACGAGAACTTCCCAGTGGGTCAACCATCATGGGATTGCTCTTGCGCGAACTCGCTTAACTTGGAACCCGAAGCCAGTGGGCTCCCAAAAGGCCTCGTGCTAGGTAGAGATGAGAATATACATATTAGGCTTAGAGGATCCACCCCCCTAGGCAATGTGAGATGTTAAATAATTACAGGACTCCCTAATTTTGAGAGTGTGATTGGAACTTGAATTTTTTAGGGACTTTCAAAATAACTTTTTATTATTTTTAGCTAAAATTTGAGTTAAAATAACTTTTTATTTGAACCCATACAACATCTCTCTATATTTAACTTAAACTTTAAATGTGAATTATCTTTCTTACCCTTTTGCATAATTACCGTCAAGTACATGATAAGATTAACAATTAAACTAAAATTTATCAATAAACCCATACTCAATAATTAAACCCTAGTTTCACGCAATGTTTATCCTATGTTCATTCTGGCTAAAATCCTAAGAGCTCTTATACATAAACAAGCTTTTTTTTTTTAATTTGTTTTTTATTTTTTATGAATGGATGGTGATTTTTAGGGATGGTAATTCTAACCGTTAAACCCGATAACTATGGATAACCGCCCGAACGGAATAGATATGGGTATGGAAGTTTGGGTATATTCTGGATATGGGGAAAAACCGTTTATATTATTCAGTTATGGTTTTGGATATGGTTATAGAGGTCCCCAAACCGTATCCATAACCGAATCCGACCCGATTAGTAAATAATATAATTTATATATAATATTATAGTATAATATATATATATATATATATATATATATATATTTTATCTATTATTCACCAAATCATTATCTTGAGAATACAAAAGTTGCATTTTGTAGGAAAGTAAAGTTTTGAATAAAAATCAATGCGAACTCAATGGTGCTTATGGGAAATATCAAAGATAAGCCAACATCATTAGTGTTTTAATTTTTATACTCAACATGATCCATTCATTGGATCATTTTATACATCAATATATATAGATATAGATATATTTGTATATCTATTATTCACCGAATTATTACCTTGAGAATACAAAAGTTGCATTTTGTAGGAAAGTAAAGTTTTGAATCAAAATCAATGTGAACTCAATGGTGCTTATGGGAGTTATCAAAGATAAGCCAACATCATTAGTGTTTTAATTTTATACTCAACAAGATCCATTTATTGGATCATTTTATACATCAAATGTTTAATGATGAAATTAATATCTACTAACTTATAATGTCTCAACTGAACGAATATATTTTTTGTATTGACGAAGATGGATATACCCGTTAAGATGGGGAATCCGTTACCTGGTGGGTATGGTTATGGATAATACCCGATGGTTAATTTACGGTTATGGATATGGTTAATTTTCGTGGTTATGGGGATGGATATAGCATTTCCGTCCCCAAACCGAACCGTTGCCATCCCTAGTGATTTTGAAGTTCTAAATCCTCTAACTAAGGTATGAATTGATTTATGCAATTTTTTTTTATTTCGATTTTTTTTAGAGTTGAGAAGATGGGTTTTTAAGTTTCAATCAAGGTCTACAATATCGCTGATATCGGAAATATCGGTAGTCCAAAAACACGGAAATTTAGATGGAAATATCGGGATATTATCGATATCGATAAAAATTGAATAAAACCACCGAAATTGTAAGAAAAACTTGGAAATTTTTATTGAAACTTTGCAGGATGTTTATTTAGTCGATTATCTATTAGTTTATCACAAAAAATTGGAAGGAAATGCATTGCATGATGGATTTAACTGATTTAAGTTGATTATATAGCGAGCTGGCAAACATTGTAAGTGTAGAAAATATGTAGTAATTAATGAAAGAAGTTTAAACACATCATAATCATTTATATATAATGAATTAGTACAATATTTTACACTTTATACATTGCATGGTAAGATACATGAGTGACTTAGTACCACATAGAGTTCCTACGAGGTTCAAAATTTTCACTATCTTCATCATCTCTATGTGTAAAGTAAGTGTATTATGAAAAGTAGTCATCAAATGATAAATCCCCAAAATAGTTTTGCATGTAATTGTTAACATGTCACCTATATGGATCCGAGATTGGTTGACGTTGTCCATAAGCAAAATCATTTGAAGATTGAGTCTCGGATTCTTTCCATGAGTCGCTCGATTCCATCCCAACAGGAATGGGATATGAAGGGTAGGGAAATGGTTGGTTATGAGTATAACCATAATTACTACTTCTCACTCCAACAGAGTCCGAAGTTATAGATAACGAGTCATCTTCTTGACTTGACAAAGTCCCCTTGCCTCTTTCTCTACGAGTATAGTCATTCCCTATGGCACCAATTCCTGGTCCTGCCGGCCTATTGCCATGGTCCTTATCCTGTGTTGCATGTGTGAAGTTTGCCTCACTAGTGAAGGGGCTCATAAATCTAGGAGGTGGTCCAACATAGTTTCCATATCCATCACTACCTCCAGCTCCACTATATCCTTCATCATTCCTACCTCCGGTGGTAGGTGAGTCTCCTGATCTTGTACTAAAGCTATCATTAGTATCAGCAGGATCTTGTGGTTGTGTAGGATTGGAAGAAGGTGGAATTCCAGTGTTTCTTTGTCTTGGGCGCAAAAGTTCTTCGAAAAAGTTAGCGCTGCTAGATCCCACCTCCTCCTCTAATACTCTTTCTACATTTATCCCTTCATTACGTGCTTCTTCAACAACTCTTAGAGCTGGGTTGCTTTTATCATCATCTAAATGAAGAGATCTAATCCATTGATAAAGTTGGTTACCCTCTGTATCATCATCTTCAACAACAATATCAAACACTTCTAGTGGGTCACCACGGTCGACATGATCTATTTATGCTTCCTTTTCTCGAATTTGAATCTTCATGTTGTAATAGCAATAAACTAATTTTTCCAACCTACTATGAGCCAACCTATTTCTTTGCTTTGTGTGTATGAGTGCAAATGTACTCCAATTTCTTTCATAAGCAAATGAGGAAGCTGTTTGTTATAATACTTTGATTGCTAACTTTCTCACAGTTGGTGCATCAGTCCCATACATGATCCATCATTCAGCTATAATGAAAAACAATGTTGATAAGCCTAATAACTCCAACAAATTTTATTATAAACTGATAGTGAAATATGTTTACACTCACTAGGAGACATTTTTGTTCGAGCAGCAACTGATGTTGGTTCTCCAAAAGTTATTCTTGCATCTTTAAACCATGTTAGCTGAATTCAATAAATCGTGTTAGTTTAATCCAACAATGTAATTATTATAATTTAAGTAATCGTGTACCTTATTTCCAAATTAGCCAACTGCTGGTGATGCAGGGTTTAATTTAGAGTATACATTATGTACAACACGTATAAGGGTACCATTATCTCCAACACCGGGTCTGTATTGGTATCGAGGATTCAAATAATATGCTATTCAAAGAAACACGTACTCTAATAAGAGAAATAATACTTATGCAACTAAAGAAATGAATTGCAAATTATGACATAATTTATACATGCTGCATGTAAATCGTGGTATAATGTTTTATACCATCGGTCATCAATTATCTTTATGACCCACCTTGCACCATGTTTTCTTTCCAAGTCCTCATTCACTACACGCATCAACTCATATATTACCCCCATAGTAGGATACACTTATGTGTCAACGATCCGTAAAACTTTGTAAAGAGGTTCAAACAGTTGGCACAATTGTTTTGATTGAGTCCAAAAAGCATGATCAAGCATTATACTTTCCACCATACGACCTGCATTTGAGCGGCTGAAATTGTGGTTGGCCCAATCGTCACTAGTGAATAGTTGATTCAATCCTGCTTTCTTCTTAAGTAGGCTGTCTAATGCAATATAGTTGGTGGCGAATCGAGTGGTAGCTGGACGAATAATTCTTCCTTTGCAAAATTCACGCATCTTTGCCAACAACCAACCGTGATTGTAAATATAATTTGTGATCGTTCTAGCTCTTTTTACAACATTAGCAATATTCTCTCTCTTCCCCATTACCTCAAACATGAGATCAATACAATGTGCTGCACATGATGTCCAAAACACATTATGATACTTCATTAACTTTTTTCCAGGTTTGACAAATGCAGAACCGTTGTCGATCACGACTTGGACAACTTTATGCTCTCCCACCTCCATGATTACATCCCTCAATAATTTGTAAATATACTTGTAGTTCTTTATATGGTCTGAAGTATCAATGGACTTCAAAAAAATTGTCTTTCCCTTAGAGTATACCATGAAGTTTATGATAGACAATCTGGTCGGGCCAGTCCATTCGTCACACATGATTGTGCAACCATTAGTTTCCCACTTTGACCTCAACTTGTTAACATACTCGCCAATGTCTTTATACTCCATTTCCAAATATTTGTTTCTTACCTCATAGGGAGTGGGAGGTTGTACTCCAACACCGGCCTGTTGACATCCCAATACCATATTTTTGAAATGATGTGATGATGCCTTCTCAGCAGGGACATTTTCATAGATAAAGAACTTGCTAATTAGACGCCCCATTCCCTCCTTCACATTACCTCCAGTGAAATAACTTCAAACACTCTTTTGACGTGCTTTGGATGACTTATATAAACTTGGGGCTATTGGTGGTGTTGGTTGTGATTCTCTAACACTTGCTCCCCGTCTCATTTGTGCACCACCACTTGTCTCGGAACCTTGTGCTCTATTAGGAATTTTATGAAGGTGTTCTCTTTCCCATGTTGACTGTTTGGAGGCACGTAATGCTTGTTTGAAATTGCGTCGTTCTTCAGGTCCTATGTCATCATCACATTCATCCTCATCGTCATCATCATCACTATCAACCGCTTGGCCAATGACTTCTCCTCGTAGCCTAACTCAAATATTTTTCATTCCATGGGTTTTCTTTTCCTTTTGGTGTTTTTTATTTTTTAATAATGTGGTGATGAATGCCTTCACTTTTGGGGGGGGACATTATCGCATCGTTGGACATTATTTCCTGGATCTAATCCACTAAGATGGTACTTAAGTTTGAAGGGAAAAATATGAGTTTTTCACATATAGGGATTTCAAAATGACTATCATGCATATACAAATCAAATTTAATATATGAAAGCAGCGGAAGCATATATAACAAATTATCAAAGCTATAGTCATGCAAATCCCCTTCAAGGTTCATAGGTTTATATATGATGCATCAAAACAATTTTAGAGAAGAACAAATTGAAGGTTTAGTCTAATACCTCTTGATCTAGACTTGAGACCAAGGATGGACCACCTCCAAGCCCTTTGTTCCTTGAACTCCTTGAGCCTAGCTTCCCTCCTTGCCTCCTCCACTTTGTTAGAATGAGTGCTCCTAGGTTCTCTTCAAGTTTCCAAAGTAGGAAACCTCTAAAGATCCTCACCCACTAGTGTAGTGAGAAGGATGAAGGAATAACCAAAATGGTGAAAGATGTATTAGTAAAAACACCCCTAAGGTGGCCGGCCTTTGTAGTGTTAGAGAGCTATTTTTTCTTTTGCCTCTTTGTTGTTTTAACACTTCAAAAACCCTATTGAACAATATCTCTATAAAGTTCCTTATATAGACAAAAAGAAACCTAGTCAACCACTTGACTAAATATCTCTCCATTTCCACTTAAAGTGGCCGGCCTCTTGTGTTGGATTTGGGCTTTGGGCTATTATATATTTCAAGTCATCCAATGCTTGAATAAAAGCCCAATGGGTTTAGGCCCAATGGGCCCAATTAAACCCGAACGTTTCTTTAAGCCCAAAACGATCTTTATCGCTTTTATGATTTCTTTAGACTTTCTAAATTAATCACAACACTTAATTAATCCAATTAATTATTTCCATCATCCATTAGTTACTCACTACAATAGTGTATTGGTGAACAATCTTTTAGGTTCTAATTAGCAAGGCAGTGAGGTGATTGGCACCAATCCAATTGATTATATTTAATCCAATCACTTAGTGAATTAAAACATACTTTTAATTCACCTTCTTCTTTGACGACTACATTTAATCATTTAGAAGAACTCACAAGCCATGAGTGACATCTAACTATATATCATGGCTACCCAAGCTAATGTAGAAGTTTGTTCGGAGAACCTATTCAGTTGGAATTACAATGTAATTCGATCCTTCTCTAAAACAATACTCTCAATCACATTACTAGAGTATGGAAATATTATGTCAAACCCCTAATGTGATTATTCCTTCTTATATGATTCTTTTGAGTCGTATAGGAACGCTTTCCTTTATTACGCTCGATACTTCGGCCGAAGATTCCAGAATCATATCTTAGAGTATTCTTCCTCTCTTATCGAGGATTAGAGATTCCTTGTTGCGCATACACTTGCCTTCATGACTAAGTGGCTTAACCCCAATTATGCCGTGGACACCCGCGAATGGGGAGACTTTGACATAATCAAAGATTAAGTACTTAACCACAAGACAACGACGATGCCTCAGGTCAAAGGACTACTTACATTATTCCAACCATTAGAGTTACTTGCTTGACATGTGAGTAGACCTCCATGCAAGTACTCTCGTTCGATTGTGTTCAATGAACTCATTCCCTTAATGAGCACCTACATACTTGTCTTAGTGTCACAACACGAATGGGATGAGACTTTCCATCCTTCCATTTGAAGCAGACACAGTATGTACCGGTCTAAGCATTGTCAGTATCCCTCCGACAATCCAATGACCAGGAACCTTTTTGGACATTTGGTTATGTGAAGAAGGTCTCTGTAGTCTAACATCATTAGATTACTTCTTCAATCGATCCATTGTCCATGGATACACTATTTAGGACATATATCGTTTATTGAGATAGTCCTAATTAGTATCTTTGCCATTTGATGTATAAGATTCATCTATACATCGATTTATTTGTCCTGAAAGGTTTCTTCCAAAGATTGACTTTCAGGGCATATTTCCAACAAAGTTGTCACTCCGCCACTCTTCATTACCCGACCACAATATTTTCAAATTGTGCCATGTTTGTTTCCGTCTATTGGGTCTCCATATTCCCAAGCTGGATCACGTTTAGTAACTCCACTAGACATTTTAAACGTACCTATATTTATTTTTCATGGAAATTAGGCAATTATTTTTTTGCCAAAAAATATAGTAGTGATGACGGTTATATAAGAGAACCTAAATAATAAAGTTATTCTACAGACGAATTAAATACGAAGTAAAGAAAATGATTGTAAGAATTTAAGTAATTATAAAAATAATATGGAATAATAAAACCTAATATTAATGAATAATAATCCAATTTGATAATAAAATAATCCTAAAATTAAACATATTAATGAATAATAATCCAATTTGATAATAATCCAATTTAATAATAATCCAATTTAATGAATATTCCAATTTGATAATAATCTAATTTAATGAATAATAATCCAATTTGATAATAAAAAAAACCTAATATTAATGAATAATAATCCAATTTGATAATAAAACCTAATATTAATAAAATAATAAAATAATAAATAACATTAAACATATTAAAATTATCCTAGGGAATAATTATACAACATTACTTAATTATTTCAAAAAATTAACATGCAAGTATTATTTGGTTCTTAGATCACATGTACGGGTCCACACAATTTTTTTTGTTGTTGTATAAATTACAATAATATAAATATAAGTTTGTAAACTTACCTTAAATATGGAACCCTTTGTGTTGAAGTTCTGAAAGGGCTCTAGAAAGGCTCTGAAAGGGCTAAGGGAAGAAGAAGAAACGAAAAGGTGCAATAGAGGTGTGATGATCTGATACTCCGAATGTGAAAGAGTTGGAAGTGGCACACGGTTTTGAGTATGAAACCAACCATCACTACTTTTTGTCTTGTCAAAAGTTGTCAAAAGTTGGCCCGTTTGGGGGATTTATATTATATATATTATATATTATATTATGTAACTTATCATAACACACACACACCACCACACACACACACACCGACACACACACACTGACACACACTGAATTATTATGTTTATTTTATCGATATTATCCCGATATTACCGATATTACTAATATTATCCCGATATTACCGATATTATCGATATTCTCCCGATATATTGACGAAAATAAGGTGGATACGTGTGAAAATATCCCCCTCTCAAAAAAACGATATTATCGATATTTAAGACCTTGGTTTCAATCACAACCATCAACGTTGAAAGTTGAAAATATATTAGTTATTGTGTTTTGCTGTGTAAATGGTGGCGAAGCCTCCCCTGCCAATGCCAATTTGGTTTCCTCGAATCCACTCCATCACCATGGTTTAAAATCTAGAACTAACCTAAAGAAACAAGGGTTTGCTACCATTTACGAAAGTAAATGAGCATGTTGTTTGCTACCACTTACCTTAGATCACGGAATAACTGAAAATTGGTTCATTAGAAGACAGCAAGTACCACAACACAAACAAATCAGCTAGCAACAATAGCGATGGGAGCCATAGTGAAGTGCGCAGCAGCTCCAACAATGGGGCACATCATCTTAAGAAATTATGTTAATTTCTACACAGAATGATGTTGTACTACGTACATCAATTACGATGTAGTAGTGTATTACATTAACGAAAGCACGCCATACGACTTTATGCTTATGCAATTTGGGATTTTATTCCATTTGGGATTAAAGAGATATTAGTTCTTTAATAAAAATTATTCAATTGAAATTTTATTTTCTAAATGAGTGTAAAGATTAATTTACATGTTGAATTGAGTATGTGATGGTATATTAGGTAGTAAACTTCGGTTTAAAAAGATATTAGTTTTTTACTTGAAAATAATATGGGTGTAGAAAGAGGTTATAAGGGTTCAAATGAAATTTTCCTTTCTAAAAATATGTTGCATTGGTATATTATAGTAAATTTGCTTAAATCGAATGAGTCTTTTTTTTTTTTTGAAACAAAGTATGATATTAATTGATGATGAGTTTGAAAACTTCCAACCGAACATTAAGGACATGATGCATACAAGGGGTTTCGATAAAAAACTTTGTCAGAGATTTCAACTTGGTCGAAGGAAAAGAGCGTCCCACACCAAAAGATTACAAATGAGAACTATCCTCAACGCGAATGAGTTTTACACTTTGCAAAAGACGTGAATACTAATATGATAATTAGTTAGTTTTTATTATTTATGTGGATAAATAATATTTTAATAATATTTTAAATTATTTTAAATATTTGTGTGGATAAATTTAACTACCACGTCATCATTTAACATAAAACTTAACGGAATATATTTAATGACTGTATGATATTGAAATGAAATGATAGGTAATGTATGAAATTGAAATGTTTTAAAGATGTTGTATGAGACTACAATTCAACTCAAACCTAAGGGTGCAAACTGTAATTTATCCTTTGTTTTATATGTTTTCTTTAATAAAAAATAATACTAGGAAGATTAAAATTTTAAACTAAATTTGTAAATCAAATGATATGTCACCAATCGAAAATAAGCACGTTAATTAACGCTTATGTAATAGTCTAATCATCAACAACCACATCATTTGGTTTGTAAATTTGGTTTAAAAAATTTAGTCTTCCTAATATTACCCAATAAAATCGATATTTGTAAAATATTACCCCTTAAAAATGATTGGATAAAAAGAAGGGAAATTTAATGAAAATGATTTGGGTTAAGTTTATTTTAACAAAAAATCATCTTATAATTTTATTTAATGAAAAAGACATAAAATTTATTAAAAAGACAAAAGTTTAATATAATAAAAAAATGAAATAGAAAAAATAGAAAAAAAACTGACTCGTGCTTCCATAACACACTATTTTTGAAACCAAACAACACTATACTATTTTTGAAACTAAACTGTATTACATTATTTCTGAAATTGAATACTATTTCTGAAAACTGAACACTACTACACTATTTTTGAAAATGAACATGGACACTATTTCTAAAACTAAACACAGGTTGACATGCATTGACTATTTCTTAAATTGAATTCTTAAAATTTGCCGACACTTTCGCACCTTCTGAACACCTTTTCTTCTTCTAATTTTCTTCGATTTTCATCCTATTATATTGAATCACAAATCTGAAAAAAATGCCTTAATGTCGTAAAGAGATACGAAAAATATAAAGATGTAAGCGCCGACACGCACAGTAACAACAAGGCCACGTTCTACCATTACAAACCTATAATACATAGAGAAAACTCAATAATTACATTTAGTGACTAAGATAAATGTCGAAGTTCGTCAGGTTCCTAGGGGAGTTCTGTCGAAGTTCGTCAGGTTCCTCGATTCTCATCTTTTTTCTTCTTCTTTTTTTTCTTTGGTTTGTGATTCTTATTGGGATTTATTTTCTGGGTTTGTTTTTAATAGAAGCAGGCTTCCAATTGCTATAAATGGGGAGTGGAAGATTTTGGTTTTTGTGTGTGTTTATTTACTTATGAGATTAATGGGTCTCATTGTTGACGGCCGCGTAAGAGCTTGCATGTGCTGCAGCTTAGGTGCCGAGTCCGAAGCAACAAAGGTACGCTGCACGCGTCTTTGCTGCAGCTTACAAGATGACTTTTGGTTAAAGTTTAAAGTTTAGAATTTTTTTTATTAGTTTCTCTAAAAAAGAAATTAAGCGAGTTGATTATATTTAAGTTATAAAATTGACTTGCAAATTTCTCCGTTTAGCTATTTCCAGACTTGATGTAATTTCTTCGAATATCGAACTGACATATTTTATTAAATCATTCGAGTTATTGAAGAGCAACTTACTATCTTTATCGCAATGCATTGTAGGAAACTACTAAACCATGCCTCCAGACTCCGGTACAATGTTACTCATTAAAATCATTACAATCATCAAATAAAACATCTGAAATATAATTGGAAAGCTTGTCAAAGCCAAGTACATTTATATCCTCACTAACTGAAGCTAGATTAACCAAAAAGGACCCAACTCGTGTTAAATTGTTAGTTGTTAGGAAGGAGAAGAAATGGTAAGAATCGATCCTCCAACTAGAGTGCATAAACATGATTGCTTTCCTTTAATACGACCCAAATAAATACAAGTCAAATTTGTTGATCAAGAAATTATGCCAGCCTGTATGCAACTTGAGTCAATTCTCCTTAGTATATAAGTTAGATTAGTTTAAAGGGTGGTACTCTTCACATCACTTTTACTTTTCACACATCCTATCGATTTTTGACCATCTAATCGAATGAATTGATTAAGATCAATAAACAAAAATTAACAAAGACGTGTTGCTCAAGGAAATTTGAATATTGCGCTCTAAAAATAAATAAGTAAAAAGATGTTCTGTCCAAAATCTCATTAGCTAAAGCATTTATTTACTACACAGCCCGCTTAAACAACTTCGACCCCTTTCACCAGTTTCCTCTCCCTCCCTCCTCGGATCTCCGTCCCCTCCAATCCCCAATGGCGCCCATACAATTCCGTGCGCTCCTCATCGTCTCGGCGGTGCTGAGGGTGGTTTTAATCCTGTACGGAGAGTGGCAGGATGCCCACATGGAGGCGAGGTACACAGACATCGATTACATGGTCTTCTCGGACGCAGCTTCTCTAATGGCGTCTGGTAAATCCCCATTTCAGAGATCCACTTACAGATACTCTCCTCTGCTCGCCTTTCTGCTCCTACCCAATTCCATTCTCCATCGCCCTTGGGGCAAATCCATCTTCTCAGCTGCAGGTACTTTGTTTTTGTATTCGGAAATATGCGCAAATAGAACTAGTTACAGACTTCTAATGGAAAATAGAACTGCAGATACTAAACAGATATTAACCGGTTTCATTTGCGCATTTTGTGTAGATTTGCTTGTGGGTTTGTTTATAAGGATCATACTGAAGCTTCGCGGGGTGCCGGAGAAATTGAGCATGATTTCTGTGATTGTTTGGCTCTTTAATCCGTTTACTTTTACGATTGGGACTCGAGGGAATTGTGAGCCAATTGTTTGTGCTTTGGTTCTTTGGGTCTTCATATGTCTTATGAACGGTGTAAGTTTCTTTCTTTGTCTGATATTTACTGCTACTAATTACTGTCAGTAATAAATGAGTCATATCTCTAGATTATCTTAAATACGAATCAAATCGAATGCTTTTTATGAAAGTGAAATTATGTACTTGTATAAACCTCAGCAGAGATTACAGAAAGTGAAGCATTATTGGATGTAAGGTTCTTTTACGTTTCTTTCTATCCGGTGAGAGTATCTTTTGTGTATCGCATTTATCAAACTAGCAATGCGCTTCTATTTCTCGTGTTTTCTGTAATGATGTTCGAGCTTCTCATGATTCATTCTCTTTGAGGTGACTGTGCTAGATACCGACAAACATGGCACTATCTTTGTTGTTTTCCTTTTTATGATAATAGAATTATGATTTCAATATTCCCAAATGTTTCTCGGATTCAAAATGATCCTGTGCATTTTGTGAGCATGATCTCTCTATGAAAACCCAAGTAGGCATTGCATTCTGCTATAAGAAGCGTTAGTCAAACTAAATTTTTTGAATGGTTGTTATGGCTTCCGTCCATAACTGTTTTTTTCTTCATGACAGGACGTGAGTTACAAGCTGCATTTTGGTATGGGCTTGTTGTCCACTTCAGAATCTACCCCATTATTCACGCACTCCCCATCCTTATGATTCTGGATCCGCATGTGTTTCGACATGGTCAGAAGCCTAGACTTCAATATTGGAATCGTCGGCAAGATTCACCTCAAAGCAGTTCTGTTACAAGGCTCACTCAGCTTCTTTGCCCGTGGTTTCTTTTGAAAAGTGCATTAACACGAGAAAGGATACTTTTCTCCTTTATATCAGCAGCCGTATTCTTCCTTTTCACTGGTTTATTCTATCATCTGTATGGGTGGGATTTCCTGTATGAAGCACTATTGTATCATCTTACCCGTACTGATCCAAGGCACAATTTTTCCGTTTACTTTTATCACATCTACCTTCAGTACCACCCTAAACTTAAAACTTTCGATATTGGAGAAACTCGTCTCATTTTTGCCTCAGTTGATAGTCCAGGTTGTTCTTGTTTTTAGTTTTGCCAAAGACCTTCCATTCTGCTGCTTAGTACAGACAGTGGCATTCGTGGCATTCAACAAGGTTTTTCTCTTTATTACTATTTTCTCATATATAAATTGCTGGATTAGTAAATTTTTAACGTACCTGATTACTTTCGATGTTGCATTCCTAGTGTACTTTCGAACGTATGGTTTCTTACATAATTTTGTTTTCCCGACTAAATCTAAATTACTTCTGCTCATTGTTGACAGGTAATGACTGCACAATACTTTGTGTGGTTCTTTTGTCTCCTGCCGCTGGTTCTCGCTTGGAGCAACATGAAGCTTAAATGGAAAGGCCTATCGTGCATCGCATTGTGGGTAGGCGGTCAACTTCATTGGTTGTTTTGGGGTTATATGCTTGAGTTCAAAGGACAAAATGTCTTTCTTCAACTCTGGATTGCAAGCATCGTATTCTTAGATGCAAACACGTACGTCTTAGTTTCCCTCATCCGCGACCACATATTTTCTCCAGTTTTCGCACAGTTGGAGAAAACCTCCACATGAATAAAATAAAAAGTTATGATTATGAGGTCTGCATGTTCTAAGAAACACATTGCCATTAGATGAGAAATAACTCAAGTAAAATAGTTGGAATATAAATTTTTTCAACTAAAAATTGTAGGGTCTACCCAAAGAGTTGACCCTTCCAGAAATTCTCAAGGGCATAAGGTTGAACCCAAGCCCGAGAGGGGGTTTGGAAATAGTTTTCAACCAGCAATAGACGCGCCTCGGTTAGAACCTCATTAGCTGCGTCATTGCCCCAAGCGCAAAGATGTCTTACATTACCGCCGTTGGCTCCCTTTTATGCTTCATGAGCAACTCTGCTTTCTCCACTTTGCCGGTGTGGGACGAGGATTTCTTGTTCTTTCTAAACAACACATCACACAATTCAATATTATTTTGCCAAAACAATCCAAATACTACAAGCCAGACGACAAAGTGAAAGTCGTACAATTAAATATTATTTTCCTTCTGTTTAAAGGATACCTAATGTCTGTAGAGGCGAAAAGCCAAGTACGTAATTAACTTGACAATTTTTACAATCCTGCAACAGAAAAATGAACAGAGGGACACAACAACTTGAAAATTCACTTCGATGAAATACTTGTTTGAGAATACAAGTCCGGCATCCTTAACATTTTATCCTCCAAAAATTTAAGGAAACGCTTGAATAACAGATTGGACTTATCGTCACTTCTTAAGGATACGAATGCACTCATTGTCACCCCAGTCATGAAGAACCCACTGCGTGTCACAAAAAAATTGATAATGTCGCGCCCTTTTATCATAACGCGCGTATCTTGTTGTGAATGAAAACTTAGAGAAAGACAATAAACTTAAAGGAATAATGTATAGCCAAAGTTTAATTGCAGCATCAGCCCTTAGTTTTCTTGATTTCATATGTACCAACCATGATAATTGCAGCATCAGCATTTGGTATACGATCGAAAAAGTCACCTCCAACATTCTCAATGCGATCGCACTCTGGAGCAAGAGAGACAACATGAGGAAGATCAAAGTTAATGCCTCGAATCCAAGGACTGGCCTTGACTAGTAAACGCAGCGTAGTCCCATTACCCCCACCTACATCTACTATTGTCTCAATTCCCTTTGTATCATCTATGGACTGTTGGAAATTTGAGTAGTTTGAGTAGAAATTTCTTTGTCCCACATTGGCAATTCCCAAAAGATTTCATTACTTTATAAGGCCTTGTCCTTTATAGAAAGCGATTGGAGTAGTAGACCTTGGAGAATACAATTGGGTTCACCCTTGGGGTGCACTAATTAATTGGTAATTAATATATATTTAATTATCAAAAGATGGGCTCTGAAAATTAAATTCTTTAATTAATTATTTTTAATTAATTTCGAATTTAATTAAATTATATTTTGAACAGACTCATATTTTCAGATGAAGTCAATGAAAAACGCAGAGAGCACAACACCTCATCTGAAGAGATGTCTCCCAACAGTCACACCTCATTCTCATACCTGTTGCGAACATGCATAATCACACTATATATAGATCCATCTGCATGGCATTTAGAACACAGAAAATATCAAATTCTTCTTCTACATTCCTAAACCTTCTTACTGAGAGAACCACACAGAAATTCGCCAGAAGTTAAGTTTTCCGATGCTGAAATTCTAACTTGATCGTTGAATCCTTGTGAAACAGAAGTCCGAAGAACTACAAGCACTGAGTAAGGACGAAATTTCTGTTTCAAGGACATTGTGGTACGCAAGCCTCGATCTTCAAGTTATCTGTTCTATATTTTTGTTTTATTCATACTCTGTTAATTTTTCTATTCGCATTTATTATTTATTAGCATATATAATTATATCACCGATTGTTGACTTATATCCAACAATCTTGAAACAAAATTCATGGATCAACAATTTGTGAATGTGAATGGCCCTACACCAAAATACTCTGAAAAGCCTTAGAAATTCAAAGGGCTGGACTTCAAGAGATGGCAACAGAAGATGTTGTTTTTCCTGACAACGATGAATCTCGCTTATGTTGTCAAGGAAGAAGCTCCAAAGTCTAATGAGAATCTAATGACGAAAGAGACTGTCATGGCAATTGAAACTTGGAATCATTCCGAGTTTTGTTGCAGGAATTATATTCTGAATAGTTTGGATGACAATCTCTACGACATTTATTCTCTATGCAAGACAGCAAAGGAGTTGTGGGAATCCCTGAAGAAAAAGTATAAGATTGATGATGCCGGTTCAAAGAAATTTGTTATCGGTAAGTTTCTCAAATATACAATGGTGGATTCAAAATCTGTTGTCTCTCAGGTCGAAGAAATCCTGAAATTGATCTATGAACTACACTCCGAGGGATGCGAGATCAATGAGCATTTCCAAGTTGGGGCGATAATCGAAAAGTTGCCAACTTCCTAGAATGACTTCAAAATTTATCTGAAGCACAAGCGTCGTGAGATGAATATGGAGGATTTGATCATGAGGCTACGAGTGGAAGAAGACCACAGAAAGGCAAACCATTCTGGAGGGTTTGCTACCATTGAAGCCAATGCAAATTATGTTGAGGGAGGAAACTCCAAGGCCAAGCCGAAGAAGAATAAGGCTCCGAAAACCAAGCAGTTTGTACAATCTGCCCTTGCTCCCAAAGGCAAGAATCTGAAGAAGATTAAGGGCGCATGCTATATGTGTGGCAAATCTAGTCACAAGGCACAAGATTGTTATCATCGTAAGGATGGAAATCATGCCAACAGAAACAACAACAACCATGCTAACATGGCAACCACCAATGAAGAATTGGCTGCTGTTGTGTCCAAGGTCAACATGGTCTCAAATGTGAGTGAATGACTGTTAGATACTGGTGCTACTAAGCACATCTACTCTAACAGAAATCTATTCACTAAATACCATCATGTTGCCCATGGAGAAAAGTTGTATATGGGCAATTCTGCCTCATCTGCGGTGGAAGGCAAGGCAAAGTGGTACTCAAATTCACATCTGGAAAGAGTCTCAACTTACTGAATGTGCTGTATGTTTATGAAATAAGGAAGAACTTGGTTTCTGGACCTATTCTGATTGTTTATAGAAGGTGATTGGAGTAATAGGCCTTGGAGAATACAATTGGGCTCACCCTTGGGGTTGGGCTTTGGGGTGCACAAATTAATTGGTAATTAATATATAATTACTATAAATTTAATTATCAAAAGATGGGCTCTGAAAATTAAATTCTTTAATTAATTATTTTTAATTAATTTCGAATTTAATTAAATTATTTTTTTAACAGACTCAATTTTTAAGATGAAGTCTGAAGTCAATGAAAAACGCAGAGAACACAGCACCCCATCTGAAGAGATGTCTCCCAACAGTCACATCCCATTCTCATACCTGTTGCGAACATGTATAATCACAATATATATACATCCATTTGTATGGCATTTAGAACACAGAAAATATCAAATTCTTCTTCTACATTCCTAAACCTTCTTACTGAGAGAACCACATAGAAATTTGCCAGAAGTTAAGTTTTCCGATGCTGGAATTCTAACTTGATCGTTGAATCCTGGTGAAACAGAAGTCCGGAGAACTACAAGCACTAAGTAAGGGCGAAATTTCTATTTCAAGGACATTGTGGTACGCAAGCCTCGATCTTCAAGTTGTCTGTTTTATATTTTTGTTTTGTTCATACTCTGTTAATTTTTCTATTCGCATTTATTATTTATTAGCATATATAATTATATCACAGATTGTTGACTTATATCCAACATGGACAACTTTCAATCACTGCAAGCACATCCATCTTTGCACCACAGGTCATTGCATCATCGAAAAGTTTGCCGTGATCAAGATTGGCAAGCAAAAGCTCCATATTGTTAGAACCGAGAAAGAACACTTGATAAAACTCGTGATAAAAGTCTAAATTGTACTCAATAGTTGGGAGAATTTCCATTACTGAATTCAAGAATACGAATTGTTTGTACCATACTTAACCAATCCCGAAACTACTGAGCACCAGTCAACGTTATACCGTCAAGGACCCAGAAGAGTTACCCTCCAACCAGGAGGCCAATCATAGTGCAACACGTGTCGACATCAGAAGCCAATCATAGCGCAACACGTGTCAACATTAGAAGCCAATCACAACATGACACGTGTCAATGTCAGAACAAAGCTAGAAACTATCTTCTATAAAAGGAGATCATTCTCCCACAATATTTCCTAATGTCATTTGTACTAAATCATTCACTAGTACTCACAAAAGGAGAGCTTGAACCTATGTACTTGTGTAAACCCTTCACAATTAATGAGAACTCCTCTACTTCGTGGATGTAGCCAATCTGGGTGAACCACGTACATCTTGTGTTTGCTTCCCTGTCTCTATCCATTTACATACTTATCCACACTAGTGACCAGAGCACTCTAACAAAGGTCACAAACTTAACACTTGATGTTGTACCAAAGTCCTCACTGATTTTATGCATCAACATTTGGCGTCGTCTGTGGGAATTGCACTTATTCCTACTTTTTTCAGCTTTGTCAAGATAGTTTCCACCATTCGTACACTCTTTTTTGACCAGGCATCCCTATCCAACATGGAGAGCGAAGGAAGCCACAGCACATAGAACGACACCCCCTCGCACATAGTGCAAAGTAACGAAAGAATGAACAAAAAAAGTTTGCTCTTCAGGCTAAAGTCGATGAGCTAGAGGCTCAGAACAATAAGATATCGATGAAGAATGAGATCCTCCAAGAGTAGTATGAGAAGGTCTTCGAAATGCTCCACGAGGCTAAATATACTAAAACACACAAGCTTATCACCCATGTGGAAGTTAACCATCAACTGGGTGCCCCCCAACACGGAGGGTCATTTGCCCTCGACATGGGTATTCCTGTTGAGGAGCGAGCTACTCATCGAAATGGCAACCAACATGAGACTTCTCTCAACCCAGCTGCTTCGACCCAAAGCAGGAGGAGTGGAGGAAGACACCTTTTTACAAAAGGAGTGGAAGGATTGAAAGCTGTTTTTCGCGACTGTCAAGACTTCCTAAAGCAACGTTAAGACAATCTTATCCATGTAAGCTCGAAGATCAATGACCCAAGGGTTTCTAAAAGACTTGGTCCCCTCCTATGTCCCAGGCTGGCTACCAATTTAAGGAAGGGGCAACAAGTCTTAGAGAAACACGAAGGTATAGGGGACTCAGAGATGTTCCGACAGACATACCTTGGAAGTCAGTACGACGAGTCCAGGGAAAAATCACATGCTCTTGATCAAACCTTCCTACTTCCAAGAGAAGATGGAGATTTACGAAAGAAAGCTCCAGTGGCACATGACTCCATTCAGGACCCTCTTGTCCTACAGTTCCTTAAGAAAGTAAACGAGTTGAAAGCCGAACGACAAGCTGAGATACCTAATTGGAACCAACCTAGGCCTATCCCTCTTACAAAAAGGATCCTCGACAACCCCCTTCAAGCGAAGACAAAACAAAAGCTTGGTTTACAACTCTATACTAGAAGGGAGGACCTGATTGAACACCTTAACCTCTTTGAGTCCACCATGGAATATCGGATGCACGCCGACGAAGGGTGATGTCTTCTCTTCCCTTCAACCCTCTCTGGCGGAGCTCTAAACTGGTATTGTCGTCTTCCACCTGAGACAGTAGACTCATTTAAGGAATTAAGGAAACTATTTGTCTTTCAACACATCTTCCAGAATAATCGCTTACATTCTGCAAATGACTTGTACACTATTCGCCAGAAGCCGGACCAGTCATTACGAGAGTATGCTGGTCGTTTTAGCCATGAGTATTCTCGTTGCGCTGAGGCAGATGACAAAACCGCCCTTAAAGCTTTCACGGCAGGCCTACGTGATTGTTTTTTCAAGTACATGATCAATGCCAACACTTGGAAGACTTACTTTGAGGTGCCGCCTCCGCCGAAGCAAGGACATAGCAAGGGAACCCCCATATGGTTAACCATTATCAACAAGTGGGAAGTGGAAGTTAAGTTCTACCAATTGAGGAGATCTTGGCCATTCAAACACCCATTGCATCATCTCCTACCTCATTTAGCTACTCGTTAAGTCACCAAACATATTTGTCTCCTGATAAGAGGAAAGAATTTTACTCTCAGCAAGCCCATTACAACAAGAGGGATAAAAGTTTGTATCAAGACAACCAAGGGTGAACGTATCGTCGACTATTATGACTATGGGGCCAAGCCTCACTCTTTCAAAGTGGAAGACTAGGTACTAAAGGAAATGCTATTATAAGAAGGCATACACATTGAAAATGTTTTGACCCTCAACCGCTTGAGATCTTTTGTCACACAAGCCATTCAGTAAATATTTAAAGAAGAGGGAATTTAGACAACTTCTTCTGAGTCTTTTGCATTCCTAGCATTGGAACACTTGGTCTACGCTGACCTACCTTTATACTCTAACTCAGAGCTTCAACATGCGTACTTTGACACAAAGTATGTGATACTAAGTGTTACAACTAACATGGTTCACATATCGAAAGCATGGATCCCTTCATGCATAACAAAACATTCATAAGCATCACTCATGTCAATCAACATAAACATCATACATTCTAACACATTCATATATTCCAACACATTCATACATAAACATCATACATTCCAACATATCCATACATAAGCCAACTGTGCTTCGAAAGGGTTCAACACACTTTGTGTCATTCTACACTTGCTATAATATGCCTCGACACCTTGCCCTTATTCTTACTAACTAAGTGATGAAGGAACTCACCTTTGTGCCACCAACTAGGTGATGAAATGTAGAACTCGTACTCTCCTTCATGCCACCAACCAGGTGATGAAATGTACAACCGTACTCTAATATTATTTGGCAACTTGCCACTCTTATCACCAATCAGGTGAAGAAGGAACTCATCTTCATGCCACCAACCAGGTGATGAAATGTGAAGAAGGAACTCATCTTCGTGCCACAAACTAGGTGATGAAAGGTGATGAAGGAACTCACCTTCGTACCACCAACAAAGTGATGAAAGCAACCCACCATTCATTCCACAAACTAGAAGATGAATGGTACAACTTGTACATGTGAACTCCTAGCATTCACAAATAATATAAAACCCTTAAGCTTTACAACTCAACTAGGGGAGCATTTATGCCTAACAAGAGTTATAGTCACTAACAAAGTCTTATTGCAAGCCAACAACAGCTTCAGTGCATGGTATACGAAGATCAAGCTCTTCAGTCCTCTTGCATCTGCTTCAGACATTTCTCCTCTGTAACAATGCATACAACTCATAGAAAGCTTCACACACTCTTGATCAAGACTGTTCAAAGCAAATTCAATTTACATGGTTAATCCAAACCTTCGACTACTACAAGGTATGGCTTGCATCACAATCTTTTGCTCAATAATGTGGAAGCAAAATTTGTATACGTTGTCTCTCCCACATTTTCAAATTTCTAGTTTTCCCAAAAAAAAAAAAAAATGGGAAATTCAAAAAAGCTTCATCAATGGAGGACAACTACAAATTCTCAAAAGTTTTACACACTCTTGATCAAGATAGTGTGAAGCAAAACCAATTTATGGTGAAAATCAAAAGTTTCATCAATGGAGGACAACTACAATTCTTAAAAGCTTCACACACTCTTGATCAAGACACTGTGAAGCAAAACCAATTTATGGTGCCAACAAGAGCTTCATCAAAGGCGTTCAACCATAATTCTCAAAAGCTTCACACACTCTTGATCAAGAATGTATGAAGCAAAACCAATTTATGGTGCCAACAAGAGCTTTATCAATGGAAGGCAACCATAATTCTCAAAAGCTTTACACACTCTTGATCAAGACAATGTGAAGCAAAACCAATTTATGGTGCCAACAAAAGCTTCATCAATGGAGGGCAACTACAATTCTCAAAAGCTTCACACACTCTTGATCAAGACAATTTGAAGCAAAAGCAATTTATGGTGCTAACAAAAGCTTCATCAAAGGAGTTCAACCACAATTCTCAAAAGCTTCACCTACAAAACTTCAACTCCAAAGCTTCACCTACAAAAGCTTCAACTCAAAAGTTTCACCTACAAAGCTTCAACATAAAAGCTTCAACTTAAACTCCAAAGCTTCACCTACAAAAGCTTCAACTCCAAAGCTTCACCTACAAAGCTTCAACACAAAAGCTTCACCTACAAAGCTTCAACTCCAAAGCTTCACCTACAAAAGCTTCAACTCCAAAGCTTCACCCACAAAGCTTCAACTCCAAAGCTTCACCCACAAAGCTTTAACTCAAAAGCTTCACCTACAAAAGCTTTAACTCCAAAGCTTTACCCACAAAGCTTCAACTCCAAAGCTTCAACACAAAAGCTTCACCCACAAAGCTTCAACACCAAAGCTTCAACTACAAATGCCAAAAGCTTCACACACTTTTGATCAAGATAGTCTGAAGCAAAATAAATTCATGGTACCCAACAAAGTTTCAACCTCAAAGCTTCACCTACAAAGTTTCACCTATAAAGCTTAAAAATATTTTTTTTTTTCGGAAATTCGAAAAAAAAAGGCCTAGACCTCATCTTCTTTGGGCCTAACAACTTTCATAAAAAATATATATGAAGGAGGAATTTTGGGCTACCACTTAGAAAGGAAAACGATGAAGTTTTGTTACTTTGGAAACTTGGCTACTATCAAGACACCTCATTCGTCAACTCCCTCGACCGGAGACTTGGGGGACTCTTACCATATGCTACTACATCTCGATACTTGGAAGGTTCACAACTACCTAGTGACTTGGATCTTTCAAGTCTCCAACCGAGAAGTTTTCCTCGCTCGGGAAATTAAGGGAGCACTACCTCAACCTACATGCTTCACTCATAAAGCTTCAACATACAAGTTTCAACAAAAGAAAAAATTCAAAGAACTTAGTGAAGAAGGCTTTGGTATATTTAACACAATACGTTGAAATGAAGCAAAGCTTATTTATTGATATCTCTGATAAGTTACAAATATGTACATATACATGAATCAAAATAAACAAACAAGAGGGAGCCTTCACAAAGATTGCTCAGGGGAAGTCTTAGCAATCGGCAGAACCCCAGAAAGAGAAGGCATCGAAGGGTGATCATTCAAAGCCTCAGTACTGGGCAGAACCCCAGAAGAAGAAGGCACCGGAGGTTGATCATTTGAAGCTTCATTACGTGGTACAGCCCTAGAAGACGAAGGCAATAAATGTCTTTGGAACAAACTTACAAACCTTTGATGATCAAGTACAATCTGACTATCAGATTCCTGCAGCTGGTCAAGCTTCATCTTCATATTTGTAGCATAGTCATGTGCGAGCATGTGCAACTGTTTATTCTCATGCTTGAGCCTTCTAATCTTCTATTTGAGACTTATCACTTTAGCCGCCAATGATTTAACTTGGCAGGTTCGAGCAAATAGGCGTTAGGCCATATTAGACACAGAACCTGCACACTGAACACTGAGGGCCAGAGAATCCTTAACAGCCAACTCATCAGACCGTTTGGAAAGTAGTCTGTTATCTTTAGGAGTGAGAAGGTTCCTGGCCACCAACGCAGCGGTCATATCATTCTTCATCACAGAGTCCCTAACGGTAAAAGGATCAGTAGGGGATAAGAAGGATGGGCCCATATGTTGTCTTGAGGAGGCATGGCTGCCCCTTCACCAAAGTTCAAGTCAAAACGACGGTCGGATGGGTCAGACATTTTCAAAAATGATGAATGAGAAATGAGGTCCAATAAATCTCTGAAGTATGAAAATAAGGGGAAAGTTCCTACAAGCAATAACTCTCTGAACGTACTTCTTGCACACAATTAGTGCCCCTATAAAAGAAAGGGCACTAGGGCCGTTTGTTCAAAAATCGAAAAGGCACCACTCTCCGGATTTCGAGAAGCAGATTTTCCTGAGTAAAATATGTCGACAATCCTCACACGCAACATCAGCTCTTCGGGTACCACAGATAACTTTACCAAAGATCTCTGACAAAGTTTAGACATATAAATTTTGAAGGTCCAACTACCCTACCATTAACCACAAGGGTAAAGGAATATCACCACTGCTTGATAACT
Source organism: Malus sylvestris (assembly GCF_916048215.2). Classification (NCBI taxonomy): domain Eukaryota; kingdom Viridiplantae; phylum Streptophyta; class Magnoliopsida; order Rosales; family Rosaceae; genus Malus; species Malus sylvestris. The sequence continues at coordinate 23,375,764 of NC_062269.1, forward strand.
GGAAAGTCCCTGTGTGTGTCAGCCTTTGTGCTCCGTGGCAAGGCAGACTGGTAAAAATGCCCAACCTTTATTCACATCGAGAAAACACTTCCATCATGATTACTTGCTAAAAAATCGAAGAGGCACCGCTCTCCAAATCTCGAGAGCCAGACTCCCACCAAGATTGCTTTCTAAAAAATTGAAGAGGCACCGCTCTCCGAATCTCGAGAGCTAGACTCCCACCAGGATTGTTTTCTAAAAAATTGAAGAGGTACCGCTATCCGAATCTCGAAAGCCAGACTCACAACAGGATTGCTTTCTCAAAAATCGAAGAGGCACCGCTCTCTAAATCTCAAAAGCCAGATCCCCAACAGGATTGCTTGTTCGAAAACCAAAGAGGCATCGCTTTCTGAACTTCGAGAGCTAGATTTCCTTGGATAAAATTTGTCTACAATCTTCACACGCAACATTAGCTTTCCAGATACCACATACCACTTTTTCAAAGTGCTCTTACAAAGTTAAAACACGTGAATCTTGCAACTCCCACTACATTGCTATGACCGAGAAGGGTAAAGGAACAATGTTACTACTCGCTGTTGGGACAATTCCTATATATGTCAACCTCCATCATCCACAGCCAAGCAAACCTGCAAATAAAAAACAATGCTCAACTTTTCTTCACATCCGAGAGGGCACTCTCAGTAGAGTCTCTTGAAATACTCAGTTTCTTTTCCCCTCGATAATACCTCTGCAAACAAGCCACAATAGAGCAAGAGTATCTCATATCATCAGGGTTAAAAGCAAGAGTATCCCATATCATGCTTTTTCTCTGTCGTTTCCTTTGCCCTTGCTCTTACCTGCAAAACAAGGAGAAAGAAAGCAATCAGTCGAAACCTGAAATCAAACTTCTGATCTGGAGCTGATTACCCGGAACCTTTGCCTGGTTGCTCACCTAGCATTGTTCTCGAGTACTCATCCTTAACTGTTGTCAAGGTCGTGAATTCTTTCGGTAAATACCTCAGAACAGTTGATACAATATTGGCTCTTTACACTGAAGTTGCCAAGCATGGATGAGTTGCTGAGAAGTAGTACTCTGAATGACCATTCAAATGCAAAGGTTGTGCACCACTTCTGTGATGCAAAAGATTGAAGCAGAAAGTTCAACGATGAGCTGGAATAGATCACTATAGCACGACACCCTCCCTGCAGAACTGCATAATCCAGACAGAGGAGTCTAAGTCAAATCCAAGCTCGACATCGTTGCCTTATTCAAATAGCTCGAGAAGCTTCAATAACCTTTCGCTGACACCATCGCCAAAGAGCAAAGCCTCGCCATGCCACATCTACTACTTTGTCAACAACAAAAGTATCTCATATCATCAGGGTCAAACGTACTCTAGATTTGATGGACTTGTTTTGACCTTCAAATTCTTTAGTCGGCCTTATACTCTGGAGGAAACCAGAAAACTCTCCAGCCCAGTTCAAGAATAAGCTTGTGGAAAGTTACTTTTTCGAAAGCAAAAGTATCTCATATCATCTCTTCTCATTTTTCTTCTCTTTATCCTTCTTGCTGCCTGCAAGATAGGGAGAATGAGAACAATCAGTCGGAACTCGAAATCAAACTTCTGATCTGGACTGATTGCTTGGAACTCTAATTGCTTACCTTGTATGTCACCTCTTTCGGCAGATCTCCTAGCTCGGCGACTTTGTGGACTCTTAATAATGGTTTGTATCATGCTTGACCAAGCCTGAAACTACAAGTAAACTTCAAGTGAAATTGATACCTTATCTTGTGCATTTCCACCGGTTAAAGATACCACCCTAGATAGAGGAAAAGTACTTCCAGAGAAGATGTCACATCTACTTATGAGATAAATAAGGCAACTGAAAATGATACCACACTTCGGTACTTAGAAGTTTTGTGATTACTCAGCAGCTTGGATCTTGCAAGTCCCTAACCTAAGAGCTTCCTTCACTCGAGAACTTAGGGGAGCACTGTTTGTACCATACTTGACCAATCTTGAAACTATTGAGCACCGATCAACGTTATACCGTCAATGACGCAGAAGAGTTTCCCTCCAACCAGGAGGCCAATCATAGCGTGACACATGTCGACATCAGAAGCTAATCATAGTGCGACACATGTCAACATTAGAATCCAATCACAACACAACACGTGTCAATGTCAGAACAAAGCTAGAAACTCTCTTCTATAAAAGGAGATCATTCTCCCACAATATTTCCTAATGTCATTTGTACTAAATCATTCACTAATACTCACAAAATGAGAGCTTGAACCTATGTACTTGTGTAAGCCCTTCACAATTAATGAGAACTCCTCTACTCCGTGGACGTAGCCAATCTGGGTGAACCACATACATCTTGTGTTTGCTTCCCTGTCTCTATCCATTTACATACTTATCCACACTGGTGACCAGAACAATCTAACGAAGGTCATAAACTTAACACTTCTGTTGTACCAAAGTCCTCACTGATTTTGTGCATCAACATGAATGGCAATAAATAGCCTTACAAAGGAAACTGAAAATAAAGCAATGCAACCCACTTACTAACAGTTTTATTTATGCGGTACACGACTAGAGATTAAAATCAACCAAACAACTTGTCCCTCAAGTATAGGGATTATTAACCACTACTTGTAGCAAACCTAAAAACGAGGAACCTAACTCTAACGGCTAGGATATCCTAACAACTTCAACATCCTCCTTTAAACTGAATACGAACAACAATCAGTTTATACTTGAAAGTAAACAAACACCCATTAACTCCTGCAAATTTTAGAACATGTTTAACTTCAAAGGCTTTGTCATAATGTTTGCAACTTGCTTCTGAGTAGAACACTGAGCCAATTCCACGACTTCATCCTTAATGAGATCACAAAGAAAGTGGAAACGAACATCTATATGTTTACTACAACCATGCATTACTGGGTTCTTTGAGAGCATTGCTGAACTATTATCACAAAAAACAAACGTGGATCTGCATTGTTTATGATTGAGCTGCTGTAAAATCCTTCTTAGCCATACTGCTTAACATGCACTTGAATCTGTAGCAATGAATTTAGCTTCAGTGGTGGATAATGTGACCACATGTTGTTTCTTCGAAGACCATGAGATTGCTCTTGAACTCAGCATAAAAACATACCCTGAAGTACTCTTCATGTTATCTTAATCACCAGCGTAATCACTAACCATGTAACCAATGAGATCTTCATTTCCTCCTTTCTTGTAGAACAACCCAAAATCAATTGTGCCCTTCAAATACCTTAACACCCTCTTTGCTGCCTGCAGATGGAGTTCAGTGGGACGTTCCATATACCTACTAATTAAACTCACAACGAACATAATGTCAGGTCGTATGGTAATCAGGTACATAAGACTCCCCACAATTTGTTTGTACATAGTGATGTCAACCATGACCCCATCCTCATCCTTCGTCAGCTTAAAACAAAGAACATTAGGATTATGCACTAGAATGCACTGATCCATGTTGAAACTTTCCAATACTTCCTAAGCATATTTTTGTTGGCCAACATAAATACCTTTTAACCTTTACACCACTTCCATCCCAAGAAAATAACTCACTCTTCCAAGATCAGTCATATCAAATTCAATCATCATAGAACACTTAAACTCTTTTAACATAGACTCATCATTTCCAGAAAAAAAAATAAGATCATCAACATAGAGACGTACAATTAACAGCTTACCTCCATCCATTGTTTTAACGACCAAAATGTGTTCATGTGGGCACTTTTTGAACCACTCCTTAATAAAGTAAGACTCTATATGACTATACCAAGCTCGAGTAGATTGTTTAAGTCCATATAAGGCCTTCTTAAGCTTGTATACTTTATGTTCTTCCCTTTTTTTTTTTAATAACATGAAGGTTGTGTAACAAACACTTCCTCACTTAATTCTCCATGTAAGAACGCTGACTTGACATCTAGCTGATAAACTGACCAACTTTTCTAGGTTCAAAGTGAAAGTATAACTCTCACTGTGTCTAAGCGAGCTACAGGTGCAAACACTTCAGCATAATCCACTTCATAACTGTACCCTTTTGCAACTAAGCAAGCCTTGTATTTTTCCACTTCACCATTCTCATTAAGCTTTGTTTTATAAACCCATTTAACTCTAATCATTTTCCCTCCTGATGCTAGCTTGATCAACTCCCATGTGTTGTTTCTTTCTATGGATTCAATTTCCAAATTCATAGTTTTCCTCCACTTTGCATTCTTTTCAGCTTCTTCATAAGTGATAGGATCACTGTCAACAAGCCAAGCTAAATGAGCCATGTTTTCATCTTCAAAAAGGCCTTCTCCACTCACATATCTCTCATCCATGCCGAATGTTTTCTAACTCGTCCGTCATTGGAAGTGGCTTCATTTGGTGAGTCATGAGAGGAATCTCCTTTTGATAGGTGATTGTTTTCATCTGATTCTTCACTATCTAATGCTTCTTCTTCGATGAGGTTCACATCTGCATCATCTCATGTATCCTCTTTCTCATCTTGAAGGAAAATTTTTTTCCTAACTAAGAACATATGAGAACATATGAACACATATGCAAACTAATAACACATTAAAGTAGGCATGCATTAAAAAAAATTATAAAACCCATGACTTTCAAAGCCTAGTGAATGGTGAACCACAAGACTCTTTAACAATATTAAAAAGAGGGAAGGATTTAGAGATTCATTACCCTTGAAGCTCATCCTTGTTTACACAAGGGATTCACCTAAGTGGAGGGCCTTCAAGTCACCTCCTAGCTCCTTGGATCTTCATTGGGTTTTTCTTCCTTTTGATGCTCCTTTGCTCCTTGAGGATGTGAGGAAATGATGTCCAAGAACACCAAAGATTTGGTGTCTCTAAGTCTCCACACTAAGGATGAGGTGTGAAGATGAAATGGATGACTTATAGAAGAAAAGATTGCTAGCTAATTCTTCCCTAAGTGGCCGGCCTCCTTTTAGAAAAAAAAAGAGAGAAGGTGTTTCTCTTCTTTTCTTCAAGAAAACCCTAATGAGAAAAAGCTATAAAGTTGACTTTATACTACATCACATGTGAGTGGCAAACTTGTAATTAATTCAAGTTTGCATCCACTCACCCTTATGGCCGGCCTTGTCTTTGTTATTAGGCTAATTGCCCATTTTGTTTTAGTTGTCATACAACTTAAACATAATGGGCCTTGTGGACCAAAACACTTTTGGGCCCCGAAACCCAACACCAACTTAAAAGCCCAATACGAACCTTTCGTAAAATTAATTAACTAATTAATTAATCTTCACAATTCTCAATTAAACCATTTAATCGCTTATCCATCTCATTTATATTTAATCACTTTCATCCTTACTCGGTGTACGATCCACTAGGTTTCAATTAGCGACGCAGTGGGCAATTGTTACTCTTAACGATCGATTGTGAATTGAAACAACATTTCAATTCTCCCTTTGTTGAAGATTAGTGTTTGCTAATCTTCAGGGCTTCCACAAACCATGAGTGATACCTAGCAGTATGTCATGGGTACCCAAGCTAAGTAGAAGTGGTTGGAGAACCTATCCAGTTACAATTACAATGCAATACGATCCTTCTCTAATACAATACTCTTAATCACATTGTTTGAGTGATAATTTGTTTTATGTCTACTATCCAATGTGATACTTCTTTATATGATTCAATTGAATATGATTTGAAACAAACTTCCTAAGTCATATTCATATGCTTTTGCCAAAGACTCCCGAATCATATCTTAGAGTATTCTCATTCCACCATGGAAGGTTAGAGATCTCTTGTTGTGCATTTATATGCCTACATGACTAGATATCTTGACCCCAACAATGCCGTGGACACTCTCGATGGAATGCATTTGACATGATCAAAGATCAAGGACCTAATCATTAGACATATATGATGCCTCAGGTCAAAGGACTACTTTTCATATTGCAACTAACAAGTTCTTACATGACATGTATGTTCGAACTCTTTTTTTATCGTTGTTCAGTGTACTTGATCACCCTTTCAAGCACCTACGTGTTTGTCTTAGTGTCCAACACTAAATGACTTGAGACTAGTCATACTCACGCTTGAGTTGACATAACACATATTAACCTTAGTGGATTGTCAATGCCCAATTGGCAATCCTATGGCTAGGAATGTTTTTGGAATGAACATAAGAGAAAGGTCTTGTTAATCTAACTTACTTAGATTACTTCTCTCAGATTAAATACTTTCCTTGGATTCCCTTATTGCTTAAACACATGATACAATAAATAGTGATTAACAATAAGCTTTGCCCTTCATTAAACATATAATAGTTTAATACAATAAGTATTCCAAAAGCTATTACATCAAATGAGTGGCTTTGTGGGCATACTTCCAATACATCTTTGGTCTATTCAAGATCAACCATGATTGTGGAGCCAAAAATATTCACAAGGCGACACGTGGGTTTTTTGGACAAAAAGGACAAAAATACCCTCGAGGCATACCCGGTCTCCTACACGCGAGCAGTGGAGAATCATCCATCAACCAAGTCAGAAGTACCCAAAATGGGTAACAATTCAAAACCTATTTCATATATGTTTTTACCTCATTTTTTCCTTATTCAATTAGCCATTTATTTCAAACATTCCATAACATCCTCAACCAATTAATATAATCAATATATTAAAGGCTAATTACATCACCAAATCACCCCAAAATCACACCAAGGGCCGGCCATTCCCATCCAAAAAGAGCCTATCATATTCTCTACCTTTTCCACCATTTTCCCTTTTTAATTACACTAATTAGCTAGCCAATTAAACCCATAACCATCAAAACATTCCTTTATGTTTAAATTAGCCAATTAATCATAATAAATTGGCTAATTAAACCTAAAAACCCTAGCCACCTCCTAACTCTATAAATAGGCACCTATTCTCACCAAAAAATCAATTCCAACACTTTGGCAAAAATCCCAAAATTCTCTAAACACTCTTTCTCTCTAAATTCTAACTTTGGCATCGGAGGTTCTTCGGCCAAAGCCCCCCCATTCATCGTGGGCGCGTGAGGCTCTTGGCCTTAACCTAAGGTGTTAATTGTTTTGTAGGTGCAAAATCGTCCAAGATCGAGGAGGAAGAAATTTGCATCCACAAATTGGTGCTTTCATTGAGAGCTGAAATCCATACTCGTAGAAGACTCTCGCACAAAAATGTTTTTTCTTTATTTTCTAGTCCATTTGAATATTTTTCATACGTTCTTATTATTAGAATTTTTTACTTGCAAAGGTTCTTTGATAAAACGTATAAGCAAAATATAATGGCTAGAAATTTAGAAAATTCCACAAGTGAAAATTCTAATGTTCAAGAAATGGGATTGCGGAGATCCGTGAGGCTAAATGCGACAATAAGGGGAGCGGCATCATCATCACGAGCTTCCACCGTGGTGGCTACCTCGGTAGCCACCCGCGGCGAGGTCCATGGTGCCTTCACCACGGCCACCATGGGAACCACCGCGGTGGCTACTTCGGTAGCCACTCGTGGCGAGGTCCATGGTGCCTTCACCACGGCCACCATGGGAACCACCGCGGTGGCTACTTCGGTAGCCACTCGTGGCGAGGTCCATGGAGCCTTCACCACGGCCCAGAGATCCGTGAGGCAAAATGCGACAATAAGGGGAGCGGCATCACCACCACGAGTTTCCACCATGGGAACCACCGCGGTGGCTACCTCGGTAGCCACCCACGGCGAGGTCCATGGTGCCTTCACCACGGCCACCATGGGAACCACCGCGGTGGCTACTTCGGTAGCCACTCGTGGCGAGGTCCATGGAGCCTTCACCACGGCCCGAGCCGTGCCATCCAAGGCTCACGGTGCCAAGACCACAATCCAAGCCGTGTCATCCAAGTTTACGTGGACCCAAGCCCAAGCCTCGCATTCACATGCACCGCGCATTGAGCAGCCTGCTTTCGTTGAGCAGCCCACTCTCGTGGCCCAGCCTGCTCTCGTGACCCAGCCTGCTCCCGACGAGCAGCCCACTCCCGTGGTCCAGCCTGCTCCCGACGAGCAGCCCACTCTCGTGGTCCAGCCTGCTTCCGTCGAGCAGCCCAATCCCGTGGCCCAGCCTGCTCCCGCCAAGCAACTTGCTCTCGCGACCCAGCCTGCTCCCGCCAAGCAACTTGTTCTCGCAGCCCAGCCTGCTCCTGCCAAGCAGCTTGCTCTCGTGACCCAGCCTGCTCCCGACGAGCAGCCCACTCCGGTGGTCCAGCCTGTTTCCATCAAGCAGCCCACTCCCGTGGCCCAGCCTGCTCCTGCCAAGCAGCTTGCTCTCGTGACCCAGCCTGCTCCCGACGAGCAGCCCACTCCCGTGGTCCAGCCTGTTTCCATCAAGCAGCCCACTCCCGTGGCCCAGCCTGCTCCTGCCAAGCAGCCTGTTCTCGTGACCCAACCTGCTCCCGACGAGCAGCCCACTCTCGTGGTCCAGCCTGTTTCCGTCAAGCAGCCGACTCCCATGGCCCAACCTGCTTCCGTCGAGCAGCCCATTCCCATGGCCCAGCCTGCTCCTGCCAAGCAGCCTGCTTTCATGACCCAGCCTGCTCCCGACGAGCAGCCCACTCTCACTGCCTATCCTGCTCCAGTGGCTTTCCAAGCAGCCCAAGTCGGCCCAAGACTATCTCAACCATCCGGACCTACCATCGAACCGGGGGCATTCTCACCACATTTTTTCGCGGGTTTGACATTTCCCAACTCAAATCTCGCGCCCGAAGTCTACCACCCTTTCACTGCCCAAAGAGGCGCATTCCTTCCAAGCTCTTCCAATCCAAATGGCTAACAACACTTGTCTCGACAAGTCATAGAGTTGACGAGCGCCCTTGCACAACAGACAACCTTGGTGAATCAACTTTTGCAACACATTGGGATCTAACGTGCCCCGGACGAGGTATCCCGAAGTAGGACAAGGGCAGACGGACATTTCCAGCAACGTCCCGGCAAGCAGCCACAAGCCGAACGTTTGGGCAGTGTACATTCCCGTCTTAGAGCGCGAAGGAGCATGCACTCTCGACTAGGCCCACGGAGGAGCATACATTCACGGTTGGGGTTATACTCCGATAGTCAACATGAACAACCTTCCGGGCAAAGTGTTTATTCGCAGCTAAGCCCACAATGAGCATCCTCCACCTCACATCAGAGTAGGCAGCACGACGGACGGAGAGAAGCAGTCACTCAATCCAACTCAAGTTCAACCAGCAGCATGCGAAGAACTCGCTCGCCTACTAGGAACACATCACATGCACTGCATCCGCGGCATAGACGAGCCAAACACATGGAAAAACAGCCTAGACCAGCAAGTCATGACTGGGGGCAGCCGAGAGCTCCGCTACCCCAACAAAGGCAAATTCAGGAAGAAGTAGAGAGACTCTTGACCAAGCGATTGCATGATTTCCAACGCAACGAGGTCACCGACGAGGCACTACGACGGAACATAACCAACATAAGCAGGTCACCCTTCACGGAGGAGATTGAGCAGGCAGAGCCTCCACGCGAGTTCAGCATGCCACATTTCACATCTTTCAAAGGGGATGAAGACCCGGAGAGACACTTAAAACATTACCAAAGTGCAATGATCCTTTATCGAAACAACGATGATCTCATGTGCAAGATATTCGCCACCACTCTACAAGGCGAGGCGCAAGATTGGTTCTACACCCTGCCGCCACAATCCATCCAGAATTTCTACGAACTTTCTTTGGTTTTCACCAAAGAATATTCATCCTATCGCTCGATCAAAAAGAAGTCTGACCATTTGTTCGACGTCAAGAAGAACCCAAAGGAGTCGCTTCGCGACTATGTGAGGAGGTTCAAAGTAGAGAAGGCAAAAATAGTCGGATGCAACGACTCGATAGCTAGAGCAGCCTTCCAAAAAGGACTTCCCGCAGACCACCCTCTATTCGGAAAATTGATCATGAAAGAAGATCTAACTCTGGCAGACTCTTTTGCTTTAGCAGAGAAGCATGCACTTTGGGATGAGGCTCGCCAATGCACATTCAAGGACTTGAAGAAGTACCCGACATCACCTCCCTAGAAGCAGCGGAGGACTTATTCGCATGTTTGACGGTATCTAAAGTAGCAATAAGCTCTACCATCATGCGAGAAGAGCTGGGGGCCCGACTACCTATATTCTACAGTTACCTGCAGTCATCATCATGACGCACTATTTCGCCGAATCCAAACCGGCGACGATAAAGGCGTAGACCCTGGCAGATGCAAAGTTTTCTGACGAACGTAACAACTCGGCCCAACGATGCCCCGAAGGCAGTCGATCACACTTTAGCCGCACATATTCCCTCAATGAAGATTTCTGGCATTCGCATGTCAACGGCGCATCCAACTACAAAGGCTCGCGAGCAGCCGTGGTTCGTGGCAACCGACTACTTCACCAAATAGGTGGAAGCAGAGCCCATGACGACCACGATTCAGACGGACATATATCGCTTCATATGGAGGAACATCATGTACCGATTTGGCATCCCTTAATCCATCGTCACCAACAACGGCCTGTAATTCGTGGGCAAAGATTTGGGGAAGTTCTTCCAAAAATATGGCATCAAGCAGCATATGTCCATGCCGAGATATCCTTAAGGCAATAGGCAAGCCGAAACATCTAAAAAGATGGATCTCATCTAGGAAGGTCTGTACAAGCTCAGCAGAATAGGCGGCAAAAGTAATTATACCCCCGCTACCATGAAACGATAAAAAGATCGAAAAGTAGTAGAGCGCCTACAATCTGAAGAAGTACCAAGTGTGACCTCCGACTACATCAAAGCCCGAAGACTTAAGAAGCTCGACGGGCACCACCTCACAAGTCGATGACTATCCAGTTGTTATGCAGTTCCTACCTTACAGCTAAGTTCTCGTTCGTTTCACTCGTTTTTCAATGAGGAATTCAGAAGTAATCACAACTTGGCTCGGCTGCATGCTTACAACAAGTGATCACTCCAGCACTTCAAAAGAAGATTGTGCCCTTCTTAGGGACCCATCGCAGGAATTGCGCCCCCCGAGGGACCAACCATGCTCTCCAGTGCGAGAGGGTAAACTAATTGCTCTCCAGTGCGATAGGGTAAACCAATTCCCCAACACCCATATGGGTCAGCTCTCCAAGACGGGAGGATAAACTTTACACTCCGAATATCCAGACGTGGATGAGCCTGGCTGCCCTAGTATAACTAGATGCACGATGGCTTGCGCCGGGATTCCTAGAAGTAGCCGCAATGGTCTTTTTCAAGGCTTAGCTAACTGAAGGATTTTGGGTCTCTTGGCCTAATCCGTGGGGAACCGGGCCCTAGAGACGGAGAGGGCACATTACGCAGTACATCCGATGGACGGCTGCCCTGGAATCCTAAAGCTGCTACCGAGTGCACTAAGGTAGCTTACGGATTCCGGAAGACTGCCTACGGCTTGCCCTTCGAGCAGTAAAGCCACGCTAGACTTATACAACCGCACATTCTTGTGAAAGGTTAAACAAGCTAGCGCGCATATACGAAGTTTTATCCACTGCCGACATGCTACGTAGTCGATAAGCTTCACCTCTGCTAAGCGCGGAACAACCTACACCAAGTCCTAAAGTGTTGTGATACTTGCTACGCAACCTACGGAATTGAAGAAAGTCAAGGTTAACAGCCTAGTGGTTACGCGGACTTGTCTTCTTCTGTAAGTAAGGCATCCGGCTGCCAACCCTATGGCTAACAACTTTGCAAAGTTCTACACCAACACCTACAGCTGCATAGGCTACGCGAGCTTGTCTGCTTATAAAAAAGTAGCATGCCTGCCACTGGTCTATCAAGTCTAAAGGTTAGGGCATGAACAAAAGAAGTGAAGATGAAGAAAAACGAAGGAAAACATGTTTATAAACAACTAGCAAAGGCTGAATGAGTTCAAGCAAAACAAGAGTTACAAGGAAAAACAAAGAAAATCCTAAAGGCTACCTAAAATACTACACTACAGCAGCTTGGACATCCCACGACTACTCGGTCGCCACACTTTCAACAGCCGTAACACTCTTAGCAACGGCATCATCCGGCGCTTCACCCCCGGCTGCCCCAGTCTGGGCACTAACTTCTCCAACTACTTCACCAATGGAAGCCTTAAAAGTAAAAGCAAGCAAGTCTTTCGGAGAAATAGAGAAGGTCTTAAAACCTCAAACCCATCATTCTCACCCTTCAGTTGCTCATTCTTCTTAAGCAGACTAACACAGACGCGCTGCAGCTCATCTACTCCCTTCTTAGCATAAGCAGCGAAACAAAGCTCAGAAATTGCAAGCTTAAGATCTTGAATATGAGGCGAATCAATCTCAGCAGCAAAGGGAGCAGGCTTTGGCGCCACTTTAGCAGCAGAGTCCACCTTACCACTCTTCATAATAGCAAGTCTCTACAAAGGTAAACCGGACTTGGCTCCCAAAGAACGTCCTGGTACAGACTTCGGCACTGGGGGCATGATAAAACCTTTACGCTGAGCAATCTTATCCACAATTGTACTAGCCATTCTCAACATGGAAGACGCCACATGCTCAGATCTAGCAGCCTTATTTTTCTTCCCATTAGAAGAAGTTATGTCAATCACATACCTCTCGGTAGCAAGCGGACCCTCATGAGTAGCAGAAGAAGTCTTCAGTTTTTTCTTAACTAGGCATCTCATGAGCAGGCGGGGAAGATCTCTTCTTTCCATCTTCATTCATAGTAAGCTCCACGACAGCGATCAGACGAGCCAATGCATCCGCCTTGATCCTCTTTACCTCATCTTTCTGGAGCAGCCCACCTTTCTTTCAACAAAGAAGACTAAGCAGCCAACGACATTCATGGTACTCAGCAAGGGAGCTCAACCCAGCATTCCAGCAGGCAGAAGGCCTGCATGCCCAACATTCCAGCAGCCCATGAGACCCGCAATCTCCTTATTTCTCTCAATCGCCAGCCTGGCCCGAGTCAGGTCCAAGAGCCCAAAGGACATGAGCCATGCGGCTCGCCTAACATTGTGCCCTAGCGCCACAATCCTCGACCCCAGCTGCACAAGCTGCCCTTGGCTCAAGCCAAGCCAAGCTGCCCAAGCAGTGGTCCCTGCCACGACATCTCCTCAGCTCATGCCGAGCCAGCTCCTGGCCCCTGCCAGCCGACGTGCCGCACCACCCCGACGGCTACCCCGCAATAGCACTATCCAAGAATAAGGCAAGAAAAATTAAATTTTTCTTACATTGGTGCGGCACTAGGAAGACGAAGAAAGCAACGAAAGACGGTCATTTGCACGGGCAAGATGTATAAGATTGCTAGAGGAGGGGGAACAAATATCCTCTAAGCTATCTCTCTCTTGTAGGGTAGAATAAATCGCTCTCCAAAGTTGATTTAATAACCCACTTAAGGTGGACTTAAATAGGCTTTGAGAGAAATTTATTTCCCTTTCCTAGAAGGATCTAATTTCCTATTAAAGAGAGAATCTACATCAAAATAGGAAGCAGTCCTAAGTTTCCTAAAGCAAGAAAATCTCTACACCTGCCGCCCTTTTCTGCGAGCAGCCCAACAGGTGTGGGGGCATTTGTGGAGCCAAAAATATTCACAAGGCGACACGTGGGTTTTTTGGACAAAAAGGACAAAAATACCCTCGAGGCATACCGGGTCTCCTACACGCGAGCAGTGGAGAATCATCCATCAACCAAGTCAGAAGTACCCAAAATTGGTAACAATTCAAAACCTATTTCATATATGTTTTTACCTCATTTTTTCCTTATTCAATTAGCCATTTATTTCAAACATTCCATAACATCCTCAACCAATTAATATAATCAATATATTAAAGGCTAATTACATCACCAAATCACCCCAAAATCACACCAAGGGCCGGCCATTCCCATCCAAAAAGAGCCTATCATATTCTCTACCTTTTCCACCATTTTCCCTTTTTAATTACACTAATTAGCTAGCCAATTAAACCCATAACCATCAAAACATTCCTTTATGTTTAAATTAGCCAATTAATCATAATAAATTGGCTAATTAAACCTAAAAACCCTAGCCACCTCCTAACTCTATAAATAGGCACCTATTCTCACCAAAAAATCAATTCCAACACTTTGGCAAAAATCCCAAAATTCTCTAAACACTCTTTCTCTCTAAATTCTAACTTTGGCATCGGAGGTTCTTCGGCCAAAGCCCCCCCCATTCATCGTGGGCGCGTGAGGCTCTTGGCCTTAACCTAAGGTGTTAATTGTTTTGTAGGTGCAAAATCGTCCAAGATCGAGGAGGAAGAAATTTGCATCCACAATGATCGCCTCCTTGTGTTTCTCACCCCATTCCCAAGCTTTGTTTTCTTCAAATACCACATCCCGACTTACAACTATTTTTTTAGATAGTGGATCAAATAGCCTATAGGCCTTGAATTCTTCACTGACTCTAAGTAAGATGCATTTTGAACTCTTGCTATCGAGCTTAACCCTCTAACTATCAGGGATATGAACATGTGACAAGCATCCAAAAACCCTAAAGTGTTCCACTGATGGTTTGGAACCACTCTAAGCTTCTTCAGGTGTCATGCTCTTTACTGCCAATGTTGGACTTCTGTTGAGTACATGAATGGTCCAATGGACTGCTTTTGGCCAAAAAGTCCTTGGAATTTTCTTCTCTAAAAGCATGCTTTGAATCATATTCATAATGGTTCGATTCTTCCTTTCCACAACCTCATTTTGTTGGGGAGTGTATGTAGATGTTAGCTACCTTTGAATGCCATGTATATTGTAGAAAGTTGTGAACTCCTGTGATGTAAATTGACCCCCACGATTTGTACGTAAGCTCCTTATACATACACCAGTTTCTTTTTCAACCCTAGCCTTGTAACTCTTGAAGGTAGCGAAGGCTTCTGATTTTTCTACCAAAAAAATACACCCATGTCTTTCTACTATAATCATCAATAAAGGTAATGAGGTACCTTTTCTTGCTGTTTGACATAGGACTTATTGGCCCACATATATCAGCATGCACGAGCTAAATGATTGTTGATGCCCTACATGTGCTTTCCTTTGGAAATGGGTCTCTTTGTTGTTTCCCTACCAACCAATCTTCACATACCTTCACATGAGCCTTAAGCTTTCGTAATCATTTCACCATTTTCTTTTGTTGAAGAATTTTCAGACGACTCCAACTTAAGTGTCCGTATCTGCGATGCCAAAGTTATAGTTGGTCTTCTGTCATAGAGATAAGGCATCTTTGCTCCCAAAGTTGTGAACGAGCCAAGATAATGAGCATTCTTTTGGCTGCCATTGCTATCTCCATAATCAGACCCCGCTCAAGATGAAATACTTTGCACTTGTCATGTTGCATGATAATTGTCAGACCTTTTTCTTTTAGCTGTCCAATACTAAGTAAATTATTTTTTAGGTCTGGCATATAGAACATGTTAGTGATTACTTGCATGATTCCATTCACCTCCATATGCATATTCCTTTTCTCTTGCACATCTAACCTCGAGTTGTTACCCAACTTCACAGATTCCCTGAAGTTGTCATTAAACTTCGAGAAGATCTCCTTCTTGCCACGCATGTGATTACTGCAACCCGAGTCCAGAAACCACAATTCATCTATGCCAGCCTCATTGACATCCACATAAGCCATCAACAACATCTCTTCTTTAGTCTCTGCGTAATTGGCTTTTGAATCTTAACCTTTCTTTGGACATTCCCATTGTAAAATGTCCTAGCTCATGGCAGTTGTAACACTCTAGGGTAGATTTGTCGAACACACACCTACCCCTTCCTCTTTCTTTTCCTCTGTAACCACCACATCCGCCTCTTCCTCCTGGATGATTATCATAAGTCACCTTCAGCGCTTATTCTTCCACAACATGTCTTCCCATCCTTTGTTCATGTACCAGTAAACTACTTTGAAGTTCATCAATGGACAAGATATCCAAGTCATTAGACTCATCAATAGAACACACCACATAATCATATTTAGGTGTCATA
Organism: Malus sylvestris; assembly: GCF_916048215.2. Taxonomy (NCBI): domain Eukaryota; kingdom Viridiplantae; phylum Streptophyta; class Magnoliopsida; order Rosales; family Rosaceae; genus Malus; species Malus sylvestris. The sequence continues at coordinate 23,391,740 of NC_062269.1, forward strand.
GTCTGCAGGATCTTTTCAATGACCACGACATCTCCCATCTGCTCTCCGTGGATCCTTATCTTGTTGGCAATGATGAGGGTTCATGCAAAATACTCATTCACTGATTCACCAACTCTCATGTAGAGTACCTCAAACTCTTTGCTAAGAGTTTGTAGCTGTGCACGCTTAACTCATGTTGTCCCTTGGTACTTTTGCTTCAAAGAGCCTCATATATCTTTTACAATGTCTTTCTTCGTAATTGTCTCCAAAATTGAACAATCAATGGCCTGGAACATATAGTTCTTTGCCTTCAAATCTTTCAGCCTTTGATCATCCACTGTCTTCTTCTGTGCATTAGTGAGATCTGTACCTTCTACTGCTGCAAGGATCCCAATCTCCACCAACCTCCAATATTCTTTGGAGCACAAGAATTTCTCCATGAGCATGCTCCAGTGATCATAGTGTCCATTGAATCATGGGATTGCAGGTTATATAAAGCTGCTTTCAGTGGCCACGATGTTGCTGCTTCACAATAAAACTAGTTTCTAAGCTTCAAACTTTTGATCAGGCCCCGTGATGGGGCTTTGATACCAGATGTTAGAACCGAGAATGAACACTTGATAAAACTCATGATAAAAGTCTAAATTGTACTCAATAGCTGGGAGAATTTCTGTTATTGAATTGAAGAATACGAATGGCAAGAATACCCTTACAAAGGAAACTGAAAATAAAGCAATGCAGCCCACATACTAACAGTCATATTTACGTGGTACATGACTAGAGATTAAAATCAACTAAACAACTTGTCCCTCAAGAATAGGGATTATTAACCACTACTTGAAGCAAACCTAAAAACAAGGAACTTAACTCTAAAGGCTTGGAAATCCAAACAACCTCAAAACATATGTCCCCACCATGTACTTCGTCAAACCCGGTATTGTTTATATCACCTCAAATTTGGGTACTTATGTTAAGCCACGGTGACCACATTGCCGAACTATTATCCAGCAAGATCAGTGTCGCCATGCTTTTTTCTCTGGATTTAAGTAGCCGGCGAGACAAAGGTGTTATGCATAACCTTTGGGGCCTGATTGGACTGTCGGTTTTTCTTTTAATATTTTGAGGTGGACTAGTGCCCTCATAACGCAGTAAAGGAGAGAAGGATCACTTCCTAGAGCAGATGATAGCTATAAGAGTGTTAAGGGCTTCCATGGTTTTCAATTGTTTCAGCTATTCCAAGTTTAATGGCGCATCTTACTACCGCGATTTCAACAAATCCGAACACATATTTCAATATCTCCACCTTGGCATGTTCTTCTTCTACTTCTTCCAAAGTTAACTCCCTCTTAATCCCCCATCTCTGTGTGTATGAGAGAGAGAGGGTCTCTTAGGATCTTAATTAGCAGTGTAAATAATTTGTGTGAAGAGATTAATTCCAATATAATTTATTGAAGGTTTGGCCTTGCTTATACATCTCAATTTTTTTCGATAAAGTATTTTATCAAATGGTGCTTGATCAACGATTGGTTTAAGGTTGAAGGTCTGAGCCAATACTGTATTAGTGTAAACTAATATTCTTAATAGAAAACTTCACTTCAATCCTTGGCAAATATGAATTTTAGATTAAAATATGAGTAAGATCAAAATATAATTTTATTCCCTTGATACATTAATAACCTCATTTATTAATTATATTTTGATTTTTTAACTATTTCTCTTTTTCTTCCTAATTTTTAATGTATTAATTTTATTTCATTATAATTTTCATTTTCATTCCATTTATTGAAATATATTGTGTTGTAAACACTTAGATAAACTAATTTTTGTTATACAATGTATTTCGATGTACTTTGTCTTCTTCATTTAGGTACATTAAATTCATTATAATACATTTCGATGCATAAATTTAGGTACACACATTTTGGTATATACATTTCGATATAAACATTTATGTACATTAATTCATTATAATACATTTCGGTGCATTCATTTCAGTACACACAACATTAATTTAATATAATACGTTTTGGTGCATATATTTTGGTACATACAATTCGGTACTAACATTTAAATACATTAGTTCAATATAATACATTTGGGTACACACATTTTGGTACTAACATTTAGGTACATTAATTGAGTCTTTCAAGTTTGAAGAATGTTAAATAAAATTAATAAATTAAAAAACTCTTTTTTTGGTAAAAAAAACAATATTAAATTTAAATATTTAATGAGAGACATTAAATAAAATGTACATTAATTATTTTGAATTAAGGACACATCAAAGGATTATAATAAATATGTAATTTAACACCAGACTTATTTTAAATTTCAAACTTCTTGAAGTATTAAAGTTAAAAAACCTCAGTTAATTAAGATCTAACACCAAAAGATGCAGGTGCTAAGGCAGATGTTTTGGGAGTTTAGTAAAATATTAGTTGAAGACTCGTCTTTTACTGTTGTATCAGAATGCACCATGAACAAGACTACAAAATAATAAGAATATTATTAAATAAACAAGAATGCCGAAATGGCTACAAAACCCCAAGAGATTACATCCCGACTAACTTGTTATTCTACAGAGTTACAAAGTATCATATATATAGAAAACTAACTTAACCCTAATAGGCAAGGAAACGAAATCCTAATACTAACGGGTTAGGCCCAAAATTATATTCATTAAAATAAATCTAAATACTAATATTTTCCAACAAAACATTGATTTGACCTAGCCAGCCAGTCGACCTTCTCTCTCTTGCATGCTCATGGTTGAAAGTGAATCCCACATCAGAAAATTAAAATCATTACCAGACTGTAGAAACCTCTCTTTTGCCTCTTCTTACGTTTCCCTACTTTTACGAAAGCTTTTATCCATCGGTTCAGCCCCGTTAAGGACATTGAAACACGAAACTTGGTTGTTTAATTTGAAGGTTACATGTAGGTATATCTTAAAACTGAGAGAATTAGGGTTTCCGAAAGTATGCTTATTGCCAAAGAAAGTTAAATATCAACCACAACATGTTTCAACTAATTTGATTGGCAACCATTCGAAGACTACAAGCAGACTACACAAAGCAAACATGCCTACTGGGACGGGAAACTTGAAAATACAATATTACACTACACTTATTTGAGAAACCAAGGGCACGTTAATACCAAGGGCACTTTTTAAAACGATTTCCCCTTTTTAGTTTTTAAAACAAAAATGTTATTCGTCCATTCTATTTGTATCATTATTTAGAAGCATCTTCAAAGGATTTAAATTTTGTTCTCTACCTGATAAGTGTTTTTAGAACAAAAAATAATAATGAAAATGATAAAGAACATCTATTAATCACTAAAATAAATATGAAGTTGGTGTTAAATTTGACAGCAACCATCTTTATTGTTAATCTACATCATGTTAAATAAGAATTGACATTTCAATTAAAAAACATTAATACTTTCTTTTTTACTTGTTATTGTTGATGTGTTATTTTTTTTTACTCATCTTTGGAGATACTTTTAACTAGTATCCAATGGCTCGTTTGGATGTGTTTTTAAAATAACTAAAATCACTTTTAGAGAAAATATTTTTGGGTTCCAAAAGTACGTAAAGTGTTTTCTGCAAGCACCACTTATGAGCTTCCCGAAGCACCAGTTATATGCTTATTATAGAAAGCACTTTAAGTGTTTATCCAAGATTTACTTGCATCTTTACTAAAGATTGGTTCTAAAAACATTTTCACTAAAACCGTTTTCAGTCATTTTAAAAGGACATTCAAAGGAGTTCTGAATTATCTATTAACAGAACCCTCCATATTCTATAAGATGGTGAAAGGAAAATTTGGTTTTTTTTTAATCACAAAATGAAATTATGGGCAATGCAAAGGCTTGAAAATTTATTAGCAGAATGATTGGGTAAAGACCTGGACTGTTCGTTCGTTCATATAGTCAACCATGCGGATAGAATTGCTAAAACCTGATCTAGCCAGCATCTGGATTCTGCAACTGCACCAATCTGTTGCTTCCTAATAGGTAAGGCAATCTTGCTTCTCAGTTTATAATTTATCTCTTAACATTTATATTTCCTGATCAGGCAATTAGTCTCTCTCTCTGCAACTTCTTTTTTGACGATTCTCTGTTAAACCAATATCATAGGTTGTACTATTTCTTTTTTGACGATCGTTAATTTGCATAAAGGTCGTACCCAATGCACAAGGCTCCCGCTTTACGCAGGGTTTGGGAGAGGTGAATGTCGGCTAGCCTTACCCCCATTTATGGAGAGGCTGCTCCCAAGTCTCGAACCCGAGACCTACCGCTCATGGGCGAAGGCACTTGTCATCGCACCAAGTGCGACCTCTTTTAACGATCGTTAATTTGCATGTTATATGAATATGTAAGGATTTGAAGGCTATGAAAACTCATACACATATGCTTCGTTTTGTGGCTAGGATTGAATTTGAATTACTAACCTTCTAAATTTAAGTTATATCGAAGGTAGAGGAGAATGATTTGGGTTACCAGAATGATGTTCCATTTTGAGGGGTTTAGAAGGAAACTTCTCCTCTTTAATCCTATGATTGTGGGGATGATTGGAATGGATAAGTTTTCTACCTTCAACATACCTTGAAAATAGTTGCTTAGTCTTTCCAATCCAATCTATATGAAATGAGGCCATAAGTTTAGCCTAGGAGATTTAATCGGTACTTTTGATTTGTGGGTTTTCAGGCTATGAATATGGCTGCTGCTTCTTTGGATGCTGCTGCTATCTCCCCTTATGCTTTGAAGTATGATGTGTTTCTTAGTTTCAGAGGTGAGGACACCCGCAATTCTTTTACCAGCCATCTTTATGCTGCTTTATGTGGGAAGAAGATCAAAACCTACATAGACGACACCCTTGAGAAAGGAGATCAAATTGCACCTGCCCTTCTAAAAGCAATTGAGAAATCAAAGCTTTCGGCAATCATTTTCTCAGAGAACTATGCTTCTTCCACATGGTGTTTGGATGAAATTGTGCATATATTGGATTGCAAGAAAAAAAATGGACAAGTTGTTATACCAATTTTCTACAACATCGACCCATCGCATATACGAAAACAGCAGGGGAGTTATGAAGATGCATTTGTTCAACACAAAGAACGTTTCAAGGACAGTGTGGAGGGAGTGACGAAGGTGTGCAAGTGGAGAGATGCTCTGAAGGACGCCGCCAATCTGTCCGGGTTTGTTTATTCAAACAAAACAGGGTAACTAACTCTGCAACTTGTACCAATTTCTACCAACCATTTTTATCAAAAAGGTTCGTTAAGGCACACTTATTAATATTGTTTGTTGTTGATATTCACATTTGCTAGGACGGAGGCCAATTTCATTGAAAAAGTTGTTGAAGATATTTTGACAAAATTGAAACGAATATCATCAAGTGATTTGAAGGGCCTGATTGGAATTGAAAAAAAAATTAAGCAAATAGAATTGTTATTGTGCATTGATTCCCCAGATGTTTGTACTGTTGGTATTTGGGGCATGGGTGGTATTGGCAAGACAACTCTTGCAGATGCTGTATATCACCGACTCTCTTCTAAATTTGAAGCTTCTTGTTTCCTTGCAAACGTTAGGGAGGAGTCAGAAAAACATGGACTGAACTACTTGCGAAATGTACTAATTCGTGAGATATTAAAGGAAAAGGATCTTGATATCAGCACTCCAACTATAGGATCAACTTCTGTTCGAGAAAGGCTCAGCCGTACAAAGGCCCTCATTGTTCTAGATGATGTGAATGCTTCGAGGCAGTTAGAACTTCTACTAGGTGATCATGTTCGGTTTGGCCCCGGAAGTCAAATCATTATAACAACTAGAGATAAGCGCCTACTTAAGAGAAGTGTTGACAAGATATATGAGGTTAAGGGATTAAGTTGGGAAGAATCTCTTGAGCTCTTTCATTTGCATGCTTTCAAAAATAACTCTACTGAATCACGTTGTGCAGAGTTGTTAGGGAAGGTGGTAGATTATGCCGGAGGGATGCCATTAGCTCTCAAGATTTTGGGTTCCTTATTCCTTCACTGCGACAACAGTAAAGACTGGGAACATCAATGGAATGAGTTGAAAAAATTTCCCAATAAAGAAATTGAGAACATGTTGAGACTAAGTTACGAGGGATTAGAACGAAATGCAAGGGAGATATTTCTTGATATTGCATGTTTCTATAAGGGGACGACAATAGATTCTGCAAAAAAAATGTTAGATGTTCGTGGTTTCTTTGAGGGTGGAATTAAAGTTCTCATTGATAAGTCTCTGATATCAATTTCAAAATGGAACTGCTTGGAGATGCATGATTTGGTACAAGAAATGGGTAGGGCAATTGTTCATGAACAATGTATTGAAGAGCCTGGAAGACGCAGTAGGTTGTTCGATGCTGAGGATATTTATCACGTATTGAAAAATAATAGTGTAAGAGCCAAATGCATCAGTTTCTTCAGAAAATAAATATATAAAAAAGTTCTTGAATTTTCTATAAATAGACACTTGTATATGAAAAGTTCATTTATAATGAACTAGTCAGATACATAACATACAAATGTAGTTTTGATTAAATTTTGTTTGCATTTGCATATATTCACATTTATACTTTGCTCTTGAATGTCTACAGGGAACTGAAACTGTTCAAGCAATAATCTTTAAAGGGTCTAAGGTTGGACAGCTACACTTGGATTTTGCAGACTTCAAAAAGATGTCCAATCTAAGATTACTTACTGTCATGAATTCTAGCTTTGGGAAGTACTGCAAATTTAAAGTTTCTCTTCCCAATCCTCTTAGATATCTTTGCTGGGAGGAATATCCTTTGAAATGTTTACCAGTAAAATTTTCTCCAGAAAATCTTGTTGAGATTCGAATGGGCCGCTGCAAAGTTGAGCAACTTTGGAATAAAGACCAGGTATATATACTTGTTTCTTGTATAAACTTTGTCGTTTGGAAACTTTTTTCTGGCTAAGTCCTTAAGTCTTATAATACCTCTTTAATTTGTTACAGAATCTTAGGAACTTAAAAGTGATGGATCTTCATCACTCCGATAAACTGACCAAAGTTCCAGATCTCTCTCAAAGTAGAAAAATAGAGCATATAAATCTATTTGGTTGTAGAAGTTTGGTTAAAGTACCTTCGTCTTTACAATGTCTTGACAAACTTACTCATCTTGACCTTGGAGAATGCTCGAGTCTCAAATGTCTTCCGGACTTGCCAGAAAACATTGAATACTTGGATTTATCAAATACTGCTATACGGGACTTGCCTTCATCAGTTTGGAATAACGAAAAGATCTCGTACTTGAATATTCAATGTTGTAAATACCTTGAGAATCTTCCAAGCAACAATTGTAAGATGAAACTACCGCTTGGTTTTGGTCTACAGGGATGCTTATCTCTTGCCAAGTTTTGGGAGCTTCCCCGAAATCTAGTGGTATTAGTGATGGCGGGGGCAAAAATAGAAACATTACCCTCATCAATCGAGCGTCTCTTTGGTCTCCGAAAAATTGAACTGAAAAATTGCAATAGGCTTCTGAGTATCCCAACAAGCATTTGTGAATTGAAATCACTTGAGGAACTTGATCTCACGGGTTGCTCTAAATTTAAAGACTTTCCAGAAATCTTGAAACCTATGGGTTATCTGAAGCATCTTTGGTTAAATGGAACGGCTGTTAAAGAGTTACCTGAATCAGTCGAGCATCTCTTTGGTCTCCGAAGAATTGAACTGAAAAATTGCAACAGGTTTCTGAGTCTCCCAGCCAGCATTTTTAAGTTGAAATATCTTGGGGACCTTAATCTCACTGATAGCTCTAAATTTGAGGATTTTCCAGAAATTTTGGAGCCTATGAGAAATCTTAAGTATCTTTGGTTAAGTGGAACGGCTGTTAAAGAGTTACCTGAATCAATCGAGCGTCTCTTTGGTCTCCGAAGAATTGAACTGCAATATTGCAACAGGCTTCTGAGTCTCCCATCAAGCATTTTTAAGTTGAAATATCTTGGGGAACTTGATCTCACTAGTAGCTCTCAATTTAAAGACTTTCCTGAAATCTTGGAGCCTATGGGAAATCTGAAGTATCTTTGGTTAAATGGAACGGCTGTTAAAGATTTACCTGAATCAATCGAGCGTCTCTTCGGTCTCCGAATGATTGATCTGAAAAATTGCAACAGCCTTCAGAGTCTCCCAGCGAGCATTTTTAAGTTGAAATATCTTGCGGAACTCGATCTCACTGGTGTCTCTAAATTTAAAGACTTTCCAGAACTCTTGGAGCCTATGGGAAATCTGAACTATCTTTGCTTAAACGGAACGGATATTGAGGAATTACCCGAATCAATCGAGCGTCTCTTTGGCCTCCAAAGACTTGAACTGAAAAATTGCAACAGGCTTCAGAGTCTCCCAGCGAGCATTTTTAAGTTGAAATGTCTTGGGGAACTCTATCTTACTGGTAGCTCTAAATTTAAACACTTCCCAGAAATCTTGAAGCCTATGGGTTATCTGAAGAGTCTTTGGTTAAATGGAACGGCTGTTGAAGAGTTACCCGAATCAATCGACCATCTCTTTGGTCTCCGAAGAATTGAACTAAAAAATTGCAACGGGCTTCTGAGTCTCCCAGGGAGCATTTGTAAGTTGAAATATCTTGGGCAACTTGATCTCACTGGTATCTCTAAATTCAAAAACTTTCCAGAAATCCTGGAGCCTATGGAAAATCTGAAGTATCTTTGCTTATATGGAACGGCTGTTGAGGAGTTAGACGAATCTATCGAGCGTCTCTTTGGTCTCCAAAGAATTGAACTGAAAAATTGCAACAGGCTTCTGAGTCTCCCAGCGAGCATTTTTAAGTTAAAATATCTTTGGCAACTTGATCTCATTGGTTGCTCTAAATTTGAATACTTTCCTGAAATCTTGGAGCCTATGGGAAATCTGAAGTATCTTTGCTTAAATGGAACGGCTGTTAAAAAGTTACCCGAATCAATCGAGCGTCTCTTTGGTCTCCAAAGAATTGAACTGAAAAATTGCAACAGGCTTCTGAGTCTCCCGGCGAGCATTTATAAGTTGAAAGATCTTGGGCAACTTGATCTCACTGGTTGCTCTAAATTTAAAGACTTTCCAGAAGTCTTGGAGCCTATGGAAAATCTGGACTCTATTTTTTGGTTAAATGAAAGGGCTGGTGGGGAGTTACCTAAAAAAATCAAGCATCGCTGTGGATTCCGAATTGGAGTTGAACTGAAAAATTGCAAGAGTCTTCTGACTCTCCCTTCAAGCATTTGTAAGTTGAAATCTCTTGTGAAACTTGATCTCACTGGTAGCTCTAAATTTGAAGACTTTCCAGAAATCTTGGAGCCTATGGGAAATCTGAAGTATCTTCGGTTAAATGGAACAGCTGTTAAAGGGTTACCCAAATCAATCGAGAATCTGGTTGGTCTCTTAAGAATTGAACTGAAAAATTGCAACATGCTTATGAGTCCCCAACGAGCATTTGCAAGTTGAAATATCTTGAGGAACTTGATCTCACTGGTAGCTTTAAATTTGAAGACTTTCCAGAAATCTTGGAGCCTATGGAAAATCTGAAGTATCTTTGGTTACATGGAACAGTTGAAAAGTTTCTTGAATCAATCGAGCGTCTCTTTGCTCTCCGAAGAATTGAACTGAAAAATTGCAACAGGCTTATGAGTCCCCCGACAAACATTTGTAAGAGACGGCGTGAAGAGTTTGATGCAAGTGGAAGTGAAATGTTTAGCTCATATGAGGAACAAGAAGACGATGTACTTCCACAGACAATGAAAAGAAAAAAAAACTGTTAGTGCAAGATCAAACATGTTAAATTGCAGTGAAAAAGCTGTGGCAGCCAAAGTTCTTGCTTGTTTGGTCTTCTTTGTTTCAAGCTTTCGGCTCTCCAACGTAAGAATTTAAAAGAAAGAAAGATCGATTTATTTGAAGTTCAGCTTTAATGCCCTTTACACATATATACATAGTTGACAATTGCAATTGAATTTAAATTCTTAAGAACAGACTAGCGTGCTACATTCTATGTGAAAGACACTTACATGTTTTTTTATTTGGAACAGGTACTAAGCTATTCTATTAGCATCTTTGCATTACACTGAGGCACTACAGGAAGAAAAATAAAAAAGAGCAATCAACTGAGACAGTTTCTTAGCAATGGAATGCAAAGGAGGAAAAACAGAAGATAAAGCAGGAGAGCTTCTTTCCTCAGGGTATTGGTTCTTCTTAGTGTTGCTAAACGATTCAACTAGCATTAACTTCGACAATATTCCATCCAGATTTTTTCACGTTGTCCACCATTTCTCATTGCGAATATAGCTACACCCCAACAGCACATTAACTTTCATGTTTTTACTTGTGGAATTGCAGGTAATTACAAGTAAGGAAATGATTCCTGCAGATCTTTTCTCGTTCGACACATCACTGTTTATTTATGTTACTTGAATCTCCTTGGATTTATTCAACACAAATGTCAAAAGTAAGCATGGGTGTGGTAAATAAGTTCCCTTATAACTACATATGGCTGCTTTTGCTGTTAACCCTCCTTGAGCAAAAGATGATGTCTTTCTCACTTTAAGAGTGAGGGCACCCGCAAAAACATTTATTGACCATCTTCAGGCTTCTTTTTACTTCAAGATAATATTCTCACCAACACAAGTCATGAGGAGGTTGAATTACGTCTTCCCTTGTGGAAGCAGTCGGGAAATCCAAGCTTTTGGTGATCATTTTCTCAAAAAAAAACTGTGCTTCTTCCTCACGGCACTTGGTTTTTGGGATGAACTTGTGCATATACTAGAATGGAGATGAAAGATGTGGGTGGCAGCTTGTTATACCCATTTTTTTGCAACATCGATCCATCACATGTACGAAAGCAGCAGGGGAGTTATGCTGACACGTTTCATCGAATTTGAAGAATGTTTTCAAGGAAATAATGGACAAGGTGCACAAGAGGACGGCAGCCTTGACTTCTACAGCCAATCTGTCTGGGTTTGATGCTTCAATCAATATTAGGTAACAGGCTACCTCTTGTAACCGGTATTAATTTTGTAGTGATGCTCACCTGAGGTCCTTATTTTGAGGAAAATAAAACGCGTAAGAATTCCTCGACAGCTTCATTCATTTCTCCAGATTTGGTGTATAAACATATTCCCAACCAAAACATCTTATGTAATTCGTTTAAACAGCCGCCCTTGAACTTCCTTTCCAGTTTCATATATCCAAATGGATTTAACAGCCCATGTTTTCGAATGCAGATGCACTGCTACTGCAAGAAACCCCAGAGGATCCTAATCAGAGTTACCCGAATCAATCAAGCGTCTCTCACTAAAAACAGAGCCTTCTTTAACTATTCGTGTATTAAGCATCATCTATTGCCAGCTGTGACCTAGGATTGGTTGCGCCGAAGCTCCATAGGTCCTTGTACTTCGTCAAACGCTGGATTGCTAGTGTTTCCTTGAATTCGGGCACTTAGGCCTAGCAATGGTGCCATCATTACCGGATTACTCCCCATCAAGATCAGTGCGGCCATGCTAATTTCTCCGGATTTTAGTAGCTGGCGAGACAAAGGTGTTTGTGCATAACCACTGGAACCTTTTTGGGTTGTGTTTAGGTCTTTGAATATTTTGCGGTGGATTAGTGCCCTCATGAGGCGGTAAAGGTGAGATGGATCACAACTTAGAGCAGAAGAGAGCTCTAAGAGTGTCAAGGGGCTTCCATGGCTATCAATTGCTTCAGCTTCCGAGCCCAAAGCCACATTTTACCACCCGATTTCAACAAATGTTTCCACACATCCACCTTGGCATGTTCCTCTTCCTCTTCCCAAGTCAACTCTCTTCGTTTCTCTTCCATCTTTTTGTGAGTGTTTCTTAGCTCTAAACTACCACTATATATCTACACACAATTTACGGGAAGGGATTGGAATTGAAGCTTTGATGAATTACATATGTTGAACATATATGAAAAAGTCCATCACTTTAGTCAAAGATTCAACTACCCAGTTTTCAATAATGTTTGTTTCCTTTTCTTAAAAGTATATCCAGTGAAACCGTTTGCGCGATTGGTTGAAATCCGTATGATGTGCTTGGTGGAAGTATTTAATCCAATAATGTTGGATGAGTAGTAAACTACTCATTGGTTAAGCTCTAACATCAAACGCCGGTGCATAACCTGCGTTGATCCAATAATTAAACTTCCCGACTTCTACTAAAGAAAAAAGACTAGGCATCCTTGAAAAAGTCTTGCTTTCTTTAAATTACACTAATCCAACATTTATTGGATCAATCATTTCAAACAAAAAGGAGTTTGATGTTACAGCTTAACAATTGAGTAGTTTACAACTCATCCAACTTATATAGGGGGGTGGGTGCTCCCTGCTTGACAACCATACCAAGCAGCTAGCAGGCCCAGCACCCATCACCTTAGAGATGACAAGCTCGCCACACCCATCACATGTTGTGTGTTGATCTTGGGGCATTCTCGCTCATGGGTGTAGTGTTGCTTCAACACCACCGTCGCCACCAACATGGGTGCGGGGGGAGAAATCTTTGGGTGGATTTTTTTCGACATGCTTGGGAGTGAGAATGATACGGTTTAGCTCAAGCATAAAGATTTTAATGTGCCCCCCAAACTCAAGAGAGGGGGTGGGAATTTGTGAGTTGTTTTTCTTCGACATGCTTGTCTGTGTGAATGCAAGTACCTTTGGGGATGCGGGTACTACACACAAGCTTGTCGAAATTAACCTCGGTAGCAGATTTCTTCCCTCGGTTGCCTTTGGAATTGAGTTGGATATTAGCAAGGGGTGGCATTGGACGAACGAATGCATAGGCTTGTCCTAGACATGCTTGTAGGTGCACAGCTATGGGGTCCATGGACGTTTGTTTTCTGAAGGATTCACCTAGTCCAATAGCATGTCGAAGATGAGTTTTTGCGGCAACAATGAAGAAGCTCGTCCCTCTCTCCCTGTTATTGCTATTAGATTTTGGTTATCTCGATAAGATTTTTATTAACCATAGTTGCCAATTAGAAATATCCCAATTAAGTTTAAGAAAATAGCATAAGATTACTTAGAAGTCTGGAAAAAAATTGTATAAGTTTTATCAGTAGTCCTCCAAATTGGTGCAAACATATGCATAAGGAAGAGCTAAGGCACATAGCCATAACAGACGAAGAATCTTTCATATAGTCCTCTATATCACCCTACAGATAAACTCCTACGCTATAACACATTTTGAGGCATCATGGAACCCAAATGTTTGCCTTGGAGGAATATTTTAATTATGATATGTTATTAGTAGTAGAAGATGAAAAGATGTATATCTACAACGAAACAAATATCCATCATCAGCCTTATTGGAAGCCTCAAAATTTCAAATAAGAAACTGCAGCAACCTGCTACAAGATAAAAGAAGACAGTGAAAAAGAAGCAGAATTAGAAGAAGGAGATCATCAGTACTGGAAAAATATGACAGAATAGGAATTGCACAACATAGACAACATGATAAAAGCATAGCTGCACAGAAGAGTTGTCAGCATATAAGCAAAAGATGAAAAAGTAGAACAATAATGCAATAGAGTGAAAAATATGCAAAGTAGACCTGGCATTCGTGTCATGTTTTCCTTGTTCGTGTCGTTTTCGTGTCATACCCGATATCTTAACGGGTCGTGTCGTGTAACACCCGTTAAAATAAACGGGTAAAATGACCCGACCCGAAATCAACCTAATAATATTAACAAGTAATATGACCCGACCCGTTATCCGTTAAGGAAAATATATTTAAAACCAATAAATAATCAAATGAAAAACATAATACTAAATAAGTATATACATACTATATTGTCACATCCAAAACATAAAAACGTATTTTTCTTATATTTTCACTTACCTAAAGTCTTTAATAGTTTTTTAATTAATGTAGAAGTGTAAAAAAATATAGAAAAAATATTTAAATGTTCATAATGACAAGCTTTACAACTTTCATGAAGAGCTTAACTTCGAAATTCGTCACTATAATCATATAAATCATAGATCAAAATTTAACCGTTGATTGTTGTTTACATTTACGCTTCATTGTTCTCATCAAATTTTATTTTTTCAGATTTTGTTTTTTGAAAACTTGATCTATTAGAGGATGCAGGAAAATGAACGGTTTAGACCGTTGATATTATATGCAGAGTTTTACGGTTAGTGAAAATACTGCTTGATGTTTATAAAGTTTCTACAAACTATATGACATCGACTCATATTTCAGTTAACCGTAAATATCGAAACGTGATATCAAATATCTGAACCGTTCATCTTCTTACATTCGCCATATGATTATGTTTTCAAAAAAGAAAATTTTAAAAAATGAAATTCAGTAAGAAGAACAAAGCGTAAATGGCAATCGACAGCTAAATATAAATTTAAGGTTTATGAATTATAGTGTTGGATTTCAAAGCTGACCCCTTCATGAAAGTTGTAAAGTTTGTCACTATGAGTGATTGTATATTTTTTTTTTTTACATTTTTTGAAACACCCCAACCCCTTTTATATTTTAAAAAATTGTTTTAAAGCCTTAATTAGTGAGCCCGTGGGACCCACCTTATGATTTTTTTTGGTTTTTCCCCGGTCTCTCTCCTCTTTCAACTCTCTTTTCTACCTCACTCTCCCGTGTCTCTCTCTCTCGGACCTCATCTCTCTCCCTCGCTGCAACTCTTTTGGCCGGCGTGCAAGGTATCAATCTCTTCGTCTTGTCGAGTACTATAACTTTCATTTTTGTTTCACTCAATTTCATTGAGTATTGAAGAAGTTATACTCATTTGAATCTTACCCAGTTTCCGGCGACCTCCGAGGATTTCGAGGCAATTTCCGGCCAAACAACGGCGAGTTAGACGTCGTGTGAGGTATCATTCTCTTCGTCTCTTCCAGGGCTACAACTTTCGTTTTTGTCTCGCTTAATTTCGTTGAGTAGTGATAAAGTTATGGCCGTTTAAAGTGGGGTGGTTTTCCGGCCGAATTTCCGGCCTTCTTCTTTGGCAAACCAGGCCCTTCAGGCCGTTTCTCAAACCCACGGGCCTTAAGCCCGTACTGCATAAGCCCAAAGCCCTAGCCCAATCCTTTTAATTGTTTTTATTTATTTGTTATTGGTTTAGGACCCAAAAGGCCTTCGGGCCATTAGATTTAGGGCCCGCAGCCCATTAGTCCAACCCAAAAACCTTTTGAGGTTTTTATTTATTTCCTGTTTTAGAATTAAGGCCTTGGGCCAATCTGAATGGGCTTTCAGCCCTTTCCCAAACCCTTTTAACTTAAGGGCCTTAAGCACTAAACCCTTTAACCTTAGGACCCTAAACCCAAAAATCCTAGGTTCCTAAAATCCTTTAAAACCCTAAACCCATCCAATCCCAAATCCCCTATTTTTATTTAAACTCTAAACCCTAATCCGGGTTCAAGCCTAAAACCCGTTTGACCTAGTTTGACCGTTGACCCCCGGTCAACGTTGACTTTAGGGTTGACTTTTCGGGTTTTCGTCCGGGACCCTTCTTAGGGTAATTCGACGTTCTGGATCCGTTTCCAATGTCCGTTTTCCCAAATTCAATTGCTATTATATAGTTTTATTAATTGGACCATTTATGTGCTTAGGGGCAATTATTGTGACGTTTCCGTCTTCGCTAGTGGCGCAGCTTTTGGCAACTAAGTACTGTGAGTGGACCCCTTCTAAAATGCATGTTTTATAGTAGAAATGCATACATGAAAAGCATGATTTGATGATTACGTTTTATGAAACGTTTTGTGAGATAACATGCTTATTGAGGCTACTTTAAATTATTACTATTTTTCCTATAACCCGTGTTCTTATAGAATATCTGATGGATGACGATATGATATTTAGAACATGTTTCGAACACCTCTTTATAGTATAGATGATGGATGACTTTATACTATGAAGTTATTTTTCAATATATGTATGTTCAATGGTTTTGTACTTACCTAGTGGTCCTTTCCGCTACGGGACGTAGGGATAGATTCCGGTCCGTCCCGGGCGACGGTTTGGTGTTGGCATAGGGCCTGGAGTGTGTTTCCTCTGGCTATTTAGCACAGGGACGGGGAGCCGGCATGGAGCCTGAAGTGTATTTTCCTCTGACTGTCTGCTCAGAGACGGGGAGCCGGCATGGGGCCTGGGGGTTATCGGACAATTCACTAGTGATTATTATATATGAGTTATGGTTTGAGACATTGCACGACATGCTAGGTTTCGGAAAACCTATGTTTATCATTATATATGTATTTTCATAAAACTTGGGGGTTAGTACGTTGATAACTGTTTTGTTATATTTATATCAAATTGGTCCACTCATGTTTGTTTTGCGCCCCCTTCAGGATTTAGGATCGAGGCATACAATCCCGGCATCCAGGCACTTCCGCATCGGTATCTTCGAGTCCTCTCGGTGTAGGACCCATTTCTGTGTTCATTCAATTTTTATATTAATTCTTTTAATGTTCTAGATTAGATGTGTGCTCTGAACACGTTCCTTAAATACATATTCTTTATTCTCTTATATTTATAAGTCTTATCTATCCCTTGTTGTCAGCATTTGCACTCAATAAATGGCTTTCGTCACCCTTCGGGTGTCGGCCAGCACGTGACCATCCCTTTGTCCCTAGGACATCGGGATCGGGGCGTGTCATTTTTTACACTTCTACAATAATTATTATTAATTTTATTAATTTTTCCCTCAAATAAAAAACATTATTCATGAAGGTTTGGAGGATTTTAAAAATCTAAACGATAATGTAAGGTAACCATTATCTACTCGTGGAGGAATAATGATGAATCACGAGTGTTTATATATTCTTTCACATTTTTCATACTTGTATGTATGTCTTCTTAGTTCATGCCTATACAAATACTATATTAGTTTATTTTAATTTTGGACAACAACATGTTAAGTAAAATTTATCCTAGTAATGATAATAAGGAACTCTCATAATAAAAATAAATAATGACTAAAACTTTTTTTTTAAACTTATATAGAATAATAATACAAAACTATATATTTAATATAGAATATATTGTATATATTAATATGGCTATTGTATTTTATAATAAATCTTTTAGTAATTAAACTTTAAAATTATCAAAATAAATTTTTTCTTAACGGGTCAAAACAGGTTACCCACGTGTTATCCGCATGTATACCCATTAAGAACCCGTTATTAACGGGTCACCCGATAACCCCCCATGATAAATGATATAATGACATAAAAATAAATAAAGAATAAAGTTTGATCCATTAATAAGCATTTCCCACCAAAAATATCTTTATGATTAAAAGTGAATAGCAATAAGAGCTTTTATTAAACCTCCAAAAAAAAAAAAATTGTTTGGTATTCTATTTGAGTTCAAGGGTTTTAACTCAAAAATTGTTTCTCAATTCACAACTTAAAAACTTGTTTGGTAAGGATGTTTTGTGAAACTTGAATTAAAAAATAACTCAAAAACTAGCCTAAAATCTGAGAACAACAAAAGTCTGTTTTTATTGTTTATTTTTTGCTCTTTCTTCCCAACATCTGTAAGACCTTAGGCCATCTCCAACCGAAGGAGGGTCAAGGGGCTCTCTTTGCCGCTATAGCCCTCCAAGAAATTAATATTTTAATGAACAGTGTCAAGCCATTTTTCTTACCATCTCCAACTGAATGGGCCAAAGGGTCATAGCGTCAAACATAATTTATTATTTTAATTGAATTTATATGGTTACCTAAATTAAACTACGTCAATAATTTTTCGAGATGGAGTCTCAATAATTTTATGTCTCAGATTTCAAGTGTCACGTGTCGATGTGTGAGTAACTTTGCAGATTTCTTGTCAATAAAGAATCTCAATAATTTTACGTCTCAAATTTTGAGTGTCACGTGTCGATGTGTGAGTAACTTTGCAGATTTCTTGTTGATAAGGAATCTCAATAATTTTACGTCTCGAATTTCAAGTGCCACGTGTCGATGTGTGAGTAACTTTGCAGATTTCTTGTCGATAAGGAATCTCAATAATTTTACGTCTCAGATTTCAAGTGCCACATGTTGATATGTGAGTAACTCTCCAGATTTCTTGTTGATATGTAATCTCAATTTTTCGGATAAAATTTTGAGTGCCACATGTCGAGATGTAATTGGTTGTGGGAATTTTTTATAGGATTTTTATTTGCATGGCACTTCTTATTTTCAGCTTCCAATGTCCATAAATAGGGTGGATATTAGCCTATAATTCCCACAACCAAGAAGATCCAAATAGGTCAAGAAGAGCTCGTGCAAAAATATATGATGGGCCTAATTTGCCTTTGAATCCAAAAACTGGTAATATCTCTTTAAATGAGCACATGAGGCGCCATAGGATGATATGTTTCCATGCCACAAACAAGTACCTACAACAGGATCTTGTTGCACATCTTTGGGCCAAAAGAAGCATGGAGTAGACGTTTAAGCTTTAGATTGTTAAATGTTTTTTTTCATGTTGTTTAATGTTTTTTTATGTTGTATAAGTTTTATGTTGTTTAATGTTACTTAATGTTATTTAATGTTGTTTAATATTGTTTAATGTTGTTTCATGTTGTTTCATGTTACTTAATATTTTTTTTAATGTTGTTTAATGGCTTAGGTAGTTATAGGGAAAAAAAATAGAATTTTTAAATATTTTTTAAAAAATTTTGTAAAAAAAAAAATTCAAATATAACGGCTAGCTAACGTCAGCAACTAGCTGTTGGGATTCAAAAACCTGGACCAGTCGGGGCTGGCTGGTTTGGGACAGTCGGTTGGCTAGGTTATACTTTTGTGCCCTGGTGGGGCCCACAAGTCTTTTAGCCTAGCCTCCGATTGGTGACGGTTTTAGTGTCATTTAGGGCTATTTTCAGCCTTATGGCCCTCTGGCCGGATCGATTGGAGATGGCCTTAGCATCGAGGCCAGCAACACCAAACATCAACTAAGAGTCACCGGGGGCGATGAGAGACGTTTTCGAACGACTGAGAGAGGTTATGTCGATCGTCACATGGATCTTTCCGGCGACTAAGATATTTTCTTCCCACCATCCCACCATCCTCTCACTCTAATCACCCACAAGCCCCACCCTCACCTCTCCACCAATACCGAAGCTTTATTTCAAGCTCACTTTGCTCAATTTCAATGGCAACATTTGAAATTAGCAACCCATCACCATATATGTGAACATAACCCACCTGAAAACAACATGATTTCATTGTATGAAATGTGAAATTGGAAGTTCCAAATCAAGTCGTCAAGATATTGGGGCTTGGTGAGTAATTTCTAGGTTGTTTCTCAGATCTCGACCCGACCTCGATATCCTCCCTCAGCCAACACCACCTAATGATTTTGTACAGACAAGATTTTGGGTCATATATAGCCTAAATCCTTTAAGATATGAATAGTTTCCAGGTTAGATACCAAACAAGTTTTTGGGTTGTTGAAAAAAGTGTTCTGAAGAGAAGTTCAACCAAGTTGTTTTTGAGAATTACCAAACAGGCACTAATATAATTTAGAAAAAAATACTATAAGAAAATTTAAAAAAAAAAAAAAAAAAACAACCGCAACAATGGGGCGGGGAGAAGCGGCTTGTGGCGGTGGGGAAGGGATGGCGGGGCTAAATTGGTGGATCTAACTCGCACCAAGTTCATGATTTTCGTTCCCAAATTCAAGGTGAAAACTGTAGATACAAGAACTTCAACAATTCTCTTACAGGGCGCCTCTTCTTATTTGGTCAATCCCATGCTATTCCATACACAAGCTGGATTGAGCATGTTAAAAGAATTCCTGTTAATTTTTTCATGTACACAAGTTAAAGGAGTTTAAGTCCAGTCCTTTACAAGTTAGAAAATCGATCAATATATGCAAAAACATGTTTTTGACGTCTCTCTCTCTCTCTCTCTCTCTCTCACATACAAAAAGCATACGAAGTGCAGAATTGCTCATGATAGATTGTTCTTTAAGGATGACTTTAGCTTCTCCACATCAGCTAAAAGTGAGGAATTTAATTCACAAGTTTCCTTCAGTAACTCGAGCCTCTTCTCAAAGTCATTCCCCACAGGCACTCCATCCTCGTGCTTGGTCTCATGCGATATAGATGCCTTGTTATATTGAATAAGGTTCAGCATCATCGCCTGCAATTACATTCCACATGGCATTAGATTTTCTCCCTCAAATGTTGCTTTGTGGAGACTCGGAGACAGCAGCTTTGATATGAATAGTTATTATGGAAATACATATTAGTAGTATCATGATACGGCACATTCCATAATCATTTTCAACGCAGATGGAGTTGTTGTCTGAATGAACATTCATGTTATACATTCATAGTATAAGAAGGCATATCTTGTATGATATACATTTATGTTTCACCCACTTGCTAGACACAACCTACTCTCAAGGCAGACTTACTACAAGATAAACGCGAACAGTTTAACGACTGTAAGAAAAATCTGCATACCTCATGTTGCTGCTTCAGAGAGAAGTCTCGCAAAAGAGACCTGGAAAGCTTATTCCTAAGCAATAGCTTATCACCAGTGTATGAGCTAAAAATGAAAGCCGAAAGGTGATGGATAACCAGTGTATATGCAACTGATCCTCGACTTGCAGCCCTATCGAGGGCACCAGAAGTCCATGACTTAACGTATGCCTCCAAAATATCCGGATTATCCTGCACAAGCACAAGATTTGATAAATTTTCACACTTTTGTCATAAAAAGGCCACTAATTTTAATTCACAATTATTATTTCTATCTCACACACAACACGCACGCACGCAATACTCAAAACTGAATAACAAATCACTCAAAGCTCGTATAAGTACTGAATAGCACAAACGAGTCAGTGACTAGCTGCCGTACCTCTGCAGGTTCAAGGTACCCCTCTGCATCTGTAAAGCATTTCTCTAGAGGTGGCAGAAGTTCAAGAACACGAGAATTGGTTAGTGTATTCCAGGCAGCAAGGCGCACAGGAGCTTCCACACAACGATGCAGATAAACTGCAACTTGCCGGCCATATATCAAATCACCATAAGATATAGCAGAAAACTGATCCACAAGAGTTTCAATAAATACAGAGTAACTCTGGTTAACCTCTGATTGGAATGCCAGAACCTCCAGGTTGTTTTCATTTCTATGTTCTGGCATTAAGTTAGACGACCTTGACTGATGAAGAAGGTTCCCATAGAGATCTTGTAAAGCTTCAAAAACAACCCTACTCTTCTCCTCCTCAACCACACCCATTCCAACAAGTAAAATCACAGATAGAGAATGCAATTTCCAAACTAACGATACACTTTTAACTGGGGAATGAATGTCAGCTGGTAAGAAACTGGACAGTGCTTCAATTCCCAAAAGGAAGAAAAGCCCAGCTTTGGCAACTACAACAAAATTCCCTTGATCCTGCATGAGATCGTGTAAATTGGAGAATTTCTTAAGACCAGCATGCTTGCTATCACAAAGGGTTGAGATTGGACTGAGAAACCAGGAAATGGGTAGTGGCAGTCTCTGGTGAGCCCACTCTACAACTAAAGAAGTGCAATCTTGAGTGATCAAAGGTGATGTGTCCGATTCCTCGTATATAGTATCGAGGGAACCTTTGCCCTTTTTCAGTGATTTACTATCAGAGGAATTCACGCTATCTTTGAGCTTTTTCTTTATGGATAACCATCTGTCGCCGAAATGAGAAGCTAATGTTTTACTGAAGAGTACAAAATCCTCTTCTTTATAATCCCAATCAAACAGTTTCACACCCCCATTTGAGGAAAGAAAACGTCGAATATAGAAATCAAGATACTTGAGAACTGAGACATCAAGCAAAATATTTAACACCTTTCTCACATAAGTCCTGCCTGTTGGTCCAGCAGTTACACATACTCCTAAAGATGAATTAATTGCCAGCATAGTAAAAGTCATTTCTTCTTCTGTGGGGCTTTCCAAATTGGACACAAGCTTCCAAGTTTCAAGCAAGTCAACGAGAAATCTTGCATCTGCTTGTGACAACAAAACACTACCAGACCAAAATCCTCCACCAGAGGCACCCCAGCCAACTCCCACCCCGGGAGCAGGTCCTCCCCTGCCAAACATCTCAATGGACTGCACAAGGGGCCACTCAGAAGCAACTAACTTCATAAAAGTATTTTGCACACTTCTCAATTCAACCAAAGACCCCTTAAGTATACCGTCCTTGAGTATTTTCTCTTCTCTTGATGAAGGGTAATTTTGGGGAGGTGTTTGGACGCCTGTCCTGGCT
The DNA here is from genome assembly GCF_916048215.2 of Malus sylvestris. Classification (NCBI taxonomy): domain Eukaryota; kingdom Viridiplantae; phylum Streptophyta; class Magnoliopsida; order Rosales; family Rosaceae; genus Malus; species Malus sylvestris. The sequence goes on from NC_062269.1 coordinate 23,413,975, forward strand.
AACATTATCAACTTATCAATGCTAACAACAAGCCCCACTAACCCCTGTAAGCAACTTACAGAAGCTAATGATGTTTCACATTTATCCAGATTTCTCAAATGAGACAGTTTCTCAATGAAAGAGTCACCTCCGCTAGGATCTTTTCCATATTTCGCATCAAGAGTATCTGAACAGCCTATAAACCCATTTTTAATTATTTCAAGTCCAACTCTAGGAACAAACTCTGGAAGCCATGGCACAAGACTACCACTTTCATGTGAGTGGACAGAATCATCCGGGACCACTCTTTCAAGCACTCTGGAAAGCATTTGTACTACAGCTGAATACACCCATAACAAGGAAGTGACTGATAAATCTTGGGAAGCAAGACCACCACGACTTCCATTTTCTCTCTCAAAGAAATTACGTATGCTGGGATCACTCTTCAAAACTATCCACTTGAGAGCTATATCAACCATTGGACCAACCTGGCTCCAAGACCAGAACTCAGTTCCATCACCAGAATGCTCAGAGATTTCACTGCTCAGACTCTTCTGTGAGAACAAACTTGGGAGCCTTCTAGCCAAAGCCTCCAGAACAAGGTATCCTTCTGTAGAGATGGACGTAAATTCACCAAGTACATCATTCTCAATAAGTTTTTCCATTGTAGGTGGGTTCAGCCAAAAGCACAAGTTACGGAAAATATCTGAGAAGTATGACACACAATAGCCATGCTGAACAAAAACCTTCCAAAAACGAAGCTGTTCAACCTTCAAAGCCGAAGAAAGTTTACAGTTTTCCTTTCCAGATTTTACCCAGTTGTCAAGGAAGGAAATAGATTGATACAAATGCCATGTCATAGTTTGGAAAGTCCCATTCTTTATAAAAGCAACACAGTTCTTACGATCAGATTGAGCCATCACCTTTTATTTACACAAAAATAAGGAAAAAAGTATAAGTTTTATCCGGAATTAAATGCAGGCATAATTCCCTTATAACACCAGGAACAAAACGTACTAGACAAGTGGACATAAAAGTTGTACAGAAACTACTTACCTTTAGAAGTCTAACAGACTTTATTTTTGAAAGCTGGATATCTACAATGTCTTTTTCGATAAATCTGCTGACAATTGTTTCAAGAAGCCTTTCACAATTCATGATTGCATTCGCACATTTTGGGGAATGCCTTGCAATTGCAATAAGTATAGATATTGTGTATTCTTCCAAAGCTGCCGTAGGGTCAGACTGAAACAACATAAAACAATACACTTTAGGAGGAAACTGCAGATCATCTTCAACAAAAAAAATTTTTAGCAGCACCTTTTTATATTGTAACACTACTAATTGTTGAATCTGTGTTTTCTTTCATGCACCACAAACCCACATTCACATCAATCCAACAATGGGAACTAAGAATATAGCTCAGCCCTCATTACCTTGATAGAAGAATGAGAAAGCAAAGCACTTATTAAAAAGTATGTACGCACACATGACGCACCCATAACCCTGTGTCAAGACTTTAGGGATCCTTCAAGCTAGGCACTTGTGAGTTTTCTGATGTGTTACACTCGTGTTTAATGTTAAAGAGGCCGTGCAATTTAGTAACATTTGACAACCTCTCTACATTAACTAACAAAAGATTAAAGACATGCAATATGAACGTCAAAGTTCCACTAGGGAGGAAGGAGGTGAGCATCTGAATTTAAATTAGTGTTTGGTTCTCTATATAAATCTTGGGAACCTTGAGTGGTTATCAAATACCTGCACAGCTCTTATAGTTGTCCTGAATGTAAAAACTAAATAAGGACTAACCTCCAAAACATAGCGAAGCCTTGGAAGAATTCCCATCCGCACCAAACCTGCCGCAAAATCTTGTCCAGCAACTACAACATCATCTTGAATGGTGCGTTTCCCTTCAGTTTCATCATCAATAATTTCCTCATCGAGAGCAACAATATTAGAAGGTTTGGCGTTGTACTTCCAAAATCCACCACGCAGGAAACCAACATCAATCTCTGGTTTGCTTCTGAATACAGGGGCAGTAAATGTGTCCATATGCAGGGTTGCCATTTTCTGAGGGCAGAATATATTAAGCTTGAAGTAATCAAATACCAATAGATCATAAACTTCAGAAAAGTAAAAAAAGAATAAAGAAATGTATAACTAGAGTAGTAAAAAGAACAGAAAAGAAAAACTCTACCTCCGAAACGTCAAAGAAGTTCTCATTCACATCACAGCTTAATATGCGGTGAAGAACTTTGGCACAAGCTAGGACTACATTATTGTGGTTATCATCAAGACATATCCTGCAATAAATTAGAAGTTAAATTGCAACGGCATCCAGTAAAAAAAAATCAAATAATTGTTTGAAATATCAACTAGTACACAAAACAATCCAACAGAAGAGTAAGTTTACAAGATGAAAGGGAACAATTTATATATGGTTGGTTTCACCAAAATTTTGGAACATAAGGATCCAGATATTATTCACCTGAGAGATAAAATAAGCTCAGGTTCTGGGCCAAGTGCATAAGCCCAAATGGCCTCCCAGTCAGCAGATTTATCAACTTCCCAGTCAGCGGATTTATCAACTTTACTAGCATCTTTTCCGATAAACTGATCTTGCGCTTGAATATTATGCAATGCCTTATCAAGCACAGTTGAAAGGAAATGCAAAGCAAGTGTCCGCTGTCCAGGAATCTGAAACCACCAAACAGCATATGGTAAAACAAGATTATGAAATCAGGAAGCAAACTTTACCAGGAGCAACAAGATTTGATACAAAATATAATAGAGGGCCATGGACATCGTACATCATCAAGTTTAGAGAAATTCAAAAGATACATTATCAAAACAGTTGATGTACAATTACAGCAATCAAGAATATAAACTGACCACACTCCTAGTGAGCGACACTGCTTCTTTGATTGTATAACCAGCAGCACCAGGGTCCCCCTCAGTACGCAGGTAGTCACGCTCAGATAAATTACCTGTAAAATTGGAGAAAATTTTACCTGATACTCTATTGAGGTATTTTTATCATTCTGAAAGTAATATCATCCAGTGCAGTTGTGTTCCCCATAAAAGTCGTACCCAGTGCACAAGGCTCCCGCTTTACGCAGGGTCTGGGAGAGGTGAATGTCGGCTAGCCTTACCCCCATTTATGGAGAGGCTGCTCCCAAGGCTCGAACCCGAGACCTACCGCTCATGGGCGAAGGCACTTGCCATCGCATCAGTAAAATTTTTCATGTGTTCCCCATACATGAAAAATTTTACTGATGCTACAAATTTCTTAGTAAGAGAAACTTTAACTACAGAATACAGAACTAAGTCCCACGCTTTAGAGAATATAAAACAGAAAAAGTAAAAAGCAAAACTGGAGTGACGAGGAATACATAATCTCTTCAAATATAGAACGAAAAACAAAATTAGCTTCTGCCAAAAATCATATAAACAAGTATTAAAACTTACTACTCCGAGATATCTGGTGGAAGCCATCTATAATAACAGTCCCATCCAAGGAAAACCTTAAGTTCCTAGCAGCCTGGACTCTATCACTCCAAGCATTCCACAAACTGCCACTGGCTTTGCCTGAATTCTGCTCCAATCTATCCTTTACTGAAGTTCGAGTATTGTTTGAAGTAATTTTTGTAGCCACATGAGACGGACCACTGTGAGAGATAGTAGAAGCTTTTGGTTCATTGCTATCTGAGCTGGGGCCTCTTTGCTTTCTCAATTTCTCTTCACCCCTCCTTTTGAGTACTTCGAGCAATGCAGGGTCCAGTCTGCCCATGATCTCCGCCTGTGCTTCTTCAATCTCATCTGCAGACATCCCTTGCAACCGTGCACGGTTCTCTTCATCAATCTGAGCCTCAAGCGACACAGACCCCCCTTGTTCATTTTGAATATTATCAGGCATGGACTTTCCGTTCATGTCCGCTTCAATTTCCATGTTATTGTGACCCAAAACAGATTCTTGTTCAACCTTCAAGTTACCCAACACAGATCCTCGTTCAATCTTCGAGCTACCAAAAGCAGATTCTTGTTCATTCTTTCGCGGGGAATGCACTTTACTTGACTCAATTTTTCTGGTACTCGCTTCCATTGTTTCCCTAAAAGTTATTGAGCTATTTGCATCAAGCTCCTCCTCTGCCCACTTACTAAAGTCCATATCTTTTTTCTTCTTCCTTTCGATCCGCTTAGCGAAATCCCTAATGTGTTCAAAGTCCATTACATCTTCATCATCCTCCTCATCCCCTTGCCCACCACCCAATTTACTATTTACCGGACCCCGATGCTGTCAAATCAACCAAAACCAGTCACAAATTCATATACATGTTTACCGTTTTTCCCTAAATTATTAAACCTTCTTTCAATTAAACAAAAAACAAAAAAAAAAAAGAAAAATCAAAACTTTTCACACAACTGACCAAATAACAATTTTTTTTTTTTTAACTTCTCACAGTGGTGATCAAAGTATCAAACTTGCAGGCTTACCGGGCCATCGGAGCGGTGGCGAGCGACGGGGAAAGGAAGAACGGTTGGGCGAGGCGGTGGAGTGGGGCCCGACAGGGGCATATCGGAAATACCTTTCTCGACTATGCCGCCGAGTAAGCTCGAAGGAACATCGCCGCCGTCCCCGGTTTGAAGTGCTTTGGTGCCAAATATAACCTTCGGCTTCCTCGGGCCTGGACCGCTTGCTTTGGTGCTTTGCTTCTCCGCCATGGCTATATGAGCATTCACTCTCAACTCTCTGAAAGTAGGGCTAGAACAGAAATTTGGGCGGGCTCAATTTAATATAGTAACCAGCAAGTCTTGGAGAATGCTAAATTTAGCAATTTTTTTTCATATAAAAGGGAAGAGTCACGGTTATTCAATTTTTTTTTTTTAGGGTCTGAAGTAATTACAAGGAACTTCATCTTATTTGTAGGCACAGTCAAGCAGACTCATCACCATCTCGAAATATCGAATACACGACCTCACACATTTTATTTATTTATTGAAGAAATGCAATCCACACTTTTATTATTACTAGACCACTTGTTGTGGTTAATGGTTACTATTTAGCAATTTGATTTATTATAGAAAATTTAGTTAAACAGAATTTTTAATAAATTTAATACGTCCTAAAATGATTAAAAGAACATAAATGATCGTAAAAAACTGAATGACTTTCACAATGTTTGATGAGAAATGAACGAATGACCTCAAATTCCTTAATAATGTTCACCGCCAATAATCGAACAACAAAATGAGAGTTTGGTAAAGTGTAACAACGAACAGGATCAATTTCGATGAACGAGTATTGAACTCGACATAGTAGCTCTTTTTTTTGTTTTCAATTTAGCTCATTTTAAGCCTCGGTGAATGGGTGGCTGCAGATCAGTTTGATTTGGTTTGACATAAAAATATAACCGAATCAATTAGTATTTAACGGTGTAGATTGGTTCGGTTCTGTTTTGACTAATATCATTACTAACACCGAATCAAACTAAACAATTGTTATTCGGTTTTGACCAATATTAACCGAATCAACCCCAACTAGTATTCAATGGTTGAATTTGGTTCGTTTGATTCAAACGAGCCCCCTAGATCTAGGGCTTCCAGGAACAGAGATTCAATCAAAACTTCTGCCAAAGTTTGCAGGCAAAACGATGCCCCCTAGGTCTAGGGCCTTCAGGAAAGAAGGGAATGCAAGGATTTTAATTTTCGATATAAAAGATATTAGGGGAGGGGGAAATTGAACATTTACTTCACAGTACATGGATAGATTTTTAACTACTTAAGCTACAAGCGTCATGCAGAATGCCGAAAATTTATAACCAACTTTAAACTAAAATTGTCATTTTCCTTCATCTACTACCTGATCAGATTCAAAACTATAGAGAAACAACCTACTTCTATTGCTAATAAAGAATATACAACATTGGATCTCAACAGCACCCCGGCGTTAGGCTTTAGACCCATCTCTGCAACTTCTTTTTGTAATATGAACCTACTTAACCTTAAACTGACCTAAAGTTAACTTAGTCAATCCCGTTCAGGAGCATCCCCGGTTGTTCTTCTTGAGCTTAGGCTTCCGGCGTACGACCACACCCTCTCAAAATCAGCTGTGAGTAATCTCTCTGACTTGTCGTCTATTATAACGTTGCGCTTTACACACAGAGGTGTTCTTCCTGGACTTCCAATAACTGGGGTGGAGGAACAGAACGCCGGTGTTGCAAGTGGAGACGCATAGGGAGTGTGTTGAATGGAGAAGGGGCTCGGTGACATCCGCTTCTGGACAGGAAGGCCACTCAAACCTCCCCTGCTGAAGATAGACACTGATTCCGCAGCAGCACATCGCTTGGTAGCATCGTCAACGAAGAGGACATCATCTATCCTTGCCATTACGTTAAAGGCCAGACTCTCCATAACTCTTGAGTAGCTTTCCAGAATTGACTGCCCCACGTCCTGTAAAATCAAAAAAGAAAAATCCTTCAGAAACTTCATCCTTCGAAGATTTGTTCTTTTATATATTGAAATTCGGAAGTTATTGCAGTGTGCGGAAACTAGAAAGTAACTAATAATGCGCAATAATAAAGTTGGACGGTAAAAAAATTTCAAAATGAAGGAATTCAACATATCTGATAAACCAGAGTTTATAAATTGATGGACGACATACTGGTTCAGGTGATATATATTAAGTAATGTAACATAGATGGTTATGTGTTTTAACGTAGATGGATAGAGAAAACATGCAAACATGCAGTCAAATGTACCTTGTTATATTGTATTTTGTTCATATCTAGTGAAGTTTGCGGGAGGCCAGGGAAACGATGCCTTAGGCTGTGTAAGAGTGTCTCTGCTCGTTGGGCCAGAAAATGGCTCTTTTCAGTATCGGAAACAAGTCCCTTGACCTTGCCACCCCAGGATGCCCGTTTAGCTTTATGATTATTGTGCTTATTCTGGTCTTTCTGCGCCCAAACATGCACAGCTGCCTCAATTCTATTGGCTATCTCTAGAGTTTGATGTTCTGAGGACAAGTCCAGGCAATCCAGAAGATGCTCTGGTGAAAATTGGTCTGCAGCTATGTAACGATAAATGATATCGCCCATACAATCTTTCCCCTTCTATCATGAATGGAAAAAAAAAATGGCGTTAAAAAATTTTAAATCAGCTAAATGAAAACTTTATGTAGAATGCGAACGATTAACAGTTATTTCTAATGGTGATATTTGGCATCTATTTACAATCTCACTATATAACACATTTGAGAGATGTTTCAGCACCAGTATCAGCCACAACTAAGCAAACAAGAACAGAACGAGAGCGTTATTTCCATCTGCCATTACGGAAATTTTTTTTTTTTCCTTTCACTGCTAATGCTGTATAATTGTTGCAAAGCTCTACTTCCAAGCTATAAAAAGGACATGAGTACCATTAACACATTTATAAATCAGTCAAATACAACAGGAAACAGTTGCAGAACAACACAAACGATATGAACAAAGAAAATGAACGACAAACTTTTAAGGGAAGATAACAAAAGATCTCCAACAGGATTTCCGTGTGATTTAGAGATAGCTCATCTCATGATTTAGAATGGAACTGAAATATAAGCTCGATCACTCGATATACATGTGACATCTCACCGAGATTAAATCCCATATAGAAAAAGAAACTAAAACTCAAATAATATTGACAGGAAACATATAAATATATGAAGAAAGCTAATAAAACAGCATTGTCAGTCACTAATATAGTAAGCACACATGTTGAATCCTGGAAAGAGATGTCGAACCCCATACCTTGGGCAACGACTCCATGTACGCTCTTGGGATTTCCATCTCAGCAAGCACACTACTATTAATCGCCATGGCTGCCTTCAATATCTGGTTGCAGCAGTCCCTACACTGCTGCAATTTCTTCCTTGTTTCAAAGGACAACCCATTTGGCGGAACTTTAGGATAAGGCAGCCACCACTTCTCTTCTTGCCTAATTGAAGGCCTTCCACCAATAAACCCCTCACCCTCTTTCGAATCCCCCAAAATAATCCCCCTGTCAACATAGCAGAACTCTGTCTCACAAAACCCATCTAGCATACTAAGCAGCATTGCGTCAAGCTTCTTAATGGCAGGTAGATTCACATACAAGTCAGAGCGCGGCCGCATTTCCATGACTTCGTATGTCCCCCCACCCGGAAACTGTTGTATCGAAGGCACAAGCTCAACAATTGAATCACTCACACATAACAGCCAGTCCATTTCCCGGCGCCACATTGCCTTTCTCTGTGCTTTCAGCGGCTCTAACCTCCATAATTCGCCAAACACCGTCGCTGTCATTCCAATATAGAAAATTGAGTTCCAAAACAGAACATCAACGTAAGATCGAAAACATGCCGATCAAAATCGCATAAGAATTTGCACCTTCCACAAGGAATGTGACTTACCAGAGAGATTGGTGATGGCATTTGAGATAGCAAGGGCAGTGCAGACTCCTTTTCCTCCTCCTGACATGTCTTCTCCAAGCAGAAGCTTGGCAAACCTCTCCTTCATCATCTCCACTTCTACATCCATAAATAATTAAAATAATTTAAAAAAAAAAGTTAATTATCTTAGATAGAACAGAATCAAATCTCTACAAAATTTTCTCAGCTGGAGCAACAAATTAATGATTATTTTCACTGATTTATCAAGTTGTGAAAATTACTGGACAAAACATTTTCACTACATTTTTCAGCATTTTCCCCTAAAATTAGAAACAAATTTAAACAAAACAAAATATAATACCAGACAAATCAGCATTTCGTTTCTCCGGCTTCTCATCCCAAGCCACCACATCCTTTCCTCCGATCACCGGAAGCATCACCGGCGCCTGAAAGAAGAAATTTCCGCCGCCCGGTCGCGGCGACGACGTCATGGAGCTCGAAGCCCCCTCCGCATCGAACCTCCGGCACGAGAAGCTGCTACAACTCTCCGACTCGCTCACGTCGGCGCTTAAGCTGTAGCTCCCGCATCGCTCGCTCTGCTGGTCCGAACCGTCCTCCGACGACACACTCCCCATTGTCGTCCAAAGATCCAAAACGAGCGTCGTCCGTAGAAGCTCAGATCTCAGCCTCACATTCGCTGCCCTGAAGCCTACCGCAGGGGATAAGAAAAACAGAAGCAGCAGCACTCACGTGGTCGGAAGATTGTTTGCAGAGCAAAGAAACTGAGAAGTGATGGATAAAAAAGTGCTTCCAGGTTTTCTCACACCACACTGTTCCACTCTCTCTCTCTCTCTCTCTCTCCCTCTCTAGAAATGCTAGTGCAATGGGATTGTCCACAGTGGGGTTGATGATGAAGGAGATAATGATGAGGGAGAGGTCCCAAAAAGCAAAAGTGACGCCGTTTGGTCTGCAGAGCTTGGGCACCCGACACGGTTCTTTTTCCGCGGGACCCACCCTTTGCGGAATGAGGATTTACTGTGCTCGCGTGACGTGGCGCTTTTCGCTAACGTTTAAGGGTATGTGGTGGGACCTGATTGGAACAGGGAGGGAATTCAGAAATTTCGCGTGGGAATGATACCAAACGGCGGTTAGAGGTAACTGGAGTGTTTTGTTTTCTTGTATGGGGGAGAGTTACGGTGTGGACGTCCGCGGTTTGCTTTCCGTGTGCTCGCATCACTAAGATGACGATTATTATTCTCCTTTGACGACCTCGTTTTCAGTGTACAACTCGTTAATTGCAGTCATTAGTAATTCGTTGTTCTGGGTAATTACTTTATTAACAATTTATTTCCGTGTAATTTATTAGTATTCACTGATAATTACAAGGTTCTAAATTCTGAACAGATTCACGTTTTGAATTGAATGGTACGATCTAGACCGTTAATTTGTTTTTGTCATACGAGTGAGTCCCGCATGACCATGCCGGAGGGAATCTCCTTGAGCGGCGGACATGTTTGAGTCGTCTGACATGGTGTAGCCAACAAGGTATCATATAGGAGTTCGTATGGGTAGTATACAATGTTATACAAAGACTATAATGATACGCTCACTTAAGAAATGAAATATTTTGGTTAATCTCAGTTTATTATTTTAAAGTTTCTTGATTTTCAATTTTTAGTAAATGAAGTTTTTTTGTCTTTTTTTGGTATCTAAACTCATAATTTTGGGACACTTCATACATCCGTTAAATTTTCCGTCAGAACTTTCGTTAACTGATAATGTGGCGTCCACGTAAACAATGATTGTATGCCACATGTCAATATGGGCCCACGTGAATATTGAAAATTTTTTTTAAAATTCTAGGCATCCTACCTCATCCCTCCTAACCCTTCCCTCATTCTCCCTCCTTTATCTTCCCTTGACCTAACCCTCTCCCCTCATTTCTTTCCTCTACACCCACTCAACCTTTGTACCCTACCCACCCCTAGTGGCGGATCTACAGAGGGACCTGGGAGGTCCCAAGACCCCTCGGCTACCCTAAATCGCTGCTAGAAATTTTTCGGGGGTCCCCTCGTACTTGAACACAAGGTCTGTGCTGTTGTAGCGAAGAAGAAGACAGCGCGAGGAGAAGAAAGAAAATAGGGACCATTTTTAACAATTGGTCCAAAATGGCAATGTTTTGCCCAATTGTTTTAATTTTAAAAAATAAAAAATAAAACAATGAAACAAAATGTTGTCGTTTGTCTATGACTCCATATTGTTTTAAAGCCTAGCCCCACATCTTTCCCAAGAGTCCCCTCTTTCCCCACTCATCTGCTTTTCCGCCAATGCCCCATCTTTCTTATATTCACCCACATTCCAATGCAACTCCCCGATTTTAAAACCCTAAATTTCTAATCTCACCCAATCCCACATTATAATTACATTACTCCAATATCATACCTCCACTTGTTTCAATTCTCCACGCCACCACTATTTGGTTCAAAATTCAAGTAAGTTTTTTGGTATTCTAATCTAATCTCAATTAAATTATATTAGATATTGACGGAGATTTTTATTGATATGATTGTTGATATGTTTTATGTTTGTATACTCATTTTATCATTGGAATTTAGATGGAAATTTTGTTTATTGGTTAATTGGTATATGTTTTGTGTTTTTGGTTAAATGTGTAGTTTAGAAATAAGAAATATGGAAAGATTTTTCAAGCCAAAGCCAATAGCACCATCTATTTGTTTGGGTAGTTTGAGCTCAAGACAAAATGAGTGTGACATTGATTTTAATAATCTTGAGAGAGACCTGGGAAAAAAGAATTTGAATGAAGAACTATCCTTCTAATATTCAAGATGAGGTCCGAATAGCATATTTGCAAATGGGACCTTGTAGGCCTACAAAGCATGAGTTCCCATACACTTTGCATGCAAAGAAAAGCGACGATTTGTTGTTTCGTGGTTTGAAGAATATGATCGGTTGGAGTATAGTATATCTAAAGATGTGACATTTTGTCTTCATTGCTATCTCTTTAAAATCAACTTTTTACAATTAGGAAGCGATGCCTTCACTGTGGAAGGCTTTAAGAAACGAAAGAATGCAAGAGAATGTTTTGACAAACATGTTGTCCTATTGGTAGTTTCCACAATAAAGCTAGAGAAGCGGCTAGTTATCTAATGAACCAAAAGACATATATTGAAGCAGTTGTGATCAAACTCCAGAAGAAGAGTGTATGAAATATCGTCTTTGCTTGAATGCATCAATAGATTGTACTAAGTTCTTGTCGCGACAAGGCCTTCCTTTTCGTGGCCAAGATAAAAATGACACTTCAAATAATAGGGAGAATTATTTAGAGCTCTTGCAATTCCTTGCAGATCATGATGAGAAAATAAAGGAAGTTGTGTTGGAAAATGCTCTGGGAAATCTCAAGCTAATAGCTCATTCAATTAAAAAAGATATTGTCAATTCATGTGCCTTCAAAACCATTAAGGCTATTATGAATGAAGTAAAAGAGAGTAAATTCTTTTCTATAATGGTAGATGAATCACATGATATTTCAACAAAAAAGCAAATGGCGGTGGTTTTGTTATGTGAACAACAAAGGTCAAGTAATTGAAAGGTTCATGGGAGTTCAACATGTTACCGAAACAACTTCAAGTAAACTAAAGGAGTCCATTGATGAGTTCTTCAAACTACATGATTTGAGCTACTCCAACCTATGAGGTCAAGGTTATGATGGCGCGAGTAATATGAGAGGTGAGTTCAATGGCCTTAAAAAAAATTTGGATGAAGAAAGTTGTGCATTCTATGTTGATTATTTTGTCATCAACTATGATTAGCTCTTGTTGTCGTAGCAAAGAAAAACTCCGATGTTGCTGCTTTTTTCACATTGACTAATAGTTTGATTAATGTTGTTAGATGCTCATGTAAGCATCGCGATGCACTTAGAGAGAAACAACAAGAAAATCTCATGAAAGATATTGAAAATGATTGTCTTGAAACGGGGCAAGGGTTAAATCAAGAAACTAGTCTCAAATGTGCTGGTGATACACTATGGAATTCACATTATGGTGCTTTGATTAGTTTGATTACAATGTTCTTATCTGCAGTGGATATGCTTGACATGATTGTTGAAGATTGCTTCAATGATAGTGTTGGTGAAGCAAAAAGGTTATTAAAAGATTTATAATTTTTTAGTTTGTGTTCCTCCTCTTTTTGATGAAATCTATATTAGGAGTTACAAATGATTTGTCACAAGCATTGCAAAAGAAAGATCAAGAGGTTGTGAATGCAATGGCTTTAGTCAAGGCATGTAAAGAACAACTACATTCCATGAGGAATGATGAAAATTTTGATATTTTGGTTGATAAAGTATCATCTTTTTGTGTTGAACATGAAATTGAGGTGCCTAATATGGATGATTCATATGTCATTCAAGGGAAGTCATTGCGTAAGACTCTAAGAAAGACCAATCGTCATCATTACAAAGTGGAACTCTTTTTTTAGGTCATTGATCGCTTCACTGAAGGTAATACTGAATTGCTTATTTGCTTGGTATGTTTGAGTCCGAATGATTCATTTATAGCTTTTGATAAAGAAAAGCTTGTTCGCCTTGCTCAGATGTATCCTAAAGATTTCGCGGATCGAGATAGATCGGCACTTCAAGATCAACTTGATATTTATATTCATTTTGTGCGTTCTAATAATGATTTTTCTCAATTGTGGGGAACTAATGATCTTGCTAAGAAAATGGTGGAGAAAGGGTTGCATCAAACATTTACCTATGTATATTTGCTTGTTCAGTTGACTTTGGTTTTATGAGTTGCAATCGCTTCAGTGGAGTGGGCATTTTCAGCTATGAATATCATTAAAGGTTAACTTCGCAACAAAATAGGAGATCAATGGGAATGACAGCTTAGTTGTTTACATTGAGAAATATATTTTTTCATGTATTGGTAATGAAGCTGTCATGGAACATTTTCAGACTATGAAACCTCGTTGTGCATGCTTGAATTACGATTTTATAGCTTGTAAAGTTGTTTTGCATACGATTTTTGAATGAAATGTATTATATTTAACTTTTCAATGTTATTTTTGTCTATAAATTTTTTGACTTTTATTATTGGGACCCCCCGAGTTTAAAATTATGAATCCGCCACTGCCCACCCTCACCCTCTTCACATCCCCTCCCTTCTTTCTCATCCACCCTCTTCACCCAATTCCTCCTATCAGATCGTTCATCGTCGTATTTGAAACCTCCAAACCCGTCGCTGTCACCAAGGCCTTCAAGATCAAGATCATTAAGTGATCGAGACGGTGATTCGTTATCTCCGAAGCGCCGATCTGCTACTGGCTCTGTTGATCCACTGCCACCGTGATTAACCTTCGATAACACCAACCCATCTGTGTGGCGGCGAGGCCTGCGTCATACCCAGATAGGTGGAAGAAGAGTGGGTAGATAGGCGGGTGCGCAGGGAAGGTGGGTGCAGATGAGAGAATGGAGGGAGAATAAGGGGAGAGGGTCGGGGGCAAATGGGTGGATGTGCGGGGAGAGTGGATGTAGGGAAGAGAAGGAAGGGAGAAGGAAGGAGGGGTGAGGTAGGGCCCAGATTTTTTAAAAATAATTTTTAATATTCATGTGGGCCCCATATTGACACGTGGAACCTAGTCATTGTCCACATGGGCGCCACATCATAAGTTAACGGAGGTCATGACGAGAAGCTTAATGGATGTATGAAAATGTCTCAAAATTATGACTTTAAGTACCAGATTGGGACGAAAAAAACTTCATGTACCAAATGTTGAAAATCAATAAACTTCAGAGTAATAAACTGAGATTAACCAAAATATTTTTCAGTATGGTAGGAACATGACTCGGTACACATCGAAACACTACCTAGCATATCATATGTGATAATACAATTGGTTAGAAAAATTTATCTTCAAATTAAGTATATTATTATACTTCTTGTACATATATCTATTTGGCGTCATTAAGAGCAACTCCACCGTTGTTTATTGCCTTGCAAATAGGCAACCCAATCCACTCTCTCCCTTCCCCAAAACACTCCAACCCACCCAAGTAATTGGAGTTAAGGTGCACCCAATGGAGAAAGGCAATAATCGCCTAGGCTAGCGCTACGTCTATGTGACGTCATAATAACGTTAGTGACAATTTAAATTATTAAAAAATTATAGAAATAACAAAAAAATTATAAATAAAAAAACTAATTGAAAATATAAAAAATTATAATTTCTTTCAATAAATATCTAAAAATGTTCTTTTACTTAACACTACATTTCAATCTTTTTAAATACTTTTAACCAATCTTTTATTATTATTCGAAATTAAAAATAAAATTATAATTTTATAATTTGTAAAATAAAAAATACTAATATTTTAATACAAATTGTCTTGCATATTCAGTTTAGGAATAGAAATGCACTTAATTAATTACTGTTCATTGAGAGTTACTGAAAATGCTCTAAAGGTATCGAATCAAGCTTGTCGCTGCTAAAATGCATGGTGGCGTACGGTTTTGACAATTGTCATTCACTCATCATCTTGTCAAATCAAATCTCAACCAATAATCGGTGATAACATAGTGGGACCCACATAAATTTTAGGTGAGGATCACCGTAGAGTGTTCGGGAATATTAATTGACCCACTCTTTGAATTTTCTTAGTGGATAATTTTTTATTGTATTTTTTAAGTTGTTATTTGGTCAGGACATTAATTGGCTTTGAATTTTTTCAGAGATTTGGAGTTAATGATGGGAAGATTAAGATAATTAACAATCCTAATGACTAGTACAAATTAATAGGGGTTAATCTCAATTTACTATTCTGAAATTTTTTGGTTTTCAACATTTGGTACATAAAGTTTTTTTTTAAGAAAAACTAATGAAAAGGGCTTCAAATCTTTACACTTTAATAAAAAACCATCCACTAACTTTATTTAATGATAAGGACTAAAAAATAATTAAAAAAAAAACATAAAGAACCCAACTTGTGCTGGGTGCATCTCCCCATATAAACTGATACAACAAATCCTTCATCCAAACATCCCAGAAACAAGAGAGAGAATGGATGCATTACCAACACCAGCTAACTTCAAACTTGACGACATTTTGCTGGAATTTGTCGTCAGGGCTGGGGTTTGTATGCGCATAAGTTGCAAAGGTTGAAACCCTCGAGTTTCAACGCAAAATTAGCATCACAAAGTGCAGCATAGTGAAATTAAAACATAGAAATTCAAAAGTAAGTAGAGACCTCACCTAGGTTTGAGTTTGAGAGCTTCAAGCTCTTGGGCATTAATGGTGCCAAGGTCCACACTGCACTGATCCCACATGTAAGACCACCATTGTGATCTTTGCATCCCACAGACTTCAAATATGCTAAGTTTGGGGTTGATTTGTGAAGGTAAGTGGGAGAGTGAGAGCTTTCTTCTCTCGGTGCTAGAGAGATTGAGTTCGAAAGAGAGAGAGTTTCAGAGAAGGTTCAGAAAATAATGACGGAAGAGAGGGAGATAGTGGCCCGGATATGGGATAAATCCCATTTAACTAATTTAAGTGAATTTTTTCAATAATGAGGGAAAAGAGGGAGAGAGTGGGCGCATCCCCCCATATAAACTGATAAAAAAAACATTCAGAGAAAATTTGATGAGTATTGAAGAAAATGTATTTGGAATGTGAGAATGTGCTAAGAAAATTCAAGAAGAGGAAGAAGACTGTAGTACCGTTAAGTTTCATGAACAGTGTATTAAGTTTCATAAACAGTGTATAAGTTTTCATAAATAGTGCAGTAAGTTTCATAAATAGTATAGAAATTTCATAAACAGTGTGAGGACACATGGGTCAGCGCATTATTATTATTTTTTTTAATTTTAAAATTATGTCTTTTTCATTAAAATTTAAGTTCTTTTGTCTTTTTATTAAAATTTAAGGGTTTTTCATTAAAATTTAAGTCTTTTCAATTAAATAAAGTTATATCATGGTTTTTTTTATTAAAATAAACTTAGTTCAAGCCCTTTTCATGAAAGTTCATTTTTTTATCCCAGAGTGGTACCTAAAGTCATAATTTTGGGATACTTTCATACATTCGTTAAGGTTGCTATTAAATTAGCCGTTAACTAGTAATGTGGCATCCAAGTGGACAATGACTTTACATAGGTCCCATATTAACACGTGACGTCTAGTTATTATCCACATGGATGCCACGTCACCAGTTAATGGATAATTTAACAACAATCTTAATGGATATATGAAAGTGTCCTAAAATTATGATTTTAGGTACTATGAAGAAACTTTAAGGACCAAATGTTGAAAACCAAAAAATTTTAGAGTAGTAAACTAAGATTAACCCAACTAATAATCTTCAGCTGTTGACTCATATGCATTATGGACCTAACCCTTTCATATTCGTTCAACATTTAAACTGCGAGTAGATATGTGTTAAAATTTTTCATGATTTGTGATTATTTGTTTGAATTTTTAACAATGAAACGATAATGGTTTTATTAGAACTTATGGAAAAGTAAAAACTTTTAAAATAGTACTAGAGATGAAATTTGAGGCCCTTCTCAAACCAAAAAGACTTAAAATAAATAATAATGCCGTCGAGTTGGCCAATTTAGAAGCAACCATATTGTGCAAATATGTAGGGTGTGACAAGTACCTCATGCCGTGCCATATAAGAGATTATGTGCACATAACTACCAATCAACTTGGAGGGAACACTTTTTGAATGTAAGCAACTGCAACTTCGATAAGGAACTGTAAATAAAACAAAGATCGCTGCTGCGTTGCAAAAAGATAATGAGTAGAGAGGAGGGGAAACAGAGGTTGTTTTACTTCTTTCTCCACCCATGACAACTTTCCCTTTTGATGCTCTATGGAGGCTAATGGTTTTCCAAAGAATTCTTGGTCATTATGATACTGAGATAAGGGAACCAAATTTAAGATTTCAGATAAAAAGATAAATACTTTTAATCACTTGAGTCCAAACTTAACCTAATTATAAACTTTTATCATTTTACATCCTTAAATAGATTACAATTCTTTCAAGCAAAATCCGAACATGTTAGGATCACCATTGAAAGCGATTATGCGACTTGCACATGACATTAGGCATAAAAAATGAAATACACAAACACAACCCCCAAAAAACCAAGAACTCAAAAATTCCAAAAAGTTCGATAATCAATACAAGGGCATTTCAATCTCTCCGTATTATCATTTATATAAAGAAAAAGGTTCCAACGAGCTCACTATGACAATTCAATATTATGGCAAAGAGAAATGGTAAGATGACTCTCTTAAAAGTGGGACTTTCTATGGACTCTTTGTCACCTTATATTTTTTTCTTCATAATGTTTTATAATAGGATAAAAGACTGTTTACTACCCTCATTTTTCATGGTTTTCAACATTTAGTAGATCAAGTTTTTTTCGTCTCAGAGTTATACCTAAAGTGTAAATTTTGGAATAGTCTCATACATCCATTAGTCAAAATGTTAAATCTGCCGTTAATTGTGACGTGGCGCCCATGTGGACAATGATTGGGCGCCACGTGTCAGCCACGTTTTTTTTTCTTTCTCTTTCTTCTTCTTCTTCTTCTTCTTCTTCTTCTTCCTCCGAATCTGGGGAAGTTTTTTTTTTTCCTTCTTCTTCCTCCTTCCTCCTTCTTCCTTCTTCTTCCTCCGAATCTGCCCAGATTCGGTTTTTTTTCTTCTTCTTTCTTCTTCTTCCTTCTTCTTCCTCCTTCTTCCTTCCCCTTCTTCTCCTTCTCCTTCTCCTTCTTCCTCCAAATCTGGGGAAGTTTTTATTTATTTATTTATTTTCCTCCTTCTTCCTTCCTCTTCTTCTTCTTCTTCTTCTTCCTCCGAATCTGCCCAGATTCGGCTTTTTTTTTTCTTCTTTCTTCTTCTTCTTCTTCCTCCGACTGCAACTTTTTTTTTTCTTCTTTCTTCTTCTTCCTCCTTCTTCTTCCTTCTCCTTCTCCTTCTTCCTTCCTCCTTCTTCCTTCCCCTTCTTCTCCTTCTTCTTTCTTCATTCTTCTTCATCTTCCTCAAAAAAAAAAAAAAAAAACTTCATCTTCCCCAGATTCGGAGGAAGAAGAAGGAAGAAGAAGGAGGAAGAAGGAAGAAGGAGAAGAAGGGGAAGGAAGAAGGAAGAAGGAGGAAGGAGGAAGGAGGAAGGAGGAAGGAGAAGAAGAAGGAAGAAAAAAAAAAAATCGAATTTGGGCAGATTCGGAGGAAGAAGAAGAAGAAGAGGAAGGAAGAAGGAGGAAGGAGAAGGAAGAAGGAAGAAGGAGGAAGGAGGAGGAAGAAGGAGAAGAATGGGAAGGAAGAAGGAGGAAGGAAGGAGAAAAAAAAAAGTTGCAGTCAGAGGAAGAAGAAGAAGAAAGAAGAAAGAAGAAATAAAGAAAAAAAAAACATGGCTGACACGTGGCGCCCATTCATTGTTCACATGGGCGCCACGTCACAATTAACGGCACATTTAACAGTTTGACTAACGGATGTATGAGACTGTCCCAAAATTTACATTTTAGGTATGACTCTGAGACGAAAAAAACTTGATGTACTAAATGTTGAAAACCACGAAACATAAGGGTAGTAAATAGTTTTTTACCCTTTATAATATTAACACGAAAATTAACGTTAAATTGTGATTTGATAGATAACTATGAAAAATCCCACTTTAAAAGAGTCTCATTATCATTTTCTCAAACGAAAAAAATGTTAAGGCTTAATAGGCACTTGGGGAAAATTGTAGCATGGTTAGGGAAATAATTGATTTGTCATCGGGGAGGATGGAATTTAGGCTAGCCTTTTGCTTATTAAGCAGCGCGAGTCTAGATTCAACATTTTGGGCCTCTTGATTTAGCCCAGTTAAGGCCCACTTAGCTTGCTACCCATAAACCGCAACCGCCTTTTATTTTTGTCCCGTCGCTGTCTGTGAACGGAACACGTTCCCAGAGTCCCAGTAACTCTTCACATCACATCGCTGTTGAACGGAGTCGGAGAATATCACCACAGTCGTCGCAGACGATCAAAACCCTAAAGCGTGTGCACGAAAAACATGCCGAAAAAGATGGGTGTGAACAGCAAGGCGGAGGCCGCCAAGGCTCGGAAGAGCTCCACCGAAGCCGAGCGCAAGGAGCGCGAGTCTCGCGAGAAGGACGAGCAGTACTGGCGCGAGGCGGAGGGCAGCAAGTCCCGCGCTGCCAAGAAGCGCGAGGAAGAATCCGAGAAGCGGGCGGAGGCCGCCGCGCGGAAAGCCGAGGCCCGCCGATTGGCGGAGCTGGAGGAGAAGGAGCTCGAAAAGGCGGCAAAGAAGCCCGATAAGAAGGTCGGCCGAGTCACGATCCCGGTTCCTAAGGTGACCGAGGCCGAGCTGAGACGGCGGAAAGAGGAGGAGCAGGCGGCGTTGGAGAAGAAATCGGATGAGGTGAAGAAGAAGCAGAGCCGTACGGCCGAGGAGGAGGAGTATGAGAGGATGGTGGTGGTAGAGAATAAGAATCGGGATGATTCTTTTATTGAGGCTAGGTCGGTGGAGGAGGCGGTTGCGAAGATGTCCGTGGCGGAGAGCTTGCCGGTGGATCGGCACCCGGAGAGGAGGCTCAAGGCTTCGTTTAAGGTGCGGTGTATTTTTTTTTGTTATTGGGAGAATTTAGGGTTTGTTTGGTTAGGGGTACTGGATTACATCGGTTTCAATTTCGTTTTGGATAGTAATGCTTTCCTTGATAGCTTTGAAACCTAAAATCTAATGCATTCGGATTCGGAAAAGAATTGTTGTAGTTTGTATCGAATAACTGAGCTTTAGGAATTAGGAATGGTACTGTACTAGCTTGAAGCTCTGGGTATTATCTGAGTAAGGAATCCGACTCGGCATTAAAAACATGCCATACGAAGGAATGCAAATGAAAGCGCAAATGAAAGCCTTCTAAGTGTCAGTTGCGATGATGTCCATTTTGCTCAGTTGGTCGTGATCAGCTACTCTAAGTGTCGGTGTGTATGAGTGTGCTTGATTGCTTGTGTTGGCTCTGAAATCTTAGCAGTGTGAATCGTTAGTACAACACCTCTTTTGGACGGATGGGTTGCCTATCCAGTCCTGAGCACTTTCCGTTTCATCATGGTGCTCAAATGTAGCTTAAAGCTATGAACTTGGGCTTTCAGAATCATTCTTTATACTCACGATCTCAGTAATTTCCAGCCAGGGTCCAATAAAAGGAATTCACGTTGCACCAATTATGATGTAGTGTGCTCTGTGCATAAAATTTGATATCAAATGCATGTTTTTTTGTGTAGACTGACGAATGTATCTAATGTGTGATCCCTCTTCTGGAACGGCAACTTAAAATATGATTTTGGTAAAATTGTTGTTCCTGCCCCACTTCTACAGGACAGTGTTGTCATCTGCTAATGAAGTATAATGTTAATTGTTGGCGTTTCTTGAAGTATAATAATTTTAGGTGGGGATTGGTAGAAGCTAAGTCATATTCTTAGGATCACTGATTTCTTTTGTTAAGAGCCATGGAACTTTTCCAACTATGTCTTTTTAAAACTTTCGTTGATAAGTCAGCCTAATCAATCTTATCTCTTGGTGTTTACCGCTTCGGTCTTATGAAATTTTGACATAGTGATTTCTTGTGACAATTTCGTGTAATAATTGTAGGCTTTTGAAGAAGCTGAGCTCCCGAGGCTGAAGGAAGAGAAACCAGGTCTTACACACAACCAATACAAGGATATGATATGGAAGCTTTGGAAGAAATCTCCGGATAATCCTCTAAATCAGGTTGAGTTTCGTCTCGGATATATATACAGTCATTGCTTGTGTGATAATTAGTTGCAGTAGTCTACCTAAGTTATATACTTTATACAAAAAACCGTTAGTACAATCATAAAATGGCAATGCCAACCTTAAAATAATGTCTTAACTCCCCAAAACTAGATGCTAGGGCTTACTTATGCTGTTTTTTTCTGGTAAAGTAAATTTAATTTCAGACCCCGTATTTTAGAGTGGATAGCCCATGAAATACCTGTCACTTTGAGCTTGACTCCCGTGGAGGCATATGCTGCAACGACAACTTAGTACCTATTTAGTTCGGAATGTCCCGATGAAACGGAGTTGGGATTGTTGTTTCTTCACAGTGCTTTGTTAAATATGTTGACGCATGGTGATGGCATTTAAGTAGTTAATGGGCATGGGCTAAGATTAAATCTGTGATGTAAAGCGTCGGTGATGGATTTGTGTGTTACATGTTCGGATGTGTAGAATGTTATTTAACTAGTTCAGATATTTTTTGTAACTATGAAGCTAGCCTAATTCCTACCTTCAATTGTGCAGCTTGCTGAGTGATCGCCTAACATCCTCACCATGCAATGGGCATCTGAGTTTTTCTCCTGGGTTTGTTTTGTCGATTTCATCATCATGTCCACCGATGTGCATTTGCAATTTGAAACGCATAAAAGGTTTCTGCCCTACTATATGTGCAATTTCTGCTTCTGGAAACACGATCTGAAGAATATGCAATCTTCGTTCGATTAGCCTAATCAACTCCCTACGTATTTTCAGAACTTTTGTTCAGGTAGTCTGCTGTAAAATTGGTAATTGTTGTTTTAGCATTTCTATCTTTTTATTTTTTGTTAGAAATCCAAAATTAACAACCCAGTTTTCTGGGACATAGCAGAATGGTGGGTGTCTATCATATTTTTAGCGAAACAGCCAAATTATTGTACGCATGTACTAATGGTGGGTGTCTATCATATTTTAATATATTTTTTTTACATTATCTTTCTGATTAGTTTCTGATTTGCAATTTATTTGTTTCTCAACCAACTCTTCAAACCCTCAACTTCTCACGAAGGCGAGAAGAAAAAAGAAAGCGAAAAAGTGCGCTCATTACTACGGTCTGGTTCGGTTTAGGGTTCAAATCATACTTGGATTGGTTTGATTTAGGCATGCAAACCATTTACTTTGCAAGCTACTTGCAATTTTTATGTTGAGATTTTGTTTCTTAATTCTTCGATACAAATTTTCCTATGTTTCTTGAGACTTTGCACCCGATCGGTCTAACTTGTAACTGGCAAGGCGTTCATTAATCGTAATTAATGTTAATTTTCAGTTCGTCTATACAAGAAATTGTATTCTTAATTAGATATTCTTTGTTGATTTATCATATGATTAATGTAAAACCATTTTCGTTATTACAGACTGTTTTGCAGAAGCACAAAATTTAAACATCTGCTTACAAACTTGTTATTTCAACAGTCAACTTCAATTATTGTCGGACAAGGATTGTCTGCTCTTCCACTTCATGTGCCCTCCTGTTTTGTGTGGTCACGGTTAAGCCACGTCAACATTTTATATATTTTTTTTATAGAGATAATAAGACAAAAATGAATAGTAATATAAAATGTTGATGTAGCTGAACCGTAACCACACAAACAGGAGGCCATGGGAGGGTACCGGAAGTGGGAGGGCAGACAATCCTTATCGATTATTGTCTTCTCTACGGATGCAACTATCACGTCATAATGGTTACTCACTGCTATTAAGCCTTGGCCAACTGAGCAAAATTAATCGGGGTTACGAATTGTGTTCCACCACTGAAGAGTGTTACAGCTGCTAACTTGGAAGCAGCCTGTGTTGGATGAAATAAATCCCAGAACAAGTAGTTGTTGCGATTCGAGCAAAGTTTGGCACTTGGAATGCAGAAGGATTCAGCGTTGAGCTTCCCAGCTCCGCAACATGCAGCTTCCACCTGCGTGAAATCTGAAAAATGGAAAGGAAATTTGATAGTAATTAGATTGCTCATTTTCCTTCACCTACTAGTTGCAGGATCTCGTTTGGTAACTGTAAGTTGTTTGCTAACTATTTTCAAAAGGTCCTAGATACAGGGTTTTGACACTTGAGTGCAATGCATATTTTGTGAGATAAAATTGGTGAATGAGAAGGGGGAGCAAAAGAAATGAAAACTACGACTGTAATATGAAATTGATTTTAGAGAGATTCAAAATTTGGCTTAATTTTGAAATCAGTATTTTGTTTTATGGAAACTGAAAACAGAAATCGGAATGAAATAGTTATCAAACGGGGCTTAAGAAAATGTACTAAAATGAGAAATTACTGAAGTGAGTATTGACTTACTGAATGGAAAAGGATTCTGAATGACATTTACTGTCATTTCAAATGCATTCCCAAGTGCATACTTGATGTCCTTGCATTCTGAGCTGAGCTTCAGCATTAGAGCATCCAACCTTGCATGGAAAGCTAGTGCAAGCTCGTTCAAACCCTCCAAACATCCGCCGGTAGTGTTGTGAATCCTTTGAGATGGGCAGCATCCAATGGGGGCAACGCTAATGATGCCAAATTTCCTCGCTCCAAGATCGATTAAGCTCTGCTATGTCAACACGGGGCTCAGCTAAACTATGAAACTTGTGCATTTGGGTTTAGGGTAGTGCTAAGCATAGAGAAAAATATCACCTTCAGGTGGTTCTCATAAGCAAGCTCTAAAGAAGATAAGAACTCTTCCTTTGGAATGGAACTGTTTGAGTGGTAATATCCGAAAAGGTCATTGCTACCGGTGCTGATGAAGAACAAAGACTTCTCAGTTACTCTCCTCCCCCCTTTTATGGCCGTAAGATTTCTCTTGACAGTGGCAAATTGTTGTATCTGCTCTGTTAATGACACAACATTTTGTCGATTGCCGGATGGGGCAACAACCGGAGTTTTCACTGGTGTTCCAAACTTCATCAGAGTCAGCTGGAACAAGAAAATGAGAAAACTGTAAAAAAAAACATCACATGCTTATGATGATAACAATTATCTTAAAAACATACCGATGTTTTTCCAGTTATGTCAAGAAGGCCTGACCCTCCAGAAGCAAAGTTAACACCACTAAACCTCTTCTTGCGAAGAGACTTCGCGTTGAGAGAAAGAAAAGGCGGCGGACTTCTCTTGAGACCGAGCATCTGAGCTATGATCACCCCAAGAAAAGCAATGAGTTATGTTAAGCTTTGTAATCCATGCAGGATTTAGGGTTCGTTCTTTTATTGATATGTCATTACTTAATAAAGATAAAGAAACGAACGTCCTATCTAGTGAACAATCAAATACACTAACCAAGAAAATCAGCACTATTGAGGCCGTTGCTGAACCTTCCAGTGGGTTTTGAGGAAGGAAAGTCAATGCCATTATGAGGAAAGTCAGCCCTAACCATGCTGGTGGGCAAGAAGTTATTGGTTCCAACGTCAGCAGTTGAGTCCCCTAGTACGAAGATTAGTTGCAGACCTGGGTCTGATGCACTAACAACAGCCACAGCCACAGCCACAGCCACACATAGGACCAGAGAAAGGACAACCCATGACTTGTTTGCCATGAGAGATTAATTAAGATGTAGTTAAAGAACAATTAATTTAATTAAGCAATCTGTGTATCAACAAATTTTATGTTTAAGAACAAGCTTCTAATGGGAATTTATATGCATGGAAATGATTCAGAGTTGGCATACCTATGGCCGGCTTGAGCATTGATCAAATATTTAATTGCTTCGTTAATTATTTAATAACCATGAACTTAATGTTAAGTATGATAAGAACTATGATACCCTTCTTTTATTAATTACTGATCACTTTGTAAACACATTGGTACTATAAACAAATTTGGTTGTTTCATTAGTGATCACTTTGTATACACATAATACTAAATCAAAAGTTTTCTGAAACAAACAAGGAGGCTAGCCTGTTTATTTGACCTCACCAATTTGCAATTAAATTTTTTTATTTTTCTTTCTTTAATAAAATAACTCCACAATATGTTTGTTCCACTTGGCTTCTAGTACATGAAGCACAAATTAATTACATGCCAAAGAATTAAATGAAAGCTGCATTTTATTGCCAAAGTACAAATGTTACAATTTCTGTAGCAAAGAATGTGACTAATTTATAAAGTGCAATGGTTAATCAAATTTTTGTGTAAAATCATCTGCAGCAGGTTGTTGATTAAGGACTAGTTGTTCTGCCGGCAGCCCTACCACAAAGAAGGGCATTTCTGGGAATTGGGTACTCATCCCTAGGTGACTCCACAGGCGAGTAAACTCGTAGGTAAAATTGTTGTCCAAGGTATTGCCTTGCCCAAAACTCACTCCTCACGTTCCACATACCAACGTTGTCCAATGCAATGTAAATTGCAGTCCATGACATTGGATACACCTGTGGCATATTCAAACCAGACTTTAGTCACATTTGTAAAACATGAATGTCAGTTATATTGTTATGTGATAGGGTACCCTACTTTCACTTGTATCTTTAAAACTCTCATATATTCATCCTCATTTACGGTTTTAGTCTCGTTGGATAAGTTTTTGACATCAATAGGCGACTAATTACCTGTGTGGTACTTCTGGACACTGCATCTCTAAGGTTATATTCGTTCCGACTAGCCGGTGTCCATTTACCTCCATCCATTCTGAAATTCAAGTAAAAATGTGAGAATTAGTGACCAACTTTACCATCTTCAAATTCATTGTATTCATAACATACTGCAGAATTATATCATCAATTTACTTACCCAACAACCCAGAAGGCGTAACCATCCAAGTGAAAGCTTTGCATAATATTTTCTCTGTTCTCAAACACAATCTCAACAAAAGCCCTAAAATCAGCACCCATGACTGAAGTGTCAAGGTACATGCTTTGGCCAGTGGGATTATCTGAGATGCTTCCAACCTTGAAAACTCCATCAATCTTGAAGTGGTCTGCAAGCTTCAATGGTGTGTCAGCTGGGATGAAAGATACACTGTTCACTGCATATCTTTGCTTCCTACTCACTTGAGCTGCCGAGCTCTCTAGCCTGATTGTTCTGCTCACATTCACAAGACCATAGTGGTAGGAGCCTTGTGGGTTTGGTCTTGGTCCACTTGCTGTCAAATTAGTCCTGAAAATTGTATAAAATTTAAACGTTAAATTGGTGTACAACAACTACAAATGAAGCATTTCATTTTTGTTATATTAACAGTGAGGGAATTCGAACTCGAAATCTTTTTAAATAAAATATTTCACTGATCGGATACTAGATCATAACACATCTCTAAAAAAAGATGAGATTTATATAGACAAATACAATTTAATAATTTTAAATATGAAAACGGTAAATTGGATGTGTTTTCAAATCCAAGTGTGGTGAGAGCTTTTCAAATGATACTATTGGCGAGATTGTACTACACTAATAAAAATAAAGACGAGATAAATATGCTAAAACGGTAAAAGGAAAGTTGGCCTCCTCATTTGGTCAAATGGTAAATGTCACATACCTAATGGAGCGGGCCTGGCTAATAGACCAGTCAGTTTGGGTGGGAGCACCAGGAATTGGGCCTGAAACTTGACTGGCCGAGTTGCTGTAGTGAAAAATTGCAGTGCTGGTGAGGACGGTGCTGGTAAAACGAGTTGAAACAGCAATGTAGTAGTCTTGAGGGGCCTGATCTGCTGTGACGAGAACAGAGTAGGATTGGCCCACGTGGATATCAAGCGAGTCATAAGTGGTCTGGAGAGTGTGGGTCCCTTCAACCTCAACCAGCTTCAATGTGTGTCCCTGAATTCTGAAGTTCAGAGAGTTCTGGAGCCCAACGTTTGATATTCTAAGCCTGTAGGTTTTACCTTGTTCAAATGTGAAAGTTGTACCACTTGGTCCACGTCCATTGATTAAAACACCATCTGGGAAGGGAAGCCTGTGACCACGATCTAGAATGGTCTTTAATACCTGCAATTTTAGGTTAAAAAATTTGATCAAATTCCAATTTCACCTCACCATATTGTAAGAAACAGTTACAAAACGGGTTTATTTAATCAGTCACGGAAGTTCCAACTTGCTCTTAGTTTAGTAGTACTTTTAATCGCAGTATTGAAAGGCGTCGTAAGTTCGAATCTTCATTACCTTGTGATCAGTCTTGTACCAATCTCCAATAAGAATGGAGTAATCCCCAGCTGGTTCGGGGAATGGGACTGGGATCAAGGGCCTGCTGAGGATTTTAATGGCTCCAAATCCACCGGCTGCTTTGTGGAAGGCAAGAGATGGGAAGTAGTAGAAGCTTCCAATTTGGTCCTTCACTTGTAGTGTGTAGGTGAAGTTCTGGCCTGGTGGGATAGCGCATGTGGTTCCATACACTCCATCTTGGTATGAGTTTCTCCTTTGTTGCACTCCGTTCCTGTTTCAAGTCACCCGTTGACCAATTTAGTTTTACATTATTTTACTTCAAAACTCTAGAAATAATTCTTAACCCTAAATCCTAACAAGCTGGACTCCTTCTACGACCAATTATGGTCTTACTGTTAAGCATTGTAAATCATATATGTACGTATCTACAATTAGAATTCGTAGTTCACACATGCATGTAAACAACTGAGCGTAACACGGCTACGTGAACAGCTTAAGTTCCAATTTTACAACCAATTAAAGAACTTCCAACAAAGGGTAGACAAGAGGGAAGTGGGTACAACATGTTATGGGTTCTCAACTCTTGAGAGTTGACCTAATCCCCACAAACTGGAAAGATTTTGGAAATAGTAAAAGCTACTTTCTCCATTGCAGTTTCACACCATTATTTTTTCTAATTAGAGGAAATAGTCAATAAAAGTTTCCTAGTGAATTTGGTTTTCTTGATCAAAACAAAATAAATGCGTGATGTCATATTGCAAATGCCAGCAACAAACCCGCATATAATATGATCATAAAATATGCATGTCATGTTGCACTTGTCATTCTCCACCCACATGTAAAATTACGTGACAATTGTGCTTATCTGACATATAATCGTATAAAATTCAAACTAATTAAAGAAAAATATTCAAAAATCTTGACAAGATAGCATTATGTATTTGAAAGAAAAATATATACCACACACTTTTTTTGACTTTTTCAATAAAAAGCTGGCGATTTGACAAATGAAATTCTGGAGATTACATGATAATGACTTATATTTATGTGCATGTCTCTTATCTCACTTTCTTGTGATTATATTCTAAATTTAAAATTAAAACAAAAACCAAATCCAAAACCAAAAATAATGTAATATTGTATTTTGGAAAGCAAATTAGACTATATCCTTTACTAATTAGGGAATAAATATTCTTGCTATTGCATGATTTAATTAATTAGCTTCCTACCCTGTAAAGGTTACTAGTCAAGATTTAACTATAACTTTTTTGTGCGTGTACGAAATATGTGTAAGAAGACTTAGTTACCATGAAAGTGACTGAAAAAAATCCTTTAATCCTATTTTATAAGAAATACTTTTTCAACTTAATAATTAATTAAGGAAATAAGATAACAAAATGTCCGACAAAAAAAAAATGACAAATGGCCAGAAAAATAGAAAAGAGAAAGTATAATATAGAGTTAGAAGAAAATCCGACCATGAAATGAGGAAAGGCTCCGGCAAGCTGTTGTGGACATTGATAATAAGGTTGTCATTGGTGACGGAATAGATTTCTGGCCCCGGAAACTGACCATTAATAAGAATCCCCTGCAACAAAAGTTGAAATTTACACAAATTAGTGATATAAAACATAAACATTTTATAAAAATATGATCAAAGATCATGATCACAGCTCAGAGAACAAGTGTGTGAAAATTGCAAACCTGTTGACGAACTCCGAGCGGATATATGTCACCATAAGTTACATTCCAATCGAAGAACCGGTAAGGATCCTCCGCACTCACAAGACCCAAAACCAAAACAATGACAGCTAGAAATTTGAGCAGCATTTCGGAAGAAGGTGGCAATGATCGACGAGCGAATTGAAGAAAAAGAATAAGAAAGAAGAGAAATCGGAAAAAATGAGTGCTCGAGAGCCTAGTCCAATTACAGAGAAGGTTACGAAAGAGACACTTTAATATGCTGAGAGGTAACAGTCTACGACTTATTTATAAAGAGCGAGCAAGCAAGCGAAGGTCCAAAACCAAAACGAGTAGCCATATATTATATCACACAAGTGGTAAAGGGCCCACATGGCAATTCCCTGTATGAACCAATGGAACTGCCCCACGTAAGAAAATGTGCAAATTTGGGTTGCTTAAATGACTAGAATGCCCATGTCTAGGTTGGGACTTGGGTGGCGCCCTAACCGCGTAGAAGTTTTTATTCTTCTGCATGGCTGGCTGGAGTGAGTGGGGAAGCCCGGGAATTCTGACGCGACACACGGCATTTTCATACGCTGAAAATTTTCTGGCTTACCAAACTGAAAAGAACAGAAAGGATTGTATGTTGGTGGGCGCAAGGAAAAGGAAAGAAATGGTGGGAAATATTTTATTATTGGATTTTACGCGGAAACAAATAATTTCTTTTGCTTATGGGACATTCTAATTAATATTATTCTTATTCTTGCTAATGAGTGTTACCTTCTTGGATTTTTCCTTAAAAGCATCGGAAATACAACAACCGTGAAGCTTCCGTTGGATTTCTTCTTTCTTCTGGGGGAAGGATTAATTAGTGAACGATTATGTAGATTGTGTTTGGAGCTAGCTGCTCTCAAGACAGAGAGGAAATTGAACGTTGGAATCCAATAATTTTTTCTTTTCTTTTACTTGCCTTGTTGTGATCGCCGTATGCCACTGAAGCTCAAGGGAAAATTTTATAGGACGGCAATAAGGCCGGCGATGCTGTATGACACAGAATGTTGGGCGGTGAAGCATCAACACGTACACAAAATGGGTGTAGCGGAGATGAGGATGCTTCGTTGGATGTGTGGGCACACGAGAAAGGATAAGATTAGGAATGAGGATATCCGAGGTAAAGTAGGAGTAGCCGAAATTGTAGGAAAGCTGAGAGAAAATCGGTTACGGTGGTTTGGACATGTGCAAAGAAGGCCTACTGACGCTCCGGTTAGAAAATGCGACTATGAGACAGAGGTTCAGGGCCAAAGGGCTAGAGGAAGACCTAGGAAAACTTTGAAAGAGACTCTAAGAAAAGACTTAGAGTACTTGGATCTAACGGAGGACATGACACATGACCGAGCACAATGGCGTTCTAAGATTCATATAGCCGACCCCACTCAGTAACTTGGATTTTTCAAGTCTCCAACCGAGAAGTTTTCCTCACTCGGGAAATTAAGGGAACACTACCTCAACTTACATGCTCCACTCACAAAGCTTCAACATACAAGCTTTAACAAAAGAAAAATTCAAAGAACTTAGTGAAGAAGGCTTTGGTGTATTTAACACAATATGTTGAAATGAAGCAAAGCTTATTTATTGATATCTCCGATAAGTTACAAATATGTACATATACATAAGTCAAAATAAACAAACAAGAGGGAGCCTTCACAAATGTTGCTTAGGAGAAGTCTCAGCAGTCGGTAGAGCCCCAGAAAGAGAAGGCATCGGAGGGGAATCATTCGGAGCCTCAGTACTGGACATAACCCTAGAAGGAGGAGGCATCCGAGGTTGATCATTTGGAGCTTCATTACGCGGTACAGCCCCAGAAGACGAAGTCAATAAATGCATTTGGAACAAACCCACAAACCTTTGATGATCAAGTAAAATCTGACCATCAGATTCCTTCATCTGGTCAAGCTTCCTCTTCATGTTTGTAGCATAGTCATGTGCGAGCCGGTGTAACTGTTTATTCTCATGCTTGAGCCCTCTAATCTCCTATTTAAGACTCATCATTTCAGCCGCCAATGATTCAACTTGTTGGGTTCGAGCAAATAGGCGTTGAGCCATATTAGACACAGAACCTGCACACTGAACATTGAGAGCCAGAGAATCCTTAACAGCCAACTCATCATACCGTTTGGAAAGTAGTCTGTTATCTTTGGGAGTGAGAAGGTTCCTGACCACCATCGTAGCGGTCATATCATTCTTCATCACGGAATCCCTAACGGTAAGAGGACCAGTAGGGGATAAGAATGATGGGTGCCATATGTTGTCTGGAGAAGGCGTAGCTACCTCTTCAACAAGGTTCAAGTCAAAACGACGGTCGGAGGGGCCGGACATTTTCAAAGGTGTTGAAGAGAGAAGAGGTCGGACAAATCAAGATCTTAGAAGTGTAAGAAGGGAGCTTCTACTGGTGGAGATTCAAGTGTGCTTTGGAACTTAATGCTAGCCTCTATAAAAATCTGCACTCGACGGAGCTTCAGAAATCGAAGAGGTGTTTGCTTTCTCAAAAGCTGGGCTGCTCAGAGACCACGAGAGATGCGTTTGCTTTCTCAAAAGCTGGGCTGCTCAAAGACCACGAAGGCCGATCTCATAAATCGAAGAGGCGCTTGCTTTCTCAAAAGCTGGGCTGCTCAGAGACCACGAGGGCTGATCTCAGAAATCGAAGAGGCACCTGCTTTTTCAGCCTTATCAGCACCTGTCACATGCACACTCAACTTTGCGGAAATTGCGGGCATTCTGTCGAAGATTTTTGGTGAAGTAGAAAGCACGTGAATCTTACTGTTCAATCATCCACTTTCCACACGCAACATCAGCTCATGGGTACCACAGATAACTTTGCCAAAGATCTCTGACAAAGTTTAGACACGTGAAGCTTGCAGCTCCCACTACATCGCTATGACCAAGAAGGGTAAAAGAATAGCAAAGAAACAATACTAACAAAGTTTAGACACATAAATTTTGAAGGTCTAGCTACCATATTATTACCCACAAGGGTAAAGGAACAGCACCACTGCTGGATAATTGGAAAGTCCCTGTGTGTCAATCTCTGTGCTCCGTGGCAAGGTAGACTAGCAAACATGCCCAACCTTTACTCACATTTGAGAAAACACTCCCAACAAGATTGCTTGCTCCAAAATCGAAGAGGCACCACCCTCCGAATCTCAAGAGCCAGACTCCCAACATGATTACTTTCTCAAAAATCGAAGAGACATCGCTCTCCGAATCTCGAGAGCCAGATTCCCAGCAGGATTGCTTTCTCAAAAATTGAAGAGGCACCGTTCTCCGAATCTCGAGAGCCAGATCCCCGATAGGATTGCTTGTTCGAAAATCGAAGAGGCACCGCTTTCTCAACTTCGAGAGTTATATCTCTTTGGATAAAGCTTGTCTGTAATCTTCACACGCAACATCAGCTTTCCAGATACCACAGACCAATTTTTCAAAGTGCTTTGACAGAGTTAAAACACGTGAAATTGGTAGCTCCCACTACCGTGCTATGACCAAGCAGGGTAAATGAATAACATTACTACTTGTTGTTAGGGAGACTCCTATATATGTTGACCTCCATCCTCAACGGACAGGCAGACCTGCAAAAATGCTCAACCCTTCCTCATATCTGAGAGGGCACTCCCAACGAAACCTCTCGAAATACTCAGCTTTCTTTCCCCTCGATAATACCTCTGCAAACAAGCTACACCAGAGCAAGAATATCTCATATCATTAAGGTTAAAAGCAAGAGTATCCCATATCATGCTTTTTCCTTGTCTTTTCCTTTGACCTTGTTCTTACCTGCAAGACAAGGAGAAAGAGAGCAATCAGTCAGCACTTGGACTCAAGCTTCCAGTCAGGAACTGACTGCCTGGAACCCCTTACCTGATTACTTACCTGGCATTGCTCTCGAGTACTCATCTTCAACATCTTATGCTTCAGAGAAGATACCACATCTGCCTGAGGAACAGATAGGGCAAGTGAGAAGGATACAAGGAAGCATGTAGAGACAAGCGTAACAGAACACGTACCGATACATCCATTACTTTGTCAGCAGCAAAAGTATCCCATATCAGCAGGGTCGAACGTACTCTAGATTTGATGGACTTGTTTTGACCCTCAAATTCTTCAGTCGGCCTTATACTCTAGATGAAACCAGAAAACCCTCCAGCCCAGTTCAAGAATAAGCCTGTGGAAAGTTACTTCTTCAAAAGCAAAAGTATCTCATATCATCTATTCTCTTTTTTCTTCTCTTTATCCTTCATGTTGCCTGCAAGATAGGGAGAATGAGAACAATCAGCCGGAACTTGAAATCAAACTTCTGATATGGGACTGATTGCTTGGAGCTCTGATTGCTTACCTTGTATGTCACCTCTTTCAGCAGATCCCCTAGCTCGGCAACTTGGGGGACTCCTACTACATGGTTTGTATCGCGCTTGACCAAGCCTGAAACTACAAGTAAGCTTCAAGTGAAATTGATACATTACCTTATGCATCTCCACCAGTTAAAGATACCACCCCTGGATGGAGGAAGAGTACTTCCAGAGAAGATGCCACATCTACCTATGAGACAAATAAGGCAAGTGAAGACGATACCATACTTCGGTACTTAGAAGTTTCGTGATTACGAGATCATTCTCCCATAATGTTTCCTAATGTCATTTGTACTAAATCATTCACTTGTACTCACTAAAGGAGAGCTTGAACCTATGTACTTGTGTAAACCCTTCACAATTAATGAGAACTCCTCTATTCCGTGGACGTGGCCAATCTGGGTGAACCACGTACATCTTATGTTTGCTTTCCTGTCTCTATCCATTTACATACTTATCCATACTAATGACAGGAGCAATCTAGCGAGGATCACAAACTTAATACTTTCTGTTGTACCAAAGTCCTCACTGATTTTGTGCATCAACAATCCTTAAGTTCTTACCTTTTTGCGTTGGTAATGGATGAGTTAACATGACATATTCAAGATGATATTCCTTGGTGTATGCTTATCGCAAACGATATAGTGTTGATAGATGGAACTCAGGAAGGGGTAAATGAGAAGCTTAACCTTTGGAGAGAAGTGTTGGAATCTAAAGGTCTTCGCCTAAGCCGATCAAAGACAGAATATATGGAGTGCAAGTTCAGTGCAAATGGAGGCCAAAATGAGTTTGGGGTAAGGATCGGAGATCAGGAAATACCAAAGACCGACCGTTTTCACTACCTAGGATCTATCTTGCAAAAGAACGTAGAATTAGATGGAGATCTCAACCATAGAATACAAGCTGGATGGATGAAGTGGAAGAGTGCATCCGGCGTGTTGTGTGACTGTCGTAGGCCACTGAAGGTCAAGGGAAAATTTTATAGGACGGCAACAAGGCCGGCGATGCTGTATGGCACAGAATGTTGGGCAGTGAAACATCAATACGTACACAAAATGGGTGTAGCGGAGATGAGGATGCTTCGTTGGATGTGTAGGCACACGAGAAAGGATAAGATTAGGAATGAGGATATCCGAGGTAAAGTAGGAGTTGCCGAAATTGAAGGAAAGATGAGAGAAAATCAGTTACGATGGTTTTGACATGTGCAAAGAAGGCCTACTGACGCTCCGGTTCGAAGATGTGACTACGGGATAGAGGTTTAGGGCCGAAGGGGTAGAGGAAGACCTAGGAAAACTTTGGAAGAGACCCTAAGAAAAGACTTAGAGTACTTGGATCTAATGGAGAACATGACACAAAACCGAGCGCAATGGCGTTTTAGGATTCATATAGCCGACCCCACTTAGTGGGAAAAGGCTTTGTTGTTGTTGTTGTTGTTGTTTTGCTTGCCTTGTTGATATACTAGATTCACATTTGTACATGAAAAAAGTCGGATTGCTTTTTAAAGTTAAGATTAAGGAGTAGTCTAACACGTGAATAATATATATATATATATATATATATATTGAAAAGTTCTAACATAAAATCAATTGGCAGTATTGAAAATGGGGGACTCTTTGTTTATGGCTATCGAATTAAATAAATCAAAGGGAATCAACGATAATCATCAAACATAAGTGTAAAAAAACTAAAAAAAAGTGTGTGAAAACCACTTTCTATAGAAAATAGTTCAACTTCAATATATAATTAAGCACATGCAAATTCATTTAATCCCGGATACAAAATTCACTCTTTAACAATTTGACCTTTTATATGAGAAAAAAAAAAGACAATTTAAATGTCAATAGACTGAGTTGATTGGAGAGTAGTTTAATGTTTCTAGATGAACTGGCCGGTGTATTGCATCACGAAAAAGTCTACGTCCATCTGGCATGTGATCATGGGTTGTTATACAGCCGGCAATGGACTGATGACTTTCATTTTCTATGGCATAAACCACGATTTTGGCACGGTAGTGTTGGCAACTAGTTTTACGTGCTTACGGCGTAGGGGGTTTGTACAGAAAGGAGCCCGGCTTTCTGCTTGATTCACATCTCTCTTAACATTGCTTGTGTGAAAAGAAAACAATACTCTGCACGTTGATTGAGATTCGATCGCTTACAAAACAATGCAACATTTCTTAATGGAGGTAAGAGTAAGAAGGGCGTAATGTAGGGGTCCGTATACAAGCAACCTTACACAACTGAATTGGTAATTTATAATTTGTAAGGACTAAAACATCATAGAAAATAATTTCTAATTTTTTTTTGGTCGAAAGAAAATGTATTCTAATTTGTATGATTAGTTTTTAACTCTCGCCATGATATTAAAAGATCAAATTTGACAAAAGTAATTATATTAATATTATTTTTTATACAAGTTTCATTATACGTAGGAGCAAGCAAATCAAAATTCCATTATAAAACGTATGTGGTCCAATATTCTAGTGGATAGGGTGTTAGGTTTCTACTCATGTCTCCCGGGTTCAAAACTCTCCCTCCCCTAGATTATTGTAATAGTTTTGCATGTGGTCCACCATCCTATTGGATAGGGTGTTGGGTTTCCACCCTTGCATCTTGGGTTCAAAACTTCCCCTCCCCTAAATTGTTGTAGTAGTTTAAACCCCTCCTCCTCTCCTTAATAATAATAATTTAAAAAAAAATTCTACCATAAAAATGGCTCAATGCAAGTAATAAAGTTTCCCCAAAAACTCTAGCGGTCTAAAGCAAAAACCAAAGAAAACTTATTTGTTGTTGGCCCTTGCCTTGGCTTTGGGGTCAGCGGCAATCTTCTTGAAAATCATTCTTGGTCTCTTTCAATTTACTTTCTTTGGCGTAGAATTGTAGCCATGAAATACTGTAGTCGCAGTGATAACCATCATTTTTTTCTCCACGCACATCATAAACACAAGGTTTTGATCCAGCTATCACCCTCGATATAGTGTTGAAGTTGGAAGCCATGGAAGATGTCGAATTGTGTCAGAATTGGATTTAGCCAGAACAACACTATGTGTTTAGCCTGTGCGGTGATATGGCTCTCAGATGTTGGGAGGATGTGAAGCAACAACATGATTTTATCCTTTTATATATTTTGTTTGTTTCTAATAATATATAAGAATTGTCTTGGAGTTTGGTTTTGATTTCTCGCTTTAGAAGAGTTTGCTAGTTGGATTGCTCTTTATAGGAGAGTTGCTTGATTTTAATTTTTGTTTTCGTGTGCTATAGGGTGGAGCTGTTTGATTTGCTGGATCTACTTCATTTGCTGTTCTAGGATTGAGGCGGCAATATCAAGTGACGTGATTGACCCATGGGCATTGTACTCCCTGTCCCAATATATGATTTGAAATTTTGTTCCACTTGATCTCCGCGTAACATGAGATTTAATGCTTGTAGTGTAATTTTGTAGCTTTCGATGAGCTGGGATGAGTGCTTGAAGTCTATTCATTGCTTTGCGATTAGTGAACCTTTATTGTAATACTTTTAGATTTAATTTGCTGAGACCCTTTGAAGGGCGAATTATTCATGATATGTATTTGTAATGTCATTTTTTTTTCAACGAATGAAATATTGTATTTTTTTTCAAAAAAAAAAAAGGGCTTGATGCAAGTAATATGATCATATTTACATGTCAAAAGGAAATGTAAAGAGTTTTTTCATTTTTTAAAAGGAGGACAACTTGTGGCAAGCCATAGTTATATACCACTTTCGGGGATCGGGAAGACTCATAGAGGCATTTCAGCTTCCCCTGACCACAAGTCTGGCTTCCACAACAGTAGTGGGTTTCAAACTTGAGACCTCCGTAATCCGTCCTTTACCACTGGCTACCAACTAATGTAAAGAGTTAGCTAGCGTTCTTTCCGCGTTTCATTTCTCTAAAGGTCATATTAAACGGGGTTAAAAATGCAACCATCAAATGGGCTTTATCAGTATTGAAAAATAATGGACTTATCAGTTTAACAATTGGGTTAAATTTGAACCTCAACTTTTAGTGTCAAATTTGAACCTCAGAAACAACACATGAAAACACCAACAATGTCCCACTCTCACTTCAAAGCAAGCAAAAGCAACCCATGACATATGGATTGATGGGATTTCTTATCCTCAGTCTTTCCAACACTTTCCATTATCCAGAACACTCCTCAGACCATTACCAATGAAAGCTTAGTCACTGCTCTAACAACCACCACCATCAAAACTCCATGGACGCTCTCTTCGTTAACTAGTACTCCATCTCCGGCCTCAAACACTCCCCAAACCTCACCACCACGTTCTCCTTCCCTCCCCAATCCTTCCACCACCTTAAATTCACCACTTACACTGGCACCTAGCCCACCACCCTCACAATCGTCTTCGTCATCAACGACCAACAAGGAAGCCAATCCATTAAAGCCTAGAACCCACTTCATCTCTCTTACGACAATAAAGCTGAAGATATCGACAAGTCGTACAATGAGGGTGACAAAATCATCGAAAGCAGAGCGTTAGAGGGCAGCAAGGGAACGCAATACTTGATTTCCTAGAAAGACGGCTATACGCCCAAAGCCAAGGACATGATGGCAGAGTACGAGAGCCTGTGATAGACCGCTGATAAATCTGCTCTGAACGAGCTTATAGCATCTGAGAATGACTCACGCGACGTCGTTGACGGGGACGACCGCACGGCTTCGTCTCTGGTCTCAGGTCAGAGTTGTGTGTTCGAGTTTTAGCCGAAGCAGGGGCCAACTTGGATCACAACGATAATGGCAGGAGATCGACGACTTTGCACATGGTGGCTGGTCAAGTTTGGCCAGGTGTCATGAAATTATTGGTGGAATGGGAGCGAATCCCAAGGTAGAGGACGAGATAAGACGGAAGCTGCTGGATTTGGCTAAGTAAATACTTAAAACAATGCCGCAGGGAAACCCGATTCACTTCGTAAGGCAGTTGGGGTTGAAGAGTGTGATTATGGAGCTGGAGGGGGTAATATTTGAGGCGGGCTCGAGTACCCGGTGGCAAAATGGGTGGTGGGGAAGAGAGTCGGGGATGAGGGGAAGATAGAGTACTTAGTGAAATGGACGGATATAGATGAGGCCACGTGGGAGCCCGAGGAGAATGTTGATACTGATTTGATTAAAGAGTTTATGGAGGGCCAAAATTTGAGTGGGCCGTACAATATGGAGTAGGGGTGGGCAAACGGGTACAGGAACCGCGGGTAGGGGCGGGTAATTCAGGTTCGGGGTGGGTCCAATATTTCTAAACACAAAACGGGGCGGGGCGGTTCGGGTATATGAAATTATTGGGGCGGGGCGAGTCTTAAAATAGAAAGGAACGGGCCCCCGGCCCGGCCCGTTTCTTTTCCTCATCCCTAGTCTTCTCGATCTCTCCTCCCCGACACTTTTCATTTCACTCATACCCGGCCCATTTCTTTTCCTCATCAGTCATCCCTAGTCTTCTCGAACTCTCTTCCCCAACTCCTTTCATTTACCTCGAGACCTCCTCCTAACTAGCTTCCAGCCTCCCACCATCCCAGCTCTGTACCCCGCCACCATCATCGTCAGACCTCCATCTCTCCTGATTTGCTCCTGTCTTCCTCGCTGCGTCCGCCGCCATGTCTCTCTCTCTCTCTCTCTCTCTCTCTCTCTCTCTCTCTGTGACGAACTCAAAGGGACGGACGAAGTCGAACAACTCGAAACGACGCCTCCTCTGTCTAAATTAGACCCATATTTGCATCGCACGACTCTGCTCAAAGTCCTTTTCAGTTTTAAGGTATTACGATTTAGGGATTTAGGATTGAAAATTAAATTAGGGTTTTCTAGATTTAGGGATTTTGTTGGGTTCTTGAACCTTGACCTCTGTTATGTTCCAATTTCAAATATATTATTGAATTGAATTTGAATCGACTGAGTTTGAAACTTTGTTGAATTAAATTGAACTTGAATCGATTAGTTTTAAAAAACAGCTCCTGTAATTTTCAATTCTGTTTATCTTGGATTGCTTGTGTTATGCTTGGACTGTTTCGATTCGATTGTTAAAATTTGGATTTGTTTATCTGTTTTAGACTGCCCATGCCATCAGGAAGAATGGGGTTTTTATAATTTGATTGGGGAATTTAGTTGCTTCAGATCTGTTTGCCATTTGAAAAATTGGGTATTGAATATTAAAATGGTGTGTTTTGTTTTGTTCTCTTCCATTAGGTAGTCCGAGAGCAGAGAGGGATGCAGTCCGAGACGGAGCAGGTGCCACCAGAGTCGGAAAGCATGGAGGTTTTGCTTGTGAGGATGTTGGCCATGGTGAGAAACGTGGCGGTGCCGGTGCGGGGCTCAGTGGAGAAGCTGTGGTGCGACGACGAAGGCAGCATGGCGGTGGTTTTGGAGTCCTTTCCGTTTCGCAAAAAAAAAAAAAAAAAAAAAAAAAAACCAAGGACCGGTGGACCCGGCCCGGACCGACCCGTTTCAAACAGGCCGGGTTCGGTCCGATTCCTGTAATGAAATATGATGTACTCGACTCGGCCTGGCCCGTTTCTTTTAACCTCCGGTTCCTTGAAAATTAGGTCCGGCCCGGCTCGGCCCGGCCCGTGCCCACCCCTAATATGGAGGAGGCGCGGTTAGAACAATAGGACTTTCTTTTGTTGTATATTTACTTGAAAGGGAATTACAAAGGGTTCCTGAAATTGACTCACATTATTAAGATGATTTTTAAAATAAAAAATTTATCAATGTAGACCTTGAAAGTGGGTGTTGCAAATCAATGTGATCATTCCATCAAAATTTCGTAAAAAATTATGTTATATGCTGATGTGGCACATAAATGGGTTTCACAAGATTTACGAGTTTTTATACAAATGGTCATTGAAATTGATCCACACCATCAGGAAGGCCTTTGAAATTGAAAATTGATCAATGTAGTCTCTGAAAATAGGTTTACAAATCAATATGCTATTTCCATAACAATTATGATAAAAATTTTGTTATGCGCAGATGTGGGTTTAATAATTTAATAATTAATTTAAAAGGTTGTCAAAATACCGTTTTGCATAATCAGATTATCTCAATGTAGAGCTCGCCGTTCTTCGTGTCACCAAGATCACAAGGGGAGCGCCCGACAAACTTTTCAAGATTGAGGTTATGAGGCTGTTGATCACTTAAATGTTAAGGTGATGTCAGAGAAGTCATCACCAAAAATGGTCTCAATCATGGTCCAATTCGGTGAAGGCTGT
Source organism: Malus sylvestris (assembly GCF_916048215.2). Classification (NCBI taxonomy): domain Eukaryota; kingdom Viridiplantae; phylum Streptophyta; class Magnoliopsida; order Rosales; family Rosaceae; genus Malus; species Malus sylvestris. The sequence goes on from NC_062269.1 coordinate 23,454,600, forward strand.
CAAAGGGTGCAAAGATGGGTGTCTTGAGAATTCTCTTTTCAGAGAAGAGACGATGAAGGTTACCATATATGAAGGTAGAGGAGTGTGGGTCGAGATCAGAGGTGATTGCAGGACTAAGTTTCTAGGTTGATAACCTTTTTAATTAATTATTAAATTATTAAACCTATTTCTAATTTGTTTTTAATTTAATTAGATTTATGAGACCCATTTCTGCATCACATCAACATATAACAAAATTTTTGACATAATTATAATGGAAGGACCACATTAATTTTAGACACTGTTTCTAGGACTACATTGATCGATTTTCAATTTCAATGAACATTTGTAATAAAAACAACTTGTGGGACCTATTTATGTGCCACATCAGCACAAAATTTTTAACAGAATTGTGACAGAAGGACCACATAGATTTGTGACACCTTTTCAGGGACTACGTTAGTCGATTTTCAATTTCAGGGACCATCTTGATGATGTGGATGGATCAACTTCAAGGATCATTTGTGATAAAAACCTTACTTGAAATGATGATATGACACAGTTTTTGTGATCAATGTGACTTCAAGGAAAATCATATAGTGCAAATTCATGCGTTATCTCACTTTTAACACTTGAATCTTACTAGTTCATTTTTTCCATATTAGATTGGTAAATATGTGAATCGTTGAAGCCACAATATATGGCAATATTTAATACTTTATGTGTTAATTTTACGAAAAAATGAAGTTCTTATTCTTAAGTTAATTGATGTCATGTAACGATCTAGATCCAGAGATTTTTTTTTAAATTTTTTTTTAACAAAAGATCTAGAGATGTTAAAAGCCATGCCATTATCTATTCTAAAGTTGAGGAGAGATTTGATTGTAGCTAAAAGCCATGCCATTATCTATTCTAAAGTTGAGGAGAGATTTGACTGTAGCTTAGCTACAATCAAATCTTTGCCTCACAATTTCACGCTATTTACAACAAAGCCATCAGATATGGGCTGATATTGGGGCTGGGTTGGAAGGGCAATTTTGTCCTGTGCGTTTGAGACGGATTGGGGTGGGTTTAGGTTTGTTGTTATTCAGGCCATCTCCAACCGAAGGGTCCAAAGGGCCGAAAATAGTCCGAAAATAGTCCAAAAACCTCTCCAACCGAGGGCTTATGGGGCCCTATAGAATCTGAAAGGGCCAAAGGGCCAAATGGCTGGCCCAATTTTTTTTTATATTTCTGTCAGTTATAACCGACACAAATAGAAGGGAAAATTTTGAATCCAAATATTTTTTTAATGAATTAAAAAAATTCCCCTTTTTTTCCCTATAAATACCTAAGCCATTCCTACACTATTTCTCACATAATTTTCACCCTTTTTAAATTTTAAGTTGTTGTAGTTTTTAAATTTAAATAATAAATTATGTTTGGCCCTTGGTTGGAGATAAAGGCAAATATGACCCTGTACTATTAATTAAAATATTAATATCTTAGAGAGCGCAAATGGCTAAAACGAGCCATTTGTTGAAGATGGCCTCATCGAGGGTTTCGGGATGGGAGACCATGCTTTTTTTCTCTTTTTCTCTCCCGACTCTCTCTGTAACCATTCATCAAATCCCCCACCCTTCCTTTTCTCACTCTGTAATTTCGCTCACATTCCTCACTGATTCTCTCTTTGTCCATTCTTAGTCTCACCGGCCGCGTACCCTTGCAGGTCCATGCTTTGCCTCCAGATTTGTCGCATATACCAGCCGAGACCATCATCATCGTCCCCATATGAACAAATCCATGCTCAGAACTAAATTAGGGTTAGGGTTTTGAAATAAATTTCCCCCTATTTTCCCTTTCTCTTTGCAATGGAAGAACATACATCGTCTTCCTCCTCATCTTCTTTTGCTACTTCTTTGACTAGTAGGGATACTTCAGGTAGTGCTGCTGCTGTTATGACATTTAAGCGCTTCGCAGGTTGGGGTGGAGGACGAAGATAACCAGTACTACCAACACACCCATTTCTGACATTAGAAACTGGAGCAAGACCATGAAATCGGCACTTCGTATGGTCAAATTTTCCTCACTTTTCCTTATTTATTTATTTATTTATTTATTTATTTATTTATTTTTGTGAATTTAATATATACATGTAGTTGCACTGTATTTGGATGATTTATGTTGTATTCAGTTATGCTTCTTTAATGTTTAATTTGGTGTAATCTTTAGCCGATGGATCCTTTCAATTTGAAAAGGTATACTTGATAGGAGCATATTTATGCAACTGAGTTAGCTTGTTCTCATGCATTTATGTTGTTATTTTTTAGTTAATTATGTATTTTAAGCTATTTTCGTGTGTTTGTAGGTCCATAAGCCTTATGAAGCAATAAGATGCATTTTGGTACATTTTGGAGCAGTTTTGGGTTTGGAATGAATAGCACATGCATGGAGCAAGGTGGATGGACGAAATTGAAGACTAAAGAGGCTAGAAATGTGTTAAAGAGAAAGAAGAATTAATGTAAAAAGGACAAAGAGCTTAGCTACAAAGGGGTGTCACTCCACCATTCACTTTTCCATCATTGCTGTGCACCACCATTGCACTCCCTTTGGATTCCTATGCCGTGCATCATCATCCATGTTCCCTCCATTGACTCATTTGTTGCATCATTCCACCTCCATTTCCTTTCTCTACCATGTCCACAATCATTCATGTTCCCTAGCTGCAACACCACTCAATTTTACCCCCATGCTTTGCATCATCACTTCACTTTTACCTTTAAATCATTTCAAACACCACTCATTGCACTCAATTGCTACACCATTCCTTGTTCCCTCCATCATTTCAGATTTCATGCATCATTACATTGAATCATTGCACTCAATTGCTACACCACTCCATATTGCCATGCACTTCCTCTATAAAAGGAAGTGTGTGTAACATAAATTTAGTTCATACTTTGTTAGATCATTCACTCCCATTTCAACACAACCTTCATCCAAACACATCCATTCATCTTCACATCCATTCCTCCATACAAACAAACCTTCAAACACTCACCAATACCTTGTGCCATAGCAAAGGAAGGGAAGGAAAGTGCTTGGACGTGCTTGCTGTCCAACTTGGATCGTTGGAGCGTTTATGTGTTTTCTTTCTTTTGTTTCTAATGTTTAAATTCATTTCCTTTCATTTTGTTGTCAATATGAGTGGCTAAACCCCTCTTGGCTAGGGGGTGATTTCAAAGCCATGATCATGTGTGCAATATAATTTGATAAATTCCAGTTATGAACTCTTGGATCATGAATGCAATTGGCTTAACTATTTGATTGATAACTTATTTGTATTTTTTAATTAAGGGTCGACACTTAATTGGCATGCATAAATCCGTTGTTAGAATATAAGGAAGTTTCACATAATCGTTACAAACTTATATTCACATGTAATGAAGGTCGCTTATAGACGATCGCGTTAAGTTCAATTCCTAGCATAAGCGACATGATGTCATAGTTGCAAGTGCTTTGTCAATGCTTATGATTTTCATTAAACGTAATGATCTTTGATTGTATCTCTATTATGATGTCATGTAGGGAACTTTTGAAGAATGTTTTGGGTGGTCGAATGATGTCATCCAATCCAATAAAACAAGGAAAATCTGAGAGATAACTAGTGATGTCACAGTTAATTTGGAGCATTGTCGTTCATAATTCAATGAAGTAGTAACTGGAAATTGAGTTGTTTGCATACATATCATGTGTGGAGAAAAAGCCTCTAGCTATGCCATCCATCATCTTATTTCTCAAATTTGTTTTACAGTCTGTCTAGTTTTTCATACTTGTTTGTTTGTTTTAACTTCGTCCAAAACTCAATCCCCCTTTACTTTAGTGTGTCTAATTAGTTAGAATATGTTTTAATTTATGTTTTTAAATGTTTTGATTCAAGTAAAAGTCAATTTTTGTCCAAAGTCATTCCTAGTGTCTAGTTTAAGTTTATTTAGTTATTTTAAGCTGTTTTGAGTATTTTAAGTTGGCTTTGAGTCTTGTGAGTCTTGTTAAGTATTTTTAAGTTTAGTTTTATGTTTTGAGTCAGTTTAGAGGTTATTAGCAAGCCCTCATAATCCCCGGTCCAGAACGATCCCTACTTATACTTATACTACAGTTGTCAAAAGAGGGTTAAATTTGTGTGTTAAGTTAATTTTTGCATCAAGTTTTTGACGCCGTTGCCTGGGATTAGCAACTTTGCTAATCCCTTGTTATTTCTTTTTGTTTATTTTCATGTGTTTTTGTTCCTAGTTGCTGATTTTACTTGTTTTCTTATTTTAGGTGGTTTATGACTCGAAGTTCTCAACCTGTTCATAAGCACATCTTTGACTTTGACGATGATTTTGAACGAACTTTGAGACGAGCAAGGAATCAACAAGATCCCCAACCATCTCAACCTGCACCAGATCTTGAAAAAGACAAAGTAGAAGAGCAAGAAGAGGCCATGACAAGGACTTTTGAAGAAGTCCAAGATATGGCAGTAGACAATTGAACAATCAAGGAGCTTTCTGCTTCGGGATTGGACAATGCTCTGCCTTTATGCATTCAATATCTAAGGGCGGCCCAAAATAAGACCGACGAGTTCGAATTAAAGTCCAGTTTATTGCACCATATTCCTAAGTTCTATGGGTTGTCCATGGAAGATCCTAATAAACATTTGAAGGAGTTCAAGGTTGTTTGTTCGAGCATGACCCCTGTGAATGTTGATGGGAGCATTCTGAAAATGAAGGCTTTTCCTTTTTCTCTCTTGGAAAAGGCTAAAGATTGGTTGTATAAGCTAGCCCCCGGAATTGTCACATCATGGGAGAGTATGAAACGGGCATTTTTGGAGAAGTTTTTCCCAACTTCTCGAGTCATTCTACTACGCAAAAGGATTAGTGGCATTCAACAAAACCAATGTGAATCATTTCCCACTTACTATGAGCGTTTTAAAACCCTTGTTGCTTCATGTCCACAGCACCAGATGAAGGAGGAGCTTCTTCTTCAATATTTTTGCGAAGGGCTTCTACTAATTGAACGCCAAATGTTAGATGCCTCAGCGAGAGGAGCTTTGGTGGACAAAACACCCATGGCTTCCAAGACCTTAATTGCTAACCGAGTATTGAATGCCCAATAATATGAAGACGTTGGTCAAAGAGACAACCTACGACAGCAACAAGTTAATGAGGTAAATGCTATTTCCGAACTTCAAAATCAAATGGCTAATCTTACTACTCTTCTTTCACAGATGGTTGAAAAACCAAAAGAACAAAGTGTAGCCGCTTGTGGCGTGTGCTCAATGAATGAACATCTTACGGATAAATGCCCTCAATTGATCGAGAACGGAGGGTGGGAATCTGCCAACGCCGTGGGTTTTGGGAGTCAAAACCAACCAAGGAATGATCTGTTCTCAAATACATACAATCCAGGTTGGAGAGATCATCCAAATTTCAAATGGAGGGAGCCCCAACAAACCCAACAACAAAGTGCATTCAGACAGCAACCGTATGCACCCGCATAACCCCAAACACAACCTGCCCAAAATAACTCAGGTTTGTTTTTTGATAATTCTCAAGTTATTCAGTTACTAACTACGTTGGCGAAGGGTCAGGAAAATCAAGCCAAAGATATTCACAATTACGCCAAGGAAGTGCAAAATCATGCTCGAGAGGTGACTGAATTGAAGAGACAAATGGGACAAATGGCTGAGTTCATGGGGCAATTTAGTAGAGAACCAGGTAAGTTACCTAGTTCGACGGATGTGAATCCAAATGGAGGCTTCGAATCTGCCAAAGCCATCACCTTGCGAAGTGGAAAAGAAGTTGGATCTGATCCCAACCTATCTAAATCCAATCAAAATGAGGACGAAAAGATGCAATCTGAGGAGAAGGAACAAGGCCTGCCCTCGGCAAGGATTGAGCAATCTTTGCTGCAGCCACCTACACACCCTAATTCGACCACCAAAGGTAAGTTGGGTTCAAATTCCATGACTTCTAATTCCATTCCAACCAATGCACCATTTCCTCGCAGGTTTATGTAATCAAAGAAGGATGAGAGTGACAAAGACATCCTTGACACATTCAGAAAGGTGCAAGTCAACATTCCACTTCTAGATGCAATTAAACAAGTCCCCAAGTATGCTAAGTTCCTGAAGAAGCTGTGCACTACAAGGAAGAGGGCTTCGAACAAAGAGGTGGTAAGGGTAAGTGAGAATGTCTCAGCTGTGTTGCAACGAAAATACCTCCTAAGTGCAAAGATCCAGGCAGTTTTACAATTCCTTGTGTTATAGGAAATACTCGCTTTGAATCTGCCATGTTAGATCTAGGTGCATAAATAAATGTCATGCCTTATTCAATATATGCATCTATGAACTTGGGAGAATTAAAAAATGATGGAGTGATCATTCAACTGGCCGATAGATCTAATGCGTATCCAAAAGGTGTTTTGGAGGATGTTTTAGTGCAGGTGAATCACCTAGTCTTTCCGGCGGACTTCTACGTGCTTGAAATAGAAGACTTGAACCATTCCCCTCAATTACCAATCTCACTTGGCCGACCATTCATGAAGACTGCCCGTACAAAGATAGATGTATTCAAGGGAACATTGACCATGGAATTTGATGGGGAAGTTATTGATTTCAATATTTCTGATGCTATGAGATATCCTCATGATGGTCACTCTTGTTTCTCTATTGATGTGATTGACTCTTGGGCGCAGGAATTCCTTGATGATTGAAGTGAGGATGCACTTGAAAAGACTCTCACGCAAAGCATTGGACTAAAAAACGAAGGGTTATCACTTAGGCATGCACACGGCAACAACAAGGAACATCTTGTCGTGCCTATTCAAGAAGAATTGGTGGAGATGGTTGCTGCCCTAGAGTCAAATCCAAGGCATATTGGTAAGTCTCCTAACCTAATTTCAATTCCCAATTCGACTAACAAGTTGCTTCATTATGTAATCCAGCCCCCTTCCCTAGAGCTTAAACCATTGCCGAGCCATTTGAAATATGTGTTTTTGGGAGAACAAGAAACGCTGCCTGTCATCATCTCTTCTTCACTCACTGCACAAGAGGAGGACAAGTTGGTGAGGGTGCTTCGGGAATACAGAACTGCTATTGGGTGGACATTGGCCGATATCAAGGGAATTAGCCCTACCACTTGCATGCATCAAATACTCTTGGAAGAAGAAGCCAAACCATCTAGAAAAGCACAACGCCGGCTCAATCCACCCATGATGGACGTTGTGAAGAAGGAAATCATCAAGCTACTAGATTGTGGAGTGATTTACCCAATTTCTGATAGCCATTGGGTCTCGCCGGTCCAAGTTGTTCCTAAGAAGTCCGGAGTCACTGTGGTAAAAAATGAAGATAATGAGCTTGTGCCCACCCGAATCCAAATCAGATGGAGAGTTTGTATTGACTATCGGAAGCTCAATGCTCCGACAAGAAAAGATCACTTCCTGCTGCCCTTTATTAATCAAATGCTGGAAAGGTTAGCCGGTCATTCATTTTATTGTTTTCTTGATGGCTATTTGGGTTATAATCAGATGTCCCGATGACCAAGAAAAGACTACCTTCACATGTCCCTTTGGTACCTTTGCTTATCGACGCATGCCATTTGGGCTATGCAACGCACCAGCCACATTCCAAAGGTGTATGGTAAGTATTTTCTCAGAATTTGTGGAAAAGATCATTGAAGTGTTTATGGACGACTTTAGTGTTTTTGGTGACTCATTTGATGCATGCTTGAATAATCTTACTCTGATCTTACAACGATGCATCGAAACTAATCTTGTCTTGAATTGGGAAAAGTGCCATTTTATGGTAAAACAAGGTATAGTTTTGGGGCATATCATATCAAAAAAAGGGATTGAGGTTGATAAATCTAAAATAGATCTTGTACGTCACTTACCGTCTCCCACTTCAGTGAGGGAGATTCATTCTTTTCTTGGCCATGCAGGATTTTATAGGAGATTTATCAAGGATTTCTCAAAAATCGCCCAACCCCTTTGCCATTTACTCCAAAAGGAAGTAGCCTTCGAGTTCAACAAGGAGTGTGAGACCGCTTTCAAAACCCTTAAGGACATGTTGACTTCGGCCCCCATCATCATGCCACCAGATTGGAGCCTTCCATTTGAGCTAATGTGTGATGCATCCGATTATGCCATTGGTGTTGTTTTAGGCCAAAAGAGGAACAAACAGCCCCACGTCATCCACTACGCTTCCCGGACACTAAATGATGCTCAATTGAATTATTCTACCACTGAGAAAGAACTTCTTGCAGTTGTATTTGCTTTAGATAAATTTCATTCATACTTACTTGGCACTAAAGTGATTGTATATTCTGACCATGCAGCGTTGAAGTACCTCTTCACCAAGAATGAGGCTAAACTAAGGCTGATTCGTTGGATGCTCTTACTTTAAGAGTTCAACATTGAAATAAGAGACAAAAAAGGGAGTGAAAAACGTGGTGGCTGACCACCTCAGCTGTTTGGTGCATGAGGAGGACTCCTTACCCATTCTAGAGACTTTCCTGACGAGCAATTGCTGTCCCTAGAGGTAAGTGAGCCCTGGTATGCTGATTTGGTCAATTATTTGGTCACAAAACAAGTTTCTAGCACTCTAGATAAATACAAGCGTGATAAACTCAGAAATGATGCACGATTTTATGTGTGGGATGATCCATATTTGTGGAAGTATTGTTCTGACCAGATTATTCGTAGATGTGTGCATAATTCTGAGTTTAATTCAATTCTTGCATTTTGCCATAGTTATGCATGTGGGGGTCATTTTGGCACCCAAATGACAGACCTTAAGGTTTTAGAGAGTGGTTTCTATTGGCCTACATTATTTAAGGATGTTAGAACATTTTGTATAACTTGTGATAGATGCCAAAGAACAGGTATAATCGGTGCCAAAGACCAAATGCCGCAAACCCCTATCTTTAATGTGGAGATCTTTGGTGTATGGGGTATGGATTTCATGGGACCCTTTTCGCCCTCATATGGCTTTACTTATATTTTGCTAGCCGTTGATTATGTGTCAAAATGGGTGGAAGCCAAAGCCACCCATACTAACGATTCTAGAGTGGTGACAGATTTTATCAAGGCTAACATCTTTTCCAGATTTGGCATGTCGAGGGTGTTCATAAGTGATAGAGGCTCCCACTTTTGCAATCGCACCATTGAGGTGCTGTTTAAAAAGTACAATGTGAAGCATCGGGTTTCCACGTCATACCCTCACTTGGCCAAGCCGAAGTCTTGAATAGAGAAATCAAGCAAATCTTGGAGAAGACTGTTGGGCCAAACCGGAAGGATTGGAGCTTGCGTTTAGATGATGCACTGTGGGTATATCGCACTGCCTACAAAACACCTCTAGGGATGTCTCCATTTCGACTAATCTACGGCAAGCCATGTCACCTACCTGTGGAACTGGAGCACAAAGTGCACTGGGCTGTGAAAACATTCAATTTGGACTTAAATGCTGCTGGAATGAATAGGAAGCTCTAACTGAATGAACTTGAGGAGATACGGAAAGAAGCCTATGAGAATGCACGAATTTACAAGGAAAAAACAAAGGCGTTTCATGACAAAATGATTCGGGGAAAAACATTCTCAATTGGACAGAAAGTGTTACTATTCAATTCCTGTCTACGATTGTTCCCTGGTAAGTTACAGTCTAAGTGGATTGGGCCATTTGTTGTCACTAATGTTTTTCCTCATGGTGCAGTCCAAGTTAAAAGCTTAAGGAACGGCGACGAATTCAAAGTGAACGGGCATCGCCTGAAGCTATACTATGAGAGTGATGTGGGGCAGATTGTGGAAGAAATCCCACTCAGTGCCGTGGGCCCTATCCAAGCTTAAAAGGAAGTTTCATCCGGCTGCAAGTCGTTAAAGCAAGCGCTTCTTGGGAGGCAACCCATGTTTTGATTTCCTAAAAACCTTCCTTTTTTTGCAATTTTATTTTGCCATGATTGTCATTTTTATTTGTTTTTTGTTTAATTGTTTTTGGTGTGGGTTTATTTTTGAAACATTGACAGATATGCAAGGTATTTTACATTAAAATTCGTTGAAAATGAACAGGAGGCAGAAAAATATAAGAGGGAGCCTTCACAAAGGCTGCTTAGGAGAAGTCTTAGTAATTGGTGGAGCATCAGCAGTCGGCGGAGCCACAGAAGGAGGAGGTATCGGAGGTTGATCATTTGGAGCTTCACTACGCGGTACAACTCCAAAAGATGAAGGCAAATGCTGTTGGAACAAACTCACAAACCTCTGATGATCAAGTAAAATCTGACCATCAGATTCCTTCATCTGGTCAATCTTCCTCTTCATGTTTGTAGCATAGTTATGTGCAAGCTTGTGCAACTGTTTATTCTCATGCTTGAGCCCTCTAATCTCCTGTTTGAGACTCACCACTTCAGCCGCCAATGATTCAACTTGACGGGTTTGAGTAAATAGACGTTGGGCTATATTAGACATAGAACCTGCACACTGCACACTGAGAGCCAGAGAATCCTTAACAGCCAACTCATCAGACCGTTTGGAAAGTAGTCTGTTATCTTTGGGAGTGACAAGGTTCCAGGCCACCACCGCAGCGGTCATATCATTTTTCATCACCGAATCCCCAACGGTAAGAGGACCAGTATGGGATATGAAGGATGGGCGCCATATGTTGTCTGGAGAAGGCATGAATGCCTCTTCACCAAGGTTCAAGTCAAAACGACGGTCGGAGGGGCCAGACATTTTCAAAGGTGTTGAAGAAAGAAGAGGTTGGACAAATCGAGATCTTAGAAGTGCAATGAAGGGAGCTTCTACGGGCAGAAATTCAAGTGTGCTTAGAAACGAACTGCTTATCCGCTATAAAAATCAGCACTCGGCGGGATTTCAGATATCGAAGATGCGAGCTCAGAAATCGAAGAGGCCAATTCAAAAATCGAAGAGGCGCTAGCTTTCTCAAAAGCTAGGCTTGCTCAGAAACCACGGGCCATCCTCTATTCCAGATTTTTCCGCACTTGTCACATGCAACCTCTGCACTCGACGGAGCTCAGAAATCGAAGGGGCAAGCTCAGAAATCGAAGAGGCATTTGCTTTTCCAGACGTGTTAGCATCTGTCACACGCACACTTAGCTTGCGGAAATCACGGGCAATTTTTCGAAGCGTCGATTTCAGATATCGAAGAGGCATTTGCTTTTCCAGACGTGTCAGCATTTGTCACATGCACACTTAGCCTTGCGAAAATTACGGGCAATCTGTTGAAGATTTCTGGTGACGTAGAAAGCACGTGAAGATTACTATTCAATCATCCAGCAATTGCCAACAAGAGTGAAAGAATAGTACCGGTTATTAATTCATATAAATGTCGACCTTCACCTTCCATTGCAAGGCAGACATACATAACCCTTCTTCATCTCCGAGAATGCCTTCCCAACAAAGCCTCTCGAGTCACTCAGTGTTCCTTATTCCTTGGGATACCTCTGCAAACGACCCATCAAAAGCAAAAGTATTTCATATCATGAAGGTTGAAAGCAAGAGTATCTCATATCATGCTTTCTCCTTGTCATTCTCCTTGCCGTTGTTTTTCACCTGCGGGACAAGGAGAAAGAGAGCAATCAGCCAGCACTTGGTATCAATCTTCTGATTTGGAATCGACTGCCTGGAACCCCTTCCTGATTGCTTACCTAGCCTTGCTCTCGAGTACTCATTTTCAACATCTTATGCTTCCTCAAGCTACCACATCTGCTTGGGGAACAGATAAGGGAAGTGAAAATGATACATCGAAGCATGTGAAGACAATGTGCTAATTCATCCTCAGCTAGGGACAAGTAGAAAGAAAACAAATGGTCGACACTTGGAAAGATTGAAGAAAGAAACAGACCATCACCTCTACCTCATGCCTGCCTGCCGTGCAGAAGAAACAAGCAGAGAAGAATGCAGACTGCACAACCAAGGAACTCTAATATTCCTCACTCAGAATTCCAAACCAGTTCGAGATCAAAGCTGTGGAAAGTCAACAAGATCATTTATCTCCAAAACCAGATTTGCGTTCTTAAACTCTACTTTGTCTGGTTTTTACTTTACTATACTTGTCATGTTTATTCGTTGTTTGTTTGTTTGCTTGTTTTTGTGTGAGTTTATGCTTGAAACATTGAGGACAATGTTTGATTTAAGTGTGTGTTAGGGGGGGGGGAGGGGTAACCAAGTTGTTTTGCATAAAAGTCGTAGGAGTTTATCACCCATTACTTCTAGTGTTGTTCCTTGCTGGTTGTAAGTATTTTTAAGCTGTTTTGGAATGTTTTAGTGTGTTTTGACATAAAAATCAGAAAATCTCATAAAAATTTGAAAAATTGTTTTGAAAAACCCAAAAAGAGTTGTTTTTGTGTGTTTATTTGTGTCTTAGGGTACCTTCCAACACAATAATGAGGATTTGGTTTTTAATTACATGATTGTTAAAGAGAGTTATAAACATGGATGAAAATTTGATTTACTCTTTGGTGTATGCTTGGTTGTGGTTATAATTTATGAATTCACATGCAATCATAAAGGAAAAATCAGTTTTTTGTAACATGCTTGAAGGAAGGAACTCAAATGAACACTACAACCTTGTGAGACTTGAGCCTAAACGTTTATTTGGAGAGTTAATAATCCGTGCATCATTGTTTTCTAAAGTCGTTGCATGATCTCATTATTCTTTGCTTGGTTGCTACTTAGAAGACGTTTTATCATTTAGTTCCAAATGCTAGAACTCATGCCTATTTCATTCAAAGCATGCTATTGATTTGCATAACACATATTCAAGATAAAGTTGTGTAGTGACCACCAAAGCCAAATTGCCGTGCCCCTATTTCATTATGTGTTTAAGTTTAACCCCGTTGAGCCTTGTTAAGCCTATGTTCTTTGTTAATCCACACTATCCTTACCTAGCCTAGTTTTAGGACCATCGATACCCTTGTTCTTGAAGCATAGTAAAGCATGACTTAAAATGAACTCCTTTTTGATCAATGTATTGCAGAAAGCAAGTGTGGGGGAAGTGATTCTTGTGTGTGTGTGTGCCAAAGTCCTTAATAAGGCACGGGTAGAAAAGAAAAAAAAAAGAGTGAAAAGAAAAAAGTTTGTTAAAAAAGGGTCCAAAACATTGAATTCGGCCATAAGTGTTGCATGAATCTTCCCTTTGTATTTAAAAGTTGATTTTGTATTCTAAAGTGAATTCCAAGTGTCTATTTCATTGCTTTGCTTGCTATCGCTTTAAGAACGTTTGTTATTCCTATCATTTCTTTATTAGCCATTACCCCTAAGCCCTGTTACAACCCTTAACTTCAATCTTGAGTGTTGTGTGTTTCAATTTGTGGAGTTCAAAATTGGTATGAGCATATGGTGTCACTGGTTCTCGCATCTAAGTCGTAGCATTCCATTCATGAGATCATATCTAAACATGCTTAATAACTCCAGAAAATTGCTTTCTTTGTTATAACATATGTGAGTCCTAGTCTTACGTGTTTACATTAATCTTCTCACATATACTAGTGTAGGGTGTGTAGTAAAAAAATGTGTGTGAAAATAGAGAGTATCTTGTAAGAAATTGAGCAAATTCTCCAAGGCATGTTACTACATTCAAAACATCGTTTTAATTGGTTAATTGTGAACTAGTAAGTGGTGACTGTGATTAAGTATGTGCTCAATTGTAAAGATGACAAAAATATGTGGGAATGATGATTTTTAACATGTCATGTTTCATTAAAAATCCCTTCGGTAAATGTTGGAAGGTCTAGGTTGTGTTTTGTTTGTTTCGTTTGTTTTGTTTTGCTCGAGGACTAGCAAAAGCTAAGTGTGGGGGAATTTGATAAGAGCATATTTATGCGACTGAGTTAGCTTGTTCTCATGCATTTATGTTGTTATTTCTTATTTAATTATGTATTTTAAGCTATTTTCGTGTGTTTGTAGGTCCATAGGCCTTATGAAGCAATAAGATGCATTTTGGAGCAGTTTTGGGCTTGGAATGAATAGCACATGCATGGAGCAAGGTGGATGGATGAAATTGAAGACTAAAGAGGCTAGGAATGTGTTAAAGAGAAAGAAGAATTAATGTAAAAATGACAAAGAGCTCAGCCACAAAAGGGTGTCACTCCACCATTCACCTTTCCATCATTGCCGTGCATCACCATTGCACTCCCTTTGGATTCCTATGCCGTGCATCATCATCCATGTTCCCTCCATTGACTCATTTGTTGCATCATTCCACCTCCATTTCCTTTCTCTACCATGTCCACAATCATTCATGTTCCCTAGCTGCAACATCACTCCATTTTACCCTCATGCTTTGCATCATCACTTCACTTTCACCTTTGAATCATTTCAAACACCACTCATTGCACTCAATTGCTACACCATTCCTTGTTCCCTCCATCATTTCAAATTTCATGCATTATTACATTGAATCATTGCACTCAATTGCTACACCATTCCTTGTTCCCTCCACAATTTCAGATTTCATGCATCATTGCACTCAATTGCTACACCACTCCATATTGCCATGCACTTCCTCTATAAAAGGAAGTGTGTGTAACATAAATTTAGTTCATACTTTGTTAGATCATTCACTCCCATTTCAACACAACCTTCATCCAAACATATCCATTCATCTTCACATCCATTCCTCCATACAAACAAACATTCAAACACTCACCAACACCTTGTGCCATAGCAAAGGAAGGGAAGGAAAGTGCTTGGACGTGCTTGCTGTCCAACTTGGATCGTTGGAGCGTTTAGGTGTTTTCTTTCTTTTGTTTCTAATGTTTAAATTCATTTCCTTTCATTTTGTTGTCAATATGAGTGGCTAAACCCCTCTTGGCTAGGGGTGATTTCAAAGCCATGATTATGTGTGCAATATAATTTGATAAATTCCAGTTATGAACTCTTGAATCATGAATGTAATTGGCTTAACTATTTGATTGATAACTTATTTGTATTTGTTAATTAAGGGTCAACACTTAATTGGCATGCATAAATCCGTTACTAGAATATAAGAAAGTTTGACATAATCGTTACAAACTTATATTCACATGTAGTGAAGGTCGCTTATAAACGATCGCGTTAAGTTTAATTCCTAGCATAAGCGACATGATGTCATAGTTGCAAGTGCTTTATCAATGCTTATGATTTTCATTAAACGTAATGATCTTTGATTGTATCTCTATTATGATGTCATGTAGGGAACTTTTGAAGAATGTTTTGGGTTGTCGAATGATGTCATCCAATTCAATAAAACAAGGAAAATCTGAGAGTTAACTAGTGATGTCACGGTTAATTTGGAGCATTGTCGTTCATAATTCAATGAAGTAGTAACTGGAAATCGAGTTGTTTGCATACATATCATGTGTGAAGAAAAAGCCTCTAGCTATCCCATCCATCATCTTATTTCTCAATTTGTTTTACAATCTGTCTAGTTTTTCATACTTGTTTGTTTGTTTTAACTTCGTCCAAAACTCAATCCCCCTTTACTTTAGTGTGTCTAATTAGTTAGAATCTGTTTTAATTTGTGTTTTTAAATGTTTTGATTCAAGTAAAAGTCAATTTTCGTCCAAAGTCATTCCTAGTGTCTAGTTTAAGTTTATTTAGTTGTTTTAAGCTGTTTTGAGTATTTTAAGTTTGCTTTGAGTCTTGTGAGTCTTGTTAAGTATTTTTAAGTTTAGTTTTATGTTTTTGAGTCAGTTTAGAGGTTATTAGCAAGCCCTCCTAATCCCCGGTCCAGAACGATCCCTACTTATACTTATACTACAACTGTCAAAAGAGGGTTAAATTTGTGTGTTAAGTTAATTTTGGCATCAATACTCTTGCTACTTTTTTTCAATCGGATCTTGAACTTCTTATGCTCAATTTTGCAGCTTTATTATTTTCATTTGATTTTTATAATTTTTTGTATTTTATTTGCGTTTAATTTGTTGAGATATATTGAATTCGGTTGTTTGAGTGTCCTTAAGAGTAGCAGATTGAATCAATTTCTGGAGCTCTATATATGTCCCACACATTGTCACTGTGCTTATTGGTGTGTCAATGACTTCAGTTTTGGTGGTGTTTGGTACCCAACAGAGGAAAGATGAAATTGGAATCTATGTTTGTCTAATTTTTTAAGTTGCGTTGAAATCCAGAGGTTTATTTGATTGTCTATATATTTGATTCGAGTATGGGTTCTGCCATGGTTTTGCATTAAGTGTGTATCTCATCTGGAAAAAAGGTGAGATGTGAGTGTTGAGCAAAAATAGTACACAATATGTAAACAAATAATTCACTCGGCACAATTTCACCCTTATTCATTTTTTCGAAGAGGGTTTTTATTAATTCGAGTTCGACCCATTCTAGGCTATGCGCCTATTAATTACAACCCTTCTTTCGGGAAAGGAATACCCTTTGATTCCAATTTGAATAAATTGTAATTTGGGTGTTTATTTGATTTTGCGATTGCACCTAGGTCGAGCCCTAGATTGCCTACGTACCCTTTTAAGGGATCAAGTCACTTGTAGTTCTTTTGATTTTGATATTTAGATTTTTAGTGAGTGAATGACCCACTAAAGGAATTGGTGTTTGGTTTATTTGGGTGAATTTGGTTTGAATGAACCAGGAATTTGGCTTTTTATTTGATGTGAATTTGGTTGAAAATGAACTAGGGATTCTGTTTAATGTTTGGGTTTTGCAGTTGCGTCTAGAATATGGTACTAGACTGCCTACGTATCATTGCGGAATTAAAATGGCATAATTCGCAAATTTGTTGAGATTTGATGCCTTGTGTAGCTTCAATTCGTACAGGCGAGGAGCATTTGATGCCTTATGTAGTTTAGGCTCTTGCAGGCAGGACTTTAAGCCATTGGAGCATTGATACGGCTTCATGCCATTTGAGATTTGGAGCGGCTTTGTGCCATTTGAATTTGGAATGGCTTTGTGCCATTTAAGACTTGTCCTGGCTTCGTGCCATTTGACCACTTCGAGAATTTGAAATTAAAGTTGACATAGCATAAATCTATTGAGCTTGGTGCTTTGAGGTGGTTCATGTTCACGGTATTTTGCATCCACGAGTTTGATGTTGACATTGTCCCCACCCCTTTTGTCTTAAACCATTTGGATTCCGTATGCCTCCCCCATGCCATTAAGTTCTTGCCCACTTTGGTCTTTTGGTTTTTTTTTTTTTTTTTTAGGCAGATGGCACCCTATTAATTGGTGGGATTTTTCATTTTTGAATCATCATGTGATTGCTTCATTTCATGCAAACGATCTCGAGCATGCCTTGACAACAAGATCCAAGCTTAACTTCATGTTGGTGTCCCTTGCTTTAAAACTCATTTGTTTGCTTTACCGAACACTTCTCTTTCTCCTTTTATATTTGCAGAAACGTCTGGCAAACTCGCATTCTACTTGTTTAGAGATAAGTTGTGATGAGCTTCATCGGATTACAATAAATCCTTAGCTTCATTTGTGCACCAAAACTCAATATTCGACAGGATAGAGATCGCAGGCTCTCATGTCATTTTTTCTTCAAAAGACCTTTCTTCTTCCTCATTTTCTTTAGCATTACTTGAAGAATGGAGCATCAACCAAAGATAAAGTGTCATCATTGAGTTGCACATTTCTTCTTTCAACAAGTTTGGAAAATAACTTGTCTTTATAGGAAATAGTTTCCTCCTAATTATTCTTCTTTGTGGTCAATGAGGGATGTTGCTTATGTTTGTCTTCTTGTGAGATTATCATAATCTCCTCTTCACATACCAATGACGTGATGCATCCTCCCTCCACATTATTTCTTTGTGAAATAATATGACATTGTTGAGTTCCTAGTGTAATAGTGTAATAGAGCGCACAACAACTTGTAAAAAAAATAAAAATTCTTGAGATGGCTTTTCCCTTTTGATTTTCACGTGAGTGCCTTTCCTAAGGGAAGTTGTCACCAAACTTTATTTTCTCATTTTCTTTGTGAATTTAAGCTTTCCAATTTCAAATAGGACTTTGCTTCCCCTTCCTCTGTTTTTGGCTTGTAGCTTTTGTCTCCATGCTTTTGATTTCTAAATTTACAAAGCCCATATGAATTTAGATGGGGAGCCGTGGGTTCCCTTTGTTCTCCACGTGAGAAACATTCCCACGTAAGGTGCAGACTTTCATGGAACAAGCCATTTTGACGTGCTCTGTACTTTGGCCTAAATACTTCTTACTGGGGGCCACGCTCTGTGATAACCCATGTGATGAGCAAGACTATTTCTTCCTCTTTTTCCTGGAACATCATTCGAAGAATGGAGCAGCAACAACGTGCTAAATTCTTTGAGTCATGTTCAACTTTTGCCAACAAATTTATGCATAGTTGGTGATTTAATGAAGGACAGTTTTCCAAGGACATGGTCTCCATACTTCTTGTTCTCAGAGCCAAAATCGATAAACTCCTATATGAATAAAAAATGGAAAAGCTATTGATTTTCTTCTTTTTTATTTAATCTCCATGTGGAGCAACATTCCCATTTTATCTGGGGAGTATTTTATCTGTAGCAGAACTCCATCCTTTCTTTTCTTTGTTGGATGCTTTGTCTTCTATGAATTCAACTAGGAGTTACAATATAACCACTTAAAAGAAAACAGCAACCCCATGACCAGAATCAGCAGTAGCTCGTTAGGAAAAAGGCGAAGGGGTAATCCAAAGGGCCTTCTTGATGTTGCAAAAGTTTTTGACGTTCTACTTTGACTTTTCTTCTTTTTAGTAACTCATACTTTTATAGCACGACCACAGATAGCACATGCACCGTCTTTTTTCCCTAGCAACTTAGACAGCAGCCAGCACCATTTTGGGTGCTTTATGCGGGCAGCACAACTTACACTTCTAAGGTAGCTTTTTCTTTTTGACTTCAAGACAACGATGGCGGCGGTCGGGTTGCTTCTTTGTAGAGTTTTAGTGGCAAGTGAATTGAGCAACACAAACAACGGAGATGGGTTGGTTGTTGTCTTTATTCTTTGCAACCTTATTCCTCCATACTTGAAGCTTATAGTTACTTTGACGAAAGGTGAATGGCTTACAAGTGGAAGTCTTTGTGGTTTGGTTCAAGTCCTTGCTTTGTAGGTGTTCGATTTTGCTTCTGCTGCACCATCTTCCTTCGTTTATTTTGATGCAAACTCTCCAAACATCTTTGGTATGTCCTTAATAGGCAGGGACCACTTTCTTGTTCTTCCACTCCAGGCTGCTGCAATCACCGGGAGAGACCGTGACGATCTGATTTTGGAGAGCATCAGTTGAGGGGCTGCTGCGTGTGCGAGTACGGACAACGGGGATGAGTTTCTTTTTGGAGATGTTTATCTCACAAAGAAGAATATAATGCAGTGAAATTGATAGGCAAGAGAAAGAAAGAACACTCAAAGTTTTTACACAAAATTTTTATTCACTCACAAACTATTACAAGAGGAAACACTCAAACACTCTTACACTTCTTCACTCTTTTCTCACTTCTTGCTCTCTTGGTTGTTTCAAATGGTGTGGATGCCTTCTCCTTTTATAGGCATGGATGAAACCTTGGAGAAGCATGGAAGCATCATGCTAGAGATATCTAGATAATTCCACTACCTTCCTAAGCTGGAATTATCTACATTAATCTTGTATGTTGGTGGAATCCTCACCATTCTTCTAGACTCTTACATCAACTTGAACTTTGCTAGAATTCTCTAGCATGTGCATGGATCTTTCTTTGTGTATGAGCCGGATCAATTGTCTTGGGCCAAGACAAGATTACATTTCAACATGTTTGTGGGAGTAACGAAACGATGGAAACACCATTTCTGCACCATTGCCTTATTGCTTGTAGAGAACCATCTTTTACAACTTGGTGCACAATATTTTGAGGTTGTTCATTGGTTACTTTTTACAGGATACGACATGCACTATTGGGCAACGTGGACAACGATTCGACGATCTTCTTCCCGGTAGCCTTTCTATAGGGACCGGGTCTTCAATGGCTTCCGTGCTGGGCTAGTAATGGCTCGACAAGATCATTACTTGTTGTAGCTTCCTCTGTCGTCGGGCAGAGGTTGTTGTTTCTCTCCTCTGTTGTCGTGACCTTTTCGGTCTCTTCTAGCTTTGTGCGACACTGCATCAGCAAATCCATCTCATTCAAGTCACAGAGTGCATGGGCTCCTTCTAGAAGACAACCGGAGACCACGACTGGAAACATGGTGCGGCTGTTGCCTCCGTTGGACTTTCGTATGATGTCGGCGGTTGTTGCAGCACTATGCGAGGAAGGAAGGCCTGCAATGTATAGGTTCTTTGCTGACCAAAGTTTACCCAAGAAAACACCCGCCTGCAAAACAAAATTACTGGAAAGAAATTGAAGAGAAAAGAAACGTAGGTATTATACCTTCTGATTGTTGCTTGTGGTTTTTTCCCCTTCCCTGCAGGACTCAATTCGAAATCGTCGGCAATGAGATCAGTACTTCGTTGCTTCTTTTCTCTCTCAATTTCTGCAGAGTCTCTCTTCTTTTTTCTCTCTATCCCGTTTCCTTTGGTTTGATGCCCTTTTATAGGCGAATGGTGGACATGGCAGTTGAAGTTAGTGGGATGCTATTTTCCTGCGGTGTGGAGTTGCTGAGAGAAAGCCATCACTTGAGAGGAGAACAAGGGAGTTTTGGAGAGTTCTAGACACACATGACCTCTATATTTGGTTGCCATGTAGATGACAAACTCCATCAAACTTGTCATACATTGAGGTCCACGAGTGTGCAGGTGTAGAGGTTTTTTTTTTTTAATTTTTTAATTTTTTTTAAGTCTCCCGGTTTTTAATAAGACTTGCTAATATATTTTGTTTGTGAAAATATATAGCTCAACAGTGAGATTCGTGAAACCGTTTTCATTTGGGTAAACTTAGTATTCATTTTTTGTGGTGTCTATAGGGAGATTGGTTTTCTGTAAATTTTTTATTGAGATGTTTTTGGCAATCTATAGTTTCAGATTTGTTTATGTTTCGTGCTTTTGTGTAAATGAACTAAGGTTTATTAAACTCAATCACTTCATTTTATGCTCCTGCTTGTTACGGTACAACTGATGATGGTTTGTTTCTTTGATTGTAAATTTTAGAAGAGCAACTTTTTATGGGGTCGACTGTTGTGGCTGTTTCTAAGGTTATGTGAATATTTGGTTTTTGGAATATGATTAATTTTTCTTCTCCTTCCACTCTTGCTTTATATGAAGGACAATATGCCCTATTTTTCTTAGATAAACAACCTTTTCACTATCTTGCATGCTTCGGCAACAAGGATTAATAAAACTGCACGTCTATTATAGAGAGAGATAGACGTAGGGAGAAGTTGGAATTGGAGAGAGAGAGAGAGAGAGAGAGAGAGGGTGAGGGAGGGATGTGGTTGCTTTCCTAAGATTTGTTTGGAATTGTTTCTCCAGTTCTTTCTATTTGTTTGGGATTGTTTCTTTTTTACTGAATTATTTTGGTCTACCACTAAAATCTGATTTCTGCTATTAGTTGCTGCTGAAATGTGACTTTTGCTATTAATTTTTTACCTTTCATGTTTATGCTGCTTTTGGATTCCATTCGAATCAAATAATGTAGTTAATCTTGATCTGAATTCTCTCTACAACAATATTAGGGACTTTAGTTTAAATTTTCACTAATTTGTTCTTGATTTGGATTGGATCTTGGTTAATTTGGACTGCAGGTGGTTCTGCTATGGAGGAGAAGCTGCAAGAGCTTATGATCTTGTTGCACTTAAGTACGGTCGTTCTTTATCTCATATAAACTTTTCGGTAGGGTTCAAACTGTTAAGAGTTCTATGATTTTGTAAAAGCTTTTAGTAGCATAAGCTTGGTCTATTTGCAGTTGCATTATTACACTATACAAAGCTAGCAGCAGCCTAACCCCATTCACAAATACATATTTACTTTATCCTTGGCGTCTACGCTTATTGCTGTCACTTCTCCTTTGTACTCTTCCTCTTTTTTGACGAAATTACAATCTGCCCTTTGTCTCTAACTTTCTTTTGTAGTTACACCCAAGTGCTCTCATAGAGGGAAGCTCATGGCTCACGCTGTCTCTCGGGCTAATCTCGGCCTCACTTACTCTTCTGACATTGACGCCCCAAAGGTATATTTATCTCATCGCTTTCGGAATCCAGTATATGTGTGTGTATGTATTCGCCAATGGAAATTTGTAATTTTGGTTGTTGTTTGGTGTTGGTTTTGTCAAAAAATGATTTGTGCAAGGTTACCACTCTTTACCCCCTTTCGATTGTGATTGAATTTATTGTTTTGTTCATTCTTATTGTAAATGTCATTTTGTTTGTAAAGTTTAGTTTATAAACTGTACTTCTATGTACTTTTTGAATTTCTTTTTTGTTTATGTTGTCGTTTCTTGATTTTAGTTTCTGTGGATTTATATGGTTTTTTATTACAGAAAGTATTGTCATTGGACGAGAACTCTTACAAGCAACCTGCAAATCTGTTCAAGGAAACCAAGATCTGTTAATATCAAATGCGTCAGCCATTGGCAATAGAATATTATGTATTGTTATTTCTCCATTCCATAGTCATATTAATAATGTTATGATTAAATTAGGCTTAAGGTGATCTTTTAGAATCCTTTTGCTAGAACACTTGCTTTAATCTGGATTTGGTCTAACTTAAATGCATTTCTATGTACTGCTTGAAAAAGAAAAATGATTCTGGTTTGCTTTTGTTTTGTACTCTGTAAAAACTTTGAGTGACAAGAATTCAGATAATTCACAGAAGAGTTCTGATGATAATGGATTTTCCCTCTTCCAAATTTGAAAGCTGCAAAACTGAAGTATGTTTCCCAATCTCCTTTCTTTCCTTTAGCTTATAATTATCTGCTCATGAATTCTTGGCATCTTATTTTCTTCTTCTTATTAGGGTGTTTTACAGTATTGTAGATTTTTAAGGAGTTTTCTCAGTTTGTTATCAAGGCTGGTTCAATTTTGAGTAATATTTATGGTGTAGATTGGGAAAACAAACTTAAGGTGTTAATTTTTCAGAGATAGTTTATGCTTGAATTAGCTGTGTTTTTATGTATTCCAGCATACTCATGATTTGAGTTCTTAATTTTTCAGGCAAAAGAGTTGCAGGCAATTTTTGTGTGCTTGAGCCTATTAAGCAAGTGAGTTCTTTCTTTTGCGAATTGTCAATACTGTTTTGCAATTCTTTGGGTCCAGTCAGTGTGCCCCTCCCTCCATCCCCAATGGTATTCTCATTTTTTTCAGTCAATTAGAGCAAACCACACATATTTCACCTAATTACAACGCTCCTAATAACGTAATCATCTATTGTCAAAGCATTTCCAATTTATTTACTAATTTTAATTTTGGCTTTTAAGTTTGGGATTTGGTTTTTAATATTTATATTTTTGTACAAACTTGATGGTATGAAAGGGTTTGATGATTTCTGATTGTATGAAAGTTGTGTGGTTCAAAAGATGAAAGCATTTTGTTCTAAGAATTAGGAAGTAGTTGCTAAATGACGATTCTCCGTTTCGCTTTGGATAGAAAAGAATTAAGTGAAAATGCATTGATTTTGGTTTTATTTTTCTTGATTTCTTTAACATGTGTATGGAAACATAGTTTTATGTCTCATATCTGTTTTCGCACTGGTTTACGGGTGCAGGTTGAAACTGTGGCTCAGTTTGGGGTAATCTTTCTTCTTTGTTCTCCACAACAAAGTTACTCTCTCTCCCTCCCTCCCTCCCTCCCTCCCTCCCTCCCTGTGTAATTTTGATATGCTTATAACTGAGTAAAAATAGTCAAATTCACCCTTTCATTATTGTAGCTTCGAGTTGTTCAAGCGGTTGCTATTCGAGGAGGGCTACTACAAATCTTCCTATTTATGTGCCTATGTGGCATTACCACCTCGGTATGTCTACTAATTTTCTCTAGAATTTCTGGCTATTGAAAAATCCATTTAGAACTAGAACATAGAGTTGTGATAAGCTTATGTATACCACATGAAGTTGGAGTAGAATACACTTCCTTTATCATCCTGCATCTTAGACACTCTTATTCTTTCTATGTTGAATCCTATAAGTAATTTGTAATTAGTTTTCTATATTTGGTACATGTAAGTTTGCACTTCCGATAATTTTTCTCGACCTCATTGTTTTAAGCTAAATGTTCAGTTAATGTAGACTATGTTATAGATGTTTCTCATTCTCAATGTTGCAGTTCTGATTGGAAGCCCATAAACCTACCTCATTCGTGCCACATTCGCACAACTTTGCACCCACATTCACTCCTATTATCCTTTTTCTTGGATGCATAGTATTTGACACACCCCGACCGAGATCGAGGCATACTGGCCGTCACGTGAGGGTGACGTAGCCATGTGCACAGTGCGGAAATAATAAAGATAAGAAATATACGAATAAATAAAAACCGAAAGCTACTAATGTGCACTAATAAACAGGAAGTGCTAGGAGTGAGATACAAGTGTAAATACTCCTAATCAGAGCATAGAAAGTCTAAGTGCAGTCTAGTAGGACAAGTACTAGTTATACAGTACCAGAAGATGTCCTACAAATATTTTATTCTGTTAGAATCGCCAAGATCCTCGTACGCCACCAACAGCAAGTCTACCTAAAACCTGGAGGGGCGCAAAACAGAAAATGTGAGTGTGCAAAAACAAAGTTTTTCAAAATCATTTCATTTATCAAACACTCTAACCCCTCGCCGTAAAATATGATAATTTTCCCAGAAATAGAATATAAACATATGCATAAATATATATATATATATATATATATATATAAATATCTCAATTCAAATCATGCTTCACATAACCATATTCATAAGTATGCCATGCCAAAACATAAAATAGAATAAGTAACCCAGGTGAGAATAAATTCATGGAAAATAACATATTAGCCGGAACCCCTGCAGAAATCTGTACGGCTGAAATCATAACTCATTAGTCCATCTAGCCGGAGTCACTACAAATGACCTATACGGCATTACACTGCACACAAGTCGGAACCACTAAAAGAGTCTGTATGACAAGACTGGGTGTAATATAATTATGCTTAATACTACGCTCTCATGATAGCTGGGCGATAAATCGCTAGTCACCTACGAGTCGGAACCACCTATGATGGTCTGTACGACAAGATTGTGCACCTAAATTAGATCCAATGTGAGCATGTGGTGCAGGAGGTGACATTACATACAGGTCTGTGTCATATCTCTGGCTAATCACTAACACTGGGGTGCAGGTTTATGAGCTCAATGTTTCTCAATTAATCACAACCATTCAATACACATTCACAATTCATAAACTCACCTGGAACTTACCTGAGCACCCACAACACCAAATCACATTTATGCTTACAATTCTAACTCCTGGTTTAAGCATAAATCAATAGGCATGACATTTTTAAAGCATAATTCATTTAAATGCATTTTCTGGGAAAATATCAAGCATATACGTATATACTTAAAATCAATAGCCCACTTACTGGTATGTCGAAGGGTTGTAGCCCCCGAGTCGCCCTTGACTGCGCTCGTCCTCGGGATAAGTCTTCCCTATATGCGAAACAACAGTTTTAGGACCTAAAATTCACGGGATCTCGCCGAAAAAATCCACGATAATCCGGCCAAACTTAAAACTCACCAATCTCAAGTTCCCGACGTCCAATTTACTTGGTTTTTGTCCTCCGAGCTTCGGAGGAACGTCCTCAAGCTTCCTATGAGCTTAAAATCCCCTTCTTGACGTTGATCCATGCGTGAAATGTGAGTTTGGCGTTCGTCCATACAAAGTGACAGAAACAGAAGAAAATCGAGAGGGAGGAGAGAGAGAGTGCACGGGAAGGAGAGAGAGAGGGAGTTGGAGTGTGTGTGTGGTCCAAAATTGTCCACTCCAACTAACCAAAACAACTTAATTCCAATTAGTTCCAAATACTTAGGAAAATAACTTGGACCTAAACCTAAGTCATGTACGCACACCACTACCCACGTTTAAGGGTAAAACCGTCCTTTCACACCATCTATAAAATTATCCCAGGACAGGCTGTGACAGTATTCATAGGTCACATTGTTTTTTCTTTTGGCCCAAGATATTGAAATTTTTTATGGAATTTTATTGATGTAAATATTGTATCTAGATGGTTTTGTTTTCGTCAAATTTGTGGCTTTTGTGATTTGAGATTTGTACACAAATTGAAATTTAGTTTTTCTAATTTTAGCTCTCATTTGGATCCAGACACTTCCTCATCATTAAAATCATTTTTTTGCTGTTCTTTTCGAAGCATGGTTGCAGATCAACAAGGCATCAAGGTATGTCATTTAAGTATATATTGTACATGTGTGTATTGCATTATACATGTGTGAGTGTTAATATATTTTAGGGTTCTTTAGATATAAGCCTGGACAAGTTGCATTTCATAAACAAAAACCCACATAAATTTGAATCTCTAAATAAAATCCAATTTTCAAATAAACTGACATGTAGGCAAATAAATGACCTATTATTACAATATATTTACAACTTATGCCACAACTCCCTAATTAAGTCAATAAAGGTTATCATAACCAAGGTATAAAATATCGATGATATCGGAAATATCGGTAGTTCAAAAACACGGAAATTTCGATGGAAATATCGGGATATTATCGATATCGATAAAAATTGAATAAAAACCATGGAAATTGTAAGAAAAACTTGGAAATTTTTATTGAAACTTTGTAGGATGTTTATTTAGTCAATTATCTATTAGTTTATCATAAAAAATTGGAAGGAAATGCATTGCATGATGGATTTAACTGATTTAAGTTGATTATATAGCGAGCTGGCAAACATTGTGAGTGTAGAAAATATGTAGTAATTAATGAAAAAAGTTCAAACATACCATAATCATTTATATATAATGAATTAGTACAATATTTTACATTTTATACATTATATGGTAAGATACATGAGTGACTTAGTACCACATAGAGTGAACGTGGTGAGTAGTTCAAAAGTAGATACTTGAAAAGAAATTGTCAAAGATTCATTGTCATGTGCAAATTTGTTTCTTGCAAAAAGACTTCAAAATAAAACCATATATATAAATATTTTAGCATATTTTAACAAAAACATAAGTGATATGGTGGTCAAGGTGTTGAAGGAGTAAAATGGGAGGGGTTCGAATCCCCTTGGTGTTTTTTTT
Source organism: Malus sylvestris (assembly GCF_916048215.2). Classification (NCBI taxonomy): domain Eukaryota; kingdom Viridiplantae; phylum Streptophyta; class Magnoliopsida; order Rosales; family Rosaceae; genus Malus; species Malus sylvestris. The sequence continues at coordinate 23,481,743 of NC_062269.1, forward strand.
AAATATAGAAATTTATTCTAGATAATAAATATTAGCTTGCAAGCCTTGCAGACATCTTAACGACCATATAAATATTACAGGCTGAATATGTAATGTCGGGCGGTGGGCTAGTGCCTAGACGGATTTAGGTAAATTTCTTGTATATTTTGTAAATAAGTGCATACTAACATTTACAAATTATTATTTTTTTGTATATCTTGGAATAAATATATTATATAAATTAGTTAAATTTATTTTATAGTAGATGATTAAATATTGAGAAATACGTTATTTAAAAAAAATATACATATCTAAACATAAGAGTATAATATAAGATTATCTTATTCTAATCATAAAAATAAAAATAATATAATAATATAATACAAGAGTGTAATATGGTGTTGTTTAAAAAAAACAAATAATAAAATATTATCTAAATATTTTATATAATTTATTTATTAAGGGATAGTGGGTAATTATTGTGTATCCCTTTATTTTGTGATAAGGCAGAGACTTTTTCACTTTCCCAAGTTCCCGTTCACATCTTTTCATCTTTTCAGACTTTTCTTCTTCTACATCTTATTCTTCATCTTTTCAAACGTTTCTCTTTTATCTCTCCGCTCCATCTTCTTCTTCATCTTTTCACCTCCCTCCTCCGATGGCCACCCACTCCGCCTTCTCGCCTCCGCCTTCCTCAACAATCCCACCGATGACAACCCCACATCTGTCGTTGACTCCAGCGACGACCACCACGACCCCCAATCGCCCCCAAACCCCAACCTCAACCTCCACAATAACCACCTATTCACCTCCTCCCCCCGGAGCCTGCCCCGTCGGCGCCGCGCTCGCCTCCGTCTCTGTTCCACGTCTGCTTCAACCAAGACCACGGGGTTCCGGATCTACAACTGCGATCCGTTCCGCGAGCACTTTCGCCGCAACTTCGACAACGGCGGCAAAATCGGTGTCGTTGAGGCGTATATCTTGCGTCTGAGCCTGGATTGCAGAAAGAAATCTGGGCAGCTACGACTACGGAGCCACGCCGATTGTTTCGATAATATCGAATATATTGAGATATTATTGATATTATCAATAATATCGCGATATTTTGACGATAATTAGGGGGATATGTGGGAAAATATCGGTTTCTCTGAAAAACGATAATATCGGCAAAATTATTGATATTTTAGTCATTGATCATAACTCACCCTAATTATGATGAGCAACAAGCCCCTATACTATTAATATATTATACCAACAAATTTACCTATATTTTGTAGATTCAATAATAAGTATATTCATCTGAGAAATATCAATAGTATGCCTAATAAGTATATTTATATGAGAAATATTGATAATATGCCTACTAATAGAGGCTCGGAATGCATGATAAACATGTATGAAATATTATACTAATTTACCTATATTATGTAGATTCACTAATGTAAATAATAAAATATATTTTCTATGAGAAACATCAATAGTATGCCTAATAAGTATATTTATATTAGAAATATCAATAATATGCCTACTAATAGAGGCTCTCGGTGCATGATAAACATGTATGAAATATTATACTAATTTACCTATACAAATTAATTTACTTATATTTTGTAGATTCACTAATTTAAATGATAAATATATTTTATATGAGAAATATTAACAATATGCCACCTAATAGAGGCTCATGGTCCATGATAAACATGTATGAAATTTTATACTAATTTACCTATATTTTCCAGATTCAAAAATTTGATAACAGGTGCATTATTTTTCAAAATGACCAAAACTATTAGTACTAAGTAAAAAAAAAAAAAAAAAGGTACATTGATATTTGAAAAATAAAACAAAACATACTAGACACATCATTTTTCACGCTTTTTGTTTTAAAGAAAACAAAAGCATGGTTTTTATTAAATCAATAGGGTACATTAATCTGAAAATTTATTGTTGAATTCAAAACGTTTTGAATTTTTATTCCTACGTCAATTAAAATTTCAAAGTTGGAGACAATAAAATAAAAAAGCTTTCCATTTTAATTTTGATATCAATATAAAATGCTATAATGACTAAATTGAGGGTAATTTGGGGAATTAGAATAATATTAAATGACGCACAATCTTGATTATGTAACTTGCTTAAGTGGAGCCTAGTCATCGGGTTTTTGTTAGAAAAATATATTATTATGGGTTTTATGTAAAAAAAAATTGAGTTTGAAGGGGTAAAGTCACATTCTCAGTATATTTTTATTCTAGGTTGATTTAGTTAATGAGATTGTTTTAATTTCAGATTAATTTGGCTTCTGTTAAACAATTCGAATGTTAAAAGAGTGAAACCAGTGGTGTTTGAAAAAGGTTGATTTTTCAATTTTTTTACTTGTACCTTTTTAGTTGTTTGAATGAACTTTTTATGATGTAAATCAAGGTAAATTGAATGGCTGTGTTTGTATATTGTATTTGGTTTGTTAAAGTGGTCTTGTTTTTATCTTGGAGACATAATTTAAATATGAGAACTTACATTTATTTAGAGATTTTAATTCATCAATTAGTGCATTGTGGTTGTGAGTGTGATTGAATGCATTGTAATCTTTACAAACATATTTATCTATACAATTTCTAACCCGCAGCAACGTGGGGAATAATTTATAGTATCATACTAATTTTCCACATACATTTTGAGTCGCATTTTATTTTAGGCTTTTTAGCCAAAATGTTATTTGAGATTTGCATAACTCTTCATTTTGGTCCATGAGATTTGAAATCAAGAGAATTGGTTCTTGAGTTTGTCCACAATTAATCATTTTGGTCATTTCATGAAATATCTGCGTAAAATAAGGATAAAATGACAAAAATACCCTCAATTTTGGTCAAATCATTTTGATCTATTTTTATTAAATTGAGGGTAATTTTGTCATTTTGATCATTATTTAACATAATTTTTCACCCAAGGACCAAAATGATTGATGGTGGACAATCTCAATGACCACTTCTATGGATTTCAAATCTCAATGACAAAAGTGAGGAGTGGGTCCATTTTGGCTAAAAAGCCTTATTTTTATCTAACATTTAAAGGGAAAAAAATACCACAAAAGTACGGATTGTTGAAAGGGTATTCACTAACAAGTACTTAGGTACTCACTAGCGAGTATTCTATGTACTCACCATCACTTCCCTTATATGTTGACAATGTTACATGAATTAGGTTTCTATAGTAATCTAATTGGAAGAACAAATCAATTAAACAGTTTTGACAAACCGATTGACATGTCTATCACTTAACATAAATTTTTATGGTCAATTTAATGACATAACTAATGCGTTAAAATTTTGCAACGTATGGGCAATAAACTGTTAAAGTTCAAAATGCAGAAAACACAGGTAAGGTTCAGACTACAACTCTATAAAAAAAAGTTTAGAGTATTAAACTGAAATTAACCTTGATATTTATATAAGATAATTTATGACAGACTCCAACCCGGAATGTCTATTAGGACTCCGAATCAAGCTATGATGGCCAACACCTGGAAGGTGACGAAGCCATAAAGTGTAGTGATGTGGAAAATGCGAATAAATTTAAGCCTAAAATGCCTAAACATAAGAGTGCGTTGTGAGCGGGAATGAACCCATTTCACACGTGATTGCAGAGCATAAGCAAAGTACAGTAGAGTAGATTGAACCTAGTATGGAATACTACGTGTTCTATTTATAAGAATTCTGAGACGTGATTTGATATTGGTTCTAGACGATGATCATTCGTGACGCTTCGATATTCGTGCTAGGAAGTTGTAGTGCAGACTTCAGGTGAGTGGGTCTTTTCCTTTTTATAGTTTACAGTGTGTGTGTATATATATAATTGATAGTTTCCCCAAATGCTTTTGAATTGATTTATACATATCATGCCATGATTAAATATTGTTATTAGAAATGTTGTACTATGGTGAAATGCTCAATAATCCTACGGGATGTGCAGGTAAGTTTATTGATAGGTAAGGTTATTATGTTGATTAGAATTGTTGAATCATTATGGCATGCTTACATTCATATAGTTTGCTCATCATTGCTACACCCAGGTGTTAGTGCTCAGCCCAGGACCAGGCTAGTCTTTCACGTGTTGTTCACATCAGCACCGCACGCTCACCTTGGATCCAAGTAGGTGCTAGTCCTGTTGTACAGATTGCAATAAGCAATTTCGACTTGTATGTGACAGCGAATAGTGCTAGTCTTCACGTGATTGTAGCACTAGAGCGTATGTTATTACACCTAGTTTTATCGTACAGGTCACATTAGGCGACTTTGACTTGTGTGCTAGTTTAGATTGATGAGCAATAGGTACAGTCGTACAGGTCGCATTAGGTGACTTCGATTGGTGTGCTAACATAGGTTGTTGATCACCTAATTTTACTTATATTACTGTTGAGATTTTGGGATGTCATGCCTTATTTAAGTTTTGCAGGCTACAGTAAGTATTTTCATACTATACGTAGTATGTATATTTTGAAAACTATACATGTTTTACGGCGAGGGGTTATAACGTTTTTAAAGGTTTTTATTAAAACTTTATTTTCAGGCCCACTCTCCCTTATTTTTCGCCCCTTTAGATTTTAGTAGCTGGGCTTTCATATCGAGAAGGATTCTTGGCAATCTGGACATTGATGATTACCATCAATGGTATAATACTTAATCTACTCTACTGTACTTTGCTTATGCTCTGATATCACGTGTGAAATGGGTTCATTCCCGTTCATAGCGTACTCTTATATTTAGGCACTTTTAGGTTTAAATTTATTCCCATTTTCCACATCACTACACTTTATGGCTTCGTCACCTTCCAGGTGTCGGCCAGTACAACTTGATTCGGAGTCCTAATGGACATTTCGGGTAAGGGTATGTCAATTTATGCTCATTCATATGGAGAAATGCTTTTAATACGCTATTTTTAGCCTTCTACACACCCTTGCTTATTCTTATTCTTTGATTCTTTTAATTTATATTAGTCAATGATTAAAAGCGATAAAAGATATGGATCAGGATCATCTCTTAAGCTTAGGAGGTTGAGCCTCCTAAGCAAACCCATCGAACCGTTGAAATTTGATCCAACGGCTACAAACAGAGGACATCTCTAAAAGTTATAATAATTGTAGCTGTTTGATCAAATTTCAACGGTCCGATGGGTTTGCTTAGGAGGCTTAGTTTCCTAAGCTCAGGAAAGGATCTTGATCCTAAATATATCAAAAGTAGGTCTAATATATAATTGATGTAAGGCAAGTTCGCTCTTAGTGAGGTTTTTGAGTCCCCCGTGTCTCAATGGGTGCTTGGGTTTCTTTAAGCTTCCTGTGTGTATGAAGTTTGCTTGGTGGTATCGAGTTGTGCAATTTGTTTCTCTCTGTTGACAAAGTGTGATTGCTGCTGTGTGAGTTATGGATGAAGTCACTTAGCGATTTATGTCCCAATTCTATCTTACTGAGGCAAAGGATTGCAAGGTGGTGGTTCATGAATCATCTCACCTTCATATCTCTGATTTCCTTTTGGTAGGCAAGGTGATGATGCACAAAGATTATAGTGAGGCTATTTGGGTTAATATTTGAATCTTGGGCTGCAAGTATGTGGAAGCCCAAAGATGCCGATTAAAAGAAAACTTGCCCGAAGCCCACCATCAAGCCTAAAGACAAGTTAGCGCCTTCCCATTAATGCAAAGGTCATGTGCCTATGATTTAAAATGTCAAGTGATGGGGACTAACTTACAATCAGCCAAAAAGTACTTTTCAGTGGCAATACAAATAAAAAGCTGATGACTCACTACCCTCCAAGTGATTTCAGGCAAGAGCAAAGTCATTGCAGTCAGGCTAATTTGCCTATAAAAGGAGGAAGAGCCATCGAGACAAGGACACTCAACCAATCAAACAAACAAACATACAAACTCTACTCTCAAGCCAGATTTGCATCTAAAAGCTGTAATCAGCCCATATCTCAGTTCTTTTTAGGACCATTCCCTACAAAAGCCATCTTTTGTCTAGTTTAAAGCTTTTCTATCACCCCTAGTGGCGTATCATTGATTACCTTATGTAAACTTGTTTACCATCCATCCATTTTTAGTGAATAAACCCTGTAAACTTAAAAGAGAAGTGATTGAAAGAAGTTCAACCTTGCCCAACAAGGTGAAATCTTGCTCAAAGCTTTTTTTTTGTTTTATAAGTTAATATATCTACTGCTTAATGTCTTCTCCAGCATGTATTCAAGTCATTTCCATTAGTTTTCCCATTATAAGAGTTCTATTTGCATCTAGATCTGATTAGTTTAATGGACATGCTATCATTAAAATCAATCAAGTACCAAGTAAATGACTTAAGGGGATTTGGATTCCCTCCATTCGAACATACAAGACTATGAACTGAAAGTCCTTGTTTGCAAGGTAAGAAAAAGAACTTAATGTGGACTTAACCCATCCACGATAGTCCTTTAATAACAAGAAGTCCGAGTAACTTGGGGCGCAAGTAATCGACTAAACACAATCTTGTTCTACATCTGCTATACTGAGATAGCAGTGGCATGCCAAGCACTTGGTTAGTTTTGATTGTGAGCCTTAAGGTCTACACCTAAGGACCCACAAGGCACATTTCAAAACTAACTCTATCCTCTTCTTGCAACATATCAGCAGGTAAGAGCCCGACTACATGTCCAAAATGCTAATCCTTTGGGGAGCTGTGTTGAGAGCCAAGGAGCCCTCTCCCGAGATATCTTTGTTATGTTCATTTCAAATGCAAATATAAGGATAGTATAATGGCACAAGTAAGGGTGTCGAACCACATGGACTAATTAGACCTCTACAATTACTAGCTTTATGTGGACCCTAGAGAAAATGCAAATGAAAACTGAATTTAGATTTTTGTTTTGAAAGCTAAAGTAACTTAAAATGCAAGACAAGATAAATATGAATGATAAATTGATTCAGAAATGATGGGATGGAACTAGGAATATCGATTTCACCATTACAAGCCAATTCAATGAAAATTAAGTCAAAACCTATTCGACTATCCAATTTGCAACTAGGGTTCATTTTACTTATTTATGATCATCCATTTGATGTGTGGTTGTGATCAAGTACTCCTAATCTACAACCTAGTTGTGATATTTAACTTAGATTACCAAACAAGAATCCATTAAGAACAAAAAAACTTCAAATAACCAAAGAAATCACATGGCAGGATGTATGCATAGCAGTTTCTTCATTCATTCACATGTCAACCAAGATTAAGCATGATGTGTACTATAACCTTGATCAAATAATTCATAAGCAGCCCTAATGGTGATGAAACATTAAGATTAACAAACAAATTATACTATAAAATTAGTGAATGAAACAAGAACACAGATTGGTAGTTTGAATACTTTAACTTAATAGCATAAAGTAGTTTTGCAAGGCTACATCGAAATTCCCATCCATGAACTTAATTACACAACATGATTACATAATATATAAATATCAAGAACAACATGATTGTTATTAAAGTTCATAGAAGAAACCCCCTTGAAGCAATTATGATGTTGAACTCTTCCAAATACAGCGCGGTTGCGTGGTTTCTTCGGTGGCAGCGGATGGTGAATGGAGAAAGAATTTTGTTTATGGAAGAAAGGCTAAAGAAAGAGAAGAGAGAGAGCTCTGGGTGACCCCAATGGGAAGCTTATATAAAAGTGGCTGAAACTCTTTGTTTTATAAGGTTAAAGAGGATGTTATAGAATGCCAAGACATCCCTGTAATGGAGCATTTATTTCTGACTTTTTTTTGCTGTTATTGGTCTCTTAAAAGGGCCATATTCATCACCATATTCAATTGTACATTTGAATCTCTCTCTACATTAGAATCCTTATTCAATTCTCCTCTTTTAGCACCATTTTGCCTTATTTACCCTCAAATGGCTTTTGTTGATGCACAAAATCAGCGAAGACTTTGGTACAACAGAAAGTGTCAGGTTTTATGACCTTCGCTTGGTTGCTTCGGTCACTAGTGAGGATAAGTACGTAAATGAATAGAGACAGAGAAGCAAACACAGGATGTACGTGGTTCACCCAGATTGGCTACGTCCACGGAGTAGATGAGTTCTTATTAGTAGTGAAAGGCTTACACAAGTACAAAGGATCAAGCTCTCAATTTAGTGAGTTCTTGTGAATGATTTAACACAAATGGCATTAGGCAATATTGTGGGGGAATGACCCCTATTTATAGAAAAACTTGTAGCTTTGTCACATTGACATGTGTCATGTTATGATTGGTTCTTGATGTTGACACGTGCTGCGCTCTGATTGGCTTCTAATCTTGACACGTGTCGAGTAGTGATTGGCCTCCTGGTCGGAGGGGAACTCTTCTGGGTCCTTGACAGTATAGCGTTGGCCGGTGCTCGGTAGTTTCGGGATTGGTCAAGTATGGTACAAACAGTGCTCCCCTAAGTTCCCGAGTGAGGGAAACTCCTCGGTTGGGGACTTGCAAGATCCAATCCCTTGAGTAATCACGAAACTTCTAAGTACCGAAGTGTGGTCTGATCTTCATCTGCCCTTCTCTGGAAGTACCTTTCCTCCATCCGAGAATGGTGTATTTAGCTGATGTTGACGCACAAGGTAATGTATCAATTTCACTTGAAGCTTAGTTGTAGTTTCGGGCTTAGTAAGTGTCATACAAACCCTATAGTAGGAGTCCCCCAAGTCGCCGAGCTAGGAGATCTGCCGAAAGAGGTGACAAACAAGGTAAGCAGTCAAACTTCCAAGTAAGCAACCCAGGATCAGAGGTTTGACTTCGGCTTCCGGTTGATTGTTCTCATTCTCCTTGTCTCTCATTCAACTGCCAGGATAAGGAGAAGCAAATGGATAAGAGATGATATGAGATACTTTTGCTTTTGAAGAAGTAACTTTCCACAGGCTTATTCTTGAACTGTGCTAGAGGGTTTTCTGGTGCCCTTCAGAGTATAAGGCCGACTCAAAAATTTGAGGGTCAAAACAAGTCCATCAAATCTAGAGTACGTTCGACCTTGATGATATGGGATACTTTTGCTGTTGACGGAATAATGAATGTGGTATGGAAAGGTGTCGTGTTGTAGTGATCTGTTTCAGCTCACCGTTGAACCTTCTGCTTCAATCTTTTGCATGGCAGAAGTGGTGTGCAACCTTTGCATTTAAATGGTCCTTCAGAACATTCCTTCATAGTGACTCATCCACGCTTGGCAGCTTCAGTGTAAAGAGCCAATATCTGATCAACTGTCATGAGGTATTTGCCGGTGGAATTCGTGACCTTGACAGCAGTTGAGGATGAGTACTCGAGAGCAATGCTAAGTAAGAAACCAGGCAAAGGCTCCAGGCAGTCAGTTCCAAATTAGAGGTTTGATTTCAGGTTCCGACTGACTGCTCTCTTTCTCCTTGTCCTGCAGGTGTGGACAAGGACAAAGACAAAGACAGGGAGAAAGCATGATATGGGATACTCTTGCTTTCGACCCTGATGATATGAGATACTCTTGTTCTTGGTGTGGCTTATTTGCTGAGGTATTATCGGGGGGAAATAAAGCTGAGTATTTCGAGAGGTTATGTTGAGGGTGCCTTTTCGAATGCGAGAAAGGGTTGAGCATTTTTGCAGGTTTGCCTGTCCGTTGAGGAGGGAGGTCAATGTATATAGGGATTTCCCAATAACAAGTAGTAATGCTATTCCTTTACCCTTCTTGGTCACAGCAATGTAGTGGGAGCTGCCAGCTTCACGTGTTTTAATTTTGTCAGAGCACTTTGAAAAAGTGGTATGTGGTATCTGGAAAGCTGATGTTACGTGTGAAGATTACAGACAAGCTTTATCTAAGGAAATCTGGCTCTCGAAGTTCTGAGAGTTGTGCCTCTTCGGTTTTCGAACAAGCAATCCCGTCGAGGATCTGACTCTCGAGATTCGGAAAGCGGTGCTACTCCGGTTTTTGAGAAAGTAATTATGTTGGGAGTCTTTTCTCGAATGTGAGTAAAGGTTGGACGTTCTTGCCAACCTGTCTTGCCGCAAAACACGGAGGTCGACACACATAGGGACTTTCCAGTTGTCAAGCAGTGGTGCTGTTCCTTTACCCTTATGGGTAATAGTAGGGTGGCTGGAACTTCGAAATTCTCGTGCCTAAACTTTGTCAGAGATCTTTGACAAAATTATATGTGGTACCCGAGGAGTTGATGGTGCATATGGAGAGCGGTGATTGAACAGTAAGATTCACGTGCTTTCTACTTCACCAGAAATCTTCGACAGATTGCCCGTAATTTCCGCAAAGCTGAGTGTGCATGTGACAGGTGCTGACGAGGCTGAAAAAGCAGGTGCTTCTTCAATTTCTGAGATCGGCCCTCGTGGTCTCTGAGCAGCCCAGCTTTTGAGAAAGCAAACGCCTCTTCGATTTCTGAAGCTCCGTCGAGTGCAGATTTTTATAGAGGCTGGCATTAAGTTCCACAGCACACTTGAATCTCTACCAGTAGAAGCTCATTTCTTGCACTTCTAAGATCTTGATTTGTCTGACCTCTTCCCTCTTCAACACATTTGAAAATGTCTGGACCCTCCGACCGTCGTTTTGACTTGAACCTTGGAGAAGAGACAGCCACGCATTCTCCAGACAACATATGGCGCCCATCCTTCATATCCCCTACTGGTCCTCTTACCGTTGGGGATTCTGTGATGAAGAATGATATGACCGCTGCAGTGGTGGCCAGGAACCTTCTCACTCCCAAAGATAACAGACTACTTTCCAAACGGTCTGATGAGTTGGCTGTTAAGGACTCTTTGGCTCTTATTGTTCAGTGTGCAGGTTCTGTGTCTAATATGGCCCAACGCCTATTTGCTAGAACCCGCCAAGTTGAATCATTGGCTGCTGAAGTGATGAGTCTCAAACAGGAGATTAGAGGGCTCAAGCATGAGAATAAGCAGTTGCACCGGCTCGCCCATGACTATGCTACAAACATGAAGAGGAAGCTTGACCAGATGAAGGAATCTGATGGTAAGGTTTTACTTGATCATCAGCGGTTTGTGGGTTTGTTCCAAAGGCATTTATTGCCTTCGTCCTCTGGGGCTGTACCTGGTAATGAAGCTTCAAATGATGAACCTCCAATGCCTCCTCCTTCTGGGGTTTTGTCAAGTACTGAGGCTCCGGATAACCACCCTCCGGTGCTTTCTCTTTCTGGGGCTCTACCGACTGCTGAGACTTCCCCTAAGCAACCTTTGTGAAGGCTCCCTTTTGTTTGTTTATTTTGACTCATGTATATGTACATATTTGTGGCTTATCGAAAATATTAATAAATAAGCTTTGCTTCATTTCAACATATTGTGTTAAATACACCAAAGCCTTCTTCATAAAGTTCTTTGAATTTTTGCTTTTGTTGAAACCTGAATTGTTGAAGCTTTGTGAGTGAAGCATGTAGTTTGAGGTAGTGTTCCCTTAATTTCCCGAGTGAGGAAAACTTCTCGGTTGGAGACTTGAAAAATCCAAGTCACTGAGTGGTTGTGAGACTGCCGAGTATCAAGGTGCAGTAGCATATGGTGGGAGTCCCCCAAGTCTTCAGGCGAAGAGAGTTGCCGAATGAGGTGTCTCGCGTGTTACTAATTTGTCAAAGTAACGAATTCTTGTTTCGATGTCACACATTCGTATATGCTTTATCTAAAAATATTTCCAACTTTTGTGTGTTTGATGCTGCATGCTATTGACTAGACAAGATCAAGTGCAATTAGTAGCTTTTCTCTCTTTTTCATCTTTTCTTTGGTGGAATTGCTTTTCGGTTCCACTAATCAGCCTGAGTGGATGCAAGATAACACCTTTCTCTATAGCTTAGATTGCAAAGTTGTCTTCATGAAAGTTTTTCCTTATCTTGTGAACTACAACATATCCAAATTTTAGATCCATCGGAGTAGTACAACTTCAGAAATTCAAGTATGATGAGTAACTGTTCATCAATGTTCTGTTAATCCGTCAGACTTGTTGTGAGCTTCGAAACTCCATTTTCTCTTGTTCAGATCAACATACTTTCTTCATCGAAGTTGTTCCTTAACTTGTGAACTACAACATATCCAAATTTGAGGTCCCTCGAAGCAGTATAACTCCAGAAATCCAGGTATGATGAGTGACTGTTTATCATTTGTTTGTCAACCCGTCAGATTTGTTGTGAGCTTTGAAACTCCATTTTCTCTTGCTCAGATCAGCATGCTTTCTTCATTGAAGTTGTTCCTCAGCTTATGAACTACAACATATCCAAATTTGAGATCCCTCGGAGCAGTATAACTCCAGAAATCCAGGTATGATGAATGACTGGTTATTATTTTTCTGTCAACCCGTCAGATTTGTTGTGAGCTTCGAAACTCCATTTTCTCTTGTTCAGATCGGTATGCTTTCTTCATTGAAGTTGTTCCTCAGCTCGTTAACTACAACATATCCAAATTTGAGATCCCTCGGAGCAGTATAACTCCAGAAATCCAGGTATGATGAATGACTGGTTATTATTTTTCTGTCAACCCGTCAGATTTGTTGTGAGCTTCGAAACTCCATTTTCTCTTGTTCAGATCGGTATGCTTTCTTCATTGAAGTTGTTCCTCATCGACTCTTTCATAACATATCAAAAATTCAGGATGAACTAACGGTTAAATATTGCCAGATCTTCGAAACATCACAACAGCTTCGAAATCTGCAAGAAGCCGACTATCATGTTTGGAGCTTCAACACTTTAATTTCCGTCGCTCAAACAGAAATGGTTCCTTCTTGAAAGTTGTTCATATGCTCAAGAACTATAGGGTGTCCAAATTTCAGCTCCATTGGAGAAGATCAGAGGTTGCAGAAATTTGATAGATGAAAGGAGGCGGAAGAGGGAGAGAGAGAAAAAGTCTCTTGGGTTGGATTTCTATTTTGGGGCAGATTCCAATTTTTGTAGCACCTTCATTATTGATGAATTGCTTGTACTTTTGTCCATTATGAAACTTGGGACTTTGGCTTGTTGTTGGATCTATTATAATATGTTTGGGAACATATATAAGTGAATAAATAAGAAGGAAAATTTTGGGCCCTTGTGGGTGTAAAACAAAAAATGTTTATGTTTACCCAAGTGTTTTTGTACAAGTTCAAGGGCATCTTGGGTTTTGTGAACAAAATTTGTTTATTTGGAGCAAGGTTTTGTGTTGAAGCTTTGTAGGTGAAGCTTTGGTGTTGAAGCTTTCTAGGTGAAACTTTGATGGTGAAGCTTTGTAGATGAAGCTTTCTAGGTGAAGCTTTGATGGTGAAGCTTTGTAGATGAAGCTTTCTAGGTGAAGCTTTGATGGTGAAGCTTTGTAGATGAAGCTTTGTAGATGAAGCTTTCTAGGTGAAGCTTTGATGGTGAAGCTTTGATGGTGAAAGTATGTAGAGGGAGCTTTCTAGGTGAAGATTTTTTTAGGTGAAGCTTTGTAGGTGAAGCTTTTTTAAGTGAAGCTTTTCGGGTGAAGTTTTTTTTTTTGGGTGAAGCTTTGTGGGTGAAGCTTTTTAGGTGAAGCTTTGTGGGTGAAGCTTTGGAGGTGAAGCTTTTCGGGTGAAGCTTTTTAGGTGAAGCTTTGTGGGTGAAGCTTTTCGGGTGAAGCTTTTTGGGTGAAGCTTTTTAGGTGAAGCTTTGTGGGTGAAGCTTTGGAGGTGAAGCTTTTCGGGTGAAGCTTTTTGGATGAAGCTGTTTTTTTTTTTTTTTTTTTGGCGCTTGACACGGTCTTCATTTGCTTGTTTTGTAGTGACTGTGGAAGACGGATTGCTTTCTGATTGAGAAGGGTTCCGGCATCGCTTGCTATGAATGTAAAAGAGTGAGGGCTGAGTTGGCTAAATTACCTCTTTATTGAATTCATTGCCAAATGGCCTTCATTACATAGGATGCCGAACGGCTATAGCTCAACACTTGTACATCGTGAGTCTATTTGTAGTAGTACTTCAAGTGATCAGCGTTCCATGGATGGCCAAAGGTCTTGCCATCGGAGCTTCTAAGTGTGTAAGAGCCAGGGCGACTGATGCCAATGACTTCATACGGTCCATCCCAGTTTGGACTAAGTGTGCCTTCACTCGGGACTCTGTCGCAGAGTAATCTTTTCTTTAAGACCCAGTCTCCTATTTTGAAAGAACGAGGCTTGACCCTAGAGTCATAATAGTTGGAGATGCGCTGCTTGTAGGCGACATTCCTCAAGTGAGCTTGGTTTCTGTGTTCCTCGACTAAATCCAAGTTGAGGGTGAGTTGTTTGTCATTTTCACTTTGAATGTAGTTCTGGACTCGGAATGTTGCTTGCTGGAGCTCAACAGGGACAACCGCCTCTGTGCCAAAGGCAAGTGAGAATGGAGTTTCTCCTGTTGAAGTCCGATATGAAGTGCGATATGACCAAAGAACTTGGGGTACAAATTCTGGCCAACAGCCTTTAGCTTTGTCCAAGCTGGTTTTCAAAGTGCGCTTGATTATTTTGTTGATGGCCTCAACTTGTCCATTAGACTGGGGATGAGCTGAGAGGCAAAGCATAAGTTGATGTTGAACTTAGAGCAAAACAACCTGAACTTCTTGTTGTCGAACTGTCACCCATTGTCAGTGACTATCGCATTGGGAATGCCGAATCTACAAAGGATGTTCTTCCACACGAAGTCTTCTATCTTTGCCTCAGTAATGGTTGCCAAGGGTTCTACTTCGGCCCACTTTGTGAAGTAGTCCACTACAACGACTGCGTAACAGACTTTGCCCTTCCCTGCCGGCATTGGGCCGATCAAATCAAGTCCCCACTGGGCGAAGGGCCAAGGGCTGATCATAGGAGTAAGAGGCTCTGGAGGGGAATGAGGAATAGTTGCATATCGTTGACATTTGTCACATGAGCGGGATACTTTGATGGCATCCTGGTGGAGTGTTGGCCAGTAATATCCTTGGCGAAAAGTCTTGTGTGCTAGGGACCGAGATCCAGCATGATCTCCACAGACTCCCTCATGTATTTCCCGAATGACGATTTCCGCCTCGGCAGGCGTAAGACACCTTAAGTATGGCAGGCTAAAACCTCGCTTATAGAGTTGATCATTGATGATCAGGTAGCGGGTAGACTTGTATCGAATTTGCTTAGCCTGGACTTTATCATTTGGGAGGGTGCCATGAGCAAGGAAATTATAGATCGGGGTGATCCAACTATCCCCCTGTTGTAAGTTGCATACTTCTACGGCCATGGTGCTTGGTGTTGCCAACAGTTCGACATGAATTTTTCTTCCAATCTTGTCTTCCACAGCTGAGGCGAGGCGAGCCAGGGCGTCTGCATGACTGTTTGCCGCTCGAGGAACTTGGGTGATCTGGTAGTGGAAGTGCTTGAGCAAAAGTTGTGTTTGCGCAAGATATGCTGCCATGGAGCTGTCCTTAGCATCAAAGTTGTTGGTAACCTGGTTGACCACTAATTGGGAGTCACTGAAAATATCAATTTGTTTAACCCCGAGGTGTTTGGCCAAGCGTAATCCTGCTAGAAGGGCTTCATACTCGGCCTCATTGTTTGATGCCTTGAATTTGAAACGAAGAGCATACTCCATTGCTACTTTGTCGGGCGTAGTCAAGACTAGTCCCGCTCCACAGCCCTGTTGGTTAGATGAGCCATCAACATACAGACTCCATGTTGAGGTCGTTGATTCTACTTTCTGAGCTTCCGATGGTAATGAAGCTACTGCTTCAGGTGTAGAAGCAATGTCAACAGGATATGTGAAGTTGGCGATGAAATCTGCTACTACTTGACCTTTTTCGGCTGGTTTTGGTTGGTATGAGATGTCAAACTCACCCAATGCTATCGCCCATTTGATCATTCGCCCAGACGTGTCAGGACTCTGGAGTATCTGTCGAAGAGGGTGATTGGTAAGCACGATGATGGCGTGTGCTTGGAAATAAGGGCGAAGTTTCCGAGCAGACATGACCAATGCTAGAGCTAATTTCTCAATGTTGGAGTATCGTGTCTCCGCATCTTGTAGGGCCTTGCTAGCGTAGTAGACGGGCAGTTCGACACCACTGTCCATTCGAATAAGAACAGAACTGACTGCTGAAGCCGAAACCGATAGATAGATGATGAGAGTGTCACCAACTTCTGGTTTGGAGAGCAGATGGGCTTTACTCATGTACTCTTTAAGGTTCCTGAATGCCTTGGCACATTCCTCCGTCCATGTAATGTACTTCTTATTTCCCTTGAGTGCTTTGAAGAAAGGAGCACATCTGTCTGTGGCCTTAGAGATGAATCTGGTTAAGGCTGCCACCTTGCCAGTAAGGCTTTGGATGTCTTTTGAAGTTATTGGCTCTTTCATGTCGAGGATTGCTTTGATCTTTTCAGGGTTAGCTTCAATGCCTCGTTAGCTAATCATGAAGCCTAAGAATTTGCCAGAGCCCACGCCGAAGGCACATTTGTTGGGGTTCAACCTCATTCGATACCTCTTTAGAATGGTGAAAGTTTCAGATAGGTTGGTGATGTGTTGGTCAGCATGTTTGCTTTTGACTAGCATATCATCAACGTAAACTTCCATGTTCTTCCCAATTTGTTCGGCGAACATTGAATTGACCAATCTCTGATAAGTTGCTCCTGCATTCTTTAGGCCGAAAGGCATGACTTTATAGCAATATAGTCCCCTGTCAGTAGTGAAGGCCGTGTGTTCTTGGTCTGAGGGGTTCATGAGGATTTGGTTGTATCCTGAATAAGCGTCCATAAAGCTCAAGAGCTCACACCCTGCCGTAGAGTCTATAAGCCTGTCAATAAGAGGAAGAGGGAAACTATCTTTCGGACACCCTTTGTTTAGGTCGGTGTAGTCAACACACATCCTCCACAAGACCTTTTGAAGCGAAAGACTTTCTTTGGTCGGATTTTTCCTAACAAGGACCACATTTGCTACCCATGTCGGGTAATTGACTTCGCGGACAAAGCCTATGCCTTTGAGTTTTTCAACTTCTGCTTTCATTGCCTCGTATCGTTCAGCGTCATAAGATCTTCGCTTCTGTCTCACCGGCTTGATCTTGGGGTCAATACTCAAACGATGACAGATGACATCGGGAGAGATGCCTGGCATTTCCTCGTATGACCAGGCGAAGACTTCAGTGTTCTCTTTCAAAAAAGATATCAATGTTAACCGAAGGGGTGGTGACAATGTGGTGCCAATATTCACCATGCGGTCTGGATGATCTCTTGAGATAGGTACCTTCTCCAACTCTTCAGCAGGTTGGGCTTGCTGGGTGAAAGAGTCATCTCGAGGATCATCGGGTTGATTGTTGCTATCAGGAAGATCCAAGGTCGCTTCATCTAGGCTGGTCTTTGTGACTTGGTCATGTACAGACAGGGTTTCCTTGGGTCCGGGCAAATGTTGTTGCTTAACTGAAGTGTTGTAAGATGATCGTGCACTAAGCTGATCTCCTCTGATGTAGCCGTTGCCATGGGGGGTTGGAAATTTCATCAACAGCATATGCATGGATACCATAGCCTTGAGATCATTGATGCCTGTGCGCCCAAAGATGACATTGTATGCCGTTGGGCAGTCAACCACTAGGAAGTTAGTGGTAATGGTAGCCGTGTAAGGGCCTGTACCAATAGTAAAGGGTAAATGTATGCTCCCTAAGGGTTGCACGATATCACCGGAGAAGCTTATCAGAGGAGAAATCGAGCGATCGAGCAAGTGTTCAGCTACACTGAGTGCCCTGAAAGCTTCGGCAAACATGATATTGACCGAAGCCCCTGTGTCTACGAGGATTCGTCGAACATCAAAGTTGGCTATGTGAGCCTCCACGATCAATGGGTCGTTATGAGGGTAGATGATGCCTCTTTCTTCCTCAGGGTAGAAACATATCGGATCCCAGTTAGGCTTTTGATACTTCCCTCCCCTGATGTCTTCCACGTGAAACACTTGGTGACCAGGCCTCAGAATTCGTTCACTGTTTTTCATGGCCCTATTGGAAGATTCAGATATGGGTGTGCTGCCGCTTATGGAATATATGACATTCACCTGGCGTTGGTTACGGTTATCCCTTTGAGGGTGAAGGAGGAATTGATCAATTTTTCCTTCTCGTGCCAAAGCTTCAATACGATCACGGAGGATGATACATTTCTCGCTATCATGGCCGTTATGCTCATGGTAGCAACAAAACATGCCCGCGTTATTCGGGGGCGTGTAATCTGGGTGCCTCGGCTTTGGCTTTGGTATCAGGTGAGCTATGCTGGGGTAAATGGCCGCGCATGTGGCATTCAAGGGCGTGTATGTCTCATACCTTGGGGTAGGGGGTATCTTGACGCGGGTTTGACCCACTGCATTGACTGCCTGGGGGCGAGCGTTATTGTGGCGATACCCTTGGTTATCGGGATAGTGTCCCTTACTCTTTTTACTGAAATGAGAGTGGTGAGGATGGAAATCCTTCCTCTTGCCTTGAAATTGATATGTCTGTTGATTCGGCGAAGCATTATGCAAGGCATGGGGAGGTGCCACTGCTGTTTGGAAAGTCGAGGTCTTCTCATTTAGGTGAGTCTGGCTTCCACCTCCCACTTGTTGATAAAGGATGGTTGTAGGGGGTTTCTCCTGATATGTCTTTGCCTCGGCGGAGGCATGGTTATAAGCCTGCGCCATCACCTCAGAGTAAGTCTTCCAAGTATTGGCATTGATCATGTATTTAAAGAAACAATCACGTAGGCCTGCCGTGAAGGCTTTGAGGGCAGTCTTGTCGTCTGCCTCGGCACACCGGGAGTATTCATGGCTGAAGCGGCCAGCATACATACGTAATGACTCGTCTGGCTTCTGGCGGATAGTGTACAGGTCATCTGCAGAGTGCAAGCGATCGGTTTGGAAAATGTGTTGGGAAACAAATAGTTTCCTCAATTCCTCAAATGAGTCTACCGTCTCAGGTGTAAGACGACAATACCAATTTAGAGCTCCGCCAGAGAGGGTGGAGGGGAAGAGAAGACATCGCTCTTCGTCGGTGTGCATCCGGTATGCCATGGTGGACTCAAAGAGGTTAAGGTGCTCAATCGGGTCCTCTTTTCCAGTATAAAGTTGCAAGCCAAGCTTTTGCTTTGTCTTTGCTTGAAGGGGGGTGTTGAGGATCCTCCTTGTAAGAGGGCCAGGCCTGGGTTGGTTCCAGTCAGGTATTTCAGCCTGACGTTCAGCCTTCAACTTGTTTACTTCCTCAAGAAGTTGTAGGACAAGGGGGTCCTGAGCGGAGTTATGTGTCACTGGAGCTTTCTTTCGTAAATCTCCATCTCCTATTGGAATTAGGAAGGTTTGATCAAGGGCATGTGATTTTTCCCTGGACTCGCTGTACTGGCTTCCAGGGTATGTCTGTCGGAACACCTCTGAGTCCCCTGTACCCTCATGTCTCTCTAGGACTTGTTGCCCCTTCCCCAAATTGGTGGCCGGCTTGGGCCGTGGCAGGGGACCGAGTCTCTCAGAAATCCTTGGGTCATTAATCTTTGAGCTTATATGGATGGAATTCTCTTGACGTTGCTTCAGGAAATCCCGACAATCGCGAAAGACGGCTTTCGATCCTTCTGCCCCTTCAGCAAAGAGGTGTCTCCCTCCACTTCTCATGGTTCGGGTCGAAGCAACTGGGTTAAGAGAAGCCTCATGTTGATTATCAAGTCGAGGGGTAATCTGTTCCCTATCAGGGATATCTATGTCGAATGCATGTGACCCTCCATGTTGGAGGGCACCCAGTTGATGGTTGACTTCCACGGGGGCAACAAGCTCGCGTGTCTGAGCTTGCCTAGCTTCGTGGAGTGTCTCGAAGAGCTTCTCATATTGCTCCTGGAGGACCTCATTCCTCATTGCTATCTTGTTGTTCTGAGCTTCCAACTCATCGACTTTAGCTTGAAGAAGAACTCGTTTTCCTTCCTTCTTTCGTTGTTTCGCACTATGTGCAAGGGGGGTGTCATTCTGTGTGCTGTGGCTTCCTTCGCTTCCCATGTTGGAGAGGGATGCCTGATCAAAAGAAAGTGTACGAATGATAGAAACCAGCTTGACACAGCTGAAGAGAGTAGGAATAAGTGTCGTTTCCCACAGACGGCGCCAAATGTTGATGCACAAAATCAGCGAAGACTTTGGTACAACAGAAAGTGTCAGGTTTTATGACCTTCGCTTGGTTGCTTCGGTCACTAGTGAGGATAAGTACGTAAATGAATAGAGACAGAGAAGCAAACACAGGATGTACGTGGTTCACCCAGATTGGCTACGTCCACGGAGTAGATGAGTTCTTATTAGTAGTGAAAGGCTTACACAAGTACAAAGGATCAAGCTCTCAATTTAGTGAGTTCTTGTGAATGATTTAACACAAATGGCATTAGGCAATATTGTGGGGGAATGACCCCTATTTATAGAAAAACTTGTAGCTTTGTCACATTGACATGTGTCATGTTATGATTGGTTCTTGATGTTGACACGTGCTGCGCTCTGATTGGCTTCTAATCTTGACACGTATCGAGTAGTGATTGGCCTCCTGGTCGGAGGGGAACTCTTCTGGGTCCTTGACAGTATAGCGTTGGCCGGTGCTCGGTAGTTTCGGGATTGGTCAAGTATGGTACAAACAGCTTTAAAATACAATTAACTGCACATTAACACAAAAGAAAGTAAAATGCAACCAGTTTAACTCAAAAATATCACAAAGGGACTAGGAATGGATGGTATAAATCTATGAAATATATGAGTTATCAAATACCCCCAAACCTGGTTTTTGCTAGTCCTCGAGCAAAATTAAAGCTAAAGCAAACAAAACAAAGAAAAATCTAACTAGACCACTTTCGTTGGCTAAACGATTGCACTGAGCATGTGCAACAAGCCTTTAAACCTCTAGGTGTCCTTAGTAGGAGGAGTTGTCTCCTGAGGGTTTAAAGCAATGACGCCCGCAAACATCTACAAACTCGACAAATAAATTAGTTAAAGTATACTTGAAACAAACTAATAAGAACCAATGAAAGCTTAGTCATACATTCAAACCAAAAGTTTGCCACTTCAAAGAATGATATCATGTATGTAGTGTAAAAATATTGCTCCATGACTCATGACTTCAAAAGCACCATACTCAAAGATTGAAGATAGAATTCACCTCAACTTTAATTCGCATAGATTGTCACTCAAATTTTCACTTAGATCCTAAGGTTTTGTCTCTCATCAAATATATGTTAGTGAAGTTATGTAAAAGGGAATCAAAATTCTCACATATGAAATATCAAATAAAAGCACAATTTTTGAATATATATCATGAAGGGAATCAAACACTAAGAATATTGTTAGTGCACATACTTACCAGCACTCATGAATATATACCCAAAGATCAGCCAGGTCTTTCAAAAGGTTGTAATGTAAGGTTTAGGCTAGGGGCTACGAAAGAATGGATAGGAAATACTAGAGCCTGGGACATACCAAAGTGTCTGTGTTGTGAAACCAGCAAGCTCTCTTCTTGAATTGATCTTCGTTGTTTGTTCTTGGCATCCAGGACACACGTGCGATAATGAAGGATTTGGAAATTGCATCTTCTTTATTCATTTTTTTTTCCTTTCTTTTTTTTTTGAAACATTTTTTTTTCTTGGTTTGCAATTCCAGCACATGTTACCTCGCTACATGCCACATTCTTAATCTAGAGCTCAATCTATCTTTGTCTTCATCACTTTGGTATTCTCCAAACTATAAGGTATGGCTGTAATGGGCTAAGATGGGTAGAGTTTGTTGTAGGTGATAAAAGAATCATGTTAAAAGTGTTTGGCTGCAACAAGGGTGAATGGAACACATAAAGGGTTGGGAATAAAGCCATTTGGTGGTTAAAACATGCATAGCCTAACATTGTCTTAATGGGTTCATTCATAAGTGATAACAAGTACATGGTATCTGCAACAGAGAATTATTCTTAGCATTCAATCAACAAGAAATAATGAGATCATTTAAAGTGAATTTGAAAGAAAAAGATAGGAGCAGAAACATTTTAAACCCTCTCAAAGAAGCAAATAGGCTCAAATAGCTCACTAGGGTACTCTCCACTATTCTTCTTTTATAATTTGAGCATGATACTTTTACTATCATAGTTCAAGAGTTACAACTTTGAAACTTTTTCATGACAACTTTGTAGGTTTGTTTGTAAACATAGCCCTCATATACATTCACATTAGTAAGCAAAAGCAAACTTAACCAAAACTAAAAACAAACAAAAAATTTCAATCCAACACCCCCAAACCTAAACTAAGCATTGTCCTTGATGAGTAAAAAAAATGAATGGAATGCAGCAATGCAGGAAGGCAGAGTAAGCATGAAATGAAATAAAACAAAAACTAAAAGACACAAAATAAAAGGAAAGAACACAAACCCAGCTAGGTTGCCTCCTAGCAAGCGCTTTATTTAATGTCAAGGCGAGACATGGTACCATGATAGTTGAATGCCTAAGGTGGCAAGAAGTCAAGGTACCTCCGAACCTTGGTCAGAAGAAGTGGTTTCTTTCAAGGGACTTTCAATATAGTGCGTTGAATTTCCACAAGGACTTCATTGTGATGGTGTTTTTGTCTCTCCTTGCGAAGAAGGATATCCTCGAAAATTGTTGAAGATGTGGCTGGAGCAATGATTTTAATGGATGACTGAAATTCATTCAAGGCAGCAATCTCATCGTCTAGCTTCGAATCTTCTTTCTTATGGTGAATGGGCAGCAATGATTCATCATCTGACTTCAATTTGTTTTTCTCTTGATATGGTAGAAAATCATCTCCAAAAGACTCCAAAGATGGCACATGTAAAGATGTAAAACAACAGGGAGAATCCAACATAACTTTCGAGAAAAATTCAAGCGAATTAGAAGATTGGGAAAGAGCTTCAAATTCAAGAACTTCTCTATGTATATTGGCACAACTAGATTCCAATGATTGTTCATCGTTCACATCTTGACCATCACCATATGGTTGTTCATTTAATGCTTGAACAATTTGCCCCAATTGAATTTCCAACTTGGTAAGTGCAACTGAGTGTTCTTGAATCATGCTACTCGTTGATTGTTGAAATTGTGAAGTGATTTGAGCAAGTAGCTCCAAAGTGTCTTCCAATGAAGTGTCAAAGGGGTCTGTTGTGGGGGAGGTGCAAATGTTTGATTTGGAGCTTGTATGTTGTTCTAAGAGTCATGATGAGAGTTTCTCTAAGCAGGGCTGTATGTATTTGGCAATGGTTGCAATGGCCCTAGGTTAGAGAAACACATGCGGTGTGAGTGCTCTCTAACAAATGTAGGAAACTCATCTCTCCTTGGGCAGAATTGAAGGGGATGGCCAATTTTAGCACATAACGGACATTCACCATACATCTTGGTTACAAACTGAAAATCAAAACAAACTAAATTGTAAATGAAAACTCTAAAATAAGAAAACAAAAATAGATAGGGTTTATAAAGCAAGCAATTAGAGAGGACTGAAATTAGTCCCCGGCAACGGCGCCAAAATTTTGTAGTGTTCCTTTCAAGTGCAAATATAAGGATAGTATAATGGCACATGTAAGGGTGGTGAACCACATGGACCAATTAGACCTCTACAATTACTAGTTTTATGTGAACCCTAAAGAAAATGCAAATGAAAATTGATTTTAGATTTTTGTTTTGAAAGCTAAAGTAACTTAAAATGCAAGACGAGATAAATATGACTGATAGATTGATTCAGAAACGATGGGAATGGAACTAGGAATATCAATTTCACCATTACAAGCCAATTCAATGAAAATTAAGTCAAAACGTATTCAACTCTCCAATCTGCAACTAGGGTTCATTTTACTTATTTATGATCATCCATTTGATGTGTGGTTGTGATCAAGTACTCCTAATCTGCAACCTAGTTATGATGTTCTTAGATTACCAAATAAGAATCCATTAAGAACAGGAAAACTTCAAAGAACCAAAGAAATCACAAGACAGGATGTATGCATAGCAGTTTCTTCATTCATTCACATGTCCACCAAGATTAAGCATGATGTGTACTATAACCTTGATCAAATAATTCATAAGCAGCCCTAATGGTGATCAAACATTAAGATTAACGAACAAATTATACTATAAAATTAGTGAATGAAACAAGAATACAGATTGGTGGTTTGAATACTTTAACTTAATAACATAGAGTAGTTTTGTAAGGCTACATCGAAATTCCCAGCTATGAACTTAATTACACAACATGATTACAGAATATATAAATATCAAGAACAATATGAGTGTAATTAAAGTTCATAGAAGAAACCCCCTTGAAGCAATTTTGATGTTGAACTTCTCCAAGAACAGCGTGGTTGCGTGGTTTCTTCGGTGGCAGCGGATGGTGAATGGAGAAAGGATTTTGTTTCTGGAAGAAAGGCTAAAGAAAGAGAAGAGAGAGAGAGCTCTGGGTGATCCCAAGGGGAAGCTTATGTAAAAGTGGCTGAAACTCTTTGTTTTATAAGGTTAAATAGGCTGTTATAGAATGCCAAGACATCCCAGTAATGGAGCATTTATTTTTGATGTTTTTTGCTTTTATTGGTCTCTTAAAATGGTCATATTTATCACCATATTCAATTGTACACTTTGAATCTCTCTCTACATCAGAATCCTTATTCAATTCTCCTTTTTCAAAACCATTTTGCCTTATTTACCCTCAAATGACTCTAAAATGCAATTATCTGCACATTAACACAAAAGAAAGTAAAATGCAACCAGTTTAACTCAAAAATATCACAAAGAGACTAGGAATGGATGATATAAATCTATGAAATATATGAGTTATCAATTTTCGCCCGAACAGAGGCATCCATGCTCGCATGATCGACCTCTCGAGCCCTAAAGTACAGGTCTCAATTCAACTCCTCTGTGGTGATCGTTTACTCTTTGTCTCCCCGTCTACGAAGGATCGCTATTGCATCGTGGATGGGGGCCGTGGAACTTCAAAAAAATATTTGTGCTTCTAACACCAGTGAACGAGGGTGATGTCCCACGTCAGATCACTCATCAAAAGTTTTGGATTCAGATTTTAGGCATTCTATTTTATTACATGAAACAGGAGATGGGTTTAGTCATTGCAATGATTCTAGGGGAAGTAGTGACTGTCGAAAGAAACCGCAATGGTGACTGCTTGGGCGGTTCTCGATCAATGTCCACCAACCTCTCCGTCGTGTTCTCAAAGTGCGTTTACCAAATGGGAAGAGATTTGACGTTGAGCTATTTTATGAAAATCTCCCAGCCAATTGCTTCTTGTGTGGCTCATGCCAGGAAGGTTTGCCATCTTTATTCCAACGGATCAATTGATGGTGCTCGTGTCCCATATGGGTCGTGGCTACAGGTTGAGACTTGTCATGATGCTAGAAAGAAAGCCAAACGTCGCAGGTTTGGGTTTAACGCTGACGAATAGTTAAATCTCTCCGAGGATGATTCAAATGCTCAACAACCCTTTGCGGCGACAACCCCGAACTGTCCGGGTAACAACTCTGGCGAGAGACAATTTAAGGAAACCGCATGTTCAGGCACAGTTCTCGTCGTTGTTCCCAATCCCCGCCCTCTGAGATTCAGGCATGCCCTAATATGGAGGATCCCGTTGCGCCCCTGGAAACTTTAATTCCATATTTGAATTTGGAGCCAAATATGGTGGAGAAGGGTGATTTTTGGAGTGACTTGTGCCCCTTTAGTGGCAAATGAATTTGACTTACCTGGGGAAGTTGGGCCTGTGGACTTGGGTCGCAGCAGTTTGAACCTAAATACCTCTAACCCACTTCATGCGGCACGTGTTCCTACTAGTGGGCCTATACCAACCATGGTTGTGCCAGATCAACCCCCAAACCTTAATGAGTTGTTTAATCAACCAAGTGGGCTGCACCAAAACCAATTTATTCCTTCTTGCAGCAAAAGCACAAACCACAAGCTCAGATCCTTTTAATTTGCTTCCCATTATCCAGCAAGCTCAGGAAAAACAAGCTCTCATTAACCATTGGCGTGGGCCTCCTGTGAGTGCAAGTCAGCTGGCAAGTGGCATCAAAAGCCCTGGGTACAAGGCCTTACAGCAGGTCCAGCGTTGTCAAACGCCATGGGGACCGGCTGCTCAGCAACCCAAATCGCCAGCCTGCCTTGCTCCAGCCCATGCTGGCAATTGGGCTAAGGGACGGGCCCGTGAGAGAGGGGACGCAGGAACCCACGGCTTGAGCGATTGAGGCCTGCTGATGCAAGATTGACATCAGCCACGTTATAAAATTAAAAAAAAAATGTAAAAAATCAATGAAAATGTAATAAATAATAAATAAATAAAATAAATAAAAATCTGAAAAAATTTTAAAAATTAAAAAAAAAAAAAAATTTCTATAAATATCTTATCATTATCTTTCAACTTACACCACAATTTATATTTTCTTAAATACTTTGGGTTGTAATTTCTTATTTAATGACACATGGTACAACGAGACCGATTAAAAATCCTACCCGAAATTACAATTTTTTTTTAATTATTTCATAAAATAAAAAATACTAATATTTTATTGTCTATAGCCATGGCTATTCTAGGGGTGGGCGCGGTGCGGTTCGGTGCAGTTTCGAGTGAAACCGCAACCGAAACCGAAACTTTTTACGGTGCGGTGTGGTTTTGAAGCCAAAACCGAAATGAAACCAAACCGTTTGGTTCTGTTCGGTGCGGTTTCAAACGGTTTCGGTTTGGTTTTTGAGAAAAAAATGTACAATTTAAAATGTACACCTATTTATGCATAAGACAGTCTTATTTTCCTCATATATGAATTAATGAACATGCAGCAAAACTGCAGCAAAAACAGCGGCAAAACTGCATTAAAAAATGCAACAAAGCTGCATAAAAAACGCAGCAAAACAACGGAAAAATAGCAGCAAAAAACAGCACCAAAACTGCAACGAAAACTGCACCAAAAAACAGTAGCTAACATGTAACAAAATTGCAGCAAATGACAACTACTAAAATTGAGACAACATTCAATGCATCAATGTGGGTTTAAACTTTAAATCCTTACGCATCACATCTACTAAAATTCAACTTGATCACCAATCACAATACTTTACTACAACTCAATTGAAAAGTTAAGTTTTCCATAATAATATAATACAACTAAAGTTCAAACTTCAAAGTTTCAAACAAAGTTAAATGTCAAAATGCCTTATGGCATTAGTACAACAAAAAAAAATAAATGGTTCATGGAATTCAACAAAGTCTTGGTTTTCAACTTACTTTGCATCATTCAAGTTTCAAACCTTTGCCTTTCCTTTTCCTTTTGGACACTTATTCTTTGAAGGTTTAGGAGGCCTTTGAGCTTGTGAAGGCCTTGCACCTTGTAAACGCAAAAGGCGAGGTTTTTGTGAATTAGAACCTTGAGATTGCTTAGTTTTTGTGAATTAGAACCTTGAGATTGCTTTGGAGCTTGTTGTGGTTGTGGATCAATGGTAAGAAAGGCAATGCTTGAAACCGATTTGGCCAACTCTACACAATACAAAACATTAAAAATATAATTGTTGTTTAGTTGAAAAAAGAAAACAAAGAAAGTTCTTTTACTTCAAATGATATACTTACCCGATTCAATACTTTCATAGAATTCAATGTGGTCAAGTGAAGGTGCATCATCCTCCAAAGTAATAATATTATCGCCCCTCATCCAATTTTGCATGCCTATCAGAGCAAGTCCACTGAAGTGAACTTTGCCCAGCACCCAGTCCAAATATCAAGCTGAGGGTCAGGGAATTCACTCCAGCCCATTTTTGACAGACCCAAGAGCCGGCCTATTTGGTTGGTGCGTGGACTGGGCTCGCGCTTGGCAACGAGTAGGGGACAAGGGGGCAGGCGCTGTTAGCCCACTTGTGCTGCAGTGACTTGGCTTGCTCAGAGCTGTTGGATTTCCAACGGCTAGTTTTTCTAGACCGTTGGATTTCCTACGGTAACAAAAATTTAAATTTTATTTTTAAACTAGACCGTCCGATCACAGATCAACAGTCCAAGTTTCCCCCCAAAAAAAATATATATAATAAGGGCCCAACAATCAGATTTATGACCGTTGGCCACGTGGCAAATCCTTGGCTCTTGGATTTGAATAATTTTCAAATCCAACGGTCCAAATTAATTAACTACATTAAAATTAATTAAAAATTATAAAAAAAATACAGTAAAATTTTTAAAAAGTTAATTTTTTTTTGCTATAAATACCTAACCCTCATCTTCCACCTTACACCACATTTCAATATTTTCTACACTTTAACTTGGATGAGGGAAATAAACTTGGAATTTTGGTAAAAGTCAGAATTTATAAATTAACATGTACCAATTCCTTTGTTTGGATTCATAAACATAGAAATTTAGAATTTCCGCATGGAAAAAAAACTTGGAATTTGGGACCTTCAATTCCCAAGTTCAAATTCCATGTAAATAGGTGTCATTTCCCAATTTCTATGATTTAGAGTTTAAAAATAACAAATTTAGTATTCAATTTCATTGTTCTTTTAGATTAACCAAACAAGAAAATTTACAAATGCTTGAAAATAAAATCTTGTCATTTCAATTTCCGTCATTTTAAAATTCCTTAGTAATCTTAAATTTCTTCATCCAAACATAGTGTAAGAGACAAAAATGTCTTCGTGGAAGCTCATTGAAGATCTTATTGAAAATCTATCCACAAAATAGTACGTTCGGATAATGACATGTGGCATGACGTGATTGGTTGAAAATCTTATCGAAAATAAAACTATTTTATTTTTTTATTCTTTTAGAAAAAATTTAAAAATATTTTAAATGGGCTGGGTGCCAGTGCATTTTGTAGGGGTGGAAATCGTTTGTGCCAACGCATTTTTTCACTGGGTGCCAGCGCATTTTTTTAGGGGTGGAGATGCATTGGCCTATTACTGTTCATTGGAGTCTATTACTGTTCACTAGAGTGGATAAATGGGCTGGGTGCTGGCACAAAGTCTTTAGGGGTGGACTTGCTCTCAAGACCTCCACCGATTTAGGAGTTAAAGAACTCCTAAAATCCGAAATCACTCGACCACCGATGCTAAAAGCACTTTCTGATGCCACTGTCAAAACTTGAATTGCAAGACTATCTTTTGCAATTGTGGCCAAGATAGGATATTTGTTACCATTCACCTTCCACCATAGGAGAATGTTAAAATACTTTGTGGACTCTTCTTTTGTAATTTGTACCAAGGGATCAAACAAATAAGAATCCACCTCATCTCCCACCACCTTCTCATCACTATCTTCAACAAAATGCATTTATTCATCAATTAGATCATTTTCCGTCATAGCCACATTAGATGAGGTAGAAGAAGGTTGTGATTGTAAATTTTCCAATTTCTTCATATATTTTCCACCTTCAACATTGGGAGCATATTCATCATAAAGAGCACGCAATATATTTTTTATTTCTTCAGTTTTCAATTGTGCCTCAATGTCGGAAAGTTTCTTTCTAAACAGTTGTGTGACATGCCTCAACTTGAACCTCGGATATAAAACAAGTCCAATCATAATAAGAGGGTTCAATTCATGGTATGAGTCAAAATATTTTTTATATTTTGTTCTTGTATCGGATGCCATTGCCTTCAATAATTGCTCCGACGGTAAACCCACTTGCATGTTGGCTCGGGATTCCAAGTTATTGATGGCGGTCTCCACTTTTATGACATCATGGAGGCCCGGTATGAATCGTGGGATGTGTAAAAGCACTCACCCTCAAAGTCATATCATAGAACACCCGTAAAAACTTGACAAAAACCTTCGCCTTGGACCAATCTTCTTCCGTTGGTGGTCCAACTCTTTTCCTCCCCTTGGTTTGGCAAACAATAATCACACCATCTTCATCTTTTTCATCTTCAACTTCCTTAAAGTAAGCCAATAAAGGATTTTCTTCATCCTCCGCCATTGTAGAAAAAACCTTCTTAAATTTCAAGGCTACATCCAACATAACAAATGTAGAATTCCACCGAGTAGGGCAATCAAGGCAAACCGTTGCTTTGCACGTCAATTTCACCTTATTCACGGCTTGCCTAAAAAGCTCCAATCTTTGTGGAAAGCTCCTCACAAATCTCGCACAATTTCTTATAGCTAATAAACCATTATTTAGCCTCTTCATCCTATGACTCACAATTATGTTGGTTATGTGAGCGATGCATCTCACATGTAAATACCTGTCACCTAGAATAGCTTGTGAATTTTCCCACCTATTCGTTTTCGTCATAAGTTGATCCAAAGCAACTTTATTTGCAGAAGCATTGTCCACTGTGATTGTCATAACTTTGTCTATCCCCCATTCTAACAAGTAACTTTCATTGAACTTTGCAATTATGGTGTCTATCCCCCATTCTAACAAGTAACTTTCATTGAACTTTGCAATTATGGTTCCATAGTGGTTAGGAATAACACAAAAGTTTATGATTCTCTTGTGCATATTCCATTCATGATCAATAAAATGTGCAGTAAGAACCATATAATTGGTGTTTTGTGTGCTTGTCTAAGTATCGGTAGTGAGACAAATTCTATCAACGGTACTAAATGGCATCTCATGTATGACTACCATCTTGACACATGCTTCTAACACATTATCTTGTGAAAATCCAACAGCAACCAAATTGTTGCCTTTACTTTTATCCCCAACCAAAACTTTTTGCTTTTTACTTCTATTCCCTTGGTAAAATTTACAATATCTTTTAATGTGGTGTCTCATGCTTGTGGTGCCATCAACTCTTGGTTCAGTTGCATAGTCACCCACATTGCTCTGTTTTGGGCAATAATTACATTTAGCTCTCCCAAGTTTTACTTCGGCCAAATATTTCTCCCATTTTCATTGATTTTTGACTGTTTTTTCGTCACATAATATGTTGTAAAATGATCCCAAACCCAGCTATGTTTTTTTGAATCAGAGTTACTTACTTTTTCATCTTCGCCTTTAGATTCTTTGCTATCATTTTCAAGGTCACCTTCAACGTCTATTTCATTTTCTGAGTCACTTTCTATTGCCTCGTCCTCCAGCTTCTCAAGAGAGTCCCCCGTAGAAGAGTGACCAATCCCACTATGCTTGCTGGATTCTTCATATCTTGACTAAAATAAAATACAGAATGCTCATGATCTTAAATGAATGGAATGCACAGAATCTCAAATATTGCTGAAGAAAATCAATTAAAATGAATCAAATGCTCATATGTTGTAGAAGAAAACAAATTAAAAGATGAGCCTCTCTGACTAAATGCAACAGTAGCACCAACACAAGCACTAAAGAAAGCCTCTATGACAGAAAATCAGTAATAGTAAAACAAGAAAGAAAGAGAGGAAAAATTAATTAAAGCACGGACCTTAACTGTAATAGCACCAACACAAGCACTTAAGATGATACAATAAACTAATTTAAAACGGAGAGACAACATTATTTTGATCTTAAACAAGCTTTTAGCACACAAAAAAGTCACCTTGTGTAGGTGGAGCCTTTCTTGACCAAAACAGGTAGAATAAAATCGCAAGATGATAGATCTTTATTTTTGCATGTTATACGTGTGGAAACAATGCAAGTCTCCCCTATCTCCATGGCCTGATTATCTCTCTCACTTGTTTACTTAGTCAAATTGTAACAAACAAAGCCTTTTCCAGTTGGAGATTTGTTGAACTTCTTAAATGCTGTGTTTTTTGGTGTCCATATGCTAAGAACTGAGCACATTTCAAGAAACACGAAAAGTGAGAATTTCTTAGCTCTGCTCGGTTACGAGGTCAATATATGTTGTCCTTATGTTTTTTCCATGTTAATTACATATTGATTAATGCTACTTGTTAATCTTCATTGGTGGCGTGGACAGTTCTAAGGTTCTAAATTCCATTCAGGTATGTGTTGTTGCTATCATGTCCACAATATGGTACTGCGTTGGAGCAGGGTACAGTGGCCTCCAAGATTTCCAAACAAAATAGATTCTTGAATTGTTCTAGTTGTTCTATCTGGAAACAAATACCGAAATCCTCAACTTGTTCTAATTGTTCTAATAACAAATTTTTAATTGCTAATAACAAATTTCTTTCAATACAAATACAATCAACCACAACAACAATACTCCTAATCTAGTTCCCCTTTTGATTCACAAACCCTAATACCCTATCCTTAAAATTAATTATAAACCCTAACCCAGTTCCCCTTTTGAATCTTTGATTCAAACGAACCCTAACTGTAAAATTAATTTAATTACAAATTATTAACTAAACTAACTAATACAAGTTCTAAGTTCTTACCATATTAGTTGGAACGAAGAACAGGTGAATGAAGGGGATCTGGGGATGCAAGCAGTGAGGTTGCAGATATGTAAGCAGCCAGGCAGGTCGCACGCAAAGATGCAAGCAGTGAGTTCAGGGCACTGATGTCGACTATGGAAGAGATTGAAGATAAGTTTTGACTTTTGAGAGGAAGATGAAGATGAGTTTTAAGGAAAAGATGAAGATGAGTTTCTTTCTTCAGGACTCGAAGTCGAAGTGCAAAATTGGATGATAGGCTAAGGCTACTATCTAGTTGACTTGTTGAAGTGTTGAACTAATTAATTAAAAGTTTAAAACATAATATTTATTATTTAATATATGGTGTGGTTTCGGTTTCGGTTTTGGTGCGGTTTTGAAAACCCAAAACCGAAACCAAACCGTTTTCTTTGCCACGGTTCGGTTTCAAAACTGAAACCGTTTCAAAACCGCAAAACCAAACCGTTCGGTGCGATCCGATTCGATTCGTGTTTTGGTTTCGGTTTCGGTTTCGGTTTTAGGTTCCAAGTGCCCATCCCTAGGCTATTTAGCTAGGGGTGGAAATGCAAAAGGCAATTATTGTTCATTAAAAACAGTTACTATTCACTAGAGGGGATTCACTAGGCAGTTGCCCTGGGGGGCCTTCCAACACTAGAAATGTTCTTTGTAACGACATGTTTGATTTCGAAATGACCTCACCATGTTTTGTCATCTTTCTCTTCCTGTAACTCATCAACAACAGTTGGCCAGGACCAGCCCTGCCACTCACAGTGAATTGCTTATTTTAGAACTGTTGGATGTAACTTCTAATAAGAGCTGAACACTTGATCATCTTTAGTTTGGAAACGTGAGGATATAAGAGATTGGAATTAACTAAGGTTGTAAGCTGATAAGGAATTTGTATAATAGGGGTTTTAGCTAAAACAGTCACGATAGTGTTGAAACACTTACAATGGATGTGAATGATAGGTTTTCTCAATGATAAGGTTAGATTTATTAGGATTGTTTAATGGGAAGAGTCCTTATCAATCATCATCGTATGCAGTATAAAACAAAGGGTCCTTGCGCTCTCTCAATTACGCAAACAAAAGAATACTCAGATTCCATTCATTGAGCAATTGCATCCAGTTGAGGAGAGTTGCAGAAGATCCCTAGTTTCCAAGAGATGTCTTCTTTAGGTTAGTGATTACTTTGGTACTGTGATTATTCTATTCCACTGACTTTATTTATATTGATCTTACATTTAGTATCAGAGCTTTCACATACCAATTAACCCTAAGAAGAAAACATCAAGAATTGTTTTGTGTTGCAGATTAAAGAACTGATATATATATATATATATTGTACATAGAAGGATGTCTGTGAACACATGACAGCTGAGGTTGTTTGTGTTGACAAAAGTGTTGTCAATACCAATATATATACATCAGTAGTGGCACTAGGGTTTGAAACATAGACGTTGATAATCTAAAGAAGTTCAGTTTTTTATGCCTTGGATTCGAAGTGGCATAACACTTCCTATATCAACATGTGAATCAAGTCAGTTTATAAATCATAAAGGTTTCTTTTCATGACTACAGACAACTCATGCATTGGATATGAAGGTGGTATGATTAAGAGAATTACTTGCATACTCGTCAATATAAAATTGTTGAGTCTGTGAAATAAAGATGGGGATTAAAGATTAATATTTTCATTCTAAATGAATACAGCCATGAACCCGAGTTCCATGAACCTCAACACAGTTGAACATCTCCCAGGTGTCAACTATAAGAAGTGGAAACAGGATTTGGAGATAGTTTTGGGTGTTATGGGTATGGATTTGGCGCTAAGAACTGAAGAACCACCAATGCCAAATGAAGGAAGCACTTCTAGCCAAAGATCCAAGCATGAAAAATGAGAGAAATCAAACAGAATATCCCTCATGGTAATTAAAAGGTCCATGACTGATGTAGTTCGTTTAGGCTTCCCATAAGCAACTAATGCAAAAGAGTTCATGAAACCGATCGAAGAGAAGTACAAGGAATCTGAAAAGACAAAAATTGGGATGAACTCACTAACAACCATTAGATACGATGGTGAAGGGAGTGTTTGTGAATACATTCTCAAGGTTATCAACATTGCTAGGAAGCTTAGAACACTTGAGGTACCCATTTCTGAAACATTTTTGGTCCATGTCATCATGAAATCCTTGCCTAATTCTTATACTCAGTTGAAAGTATCTTATAATGCATTGCAAGTAAAGTGGGATGTTAATGAATTAATATCTATATGTGTGGGTGAAGAAGTGAGGATTAAGAAGGAAAGGGTTGAAAAAGAGAAGGGTGAGTTGGTGAATTATTTTTCAGGGTTATGCAAAGAATGCCAATAACAACTCAGATACTGCCAAAAGGAATTCTGCCAGAAACATTCCTCCCTCTAAAAAGGCCTTCAAAGTTAATAACTCATCAATTTGTAAGTGTTATTTTTGCAAAAAGATAGGTCGTATGAAGAGAAAATGTCCTAAATACAAGTCATGGCTTGCCAAACAAAAGGCAAAGAAAGGTAAAAATAATTTTTCAAAGTTTTTGCTTGTTTTGAGTCCAATTTGATTGATATACCTAGCAATGCTTGGTGGCTTGACTCTGGCTCTTCTATTCGCGTTACAAATTCATTGCAAGACTTCATAACAAAGAGAACACCAAATAAGGATGAAGTCAAGGTTTCAATTGGCAATGGAAGAAGAGTTGAAGTCAAGGCACTAGGGACTGTTAGATTAAAATTAGATTTGGTTTTTGCTTGGAGCTAGAAAATGTGGTCTATGTACCTTTTGTGAGAAGGAAATTGGTTTCCGTTTCTAGGTTAGTATTATTGGGATTTTATTTTACTTTAAATAATATTGACTTCAATGCTTTATTTTATAAATCTTCTCATATTGGCACTAGATTTCTATGTGATGGGATGTTTAAATTCAAAAACCAATTTGATTGAAAGTGTCTTTAATGTTAGAAAAGAAGTCAAAAATTTGAAAAATTCTTGAAATCTTTGGCATAGGACACTCGGCCACATATGAAAACAAAGAGTGGAACTTTTGGTTAAAAATGACAACTTGTCTCCATTGAATTTCAATAATTTTGAGTTTTGCATTGAATGTGTTAAGGGGAAAATGGTTAATAAACGTAAAAAGGGTTCAACTAGGAGTAAGCAGCTCCTTGAAATAATCCATATAGACTTTTGTGGTCCATTCCCTACACAAACAAACGAAGGAAATACATATTTTATTACCTTCATTGACGATTATTCTAGATATTGCAACATATATTTGATCCCAGAAAAATCAAAAGCCTTGGAAGTGTTTAAAAATTATAAAAATGAAGTTGAAAATCAATTGGAAAAGAAAATTAGAATCGTAAGGTCTGAAAGAGGTGGAGAATATTATGGCAGATATACACAAAATGGCAAGCATCTAGGACCATTTGCCTTGTTTTTACAAGACAATGGAATAGTGGCTCAATACACAACCCCAGGCACACCCAAGCAAAATGGGGTCGCAGAGAGAAGGAATAGAACCCTAATGGATATGGTAAGAAGCATGATTTGTAGGGTTCACTTGCCTAAATATTTATGGGGAGAAGCAGTAAAAATTGCAAATTATTTGTTGAATAGAGTTCCTTCAAAAGCAGTAGAAAACACTCCATTTGTATTATGGACTGGAAGGAGACCAAGCTTCAATCATTTACATGGCTGGGGATGTAAAGCAGAAGACAAAATTTACAATCCCCGTAGTGTTAAACTTGATCCAAAGACAATTAGCTG
Source organism: Malus sylvestris (assembly GCF_916048215.2). NCBI lineage: Eukaryota > Viridiplantae > Streptophyta > Magnoliopsida > Rosales > Rosaceae > Malus > Malus sylvestris. Next base: position 23,517,683 of record NC_062269.1, read on the forward strand.
TTACTTTATGGTTATGCCGAGAGATCAAAAGGGTTTAGATTTTATTGTTCTAGCAATCAAGGTCCTAAAATTGTTGAGACAAAGAAAGCAATATTTATGGAGCACAGTCTAGACGATGAGTTTGGGACAAATGATAATGATTTTGTGTTTGAAGAGGAAAGAGACATTGGCACTGCCATAGAACATGCAAAGATTTCTTCTCTCAAGGCACCAACAGTGGTAATTGAATTTCCAAGGCAAATGCATGATGACACAAATGAAGTTGAAGGGAACGTGAATTATGAGCAAGGAAATAATGTGGGAGCCACATTTGAAGCCAATAGGATGCAAATGGGTACTCAAGACCAAAAGAGATTCGAAGGGAAACATAGAGAGGCACAAAGCGAGACTTTTAGCAAATAGGTTTACTTAGAGAGAGGGAGTGGATTATAAAGAGACCTTCAATCCTGTTTCAACAAAAGATGCATTTAGAGTTATTATGGCTATCGTTGCACATTTTGATCTAATCTTGCAGCAAATGGACGTCAAGACGACATTCTTAAATGGTGACTTGGAAGAATGCATCTACATGAAGCAACCAGAGGGATTTATAGAATAAGAGAATGAAAATTAAGTTTGTAGATTGAAAAAGTCAATATATGGGTTAAAACAAGCATCGAGACAACGATATCTCAAGTTTCATAGAGTTGTTAAAAAGAATGGTTTTGTTGAGAATCCTTATGATAACTGCATATACTTGAGGATCAGTAGGAGTAGCTTCATAATATTGGTCCTTTATGCGGATGATATACTACTTGCAACGAACACAGCTAGCTTATTGGATGAAACCAAGAAATTACTGCAAGAAAACTTTGAAATGAAAGACCTTTGAGAAGTTTCGTATGTTCTTGGTATTGAAATTAAAAGAGATAGGAAGAATGGATTGCTGGGGTTATCGCAAAAGGGTTACATCGACAAGGTTTTAAAAAGATTCAACATGGCTTCTTGTGGCACCACTGAAATGCCAATTTCAAAGGGTGACAAATTAAGCAAAGAGCAGTGTCCCAAGAGTGAGTTGGAAAGAAGAAACATGAAAGGCAAAACATATGCCTTTCTTGTTGGAAGCTTGATGTATGCACAATACATGATTTTGCTTTCACTATTGGTGTTCTTGGGAGGTTTCAATCTGATGTAGGGGAGGTTCACTGGAATGCAGCCAATAGGGTATTAAGGTACATTCAAAGAACCAAGGAAAATATGCTTATTTACAGGAAAACTGATGAGCTTGTGTTAGAAGGGTATAGTGATTCAGATTTTGCTGGATGTCCAGATGACCTTAAATTTACTTCAGGTTATATTTTCACTATGGCATGTGGTGCAGTTTCATGGAGAAGTGTGAAGCAGGCAACAATGGTAGCCTTTACCATGGTGGCTGAATATCTCTCATGTTGTGAACTGTCAATCAAGCTATATGGTTGAAATTTTTCATTGCAGGACTTAGTGTAGTGGACTCTATTTCGAGACCAATTCAAATTTATTGTGATAATAATGCAGCTATTTTCTTCAGCAAGAACAACAAAAGATCATCTGCAACAATGAATTTAGATATCAAATATTTGATTGCTCGAGAGAAAGTGATGGCTAGTTTGGTGAAGATTGATTACTTGGAGACTGATTCTATGGTTGCAGATCCTTTAAACAAAGAAGTTTCAGTTGTGGTTTTCAAGAAGCATGTTGCAAAGATGGGTCTGTTAGCTAGTTTTTGATGATGTTAATTAATGGGAGCAAGTAAATCTTCGAATGTGTTTTGTTATCAGTCACTAGTTCACATGACTGGTGTTTATGAATAAGTATTAATAAAGTTTTCTTCATTGAACAGTTTTCTTCAAAGTTTTCCCTCTAGATGCACAACTTTAGTTATGACAGTATGTGTATATTTATTATGCATAATGGTTTTGACAATATTATGATAGTTAGTAGGACAACAACCAAGTGTTTCAATATGAAACATTAAGATGAATTGATCTATCGATTCTTAAGGGGACCAAGTGCAGGATGTGAGAAACTAAACATATACAGACACATTTTACACAAAGATTTTGCATCTTGTGGGAGTTCAATGTGTTTGTTAGTTTTGTGAATGTAATTATGGGGATATTGTTCGACGAATTGAACATGGTACCTTTTAGTTCTTCATGAATACTAATTAATGACCTGAACTTGTATTCATGATTCAAGTTGGTGCTGATCTCGTGGCCATTTAAGAATAGCTTCACATAAGGCCAACTACTATTGAATCAAGTGCTAGCTCTAGTAGGAGAATGTAAGTTCTAATGAGAGTTGAACACTTGATCATCTTTAGTTTGGAGATGTGAGGATACAAGAAATTGGAATTGACTAAGGTTGTAAGCTGATAAGGAATTTGTATAATAGGGGTTTCAGCTAAAACAATCACGATAGTGTTGAAACACTTAATGTGAATGATAAAAGATCCCTGGTTTCCAAAAGATGTCTTCTTCAGGTTAGTGGTTACTTTGGTACTGTGATTATTCTATTATGCTGACTTTATTTATATTGATCTTACACTGGGGCATGGGAACCTCCGGAAAGTTCAAGCTCTGAGAATTTTAATGTCTCAACAAGTTCTCAATCCGGTGTTCTTTTGTGAAACAAAATGTAATTGTGAGCGAGTTGATCATGTTAGGCAACAATTGGGGTTTGATAACTCCTTCTTGGTTCCAAGTCAAGGGGTTTCTGGTGGTTTATTCGTCTTATGGCAAGAGGATTTTACTGTCCACATTCTCAATTATTCTAACTCTCATATTGATATGGAAATTGGTGTAATGGATGACCACTAGTGATTTATGGGCTTCTACGGTGCCCCTGCTATATTTGAAAGGCATTAATCTTGGTCATTACTAAGAAACCTTTCCCAAACTATTGACCTTCCTTGGTCAGTCATTGGTGATTTTAATGAAATCCTATTGTCTTATGAGAAAGAGGGAGGGCTAATACTGGGTACTTCCTAAATGCAGGGATTCCATGATGCTCTGGCAGTCTACAATCATATGGACTTAGGCTTTGTAGGGGAACCTTTTACATGGACCAATTCTACCATTAAGTGTCGTCTTGACCAATGTGTTGCTACTCTTGCATGGAAGGCTCTCTTTGGCTTGTCTCTGTGTTTTCATTTAGATCATGTTCCCCTATTATTGTCTTGGCAAAATATTGTCTCGCTATCGTCCATGCTCTTAAAAGAGAAATACTTTCCACATAATTCCTTCTAGGATGCCCCACTTGGATCATTGCTTTTAGCGTGCTGTAGAGGTATAGTTATTGCCCACCCAATTCTTGGACGAGGGATTTGATGGATTGTCGGTAATGGTTCATCCATTCAAATTTGGTCTAGCAGATGCTTCCTCACCTTCACCTTTCCGACCATATCTCCCTCATCCAGAGTTCGCTCAGTCTAATATAGTATCCTCCCTGACTGACCATGACTCTGCAAGGTGGAATTACGAGTTGATCCACTCCTTGTTTGGGCCGTTGGAGGATGTAGCACTTACTCTGTCAATCCCTTTGAGTTTTCGATTGCCACTAGATCATCTCATTTGGCACCTCGATTCCAAAGGTGTGTTCTCAGTAAAAAGTGCTTATAAAGCGGCTTGAGACCTCCATGCTTTTAGCTTATCATTTTCTCCTCATTTGCCAGAGCTGTGTTGTTTTCCTCTACTCTTAAACTCAGGTTGTCTACTAGGTCTTCGACATCCTTGTGTGAATGGCTTGGTTGTATGGTGGCTGATTGGTCCTAAGCGAAGTTTGATCTCCTAATGATGCTTTTTGGGGGTATTTGGCGTGCTCGTAGTAGTCTACTTTGGGAGGGTAAGTGGACTGACCCGAGCCAAGTTGCTCAAATGGCTTCACCCTGCCTCTAGGAGTTCTTGCATACATAGCCAAAATCCTTGCCCAAGCCTCTCTCCTCTCCTGCAATTTGGTCTAAACCTCATGGTTAAAACTTAATACCGACGATGCTTTCAATGCAGCAGGTTGTGAGGGAGGTATTGGTGGTGCTTTCCACAACCATTTTGGGGATTTGTCGGTGCTTTTATTTGTAAACTTCCCAACATTCACTCTTTTATTGGCAGAGATCATGGTTGCTAAGGAGGGAGCCAGGTTAGCACCTGCTAACCTTTTCCACAACATCATTTGGGATTGTGTTTCCCTCCAAATCCCAATCAATTGGTAACCTCCAGTACATAATTCTCCATGCAATCTAGTGATTGAAGATATCAAAAGTGTTCTGAGTTCTTTGCCTTGCTCTCGCATTACTCATGTTTGTCGAAATGCTAATGTTGTGGCCCACAGACTAGCCAAGTTGTCTTTAATTCATGAAGTTAATTTTGTTTGGTTCAATCATCCTCCGGATATTATCCAGGATGCTCTCTTTGAAGATTGTACTTCTTAGTTATCAATAAAACTGCTATCGTTTCACCTATAAAAAAAATCAATAAAGGCGTGTAGACAGAGAATAAGAGTGTAAATCACTTTCCTTTCTAGAGATGGCAGCTTCAATATGTGCAATTAAAAATGTCCATGAGCAACATCCATTGATCAATTAGGGGGTTTAGCGAATAAGAGAATGCTTATTGTGGATGCAAATTTCCGCATTTTCTTGATTGACAAATTTGTACCTACAAAATATTCACCTAAGATTAAGGCCAAAAGCCTCACGTGTCCATAATGAATGGGGGGCTTTGGCCGAAGAATCTCTGATGCCAAAGTTAGAATTCTGTAAAGAATGTGTTTAAGTGTTTGTAGGAAGCAAAAAGCCTCTTTAGAGGTAGCTAAAGCTTTCTAAATTTTAGAGATAAATGAAGTATTTATAGGAGAAAATGAGGAGATGGGCCAACCTTCTGGGTTTAGGGGTGGCCGGCCTTAGGCTTGTGCTTAAGTGGGAATATTTCAAGATATTTGTGTAAATAAATATCTTGGAGTAATTTAGTAAATATCATAAATAAATGGAATTAGGATAACTTACTTGAAATAGATCTTCTCTGATTAGGAATGTATTTATGATAAGAAAAAGGGATTATTCTATTATAAATACCTTTGACTTTTCCTACGGGCAGGGATACCTTGAGCAGTCGTTAATCTCTGCTTGCTCTACCTTAGCTGCGCATGGTGAAGGAGACTACTCCCTGCTCATTTAATAGGGACAATCTTGTCTTTTTTGGAAAATAATTCACGTGTCAGCTCCATAATTTTTATGATTATTTTTTGCTCCACACTCATAGCTATGCCCAATTAACAGAGTGATTAAATGTCAATTAGTGAAATCCTCATTTTGACTCAAAGAAAAACCATATGGACAATTGACTATGATTTATTTATTTATTTTTAACAACCAACTGACCAGGATTTGACAACAAAAAATCAATAAAAATACTATTGCATCATTCATGCATAATTTTTTTTTTCGAATAAATATAAACAAAAATTCTTGCACGTTCCCTCTCTTCTTCTCTCTTTCACATTTCTCTCCAAATTCTCTCTTCTAAATATTTTTTTTCTTTTTAAATCTTTTATATTTGCATACAAATAGTGTGTAATTAAGCTTCATCTAGTTTACAAATGATGGAACGAAATCGTGCATGCAATAACATATGTATAAAATAAAATCTCATTGCATATTGGTTATTGGTGCAGAAATCGTGCATCCAAGGCCAATTCTCCATATTTTTTTCCTTTCTTTTCTCAATTCAAGACATAACCAAAAGTTTATGCACATGTTTTCAACTTACAATAATCAAATTCTTAATACAATTTATTTCGAACATTCATATATAATTCAATATTGGAGCATGGAAGAACCCAAATTCCACATACAATAATTTGAAATTTTCACCGAGCAATGAATTATTAGGACAATTGTTCCATACATGTTCACTCCCATATATATACATGTAGATCTGGCAATTTCTTACACGATCTCTTAACATGACATGTAAACGACCCAAAAATAACGGGTTTCGAGTCAACATGATAACTAATCAGGTCGTTATCTGATCATACGGTAAGAACCCGTTAATAACAAGTCCTTAACAGGTTTACACGAAGGTACGTGACATGCGGGTAACCCTTTTCAACACATTAAGAAAAGAGGTATTTTGATGATTTTAATTTTTTAACTACTAAAAAAAACTTATTATAAAATACAATAGCCACAGTGTATATGTATATATTATATATTAAATATGTATTATTGTATTATTATTCTATATAAAATTAAAAATTAAAAATTTATTTATTTATTTTTATAGTATACTATAAGCAAAGAGTGAGACTAAAAAAATTATAGAACACATTAAAAATAAAAAAGATCAAGTAATTTAAAAATACCAAACACATTAAAAATTATAATAATTAATTTACAAGTGCAAAAAATGTGAAAAAAAATGTAAACACTAGTGATCGCATTCTTTATACGCTTTCAGTATTGGTACATCCCGTCTGAATTTTTAAAACCATACAACAATCATGAATAGTATTTTTAACGGAGTTCAAAATAAATAAAATTCATAATCATTACTATACAAGTCTATAAAATGTGAACACATATATAAACGTGCAAGGTTCCTCAACCTTGAAACGCAACTCCCTTCATAGTTTTTGTAGTAATGTACTAATGTTTTTTCATTAGGCTCTTATTTTGGAATAGGCTTAAATGTCAAAATGGTCCCTTTGTTATAGCCAATTTAGTCCACATGTTTTCGATTTGGCTAATTTAGTCCTTATGTTTGTCTATGTTAGCCAAGTAAGGACATTTCATTCAATCTCTTTTAATAAGAAAAATCATATGAGAAATAATTACCCTTTCTCTTTACAGAAAAATGCAAATCATTGAGAAATAACACATATAAGAAATAAAACTTCCAATTTGAAAAATATTAAGGTTGTGACATAGAAAATAGATGGGGTAATGTTAGGAGGAGGTCGGAGAGATGGGAGGAGAATAATTTTTCTTTTAATTTTTATTTCATTTTAAATATTTTAAATTAAATAAAGAAGTTTATAATAATTTATGATTTTTTTTTATAGAAACTAGATGGAAATGTCCATAATTGGTTAACGAAGATAAACACTAGGACCAAATTCGCCAAACTAAAAATGACAGGGACTAAATCAAGCCAATGACTAAAATACAGGGACAATTTTAAAATTTAAGCATTTGGAGTATATAAACTTGAAAGACATATTTTTTCTAATTTTATTTAGTTTATGTTTTGAAGTAATATTTATGTGATAATATCGTATGCAAATACTAATTTAGTAGGGGTGTGTTATCCACACACCGTTTTTTACTTCTCACGCACCCTTTTAATTTACGGCCGTCGGATCGGATGAATTGAAGAAGATCAAAAGATAGAAATTAACAGGGGGTATGTGAGAAGTAAAAATGAGTGTGTGGATAGCACACCCGATTTAGTCTTATGTTTTTTTTTTTTTTTTTTTGGGTCAAATTATGTTTTTCATTTTTATTATATATTAATTTAAAATATATTTTCTTTACTGGATAACGGGCCGGGTCATGTTACCTGATAATATTAACGGATTACCCATTTACTTTAACGGATTACCCGTTTACTTTAACGGGTATTACACAACACAACCAGTTAAGATATCGAGTATGTCATGAAAACGACACGAATACGAAAAACACAACACGAATGCCAAATATATATATATATATATATATATATATATATTATGAATTATGGAACGAAACCGTGCATGCACATAACATATGTCGTATAAAATAAAATCTCATTGCATATTGGTAATTAGTGCAGAAATCGTGCATCCAAGGCCAATTCTCCATATTTTTTCTTTTCTTTTCTCAATTCAGGACATACCCAAAAGTTTATACGCATGTTTTCAACTTACAATAATCAAATTCTTAATCCAATTTATTTCAAACACTCTTATATTATTCAATATTTGAGCATGGAAGAACCCAAATTTCACATACAATAATTTGGAATTTCAACCAAGCAATGAATTAGTAAGACAACTATTTCATACATGTTCACTTCCATATATACATGTGCTCTCTAAACCGTGTAATGTCAAAAAGGTCCACATTGAGTATCCTATTCACTATATATATACACATGTGGAAGCATTTAAGGGAAGGAATCTCCAATTTTTTTTTATAAAACTGGGGATTAGTTGTGGGGTCCACACCATATCAAAATTTAACAATCCGAACTGTCTATTTTTTAAGTTATATCTCATAAATCATCTTTGCAAAATATTAGTCAAATCGAAAATATTTAAGACATCTAATTGGGTTCAAAGAAATGAACGAATACTTTGTTATATAAGAAACAATGAAATTTGATCTTTATAATTAAATGGACAAATGGTTTCGGATTGAATTAAATTTTTGTAAGGATGATCTATGAATCAAGACTTATAAAATATACGGTTTAGATAGTTGAAATTCGATGTGGAGTGGACCCCACACCCAGTGGCGGATTCAGGATTTTAATACTCAGTGGTCCTAATATAAATGGGAAAAAGATCCGGCGATCCTTTCCCTAGAGATCATTGGGATCCTGTGATCGTGATTGTTTATCGTACATCATGCGATCAGTTTTCGTTAGGTACTATTTATATTTAATTTAAATTTTAAATTTTAAAATTTGAAATGATTTCTGATTGCACAATATACGATGAACGGTCACGATCACAAGATCCCTACGATCCCCTTTTCCATAAAAAAGCTTCAAAAAATATTAGACGAAATATAACTTTGAAAAATTAAACGATAAATTACAATTGTTCATTCATTTGCAAGTGGCCCTTTACCATAGTGGTGGAAAGGTGTTGTGCCTTTGCATGACAACATGGGTTCGAACCCCGTCAGTGGCTAATCTAACATTTAACTTACTGACGCTATCTTTTCACTCAAAAAAAAAAACACACACACACACACATTACAAGTTATAAAGACTAAATTTGTCTATGATGAGGTTTTATACTCTAATGATTTTCGCTTGTAATATCGTTTTATACTCCTAATTTCAACACATATCAATTAAGCAAAACAAAAAACCATATCAATTGATGAAGTAAAAAATATAAATGAACTAACCAACACATGATCCAAACAGTATCAAAAAATCATAACAAACTAACAATAACTATAATTTAACATTCTACGTGATTAATTGAGACTAAGATGAAAAAATTACTTAAATTTAAAAATGAAGAGATTGAATGGTGGTGGAGAAAAAACAGCTGACTGGTTGTCCGTGGACCTGGTCGTGGAGGAAGGGGGTGGAATTGGGGAATGGGATAGCCAATTAGGGTTGTTAGTATTGGACTTGGAAAAGTCAGATCTCTTTGAAAGTTTGAATCTTTTTTTACCATTTTTATTACATGTACACCCCTGAGATTTTTTGTGTTTTCACAAAACCGTCTTAGGTTTTCAACATATCACAAACACCCCCAAACGTTTTAAAATTATTTCACAAGCCTTTCTCCATGACCAAAAAAGCCCTAACAGTCATGATATAAGTTGTGAAAATACAAAAATATCCTTATGGAGTAAAAAATTGTGTTTGCCTACAAGTTTTGGTTAGACGATGACTATCATAAAAAAATAAAAAATAAAAAATCCCCTGATGATAGTGTTGTAATTGAAACCATCACAGATAATTGCAAAAAATTTGAAGCTAATGTCAAATAACCTATGGAAGTTTTCGTTGAGTTCATTAGGGACCCAAATACTAGTTTGCTGGAAGCTATGAAATCAAATGATGATAACAGAAGCATGTTTCAGTATTTGGAATTGCACAGGAAGTTTGTGGTTGATTTGTATTCTTCTAATGCGCTAACATTTATAGTGCTTTTTTTGGTTAACGATAACATTTATGGTGAAAAGGTTGAAGCTAATGAGGATGAGAACGAGAGTGGAAATGGTGATATTATTATTGAAGCTAATGTAGATGTTGGTGTTGGAGAAAATAGGTGTTCCCATTTACTGATGATGAGGACGCGAGTTGGTTGACGACGATTTTGCTTTAATGCTTAAAGCTTGCTTACCATTCAAATTCAATAATGGGTGGCTGACTCCAAAGACAGGTCGAAGAAGAGAACACCGAACGGAGAAGGCATAGTTTGTTCAACGTAGGAGATTGGTGAATTCTGAGTGTTTGGATACAAGTGATATATTATATTCCAAACTGGAATAGCTATACAAGGTTAATTTTGTCATATTAAAATTATTTTATGCTGATGTCAGCATAAAACTAACATAACCTAACGCAAGGGATTTTGTGAGATGATTTTAAAACGTTAGGGGGTGTTTGTGATATGTTGAGAACCTGAGGGGGTTTTGTGAAAACACAAAAACCTTAGGAGTTGTATGTGTAATTAACCCTATCAAAAAACGAGATTTAGTATAGGCTCAAAGGAGGGTGTATTTTCAAACCATTTAATCGAACGCACCATTTTACTTAGATGACTTGGCTTAAAACGACGTCATTTTGGCCAAGTCATTTGAAATAGAATTAGTCTTCTTCTTCCTCCTGGTTTCCAGAATGTAGAATACCAGAACGTTGTGCAACCACGCTCATTCTCCTCCACTAAATGCCTAGACTTGGGTGGTCCTCATAGGCCCTCACAACCACTTATTCAAACTTCCGGGTGGTCTTGGGACCACCTGGGTCCCTCAATATATCCGCCCCTGCCCACACCTAATCCCTTATTTTTTTTTTCAAAAAATAGAAATCCTTTGAATAAGGGGCCTATATATATTATTTGGGTTAATATTTGAACATTAGACTTAGATGAAGAAAAACCCAAGGGTGCCTAATTAAAGGAGACTTGCCCGAAACCCAGCACCAAGCCCAGGAGCAAAGTGGAGGCTTCTCAGCCAAGATAAAAGCCACGTGCTTACCATTGAAGTAGCAAGTGATGGAGATGAACCTAATACCAGCCAAAAAACACTTTCTAATGGCATTCCAAATAAAATGATGATGACTTACTACCCTTCAGATGCTTTCGGGAAAGAGCAAAGTCACAGCAGTTGGGCTAATTGGCCTATAAAAGGAAGAAGATGCCGTAGAGACAAGGACACTCAACCAATCAAACAAACAAACATACAAACTCTGCTTTCAAGCCAGATTTACATCCAAAAGCTGTAATCAGCCCAGATCTCAGATCTTTTTAGCAACAAGCTATCTCTTGTTTAGATCTCCTTAGAAAACCTATCTTTCTCTAGTTTAAAAGCTCTGCTACCTCCCTCAGTGGTGTAGTATCGATTCCCTCGCGTAAACTTGTTTACCATCCATCCATTTTTAGCATATAAACCCTTGTTAACTCAAAGAGAAATGGCTGCACGAGGTTTAACCTTGATAGACAAGGTGAAATCTTGCTTGACTTCCTTGTGTTTGTACTTACATTTGTAGATCTATTACTTAATGCATTCTCCAGTATGTATTCAAGTTATTTCCATCGGTTTTCCTACTTTGAGAATGCAATTTGTAGTTGGATCTGGTTAGTTTAATGGATAGGTCATCGTTAAAGCCAACCAAGAACCAAGTAAATGGCTTAAAGCGTTTTAAACTCCCTTCATACGAACATACAAGACTATGAACTAAAAGTCCTTGGTCACAAAGCAAGAAAAAGAACTTAAGCAGACTTAACCCATCCATGACAATCCTTTGATAACAAGAAGTTCGAATAACTTGGGGCGCAAGTAATCAACTAAAAACACTTTTGTTCTACATCTGCTATATTGAGATAGTAGTGGCACGCCTAGCACTTAGTTTTGATTGCGAGCCTTAAGACCTACACCTAAGGCCCTACAAAGGCACATTTCAGAACTAACTTTGTCCTTTTCTTGCAGCACATCGACAAGCAAGAGCCCGACTATACATCCAAAGTACAAATCCCTTGGGGAGCTCTGGAGAGGTTCGAGGATCCCTTTCCGGAGAAATCTTCACCATGAATATAGTTTTGGCACGCCTGGTGGGATCTATTTAGTCTTGTATGCCAAGAAGAAGAAGGAAGGAGAAAACTTTTAGGTGGAACACATAATACGGGCAACCCCAGTGTCTACTAGGATCAAGCATGACAAATCATCTAGAAGATTTTCCTTCCCTCCAAGGACTAGCCTGACTTCGTTAAAGAAGTCATGAGGAAAAGTAACCAATGAAGATTTGCAAGCCACCATGGTACAATTGCTGAAAAGTATAGAGAATATCACTCTGGAAACCAGAGGAGAAGTAAGCAGACTTTGTTCTTTAACAGGGAGTTTGCAAAGAAGATTAGATCTGGAGTATTCTATTCCAAAAAATGGTTATGACAGGGAAGTGATGAGAGAGGCTAGTCTTGAGAAAGAACCAGTTATCCTCCTATTTCCTTTGCTTGAGGAAAATAGGGATAAAGGAAAAAACAAGGGAGGATCTGGAGATAGTCAGCCAATGTTAGAGGAGATCCTAGAAGCGGAGTTGTCCAAGCCCCTATTATTTTCACTAGATAGTAGGGGGCAGAACGGACAAGAAAGAAATAAGTATGGGATGCCCCAGTTAACCGGAGAATCCAATAGAAAAGGCGAGCCTACCAAGGCAGACAAGCCTCTCCTTATAAGCCCCCACCATTAGCCAGTAAGGAAGGAGATGCTAAATGGAGACAGCCCAACTCAAAGAAGGAAACCTTCTTGGGCAATGATCGTAGCCCGAAATGGGGAATCCCACAGATCCCATACAACAATATAGCTAACCAGCAACTCAAAGATAAGTTAGCTGAGTTAAGAATGATGGTGGCTCATAATGCTTAACCCCAAGCTTGCCCATTGTGTAGAATCATCTACCAGAAGCCATACTCGGAGTATATTGATGAGTAGAATCCTTTTCCACTCAACTTCAAGATACTCGCGCTTTCCACTTTTAGTAAGGAGGATGACAGTGTATCCTTTAGAGATCACATCTTCAAGTTTTCTAACCATTGTGTGGCATTTGAGGATAATCCAAACTATGAGTTGAGATTGTTTGGGAACTCGTTAGTTGGCCTAGCATCTCAATGGTATTCTCTGTTGCCCTCCAATTTTATTGCTAACTGGGGGCAAATAGAGATGGCTTTCCATAAGTAGTTCTATAGGATAGAGCCCGAGATATCTATTAATGATTTAGTGGAGGTGAAGCAATATGAACATGAGTTTACAGAAGACTTTATGATGAGGTTTAGAAGGACAAGAATGAGGTGCCAATTCCCTATCAATCATGCCCCACTCATATCCATTACTCAAAATGCCTTGAGGCTACCTTTGAGGAAGAAGTTTTATGATGTACAGTTTAATGAGTTACAAGAGTTGGTGATTGCTGCCACAAAGTATGAGAAGTTGTTGCTTGAAGAACAACAAGTGAATCACTCATCTAAGGTGCCTAATTTCTACAAAAGTAAAGTTGCAATTTACCAAGTGAAGTTTGAAAGAGCTGAGCTAGAACAAAATAATGGTCATGGAAGAGAAGGGATGAACATGTGTGCAGCAGAAATAACTACCCCCTTTAAACCTTTAATAGTGAAAGGGTTAGTCTAACCAGTCAAGGATCAAAAGGTGGTGATGAATTATGGTAGATTTGTCCTATGAAGCCCCTTAAATACCAGAGTTATTCTTTTGATCTAACCAAGGCCTCAGAGATCTATGAAGAGTTGGTGCGAGCAATAATGATCGTGTTTGACAGTACTAAAAATATGTCTAAGCCAGAAGAGCTAAGAGGAAAAATGTTTTGCAAGCTGCATTATACCTTCAATAACCAACAGTGTCCAGTTTAGGGATTGGTTACAATACTTCATAATGAAGGGAAAATTGTTGAAGAAACCACAAGCCAATATGATGATTGACACAGATTCTTTCCCTAAGGCCCCAATTAACATGATCAGCTTAACTTGGGCTGAGAAAGGTAAAGGAAAAGCCACCTGGGAAGTGAAAGTAGAAAGAAGGCAAGTTGATAGACTGACAAAATGAACTATCAAGTTGCCCAATAAACCTAAAGCAACCATAGTTAAAGGGTTGGTGTTGTGTAGTAAGTGCTAGTAACATGAGCCATTATTGATCAGGAGTTGATCAAAAGAAAAGAAAAAAAAAACAAGAAGCCCGCACAACATCATGTGGGCAACAGAGAAAGAGACATTCAGAAATGTTTTCCAAAGGTTGGGAAGAGATTCTCAACCAAATGGCTTGTCAGAGGTATTCAAAAATTATGAAGCCTTTGAAGAGGGGGAAGACAGAGAAGCTAAAATACCAAAATGGGTGAATGTAAGGCCTCCCCAGCCTAGCTATGTCAGTGGAGATGTCAAAATAAAGAAGAGGATAGTGTCTTCTAATCATGAAGAAGAATCCTACTCGACTCGGGTGGAAATGGTATATGGTTGGAAAGGATGGGAGGCCTATGAAGCCTCTGAAAATGTAAAGTTTGATAAAGTACCTCATGGGGGAAGAAATCAACTTTGTTGGAAAACCAAAAAAGAGGTAGAGAAGGCTAATAGCAAAACTGAAGGCGAGGGAGATCATATGCCATAAAACCCATATCCAGGGAAGTATAGAATCTTGAAGAGAGCTCAGGAAGACATGGTAATGATGCTAACACCAAGGTGGAGCCCGGAGCCAATTTGTTTTGGAACTGTCTTGCTTGAGAGAAGGTTGCCTGCATCTTTGCTGGTTGATACTCTCTACGATGTCCCTGAACAAATATCAAACTGGCATAACTCAAGAAGAAAGGTTGCTCGAGCTAATGTTGCCAAAAGAAGCAGGGGCTTGGTTGGATGAATTCATGGACCACATTAGGGGCAAAAAAAATGATGTACCTAAAGCTAGCAATTTCCACGTAAACATGACATTTGTTTTATGTTTTGTCCCAAACATGATCAACCTACCATAATGGAGGGTGATTACTTGGCAATATAACCTATGGTGGCACATGTTAGTGTTGAAGAAGCGGGAAAAAAGGAGTCGGGCAGAATAGGTTTGCCCGAACTCATAAAGAAAGAGCCCCGAGAGAGTGTATTCTAACAAAATGGTCTTTAGCTGCTTGAGTTTGACCCTAGCCAATTATCTCAAGCCTATTTATGTAACTGTTCATCTGGAGGGAGTACCATGCAAAAAGGTTTTGATTGATGGAGGAGCTGCAGTTAATGTGTTGCCGTATAAGTAAATGAAAATGGTGTGCAGAAATGAGGATAATCTCATCCCCACGGATTTAACAGTTTCCAGTTTCTCAGGAGCCATCACTAGAACTCATAGTATACTGCTATTAGAGGTTGACTTGAGTTTCAAGCAAATCATGCTAGCCTTTTTTGTGGTGGACAACACTTCCACTTATGGAGCTTTACTAGGCCAAGATTAGATTCATCAGATTCTCTCTGTGCCTTCCACCCTACACCAACAGGTAACGGTTTACCATGAGGAAAGAGTCATAGGACCAAGATTTTGGGAAATGGTGGAGGTTGAGTCACGACTATTTCTCCCTACAGCTAATGTTGCAGAAGCCAGCCTTTATAATCATAGTATTAGGATTCTCTAATGTTTAGGAGCTGATAAAAACGGCTGCCCGACTAAGGTGACGACCTAAAAGCTTTTGGAGTAAGGATTCTTCCTCACAAGGGAAGAATGTGATAGGCCCCATATTGTCCCAACTCCCCAACACCAGTAATGTCATAACAAAGAAGAAATGACCAAGTAGTTGCAGCCAGGTCCTTAATCAAAAGATTGTTGGTGTATGGAAGAGGGAGAAATTCAAGAAAGGAAGAGAGACATTGCCCGAGCATACAATAAGAAGGTGAGGATGAAAAACTTCAAGGAAGGAGAATTAATTTGGCAAAAGTTTTACCCTTAGGGGCTCAAGTAAGAGGCTTTGGGAAATGGAGTCCTACTTGGGAAGGTCCTTTTATTATTCACCAAGCACTGGATAAAGGAGGATATTACTTGAAAGATCTTGAGGGAAACTTGCAAAACGCATACAGTTAATGCGAAGTTTTTAAAAGAAATACCATCCAACTTTATGAGATATGAGAGATTGTGATATTGAGGAAGCTTAAGCAAGTTGAGAGGGGTTGAAGTTAAATTGTTATTGGTAAGAATTAAGATAAGCAAAGGTGAAGAAGAAAATATATTTCATTTCATGAAAAAAGGTTTACAAGAGATCCTAGCTTAACAACTTTGCATCCTCGGCTAAAGCAACTATTCTGGAATAATAAGTTTGCATGATAGTGAAAATTCAGCCTAGTTCTCATAGATACATATTGCTATTGGTGAGTTAGGCCTTTGAATTCTCCACTTCTCGAGAAATCTTCTCTATTTCTTCTACTTTCTGGAAGAGGTGAGTACCAAAGGTCATATTCTCAACCTACAAAGAAGAAAGTTTCTTTTCCAGTCTTTGAATCTCGGCATTAACCACTCTAATCCTATCTTCAATAATTGAGCCTTCCTCCACCAACTGTTGGAGAATAGTTGAGGTCTTCACATATTTTCTTTGAAAGCACTTCACCATGTTAGATGCCCGCTCCGCTTTTTTATGCTGGTCCCTCAGTGCCACATATTCTCAAAGAAACTGACAAAGTACTCATCTTGAGCCTTTGATAATAATTGAGCTTTGAAGAGCTCAATAAAGGCCTTCTCAGCATTATGAAGAACTTTAAGGCTGAAGAAAGCTGTGAGATCCCTCTTCATCCAATCCTTGAAAATTTGACGAGCATTTTGGAGAATGGGAGACTTGGTTGAAGGTGGAGGAGATTGCAAATTGGTTTTTATTTGCTCGAATTTCTTAACAAGTTCGGGCAATGATGTTGTTGATGGGGTTGGAGGCATCTCTTCAGTAATAGGAGAAAGGGGAGCAGGCATAGAGGCATCAGCAACTATGAGATTGGCTTGAACCTTCTTCAAGACCCTGTATAAACCAAGGAAAACAGGTTAAGAAAGAAAGAATGTAATTTAAAATGAGGTGAAATTAGAAAGGTTGTTTTACCTGAGAATGACCTGAAGCCTTGGAAGAAGTTGGAGGAAGAGTTGTGACGTTAGGTTGCTGAGAAAGATCACATTTGCTTACTAAATGAGGACATATGGTGCTCAGGCCTTCATTAGAGGCCTATGAAATCAAGAAAGAAAAGTGTCAGCAGATTAACTTGTGCAGAAAAGAAAAACAAAAGAGGGAAAACCCCAATACCTTAGCAGGATTCTGAAAGAAAGTGGGCGAGCTAGCTCAATCTACAGCTTGAAAAGCCCGCATGCTAGTCGCCACTGAGACCATAGGGATCTCAGGGACAACGAGCTCCCCAAAGGTAGATGATGCTGGTTGATGGGATTTATGTGCTGGGGAAGGCTAAAAAAGAAAAAAAATGACAAAAGAATATAAGTATAGTAGAAGAAAAGAACTCTGAACATAAGAAGAGCAAGATAAGTACTCACTGGGTTACTGTCGTCTTCTACAAAGTGGAGTATCTCTCTGGTGCTTGGATCAATTTGAGAGGTAGGAGCCACCACCAAGAGATGAGAGGTTGAAGGAACAGAAGAAAAACCGTGCCCAACTTGAGAGGCAAGTCCCCTAACCTTAACCTATAAAAGTAAAAGACTAGTGTTTAAGCTCTAAGATTGGTAAAGATACAAGTCAAAAGAATGAAAAAGAGATATACCTTTGAAGACTTAGCTTATGGAGGGGAAGTTTGTACAATTCCGGTTGAAAGTGAATAGGCATCGGGTGGAGAAATCCTTTATTTCCTTATGGCATGTTTCAGAAATCGGGCAGAGGGTCAAAAAGAGAGTAGAAAAGAGAAAGGGAAAAACTCAAAAGAGTGAAAATTAAGATGCACAATATACCTTCGGAGCTACAAGAGTGAAATCTTGTAGATCCTTGGCCTTTTGATACATCTTGGCCCCCAGGGGATCATCCCCTGAAACAATGGTGAGCTTCTTGGTTGTTTGAGGCTCTATATTTGAGGGAGATGAAGTTGTTAGCTTTTAGGCACAAAGTGAGAAAGAAAGGTTGAAACAAAATTCACTTATTGGAGGCTTTTTGTTTCTTCTTAAGCACGCCTGCCTGAACTACTGATGTAAAAGACTTAGAGGCTTTGTAAGTTTTTACCCTTGTCATTTTCTTTGTTGAAACCGGCCATTCTTCGAGCTTAGACTCAGAAGTCTTTACTACTGTTGCTTGAGTCTGATACATTGCTCGAGGGTCCACTACAGGTTCTGCCACGCCCTCAGAGTTTCCAAGTAACTTGAAAACATCCCCACCTGCTCCAACACTTTGTCTTTCTACTTTAGCCGTAGCTTCTTGAAGTACAAAGGCATCCCCAGCCTCTTTATCTTGCCCGACATCAATCTCTGCAGGGTTATCTTGGACTGCAAATACAAAGAAACCAAGGAAAGGATTAGAGATGGAAAATTCATAAAAATTTCAAGTTAAAGGAGTAAGAAATACCTAATAGAAGGAGTTGATTCTTCTGATGAATCATTTCCTTCCAATCTTCAAGCTCAGTTGGCTTTAGATAAGACTTGATGGATAGTTGCTGGAAGATGCAGTTATGAGCTTCGTTCAGGTCTCCTCCATACTTCTCAGTCCACCTTGCTTCCCACCAAGAAGCGAAGTTTGAAGTACATTCAAAATTGAGAGCCATAGGTTTTCTGGAAACCTTGCTCATGACCTCAAGATTACGTCGGGCAGCTCGGAAAGTGACTTCTGGAGGAGAGTGGAGACGGTAAGAGGTGCCACATTGAACAGAGTCAAAGAATGGGATTGGAATGGCTTGCCTGAACCTCAACTGTCTAGCATATAAGTTGGGGTGGTAAACCATCATCTCGCACTCATAGCAGTCACTCCTTACTCCCTAAGCTAGGTCTCTCGGTTAAATACAATTAATAAATCCCTCTCTACAGAAGGGGCTGGCATCATCCCCTTAAGCATCTTGAAAAGCTTGATCAGAGAACCAAGCGTATCTCCTAAAGACAGAGGCCCGCCATTCGAGATCTGCCTGAGTCTTACAAACTTTGAAGAAATAGAGACAAGCAAATATGGAGTGATTGGTGGAAGATGCTTCAACAAGGATTTGGGCATGGGCTCTCCTTCTAGGAATTCTAGGTTAGGAGCCCAAAGCTCGGGGAAATACCATTAAATCCAAAGCTAGATCATCCAAGTTGGACCATTGAGGTTGGTTTCAAATGGTTCACCCTTTATAATCTCATACATGAGATGATAAAGATAAGCAAAGAGGAAGGGGCATGTGGCTACATCATCAAAATTGTGAAAAACTTGTACTAGAGGAATCTATTCTACTTTCACTCTTTAAATTTATTGGGGAAGACGTGTTTGTTAAGCCAGTAGAGGAGAAAATACATATGCTCCTGATCTTTGTTGAGGTTGGAGGAAGAGAGGTCAAATTCCTTTTTGGCGAATGGGATAAAACTCGGGAAGGAAGTCCCATAACTCTTGAAAGTCGCAGAGTTATATTCTAATTGAATCATGGGACCAGAGTTGTCCGAGCTCTCAGCGCTCGGGCGAGAAGGAGGAGCCCAGTTATGGGTAACGTCCATAATTCTGCCCGAAGACTTGTGCCACGTCAAGGATGGTAGGAGACATGGGGCCCATCCTGAAGTCGAAAGTATTGGTGCCCGAGTTCCAAAAGAGAAGAGCCATAGTGAGCAGCTCGGGCTTAATAATCATAGTCGACTTGGACAACATTATTAGCTTATAAATTCCCTTGTTCATCCATTTCTGCTTGAAGATGGGCTCGAGCTCTTTGACCCATTGTGTCTATGCCTCATCCTTCATGAGTGGGAAACCACGATAATGGTTTGACCATTTAGAGGACGAAATGCCCAACTTAGCCTGAAATAGGTTTAGTGTAAAGCATTTCTCCTTGGGCATGTTGTTTTCCACTACAATAAGGACTAGAGAAGTCCATGCAGGTCCCAAGGAGTGCACCCCTCCCTTCTCGAAGAAAAGTTCAATATGTAGGCCCACCCGAGGGCGATGAAGGCCGTTGAGCAGCGCATGGTGGAAATCCCCTTACCAGTCTTGTAGGGATATGGAGTTCGAGCACTTTGGGTGCTATTAGATGATTTTAAGGAGAAGATAGGAAGAAAATCAAAATTGGAGAGGTAAGAACTGAAGAACAAGAGAAGTTTCTGAAGGCTCGGAGAATTCTGGGAAGTTCTAGGAATTTGAAGATTAGAAATGGCTAAGGTACTTTGCCCGACTTCCTTGTGTTTGTACTTCCATTTGTAGATCTATTACTTAATGCATTCTCCAGTATGTATTCAAGTTATTTCCATCAGTTTTTCTACTTTGAGAATGCCATTTGTAGTTAGATCTGGTTAGTTTAATGGATAGGTCATCGTTAAAACCAACCAAGAACCAAGTAAATGGCTTAAAGCGCTTTGAACTCCCTTCATACGAACATACAAGACTATGAACTAAAAGTCTTTAGTAACAAGGCAAGAAAAGAACTTAATGTGGACTTAACCCATCCACCACAATCCTTTGATAACAAGAAGTTCGAATAACTTGGGGCGCAAGTAATCGACTAAAAACACTCTTGTTCTACATCTGCTATACTGAGATAACAGTGGCACGCCTAGCACTTATTAGTTTTGATTACGAGCCTCAAGGCCTACACCTAAGGCCCCACAAAGGCACCTTTTAGAACTAATTATGTCCTCTTCTTGTAGCACATCGACAAGCAAGAGCCTGACTATACATCCAAAGTGCCAATCCCTTGGGGAGTTGTGCAAAGGTCCGATGATCCCTCTCCAGAGATATCTTCACCACGAACATATATATATATATATATATATATATGTCTTTTATGAAATTGCGTGAATTGAACTTGGGACTTCATAAATGAAAAATCAAAGTGAAAAGGAAATGCTTATCAAAATTGACCATGAAGTTCAATCCAACCCAATACATTTTGTTGTGTCGAGAAACCAGCCCACGTTAGGGTCATTTGGAAATACTCATGCGGCCTAAATCCTAAGCAGATTAACGCAGGGGAATCGAACCTTAGGCCCTTGCACTATACCACACAATTGCAGATTCACCTTAACCAGTAGGTCCAATCCAATATCAATTCAATCGGAATGTTGCCTCGAAAAATTAGCAATAAAATTTGTTTCGAACCGGCGAACAACCCTAGTTGGAAATTTCCATCCTACGTGGAAAGACTTTGCTCGCAGATAGTGATTGTTAACTTGTCACACACATACACACATACATGTATGCAATCCAAAGGGATTCCCATTTTTGGTTAAAAATGGGGATTCATTGTAGGGCACACTCCATACCAAATTTCAACTATTCGAACCGTCTATTTTGTGAGTCTCAATTCATAGATCATTTTTGCAAAAATTTAATTTAATCCGAAATCCTATGCCTATTTAATTATCACGATGAAATTTCATTCTTTCTTATATAACAAAGTGTTCATCAATTTCTTTTAACTTAATTAGATATTTCAAATATTTTCGATTTGACTAATATTTTACAAGAATGATTTATGAGATTCAACTTGAAATATGAACAGTTTGGATCATTTAAGTTTGATGTGGTATGGGACCCACAAATAGTTCTACAATGGGTTTGGCTCGTAAAGCAGTAGACCAATAGTTGTGCTATTTGGAAGGGAAAAAAAGCGTTTGGCTTGTAAAGTAGTAGACCAATAAGTTGTGCTATTTGGATGGTAAAAAAAGTTTGAAAAAAAAGGGGGAATTCAATTGAATTATATATCACGGGCGGGCCAATAATTGAACATACAAATGAGGAACTCTTATTAAAAAAAAGAATCTTCCAAAAAAATAATCTTTCTATTTGGGTAATATAGTCTATCAACCCAACCCAATGGCACAGCTGTGATTATCCATGAAATGGTAAATTATACCAACAACGCAAGCAATCATATTTTGCTAAATACGGTAAATGCAATAATTGAGAATTTGTTTCATCCTTCATATCTCCTTTTTCTTTTCCCTCACCTTCTTATCTTTCTTCTTTTTACGCTCAATTTCAATTTGTTTGTAGTGATATATTGTGCATTATTTGACGAAAAAAAATATTGTCCATTAATTAAATTACTTAAGACGATTAGTTTAATGAAATGTGTGATTATGGAAAGAAAAACCAAGTAATTTTTTTGAGTGCTAATATTTTTACCCCAGTGTCTTATTTCTTCATCCACCATTTAATAAAAATGTTAATAACATATTTACCCTTTTAAAAGAAGACTTTTAAACCCCCCCCTACTTTATTAATTACTAAAATTTTCAAACAAAAATCAAAACGTAATTTAAAATAATAAATAAATAGTGGTGGGGGGTGTGATATATGTGGCGGAGAGACTGGGAAAGATTGGGCTATAATCCATAGAAAGGTTAGAGGAAGGAATAAGTGTGTGCTAGACGGAGGTGAGAAACTTGAACGAAGGAGAAAGAGACTTGGCATTGAGATATACGGCTTTGGCAGAAAAGGAGGAAGAAAAGTGGTTTGGGATCCGAGGTCTCTGCAAAGCAACGATAAGTGTGAATATTGGGCTTTCTAGAGATGTTGGATGTCAAAGTCTTGCATTTTTTTTTTTTTTTATTTATTTATTTAAATATTATTAAAGATATATTGGAGTTATTTAAAACAAAATATATCAGGGTTATTTTGGGAAATAACATTTTGTTGTAGGTTTACTGAACAATTATAGAGGATAGATGGGGGGTGACTAGCAACATAGAGAGAGAAAAGAGAGATTTAATTGTGAGGTGTGTGTTATCTCATCCCATTGTGCCTTTATTTATAGTAGTCGGGAAGGTAATTTCCTTACCCAATTAGGATTAGAACTCTAATAGAATAATATCTAGTCTAAGAGATATGATAGAATCCCATAAGGATATTCCAAATATGATATAACTTATGCAATCACATTCCTAAACTAATAGGACTATATCACTCCCATTTGAGTGTGTAAATACTCAAACAAAACATCGCATCAGGTCTTTAGCAAATGAAGTAGATCAGTAGTTGAAGTCGTTAGCACAATGAGCGAATGCGAGTCTGAGATCAATGGAAGAATGCATAAAAAGTAAAACTCATAAAATCTTGCTATGGTAAAACCCAAGGTGGGATAAAAACCTATAGACTAAGGAGAAAAGTGAAAAGTTACATTAAGTCAAAACTAAACGTCTTCTAGACGTAAGTAGAAGAACTCACAAGGATAAGATTAACCCATGATGAGTGCCTCGTCAAAACCTAGTTAGGTAGCAAAAACCCAGTGGGTAAAATGCTCCTAATCGTAGGGGAAAAAGTACATTAAGATTAAGTTAGTATACTTCGGGATACTCTCTTTGAGTTTGACAAAACTTTCAAATGAGGACTACAAGCATTGGATATGAATAGTTAGGCATACAGATTCCTTGGACAAGCTTCTGAAAAGTTAATTTCGGCAGTAACTTCGTGTAGAGGTTGCAAGGTTGTTTGGGATCGGCTTGCATGACTTCAATCTCTTGATGCTTTGCTGATGTGATTATGAAGGTGTAATATGTCTTGGCGTTGACTTGGTTGATGTATCATGTCTTTATTGGGCTGAACATGCGGTAAAGTCTTCATGGATCGTCGTTGGGACTCAACGATGGATGAAATCAGCACTTCGAATATGCTCAATAAGAGCTCTTAACCATGGCTCACATGTGGCATAGTAAAGTGAGGTGAGTCTTGGAACGGTTCGAAGATTTTGTAACTAAGATCATATCGTGGACGTCCAAGATATTGCGATATCTCTAATGGTAAAGACATAACTATTCAGGGATGTGCCTTGCAGGGGTTTGATAAGTAACGAGCGTCAGCATAACAAATAAAGTAGGTATCATTCCAAGGATCAAGGTAGTCATATCCGCTCAAGAATGTTGGTATTAGCCCAAATTCGTAATATCTTCAGGGTAGCAGAAAATAACTTTAATACCAATTCAGTGGCTACGTGTAGGTGCGGTGCTGCATCTTTACCAATAGATCAACATCGAATGAGATGTCATGTCTAACACAATGAGTTAAGTACAAAAAAGTGCAAATTTGAATTTAGATATAGAACTTTGGATTCTATAACCTCTTCAAGGGTCTCATTTGCATATCGTATATGGAAGATCATAGGTATACTTAAAGGTAACATCTTCAGGGTGTAGTTCGATTGGTGGACCAATGTACGATCAGAACAACGTTTAAACTTCAAGTCAAGGCATAAATGAGTCTTTCTAAGATCATTCATCTCAAGTTCCATCTTCAGATGTGGGTATACCATATCCATAAGATTACTTCAATACGTAAGTGAACACCTCAAATGAATTTAGAGGGTGTTTCGTGGTTTGGAACTAGTTGAACCAGTCCATGTAATTCTTCGGGAACTTACATTTCAATCTTCATATCAATAGGGTTACCTTGGGCAATGTAGAAATGATAGGTCCAAACATACTTTAATAAGGAATTTAAACCTAAATTGTGGTTTCAGTTGTCCAATCAGTTTTACGTTGTCACTAATCAATATAACACTGTTCGATATCATCACTTTTCATTTATGTCAGTAGCTACCGTATAAGTGAAAACATCATCAATGATAATCTCATTCCAATTCCATATCTCATCAAAACTAGTATACTAAACCAAGAATTTCAAGTCTCGAGAGTAATCCAGATTAATCTCATGAGGTGGAAATGATTAAGACAGTGATCGAGTATGGATTCAATTTGTGTCGTGACCTTCCTCTTCTAGGAAAGTGAATCCTATAAACCAAGTGACATGTCATGCTTCAGGCCAAGACAAATTGATTAGATATCCGCCTGTATATTAGACCTTCCAACAGAAGCAACCAAACCTTCCAACCAAAAAAGACGGCACACCCTTCAAGGATGTTGACTCGATGTCTGGTCTTACATGCATGTTTATAGCTGGTATATGATCTCGTCACTTTAGCTAGATCAGAGGAATGTGTTTGGAGCGACATTTTGAAAGCTAGAATACATAGCACTTACTCATCACATTTGTATGGTACAAAGATCGAGATGAGACATAGTGAGCAACATCCACACAAATTCGCATTATTCTACAGGAACGTTGACGTTCTTATCTTCCCTTAACGGTGGAAAGATTTCCATATTGAAGTGACAATTTGCAAAATGAGCGGTAAAGAGATTGCATGGAAGGCTCTAAGAGAGCTAGTGCTCAGGAGAATCATAATTAATAAAGATTCACATCATTCTTTGAGGACCCATATTAGTATGTTGTGGTGGCACAACTTGGCACATGGAATGCACATCCAAATGCGTAAATACAAAAGCATCAGGTTCATACACAGTAACCAACTATAATGCTAGAATTGGTTTGGGTGGTAATTGGTCTTAAGGTGGACCAACATAGTTGCATACAAGATTCCTTAGCCCTAGGCAGAAACCAAAGGCTTGGTGCACTCACCAATGTTCAGGCGATCAATTAAATTATGCTTTATGATCACTCTGCGAGGCTATTTTAGGGTGAGCATAGGAATTCGATGTCCAATTACAAACCTAAAAGAAATGCAATACTTATCCAAAAACTGGTATAAACTCTCCAGAATTATCCAGTCTTTCAGACTTTATGGGATAATTAGGGTGGTGAACCCTTAAAATTAGCCAGGAGGTTTAGCAACAACATCTGTGGACAAACATGTGACCATTTTGTAGATACGTCAGCCAAAACCATAAGTATTTTTATGGTCTGCATTTTAGTTGGATTAGTTCACATATATTCCCTTGAATCTAATGTGAAAATAGGATCATTTCATATCTTTGCAAGGGATGATATAGAAATCAAATTTCCCAATCTGGCGGGCTTGGCAAATTGTGCTTGTAAGCACAGAATACTAACTTTAGGTGAAGAGATGTGTCGTAGTATCATTGTTCGACCTAAGTGTCCCAAACAATCGTGCTAAGGCAAGTAAACTATTCAAATCCCCCAGCTCTAAGCCAGCTGCACATGTTGCATCCCAATCAGGAGGTAGCCTATTGACCTTAAAATATGGCTTTGGGATTTGAATTTTGGAGGTGGTGCAATGATATTTCACTTTATTTTCTTCAGTGGTTTCATTCATGATCATTGTTCTTTTGAATATCCTTAAAGCTCAACAACATTCTTCTGAAATAGAGAGAATATAAGGTCTTTTAAATGAAAATTTAGTATCATTCATACAACGAGAAGCGTGCCAATACTTTTAATCAGGCCAGATAGACCTGAAGTTGGTTCTAGAGATGTGATTTAGGTATAAAGTTACTGTGCCTAGTATCGCATTCATCTAGACAATTAAGTTTCCCACGTTCGAACCTAATCACGTGTTTAATTGAATTTGGTCACATGTATATAAAAAACATGATTCGAGGACAATATCGATAAGATTATCCATAACTAAAACAAACACCAAATTTGAATCCAAGATAATGAAAAAATGTTCATAAAGTAAACCAAAGTTACTAAGGGGATTCAGCTAACAATGCCATTCTTGTCAAATTATGCTCTTCCAATGGTGTTTGGTGGAGCAAAATTAGTCTCACATATTGACTACGAGAATGATACTCCCCAACGACATCGAAACAGGCACAAACTGGTGCATAACCAATGATTCCATCAAGACGGAAGTAGATTTTGCAGGGTTGAGGTTTGGGGATACTATATTTATTCTTGAAGTTTTAGGTCTTAGGTACCAAAGATCACATTTCGGGCGTGATGCCACACCTTGGCAGGCCATGATTCTACTATATATTGTAAAAAACAAACCCTAAAGTGGGTGAGAGACAGACAGACAGGTTCGAAATGTTTCAGTCAAACAATGTGAGTTTGTTCGGAACATCACTACTAAATAAGAGTATGTTGTTTGGTAGGCTTCAACAGAAATTGAGTTAGGCCATTTGGTAGACTCCAACCAAATTAGGTCTACACTGTTCTATAAACTTCAGCCGAAGCTGGGTCTATACCTTTGTTTCACACTTGTGGTAGCAATCAGATTCAAGAATTTGGCAAACTTCCGCTTTCTACATTGTTGCTTCAGGAGCAAGTTAAAGATATGGAAGGAAGAGAAAATTCTTTTCCAGTCAAAATTTGATCGGATTTATAAACTTCATAGTCGTACTCATTCATGGAAGTAATCATAGTGTGCTTCAGGCAATATCTTTTCATGATTAGACGGTACGTAGGAGCGAGGAAAGAGCCATGAAACCCTTGTTCGGGAGGTATTTTCGTTTATAACGCTTCGGGCATAAGTCTTCGAATGAAGATCAGAAAGGAAGCTTATTTATCTTTTCCATGCCATTGTTGGTTTCAATGGTTTCTTAGCTTATTGATAGTTAAGTGGAGATTCACGTCTTATACCCACATAAAGTGGTTTATGTTAAAAACGTCCAAATCATTGAAATCGAACTTATGACGGTTCGAAAATCCACTGAATGTAGGGAACAAGATTGTGATAGGTGCTATAGGAAATAAAATATTCCTATGCATCAAAGTTAGAACATTTCAAGTTCTAAGACATGGGTGTACATGAAAATTTTGTTGGAAGTATGCCCACAAAGCCACTCATTTGATGTAATAGCTTTTGGAATACTTATTGTATTAAACTTTTATATGTTTAATGAAAGGCAAAACTTATTGTTAATCACTATTTATTGTATCATGTGCTTAAGCAATAAAGGAATCCAAGGGATGTATTTGATCTAAGAGACAAGTGATTTAAGTAAGTTAGATTATCGAGACCTTTCTCTTATGTTCATTCCTAAAACGTTCCTAGCCATAGGATTGCCAATTGGGCATTGACAATCCGCTAAGGTTAGTATGTGTTATGTCAACTCAAGTGTGAGTATGACTAGTCTCAAGTCATTTGGTGTTGGACACTAAGACAAACACATAGGTGCTCGAAAGAGTAATCGAGTACACTGAACTACGATCAAAAGAGAGTTCGAACATACATGTCATGTAAGAACTCGATAGTTGCAATATGCAAAGTAGTCTTTTGACCTGAGGCATCATAGATGTCTAATGGTTAGGTCATTGACCTTTGATCATGTCAAAGGCATTTCATTGGAGTGTCCACGACATTGTTGGGGTCAAGCTATCTAGTCATGTAGGTATATGAATGCACAATAAGGGATCTCTAACCTTCCATGGTGGAAGGAGAATACTCTAAGATGTGATTTAAGAGTCTTTGGCCAAAACATATGAATATGACTTAGGAAGTTTGTTCCAAATCTTATTCAAAAGAATCATATGGAGAAGTATCACATTGGATAGTAGACATGAAACAAACTATCACTTAAACAATGTGATTAAGAGTATTGTATTAGAGAAGGACCGTATTGCATTGTAATTGTAACTGGATAGGTTCTCCAACCAATTCTACTTAGCTTGGGTAACCATGACATGTTGCTAGGTGTCACTCATGGTTTGTGGAAGCCCTGATGATTAGCAAACACTAATTTTAAGGGAGAATTGAAATGTGGTTTCAATTCACAATCGATCGTTAAGAGTAACAATCGCCCACTACCTCGCTAAATGGAACCTAATGGATCGTACACCGAGTAAGGATGAAAGTGAAGAAATTAAATGAAATGGATATGCAATTAAATGGTTTAATTGAAGAATGGTCAAGATTAATTAATTAGTTAATTAATTTTACGAAAGGTTCGTATTGGGCTTTTAAGTTGGTTTTGGGTTTCGGGGCCCAAAAGTGTTTTGGTCCACAAGGCCCATTATGTTTAAGTTGTATGACAACTAAAACAAAATGGGCAATAAGCCCAATCACAACAAATAGGCCGGCCATGGTGAGGAGAGAGGGTGAAGGTTTGCTTAATTGCAAGTTTGCCACTCACCTAAGAAAAATGTTATAAAAGCAACTTTATAGCTATTTTTCTCATAAGGGTTTTTCTTGTAGAAAAGAGGTGAAACCTATTCTCTCTTTTTCAACAAGGAAGCCGGCCACTTAGAGGAGATTTATCTAGCAATCTTTTCTTCTCTAAGTCATCCATTTCATCTTCACACCTCACCCTTGGTGTGGAGACTTAGAGACACCAAACCTTTGGTGTTTTGGAGATCCTTTCCTCACATCCTCAAGGACCAAAGGAGCACAAAAGGAGAAGGAAATCACAAGCAAGATCCAAGGAGCTTAGAGGTGACTTGAAGGCCCTCCACTTGGGTGAATCCCTTGTGTAAACAAGGATGAGCTTCAAAGGTAAAGAATCTTTAAATTCTTCATTCTCTTTAATGTTGTTAAAGAGTCTTTTGGTTCACCATTCACTAGGCTTTGAAAGTCATGGGTTTTATGAATTGTTTTTGAATGCATGCCTACTTTAATGTGTTAATAGTTTGCATATGTATTCAAATGTTCTTACTTGTTCTTAGCTAGGACAAAATTTTTCCTTCAAATTTTCGGGTTTTCATGGTGTATGCAAAGAGCTTTAAGCCAGACGTAAGGGGTATGTGACACAGCTTGCAGTCTTGCAGTACAAGTAAGTGGATCCAAGGTGTATTTAGTCTAAGCCAAGACTAGAATAGTCGATGTAATGATAACTTTGATTTTCAAAGGCACTAAATTTGAAACTATAGGTTCGAGTTTAGTTTTGAACTTTTGGTTCATAAAAATGAGGTTCCTGCAAGAACACATAATACAAGGTACTAATTTAAGTGCAATGGATTTATGTTGCTTCAGGAACTCAAGTGTGAGTGTGATAGGAGCATATTTATGCGACTTAGTTAGCTTGTTTTCTTGCATTTTCATAGTTAGTTTGTGTTTATTATAGTGTTTTGAAGCTATTTTCATGTGTT
Source organism: Malus sylvestris (assembly GCF_916048215.2). Classification (NCBI taxonomy): domain Eukaryota; kingdom Viridiplantae; phylum Streptophyta; class Magnoliopsida; order Rosales; family Rosaceae; genus Malus; species Malus sylvestris. The sequence continues at coordinate 23,547,532 of NC_062269.1, forward strand.
TGTAGGTCCAAATGACAAAGTTGGCAAGAAAGTGCAATTTGGAGCATTTTGAAGCAGTCTTGGGCATCAATGGATAGCTTATGAGTGGAGCAAGATGGATGGACAAATTTGAAGACCAAAGATGTCTAGGAATGTGCTAAAGAGTTGAAGAAATAAATCCAAGACAAAAAAGATAAGGAATCAGCTCAAAAGAAGGAACATTATCCAAAACCTTTTCCATCCTTATCTTATCCAAACAAACATTATCTTATCTTATTCTTTCCTAATCTAGTCTTATCCTATCTTATCTTATCCAAATCAGTTTGTACCTTAATTCCATCCATTTATAAGGGATAATTATGCATTTAAAATACATATTTTAGATTTTAGAGCCCTTGTCCCTTATGTGCCGCATATATGCCTTCTCCGTGGTGATTTAGGACTTGTAATCCTTCTCTAAAACCTATGCCGTGTATCCTTGTCCCTTTAGGTTCATAAATATGTGCTGAAACATCCCTTTTAGAAGTTCTAATACCTGCCGCACCGTCTATCCCTATTCTCTTTGGTTTTTGACTTCTAGATGGCTTATTCCTTGTGGATTTGGAGTGTTAAGTTCTTCTCCAATACAGAGTCTCTATGCTATGCCCTTTAGACCTATAAATACATCCTTTGTGTTGCATAAATCACAACCACCCCCATATTCATTCTACACCACAATTCACGCCAATTTCTCAGAGATTCATCAAGTAACGCAGCAAGGAAGGAAGAATGAGCTTTGTGTCGTGGCTTGCAATCCAATGAGGGTTCGAATCTGCCATTGGAGTTGCTAGGACGTTCTTGGTTCTTTCTATCTTTAAATTTGTTTCAATGTTGGTTTTAATGTTTATTTCAGTTTCTAAAGACATGTGGAACTAATTTCTTTTTAGTTAGAGGTGAATTCGAAGCCATGATTATATGCTTTATATGAATTGATTACATCCAGTTATTGTTTCTTGAGTCTTGGATATGATTTGCTTATCTGAGTTATTAAAACTTGTTTATGTATGTTGATTGAGGATGCATATTTAGTTTGCATGCATAAACTTGATGCTAGAGTATAAGAGAGTTTCATCTAATCGTTATGAACTTATGTTCACAAGTAGTGGAAGTCACTAGTCATGATTGTGTTAAGTAAATCCTTGGTAGGAGTATCATGCTTTTCATAATTACAAATGCATCGTCAATGCTTGTGGTTTTCAAAGAACTTAATGACCTTTGATATGTTTTTCTATCATGTTTTTCATAGTTAGGGAACTTGAGAAGGATAATTTGGTTGTGATGTGTATTCCGTCCAATTCAATGAGTTAAGGAAAATCTGATGGTTAATTTGTGTTGTCACGGTTAACTTGGGATGTTGTCATTCATAATCTAAGGGAACAATATTGAAAATTGGTTTATATGCATATGTCATGTGTGGAGAAGGATCCTCTGGCTAAGTTTTCATCATTCAAATCACCTAATTTACTTTGTTTTGCAATCTTTTTAGTTTAGTTAAATTTCGTCCAATTCAATCCCCTTTTTAATTAAGTGTCATAGATTAGTAAGAGAAGTGTTTAAATATGTCCAATTTAGTGTTTTGAGTCTTATTAGTCTTAAATTCATCCAAATAGCTCCCCATATTCAGTTTTGAGTCTTCTTAACTTAGTTTTGCTGTTTTGAGTGTTTTGAGTCAGTTTTGAGTCTATAAAGTCTAGTTTAGTGTTTTGAGTCTTATTTGTGTTGATTAGCAGCCCTAGTTAATCCCCGATCTAGAGCGATCCCTACTTGCTTAATACTACAATTACATGTTTAATAGGGTTTAATTTGTGTGTCAAATTAATTTTCACATTAGAGCACTTCGGGACTAAGAAAGGATGTCATCGGTTCAAAGAAGAAAAATAAATTATTGAATCGTTAATGTCCAAAAGTGATATTCAGACCAATAATTTTGGATTTCTTGTCAGATTAATGGACTAATGGTCACTTTTAGTTAATTCAATAGATCGAGACTATATGGGGCCGATCATGGAAGCAAAACCATGATATATGGGTCATATTAGCTTCAGTTGGTGATGGGCCAAGTGACAAGTGTATTATAGTTTAAACCACATTATCTAAAGCGTCCCAAAAAAGTTATATGGGTATGGTTGTGAAGCGGGAATGCCAATAATTAGCTTTGGGTAAAAAAAAAAAAAAAAAAAACCAACACAACCCAACTTGATTGGTCTGGTTGCAATGCATGAGCAAGGCGAGTAGCTTTCCTGGGTTGGGATAAGCTTAGTAGTTCAAAGCTGTTGGAATTGGGCCAAAAACAAGCGCAAAGAAACAAGCCTAGCTTGTGCTAGCTTGTGCTAGCTTGGGTTAGGGCTTGACGCAGCCCAGCGTGAACTGGCTTCAGCTTTTGGGCCAAGGTGAAGCGAGCTTAGCAACACAAAAACTGCTACAGGTGGGCCGAGCCACCAAGGTAAGCCTAACAAGCAGCAGGCATGCTGGTTTGGGCTGGGGGGGGCACACGGACATGGTGCAGCATGAGGCTATATGCTTGTTGGTTCTAATTTATTTCAATTCTTTTACTCACAAATTTCACATAGCAAATATTATGTAATGCATGAAACATATATATGACAAATATGTGAAACATATACAATATATATCGGAAGGTAAATGTAAATGTAAGGGGTTCATACATCATGGGGAATGTTTTCATGCTTCATGGTCATTTCAAATATCTTCCCTTATTTTAAGCGTACCTGATTGGCAGAAAACGATAAAAGCCTTTGAATTTGTAAAAGATCCTTTTCAGAAAGCCGAATTTGCATCTTCAATGCGTTGTATCACGTTCAACATGGAAAAACGAAATTGAATCAATAGCATGTAGATTAATTCATTAAAATAATAAATTAATTATAAAAAGAATGATTAAAAACGTAAAACTCTCCTGATTGAAGATCAAACTCTCTGTAGCGTAGTGTCAAGAGTGTGCTAATAACGTATTGTAGGCCTATTTTACTAAATAATTATAGAGGACAAAGAGGGGGTGGCCAAGAGAGGATATTTAATTGTGAGGTGCGTGTTATCTCACCCTCATTGTGCCTTTATTTACAGTAGTAGAGAAGGTAAATTTCTTACCGTAATAGGATCACAAGTTCACAACTCTAATAGAATAATATTTAGTCTAAGAGATATGATAGAATCCAATAAGGATATTCCAGATATGATAGGATTTACACAATCACATTCCTAAATTATCATGTGGTGAGAAAATACGACACTAAGGTGGGTCTAGTAGCACTCATTTCTTTTGGTAAAAAAAAAAACCACCCCACTTTTAATAGCTGAAAATATAACTTTAGACTCTGCAGATTGAAAAAAAAAAAAAAAAAAAAAAAACCACCTCCCTCCAATGTCTTATAATTATGAGAAAATGCTTTTAATGCCAAAACAAGAAATCGTGATTTATAGGGTTCAAATTCAAATTCCATAGATAATATGGAAGGTATTGTCTATAATCATAGGCAAATAAAAGACTTTATCAAAAATTTTATTCATGAACGATGTTTTGAAAATGGATTTTGGTTGAATTTTTCAATTCATTGAAATTGAAAAAGTAAACAATTGAATTGGATTTAGTTGGATGGTACCAACGAAATCAAGCACTAACACAAGAAAAAAGTAATGGCGGCCGGCAAGAGCAAAGAAAAGAAGAGCAAACCCCTCTTAGCTAACAAATATGAACCCCTTTCGAGTACCCCTATCCTAGAAATAGAAAACAAAACGTGAATTTTTATGATCCACTAAAGAATCAAATCTATATAAATGTTCCTGCTATTCTATATTTCCTTGAAAGAGGTGCTTAACCTACGAGAACTATTCATGATATTTCAAAAAAGGCGGGGGAATCGAGAATGAAGTTTTCATTCTATAAATGTCAGATCATGAATTAGTAATTGCATCCAATCTCCAAAAAAATCTCAATTCTTTCGAACTTTCTCTTTTTGGAATCAAAGAATTTGTAGATTTGTTACGCCAAAAATGGGAGTGGGCTAGCGTTATGAACTTATAATCTATAATCTGATGATTGAGTCTACTAGGATCTCCTATAAAAAATAAAAGATCATTCATATAGAGCATAGTCCAAGCGAACCCACTTAAAAGCTTTACTGAACTATGAATGGCCATCATATTAGCAAATAAACGTATTCCTGAGCTTAATGCACCAAAACAATGAGAAATTAGCTCAAGGAGTACTAAAAAGGGCGAGGTGCCCCTAATTTAAAAGGAGTAGATAAAATGCCTCGAGCTAATGTTCGAGTACCAGGCGCCACGACACTGAAGTAACCCATGCCATACTCTAAAAAAAAGCTCGAACGACCTTCAACAAAAGGGTACCAGTACCTGAAATCAACACAAGTGGATAGGTAGAAAATACCTAAGGGCGCGAGACAACTCTCTCTAAGGAACTCGACAAGATATTCCCATAACTTCGGGATAAGGGGTGCCCCCTCACAAAGGGGGTCGCAGTGACCAATCTAACATAATTTTTTTTATCTAAATAAAATTCATTGACTAGAATCCATATAAGTAAATTCATTAATTCTATTTGACTTTACACTTTTATGATGCCTAAAATACCCTTAAATACAATTTTAATGTATACAATTAATTTGTATGCGAATTTAAAGGGAGAGATTAATAATTTCAAAAATAAAACATTAATATTTTAAATTCATCCTTAATTCATGGATTGGGGCCAATCCTTGATTCAGGGATTTGACTACAATACTTACATGTATTTAATACATTCACCATTTTACAGTTGGTGATTGTAATAAATACATATATTCACATAAACTATGTCTGATCGTTAGATGATGATTATAATTTTTTTTTAACAAACGATATTATCTACATTAAGACGATCTCCAACCCTTGGGGTAAAACTCAAATTTTAGGTTCTAAACTTACTCCAACTTACTCCAACCCTTGGGGCAAATATGAGTTTTGGGTCAAAACTCATTTATGGGACAAATTTAGCCTAGAATTCCCCTCAAGTTAGTGGGGCTAGCCCATCATATATATGTTTTTTTTTAGTTTTATTTTTATTTTTTATAAATCAATTGAATTCAACGGCTAAAATCTAGAATTCCCCATAAGTTAGTGGGGCTGGCCTATCATATATGTGTTCTTTTTTTAGTTTTATTTTTATAAATCAATTGAATTCAACGGCTAAAATCTAATATGATTAAATCCAACGGTTAAAAAAAAAATCTACCGGTATAAATTTAAATTTAACTGCTAATGTAACATTCCACATCGCCCAGGGGAGTGATCTTTAAATGTTTATTTACATCCCTACCTAGCACGAGGCCTTTTGAGAGCTTATTGGCTTCGGGTTCCGAAGGAACTCCGAAGTTAAGCGAGAAGGAGGCCAGAGCACTCCCAGGATGGGTGACCTACTGGGAAGTTGCTCGTGAGTTCCCAAAAACAAAACCGTGAGGGAATGGTCAGCCAAAAGGGGACAATATCGTGTTACGGTGGCGGAACGGGCTCTGGATGTGGTGGACCTGAGCCGGGATGTGACAAAATGGTATCAAAGCCAATCCCTGGCCAGAAGTGTGTCGACGAAGACATCGGGCCCCTAAGGGGGGTGGATTGTAACATCCCACATCGCCTAGGGGAGTGATCTTTAAATGTATATTCTCATCCCTACCTAGCACAAGGCCTTTTGGGAGCTCATTGACTTCGGGCTCCGTAGGAACTCTTAAGTTAAGCGAGAAGAAGGTCAGGTCACTCCCAGGATGGGTGACTCACTGGGAAGTTACTCGTGAGTTCCCAAAAACAAAACCGTGAGGGAATGGTAAGCCCAAAGCGGACAATATCGTGTTATGGTGGTGGAATGGGCTCGGGATGTGGTGGACCCGAACCCGGATGTGATAGCTAAAGTAATTTAAAAAAAAATCTTTTATGTGTTTCATATTCTTTCATAGTGTTTCACGAGTTTCATTGTGTTGGTTTAATGATTTTTCAATATTTATAGGAATCTAAATATTTTTTAAGTTAAAATATTCATAAAATTAAATTAGGAAAGTCTACATAATTTTTTTAAAGTTACTTTAAGAAAAAAATATTATTCTAAATTCATTATTTAATAATCTCGGACTAAAAATTTAACACATAAGGGTTGGAGAAGAAAAATTATTTCTGGGTTAAAAATTTTAAGTATTAACCCAACGGTTGGAGAGGGTTTAAGGGAGAGGGTGTGAACTTAGTCTTATAAATAGCTAACAATAATATGATTCAAATTTGCCTTTGAAGAGAATAAAACTAAAACTCTTACTTATAAGGAAAAAATATACCATGAGACCATATTACTAAGTGATTTAAATACATATAATAGTGAAGAGATTACGTCTTACAATTGCAAAACACATGACTTTTGACCATTTGACCATTTCATGAAAACAACCGTAAAATTATGTGAGCGCCAAATCCCATAGCATAGCCTATAATTTTCAATAACCACATGTATCTCTAGTAAAAGGGGCTATTTTCTAGTTAACAGGCAAGGTTGGCTACAAAGTATAGCGTTCGAGTTCACTACTTGTAGCCCTCAAGTCAGCTATATTTAGCCCTTTCACAAAGCTTTTTTGTGAAGCATGAAGGAGATTCAACCTTTTTCTTCTCTCCTTCTCACTTTTTATAATAAAATACAAATATTTAGCCTTGTATTGTTAGAGATGAAAAAAAATAGCCGATACTACACATTGAAAAAAAAGTTAGATTTTCACTTAGAGTGTGATATCCACACACTCTATTTTACTTTTCACACATCTTTTTAATTTTCGACCTTCGAATCGGATGAATTGAAGAAGATCAACGGACATAAATTATCAAAGAATGTATGAGAAGTAAAATATGGTGTGTGGATAGTACACTCCTTTCACTTTTCTCCCATTAAGATAGAAGAAAAAAGAGCACATAAAAACAAAACCTTCTACTTTTTATTTTCATTTATATTTGATTAATGAAGAGGTATTCGGAGTTGAAATATCTTTTAATAATATAAAAAGAGAAGAATCCAAAAGTTGATTGGAAATTATTGACACTTTTAGCTGTCTATTGTGATATCCAAATGATCTATTGCGTCCATTGATTTCAGTTTCGCTACCTGCTGAAATTCTAATGCTCATAGTATTTCATAAGAAAATGAGGTTATTGCTGGCACAGCATATATTTAATTTAAATTACGGAGAATAATATTTGAATTTGAACATAGAAAGAGTAACAACGTCAACCACATTAGGGTGGCCATTATTAGAGACAAATTTCAAATTCGTATCACACGATACGCATTGAGTTTGATTCCTGACATTGGTGAATCGCACGTTGATGACTAGATAAAGATTAAAATATCTCTGTGAATCTCGGCTTCCTAAAAAATAAACTATCATGGCTAAGCCACTGATCATTTAAAAAAAAAAAAAACAAGTTAACAACGTCAGTTGAAAGTACATCTCAACGTGATAATGTGGTCCAATTAACTTTGGTTTTTATTATGAACAAAAAGTAACTTCGGTTAACTACATTCTTCATAAGGTAGTGAGATTAATTAATTTGCATGTTTAGTAAGAACCGGAAGAGTTAACAAATTCACAGAAAACAGGGGGTTAATTAAGGCGGACTGGCCACTTTCTGTCACCTTACCAAAAACCTCATCCTTTCGCCCTCAGCATGCATTGATACCACCAAAGCACATTTCCTTAAAGAACGTGCACCCAAAATCACCTCACATTCTCCGTCCGATCAAATCCAACGGCAGATACCCTGTCAACATTAACAGGCGTGAACAAACGCACAATACCAACTCAACGAACGATACCGCAGAAATCAGAAACGAAGAGTGAAGACTGAAGATCTCTGTCCTTTCGTTTCCGCCCAGAACTTTACCAAAATTACACTAACGCACCCGAACGACAGACAATAATGCACCAAAAGTCGGATTCGGAGGTGACGATGAGCGTAGAGCAGTCGACGCCGCCGCGGTCGCCTCGCCGCCCGATTTACTACGTCCAGAGCCCCTCCAACCACGACGTCGATAAGATGTCGTACGGTTCGAGCCCCATCGGCTCGCCGCAGCACCACTACTACCACTGCTCCCCTGTGCACCACTCCCGCGAGTCCTCCACGTCGAGATTCTCCGCCTCCCTGAAAAACCCCCGCAGCATGTCCACCTGGCGGAAGCTGCAGCGCGGCGACGAAGTGGAATTGTCCGAAGACGACGAAAGTGGCTCCGCAGTCGACGACGGCGGCCCGGCGCGTAATATTAGGTTGTACTTCTGCTTCGCGCTGCTGTTCGTTGTACTCTTCACGGTGTTTTCTTTGATCTTGTGGGGCGCCAGCAAGGCTTACGAGCCTCGAGTCATTGTTAAGGTAATCACAGATAAATGATTTTCGCACTCTAGTTTTCTTTAACGTTTTCTTGTAACTTAATTTTCTGTAATTTATTTAATTAAAATAACAAAAATAAACATGTATAATGTGCAAAAAAGATGTTCTATTTATTTATGTTACTTGATTATCTTTTAATTTATTTAATCAATATAAGAAAAATATCTTTTTTATTTAACAAGAACTTAAATGAGACGATTAGTTGTTTGATTTTCTTTTAATTTAATTAATTAAAATATTAAAAAATTAACAGAGTGTGAACGTAGAGAAAAGAAAGCACGCCGGAATCACTTTTACGTTTAATTTTTTTACACGGTAATGGACCGAGTTGACTCGGTTGAGGGGGATTTGATTTGATTTGACTGACGGCGTTTTGTTTTGGGGCGAGCAGAATATTGTGTTCGAGAGTTTCAATATACAGGCGGGGAGCGACAGGACGGGGGTGTCGACGGAATTGCTGTCGTTGAATTCGACGGTTAGGATCTCTTACAGGAATCCGGCGACATTTTTCGGCGTCCACGTCACTTCTACTCCATTGGAGCTCCACTATTACCAGCTCAAGGTTGCGTCCGGGCAGGTGCGTAATGTCCATTGTACCGTCGATAACTAAGGGGAATATGAATAAATGCATGTTTGTGGATGGGTAATTTGGTCATTTTAACTTTAGAAAGTTTAGATATGATTGAGTTCCAACGTTAATGGGTTTTGTACTTTGCTGGTTATTTATTATGAGAATATTTTGTTAACCATACCTAGGTGGTGTTGATTTTTACTGTTTACTTATGTTGGATGAGTTTATTTTTTTATATTTATATTGATAGATATAAAATTTAAAATTTAAAATTACTTAATAATAATAAATAAAGTAACGTCACTTCAGCTAAAAATTTTAAAAATTTTAATATATGTACAGTAAACTGACAGAAACTTTAAAATATAAACTATTGTAATGGAAATAATAGGAAATAGATCTTCATTGAATTTCTTTCTCGGATCAAATGGTTTAAACTTTTCAAATTTTATTCGACGTTATATTTGAATGATCCGAATCATGAAAGACAGGATCTCTTTCCGAAATAATACGGTTTGAGTTTTATGGGGGTGGGGTCAAAACGGCAGACGTCGGGAGTTGGGACAGCAGTTGAAGGTTTAATCGTCTTTATTGGGGTGACTGAAAAGCTGTGTGTTCTGCCAGAGCATGAAAACCCCAACACCTTTAATACAAACATCTCTGTGGGGACGCGTGGGCTCAATGTTATTAGGTTAAATGTGAAAATGGTTTGACCAAAAACAATGAATATATGAAAATGGTTGTGTTGTGAGTCTAGTGTGATCCGAGTTGTTATGTGATGTTACTAATTAAAGTTTCACGACGTAATACTCATGGTGTAGATATATATTGTAAACGTGAATATATGACACTAATAGTCACACTAAAAAAATTCATAGTTATAAGATATAATGTTTATAAATATATTCATGTTGTTACAGGTCGGACAAAGAAAAAGAATGACATGTATAGTATGTGTTCGTCTTGAAAACAATCATTAAAGCATATTCTTTGTGAGGTGGGTTGTTTAGGGCTTAATGTTATTGCATCTGTGAGTTGGTAAAAACACATAGCGATATAATAATGTTCACGTCAGAAACCTACTAAAGTAGAGTTTTCTTCATTTGGGATAACCATGATCAAAACTACTCGATTAGTTTGAAATTTTCATATTTCTATACAATATCTATATGCATTACCATATATGCTCTTGCAATCAAACATAAGAGTAGGTTAAATTCCAAAGATTGACGGATTTCAATGGAGAATCAGAATCCACTTTTTGGCTATTTGTTCATCTTTTAATTGGTAAAAGTCTTAAAAGACTACCAAAAGCCGGGTGATGATTCCAACTTCTAAATACATGGCCTTTCTTATCTTGTAGCTCAAGTCATTTGATAGTTCGGCTTGCCAAAGAGATACCCCTGTTTGCTATTTATTTTTTTGGTGGTCAATAAACTAGATGGAAGGTAATGCAAGTAATGTACATGAAAACATAGGAATTAGTACATAAATCAAGAACTTAAAAGGGTTAACTGGAAGTACTGCTTTTAGTGATCGCCATTTATGTTCAGAACTGATAGCAAGATCACTACCAAGCTTGAAGCATTTTTTCGGTCAGTTTGCAGCAAGTTTGGACGTCCTTATTACCCTTATTGATTATTTAACTGAGACTTTTTTTCCGATGAAATGAAACAGATTGAAAACTTCTACCAAGCAAGGAAGACGCATCGAACAATAAGGACGGTTGTGCTAGGGTACCAAGTGGCTCTTTACGGTGGAATTTCAGATATTCAACATGTTAAAGAGGATCAGCAGAGAGTGCTAATACCACTGAATCTGACGTTCGTTGTGAGGTCAAGAGCCGACATTTTGGGAAAACTAGTGAAGTCCAAGTTTTATGAGAGAATCAGATGTTCTGTCACCCTTAGAGGAAGCACACTAGGCAAGCACTCTAATTTGACAGACTATTGTGTGTACGACTGAATGATATACCATGTTTATCACTTGTAATTTTTTTGGGGATCTCTTAGCGTGGATTAATTGTACCAATTCAACTGCTTAGATTATCTTGATGTCTCAAGCAACATCTCTTTCTCGATGAAGTTCTGCACGATTTGGTTAGTTCAGAAGTAAGCCTGAACTTACTTTAAAGTCTTTGCTCAGCCCGAACATTCCTACCTTGCCCTGACTTGAGCGCTAGGGAATTATCCAGTGGCCAAGCTCACTATGCGGCAACAACATCCATCCAACAAGCTATTCTTCTTGTTAGCGAAGGCTTCTTGAAAATGAGTTGGTGGGATGACTAGGAGCGGAAGATGCTAGACACTGGAGGACTTTGGAAAGAACCGAAATGAGGAGCTACAGGGACCAAAATGGAAAAGGCACGAAGCAGAGTAACTAGCTAGTTAATTTAATAGACACTCCTCTGGCCAGTTAGAAAGGCAATAAAGTCAGTATAGACTATAAAGAAAAGGATTTTTAATGTACCCTCAATACATCTTGCTACCATGCATATAGTCTCATTTAAAAATAAATTTTTTTTGTCCCCAATTAATTAGAATTGAATCCAATAGGCCCCTCGTTACTGCCTAGAGCAGAAGTCATACGTAGGAATTACAAGATCAGGACCCGTGGTGTCCAAGCCAATTGGCCAGGCGACGACGACTTCACTTATTAGATTGGTATTAGCCGTGCCGCATGCTCGTTTTGATTGGGAGCGCGGTGGGCACTACATAGAGTAGTTCTCCACCAATCAAGTAACCACCAACTCAACATCAAAGTACGTTGCCCAATTGAAGTGAAAATCCCCTTTCCTTCGAAAGGTATGAGCTCAAATTCGGCTTGGGGGGTAGACCCTTGAGTGATCCCTTGCTCTCACGTTTGAGTGTTTGCTCGTTGTTTAGGCCGGTGAGTAAGATTTCTGCTCATTGCAATCATGTCTAGGGTTCTTCGCACCTGGATAGTACCAGGACCCTTGTGCCTTGGCCCTTGATCAAATAAAGTTGCCATCCCTATGGCCCACAATTAAAAATGAGAGGAAGATTTTTATAAAGAAGTGAGTTTATATTGATGGCCTTTGTTGAACAGAGAACGAACGGGCGATAAGTTACTTAATTTACCAGTCGTAGCCTATGGCTTCATCTTTTACTCCCACCAGGTAAAGGAATTACTTACTTGCAACCAAACAAGCGCATTCAATTCTTAGAATATGTCACTTGTTTTTTGATATATGTATTATGCACAAAAGCATGCGAAGAAAGCAGCAGGCGAGAAAAAACCTTTATTAATAACAAGACTTCGGACTGGAATAACTTTACTTTATCATTCCAAGGCATGATCCATCGCCTTATATGCGCGGGGTCGCATTAGGTTCTGCTCTGCCTCATCCTTGAGTTAGTTCCAGAACGTCTTGGGAAACTTGAGGGAGGGTAATGGGCAAGGGTTCTAGGGGTACAGGAAACTAGTCACAAGGTCGATCCCAAAACCATAATGTCTCAAAATGAAAAGGTCATACATAAACTCTTTTTATTCCTTTGTCTCGTACTTCATGAAGAACTTCATTCTCTTTCCCTCGATATGAACAAAAAAGTGGTGGTGTTGTATACCGGGGATGTCACATCTCGGCCTGGGCCCCCACTATATCTCAGGCTCAACTCTGCCATAGCACTATAATATCCGCTTTGGGCCCCGACCATGCCCTCACGGTTTTGTTTCTGGGAACTCACACGAGCAGAACTTCCTAGTGGGTCACCCATCCTGGGAATGCTCTGGCCCAATCTCGCTTAACTTCGGAGTTTCTACAGAACCCGAAGCCAATGACCTCCCAAAAAGCCTCGTGCTAGGTAGAGATGGGAATATACATATAAGGCTTACATGATCCACTCCCCTAGGCGATGTGGGATGTTACAGGTGAGTAGAGTTTAGAAACTGGGAAGCCCATCATTGAGCAAGGACTAGAAGTAGAAGATTGCTGGCATGAGAGAAGGTAGCCTCTCCCGAAAAACATGGTCTAGTTTCTCTTATTTTCCGTAACGCTAAGGGGTAGGGGAAAAGCAAGCTGAACCTTTGATAGATATAGACTCAAAAAATTATTAGCGTGGAAACTTTCAAGATTAGCATATTGACGTGATGGTCCACTTAAAACGCCACTACTCTAATGACTATTTGAACTAAGGCAATCTTTTAGTGGGTTGTTGGCTCCACCTGTTATCTTCTTCTGCAACATGTTGCTCCCTTCCTATATCCACTAGCGCTCTTGCCCAAAATGAAGATAAGGCAAAAAAATAATGTAAAATTGCACGAGCAGGTTTATATTGCTAAGTGCTTGGTCGGTTGAATGTGCTCTTGTTCAGGTTGGATTTGTCCCTCACACAGCTTCCCGGGGCTCTTGCCTGTCGAGCAAGGTTTGCTGCTTGGTGTGCTGTAATATGAGTTTGCTGTTAGTTTGAATGGTGCCTTTGTGGGGCTTTTTGTTGGGCCTTGAGCCTCACAATCAAATCTAACATAGATTTGAGCGTGCTACTGTTATCTTTATATAACAGACTATTCTTTATTGGTTATTAGTTGGGTTGATTGCTTGCAACACAAGTTATTTATACTTCTTGATTCTATTGCATTGTCACAGATGGGTTAAGTCTGTATAAAGTTCTTTTTCTTGCCTTCTAAACAAGGACTTTTACTCATAATATTGTATGTCTAAAATGAAAGGGGTTTAAGGCCAATCCAACCATTCATTTGATTACATTTAACACTTAAAGACATAAGGCTAATTAGTTTGGCCATATTGATCATATATGAGACATTGAACGAAAGACAGTTGAAAGTGATTTAAAAACATAGTGGAATATGCATTAAACAACATATCTACTTTATGTAAGTAGAAACAAAAGAGACTTGGGCAAGATATTAACTATGTCGGGCAAGGTTCAACTTCTTGCAACCACTTATCTTTATGTTTACAGGGGTTTGTAGACTTAGGAAAATGAAATGTAAATAAGGTTTCCTAAAGGGATTCAATACTACAATATTAGGGGAGCAGAGCTTCCAAATTTGACAAGAGATGGCTTTCTATAGGGAATTTATGACTAAAAAGGCAGAGTCTAGACGAAATGCAGCTTTCTGGTTTCTTGCTTGTTTGAGAGCAAAGTTTAGATGTCTTTTAATTGATTGGTTGAGTGTCTTTGTCTCTGGTGTCTTTTGCTATTTTTATAGACGTTTTAGCCTGACATTCCAAGCTTTGCCTTTTGCTGATGGCCTTTGGAAGATGGTGAGTCACCATGTATTCACTCATTTATGCCCTTGAAAAGTGCTTTTGTTGACGGTGAGTTGCCCTCATGTCGCCTATCACTTCTCACATAGGCATATTGACTATGCCTTGTTGAAATGGTTTTTAATTATTCCTGGGCCATCAACTTGTCCGAGCCCAGTCCTCTCTTTGCTTTTATGTTCTTAGGCCTCCATCGTCACAAAGCCCATTGTTAAATATCCACCCAAACAATGCCCCCTTTAATCATTGTTAAGTATGCTAAACAAGACATTGATACAACAACAACAACAACAAAGCCTTTTCCCACTAAGTGGGGTCGGCTATATGAATCCTAGAACGCCATTGCGCTTGGTTTTGTGTCATATCCTCCGTTAGATCCAAGTACTCAAGTCTTTTCTTAGGGTCTCTTCCAAAGTTTTCCTAGGTCTTCCTCTACCCCTTCGGCCCTGAACCTCTGTCCCGTAGTCACATTTTCGAACCGGAGCGTCAGTAGGCCTTCTTTGGACATGTCCAAACCACCGGAACCGATTTTCTCTCATATTTCCTTCAATTTTGGCTACTCCTACTTTACCTCGGATATCCTCATTCCCAATCTTATCCTTTCTCGTGTGCCCATACATCCCACGAAGCATCCTCATCTCCGCTACACCCATTTTGTGTACGTGTTGATGCTTCACCGCCCAACATTCTGTGCCATACAACATCGCTGGCCTTATTGCCGTCCTATAAAATAAAATTTTCCCTTGAGCTTCAGTGGCCTACGACGGTCACACAACACGCCGGATGCACTCTTACACTTCATCCATCCAGCTTGTATTCTATGGTTGAGATCTCCATCTAATTCTCCGTTCTCTTGCAAGATAGATCCTAGGTAGCGAAAACGGTCACTTTTTGTGATCTTCGCTAGATTGCTCCAGTCATTAGTGACGATAAGTATATAAATGGATAGAGATAGGAAAGCAAACACAAGATGTACGTGGTTCACCCAGATTGGCTACGTCCACGGAATAGAGGAGTTCTCATTAATTGTGAAGGGTTTACACAAGTACATAGGTTCAAGCTCTCCTTTAGTAAGTACAAGTGAATGATTTAGTACAAATGACATTAGGAAATAATGTGGGAGAATGATCTCGTAACCACGAAACTTCTAAGTACCGGAGTGTGGTATCGTCTTGACTTTCCTTATCTGTCTCATAGGTAGATGTGACATCTTCTCTGGAAGTACTCTTCCTCCATCCAGGGGTGGTATCTGTAACTGGTGGAGATGCACAAGGTAATGTATCAATGTCACTTGAAGCTTACTTGTAGTTTCAGGCTTGGTCAAGCGCAATACAAACCATGTAGTAGGAGTCCCCCAAGTCGCCGAGCTAGGGGATCTGCTGAAAGAGGTGACAGACAAGGTAAGCAATCAGAGCTCCGGCTGATTGTTCACATTCTCCCTATCTTGCAGGCAGCATGAAGGATAAAGAGAAGAAAAATGATATTAGCACCACTTAATTAGCCGTTTTGAATAAACCTTTGCAATAACCCATGATGTCTCAAATTTAACTACATGCCCGTTAAATAACTTCCACTTCACTTTTCTCGATCATCTTCTTCAACCAACTTGACTTTTTAAGCTTTCAAATCTCTTGTATTCTCAACTCTTTCTAGCCTCGATTTCTAGTCACCCTTTATTCCTTCATCTCGATTTCAACAATGGCTCCCAAATCGCGCCCTGTATGCGAGTCTGGAGAAAGAATCATCAACTTGCGCCGTCAGCTCAATGGCCTCTATCGTCTTTGGGCTGGCCTGAATTTGTTTATCTTCTTCAAGGAAGAAGGTACACTTACTAGGGCCCACTTAAACTGCCTAAGTCCCTGTTGTAGTGGAAAGTAACATGCCCGCTATTAACTGGTTTACTCTTAACCCCTCTGCTGAGGCTGGAATCTCTACCTCCAAGTGGTCTAACTTCAGGAAGGGTTTTCCTTTGATGAAGGATGAAGCATGGTCTCAGTGGGTGGACGAATTGAAGCCTATTTGGAAGCAGAATTGGATGACAAATGACATCTATGAGCTTATCATGATGTCTAAGACCACTGTCCCTATCAAGCACGAGATTCTCTCAATAGCTCTTCTTTTCTGAAACAACAAGACCAATACTTTTGACTTCAGAGTGGGTTCTATAACTCCCACCATCTTGGATATGGCTCGGGTTTTTGGTCTGAAGCCATTGGGTAGGTGTGTGGACATCACACACGACTAGTCCTCCCCTCTCGTCCGACTACTGAAAGCTTAGAGGCCTCCAAGTCCATCATCAGTTTGGAGTACAACTCCACTACCTTCAAGAGCTATGAGACCTCATTCGCGGGCTTTATCCCATTTACTAAGAAGATGTTTACTCCACCATCTTCCACTACTGACCCTGCTCAGGAACACATATACTTTCTCCTTTATTAGTTAAATAAGCATATGTTCCTCAATAAATCCAAAGGAGTAAAGCTGGAGTGGATCCCTTTAGTGAAGGCGCCGCACTTCTTCCATGATGTTACCACTAGGCCCTTTATTCTGGTGCAACTCTACCATCTCCTCTATGAGATAACAAAGAGCCAGCCATTCGAGATAAATGTCAATAAAGTTACCTAGATGGTGCAGCTCTAGCTTCAGTGGTACTTCCCAAAGTTTCGGGCTACCAATTTAGAGTTCCCTGAGGGAGTAGTTCTTGCTCGAATTCTGGCTGAGGCTTCTACTACCAACCACTCCACTTTAGTCTGTCTCTACTTCTTCAGAATCTATTGAACTCAGGCTGATTTAGATTGGAGTGCCTTCATGCTCAAGAGGTACTTTTAGTTCTCAGACCAACTTTTCCAAGACTCCTCTAGGGAGGATGTCATCAGCTTTGGCAAGGAGAAATTCATCAGCTGCATCCAGCAATGAGACTTGGCCTGGGGATTCTGGAATGACCAAGCAGGTTACAAGCATGGGCTGGAAGTTTATCATCCCAATTTCTATGGTAGGCAACTGGGATTCAGGCAGGCGATCTCAGTCCCCTTCTTTAACTCTGTCCAGTGTGAGACTGTTTACCGCCTTCGTTTTCCCTCTTAAGCTACATTTTGGGCAAGCAGACGTAGCTTGGAAGTGATGAGCAAGATAGCTCACAAACCTGTGTAGCTCTCAATTTCATAGATAACTCACAAAAATGTAGCTCTCAACTTCGAGTGTATGTATATGTTCACCACTTGGTGGGAGGCCAAGTGGTTAAAAAAGTATGATAGAGATCTCAGGGAGGCCCATGATAGGCTCTTCGGGCAGGTCTTCTTCAAGTCCCTCCTAAAGAAAGAAGAATTCGAAAGCTGGAAAAAGGCCATCAACCAGAAGAACCAACTCTTGCTCATAGGTAACCTACATTGCTGCCTCTTTCCCCTTCTCCACATTATATTTTATAGTTTTGTAGTTGCTAACTCTCTTCTTGATTTTGCAGCCCAAGGCAACTCTGATGAAGTAGATGTCGGGCAAGAAGTAGAAGCTGCTAATGTCTTGGTTTTTCAAGAGGCTACTACAGAAGCAACCAGGTAAGAAGTGGGTTCCAGCCATGCTTCTGAGGATGCTAGGGACATCTCTGAAATGTTCAAGGAGTTAGAAACAGAACATGGGCCTGAAGTAGAGACTAGAGCTCCTCATTGAGCAAGGCCTTCTGTTGGGGAATCATCAGAGTCTGAACCCGAGGAGAGGCCCATGCTTGACTTTCCCTTCTTTCTCCAAGAGCCACTCTTACTCAGAAGAGAACCAGGTCTCAGACCTCCTAAGCCTTTAGACCTTTCTCTGCCCTCCCAACTGAAATGGGCAAGAAGAAACAGAAATTTGCCAGTAGGTGATTCAAGCTTGACTTTCTTTTATTTAACTTGGTCTCCTTAAGTTTTGAGCTAATCTTGTTTTTCCTTGTAACTATGACCTATTGTCAGCAAGAAGCCCGATCATTCCTCTTAAGGGACGCAGACAAGCGAAGAAGTGCAGCAAAGCGACAAAGATGTCTTTACTAAGATTCTGGAGGAGTTGAAGGTATCATGCTTACATTTTGGGCCTTTAATTCATTCTGAAGCTCACATCTCTCGTTCTTAGCTAGTTTTGTTACTTTTTTTTTTAAACAGGTTTCCAAGACAGAAGAAACTTCTCAAACCTACCCTCTTTTACCTCCAACCCGACCTGTGCATCTTTCTCCTCCTCGGGTTAAGCCTTCAGAGGTAAAATTATCCTTCTCAACACTTGTCAATTTTGTATTTTTGAGTTTTCAATACTACTTTACTTATGCTATTTTTCATGTAAGAAAATGTACCTTAGCACCTTAGGTCTGGCAATGACTAGATATTCTTTTTTCCTTAATTCCTCCAGCAATGGTGGTGACACCCACTTCCCATTTCAATCCAACCACTGAGGAGATGCTCCACTTTGTAGAGGATGACCATGCCTCTGTAAGTTTCCTTTATCTTAAACCTTTTTCTAGCTTTTCTTAATGTTTCTTTATTTTGAACTTATATTATACATGTTGTCTTTTCTAGTATTCTCCCTAGTCAGAGACCACTACTTAACCACCCTCAGCCGCTGAGGAGCCTATAGTCCCTGAGATACCAGTTGTCTCATATGTGACTAGTCCCAAGGTTCTTCCTTGGGCAAGCCAACATACCTCGTCCAAGGTAGCTACAACAACACAGCCTCCTCCCAATACTCAAAGCTCTTCTTAGGTATAAACATGTTTTTGCTCTTGCCTTTTTCTTATTTGGGTCAAGGCCGCCTTATTAACTTGTTTTCTTTGATTTTGACAGGTCTCTGATGAGGGTTCGGGCAAGTCTCCTTAGCCCACAGTGAGTAGGGGAGTTCTTCCTCGGCCTCTACAAGCTTTTGGAGTCACAGGGATCCCCATCCCTTGGCTAGAAAGACTGTTGTTGCTGCTGAGCCTCCTTCTTCCATTTCTATTGAGGCTGTCACTACTGCTGCCTTTGGTAGTGCTGGTGTGAAGCCTCCCTCTTTAGCTTCTATTCCTGCCACTGCTTATTTGCCCAAATTAGTTAGAGAGTTCGGGCAAATCAAGAAAAAGTTGAGATCTCCAAGGCGCCTCTCTGAGCCTCAGCATATTTAAGATCTGCGTAAAGTCTTCAAGGAATAGATGCAGAGGGATTTCTCAGCCTCATTTAATCCCAAGGCACTTCAAAAGGCTGGAAAAGCTCTTATTGAATTATACCAGGCCCGATAGATGACGAAGGTGCAATATGAGTCATTCATATCCTTTTTCAAGAATTTAAGGGCTTTGAGGGACCAACATCTCAGGGCTGAGAGGCAGGTCAACAGGGTGAAATGATATAAAGATAAGCACACTAGAACCTCCACTACCTTGCATCAATTAGTGGAAGAGGGCTTAGCCAAGGAAGATAGAATCATGGTGGTAGATGTTGAGATTCAGAAGCTGGAAGAGTAACTTTCTGCTTTGAAGGCTGAGCATATGACTCTCTTAGGCAAGCTATACTAGAAAATCAAGGAAATGAAAAGGTTCAACCATGAAGTGAAAGATTCTGAAGCCCAGTTAGCCAATAACAATATAGCCTTAAAAGAGTCGGGTCGCATTTTCACCATTATGTAGACCTATCAGTCTAGGATAGCTGCCTTGGCTAAGGATGTAAACTTATTAGGCTAGGGTCCCTGTACTCTTCCCCATTTATTAAATGAAAAATTGCTTATTTCTTCAATACTTTATCTCCTTATTTACATTTCTCTAATAGCACTTAGCTGCTTTAAACACACAAAAAGGGATCCCCACCACTTTTCTAAGCATTTAGACTTCATCAATATAACAGTCTCTAACATCCCAAAGAGTTTAGTGGTACTTCTTCAGAAATTTAGCATTGCCTAGATGTCTCTGCAAGTTTCCTTATAAATCTACCAAGTAGTGCCCTCCTATATCTAACATTTTGGTAATTGTAAAAGGGCCTTCCCAAGTGGGACTCCACTTCCCAAAACGTCTAACTTGAGCTCCTAAGGGCATAACTGTTTTCCATACCAATTCTCCTTCTTTGAAAGTCTTCAAAATCTTCAATTCCTTGACACATGGCCTGAATGAATTCATCACTATGTGGGCCAAATTGGTTCTGAAGCCTTACAGAACTTATATTGATCTCCATATGGAGCACTGCATCTTGCCAGAATGTCAATGCATAAGGAGTAGTCCCAGTTCCTGTTCTTTTTGAGGTTTTGTAAGCCCAAAGAATATCTCCTAACTTCTCATGCCACATTTTTGGGCTATTTGCCACCATTCTTTTGATAAGATTTACCAATATCTTATTGCTAGCTTTTGCCTGACCATTAGATTGGGGATAATAAGGGCTAGACTGGATCATCTTTATCTTGAATTTAGCTACAAACTCCTCTATTTCTTTTGAGGTAAATGATGGCCCTCAGTTTGTAACAATTGTCTCAGGCACCCCATATTTGTGTAGGATTTTGGTTTCAATGAAATTTTTCACAACAGCTGAATTAATGGTTCTCACATCTGAAGCCTCCACCGATTTAGTAAAGTAATCAGTTGCTACAATTATGAAGGTGTGTCCTTTGCTGGAAGCGGGGTATATTTGCCCGATGAAGTCCATTACCCATTCTCTAAAAAACCATGGCTTTACTACTAGATTCAAAAGTACTGATGGTGTGTGCTAGAGAAGTCCATGCATTTAACATTCTTCACACCCTCTAGCATAAGCTTAACAATCTTTCTCCATGTCGGGCAAGAAGTAGCCGTATCTTCTTAGCAACCATCTCATCTTTGTCCCTACTTGGTGTGCTCCACAAATGCCTTCATGCACCTCAGCCATAACCCTCATTGATTCTTTCAAACCCAAGCATTTCAACAAAAGCCCATATGGAGTTTTTCTTAGCAAAGTTTTGTCCACATAACATACTTAGTTGCATGTCATCTAATATTCTTACTTGTGGGAAGAGAAGGGTCTTTCAAGTATTGGATGATAAATGTTCTCCAATCCTTCATCTCAAGTTCTTCAGTCATTACATCCAAGCTAAATCCCCTTTCAAAGATAGAAAAAAGATTTCTCTTTAATATTTCTACCTTCATTTTAAGCCCTATCTCCTAAACCTGTGCTCCAGAAGCCCTCTGTGCCATTTCATAAGCGATCAAATTTGATTATCTGGGAACATGGCTAATTGTCACTTCATTGCCCCAATAATTTAACAATTGAGTAGCTGCCAAGTAATACCCTGCCATTGTGATATGCATGTGCTTGTACTCTCCATTTAATTGCGTAATCACCAACTCAGAATCATAATATACCTTTATTTCATCAGGCCCCAACTCTATCAGAATTTATAAGCCAATAATCAATGCCTCGTATTCCGCTCTGTTGTTGGTAGTATCTTTGTAATCCAGAAGGAATGAGTAGCAATGCTGAATCCCTTTCAGATCAATCATGACAATTCCAGCTCCTGCAGCATGTTGTGTGCAAGATCCATCGAAATATAATCTTCAAGGGGTGATCCACAAGCTAGTTATTCTTTTTACTTCTTGCTAAATCCATTCCTCCTTGCCCGAATGAGCCTTACTAGGTGAGATCCAAAGGGTAGCCACTTCCAGAGTTTTAGGGATGTTGACAAGTTCTTCCTTGGATTCTTGGTGTTCAGCTAGGAAGTTTGCAATTGCTTGTCTTTTTATTGCCTTTTGAGATACATTCTGAAAACTGAACTCTGATTATGCTATGACCCATTTCCCAATTCTTCCAGTTAACATTGGTCTAAACAACATGTACTTGATCACATCAGTTTTGGCAATCATGTGGATATGGCAAGGCAATATGTAATGCCTCAGCAGTGAAATACAAAGCTAAGCATAGCTTCTCAACTAGGGTATACCTTGTTTCTACCTCAATAAGGATCTTACTGAGGTATTATATTGCCTATTCTTTCCCCCTTTGTTATTTTGAGCCATAAACTCCCTATTGATTTCTCAGATGCAGAAATGTAGAGTTTCAAAGGTTTCCCCCCTTTAGGGAGGCATGAGCACTGATGGAGAGGCTAGATAAGCCTTCACTTTGTCAAATGCTTCTTGGTGTTGAATGCCCCACTCAAACTTGTCCTGATTCTTCAACCTCAACTAAGGAGTCAATGGTTGGATCTTGCCTGCAAGATTAGAAATGAATCTTCTCAAAAAGTTAATCTTCTCTAGCAACCTCTGTAATTGCACTTTATTGGTAGGGGAAGGTGATTCCATTATAGCCCGAGCTTTATTCTTGTCTATCTCCACACATCTATGATGGACCAAGAACCCTAGAAAGTTGCCCGATCTAACCCCAAAAACACATTTCCTGGGATTTATTTTCAACTTATGGGTTCTCATCCTCAGCAAGGCTTACCTGAGGTCTTCTAGGTGCTAATTTTTAATTTTGGACTTCACCACGATGTCATCAATGTATACCTCCATGCTATGCCCGATTAAATTATGAAAAATAACATTCATTGCCCTTTGATAAGTAGCACAAGCATTTTTCAACCTGAATGGCATGACTACATACTCATAAGCTTCTATATGTCCTGGGCATCTAAATGTTGTCTTATGTATGTCTTCTTGAGTCATTTTTATCTGATTATATTGATAGGAGCATTTTTATGCGACTTAATTGGCTTGTTCTCATGCATTTATGTTGTTTTTCCTTAGTTAGTTTAGTGTTTAAAGTCATTTTCGTGCAATTTCAGGTTTTATTGTCAAAGTATGCAAAAAGGAGCATTTTGGAGCTTTTAGGAGCAAAATTGGGCTTGGAATGAAGTGCATATGCATGGAGCAAGGAGTTTGGACGAAATTGAAGATCAAATGAGGCTAGGAACATGCTAAAAATCTGGTGAAACAAATACAAGTTGCAAGAAGGGATAGGTTTCTAGAAGGATTGACCAAAATTTCACTCAAAACCATGCCTACCCCAGAAATTCATCAATGCCGTGGGTATTGACTCACTCCCACCAGAAATTTGAGTGATTGTTCAATACCTAACCCACTAGGAAATTGAGTAGATGATTCATCTCTAAAAACACATCCTTGCCGTGCATCCTTGTTGCTTTCCACCAGAAATTTGAGTGATGATGCAATGCCTAACTCACCATGACATTTGAGATGATGCAATGCCTAACTCACCATGACATTTGAGTGGATGATTCATCCCCAACTCAACAGAAAATGAGTGGATTGTGCACAGAAATTGAGTGGATGATTCAAGACCTAACCCACCATTATCCTCCACTTCATGCCGTGTGCTTCCTTGTTGATTTCCACCAGAAAATTGAATTAAACAAGTCCATCCTCTCCCTATAAATACCCATGGCAGCAGCCTCATTGAAGGCATTCAGAAATTAACCATTCTCCAAGCCTTGCCTTGCCTCTCCCTACATATCTAAACTCCTTCCCATCCATTCCTCCACATAACCAACCCTTCAAAACATCACTCCAACCTTGTGTTGCAACAAAGAAGAAGAGGAAAGTTCTTGTACGTGCTTGCTATCCAACATGGATCGTTGGAACGTTTAGGTGTTTTCTTTCTTTTGTTTTCAATGTATAATTCTGTTTATCTTTGTTTTGTGAACATGAGGAACTAAACCCCTATTTAGTTAGGGGGAAGTTTGAAGCCATGAACATGCTTGTGATATGAATTGATTTCTTCCAATTGTGATTTGATAAGTTGTGATTGCAATTCAATTATCTATTTTCTTCATAACTGATTCTTGTATGTTTATTAAGGATGCATACTTAGTTTTCATACATAAATTAGATGCTAGAACATAAATGAGTTTCACCTAATTGTTACAAGTTTATATTCATGAGTAGTGAAGGTTGCTTGTCACAATCGCGTTAATTGAATTCTTGGCAAACGTATCATGCATTCATAGTTACAATTGCCTCGTCAACACTTATGATTTTCATTGAACGTAATGATCTCTGATTGTATCTCTATTATGCATTCATATAGGGGACTTTTAGAGAATAATTTGGATTGTCGCATGCATTCATCCAATTCAATAAGTAAAGGAAAATCTGAGGGTTAATTTGTGCATCACGGTCAATCTGGGGTGTTGAGCATCATAGTTTATTGAAAAGCAATTGGAAATCAATTCATGTACAAGTGTGTCATGTGTGAAGAACGGACCTCTAACTAATCCATCCGTCATCTTATTTCTCAAATTCATTTTATAATTTTCCTAGCTAGAAATCTATTTAAGTTTTAGTTTATTTGTTTTACTTTCAACTTCACCAAACCCAAATCCCCCTTTTACTTTCTTGTTTTAAAAAGTCTTTTGTTTACATTTTTAACTTTGTTTCTTTTTGTTTTTGAGTCAGTTTAGAGGTTTTAGCAAGCCCTCCTAATTCCCGGTTTAGAACGATCCCTACTTACATACTTTGCTACAATTGTCAAAAGAGGGTTTAATTTGTGTGCTTATATTATTCGCATCATATATCCATCATTCCCATCCATAAAAGATAGAACTTTATGTTTTGCAACTGCATCAATGGACAGGTTAGCCATAGGCATAGGGTATTCATCTTTGGGAGTTGCTTCGTTAATGTTTATATAATCAACACAACATCGAATGGCATTAGTTACAACTTTTAATACAAGTACAATGTTGGCCAACCACTCTACATACTTTGTAGGTCTAATAAAGCCTGCCTTTACTAGCCTCTCAATTTCCTCTTTGACTTTCTCTTATCTTTTTCAACATCCTCATTCGCGCTTTCTTCACAGATTTATAACCCTCCTTAATAGGCATTATGTGTTCCTCTAAATTGGAGTCTAATATAGGCATCTCTATGTAGTGCCATGCAAAACAGTCATTGAACTTGTGCAAAAGATCAATTATCTTTGCCCAATCTCTAGCTTCCAGCAGGCCACTGAGTTGTATTAGCCTTGGGTCCTCCTCAGTTCCCAAATTAATGGTTTCTAAGGGGTCTTGAACTTCAGGTGCTGGTTTATCAGGTTATGTACACAAAAATTCTACTAACTTTGGAGCCTCAGGCTCATCCTATGGTCAATCTAAGTCATATATACGTTCTGCCATGTGGATGGCTGCTTCTACTTTTCTCCCAAAATTCATTCCCTAGATTATCTTTGGTGCCTGAAGTTCATTCTCCCCACTATACCATTTTTTTGGCTGAGCTCTCTTTGACTTCTCTCTATTCTTTCCCATATTCCAACAGTCTCTTGATTAAGGACCTGACTGTTACTATATGGTCCTTCCTCTTTTGGTATGTCATCATTGATGTTGGTTAGCTGGGACAATATGATGCCTATCCCATTCCTCTTAAGTGAAAGACAATTCTTGTTCTAAGAGCTTTTAGGTCGTCACCTTAGTAGGGCGGTCGTTTTGATCAGCACATAGACATTGCAAGATCCTAACATTAGGATGGTAAAAATTGGCTTCAGCAACATTGGCTGTGGGGAGAAATGGCAGTGACTCGGCCTTCATTATCTCCCAAAATCTTTGTTCCTCAGTGGTGGTCTCATGATAGATGACAACTTGTTAGTGTAAGGTGGATGACATTGACAAATTTTGGTGGATCCAATCCCTTTCCAGCTATGCCCCATAAGTAGAGTTGTTGTCCACTACAAAGAATGCTAACATAATCTTCTTGGATCCCAAGTTTACTTTCAAAGGCAATATCACATGTGTTTTGGTGATAGCCCCAAAAAAACTAAATACTGTGAGATCAGTAGGAATAAGGTCTTCCTCCCATCTACAAAGTCTCTTTATTTATCTAAGTGGGAGCACGTTAACTACTGTCCCCATCTATAAACACCCTCTTGAAGGGAACTCCTTCGAAATAAGTTGTGACATATATAGGCTTTAAATGGTTTGTTAAGGCTAGACCTGGCTTGTTGACCACCATCTTGTTATAATAAACTCTTTTGGGCTCTTTTCGTGTGGGATCGGGCAAGTCTGCCAAGCTTGATTCCTCTTTACTAACTTCCTCAATGTTTACCAATGTCATCATTAGCTCTTGTGCCAAATAATCATCTTCCATTACTGTTGGTTGATTTGGTTTTGCACAAAGCATGACTAACAGTACATAGGTCATATTCACATGAAAGTTGATAGGTCAAGGCATTCCTTATTTCGTCTCTCTAATCTGGAATATAAACTTATCTATCCATGCTTGAGCATCTTTGGTCAACATCAACTCGGGCACTTCTTCTTCTTTTATTGCATTGAAATGATGCAACTGCCTTGGAGTTCCAAAGGGAATATCCTTCTGTGGTGGTGAAGGTATCCCTACTTCAGGAGAAACGGTTCAAAAAAAAAAAAAAAAACGGTTATGGATTCCAACCAGGTGTGAGCACCATCACCATGTTTTCCTGCATCCTTCTTAATACTTTGTACTTCCCTGGATGAGGGTTTTAGGGAACATGATCTCCTACACCTTCAACCTTGCTATTAGGCCTTGCTATTAGCTCTTTCTACTTTTTTTCTTGCTTCTCCATCTAGGTTGTCTCTTTCATTCTTGTGTAAATTTCTCGAACTTAATATTTTTAAAAGCTTCTAAAACGGTAAGGATTTTTAGTGAGTTCATGTAAGCCTTGTGCTTCATCTGAACCATTCTTATCATGGATGACCTCATCTTTCTAACAGGCCTTCCATCTTTGCCCTACTATGTACCGTTTTTTACCCAATTGGGTTGGATTTTCCTTTGTGACTAGTGGTATTGGGGTCATGGTTCTTTCTCGCCTTTTTTGTCTTATGTTATTGTGGTAGGTTGGTTGGGGAGGTTTAACATCCACCCAATGTGGCAACCTCGCCTCTTATACTTCTTCAGAAACTTCAAAATTTCTAAACACTTCAGATAGACCCTTAGGCTCTAAATCTCCACTCAACCTCTGGAACACATTCTTGGTGGTTTCCTTGTTTGTTTCAACAGCCCGAAGAACACTCTTGCGAGCGTCCTGTTCTTCTACCTCTTTCCTTCTGACCAACTCTAGGTTAATGATGGCACCTGATATTGGTACCTCAACCTCACACTCATACTAACATTTGCTACACAAATCTACTCTGTTGACCACATCTATTTTGGGTCCGTTGGGCAGCCTTCTGACACTTTCTATTAGCCTAACTACTTGATTTCTTTCTCCCCTTTCATCCATGATAGCATTTCCTTTCCCCCTCTCAACCCAATTAAGGTTTATTATGTTAATTGGGACTTCAGGAAATGGATCTATGTCAATCATCATATTGGCTTAGGGTTTCTCAAGCAATAGTTTTCCTTTGACTATAAGGTCTTGGATCCAATCTCTGAATTGCACACAATTAGCAATAGAGTAATTGAAGGTATAATAGACCTTGCAATACTTTTTTCCTCTAAGTTTTTCAGGTTTGGGCATTTTCTTAGTGTTGTTGGGTAAGATTACTCTAGCCCTCACCAGTTCCTCATAGATATATGCAGCCTTGGTTAAATCAAAGGAATACGACTGATACTTTGGAGGCTTCATGGGTACAAAGTCTTCATCATTCATCACGATGTTATGGTCTTTAATGGGTTAAACCAATCCCTTCACCATCAAAGGTTTGAAAGGAATGGCCATCCCTACAGTACATAACTCGATCCCCTAAACCCAAAATGTCATCATTTTCTTCTGGCTTTAGGCCTTCAAACTCCAGCTGATGTATTGGTTCTTTGCTTTTATAAAAAAAAAGGCACTTTAGATGAGTGCTTCACTTCTTGTTCCTTTGTCAACAACTTCTCATACTTAGTGCCTGCAATCACCAACTCGTTAAACTGCACATCATAGAACTTCATCCTCAAAGGTAATCTCAGAGCCTTTTGGGCAATGTTATGAGTTGAGCATGGTTGATTGGGAACTGGCATCTCATCGTGGTCTTCTTGAACTCTTCATAAAATCCTCTGTAGACCCATGTTCATATTGCTTCACTTCCACTAAATTAGTGATGGTCATTTCATGTTCCACCCTATAGAATTGCTCATGAAAAGTGTTTTTTGCTGGCGGTGAGCTGCCCCCATGTCTCCCATAACTTCTCACATAGGCATGTTGTCTATGCCTTGCTGAAATGGTTTTTAATTCTTCCTGGTTGTTGAGTTGTCCGAGTCCAATCCTCTCTTTGCTTTTGTGTTCTTGGGCCTCCATCGTCACAAAGCCCAGTGTTAAATATCCACCCAAACATCTCTCTTCTCTACTCCTAGTCGGTTTCGGTCTAATAGACGTGTTGGGGTCGAGTTCCTTAGGTATGTAATAACTACCTTTTTGTCATTGATGGATGATAAGGTGTGTAAAAGAGGATAAGGTAAAAGAGCTTATGGGGCATCCCACCTCCCGAGAAGCTTGAAGCGATGGAGGAGGAACCTCTCTTCTGAGGAATAGGTTGGAAAAGCAGTACTTCGAATTTTGTATACAAATTTTTTGAACAATGGCTTCAACCACTTTGTACATTTTACGTTCATTAATGTAGAAAATTTATTGCATTCCATTCGTTTCTTTTATATGGATTTGTACAAAGCTTCTTCGTTGTCAATTTGTTGGTTAACTGTATGATACATACTTCTTCTGGTTGGTCGATGAAATTTTGGTTCAAAACTTCAGATGCTCTTCTTATATGAATTTTGCTAATAATTTTGATGCTTGGCGACTTTAGCAAGGTAAATTCAGTGAAATTTACCATGGAAAATAGCATTTATATGGCATCAAGGATGAGGTTATGTTAATGATGTCCTTATCTTAATAAAAAAATGCACCTCCTTAAGGTTACTCTTAAAATGAAGATCAGCAATCTAAATTGTCTATTTTAAGCTCTCCTTCAATGGTTATCCATTGTCATCTAAAACGTGCCAAAACGTAGTTTGTTTGATAAAACTAAACTGCGAATATCAAATAGCTCAACTGTTATTAGTTGGCTAATTTTTTATATGAATGATTCTTAAGAAAGGAATTTAAAAGCTGAATGGTTTTGATCACTGGATTACTTCCCGAAAATAAATGACCTTATTTAAGAGCATAAGTAAATAATTTTTAATGGAGAAACGAGCAAGAAGGTAAATATATAGAACATAGAAGACTTGCATGTAGAAATTTAAGTGAATGCTAAAAGCGTATGAAGAGTCACTTAGTAATATGGTCTAGTGGTATTTCTCTTCACTTGTAAGTGAGAGGTCTTAGGTTTAATTCTCGCCTAAAGCGAATTTGAACCACATGTTGCTAACCCATTGTGAGGTCAAGTCCACCCTCCTCCCCTTTGTGTAGTTAATATTTCTTATCCAAAAATAAATATAAAATAAAATAAAATAAAAAACCCACCAAGCACTTCTACAAGTACAAAGGATGAAGGATCATAAATATAAAACACATTACAAGTAAACATACAAGTACAAAATCCCTAAAAACAGAAGACAAAACAAGCAAACACTTGTACAAGTACAGAAGACCCTAAAACCCTAAAACAAACACATTACAGGCAAACATCAAAGCTACTGCATCTTTAATTGGCTGCATGATGCATGCTAATACTCCTTGTGCTTCTTCTCTTCATTCTTGTGACCCCCAGGGAGCTTGTCCTTAATCTTTTCCAAGACCCCTTTCTTTGGCTCGCTGTCGTGGGAATGCCCATCCGGAGCGTGATACTCCGCATGAGCACCATTTCCAGCCTCCTTGTGCTGTCCCGGAAGCTTTTCTTTGATCTTCTCGACAAATCCCTTCTCCCTAGCACCATGCTCAGCCACTTTGTGCTGTCCCGGAAGCTTGTCCTTGATTTTCTCTACAAATCCTTTCTCCTCAGCAAGATGTTCGGCCTCCTTGTGCTGTCCCGGAAGCTTGTCTTTAATTTTCTCTACAAATCCCTTCTCATCACTGTGTCCGTTCTTTGCTGGAACGGATGCATGGTAAGCATCTCCCTCTTCCTTGTTGCCTGATACCTTCTCCTTCATCTTACCCTTAAGTCCCTTCTTTTTATTCTCTCCACCTTCTCCGTCACTGCTAGACTGGGAAAATAAGCAACATATAGTTTATCAGTAAAGATTGAAAATCAGATTCTTGAAAGAAAGAAAAATCACTAAGCATGTGCTGCAGTTGAAGCTAAAAAAGAAGTGAACCCTTTGATAAGCTTTGGATACACTAATTCTAGGTTCAGAAAGAACCAAAACATCACGGAGAATCAATGCACAAAACATTGGGAGAAGTGTAGATGGAGAAAACTGAGTGAAAATATCTACCGAAAAATGGTTATATGGTGCATCTAACAGTTAGTCATGATACTAATTGTTTGAGAGTATAGTTTTATGATAACGAAATCAACGACAGCTCACCGAGCTAGTCACCGCCATGGTGGTGGAGCTTTTCAGCTATAGTAGTGTGCTTCTGCTGCTCTTGCTCCTCGTGGGGTTTCTCTTCACTGTCCTTCTTCTTCAAGAAATCAAATATCCCGCAACCTTGAGCTTCTTCTTCTGCTCCCTTTGATTGCGTCTGACTCTCTTTCGGGTACTGATCTGCCATACTTGTTGACGCTAGCAAACACGAAAGTGTAATCGAATGAAAAGAAAGCTTTGAACTTTATCTAAAGTTGGAAATGGCGATTAGTTAACACTGCTCTTTCACGCATGTTTTAAGAGCAGATGGGTGTTGGTATTTATACAGAAATACTTCAAGATTTGTTAACAACTATGAAATGTACCAAGACTCCTTACGTGATTAAAAAACGAAAAGAAACGTAACATTTGCATTGGAGAGGAGAAAACTCAGAAGGTCGGTGTGGACGGTGTGCGGGATTCTGCAGTTATCAAGAGTTTTGTGCATGGTTTTTGAGATCAGGAGATTAAAAGGGATTAATGGTACGCTTAACATAATCACATGGATGTTTTGGTCGGTGTTTGGGTTGGGAAGCTAACTTTTTAGACTAAAATAGTCATATTTAATTTTGTTAATCTTGAAATCAGCTATCAAAGCATATTGCAGAACTGTGTTCCAACTGAACATGCGTCAACCCTCAATCCAAGTGAATCTTAGTTTTCTTAAACTTTGGTCTGAAATCCAAGACAAGAAAAATTTTATACGTCTCAAGCTCTCTTAGAGTACACTTAAATTGCTGGAATTAACATGGTCTTACTCAGGTTAGTGTATTTTCGTATTACATGAATTATGGATAGGAAAATACTTGTCAACAAGTACTTTTCTCTTTATAGACAAATCACAGTTTAACATGTGTGTATAAATTTTTCTTTTGTATTTTTGAAAAGTCACTTATCAAGAAATTTTTGGTGATTGTCACATTGTGCTACCAATCCATACCATGCTTGGGTCCATGACATACCAATCATGTTGCCCAACCATATTATAACATGTGGATTGGTAACAACACATGATTTTGATACCTTGTTGTTTGCAGCATATAACTAATTAGGGTATTGGCTTTAATACTGACTTGTATTTGTTAATGTTCAAAGCTGGAAGTCAACAAAAACTAGTATGGTCAACTCTTAGTAGGCTTGGAATGTAAAGCTAGATTATGCAAAAAAGAATTTAAGTAGTTCACCTCTGAAAATGGGCTAGGTGCACTATAGTGATCTGACATATATGTGATATGAATTGTAAGAGCACTTTACAAAAATGTAATGAAATTTTCCTCTCGTGGATCAAACCACTTATAAGGGGTCCATGGCCTTTTTATATAGACTCTAAGTGAGCCCTAAAAATCCTCGGCTCTTAACTCTCTCATCGCCCTACCATTTAATGGGCTGAACACACAAATGGGACTTATACGCTATTCTTCCACTATCCACTCGACATGTGAAGAGGAAGTGACATTTACACAGAGCTACTGCATGATTTCCCAGGTCAACGCGTGACAAGCACAAAGCTCGTTATAGAAAGGTTGAAAAACACTTTACTTGAGCGCTAGGTCTGACACTATTTATGACTCTTTATAGACTTCTGTTCATGTTGATGGCCAACATGTAACTCTGAGTTGATGCCCAAATAGACCTATCTCTGGATCTTTGGCCAAAATTGTCAAGTTTGCCAATTAGACTGAGCGGTCAGAAAGTACTTTAAGCTCTGCGCTTGTCTCTTCTTTTTAATAGATAATCCAATGCTCTGAGTGGTCGTTTGATGGTGGTCGTCCTTCGTTCTCGTAAGTGGGGCTTTGTCATCGGGACTCCTTTATGCTAGTGTCTGGATCCTCTTATTCTTTAGTGGGCTCTTTCCAGGCCCATCTCTTCGGTCCAAAAAACAATTATTTAAGACCCTGCGTTAATAGTGTTTGATACAGTAATTGTCAGATATAATTCATGTCAATTCGCATACCAGGAAATACCAATCATATTAAAAAGACAGTTTATTGCATGGATGATGCAAGCAAAGTAGTTGTCAATTACTTGAGTTGGTAAAATTGAGCAAAAAGACTAATCAAAAGTATCAGTTTATCCGCTTAATTACGAAGTTTTCTTAGGAAGGCTTGAAGAAGTTGGCATTTAAACTCCACGCTGCTGCAGCAACAAAAAGAAGGCTCAAAAGAAGACCAGAGCATCCAAGTGCCATGTTTGTAAGACGTGGTTTCTTAATTGCAATCCACATAAACATATGTCAAAGGTACTGATACAAACCCTCCAATGAGAAGTAATAGGTATCCCAGGAATGTAAATGCTACTGATATTAAAAAAAATAAAAAAATCAGTCCTCCGAAGAGAAGGCGAATAACTATCTGAAGCCATCTCAGGCATCTCTCCTTCTTCCAACTGGTGTACTTGATATTCATAATGTCAAAAGCTACCATGCCATAGATTTGGTACGTCGTTAAGCAGCTGATGATGATTACTATGTAAATTAGCCCAAGCACATGTTGTGAGGTGTTATGTCCATGAAATTCTGATACTGCTTTTAGCATAGCTCCATTTGTGTAGGGTATCTGTATAAATCAGAACATATTGATAATTTGAGTTTGAGATAATTGGAGTTTGAGATATTTTGCAGTTAACGAAGAAAAGAAAACGGAATGTGCAAAATCCAACTATATATGGCCAGAGGAAACATATATTCACATGGCTATGTGTACATATGCCATTGTTCCTCCACTCCACATTCTCTTATGAGATGGGTATTTGGGCTTGTGGGTAATGTCCGTCACAGTCGAGAAAGTTTCCCTTGCATCGCATTACAAAATCAAACTACAATAACTTTGTACTGACAATAAGATCAGGGTTAATATTTTGGCTCATAATTTTCAATGTCCATCTTTTGTTGATAAATTAATTTCTTTTTAGTAATGTGACTATGGCATCAATAATGTCAATATCGGCATTGATACCACATTGTTACATTTTGTTATTGAACTGTTATATACCAATGTTATTGATGGTACAGTGACGGTACTTAAAAACAGACATCATGTCCAAGAAAACTCACCTGCATCTCAAGGATAACGTTGTGGCCTATGAATGGGAGAACAATGATGCCAAAAGCATTCAAAATCGTAAAAAAAAAAAAAGGAAAACTAATGAAAATGACTTGAAAACTTTGAGTTTTAATAATAAGGAAAAAATAAAGGGTAAAGTAAATAGTACCAGGATTGACTTTTTAGTGTAAAAATGTAGTTTTTCGTTAAAGTGAACAGTACCGGAAGTTTTTCGTTAAAATTCCTTAAAAAAAAATCTATCCAGTTTGTCGTACATCTCCGGTGGGTTGCATGAAAGGCTACCAGGCCTGCCAGCCCAAATCAAAGTACAACATGCAATAGCTGTGGTAGCACCAATCAATGAGACCCAAGCTATGTAGTTCAAGTTGGGAACAATAGCCATGCACATGAGCAACAAGAAGCACTCTACATTAGTCAATGACTTGGCATCACAGTTTACCCCATCGTTGCACCCCGTTTTGATGAAAAGCTTTACGGTTCCACCTCCTATGATAATTAGCTGGACACATGTACCAGCTGATAGCTTTTGACCTAAAAAAGCAGAAATCATAGGTATTTAGTGCATTATATAATATGAAATATGAATAGTCTGTACACATACAAGTATACGCTGCATTTGTGTTATTACTAACCGAAGGCTGTCATTGCTAGGTCAATGTATATACCACAACGAGTTCCAAAGTCGGATTTGTGCTGTACAAGCAACCATATCGTGTAGAGCTGCCATTTAAATGCCAGTGACAAGCAATGATTCCCCATGCCCTGCAATGTAATAC
Source organism: Malus sylvestris (assembly GCF_916048215.2). Taxonomy (NCBI): domain Eukaryota; kingdom Viridiplantae; phylum Streptophyta; class Magnoliopsida; order Rosales; family Rosaceae; genus Malus; species Malus sylvestris. The sequence goes on from NC_062269.1 coordinate 23,581,988, forward strand.
AACCATTGAAAGATGTTGGGAAATTAAACTAAGAGCTAAGGTTGTGTTGACTGACAAACATACAATTTCTTACATATATGTATTCAACTATGCATATGTAACTTTCTAGTTTTGACCCATATGAGGCTGTCAAATTGGCTTTTGCTTGTTATAAATAATTACATTGTTATAAAAGCAGTGTGAATGCTCATTGAAAAAGCAATATGAAAGGAGACCTCGAAAGATGATTAAAGTTTACTATTCATTTGATGACTTTGGTTCCCATTAATGTATTAAAATAACTCATATTTAGGGTTTGTTAGGTCTTGACTTTTGACTATAGAAGATTGAATAATAAAGGAAAGAAGTGAGGTGAAAAACATACGGAGGAAAGGAAAGGAAGAGAGAAAAGAAAGAAGAGATAGAAATAAAGAAAAGAAAGAAGAGAGATGTAGAAGAAAATATCAGTGAGCCAGGCTAGAGAGAAGAGAGAAAATAGTGAGAGTTATTTTTTACTCTTATTATTTCCAATAATGAAAGAAAGTACTACTGCTGCCTCGAGGATGTAGGCACACTGGTTGAACCTCTGTCCTCAATTTCACAACATGTTATCAACACGAGAAGTTTTCGTGTAAGTGGAATGCACACCGCCATAAATCTGGTGAAGAACTACTTATCTCTCATCTATGTTGACTCGAATCTCACAGATAAGAAAATCCTTTTATTTTATCCTCATACGACTAATTTTCTTAAATCAAATATATGTTGTTGTTGCGCACTAAAATAACAAAGTTTGCTCTTAGTGAACTGGTGTTTCTTTGTTTACTTTCATGCAAAGTTGTGGGTTCAAATCCTTTCACTACCCCGAGTGTTCTATTTCGTGCATGCTTTTAAGAAAAGAATGATATATATATATATATATATATATATATATATATATATATATATTAAATAAACAAAACATCTTAATCAAACTTTTTAAACTAACACATGTTTAGTCTAAATAAGTTAAAAAAAAAATGGTTGGGGATTCTAGTTACTCCTACTGTTGTGGCTTATTTTAATCTGAGAAGGGAGAGAGGTAGCATGGCAGAGAGATGTGTTTGTAGTGTTGTGTAGATGATGTTTTATCCCCCCTAAATAGTGCCTTTATTTATAGTAATAAGGAAAGGAAGAACCTTCTCTTTCAAGGAATACAAGTCCTAATAGGGAAAAAAAAACTAGTATCAAATCTAATTTAGAATTTACATAATCACACTTTAATATAATGTTTATTTATAACACTCCCCTTTAAGTGTGTAAATACTCAAGTAGATTTTCCATCATATAGAGTTGAGAAAGTCGACTCGTTGACACTGATTATGGGAACACACTAGTCTCAAAGTAGTAGGAACTTGCACATGGAACTAAGTCTTAGAAAAAACCCAATGGTTATGGTAAAACCCGAATAGGGACAAAACCCATAGTCTAAGGAAATATACGTGAGTAATGCAAAGTCAAATAAAACGTCTATGAGACATCAACAGGGATATAATCAACCCAAGGTGGGTGCCTCGCCAAAACCTTGTTAGGTAGAAAAAACCCAGTGGGGAAAATGCTCCTAAACGTAAGGTAAAAGAGTACAATAAGATCAAGCAAGTATACTTTAGGATACGCCTCCTGAGTTTGACATAACTCGAAGGAGAACTAATAATGTTATAACTCAGAAAGTTTACGTATGCCTATTTCTTGAACAAGCTTCTGAAACGTTGCATTCGGTAGTGACTTGGTGAAAAGGTCCGCCATGTTGTCTTGTGAACGGATTTACGTGACTTCAATCTTCTGTTGCTCTTGCTGTTGATGTGAGAATAATAACTTCGGCGTAATGTGCTTGGTATTGTCTGCTTTGATGTAACCCTTCTTGAGTTGTTCGATGTATGTTGCGTTATCTTTATAGATCATCGTCCAGATGTCAACGACAAGGTAAAGATCGCATGATCTTCTAATATGGATCATAACTGCTCTCAGCCAGAAGCATTCCTGAATAGCTTTGTGTAAGGCAGGCCCGACCTAGGCCCAGTGCCACCAGGGTGGTTGTCTAGGGCCCAAAATTGAAAGGGGCACAAAAAAAGAATCCAAATAACTAGGTATAAAAAATTAAAATAAAAAATTGTCCAGAGCTCAAATAGGGGCTGGAAGGCAAGAGCCCAAGTTTGACAAAAAGATGAAAAATAGCCCAGGTTTTGGGCATTTAAAAAAAACAACATAAGGACCACTTGTCCCTAATTAACCCTAACTTCCAAATACATCCACCTTTTTTTCCCGATTCCCCACCCCACTTTGCTTCCCACTTCCCCATCCCCACTGCCCTGCTGCCTCTATTCTTTTCTCCCAATTCCATTGGCTGCAAATGATTCATTGTTTTCCGAGTTGGCAACTGCAAGCTGCTGCGCTGTAGCTTCCAAGCCAAACAGGTCTGTCTCAACTCAGCGTCATTCACCATTCAATGCATTCACCAACCCTTTTGAGTTTTGTGGTAAACTAATTTTTAAATTTTGAATTATCAATACATAATCTATCATAAAATTTTGCAAGTGACATAGAATTATATGATAATTGATGTATATAAATGTTGTTGTTGATGAATTGAATTATTTGATTTCATTTCATTTCAAACCCAATTTTTAGGTTCAATTTTATTTATTTTTATAATATGTTAGACTATGTGTTAGTGCTTTTATAATATATATAATAGATGTTAGTGTTTTTATAATAAATAATATGTGCTGGAATGATAATTTTGATAGGAAATTTTTGTTATATCATGTGTAGGTAATTTTTGCAAACAAATTATTGAAGCCATGTCTTTTAGGAAACAACTCTCTTGATGTTGCTATAAAGGCATTGAAAGCACTTGTTATGTTTTTTGAAAACTACAGAGAAACTGATTTTGCTTCTGCCATGAGTGATGCTAAAGAAATTGCACTTGATTCGGAAATTGACCCTATTTTTCAAACTAAACATCATAGACATAGAAAAAGACATCATGATGAAGTTGATGGTAATGAGATGGAACAGCAGTCTGCTGAAGAATTAATTAGAACATATTATTTTCTTGTTATAGTGGATATTGCTCTTTCTTAACTGAAACACATGATTGAACAGTTAAAGGTTTTTTAATATATTTTTGGCTTCTTGTTTGATGCACCGAAGTTAATTTCATTGGATGATCAAAAGCTAAAAGAAAATTGTATAAATCTTGAAGCACATTTGAAACATGGAAATACCATGGATGTAGATGAAGCCAACTTATGTTCTGAATTACAGGTTTTGCAAATGATGTTACCTGAAGAAGCATTTCTCTCTAATAACCCTTGGACATCCATGGAAATGGCAAACTTAGTAAAAGAAACTGACATGTGTACTAATGTCTTGATTGCTTATCGTATACAATTGTACCTGTGACTGTGGCATCTGCAGAAAGAAGTTTTTCAAAATTGAAATTATTAAAATCTTACTTGCGAACCACTATGACTCAAGATAGGCTAATGGATTAGCAATCTTATGCATTGAAAAGGATGAGATTGAAGACTTGGAGTATGATGATATAATTGATGATTTTGCTTCAAAAAATGCTAGAAGACAATTTCTTAAAGGTTGAAATTTCAAGGAGCTTTTCTAGGAGTGGTTGTATATGATTGTACTTTTGATTGTTGGGGTTTAGGTATTATGTCCCCCCGGTTGAATATTTTCTCAAGTAATATAATTTAGGCGTGAAGGCCAGCTCCCCAACTTTTACTGGGTTCTAGCCCTTGTTAAATACTTTTTTTTTTAACATATGTTTTCGTATTAAAATGGCATATTTTGAATTTTCGCACAGGGCACCAAAAAAATCATGACTGGCCCTAGTGTAAGGTGAGTATTTTAGCATGGTTAGACGAAGTGGCAATTAAGGTCTGTTTAGTTGACCTCCAAGATATTGTGGTGCCTCTAACGGTAAAGACGTAACCCGTTTAAGAACGCGCCTTCTGCAGATCAGATAAGTAATTTGCGTCAGCATAACCAACAAGGCGAGAATCGACTCGAGATAAGGAGGTGCGGCATCACTCAAGGATCTGTAAAGATAAAACAGGTCCAGATTCGTAGTACCCTTAAGGTAATGAAAGATGTCTAACACTAGTCCAATGCATACGTGTTGGTGCATTACTGTATCTTGCCAACAGATTAACAACGAATAAGATGTCAGGTTTAGTGCATTAAGCTAAGTACGATAAAGCGCCTATCGCATTTAGATAAGGAACTTTGGGTTTCAAAATCTCTTCATCAGCCTCCTTCCGATGAAAGGGATCTCGTTTTTCATCTAGCAATTAAACGACCATAAGAGTTCTCGAGGGCTTCATTTTATTTTCGTTAAAGCGGTGCAACACCTTCATCCTAACGGTGTAGTTTGATTGATGTACTAAGATTTCATCCGAACGGTGCTCTATCTAGAGACTAAGACAATATTGAGTCTTTCCTAGATCTTTCATCTTAAACTCCAACTTCAGGTGCGAGGCAGTTCTCTTGAGCTCTTCAAAAGTTACAATGAAGTTCATGTCATCAACATAAACTATAACAATCGCAAAATTGGAATGTAACTCCTTAATGAACACGCAAAGGCATAGTTCGTTGTTCATGTATCCCTGACTAGTCAAATACTCACTAAGACGGTTATACCACACTATGCCAGATTGCTTTAAACCGTAAAGTGAATGCCTCAATCGAATTGAGAGCGTGTTCCGAGGTTTAGAAATATTTGATCCAGTTAATGTAAGTCCTTTGGGAACTTTAATATAAATTTCCGTATCAAGATCCCCATAGAGATACGCAATTACAACATCCATCAGCCGCATACTCAATTTTTCGAAAACTACCAAACTGATAAGGTAGCGAAAAGTAACCATATCTATAACGGGTGAATAAGTTTTGTCATAGTCAATCCCGGGGCGTTGTGAGAAGCCTTGTGCAATAAGACGAGCTTTGTAATGCACAATTTCATTCTTTTCATTACGCTTCCAAATGAAAACTCACTTGTAGCAACGAGCTTCACATGTGAAGGAGTATGAGATACAGTTCCAAACACCTTATGTTTCACAAGTAAATTGAGTTAGACTTGGATTGCTTGTTTCTAGTTTGACTAATTAGTTCTACGTCACATTCATCAACGAAACGAGGTTCAATGCCATTGCTCAACATGATCTCAGTAGCTATTGCATATGCTAATACATCGTGGATAATCATCTCATTTCTCCACTAACGACATAAACTACAACAATCACAAAATTGGAATGCGACTTCTTAATGAACACGCAAGGGCATAGTTCATTGTTCACATATCCCTGACTAGTCAAATACTCACTAAGACGGTTATACCATATTATTCCAGATTGCTTTAAACCATACAGTGAACGCCTCAATCAAATTGAGAACATGTTTCGGGGTTTGGAAATATTTGATCCAGTGGATGTAAGTCATTTGGGAACTTTCATATAAATTTTCGTATCAAAATCTTCATAGAGATACACAGTTACAACGTCCATCAGCTGCATATTTAGATTTTCAGAAACTACTAAACTAATAAGGTAGCGAAAAGTAACCACATCTATAACGGATGAATAAGTTTTGTCATAGTCAATCCCGGGGCGTTATGAGAAGCCTTGTGTATTAAGACAAGCTTTGTAACGCATAATTTCATTCTTTTGATTACGCTTCCGAATGAAAACTCACTTGTAGTAACAGGCTTCACATGTGAAGGAGTAAGAGATACATGTCCAAACACCTTATGTTTCACAAGCAAATTCACTTCGACTTGGATTGCTCGTTTCTAGTTTGACCAATTAGTTCTACGTCAACATTCATCAACGGAAGGCGGTTCAATGTCATCGCTCAACATGATCTCAGTAGCTACTGCATATGTTAATGCAGCATGGATAATCATCTCATTTCTACACCAAATATCATCCAAGCTAGTATAATGGACCGAAATCTCTCGATTCTTGAGAGGTGGATTCCTCTCTTCAAGGACGCTTACGAAATCTAGAATTTCTTCATGAGTTGTATAGAATGAGTATGTGACAATCGAATTCACGATAGGCTCAAAGCCTGTGTCGTGGATTTCCTCTTCCAAGGGTGTAAATCCTTTGAACCAAGAAGTCTGCCACACTTTTGTGTTGGGGCAAAGGATTGGCTAGCTGCTAATGTATATGGATCGGCTAAGTTAACGTCTCGGGCCTCTAGGAGGGAAGTCCATCATACATTTGGTACATCCATCTTTGCAAGCACATTTGCTGCTAGAGTATGTGATCTTGTCACTTGCACTAGATCTGTGAAGGTATGTGGCATGCTCTGAGCTACGCTTTGAAGATCTATTATGCTTTACAGTTCAGTTTCAAACTGAGCGATACAGGAATCTAAAGAGACAAAGTGGGAGTTATCCATGATAATTCGTGTCGTTCTTTATGAACAGTGACATTCTTATCTCCTCTTAACGATGAGAAGATTGTCTTATAGAAATGACAATCTGCGAAATGAGTGGTAAAAAGATCGCCTGTCAAAGATTCTAATTAACGAATAATTGAAAGAGAATCATATCCGACATAGATTCCTATCATTCGTTAATGCCCTATTTTTGTACGTAAAGGCGGTGAAATCGGCACATAGAACGCACAACCTAAAATGCGTAGATGCGATATGTTGGGTTTGTATCCAGTAACCAATTGAAGGGCACTATATGGTTGGGTCGCAACAAGCCTTAGTCGAACCAACATGGTTGCGTGCAATATTGGATGACCCTAAGCAGCGATCAGGAGCTTGGTACGTATAACCAATAATCGAGCAATCATTTGTAAGCGCTTAATGAATGCTTCTGCCAGGCCATTCTAGGTGTTAACATGGAGTACAAGATGCTTAATTTCAACCTTAACTGACATACAATCGTCATCAAAAGTTTTAGATGTGAATTCTCCAGCATTATCCAATCAAATAGATTTGATCTAATAATCAGGGTGGTGGGCTCTAAGCTTGATAACCTGAGCCAATAGTTTGGAGAATGTAGTTCCTTGTGGGCAACAAGCACATGTGTGACCAACGTTTGGAAGCGTCAACTAATTCCATAAAATATCTAAATCGTCCGTAGAGAAGGTGAATCAGTCCACAAATGTCCCCCTGAATCCTTTATAGAAAAGTAGGAAGATTCAAGAAAATCTTGTGATAAGAAGGCTTAATAATAAGTTTTCCCATATAATAGGTTTAACATGTGATTCCTTGAATCGAACCTCAACTTTGGGGTTAGTGGATACCCGTGTGAAGATTTAAGGATACGGCACATCGTTGTTCGTCTAGGATGTTCCAAATGATCATGCCAAAGTGGCTCTCTATAAGGCGTATGGTTATAGTATACAGACCACTCAGGATATGCTTCATCTTCTCTAGAATACGCTTATGGCCATCTTCGTAGGAAGTAATTCAACTCCATTTTCTACATAGGTTTCAACTTGGTAATTATTGTCTCGAATGTCCTTGAAACTCAATAACGTTCTTCCAAAACATGGAGACTAAAGTGCCTCATCAATGGTCAAGATTGTACCATTGGACAACATTATAAGTGCCTTACTGTATCTTTTGATTAGGTTGGATGGGCCTGAGAAGGTTGTCATAAGTGCATTCTTAGGTATGAAGTTAGTGAAATAAATGCGTTCACCCAAAACGGTTGGCATGGTTACACTATATGCCAAACAACTAACTTTCCCACTAGTCATACCTACAAATAAAAATTAATTTGAATCAGTCACATGCATAAAAGTTCTAAAAACAAATATCCATTCAAAATAATTTAAGTATTTAAGGATGGTAATTAAAAAAACTTAATATCCAAAAACAAATCACCAACAAATAATCCAAACATAAAGAAAAAATGTTCAAACTTAAACCAAAAACAAGGGGGTTTGGCCACTTAGTTGAATTCAGCCCAGGGGTATAAAATTCAACTAAAAATAGTTCATGCCTAATATTCTAATCTTTCGTAGAGGTAACAGTCTCTTGAAAATCAGAAAGCTCCATCTTGGTACTTTCGATTCATCCACTTGCACAAAGTTTGATTAAACTTCTTACGACGAGAATGGTATTCAGCTACAACCTTCTGGGGAGCAAGGCAAACACGGGACCAATGGTCCTTGAACCACAACGGTAGCACATATCTGCATCCATGGTATCAGGTGTTTTGCCCTTATTCTTGAAGTTTGGGGTCTTGGGAGCTAGGTTAGAACCCTTCTGGGCTTGGTTTCCTCCCTTAGATGGGCATTGGCTCTGTTGACCTTGACGAGATGGCTTCTGGCCACCCCTACCACACATATGTTGGTGTTTTGGGCGTTGGTTTATGTTATAGTGTGCTTCAGGCACAGTAGTTGCCCAAGTAGGTCGAGCTTGATGATTCTTCATTAACATCTGATTCTGCTTTTAGCAAGAGTAAAACAAAGATCAAATAAAAAACTTAGTGAATTTCTGAACCCTATATTGTTACTGCAGGACAATATTGGTGGTAGAGAAGGTCGAATTGGTCTTCTCCAAGAGATCCTTTTCGACTAAGTTCTCATTGCAGAACTTGAGAAGTGATCGGATTCGACAAACTTTAGAATTATATTCCTTCAAAAACTAAAAGTCTCGGAAGCGCATATACTGCCAGTGGTGTCTTACTTCAGGTAAGAAGATGCCATTTTGGTGATCGAAGCGATCAGCCAAAGCAACCCAAAGTGCTTGTGGATCTTCCTCAGTAAGGTATTCAGTTTGCAGTGCATCATGAATGTGTCTTCAGATGAAGATCATTGCAGTAGCTTTCTCAACTTCGCCAACCAGGTTGTCCATCTCATCTTCAATGGCGGGACGCAAATTCTTTGCAGTGAGGTGGAGCTTTACATCTTGGACCCACTTGAGGTAGTTTCTTCCAGAGACATCTAAAGTGGTGAAGTCGAGTTTGTTCAAATTCGACATGTCCCTATCACAAAATAAATAGACAAGAATGTGGTTAGTGTAATGGAAAAAAAATCAATCCATTCACATAGGAGTAGAACATTCAGGTTCTAATAAACATTTATTGGTTTAATGTTACATGAAAAAAGCTTCGGGTTTTCATGGGTAATGTTTTTAAAGAAAACTTCAGGTTTTCAAACAATGCATGTTTCTAGAAATTTCAGGTTCGAAAAGAATTATGAACTTCAGGTTCATATGTTCTTGCAGACAAACACAAATAAATATACAGAAATATGCAACAAAAAACATGCAAATAGATCTTCAGGGTCTGCATTTATAATTGAATTAATTATTTGGACTTCAGGCCAAAATTAAAGTGTGGGTGAAAAATTATAAAACCCAAATTGTCTAAAAAAAATAGGCAATAACACTTGGGGCCCAAAACAAAAAACAATGGACCAAAGTCCACAGATGGGCTAATTAGTTATGGATGTGCGGCCCAGGCCCAAAACCTGGGCTGGGTATAAAATGGGCCGAGCAAACAGAAAAGCCCAAATCGCTGGGTAAGATCCAAGAAGGCCCATTAAGGGCAAGATCCGCTACTTAGTAGCATAAGTGATCCCGAGGACGCAATCCAGTGTGTCGTGGGGCAGGTGCATCGAGTCACTAGCGGCTAGCTAGGATCAGGTGTGGCTCGATGTAGGGAACACCAAGAGTAGGGGTCAAGAGTAGAGATCGAGGTTGGGCTTGCAGTAATGAGCCCAGAAGAAAAAAAAAAGATTTTTTTTTTTTGCCTTTGTCAAGGCTAGGCCCAATAAACTAGGGTCGAGCTTAAACCAAGATATCCTAGCAAACCTAGGTGTTCTCACCAGAGAAAATGACTGGCATCGCCACTACAGGTGGCCAAATCTTGGGTAGGGAAGACTTAGGGTACCCTCGTGGGTTGTTAGCGATCGTAAAGGCGAACAGAGATAGGGAAATCTCGACGTTTCAACCAAAAACATTAGAAATTTAAATCAGAATTTCGAAAAAATCAATGAGATTCGAAGGAATCTTGAGCAAGCGATGTCAAGGACGAGTTGCAAGCCGTTGAGATGGTGACCCATGGGCAAGGATTGGTTGCAGGCCAACTTGCAATGATGGGGATGCCATGGATGGCATGGCAGTGCGGCTTCGAGCCGCTGCTAGCTGGTTGGGTTTTTCTGAAACCCTAGATTTTAATTAATTAATTTTTTTTCTTGATTTCTAGATTATAATTCAATTGAATTTTATGCATATTCAATATATAATTCAATGCATAAACAGTTATATGATGCAATTCATGGCAATATCAATTCATATAATTTGATAATTATGGATATAATGCATCACAATTTATGTAGAATGTAAAATTCGAAAAATGTAAAGTTGGGTCATGCATTATGGTGAATGTTCATGCTATCTGAGCTGCAAAAATATCGAGATAAAAACCGTTGTTTTGGAAGAACCTAATTGTGTGATGATGGTTTGATGTAGAAAACTTCCACAGCATATTCCTAAGTGTAGCGGTAGAAGTGTGTTAATAATGTGTTGTGGCTTATTTTAATCTGAGAAGGGAGAAAGGGTGCACGGCAAAGAGATGTGTTTATAGGTTGTGTAGTGGATGTGTTATTCCCCCTACGTACTGTCTTTATTTATAATAAGGGAACTTTAATGAAAAGGATTTGGGCCAACTTTTTTCTAACAAAAAACTACCATAAACTTTTATTTAAACAAAATAGCTTGAGATTTAACCATTAAAACAAAACTATTCATCTACCCAACCCTACAAATATTAAAATCATGGGCTAAATTAAAGTCCAACCCGCAATAAAATTCTTTTTCCATAATTACCCTTAACATGCTGGAATATATGCGTGGACAAGCTTGTCTTTGTCCTTGATATGCGCTCCAAGCTCTCGGTTCACCAAAGCTGTTGCTTGGTATTCCCCAAAGCACCAGGAATGCATGATAGAGATTTGTTTTTGAGACATATATAAAACCATGTTTTATTACGCAGTGATAGAGTTTGTATTCTTAGATCATTTTGAGGGAGATTCGCCCATTAATGCTAAAAACTTTATTCACAAAAACAAAAAAAAAAAAAAAAAAAAAAAAAACACGTCATTTTGATACAATTAGATTACTAGTCACCTTTTGTAGAGTATGTTATTATGCATGTAGTCCATAAGCTAACTTAGTCTTGCATTCAAATATAAGATTAATTTATAATTAAGGTACATCTCATAATAAATTTTAGAGTGTATCAATTATATTGTAACATTGTGTTATTGGTTTGCTTATGACGATAATGATTAATGACTGCTAACGATATAACTGATATTTCGTAACTTCAGTCATAATATGTAACTATGAATAAATAAGTATATATACAAATTCAATATCAATGAAATGGTACATTACATAAACCACCATGGGAGTTTCCAGTGGTTGGTGACGAATTTCAGGCCTGTATTCTACACGACATGTCGTGGGTTCGATTGCTAGCACATGTGAATCACACGATAGTGACCAGGAAGAGGCGAAACAAAGGCACCAGCTATTTTTTTTTTCAAAATAAAATAAATGGCGCACTATTTTATGGTGTGGCAAATACAGTATTTTTGCATGTGTTGAACTTTGGAGATAAATGGATTCCATCTTCTTTTACTTTCCCCCGGATTTTTTTTGTTTTGAACAACTTTCCCCTGGAAATTAAGGCTCAAAGGTTGCTTAATTTCCTTTGGCCTTCGAGGCAGCAGCATTGGATTTTTCATGAGCAAAAAGATTAATTAATTAATTAATTCAAAACATATGTATTTATTGTATGGAAAAAAAAAATATACATATATATATATATATAGTGTATCATCCATGAGATAGATGTATATTTTGGTATTGTTCCAGAAATAGTGTGAGTTATTTTGTTTTAATTTTAGAAATATTTAGATATAGTGGTGGTTATTTTGTTGTAGTTTCAGAAATAGTGTTTATTTTGTTCCCTTCCAGAATAGTGTGAGTTAACATGGTTCAGTTTCAGAAATAGTGTGAATTATTTTGCTATGGTTCCATAAATAATGTTAGTTATTTTGATTTTGTTTAAGAAATAGTGTGAGATATTTTAGTTATATTTCAGGAATAGTTGAGGTATTTGTTGTAGTTCTAGAAATAATGTTCACTTTGTTCCCTTCAATAAAACTATGATTTATTTTAGTTCAGTTTTCAGAAATAGTGTGTGATTTTTCCGTAGTTTTAGAAATAGTTAGTTATTTTGGTTCAGTTTTAGAAATAATGTATTTTTTTCATATGGACTAATTTCCAACGAAGTCAAGTACTTTGCTTCTAATAAGTTCTTAGGAGAAGACTACGAGGAAGAGAGAGAGTCAATTGAATGAAAATACTTTTGCAAATTATGGAAATAAATGAAAATTAAATTCTTCTATCATTAATCTTTTGTGTTAGTAGATCCAGTACACGGTTGCTCTCTCTCTCTCTCTCTCTCTCTCATGAACATATTAAATTCTCGTTTGGGGTTGATAACTATTTCCTCTGTGATTTTTTTAAATGAAAACTAAAAGCTACTTTTGATTGACTAATTAAATTTTTTCTTGATTCTAACTTTTGTTCTCACACAAATAAAAAACTATAAAATAAATAAAAACCAGAAAATTGATGAAAGTTTAATGGAGATCAATGCATAGGATGCAAGCAAGATAATGATTAGTAGGTTCCATCTGCAAATGGTGATCAATTTGGCAAAGAAACTGCAGTCAAACAATAGGTGAGGAAGTCCCATGAACGGGAGGAACCACCATCGGCTGAAGATTCAAAACCTGAACTTGTTCCGCAGCACTAAGATGTTAAGGGTAAAATTGGATGCATAATAAATTATTTTGTTTGGGTCAGTCTTGTTGGGCTGGTTTGTTATTGAATTTTGTCATAACCATTAAATAAATTTAGTACATGATTTTTTGTTAAAATTTAAAGTATGGAAGCCTTTTTCATTAAATTTTCTTTATAATAATAAGGGCGGGAAGAATTTTTCTTGTCCAAAGAATACAAGTCCTAATAGAGAAGACTAACTAGTATCAAATCTAATCTAAAATTTATATCATCACACTTTAATACAATCTTTATAACACGTACAATATTATAAAAGAAAGTTAAGATATGTAACAACGCTTAATAGGTTAAAAATACTGAATTAGCGTCCCATATATTATGTCTCTATTCTAACTTAATTATTTGTTGTGTGTTTTTTTTTTTTGGTCAAATAATTATTTGTTATGGTTTATCCATGTGTTGACTTGTAGTTTTTTCAATCTTTAGGATATTATCAAGTTTACACATGTGATGGCTTATGCAAGTGCTGACGCACGTCCGATGAGAAATTATTTAGTAAATGAATATGTTTCTCCCCTCCAACTTTAAGTATATATACTCGTATGTATTTTGCCCAAATATGACATACCCGATATCACCAGAGTCTAAACTCATCGTCTCAAATTAACATAAGACCTCCTACAATTCATGGCTACTCAAACAACCCTTCCCCTCAACGGTCGCGTAGCAATCGTGACTGGCGGTTCGCGCGGCATTGGCCGTGCCATCGCAACCCAACTCCACTCTGCCGGTGCAAGGGTAGTGATCAATTATGCTTCATCAAACTCAACACAAGCAGATCAACTAGTCTCTGAGCTGAATCACGAGACTACCCAACTACGTGCCATTGCAGTTCGAGCAGACGTTTCGGACCCCGATCAGGTAAAGCAACTCTTTGAAAAATCGGAAGAAGAATTCGGGAGCCAAGTCCACATCGTTGTGAACTGCGCAGGAGTTTTGGATCCAAAGTATCCTAGTTTGGCCAACACGACAGTGGAAGAATGGGACAACACATTCAACGTGAACACCAAAGGCGCGTTCTTAGTTTCCAGAGAAGCGGCCAAGAGGCTGGCGCGTGGCGGCGGTGGGAGAATAATCATGATAACGACGTCCCTTGTAGGGGCGCTTATGCCGGGGTACGCAGCTTATGCGGCATCCAAGGCGGCGGTGGAGACGATGGCTAAGATTTTGGCTAAGGAGCTCAAGGGCACCGCAATAACTGTGAATTGCGTTGCGCCGGGGCCTGTGGCGACGGAGCTGTTCTTTGCCGGCAAAAGTGAGGAGACGATTAAGAGGATTGAGGATGCTTCACCTCTGGGTCGATTAGGTGAGCCCAAGGATGTGTCTCAGCTTGTAGGGTTTTTGGCGGGAGATGCTGGGGAGTTGGTTAATGGCCAGGTCATTAGGGTCAATGGTGGATTTGTCATATGATCAACTCTTTTCTTTCTTTTTCTTTTTCCTGTATAAATAATTTATCTTAAAGGAAATGTCATTCGGGTCAATGGTGGATGGTAATAGTTGTCAATTGGAATTCTTTTTCCCTTAATTTGTATTGGCAGTTGTCATTTGCGTTTGGGCAATAAAAAATTAGAAAACTTTACTCTAGTCCTTGAAATGATCATTCATTAATTTTAGTCATTTGACTTTGACCTCACATATATACTAACTATATTAGCCTTTTTGCACGCATTCATGCGCGTGTAAAATATTTTTTTTACATCACAGCACACTTCGCTCAATGTATTAGAGTTTTTTTTGTCTTTTTACATTTGTTCATGCAAAATAAAAATGGTAATAATTTCCATGAGCACTTGGAGAACACGCAAAGAGTATGAAAATGATACTAATTTCCGTGAGCACTTGGGAAACAGGCAAAGAGTTTTGTTCAATATTGATGACGTCAATTAGAACAAAAAGAAAACTTTTGATGTTCCCTTCAAATTTGACAACAAAATAGAGAATGTCAATCTATACAGAATTTTAACATCTCCTTTAGAACCAGAAAAATTGGCATGTAAATATATAACTAATAGTAATTTAAGGTCTGAAGAAATTGGCATGTAAACCTTTGTCGGCTAAATTCCAAACTGATGCAATGACTAAAACAACACTCAAACTCAGCCCCAAGAATCCAAGTCCAATGTTCACAAACCACATAGTACTCTTAGGCTCCGGTTTCTTCATTGTGATCCACATGAAACACGGATAAGCACATGCCAGTGGCAGTGTCATGCCTCCGATTAGAGGTGCTAGGCTCGGCAAGAATGGAAAAGCAACTGCTATGAAAAATGCCAGTCCTCCGAAGAAAATCCGAAAAGCTATCCGAAGCCACCTTGCACATGGCTTGTTCTTCTTGCTAGTGTACTTAAACTCCAAATTATCAAAAACTACCATGCTGTAGATTTGGAAAGTGCTCAAGCAGTTTATCACTACTAGTATGCAAAGTAGTCCCAACACAGCTTTTGAAGTGTTTTTACGCCCATTGAACTGTGAAAAAGAGGTCAATAGTCCTCCATATGAAGATGGTATCTGCATGAATATTCAAAAGACATTGTAAATCTCTGATCATGCATGTATCCCCAGTTTGATATATTTTTCACAGTTCAGTTAAAATAATTTGGAAAAGGTCTCTCACTTTGTTTCCATAAGCCCAAAATCCAGCTATGGCAAGAGGAAGGAAGCACATTGCTTTAAGTGCATAAGATATAGTCACTCCTCTCCACATCCGGTTTTGAGATCTCTGTTTTGGACTAGATGGCAATGTCCCCTGTATGAGGAAATTTTTAGCCTTAATCATGTGTTAAACTAACTCATACTACAATATTATTGATAACAACGAGGGAATCGAACTCTTAGCATGACTAAATTCTAACTCATCTATTAAAATATAATTATACTTGACGTAGTGCATCTTTAAAATTCGGCCAACACTATTAAAAAAGAGTGATGATAGGAGGATTAAATTTGTAGAAAAAAATTTGTAAACTAAATAACATGAAAGTTGATGATTGGATTATTATTTAAGATTTGATAATCATGATCATTCCTATTGATGACACATCATTTAGTTTGGGATAATGTTAGAGAGATTAAATTTGTAGATAATTTTGTAAACTAAATGACATGGAAGTTGATGATTGGATTATTAGTTAACCGTTGATAAACGTGCTCATTCATATTGGTGACACATCATTTAGTTTACAAAATTTGTCTATAAATTTAATCTCCCTAGCATTACCTTTTAGTTTGCAAATTTTGTCTACAAATTTAGTTTCCGTAGCATTACCTGTTAATGAATTCGATACCAAATTAGGTTGTTCATTGTATGGCTTAGCCGAACTCCTTATTTCCTCATAATGTATATTGTTGTGCTAAAAAAACAAAACCATTACCCATTAAAAAAGCCTAACAAAATTTAAACCATTTTCTACCCACTAGACAAGTTAGAGGTGTCAAACGAGGCAGCGTAGCGCCCCTCAGCCCAGCTCACTTAAGTCGGCTTACCTGAGCTTCGGCTATGATCGGGTCGAATCACTTAATAAATGGGATGGGCCGACACAGCATATTTAGATTTAAAGTCGGCTCACTTGGGCTTGGGTTGTATCTAAAGCATGCTTGGACTAGCCCGTGCCTAATTTGAACGGGTCGTGTTCATTCTGTGCTTGGGCTAACCCGCCAATTTGACACCTCCAAGACAAGCCACATTGAGAGGTCAAAAATAAAAAAGGTTATTTAGATATAGACGTTTGCAATTCTTATTTTTTAAATAAAAATTAACCTAATTTTAAAAATAAAATAAAAAACTCAAATTTGAAAAAGATTGCCAAATAGAAAAGTAATTGACCTATTATTACAAGATATTTACAACTTGTGCCACAATCAATTTAATAAATATTATTACTTACCTTAATTATAATGAACAAATAATTATTGCACATACTATTACCCCTCATATATACACGTTCAAAAGAATACGGTACTACTATAAATATCCATACGTTCAATGGTATATCGTACTACTAAAAGTTCAACACACACACACACACACACACACACACACACATATATATATATATATATATATATATATATATATATATAATTTACCTATATGTATATAGTACTATTATACATTCAAATATATATATATATATATATATGCGCAGTACTGACATATATGTTAAAAAATTATTATATGTAATTAATTTACCTACATGTAAATTTATGATTAGTAAATAATATATTTTGTAGGTAAATTAGTATTAAATAAAATAATATTGCTTTATTATGTAGGTAAATTATTTTGCATGTATTTTGCATATATTGGGTTTGTTTATTATGTAGGTAAATTATTTTTCATGTATTTTACATAGATAGCGTAAATTATTTTGAGCAATCTAACATTTTAAAATTTTAATAGTAGGTGCACTATTTGAATCAATTAACATTATTTTTTTAGGTAAATTATTTTGCATGAATTTTTACATATATTAGGCATTTTTTATATATGTGTATGAAATAATTTACCTACATTAATATGTAAAATATAATTTTAGTGACTTAATTAAGCATGTATATATATTATGTGACAGTCCGTCCCTGATTTTAACAATTTTTAAAGTTTTAATAAAGGATTTTACAAAAATGCCCTTTGAGGCACGCACATTATTTGAGGTTAATCATGGTGTCGCGCCATTTAAGATTTGTTTTCTTGACATAGCCTCATAGTACTCGTCGCTACGGAAGCGTGGGCGCAGACGGTTCGTTATTTGGAGTTATAACGAAAAAGATTTTAAAGTTTGAAGTTTGGGCATTTTATAAATTTTATTATTAAAATTTGGATGACCCAGATTTAATGAAGAATTAAATGGATGGCTTGGATGTAAGGAAAACAAAAATAAATAAATATAAGTGAAAGAAGGTTTTTGTGTGTGTGTGTGCGTGAGAGGAAGAAACAGAGGAAGGAGATTGGGTAGAAATGCCCAGGACAAGAGAGAAGAAGGCATCAGGAGGGATTGAGAGAGGGAGAAGCCGACCGATCGGAACAGAGGAAAGGAGGAAAGGAGAGAGGGCGAGAAGCGGAGGAGAGAAGATCAGAAAACGGGTTTTCTCCCAACCCGTTTACCCGCGACACCCACACCCAAATTCCAGCGATTTTCACCGGATTTCTCACAAATTGGATCAAGGTACCACTTCCAATCAACACCTAGGCCTTCCCTCTTCATGTTTCACCCAAAAAATCATGAAATTTCATGGTGATTTCGCGAAGAACACCCACACGGGTGCCGCGACCTTCTTGTCCAAATTCTTCAAATCTTGAAATGTTTTCTTTCAATTACTAACACCATTAGTATTCCCTTAGGACCTGGAACAAAGCCCAAGCTTTGATTTGGACGGTGGAGTTGATTTGAAGGTCGAATTGGAACTCACCCAATTCTAGGGTCCGCACGGAATTTGATGAATTTGAAGTGTTTCCAGGCCAAATTGGCCTTGGCCACATGTATGAAAGTTTCTCTAATCATTGAGATCTTCAGTTCTGTATTTTTTTGAGAATTTTTGGAAATAGTTGGATTTTCCTGCGAGCCGGGGCGGCCGACCGCCACCCGCGGCGGCCCGTGCGGCGGCGCGTGGCCAATGGCCCGCCAATGTCATTCTTAGCATGTGTTTAAGGTTCTAGGTTCATTTTTGATAATTGTTGGACTTAAATTGAGTAATTGAACCTAAGTTCGTTTCGATTCGTGGTTAGGTGAAAATGTAAATTGACGATCCAACCGTCGGATCGTCACCAAACTTTGATACGTTGTAATACGTAATATTTGAGGATTATAGGAACCTACGGATCGGGAATCCGATATACGGATCTTTCGGAATTGGAGTTGTAAGTTCATAAAATAGAATGTTAACTGTCACTTGGTTTTGACAATTGACGGAGATTCGACCGTTGGATGGTAATGAAATTTTAGGATGATGTCCTAGAGGTATATTGTGGACCTCTAGAAGTTATGGATTTGAAATCTGAGTTGCAGATCTTCCGGATCGAACTATGTAGTGACGTGTCTTATATAAGTTATATATTCTATCGATATGAATTCTGAGGTTGGATTTGATTATCGTTCTAGGCGCTGATCGTCACGACGCCTTGATGTGTGGTGCTAGGGAGTTGTTGGGCGAACTCCAGGTGAGTGGGCAGTTTTTGTTTTTCGTATTACCTATATACTATTAATTGTCCCAGAAATTGAATTTATATGAAAGTATGTTTTCAATTGCCATGATGCATATTATAAATTATATGAATTGATATTGATGCATATATATATATATATATATATATGTGAATTGGTGCTGTGGACGCACATGTGAGTATCAGGTGAGTTTATATGGTTTATATGAATGAATGATGATGTGAATTATGTTGAGAGCTCGTAACCTGTACCCCTGGTGTTAGTGCTTATGTTATTCACCCTGCATCACACGCTCACCTTGGATCCAAGTAGATGCTAGTCGTATAGACCACTAGAGGTGGTTCCGACATGCCAGTCGTACAGACCATTAGAGGGGTTCCGACTGGTAGGTGACCTTAGATTATGTGCACAGATGATTGATGAGAGAAGCACTAGAGCGTATTATTTCACCATCTTAGTCGTACAGACTACTATAGGTAGTTCCGACTTATGTGCAGTGTAGTGCCGTACAGGTCATAGTTGGTGACTCTGGCAGGGCCGTACAGGTCACAGTTGGTGACTCCGGCTGGATGAGATATTGAGCTATAGAATCAGCCGTACAGTACCACTGTAGGGTCTCCGGTTGATTTATTATTTCACCTGAATTATATTGATGCATTCACATTATATTTTGGCATATGGCTTGGCATGGCATATTCTTTCTGAAAAGCGTTGAAGGATTATAATTTGAGCTTTTGATGATATATATATATATATATATATATATATATGTTTATATATTATTATGTTATTTTCTAGGAAAGTATACGGGTTTTACAGCGAGGGGCTAGAAATGTTTTAAAGGAAATGTTTTCGAAAAACTTTGTTGTACTTACCCACTCAATTTTGTTTTACGCCCCTCCGGGTTCTAGTTAGCAGAGCTTTGGTGGCTACGAGGAATCCAGCGGTGTTCTGACAGAAGTCACAAAAGTAGGACTCCCCCTCGGGTGTTTCATCATAGTAATTGTATTTTTTAAGCTTCCGAACTGTGTATATGGTTACGTCACACTCACGTGACGGCCAGCACGCCCTCCTTCGGGACGGGATGTGTCATATTAGACATTTTCTATATTGTTATTATATATATTAGGCAATGAATTTATAGCATTAATGTTTTTTTAGTAAAATCATTAATTCTCCCTTATAATTCGTATGACATTAATTGTGTACATCAAACATTCAAATATGGGTATTTTAGGCATCTAGAAATTTTTTAATATTTTGTCAAATATAATTAATGAATTTGCTAATGTGGAATCTAGTAAATGAGTTTTAATCGAGTAAAAAACTTAAGTCGGGTTTTATGTGGAGAAAATTAAGTTTTGATGGTCAAAGTTATACTTTCAGAAAATAAAAGATAGCAAGAACACTCACTTGAATCTCAAGGATAACATTATGACCTTTGAATGCAAGAAAAATGATGCCAACCGAGTTCAGTACACCACCAAATCTATCCATGTTTGACTCCATCTCCGGTGGGTTGTATGAAATGCCACTAGGCCTGCCCTTGCCGATTAAAAGGCCCCAAATCAGGGTATAGTAGGCAATCGCAGTGGTGGCACCAATCAGTGAGACCCAAGCTATGGAGTTCAAGTTGGGAAACTGAGCCACAACAATGGCCATGCATACGAACAACAAGAAGCACTCTGTGCCAGTCACTGAGTTAACATCACAAACAGCTTTTAAGAAAAGCTTCATGGTTCCACCTCCTATGATGATCAGCTGGGCACATGTACCCCCTGATAGGTACATTACTGGGAATATAGTGAGCAGTTTTCCTAACTTTGGACCTGAAAAAACAAAATAAAATGTCTAGTTGGCATTACGGGATGCTGTTTGGTATGGAAGAAGAAGAGCTCGTTTGGACTAACCGAAGGCTGTTATAGCAAGGTGGAGGTATCTACTGTACCGAATTCCGGTGTCCGATTCGTGTAGATGTACAAGAAGCCATGCGGTGTAGAGTTGCCATGCGAATGCTAGTGACAAGCATATAATTCCCAATGCCCTGCAACAATTGGAAACATGTAGAAGAAAGTATCAAACTTGTTATAACAAAAATATATTACACTGAGTTTGAATAAAATATTAGACTTCCTACAACAAAATATATACTATCGTTAAAAAATGAGTCAAGATTGAGCTTTGGTATAATTGCCTAATAAGGCTCGGACCAGCTCATATGAAGAAATAGAGAGTCGGGTTATGAGAGAGAGAGAGAGAGAGAGAGAGAGAGAGAGAGAGTAGCAGAGAACAAGAGAGAAGTAACAGGGGAAAAGAGATTTCTGTATTGTTTTACTTAATGATGAAGTGTTTACAAGTGTATGTGTATATAGTGAACTAGTCACTCTAATAGACTTCCTAACAAACCACCTAATCTAATTACAAATGGCAATATCTCCTTTCCACACAACATTATATTCTAACAATCTTTACCTATGGTTTTGTTATTATGTACTTTATTTATTGATTCATATTAATTTTTAATTTTCATTAAGCTGAGTCAAAGAAAAACTTAAGTTCAATTTACAAACGAGTCAAGCCGAGACGAGTCAAGCTTGAAAATCATTCGAGGCGAGCTTGAGCATGTAAGACCTTTTTGCAAGCTTGTGCACAAATAATATCAACTGTGAGCCGAATTTGTACACTTCGATAGTTGGCTTGGCTCGACACATGTGGACCCCTAATATCTTATTGTACAAACTCAATAGGGTGATATTCCCTGTCAAAATTGGTTGGCACTTGTTATTGCACAAGAAGTTGCCATCGGAATCAGATGCTGAGCTTGTGAGAATATTTTATATTGGAAATTATTGAGATATTTTTATTCAGACTACTGTATGATCAAGCCTAAACTAGGTCCAAGAATGTAGGGGCAGACAGGGCTCGCATGGGGCACTAATTACCTAAATAAATTCTGGTAAAATTTAAGAGACAGACCAGAGGGGATTCTTGTGGAATTAGACCTCAATCACCTTGTAAATTATTGGTCCCCATTTTTTAGGAATGGAGTAATTTATATTTGAAATTATAAGTTAATGGTTGCAGAAGAATAATAAAAAATAATAATAAAGAAATAAAATTAAAAAATTAAAAAAAAAACTAATTAACAGAGCTTGAAAACTTTGAATTTTAACCAAAATGACAAAAAGATGTTGTAAGTAAATAGTATCAGGAGTAAAATTTTAAAGTAAAAATGTTTTTAACGTTAAAATGAATAATAACATAAGTATGTTGTTAAAACTCCTAAAAAAAACCAATTAGAGCTTCCCTGCCGTTACCCATGGCGTTGGTTAGGGTCAGTAGCAACCCCTTATCTTTGGGTGTTATGTTTGTTTTTATGAGCTCCTATCTTGGTAGTTCTAAGTGAGCGTCTCAAATTTGGGTATTATATTATACCTAATTTGTGATACCATACCCTCCCTATCTCTTTTTTCTCTGACCCCCCACCACCTATTTTGCCTCTTCCACTTCTTTCATCCCTAAGTCCTCATGCCTTAGATTTTTCAATTTCTGTTCCCTCTTTGCCTCAGATTGCTGATGGTGCTCATCCCACCCTTACCACACTTGTGGACATCAGGTCTACAGTGGTCGGTCGTGTGGATCGAAGGTCAATTTTGACCTTTTCTCAAATCGATTGAGAATGACGCATGTTGGCTCGAGTTCGAAGCTCCAATCCCATTCTCTACAGATCTCTTATCCAGGCTTGTTATTTATCTCTTCCTTTGTTGCTGATGGCGACGACGGCTTCTTGGGATTTGTTCTGATTTGGGCCCTTTATTTTGTTGCTTGCCTAGTCCATATTTTTTTATTTGTGCTTAACTTTATATTTGGATTTTGAGAGAGGATTTTATGTACCTTGTTTACGATAAACAATAAGCAATTCAATAAAATATATTATTTAATATATATTATATTTGTTTTGTGAGATTGCATATCTCACAAGCATTTAAAACTGAACAAAAACAAATTGTTAAGCAAAAGAAGAAGAACAACACGTAATAAGTTGACTTGGAAGAACTCCTTGATCCTTCCTAGAAACAAAGGCTAAGTAAAAGTATGGTAAATCTTAGGCATCATCAACGAGCCAGGTACTGTTTTAATGATTTCATACGATCAGAAAACACAAATGCTGATGAAACCTTTTCCTAAATAATAATTTCAATGATATGAGCATGCTATGAAACCTTTTGCAAGGATCCAGTGGCACATATTTTGAGACACGTTTTTGTTTTCATTTCGTAATTTTTTTTAAGAGAATCCGAAGCGTCTAATATATCAATTCACCAGCATTAATTATTTTTCCAAAAAATTAATTCAAAACTATTAGGACAATATTCATTTGTAGTGAAAAATGAACGAATACAACTCTACAAATAAATACTAAATTTAATTCAACTGTCATATGATTTCGGAGTTGAGTCATTTTTGGTAGAGATGATATGTGAGGAAAGACATAAAATATAGACAGTTGGATTGTTAAAATACATTACAAAGTGGGTGCCATAAAAATATGTATAAAAAAATATGCATCCTCGAATCCAAATCCATGAGTCAAATTTATGAGTTTTAAGATAGCTAGAGTTAAAAAATAGAAGATTTTACTTACCATCCAAGAGTGGCAAACGCAAGAGGCAGTAAAAGGGATTGGATCCCAATTCCTGAGCAAAGTAAATGAAAGGTAGCTGAAAACACATTCCCATTCCTGGATTCTGTGATGGGCAGCCAAGCATCCTGTGGAATGAGCTCACCACCTGTCCATTTTTCAGTTGATTCATTTGGGGGAGTAGTTGTGATGGGAATGACTTGAGCAGAGTAACCTGATGAGCTTCTGAACAAGCTTTTTAAGGAATGGCTATGCCTAGTTATTTCTTCCCTGCAATTTGCTTCAACAACCACCTCTTCCAAGTCTGCCATTTTCCTCCAATTGCTGTAAAATTCAAGCCACTCACTCATTATATATATATAGGTGGGGGATTTCACACCAACCCAAAATAGTTTTTTTATTTATTATCTGACCAAAAGTAGTTGCTAACAAGGCATATTCTTACGGGTCAATTGCTTTTGTAAGACCTTTTCTTTTTAATAAATATGATATAATACTGAATATAAGACGGCAGCAAACACACTATTTTAGTAAACTAATTTAACTCACATCTAAAATATATAATGACTAAATATTAAGCAGAAATGAAGCGTTTATGGTAGTATATTGCAATATTTCTACAATACTTTTCCCGGATGTTTACTTTAGTACCAAATTATCAAACTTTCTTTATACAAAAACTGAAAAGGGTGTGCTATCCATACACCTCATTTTACTTCTTATACACCCTTTGATAATTTCTCTCCCTTGATATTCTTCAATTCATCCGATCCGACAGCCGAAAATAAAAATGTGTGTGAGAAGTAAAATGGGACGTGTGGATATCATACCCCAAACTGAAAATGTATCAAACCCATTTGTATGAACTTCAATCTCAAAAAACTTTGAGTGGAGTCTGATCTTTGTGTCCATACCTGTAAAGTGTCTTGTCTAGATGATGGTAAATAAGCACTCTTGGTCGGGAGTTCAATTGCATTTGTTTTTCTCATGATTCTACTTAGTTCGGAGTTTTGTGCGCATTGATCATCTAAATATCCCATAATTATAAAATGCAAAGATTGCAGTTCTCGTTATATTTACTTAACATGAATAAGTTTTTCATGACAATTTTATCTCTATGATTACCGTATATGTATAGATTGTAAACAGCATTATGGTCATTCAACCGAGAACTTCTTACTGTACATTTTTCCCGAGTAATGCTAAAGAGACTAAATTTTTAGATAAAATTTACAAACTAAATGATATATCATCAATAAAAATAAGCACGTTTATCAATATTTAAGTAATAATCTAATTATTAACTTACATATTATTTAGTTTACATAATTTTATTTACAAATTTAATGTCTTTCGCATTACTCATTTACACCAAATGTCGTGGAAGGTTCGTATTCCCTTTGAACCAGGACACGCTTTGTGTGCAAAGGTTGAAATCTTGAAGTTTGTAATCTGACCTGAGTTGCTTACCCATTGTGATCTCATCGTAGTGATGAAACAGGGTGACGTAACAAAAAAAAAAATGAAAAAAATACATCATTGCAAGCATTAGCCTGTGATGCTTGCAACGATTTTTCAACAAGAGGATCTCAAGAAATTATTTGATTAACTTTATTGCTTGCCTCTGGACATGCATGCACCACATGCATTGCCAATTTTTTTTTTTTTTTTTTTTTTAATTTTTGAATTTTTGAAATATTAGTGTGGTCCAAGTAATGGTTTTGCTGCATAATACATTGAACTGGGAGTTACCCTTATCAATTAATAATGGAATCAGGATTATGAGCACCGTGTTTTGACGGATTGCAGAGATTTGTGGAATGAGGATCTCGAGAATCCTCTAATCACATCTATTCATCGTATATCCTGCGATTAGAAATTATTATAAATTTTTTTATTTAAAATTAAATATAAACATTATCTGATGAAGACTGACTGTACGATAGATGATAAACGAATGTGATTGAAAAATCTCTGGAATCCTCACAAATAAAATCCGAAGATCAGATTTGTGAATATGATAATAACACAAAAAGAAAATGAGAGGAAAAATAAAAAGTCTTTATTTTGCACAGCAAAAGGCGTCGACAGGAAAAAGTTGATAGCAAAGCAATAGAGAGGAAAAGTGAAAGGTTAACTTATCAATTAATTAAGAATAATACTTAACTACTCAAAGATGAGTAAGAACTCATATTCAAAACTTTTAGTGTTTTAATCATAGAGCTTTGTGTTTATGATCAGAACTATTCATATTATGATTCATACTGTAAAGATCATCTCTGCAAAACATAAATTAAAACTAAGGTTGTTTAGTCAATCTATTATAGCAAGTACATAGACAGTTCGTAATGCTTTTACCAATACCGTTCATTTATTTTTAAGCAGTTTGATGACTAAACGACCTTAGTTTTAATTGATTTTTTGCAAAGATGAGCTTTATAGGATGATTAATTATATGAACAGTTTTGATTATAAACACAAAGTTCTATAAATTGACAACGAATAATTTTGAAATTTTTTTAGTAGAAGTTCCCACTAATCTTTGAGTAGCTAAATATTGTTCATTAATTAATTTACCATCCAGAAACTTGTACTATGTTTTAATATTTAATTAATAGTCTTAAAAGTAATTTGGTATGTACAAAAAAGGAACTAGATACTCTCTTGAGCTTAGGAGGCTGAGCCTTCTGAGTAAAAGATTTAGGCCGTTGAAATTTGATCAAACGGTTGCAATTATTATTACTTTTAGAGAAGTCCCCTATTTGTAACCGTTGGATTAAATTTCAATAGTTTAGATCCTTTGCTCAGGAGGCTCAGCCTCCTAAACTCATGAGGGATCTGGTTCTCATTTTTTGACATTCTTCTCGAAAGGAGTAAAACTAAAGTACGAACCACATAACCATAGTGAAATGGTCTGAAAGCATCTCTATCATGTGTGGCACTCAAATTCAACAAATGGGTAGTTAGTGGAGATTAAGTTTGCAATATATCTCTTTACTTTTAATGTTGTTTGCAATAATTTGAACAAAATAATTCAGTGCATTTGCAAAAATAATGTTAAATTAGGCAAAAATAAATAACTTCTTGAATTAGGGGTAGTTATGTTGTAATTAGGGACTGATAGTTTTACAAGGCTCAAGGACTGAGGTGGTGATCGAGGTGATGACTGTTGAGAATGAATCCCATATGGACGAGATGAGGGATTTTGGCATGTGTTTATAACTAGTTGCGCCAATTTTCCATATTATCAATTGGTTTTATGGCAAAACCTCAACTTCTTTATGGTATTAGAGCATGTTGTCAATGTGTGAAATCCAACAGCCACACGTGCCCACATCACCCGAGTTGTGTTGTCCACACGTTAGGCTTTAAAATTTGCCATATGTGAGGCGGTGTGTTGAGAATGAATCCCACAATGATGAGAGGAGAGACATTGCGTGTACTTATAAGTAGTTAGGGCTATTTTCTGTATTACTAATTGATTTTATGGTGGAACCTCAACTTCTTTAGTGACATCTCACATCCATGTCATATGCCAATTTTGTCAATCTGACCAACACCACAAGCAATAAAAGACTAATACGTGATTTTTTTTTCTTAATACAAGTGATATTCTACTTTAATTTACATGCACTAAAGAAAAGGGAATGAAATTTGAATCTAAGACGCGAATTTAACAATAGAAATGATTTTATTATTGGGTTTTTCTTTGGCCAAAGTATAGAAAAAAAAAAATTCAATGCTTGAGGAGTGAAGTGGTAGACATTTCGAACCCATGTCATATGCCACTTCTATCAAAAGAGTCTAGTCTAATCTGTTGATACACAAAATCAGTGAGGACTTTGGTACAACAAAAAATGTTAATTTTGTGACCTTCGCTAGATTGCTCCGGTCACTAGTGTGGATAAGTATGTGAATGGATAGAGACAGAGAAGCAAACACAAGATGTACATGGTTCACCCAGATTGGCTACGTCCACGGAGTAGAGGAGTTCTTATTAATTGTGAAAGGTTTACACAAGTACATAGGTTCAAGCTCTCCTTTAGTGAGTACTAATGAATGATTTAGTACAAATGACATTAGGCAATATTGTGGGAGAATGATCTCCTTTTATAGAATAAAGTTTCTAGCTTTGTTTTGATATTGACATGTGTCATGTTGTGATTGGCTTCTGATGTTGACACGTGTCGTGCTATGATTGGCTTCTGATGTTAACACGTGTCGCGCTGTGATTGGCCTCCTGGTTGGAGGGAAACTCTCCTGGATCCTTGATGGTATAACGTTAACCGGTGCTCAGTAGTTTAGGGATGGTCAAGTATGGTACAAATAGAGCTCTCCTAAGTTCTCGAGTGAGGGAAGCTCCTCGGTTGGAGATTTGCAAGATCCAAGCCATTAAGTAATCATGAAACTTCTAAGAACCGAAGCGTGGTATCATTTTCACTTGAAGCTTACTTGTAGTTTCGGGCATGGTCAAGTGCAATACAAACCCTATAGTAGGAGTCCCCCAAGTAGCTGAGCTAGGAGATTTTCCGAATGAGGTAACAGACAAGGTAAGCAATCAGACTTCCAAGCAAGCAACCTGGATCGGAGGTTCGACTGTGGCTTCCGGTTGATTGTTCTCCTTCTCCTTGTGTTGTAAACAGCAACAAGGATAAAGATAAGCAAATGGAGAAGAAATGATATAAGATACTTTTTCTTTTGAATAAGTAACTTTCCACAGGCTTATTCTTGATCTGGGCTGGAGGGTTTTCTAGTTTCCTCAAGAGTATAAGGCCGACTCAAGAATTTGAGGGTCAAAACAAGTCCATCAAATCTAGAGTACGTTCGACCCTGGTGATATGGGATACTTTTGCTGTTGACAAAGTAATGGATGTATCAGCACGTGTTCTGTTGCACTTGTCTCCACATGCTTCCTTGTATCCTTCTCACTTGCCCTATCTATGCCTCAGGTAGATATGGTATCTTCTTTAGAAGCATAAGATGTTGAAAATAAGTACTTGAAAGCAATGCCAGGTAAGTAATCAGGCAAGAGGTTCCAGGCAGTCAGTTCCTGACTAGAAACTTAATTCTAAGTGCTGACTGATTGCTCTCTTTCTCTTTGTCTTGCAGGTAAGAACAAGGGCAAAGGAAAAGACAGGGAAAAAGCATGATATGGGATACTCTTTCTTTTGACCCTGATGATATGAGATACTCTTGCTCTGGTGTGACTGGTTTGCATATGTATTATTAGGGGGAAGAAAGCTGAGTATTTCGAGAGGCTTCGTTGGTAGTGCCCTATCAGATATGAGGAAAGGTTGAGGATTTTTACTGGTCTGCCTATCCGTGGAGGATGGAGGTTAACATATATAGGAGTTTCCCTAACAACAAGTAGTAATGCTATTCCTTTACCCTTCTTGGTCGTAGCAATGTAGTGAGAGCTGCAAGCTTCATGTGTTTTAACTTTGTCACAGCACTTTGAAAAAGTGGTCTGTGGTATCTGGAAAGCTGATGTTGCGTGTGAAGATTACAGACAAGTTTTATCCAAGGAAATCTGGCTCTTGAAGTTCGGAAAGCAGTGTTTCTTTGGTTTTCGAACAAGCAATCCTGTCGGGGATCTGGCTCTCAAGATTCGGAGAACCGGGCCTCTTTGATTTTTTAGAAAGCAATCTTGTTGGAAGTCTGACTCTGGAGATTCGGAGAGCGGTGTCTCTTTGATTTTTGAGAAAGTAATCCTGTTGGGAGTCTGGCTCTTGAGACTCGGAAGGCGATGCCTCTTCGATTTTTGAGCAAGTAATCCTGTTGAGAGTATGGCTCTCAAGATTCAGAAAGCGGTGCCTCTTCAATTTTTGAGCAAGCAATCTTGTTGGGAGTGTTTTCTTGAATATGAGTAAAGGTTGTGCATTTTTACCAATCTACCTTGCCACGGAGCACGGATGTTGACTCACATAGGGACTTTCCAGTTATCAAGTAGTGGTGCTGTTCCTTTCCCCTATGGGTAATAGTAGGGTAGTTGGACCTTCAAAATTTATGTGTCTCAGAGATCTTTGGCAAAGTTATCTGTGGTACTCGATGAGCTGATGTTGAGTGTGGAAAGTGGTGCCTCTTACCATTGGAGACTTTGTGATGAAGAATGATATGACCGCTGCGGTGGTGGCCAGGAACCTTCTTCCTCCCAAAGATATCAGACTACTTTCCAAACGGTCTGATGAGTTGGCTATTAAGGATTCCCTGGCTTTCAATGTTCAGTGTGCAGGTTCTGTGTCTAATATAGCCCAACGCCTATTTGCTCGAACCCGCCAAGTTGAATCATTGGCGGTTAAAGTGATAAGTCTCAAACAAGAGATTAGAGGGCTTAAGCATGAGAATAAACAGTTGCACAAGCTCGCACATGACTATGCTACAAACATGAAGATGAAGCTTGACCAGATGCAGGAATCTGATGGTCAGATTTTACTTGATCATTAGAGATTTGTGGGTTTGTTCCAAAGGCATTTATTGCCTTCGTCTTTTAGGGTTGTACCACGTAATGAAGCTCTAAATAATCAACCTCCAATGCCTCATCCTTCTGGGGTTCTGTCCAGTACTGAGGCTCCGAATGATCACCCTCTGGTGCCTTCTCTTTTTGGGGCTCTATCGACTACTGAGACTTCTCCTAAGCAACCTTTGTGAAGGCTCCCTCTTGTTTGTTTATTTTGACTCATGTATATGTACATATTTGTAACTTATCAGAGATATCAATAAATAAGCTTTGCTTCATTTAAACGTATTGTGTTAAATACACCAAAGCCTTATTCACTAAGTTCTTTGAATTTTTTCTTTTGTTGAAGCTTGTATATTGAAGCTTTGTGAGTGAAGCATGTAGGTTGAGGTAGTGTTCCCTTAATTTCCTGAGTGAGGAAAATTTCTTAGTTGGAGACTTGAAAAATCCAAGTCACTGAGTGGTCGTGAGACTTCCGAGTATTAAGGTGTAGTACCATATGGTAGGAGTCCCCCAAGTCTCCGGTCGAAGGAGTTGACGAAGGAGGTGTCTTGCTAGTAGCCAAGCTTCTAAAGTAACAAAACTTCACCATTTTCCTTTCTAAGCGGTAGCCCAAAACTCTTCCTTCATATATATTTGTTATGAAAGTTGTTAGGCCCAAAAAAGAGGAGGCCTAGGCAAATTTTTTTTTTCGATGTTTCGAATTTCTGAATTTTCGAATTTTCGAATTTTTGAAGTTTTGAATTTTTGAATTTCCGAATATATATATATTTATTTTAAGCTTTGTAGGTGAAGCTTTGTAGGTGAAGCTTTGAGGTTGAAGCTATGTTAGGTACTATGAATTGATTTTGCTTCACACTATCTTGATCAAGAGTGTGTGAAGCTTTTGTAGGTGAAGCTTTTGTGTTGAATCTTTGTAGGTGAAGCTTTTGTTGGTGAAGCTTTTGTGGGTGAAGTTTTTTTAGGTGAAGCTTTTGTGGATGAAGCTTTTATGGGTGGAGCTTTGGTGTTGAAGCTTTTGTAGGTAAAGCTTTGGAGTTGAAGCTTTGGAGTTGAAGCTTTGTAGGTGAAGCTTTTGTGGGTGAAGCTTTTGTGGGTTAAGCTTTTGTAGGTGAAGCTTTTGTGGGTCAAGCTTTTGTGGGTGAAGCTTTTGTGGGTGAAGCTTTTGTGGGTGAAGCTTTTATAGGTGAAGCTTTTGTTGGTGGAGCTTTTGTGGGTGAAGCTTTTGTAGGTGAAGCTTTGGAGTTAAAGCTTTTGTTGGGTACCATAAATTGATTTTGCTTCACACTATCTTGATCAAGATAGTATGAAGCTTTTGAGAATTTGTAATTGTCCTCCATTGATGACGCTTTTGTGTTGAAGCTTTGTTGGGTACCATGAATTGATTTTGCTTCACACTATCTTGATCAAGATAGTGTGAAGCTTTTGAGAATTTGTAGTTGAACTCCTTTGATGAAGCTCTTGTTGGCACCATAAATTGGTTTTGCTTCACACTGTCTTGATTAAGAGTGTGTGAAGCTTTCTACGAGTTATAGTGTTTGCATTGTTACAAAGGAGAAATGTTTGAAGCAAATGTAAGAGGGCTGAATAGCTTGATCTTCGTATGCCATGCACTGAAGTTGTTGTTGGGTTGCAATAAGACTTTGTTGGTGACTATAACTCTTGTTGGGCATAAGTGCTCCTGTTACGACCACCCCCCAAAATAATTAGAAAACTTGTTATTTCCACCCCCTTGTGCCACGTGTCAATCATCAAACTCTCCTTCTTTTCTGTTCCCTGTCCCCCACCCCCCGTGACTTCTTCTTCTTCTTCTTCTCTCCCTCTCAGCCCTCCCGAAACTCTCTCACTCTCCTGTGCATCTCTCTCTCCCTCAACCTCTCTCGTACCTCTTCCCCCTGACTCGCGAGGACCCTAGCATTCCCAGGAGAGGCCTGTGGCGAACCAGGGATCCCTGCACCGCGAGACCGACGGCACGGAGCAAAGCTCCGACGAGTTTTCTCCATTTTTCCCGTCGGGTAGGTCTCAAATCTCACTCTCGTATCTAGTTCTTGGTTGGGTTGTGATTTAGAAACTTGAACCTTACCTTTTTACGTAGGTTGTTGCTTCGGAACGGTCGTGGGTGAGCACACCCACTTTTCCGGTGATCCCGTGCACCCCGAGAGCTTTCCCGGTCACCTCCGACCGAGTTGCGACGTTTGGAAGGTATAAACCTTCTCCTCTCTTCTTGTACTTCACATTCATACCTAGATCGGAGCTTGAAGCTCCAGTTTTCAGGTGACCGGAGCTGTAGCAGCTCCGACCTTCTCCTTCCCCGCGCGACAGGCCCTCCGGCCTTCCTTTCCTTTCCCGCGGGCCTCCAGCCCGTTTTGTTTAAACCCAGTACCCTAACCCATTCCCTTTTTATTTTTAGTTGTAGTTTTTAAAGCCCAAAAGGCCACGGGCCTTAATGTTGAAGGGCCTTGGGCCGGTCAGTTCTTAAGGGCTTAAAGTCCTGTTTCTGTTAGTAAGGCCTAGGGGCCTTGGGCCCGTGCAGGCTGTGTGTGTGTGTGTTTTATTAGGTATGTTTGGGATAAAGCCCAAACCCTAATTAATTTCCATCCTAAATCCTTTTAAATCCTAAAGCCCTAGGTTCCTAAAACCCATTAAAAACCCTAAACCCATCCAATCCCAAATCCCTTATTTAATTTGATTCAAAACCAATCTTTTAGAAAATCCTTTTAATTATTTATACATTCTTGTTCTTAGGTAAAATTGCTAGTGGAGAAATTCTATATCCTTATTCGCACGACTCGCCTGCTAAGGAATATTTGTGAGTGGACCCCTTCTAAATTACATGATTTGATAATTTAATTTCATAAATGATTAGCATGCCTACAGATTTATAATTTGATTTATGTGAAACCTGTTGATTAAATATATTGTTTATCGTCTCGTGTTTTGGTGAAGAATTAATCATTAGCCTATATTGAGCTATATTTTAATATTTCTATTTTCTATAAAAACCATGATCTGGTAGACTATTTGATAGGTGACGATAGGATGCTAGAACATGATTTTGAAACCCTCTTTATAGCGTAGACGATTTTCGGTAACCTATGCTATGAAGTGGTATTTATGAGAGACGTAAATATTTGTGCGTACCTAGTAGACACTATGCCGCCTGGGGCAAGGATCTGGTGTTGGCATGTAGGCCGGGAGAAATAATCCCTAGCGAAAGGCTGAGGGACACGGAGACAGGCATTGGGCCGGGAGGGAGTTATCTCTGGCTACGGGCACAGAGACTGAGGTGCAGGCATTGGGCCGGGAGTTATATTCATTCAGTGATCTTTCTAGCAGCACATCGCGTTTACGAGACGATGTATGATACGTTTATTGTTCTGATTTCTGCGAATGATATTTCGCTATACATGGTTTTTGAGATATTTGGCATGCTAGGATTTTTATTATATCCATCACTTATTATGCTAGTAGTTTTCATCTATATAAACTTTGGGGGTTAGTATCTTGATAACTGTTTTATTATTATATTATATAAACTTGGTCCACTCACCTTTGTTTTGCGCCCCCATTCAGGTCATAGTAACGAGGATTACAACTGGACGTACGAGGCATTCCCCTACCAGTAGCCCTCTATCACCCACTTGTGTGGCATCTTGTAATAGTCTTTCTTTTTTGTAAAACTAGTTTTAGTCTGTGTCTGGTTCACTCTAGACATTTTCTTGAATGTTGTTAATTACTTCTAAACTATGATGTTATTCATGAATATTTTCTTCTAATCATTACTCTTGTAATCAATTAATGGCTTTCGTCACCTTGGGTGTTGGCCAGCACGTGTCTATCCTGATATTCGAAAGAATATCAGGGTCGGGGCGTGTCAGCTCCCCTGGTTGAGTTGTAAAACTTGAGGGTTTTTGATTATTTGTGAATGCTAGGAGTTTACATGTACACGTTATACCACTCATTTTCTGGTTGGTGGAATGAATGGTGAGTTGCTTTCATCACTTGGTTGGTGGTACGAAGGTGAGTTCCTTCATCACCTTTCATTACATTTCATCACCTAGTTGGTGGCACGAAGATGAGTTCTTTCTTCACCTGGTTGTTGGCATGAGTGGCAAGTTGCCAAATGATATTAGAGTACGAATTGTACATTTCATCACCTGGTTGGTGGCATGAATGAGAGTACGGGTTGTACATTTCATCACCTGGTTGGTGGCATGAAGATGAGTTCCTTCTTCACCTGGTTGGTGGCATGAGTGGCAAGTTGCCAAATGATATTAGAGTACGGGTTGTACATTTCATTACCTGGTTAGTGGCATGAAGAAGAGTACGGGTGGTACATTTCATTACCTAGTTGGTGACATGAAGATGAGTTCCTTCTTCACCTGGTTGGTGGCATGAGTGGCAAGTTGCCAAATGATATTAGAAGTACGGTTTGTACATTTCATCACCTGGTTGGTGGTATGAAGGAGAGTATGGGTTGTACATTTCATCACCTGATTGGTGGCATGAAGATGAGTTCCTTCTTCACATTTCATCACCTGGTTGGTGAGAATACGGGCAAGGTGTCGAGGCATATTGTAGCAAGTGTCGAAGACACAAAGTATGTTGAATGATGTTTATGAATGTGTTTGAATATATGATGTTTATGTATGAATGTGTTTGAATATATGATGTTTATGTTGATTGATATGAGTGATGTTTATGAATGTTTTGCTATGCATGAAGGGATCCATTCTTTTGATATGTGAACCATGTTGGTTGTAACACTTAGTATCACATACTTTGTGTCACAGTACGCATGTTGAAGCTCTAAGTTGGAGTCTCAGGGTAGGTCAACGTAGACCAAATGTTCCAATGCTAGGAACGAAAAAGACTCAGAATAAGTTGTCTGAATTCCCTCTTCTTTAAATATTTGCCGAATGGCTTGTGTGACAAAAGATCTCAAGCGGTTGAGAGTCAAAACATTTGTAATGTGTATGCCTTCTTATAATAGCATTTCCGTCAGCACCTAGTCCTCCACTTTGAAAGAGTAAGGCTTGACCCCATAGTCATAATAGTCGACGGTACGTTCACCCCTGGTTGTCTTGATACGAACTTTATCACTCTTGTTGTGATGGGCTTGCTGAGAGTAAAAATCATTCCTCTTACCAAGAGACAGATACGTTTGGTGACTTAGCGAGTAGCTAAATGAGGCAAGAGATGATGCAATGGGTGTCTGAATGGCCAATATCTCCTCACTTGGTAAAACTTGACTTCCACTTCCCACTTGTTGATAGAGGTTAACCATATGGGGTTCCCTTGGTATGTCCTTGTTTCGGTAGAGGCGTGGTTGTAAGCCTGTGCCATTACATCAGAATAAGTCTTCCAAGTGTTGGCATTGATCATGTACTTGAAGAAACAATCACATAAGCCTGCTGTGAAGGCCTTGAGGGCGGTCTTGTCATCTGCCTCAGCGCAGCGAGAATACTCATGGTTGAAGCAACCGGTATACTCTTGTAGTGACTCATCTGGCTTCTGGTGAATAGTGTACAAGTCATCTACAGAATGCAAACGATCAGTTTGGAAGATGTGTTGAGAGACAAACAGTTTCCTCAGTTCCTTAAATGAGTTTATTGTCTCGGGTGGAACACTACAATACCAGTTTAGAGTTCCGCCAGAGAGGGTGGAGGGAAAGAGAAGACATCGCTTTTCGTCGGTGTGCATCTGATATGCCATGATGGACTCAAAGAGGTTAATGTGCTCAATTGGGTCCTCTCTTCCAGTATAGGCTTGTAAACCAAGCTTTTGTTTTGTCTTTGCTTGAAGGGGGTGTCGAAAATCCTTTTTGTGAGAGGGTCAGGCCTGGGTTGGTTTTAGTCAGGTATCTCGGCCTGACGTTCGGTCTTCAACTTGTTTACTTCCTCAATGAGCTGTAGGACAAGGGGGTCCTAAGTAGAGTCATATACCACTGGGATTTTATTTCGTAAGTCTCCATTGCCTCTTGGAAGTAGGAAAGTTTGAGCAAGGGCGTGTGGTTTTTCCTTGGACTTAGCGTACTGACTTCTAGGGTGAGTCTGTCAGAATACCTCAGAGTCCCCTGTACCTTCATGTTCCTCTGGGATCTGTCGTTCCTTCCCTAAATTGGCAGCTAACCTGGGTCGTGGGAGGGGACCGAGTCTTTCAGAAACCCTTGGGTCATTGATATTCGAGCATATGTGGAAGGGATTCTCTCGACATTGCTTTAGGAAGGCTCGGTAGTCACGATAAACGACTTTTGATCCTTCCAACCTTTCTGCAATGAGGTGTCTTCCTCCACTTCTCCTGCTTCGGGTCAAAGCATCTGGGTTGAGAGAAGTCTCATGTTGATTAATGTTTTGAAGATTAGCTCGCTCATCATCAGGGATATCCGTGTCGAAAGGAGGTGACCCTTCGTGTTGGGGGGCATCCAGATGATGTTGATGTCCACAAAGGTAACAAGTTCGCGTGTTTGAGTACACATAGTTTCGTGAAGCGTCTCAAAGAGCTTCTCATACTGCTTCTGGAGAACCTCATTCTTAATTACTATCTTATTGTTCTGAGCTTCT
The DNA here is from genome assembly GCF_916048215.2 of Malus sylvestris. NCBI lineage: Eukaryota > Viridiplantae > Streptophyta > Magnoliopsida > Rosales > Rosaceae > Malus > Malus sylvestris. The sequence continues at coordinate 23,618,693 of NC_062269.1, forward strand.
AGCTCATCGACTTTAGCTTGAAGAGCAACCTCTTTCCTTTCTTCTTTCGTTGCTTCGCACCAGGTGTAAGAGGGGTGTCATTTTGTGTGCTGTGGCTTCTTTCACTTCCCATGTTGGAGAGGGATGCCTGGTCAAAAGAGAGTGTACGAATGGTGGAAACCAGCTTGGCAAAGCTGAAGAGAGTGGGAATAAGTGTCGTTCCCACAAACGGGGCCAAATGTTGATGTACAAAATCAGTGAGGACTTTGGTACAACAGAAAATGTTAAGTTTGCGACCTTCACTAGATTGTTCCGGTCACTAGTGTGGATAAGCATGTAAATGGATAGAGACAGGGAAACAAACACAAGATGTACGTGGTTCACCCAGATTGACTACGTCCATAGAGTAGAGGAGTTCTCATTAATTGTGAAGGGTTTACACAAGTACATAGGTTCAAGCTCTCCTTTAGTGAGTACTAGTGAATGATTTAGTAAAAATGACATTAGGCAATATTGTGGGAGAATGATCTCTTTTTATAGAAGAGAGTTTCTAGCTTTGTTTTGACATTGACACGTGTCGTGTTGTGATTGGCTTCTGATGTTGACACGTGTCATGCTATGATTGGTTTCTGATATCGACACATGTCGCGCTATGGTTGGCCTCCTGGTTGGAGGGAAACTCTTTTGGATCCTTGACGGTATAACGTTGGCCGGTGCTCAGTAGTTTCGGGATTGGTCAAGTATGGTACAAACATAATCTACTAATATTTCGTAATAGAGATGGTTTACATATTACTGTAATAACAACAACTCCAAGAGACTAAACTAACAACTAAAAAAAAACCCATAATCCAAGCTCACATAGCCTAAAAAATTAAAACCCTAAATGAAATCCACAACCCTAAATCATAAAGCATCCGCGACATTGAACCCAGCACATCTATTCATGTAGGATATGTACAACAAGGGGAGGACCTTGAGAAGAGTCAATCCCCAATGATCCAATTGCGCATAATAATGGAAAGAGTCGCGTAATAGCAACTAGGAGTCGTCATCAGACAAAATTGGTTAAAATAAAAGGGCAAGTCGCACCGAAGTCCTTGGAGTCGGTGATAGAAATAAAGTTAGAAATAAAATGAAAAAATAATTACAGAAGGCATTTTCGGGGAAGGATTGAAATGAGGAATGAGTGAAACAGGTTAACTACATGGAAATATTTCAGAATTGAAGAGTAAATGAAGAAGACTAATAGTGAGAAAGATGAAGAATTAGAGAGAGAGTTTAGAGAAAGAAATGAGACTTGTATTAACTAAAAAAAGAAGGATTACATAACTTTGTTTTTATAAGAGAAAACCTAACAACTCTAACGAAAAACTAAAAAACTTACTAACTATATTGTTGACTTGTACAATCATTTAACTAATCATCTAACTAATGATGCGGAACTCTTAATAGAACTCACTAAATGCGTTTTTGGTCTTCTATAGACTCCAAATACGTTAACGAAAATGTCCTAAATTATTGAGAATAACTTAAGTTCAAACTCCCATTCGGCACTCTCAAAACGTGAGCATCGTATTTATTCAAAATCAATTAACGAGTGGATAGACCTATCAAGATCATTTGAATTAGAAATGTAAAGTTTCTATTTCTGATACGAGATAATACTCTCAAAAATATTATATGCCTACCAAGTCATCAAAATAATAGCTTGTACTGTATGGATAAGGGGTGTGATATTCACACACCCCATTTTACTTCTCACACACCTTTTTTATTTTTGGCCGTCAGATCAAATGAATTGAAAAAGATCGACAGACAGAAATTATCAAGGGGTGTGTGAGAAGTAAAATAGAGTATATGAATAGCACACCCCTATGGATAATTGGTACCAATCAATTCAAGATCCACGACGCAATGAAGTACTACATTTCTTTCAATACGTCGTCTTCAAAAATTTGTCACAGAACAATTAAGCATAGTTGGCGTCTTGTTGTATGGTTTTGTTGTTCCCTTCTAGAAATACATTTTGTGAGTCTAGTCCATTAAGTTCGTAACCCTAGTTGTTTTACGCAAAAACAGTGGTACTCTATTAGGTATAGAGATTAAAATAATTATAATGCATTCTCGGGTTGGGTTGATTTCAATACGAATTAAAGTATGTAAAGAGTTTAGGGTTTAGATTCCACGAACAGATTTCCAAGTTTTGGAGTTTAAAGTCCCGGTTAGGAGTCTAACCCCCGGACTTGTGGCACAAGGAATTTTAATTTATATTTCAAACAATGCATCATGAGACAAACGGTATCACCAAACTATATGTCACAAAACTTAATTTCTTCCTTGACATAAAAAATGAAAGAAATGAAAGGGATAAATGATGCAAGAGAATACGTAATTAAGCTTTTGTTGGCTGCAGTTCCAAACGCAAGGCCATGTGAACAGTGAAAATTGGATTACTGTAATTAAGTACCTTAACCTAATAGTGCAAAAGGAAACCATGAGGCGCCTATAAGAAAAGTGTAATTGATATGATCGGATAAGATGTCGAGTTGTAGGGTATGATGCATGTATGTAGGGCTGGTTTTGGTCCGGCAACCGAAATGAAAAGTGGTTACTAAAAACCAAACTGAACATATCAGGAATAAGAAGAAAAAAAAAAAACAATATCGAACCAAAGAATAATGTTAGAGATATTAAATTTATAGACAAAATTTTATAAATTAAATGACATGAAAGTTGATGTTGGTTTATTACTTAAGCATTGACATACGTGCTCATTCCTATTTATGACATATTATGTAGTTTGCAAATTTTGTCTCTCTAGCATTACCCTCGAACCAAAAGGGTAAAACTAGATAAACTAAATTTGTAAGCCAAATTTACAAACTAAATGATGTGTCACCAGTAAGAAATAAGCTTGTTAATCAATATTTATCATTTAGTTTACAAAATTTAGTTTACACGCTTAGTCCCCTAACATTACTTGAACCAAAATTTTGGTTCAAAATTTTGGTTCATAAAAAATCGATAATCTCTAAATTATTTTGATTTTGGTCGGGTACGGGAAACCGAAATCCCTTGATAATGCTTCAAACTATAGGAGGATTCAAACATCGATCATTAATAGTCAACAGTTGCAAACAAGAAACAACATACCAAATAAAACCCAAACTGAAATTTAAAATCTGCAATTAAAAACCCTCGATTTTAAAATCCCAAAATAAAAAAGCCTAATTCGATTATTTTTATTCCCACACCGGGTGCAGGGTTAATTTTTTCACCGATTCCGGGTTTCCAACTAGTTAGGAACTTTATTTAAGGACTAAGCGTAGATGGTGGCGTGGATCTTTTTTGTGTGGTTTGATCCAAGTAGGATGACCTACATATCTTCTTATGTCATCAAAGAATCAAACTACGTATAGTTCAGAAGAGTTGATCTTTTAGTCAATCAGCCTATTTTTGGGGACATTCGATGGATTCATCTTCTCCACAAGACTACTGCACGCATATGCCTTTCTTGACTACCATCAAGTATTCCTTATTTCTAGGGGCTTTCTTCAGCGATCCGAAGAGATCAATTCCCCATTCCATAAAAGACCAGGCCCCTATTATTAGCAAAAAAATCGCTGCAAACAATAATCATGGTACATATAAATCATGTCTACTTCACTTCACTTATATTGCTCCTGGTTGCGGCTAGCTTTAAAAACTCCAAATCGTAAACCCTAAATACAATTAGAATCTCCAAGACGAAACCTTATAATCAAAATCCAAAATGAAAAACACGAATTGATTTTGAGTTAAGGTGAAATTTCTTACCTTCTATACTAGGAATAGTTGTTGGAGGTGAAAGATATTGTTTGCTGCAGCCGTTGGAGAAATTTCTCACTTGAATTGTGAGATTATGATTTTCCAGGATCAGAGTAAGACAAATCGGAATATGAATACCTTAGTAGTCTAGTCAATGACTCAATAGCTTCTGGAACTACACAGATGGAGCAACGATGATACCAACATCTCGCTCTAGAGCAATGGGCAAAGTCCAATAATGAATCAACTAGGATTCCTATATTCTTGGAATCTTTACAATCTAAGGATTAAAGTGCGTTGCAAGTAACCATACTCCTAAAAGGATGCATGATCTATTCCTAGATATCATCTGGAATTTTCTCGTTTTAATACAGAATCCATATTGTAAAAGTTCTCTATCTCGACTGGTATCAATACACCCTTATAGGGTTCACCTCTAATAACGCAATTATCGCAGACTTGTTCTCTTGCCCACTCCTTGAGTCTTAAATATTTGCTTATTTGGCCATCGGAAAGTCTTCGGACAGCACCCCCTGGTCGTTGGCTGCTTACGATTGTTTTTTCTTTTACAAGTTGTTGATGCACAAAATCAATGGGGACTTTGGTATAAGAAAAAGTGTCAAGTTTGTGACCTTCGCTAGATTGCTCCAGTCACTAGTGTGGATAAGTATGCAAATAGATAGAGACAGGGAAGGAAACATAAGATGTACGTGGTTCACCCAGATTGGCTACGTCCACGGAGTATAGGAGTTCTCATTAATTGTGAAGGGTTTACACGAGTACATAGGTTCAAGCTCTCCTTTAGTGAGTACTAGTGAATGATTTAGTACAAATGACATTAGGAAATATTGTGGGAGAATGATCTTCTTTCATAGAAGAGAGTTTCTAGCTTTGTTCTGACATTGACACGTGTCGTGTTGTGATTGGCTTCTGATGTTGACACGTGTCGTGCTATGATTGGCTTCTGATGTCGACACGTGTCGCGCTATGATTGGTCTCCTGGTTGAAGGGAAACTCTTCTGGGTCCTTGACGGTATAACGTTGACCGATTGGTTAAGTATGGTACAAACAGTGCTCCCTTAAGTTCCCGAGTGAGAGAAGTTCCTCGATTGAGGACTTGCAAGATACAGGCTGCTAAGTAATCACGAAACTTCTAAGTACCGAAGTGTGGTATCATTTTCACTTGCCTTATCTGTCTCATAGGTAGATGTGGCATCTTGTCTGGAAGTATTTTTCCTCCATCCAAGGGTGGTATCTTTAACCGGTGGAGATGCACAAGGTAATGTATCAATTTCACTTGAAGCTTACTTATAGTTTCAGGCTTGGTCAAACGCGATACAAACCATGTAGTAGGAGTCCCACAAGTCGCCGAACTAAAAGATTTGCCAAAAGAGGTGACATACAAGGTAAGCAATCAAAGTTCCAAGCAATCAGTCCCATATCAGAAGTTTGATTTCGAGTTCCGGCTGATTGTTCTCATTCTCCCTATCTTGTAGGTAGCAAGAAGGATAAAGAGAAGAAAAAGGAGAATAGATGATATAAGATACTTTTTCTTTTGAAGAAGTAACTTTTCGTAGGCTTATTCTTGAACTGGGCTAAAGGGTTTTCTGGTTTGCTCCAGAGTATAAGGCTGACTCAAGAATTTGAAGGCCAAAACAAGTCCATTAAATCTAGAGTACGTTTGACCCTGATGATATGGGATACTTTTGTTGTTGACAAAGTAGTGGATGTGGCATGGCAAGGCTTCGCTCTTTGGCGACGGTGTCAGCGAAAGGTTGTTGAAGCTTCTCAAGCTATTCAAATAGGGCAACGATGTCGAGCTTCGATTTAACTTAGACTCTTCCGTCTGGATTATGCGGTTCTGCAGGGAGGGTATCATACTATAGTGATATGTTCTAGCTCATCGTTAAACCTTCTGCTTCAATCTTTTGCATCGCCGAAATGGTACGCAACCTTTGCATTTGAATGGTCCTTCAGAGTACTACTTCTCAGTGACTCATCCATGCTTGGCAACTTCAGTGTAAAGATCCAATATTGTATCAAACTTTTCTGAGGTATTTGCCGAAAGAATTCGCGACCTTGACAACAGTTGAGGATGAGTACTCGAGAGCAATGTTAGGCAAGCAATCATGCAAAGATTCTGGGCAATCAGTTCCAGATCGGAAGTTTGATTTCAGGTTCTGACTGATTGTGTTCTTTCTCCTTGTCCTACAGGTAAGAGCAATGGCAAAGGAAAAGATAGGGAAAAACATGATATGGGATACTCTTGCTTTTAACCCTGATTATATGAGATACTCTTGCTCTGGGGTGGCTTGTTTGCAGAGGTATTATCGGGGGGAAAAGAGCTGAGTATTTTGAGAGACTGCTAAGAGTGCCCTCTCGGATGTGAAGAAAAGTTGAGCATTTTTTTTATTTGCAGGTTTGCCTGGCTGTGGAGGATGGAGGTCGACATATATAGGAATTGTCCCAACAGCGAGTAGTAACGTTGTTTATTTACCCTTCTCGGTCATAACAATGTAGTGGGAGCTGCAAGATTCATGTGTTTTAACTTTGTCAGAGCACTTTGAGAAAGTGGTATATGGTATTTGGAAAGCTGATGTTGCGTGTGAAGATTGTGGACAAATTTTATCCAAGAAAATCTGGCTCTCAAAGTTCAGAGAACGATGCCTCTTTAGTTTTTGAACAAGCAATCATGTTGGGGATCTGGCCCTCGACATTTAAAGAGTGGTGCCTCTTCGATTTTTGAGAAAGCAATCCTGTTGTGAGTCTGGCTTTCGAGATTAGGATAGCGGTGTCTCTTCAATTTTTGAGAAAGCAATCCTTGTGGGAGTCTGACTCTCGAAATTTGGAGAGCGGTGCATTTTCGATTTTTGAGAAAGCAATCATGTTGGGAGTGTTTTCTCGATGTGAGTAAAGGTTGGGCATTTTTGTCAGTCTACCTTGCCACGGAGCACGGAGGTTGACACACATAGGGACTTTCTAGTTATCAAGCAGTGGTGATGTTCCTTTATCCTTGTGGGTAATGGTAGGGTAGCTAGACCTTCAAAATTTATGTGTCTAAACTTTGTCAGAGATCTTTGGCAAAGTTATATGTGGGACCCGAGGAGTTGATGTTGCGTGTGTGGATTGTCGACATATTTTACTCAGGAAAATCTGCTTCTTGAAATCCGGAGAGTGGTGCCTTTTCGATTTTTGAATAAACGACCATGCTGCCCTTTCTTTTATAGGGGCACCAATTGTGTGCAAGAAGTACGTTTAGAGAGTTATGTAGGAATTTTCCCCTTATTTTCGTAGTTCAGAGATTTATTGGACCTTATTTCTCCTTCATCATTTCTGAAAATGTCTGGCTCATTTGATCGTCGTTTTGACTTGAACTTTGGTGAAGAGGCAGCCATGTCTCCTTAAGACAACATATGGCGCCCATCCTTCTTATCCCCAACTGGTCCTCTTATCGTTAGGGACTTTGTGATGAAGAATGATATGACCGTTACGGTGGTGGCCAGGAACCTTCTCACTCCCAAAGATAACAGACAATTTTCCAAACGGTCTGATAAGTTGGCTGTTAAGGATTCTCTGGCTCTCAGTGTTCAGTGTGCAGGTTCTTTGTTTAATATGGCCCCCTATTTGCTCGAACTTGCCAAGTTGAATCATTGGTGGCTGAAGTGATAAGTCTCAAACAGGAGATTAGAGGGCTCATGCATAAGAATAAACAGTTGCACAGGCTCGCATATGACTATGCTACAAACATGAAAAGGAAGCTTAACCAGCTGCAGGAATCTGATGGTTAGATTTTACTTGATCATAAGATGTTTATAGGTTTGTTCTAAAGGCATTTATTACCTTTGTCTTCTAAGGCTGTACCGCGTAATGAAGCTCCAAATAATCAACCTCCGGTGCCTCATCCTTCTGAGGTTCTGCCCAGTACTGAGGCTTCGAATGATCACCCTCCGGTGCCTTCTCTTTCTAGGGCTTTCCCGACTGCTGAGACTTCTCTTGAGCAACCTTTGTGAATGCTCCCTCTTGTTTGTTTATTTTGATTCATGTATATGTACTTATTTTTAACTTATCGGAGATATCAATAAATAAGTTTTGCTTCATTTCAACGTATTGTGTTAAATACACCAAAGCCTTCTTCACTAAGTTCTTTGAATTTTTTCTTTTGTTAAAGCTTGTGTGTTGAAGCTTTGTGAGTGAAGCATGTAGGTTGAGGTAGTGCTCCCTTAATTTCCCGAGTGAGGAAAACTTCTCGGTTGGAGACTTGAAAACGTGAGACTTCCGAGTATCAAGGTGCAGTAGCATATGGTAGGAATCCCCTAAGTCTCCGGTCGAGAGAGTTGACGAATGAGGTGTCTTGCTAGTAGCCAAGTTTCCAAAGTAACAAAACTTCACCATTTTCCTTTCTAAGTGGTAGCCCAAAACTCCCCCTTCATATATATTTGTTATGAAAATTGTTAGGTCCAAAGAAGAGAAGGCCTAGGCAATTTTTTTATTTATTTATTTTTTTTTTTAATTTTTGAATTTTTGAATTTTCGAATTTCTGAAAATATATATATATATATATATATATATATATATATTATTATTTTTTAAGCTTTATAGGTGAAGCTCTAGTGTTGAAGCTTTGTTGGGTACCATGAATTGATTTTACTTCACACTATCTTGATCAAGAGTGTGTGAAGCTTTTGGGTTTAAGCTTTGTAGGTGAAGCTTTCTGTAAGTGAAGCTTTTGTAGGCGAAGCTTTTGTGTTGAAGCTTTGGTGTTGAAGCTTTGGAGTTGAAGCTTTGTAGGTGAATCTAGCTTTTGTGTTGAAATTTTTGTAGGTGAAGCTTTTGTGTTGAAGCTTTGTAGGTGAAGCTTTGGAGTTGAAGCTTTTGTAGGTGAAGCTTTGGAGTTGAAGCTTTGTAGGTGAAGCTTTGGTGTTGAAGCTTTTGTTGGTACCATAAATTGGTTTTGCTTCACACCGTCTTGATCAAGAGTGTGTGAAGCTTTTGGGAATTGTAGTTGCCCTCCATTAATGAAACTTTTGTTGGCACCATAAATTGGTTTTGCTTCACACTTGATCAAGAATGTGTGAAGCTTTTGAGAACTCTCTGTCTTGATCAAGAGTGTGTGAAGCTTTTGAGAATTGTAGTTGCCCTCCACTAATGAAGCTCTTGTTGGCACCATAAATTGGTTTTGCTTCACACTGTCTTGATCAAGAGTGTGTGAAGCTTTTGAGAATTATGGTTGAACTCCTTTAACGAAGCTCTTGTTGGCACCATAAATTGGTTTTGCTTCACACTGTCTTGATCAAGAGTGTGTGAAGCTTTTGAGAATTATGGTTGAACTCCTTTAACGAAGCTCTTGTTGGCACCATAAATTGGTTTTGCTTCACACTATCTTGATCAAGAGTGTGTGAAGCTTTTGAGAATTGTAGTTGCCCTCTATTGATGAAGCTTTGTTGAATTTCCCAATTTCCCTTTTTCAATTTTTTTTTTATTTTTTTGGGAAGATTGGAAATTTGAAAATGTAGGAGAGACAACATATACAAGCCACACCTTGTAGTAGTCGAAGGTTTGGATGAACCATATAAATTGAATTTTCTTCGAACAGTCTTAATGAAGAGTGTGCAAAGCTTTCTACGAGTTGTAGTGTTTGCATTGTTACAGAGGAGAAATGTCTGAAGTAGATGCAAGAGGGCTGAATAGCTTGATCTTCGTATACCATGCACTGAAATTGTTGTTGGCTTGCAATAAGACTTTGTTGGTAACTCTTGTTGGGCATAAGTGCTCCCCTAGTTGAGTTGTAAAACTTGAGGGTTTTTTATTATTTATGAATGCTAGGAGTTCATATGTACAAGTTGTACCACTCGTCTTTTAGTTAGTGGAATGAATAGTGAGTTGCTTTCATCACCTAGTTGATGGTACGAAGGTGAGTTCCTTCATCACATTTCATCACTTGGTTGGTGGCATGAAGATTAGTTCCTTCTTCACCTAGTTGGTGATAAGAGTGGCAAGTTGCCAAATAATATTAGAGCATGGGTTGTACATTTCATCACCTGGTTAGTGGCACGACGGTAAGTTCCTTCATCACCTAATTGGTAAGAATAAGGGCAAATTGCCGAGGCACATTGTAGCAAGTGTCGAATGACACAAAGTATGTTGAACCCTTTCGAAGCACAATTGGCTTATATATGAATGTGTTGGAATGTATGATTGAACGAATATATTGTGAAGCTGTTCGTTTATTGGTATAGTCTTGTTGACATATACTTAGACTTTGTTTCATGTTGGAAGCATTCATGTTGAAGCTTTGAACCCAAATGTTTCATTGCTAGGAATGTAAGAGGATTAGGACCGAGTTGCCTAAATCACCTCTTTATTGAATTCATGCCAAATGGTCTTCGTTACATAAGATGCCAAACGGCTGAAGCTGAACACTTGTACAATGTGAGTTTACTTGTAATAGTACTTCAAGTGATCAGCGTTCCATGGATGGGCAAGGGTCTTGCCATCGAAGTTTCTAAGCTTGTAGAAGCCAGAGCGACTAATGCCAACAACTTCAAACGGTCCATCCCAGTTTGGACTAAGTGTTCCTTCACTCGAGACTCTGTCGCAGAGTAATCTTTTCTTCAATACCCAGTCCCCCATTTTGAAAGAACAAGGTTTGACCCTTGAGTCATAGTAGTTGGAGATGCGCTGCTTGTAGGCGACATTCCTCATGTGAGCCTGGTTTCTGTGTTCCTCGACTAGATCTAAGTTGAGGGTAAGTTGTTTGTCATTTTTGCTTTGCACATAGTTCTGGACTCAGAACGTTGGTTGCTCAAGCTTAACTGGGACAACTGCCTATGTACCAAAAGTAAGTGAGAATGAAGTTTCTCCTATTGAAGTTCGATACGAAGTGCCGTATGACTAAAGAACTTGGGGTACAAATTCTGGCCAACAACCTTTAGCCTTGTCCAAGCTGGTTTTCAAAGTTCGCTTGATTATTTTGTTGATGGCTTCAACTTGTCCATTAGACTAGGGATGAGCTGGGGAGGCAAAACATAAGTTGATGTTAAACTTAGAGCAGAACATCCTAAACTTATTGTTGTCGAACTGTCACCCATTGTCAGTGACTATCGCATTAGGAATGCCGAATCTACAAAGGATGTTCTTCCATACAAAGTCTTATATTTTTGCCTCAATAATGGTTGCCAAGGGTTCTACTTCGGCCCACTTTGTGAAGTAGTCAACTGCAACGAATGCATAGTGGACCTTGCCCTTCCCTGCAGGCATTAGGTCGATCAAATCATGTCCCCATTGGGCGAAGGGCCAAGGGCTGATCATAGGAGTGAGCGGCTCGGAAGGGGAATGAGGAATAGTTGCGTAGCCTTGACATTTATCACATGAGCAAGATATTCTGATGGCATCTTGGTGGAGTGTTGGTCAGTAATATTCTTGGTGCATGTGCTAGGGATTGAGATCCAGCATGATCTCCGCAGACTCGTTCATGTATTTCCTGAAGGATAGTTTCTGCCTCCGCGAGCGTAAGGCATCTTAGGTATGGTAAGTTAAAACCCTGCTTGTAGAGTTGGTCATTAATGATCAAGTAATGGGTAGCCTTGTATTGAATCTACTTAACTTGGACTTTATCATTTGGGAGGGTGCCATGCGCAAGGAATTTATAAATAGGGGAAATCCAACTATCCCCTTATTGTAAGTTGCACACTTCCGCGGCCATGGTGCTTGGTGCTGCCAACAATTCGACCTGAATTTTTCTCCTAATTTTGTCTTCCACTACTGAGGCGAGGCGAGCCAAAGCGTTTGCATGATTGTTTAGCACTTGAGGAACTTGGGTGATCTGGTAGTGGAAGTGTTTGAGCAACAGTTGTGTTTGTGCAAGATATGCTGCCATAAAGCTATCATTAGCGTCAAAGTTGTTGATGACCTGGTTAACCACCAATTGGGAGTCACTAAAGATATCAATTCGTTTAACCCCGAGGTGTTTGGCCAAACGTAAGCCTACTATGAGGGCTTCATATTCGGCTTCGTTGTTCGACGCATTGAATTTGAAACGAAGAGCATACTCATTCGCCACTTTGTCAAGGGTAGTAAGGACTAATCCTGCTCCACAACCTTGTTGGTTGGACGAGCCATCAATATATAGACTCCATGCTTGGCCTGTTGGTTCTGTTTTCTGAGCTTCCGAGGTTAATAAAGCCATTGTTTTAGGTGTAGAAGCAATGTTAACAGGATATATGAAGTTGGCGATGAAGCCTGCCACTGCTTGGCCGTTCTCAGCTGGCTTTGGTTGGTAGGAGATGTCAAACTCACCCAATGCTATCGCTCATTTGATTATTCACCTCGAAGTGTCAGGACTTTAGAGTATCTGTCGAAGAGAATGATTGGTAAACACGATGATGGAGTGTGCTTGGAAATAAGGGCGAAGTTTTTAAGCAAACATGACCAATGCTAGAGCCAATTTCTCAATGTTGGAGTATCCTGTCTCCGCATCTTGTAAGGCCTTGCTAGTGTAGTAGACAAGTCGTTCGACATTACCATCATTTCGAATGAGAAAGGAATTAACTGTTGAAGCCGATACCGATAGATAGATAATGAAAGTGTCACCAACCTCAGGTTTGAAGAGTAGAAAGGCTTTACTCATGTATTCCTTGAGGTTCTTGAATGCCTCAGTACATTCATTAGTCCATGTAATGTACTTCTTACTTCCCTTAAGTGCTTTGAAGAAATGAGCACATTTGTCTATGGGCTTAGAAATGAACCTGGTTAAGGCTGCCACCTCGCCAGTAAGGCTCTGGATGTCTTTTGAAGTTACCGGTTTCTTCATGTCGAGGATTGCTTTAATTTTCTCGTGATTAGCTTCAATGCCTCGTTGGCTAGTCATGAAGCCCAAGAATTTGCCAGAGCCTACGCCGAAAGCACATTTGGTGGGGTTCAACCTCATTCGATACCTCTTCAGAATGGTGAAAGTTTCAAATAGGTTGGTGATGTGTTGGTCAGCATGTTTGCTCTTGACTAGCATATCATCAACGTAAACTTCCATGCTCTTCCCAATCTGTTCGGCGAACATCGAATTGACTAGTTTCTGATAAGTCGCACCTGCATTCTTTAGGCCGAAGGGCATGACTTTATAGCAATATAGTCCCCTGTTAGTAGTGAAGACTGTGTGTTCTTGGTCTGGAGGGTTTATGAAGATTTGGTTGTATCTTGAGTAAGCATCCATGAAGCTCAAAAGTTCACACCCTGTCGTAGAGTCTATAAGTCTGTGAATGAGAGGAAGAGGAAAGTTATCCTTCGGGCATCCTTTGTTTAGTTCGGTGTAGTCGACACACATTCTCCACAAGACCTTTTGGAGTAGGAAACTTTTTTTGGTCGGATTTTTCTTAACAATGACCATATTTGCTACCCATGTTAGGTAATTGACTTCGCAGACGAAACCTATGCCTTTGAGTTTTTCAACTTTTGCCTTTATTGCTTCGTATCATTCAGCGTCATAATATTTTCGTTTCTGTCTCACCGGCTTGGTCTTGGGGTCAATACTCAAGCGATGACATATGATATTTGGAGAGATACCTGGCATGTCCTCATATGACCAGGCGAAGAACTTAGTGTTCACTTGCAAAAAAGAGATCAATGCCAACCGAATGGGTGGTGACAAGGTGGTGCCAATCTTTACCATGTGATATGGATAATCTTTTGAGATAGAAACCTTCTTCAGCTCTTCAGTGGGTTGTGCTTGCTGGGTGAAAGAGTCATCTCGAGGATTGTCGGGTTGACTGATGCCACCATGAAGATCCAAGTTGGCTTCGCCGGGCTGGTCTTTATGACTTGGTCGTGTATAGAAAATGTTTCCTTGGGCACAGACAGGTGTTGTTGCTTGACCGAAGTGTTATAACATAACCATGCACTAAGTTGATCTCCTCTGATGTAACCATTGCCATAGGGGATTGGAATTTTCATCAACAACATATGTGTGGATACCATGGCCTTGAGATCATTGATGCCTGTGTGTCCAAAGATGACATTGTATGCCGTTGGGCAATCAACCACCAAAAAGTTAGTAGTAATAGTAGCTGTGTAAGGGCATGTACCAATGGTGAAAGGTAAGTGTATACACCCTAAAGGTTGCACGATATCACCGAAGAAGCTTATGAAATGAGAAATCGAGCGATCGAGCAAATGTTCAGCTACATTAAGTGCCCTAAAAGCTTCAGCAAACATCATATTGACCGAAGCCCCCGTGTCTACCAGGATTCGTCGTACTTCAAAGTTGGCTATTTGAGCTTCCACGATCAGTGGGTCGTTGTGAGGGTAAATGATACCTCTTTCTTCCTCAGGGTAGAAACATACTGGATCCCAGTTAGGCTTTTGATACTTATCTCCCTTGATGTCTTCCACGTGAAACACTTAGTGTCTAGGCCTTAAAGCTCGTTTGCTGTTTTTGATGGTCCTATTGGAAGATTTAGATATGGGTGTGCCGCCGCTTATAGAATATATCACATTCACTTGGCGTTCGTTACAGTTATCCCTTGAAAGGTGAAAGAGGAATCGATCAATTTTTCCTTCACATGCCAAAGCTTTAATATGATCACGAAAGGTGATACATTTCTTGTCGTCATGGCCGTTATGCTCGTGGTAGCAGCAAAACGTGCCCGTGTTCTTCATGGGCTTGTAACTCGACTGCCTCGGCATTGGCTTCGATATCAGGTGTGTTATGCTGAGGTAAATAGCCACGCATGTGGCATTCAAAGGTGTGTATGTCTCATACCTCGGGTAGGGCCTGTCCTGATACGTGTTTGGCCCACTGTGTTAACTGCCTAGGGGCGGGCATTATCGTGGCGATACCCTTGATTATCGCGATAGTGTCCCTTACTCCTTTTACTAAAATGAGATTGGTGAGGATGGAAATCTTTCATTTTGCCCTGAGATTGATATGTCTGTTGACTTGGTGAAGTATTAAGAAGGCAATGGGAGGCACCGCTGCTGTTTGGAAGGTCGAGGTCTTCTCATTTGGTTGGATATGGCTTCCACTCCCTAATTGCTGATAAGGGGTGGCTGTGGGGGGTTTCCTTTGATATGTCTTTGCCTCGACGGATGCATGGTTTAAGCATGTGCCATCACCTCAGAGTAAGTCTTCCAAGTGTTGGCATTGATCATGTACTTGAAGAAACAATCACGTAGGCCTTGAGGGCGGTCTTGTCATCTACCTCAGCACATCGAGAATATTCATGGCTGAAGCGACCGGCATACTCTCGTAGTGACTCGTTCGACTTCTAGTGAATAGTGTACAAGTCATCTGCAAAATGCAAAAGATCGGTCTGGAATACAGATATTACTTTTGTTTCGATAAACGCAGCAGCTCAGCTTAATGGCATGTCGGGGGCAAACGAACACCATAAGGGCACACTAGCCCAACTACCAAGAACCGGGGGCATGCCTTATTCTCAACACTCTAGATGATTCAATACTAAAGAGCACATCACGAGTAACCGAGCATCACAAACCTAGTGGTCCAAGTCCTCATGTTGCACATAACCTGGCCCAAGCCAACCCCAGCTCTACGCTCACAGCCGTGCCTACTTGTTCCACAATTTCCAGTAGCCATTGATCTATCACCATGGCTCCTAATTGTGCCGATCTTGCACCATGGCTCCCAGCCCTGCCGATCTTGCCATATGGCTCCTAATCGCGCTAACCAAGCTCATGGCACTCCAAACTTCAAAGCAACCAATGATGAACCAGAAGACAAGGCTTTATTAACAGCCTCTGCTAGTGAAAGACTTAGCGGTGAAGAAGCTTGCAATCCATCTAGATTCTCAGTTAATCACCAACTAAGCCTCAAAAGGGCACACAACGAAACATCTAATAATGACACAATACTTGAAGAAAGTCTAGGAGAAGCTCGATGTGCTTCCCGATTGCACCCTTATGCAGGTTCCATAAGTGGTTCGAAGTCTTAACCAAATCGCCAAACAAGACCTTGCAAGCTGAGGATTATTTCAGTTGTCCAGTAGTCCGACTTTCCTTAGTTGCACTCATGACAACAACTTCCATGCTCCCTAGTGCTAGAGGGTAAACCAATCCCCCAACACCCATTTGGGTTTGCTCTCCAGTGCAAGAAGATAAACTAATTGCTCTCCAGTGCAAGAGTGCAAACCAATTCCTCGACACCCATTTGGGTTTGTTTTCCAATGCGAGAGGATAAACTAATTTCTCTCTAGTACGAGAAGGTAAACTAATCCCCCGACACCCATCTGGGTCTACTCTCCAATGCTAAAGAGTAAACCAATTCCCCAACACCCATATAGGTATGCTCTCCAGAGTGAAGGGATAAACTAATTGTTTTCCAGTGCGAGAGGGTAAACTAATTCCCCGACACCCATTTGGGTTTGCTCACTAGCGTGGTAGGATAACTTAATTGCTCTCCAGTGCGAGAATACCACACAGCTCAAAAGATTGAATACTCAAAGTCCAGCTAAGCAGCAAATGGTCAGGGGGCAGCAGCCACTTTGTACTCAACAATTCGCTCATCCAACACTTTGTCTTCAGCAGCTCCAATCTTGGCAGCTCTGTCCTTGATTGCTCCATCTACGGTAGTTGAGAAATCAAACTCAAGCAGTTTCCTCATTCTTGGCAAGCAGCCCAAACCATGGGCCATGCCATGCCACTACCTCACCCTATTCCGAGCCAGCCCTTAACTTCAGTCAAGCTGAGCAACACAAATTGTGGCCCCTGTCACACCACCTCCTCAACCTGTGCTAAGCCAACTCTTGGCCCCTGCCAGCTGATATGCCACACCACCCCGACGACCGCCTCGTGGCAGCACCACCTAAGAATAAGACAAAGAAATTAAGTTTTTCTTACATCGGTGCGGAGCAGAGAATAATAAAAAAAAATTAAAGGAAGACAGTTCTTTGCACAGGCAAGCAAAGAAGAGAGCTAGGGGAGGGGGACCAAATATCCTCTAGCTTTCCCTCTTTCTTATAGGGATAAAAAATTGTCCTCCGAAGTTGATTTAATCTCCTACTTAAGGTAAATTTAAATAGGCTTCGGAGGCGATTTATTTCCCTTTCATAGAAAAATCTAATTCCAAGTCCAAGTGGGAATCTGCATCAAAGTTGGAGATCTCTACACTTGCTGCCCTTTTCTGCGAGCAGCCCAGCATGTGTGAGGGCATTTGTGGAACCAAAAATAATCAAGAAAATTATGGAGGCGACACATGGACTTTTGGGTAAAATGACAAAATTACCCTCAAGGCACACCCAGATTCCCACGCGCAAGCAGCGGACAATAACAGCTCAAACATGATCAAAAGTGATCAAAATAGGTATTTATTCAAAACTTATTTCATCAATCCTCATCAAATCCTCCCTACAAGGTAACCCTTATTTAATCTTTTCAAATTAGGATTAATTACCAAAATTAATTGGTTAATTTTCTAATTAATTTCCTAGTTGATTGCAAGATATTATTTTGACATAATATCTTGCAATTAGAGCCAAAAACCACCATAAGTGGCCGGAGCCCTTTTCTCCAAATAGGGGCTGGCCACATCCCTATATATAGCTCCTCATTTCTCCAAAAACCTAAGTTCATTATTCTCCTAAAATTCTCTACACATTTTTTCTCTCAAATTCTAACTTTGGTATCGGAGGTTATTCGGCCAAATCCTCCCCCATTCATCGTGGGCGCGTGAGGTTCTTGATCTTGGCCTTAGGTGTTAATTGTTTTGCAAGTGCAATTTCGTCCAAGAAGAAGAAGGCGGAAATTTGTATCCACAATGAGCTAGTTGGACTACTTCTTCTGGCACTCGTTTCAAAGGGTATGATTAAGCACTTGAACCTGAAAATCAACAAACTTTATCAGAATAGTTTCAAGTTAAGCACAAGAATCTATTTTGGAACCTTTGTGACTGCCACCCACGTAAAAAATGTTGCCATTTTGGACCACAACATAATCCCAATTGATACTTCTAATTCTAAACCTGTTGTCGAACCTTATATGGGAACTTTAACGAAAAGCTCCCAGTACTGTTCACTTTAACGAAAAACTACATTTTTACACTAAAAAGTCAATCCTGGTACTATTCACTTTACCCTTTATTTTGATACTTCACGTTACAGAAGATTCCCACTTTCTTATACCATGAAAATTAAATTATAATTGATCCAAACAAGTTCTGTCCTTTTAGAAATTTAAGCCTAAAAAATTAAAGCTGACAAAGAAGTCATTAAGGTCAACAATTTTTGTTCAATATTACGTAGCACTTAGTGGTACGAAAAATGAGTGGTAGAGATTGAAAAGAAAAGATCTATTAGTTTTAGAAATCTAATCTAATGGTTAAAATACCAGTAGCAGTGCTATACGTAGCTTAGTTTCAATATGAGTTGGGATTTAGACCTTTGTCAGGTAAATTCCAAGTTGCCGAGCCCAAGCATCCAAGTACCATGTTATTCCACAACATTGCTCCTTTTTGCCTTGGATTCTTTACTGCAATCCACATGAAACACGGGTATAAGCATATGCCAAAGGCAATGTCAACCCCCCGATTAGAGGTGCCAGGCCTACCAAAAATGGAAAAGCCACTGCCATGAAAAATTCCACTCCTAAGAAAATGCGTAAAGCTAGGCCGACGCGAAGCCACCTTGAACACGGCTTGTTCTTCCTGATAGTGTACTTTGACCCCAGCTTATCAAAAACTACCATGCCATAGATTTTGGAATGTGCTTAAGCAGTGTATCACCATAAGCATGCAAATCAGTCCAAGAAAATTTCTTGAAGTGTTTTTATGTTCATGGAATTGTGAAACTAAGATCAATAATCCTCTGTAGAAAGTAGGTACCTGCATAAATCAAAATACATTTGATGATCATACCAAAAGATTAATTATGACTTAAGTAACTAAACATAAATGAAAATGAATTTTCACTTATTTACTTTGTGCCAAAAGCCCAAAATCCACAAAAGGCCAGAGGAAGAAAACACATGGCTGCGAGTGCATAAGCTCTAGTCACTCCACTCCACATTCGCTTATGTGTTGAGTATTTGGGGTTTGTGGGTAATGTGGCCTGCATGAGTGGTGAACTTTATCACCTTTACAGATATTGATAGATACATTGCACAAGTTACACAACTTGATGGTAGGGCATCAGCAGCCGGTGTTGAGTACCAATCCATAAATAGTAAGTACATTATTGATGTTTAGCCAACATACACTAGTAGAAAAAAACTCATCTATCACGGTCGATGTCCGTGGTAGATTGCAATCCATCACGGATACTGTGCTCCTTAATAATCTGGATATGATAGAAAGTCACAGATTCTACCACGAGTTATGCCCGTTGTCAATTGTAATATAATCACGGATTGTGCCCGTTGTAGAAGCAGATCTAACACCACGTGCACTCTAACTGTTGTGGATTACAAATTGGTCACAGCTAATGCCCGTTATAAAAAAAATTTCCAAAAAAAAAATGTTTAATAATGTATTATATAATATTTATAAACAAAATTACGCATTTACTACAATATAACAATTAAATAAAAAAAATTCATAGATTCAAACATTACAATCCCACACTAAACTAAAGCTAACAAAAAAACAATGAGATATACAAAGAAATACCAAACTATCTAGAGACCTTCAACAACCAAGGACATTGTCACTTTGAAGACTTCACATTTATTTGAACACCATCCAAACAAAGGACCTTGAGAGCGAACTACTGCCCCTAATGCTTGAGCCTCAACAATTGTTGCCTCTCTCTATCTGCATGGACATAAGCATATGGATCAAGAAAAAAAAAATCTTGTATCTGTATAGGTAGAAATATACATTTGATCTCAATCAAGAAAAGTGAATAGAACTCTTGAAAAAATATATTAAGGGGGGTCCTTTGAGAAAAGATAAACACATGATAGATTATGAACCTGCTAAACAGAGCCACTACATACATATTTCTGCAAATATATACCATACAAGATTAGCCAACCCAATACCATAAACAAAGATTTTGTTTTTATAAACATAAACAATAGGAACCAAACCAATGCTATAAGCTAAATCATTATTAGCCCAGAAATCAATATCAAGTTCTTACCCTGTCTGCAAGTTCTTTGGGCAAATAAAAATGGTAAACTGCAAAGCTACAAGAACCACAGGTTTAGAAAACATCACTGAAAATTTGTATTATAAAATCAAACATTCAAAAACTACATGTGGAGAAAAATGCTAGAACGTATCAAATTTTGAGACTTGAAATATTAATTTCATTAGACGACTACTTCACAATTCGACGATAAGGATGATTATGGACCAAGAAGTGGAAACTAGAATCACAAGTTGGGAATGGAATATGTTTATTTGACACACCCCAACCCAGAATATCCACTAGGACTCTTAATCGAGTTGTGCTGGCCGACACCTGAAAGGTGACGAAGCTATAAAATATAATTATGTGGGAAATGTGAATAAATTTAAATCTAAAAGTACATAAAGACAAGAGTGTGCTGTGAGCAGGAATGAACCCATTTCACACGCGACGTCAGAGTATAAGTAAAGTACAGTAGTGTGGATAAGAATCATACCCTCGGAGGTAGCCACCTATACTGAGATTTGCCAAGAATCCTCATCAATGTGAACTTTCAGCAGCTAAAACCTAGAAGGGCGCAAAAACAAGGGTGAGTGGACCTGAAAATAAAGTTTTTAATAAAAACCTTTTGAAAACGTTATAACCCCTCGCCATAAAACCCGTATAATTTCCTAGAAAATAATAATACATACGTATATAGAAATCATACTCGAGAGTAGTGAAAACCAAGTATATGCCATGTCAAGTATCTCAGCAATGAAATAAGTAAGCCAGGTGAAATAAATCAATGTAAAATGATATGCCAACCAAAGTCACCTAACGTGACCTGTACGGCTGAACCTATAACTCATTAACCAATTCATGCACATGAATCGGAACCACCTATTGTGGTTTATACGACAGAGCTGGGTGTAAATAAGTACGCTCAAGTGCTACAATCACGTGAAGGCTGTGCGAATAATTGCAGGTCACCTACAAGTCGGAACCACCTAATGTGGTTTATACGATAGGGTTGTGCACCAAACTTGGATCCAAGGTGAGCGTGCGGCGCATGAGGTGAACATCACATGAAGGACTGTGCTCTGGCCACGGGCTGGAGCACTAACATCGGGGTGAAGGATAATGAGCTCTAAATGCATCTACGCATAATCATAAACAATACAACCATTATCATCACATAGTACTCACCTGAAACTTACCTGGCCTCCGCAACGTCATACAATATTATACATACACATGCTAATGCATATAATAAAATGGAGTGCAAGCATGACATGGCATTTAAAAATATCTGGGAAAATGTAAAGCATATATACGTATATATAGAAAACCAAAAACCTACTCACTTGGAGTCCGTGCTACAACTCCCTAGCATAAACATTAAGGCATGACGAACGATTGGCGCCTAGAATAATTATCAAATCATGTCTTAGAATTCTTATTAATAGAACATATAACTTACATATCCTATTTGGGAAGATCCATACGTCAAATTCTCGATCCGTAAGTTTCTAATGTCCTCAAATATTACGTATTATAACGTATCAAAGTTTGGCGATGATCCAACGGTCGGATTGTCAATTGCTATAATAATCAAGTGGCGGACCTTAATTGAACTACGTTCAAATGACGGAATAATAATCAAACGGCGGACCTTAATTGAACTGCATTCAAATGACGAAAATTCATCAATTGGACTCCACATACAAAATTAGAGAATCAAATTTAGCTTAGGAAGGTCAGGGGATGCCTCGGCCCACGCGCCACAGAAGGTGGCGATCGGCTGCTCCGATTTGCCGGAAAATTCAACTATTTTTAAAAATTCTCAAACTTCACAGAAATGAAGATCTCCATGAATAGAGCAACTTTAATACTTGTGATTAAAGCCAATTTGACCAGGAAATTTCCCAATTTCACGAAAACCCGCCGGAAACCCTATAAAGGGTGATTCTTGATTCGGCCTTCAAAATCACTCCAACGCCTCAACAAACCACTGGGTTTCATTCCTGAACTCAAGAGGAGTCTAATGTTGGTGGTGGTTGATGGAGTTACCTTCGGATTTGATGGATCGCCACCTCGAAGCCATCGCACCCATCCATATATTTCTTCCCAATTCTGGACATAATCTCCTGAAATTTGATGTGGAAATGGTAGAGGAAGGGTAAAGATGATGGTTAGGAGTGGTAGATCAGCTCAATTCACAGGTCACAACCGGGTCACGGGTCAAGGGGAAACTGATTCGGTTCTCCTCCTTCTCCTCTTCCCTCATTTTTCCTCATTTCCTCTTTTCCCATTGGTTCTCCTTCTTTTTTCCCTTCCTCATTGGTCCGATTCCTCCCTCATTTCTCTCATTTATCCTTCATCTCCACCGACCATCTTTCTTTCTTTTAATATGGGCCACATGTGGCTCCATCAGATTTTGCTCCAAAAATCTAGAGCATTCTAGAAGTAAATAAATTTACAATTTTACCCTCGACTTCATTTGTTAATATCTCCATCGTTATAACTCCAAATCACGATTCGTTCACGCCCACGCGTTCGTAGCGACGAGTACTACGAGTATACGTGAAGAAAATGAACCCTACATGATACGACACGGCAAACAACAAAAGTTAACACTTTGTCTCGAAAGGCATTTTCATAAATTCACTTTTTAAAATTATAAAAATCATAATAATTGGGGACGGGTCGTTACATTATTCCCCATGAGGGGAACACAATTATTATTTTTTTAACTCAATGATTTCAATTGTCAGTGTGAAAAAAGTTCAAAGTTTAAACTAGCAGGCCTCTAGAAGCTGCATTCAAAGAATATAGTACAAATAGTAGACTCAGATTTAACTCCACTTTTACACATTTATGCACTACCTAAACTAGCATGCATTGGAGTGTATAAACTAAAGTAAATAAAAACTCGGTGTTTTAAGATCCATCATATACAATTATATCCACCAATAATATATGGACTTTAGAGGAAACTAGGCCAGGCAATTTCTGACACGACCCGATAACCCGACACGACACGACACAAAATTAACAGGTGTTCGGGTCGACACGATAACGAATCAAATCATTATTAGGTAACCCGATAAGCACCTATTAAGATAACGCGTTGGTTCGGTTATACATGTTGGTAACACGATACATGATACATTATAAGCAAAATATTAATTTTATAATTTTATAACCCTAAAAAAATACTATAATAATTATATATATTTATTTAACAATTTTATACCCCTAAAAACTATAATAATTATATATATGTATATATATATATAATTAAATATTAAAAATTGGTGATCATTGGATCGGCTTAAATATACATATCATTCAATTTCTTAAGTGTTATACGTATAAAATAAATAAATTTAAATCTACTTAATAAATATATATATATATATACACACACCATTGAACTTGATGGGATACGAATTCTACGAAACTAATTTCAACGATCCAATCGTCAAACTTGTTTGTATATGCTTCAAGATCGTATCATCAAAAAATCGCAAAAAACAAACATTTGGAGATCAAGTAACGGGACAAAACTTTTTATGGTTATCAATGAAAAAACATGATTTAACGGCTATTTTAACTCCGATTTTGATGATTTTTTACATCTACACTCCTTAACCCTATATGAATACAATGAATGAACTCGACATTCAATTTAAAATATTTACACTAGTGGATAGCACAAAATCTTATGTTATACTTAATGAAAGTATGAATAAACTTGTAAGTGTTAATGAATCTATCGTTTTGATAGGATACGCATTCTACAAAACTAATTTCAACGATCCAACCATCTAACTTGTTTGTATATGCTTCGAGATCGCATACGCTAAAAATCGCAAAAAACAAACATTGAGAGATCAAGTAATGGGACAAAACTTTTCGACGGTTATCAACAAAAAATCACGATTTAACTGTTATTTTAACTCCAATTTTGATGATTTTTTACAGCTACCCTCCTTAACCCTATATGAATACAATGAATGAACTCGATCTTCAATTTAAAATAGGGTTCTTTAGAAAAAGACCCTTGAAACTCTTATTTTCCAAACAAAAACCCACATAATATTAAATATCTAAATAAAACCCAAATTTCAAATAGAGTATCATGTAGACAAATATATAACCAATTATTATCACATATTTACAACTTATGCCACAAAGCCCTAATTATCTCAATAAATATTATTACTCACCCTAATTATGATTAGTAATTAACCCATATGGAAAATTTCACCTTTCTTGTATGGTAAATATTAGGAATATATATATATATATATATTAATTTAGCCATGTTCATAAACAATTATGGGCACATTTTTCGTATGGAAAAAAAAATCCTTTGTACAATCAGTTATTTTGCATCAAATAATAATATTGTTTGATAAAAACAACAAAGAACCAATTAATATTCTTTTATGTTGTAGGTAAATTATTTTACCTAGATTATTACATACATTAGGCATTTTTTGTTTGTTATCATATATGCTTGTTAAAAATAATTTATCTATATTTATATGTAAAATATAAGTAAATTAATTTTGAATCAAATAGCATTTATTTTGTAGGTAAATTAAAATAGTAGTTCCATTATTTTGGTAAAGTTAAACAGTGCCTAAATTATTTCGTAAAAATTAAACAAAGACAAATTATCTCTATTAAAATAAAATAGTAGATATTCGACAAAAAAAATAAAAATAAAACAGTAGCTACATTATTTTCTTATAAGATTAAACAATAGGTAAATTATATTGTAGGTACATTATGTTTGTAATATAAAAAAAGAAATTGAAATTTATAAACAAAAAGTAGTATATATATTATTTTTTAATCAAATTTCCTTTATTTGTAGGTGAATTATTTCCATGCATTATTATATATATTGGGCACATTTTACTACTAATATATATGTGTGCAATAATTTACCTATATTATTATATAAAATATAGATAAATTTATTTTGAAATCAAATAACATTTTTTGTTTTATAAGTAAATTATTTTGCATGTATCATTACAAATATAGGGCAAATTTATTGCTAATACACATGTCCAAATAATTTATCTATATTTTTTAAATATAGCTAAATTATTTTATAGTGCTCTTTCATATTTTCATTTGGTAAGAAAATGGCAAGATTAAATTAAAATTGTCTAATTTTATGCAAATTTGAAAAACAATTACGAAATCTTAAGGAAAGTATAACATTATTAGTTCTTTTTTGCCTTAACAAACAATTTGTTATGACATATTATTATTTTAAATATTAATGCATTTTTTCCATTAATCTCTCCTTTCAAATCTGCATAGAATTAAATGTTTACATTAAAACTGTTTTTAGGGGTATTTTAGGCAGCTGCAAAATGTAAAATGTGTAAAGGCAAAC
This sequence comes from Malus sylvestris, assembly GCF_916048215.2. Classification (NCBI taxonomy): domain Eukaryota; kingdom Viridiplantae; phylum Streptophyta; class Magnoliopsida; order Rosales; family Rosaceae; genus Malus; species Malus sylvestris. The sequence goes on from NC_062269.1 coordinate 23,643,959, forward strand.
AAAATTAATGAATTTGCTTATGTGGAGCCTAGTCATTGGGTTTTATTCAGATAAAAAGGCTATGTCGGGTTTTATGTAAAGAAACTTGAGTTTCAGGGGCTAAAGTCATATTTTCAGTTTAAAATATGTACACTAGTGGATACCACAAAATCTTATATTATACTTAATGAAAGTATGAATAAACTCTTAAGATCGCATACGTATATAGTAATCAAATATGTTTGTATATACTTTGAGATCGCATACACCAAAAATTGCAAAAAAACAAACATTAAGAGATCAAGTAACGGGACAAACTTTTCGACGGTTATCAACGAAAAATCATGATTTAACGGTTATTTTAACTCCGATTTTGATTATTTTTTACAGCTACTCCTTTACCCTATAAGAATACAATGAATGAATTCGATCTTCAATTTAAAATATTTAAACTAGTGGATACCACAAAATCTTCTGTTATACTTAATGAAAGTAGAAATAAACTCTAACTATTAGTGAATCTATCGTTTTGATGAGATATGAATTCTACAAAACTAATTTCAACAATCCAACTGTCAAACTTGTTTGTATATGCTTGAAGATCGGATATGCCAAAAATCGGAAAAAAATAAACATTAAGATATCAAGTAACAGGACAAAAAAATTTGACGGTTATTAACGAAAAATCACGATTTAACGGTTATTTTAACTCTGATTTTGATGATTTTTTACAACTACACTCCTTGACCCTATATGAATACAAATGAATTCGATCTTCAATTTAAAATATTTACACTAGTGGATACCACAAAATCTTATGTCATGATGATCAATGAAAATTGAGGATTTTGTAAAAAGAATAACATGCAAGCTTTGAGTTCTATTGGCAAGGTTTAAACTTTTGAGAAAGGTTTCACAACCTTGAAGACAAAAACTCTTTCATTTTGCATATCCTTGCACATTTAATATTTTGTCAAAGACTAGTAGTGTATGGATGTTTGTTTATTAGGCTCTTATTTTCGAGTGTAGATGTAGTACTTAAACGACAAATATGTTTTAATAGTTTGAAGTAATATTTATGTGGCAATGTGTGGTATGTGCAAATTTAAGAAAAAAAATATTTTTTCTTAACGGGTCGGGTCACTTTACCCCTGTTAAGGACCCGTTAAGATAACAGGTGTGACACGACATGACTCGTTAAGATAACAAGTGTTACACGAAAACGACACGAACACAATAGACACGACCTGTTTGCCAAGCCTAGAGGAAACTCAAGACTACAAAATGAGATTCCATAAGCTCTTTCTTACACTCATACTCAGTCTGGATATTTATCAAAGTTCTTGAAGACCTAATAGAAGTATGCTATTAAAAACCAAGAAAAAAAACAAAGAACATCAGCTTCGGCTTGGTCTCAGAGCAGCCTTGATGTTAAACATATATCCATTAAGGACGGATACACCATATCTTTCCTAAACAGAGAGAATGGAAAAGAGGGATATGGTGTCTTACTTTATAGAAAAACACATCCAAAAATTCATTGATCACACATTAGCCTAATCGCTAGGCACTAGCTCATGTAAATAAAGGAATTCACCGTAAAGGAAAAACCCATTTATTTAAGCATGCAGCGAGTTCAGATCAACTAAACGATGCCTCTAAATTCCACTAAATACATGAAATCAATAAACTAAGACCAACTCTTTCATATCATATCAAAGGTAAATCAATTTCAATATTGAAGCAATTCAACCAATGTCCCAAAGTAATAATAAGAGCTTATTTACCAGCTTCTTTTAGCTTTAAACGGGAAACCCATTTTCCCACTATTTACATGAATTCAAAAATCCTCCAAAAGGGCACTAATCCACAGAAGGAACTCGAAGCAAAAAGCCCAGATGAAGAAATAAACTTCTTCACATTGATTCTGGATTTCAATCAAGATTCAAGACACGCCCTTTATCCAATACCCACTCTGGCATTCCTTCAAACACATGGTAGGCACTTTGTTACCACAATCAACTTCATCATACATGCTATATATTTACCAAAACTAGCAGAAACCACCAATACAAAGGCAAAACAGAAAACCCAGAAGAAAACTAAAGCAACCCATCAAATCAAACACGAAGACAGCCTTAACAATAAATCTGTATCAACTAACACTAAAAATAAGTAAGAACTAACACTAAATTAGAAAACTTACAAAAATCCCAAAACTGAAATTTTTTATTTTGGAAAATCACTTACACTGGATGACAGCCCACGAGGAGATGATCATTTTTACCTGTTGGGTCGAGGTCCAATTCTGGCAGGCTTGGCCGGAAATTGGCAGAAAAACCCACGGTCACCATTTCTTGGATCTAAAATTGAGGAAATTCGGCTACAAATTTGTAGAAACTAACTCAGGGGTTGGAAAGAGGACATGAAGAGCATCCTGGAGGTATAATTTGAGGGTCGTTGGTGACTTGTGGACAACGTCGCTGTTGCGTAAAAGAGATGAGGAAGAGAGAGGATACGAGAATAGGTAAAGAGAGAATTAAGGTGAGAGAGGGAAGTTGGACGTTCGTCTCAAAGAGAAAGAAGGGGAGAGAGAAGAGTCGAGTGATGGTGTCTGATTTGAAATTGGTAGACAAGGTAAACGAAACCTGAGCACGGGACTCAAGGTGAATAAAAAAATGATGGACAGTTAGGGTTTTCAGTTTTCAAGACTTTTATCCCTCAATTGGGGGAAAAAAAATTAATATCACACAACTAAGGCGCAAGCGGGGGAATAGCAAATAATTTTAATATCCCAAATATTATCAAGGGGCTAACAAAAACAAAATAAAAAAAACATTAAAAATATCAACCACGGTCAAGATACGTGGTGAAATTTAGAAAGGCGGTGTGGTGGTTTTAGTTAATCACCACAAGCACTACACATGGTGATTTTTAATTTCAAGAACGGGCGCGAATATAACCGTGATGAATTAATCATATTTATCACGGGGAGACTTAGACTGTGATAATTGATTCCCTTCTACCACGAGCTTCTGAAGTCCGTGATAAAATTGTCGTGGTAAATATAATGTTTTGTTGTAGGATCAATAGGGTTAACAAAATACATGGATAGTGTAATCTGTTGGATGTGTTTTAGTAGGAAGCATTTCTTTTTTCTTTTCTTTTTTTTTTGAGCAAAGATAGTAGGAAGCATTTATATTCAGAAGTATTTTACTTTTGTTAGAAACAAAACATTTGAAAGTGTTTAGCTAAAAGTATCTCCAATAATACTAGTTAATTTTTTGTTATTGTAGCAGTCAAATGACACAACGTCTGGTCAGCCACCACTTACAACAATACAATTTAGTTATAATATTTTAATATTATTTTTTTTTCCCAAAACTTAACAACCCAAGCCGTTTTTCTTCTCTTGAAACCCACAAACTTAACAACCCAAACACTTTTTTTTTTTTCTCAGTACATCGATATTTTTACACTAAGAGGAGGAGGAATTCAGTTAAGTCACACAATAGGCAGCCTAATTTGGTATCGAATTCACCATCCACGAAATTCGAACTCAAGCCATTTTTAGTGTAGATATTGTAGATGATATCGTATGTTAAAATAAAAAAATAAATGAAAAAATAAAAAACACCAAAAATTAACTTTTTCTCTCTTCTTAGTCAAATCTAACTAGTTACTGTAAGAGTACCTCCAATAGCCTAGATAAATGAGGCTTTTAGACTACTTCAGCAAAAAATACAAAAAAATAAAACTCCAATAAACTAGTTAAATGACTAGTCATCTTAATTTTGTTAACATCATAAACCTTCGCTAATTAGCTGATAAAGCCCACATTAGCTCGATCCGTATTCGATATACCTAGAAAGTAAGAGCCGGGGTAAACTTGGAGTCCAATTGACTCCAAGTCACGTGGAGATCACTAAAGAGAATTCTAGTACTAAATGAGCTATGACATTCCATATCAGTTTAAGGAACGTTTCAGATCATCACCAAATCCTATGTATCAACTAAGGATCAAATGAGATCATGTTTTGCGGAACTTTAGAGTACGAGATGTCGGGTCACGCCGAGATGCTTTCAGAATTGCATGACCTCAATCTAGAAAGGTCACCTTGACGTTGAACCAATTTTAGACATCGAACACCCTTATTTATTTGTCTCTTAATTTCTTTTTAAATTCATTTAATTTAAATTTTGTAAATAAAGAAAGGTGTTCAAGAGAAGAAAAAAAAAACATTTTGCTATTTTTTGGTCATTTTGTGGAAAGATATATTGTCTTTGAATAATTTTTTAACTTGATGTACAAAAACTACTCTACGTGTGGATAGAATCACTCTTCACTGTATCATCTCTTGGGCTGGTCCCCTGGTAGGGTTTGGACTCTGTCTATTTCTGCCTTTGGGATTTGTACATGAAGATGTTGTTCAAACCCACGAATTTCATCCAAAAAAAACAAAAAAGAGGGGGTTATTCTCGGTGCCTTATCATGATTACAATCTTTATGCTCTTGTACTGTGATTTTATAACTTTATGTAGCAGCTTCTTTGGATAAAAAAGAATCGAATTCTGTTTAGATGGGGTTGGTAGCAACCAAAATCCCAAAACTAATATGTGTGGAAACAATTCACTCTAATATTAATTTCATTCTTTAAACATCCACAGGAAAACTACATAGGCTACTTAAGCTTTTGGCTCAAGGGAGAATAATTAGTAGCTAGAGTTTAGAATTCCGGACACAACATGTCATCGTTTGACATTGCTTGGCAATCACTGAGGCTTGAAAAAGCTCACTGTAATACCAGTGTCAATTATAACATAAACACCAGCAGCAATCAACAGGATACTTAAAAGAATTCCCACAGTCCCTAATACCCAATTTACCCACCAACTTAGACTGTACTTCTTGGGTTTCTTGATCTTTAGCCACATGAAACATGGATATGCTAATGTCACCGGCAATGATATCCCTCCTAGCAAACCAGCTATGCTTCCCAAGAAAGGTACGGCCACGGCTAAGAAGTAGCATCCATAAGCATACATAGCTCTCATGATAGCCCTAAGCCACCATGGAGCTGCCTTCTTAAACCTCCTAGTGTATTGTGACTCCATCTCGTCAAACATCGGCATGCCATAGATCTGGAAGGAGCACAAAGCATTGATTACAACAAACAAACTTGCTAGTCCGAGAACCAATCGGGATGTGTCACGCATATGGAAGCCGTACAAGGCCGCAAACATGCCTCCTTGATGTGGTATCTGCAAACCAAATGCATATTAGTATTGTCCACAAACACTTAAATAATCTTCCCGTATGAGACATCTGACATATTGTCAAACTGTTAATTTTATTTATTTGAATGGAAAATCTAACATGGTAAACAGTCTGACAAAAGACGATTAAATTTCATATGTTTCATATCAGTTTTGTTTTCAGACAAATAAGGAAGTTGAACTTTGAAAGTCAGATATGTTACCATCTGACCATATGCCCAATAGCCTCCAATTGCAAGGGGGAAAAGGCACATTGCTATGAGAGTGTATGAAATTTGGACACCCCTCCACATTGGCACGCGTGATGGATGTTTTTCATTGGATGGCATTGTGGCCTGTAATGGAAGAGAAAACCCCGATTAGAAGGCAATTGGTGAAATATAGTCAGAAGTCCTATTCGATCGAGTTGCAATATCAACATCATTGGCTCAAGATCAGCAAAACATATACGAACATCATTAAATACAACCAGTGGCGAAGCCAGGATTTGTTAGGGGGAGGGGCGAACTTAAAGAGTGCAAGATTCAAAAAAATGACAACGATCAAATCCTTTTATAGTAATATCTTTCATGGTTTTATCAATATACATTACAATAGTTACCGACAATGTTTCATACCATAAAAATTTCGCATAAGAGGCTCATTATAATATCTTTATATTAATTAACTGTATAATGCAAAGAAAAAAAAATCTTAAATTCTTAGTTTTAGAGTTGAATATACTATATAACTAATAACTAATAAACCAATCAATACTAATAATCATATAAATCTCCATCAATACATATTATAATTTAATTGAGATTAGATTAGAATACCAATAAACAAACTTGAATTTTGAGAATTTTGGGGAAATGGAGAATGGGTGAACATGTAAAAATGGGGGCATCGGGATGTTGAAAGTAGGATGGGACTATGGGGGACGTGCTGGGGGGCCTGGGGAGTTAAAACAGAAAAAGGACTAACGACAACATTTTGGCAATTGTTTTAATCTTTATTTTTTTTTAAAAATTAAAACAAATTGCCAAAACGAGCGTTTTGGGCCAGGGTTAAAAAAAGAACATCCCTTTCTTCTTCGTGCAGTCGTCTTCTTCGTGAAGACGCTGACGTTGCAGCTTGCACATGCCTTCTTCTTCCAGTACAAGGGGTTCCCGGAAAGTTTCAAGCAAAGAGTCAAGGTCATCGACGGGTCCTGGGACCTCCCAGGTCCCTATATAAATCCGCCACTGTGCACAGCAACAATGAACCCAGAAAACACAGAACTTCATCACTTCCGACGGGACCGGAGGGGCGGAACCACCGCTCCTAGGCTTGATTTCCGGCGAGGGGAGGGGCGGACGCCACTCCTCGCCCCTATGTAGCTTCGCCACTGAATACAACCCTTGTATATTATTTTATTTTTACAAACTATTTGGCGTACTCTTTTCATTTGCTTAAAAAAAATATTCAACTTAAAAGTAGGATGATCGCTTAATATAATTTGTTCACATGGATACACTAAAAAGATTTAGACCAAATTATCTCCACTTGTTTATCCTTCGGCCAACATATACTAACTTTATAGTATACTAAACCAAAAGAATAAGATATACTAAGAACTTCAATTGTTTGTACCCGATATACAATGAATTTTTTTTTTCCTTTTTGCAATAATATAATGAATTCTATGATTTCTTTTTGTAACAAAAACTCTGTTTTGTTATATATGAACTCAAAACCTTCTTTAACAAACTACAGAAAAATAATTATCAGTTTTTTTCTTAATCGAAATAAAATTGAGTTATAAATTATTTTTTTCGTTGAGAAAAAAATGAACATAAAAAGGATAACGGCAATTATTGACAAGTGTACGTAATTAATTACACTACTATACACCTTAAACTGTGAGATTAATTGACGTACCTGAATCTCAAGTATAAGGTTGTGGCCTCTGAAGGCAAAGGCAATCATTCCAAGTGCATTGAGAATATCAAAAAAGTGAATGAGGTTTTTGTTGGATTTCAAGGGATCATAAGACACATGAGGAAGTCTACCCTTATCCACAGACACAACCCATATGATTGTGCAGTAGCCAATAGCTGTGATGGCACCAACAAGAGACACTCCGGCAATGGAGTTCAAGTTTGGTAGCTGCGACAGAATCACTGCGGCGCATGTAAACACCAAGTACCACTCTGCTGGTGTCAATGGCCTTGCAGTGCATGTAGCTCCACACACAATTTGGAAGAACGACTTTGATGTTGCTCCTCCGAGGACAATCAGAGCCACGCACGTGCCGCCCGATAGGTACAAAATCGGGAATAAGGCCAAGAACTTCGATAACTTCTCACCTGAGAAAGGGAGAAAATTGGATGGTTTTGGAAAAGTTACTTTTGAATAGGGGTTGTAAAATTTCTTAGCGCTTGGCTTGTTTTGGAGTAATTTCAGAAGTGCCAAAAGCGATTTTAGATGACTAATTTTTTTTTTTTTTTTTACCGTGCTAGAGATTACAAAAGCACTTTTTGATGCTTCCTCACAAACAATTTCTAGTTCAATATAGAACAAAATTTTCTTAATTTTGTATTAAAGCAATACTGAATAAAAGCGTTTTCTTACATATAAGCACTTCGGAATAGTGTGCATTTAGCTTGATTAAACATATTAAATGGTAGTTCTTACCAAAAGTTGCATTGCAAAGTTGAATGTATCTGCAATAACGGATGCCAGTTTCAGGAGATTCATGAAGTTGGACCAGCAAGTATAAAGTGTAAAGTTGCCATATGAATGCCAAAGTCATACATATAACACCCCATGTCCTGTGGTAATTAACCAAATCGATTTTGTTTAAAAGTACCATAATACAGACACTGAAAAATAATATTAAGTTAACTAACAAACGTTTAATTGTTAAATTAAAGCAATACCCATAACTCATTAATCATGTTGACTTACCACCCAAGATAAGGAAAGGCCACAGGAAGCACAAGAGATTGAATTCCAATACCAGAACAAAGAGTGTGGAAGGCAGCATAGTAAGCGTTACCGTTCCTAGATTCAGTGATTGGAAGCCAAGCATCTTGAGGGTCAAGCCTTGTGAGGTGGAAAGCCCTCCTAACGGGGCTCCCTATTGGTGTCATGAACCGTGGAGTACGAGACTTTGGGGTTAAAGTTTTCGGGGTTTTTAGTGTTATCTGGTCACCACCACCGGTGGTGGTGGTTGAAGCAGGGATCAGCAGTGGTTGTACCCGAGACTTAGACGCTGGAGGATCTTCTGTAGGTGGCATAGGCGGCCCCGGTGTTATTGGGGCTGGGGTTATCTCATCACCTCCTGTTTCAGACATTTTATTTCAAGTTCTCTCACTAGCTAGCTCTTCTATCTCGTCCTCTCCCTTAGTTTCTCACAAGAAATAAAGCTAGCCACTTACATTAATAACTCGTACCTTAGTCTATATATAGAGACCTCTCTATACACTGGGAAATTAAATAGATCAATTCAGTATAAGTTTTTTGACCTAATATTAGCTTATATTTGGGAACTAATCATTGCTCTAATCCACTGGAAAGGATAGGACAAGATTGTTTTCATATGTTAACAACTAACATCCTTATTATTCAAACTACACGTTGGCGTCCATAGTATATTAATTATTAGGTATATTTCACTGTATAGTCATAAGATGCTGTCTTAAAATTTGGATCAAGATATAAACAGAGGGCTAGACAGCTGCTGGAATTGTTTATCATGATTAACTTGCTCTTATCTTCTTCTTCTCTTGACTTAGACTAAGTCATATTTCGTTAAGCCTCAGGTCCCTGACTAATGTAAGCCACAAGGAATTAAAAATTTGTAGACACAACCCACAGACATACCATCATATTCAATACCTTCATTTTAAAGATTTCTCACAATTTTAAGGGACACTTTTGTAGGTTTTACCCTATATTGTATTTTAACGTCCAACCGTACATACATTAATTTTATGTATGTTTTACAAAAATAATATGTAAATGATATGTTAAATTAATATAACCAATTTGGATCGTAAAGAAAGTTGCAAAAGAATCCTTAATATTTTCTTTAAATAAAATTATTTGAGAATTCCTCAAGACTGCCTTCATATCTACTTTGCCAACCCCTAGTGTACAAGACTAAAAATTAATATAACCAATTTGGATCGTAAAGAAAGTTACAAAAGAATCCTTAATATTTTCTTTAAATAAAATTGTTTGAGAATTCCTCAAGACTGCCATCATATCTACTTTGCCAACCCCTAGCGTACAAGACTAATTTAGGTGACATGGAGATGCTCGTATAAGACAAATATAGTAGAAAAGAAAATGTATGTTGTGCATGAAAATATGGAAAAGATAAATGAAAATATATAAAACGGGCGCAATGGTTAGAGCTTTCGTATTCTAGTGTCCCGAATCTTAATATAAGTACAGCCATGGTGCCGTTAAGTTTACAAATTAAAGAATAATATCGATTGTCTCAATGGTTAGAGCTTTCGTATTAATGTTACTAGACCTAGATTCGAACGTTGTGTCTCCACTTATTGTAGTTGAGATTAGAAATATATCACTTATAATCAAAAGTTTTCAAATTAGAGTCCATAATTATACATAGATACACAGTTAGGATGTACAGATTTATCTCTAATCAAATATAGACGCAAAGTAGATTATTAATTAGAAGTAGTTCCGGAGTCACCAATTATTATTATCTCAATTTCCTTTTTTTTTTTTAGATTCTAAGCCTTTAACTAATATCTATTTGGACCTACACAGAAAACTGTTATACCATATTCCAAATTAGTTGGTAACCAAAAGTTTGAGACTTGTGACCTTAATATATTAGTCTTAAATTTTGATAAAACTTATTAACATGGGGTGTCTTGGCTCAAGCTTCTGTGTTTCTTAGTTTATTACATGTCGTCCTTTTCTGCATAGCTGCTTCAGTTACACCTAAGAAAAATGGTCGACTTCACATCACATTAACAAGGTTTGATAACGTGGCTCAGACTAGCTAACACGTATCTCCTTCCTAATTAAGTATACCAAAACATATACAGTTTGCTCAACGTCCTTAACCACTTTTCTAGTAATGTATAATTCCAATTGTATTACTTTTCTCTCCTTCTTGCAATTTTCGTTGCATGAATATCTCACTGATTAAGCATAATATTGTAAAGTATCTCAAATACCAATTCTCGAGTCTCCCATGTCTGTCGCAACACCAATTATGTGGAACGTAGATTGGCCAAGTTGGCCTTTAATTTATTTCAAAAATGTTTCATTTTGGTTTGAAGATCCTCCAAATCTCATCCCCAATGCTCTCCTAAGAGATTGTAATTCTCCTCAATAAAATCGCCATCGCTTATCTTCCAAAGAAAAGTATGTACATCATAATATTGGATTTTGTGTGTGTGTGTAAACAGAAACGAGATTAGGATATGCATGTCATCTAAGATTTAGTTAGTTAGAATTAGATAGCTCTAAAGTCTTAGTCAATCATAAAGGAAATGAAAATCCAGATTCTGACATAAAACTGTTTAGCTAAATTTAATTGTACAAGAAATGTTCTCTCCAGCAAATCCAACTTCGATATATTGAGATGACAGTAAGTGCTGAATTCAATAGAGTAAAGCGACACTCTTTGTTTTCTTATTTGTTTTCATTTTTCAGCTTTCACAGGTAACCAATACATATGGCGATCAAAGAAAGAAAATTCTATTTAGCCGGCTAATTATTTATTTTATGCAATACTGCAATTGGTGAGTGGTGACTGGAGAATATAACACCCTAGCTAGTTGCAGGTTTGATAAGCAGCTAATATTTATATGCATATAGATGCTTTAGACAGCGACGTGCAATATTCACAGGCTTTATATTTAGGTGGCCAACCTGATCTCTATATATATTATGAGTCTGTGACTTGTTATGAAAGGAGGGTCCTCAGTTGACCCTAATTCATCGGCGTTAGAATACAGGAAGTAAACATATTTATAGTTGGAATGTCAAGAGTCTTGTATTATTTTGTTGGTGAAGGAATGGAACCAAATAATTAATCAATTCTATTTGAACAAACAAACAATATAATTAATTAGTTAGTTTTATAACGTTTTTATACGACATTAACGTTCAAGATATGCACGCGGAATATTATAGACTATCTTCCCTATTTATCTCAAGAATGTTAATAGTAACTCTACATGTTTTGATTGCTAGATGAATACATTTATTGTTAGATCAACCAGACTGAATTTGAATAAATTATTCATTGCCGTCTAACCTTTTGTATATATTGAAAGACAGTTGAAGGTGTTTTGTTAGGTATGGTTAAAATTTTCTTTTGCTCTCATCGTATGTTACCAGATTTGAACCATACTAATATTGTGCTTATTCCCAAAGTAGAGAATCCAACGAAGATGTTTCAGTTTAGACCAATTTCACTTTGTAATGTGGTCTATAAGCTCATTTCTAAAGTTTTGACTAATCGATTAAAAAGAGTTCTTCCTAAGGTGATTAGTCAAAATCAATCGGTGTTTGTGGCTGGAAGGCAAATTTCTGATAATGTCCTGGTGGTTCATGAACTTCTCCATTCTATGCAACATCGGACTGAGGAAGATGTTAATTATATGGCGATGAAATTGGATATGGCAAAAGCCTATGATAGGGTTGAATGGTCTTTCCTTAATGCGATGATGCATAAATTAGGCTTTGATGATGTGTTTTACCAATGGGTGATGGAGTGTGTGCAAATTGTGTCATATAGTGTGGTTGTTAATGGCGAGGCTATGGGATATATCACACCTCGTAGAGGGATTAAACAAGGGGACCCGCTATCACCGTTTCTATTCCTCATCTGTGCAGAGGGCTTTTCATCCTTACTTCATTATGAGGAGCGGGTAGGATGTCTTCGGGGTATATATGTCACATCTGTTGATGAGCCCATACCCCATGTATTTTTTGCGGATGACTCCACATTATTTTGTCGAGCTACAGAGTTCGAGGCATATAATATTAAATGTTTGCTACATCGGTATGTTGTGGGTTCTGGCCAATTTATTAATTTGTATAAGAGTTCTGTCCATTACAGTGTGGGTTGTTCTCCGAGGTTGAAAGCTCAATTATCACAATAAGTTCTGGGGATTACGCATAAGGAAGGTTTTGGGAAATACTTAGGTATACAATCTGATTTTGGGGCTTCAAAGAAAAAAGTATTTGAAGAGGGAAGAAATAAACTGGATGCAAGAATCAATGGTTGGGTAGAGCAGTATTTGTCGGTAGCCGGTAAAGAAGTGCTTATTAAGAGCGTTGTTGCGGCTTTACCTATTTATACCATGTCTTGTTTTCAATTGCCTATTCAATTGGCAAGGGAAATTGAGCAAGTAATAGCACGATTTTGGTGGAGGGATCAAAAGACGAAGAATGGTGTTCATTGGCTTGTGTGGAAGAAAGTGGCGAATAGAAAGGCTACTGGAGGTTTGGGCTTTAAAGAGATTATTGATTTTAATTTAGCAATGTTGGCCAAGGTGGGGTGGCGCCTGGTATACAATCCGAAATCTATGTTGGCTAAAGTTCTTAAGGCTAAGTACTATCCTAATTCATCGTTTCTTGAAGCATCAGTGGGACGAGGAACTTCATGGGGATGGAAAAGAATTTTACAAGGGAGGAAAATATTGAAGGCTAGTTTGCGCTGGAGGGTTGTTAATGGGAGGACTATTCAGGTTGTTGAGGATCCTTGGTTATCTATTCCAAGAACCTTTCGACCTATTTCATGACATTTGGAGATGTCCAAGTTGGTTACCGATATGGTGTCTACTAATGGAACATGGAAACGTGACATCATTGAGAGGTGTTTTAGTGTCGAAGAAGCACAAATTATTATGCTATTAAGCCAGTTTGGGTGTTCTGATCGTCTTATTTGGCACTACACTCGAAATGGAATTTATTCGGTGAAATCTAGATATTTGGTAGCCCAGGAAATGGATAGGAATGGTGAACTTGGTTAGCAAGGAGTAGGGCAGTCTAGTAGGGTTGATAATATGGCTTAAGTATGGAGGAATCTGCGGAGTTTAAAGGTGCCTCCGAAGCTTCGTCATTTTGTATGGAGAGGATGTCGGAATATATTGGTTGTTTGTACCAACTTGCAACGGATAAGGATTCAGTTGAGTACTAGCTGCCCATTTTGTGATTGTGAAGAGGAAACCCAGGTACATATTTTTTTTAAATGCTCATTCGCTTGTGTCTTTTGGTTTGGATCTCTGCTCCAATTGGATGCAACTACAGTTGAGGGAGATGACTTTATGTAGTGTTGGGTTTGGTTGTGTGATAAGTATGGTAAGATGGAGGATGCTTGTGCGCTTATGCGTTGGGTGGTATGTGGTTTATGGAGAATATGGAAGTGTCATAATAGTGTGGTGTTTGAGAAGATTATGATCGACCCAACGGTTGCAATGCATCTATTTCGGCAACAATGGGAGGAGATTGTGGAAAGTGATGAGGAGCTCCTACCGTGCAAGGTCCCTGGGCAATCTGGGTGTGGGACGATCTCGAATGGATGAATTAAGCCACCATTTGGAGTAATTAAAATAAATTGCGATGGTGCCTTGTGTATTCATGATGGTGTGGGTGGTTATGGGTGGGTAGTGAGAGATTTCGCCAGGATTTTTAAAGGTGCAGGTGGTGTGGGGAAGGTTCTTTGTGATTCAAGCATCATGGCGGAAGCGGAAGCATTGAGGATGGCGGTAATGGCTGCAGTGGAACGGGGTTTTGGCTCTGTTCTTTTGGAAACTGACTCCAAGATCCTTGTTGATATGATTCATGGGAAGCTACAACCTGATGCAACTTTGGAAGCTATTCTATGGGATAGTACTACTATTAAGCAACATTTATGTTCTATTGAGTTTCTTTACACTCCTCGTGCCTGTAATGAGGCTGCACATCTTATGGCATCTTATGTCACACGTGTGGGGGGTGTACATTCTTGGGATGAGTTGGAGCTTGAGTGATTGTTCAACACTTTGGCTTCTGATGTTAACATTTCGATTTGTATTTAATAAAAGTTATTCATTGACAAAAAAAAAAAAGCTATTTATTACTATTTTTTTTGCATAATTAGACTATCTCCAAAAGAGATGTCAAATTTTTAAATTTGAAGGCTTATGTGACACATTGATCCTTTTGTAAATTTTGTTCTCCAACCGATATAACAAATTTAACTATTATTAATTGCATTATCTACTTTTTGTAATTGTAACTAGCATATGGGCACACACAAAGTGTGAGAAAAATTTTTACTTTTGTTTTTGAAATAGAAGGTGAGAGAAAGAGAGTGATAGTGAATGTGGGAAATGATATTTTTTGTTTTTTTTTAATTAGAGATATGTTAGGATTACATGTAGGTGAGACTTTGAAAAAAACAGCAAAATTTGTTTGTGTGAAATTACATTTCTGCCCCATAATTCTTATTCATGTTCTGTTTTAATTAGAGGGTTAAACTGGTAATTTCATAGGGTTTTGGTTGACAATAAGTGTTTTATTTATTAGTAGAGATTAGTATTTTTTTTTTTTGAAGAAAGTAGTTAGTATTTTTAAAACAAAAGAGAATAAAAAAAATTATTAAAAAAAAACATTTATTACCTACTAAAAATAGATTTGAAGCTGCTACCAAATTTGTCAGCAACTCCCTCTGGCGCCATTTCATGTCATGCTACATAGGAATTAGAATTTCAGTTGAAAAATACTAGTGCTGTCTTTTTTTACCGTTATTACTGATGTAAATTTTTTTAAAGACGCTTTTAGACGTAACTTTAAATGGTTAAAAATTAGACGTCATCGAAAGATACACATCCAACGGTTGTGAAAATTAATGAAGGTTAAATAGCTATAAACCAGTTAAACCTGTTAACAAGTAAACGTGAGAGTCCACTTGATTCAACTTATCCTAGAAAAAAAGGGAAAGGCTGCCCATCTCTCTCCATCCCTCCCTCCCTCCCTCAACTTCTCTTTCTTCACCATTTTCAGAGTCAACTCCAGTGTCTACCCAACGCCACCATTTCCAGTCCCACGAGCCTGCCCCATTTAATAGCTTCCCCACCCCTCCTCTGTTTTCGCCGCCAGTAGATACCGCCTATGTTGTACAGACACGAATACAAGGGCATAAGACATGCCGACACAAGGACACGAAAAAATTCAAAGTTTAGGACACCGCTATTAAAATATAATAAATAATAAATATATTAAAAAATTACTTCGAATTCATAATGTGACAAAATACTCATGTTCATCAAATTCGTTCACCTGACATAGTAATTAAAACACAAACATAAAAATTAAAACAATATGTTAATGCACAAAACCGGATGGTCTTGGTACAACGTAAATCCGACCGTGAATCTGCATGTAATGTAAATAACACAAGATGTATCGTGGTTCACCCCAAGGTTTGGGCTACGTCCACACTGATTGTATTATATTTCTCTGAGAAGTGAGGGGGAGAGAGAGCTCTAGAAGTGAGAGCGTTGAAAGGGGTGAGAAGGCTCCAGAAATGGCCTCTGAGAGTGAGAGTGAGGCCTCTCCTAGAATGAGGGTAGGAGTCCCCTTTTATAGAATAAGGGGCTCCTCCTCCTTTACAAAGTATGGGCCTTAGTGTGAGGCCTAAATACAAGGCCCAAGACCCAAATATACGAGGCCCTAAATATGGTATAAACAGTAGTCCCCCAAGTCTTCAGTCAAGAGAGTCTTTTGGCTGGAGACTTGAAATTCAGTCCATGTGTGGGCCGAAGTAACTAGATGTCGTCTAGAACTAATGCTTGATATGAGGTGGTGCCCAATCTGAAATGATGCTCAACTAGAAGTAGCACATGTTGCGAGGCCGCTTTGCTTGTAGCTTGTGTTGCCTTGGTTGGCTCGGCTTGTGGCGTTTGAAGGTGAGGGAGTCCCTTTTATAGAATAAGGGCTCTCTCCTCAATACATAAGTGATGGGTTAGAGTTGATGCTCGCAGTGAGACGGTTGCTCAGTAGGCGGCGATGCTCTCTAATGGTGGTGAGGGAGTCCCTTTTATAGAATAAGGGATCGCTCCTCAATACATAAATCATGGGTGATCTTCAATGAAAGTGAGGGAGTCCCTTTTATAAAATAAGGGTTCGCTCCTTAATACATAAATAATGGGCTAGAGTCCCCCAAGTATTTTTCATGAGGCCCAGTTGAGGCCCAATATATGGTACATAATGTAGTCCCCCAAGTCTTCGGTCAATAGAGTCTGTTGGCTGGAGACTTCAAATTGAATCCATGTATGGGCCGAAGTGGCGGTTGTTCGGAGGCGGTCTTTGTAGACCATGCACTGAAGCTTTGTAAGTGAAGCTTTGCAAGTGAAGCTTTGAAGCTATAGCTCTGTAAATGAAGTCTTTGAAGCTAGAGCTCTGTAAATGAAGCTTTGAAGCTAGAGCTCTTGTAAATGAAGTCTTTGAAGCTAGAGCTCTTGTAAATGAAGTCTTTGAAGCTAGAGCTCTTGTAAATGAAGCTTTTGAAGCTAGAGCTCTGTGAATGAAGCTTTTGAAGCTAGAGCTCTGTAAATGAAGCTTTTGAAGCTGATTGACATGAGTGATGCTCATGAATGTTTATGTTGATTGACATGAGTGATGCTCATGGATGTTAACATGAGTGATGCTCATGAATGTTAACATGAGTGATGCTTATGAATGTTTATGTATGATTGATATGAGGGATGCTCATGAATGTTTATGTATGATTGACATGAGGGATGCTCATGAATGTTTATGTATGATTGACATGAGATGTTCATGTATGATTTGAAGTACTGGGCGTACTTTTAATCACCTGGTTGGAGCTATTTTGGGCTTATGGGTTTTCGCCCTCTACACAACATTCCAGCCCATTTATTTTGGGCTTTGCCGTTTTTTTTTTTTTTTTTTTTTTTTTACCCTCTGATGGGGTTTATACAAATGTTTTCAAAATAAAAGGAAAATAAATTACATCATTCTGATGGGGTATTTATTCCTTGTTTTTTGCAGTGTCTCCATATGCATCCCTTTTGCTTTCCTCTTTTCTGCTTTCCGAAATATTCTCCCAACAACATGATCTTTTTCTTTTCTTTCTTTTTCTTTCTTTTTCTTTCTTTTTCTTTTCTTTCTTTTTCTTTTCTTTTTCTTTCTTTTTCTTTTCTTTTTACTTTCTCTTTTACTGATGCTTTTCTTGATCTCCCCGCTCATTCTCTGTCCACCTTGATTTGTAATGTATCTTTTGCCAAACCCACTTGCTTTGGTCGTGCCCATCCATTATCTCTGTCTCTGTCTTTTCCTTTTTCTGCTTTTCTTTCTCTTTCCTTGTTTTTCTTTTCACTTTCCACTGCACACCTCTCTCTTCAGGTTTACAGCAAAGCCAAGAACGCAGCGAGATGGTCTCCGGGAAGTTTAAGGCGTAGCTGTTGATGAATGCGAAGCCTTCCACGTAGTCGAACGAGTCGCCGCCGTCGTCCTGCCGAGTCACCAGCAACTCGGTGTCCCAAGTGAAGTCGTCAAACTCGGTGTACACCAGCTTTATCCATCTCATCATGTCTGGGGCGGGTTGCAGAAGAACCCTAGCTTTGGTGATGATACCGAACTGACCGAGTCAACCAAGTGCGCCGGAAAACAGCTCCGAGTTTTCCTTTTCAGAGCAGTTACGAATATCTCCCTTCCCCGTAACGTTCGGCGTTTGTGGACCGTAACGTAAAGTCCGACCGCTGACGCCTGCGTTGGATAACGTCCAGTCCATCGTCAAGTTCAAGTAATCAGTTCATGACCGCAGATTTGCAGCTTGAAGCATCTTCTGAAGTTTCCTGGAGATAACGTAACTGTGCAACCTGAGGGACATCTTCGGCAATGTTGAGACCTTATCCGGCTTGAGCAGCGTATACTGATCAACAGCAAAGGCCAGCTCAATATCCGGCGAAAACGTTGCGTTTTGAGCAGAGCCGTCTTCGTGCCCAGGCTTCTGCGAGTACCCTCCGGCAGTCATGCTCACACCTGAAGCGCTTATCTTTTGGATGACGTTATTGCCCTTATCGGCGACGAAGACGATTCATTTCAGACTCACGGCGAAGCTCCGGGGTTTCTTGAACTGGGCCGAACCCGACTCCTCATCTGAATATCTGTCGTCGTTGCCGGATAATCGTTTCATCACTTTCTGAAACTTGGGATCCGGGCGTGGGGAATGGTACGGCGTAGACGGCACTATCGGAAGAGTCGAGGACGAGAAGATCGGACGATCCAGGGTGAGCAAGCGCCGAGTGCGGGTTGACGCTGAGTTTGTGGCCGTCGATCGCCGTTGTGACGGTGTACTCGTCTTCAAGCACCACATCGGCAGAGACTTGAGGTGAGGCGAGGCTGAGGAGGAAGACAAAGAGAGCAACGGCGGAGGACTAGCAATGTAACGCCATTGATCGTGACAGAAATAGAAGCAGAAACTTTGCCAAGCTAGGTGGTGAGATGAAGCCATTTTTATAAGGGTGAGCAAGCACCGAGAGCTTCTTTACATTTTTGTGATTGTTGTTGCTTGCTTTGAAATTTGATTGGTAGGGGTCGGATCTTTGTGAAACAAAGATTTAGGTTCCTTCCCAATGTGTTCTCCATTTTTTCTCACAAATTAGAAGCAGCTACTACACAGAGAGAGTTCTGTGTCTGTGTCTCGGTGTGGGTTTTGCAGATCCACGGTGGACGGACAATGGTGAGGTTGTGAAGGTTTCACGGTGGTGGGATGAAAAATTGAGAGAGAACCGACATAGCTTTTTGTGTCGATTCCCACAGACGGCGCCAAATGTTAATGCACAAAACCGGATGGTCTTGGTACAACGTAAATCCGACCGTGAATCTGCATGTAATGTAAATAACACAAGATGTATCGTGGTTCACCCCAAGGTTTGGGCTACGTCCACACTGATTGTATTATATTTCTCTGAGAAGTGAGGGGGAGAGAGAGCTCTAGAAGTGAGAGCGTTGAAAGGGGTGAGAAGGCTCCAGAAATGGCCTCTGAGAGTGAGAGTGAGGCCTCTCCTAGAATGAGGGTAGGAGTCCCCTTTTATAGAATAAGGGGCTCCTCCTCCTTTACAAAGTATGGGCCTTAGTGTGAGGCCTAAATACAAGGCCCAAGACCCAAATATACGAGGCCCTAAATATGGTATAAACACAATACAAACACAATAATTCAAGTCTCTCTTTCTATTTCCTCTTGAACTTCATTGTCGTCATTAGTATGTCACAACCTCTAATTGGAGAGAAAGAAGAATGAAGTGGAGGTCACCAAACTTTTAGGTTTTAGAAGTTTAAATATTTACAAAACTGCCCCAAAATGTCTTTAACATTTATTAAAAATCATGTGTCGTGTCTTGACAGTGCCCAATTAGTGTTCGAGGCGTGCCGGCATGTCAAAGTGTCTGACACTTTGGGGTTTCAGAGTGTTTGTGCAACATAGGTTGCTGCGCCACCACCATTGAACCTGTCTAGGTGCCACAAATACATTGAAACTAGGGCTAGATTTGGTTTGGTAACAGAATCGAAAACCAAAACTGCATTATTTGGGAATAAGAAATAAAAAAAGTAAGACTTTTTATCCAAAATGGTTTCTGAGATTTGCAAAACACATTACTTGGGTCCCTGAAATTGAAAATCAATAGAAATGGTCCCTGAGATTGTCCATTATTTATTATTTTGGTCATTCCGTTAAAAACTCCATTAAGTGTTCCGGAGCTCTTGGCCGGAAGTTTGGGCAATTTTCAAAACTTCGTAACTCAATCGTTTCTTAACCAAATTCGACCCATAATATATCAAAATGAAGATAGGAAAGTTTAGAACAATTATTTGGAAGCCCAATGGTTGCCGGAGATAGCCAGAAAATAGCCTGAAGGGTGATTAGTTAGCGGAAAAACTGGAAAACTCGCCGGAAACTGGGTAAACTTTAAACGTTCATAGGTTCTTCAATACTTAACGAAATCGAGTGATTAAAAAAAAAATCATACTTCTCAATGAGATGAAGAGAATGGTACCTTTCTCTCGAAGACTAACTCATCGTGGTTTGGTCGGAAAATGGCTCGAAAGTGGTTGTCTTGGTAGTCCAGTTAGCCACTTTCGAGCCGTTTTCCGGCCAAAACACAGCAATTTAGCCATTGAGAAATGTACCATTCTCTTCATCTTGTTGAGAAGTATGATTTTCATTTTTGAATCACTAGATTTCGTTGCGTATTGAAGAAGTTATGAACGTTTAAAGTTTACCCAATTTCCGGTGAGTTTTCCAATTTTCCAGTGGACCAATCATCTTTCAGGCTATTTTATGGCTATCTTTGTTAATCGTTGGGCTTCCAAATAGGTATAATCTTGTTCTATACTCTCCTATCTTCATTTTGATATATTATGGGTCGGATTTGGTTAAGAAACGATTGAGTTACGAAACTTTGAAAATTGCCTAAACTTCTGGCCAAAAGTTCCGGGACACTTAACAGAGTTTTTAACGAAATGACCAAAATAATAATGGATGGTGGACAATCTCAGTGACCATTTCTATTGATTTTTAATCTCATGAACCAAATTGAACCAAATTAATGTGTTATGCAAATTTTATGGACCATTTTAGCTAGAAAGCCAAAAAAAAAAAAAAAAAAATCAAATCAAATCTCCTCATGTAGGATTTGAACCCCATGACCAGTACCTAACCAACATTTTCAATTTATAAACAATCGGTAAAATCGAAGGGTTTGGAAAACCGAATTGCTTCAAGACTGCAGAAATCTAATTAGGCTTTGCCTCAAATTTCTCCATAACTGAAAAAATAATTAGAACCTAGATAATTAGAAATTTAGAATAAGTAAAATTATATCAAATCCTAACTCGATTTTGAAATTCCCAAATCTAAATCGTAATTCGTTTTTAAAATCACCAAATCGAAAGCATTAAATCAATTTCAAAAGTCCCCAAATTGAAAATCCTAATTCAATTTCAAAATTCTTAATTTTTTCATTAAAAAAAAGTGCAAAATTATTCCGAGTTAGGGCGAAAATTCTTACATTCTAAGCTTGTACATCGAGAATGACCGTTGGAGATGGCAATTGACGGTGGGAATGGTGAGAAGTTGCAGAGAAGAAGTTGCATAGGAGAAGCTTATATGGCGTCATAGTGGTGTGGCGTGGTGTGGTGTGGTGTGGTGTGGCGTGGCGTGGCATGCCATATTGTGGTGTAGACGGAGAAGAGGTCAAAGTCGAGAAAGAGAGAGAGGGAAAGGGGGTTATAGTCAAGAGAAGAAGAGAGGGGGAGAGGATGTCAGAGTCGAGAAAGCAAGAGAGGGAGAGAGCCTCAAATTCGAGAGAGGGATAGAAAGCGCCTGAGTCAAGAAGGGGAAGTGAAAGTGGCAAACTGAGTGAAGACATAAAGAAAGTAGTCGATTTTGAAAGGAGTTTTAAGAATCAATCTCAACGGAATCCAACGGTTATTATTAATTCGTTTAATAAATAAATAAATAAGAAACATTGTTGGTTAAGTTCAGTATTATCAAACAAACCATTCATGGAAACTGAATACCATACCAAAACTTTTGGTAAGTTTCGGTTTTGGTTATCGAACAGTTCCGAATTATCGGGATAAGTTTGTTTTGGGTCTAGTTCGGGTAGGATTCAATGTTTTTTGAAATTTTTTTTCTAGCCCTAGTTGAAACATCAATCCCAAAACTTTGTCCTCTACGTTTTTTTCTTCTCCTACTATTTGTCTTGAGTTTCATCGAGGCTTTTGACATATCTGAGCCTTTCCTCATCTTAGCTACACCGGTTGTTGTAGTGACGACATTTTCTCTGAAAGCTCCCAAATTCCGCTCCAATTTTTCTCATTTCTCTCTCTAAATATCCCGGCCTAATTCCAAATTCCAAATCAAACAATGAGATTGAGGACAAAGACGATGACGAAGAAGATGGTTATGATGGAGACAAAGGTGAGGAGAGAGAAAAACAAGTTTATTTAAAAATTGTAATCAGATACAAACACGGCAAGTGGTCCAACAGAAATGTGGTAGGTTTGCTTCTTGACATGGGGTATGAGACACGAAGTTGGCAAAAACATAGGTGATTCCTTGGTTGAAAGCTTAGGTGATTCCAAGGTGACATGAGCTGAAATGCCTTTAGCCTCTCTAGGCTTCACTGCGAATTAGTCCTATCCTTTCGAGGTATGGGATACCTCAAGTTTCGGAAAAATAAACAATGTATTCAAACACCCTTTTGAATTTTAAAGTAATGTATTAATTTATTTAATTAAAATCGTAGCATCAAATGCTACATAGTACCGAAGTTGGACCCTTAATTATAAGTCCATTAATTTGTGTACGTCGATCAATTTTGAATTGGCTTGCACTGTTCAAATTTGGCTCGTTTAAGCTTGTTTAGCAAATAAATAAGCCGAGTTTGAACAAAATATTAGGCTTTCTAGAAAAATGAGCTAAGTTTGAGTTTTGACATGTTTGGCTCATAAGACTTGTGAACAATTCGTATCTTTTCATGAGACAAGTTTTGGTTTGATTCGGCTAGTTCTTTAAAGGTTGGCTTCTAAATGTTACTTATGTTAGAAATAAAAGTTTGAGAAAAAAGAATAGAGAGATAAAGATGTATTAAGAGGACAAATCAAAGTGTCATTTACTTCTCATTAGACTGCCTATTAGTAGGCGCATGATTTACATAAAAAGGTGTTCACCAATTGATGGATTATATATTGACCCAGAAAGTGAATAGCCACATAATAAGTATTATTTATAACACTTCCCCTTTGATGTTCACCCATCAATGGTAGTTACTCGATAAAACCTTGCTTGGAAAACCCAGTGGGAAAAAACCTAAGCAAAGGAGAAAAATCAGGCACCACAATTATGAAATATTGATATGGTGTTGGATGCGCATAATGTTGCCTTGCTAAAACCTTGACATTAAAAACCCAGTGGGATAAAACCTGGTCGAAGAGAAAAGAGCACAACGCGCTTATATGTCCATTATTGTGTATTGTTGAAGACTCCCTTTAATGAATAACTCCACATGTCTCCCCTAATGATAGTACGCCTATGTTCAACTGGTCATCATTAACAAGTTCATAATAATGTGACTTCAACCTTCAAGAAATTAAGCTTGGTTGAACTTAACCTGGAGAAGTGCAGAAGTTTATTGAGAGACAACATCTGTTTGTGATCCTGCAAAGAATAAACAAATACTAAATAAAATATAGGATTCAAAATAAACTAGGAATAGCATAAACCCCATGGTAAATATAAACCATATATACAAATACCCATGTAGGCACTTCAAGAGTCATACTAGAACTCTTCAACTCGTTAAGGGTATGTTGCAACAATTCAGTTCGAACTAACAAAAGTACTCGTCGATAAAATTTATCTAAAATAAGTTTGTATACATATTTTGAGTTCTATACTCTTCAATTGAAATCTTTGTATAAGAATTTCCTAGAATTCTCTATTCCTTATGAAATTGTTTCGACAAAGATAAACCATAAAATCTCAAGTAGCGTGCAGTTTCCACATTATATGAGTCTTACGTTTAAAATAACATTGTACTTATAGAAATGTGGTTGCATTTATAATAGTAGACTATGCCTATACCAAGAAGCGTATACCATACAATTTAGTTCACTTTAATACAAACACACAAGAATAACTTTTTGGGTTACTATAGGTTCACTTATTTCACATTTTTTAGTGGCTCTCAAAAATGGAATTTGCCTCTTTCTAATTTGGCCAACCCTTTTACAATTTGTCAACATTTAATGGGAAAAACGTGATTGAATAGTGCTTGATGTTATAAGTAACTACTATAATCAAAATTATTGATTATCATCTATTCGTGATCCAACAATTCTTATTCGCATGCGCATGCTTAATTGATAAGTATTTCATTGTTTGGGTACAATGCCTCGTTGGGGCTTCCACTGTCACGTCTAGGACAAACATCTTAAGATGAATTACTTAGAGAATTTGATCATAACCTCTTATGGAGCGTCATTTTCAATAGGGCGTGAAGTTTAGTAATCTCCACTTATTAGGAGTTCAAAGCTTGGAACCTATATATATATATATATATATATATATATATATATATATCATATATTCAGGCATGCAACAAATTAACATAAGTCACTTATGAGACAAGAGCGGATATATCAATGCTGATTCACAATGTTCTTGAAACTGTCTTTTCTCCCCCTAATGTCGGGAATATTGTTTTACCAAAGTGATGATTCGCAAAAACTGTGGTAACTATGAGCACAACGTAAAACAAATTGACTTGAATACCAATTTTTATGGACCAAAAAAAATAAAAACCATTTAAGTGTGCACAATTACTTGTTGGTTGGAAACTTAACCCCAACCAAAATAATCATATCCATGCATGTGATCAAGATGTATCTCTCAAGTAGAAACTTGCAATGAATTAAATGCTTAAAGCTTGTGGTAAGCCATGAGAAGTTGTGTGCTCAAATTAATCTCAACTCCCAAGTGGCATGAAATAGCCTACCAAATTTGGATATTTCGCTTGTAATTGTGAGTAAATAATATAATAACCATGTTATAAATACTTCTAGGTCATTGGTCAAATAATCCACAATTTGATGTTGATTAAGATCACAAATACGCCTGTAAATTCTTGAGAAGAAAATAGGGATTCAAGGTCAGGTTTGACTTAGATGGTCTAAGGACCAATTTTTCATGTGAGCAATCCTTGTAAGAACATGCACAATGCACTATGTTGAGGCCTCAAAATATGTCCATACCGATTTGTAAAAAAAAAAAAAAACATACCCATTGTGAATGCACATTTCTTCCTCCTTGATCTTGGACAAAATTGCACCTACAAAACAACTAACACCTTAGGTTAAGGCCAAAACCCTCACGCGCCCAAGATGAATTGGGGGGGGGGGGCTTTGGCCGACGAACCTTCGATGCCAAAGTTTGGATTTAGAGAGAAAAGTGTTTAGAGAGCTTTTTAGGAGTTTTGCAAGAGCATTGGTACTAGGTTTTTAGAGAAAAGTGGGTAATATTTATAGGGCATGGCCGGTCCTCATTTGGAGAAGAGGTGGCCGGCCTTCTAGGGTTTTTTGTGTGAAAATGGGTGATTTAATTGGTGATTGATGGATTTAATTAGGAATAAATCCATTAATTAGCCAATTAACTCAATTTATATGGAATGTTTTGAAGGTTATGGAGTAAATGGCTAATTGATTAGCCAAAAAAGGGAAAAAGAGGTAGAAAATATATGGAATGAAATAGGTTTTGGGAATTACCTTGTAGAAGGGATTTGATGAGATAGGTTTTGAATTGTTACCTATTTTGGGCATTTTTGATTTGGTTGAAGGATGATTGCCCGCCACTCGTGCGTATGAATCCTATTGTACCTTAAGGGTATTTTTGTCCTCTTTTGTCTAAGAATCCATATGTCACCTTGTGATTATTTTTGGCTCTACAAATGCCCCCACACCTATTAGGCTGCTCGCAGGAAAGGACAGCAAGTGTAGAGATCTTCTTGCTTTATGAAGCATAGGATTGCTTCCTATTTTGATGTAAATTCCCTCTTTAATTGGAAATAGATCCTTCTAGGAAAGGGAAATAAATTTCTCTCAAAGCCTATTTAAGTCCACCTTAAGTGGGTTATTAAATCAACTTTGGAGAGCAATTTATTCTACCCTACAAGAGAGAGATAGCTTAGAGGATATTTGTTCCCCCTCCTCTAGCAATCTTATACATCTTGCCCATGTAAATGACTGTCTTTCGTTGCTTTCTTCGTCTTCTCCATGCCACACCAAAGTAAGAAAAATTTAATTTTCCTTGTCTTCTTCTTAGATAATGCTGTCGCGGGGCAGTCGTCGGGGTGGTGCGGCACGTCGGCTAGCAGGGGCCAGGAGTCGGCTCGGCATGGGCCAAAGAGGTGTTGTGGCAGGGACCATTGCTTGGGCCGCTTGGCTTGGCTAGTGCAAAAACCAGCTTGCGCAGCTGGGGCGCAGTGCTAGGCGAGTCGCATCATTCTTGTCCTTTAGGCTCTTGGTCCTGACACGAGCTAGGCCGACGATTGAGAGAAATGAAAAGGTCACGGGCCTCATGGGTTGCTAGAATGTTGGGCATGTAGTCCTCATGCCTGCTGGTCCGAGAGAAAAAATGAGGGAAAAGTCAGTATGGGTTGAGCTCCCCTGTTGAGTACCATGAATGGCGTTGACTGCTTAGTTCTCTTCGCCAAGAGAAATGTGGGCTGCTCCTAAGAGAGAAGGTAAAGAGGATCGAGGTCGATGCATTGGCTCGTCTGAACGTTGTCATGAAGCTTATTATGAATGAAGGTGGAAATAAGAGATATTCCCCGCCTGCTCAAGAGATGCTGGTTGAGAAAACTGAAGACTTCATCCGTTACTTATATGAGTCTGCCTGTTGCCGAGAATCCTGTGATTGACATGACTTACTCCAATAGGAAGAAAAATGAGGCTGCTAGATCTGAGCATATGACGCCTGTCATGTCAAGAATAGCTTGTACGATTGTTGATAGTATTGCTCAGTGTAGGGGCCTTATCATGCCCCCAGTGCCAAAGTCTGTACCAAGATGTCTGTTAGGAGCTAAGTCTAGTTCACCTTTGGAGAGGCTTGCTACTATGAATAACGATAATGTGGACTTTGCTGCTAAAGTAACGCCAAGGCCCACTCCCTTTGCTACTGAGACTGATTCGCCTGCTAGGAAGGAAGAGACTGCTCGCGTGTGCAGCTGTGAGAAATCCACTAAGCCTCCTTATGGGGAGGCTGCTGAGATCTGTGTGCTTTTAAAACTAGATCTGCTTGAAGACATGGACGTTTGTGCCAAGTTTGTTGATGACGGTAGAAAGGTTGTTTGCCCAAGTTCCTTTGCAAAGCATACGACCCAATATATAGAATGACTGCTCTTCTTGCTATGATGCATATATAGCAAGGTTGCTAAGAAGGTGGTGAAAACTATGGCAGCTGAAGCTTATTCCTCAGCCAAGGAGATCAAAAGGTTGAAATCTGGGCTCGTCATTTTGAAAGGGTCTAATATATTTGCCCCCACTTCTCTGCAGCTTGAGGCCGCTTGCCAAGAGATTGTTAACTTGAAGACTAGGCTTAACGTGATCCAAGTAAAGTATGAAAGTGCAGGTAATGAGATCGGATGTCACATACCTCAGATTCAAGATCTTGAGTGTGCCGTTTTTTAGCTTCGTTCCGCTGCTTATGTAAAGGATGAAGAGTTGATTGTTGCTTATAACCAAGTGATCCACTTCAAAAGAATCGTCGATAGGCTTGAATCCCAAGTGTTAGAACTTCAAGGTGTACTGAAGATCAACGAAAGTCTGAAAAAGGAAGTGGATGAGCTGTAACGCGTCCGTGTTGGTCTACTAGAGGAGGATGAGCAGTTGAAATGTGAGAATGATGGGCTCGAGGTTTCAAGACCTTCTCTATTTCTCCGCAAGACTTGCTTGCTTTTACTTTTGAGGCTTCCATTGGTGAAGTAGTTGGAGAAGTTGGAGCCCAGGCTAGGGCAGCCAGAGGTGAAGCGCTAGATGATGCCACTGCTAAGATAATCATGACTGCTGAAGGTGTGGTGACCAAGTAGTCGTGGGATGTCTAGGCCGCTGAAGTGTAGTCTTCTAGGTAGCCTTTAGGATTTTCTTTGTTTTTCCTTGTAGCTCTTGTTTTGCTTGAACTCCTTCGGCCTTTGCTAGTTGTTTATAAACATGTTTCCTTCGCTTTTCTTCATCTTCACGTCTTTTGTTCATGCCCTAACCTTCTTTAGACTTTATAGACCAGTAGCAGACGTGCTACTTTTCTATAAGCAGACAGGCCCGCGTAGCCTATGTAGCTGTAGGTGTTGGTGTAGATCTTTGCAAAGGTGTTAACCATAGGGTTGGCAGCCAGACGCCTTACTTACAGAAGCAGACAAGTCCGCGTAACCACTAGGTTGTTAACCTTGGCTTTCTCCAATTCTGTAGGTTGCGTAGCAAGTATCATAACACTTTAGGACTTGGTGTAGGTTGTTCCACGCTTGGCAGAGGTGAAGCTTATCGACTACGTAGCATGTCGGCAGTGGATGAAACTTCGTATATGCGCGCTAGCTTGTTTAACCTTTAACATGAATGTGCGGTTGTATAAGTCTAGTACGGCTTTACTACTCAAAGGGCAAGCCGTAGGCAGTCTTCCAGAAATTGTAGGCTACCTTAGTGCACTCGGTAGCAGCTTTAGGGTTTCAGGGCAGCCGTCTGTAGAGCGTACTGCGTAATGTGCCCCATCCGTCTCTAAGGCCCGGTTCCCCACAGATTAGGCCAAGAGACCCAAAATCGTTCAATTAGCTAAGCCTTGAAAAATACCATTGTGGCTACTTCTAGGAATCCCAGCGTAAGCCATCGTGCATCTAGTTATACTAGGGCAGCCAAGCTCATCTACGTCTAGATATTCGGAGTGTAAAGTTTATCCTCCCGTCTTGGAGAGTTGACCCATGTGGGTGTCAAGGAATTGGTTTACCCTCTTGTACTGGAGAGTAATTAGTTTACCCTCTCTCACTGGAGAGCATGGTTGGTCTTTCGGGGGGCGCAATTCCTACGATGAGTCCCTAAGAAGGGCGCAGTCTTCTTTTGAAGTGCAGGAATGATCAATTGTTGTAAGCATACAGTTGAGCCAAGTTGTGATTAGTTCTGAATTCCTCATTGAAAAACGAGTGAAACGAACGAGAACTTAGCTGTAAGGTAGGAACTGCATAACAATTAGATAGTCATCGGCTTATGAAGTGGTGCCTGTCGAGCTTCTTGAGTCTTCGGGCTTTGATGTAGCGGAAGGTCACACATGGTACTTCTTCAGATTGTAGACGCTCCACTGCTTTTCGATCTTTTTATCATTTCATGATGGCGAGGGTGTAATTACTCTTGCCGCCTACTCTGCTGATCTTGTACGGACCTTCCCATATATGATCCATCTTTTTGGAGCCTTCTCTACGAGCAGTGATAAAGGCTTTTCTTAGGACTAGATCTTAAGGCTGGAACTGTCGGATATTGGCCATTTTGTTGTAGTTGGAAATGAGTTATTACTGGTAGGCTGCAATGCATGTGATGGTCTACTCGCGCTTATCCTCTACCAGGTCTAAGCTTGTGGTCATCTCCTTACTGTTCTACTTAATACTTAGTAGTAGTGCGGTGATACTTGGCTTAATGACATTGGGATGAATGATTGCTTTTGAGCCAAATGCCAAAGAGAAAGGAGTCTCACCGATTGCTCGTCTTTTGGTGGTGCGATATGCCCACAGACATCCGGGGAGTTCATCTGGCCATTTTCCCTTCTTGTTGGTGAGGGACTTCTTGAAGCAGTCGAGGATCATCTTGTTAGATGCTTCGGCCTGCCACTCCTTGAGGATATCTTGGCATGGACATGTGCTGCTTAATGCTATACTTTTGGAAGAACTTTGCCACATCTTGGCCCACGAATTGTGGGCCGTTGTAGGTGACGATGGAATGAGGGATGCCAAATCGGCAAATGATGTTCCTCCATATGAAATGCTCTATGTCCGTCTGAGTCATGGTCGTCTTGGGCTTTGCTTCTACCCATTTGGTGAAGTAGTCGGTTGCCACGATTATTATGCCTCTGTCCCCATTAGCAGGTGGCATAGGTTCTACTTGGTTAATTGCCCACTACATGAACGGCTAAGGACTCGTCTACGGGTGTAGCTCACTGGCAGGCAGTGCTTGTACTGGCTTGTAACGTTGGCAACGGTCATACTTTTGTACTAACTCCTTAGCGTCTTGGTGCATGGTAGACTAGTAATAGCCTGCGTTAAAAGCCTTCTGTGTTAAGGGTCGACCTCCGGAGTGATTTCCATAAACACCTTCGTGGATTAAGCTTAAAACCTTCAAGTCATTGGGAGGCGCTAAGCAGCGAAGATGTGGTCCAGTGTAGAATTTTCAGATAAGAATGTCGTTCCACATCTAGTAGCATGTTGCCTTGATTTGGAGCTTCCTATACTCTAATCTTTTCATGGAGAATGTGCCATTGACCAGGTAGTCTATGATGGAATCTTGTCAGTTTGGAGTTGTACTAACCTGTGACACCTCGGCTGCTGGCTTCGCCTCTATGCTCAGCTTGTCTAGATACTCCACCGGAATAGAGCATTTGAGTTGGTGGTCAAAGGCGAAGCATAGGTCGGCTAGTGAGTCCACGTGAACGTTGTCTACTTGTGAAACTTGAGTGAGGGTGTAAGTCTGAAACATTTCAAGCAGTCTTGCTAGTGATTAGCTGGGAATCGGAATGAATTGCAAGCTTTTTCACTACCAAGTCTTTTTCCATTCAGAAGCCTGTTAGTAGGGCCTTGTATTCTGCTTCGTTGTTGGATACTTTGAAATTTAGGCATCGAACCGTCTAGATGACAAGGACTACGCCTGCTCTTGAACCTTTTTAGTTGGATGCGCCGTGAACATGCAAATGCTAGAAGTCTCTATCGGGTGGAGCAAGCACGGCTAGGGCACGCTCAACTACCTCCAATGCGTCGTTGGGCCGCTCTGTTGCGTCATGAATGCGTGGTAGGGAGCCGTGGAGCTGGGGCCATGTTACACGCAGTAGGAGATGTTCAACTGCTGGTATTGGACCACTCTAAAGTTGAATTATGGAGCAAAGGTCAGCTGGGACCGTGTGACACGTAGTAGGAAGTGGTGCTAAATTGCCGGTACATGTTGCTCTATGTAGAATCTTTTGGGCAACAAGCTCAAAACTTGCTTTTGAGTGTGTCCTTCCAGTGTTTGTCTGCCCAAAAGTCAGAAAACTTTGCATTCGCCAGGGTCTTACTCATTTATCGTCGCGTGTCTGGATTGGGCGAAATAATGCGTCATAAGGATAACTGCATGCGTTTAAAGGTAAAACTTGAGTTTCTGGGTTACAACAACTATCGTCAAAGCTAGCTTTTGAATTAGGAGAGCTTTTGAACTGTAGAATACAGGTAGTCGGCCCCCCAGCTCTTCTTGCATGATGGTAGAGCTTATTGCTGTTTAGATACCGTCAAACATGCAAATAAGTCTTCCGCTGCTTTCGGTTTGGATAGTAGGGAGGTGATGTCGGGTACTTCTTCAAGTCCTTGAATGTGCATTGGCGAGCCTTGTCCTAAAGTGCATGTTTCTCTGCCAGAGCGAAAGAGTCTGCCAAAGTTAGAT
The DNA here is from genome assembly GCF_916048215.2 of Malus sylvestris. Taxonomy (NCBI): domain Eukaryota; kingdom Viridiplantae; phylum Streptophyta; class Magnoliopsida; order Rosales; family Rosaceae; genus Malus; species Malus sylvestris. The sequence goes on from NC_062269.1 coordinate 23,675,405, forward strand.
CTTCTTTCATGATCAATTTTCCGAATAGAGGGTGGTATGTTGAAAGTCCTTTTTGGAATGCTACTCTAGCTATCGAGTCGTTGCATCCAACTATCATTGCCTTCTCTGCTTTGAACCTCCTCATAAAGTTGAAAAGCGACTCATTTGGGTTCTTCTTGACGTCAAGTCGGACTTTTTTTTTATCAAGCGATAGGATGAATATTCTTTAGTGAAAACCAAAGAAAGTTCATCAAAATTCCTGATGGATTGTTGTGGCAGGGTGTAGCACTAATCTTGCACCTCGTCTTGTAGAGTGGTGGCGAATATCTTGCACATGAGATCATCATTGTTTTGATAGAAGATCATTGTGCTTCGGTAGTGCTTTAAGTGTCTCTCCAAGTCTTCATCCCCTTTGAAAGATGTGAAATGTGGCATGCTGAACTCGCGTGGAAGCTCTGCCTGCTCGATTTCTTCCGTGAAGGGTGACCTGCTTATGTTGGTCATGTTCCATCATAGTGCCTCGTCGGTGACCTTTTTGCGTTGGAAATTGCGCAATAGCTTGGTCAAGAATCTCTCTACTTCTTCCTGAATTTACCTTTGTTAAGGTAGTGAAGCTATCGGCTGCCCCCAACCGTGACTTGCTGGTCTAAGCTGCTCTTTTATATGTTTGGCTCGTCTATGCCGTGGATGCGGTGCGTGTAGCGCGTTCCTAGCAGGCGAGCGAGTTCTTCGCTGGTTGTCAGTTGAACTTGAGCCATATTGAATGACTGCTTTTCTCCATCCGTCGTGTTGCCTACTCCGATGTGAGGTAGATGATGCTCTTTGCGGGCTTAGTCGCAAATGAACACTTCGCCTGGAAGGTTGCTCATGTTGACTATCAGAGTGTGACCCCAACAGTGAATGTATACTCGTCTGTAGGCCTAGTCAAGAGTGCACGCTCCTCCGCGCTCTAAGACAGGAGTATACGATATCTCGAGGGCCCAATTGGCAGTGTCCACTACCTGAACACTCGGTTCGTGGCTGCTTGCCGGGACGCTACTGGAAAAGTTCTTAGTCTGCCCTTGTCCTACTTCGCGACACCTTGTCTAAGGCACGTTGCATCTCAGTACGCTGCAAAAGCTGGTTCACCAAGGTCGTCTGTTGTGCAAGGGCGCTCGTTACCTCTATGACTTGTCGAGACAAGTGTTGTTCTCCATTTGGGTTGGAATAGCTTGGAATGAATGCGTTTCCTTGAACAGTGGAAGTGTTGTATACTTCGGGCGCGAGATTTGAGTTAGGAAATGTCAAATCCGAAGAAAAATATGGTGAAAATGCTCCCGGTTCGATCGTCGGTCTAAAAATTTGAAACCGGGACGGTTGAACTAATCTTGGATCGATTTGGGCTACTTGGAATGCCACGGGAGCAGGCTGGGCCATGGGAATGGGATGGGCCACAAGAGTGGGCTCCTCGGCTGGAGCAGGCTGGGCCACAGGAGCATGTTGTGTCACGAGAGTGAACTGCTCGGCTGGAGCAGGCTGGGCCACAAGAGTGTGATGCACATGGGTGCGAGGATTGGGCTCGACTTGGCAACGCGTTGAGTTCACGTTGGGCTTAGAGTGACATGGCTTGAGTCAGGCCTTGGTTCCGGGAGCCTTGGATGACACGGCTCGGGCCGTGGTGAAAGCACCATGGACCTCACCTCGGGTGGCTACCGAGGTAGCCATCGCGGTGGTTCCCGTGGTGGAAACTCGTGGTGGTGGTGCTGCTTCACTTATTGTCGCATTTAGCCTCGTGGATCGCCATGGTCCCATTCCTTGGATATTGGAATTTTCACTCGTAGAATTTTCTAAATTTCTAGCCATTGTATTCTTCTTTTACATTTTATCAAAGAATCTTTGCAAATAAAAAATTCTAATAATAAGAACGTACGAAAAAATACAAGAAGACTAGAAAATAGAGAAAAACCTTTTTTATGCGAGAGTCTTCTATGAGTGTGGATTTCTTCTCTCAATGAAAGCACCAATTTGTGGATGCAAATTTCTTCCTCCTTGATCTTGGACAAAATTGCACCTACAAAACAACTAACACCTTTGGTTAAGGCCAAAAGCCTCACGCGCCCACAATGAATTTGGGGGGGTGGGCGCTTTGGCCAAAGAACTTTCGATGCTAAAGTTAAAATTTAGAGAGAAAAGTGTTTAGAGAGCTTTTTAGGAGTTTTGCAAGAGTGTTGGAACTAGGTTTTTAGAGAAAAGTGGGTAATATTTATAGGGCATGGCCGGTCCTCCTTTGGAGAAGAGGTGGCTGGCCTTCTAGGTTTTTTTTGTGTGAAAATGGGTTATTGGTGATTGATGGATTTAATTAGGAATAAATCCATTAATTAGCCAATTAACTCAATTTATATGGAATGTTTTGAAGGTTATGAAGTAAATGGCTAATTGATTAGCCAAAAAAGGGAAAAAGAGGTAGAAAATATATGGAATGAAATAGGTTTTGGGAATTACCTTGTAGAATGGATTTGATGAGATTGGTTGAATGATGATTGCCCGCTGCTCGCGCGTATGAATCCTATTGTACCTCAAGGGTATTTTTGTCCTCTTTTATCCAAGAATCCACATATCGCCTTGTGATTATTTTTGGCTCCACACACATCATTGTGGATCATGAAGGGGCCATGATAATCATGCCATTATTTAGTCACTAAACTTCTGGTTCATGACAAACATACACTACTTCCATAGTTGTGCAATACAATTCATAAGAAAAAATAAGAGCTTTTGTTGAAAAAATGAATTGAATGATATACAATTCGATAAATTTATTAACAAATTCATAATAGCATAATAAAAATTGAAATTAACAAATTGAAAAAACACCGTAATAAAAAAATGCTGACAAGTAAATAAATGAAGAGCCAAGCTATTGTGAGATAACTCAACCGTTAATTGCTTACTAATAAGCTTAACGTGCGAGATGAAACTCGACCACTTATACATAATTGGATCGAATTATTTTCCCTTTATATCATAGAATAAGTCTCAAAACTCGAAGTGGGTTAGAGTTGTCAATTATCTCAACCATTGTTTGTTTATCTTGAATCGAAATTTGGTGGCGTACACCAAATATTTTGTTGTACGGAGAGTCATTCTCAATGCCTAGAAAGTTAGAAACAGCTACAAAAAAATAGTTTAAGTTGTCTATGTAATAAAAATCGTGGAATTTCAGGCTCTCGATTATTTAGCAGTAAAGAACAATAGGTTCATGTTTTGATATAATAATTTGTCCTCTAGGATGTACAATTTCATTCATATTCAAGAGACAAAATAATTTATCATCAGTATCAGGAAAAACAAAATACTCAAAATGGGAAGTTTCACCGAGTTCGACATATTCATAGAACCATTTAGTGATGGATGCAATGAGATATAAGCTCCCAATTGCGTGAATACAAAATTTATATTCATATACTTATAAGGCTACATGCCTCTCATTCATATTGGATAGGAATTAAACATTGACGGATTAAGGTCCTATTCTTGCTATAGAATTAGAGAGAGAGAGAGAGAGAGAGAGAGAGTGCAGGTCCTGATCTCATGTAAATTCATCGTCAAATATAATATAATGACCATATTGATTAATGTGTAACCATTCTATAAATAAAAGTAGATAAATAGTCACTTGCATTTAATGAAGACAATAATACAAAATAGACGAAAAGTCATAAACTCGTTTGATAATTAAATAAAAATGGTGTAACAATTCATAGTGCAAGCCACAGTTTCCTAGGCATAGCATGCATGGTCGTGTAAAATACTAAGCTCTCAATTGCTTTAACATTGTATATCATACTTTCTTCAAAAAAAAAAAAAAACTCTCAATTGCTTAAACATTGTATATATGAGGCTTTTAAGCAGATCACTCATCATTGTATGAGATTTGAAAATCAATAGACAAATCCAATAATGTAGGTCCTGATCTCTTAAAAACTCATCATCACATATTATTTAAATTGAGGACCAACTCTTGTTGGCTCTTTGGTTAATTTGATCTTCTTTGTGATAACAGAATGGTGTAACAACATAAAATAAGCAGTATATAAGAAAAAGATGCCAATTTATTTTTTACATCAGGAATCATATGCATTCACAATCCTAACAATAGATTGATCAACATATGTTGTAAACCATGGAGATCCATATTTCGTATGCAGTAAAAAAAACAAAGAGTTTCGTGCATAAAAGAAGCAAAGACAAAATAAAAGTAACAACTCTATAGCCACATCACACATTGGTATTTATAAATGAAAAATTACATCATCGGAGTTGTGCACATCATTGTGGTATTAACTCTCTATTAATAAAGAAAAAAAATCGAGAGATAATTGTGTTGATAACGTGTTAGAAATAAAATATAGAGAAAAAGTAATAGAGAGACAAGAGAGGGATTAGGAGGAGAAAATCAAGTCTCATTTGCTTCTCATTAGACTGCCTATTTACAAGCATAGAATTTACATAAAAAAAAAAGTGTTCACCTATTGATATATTATATATTGAACTAGAAAGTGAACAGCCACATATTATTATAACAACTTAAAACTTTATTACCAAACCGTCAATCCTCCTCTCAAGAAAAGATCCAAAATAATCATAATTTAATTACCATCATAACTTGGAAACTACACAATGTTTGAATGTGGGTATAATATAATTACTAAGTTTTTATTTTCTTTATTTTTTATTTTTTTTTATTTTTTTTATTTTTATTAAGTTGAGCCAAACATAAGTTCAAGCTCATTTAAAGAATAAGTTGAGTCAAGTCATTTAAAAGTTCAAGTTCGTTTTTAAACGTGTCGAGCTTAAAAACGAACTCGAGCTTGAGCTAGCGTCGAATACGAACTTTTGTTGGAGATTGAGCATGAAATTTTTTTCTAAAGTATTTTTTATGGTACCTGCATGGATCAAAAGAGTTCGAATTATGATCACGTACAAAAGATTGGTTTGAGTTCTGACTTTCAGTGTTGAACAAAAGGAACATTTGGTCTCACCGTCTTTCCATAAGCCCAATATCCAGCTATGATTATTTCATATTTCATACACTTCACATTTGAAACAAGGTTGAGCACCAAATTAAGATCCAAGGAAAATAAAACATTTTTTTGAGATGAAATGGCAGCATTTTATTGAAACTTTAAACATTACAGTTGAGCCAAACATAATTTCAAGATCATTTAACACCGTTATATTCAGCTTGACTTAACTCGTTTACACCCGTTTATGTAGGAGAACTTTGGGGTACTTATATTCTGGGCCTTGGCCCATTTACCAAAATCAAGAAAGCTTTAACAAAACATTCCTGGCACTGTTTACTTTTAACGAAAAATTACATTTTTACTTTTAACTGTTACTATTCATTATTAACTGTACCTTTAAAAAAAATTCATTAAAAGATAAATATTTTTAAACTTTTCGTTAGTTTTTTCAAAATCAATTGCAATCCTCAGAATGTGAATAACCGTTTAATTGCGTGGACCTCTGCAAAAGCCTTATCCTCTCCTTTCTCTCCAACGTATATAAACTCCCGTTTGAAATTTCTCAGAACAACGACATTTAGAGGGACAATCGCAGTACACCCATGGAAAGCTTGAAGCTTTCACAGCCCTTGTGCAGCAGCCATGGCTGGAAATCTCTCATTCCACTTCCCACTTCAAGAGTTTTGCCCAAATCAACTTTCCACATCTACCCAAATCGTAAATTGGGCCTTTCCACCGGTACCTTCTTCTCCAACTCTGCTTATTCTTTTGCTTTCAACTCACAGATTTCTTTAAGCAATTACTGAGATTTCTGCTGTTATTTAGTTCTTACCAGAAAACCCAATTGGTTGAAATTTTCAATTCTTTATTTTTGGAGCTCGATTTGTGGTGCTACTAACTCTCTTACTATGAATGTTTTCTTTTCTTTTTTTTTGTTAGTATTTTCTGGGTGCAAGATTGTCTGTTGACGTAAGATTTCTCTTTTGCATCCACTTAGTTTTTATTTGAAGTTCCTTTTGATTGAAATTTTCCGATCAGATTCTACTTTTGTCGTTTCGTTCAAAATCCCCTGATTGTTCGTTCATGGGTTTTGGTTGCCGCAAATTAGTTCTTGTTATACACCTTTAGATCCGCTACATTGTATTTTCTTGACTTTCTTTTACATATATATTTTGGATTTCGTATATGGAGAATGTTTGTTTTGTTAATTCGTTCGCATGAGATAACCCGGAAGCAAATTGGAAAGAAAATGAGTTGTCAGAATTGTTAAAGTTATACAATTTTGGTATTAGGAGTGAATGTTACTCATATGGACGTGAATGTTGTAAACTGAAAACAATTCTTGTTCATCCGTGATGAGAGGTCTCACTTTTATCTGGTTCTCTAGCAAGCCTTCTTGCAGCTTCACATCATAATTGTGCCAGATTTCGCTAATTTTATTTTGTTTTTATTGCATGATGTTAACTTGGCTAGTTCAGTGCTCTACATTGACTTCATGTTCATGCACTAGTTTCTGAACATCCACGATTTTGGGGAATTTTTTTTTTTCAGGCTTCATTACCACAGCAAACGTAGCCCTCTTCTCTTCCAATGTATTTCCCAGCAGGCATTGTGTTGTAACACAAGTTCGGAGCATGAAGTTTAGTACTAAAAGTACATCAGGTTGCTGTAGCTAATTTTATACGTTTTGGTTGAAGAGCTTATTGATTATTGTTGGGATTTTATCTTCATAGGATATTGTTTTTACTTGCATTACTTTTCAGCATCTGTACAGTCTGCAACTGATGAACTGGTGGAGGGTAAGTCCAAAGATCTCTCTGTGAGTGGGGATTCCATACGCCGTCGGTTTCTTGATTTTTATGCTGCCCGTGGTCACAAGGTTCTTCCAAGTGCTTCTCTTGTGCCAGATGATCCCACAGTTCTACTAACTATTGCGGGAATGCTCCAATTTAAGCCCATATTCCTTGGTCAGGTATGACACAGACTTTCTAGAAACCTGTCATGAGATAGTTATTTTATCCATTGAAATCATTACAGCATCAATTGTGAAAGTAAAATTATCCATGAAGTAATTAAGGTGTTTATGAATATATTGTCTACACTCAAAATACATTTTAATGGCATCAAGGTCATTTAGAACCCCAAAGTTAGGGTAATTTTGACCTGCTATATTGTGATAGACATCATACACTAACTACATCGGTTCATATTATGTTTATATTTCTGTTATGTGGATTTTTTTTTTTTTTTTTTTTTTTCATTCTGATCATGCTGCTTTCCTTACATTTTTAAAGCGAATCCGTAGCTTTTCTAATGGTGCTCGCAGATCCTGTTCAGGTTCCTAGACAAGTTTCTCGTGCTACAACTGCACAGAGGTGCATACGTACAAATGATGTGGAGAATGTAGGCCGAACAACTCGACATCATACGTTCTTTGAGATGCTTGGAAATTTCAGTTTTGGGGATTACTTCAAGAAGGAGGCAATCCAATGGGCATGGGAGCTTTCAACTGTAGAGTATGCAAGAACTTAATGTTGTTTATTGCTCATTAATGTAAATTTATAAGTTCTGGTTATTGTTTTAAGGATGATTGCTGTTCTTATTCTTTGAATAGTAGTTAGCCATGATATTCTCACCTAATTCACTTTATACATAATATATATATAGCAAAGACAACCTTATTGTTTTGCATACGGAAGCTCCAAAGAATCTTATCTAAACTCCTTGTCGTAAAATTATCTTTCTTATTTGAGAAGGATATCCCTTTCGTGCTCTATAAAATAAGCCCAGTCCCATAAGAAACCGTACTTTTCCCTTTTTCTTTTTAGTAGTAGTCCTATGGTTTCTTTTGTATTTCATTGATGCTTTACTTTTCATGATTATGAATATTTTTATCAAGCTATACTCTTGCTATTTTTTAATATAACTTCTGCAAAACCTGTTTATTTCTCTCAGATTTGGGTTACCAGCTGACAGATTGTGGATTAGTGTCTTTGAAGATGATAGTGAAGCTTTTGAAATCTGGCATGACGAGGTTAGCCATTAATGAGGTCCCCCAATAATTGCTTTTACTTTTACGAGTAACATTGTTTGGTTTTTTCTGCTCATCCATTTTCTCTTTTTTCGCTCTACTTCCATGTGCATATTTCATTTATCTTAAACTGAGCCAGTGATAAATCTCCTACTGACTTTCAACATTGCACTGTTTGTGACTGGCCTTTGTAATGTACACATGCATTTTTTACCTTTATGCCTACATCCAGTATCTTCTGATGAAACAAACATATTTCTGTCCCTGCAATATGCTCTTAGTATCAGAATCACAAATATCATATGAGACTTTGTGTTTTTTTGTTTTCTACTAACTGTTGAAGTGTATCTCTAGTTATATAATTGATGTTACATTAAACACATGTAAGAACATACTGTAATATATCATGGCTTTTGGTTCAGGTGGGCGTTCCCATAGAGCGTATAAAGAGAATGGGTGAAGAGGACAACTTTTGGACTAGTGGAGTTGCTGGTCCATGTGGTCCATGTTCTGAGATTTATTATGATTTCCATCCTGAGAGGGGTTATGCTGCCATTGTATGTATTTGGTTTTCAAAATTTTTCTTTGCAGGGGGGGAGTTTTAAATACTGAACTACTTTACAGCGGTGATTTTTCCTTCATTTACATTGCCATGACTGTATTTTTCAGGATCTGAATGATGATACGAGGTTTATAGAGTTTTACAATTTAGTTTTTATGGAATTCAACAAGAAGGATGACGGATCGCTTGAACCCTTGAAACAGAAGAATATAGATACTGGGCTTGGCTTGGAGCGTATGGCTCGCATTCTTCAGAAGGTATCAGTTGATTTGCCGGTTTTGCATGATAATGTATATAAATTTCTTTGCAAAATTGGTACTTCTACTGTTGTACAAGAAAACTAAAGGAGCATGTTGTTAACTGCAGCATGCATTGATTGCAACACCAGTATCAAATGAATTGGTTCAATATTTATCAATTAAGTCATATTTTTCTTGCAGGTTTCAAACAACTATGAAACCGACTTGATCTATCCAATTATAGAGAAAACCTCAGAATTGGCAAAAGTACCGTATGGTCTAGCTGATGATCAGTCAAAACTGAACCTCAAAGTATGCCCTAGTTTAGGAAACCGCGTTCTGTTAAGTTTTTATTTCACCAAACACATTGGTAGGAATTCTCATGTAAGTTTTCGTATTTCAGATTATAGGAGATCACATGCGTGCAGTTGTATATCTCATATCGGATGGGGTTGTTCCATCAAATATTGGAAGAGGTTATGTCGTTCGACGGCTTATTAGAAGAGCCGTTCGTACCGGTAGGATGCTGGGTATAAAGGGAGATGGTCAGGGAAACCTTGAAGGAGCATTTTTACCAACCATTGCAGGAAAAGTAATCGAGTTGAGCACCTACATATATCCAGATTTGAAAGATAGAATACCCCACATTCTTGAGGAGTTGAAAAGGGAAGAACTTAAATTTGTGCAGACATTGGAGAGAGGGGAAAAATATCTTGACCAAATGCTAGTTGAGTCACTGTTAAGTGCAAAAGAAAGTGGGACTACACCTTGCTTGTCAGGAAAAGATGCATTTCTTTTGTATGATACGTATGGATTTCCTGTCGAAATAACAGCAGAAGTGGCTGAAGAACGTGGTGTAAGTATAGATATGAATGGTTTTGATATTGAAATGGAAAACCAGAGGCATCAATCCCAGGCTGCACATAGTGCTGTTAAACTTTCCATGGGAAATAGTGCAGATGTTACAAAAGATGTTGGGGACACCAAATTTCTTGGATACGAAACCCTTTCTGCAACAGCCGTGGTGGAAAGTCTTATAGTGAATGGGAGCCCTGTCCTACAGGTTTCCGAAGGAAGTGAAGTAGAAGTGTTGCTGAACCGGACACCCTTTTATGCAGAATCAGGAGGTCAAATTGGAGATCATGGATTTTTATATATTCCACAAGGTGAAAACCAGTACAAGGCTGTTATGGAGATAATAGATGTCCAAAAATCTATGGGTAACATATTTGTTCATAAGGGTACGATCAAAGAGGGAGCTTTAGAAGTTGGCAGAGAAGTGGAAGCCGCAGTGGATGCAAGACTAAGACAGCGAGCGAAGGTACAAACCTACATTTGGTTTTCCCCTTAATTATGAACTTTAAGCAAGCTTCAAAACTATAAGAGCTATCTATATATTCTGAGCTGAATTAATTGCAACTACAAAAGTCAAAATATATGGTATCTATTATACGGCATTCTCTAACCACTTGAATAAATTCTATCAAAGCATTTTAGCTTGCAAACTGAGCTATGCTTAGCTCCCTGCAGGTTCATCATACTGCTACTCATTTGCTGCAATCTGCACTCAAGAAAGTTATAGGTCAGGAAACATCACAAGCTGGTTCGTTGGTGGCTTTTGAGCGTCTAAGGTTTGATTTCAACTTCCACCGACCACTTACTGACAGCGAGCTTGCGAAAATTGAAAGTCTGGTTAATAAATGGGTTGGGGATGCAACACCACTTCAAACTAAAGTGATGCCTCTTGCTGATGCCAAAGGAGCAGGGGCTATAGCAATGTTTGGTGAAAAATATGGTGAAGAGGTACGAGTATCTTTTATAGTATGGCCATTGTTGTAACTTTCATAGTTTACTACTTTATCTCTTGTTGATGCACAAAACCGGAGGTCTTGGAACAATGTAAATCCAACCGTGAATCTGCAAGTAATGTAAATAACACAAGATGTATCGTGGTTCACCCCAAGGTTTGGGCTACGTCCACACTGATTATGTATTTATTTGAGGGAGAGAGAGCTCTGAGAGTGAGAGCGCTGAGAGGGGGTGAGAGGGCCTAGGAATTGGCCTCCCCCAATTGTGAGGGTGAGGGTTCCTTTTATAGAATAAGGACTCCTCACTTATTACATATTTGCCCCTTCCTTTATTACATAATTACATTTAAGTCCCCCGAGTATTTATACGAGGTCTAAATACGAGGCCCTAAATATGGTATAAACATCTCTAATACTAAATCTGCTTCACACCTTCTCTTGATCTCTTAAACAGTGTGTTTATTCCAATACGTTGCAAAGTGAAATTTATTGGTGAGTTTGACCTGCTGCAGGTTCGTGTTGTAGAGGTTCCTGGAGTATCCATGGAACTTTGTGGTGGAACTCATGTGAGCAATACTTCTGAAATACGTGGATTCAAAATAATTTCAGAACAGGGTATTGCATCTGGAATCAGGCGTATAGAAGCTGTGGCAGGTGATGCCTTTATTGAATATGTCAATGCCAGAGATTATTACATGAAACAACTATGTTCCACCCTCAAAGTATGTTTCGTTTTATTTTTTTAAATCAAGTTTTTGTCTCTTTTTCTTTCCCTCACTTCTCTTTTACAATTTTCGAATGCCTTTTGGTCCTTAATAGCCCTTATGAATGGAGCAAGAATTTTTAGTATGTAATGTTGCTTTTCTGAAGGTGAAAGCTGAAGAAGTAACAAACAGAGTAGATAATCTATTAGAGGAGTTACGGATGACAAGAAATGAAGCTTCTACCTTGCGGGAAAAAGCTGCAGTTTACAAAGCATCGATCATGGCAAGCAAAGCGATTTCTGTGGGAACTTCACAAAAAGTCAGGTACATATAAGAGACGAATTTACTTGGGCATTGCAACTATATCTCCATTTATCTAATAAGCTCTATCTTTCTCAGGGACTTTTAACTACTATTTTTATAGCTCTTTAACCTATTGAATCACCGAACTTTAAACGTTAAGAAACTCATTAATTAAACACTGCAATTTGCATTATAGCCTAAGAAATTTCATAACCACATGTAAAAGTTCCTAAATAATTGAGTCCCCTAATTGGATTATTTGCATATATTTCTTCCTCTTCATACTGGATATCCATGTGTTTTTTCAGATTATTTATTTATTTTGATCCTTGTTCTTTTGTGGAAATTTCATATCACAGGGTACTGGTTGAATCCATGGAAGACACTGATGCTGATTCACTAAAAAAAGCAGCCGAATATCTGATAGAGACGCTAGAAGATCCGGCAGCTGTCATTCTGGGCTCTTGTCCAGGTGATGAGAAGGTAAGCCTGGTTGCCGCATTCACCCCAGGAGTTGTCAATTTGGGAATACAGGCGGGGAAGTTCATAGGGCCCATAGCTAAGTTGTGTGGTGGTGGAGGCGGCGGAAGACCCAACTTTGCTCAGGCAGGAGGGCGGAAGCCTGAGAATTTGTCCAGTGCACTTGAAAAAGCTCGGTCCGAGATCATCTCAGTTCTATCTGAAAAGGCAAGTTAAAAAGTCATTCATAAGGGTTCTAGTTGAAGGCTCCCAAGGAATATTGTTTGTCATACTGGTGGGGATATGAATATAGATTTACTCTTTTTCCTTTCATGGAAAGGGGAAATTGTTAATATTGTAGAGCGTGGATAGCAAATAGGTCCATAAATCTCAGCCATCCAATTCCAGTTGTAAGTTGCACATTTGATTAGAAAATAAAAACCTATCTGAGATCGGCTTGATTTGTAACTTTTTGAGCAATAACGCCAGAGAACACTTAGGGTTCCAAATTTGAGAAGTTCAAAACCGTTGGGTTTTCTTTTAGAGCATGTTTACTTACGAGGAATGTTAATAGCATGATGCAAAAGTAACCATCCGGTTCTCTCCCGTTATTTAACGTATGGGAACTTACTTTCTTATTTCTTTTGTTTCTCCTAATTGATTCAAATATTTTGTTTCTTGGTCTGCACGTCAGAAGTGTGAACGTTAATAATAGACACATATAAAACAAACATAGCAAAAATTAATGTTTTGATATATGAAAAAACCAACTAATAAATTATCTTCTTTTAGATTCTTCAATTCCCAAGTTATGAATTTCATTACGGTCTAGTTAGTTGTATTCCTCTTCATTTATAAGTTAAAAATTTTAGATTCAAATTTCGTGAATGGCGAGTTTGATACTAAAAACCTTTTTGTAAATATATTTTTTTCCCAAAAATATATAATTTTATTCAGGAAAAAACAAACAAACTTTTAGTGATTTAACTAATAATTTTGTTTCTTGGTCCGCAAGTCAGAAGTGTTGACTTTTCAAAAAGATAGACGAACAATAGAACAAACATAATAGTCTCACGCACATATATACCAAGTCTCCCAATTACCAATCAGAACCAGAGTCACTCATAAACCCTAAAACCAAAACTAACAAATGTTAAAAACCAACTAATCAATTATCTTCTTTTAGATTTTTCAATCTCTCAAGTTACGAATTTCATTACGGTCTAGTCAGTGCTATTCCTCATCACTTATAAGTTAAAGGTTTTAGGTTCAAATCTCGTAAGGTAGGTTCGATGCCAATTTATTTTGTGGTTTAACTAATAGGTTGCCTTTGGATGAGGTCCTTGTTTATCAACGTTATTTGACTGAAACCTTGTTGGTTTTCAATTTTTTAAGTCTCTAAAATTAATGCAATAATGCATTTCGGCTATTATAATTTTTAAATTATAATTTGATATTTGTAGTTACTAATATTAATGAGATTTTAAATAAAATCCATAATGGTGGGATTGAAAATATTAAAAAATGAATTATACTTATATATAAAAAAGTATAATTTATCTTAATGACATGATTTGTCCTTAAGATAAATTATATTTAAATAAAATCCATGATTTGTCATTACTTATTTTAATGACATTTTACATTAAAAAATGGGTAAATTTTATACAAAAAAGGTGGTACATTTTATATAAAATAACAATGAGTACATTTCAGATTTCTTTTTTTTAAAAAAAACTTCTTACATTAAAAAGGGGGTACATTTTACATAAAAGCAAATGGTACTTAGACCAAATTCAACCCTGGGTTATTTGCCAAATTTCCCCCCAAAATTTCCCCCCAAACACCACCCAACCCAAGCTAAAACATTGGACTAAAAGCCAAATGCTAAAGTTGGGCCAAATTCCTCCCAAACACGCGTGGACTCGCCTGATTTTGGGCCAGTCTCGGCCCGGTCACTGGCGGACGCGCCCCACGCGGGCTGGTTGGCATCACGTCCCGACAGCATGGGACCCCTGCGTCAGGGCCTTGTCGCCCACTTGCCCGAGCCCAACGGCTCTTTTCTACATCTGACGACCATCTTTTAAGGACCGTTGGTTGATCCAACGGTTCATGTTCAAATTTCATTTTTAAAAATATGTTATTTTAAAATACATTGAATCCAACGGTTGAGATTGAATATACTCAAATCTAACGATAAAAAAAAAATATCTAACGACCCAAATTAAAATCCAACGGCTAAAATAATTAAATAAATTTATTTAACATAAAATTTACCCAAAAACTCTATAAATACCTATGTATTTGTTCAAACATCTACACAAAACTCAATTTTCTCCTACAATTCTTCCAATTTATCTTTCTACCATTTCTTTCCATTTCCAAATTGTTCGACATGGCAAGAGAGCATGTTAGAGGTCGTAATTGGACCTGTGAGGAAGATGTTTTTTTATGCTTGGCATGGGTTTCTGTTAGCGAAGATGGTGCAGTTGGCACAAATCAAAATAAAAAAGTTTTGTGGGATAAAATCATTGCAAAGTTTCAAGAAAACTACAACGGCGGCGGGCGGGACAGTGGTGGTGTTTATGATCGGTGGAAGACTATCAACAAAACATGCACTTTATGGAAGAGAAGCTTGGACAGAGCCATGGTTGGCATGCCTAGTGGAAGGAGCGCCATAGAAATTGTGAGTTTTTTTCTTGATATTTTATTTGTCATGTACATAATATTATTTTGTACTAATTATTTTTATGTATTTTTTGCATAAGGTGACAAAGCAATGGAAATTTACAAGACAAGAGTAACACCAAAAAATCAAGTTTTTAAGTTGCAACATGCTTGGGATGTCCTCAAGGATTGTCCAAGGTGGGCAACCGATACAGACCAACAATGGGGAAGATTATTTCAACGTGAAGCTGCACCGAGAAATGAAGGTGTCGATGAAATGACCCCATCTCCTTCTTTAGCAAGGCCCCCAAGAAGAGATAAGCAAAAGAAAGCAAAGAGAAAAGGGAAGGCCCAAGATTCGACGAGGGGAGACTTTGCTACCAGAATTGCAAAATTGCACGAAACTCATAGCGCTCGCCAAGAAGAAGCGGCCCAAATGCATTTGCAAATGAAGGAAATCTCGGTTAAGGAGGAAAATAGGTTTGAAATTGAATTCATGATGAAGGACCTTAGCAAATACACTCCAGAGAGGAAGAAGTTCTTACGTGATAAGCAAAAGGAAATTATGCGAAAGTCTGCCTCATGGAGTATGTTTCAAGATGATAAATCATCTGAACCCTATATCCCAACATTTCAACGAAGTCCATCACCAAGTGAAGATGGTGGATATGATTGTTAAGTTTATGTAGTGTATGAATTATGTGCTTTATTAATTCAACATTCCAACTTAGTGGCCACAGGGAGTTGAGTAGGTGCTTCCAAATCTCCCAAAACCTTGTAATACGAGCTAGAAATCGTCGGAGATTCCACCCCCGAGTCGAAGGTCCAAGTTGCTCCGGGTTGGAAACTCAAAACTCAACCATTTTAGGATCAGTTTGTACAGATGGACTCGTGGGGATGAGAGAAGTAAGATGGTGGTGGTTTGAGGTCCAATCTATAAGATTTGATGATGGTGTTTGTGTTGCAGAGAGAAGAGAGAGACTCGACGTGAAGGAGAAAAGAAAAAGAGAGAAAGAGGGAAGACTTTTGATTGGACAAAAAGGAGGTCTCTAATTGGGTGAGAAGAAATGGGGAAAAATCTTATTAGTGGTGAGGGTCACAGGACAAATTTTAAAGAGAGTAGGTGATAAGATTTGGTACAATTTAAAATTACACAATCCGGCTCACCTCATCAAAAAAAATAGTTCTAACACTAAATAATTAATACACACGTGTACAATTCTACCTGTCGTTAACACACTTTAACTAAGCGTAACTTTTTCGTTACAAATCTGATTCGGGTCTAACTCGCAGTTACGCATTCGTAACAACGAGTACTATTTAATTACGATAATAAGAAAAATAAATTAAAAGCTGAATAACTACGTCCATGTCAGGTTCCACTTTACCAATAAGGGCATAATCGTCATTTTACACAATCGGGAAGGAAATTACATGGAAAATTAGGGAAGGGTCGTCACACCGACCCAGAATGTCTACTTGGACTCCAAATTGAGCTGTGTTGGGCGACACCCAGAGGGTGACGAAGCCATAAAGTGTAGTGATGTGGAAAATGTGAGTAAATTTAAACCTAAAAGTGCCTAAATGTAAGAATGCGCCAGTGAGCGGGAATGAACCCTCCCCACGTGACGTCAGAGCATAAGTAAAGTACAATAGAATGGATTGAGAATTGTATCATCGAAGGTAGCCTCCAATACCAAGATTTGCCAAGAATCCTCTCATCGATACGAAAACTTAGCTACTAAAACTTGGAGGGGCGAAAAACAAGGGTGAGTGGGCCTAAAAATAAAGTTTTGTAAAAGTCTTTTCGGAAACATAATAACCCCTCGTTGTAAAACAATTATAGTTTCCAAAATATACATACTACGTATAGTATGAAATTACTTACCGTAGCCTGCAATATCCCAAGAATTTGGTACATCACAATGTTTTGTAAATAAACATCTAACGTCCAATAATCACATAATCTTCCATAAACAAATATATCATATCGAGTGCTCATCAACATATGTTGACACACGAGTTCATGTAGAGATATTTTGACATGAACAGGACTGGGTGTAATAATGATTTACGCTCTAGTACTACGCTATGTACATAACATACGAGTCCTAATTGCCTATAGCAATCTAGGACAAGACTAGCACCTACAATGGATCCAAAGTGAGTGTGCAGTGCGATGTGAACATACACGTGAAGCATGACCCTGGCCTGGGCGAGTACTGACACCGGTGTAGCACATGATGAGCAAATAATATAAATATGATCGTCCAACGGTAAATCGATAATTCGAGTCGACATAATACTATTCATTAAAATGTCAATCATGGCCCTAACTGAGATCCCAAAATAGTTCACACACATGTGCATCCCGTAAGATTTACATAATTTTGTAAACTCCGTCATTTCACTAATTCTTATAAACGATAGTCTAATTTAGGTATACATAGAAAATTCTTTATTAAGTATATATGTGGAAACTAAATAAATATATAATATTCAAAAGCAAAGACCCACTCACAGGTCAAAATAAATTACTAAATTATTAAAATATCCACTAAAATAATATTAAAATAATTATATTATAATAAAATATTGATACAAAAGTAATATAATAATTATAAAAAATATATAAAATAATAAATAGTATTTTTACAAAAGTATTTTTCGGATTTGTAGTTCTGGAAAACCTCCACGTAACTTCGATTTCGATTCCGTTTGCGCCTACGCGTTTGTACCGTCAAGTACTTCGAGAATACAGTAAAATAGTAACTCGTACATGTCACGAAACGACGGCCAACGAAAGTCAACAACCTCGCCTATAGGGGCATTTTCGTTAATTCACTTCTTTAAAAATATTAAAATCGTAAAATTAGGGACGGGCAGTTACAAAAATGGGTGCAAACTAAAAATAAAAATAAATGATACAAATTTAATCATAAATATAAATATATCAAATGTAACGTTTCTAACACTAAATGAATATATTTAGAAATAAAATTTAATTATATTGACATGTAAAATACTTTATTATTGAAATAATTAATGACGTTTATTAAAACCAAGGGACCTTGATTAAAAAAAATTGAAAAGAAATAAGGTTTCAATCAATGTGGTTGAAAAAAAAAGGAATGAGAATCTAATTTCTCCTAACTAATAATTTTGTTTCTTGGTCCACAAGCCAATTTATTTTACTAATCCCTTTGTTATGAACATATCTTTGTATTTTTTTTTTCCAAAAATATATCTTTTCATTCAGGAAAAAACAAGCAAACAAACTTTTATGATATAACTAATAATTTTGTTTCTTGGTCCACAAGTCCGAAGTGATGATGTTTCAAACAGAGAGACATATAAAACAAACATAACAGGCACACATACTAAGTCTCCCAATTACCAATCAGAACCAGAGTCACTCAAACCCCAAACTCAAAACTAATCAGAGCAGAGAGCTGAAATTAAATGGAGGAGGATCTCCATCACCGTGTGAGTGGTGATTCCATACGACGCCGTTTCCTGGATTTTTATGCTTCTCGGGGTCACACAGTTCTTCCGAGTGCATCTCTTGTGCCAGATGATCCCACAGTTCTATTAACGATTGCTGGAATGCTCCAATTCAAGCCTATTTTCCTTGGTCAGGTATGGTTGTTAATGGTTTATATATATATCCTTCAAATTTGATATCATAATAACAAAGTTATCTTATAAGCTCTTCTATTTGTCGGAAATGTCATCCTATATTTTCCGGCGTAGTCTGTTCCTCCTTGTATCTTTGGGTTGTTCAAATTCATTTCTTGTTTTCAGATTTGGTCAACTAAAAGATACCATATCTTTTCTTTATTTATATTTTAATCTGTCTAAGCTGGTCAAGTCACGGACACCTCATAGATTAATAAACAAAAATATTGCTAAATAAATTCGTACTGACTAGTAGGGATGGGCAATGGTTATGCGGCGGGTAACCGCAGTTAATTTACCCATAACCGTTTATGCTCATACCCGTATAACCGTTGGGTAATTGTCTAAACGGTTATACCCATACCCATAACCGTTTATAAACGGTTAACCATACCCATAACCGCATACCCATTTAACTGTAACCGTTTAATACCCGTTTACCCATTTATCCTTTTTAACCCGTTTGTCTTCTTTTTTTTTACCATTACCTTTTTTTCACCCGTCTACATGTTTTTTAACAACTTGAAAATTAAAAAAAAAATTGTCATAATTTTTTTTTTGACAATTAAACACCATTATGGGTACATTCATCATACATTTCCATGTTTTAATTGTTTAAGTCCTTATATCATTCCAATAATTGAAATAATAGTTTACGGACGATATTTTTAAATGTTACCAATGAAGGTAAATATAATATTTGCTAAGCATTATTGGGTTACAAAAATTGTTTAGAAGAAATTTCTATCAAAGCATTTCTGTCAATTTCACGGTTACCCGCAAGGAATTTAAATTAATTTGGCCAATTCTTTGATGATGAGAATCATCATTCCTGTAATAGTGTTATTGAGAGAATGACCGATAAATTCATTGCTAATTTATTGGGTGCTAAGTATTATTGGATCGAGAACATGGTTTGTGTTAGTTTTACATATATAAAATAAATGGGTAAATGGTTACCCATTTATAACCGTGGTTAATACCCATAACCGCCCATTTAAATTTCGCGGGTAAACGGTTATACCCATAACCATTTATTTATCTAAACGGTTACCCATAACCGTAACCGTTTAATTTAATTGGGCGGGTAACCGCGGTTACCCATAACCAATGGGTATTTGCCCATCCCTACTGACTAGTTCTTAATCAAGTGATATTTTTCTTATTAATGTCTGAATTGAAATACTCTAAAATTTGAATATCTTCTGAAACTTTGTTTTAAAGGTTCCTAGACAAGTACCTCGTGCAGTAACTGCGCAAAGGTGCATACGCACAAACGATGTGGAGAATGTTGGTAGAACAGCTCGGCATCATACACTCTTTGAGATGCTTGGGAATTTCAGTTTTGGAGATTACTTCAAGGAGGAAGCAATACCTTGGGCATGGGAGCTTTCAACTAAAGAGTATGCAACAAATTTTAATGTCTCCTTACACTGCATATTTTCATTTATTTATTTATTTGTCTTACTATAATTACTTATTTTTTAGAGGTCGCACTTGGTGCGATGGCAAGTGCCTTCGCCCATGAGCGGTAGGTCTCGGGTTCGAGACTTGGGAGCAGCCTCTCCATAAATGGGGGTAAGGCTAGCCGACATTCACCTCTCCCAGACCCTGCGTAAAGCGGGAGCCTTGTGCACTGGGTACGACCTTTACTATAATTACTTATTTTTTATCCTATTGTGGCATGAAAAATTAAAATATGTGCATGCTGTGTGTGTTTAATTTCTTTCAGATTTGGACTGCCAGCTGAGAGATTATGGGTTAGTGTCTTTGAAGATGACGATGAAGCTTTTGAAATCTGGCATAAAAAGGTTAGCCAAAAGGAGCTATATATTTTACTTCTAGTACAATTTGTATATCAACCTTGTTGGTTTGTTGTTTTTGACGCGCTTCTATAGTAAAGTGCTTATGAGCAGAAGTTTTCTAGAGAAACTTTGGAAACGGGGCCCGATCTATATTTACTTTTATGTATGATTTGTATGTTAACCTTGTTGGTGAATTGTTTTCTACTCATACACTCTTTCATTCTTCGTTTTACTTGCATGTACATTCTGCTTTAATCTTAAGCTCTGCCTTTCTTTTTCGAGCTAATACTCCGGTTTAATGTGAATAAAATTCTTTATCTTCAGGTGGGTGTTCCGGCTGAGCGCATAAAGAGAATGGGCAAAGATGACAACTTTTGGACTAGCGGAGTCACTGGTCCCTGCGGGCCCTGCTCTGAGGTGTATTTTGATTTCCAACCAGAGAGGGGACATTCAGATGCTGTATGTTTACTTACATTTTGTTTTCATTGGAAGGAAAGGTTTAAATTCTGAATTACTTTAAAGGCTTTTTTGTTTACTTACATTTTGGATGAATTTGTTTTTCAGGATCTCAATGATGACACCAGATTTTTAGAGTTCTACAATCTAGTTTTCATGGAATTCAACAAGAAGGATGATGGTTCACTAGAGCCCTTAAACCAGAAGAATATAGATACCGGGCTTGGCCTCGAGCGTATGGCTCGCATCCTTCAGGAGGTTCCGAACAACTATGAAACTGACTTGATCAGACCAATTATAGAGAAGACCTCAGAAATTGTAAATGTGTCATATGACACAGCTGTTGACTGCTCAAAATTGAATTTCAAAGTAAGCTCTCGTGTAAGATGCTGCAATTTCTTTTAAATTTGTGTCAATAAACACATGGCTTCTCAAAATAAAATGTGATTGATCATATAAATTTTTGTTTCAGATTGTAGGAGATCATTTACGCGCGATTGTAAACCTGATATCAGATGGAGTTGTTCCATCAAATATTGGAAGAGGTTATGTCCCTCGATTCCTAATCAGAAGGTCTGTTCGCTGTGCTCGGTGGCTTGTTAAAAAGGGGGGTTCTCAGGGCAGCCTCAAAGGAGCAATTTTAGCCACCATTGCAGCAAAAGCAATAGAGATGAGCACCAACATCAATCCGGATGTAAAAGATAGAGCACCCCATATTCTTGAGGAGTTGAAAAGGGAAGAACTTAAATTTGTGAAGACATTGGAGAGAGGAGAAAAATTTCTTGAGCAAATGCTAGTTGAGGCATTATTAAATGCAAAAGAAAGTGGGAATATACCTTGCTTGTCCAGCAAGGATGCTTTTCTTTTGTATGATACATATGGGTTTCCTGTCGAAATAACAGCAGAAGTGGCTGAAGAACGTGGTGTAAGTATAGATATGAATGGTTTTCATACTGAAATGGAAAACCAACGTCGTCAATCTCAGGCTGCACATACTGATGTCAAACTTTCCATGGGAAATAGTGCTGATCTTACGAAAAATGTTCCCAACACTGAATTTGTTGGCTACATTACGCTTTCTACAGCAGCAATAGTGGAAGGCCTTATAGTGAATGGGAACAAGGTCATGCAGGTTTCCGAAGGAAGTGATGCTGATATATGGTTGAACCGGACTCCATTTTATGCAGAATCAGGTGGTCAAATTGGAGATCACGGAACTTTATATATTCCAGGTGAAAACCAACATAAGGTTGTTGTGGAGATAAAAGATGTCCAAAAATTCGGCAACATATTTGTTCATAAGGGTACAATCAGAGAGGGAGTTCTACAGGTTGGCGAAGAAGTGGAAGCAACAGTTGATGCAAAACTAAGGCAACATGCTAAGGTATACAAGATTTAACACTAGAAATTTCAGTGTAAATGGATGTATTAAGTGGTATTAAGTAATCAAGTATATAATATCTATAACTGTTAAATTAGCTTGCAAACTGAACATTGTTTTGGTATTCTGCAGGTTCATCATACCGCCACACATTTGCTTCAATCTGCTCTTAAGAAAGTTTTAGGTCATGAAACTTCACAAGTTGGCTCATTGGTGGCTTTTGACCGTTTAAGATTTGATTTCAACTTCTGCCGGCTGCTTACTGACAGTGAGCTTGCTGAAATTGAAAGACTAGTAAATAACTGGGTTGCAGATGCAATACTGCTTCAAACGAAAGTGATGCCTCTTTCTGAAGCAAAAGGTGCAGGGGCCATTGCAATGTTTGGAGAAAAATATGGTGAAGAGGTACGAGTAGATAGATGTATTCAAAGCATTTGATGAGACATTCTATATATTGCATATTTGATATTTCAAACTAAATTGGTTGATGAGTTTTTCGCTTAAGTGTGCGACATGTTGTATTGTAGGTACGTGTTGTAGAGGTTCCTGGTATATCCATGGAACTTTGCGGTGGGACTCATGTGAGCAACACTTCTGAAATACGCGGGTTTAAAATACTTTCTGAACAAGGTAAAGCATCCGGAATCAGGCGCATAGAAGCTGTGGCTGGTGAATCGTTTATGGAATATATCAATTCCAGAGATTATCATATGAAGCAGCTGTGTTCCACCCTCAATGTATGTTTTCTTTTACTGTTCTATGTTCTGTGAAGGGAAATGTTATTTTTTCTTTGTTTAGTTTACCATTGTTCATGCAAACAAGGTTTTGACCTTGAGAAAGCAACAAAGTGTTTACTATTGTGCATGTTGCCTTTGTGAAGGTGAAAGCTGAAGAAGCAAAAAATAGGGTAGACAACCTCTTGGAGGAGTTACAGATGAGCAAAAATGAAGCTTCTACTTTGCGAGAAAAGATAGCAGTTCACAAAGCATCAGTAATGGCAACCCAGGGAATTTCTGTGGGGAGTTCAAAAACAGTCGGGTAACTTATCTGCCTCCTCGTTTACCCTTTTTTTTTTTTTTCCCAATTAAATTGGAGGGAACCAATTCCTGAACCTAGTCTAATTCTAACCCTATACCCCGCCCTCCCTCACCGCATCAGTTAACCTTAAGACGATTTCCAATGGTTGGGTTAAAATCTAAATTTTAAATCTCCCATGGTTTTTTCAATCATTGGGTAAACCAAAAACTTGTTTTTGGGCAAAATTTCATCCAAAATACCAGCCAAGGTTAAGCGGCTGGCTCACCAATACGCATGAACGCGCGTACTTGAAGACCACGCTCGGTGCACTGATGAACCCAACTCACGCACACAAGACAAAGCTGCAGTGGGTGGGACCCACCACTGACAGCTTTGTCAGCAACCCAAACCGAGCCAAATGGCTAGTTTTGGTTGATCCAACTATCCATATTCAAATTATTATTTTTGAAACCTAATTTATAAATACATCAAACCATTGTGAGATCGATGTATAATAAAATCTAATAGTAAAAAAAAATCTAATGGACCAAAATTAAATCCAATGGCTAAAACAATTAAAAGATCTAACAGTCTGAATGCGCTTACTCTTTAATGAGAAGCGGCAAGGGAAGATACAAGAGACCATTTAGCGCAAGAAAGGTTTGATTTTGTTGTAATGAGAGAGGACCCAACAAATACACTCCAAATAGAAAGTTCTTCTGTGAGAAGCAATCGGAAATTATAAGAAGGAATGCCACAAAGATTATCTTTGAGGATGATGACCCATCTAATGTCTATTACCCAAGTTCATCATGAAATCCACCACCAAGTCAACCAAATGATGATGAGTATTATTAGTATTAGTAATTGTTGTAATTTTTATGTAGTAGTTAAATTATCATTTATTAATCTTTATTTAGTGTTTTAATTATCGTTCGTATTAGCAATTGTTGTAGCATTTAGTGTTCCATGACTTTCATGTTTCATTGGGTAGGTTTAGTATTTTTCATTATTTATCATAAATATATTAGGATGTTCATAAAAATAAATTAGGATCATAAATTTATTTATTGAAAAGTTACCGAAAAAATTAGGCTAAAATCATTCTTTAATAATCTCGACATATAATTTTAAGCCACAACCATTAGAGGAGAAAAAAGGTTTCTAGATTAGAACTTAAATTTTCTAGGCTAAAAATTTAGGTGTAAACCCACACCATTGCACATGATCTAAGACTATCTTTAAATGAGATGTCAAATTTCAAACCTAAAATTTAAATTTGAAGACTTATGTGGCACTTTGACATTTTTTAAAGTTCTATTCTCCACCGGATATGTCAAATTTTAAACATAAAACAAAAATTGATATTTATTTTCATTGCATTGGGAATGAAAGAAAATGAATTGAAAGGTATATTTAAATATTACATTGGCAATGAAATGAAACAAAAAGGCAATGCTTTAAATCAATAAAAGAAATTAATAAAAAGCATTTAATAATTTTTTTTTTTGAAGGCGCTATCAAATTTGGCATCAAGGGGGAGATATGTATTTTTAAGTCATGCCACATCAAATTTGGCTTCTTGGTTGGAAAACATTACTGCTGTCTTTTATTACTGTTATTGCAGATTTGGATATTTTGACATTTCTTTTAGATATGCTCTAAGAGCTTAATTATATGAAGCATATGTATCTTGAGCTTAAAAGTGCACATAGATCTTATTTAGATTATTATTATTATTTTTTTTTTTGATATTGATTGTTTTTGCTTTTGGGGAAAAAAATTGTATCATATCACAGAGTACTAATTGAGTCCATGGATGATACGGACGCTGATTCGCTGAAAAAAGCCGCGGAATATCTTGTTGATACATTAGGAGATCCAGCAGCTGTGATTCTAGGCTCTTGTCGAGGGAATGAGAAGGTGAGTTTGGTTGCTGCATTCACCCCAGGGGTTGTCCAGTTGGGAATGCATGCAGGGAAGTTCATTGGGCCTATTGCTGAGTTTTGTGGTGGTAGAGGCGGTGGAAAGCCTAACTTTGCTCAGGCAGGCGGGAGGAAGCCTGAAAATTTGTCGAGTGCACTAGAAAAAGCTCGGTCCGAAATCTTCTTAAAACTCTCAGAAATGGAAAGTTTACAGTCATAGGGATGTCTATCTTTGAAGTGGTTCAACAATATTGGATTTGCAGTCTACTGGTTTGTTTTCCTTGGGTGTAACGGTCCGTAGTGTTACAATATATACGTTTGCTACATATGTAGCTACACATAAAACATCAACTATTTCCTATATTCATATAAAATATGTAAATTAATTAATAAAATCATGTAAAGGTCTGGTTGGCACACTCATTCGTTGAAGTTTTATATATGTATATTGGAATAGAATTCTCTCTCTTCCTATTCTCATCTCTTCCCTCCCCTCCTTTCACATATTTTTTTTGTCTAATTGTCTCTATAAAAAAATCAATATAAAAAGTTAACGTGGTTAAATCGCAACCGTTCAAATAAAAGATGATAGAATGGGAGATAATTCTCCTCCATGTATATTTCTGTCCTTTATTGGCTATTAATTATTCTCTTAAAACAATGTATATAATTCTCCATTTTCCAATCAAATCTCTTCCCAAACATCCTGGTGGATTATCTCGTATCCAGAATTTTGGCACATGTGCATGGTCCATAGGGCATGACTTGACTTTGACTTAATTTTCATATTAATTTTTAGGGTATATTATATAAAATTACCTCAATTATAGATGGAATCATAATTTTATACCTTATATTTTAAATATTACAATATTATAACTCAACATATATGAATTCGTTGAAATGTCAGACATCCATTAAATTTTTTGTTATTTTAGTTTTTAAATGATAACATGGCAGGACTGGAACCCACTCATTTGCCACTTTGAATAAAAAATTAATTAATTAAAAATAAATTACTAATTCTTATTTAACAATTAAACTTAATAAAAATAAAAAACTCTCTTCATTTCCCCAGAAATCGTCTCCTCCACCTACTCCCTCCTCTGTCCCCCTTCTTCTTCATTCGTCCCCTTCACTCCCTCATCCGTCCCCCTTCTTCCTCGTCCACCCGCCGTCTTCGAGTCCACCGATTCGGATCAACAATTTCGTCATATCAGATCGGCACATATTCAATCTGTTCGACGGGAAAGATCCGGTGTTTTGACTCCCTCCCTGGTTCTTGTGGAGGTTGCGACGAAATGATCTGGCTACGACGTCGGCGAGCACATACATGTCTTCTTCGGCATCAAAATCAATCCGGTTTTCTTTGAAACGGCAGTGGATCGATTCGAATGATGGTTGGGAGAAATCGAATGGTGGTTGATGGAGAAGCGAATGGACGGAGACGGAAATGAGAAGGTGTAGAGGTTGTTACGCATCGGGAAAGCGAATCTGTAGCAGTGGTGATCTTGGTATGAACCCAGAAAATGGGAAAAAGAAAGAAAAAAAGGGGAAAGAAAAAAAAAATTGGACTGTAATGAACTTCCATTCTTCAATTAATATTATGGAGGATTTCGAAAATCCGGAGTTCTGGGCGAATTTTCAAATGGCCACTTCTTGAATTTTTTAAATTTTAATTTCTCTAATTTAAAAAAAAAAATTCGGAAGCCCCAGTCGGTGATGGGATTTGAAGAGAGGGAAAATGATAAGGGGATGGTTTCTAACGCTTAGTTTTGTGAAATCTTAGTGAACTGATGATGATGAAGAAATCAAATTAGTTTTATGTAAAGACTGTTGGAGCAAGATGAATTGGGTCTGGTTTTGCTTTGCCATCAAAACCCACTTATTTGGGGTCTGGTTTTGCTTTGCCATCGAAGGACGAAAATTAGCTGTGTTTAAGGAGGACGAGGAAGAAGGGGAGCGGAGGAAGGAGTGATGGGAGGAGGAACGGGGACGATTTCCAGGGAACAAGGAGCGCTGCTCAATTTTTCCAGGTGCGGCGGAGAGAGGGCGTTGAGTGAGGTGCAGAATGGCAGCGGGGAAGAAGGGGTGGGTGGTATCTGGGTTTGGGTTGTTCCTGGTTTTGGGTTTGGGGAAGACGGGAGGGGAAGAAGGGGTGGGTGGGGGGTGGGGGAATAAGGGGTGGGTCCCCATGTAAAAAAATATTAAATAAATTTTTTTTTAGTTTTTAATATTTAATTAATTTTTTAATAGATAATGGGCCTCATCTTAAGCTAACAGAAGAATTGACAGACAAATTGACAAAATTTGTAAATGAGGTATGACATTGAATTTTTTTAAAGATGAGGTATGAAATTGTAACTGGCCTAATAATTAAGATAGTTTTATATAATTTACCTTAATTGTTTATACAAGTGAAAGTAATATATATACAGGCCCTTTAAAGGGAGAATCCCCATTTTTCAAAAAAAAATAAAAACACTTTCTTGACGGTTAGATTTGATTTTAATAAAACTCTGACAACAATCTGATAACATTTGATTCAGCGAATTCCTCCACATTGGGCACATGTAAATATAAAACCCGCCCATGTAATCTGGAGCTTTGCTCGGTTTTCTTCACATGGTTTGTGATATTCCGAAGTTGTACCCAAAAATTAGAAGCACCATTTTCTTTTATTTCAAGGTAAATTAAACACTGTTCGATAACTTACAATTTATAACATGATACGAGTCATATTATTTTTATAAAATTCACGGTGTGAGGCGTGCAAAAGCAACTTGTTTTACCAAAAAAAAAAAAAGGTTTTTACACATACTAACTACAATTAATCGGTAAAAAAAATTGAACCGTTACATATAAATTGAATCGCTACATATAAATAAAGAGTCATTCTAGTTAGAAGCACCAATCTCATGCAGCTGGGAGCAAATATATCTTTGATTTGATGGTTGACATTGTAGTGGCATACAGCCAGAGCACTGGGGAAGCCACAATAAGGGCTACTCTAGGCTATAGCCCAAGTAGCTTTTGTGAAAAATAAAATTTTACATGTAATTTTTATTGATTTTTTAACGTAACCCATTATATATTTTTCATTAATCCAAATTCTCTCAGTTCAATCATTTGAAATTATATAATACAATTTACAAATCGTCTCTTTTTTTTTTACATCCTTTTTTTTATCGCTTCTAATACATGTACAAGTTTGGATTTATTTAAATTTTAACACGTATTTGTTTAATAACAAAAAATTTTGGCTCACATTGTGAAAATTTTCTTAAGCTAGCTGATACTGTGAAGAATATAGTATTAATTTTCTTTGTTTATAAATTTTTAAATTTTTAAACTAGCTCACCCAGTAAAAAATTTCTAACTTGGCCATTTAACGAGAGAGCCCATCGTTGTAGCCTTGTAGGTGACGATGAATGATGATGAAAAATGAAGCTGTTTCTTGAAAAGGATGGTTTGAAATGAATACTCTCAAGCTTTTGAATGAAAAAGAAAACATTACGCGGTGAAAAGCCGGTAATGCAAAACAAAGGAAACGTTGTGGTTAGCAACTTAATTAGCATTTTAAGTCCTTGAAATTAGAAATTGAACCGTCATTTAATGTAATTATTTAATGTTAAAATAAGTTTATCTACAATATATACTTATCATTCACTTATATTAGTCCATACGAATTAAAAACTCTATGCACAAGACGGGAACAACAGAAAAGTAATGAATAATTATTCATAACTTTTGTAAATTTTATATAGATTTTAAAGGAGTTTTTGAAGCTTTGGTATCATAATTCCTTCGTATTCATACATTGCTTCGCCCCTAATTACGTGACCATGTTACAATGCGATGAAATAATTTCTCTAAAACTTCTCAGTTTTTATCACCATCAAATCAATTAATCTACAAGAAAGAGGTCCCTTAATTCCCCTTTGCTATATACTAATATATAGCAGAGTTAATATATGAGCTGTGATAGACTTGGCAATATTCATTTCTTGCTGAACAAGTGGGACTTGCTTAGGTCTAAATTTGTTCTTATCTTTCTCCACTCACTCAAAAGGAATCAAAATCATCATATTCACCAAACTTTTATCTTCTCACACGTTTCTTTCCTTTATGTTCTTCCATTTCCTTTTTCTCCTTTTTTTTTCTTTTGGAAAAAAATTGCTTTTTATTTCTTTATTTGGGGGCCATGCATACGCATAAGCATTTCTATGATCACAAAGAAAATGCCAAGCTTCCTCTCTCAATTACATCAACTTCTTGATTCATTTGAGTCATTTGAATTCCAAAAATAGACCCCAATATGTTATTAAAACCCAAAAAACAAATTTATATTAGATGCTTCATTTGAGGATAATGCTATTTAATTTGTATTGGTGGCTTGGCCATTAGAGGATAGGTTTTTTTCTTTGACCAGGTTGAAAGTCCGAACAAAGTTTTTATCGAGGTCCATGTATGCATACTATCCTCATTTTATACGTCTTTCTTTCAAATCAATGAATGTCATACTTTTCTCAAAAAAAAAACAAAAAATATAAAAATGACACAGTTTTTATCGAAGCCCATGTATGCATACTAATATATATAAACATTATTTTAGAATGAATGTTTATTAGTATTTTATACCATAATATCCTTTTCTTCCCATTTTCAAAAATATATGAGATCGAATATGGAGAATGGAAATAATTATGAGAACTGTCCTCAAAGTTGAAAAAGTTTGTCCCCCCACAAAACTATAGGGTTCCACCATGTAGCCCGCTGAATTGACACAGAAGTGCTTAGGCAGATCAATTCTCATGTTTACATACAACAAACAAAGACCAAAAAGAGTCGGTGCGATTTCCCTCTGTCCTGCATTTCAGCAATTGCTCGTCTCTTTCCTTGCCATCCTAGCGCTTCCCACTGCATCTCAGAATCCCAAATCAAATCCCAAATAAGAAAATTATAAAATAAAAAAAAAGTCCATAGTTTTGTTTAGCACTTGCTGACCTGTCCTCCATACTCCATAGTCCTGCACTCTCCCTTTCTCTCTGATAAACTTCGTCTCTCCCTATAAATTCCACTGCTTTCTCTTCCTTTTCTCATACCTTTCTGAATTCTGATCAGAAATTTCAAAAAACCAAAATGTCTTTTTTTATTTGCTTCCTCTTCTTCTTCCTAATCTCCTCTGCAACTGCTTGTGATCGCTGTGTGAAGCAATCCAAGGCATCCTTTTTCTCTACATCCTCTGCACTTTCATGTAAGATCATGATCAATCATTAACCTCTCTTCTTAATCTCTCTACCATTTGTTTAAATTCAAATTTTGATTAAAACCCTGTTAATGATTTTGTGAATTAAGATATGGGTTAATTTTGTTTCGTGGATTTGATGCAGCTGGGGCTTGTGGGTATGGCTCCTTGGCCTCGGGATTTAGTGGTGGACACCTTGCAGCTGGTGTGCCTTCCCTTTTCAAAGGTGGAGCTGGTTGTGGTGCATGCTTTCAGGTACCAAATAAACTTTAAGTCAACTTTCTTATTTTACATCAGGCGTAATAGTCTAAACTACTCTATCATGCGAAATGAAAATTTCAAACTAGTGCAAGAGGTGTCGGACGTCCATTATTTTAGCCAACTCGCCTAACCAACGTCTGTTAATTTCTTGTTTAGGTGATTCAAATTCTATCTGCATTTTAATGATTTGGATTTTGTTGGCAGATGAGATGCAAGAACACAACTCTTTGCACAAAACAAGGGACTATAGTAACTTTGACCGATCTCAATCAAAGTAACCAAACAGATTTTGTTCTGAGTAGCAGAGCTTTTGCGGCCATGGCTCAAAAGGGTTTGGACCAACACATTTTGAGACGTGGCATTCTGGATGTGGAGTATAAGAGGTAACCATATCCCGAAAGATTTAATCAGAAACTTCCTTAGTTGATCAAAACTGGTAGGCCAAAATTAGAATAAAAAACTAGATCAAATTGGCTCATCCAGAAATTCATAAAGGTAGGTTTTGATCAACAGACCCCATTAAAAAAAATAATTGTGTTGTGTACCAACATTTAAATAATAGGTCCTCCCAGACAAAAAATCCAGGCACATTTATGCTAGTAACGGTAAAAAAATGTACCCAAAATTAAAATTATTTTATTATTTTACTGAAATTTTGTCCATCTCTTGCAACAGGGTGCCATGTGAATACAAGAACCAAAATTTATCTTTACGTGTGGAAGAATCAAGCCAGAAGCCACATTACTTAGCAGTAAAAATTTTGTACCAAGGTGGTCAGACAGAAATTGTAGCCATGGATGTTGCTCAGGTTAGCCAAAAATTTCACGTATTACAGCATTGCAATTCCACATTGTATTTATGTTATCCAACCGTACTTGTTAACATTGTGTGTGTGTGTCTTTCTTTAGGTTGGATCTTCAAATTGGAGTTTCCTAAGTCGAAACAACGGGGCAATTTGGGAAACGAGTAGGGTTCCGGCGGGGGCGCTACAGTTCCGGTTCGTGGTGACGTCTGGGTACGATGGGAAGACGGTTTGGGCACCGAATGTTCTTCCGGTTAATTGGAAGTCTGGGATGATATATGACACAAGGGTTCAGATCACTGACATTGCGCAAGAGGGGTGCCCTCACTGTGATGATGGGAGCTGGATATGAGCTTAAAGAATGTTTGTCACTAGTTCACTATATACACATACAGTTCAGTATACACCAAAAGTTAGATTTATTTGTCTACTTTTTTTTTTTTTTTACTAGAACTATTAACTTATGAGATGTAAATTTCATGTTGCCTACAGTAACATTTTATTTAGGCTGTTTTGCCAATTACCACCGAACTTTATGGCCATTTCAAATTTTTTTTATGGTTATTTAAAAAATAATATAACGCAGGAAAGCCTAAAGAGAGAGGCAGCCCAAAACAACAAAATAAAAGTACAACCAATAAGAGAAAATACAAAGGATATATCAAAAAAAGAATACAGCCCACAACGGCTTCCAAACAAAAACCCCTATACATGGAAAAGAAAAATTGTAGCCTCCACCAAATTAATCGCACCAACATCACAAAACCGCCTCCAAGAAAAAACAAAGCGCTAACAAACCAAATGGGCGAAGGAAAAATGGTGGACAGGCCACCCATGCAATAAACGCTACTATACTACTTGCAGTTCAAAAGCCACCAAACACCGGAGTGCCTATCGAAAGAGATTTGTAGATGAGCCATCCTATGAGTCGGGTAACATAGGTTGATGGTTGCAGATTAGTGAAGGGGAACAATGTATGAAGAGGAGAGATGCATAATAAATTGAGGCAAAAGCTCAAAACAAAATCAGGTCATCTCCAATGGAGAAGGAGAAGGCTAAAAGTTTATATACTAAAATATGGCTCGTTTTGGTAAAAAACCGACCTTCAATGGAGAGTTGGGCCAAAAGTTTGTGGAACCCACCAGGCCAAATGTTGGCTAAAAAGCTACCGGACTGGCTAATTCTAGCAAAGTAGGATTCTCTCATCTCCTAAGAGAAACTCCAGTGTAGGAGCCCTCCCTCCAGGCTATTCACTATTTAAACCACCCAGTGAACAGTAAATGCCATTAATGAATAGTGCATTCCCCTGGCAATTGCCTTTTGCATCTCCACCCCTGCACTGAATAGCCCTGGCAATTGGCAATAAAATATTATTATTTTTTATTTATAAAATAATACATAATAATTTTATTTGTAATTTCGGATAAGATTTTTAATCATTCTCGTTGCGCCACGTGTTATTATCCGAAAAGCCAATAGCAATAAAAATTTTGTATTTTTGTATTTATAAAATAATTCAAAAGAATTTTATTTGTTATTTCGGATAAGATTTTTAATCGTTCGTTGCGCCACGTGTCATTATCCGCAAAGACAATTATTGGTGATGGATTTCTGATAAGATTTTTAATCGTTATGTCAAGGCACGTGTCATTATCTGAAAAGACAATTATTGGTGATGGATTTCTGATAAGATTTTTAACCAATCACGTCGTGCCACGTGTTACAATCCGATTATAATCTTTGAGGATAGATTTCCACCAGATTTTTAACGAATGACGACATGCCACGTGACATTATCTACAACCTAATCCTTTCTAAATCCTCCATCCATCCTCATAAATCTCACACCAATTTTCTCAAGATCTCTATCATTATTCATAGTTTATGCTTCATTCTTCGCCAAAATCCCTATCATTATTCATAGTTTTTGCTTCCTTCTTCACCAAAATCCCTATCATTATTCATAGTTTCTGCTTCCTTCTTACAATGTCCACATTTCTCGCAACTGCATCTCATTACCCGTAATCGAATCATGAGTAACTTGAACCCAACTAGTACACAACGCAACATCTTCAAGAAGCGTCCAATTCGTACCTGCTTGAGTAGTCATTTTGTTGGAAAAAAATTGGATTGAAACTTTGAGAGAAAGATAGGAATGTGGTTGAAAGTAGTTGAGAAAATACGAAATTATGGTGTAGGGTAGAAGATAATGAGAAGGTATTTATAGAAAAGTAAAATCAAAATTTTTTATAATTTTTCATATTTTTTTTCGGATTTTTAAGAATTTTTTACTTTTTATTTTATTTTTATTCACCTAATTA
Source organism: Malus sylvestris (assembly GCF_916048215.2). Lineage (NCBI taxonomy): Eukaryota > Viridiplantae > Streptophyta > Magnoliopsida > Rosales > Rosaceae > Malus > Malus sylvestris. The sequence goes on from NC_062269.1 coordinate 23,709,057, forward strand.
ATCTCTGCCATTGGATTTAAAAAAAATTAAATTCGAACACTCCAGATTGTGCCACGTGTCACAACGGTAACATTTTAGATTTTTAAACTGTTTTTTCTTTTTTTTTTAATTTACAAAACCTAATAATGTGGACCGTTGATCTTAGATCAAATGGATGAAATTAAATGAGATTTTTAAATGTTTTTTACCGTTGGAAATCCAACGGTCCATAAAATAGGACCGTTTCAATCGAACGAACATGGGGAAGCCACGTGGCTTCCCCAACGGTAACAATTAAATTGAGCGCCGCGGGCCCCAGGCCTGTTTTTTTTTTTTAAGACGCGCGCCCACGCGCGCGTGACATGCAAGCGCCTGACGCAACCCTTGGGCTCTCGGGCTGGCAATCCTTGACAGGCCTGCTCCTCGGGCCTCGCCTGTCGCTCGGGCTTCCCAACGTTGGAGGTCATCCCCCCAGCAATTTGTTACTGTTTGGAGGCCTGGCCCCCGAGCAACCTCCCCTGCTGGAGGTGCTCTAATCTGTCTCCCCTTTCCTCCTATCCTATTTAAACTGTTACGATTAAGTTACATCAACATCTTGTTTTGAATTTTTTTTTTATATAGAGAAAGAGACAAAAAAAAAGAAGTGCGAGAGGAAGGGAGAGAAGGAGATGAAAATATGATGAAAGAGAATTCTACTTCAATTCTAGCCACCCGCCCAACCCGTTTCTTAGGGCCCATTTGCCAGCCTTTAATACTTATTCAAATCCAATGGTTGGATTTGAAAGGATCCAACGACAGGGAGAGAAACATCAGTGCGTTGACATCAGCATGCAACACAGCTGATGTCATCTAGCCGTTGAATTTTTTTTCAGACATAATTAAAAAAGAAATTTAAAATTTTCTATTTTTTTCCCTATAATACCTATGGTATTTCTGCTCCCTATCTAACTTCATTTCATTCCAATTTTTTACATTTTATTCACCTCAAACACTCTTTTCATACACATCCCTCTCTAACCTCTTCCAATCTTCAAGACTTATAGGTTAACCTTATTTTAATATGATAGTTTAATTTAATTAACCAATAAAGTTAAAAAAAAACAAACTTAAAAATAATGAATTATTAAGAGGCTATGTTTAGCCCATTTGGTTGAAAATGGTATACAAATATAGTCTGACATTGTTTATTTAAAAAAAATCTCACAGTGCTATAATTCTATATTGAGTTATGTTTAGTCTCTTCAATTGGAGATGACCTAAAAATAATTGAGGAGTTACCACCGATGATCCCAACCAAAGAAAGGTTGGCCCGCTATGGCAGTGGAGCTTTTCCAAAGAAATATTGGAGCTAATATGGGATGATAGTTGCTGTTATCTTGTAAAGTGTAAGGCAACTTCATTTTTTTAATATCACCCAGTCAAACTCCAATTCCCACCCCCCACCCCCCCAAAAAAAAAAAAAAAAAAAAAAACCCAATTTGTGAATTTGAGTTTCAAGTCTTTGTAAAAATGTCATAGGGTTTGGTTTTGGATTTGTCATATACATAGCACGAGACATGCCTAAAATAGTCAAAGTTGAAAACGAAACATACATGGAAGCTCTGTAATGAGACAGTTCTAAGTTATGGATGGATGGATGGATGGATGGATGGATGGATGGATGGATGGATGGGTGGGTGGGAGCTGAAAGTTGAAGTTAGGTACGGAAGGATCCTCTCGGAATCATTTTGGTGAGGATCTTGGAGATCCGTAAATTGTGTTCGTTCATGATACATCGTGCAATCAATTTTTGTTTGTTTGTATTTAATTTTAAATAAAAATATTTAAAATAATTTCTAATGATGAACAAATATGATTCACGGATCTCCGAGATCCTCACAAAGAGGATCCGGTTTCGGGAAGGACAATTGTAACCTATAGTTATCTTATATTTAAAGGAAAACTTCATTTTAATCCTTGGCAAAGATGACTTTTATATTAAAACCATGAGTAAGATCACAATCTAATTTTAATCCCCATATACATTAATAACCTCATTTATTAATTATATTTTGATTTTTTTAATCATTTCTCTCTTTCTTTCTAATTTTTAATGTATTAATTTTATTTCATTTTCATTTTCATTACATTTATTGTAATATATTTTGTTGTAAACATTTAGATAAATTAATTTTTGTTATACAATATATTTCGATGTATTTTGTCTTCTTCATTTATGACACACCTCGAACGGAATTGAGGCATGCTGGCCACCACCCGAAGGTGACGTAGCCAAAAGGAAGGTGATGTATAGAATATGGATAAATTTAAATCAAAGTTAGACTTTATTTATGCTAATAAAGTGAGTGCGCAGTAGTGGGAAGAACCCATAAAACATAATTAGTCAGAGCATAGATGACAATACGACATAAGTAGAACAGTCGAATCTAGTTAAGGTACTTATTACACAACTGGAAATAAGCACCTACATTTATTTGGGAGAATGTCAGAATCTCCAAAGTTCCCTTGTATGCCACAAAGGATTTAGCTAACTAAGTCTTGGAGGGGCAAAAAACAGAAGGTGTGAGTGGGCAAAAACAAAGGTTCAAGAAACACATTTATTTTCTAAACTTACTAACCCCTCGTTGTAAAACATGTATAGTTTCCAAAAAATCATACTACTTATAAGTATGAAATCAAAGGTAATTCAACAAAAATTCAAGAAACACACAAATCATAATATCTCAATTGTGGCATAAGGAAATCAAGTGCTCATCAATCTATGCTAATACACGAGTTCATGCAGGGAAATTCTGACATGAACATGACTGGTTGTAATCATAATATATGCTCTAGTATTACAATCATGTGAAGACTGGCACTAGGTGCATCACATACAAGTCCTAGTTGCCTATTGTGACCTAGGACAGGACTGGCACCTACAATGGATCCAAAGTGAGCGTGTGGTGCGATATGAACATACAGGTGAAGCCTGGCCCTGGCCCAGAGCAAGTACTACACCAATGTGAGCATGCATGATGAGCAGGTAAAATGTATATGAACATGCCATGACAATTTATAAATCTCAACAATATAATAGCACTTTTAAAATGAAATAAAACATGGCATGATAGGCATAATGTTAATCCAAAAGCATTTGTGGAAACTATAAAACTTTATATATAATATATATAAAAACAAATGCCCACTCACTGATACGTAGTCGGGTCGTAGCCTCCTAGCCTTACTTGACCTCGTATCTCATCGGGATAATTCTCTCCTATATGTGAAACAATTATAGTAATTAATTAATTAGGACATACATGAAAAGGCTAGGAAAATCCCCTATAATTTGCTCAAATGGAGGATTTAAATATATGAAAACATTTTACGTGACGTCACGGACCCGTACACATCGACCACGCGCTGCCACAAAGCAGCACGTGCCTTCACGCACCTCCATGCACCTCCACGCGTTGATAGCTTGCGGCCACGTGCAGGTCACACGCATGCATGCTGGCAGATTCCAGGAGAATATTCCATTAACACTACTACAAAATTATCTATAACTGGTGGTTCAAAAACCGATAAAAAAACGTATATTACTGTTGGATTTTAAGCAAAATCCAACAGAAAATGGATGCAGTGGCGGATATAATAAGCGACAGAATTGCCTGCATCATGAAATGAATTTTTCGACAGAAAATACTCTAAAACCGATAGAACTTGTGTCGGTTATAACCGATAAGGAATATATTAATAATAAATAAGACCATTTTCTGTCGGATAAAACCAACAGAAAATATATAAAACATACAAAAAATATAAAAACTGACATAACTTGTGTCGGTTATAACCGACATGGAATATATTAATAATAAATAAGATCATTCTCCGTCGGATAAAACCGATAGCAAATAGATGAATAATAAAAAAAAATATAAAAAGGACATGACAGCATTATCCATTCTCATTCTTCTCGTCATTCTTTTTCTGCTTGGAATGACCCAACATGCTTGAACCAGATTTTGCAGCAATGAGCTAATAAGGTACACCATATTCTTCACTTCCTACAGTTCATCCTGAAAATACAAAGAAATGAGGATCAAATCGGTTGACCATCTCCAGCCATTGATTGATGAAATGGCGAAAGGTATGATTTGGCACCATGGATGGATCGTGAAGCTTTTACATTGTGACAGGACATGAGAGATTACTTGAGGAAAGCCATTTTTCAATGCTCGACTTGTTGTAGGTTTGGCATGTGCAAAGAGTGACTGGATCTTTGAACAAGTCCACACTGATTGGGCATTTGAATAGATGGGGAAATTCTCATTTCTTCAACTTGTTCTTTCATATATGGACAATGGATGAAAACCCAACTCGAACAAATTTACAAATGTGTGTGTGTGTGTGAGAGTGGGGGGCGGGGGGAAGAATAACATTACCAGGGGGGAAGAATAACATTACCAACATGCAAAACATGAATTAAATCATAGGTGGAAGCATGTGGAAGGACTTATAGCGCTTTGCTTGTCTCTGTGCTCAAGGGCTTGCATAGCTTCTGCCTTATTCACCCATGGTGATTGAAGCGAGAAGGAGAAGGAAATGAGGAGAAGAGAAAAGTGGGAAGGGAGAAGCACCGGCGCAAGGAAAAAGATGGAGGGTTTTATTTTGGAATATTGTCATTACTGTCGGTTAAAACCGATAGAATTTTTTTTTTTAAATAAAAACGGACATAAAGTTTCATTACTGTCGGTTATAAATGACAGAAACAAAATGGTGGCAAAAATCCCCCCAAAATTCCCCCCCCCCCCAAATTTTGTTACAATTTTAAAAAATCAAATAATAATTGTTTGGTTTAATAAATAATATGTATTTAAATAGAATACATTTTTAAAAATTAAATAAATAATTGTTTGGTTTAATAGATAATTTTTACACTTTTGGTTTAATATATAATAACCGATGTAAAATATGCAATAAAGAAACAAAAAGAGAATTGTACAATGAAAATGTCATCACACAAACAAAATATTGTCTAATCAATACTTGAAAAACATAAATAAAAATTTAGCACAAATTACTTTTCCCACTTCAAAATTTAGGCAAATTTAAGAGAGATATGCATTCTATGAAACTAGTTTCCATGATCTAACCATCAAACTTGTTTGTAGATACTACAAGATTGCATACATAAAAAATCGCAAAACAAAAAACATTCAGAGATTAGGTAACAAAAAAAAAGTTTTCGCCGGTTATAAACGAAAAATCACAATTTAACGTTATTTTAGCTCCGATTTTGATGATTTTTTACAGCTACACTCCTCGACCCTATAAAAATGCATTGAATGAATTTGATCTTCAATTTAAAATATTTACACTAGTGGATACCACAAAATCTTATTTTATACTTAATGGAAGTAAAATATTAACTCTAAGTGTTTGTTTAATCTACCGTTTTGACGCGATATGCATCCTATGAAACTTTTTTCAACGATCCAACCGTCAAACTTATTTGTACACACTCTGAGATCGCATACGTAAAAATCACAAAAAACAAACATTCAGAGATTAGGTAACATAACAAAAGTTTTCGACGGTTATAAATGAAAAATCACAATTTAACGGTTTATTTTAGCTCCAATTTTAATTATTTTTTACAGCTATACTCCTCGACCCTATAATAATGCAATGAATAAATTTGATCTTCAATTTAAAATATTTACACTATTTTATACTTGATGGAAGTATAACATTAACTCTTAAGTGTTTATTTAATCTACTGTTTTGACGTGATACACATTCTACGAAACGTTTTTCAATGATCTAACCGTGAAACTTATTTGTACACACTCCGAGATCGCATACCTAAAAAATCACAAAAAACAAACATTTAGAGATTAGGTAACAGAACCAAAGTTTTCGACGGTTATAAACGAAAAATCACAATTTAATGGTTTTTTAGCTCTAATTTTGTTGATTTTTTATAGTTACACTCATCAACCCTATACGAATGCATTGAATGAATTTGATCTTCAATTTAAAATATTTACACTAGTGGATAATTTTTTATACTTAATGGAAGTATAACATTAAGTCTCAATTTTTTACACTAATGCATTAACTCTTAAGTGTTTGTTAAATCTATCAATTTGATAGGATATACATTCTACGAAACTAGTTTCAACGATCCAACCGTCAAATATGTTTGTATATACTCCGAGATAGCATGTGTAAAAAATCACAAAAAAAAAACATTCAGAGATTAGGTAATGGGACCGTGAGTGAAAAAAAAAATTTAAACCATTTGTTTATTTATTTATTTATTTTTAATCAATATAACATTTTAAAATATGAAGCAAAAGAATTGAAAAACTTACAAATTGAGGGGAGAAGAAGAGAAAGATTGAAGATGAAGAGAAAATGAGTAAAATGGAGATGAGGAAGAAAATGAAATCTGAAAGAACAATAAATTGAAAAGCGTTTGGCGTAAAGTGAATTTTTATTGGTTATAACCGACACAATACTAAAATAATAACTGCCAGAATACTAAATAAAATAATCAATTTTTATCGGTTATAACCGCCGCCATTAACCTAAAAATCACCACCAGTAACTTAAAAACCACCAGAATCTGTCAAAAATATTTTTTTTGAATTCAAAAATACTGTCTGTTATAACTGATATGAGTTTTATAATATTCGCCAGTAATTATCCGCCAAGAATGTATGTCGGATATAACCGACAAGATTTTTCTAATATCTGCTAGGAATTTATGTCGGATATAACCGACATGATTTTTCTAATATCAGCCACTAATTAAACGATGTATTGGATATAATTTATCCAACAATATTTTTCTAAATCCGCCACCATCATCCGCCACCTAAAACTAATATTGTAGTAGTGTAACTCTAACGGATGTACCTAACGGTGTCAATAACAGTGTGAGAATATTCAGTCAACTTTAACGGAATATACTCCTTCTCCAACTTACCGGTCACCGTCGTCGCCGTCTGGTTTGCTCGAATCTAGAAAAGTTGGCCGGATTTTTGTAAAAACTTTAAAACTTCATATCTTCCTTATTTCTCAACCATTTTCGATGTACTTTATATGAAAATGAAGCTTGGGAAGAGAAGAACAAGATGGTACCTTTTGAAAGTCTAAAAAGTGGACAGAAATGGACTGAAAATGCCTCGAAGATCTCGGCCCTAATCCTAACATCCTAAAGCCACACGTCTACATGTTGGCTTGACTTCAAACTTAGGCTAGGGACTCCAGGGAGTTGTGTAGTTGCTTCTAAACCTTCCAAAACCTAGCAACTTGAACAGAAAGTCGCCGGATAACCTACACCCGAGTCAGAGGTCTATGTTTGAAGCTCAAAACTCGGTCATTTTTTAATCGGCTCGTATGGATGGACTCGTGGGGATGAGAGGAGTACAATGGTGGTGATTTGAAGTCCGATCTATGATGTTTGATGATGGTTCTTAATTGTTGCAGAGAGAAGAGAAACACGACATGAGAGAAAGAAGGAGAAGAAGAGAGAGAGAGAGAGAGACAGTTTCTGATTGGACAATAGAGATAGGGTTTCTGATTGGGTGGGAAAAGTGAGGAAAGAAAATTGATTGGTTGGTGAGATAAGGTCACGAGACCAGTTTTTAAAAGGGAAATGATTCAGATTTTGTACAATTTAAAAGTATATAAAAACTGGTTCACCTTATCAAAAATAGTGTTTCAACACTAAATAATTAGCACACACGTGTACAATTTTACTCGTAGTTAACGTACTTTAACTGTCACATCCCGACCCAAGGCGGATCACTTCCCGGGCCCGCTCTACTACCGTAGCACGATATTGTCCGCTTTGGGCCCCGACCACGCCCTCACGGTTTTGTTTTTGGGAACTCACGAGCAACTTCCCAGTGGTTCACCCATCATGGGATTGCTCTGGCCTCCTTCTCGCTTAACTTCGGAGTTCCTACGGAACCCAAAGCCAGTGAGCTCCCAAAAGGTCTCGTGCTAGGTAAGGATGAGAATATATATTTAAGGATCACTCCCCCGGGCGATGTGGGATGTTACAATCCACCGTCTTTAGGGGCCCGACGTCCTCGTCGGCACACCACGGCCAGGGTTAGGCTCTGATACCAATTGTCACATCCCGGCCCGGGGTGGATCACTTCCCGGGCCCGCTCCACTACCGTAGCATGATATTGTCCGCTTTGGGCCCCGACCACGCCCTCACGGTTTTGTTTTTGGGAACTCACGAGCAACTTCCTAGTGGTTCACCCATCATGGAATTGCTCTGGCCTCCTTCTCGCTTAACTTCGGAGTTCCTACGGAACTCGAAGCCGGTGAGCTCCCAAAAGGTCTCGTGCTAGGTAAGGATGGGAATATACGTTTAAGGATCACTCCCCTGGGCGATGTGGGATGTTACAATCACGCCTTGATTCTCCGGATCGGGGTGTGTCATTAACTAAGCGTAACTTCTTCATTACAACTCCGATTCGGGTCTAACTCACACTCACGCATTTGTAACAACGAGTACTATTTAATTACGATAATAGGAAAAATAAATTAAAGGCTGAATAACAACGTCCACGTCAGGTTCCACTTTGCTAACAAGGGCATAATTGTTATTTTACACACTTAGGAAGGAAATTACATGAACAATTAGGGACGGGTTGTCACAATTTAGGTGCATTAAATTCATTATAATACATTTCAGTGCATACATTTAGGTACACACATTTTGGTACATACATTTCGATACAAACATTTAGGTATATTAATTCAATATAATACATTTCGTTGCATACATTTTGGTAAACACATTTAGGTACATTAATTTAATATAATACATTTCGGTGCATATATTTCGATACATACATTTCAGTACTAACATTTAAGTACATTAATTGAGTCTTTCAAGTTTGAAGAATGTTAAATAAAATTAATAAATTAAAATTTGTATATTAATAAATTTAAATATTTAATGGGAGATATTAAATAAAATGCACATTAAGTATTTGAAATTAAGGACACGTCAAATGATTATAATCAATACATAATCTAACACCATATTTATTTTAAATCTCAATCTTCTTAAAGTATTAAAGCTAATAAACCCCTATATTTAATGTGCGGTGGGTAGCAAAAAAAATTGATACCTATATGGCATCTTTGAATCAGTCAAATTAGAGTCAATATGCCTAATTAATTTCTCAAGTTCTACATCTTTTGGTCCTTTGTTAAACTTTCATAAATCTGAATCAGGAATGTATTTGGAATAAAAAATTTCAGGTCTATCACATTTTGTATTGTATTTGTGTACCACATAATATAATGAGTGATGTGTACATACAATGTTAATTAGTAAATTTATCTTATTAAGTGTTGATTATGCACATCGCTTACCACATCATGTATACAACTAAAGTATAAAAATGTAATTTCCTTAGCATCAAATGGAGTATAAAAATGTAATTTCATTAGCATTACTTATTCAAAATAGTCGTCTTGATCATTCATGCTAAGTAAGTGCTTTTAAATGTTTCGAGTACCATGTCAAAGTCTAATAATAATAAGCGTATAATTCATCTTAATTGATTTGTGAGATTAGAACCCTCTCTTGGATTTTGCTTTTTTTTTTTTCGTTAATAAATTCATCACTTGGAAGTTTTGTGTATAGTTGAATCTTTGGATGCACTAATACCATCTCTAATCTTGGTTTAAAACTTAAAATTTTTAATCCAAAAAATTTAGGTTTTAACCTAAAAATAGTTTTTCTTCCTCAACCCTTATGAGTTAAATTTTTATTCCGAGATTATTAAAGAATGAATTTAGGATAAATTTGTTTCTTAAAGTAACTTTAAAAAAAAAATTATGTAGACTATCCTCATTTGAACATTTTAACCTAAAAATATTTAGATTCCGATAAATATTAAAAAATTACTAAATTGACACCATGAAACTCGTGGAACACTATAAAAGAATATGAAACACATAATTTTTTTTTCACTTTAGCCATTAGATTTAAATTTGGACTATTAGATTTTATTTTTTTTACTGTTGGATTCAATTATATTATATCGTAGGTGCTGGATTAATTGAATTTATAAATATAAAACAAAAAAAATACACATATATGATGGGCCAACCTCATTAACCCAGGAGGGAATACTGATCTAAATTTGCCCCAAAAATGAGTTCCAAGTTAAAACTCATATTTGCCATAAGGATTGGAGTAAGTTGAGATAAATTTAGAACCTAAAATTTGAGTTTTACCCCCATTAGTTGGAATATGTCTAATACGCTATAGGAGTTTAATTTCCAACTCTAAGTTAGCACCAACTATAACTATATTAGCATATAGTTTGTCCATACGCCTCCATTTTTTGATCACAAATTTGTAATGGTTCATGACAGTAAAAGGCTTTGAGACGTAGTTGTGCAAAAGCCATCTATCTTTTCCAATTGATGTCTCTACTTTGAAAAGTTGGAGACATAAACTGTAAACACCACAACGACTCCATCTTTCTAATTTTCCAGCCCATCCCTCTGTCTCATTCACTTAAGGGCCCATATTCTAGAACGTACGGAGAAGAGTTGGTTCATGTCCAGAAAAGAGTGATAATTTGACAAGAGCAATAGGAAATGGTTGAAATTCAACTATTTTTATGGGACAGCCCTCGAAGAATAAGATAAAACGGTCCTACTCACTTGGAATATGAAAGGATACAGATCCTCTCCGGATCTAAGAATCCTGAGCCTAGGGATCAATTGATTCAGTCATTTGAAATTTGATCCAACGATTACAATTATTATAATTTTTAGTGAGATCTCCTATTTGTAGCCATTAGATCAAATTTCAACGGGCCGGATCAATTGATTCCTAGGCTCAAGATCCTCAGATCCGGAGAGGATCTTGATCCAATATGAAATTCAGTTTCAACTTTGACGATGTACTTTATTTCTTTATACTATATATTTGGGAGCCTTGCTAGTGACATGTACGTAGCGTAGGTTGGAAATCCTCGAATGTAATATTTTAGCTTGATATATAGCTCAAATATGTTTAAAAAGTTCTCACCCTATATTATTTAGTTGATTGCCAATCACCGTGTACTAATTAAGTATTAATATATGCAATTATGGCTGAATTAGAAAATTATCAGTATACAAACGTAAAACTAATACGCTGTATTAAACATAGCCATGTGTGCCTTAGAACTTTCTTGAACTCATTTCATCAAATACCTTACACTTTCAGAAGACATTGAGATCAAATTGCAAATTACTCAAGATTGATAGAACAAAAATCTATTGTGACTCTGTCACTCTTGGAAAATCTAGCGGCAAATAGAGAACCGAACATGCATGCGATGATCTGTAATATGAGAGTGTCTTGATTTGAAGTTTCATTGACGCAAAAATAATAAAAAAAGGGATATGATATCGACATACTTTTTTTTACTTCTCTCACATCCTTTTAATTTTTGGGCGTCGGATCAGATGAATTAAAGAAGATCAAATAACATAAATTAATAAAGAATGTGGAAGAAGTAAAAAGGAATGTGTGGATATCACATCTCTTAAAAAAAACACTTGAATTTTAACAAACGTAAAAACAAATCAATCTATCTATATGTGATGTTTTCTTGTCCAAAATACATAACATGCACCAGCAAAGCTGCAAAACCGTGTACAAGTTACACGCACACCTGCAAAACAACATTATCTTGTAAGATCATTCGAAAATTTAGTGAGACTGGCACGTGAAAAAATAAAGTTGAAATGAAATTACCATATGCATGGCTAATACTATCAAACATTCCTTGCGAGGCAGTGATATGACGGGCTTTGGATTGGGCACATCGAACAATAACCTCAACTAGGCAGCTGCCTGCAAGTTAATCACACACAGTACGTAAAGGGATCGATTCATGCATGGAAAGACAGGTTGAAAGAGTTGGCGGTCAGTAGGGTTGATTGTCTGGACAGCTTTTGGAGAGCTCACTTCCCAGCGTTGATAAAGTGCTTTTTGAAAAGCACACCCATTATGGACGATTTAACGGCTGAAGAAAGATGGTTGCTGATTTGCTCTCCAATCCAATCCCACAGCCAGAACTATGCCTCCGTAACTCTAGCTATACTCAGATGGGGGTATTTACACTATTAGTGCTTTTCGGAGTTGGATCCCTCCCTTACTTTTCTCCTCTCCTACCTTTGTTTTTAGGGAACTTTAACGAAAAACACCCGATACTATTTACTTTAACGAAAAATCACATTTTTACACTAAAAAGTCAATCCTGGTACTATTCACTTTACCTTTTATTTTGTCCTTATCATTAAAACTCAAAGTTTTCAAGCCCTTTTCATTAGTTTTCCTTTGTTTTTATCTTTAATCTCTCTGCAAATAAGATAAAGTAAAATAAAATGTTTATGTGATATAATTTTAGGGAACTTTAACGAAAAACTCCCAGTACTGTTTATTTTAACGAAAAATCATATTTTTTACACTAAAAAGTCAATCATGGTACTATTCGTTTTCCCTTTTATTTTGTCCTTATCGTTAAAACTCAAAGTTTTCAAATCCTTTTCATTAATTTTCCTTTAATTTTAAGCATTCAAATAGAAAAAGAGAAAAAAATGAGAGGGGAAAATCTAAATCCGTGTTTTTCATACCTATTTTCTCACATCATACACAATCTTTAATTTCGTAACCGTTAATTAAACAATTAGAATAAAATTAATAGGTCAAGAATAACATAGAATATGCACAAGATGAAAAAAATGGTGTGTTGAGATCCCCATCTGGGTATTTAATCTGCACTTTCTTTCTTTTCGGTTTTTTTTTTTAAAAAAAAAATTATACAATATAATCATTTAATGAAGTTTAATGATATTAATGGCGTATGTTGATCTAGGATAATAAGCACAAGTACTCTAGTTTGATCTAGCTATGGTTCATTAATCGGTTGAACAAAATTCAATCATCTATATGTTGTTATACTACTGAAGATCGATTAGCAGACAAGTTTATCTAGCCCCTTGATAAACGTAACCTAAGAAGAATCGATGCTGATGCTTATAAAGTTGTTATGTCATTTTAGAATCAAGGTAAGGTTTGATAAAATCTATTTAAACACATTTTTTAGAGTTCAGCTTGGATTGTTAATTATTTTGTTATTCAATTGAAATTGGGAGTTATTTAAAACTTTTGGTGTTGTAATTTTGTCGAAGTGTGATCTTCCTAATCTATTTACCTACAACTTGAGATGTGTCACATACTCAGTGTACAAAATAATCAATAAATTAATTTATGTTAAAATGCATAATTCTGAATTTCTGATTAGGATATGAACGCTTAACAAAAGCTTGTGAATAAATAAACAAGAAAACGCAACAACTCAGCCCTATCCCAAAAAATACAAAACGCCGACAAGAAGAAGAACAAGTTCCATAGGTAGCAACTAAAAACCGCAAAGAGAATAAAGGAAGCATTAAATTCAACAGAGCTATGGAAGGTGGTACATTTGAATGATACACATACAAAGGAGGTAGGATATGGGGGAGTGGGCGACGCTGCAGAAAAACATCATTGCGCCGCACTACTTTGGCAAATGGCACCATCCCCTCCTTCTCGCCATCTCTTGCCCGCTGCAAAACCCATAAATCCCCAATTTAATTAAACGCGACGTTTGGATCGAGCATTTACAACCCTTCCTGTCGACTCGTCGTTTGATTTGCCATTGTTCTTACCCTCTTGAACACAGCGGATTCTAGTTAATAGTGCCACTGCCACGAGAAACGTAGAGAGGTACTTAACTGCATGTTCCATTTATTCTAATTCATGCTGGCTACTATATCAATTATTGTAATTATTGTACTATGTTAGCACAAGGTTACTTTGGCAACGGCACCTATGTATAGTTTGCATGCCCTTTACATGCACAGTGCCACATTTAGTTGGAACGTGATAGGAGTATGCTATCATGAATAATGTTATGGCCACTTGTCTGTTTATGGGTGAAATGAGGAATTTTTATTAACATTTAGTCAATCTTAAATATCATTTTTGCCTCAAATGCATATATTTTTTCGACCGCTCAATGATTTTGTTTTGTGATTTTTATGGTTGGATTAGGCTTATTTTTATTAAGTGGAGTGGACTTCCTAAAAATTAGCACGAAGATTTTGTTTATTAGAAAATAATATGCACTAGATTTTAGAGTCCTGCTATTCTAAGGGTAATTCCCAACTTGAGAAATACTAAGAAAACTCTCTCAAAAGTGAGACTCTTCATGAACTATATGACACATCATATTTTGGTATAATATTTTATAATGTTGGCACAAAAACTAACGTTAAACTCTAAGTTATCGAAAAATTCATAAAAACTCCCATTTTTTAGAGAGTCTTTTTAACATTTCTCTTCCTAAATTAGATCCCCTTGTGCTTTATATATGCATGTACTCCTCTCATAGTATTGACCCAATAACCGACGTCAAATTGCCGTGTGAGACTTGACTTAGATGGGTAAACACTTACAATTTAGTGTTTAACTATACAATTTCTTAAAAATCTAAAACCAAAATATTATGCGTATATGCAACTTGTTTACTCACTTGCATTATTTAATATCTATAAAGGCATCTTTTTTTTTTAAAGAGGAAATGATAGCTGATTTTATTCATAAGTTCAAAAAAGCATACATTCTTGAAGGAGGGAATCCTAGAGAAGATCCGGAGGTACTTCAAACTAAAGACTAGAAAAATTAGAAAATAAGGCCAATTTGGCCATTCTATGTGCCGCATAATTAGCGGTTCGATGAACACGGTGAACTCTAACGGATTCAAAACCTCGTAAACTCGACTTAATATTCTCAATTAACAATCCATTAGCGGAGGTTTCACAATTAAAGATGCTAATAGCTTGAACAACCTGAAGTGCATCACACTCCAGGATAACCTGCCATTTTCTTTGAAATGCCAGCCAAAGACCCTCACGAGCAGCTAGCTAGAATCTCAACTATTTTGGGATTAATCGCGTGCAAGATTTTCCAAACAAAACCTTCAGCATAGCTACCGGCATCGTCCCAAAAAGCAACAACGATTCCCCCAGAACATGTATTCGCACAAAAGGCTCCATCAACATTTATTTAAAGGCATCTTATCTTCAACGAAAGACGTCAAATGTCTTAAAATGTGGAATTTGCAAATTCTGTTATCCGAAGAACTCTTAATAGAGAGATGTAAGATATACACTTTGGCTAAAAACTATAAATAAAAATCTATATACATATTTTTTTACATGACAAAAACTCTGTTATCCGAATCGAACCATGACAAAAAAAACCGTAAAAAACCGTGTTGACCAAAAAAGTCAAAACTGGAATAAAAACCGAACCGAACCGTTTCAAACGGTTTCGGTTCTGGTTTGGAACCGCTTTTAATATAAATTATTGTTTTATTATTTTTATATAAATAAGACATTTTTCCAAGAAGACCATGTGACACACCCTGACCGAGGCCAAGGCATCCTGGCTGTCACGTGAGAGTGACGTAGCCATATGCACAGTACGGAAGCGATAAAGATAGCAATTATACGAATAATTAAAAACCACATTACTAGAGTGCACTTCTAAACAGAAAGTGATAGAAGTTAAGTACAACACTAACACTCCTAGTCAGAGCATAAAGTCTAGGTGCAGTCCAGTAGGACAAGTACTAGTTATACAGTACCAGGAATGTCCTACTATTATTTAGACAAGTCAGAACAGCCTACGTCCTCGAGCCACCAACAACAAGCTTACTTAAAACCTGGAGGGGCGCAAAACAGAAAACGTGAGTGGGCAAAAACAATGTTTTACAAAATCATTTCATTTATCAATTTACTAACCCCTCGCTGTAAAACATGTATTATTTTCCCAGAATCAAGATATAAGCATATATATATATATATATATATATATCTGAAATCATATCAATTCAGTTCATGCTTCACATAATCATATTCATAAGTATGTCATGCCAAAATGTAACAAAGTAACAATCCAGGTAATAATAAATTCAGAGAGAATATTATATGTTAGCCAGAACTCCTGTGGTAATCTGTACAGCTGAATTCATAGCTCAAACTCAATCTAGCCGGAGTCACTACTATGACCTACACGGCAATGTACTGCACATAAGTCGGAACCCCTAGACAGGGTCTGTACGACAAGGTTGGGTGTAATATAATCACTGTTCTAAAAATCCCCGCCTAGGCCCCGCCTAGGCGCTAGGCCCCAGCCCACCGCCCCGATTAATGCCTAGGCCCCAACCCACCGCCTAGACCACCTAGGCACCCGCCTAGCCCGCCTAGGCACCCGCCTAGCCCGCCTAGACCCGCCTAGGTTGCAACTCACTTAGACAGAAAATACATAACTTTCATTTTGCATTTTGTTTTTTTCCAATAAATTGTAAGAGACTTGTTGCATACTTGAATGAACAAACATTATATCCTTATTTCACATGTTTTCATTATGTTTCAATACTTCATGATATATATGCATTCTATTTTGTAGTTTATGATGAAATTATATATATTTCAAGCAGAAGCAGACATTTATTTACCTGAAATATGATAGATTTACTTAAATCCGCCTAGTCCGCCTAGGCCCCGCCTAACCGCCTAAGCGCTAGGCCCCAGCCCGTCGCTCGACTAGCGCCTAGCGACTTTTAGAACCTTGAATATAATTATGCTCAACTCTATTCTCTCATAATAGCCGAGCGATAAATCACTAGTCACCTACGAGTCGAAACCATGAATAAGGTATGTACGACAAGACTGTGCACTTAAGTTGGATCCAATATGAGCATATAGTGCGGGAGGTGACGTAAATAAACAGGCCTGTAATTCATATCTCTGGCTAATTCACAATCACCCTAGGTGCAGCTTTATGAGCTCAACATTACTTAATCACATATCACATATCACATATCACATCATCGATGATTCACACAACCAAACATAACCTACCTAAACTCACTTGTGCCTCCACAGCACCACATTTATATATATATGCAACCATGCAATGCATATTCAAATATAAAAGCATTTGGCATATTATTTCTACGCATACTTTCCTTAAAAATGCATTTCTGGGAAATATATCAAGTATATAAGTATATACTGAAAACAAAAGCCCACTCACTGGTATGTCGAAGGGTCGTAGCCTCCGAGTCACCCTTGGATACGCTATTCCTCAGGATAAGTCTCACCTATATGTGAATTAACTATAAAAACGTTATTTTAAAGCACATTTACAAAACCAACTAATAACTTCTCATACATTGCTCAATTTTAGTATTTAAATATACCAACGCGACCTACACAACCTCACGAACATCGTGATATTTTTAGAAAATTTTTCCTGTAGTTCATGCGGCCTCACGCGCTGGGGAGGGCACAGTATCACGCGCCTTCACATGCATCACCTTCAACCTCCAGACACCGGAATAGTGCCACCGGCGCCGAATTCTGGGCAGATTTGCAACTGCCCATTTCTCTCTCGTTTTTGCACCATTTTCTACGAAATTTTCACCCAAATGTCACAAATTTCAAGAGGAAGAAGGTTATACCTCTTTGAAGCCTCAAATCCTTCGAAAACATGTCGGAAAAATCTCACCAAAACTGGCCACCTTCGAACCTCGTGATCCTGACGTCCAATACCTTCAAACGAAGCACTCCGAGCTTTCTTGGGACGTCACTAAACTCGCTATGAGCTTGGATTGTCCTAAAATACAACCATTCGAAAGTTCATGAATAGTGCTCAACTCGAAGCTTGAGTTTTCAACGTGAAATTGAACGAGTTCTTACCTGAAATGGGTACCTTTGTACTCGTATGGTCCTCACGAACACAATGGTACCAGTTTCTTCTTCGATCCATGATGATTTGGCTTGGTTCAACCTTGTTCGTACGGAGGAGAAGAAAGAGAGAGAGTGAGTCTGAGAGAGAGTACGGGAGAGAGGAGAGAGAAAGGGTATGGATGTGAGTGTGTGGTTCCAAAGTGTACACCCATCACAACCAAAAATTTTCTTACTTCCAATTGGGTCCAAATTAGTAGGGACTTAATACATTGGTCCTCAACCACAACTACACCTAGTCCCACGATGCCACAAACGTTCGAGGGCATTTTTGTATTTTCACACCAACGATAACAAAATAATGTACATTTTCGGGACGGGTTGTGACACCATGTGCATAAGCCCAATATTTTTCTTCACTTCTTTTCCCCTCCTTTGTTGTCTTATCACTTTTCTCCACTTACATTATTTTTCTTCATTCTTTTCAAGTATATTATGCATTATGTACATTTTAGTTTTAGTTTAAGATCTACACTTTGGTCTTGATATGAGCCTTTCTATCTTTTGATATTATGCATTATGTACATTTTAGTTTTAGTTTAAGATCTACACTTTGGTCTTGATATGAGCCTTTCTATCTTTTGATTTATATTTATATGCACACTTTCTATCATCCGGTCACAAATCTTGTAGATCTAGTAGTGGAAACTCAAATTTACTTGAATTTGTGGTTGAAATATGTGTTTGGTATTAAAAGTAGAAAATTAGAAAAAAAAATATATAATTTTGGTTAGAACCGTAAACCGGCATGAATTGAATCGGAACCATCATGGACCGAACCGTACGGTTTTAGTAATAAATTTAAGCGGAACCGCACCGAACCGAACCGTTGAAATTTTCCAGTTTCGGTTCCATTTTGAGGGTGGAACCGGGCCAAACTGGACCATGCCCACCCCTAGGCTTCTGTTTGTTGTCATTAGTATTAGCCTTAAAGAATGATAAGCCTGTACAAGCAGCATGTGCAATTGATCGGGCAGGATTTGGTTGTAGATTTCTGAATACAATTCATTTCTGTCATTCCAAATTTGCCAGCAATTTAATAGAGCTTTACTCAAAGAACTGAGTTCCATATTGAAATTGATACCTGGTGGATTAACCTGTATTTAAAAATATGTATGTGTGCTTGTTTGACTAGTCAGCAACACGAGTCAACTAAGATCAAATTATTAGTTTAATAACGGAGGAAGCAATTAATTTAAAACCTTGAAATATACAAGAGATCCCAACTAACTTAGATCTACTTCAGTACAAATTCAAATGCTAATTATCTTAGTTGCAGGGAAAGCTTATGATGATCGCATATCATATAGAAATAATGAAGTATAAAAGCCAATAAACACAATAATCAACACAAGATGTTTTTGGCCTAACCCATTTCTGGGTTAAAAAATTGGGGACTCTCCATTGAGTCCAATCCAGACAAGCTCAATTTCTAGATCCCTATCTATGAAGCAGTTTTACCTTTGTGCAACATTGCCTTACACGAGACGGATTCCTTTAGTCTTCACGAAGTGGCAGCTCCTCCTGAGCTCATCACCTTGTGGCACCAATAACCAACACAATCAATGCAAATGATATAATGATGATGGATTTAAACAATAGTCAAATTCTCCAATCAAACATTTGAATGAAGAATTGACTATAGTCTTAACTTGATCTAATTAAGAAATCAATTCATAAACTAGATTAAGAACACAACACAAAACTGAAAAGACTAATGTAACCTAGATGCACAAAGATCTTGAGGTTAAATGCAGTAGAACAGGTTTGTGGCTGAGCAACTAAACGAGAAGGCACAAAGTTCAAACTCAGTTTTTGAAAATAGTAAAATGTTCTAGCCAAAGAAACAAGGAAGGCAACTAAGGTTTTAACATTGGAGCTGCCAGATATTTCTGTCTAAATAAGGACAAAAGACACTTGTCAAAGCAGAGATCAATCTGAGCAAATCTAAGGCTGAGATTTCAACCTAGAATAAAATTGTTAGAAAGCCTATGTGGGCTGACTTAATAAGCGTGTCCAGACAGCTGGACAACAGTGACAATCTGACTAGACAACAAGATTAGACAGAAGGAACTTAGGTTTATGCATGAAATGTATTAGACAATCCAAGTCCCAAAAAATGCAATGTTTCTTATATTTTCAAAATTAAAATATCTTCATTTTGGATATCCTAAGACCAGCTCCAGCGTGTGCTGGAGCTTGAGGGACAGACGAGTGAACAGGGCCAGAGAGCCCGAGCAATCAAGTCCAGCGTGTGCTGGCAAGGGAGCCTGAGCAGGCCTGAGCGAGAGGCTGGTGGAGAGTTGCCAGCCCGAGAGCCCGAAATGGGTTTGATGCAAGGCTGACGTCGCCCTAACGTCAGCCACGTTTTTTTCTTCTGTTTTGCCTCGGCGTCCATTTGATCTCAACCCGCAAACTTATCGGAGTTTGCTCCGAGGACGTGACAAAAAACTGGGCAAGGTTTCAGAGAAATTGCAAGGGGTTAAACCTCTGGTTTCGAACTTGAAAAATACCACAAATCTTGTCCCAAGCAACATTAAGACATAATGAAACAAGATTTGCATAGAGAACCTCACCTAGGTTCGAGTTTCAGATCTTGAAGCTTGCTCTCGGCTTCAATGGTGGTTTACACTGTGATGGTACGATGGCGCATGCAACGGTATAACAAGGATCCTTTAGTCCCAGAGATTAAGGTTTCATGGTTTTGGAGTTTGATTTGTTTAATTTTCGAAAAGGAAAGTGGGTGAGAGCTCTCGGAGCTCTAGAGAGAGAGAGAGAGAGAGAGGAACTTCAGAGAAAAATGGAGAGAAGTGAGAAAGATGAGTGGAAAGAGAGGGAGTGACGTGAGGGAGTTGAGAGGTGCACGGAAAATTCCAAGCAATTGCAAAAAATATTATTATTTTATTTACCTGTTGCCAGGACTTTTTAAGTATAGGTGTGAAGATGCAAAAGATAATCACTATTCACTATGTGGATTAAATAATGGATAGCCCATGGAACCTTTCCTACAATGGAACTGCTCTAAGGGCTGGTTTGGTATTGCTGTGCTTTGAAAAAAAGCTGCTGTGAGAATAAGCGGCTGTGCTGTGAGAATAAGCGGTTGTGAAATAAATCAGCAGAGTGTTTGGTAAACTTTTTTGTAAAAGTGCTTTTGGAAAAAAAAGCAGTCTAATAGTGGGTCTTTTCATTAAAGAAGCACTATAGCTCCGTGTGCTTTGAAAAAAAGTCAGTTTTCCAAAGCTGCAAATAGCAGCTTCAGCTTTTTCCTTTGATTTCAGCTTATTCTCACAGCAGCTTCCAAAATAAGCCCTTTTTTTTTCAGTTTACCAAACACCTAAAACCCTCATAGTTTTTTTTCATAGGTGCTTTTTTTTAAGCACCTCACTCCCAAATTAGGTCTAACTGTCTTCATGGGTCAATGAGTATCCAAATGTACAAAAATTCCACTCGATCTTAAAAATAAGATTTTAAAACCAATCACATCAATGAACAAAGCTCCAATTTTTGTTAATTAGCTAGACCAGCCTTTGTTTAATTCAATGGCTGAATCCATCTTCCTTATAACTTAAAGTTGAACCATGTCAAGAAGCCACCTATTGATCTTGATTTGATGCAGAGACTAGAGAGGGTCTGCACGAGTATATATACGCACAAAGTTATGATTGCGTGCATTAAAAACGATTCAGACAGAAAGAAGAAGGAGAGGAGACTACGCCACTACAACAATGAGATATTATATTTTTGACTAATTGAATTATTAGTCCCATAATGATAGTGTAGTTGAAAAATAGTTATGTAGTAAGAAAATTAGAATTTAAACTATATATGTTGAAGTCTGTTAGAATTTATACTAAAAATTAAAAGTTCCATCAAATTTTTGTTAATGGTCAGCAAGTGGGGTTGGCTCATGTGAGTCATGTATTAGTAATTAACAGAAAATTGACGACATTTTCAATTTTAGACATAAATTTTATCAAATTTTACAACAGAGCTATCTTCTAACTATCAAATATTAATCCAAGCCTTTTTTGTTTAATCAAATCAGAAACACATGTCATGTAATAGATTGTTTAACGTGTTATAAAAAAAATATGTACCATTTATATTTACGGTATATTGATGAAAAAATAAATTTATGTGTTTGTAGTTTAAATGAAATAATAAAATGTATTTAAGTATATAAAATGTTACTCCACACAAGGAAGGGGAGATTTTTCTCTCTAAAGTGCTTAAATTACCCCCTGAGACACGGAACTACCAAGCCTCTCCCATGAATTTAAGCCACGTGTCGTCGTGATTACGGAACGGTCTGAATTGCACAGAGACTTCCCTCTGTGTCTTTTTTGCCTTGCCCTTTTGTCTTACTTCGTCTCTACCCATTTGACAGAACAGCACCACAGTATTCCCTTTTTCCTTCCTCGATTTTTTTTTAAAAAATTTGTTTTTCAAATTTTTTCAATGCAATTTTTTTTAGGGAGGGTCCTACAATTTCAGACCTGCAGTCTTATTTGTGTGGAGTCTACAGCTCTATATATAGTGGCTATTTCCATATTACATGGTACTCTGCAATCCCTCCATATTTTTAACTCACTTTTGCCAAACTGTTTAACCCAAAAGCAAAAAAAACCAGTAAAATTTTGTGGAGTTTGGAGATGGAAGAAAAGCTTTCGAGATCAAGATTCAAGAGGGTTTGTGTGTTTTGTGGCAGCAGTACTGGGAAGAGGAACTGCTACAAAGATGCTGCCATTGAATTAGCTGAAGAGCTGGTACTTTTCTTCTTCACTTTTCCCTCCAAACTCCAAAATTTTCAATTTTATTACTGGGGTTGCTCTATTTTCCATTTTAATCACTCTGGTTTGGTTTATTTTTCAAATTTATTACTTGGGTTGGCCTATTTTTTGGTTCTGAAATTTGGGGTTTTTTAAAATTTTTCTTCTTTTTTTTCTGAAGGTTTCAAGGAGGCTTGACCTTGTGTATGGTGGAGGGAGCATCGGGCTGATGGGTCTGGTTTCCCAGGCTGTTTATCATGGTGGAGGGAATGTTCTTGGGTACAATCACATCTCTAGATTTTCACTTTTTCTTGGGTTTCTCAAATGTTTTCTATTTCTTCTTAATTTATGTATTTTACATATGCATTTGCCTAATTAAATATATTTTTGCTTCACATTTGTGCAGGATCATACCAAGAACTTTAATGTGTAAAGAGGTGCAAAATCTAATCTCTCACATTTGGGTTTTTCTCAATCCCTTTTATAGTTTGTACAAATTTGTTTTCTTTTTTTTCGGTACTGGTTCAAAGTTTAGCCTTTTTTTTGGTTTCAAGCGTGCAAATCTCTCTAAAAAATTGTATGCATGTTGGGTCTTTTGAGCCTCAGATTACAGGTGAAACAGTTGGAGAGGTAAGGCCGGTAGCCGACATGCACCAAAGGAAGGCAGAAATGGCCCGCCATTCCGATTGCTTCATTGCCCTACCAGGTCCCATCTCCCTCTCCCTCTCTTTCCTCACCCCTCTCTCTCTACAAAAAAAGTTTTGCCCTTTTGTTTAAATAAGCTAATCAGTGGATTTTCTTTTGTATTACTTTTGGCCTATCAGGTGGCTATGGAACTTTGGAGGAGTTGCTAGAAGTGATCACTTGGGCACAGCTTGGAATCCATGACAAACCTGTAAGAACACACCAGAAGGGAGATTACTATTACTAGAAACTTTAGAACCAAGAGCTTTGGCCTTGAAAGTTTGAAGCTTTATTATATTAATTATTTTCGTTTTCTGCAAACAATTTTTTTGCAGGTGGGATTGCTGAATGTTGATGGATACTACAACTACCTCCTCACTTTTATTGACAAAGCCGTGGATGATGGCTTTATCAAGCCTTCCCAGCGCCACATCATAGTCTCTGCCCCCAATGCCAAAGAGCTTGTCCAAAAACTTGAGGTCTCATATAATTTCTTTTCCCATTTCATTAAACACTTTGTGTGCAGATATTCTATGATTCTTTCCAAAACTCAAAAATGAAAAAAAATGAAACTGTCCAGAAAGAATCTTGATGATTAAATCACCCTTTTGGTGTCTGTTTTTGTTTTGGGGTTTTGTTTGGTAGGAGTATGTGCCAGTGCATGATGGAGCCATAGCCAAAGCAAGGTGGGAGGTTGAGCAGCAGCAGCAGCAACAGGTGGTGGTGGGGTTCAATGCAGGTGCAGCTGCTGCTGCTTTGCAGACAGAGGTAGCTTTGTGAAGGGGTTTTAGACAAATGGAAAGTAAGGGATGAATGCTAGGGAAAAAAGGTGTTGCTTTTTGGGTCTTTGATTTTGGTGATGATATTAATATAAGACCAGGCATACCATAATGGTATGATAAGGTTTGATTGACAAGGAGATAAAAAGGAAAGAACTACAACACTGACTGGTTGACTGCTCTCCAAATCGTTTTGTTGTTTTAATTTAGGTTTTAATGTCTTATTAGTTATTAAGTTTCTGGGATATTAAGCTCTGGTTGTATTTTTGTGATCCACTGGAATTATGTACAAAGATTATTATATAGAAAGAACAAGAAGCAAGATCCAAAAAATTTGCAGTAGCTGCAGCAGCTTTATTCTCTTTTTCTTCATTGCTCTCTAGGGCATGCATGTTATTGCTGTTGCCGGTGTTGTAATTTCTCTCTTTCCATCTCTTTTATTTTTCCCTGCAAAATTTAAGGTACTGTGGTGAGTGAGGGTGTGATGATTTAAACATTTTTGCATCATTTGGGGGACCTTGAGTTAGATGTGGCCCATTTTTGTTTGACAGGTGTGGGACCCTCTATGGCCACCTTGTGTTTTGATTAGTGACCAGACTCTGTAGTACTCTCTTGAGCTTTTCATTTTGTTTAATTTTCTTTTTGTTCTATAAAATTTACATTAAGCATGAATATTAGAGTTATATTAATCTCTTACATTTGTAATGTTTACTTAACCCATGAAATTCAAAACACGTAAAAACTCCATATTAAAAGCCGCAGTTCAATTCTCAGAAGTGAGAAATCAAATTAACTGTATTGAATTAAGGGAAAATTTG
The DNA here is from genome assembly GCF_916048215.2 of Malus sylvestris. Classification (NCBI taxonomy): domain Eukaryota; kingdom Viridiplantae; phylum Streptophyta; class Magnoliopsida; order Rosales; family Rosaceae; genus Malus; species Malus sylvestris. The sequence continues at coordinate 23,733,978 of NC_062269.1, forward strand.
AAATATATCTAATTTTATAGGCTTACTTTTGAAATATGACCAATTTTGGGAGACTTTGGATGCGGTCCCTAGTTATGAACAGTCTTTGACTGAAACCTTGTTGGTTTTCAATTTTTGATCCAAGTCCCTGAAATTAATTGATAATTTATTTCTATGTACGTTACTATATTTTTTAAATTAAAAATTAAAATTTATAGTTGTTTATAGTAATGAGATTTTAAATAAAAAACCATAATTTGTGGGATTAAAAATATTAAAATATAAATATACTATTGTGTGTGTGTGTGTGTAAACATGGGTACATTCATAAAAAATAACCAAAAAATTATTGTATCAAAACATGGGTACATTCTTCAAAATGGGTACATTTAGCAAAAATAAAAATGGGTACAAATAAATAAAAAAATATGGGTACAATACAAATAAAACTTCAAAAAATATGGGCACAAAAAGAAATTAATATATGGGTACAAATTAAAACTGAAAGGAAAATTGGTACAAATTAAAAAAGGGTTGCAAATTAAAAATGAGTACAAACTAAAAATAAAAATATATGATAAAAAATTTAGCCATAAATATAAATATAATAATTGTAACATTTTTAATATTAAATGAATATATTTAGAAATAAAAAATATTTTATTATTGAAATAATTAATGATATTATTAATACAAAGGACCTTGATCAAAAATTGAAAAGTAATAAGGTTTTAATCAATAGAGTAGTAAAAATAAGGATGAAAACCTAATTACTCCTTTATTATATTACCTAAATTACATTGTTTTTGTGATGAACTTTGCAACATCCGGAGAGATAAAAGGTGATCAATTCTGTGACGTCCTTGACACGTGATGTAAGTGATGCTGTTGCTATTAGATTTGTTGGACAAGGTTTGTCTGCCTTCTTGTTTTCGTGTCCTCCTGTTTTATGTGGTCATGGTTAAGTCACTTCAACATTTTATATTGTTTTTTTTATAGAGATAATAAGACAAAAATGAATAGTAATATAAAATGTTGACATGGTTTAACCGTGACCACACAAATAGGAGGACATGGGAGGGCACGGAAACAAGGAGGGCAGACAATCCTTATCCAGATTGTTGGCTACCTGATCCAGTCAGCAAAACTGAAATGTCTTTTTATTATATACTTTTGTGGGTTTTTATCACAAATGGTCCTCAAAATTAACCCTCACCATCAAGATGGTCATTGAAATTGAAAATCAATCAATGTAGTCTTTGAAAATAGGTGTCGCAAATCAATGTGGTACTTCCGTCACAATTCTGTCAAAAAATTTGTTAAGTGCTGATGTGGCACATAAATGGGCCCCATAAATCATTTTTTCTTACAAATGGTCATTGAAATTGACTCACGACATCAAAATGGTCCTTGAAATTAACATATGACATCAAAATGGTCCCTAAAGTTGAAAATTGATCAATGTAGTCCTCAAGTAAGTGTTAGATCAATGTAGTCACTCTATCATAATTTCTGTCAAAAATTATGTTATGTACTGATGTGACACATAAATGGATCACACAAGTTTAATTAAATTTAAAAAAAATTACAAATAGGCTTAATAATTTAATAGTTAATAAAAAAATTGTCAACCCAAAAACTAGACCTGGCAGTTTCTAACACGACACGATGACACGACAAGAAAACGACACGAAAATAACGGGTTTCGGGTCAACACGATAACTTATCGGGTCATTATCGGGTGACCCGTTAAGAACCCGTTAATAACGGGTATACACGCGTGTAACACGTGAGTAACCCGTTTCGATCCGTTAAGAAAAATTTATTTTGATAAGTTTAAAGTTTAATTACTAAAAGATTTATTATAAAATACAATAGCCATATTAATATATACAATATATTCTATATTAAATATATAGTTTTGTATTATTATTCTATATAAGCTTTAAAAAAAAGTTTTAGTCATTATTTATTTTTATTATGAGAGTTTCTTATTATCATTACTAGGATAAATTTTACTTAACATGTTGTTGTCCAAAATTAAAATAAACTAATATAGTATTTGTATAGGCAAGAACTTAAAAGATGTACATAAAAGTATGAAAAATGTGAAAGAATATATAAACACTCGTGATTCATTAGTATTCCTCCACGAGTAGATAATGGTTACACTTACATTATCATTTAGATTATTAAAATCCTCCAAACCTTCATGACTAATGTTTTTTATTTGAGAGAAAAATTAATAAAATTAATAATAATTATTGTAGAAGTGTAAAAAATGTAAAAAATATATATATATACAATCACTCATAGTGACAAACTTTACAACTTTCATGAATGGGCCAGCTTCGAAATCCAACATTATAATTCATAAACCTTAAATTTATATTTAACCGTCGATTGTCATTTACGCTTTATTCTTTTTACTGAATTTCATTTTAAAATTTTTTTTTTGAAAACATGATCATATGGCGGATGTAAGAAGATGAACGGTTCAGATCTTTGATATCGCATTTCGATATTTACGGTTAACTGAAATATGATTCGATGTTATATAGTTTGTAGAAACTTTATAAACATCAAGCAATATTTGCACTAACCGTAAAACTATGAATATAATATCAACAATCCAAACCGTTTATCTTCCTACATCCTCTAATAGATCAAGTTTTCAAAAAAGAAAATATGAAAGAACAAAATTTGATGAGAACAATGAAGCGTAAATGTAAACAACAATCAACGGTTAAATTTTGATATATGATTTATATGATTATAGTGGCAAATTTCGAAGTTAAGCTCTTCATGAAAGTTGTAAAGCTTGTCATTATGAGCGTTTATATATTTTTTCTATATTTTTTTACACTTCTATATTAATTAAAAAACTATTAAAGACTTTAAGTAAGTGAAAATATACTTAAAAGAAAAATGTGTTTTATGTTTTGGATGTGACAATATGGTATGTATATACTTATTTAGTAATAAGTTTTTCATTTGATTATTTATTGGTTTAAAATATATTTTCCTTAACGGGTAACGGGTAACGGGTCGGGTCATATTACCTGTTAATATTATTGAGTCGATTTCGGGTCGGGTCATTTTACCTGTTTATTTTAACGGGTGTTACACGACACGACCAGTTAAGATATCGGGTATGACACGAAAACGACATGAACACGGAAAACACGACACGAATGCCAGGTTTACCAAAAACCCAGTCCTGCAATCACCTCCGATCCCAATCCACATTTATATACCTCATTCGCTCTCTATTCTTTAAAAAAAAATCTCAATACACCTATCTTTACACACTTCGACACTTTTCACCAAATTGAACCTGGATCGAGACCCCCTTTGGTGACAGCATGGCCCATTGACAATGACTTCTAGGACATCATCGTTAACATTTAGGCGATCAATATCCTCACAACCTTAATCTTGGAGAGTTTGTTCGGCGCTTCCTTGGTGATCAGGTGATGCAAAGAGCGTCTACCTTGAGATAATGATGTTATAACCGAGGGGCGTGCATTGTTGGTTGAAAACTATTTCCACACCCCCTCTTAGGCCTTGGTTAAGCCCTGTGCCTTTGAAAATTTATGGAAGGGAGTTCTCCTTGGAGCAGGCCCTACTATAAGAAAAAAGAATTCTTGTGCAAAAAGGTATTTAGACAACTTTTTTTAATTAATTATTAAACCCACATCAACACATAACAAATTTTTTTTTACAGAATTGTGGCGGAATGATCATATTGATTTGCGACACTTATTTTCAAGGATTGATGAATTTTCAATTTCAGGGACCATATTGATGGTTTGGGTCAATTTCAGGGATTATCTTGATGGTGTGGGTCAATTTCAAAGACCATTTTTGATACAAATCTATAAATCTTGTGGGCCCATTCATATGCCACATTAGCACTTAACGGATTTTTTAACAAAATTGTGACTGAAGACTATATTGATTTGTGATACCTATTTTCAGGGACTACATTGATTGATTTTTAATTTCAAGGACCGTCTTAATAGTGAGAGTCAGTTTCAGGGATCATTTTGTGATAAAAAGTGTTTGGAAATAACTTATAAAAGTGTTTGGAAATAGCTTAATTGGTGACTCAAAGTAGGAAATGTGTTACGATTGAGATGGGTTTATAGTTCGAATTTTTTTTAATAAAACAAACAAAAATGACTATCACAATCAATTTGTATAAAAAAAGCAATAAAAAATCACCATCATTTACAAATTATTATCGTTTATGTTTCAATTTTAAATTCAGAACACGAATCTCTTTAATAGTATTATCACTAAACAAAGGACTTTGAATTTAATAATCATTCATCACCTAAAAGAAAACACATACATTGGATGGAAACACAAACTTATGTGTTTATCAATTTCTGCGAGTTTCATGCAATATGATGTCATGATAATCAAAACGACTCTCATGCAAGCCAAATACTATAATTACCATAAATGGATTGCACTCCAAATAATGACAACCTAGAACTCTAATATAGATATATACTTGCGAGTCAGATGTTTTTACAACACACTGGTGTATAAAACGCATTAGTGTTTAAACGGCTAAATTGGAATTTGTTAAAATCTAACCATACAAATCCAGTTTTCCAGCATATCAATACACTCCAATATATTATTTCATTTTCACAATTTTCACCGCCAGAAATCACACTCATCACATATTAAGCTCCTCTTAATAAGTTCTCATATATCGTAATATAGTCAACAGAGGCAGTTGCAACATATATAATTCTGAAGCAAAATAAATCTTGTTTTTCAGATCCTTCATCAGCAAAATTTACTTGCATATCTCTCTTCTATTTTGTCATTATAAATAGATAGTTCGACCAGAGCAAAGCAGGAAAATTAACATACAAAACTGCAAGCATCTTTTCTTCAAATTTGCAGGCAACTCCAATCTCAGCTGAATCTAAAGGATTTGGAAACATTTTGGAACCGAGTGTTAATATATAGTCACTTGAACTACGTGCTCGGGCCAATGCCTAAGTCCTTTCACATGGAGACAATATGAGGCCTCATTTGATGTCTAGGATTAGATAGCCTTGATACTCTTGGTCGATTCCACAAACGTTGGACACTTTCACTGAGCCGTAGAAGTATCTGCAGGACATCTATGATCATCCCGAGCTCCTTATGATCTCATCATCAGCACGAGGCAATCAAGTCATCGTCACACTTAGCAATAGGGTGGGTTCAAAAAACCGAAAACCGAAAAAAAACCGAAAACCAAACCGAACCGAGGCCGAAAAAAACCGAACCGAAAAAACACTGAACCGAAACTGTCAAACCGAACCGAACCGAATCTGATCGGTTCGGTTTCGATTTTTGAGGTTCGGAAACCGAACCGAACCGAACCGATATATATATATATATTTAATTATTTTTTTAAATATTATAAATAGTTTAGTCATACAATCATAACAAAACATACCTTGTTGCTAAGTTGGTTTCGGTGAACCTTTTCAACCCCCAACGCACGGGTTCGAACCTCCAGGATGTCTGAGATGTTTTTTAATTTTTTTGGAGATCTTAACAAAACCCTTTAAGCCTAGCCACTAGCAGCCATACCTTTTATTTTTTTTCATTCCCTTCCTCTCTCTCTCGTTCCTTGCCTCCTCTCCAACAGTGTAACCCTAACCCAGCGCAGCCGAGCCTCCTCTCTCTCTCGTTGGGTTTTCAACTTCAATCGCTCTGTCTCTCTCAATCTCTCAGGCGACCCACGACGGCGCGACCCTTTTCCCTTATCCCTCTCCTCTGTACTCTGGACCCTCTCTCCTTCCTTCCCAACTCCGCCGCTCTTCCGCTTCGTCTTCTTCCTTCACAGCGACCTGCAAGTGTCGTCGTCTCACTCGTCGTCACTGATTTGCTCTTAGTTTCTCACCGCCATGACCTGTGACCCACGACCTCTTGCTGTTTCGAGTAGGGGTGGGTTCAAAAAACCGAAAACCAAAAAAAACCGAAAACCGAACCGGACCGAGGCCGAAAAAAACCGAACCGAAAAAAAAACCGAACCGAAACTGTCAAACCGAACCGAACCGAATCTGGCCAGTTCAGTTTCGGTTTTTGAGGTTCGGAAACCGAACCGAACCGAACCGAACCGATATATATATATATAAATTTTTGTTTTCAATATTATAAATAGTTTAGTCATACAATCATAACAAAACATAACCTGTTGCCAAGTTGGTTTCTGTGAAGCTTTTCAAACTGCAGGGCATGGGTTCGAACCCTTATGCCTCAAGGATTTCAGAGAATTTTTTAAATTTTTTTTGAGAAATCAACAAAACCCTTTTAACCCTAGCCAGCCACAGCAGCCACACCTTTTATTTTTTTTCATTCTCCTATTCTCTCTCTCGTGTTAAACTCTTTAACCCTAGGCAGCCACAGCCGCCGCAACACCCTTTAACCCAGTAACCCTCTATCTCGGTCTTCAACTTCAATCACTCTCTGTGAGAAAATCTTCAAGACCAAGTGCGCTCAGTGCCATACCGTCGAGAAAGGCGCCGGTCACAAGCAGGGTAATTTCATCTTCTCTCCCTTCACTGAACCTTGATTTTCCTTTTATTGTTTGGCTTTTGATTTCGATGATTTATTGATTTTTGTTTGGATCTAACAATTATAATCCCTTTTTTGCATTTGGTTTTTGGATTTGTGTATTTGGATATTTGTTTCGATTGTTATTTGGATTACTGATTCGATCTCTGCTGCGTGCCTCTTTCGAGGTCGTTCCCGTCATCTCACGTCGTCTCGCCCCCGGCTCTGTCTACCGCAGCCCCCAACTCTACGCCAAGCTCCGCCCCGAAATGGATGCCGATAACTCCTCCGCCGATGCGGTTCGTTTCATCTCTTCCTTCCTTCCTTCTTGGTTTACAGTTTGACATCTTATTCAGAATACATGAATTTGAATTTCATTGAATCTGCTGTTTTGTTTATTATTCTACATAACTATTTAATGAGGAAATTTAAATCATTGATTACATTGGATATAGGATTGCTGGTCGTTCTAAATTGCTTAGTGATTAGTACTTAATCCGCCACACTGCTTATTATTTAGCCCAGGGATTTGCGTTCACATCCTTCCTTTCTGATTTTTTTCCCTACTTTAGCATTAAAATTTGTTGTCTTTACGTTTTAGTTTGACATTATATGTTTCTTTCCATCTTCCTATAAGTTCTGAACTTGTAATGTGTTTATGCTTGTAGGTTTGGCTGAGTCGAATGGTTATATATACATTGAGGCAAATGGTGGTCTAAATCAGCAGAGGACTTCAGTAAGTTTGACTCCTCGTCTTGTTGATCAGTGGATGAATTTCTGTATGACACAGTTATACATACAAATGTCCTTAGCCTTTTGTTTAAGTTCTAAAAGGGTAGGTGGGGGTGAAGTTGGTCATGGGTTCAAATCTTGCTAAAACATGTGTATATCTGTGTTGATTGGCTACTAGGTTTTGGTAATTTAATTGATGCTTCTATATTTTCTCTTCTTCAAGTTTCATTGTTTGAGCGTATTGAATCCATCAATTCTGGTTATGTCTTGTTAGCTGAGCTGGTTATTTTTGACGTGCAGTTCCAGAATGTTATACAAAGGTTACAGAGTCACAGTTTCCGGTAATTTTCTTTTCTTTTTCTGAATAATTATATATGAATGTATGCTAAGTACATTATTCTCCCTTAAAGATTGATATAGTTGCAGTACCTTTGTGAAGTGTTATACAAAGGTTACGGAGTCAAAGTCTTTATTATTATTTTGTTTTTAAGTTTCAAATCTGTATGGTTTTATGCCTTTTCAGAGTTGAAGTGTACTCCATGGACTCCTCATGATAAATTTGGGTTTTCCCGTGATGTTTCCTTTCAGCACCTAATAAAAATTTATTTTGGTATGCCCATGTTTTTAGTTTTATCATTTACTTTATGAATCTCGCATGTGGACCTACATGCTTTGTTGGTTGGTTCTATTATATGTTTCAGTCTGTTTGAACACTGGAAATAATGTTTTTATTGTCATAAAGGTGCAAAATTTGTGATTGTTAATTCATAAGCTGAAGGAAAATTACGTTTGTTTGTGCTCAGGGGTCGTCAAAGGCAGGAAATCGTGATTGGATATCGCGATTCATGGTCTTCACCTCTGGTGTTTGTTGGATTGCTGGTTCATGGTCGCCGGAGCGTGCTTCGACGGCAGCAAGGGAACTAAGCAGCTAGGTTTTCAGTTTTTTTCTTTCTTTTTCGGGCTCAACCCTTGGGTTGGGTTGTTGTGCTGGCCCATTTTTTTGTTTGTGTTTAGTTGTGGGCTTTTGATATGTATGTAAGTTTAATGAAAGTTTACATTTTATAAAAATAAAAAAAAATAAAAAATAACCGAACCGGGCCGAAACTGAACCGAAAAAAACCGAACCGAAAAAAAACCGAACCGAAAAAAATCGAAAAAAAATTGAACCGAACCGAACCGAACCGAAATTTCGGTTCGGTTTCGGTTTTGGCAAAAAACCGAACCGTTTCAAACCGAACCCAGCCCTAGTTTCGAGTCTCGACCCACTACTTCGTTCCTTTGCAAGGTTAGTCTTATAATAATTTCTCTCATGTTTGTTCTACATATTTTGTTTTCAATTTGATGCGTTTTGCAGAATTTATTTTCAATTTCATGGGTTCTGTAGCTTTTCAATTTCATGGGTTTTGGTTTTGCAATTTGTTTTGGGTAACTTCAGTTATGAACACTATTAGTTGAGGTTTCATTAATTTTATATTTTCTTATCCTTGCATGCGGTACTAATTTGTATCGACGAGATCCTCGGCGAGGCGGAGAAGAAATCGACTATGATGGATTTCACAGCTGAGATGAGGATCCAAGCTTTTCTTCGACTCTTTCATGGTTTTGGTTCGATTTCAAAACTACCCAAATGATAAAAAATTAAAAGACTATGATGGATTTCTGGGTTTTTTTCTTTCTTTCTGGATTTGGGTTTTTTGTTGAATATAAAGGCTTTAACTTCATGACTACAAAACGATTTGAGCTTTTTAGAGAGAGAGAGAGAGCGGCATTTGATGATTTCAGCGAGTAAATGCTGTAAGGAAGAAATACAGAATGATAAAGTGTTGATGCTAGCACAGGAGAAAAAAATGGCACTCTGTGATATCTGTGGTTCATTTCTTGTGGCCAATGATGCTGTAGAGAGAACTCAGTCTCATGTTACAGGGAAACAGCATATTGGTTATGGCATGGTTCGAGATTTTATCGCTGAGTTCAAGGTGAGTCTCTCTGTTGATTAATGAAGTATTGAAGTTAAGGAAAAATATAATTTCTTGCTCAGGGACTGAAAAACGTGGACCTTATTTTTCAGGAATCTAAGGAGAAGGCAAGGGAAGAAGAAAGGTTAGCGAGGGAGAAAGAAGCAGAAGAACGGAGGAAACAGAGGGAGAAGGAACAGGAGGATAGAAGGAGAAGTAATTCAAGTGACAGGGGTCTATCTTATGTTGTTGTGGTTGTTTTGCATTTTTTGGAGGAAAAAAAAAAAAAAAAACAAAAAAAAAACCGAAACCGAACCGAAAAAAACCGAAAAAATTTTGGGCCAAACCGAACCGAACCCAAATTTCGGTTTGGTTTCGGTTTTGGCAAAAAACCGAACCGATCAGAACCGAACCCAGCCCTACTTAGCAAGCAGTAGTCCCCAATCATTCGGCTCCAGGATGAAACATGCTTGTATAAATGTACCGTAACTGTATATATGTATACTCATACAACACTACGAAAACATGTCTTGCACCTTCATGCTCGGAAAATAGGAGAAAAAAATGCAGACTATGCATTTAATTACCCTTATATAGTAGTCTCGATTCTCTCGAACATCAGGCGATTCCATTTCAGTATCTTAAAACTGGAACAGATCCAAATCCACAGGCGTCTTCGTTACATTATTGAAAGTCGTACAACGTTGCCTCATTAAATTTTTCTGGAATTGATTTCATACATACTTTTTTCTTCTACAAAACTAGAGCTCAACAAGCATATCATGCCATGCGCCTTTTGGAAATTATGAGGTTTCTATTTCCTTCCTTAATTAACTTGCTCAACCATAGTATCTGAAGAAAAAAGTTGCTAATTCTACATGCAATATTTGAAGACACTAAGCTTTTTTCACAGTTATGGGGAGTCGCATACTAGTTTCCATCCAAATTAACGTATGGCAATCTAAACACATATAACCATCCATACAGCAGAGTTTTATCCCAGCTACGCCAACAAAACTACCAAATGAAAATATTAAATCCACAAAAAAAAATGAACTTTAACTCAGAATAAATATTGTGGTTACCAAAACCGCTACCGCTACTATCACACATAAAGCTCACTTATATAACCACATCAGAAGTTAACTATTAACCCATAAAAACAACATTACCAGTTAAAATATATTGTGTATCCACATATGAATTTGTAAAATCTTTGGATCGATCTCAAGACGGATTTAAGGAATGATAGAAAAACGAAAAGGCATTGCTCAAATTTCAATGAATAGCAAGAACTTTAGAAATGAGATGAGCAATAAAATATAGCATTGGGCTAGGATTATTCGGGGTCCTCTATTTTGACTCACATTGAGCGACTAACAGGTTAAAAAAAACCTGCTGACTATTGCTCTATTTAGCATTAGGCTTAAAATCATTCTAGAGTTTAAAGAAACATGAACAATAATCAATAGAAATCAGAGACAAAGACGATAGCTTTATCAACAACCCAACGAGAGGTCTCAAAACCTCAACTTGGAAACCAATTAACGTAAAAAATTTGTAATATTTGGTCTAACAGTTGATGATCTTAATTTCGATTCAAATGGATGCGAGTTCAAATTTGATATTTAATTGGTTCACCTATCACGTTGGTCTTTCTTTTTGTAAAAAAATGGAAATATAGTTGGTTGGTTAATACTTAGTGCTAATAGACTTGCTTAAAGGAATTTAACCTTGGGAGCTTCTCTTTTATAACTTACACACACCCGTAGTACGTCATGTGTTTTAACATTTTCACATAACATTGCATCACTAATTAATTTGATGTCATGATGGTGTACTAGGAGTATAGGGAAGTCTCTTCTGTTCAAAATGCTCAACACCCAAACCTTCTAATGAAAACTTTTATTTTCTTTGAAAACCAAAGATTCTTCAAATGTGTATAGAAAGCAGACATGCATTTTCCAACGAATATAGATAAAGAAATATATATTGATAAAGAACTAAGCATATGGTTTACTAAAACAAGTATGATAAGGGTTTATAGGTATAGAGTACCAGTGATTCAGTTAGTGTCTGTCTTTTGTCATATTATTGTGGTGCTGCTCTCGCAGACTTGCAGTCTGGTCATCATCTGTCACTTGCCAAAAGCCAAAGGCAGCAATGATGTCTGCAAAGAGTGATCATGCATGCTCTTGTAAAAGCTTTGTCGTCTCAAGGCAGTCTGGAGAATATAGTACTGATGATGTTCAACCCTAACGGCAACGGCAGGGTGGTGGCTCAAACAGAAGCGCGCGCGGGGACATTTCTGCTACTCACCACCAATATTAAGCATTGTTTGATATTCATATACTAGCAGATTACATGAATAAAATGATGCAATATTACATTATTAACAATGTGTACCTCGAGGTGCAGCACAATATAGGCTGCTTCCCAGTCCGTGGTTGATAGTTTTGGTTTTTCACCATAACGATAGAAGTTTATATGTTTCTACATGATGTGGTAAATTGATATGGATAACTTAACAGCACAATATAGGCTGCTTCCCCGTCCATGGTTGATAGTTTCGGTTTTTTACTATAATGATAGAAGTTTATATGTTTCTACATGATGTGGTAAATTGATATGGATAACTTAACATGTACACATCACTTATGACATCATGGATATGCCTAACATTATTGTTTAGATATATAGGAGCTATAAGCTGTAAAAGTGAAAAAGTAATTGAGAAGTTGGCCAAAATGATTATTTTAAGAACCATAGTCGATAAAAATGATCACCTTTTAGTATTTGATCAATATGTTATCGATATTTGATTGATACGTAATCTATACATGATGAACATATCATCAATATTTGATGAAAATATCAACTTATTTAATCTTGATCAGTTCAACAATTGAATTTATAACTGGATGATTTCAGCAAAATTCCCAAATTTCTTTTATAAGCAAATAAAGGCTTGGGCCCTCTGCTCACTTGAAAGCTTATGTATCGGGCTTGGACTTAGGCCGAAAAACGCATGCAGACAACTTTTGCCGTTCAAGGTTGCTCAAGACCACTCTTATGAAAATGGCACTTTCCAGTTTCCATTACAAGTCAATGCAATTGGCTCTCAAGTTTCATTATCTTTCCTTTTATGTTCAATTTTCAAAGGGATACTACTTGTATTTTCCCTTGGAAGGTTAATTCAGTTTTTCTTTTTCAAATAACATATTTTTATTGTAAAAATTTCATAATTGGAATGGTTCTATTTTTTAACCTTCATTTTGAAGAACATCTTTAAAAATAATCATTTGAATCGAAAGTTGTTTAATAATCTAAATGTATCAAATAAATAGACTGTTGATCATAAATACGTTATTTGGTACCTACACCACTGATAAATCAAACCGAATGGTAGAACAAGAAAAAGAGTACTTTTTAAGTATATCTGGATTTGGCCTAAGTATTTGTAGTCAGATTCCCATCATGAAAACTTGAAAAGAATACAATACATGACAAGTATATTGTGATGGTGCAATTCGTCCGACCCCATGTTGCGCCGGGATATTAGCTTCAATGTGTCAACATTTTGACGCTAAGTCTACTGCGAAAGCTGTAATGTGTAATTTGGGGCCTGAGGTGTTCCAATTAACATGACAGCATCCCATTTTTAACTTGACTTTAATCCCAGGGCATCTAATTTTTGGGGTCCTTGAAGGTGACATGCATAACTCTATAATGTGATTTTAAAAAGGAAAGTGACTTTGGCACACGGTTTTTAGCCTTTTACACACTTCTGTTTAATTTTAGTTATTAATTAGGTTTTTTTTCTTCTCAAATGATATATTTGTTAGATTAAAGAGCTGATGAGGTTCGAACCACGTCATAATGCAAGGGCAACACTTATTTCCATTATTGTGAAAGAGGGCCACTTGTTCAATTCGAACCACTGTTTAATTTTAGTCGTTGGTTTGGTTTGACTTATTCAATTCGATGATCATAAATAAAGAGGGGTATGTGAGAAGCTAAAAAAGAGGGTTTGAAAATCATTTCCCTTTAAAATGTGTGATAAATATGTATAGCAAGCTATGATACCATATTAAAATACGAACAACCAAATTAAAACTGATTAGTAATGTAGTGCAGAAGTGCAAAATCAGTTAAAACTATCAGACAATGTTTTAATCTTCAGGTGTGAAGTTCACACTTCGCGCACTCATCAAGTCTAAACAATTATACATCTGTTACATGCAAGAACGACACATGAGACATGAAGGTTCAGATTTTTGGATTTTTTTGATATATGAAACATGGTTGGATTTCATTACAAATTACATCTCAAATTAAATCTTAATTTACATTATAAACACAAGCTCGTGTTGAAATATTTTTAGATCGACAGGCCCAGGGGGCTCCACTCTAACGACACCGATATTGTCCTCAACTTTACCACATGCCCAATCCGTTAGGTATGAGGTTTTACCATAAAAGACCTCGGCATTAGTTAGAGTGGGGTAATCCTATTTAAAGTCATTGCTTTTCTTTACCCCCACCGATGTGGGATTCCAACACTCCCCCTCATGTGTAGCCCTATTTAGTGGTTCATACGTAGAGATCCACACATCGGCAATTGAAATTTAAAGGTCGGCTCCAATGCTTGTTTTCAATTTTTTCAGGAAGTGCCTCTTAAGAACTCATAGGCCAGCTCTATGTTAAGAGTCCAAGCTTGTTTCCAAGCCCACTTCCTGGTGACAAGCCTTTGGCTTGCACGGGCATGTAACCGTGGGCTCTGATACCATGTTGAATTTTTTTTAGATCGACAGGCCCAGGAGGTCCCACTCTATCGATACCGATTATGTCCTCAACTTTACCACCTGCCCAATTCATCACATGTGAGATTTTACCATAAAGGACCTCGGTATTAGTTAGAGTGAGATAATCCTATTTAAAATCATTGCTTTTCTTTACCCCCATCGATGTGAGATTCCAACAGCTCGTTCATACACAACCAACTAGAAAGATAAGACATCGGAGCCATTTTTCCTTCATGCAAAACACATCAGGACACATGCATAAATAACTTATTAGAAATAGAGAAATAAAAGCTTCTACACATGCATAAGTAACGCATTACCGAGTATTTTCCTAAGAGAGATCCAGATTCCTTTAAGCCATCCATTATTATGGATCATTTTACTATGTATAATATAAGCGCACTGCTCCAAAGATTGAGTAAGTTCGAGGAAATAGCATAAAAAGCAATGGGCAATGAAGAGGCCATTAATTAAATTTGTTAACAGTTTTTGTTCTCCTTCTACGTAAAGATACAAAAGAAAACAAGGTCTCAACAGCGAGCATATGTTAGGGTAGAAAGTAGAAAGGACATAAATAATGTTGGGTGAGCTGGCTTATCGTTTACTTAGACAGAAAGACTTGTTGAAGTCTTCAAAGAAGACTTCCAAGTCAACTTTCCCATCAGTTCATGAAGCCATGGAAATAAAATAATAACTACTGTTGAGGGCCGGCATTGAGAATTAGAGGGTTCGAGGCGAGCTTTTGAAGTAGGGTTCTAAAGATCTTTGATTCCCAGTTATTTGTACATTAATATGTATAAACGTTATTTAAATATTACATGTCTCAAGTTTTTAGGCGTAAATTTACTAAATGTTTACAGTCAAAAGTTTAAAATTGAGAGTAATGAACAATCTAGAAGATCAAGATAGTAAAGAACAATAAAACTTGATTGACGAGTATAGTAAATTCAACAACGCCAATCGTTTCTCTTGTGTTTTTTTTTTCTAAATCAACATCACACTAACTTATCGAATATTAAAGTAATCTATTAAATAATAAATTACTGAAAAGAAAAATATAAATTCAAAGTTTTTATTACCTTAAAGTACAAAATCCAAGACTATGTAATAGTTGATTTAAACATTTGATAAACATTAAGAGATTGGAAAGTTAAAAGAAAAAAAAGATTGTAAAGGGACTCGAGTTTTATAACTGTATATGCAAAAACTAGTGACTAATGACTCATTTGGATGTACTTTTATAATAACTAAAAGCGCTTTTAGAGATTTTTTTTTTGTTCCAAAAGCCTTGAACTGCTTTCTACAAGAAGCACTTTAAGTGATTTTCCAAGATTTACTAGCATTTTTACTGAAAATTATTTCTAAAAATATTTTCATAAAAAAAATTTTCAGTTATTTTAAAAGTACATTCAAACGAACTCTAAAAAGACAGCTCAATGTTCCGAACTCAACACACTAAACATAAAGGAAGTTGAACATTTCCATTGCACCAACTGAATTATGATATTTTTTACTTTTTATTTATTTATATGTTATATACAAGATATATAAATTTTTTTGAAACCCCACCGAAGTGAGGGCCCTAAACAGGCACTGCAGAGACTACACTCATCCCGGCTAATTGTCCTTTCTAAGGAAAGCATTTTTTATTTATGAAATATGAGCTATAATATTTTGGAGAAATTAAGAAGGCTGTAATCAACGCGGAGTTGCTTTGAATAATTAACCACATAAATTGGAAAATCTTGTGTTTTGTTTTTGTTCGTGGTCAGTCCCTCTCAGTCCTTGGTCACCTATTATCAAGACTTTATGACATTAAAGATTGAAACACACTAATATTAATTAACGAATTATTGACTGCAAAATATGCACCAAGTCAATTCTAAATCACTTTCGCGTGGACTTCTCAAGTCAACCACCTTGCCTTAGACCTGAGATTCGTGTTATGTTCTTCGTTTTCGTGGCATATCAGATATTTTAACAGGTTGTGTCATGTAATACTCGTTAAAATAAACGGGTAATATAATCCGACTTAGAATCGATCCGTTAATATTAGTATATTCATACTACAATGTCATATAAATATTACTTCAAAACATAAAAACACATTTGTCTTTTAAATATAGTACACTACTACAAAATAGTTTTTAATTAATTAATGTAGAAGTGAAAAAAAAATACAAACGATCGTAGTGACAAGCTCTACAACTTTTGTGAAGAGGTCAACTCTGAAATTCACCATTATAATCTCATAAACTATAAATCTAAATTTAACCGTTGACTGTCGTTTACGTTCCATTCTTCTTATCGAATTTTCTTGTTTTAGGGTTTCTTTTTTGAAAACATGAAGTTTAGCGAATGCAGAAAGATAAACGGTTTGAATAGTTGATATCACATTCAAATTTTTACAGTTGTGAAAATATTGCTTAGGGTTTATAAAAACTCTAGAAACTATATAACTTTGACTCATATTTCAGTTAACGATAAACATCATAACGTGATATCAACGATCCGAACCGTTCATTTTTTTGCATTGCTAAAAGATTACGTTTTCAACAAAAAAAAAAATTGAAAAGCGAAATTCGGTGAGAAGTATAGAGCGTTAACGACAATTAACGGTTAAATATTAATCTAGGTTTATGGATTATGTGTCGAATTTCGAACTGAGCCTTTCACAAAAGATGTAAAGCTTGTCATTACGAGCGATTATATATATATTTACATTTTTCACACTTCTACATTAATTATTACTAATGTTTCACTCAAACAAAAAAACTATTCATGAGGGTTTGGAGGGTTTTAAAAATCTAAACGACGATGTAACCATTGTCTAAGCGTAGAGGATGTAATCATGAGCTCATTTGTCAACTTATACATTGATTATTATGAATTTATATATATTTTGACCTCTCCCTAAAACACTATTCATGAGGGTTTGTAGGGTTTTAAAATTCAAACGACGATGATGTATCCATCATCAAAGCGTAAAGGATGCGAACATGAGCATTTGCATATTTTTTCACACTTGTAAATGAAATATTATGAATTTTTTGACGTGCTTTAGTAATTTTAAATTGCTTTAATATGCTTTCTACACTGAATGATATGAAGGCTTGATGTGGATGCAAATTTCCATCGTCTTCTCATTTGACGAAATGCACTTGCAAAATAATAACACCTAAGATTAAGGCCAAAAGCCTCACTTGCCCACGATGATTGGGGGAGTTGGGAGCTTTGGCTGAAGAATCTCCGATGCCAAAGTTTGCCTCGAGGGTAATTTTGTTATTTTACTGTATAAGTCCACGTGTCACCTCCATAATTTTCTTGATTATTTTTGGCTCCACAAATGCCCCCACACCTATTGGGCTACTTGCATGAAATGACAGGAGGTGCAGAGATCTTCCCTTGCTTTAGGAAATATAAGATTGTTTCCTATTTTGATGTAGATTCCCACTTTAATTGGAAATCAGATCCTTCTAGGAAAGGGAAATAAATCACTTCGAAAGTCTATATAAGTCTACATTATGTAGATGATTAAATCAACTTCAAAGAGCAATTTATTCTACCCTACAAGAGAGAGAAAGCTAGAGGATATTTGTTCCCCTCCCCTAGCAATCCTCTTCACTTGCCCGTGCAAAGGACCGTCTTTCGTTGCTTTTTTCGTCTTCACGCCTTACTAAGGTGAGAAAAAAAATTAATTTTCCTTGTCTTCTTAAGTTTTTGGAGTCTCGAGGCTTGAAATTTGGCTTAACAGGGGTCGAGGATGTGGCAAAAAATGGTTGGAGAGCCACGACATGGTTGTAACCGTGGGTGACTTGGTGCGGCGGCGACTGGTTGGGCTAGGTGCGGCTTGGCTTGGGCTTAGCTAATTGGAGAAGCTGGCCTTGGCACAGGCCAAGCATGTGAGCAGCGGGCTGAGCTTGGGCTTGACTTGCTGAGGTGGTGTCAATGAGGTGTGGGCTTCCTAGTTTGCTGGGTTCGGGCCCTTGTGTAGAGAGAGAATGTGAGGCGCAGGGGCGTCTGCCCCCCATTCTAGCTGAATTGGGTTGAGAGGGAAAGGGACCAGGCCGTAGAGCTTGGCGTTGCTGTTGGCTCCTACGATTTTGGGCCCATGGCTAGTTGGTCCTTAGGCCGTAGGGTCTGGTGCGTTTTTTTTTGTACAACCGTTTTAACAATTTTTCCTTGTATCTTTGTAGAATTTCTTTGAGCATGTCTTCTTCAAGCCATTAGAGTGACGATGGTGGCCGCCGTTGTATCATTAAGGCGAGTCTTTGAGTAAAGTGGGCTACTTCAAAATTAATTCCAATGACTCATTCAGAGATTTCCTTGAAACATATAGGCACGCCATTCCATCTGGGATGCGTGTGAAGCATGTCACGGAGGGTAATAGTCGTGAGCCATGTAGGGTGACTCAGAAAGCTATCTAGTTTCACCCATACTACTTCGTGTTGGGATTTACTTTTCCTATGTTGCGTTTCTTCCAAGAAGTGCTTAGCTCCATGAAGTGTGCCCCCGTTTAATGTTCTCCAAATGCGGTCCGTGTGATGGTAGGATTCCTTAATCTAAGCCAATTCTTTTACTTCAAACTGACCATCAACGAATTCTAGTACTTCTTTGACATATGCCATATTGATGGATTTGGGCAGCTGCGATCTCGCCATGGCCTCTTCAACCATTCGATGTTTACAAACTGGGTTATGTAGATCATTTATTTGGTAGGCTGTCTGACTTTGAGTTTGCTCAAAAAGACTTCGAGACCTTCTCTATTTTTCTAGAAGACTTACTTGCCTTTACTTTTGAGGTTTCCATTGGTGAAGTAGTCGGAGAAGTTGGTGCCTTGGTTGTGGTAGCCGGAGGTGAAGCACTGGATGATGCCGCTGCTGAGAATTTCCTGGCTGCTGAAGGTATGACGACCGAGTAGTCGTGGGATGTCCAAGCTACTGAAGAGTAGTTTTCTAGGTAGCCTTTAGGATTTTCTTTATTTTCCTTGTTTCTTTTTGATTTTCTTGAACTTTATCGGCCTTTGCTAGTTGTCTATCAATTTTGCTAGAAAATTTAATAAACTTGCTTTCTTCGTTTTTCTTCATCTTCGCTTCTTTTGTTTACACCTAACCTTTGACCTTTAGACCAGCAACAGATGTGTTGCTTTTCTATAAGCAGACAGGCCCACGTAGCCTATATAGCCGTAGGTTTTGATGTAGAACATTTTCAAAGTTGTTAGCCATAGGGTTGGCAGACGAGTTCGCGTGACCACTTGGCTGTTAACTTTGGCTTTCTTCAATTCTTCAAGCTGTGTGGCCTGAATCACAAAGGTATGAGATAACTCTTTGCTCTTTATGTAACAAATTATGTGGGTTATGTAGCAAGTATCACAACACTTTACCAATTCTGTGGCTTATCAACTGCATAGCATGTTGACAGTGGATAGAGCTTTGTTTATGCACGCTAACTGTTTAACCTTTCACAAAAATGTGTGGTTGTATAAGTTTAGCGTGGCTTACTGCTCGAAGGGCAAGGCGTAGGCAGTCTTCTGGAAATCGTAGGCTACCTTAGTGCCCTTGGTAGCAGCTTTAGGGTTTTAGGGCATCCGTCTATAGGGCGTACTTTGTAATGTGCCTCTTTCGCGGATTAGGCCAAGAGATAAAAAATCCTTCAGTTAGTTAAGCCTTAAAAAAGACCATTGTGGCTACTTTTAGGAATCCCAGCACAAGCCATCATGCACCTAGTTACACCAAGGTAGCCCAACTCATCCAAATCTAGATATTTGAAGTGTATAGTTTATCCTCTTACATTGGAGAGCAAACCCATGTACGTGTGGGAAATTGGTTTACCTTCTCACACTGGAGAGCATAGTTGGTTCCAAGAGGTACAATTCCTGCGATAAGTCCTTAAAAAGGGCATAATCTTCTTTTGAAGTGTATGAATGATAAGTTGTTGTAAGCATGCACCCGAGCCAAGTTGTAAATTACTTCTGAATTCCTCATTGAAAACAAGTGAAATGAATTAAAAATTAGTTGTAAGGTAGGAACTATATAACAACTGGATAGTCTTTAGCGTGTGAGGTGGTGCTTGTCAAGCTGCTTGAGTCCTCGGGCTTTAATGTAATGGGAGGTCATACATGATACTTTCTCAGATTGTAGGCGTTCCACTATTTTTCGATCTCTTTGTTGTTCATGGTGGTGAAGGTGTAGCTACCCTTGCCATATACTTTGCTAATCTTGTACAGACATTCCCAGATGGGATCCATCTTTTTTGAGCCTTTTTGCGGGTAGTGATGAAGGATTTTCTTAGTACTATATCTTCGAGTTGGAATTATCGAATCTTGGCCCTTTTGTTGTAGCTGTAGAGGA
This sequence comes from Malus sylvestris, assembly GCF_916048215.2. NCBI lineage: Eukaryota > Viridiplantae > Streptophyta > Magnoliopsida > Rosales > Rosaceae > Malus > Malus sylvestris. Next base: position 23,754,372 of record NC_062269.1, read on the forward strand.
GCTGCTGCTAGTAGGCTGCGATGCGGGTGATTACGTTCTCGCTTTTCTCCTCTGCCAGATCTAAGTTTGTGGCTATCTTTTTTCTGTTTTGCTTGATGCTTGGCAATAGAGTATTGATACTTGGCACAATGACATTGGGATGAATGATGGCTTTTGAACCAAATGTGAAGGAGAAATGAGTCTCGCCGGTTGCTCGTCGTTTGGTTGTGTGATTCGTCCTTAAACATCTGGGAAGTCGTCTAGCCATTTTCCCTTCTTGTTGAAGAAAGAATTCTTTAGGTAGTTGAGAATCATCTTGTTGGATGCTTCGACCTGCCCATTGCCTCGAGGATACCTTGGCATGGGCATGCGTTGCTTGGCGCCATATTTTTGGAAGAACTTCGCCAAATCTTTGCCTACGAATTACGGACCGTTATCTGTGACGATGGATTGAGGGTTACCAAATTGGAAGATGATGTTCCTCTATATGAAGCGCTCTATGTCTGTTTGAGTTATGGTTGTCATGGGTTCTGCTTCCACCTACTTGGTGAAGTAGTCATTTGCCACGATCATCTTGCCCCTGCCCCTAGTAGCAAGGGGTATTGGCCTTACTAGGTCGATTACCCACTGCATGAATGGCCAATGACTCGTTTGTGGGTGTAGTTTGCTAGCAGGCAGTGTTGGTATAGTTGGCAGTGGTTACACTTTTGCACTAACTCCTTAGAATGTCGTTCCACATGTAGTAGTGTGCTACATTCGTTTGGAGTTTTCTAGACTCCAATTTTTTCATGTGGAGTGTGCTATTGACTAGGTAGTCTATAATGGAATCTTGCCAGTTTGGAGTTGTACTAACCTATGACACCTCGGCTGCTGGCTCCGCTTCTATGCTTGGTTTGTCCAGATACTCTTTTGGAATAGAGCATTTGAGTTGATGGTTGAGGGTCTACCTAGGCTGGCTATCGCGTCCGTGTGAGCGTTGTTTGATCTCGGAACTTGAGTGAGGGTGTAAGTCTGAAATGCCTCAAGTTTCTTTTGTATCTTCTATAAGGATTGCGCCATCTTCGGATGCGTTGCTGTTTACTCATCAGTAGTTTGGCCGGTGATTAGTTGGGAATTGGAATGAATTGCAAGCTTTTTCACCGCTAACTCTTTTACCATTTAGAGACCTACTGGTAGGGCTTTGTACTTTGCTTCGTTGTTGGATGCTTTGAAGCCTAGAGTGATCGCTTACTCAAGCATCGAATCGTCTGGGGTGATGAAGACCATGCCTGCTCCCGAGCCCTTGTAGTTGGATGTGTCGTTGATGTACAAATGCTAGAAATCTCCATCGAGTGAGGCAAATATCGGTTGCCTCCAGGGCGTCGTTGGGCCGCTCTGTTGCGTTGCCTAGGCTAGGCGTGAATTCTACTATGAAGTCTGCTAAGGCTTGGGCTTTTATAGCCGTGCGAGGTTGGTAAACTAAGCCGTATTGGCCAAGTTCTAACGCTCATTTCATTACTCGTTGAGAAGTGTCTGGACCATGTAGGATTGATCGTAAGGGATATTGAGTCATAACAATGACTGTATGAGCTTAAAAATATGGTCTAAGGTTCTGAGCCATAACAACTAATGCTAAAATCAATTTTTCGATCTTCGGATATCAGGTTTTTGCATCGAGAAGAGCTTTAAAAATGTAGATTATTCGTAGATGGTCCCCAGCTCTTCTCATATGAGGGTAGAACTCACTACTACTTCTGAAATTGCCAAGTAGATGTACAAGTCTTCCGCTACTTCCGACTTGGATATTAAGGAAGGTGATGTGAAATACTTCTTTAGGTTTTGGAAAGCTCTTTTGCACTCATCATCTCATTTGTTTCACTGTGCCCTTTTGATTACTTTGAAAAAAAAGCTTGCATCAATCAGTGGACAGCGGGATGAAGCAGTTAAGTGTGGATGCTCGTCTGGTTAAGCTTTGGATCTCCGTCAATGTAGTTGAAAACTTCATCTTTAGGATTGCTCGGATCTACTTGGGATGTGTTTCGATTCCTCATTGGGTTACTAAGTACCCTAAGAATCTGCTTGAAAATACTCTGAATAAGCATATGGCTGGATTGAGCTTCATCTAGTACTTTCTAAAGGTATCGAAAGTTTATGCCGAGTTATCGATATGGTCTGATCGCTGCTTGCCCTTCACCATGATGTCGTTGACGTAGACTTCCATGGTTACTCCAATTTGCTTCTTGAACATTATGTTTACCAGTCGTTGGTAAGTATCTTTCACATTCTTAAGGCCAAAAATCATGATTTTGTAACAGTAGGTGCCTCGCTCGATCACGAACGTGGTTTTCTCATTGTCGGGCTCGTGCACGGCTATTTGGTTGTAGCCAAAGTATACATCCAAGAAATTGAGCCACTGGTTCCCGAAAGTTGAATCTACTAGTAGATTGATTTGGGGAACTGGATAAGGATCATTCAGGCATGCTTTGTTGAGGTTGGTGTAGTCGATTTCTGCTTCAATGATCGATACTCGTTCGGGTACGAAATGTCTTCTCTTTTAGATCACCGATTTAGCAGCGGGGTTGACGTGTAGCTTATGACAAGCTATCTTGGGGTTGATGTCGGGCATGTCGGAAGGTGAACATACAAAGATGTCATGATTTTCCCCAAGGAAAGTTGTGAGTTCCTCTTTTTCTTTCGGGCTCAATCATGAACCGATTCTAGCAGTTTTATTCGGTTGCTGGGAATCAAGAATGATGTGCTCAGCATCTTCTTTAGGTTTCCATCCTGTCTTGTTTGCTAGCGCGTTGATTTGGACATCATTTTCTTGATTCGTCTGTTGTAATTTCTATTTGGTAACTTCATCGTCCTCTTGGACCTCGGTGGCATCTACAGGGGTAAAGGTCTTATTCTTCAACTTCTTCAGTACTTACACAGTGCATCGTCAAGATGTGGCCGGGTTATACTTAATTTCTTAGACTCCTCTTTCCGGGATGTGGAATCAGATTTTTTCATACTTGACAGAGGCGATGACATCCAGCTTTATTAGCCAAGGTCACCCTAGAATCCCATTGTAAGGAGACGTGTCACTTACTATCATGAACATCTGCTTTGAGACAACTGGTGATGTTCTCACGTCAAGTGTCAAGTTGTTGATGGCAATCGAGGTATGTCCGTCGAATCTGGTGAATACCTCCGCTCAGCGTATGATTGTGATTTCTAGGCCTATCTTCTAAATTACTGAGAACTGAAGTAGGTTGACCGCGCTTCAGTTGTCAACCATCATTTTGTCGACTATAGCTTGGGCTAGTTGGATAGATACCATTAGGGCGTCGTGGTGTGGGAAGTCAATACCTTCGACATCCTGCTTAGTGAAGCCAATGATTGGTCTAGGTAGAGTGTTGATTGCCTAAGCTTGAGAGACTAATAGAGCTTCATAGATCTTCCTCTTCTTGGAGTTATTGGTGGCCCCCAAGTGCTCGGACTCGGTGAAAATGCCATTGATCTGAATTGTCTTGGTTGGTGGTTCTTCATTGATGTCTGTGTTTTTCCTAGGCTGCGCAGCTGACTTGTCCAGGTATTTGTCGACTTTGCCTTCTTTCACCACCTTCTCTAGGTAGTTCCTCCAAGTGTAGTAGTCGTTGGTTGTATAACAGGGACCTTGATGGAATGCACATCACTTGGTGTGGTTCAACTTGGAGGTATCTGTATTTGATTGTTTCGGTAGCTTGAACCATAGTTCACTCTTAATGTTGTAGAGGATTTGGTGGATCGAGATCGAGAACTTATAGTAGTTCTTGGGCATTGGGCCTCATTTAGTTGAGGATCGGTCCCTACGCTTGGCCTCCTGCCTGCTTTTGTTGTTGTACCGGTTCCCGTCCTCATTATTTTGAGCTATTACCGATTCTTTTCGAAGTTGCTCGGGTGCCTTGTCTGCTCGTTGAGCTTCGTCCCAAAGTGTATGCTTATCTGCTAGAGCAAATGAGTCTACCAGAGTTAGATCTTCTTTCATGGTTAATTTTCTGAATAGCGGGTGATCCGTTATGAGTCATTTTTAGAAGGCTACGCTAGTTATTGATTTGTTGCAACCGACTATTTTTTCCTTTTCTGCTTTGAAGCTCTTCACATAGTAGCGGAACGACTTCTTTGGGTTCTTCTTGACGTTGAACAAGTGGTCGGACTTCTTTTTGATTGAGCGATAAAATGAATATTCCTTGGTGAAAACCAAAGAAAGCTCATTGAAACTCCAAATGGATTGTGGCGGTAGGGTGTAGAACCAATCTTGCACCTCACCTTGGCAAGTGGTGGCGAATATCTTGCACATAAGGGTGTCATTCTTCCAACAAAGGATCATCGCACTGCAGTAGTGCTTTAGGTGCCTCTTTGGGTCACCATCTCATTTGAAGGATGTAAAATATGGCATACTGAACTTGCGTGGAGGTTCTGCTTATTTGATCTTGTCTGTGAAGAGTGACTTGCTTATGCTGGCCATGTCTCGTCGTAGCGCATCGTCAGTGACTTCGTTACACTGGAAGTTGCGCAATCGCTCAGTCAACAGCCTTTCTACTTCTTCTTGAATTTTCCTTTGCTGGGGTAGCGAAGCTATCGGTTATTCCTCGTCGTGATCTGCTAGTCTGGGCTGCTATTTCATGTGCTTGGCTCATCTATGTTGCAGTTGCAGTGCATGTGATACGTTCTTAGTAGATGAGCGAATTACTTGGAGGCTGCTAGTTGAACTTGAGCCGGATTGAGTGACTACTTCTCTCCATCTATCATGTTGCCTACTTCGATGTGAAGTGAATGATGCTTTTTGCGGGCCTAGTTGAGAATAAACACTTCGCCTGGAAGGTTGCTCATGTTGATTATCGGAGTGTGGCCCAAATCGTGAATATATGCTGGTCAGTGGGCCTAATCGAGAGTGCACGTTTCTCTACACACTAAGACAAGAGTATACGTTATCTCGGGGGCCCAATCGAGAATGTACACTGCTAGAACACTTGGTTCGTGGCTAGTTAAGATGCTGCTGGAGAGGTTCATCGTCTGCCCTTGTCTTGCTTTGGGAAACCTTGTCTGGGAATGCTACATCTTTATGTGCTGCAAGAGCTGATTCACCAAGTTTGTCTGCTGTGCGACGGCGTTCGTCAACTCTATGACTTGTTGAGATAAGTGTTGTTTGCCATTTGGATTGAAAGAGTTTGGACGGTGTGTTTCTTCTTGAGTAGTGGAAGTGTAATGAACTCTAGGCGCGAGATTTGAGTTGGAATATGTCAAATCTACAGAGAAATAAGGTGAAAATACCCCCGGTTTAATCGTCGATCCATAAATCTTAAGCTGAGACGGTTGAACCGATGTTGGACTGGTTTGGATTGTTAGATGGGCCACGAAGTGGGTTGGACCACGGGGACCGTGGGTGAGGGTTGGGCCGTTGGAGCGTGTAGGCGCTAGGCTCTTTTTGGCGAGGCTTGAGCTTGCACAACGTTCTGGGCTTGCGGGTCTTGGGCTGCTGCAGCTATTGCTTGGGCCTGTTTGCACTGGGCCGTGTTGGGCACCCTTGTGGTGCGAGCCTGGGCTTGTTGTTGCAAGGTGGCATGGGCCTGGGCTTACGGCTGTAAGGTGATGTATTCCCCGTGGGCTTCGTTCTCGCCATAAACTGCCACAATGTCTGTTGCAGTTGGTATAGCCATGGTGGTGTCGTTCCACTTGTCGTAGCGTTAAGCCTCATGGATTACCGTGGTGGGACTACATCTCGATCTGTATCACTTAGTCCAAATCCTTGAACGTTGGAATTTCCATTCGTCGTGGTTTTCGAATTTCAAGTCATTGTACTTTTCTTTTACGTTTATTCAAAGAACTTTATAAAAAATTCTAGGAATAAAAAATTCTATGAATGAACGAGAAATGAGAAACCTTGAATGCAAGAGTCTTCTTCAAGCGTGTGAATTAAACTCTCAATGAAAGGACCAATTTGTGGATGCAAATTTCTGCCGTCTTCTCCTTTGACGAAAATGCACCTGCAAAATAATAACACCTAAGTTTTAAGGCCAAAAGCGACATGCGCCCGCAATGATAGGGGGCTTTGGCTGAAGAATCTCCAACGCCAAAGTTAGAATTCTAAAAAGAATGTGGTTAGAAGTTTGTGGGTAGCAAATGACTTAGCTTTTTAGTGGAATAATATGGCGATTTATAAAGGAGTGGCCGACTCTATTTGGAGAATAGTGGCCGGCCATATATGGTGTAATTGGGTGAATAATTGCAAGATATTATATGAAATAATATCTTGCAATAACATGGAAATTAATCCTAAATTAAATAGGAAATTTGGGAGTTACCATTTGAATAAGGATTTGATAAGGAGTGATGAGAGAGATTTGAATAAATATCATTTTGATCACATTTGACTATTCCTTGATTGAGCCGTTATTCTCCGTTGAATGCGTGTAGGAATCCTGGTGTGTCTCGAGAATAATTTTGTCCTTTTAACCTAAAAGACCACTTGTCACCTCCATAATTTTCTTGATTATTTTTTGCTCCACACTTGACATTTACTAGCATTAGTTTTTGAGGTCCTAAATTTTGTGTTTCCAATTTTGCATGCAAACAATGCATGTGAGTTTTAACTCAAAGGACAAATAAGCCTTTTATTCCTCTTTTTTTTCTTGAGTAAATTACATTTTATCCCCTCAGGTTTGGGGTTGATTGCAACCTCATACAACATCTTTAAAACATTTCAATTTCATACATTTACTTATCATTTTATTTCAATTTCAAACATCTGTTAGAAAATCCGTTAAGTAAACCGTTAAGTGATGAAATGGCAAATATGGTCACATTTGTGCTGATGTGGCTGCCAACTTTGTGCCATGTGGTAATTTTTTTATGCATTTAAAATATAATAATTTACCTTATTTATAAAAAAAAAACCCCATCTTCCCCAACCCCATCCCTATCCCCGCAACCCAAACCCTCCCTCGCAACCCCCCACCCCACCCCACCCCAGCAATCCCTAGATCTGGACCTTGACAACCTCATCTCCCAACGTTCTGACCTCGATAAGCAATTCCTCGCCCTCTGCAAGTCCTTGACAACGTAAAGGCTGACTTCGACCACATCTTCTCCAACGTCAGCGCTAAGGTCCGCGAGCTCGATCTCGCCCAGTCTCGTGTCAAGTCCACACTTATCCGCCTCGATGCCATCGTCGAGCGTGATAACTGTATCGATGGCGTCAAGCAGATCCAGGGATCGTTGGGGTGAGGGGCATTGTGAGGGAGGTGGGGGTGGGGTGGGATGAGGGGGTTTGGGTTCAGGGGAAGGGGTTGGTTGGGGGATGGGTTACATGTGGGTTTTTTGGACGGGAGGGGAGGTGGAGAGAGTGGAGGAGAGGGTATCGATGGCGTCAGGATCACTGGGGTAGGGTGAGGGGTTGTAGGGGAGATGGGGGTGGGGTGGGATCGTTGGGGTGGGGGGGGTTGTAGGGGAGCTGGGGGTAGGGGGTTTGGGTTGTATGAAATTGGCAGCCACATCAGCACAAATGTGGATCCCATATTTGCCATGTCATCACTTAACGGTTTACTTAACTGATTTTCTAACGGATGTATGAAATTGAAATAAAATGATAAGTAAATGTATGAAATTGAAATGTTTTATAGATATTGTATGAGGTTGCAATTGATTCCAAACCTGAGAGGGTAAAATGTAAATTACCATTTTTTCTCTATGCATGTGAAAGGAAAGGAGGAGGAAATATGCAAATTAACTAGAAGGTTTGTGGTCATAATGCTAATTACTATTTAGTACTGGATTCCAAAGTAACAAGGGAGACAACTCAAGAAATTAGACTTGCTCAAACTCCATACTAAAACATTGAATGGACCATGGACTAGCTTACCACCCCCTTGAAGTTTGAACCTCTGCATCTTTTCATACTTAAATCATTTCATTTGCTTCAAAAAATCAAACATTTTGTGGCAGATATTTCTCGGAAAATAGCATTGATCGATCTGCGTCATTTGTGGAATTTCCCAGTAAAAGTCCAAAACGCCCAGAAAATAGAGGTCAAGCAATTGGCAAAGACTCCACATGTCCATGTCACCATTTTCTCACGACTTTTAAGAAAACCGTGTGGGTCCATCTTGTTTGCTAGGTCCCAGTTCCCCACATAACTCCCGTTTCTATGGACTGATAAATTGAAGACTTGGTCTAGTGGGTCCCATAGTCCCCAAGACCTCTCCATCGTCCAACATTTGAAGTCATGGGGGCACCTCCCACCCCTTATAAATGCATCATTTAAGAGTATGTCTTCAGTGCACCAAACATTCATTCTCTGAATTATATAGTCTCTAAGCAGTACACTATAATTTAGCCACTAATTGCATCTCCAATGGCAGCCAACACCATAGAACCTGATCACCAAATGACCCCAGAATTCGAACTTCCAGGGTTTCGATTCCATCCCACAGAAGAAGAACTCCTTGAATTCTACCTGAAGAGTATGGTTTTTGGCAAGAGATTGCGTTTTGACATAATTGGTTTTCTCAATATCTACCATCATGACCCTTGGGACTTACCTGGTACGTACACACATTTCTGCTCATGTATTTTTTTTTTTTTTGTACAAATGATATTACCTATATTAAAGGATTGAGGGAGTAGACTAGACTTATGGTTAAAATTTTGCTCATGCATTTATACCGTCTGAATTGTACTAATCACTGCATGGTTGTGCTTAGTTATAATGTATAATTAATTAACGGGTGATTGATTAATTTATATAGGGTTATCAAAGATTGGAGAAAGGGAGTGGTATTTTTTTGTGCCCAGGGACAGGAAGCATGGCAGTGGAGGAAGGCCTAACAGAACCACTGAAACTGGGTTTTGGAAAGCCACAGGCTCTGACCGGAAGATTGTGAGCCTCTCGAATCCAAAGAGGATCATAGGGTTGAGAAAGACTCTTGTTTTTTACAAAGGGAGAGCTCCAAGAGGAAGTAAGACTGATTGGGTCATGAACGAGTATCGTTTGCCTGATAACTGCCAGTATCTCAAAGTAATTACTTGTTAATGCTCAAAATAAAATTGATAGGTGTCACCTTCACATTTAAGTAATCTTGATTAGGTATTTTTATGGTCAATTCTTGGATAGTGATCTAATGAAACTTTCACTTTTTCTATTTGTAACTGCAGGATATTGTGCTGTGCAAGATATATAGAAAGGCAACTTCCTTGAAAGTGTTAGAGCAAATGGCAGCAATAGAGGGAGATCAGATAAAGAACTTGCATGCTTCCCCTAACTCATCACCTCCTCCAACATCCATGGATACCATCTCATTTTGCAGCCAAGCATTACGGGAAGATCTGACTCCGCAAATTTCCACAAACCATGTGGTATTCAAGCAAGAAATAGAAGATGCAGCTCTGGTAATAGCACAAGAGCAAAAGGATGAGAATGCAATGGAGATCAAAGGGTCTCCTCCCATGTACAATCTACCAGAGCTCCAAGTGCCTAAATTTAGCATGGACTGGACCCAAGACACAGTTTGGACCCAAATGAATAGCCCTTGGCTTCAAAACTTGACCCCTTTGGCCAATATTCTCAACTTCTAATTATTTCAATGCGTTATGATAAAAGTTTGGTCAATGTTAACCTAGACGAAAATCCATTATTTAGGCTTTAATTGGTTATTTGAATCTAAACGTGGTAAGGCATATAATATTCGGGGTCCAAAAATTCCTGTAGATAGATTTTTTTTTCACAATTTAGGGCATCTGGTTATCCCTTATCCTGCGAGTGATCACGTGTTTTATTTTTTCTAGACTTCTAGTTAAGGAACAACCTCTCTGTTTTTTCTTTTTTCATTCTTCTTGTTTTTTTCTTTTTCTCTTGAGAGAGGGAGAAATGGTATGTTATCTTATATCTCATGGACAAATAGACCTGCAAATATGGCAATTAAGGAATTTTTATTCTGTTCCACTTTGAGCTTTTCTGTTTTTCTTTTCTCTTTTGAATGCGGGCTACTACAAGTACATAAGTCTATTTGCTTTGTACGAATAATATTGCTTACATCTAGGGTTCATCTCGTGTCTTAAATTAAATTGGATAATTTATGAAATTTAAGATATTTATTGAAAGTAGAAGTTAGATTTTTTATTTTGAGGGAATTAGAAGGCATTACACGACAGAAACTTACCCTTTCTCATCCTTCCATTTTTTAAGGATTCTAAAGGAATAATGCTTTTTCTGCCTTTTAGTTGGAACGCATTTCTTCATTTCTTCACTCAACGTACTTTAAATAGTGAAGCCAAATTAAATTTACAAGTAAACAATAAGCATTAAGCTATAACCGAACTTTTTTTTGAACGGGGGCTGACCAAACTCTGAAACACATTCACTGGTAAAATGTAACTCTAAGTTTAACTATGAGAAGTAAACTAATGCAAGGCATAAGAAATGTTCTCTTCAGATAAGAATGTAATACAATTTAAAATGCAATGTAACTATACCTCTCATATCAATGTCAAACAAGTTTCTTCTGTCTTCACTTTTGAATCTGAATTGCCACTACTTAAGTACTGTCTAATCTATTAAGTGATTTAGCAGATAAACAATTACAAGTAAACAGTACAAATATCTAAGGTATATTATTAATGCACCAGCATGCAGGTGGTTTTCCACTTGTAAGAGACATCAGATTCGACTAATTTAGATGGCAAGTTTGATATCTAATGTATAATAGCTAGCAGAGACGTATCAAAGTACACAACAAAAAACGGAATACAAAACTATGAATAATATTTTACTTAACGAAACAAAGAAATACTATGAAATTTGTTGAGAATCTGAGATGGCTACATAACTTGAAGGACTAAATCTTGACAAACTTATTATTCAAATTAAACTATATGCTATATTTATACAGAACAAAACCTAGAAACCTTCATTCAGATGGGCTAGGCTCAAATCCTAAACTAACAAGCAAACCCAAATAATTAAATAACCAATTTTCCAAAATGCTCGTCAAACTCATAGCGGACAAGCAGGCAAGCATATGTTGCTATACGGATAGGCTAGCGAACTAAACTGGCTAACTAAACTTGACTTGACTTGACTTGATGAATTGGCAAATTGGCGAACTAGGGAACTAGCGAATTGGCAAACTGATTATGGCTAGCAAGCTAGTTCTGATTCACACATGATGATGTTGAGAGTATGAAAAGAACGTATATGAGTTCTCCCCATCACTAAACGGATGAGATTTTCATATCCTAATTGTAGTAATGAACAAACAGAACAAACACTATCACTTGAGTGGTCATAACTCCAAGCAGTTGAGTGACAAGCACGAAAAATCGACAACCAAACAAACAGACCTCAAACAAATCACTAATAGCCCACCAACAAACCGTGTGGGCCTCAAACAAAAAAAACACAGTATGCTGTAAATGATCTTCTTGTGGCACGATAACCTCTCCAACAGGAATCACAAAGGCCTTTCAAGGAAAGCATATTAGAAGCATGAAATAACAGACCTTGACCAGGAGTGCCTTTGATGTATATGAGGACCATATATAGGCAGTGTCCCAATGTGGTTTCCGAGGCTGATGCATGAATTGCCTAAGCATTCGAATAGAGTATACTATATCTGGCCTTGTGACAATGAGATAGGTTAACCTGCCAACTAGTCTCATGTACTAAGTTAGATTAATCAGCAGCTCTCCTTCTATGGGAATGAGTTTTAGATTCTGTTCCATTGAAAATATGTCCGGTTGTGCACCTATAAGTACTAAGTCTTGCAAAATATCAAGTGCGTATTTGCGTTGAGACATGAAAATACCTTTCTTGGAACAAAAATATTAAATGACGAAACAATACTTCAAACCTCCAAGGACATTGATACGGAAGCGTTTGAGAAGAAGTATGTCATCAACGTATATAATGACGCATGACAGAATCAAGGGTCTCGAGGAGGCAGGGGATAGAACCTGGGAATCACTCAACCAGGGGCAACCGAATCACTCGACGTCGCTAATCGTGGATTCACTCAACACGACCAAGCCAAACACTTGATTGGAGAAGGAGAAATCACTCTCTTCAAATGCACTAGACAAATATAATTTTTTATTAATCAAGTCTTCTTTCTCAAAAGTTTAGTACATGATATTTTATATTTATAAGGAATACAACACAATGAAACTCTAGTCCGAATTGGACTTTTACCCTACCCCAAAAATATTTAAAATGTTCTTAAATGACTACTTAATTATTTGTGTTGCTCTAAAACTCAATTAAATATATTTGATGGTTCCAATACGCATGAGACTCCTGTTAGATTGCAATACATGCAGAAGAGCCTTGATTACTGCATCATTCTCCTTTTCTTTGAAGAAACTCATCCTCAAGTTTAAATCTTTGTTGACTCCGTTGTAATCTTGAAATTGATTTTTCCCTTTCCAAGCGAATAAATACTTGGAATATCTTCGTATTCTTGAAATGGTAGATTCATGCTCCATGAAAAATCTTGCAATCCAACTTATATCAATCTTCATTTGATTGACTACATCAACTAAAACTTGAGAAGCCTTCCAATTAAAAATATCAAAACCAATAAAATCAATGTTTTCATAAATACTACCTTCTTTCATATCAACAATATCTTGAAATTTGATATCTCCCACTCCATCAATGTCATCTCTCATATATGCAATGCGGTATTGACCTACTTCCTTCAAATATTCTTGAAATGAAGACCCTTCTTCTCTTCCACCGAAATTTTTGTAAGATACCCATTTAGCATGTCGTGGGTTAAGCTTTTTCTGAGCACTAAGAAAACGAAGTGCCTCATAATCAAACTTCAATACGAATTCCGCATTTTCTCATGCCTTTGCAATAGGCAGCACCGAAGAACGTACACTGGAGCTCGACAAATCATCATCAACATAATCATCGTAAATTGGAGGAGAATTCCAATCTACCAAGCTAATCTCTTCAACCATTTGGTTTTCAAACGGATAGAAAAAATCATCCATGGTCTTCTAATGCAGCGGAAAAGTTATGATAGTTGGTGTGTCTTCTCGTTCTTTAAAGAATATGATTAAGGCTCTCTTAATTAGGTTGCATTGTAAGTACAAGATGCTTTCTTTAGTTTTAATTATCTCTTGTATCAATGAGTATGTATCTCCCTATTTAAAGGGTTCCATATGTAAGGTTAAGTAGTGAATTTAGTGAATTATAATGAGTCTAAGAAGAGAGTGAGTTTTTCCTCTTAAATTAAGTGTTAGACTTGGTCATGTTGAGTGAATCCACAATTAGCAACGTCAAGTGAATCCGTTGCCTCTAGTTGAGTGATTCCCAGGTATATATTTCCCCATCTCCGCAAGACCCTTCGTCCCCTCTGGCGTCATATCAGAACTGCAATAAATAAAGTACCTTGTGTCTTGGTAAACAGAGAATAATCTGCTTTTGATTGATGATAACCAGCTCTGTGAATGGTATCAAAGAAGGTGGAAAAATAGTTTCTGGATGCCTGTTTGAGTCCATAGAGAGTCTTGTTGAGCCAACATACAACGTTCTCCCCCTATCATGAAAACCATGAGACGGTTCCATATAAACTTCTTCATGCACATAACTTTGAAGAAAAGCATTTTGGACATCTAATTGGTGGATATACCAATGACGGGCAGATGCAATATTGAGGAGACATCGAAGGGTGGTGAGTTTGGCGGTGGGCAGAAAACATTTATGGTAATCAAAGCCCTCAACTTGAGTGTAACCCTTGGCAAAATGACGGGCTTTGTAACGGGCAGTGATGTTGTCGGATTTGTATTTTGATTTTATAGACTCATTTACAATCTATGGGTTTATGACCAACTGGCAGAGGAACCATACCCCAAGTGTCACTGTGTTGTAGAGCCTCTGATTCTGTTTGCATAGCTCACTGCCAAATTGGATCGTGGATAGCTTGAGCATGGGAAGTGGGTTTAGTGTGACCTAGAACGTTAACTAGAAAAGCACAATGTGCAGATGAGTGTGCCCTTATAATATTTTTGTAACATAGAAAATGATTGCTTATTGTTAACTTGGAAAATTCAAATGGGTATATAATTAGTGCAATCCTGATAATTCCACAAAATTCTCATAACATATTACTGTTCTGCAATGAATACTTAAAATAGGAGAGGGTAAAAATTACTCAATAGAATGTATCAATTTGATATCAGATGATGTATACATGTATATTTTTCATGTGTGAAATTTGAAATCTATTTCTAGTAGTTTAGGACGTTGAGAAATGAGACTTTTGTTTTGATCAACTGCCTATACAGGCTTTCAAGTCGTTCTTCGTGATCTTGAATGCACGACTCCAGATTATCAAGCTGGTTTTGGGGATTAGATTTGCTTGTCTTGAATGCATTGAGAAATGATTTCATTTCATTGATTGAATTATAATTAGTTACACTGAGGTATATATATAATCTAGATTTACACAGGTAAAGAAAATAGTTACAGTGGTAACTATTCTAACAACTAACCAACTTTTACTAAAGCTAGCTTTTACTAGATTCTTTTACAACAGTAACTTGCTCTTCACACCCCCTCAAGCTGAACGGAGAAGATTGAAGGGAAAGCTAGGATCTAAGCTGAAGAAATCTTGGTCTTGGTAGAGATTTAGTGTGAACATCTGCTAGTTGATCTGCACTACATACAAAGTGAACAGTAAGAAGCTTAGCCAAAATGAGCTCTCGGATGTAATGATAATCAATTTCAACATGCTTTGTTCGAGCATGAAAAACTGGATTGGAGACTAAGGCAATAATAGAAACATTGTCACTCCATATTTGTGGCAAAGATGACAGTTTGAATCCAATATCAGTGAAAAGTTGACATATCCAAGTAATTTTAGCAGTGGTATGTGCTAGTGATCGATACTCAACTTTAGTAGAGGATCTTGCAACTGTGTGCTGTTTCTTTGCACTCCAAGTAACAATGCAATGACCAAGAAAGATGCAAAAACCACCAGTGGATCGTCTATCCCAAGAGTAGCCTGCCTAATTGGCATCTGAAAAGGCTTTGAGAAGTAGAGGAGATGTAGTTTTGGGAAACCATAATCCATAACCAAGTGTCCTTTTTAGATACCTGAGTATTCGTTTCACTGCTTGAAGGTGAGGTTATCTGGGAGAGTGCATGAATTGGCACACCAAGTTAATTGCAAAAGACAAATCAGGCTGAGTCCATGTAAGGTATTGGAGGGCTCCAACAATGGATCTATATTCCTCTGGATTTGATAATAAAGAACCTGTGAGATCAAGCTTGGCTGAACTAAGTGGAGTGGCATATGGCTTTTCCCCATCCATTTTGGTTCGCTTGAGAAGGTCTAGTATGTATTTGGATTGATGAATGAAAGCTCTTGAGGTTGATTTCTGAACTTCCAGACCAAGAAAAAAAAATGAAGATCTCTGAGATCCTTGACTGGAAATTGAGAACTCAACTAAGAAATGATGTTGTTACAAACAATAGAAGAGGGCATTGTCACTATGATATCATCCACATAAATAAGAACCAAAATCATAGTAGGTTTGTGCAGCACAAAAAGACTATGATTAGAGTGTGAAGCTTTAAATCCCATGGAGAAAAGTAGATCAAAGTTTTTCATACCAAGCACGAGGTGCTTGCTTTAAGCCATATAAGGATTTCTTCAAGTGACAGACATGAGTGGGATTATCTTGATCAATGAACCCTGATGGTTGAGCTATATATACATTCTCTTTCAAATAACCATGCAGAAATGCATTACTTACATCCAACTAATGTAGAAACTAGTTTGATTGTATTGCAAGAGTGAGAATGATTTTTATAGTCACATGTTTAGCAATTGGGCTAAAGGTATTACTATAATCAATGCCCTCTTGTTGATTGTAGCCTTTAGCAACTAGCGGAGCCTTGTAGCGATCCACAGAGCCATCTGGTTTCCTCTTAATCCGGAAAACCCATTTACATCCAACTAAATTATGATTGGAGGTAGAGGGAACAAGCTACCAAGTTCCGGTATTTTGTAAAGCATTGAATTCATCTTGCATTGCAGACCTCCACTGAGGATGTTTTGAAGCTTGGATATAAGTAGTGGGAATAAACTCATTGTCTAAATGAGATGGCACATGATGTTCTGTGGCAATAAATGCCTTAGGTTTGTATATCCCTGACTTGGATCATGTTTGCATCGGGTGAACAGATGAAACAAGAGGTACAAGATGTGGTTCAGGGTTTGGAGAATGAGGGACTTGTATAGGAGAAGATTGAGGTGAGGAAGGTTAAGTTGGTGCAGTAAAAGATGTAGGAGAAGAAACTTGCTCAGGTTGAGTATGTGAAGAATGTATGGGTGTTGTAACAGGGGAATTATCAGGATTAGGAGAATAAAGATTGGGGAATGTGAGTGAAAAGGGTGAGTAAATTTCTGTGGTATTTGGAGTGGAGGATTTAAGAAGATGTGGATCATGAAAGAGAATAGTTTGTTCATTAAAATGGACATGTCTAGAGAGATAAACCTGATTAGTAAAGGGATCTAGACATTTATAACCCTTATGAGCTAAACTGTAGCCAATTAAAACACACATCTTGCTCTTAGGTTCTAACTTGGATTTGGTGTATGGTTTCAGCCAAGGAAAACATTGATATCCAAAGACCCGGAAAGAATTGTAATCTGGAACTTTTTGAAAAATTGTTCCCAAGAAGAGGACTTGTTGATTGGAGGTAGGCGATTAATAAGATACACTGCAGTAAGAAAAGCTTCAACCCAGAATTTATGAGGAACTTGTGATGCAATGAGAAGAGTTCGAGCAGTCTCAATAATGTTTCTGTGCTTTCTTTCAGCACATCCATTTTGCTGAGGAGTGAATGGACAACTTAATTGCTGCTGAATGCCATGTAAAGACAGATGATGCTTGAATTCAGTATTGATAAACTCACCCCCTGAGTCTGACCTTAAAGTGCCAATCTTGTGTCCAGAAAGATTCTCAACAAGAGCTTGAAATTGCACAAAAATGTGAAACACACCTGATTTATGTTTGAGAGGAAACAGCCAAGTATATTTGGTAAAATCATCTACAAATATGACATAAAAGCGATAGCCACTAATAGAGCATACTGGAGTTGGCCCCAAACATCCGCATAAACTAATTCTAGAGACCTAGAAGTAGTATAGAGCAATTCATGAAATAGTAACTTGGCACATTTGCCTAAAACACAATTTGAGCAGAAAAATTGTTGAACAATATTAGAAATAGGCAGTGTAGACTTTGATAGCAGTGACCAAAAATTCTTAAACATTGGATGTCCCAAACGTTGATGCCAAACATGAGAGGAGGTCCTTATTGTAGAATGAGCATGAACCTTTGTTGCAGAAGATGCATAAAATGGATAGAGAACACATTTGACAGGAGCTCTAAAAAGCATCCTCCCTGTAGTAAGATCCTTGACATTGAAGTAAAAGGGATTTAGGGTTAATGAACACCAATGATCATGCAAAAATATTTTGGCAGAAAGAAGATCATGCTTCAATTGTGGAACATGTAACACATTCTTTAATTGAAAGTTTGCAGAGGGTGTTTTAAGTAAAGTAGAACTAGTATGGAGAATTGGCAAACCTTGGCCATCTTTTATATAAACTTAATTTGGACCAGTATAAGGCTGCAGATTCTGAAGATTTTGAATATTGTTGGTCATATGAGAGCTTGCTCCGGAATCAAGTAGCCATGGTGGAGGAGAAGAAGTGTTGGAAGATGCATACATCGCAAGTTTAGCTGGCGGAACACGCCTTTGAAAATTTGGATTCATGCGGCTGGAACAATCAATAGCAAGATGTCCAGTGTCCTCACAAATTTGACATGGAATTACTACAGAGTTGAAAGATCTGAAGCCACGATTTCCACCTCGATTTCCACCACGGTTGGTTGAGGTATTATTGTACCGATTGTATCGATTACGGTTGTTGTAGTTCTTCTGAGAGTTGTTCCGCTGAAAATTACCTTGATTATTGCTATTGTAAGAATTTTGAGAAACATTAGATTGAGCATTGTATGCTTGAGGTTGTTGAGGTGTAGGAAGCAAAGGAGGAGCATTTGAAGCTGCTGGAATAAAGGTGAAGGCCTGATACGGTTTAGAGGAACCTTGAGTTTGCTTTCGGCGAGCAAGAGTAATTTCTTTGCTGAGAAGAAATCCATGTAAATCATCAATATTAGTATCAGCAAGACGAAATTGAATGGAATCCACGAAGGAATCATATTCATCAGGCAATCCATTAAGAATGAGGTGAAGGAGATCTGAATCATCAACTAGTGCACCGATAGTAGCGAGAGCATCTGTAATTTCTTTGAGGCGTTGCAAATATTCAGAGATTGTGGAAGTTCCTTTTGACATCGATTGCAAATTCGATCTCAATTGATGAATGTGAGAACGAGAGACTCCACCAAATCGCTTTTCAAGATTTTGCCAAAGTTCACGCACTGATTGAACACCAACAGTAAAAGGAATCAAATCCTCAGAGAGAGTGGAATTGATCCAAATGATGATGTTTTGATCCTTTTCGTACCAAATCTCAAAGGCTGGATTCGGAATCAAGGACAGATTTCCAGAAATATCAGCAAGAAATTGAGGTAGTGGCGGTTCAGATCCATCAACGATGCCAGTTAGCTTGTAGTGGCAAAAGATTGGCTCGAACAGAGAACGCTAAACAAGGTAATTATGACGCTTGAGTTTTGTTTGAATCACACTCCCAATGTTTTGGATCGTGATGGAGTTGATTGAAGCTTGAACGGAGGAATTAAGGTTTGTGTTCATCTGAGAAGAATTGAGATTAGTAGGCAGCGAAGAAGAAGGATTCGCGATCACCGGAGAAGAAGCAGCGTGTGCGGCCACTGGAGAGGAAGAATTAGAAGAATTTGTTGCCATTGATGAACAAGATTGAAGGTTTGCAGACGGAAGCTATGGTGTTTGGTAGGTAGGAAAATAAGCAAGAAAATAGCCAAAGAGGATCGGAGTTGGTGGACTTAGTCGAGAGATACCATATTGAGAAATGATTTCATTTCATTAATTGAATTATAATTAGTTACACTGAGGTATATATATAACCTAGATTTACACAGGTAAAGAAAATAGTTACAGTGGTAACTATTCTAAGAACTAACCAACTTTTACTAAAGCTAGCTTTTACTAGATTATTTTACAACAGTAACTTGCTCTTCAGAATGCAACATCCGCTTCAGCAAATTCATTGATTTCTGTTTCTTCGTCACTAGCGTCTTTTTTCGAGTGCATCGTCTTGGAGACCAATGACCAGCTGCTTGGCTTTGACTTTGGCCCGGAGATGAATGACAGTACTGATTCAAGCACCATGACGGTGACTGCTTCAACATCTCTCAACTTGCTGACAATGACAATAGCCTCTTGGTCCTTGTTGAGGGCAGAGTAGGTGGATCGGTTTTCGATGCCCTTAAGATTCTTCAAAGCCTTTCGTATTGCCTTTTCCACAATCTTCTTGGAGCTTAGAGATTTGTTAGCCTCACTTGTGAGAGCTCCTGATTCACGCCCTCGTGTTCTTTGTAAGGTT
Organism: Malus sylvestris; assembly: GCF_916048215.2. NCBI lineage: Eukaryota > Viridiplantae > Streptophyta > Magnoliopsida > Rosales > Rosaceae > Malus > Malus sylvestris. The sequence goes on from NC_062269.1 coordinate 23,773,916, forward strand.
GATTGAAGATCCAATATGCATTCCTTGGTTTGCAAGACGACATCCTTGGCAGTGGCACAAGCATCCAACAGTCTGATAGAGCCATCTAATAGCTCGTTAGTCCATTTCTCGTTCTGCTCTTGGGCTAAGGCTTGCTGAGTGAGGGGCAAAGCAACCTATAAACACAATCTTGCAAATCTTGTAAACCATTTAGCTTGCGGCTAATTGATGATGATGTAGAGGTGGCATCGGAAGACCTCAATCTGCACAAAAGTTCATCAACTTCTTGAGCGATCAGGTGTGGCCTTGAGGGGAAGCTGTTTGAGAAATTGAGAGAAAATAGAAGAGAAGACTTTGTAGTTATGTATTATTGTGATTGATGAGTTTTTTGCATATGCGTATGCTTAATATAGTGTTGGTTGAGGAAGGGGACATGGAATTTCATCCACTACAATCACTAGCCAAAAGGATAACATGATTTCGATTGGATCTATATGTTTCCCTAGGAATGTCTATGCCATGTCTCTTCCTACTCCAGCATTCCAACTCAAGAAGTGATATGTTTAGCATGTATTATCTTAGAGTATCAATATCATAATTTAATTAAGCATTCATTCATTGATATCTAACACATAGAAAGTTCCAGCCATCCTTCCTATATGCTTGATCATTATTTAAATAAAAAATCATTTATGATGATCTATGTGATTAGTTAATTCATCTTATTTTGCACGTCCCTGACATGATTGTTGCGCACGGAGCAGACAAGAACTGCAATCTGTATTAACTTGTGACTGCGATGTAGAAAACTGGTAAGTGCTGGATTAGTTAGGCGATGTCCATGCAGTGTTTCCCCATCACTGGTTTCTCAGCTCATATAAAATCACTTATCATTTAAGCTTTCGGATGATGCTCCATAATATTTATATTTAGGTTGACACCTTTTCCTCACACAAGAAAAAGCAAACACCTATTATTTTTCTCTTCTGTTTCATGCAATAGCAATAATGGGATGACATGTTTGAACTTTCACAAGAAAGTAAGTTTAAAGCTTTGAGCTAACTGCCATTGTTGAACTATGTTTGCATGAACAAGGCAGAGATGAAACCATCTGTGAATGTTTCCTAAGTTTACAAGGAGTAACTATAATCTGTGGTCATAGTCCTTAAGGTTTGACTGTGCTTGTGGTGAATCATACATGAGTTTTTCACCATCACGTTGATATGCTAAGAAGAGAAATTAAAAAAAAAATATATTCAAACATGCCAACATTTTTCTTTAGACAAATATAAACAGGCTGACCATGAGCACAAAATCCTCCATGAGACTGGTGTCAAAGAAGGTGAACAACTAGTGAGGAATCACACTCAATCCATAATGAATGCATATCTATATCCCAAGCTAAGGATACAACATGAATAACATCGTGTAATTCGGCATCCAAAGAAGAGGACAAACATATTGAACCCAAAAAATAACCAAGAGAATGGCTCATAAAATCCCGAAAGATACCACCAAATGCAGCCAATTAGGGGAACCTCTTGCATCGCCGTCAATATTTACTTTGATCCAAGAATGAGAGGGAAGGCGACACAATACCTCAATAATTTTGAAGCCTTAGCATAATGTCTATGAACGCCAATAGATGAATAATGCAAAGCTCGTCCACAAAATTCTTCATAAAGCCAGATTAGAGAGAATCATTTTCAAATAGTTGGAATTTAATAGATCGTACAACAAAATTAATGGAAGCGACCTCCGTTTGAAAATGAAGAGCGTCGCAAGCATGCTTAATAGAATAAAAACCAAATCCAACCACACTCCAACAAAGTAGCTTTACTTCGGCACCAACTATTTTGTAAAGGAGAAAAAGCTAAAAAAATCTTGAAAAATATATTGAACTCTAAATAAGTCCAAAACAGTAGATCAAATTTGACATGCACAAGAGTACACAAAGAAAATATGCAAACTAGTTTTCATACGTTCACAACAAAGAGAGTACATAGACACTATAGAAAAACCTATTCACCACATGAGATTGTCAGTTAAGATCTTACCATTAAATACTTCCACAATATAACATAATTACAAGGACGAAATCAAGCCAAACCCATCGATCCTATTGAACTGCTGGTTGTTTACTACGGACCAGGATCCTCCTCATCAATCAGTGTGGGCCGTTGGATGAAAATCCAACGGCTACAAACAGGAGGGTCCCTTTAAAGTTATAATAATTGTAGCCTTTGGATTTTCATCCAACGACCTACATCTCTTGATGAGGAGGATCCTCATCCTTAGCTCAGGAGAGGATCCTGGTCCGTTTACTACACTTAAATATCATAAGTAAAAGATAAAGAAATATCACAATTAGAAGCAGACATCCAAACCAATTAATTTGTCATCAATCTTAGACACTGAAGGAAGTCCAGTAGAAGAAATATCATTCCAAATGAGGGCTGGCCATGAATGTAGAATAGGTGGGGAGTCCAACAACCATCTACAATATAGTAAAGAATTTAGCTCGTAAAGTCTTGCATAATGCTGGTGGAATACCAAGCCCATCAACAATTGGAAAATCTATATCACACCCCAACCCATGAATAAGGACTATTCACGAGTTAGGGTGTGAGCCATATCTTAGCTATATAAATAAATTATATAACCAAGACATGGTTGGAAAAAATGAAAAATGATATTATTGTAACTAAAACAAAGTACACCAGACAACACTGGTTAATAACTTTTACATAATAAATGCTTGAATTTACCAAATAAAAATTATCGAATACACAACGGAATTACAGTAGGGCACAAATTACTTCACAAGTGAAAGTACTAACAAAATAATAATTGAAATGAGTAAGTCTTGCAAATGCATAAAATTAATATATGCAAATGAGATGGATGAATGTTCTCACTCCCCTCTAATCTCGCTAACACATACCTAAGGCTCCCAAGCCTGCACATCTCATACCATGCTTAAGTCACTTTGCTCCGAATACCTTAGAATGTAAGTCAACTGCCGTTCATCCCTTAAGCCTAATTTTCATAATTTAATTCATAATTTCCACTTTATATATAGGTACTTTCCCCAACGTCCAATTGTATACTCAAGCCCTTTCCCCTACACCTGACAAATACAGGATTCAAGATTGAATAACTACACAACTCCCCACTTTAGACACAACTCAACACCACCAAACACTTGAACACAATTTTTCTTGCTTTGTGATGCTTATGCATGTGTAATGTAACATAGATATCAATAACCACATTTTATCTAATTTTTTTTTTTTTTTTTATAAAACCTCGATGGTATGAGGGGAATTTTATTGATATCAAAAAGAAGTTACACCTAATATGGGGGGGACATAAACCTAACCCCTCATAATACAAGAAAAATGGATAAAAATACATGAAAAAGAAGGGGGGCATAAACCTTACCCTTCTAGAAACACAAACAATTAAAATACAAGGAAAAAAGGGGGGACATGAAACCTATCCCCTCTAAAACCAAACCTAAAAGACTAAACCTGCAAAACAAATTAAGCAACATCACAAGGTTAAGAAAAAAAAAACGAAGAAAGTGAGTCAAACATGTATGCTGATATGCAAAATAATTTATGAAGCAGTAGCCAGGAAAGCCACCATAGTCTGAAAACAAAGCAGCACGAGCCACCAACGGAGGGGAATCATGCCATATTAAAGTTGGTGAAGATAAGCCCACGTTAGCAAAATTGTCCGCATCAATATTTCTTGCGCGACATGTGTGAGAGGCATAGAAAGTCATCTTTCGAATGCGGTCCAAACAAATAGACCATTGCATACAAAGAGGCCAAGGAGGATCAAAATCAGTTAATTGGAGAGCAGAAATGACACTAGAAGAGTCACTTTCCATTTAAAGGCAATGCCAACCCTGCTGATATGTAAACTCTATGCCAATAATAATTGTTGATAATTCTGCAAAGAAAGAGTTGCGATGACCAATCCCTTGGTAGAAGCCACCAAGAAATTGACCATGGCAATCCCTAAAAACTCCTCCACAAGTAGTAGGACCAGGATCTCTTTTGGACAAATCATCTGTATTAAGTTTAATCCAAGGAAACCAGGGAGAAGACCAAAGCACATGAAGAATAGTTGGCGCCTTGCGAGAGATAGGTTGGATCCCAAAAGAAGAAATGATACGAGTGTCAAAACCTTGGGAATAACCAGGTATAAATTTCCCACCATGAAGGATCCCAGAATTGATGGACATGCAAAAAATAAACTTATTTCGAGCTTTCCAAATATCCAAAATAGTATAAAGACCCGCAAAATCTACTATTGGAAAAATGACTTATGTATGTAGGCATCCCAAAAAGAAACCAGAGAATATGAAAAAAGACAAAGAGGTATGCTAAGATATCCGACAACCGAAGAAAAGATGAATAGTAGATTCCTCAGAATTATGACAAAAAGAACAAATGGACGCTAAAGAAATACCACGTCGTTGTAGTGCACATTCGGTAGGAAGTTTATCATGAAAAAGCCGCCATGCCAAAATAGACAGTTGAGGTGGGATAAAATGTCACCAAATAACCTTTGCCCAAGCACAATCACTATGTTTTCGTCGAATAAGATGATAGGCAGAAGAAAAGGAAAATTTCTCAGTAGATGTAGGCTTTCAGATCAATTTGTCATCCTTTTTATTTAACAGCAAAGGTAAATGTAGAATCTACTCTACTACAGAATAAATCTACACAATAATCTGGCAAAGACCAACTTTGAGCTTCAATAACATTTGAAACCCTAGGAAGAACTATAGGTGCATGATCGAAGATAATGAAGAACCAATAATCGGGCTATCCAACAATTTGTCAAACCAAAAGGAAACTGACTTCTCATCACCAATAACCCAATGACTATTATTATTCAAAATAGGCAAAGCACGCTTCAACTTGTGTCACATAGAAGACCATAAAAAGGTATCCTATTTTTTATAAGGTGCAAGAGAAAAATGTTGACGAACAAATGAACCCCACAGAGAAGAGGATTGTAAAGCATCACAACCAAAACTAATCAAAGCCGTCAAGTTCAAAGTAGTCAAATCACGAAGACCAAGGCCACTTTCATGCTAAGGTCCACACATCATACTCTAATCAATAGTTACTAGCTTTCCTGAAGCCAAGTCCTCTCCATGCACAAGCAGAAAGATGCTTTAAAAGGCAAATGGGCCATTGATAAACTGAGAAGCTATGGAGAAACAAGCTTTGATAAACACATTGCACCAATTGGAGTTGTCTATCCATTAAGAGAAGTTTACCTTTTCCAACTTGAAAGACGAGCTTACCACATTTTATCTGATAAGCTTGCAAGCTTCAACTTAAATCAATCTGATCGAGTTTTATCTAGCTATAAATTTTCTTTGAACTAACAGTGCATGTGATAAATTAGAATGAGCTTGTAATTCAGGCCCATAACGTTCATTAGTAAAACCCTCAGTGACATTTCCAAAGACATTAGCATTCCAAAGTTTTAGAATAAGTTTGAACAACGTAAGCTTCTGTTGAAAAATAAATATAGGACACCTATAAACTTGAATAGACTGCCGTGAAATTTTAATCAAAATAATAAAATAAGGATGGTCTAACCACATGCGATGAAAGTGAAAGGAGTAGGACCTTAAGCTGCAAATTTCTAATAAGAAACTAAAAGAGGATTATGGTCTGAAGAATGACGAACCAAAGTAGAGCAATTGGTGATAAGCCATGCATACAGCCATGCAAGAGAACAAAATCACCGATCTAATAACATTTCAAAATGAGATGATATGCCATACCCATTAGTCCAAGTGAAAGGAGATCCCTTAACATCGGAACGAAACAACACTTATCCACCAGAGCTTGAAACTTCTCACATGCTATTCAATGAGGTAGAATACCCCCTGTTTTCTCATGGATGCCAAGAACCGCATTAAAATCACCCAAAATAAGTAAAGGACCAGAAAAGCCAGCACAAATTTAAGAAATAGAAAGCCATAGTGGTCCACGTTCCACCGCTGTAGTAGCACCTTAAACAAAAGTAATACAATGGCAGTGCCAGCTACCCAAAGTTGATAGTAAATGTTGACTTGAAGAAGATAATACCGTAGGGGATAGAACATTAGTTGTGTGAAAAACCCAAATATTAGGTAATCTTATTAAGTCATGCTTTGTTGTGTAAGCTGATATTGGAGTGCTAAGTGTCACAATCCTAGAAGGGGAGTTGGTTAGATGATTAGCTTAGTCATTAAGCTAACTAATATGTATAAATAGGCGAGTGAATAGGATTGTAAATACTTTTGAGACTGAATGAAATAACTCTTCTTCCTCTCTCTATTTCTCTCTGTAAGTTTTCTTACTCACAAAGCATCAATGGCGATACTTTCTTTGGTCTGTTATGATGGTATCAAGAGCCAGGGTTCATCAAGTTCCTGAATTTTTTGCGGTTGGTAGTGATAGCAGTGGAAGATTTGCGGTTACGAGGCTCCGAAAGTTGATCTAAAGTCAGGTATGTTCTTCAGAGGATCTTGAAATTTTTTTTTCTCTTCTTTCAGTTCGAGTTGATGTGGTTGATAATTGCGGCACGAAGCTAGAATTAAATGTGTTTAAGGAAAGATTATGTGATATATCATGATGAATTTTAAGCACAAAGCTTGTTTGTTCTTGGATTTGAGTCGGTGTTTGTGTAATTAGGGCACTGAATTGAATATTGGCCTTGAAATGATTTTGTTTGTGAAATTTAAGAAGAATTGTTGAGCACGAAGCTCTTATTTGCACATAAATTTACAGATTTGGAAAATTTAGGGTAGGAAGCTTGTCTTTATCTATATACGAAGATCAGTTTCTTTATGAGAAATTTGGGGATTCTTTATAGCATGAAGCTCTTATTTGGTTTGATATACAATGCACGAAGCGTGTAGATTGATTCTTTCTTTATTCACAAATGGAGTCTTTTTCTCTCAAAATTGAAGGCTTATTGAGAATGCTCACGATCCGATTACAAGATGACAATTTTGCAAAGTGGTCATTTCAGTTTCGATCTGTCCTGGAAAGATATGATTTGTTTGATTTCTTTGATGGAACTAATGTTTGTCCACCAAAGTATGTGATTTCTCTGGAAGATGGTGTAACCAAGGAGATTACAAATGCTTATCGAGAGTGGGTTAAAACAGATAAAGCCTTGTTAAGTTTGTTGATTGCTGTTCTGGGTGATGAAGCCATTGAGTATGTGGTTGGTTGCAAGACCGCTTGTGAAGCTTGGACCAGTCTTACTGATAGATATGCAATAGTGTCTTAAGCGAGAATCAATCATCTCAAGACTGAAGTTCACACTATTAAGAAGGGTGCTGACACTATTGAGAAATACTTGTTACGTCTTAAAAGTTTAAAAGATCAGTAATTTGCCGTAGGGAAAACTGTTTTAGACAATGATCTAATTGTAGCTGCTTTGGCTAAGTTGCCATTTGAGTACAACATGATCAAAATTGTGATTATGGCCCGATAGTCTTCCATTACACTTAAAGAGTTCCATGCACAGCTCTTGAGTACTGAGAAATAGCAGAAGAAGTTCAGAGTGGTCCTCAATTCCCTATGACTGGCATGTATTCACATAGAGAATCTTCCAATGCTGCAGCTCAACGAGGACAGGGATTTAATGGTGGATATGGAGGTGAACAGTATTATTTAGGAGAGTTTTCAAATGCTGCAGTGCATCATGGACAAGGGAATAAGGGTCGTCAGTTTTATCTAGAAGAATCTTCCTATGTTGTTGCTCAACGAGGACAGGGGTTTCATGATGGAGGTTTTGGCTTTGTTAGTCAAAATCAGAGGGAAAAAGGTAGTGGTTCTACTGGTGGGGGCTTTAATCAAGCTAATATACCACCACAGTTTCATTCCAATCGAAACAATGGTAATGGTCAGAGGTATAATTCACGACCACGATTCAATGGAGGAAACGGGTTTAATTCTGGCTATAATAACAGAGGAAGTGGCTATGGTAATTCTGGTGGGAGTTTTTAGAATAAGGGAGGTTCAAGTTGGAAAAATTGGAATGGTAATAATGGTCAGAAGTCTGCAATTATTCCTGAATGTCAGATTTGCAACAAACGTGGTTGTACAGCTCCAAATTGTTACTATCGAAATGAACAGCCACCTGTGATACATGGTACTATATCTGAATGCCAAATTTATGGAAAGCGGGGGCACACTGCTCTCACTTGCTTCCATTGCAGTAACTATGCGTATCAAGGTATTAATCCACCCTCAACCTTGACTGCCATGACTGCTCAGGCTTATTCCAATTTCAATCCTAATCAAGCGTGGGACATCGGCGCCAATCATCATATGACTGGAGATCTTAATGATCTGGACATGATTGCACCATTTGAAGGCGATCAAAATATCACGGTTGGCAATGGAGAATGTCTTCCAGTGAAGAATACTGGTTCCCATTCTTTACATACTCAGTCTAAAACATTATATCTTGCTACTGTCTTACATGTTCTTCCTTAGCAGCTAGTTTATTATCTGTGTATACATTGTGCAAGGATAATAACACTACCTCAACCTACATGCTCCACTCACAAAGCTTCAACATACAAGCTTCAACAAAAGAAAAATTCAAAGAACTTAGTGAAGAAGGCTTTGGTGTATTTAACACAATACGTTGAAATGAAACAAAGCTTATTTATTGATATCTCTAAGAAGTTACAAATATGTACATATACACGAGTCAAAATAAACAAACAAGAGGGAGCCTTCACAAAGGTTGCTTAGGAGAAGTCTCAGCAGTCGGCAGAGCCCCAGAAAGAGAAGGCACCGGAGGGGGATCATTCGGAGCCTCAGTACTGGACAGCACCCTAGAAGGAGGAGGCATCGGAGGTTGATCATTTGGAGCTTCATTACGCGGTACAGCCCCAGAAGACGAAGGCAATAAATGCCTTTGGAACAAACCCACAAACCTCTGATGATCATGTAAAATCTGACCATCAGATTCCTTCATCTGGTCAAGCTTCCTCTTCATATTTGTAGCATAGTCATGAGCGAGCCGGTGCAACTGTTTATTCTCATGCTTGAGCCCTCTAATCTCTTGTTTGAGACTCATCACTTCAGCCGCCAATGATTCAACTTGGCGGGTTCGAGCAAATAGGCGTTGGGCCATATTAGACACAGAACCTGCACACTGAACACTGAGAGCCAGAGAATCCTTAACAGCCAACTCATCAGACCGTTTGGAAAGTAGTCTGTTATCTTTGGGAGTGAGAAGGTTCCTGGCCACCACCGCAGCGGACATATCATTCTTCATCACGGAATCCCCAACGGTAAGAGGACCAGTAGGGGATAAGAAGGATGGGCGCCATATGTTGTCTGGAGAAGGCGTGGCTGCCTCTTCAACAAGGTTCAAGTCAAAACGACGGTCGGAGGGGCCAGACATTTTTCAAAGGTGTTGAAGAGAAAAGAGGTCGGACAAATCAAGATCTTAAAAATGCAAGAAGGGAGCTTCCACTGGTGGAGATTCAAGTGTGCTTTGGAACTTAATACCAGTCTCTATAAAAATCCACACTCGATGGAGCTTCAGAAATCGAAGAGGCGCCTGCTCAGAAATCGAAAAGGCGTTTGCTTTCTCAAAAGCTGGGCTGCTCAGAGACCACGAGGGTCGATCCCAGGAATCGAAGAAGCTTTTGCTTTCTCAAAAGCTGGGCTGCTCAAAGACCACGAAGGTCGATCGCAGAAATCGAAGAGGCGCTTACTTTCTCAAAAGCTGGGCTGCTCAGAGAACACGAGGGCCGATCTCAGAAATCGAAGAGGCACCTGCTTTTTCAGCCTTGTCAGTACCTGTCACATGCACACTAAACTTTGCGGAAATTACGGGCATTCTGTCGAAGATTTCTAGTGAAGTAGAAAGCACGTGAATGTTTCTGTTCAATTATTCACTTTCCACACGCAACATCAGCTCACGGGTACCACAGATAACTTTGCCAAAAATCTCTGACAAAGTTTAAACACGTGAAGCTTGCAGCTCCCATTACATCGCTATGACCAAGAAGGGTAAAAGAATAGCAAAGAAACAGCACTAACAAAGTTTAGACACATAAATTTTGAAGGTCTAGCTACCATATTATTACCTACAAGGGTAAAGGAACAGGACCATTGCTGGATAATTGGAAAGCCCCTGTGGGTCAACCTCTGTGCTCCGAGGCAAGGTAGACTAGCAAACAGGCCTAACCTTTACTCACATTCGAGAAAACACTCAAAACAAGATTGCTTGCTTCAAGATCGAAGATGCACCGTCCTCCGAATCTCGAGAGCCAGACTCCTAACATGATTACTTTCTCAAAAAGCGACGAGGCACCGCTCTCCGAATCTCGAGAGCCAGACTCCTAGCAGGATTGCTTTCTCAAAAATCGAAGAGGCACCGTTCTCCGAATCTCGAGAGACAGATCCCCGACATGATTGCTTGTTCGAAAACCGAAGAGGCACCGCTTTCTCAACTTCGAGAGCCCCTTAGATAAAGCTTGTCTATAATCCTTACACCGTTTTCTCAACCTCGAGAGCCAGATCTCCTTGGATAAAGCTTGTCTGTAATCTTCACACGTAACATCAGCTTTCCAGATACCACAGACCACTTTTTCAAAGTGCTCTGACAGAGTTAAAACACGTGAAGCTGACAGCTCCCACTACCGTTCTATGACCAAGCAGGGTAAAAGAATAGTATTACTCTGTGTTAGGGAGACTCCTATATATGTCGACCTCCATCCTCAACGGATAGGCAGACCTGCAAAAATGCTCAACCCTTCCTCATATCTGAGAGGGCACTCCCAACGAAGCCTCTCGAAATACTCAGCTTTCTTTCCCCCCGAGAATACCTCTGCAAACAAGCTACACTAGAGCAAGAATATCTCATATCATCAGGGTTAAAAGCAAGAGTATCCCATATCATGCTTTTTCCCTGTCTTTTCCTTTGGCCTTGTTCTTACCTGCAAGACAAGGAGAAAGAGAGCAATCAGTCAGCACTTGGAATCAAGCTTCCAGTCCGGAACTGACTGCCTGGAACCCCATTGCTCTCGAGTACTCATCTTCAACATCTTATGCTTCCCGAGAAGATACCACATCTGCCTGAGGAACAAATAGGGCAAGTGAGAAGGATACAAGGAAGCATGTGGAGACAAGCGCAACAGAACACGTGCCGATACATCCACTACTTTGTCAACAGCAAAAGTATCCCATATCAGCAGGGTCGAACGTACTCTAGATTTGATGGACTTGTTTTGACCCTCAAATTCTTCAGTCGGCCTTATATTCTGGCGGAAACAAGAAAACCCTCCAGCCCAGTTCAAGAATAAGCCTGTGGAAAGTTACTTCTTCAAAAGCAAAAGTATCTCATATCACATTTTCTCCTTTTCTTCTCTTTATCTTTCATGCTACCTGCAAGATAAGGAGAAGGATAACAATCAGCCGGAACTCGAAATCAAACTTCTGATTTGGGACTGATTGCTTGGAGCTCTGATTGCTTACCTTGTCTGTCACCTCTTTCAGCAGATCCCCTAGCTCGGCGACTTGGGGGACTCCTACTACATGGTTTGTATCGCGCTTGACTAAGCCTGAAACTACAAGTAAGCGTCAAGTGAAATTGACACATTACCTTGTGCATCTCCACCAGTTAAAGATAGCACCCCTGGAAGGAGGAAGAGTACTTCCAAAGAAGATGCCACATCTACCTATGAGACAGATAAGGCAAGTGAAGACGATACCACACTTCGGTACTTAAAAGTTTCGTGATTACGAGATCATTCTTTCACAATATTTCCTAATGTCATTTGTACTAAATCATTCACTTGTACTCACTAAAGGAGAGCTTGAACCTATATATTGTGTAAACCCTTCACAATTAATGAGAACTCCTTTACTCCGTGGACGTAGCCAATCTGGGTGAACCACGTACATCTTGTGTTTGCTTCCTGTCTCTATCCATTTACATACTTATCCACACTAATGGCCGGAGCAATCTAGCGAAGATCACAAACTTAATATTTAAGATGATATTTTTTGGTGTATGCTTTTCGCAAACGATATAGTGTTGATAGATGAAACGCAGGAAGGGGTAAACGCGAAGCTTAACCTTTGGAGAGAAGTGTTGGAATCTAAAGGTCCTCGCCTAAGCCGATCAAAGACGGAATATATGGAGTGCAAGTTCAGTGTAAACGGAGGCCAAAATGAGTTAGGGGTGAGGATCGGAGATCAGGAAATACCAAAGAGCGACCGTTCTCACCCATAGAATACAAGCTGGATGGATGAAGTGAAAGAGTGCATCCGGCGTGTTGTGTGACCGTCGTAGGCCACTGAAGCTCAATGGAAAATTTTATAGGACGGCAATAAGGCCGGCAATGCTGTATGGCATAGAATGTTGGGCGGTGAAGCATCAACACGTAGGTGTAGTGGAGATGAGGATGCTTCGTTGGATGTGTGGGCACACGAGAAAGGATAAGATTAGGAATGAGGATATCCGAGGTAAAGTAGGAGTAGCCGAAATTGAAGGAAAGAGGAGAGAAAATTGGTTACGGTGGTTTGGACATGTGCAAAGAAGGCCTACTGACGCTCCGGTTCGAAAATGTGACCACGGGACAGAGGTTCAGGGCCGAATGGGTAGAGGAAGACCTAGGAAAACTTTGGAAGAGACCCTAAGAAAAGACTTAGAGTACTTGGATCTAACGGAGGACATGACACAAAACCGAGCGCAATGGCGTTCTAGGATTCATATAGCCGACCCCACTTAGTGGGAAAAGGCTTTGTTGTTGTTGTATGGTTTTTGGTTGCAGGACAAGGCAACAAAGACAATATTAATGAGAGGAAGGAGTAGTGGAGGTCTGTATTACATTCCCAAAAATATGTCTTTCAAGAATAACAAGCATCTGTCAGTTACAACTCCAAAGGCATTTCTTGGTCAAGTGGTGAAGGCTTCTCTTTGGCATCATAGACCAAGACATCCTAGTAATGATGTATTGCATAGTATGCTTTCTAATTCTCAGATTGTGTATAAACCAGATGTGAATAAACATGTATGCAGTTTATGTCTTAGTGGGAAAATGTCTAGGCAAGTGTTCACTTCTAGTTCACATTTGTCCGTAATACCATTTCAACGGATAAGTAGTGATGTATGGGGACCATTTTCTGTTGTTTCACTTGAAGGATATAAATACTTTGTTAGTTTCATTGATGACTATACAAAGTTTACATGGTTGTTTCCTCTGGTATATAAATCTCAAGTTCTATCTGTTTTTGAGACTTTCTATGCCTTTGTTTAGAACTAGTTTCATGCATCCATTCAGTATTTTCAGTCTGATGGTGGTGGAGAGTATATGTGTCTTGCATTTAAGAAAATTTTAAAATTCTAAAGAAGTCGTACATGTTGTTTCTTGTCCCCATACACCTCAGCAAAATGGAACTGCTGAGCGAAAACATCGCCATATTATAGAGACTGCTATTACATTACTAACTGCTGTCTCTTTGCCTCATAATTTTTGGATGCATGCTTGCTCTCATGCTATCTTTCTGATTAATAGAATGCCGTGCAAATCCTTGGCTATGCAATCTCCTTATTTCAAGTTGTTTGGGACTCATCCATTAGTCACTTCACTTGAAATTTTTGGAACTGCTGTATATCCATATCTTAGACCTTACACTAAGCATAAATTGGATCTTAGAATAGATCAATGTGTTTTCTTGGGCTATGTTTTAGGATACAAAGGGGTTGTATATTATCACAGAGGGAAGAGAAGGGTGTTTATCTCAAGGCATGTGGTTCATGATGAACACGTATTTCCATTTCAACAAGGTTCTATAGTGCAACACACTGTTCATAATTATCAACCTCAGTTAACACATCCAGTGGTTGTTCCAGTTGTGTTACCACAGTCTTCAGTTGGCAGATTTGATCACCATAACCATCATGCAATCTTAGTGCATAATGGTGTGAATTCAATGGTTCAGAATACATCCTCAGTGCATGCTAGTCCAGTGTCATCTGATATTAGTTAGGATGTAAACTCATCTTCTCATATACAGACTTCCTCTCTCAATACTACTCCACACTCATCTCCTCAAACTACATCTTTGTTGCCTATCCACCAATCTGCACCATTGAAGGTATCTCTTAATCTCACAAATACTAATGCACTGCCTTCTGATTCTGTACATACTGAAAATTCTGATTCTTCAAATGTTCATCCTATGACTACTAGTCTTAAATCTGGGGCTATTCATAGAAGAGATTATAGTGCATATGCAACAACAACTAGTCCTAAATCTTCTAGTTCATCTCCTTATCTTGATGATACTATATGTCTTGGTTTCACTGTTGTCCTAGATATATCTGAGCCTATTGAACTTGTATCTTATAAACATGCTATTGTGCATTCTCATTGGAGAGATGCCATGTCAGAAGAATTTTCTGCACTTCAAAAACAAGGGACTTGGGATCTTGTTCCTTTGCCTTCTAATAAGAACATTATTGGTAGCAAGTGGATTTATAAGGTCAAGAGGGATCAAAATGGTGCAGTGTCTAGATACAAGGCTCACCTTGTGGCTCAGGGTTTTAGTCAAGAACATGGCCTAGACTATGATGAAACTTTCATCCCGGTTGTTAGGCACAGTACTGTACGAATTGTATTGGCCCTTGCATCTTCTAACAAATGGTCTTTAAGGCAGTTAGATGTCAAGAACGCCTTTCTTCATGGGGATTTGCAGGAGGAAGTGTTTATGAAACAACCACGAGGGTTCCAGGATCCTCAATATCCTGACTATGTTTGTAAGCTCAGAAAGTCGCTCTATGGGTTGAAACAGGCGCCTCAAGATTGGAATTCCAAGTTTACAACTTATTTGCATACATTTGGGGTTCAATGTTTCAGATTTAGATCCCAGTTTGTTTGTTAAAACTTAAGAAAGTGCAGTGGTTATTCTTCTCTTGTATGTTGATGATATAATCATCATAGGTTCTGATGTAGTTCTTGTTTAACAAGTTATTGATGAATTAAGCATGGTATTTGATATGAAAGACATGGGTCTACTCACTTTCTTCTTGGGTTTACAAATCTCTTATCAAGATAATGGTGACTCGTTTGTGTCTCAATTAAATTATGCTAAAGAGCTCATCAAAAAGGCTAGTATGGTCTCTTGTAAACCTTGTCCAACTCCGTGCAAGCCACACACTCAAGTACTTAAAGATGAGGGCATAGAACTTTTTGATCCCACTGAATTTCGAAGTCTGGTAAGAACATTACAGTATCTTACATTCACCTGGCCTGACATAGCTTATGTTGTGAATTATGCTTGTCAATTCATGTCCAATCCTACTGATGTTCACCTTCAGTTGGTAAAGTGGATCATTCGATATCTTCAAGGTACTATGGCATATGGCCTTACATACTCATCTGCACATACTTTGGATTTGTTAGCATTCAAAGATGCCGATTGGGCATCCGATATCAACACAACGCGATCAACTATTGCGTATGTGGTGTTTTTAGGACATAATTTAGTATCATGGCAGTCAAAGAAGCAAGGAAGTGTCTCGAGAAGTTCAATAGAGGCGGAGTATAAAGCTTTCGCCAATGTTGCTGTAGATGTTGCATGGATAAGATTAATTTTGAAATATTTACAGGTCTTTCTGCCCTCATCTCCGGTCTTGTATTGTGACTATATTTCAGCGTTGGCTTTGTGTTCGAATCCAATGTTTCATACTAGGATTAAACATTTGGATACATACTTTCATTTTGTTCGTGAAAAAGTGAAAAAAGGAGACTTACAAGTTGATTATATCTCCACTAATGATCAGGTTGCTGATATTTTGACAAAGGGTCTTCATGGTCCCTTATTTGTTCAACATTGTATCAATCTCAAATTGGGAATTCCCAGTTGAGATTGAGGGGGGGGGGGTTAATAAGTCATGCTTTGTTGTGTAAGCTGATCTTGGAGTGCCAAGTGTCACAATCCTAGAAGGGGAGTTGGTTAGATGATTAGCATAGTCATTAAGCTAACTAATATGTATAAATAAGCGAGTGAATAAGATTGTAAATACTTTTGTGACTGAATGAAATAACTCTTCTTCCTCTCTCTCTATTTCTTTCTATAAGTTTTCTTACTCACAAAGCATCAATGACGATACTTTCTTTGGTCTGTTATGAAATCTCTGGCCTCTGTCATTTACCTCACAAAACGCATATGAATAGATTTCCCAAAAAGATGGACGAATTTTCATTGTAGAAGTCATAGATTCTGCCAGAAAAAACATGTTTGGAGAATATTTTCTGAGAAGGCTCCGTAAAGCTTGTTGAGTGGGGTGATCCGCTAAGCCCGGAATATTCCAATAAATGGTCTTCACGTATCATGAGGAGCCATAGCAGCAACCCTAGCACGAGTTTGAATAGTCTCACACTTGTGCGTATGATAACCAAATTCCTCCTGTTTTTTTTCGTAAGTTTAAATGTAATTAACTGTTCATTATTAGTTGTCTTCCCTGCGACAAACAATTGAAATCTTAACGACCTTGACATATCTGATATGATTTGCACAAATCCATGTCGGCTCGGTCATAAATCCTTGTGAAATCACATTTATTTGATTCTTTTGCAATTGTAATTAGACAAAAAGGAAGTTATTGTCTGAATTAATTTCTATTATGGTACCGTGGATATTATTATAATTTGAACATTTGTAACACTACGGTAGAAACAAAAGTAAATGAGTTTTCAAAGGTATTTGCTGCATTCCTCGCAAGCTGCTTGGTTGGGATTTTGGTCCAGAGATGAAGGACAAAAGTGATTCAAATACCGTGACTGTTTCAACATCTCACAACTTGCTAACGATGGCTATCGTTTCTTGGTGGTTGTTGAGGGAGATGGGTTGGATTTCGATTCCCTTGAGATTTGACATAGCCTTGTTGATTGTCCTTTTTACCGTCGTCCTGGATGTTAAGTACTTGACCTTGCTTGTGAGTGCTCCAGATTCAACTCCCTGCCTTCTTATGATTGATTGAACGTCCTGAACACATTCCTTGGTTTGCGAAAGGGCATCCTTTGCACTTCCACAAACATCCAAGGGCTTGAGAGAGCCGTTTAATACCTCAGTAGTGCATTTCTCATTCTGTGCTTGTGCCAAGGCCTGTTGAGTGAGGGGCAACTGATACTGAAGCAACCTCTCAACAGAATCATGCAAGTCTTGGAGACCACTTAATTTTTGGCTGATTGATGTTGATGATATGGAAGTGGCCTCGGAAAACCTCAATCTACACAAATGCTCGTCAATTTCTTAAACAATCGGGTGTGGCCTAGAGGGGAAGTTGTTAGAACGAGTGGGAAAGTCATTTCTTCGCGTTTTGGTTGACGTACAATTCAAACTTGATGTGTTCCTTTCCATCTGCATCTGGTTAATATATAGTGTTGGTTAAGGGAAAGGGGACATGGAATCTCATCCACCTCAATCTCCAGTGAGAGAAAACGCGATTTCGATCTGGATCTATACGTTCCCTATGTAATGCTTTTGCAATGTCTCTTGTCCCACCAGCATACCAACTCATTTTTGTAAATAAAGTTTCTGTTTGGGTTAAAACTTAAACTTTGGG
The DNA here is from genome assembly GCF_916048215.2 of Malus sylvestris. NCBI lineage: Eukaryota > Viridiplantae > Streptophyta > Magnoliopsida > Rosales > Rosaceae > Malus > Malus sylvestris. Next base: position 23,791,529 of record NC_062269.1, read on the forward strand.
CTCAAAAGGAAGTTGGCCCAAAAAGATGAGAGAAGCCCGAAATCCAGCTGAAGCCCTGAAGGCAGAAAATGCCTTTCTCGACTAGGTGCAGGTCATTTGCACCACTTGCTCACCTACCCAAAGACCAAGTGGTATAGACCAGCCAACTAATCAGCCCAAAAGTACTTTACAGTGGCAGTACAAGTAAATAGCTGATGAGTCACTATCCTTCAAACCGCATTCGGGCAAGATTACTGCTATAGGAGGCCAAGCCAAAGTGTCTATAAAAGAAGAAAGAGAAATCAGAGTTGAGGACACTCAAACAAACAAACAAATACAAGCACAAACTCTGCTTAAAAGCCAGATTTGCTTTCAAACGAAGCTGTAGTCAGCCCAAGCCTTCATCCCTTTCGGGATAAACCCTCACTCAAGCCTTTGTAATAGCTCTGCTACCCTGTTCAACTCTTGCTGCAGTATCGATTTCTTTCTGTAAACTCATCTCCCTACCCCTCTTCTAAAGCTCTCAACCCCCTTGATAAACCACAAAGATAGACAGTTGCAAGACGATCAGCCTTGCCCGACAAGGTTAAACCTTGCCTGACCCTTTTTGTTTTTGTTTTTTCATTCATTAGCCTAGCAATATGTTGTATACTTTAAGTTGTATTCAAGTTATTTCTAGTAAGATGGCTATTAAAAGACTCTCTCAGTGCTTGAATTCGATTTGAATATGTCTTCACAGTTCAAACCAGATCTAAGTTCGAAGCCCTCGGGCATGTAAGATTTGATAATTTAAAAGTCATTTTCCTCAAGGCATAAAAAAGAACCTTATGTGGACTTAACCCATCCACGACAAGCTTTGATAACAAGAAGTCCGAAGTTACTTGGGGCGCAAGTAATCGACCTATTCCTTAGTTTTATTTCTATTATATTATGATTACCATAAAACGTTTGAGTATGGAATGAATTATGATAGGAAGCATCAAGGCCTACACCTAAGGCCCTACAAAGGCACCTATTTGGATTCATTCTATTCCTCAGGTTAGAACGTTTGAGTATAGAAGTAATTCTGATGGGAAGCCTCAAGGCCTATATCTAAGGCCCTACAAAGGCACCTATTTGGATTCATTCTGCTCTTCGGGCTCAAGTAATCAGAAGTATAATGGTTATAAGACTCATACAATCAATGAAGAGGACATTATATGTTCGAGTACTGAGTTAGTTATTGACTGGAAGCCTTAAGGCCTACACCTAAGGCCCCACAAAGGCACCTGTCATAACTAACATAGTCTCTCAGATATATATACAACTAAAACTCAACATCCGTTTTACATCTGCCATGCTGAAGATGGCAGTGACATGCCTGAGCACTTAAAAGTTAATCTTGATTGTGAGCCTCAAGGCCTACACCTAAGGCCCCACGAAGGCACCTTTCAAAGTTAACTCTGTCCTTCTCTTTCAGCTTTGCCCGACAAGCTTTGCCCGATAAGCCCACCAGTGAAGCAGAAGCCCGACAGAAAGCATCAACCGACGCCAACCTCTCAGGGAGCTGTGTGCTCATCGGCCAGGGAACAATTCTTGCCACGAACAGTTTCATAGTATGCTTTCTTGGATTTCTGAAAATAAATTACGTGATTGCACGAGTGGGATCGACCCTTTGTGCAACAATATTCATCGAGAGGCGAGAAACCATCTTAGCCAACCTTCTTATATGCTTAAAAGCCTCATCTAAATTATGCTAATGAACCCTTTTAGTCCACTTTGTTCGTGTTAGGGCTATTCACTAATTATCCACATCAGTCTTTTTATTAAAATGTGATAAATGTCATCCCTTAGGGCTATTCACTAATTATCCACATCAGTCTTTTTATTAAAATGTGATAAATGTCATCCCTTATTTATAGGTTTATCTTTTACTGAATTTAGAATTGAATATTATTTCTCCTTTTTCTTGCTCCTTATTTGTATATCAATTTTTTCTTTTATCTCCATCATAGGTTAATTATGTTAACTAATTTATGTGTTGTATCACAAACCACTTTTTATAGCATTTTTTATAGCATTCAATAAATTCTATAAAAAGTGTGTTAAAGAAATCAACCCCATCTCATTGAAATACCCTACACAAATCTAGAATAAAAATTTCTAGAACATTCACTAAAGTTGGTTAGCTAGATTATCCAAGTTATAAAGTAGTCCTTTGTAGAAAGGACTAGAAGGTTCTTTCTTAAGTTGGTGGAAGAGTCTAGAAGAATGGTGAGGTTTCCACCAACATGCAAGATTAGTGTAGGTAATTATAGCTTAGGAAGTTACTGGAATTATCTAGATATCTCTAGCATTATGTTTCCATGCTTCTCCAAGATTCTATCCATGCCTATAAAAGGAGAAGGCATCCACACCATTTGTATCAATCAATGTAACCAACAAGAAAGAAAGAAGTAATCAAGCAAGTAGACAACCAAGTGAGAGTGAGAAGTAAGTGAGTAGTCTTGTGAAGAGTGTGAGTGGTCTAGAGTGTGTCTCTAGAAAGAGTGAGTGTCATAGCTTCTAAAGAGTGTCCTTGAGAGTTTGTGTGTGTAATACAAGTAATTTGTTTACTTGTTTTGTCTTTCCAACACTTGTGTTAGAGTTGTGTACTCTAATTTTTCCTTAACAAAGTGTTCTATAGCATTTTCTTTAATGCTATGGTGGACCGCGCTATAGAAAGCTTTACACCTTCAATACTTTTTCGATTGCTATAAAGAAATTGCTATGAAATGTTTTCTATAGCATTTTCCAAATGTTATAAGATAATCTATAGAATTTTTTAAATGCTATAATCACTCTTTGTAGCATTTAAAAATACTATGAAAAATTTGTCATAGCAACTTCAAAATGTTACAGTAGACTTTTTTATGGCATTTTCAAACATTTCATAGCATTTGGTAGCATATAGGAAACATCTATTACATTTATGATATCGTTGTACAATCTATCACTTCGGAAACAATAAGTGAACGAAGAAATTTTTTTTTATTACAAATCACCAATGTAATATCACCATTCAATCATTTAAAATCATATGATATCTATACACAAATAGAATTGAACTAAACGAATACAACCATATTTTAATTAACCATTGCATCTCGCGCTTATTGTAATATAAATCAACATAAACAGACATGTTACGCCCAACGAAAGCTTAATTAAAAGGGAAACAACCAGAGCAAAATTCCAAGAAGTATTTACAACAAGAAGCAAAGATTGAAAATAGATATGCTACTAGGTCGCTCAACAAAAAATAAAAAATAAATAAATACCAACTACATAAAATCCTGACACATTATGACGTACCAGAGATTGAAAATAGATATGCCAACATATGTATGGATTAGAAAAACAATTTGGACAAAAAGAGGAATAACAAGTCGGAACCCAAAATACAGCCTACACTCTTACATTTCAAATGTCATTTTGACAGAAGCTACAAACTGCAAATTTACAGAGAAATATATAAGAGGAATTATTTGGCCCCATATAACCTCTTTCTACACCCAATTTAAATTTTAAATGTAAATTGTTTTTTTCTTTTCCTTATTGCATAATTACGAACAAGCACAAATATAATTAACAATAAAACTAATATTTATCCCATCCCAAAAATTAAACCCTACCATCATACAATGTTTATCCTACCTCCATTCCGGCTGAAACCCTATGAGCTCTCATAAAGAAAAACAAGCTTTTTTTAGAATGGAGAAGATGAGTTTTTGGGTTTCAATTCATGGCTATCAACGCTAGAAGTTGAGAAGATGGGTTTTGAGTTTCGCATCGTATATGGTGGCGAAACCTCCCCTGCCAATTTGGTTTCCTCGAAGGTTTAGGCAAATCTTATAATTCCATGTCTCTCTCATCCCTTCATGAAGTTTGGTTTCCCCTGCCAATTTGGTTTCCTCAAAGGTTAGGCATATACTACTTGCCTCATCTCTTTCATGCATTTTTGGCAAATATTATAATTCTACGCTTCTCTTATCCTTCCATGCAGTTTTGGCAAATATTATTTTCTTCTTCCTGTTTTCTCTTTTTTACTTGATATATATGGAGAAGTACACAGAGAAGTAGCAATGGCATTGAGTTAATGAGGATGGAGGCTGAAGGATTTTCACCCTTTTAACCTAATGTTCTTTCAAATTCAACCAAAAACAAACTCTAATATTCTTTCTGGATATACTTTTAATTACTATGAAGTTTGTTTTAACTTTTTTGCCATTGTCATGCATCTAATCTTCTCAACAAACACAACAGTTCCTCAAATTCAAGCCGTACAATCTGAAGGGGAAACTAAAAAAGAAATTATTATTAGTATATGGAAGATTCATAAACAAGTAGAAACTTCATCAAATTATTCAGCTTGTCCATAGAAGTTGAACTCCATAAAGCTTTCATAATTCCCATAAACAAGTAGAAACTTCACCAAATTATTCAGTTTGAGATTTTATTTTCTAAATGGGTGTCAAGATAAATTTACATTTTGAATTGGGTTTGTGAGGTTAGTTTAGGTAGTAAATGTGGGTTTAAAGAGATATTAAGTATTGAGAGATACTAAACCCACTCCATTGTCTTATTTCCCCACTCATGTTATATTTACACCCACTATAAAAAGTTACAAAATTAAAATGTTATTTTCCCACCCACTATTATTCCTAAAATAACCCTATATATAATTAGGTATAAATTTCTCTTAAAAAAAGAATATAAACAAACCTTCTAAAAAAGGGAAAAAAAGAAAAAAAAAAGAAAAAAAAACCATGTTTCCTTTCCAAATTCCAATTTGAGTGTCCTTTTTGAGATGCATTGCAATTCGCATTGTCATTGACGAATAGTATTTTCAAGCTACTCAGCATCAATTAATTTAGGGAGCTTTAATGAAAAGGGTTTGGGTTAACTTTTATTTAATGAAAACCCACCCTAAACCATTATTTAATAAAAAGGGCTTAAATTTTAATCAGAATGACACAAAAATTTTATCCTAGGCCCTACAAAACTAAAACACACGGGCTCACCAAAAAGCCCAAACCGCATAACAATTAATATTCCAAAATTGCCCCTAATGGAGCTTAACCCAGGCCCGTTAGCCAAAGTTACAGTTACTAAAATTCATCATCCCTCCCAACGCCATTAATGTTCACCAACCCCTTCACACCGTACCAAAAAATCGAAACCTCCATTGCTCCAAACGTCAAGATCTCAAAGCATTTTCAAGTTCGATTCAAGTTTTCAAACAATAATCTACACATCAAATCCGGAATTTCTCAACCCAAAAACTTCATTTGAAGACGAAAAACTGAAAACATTCGAATTGTATGTTTGCAGAGTCGAAATTGGACAAACACAAGTACGAACCTATAATTTATGATATTCTTGATGATTTCTTACTTTAATTTACTAAATATGTACATTTGCATGTTTGAGATTCTAAAAAATGAATTATGTTTCCAATTTAGAGTTTTGATTTGCATCCAAACGAAAACACACAAAAAAATTGGGAAATAAAAGCAACAGAGAAGAAATAGAGGTACGTACCACAAAATGTCTGATATTTTCGGTGATTTTACAGCAATATGTAAGTTTGCATGCTTCGAATTCATTGAATGAGCAATGTTTCTGCAAAATGGTATATTTTTACTTCACTTTGATAACTGCTCATTTTCTTATAACCTTTAAATAGTATTTTCTTGCCCTCATATGTTTGTTTCTTTGCTTAAATAACTTCAATATAAGAAAAACTAATGAAAAGGGTTTTAAAACTTTGAGTTTTAACGATAAGGACAAAATAAAGGGTAAAGTGAATAGTACCAATATTGACTTTTTAGTGTAAAAATGTGGTTTTTCGTTAAAGTGAACAGTACTGGGAGCTTTTCGTTAAAGTTCCCTTAAATATAATCAACATTCTATTCCGGTGGTGTTTTAGTTTAATAGACAGTGTTTACAAAATAGTTCACGATTTTTAAGTTTAATAAACAGTGTTTACGAAATAGTTTACAATTTGCTTCATTTGTAAATAGAATTGAAATGTAAGGAAATAGTAAAATTTGAGATGCATTCACGAATGAGTATAAACATTTATTATGCTATTACACGAACTAATGTGATTCTCTGTTAATAATTTGTACATTCAACAAACAGTATAGTTTGATAAATAGTGTAGTTTTTTTGTTTTTGTTTGATAAATAGTGTGGATTCAGAATACATATGGTGTTTTAGTTCATTTTCTTAAATAGCATGTCCGACTCTGATGTAAATCTATCAATACTTTCAGTATTTTAAGTTTACGTTTCGTAAGTACTTTGAGTTATTTTGATTGATAAATAGTATGGCCATGTTGTTGTGGATCCAGAATCAGTGTGGTTTTCCAATTGTAATCTATTCAGATATAGATCAATAAATAGTTCAGTTTTCTGGTAAAAAAATTGTGGTTTTCTTGTTCAGTTTGCTAAATGGTTCAGTTTGATAAATAGTTCAATTTGCTTTGGTTAAAAAATGTGGTTTTCTAGTTCACTTTGATAAATAGTTAAGTTTGTTTTGGTAAAAAAGTGTGGTTTTCTACTTCAATTTGCTAAATGGTTCAGTTTGCTATGGTAAAAAAGTGTAATTTTATAGTTCACTTTGATCAATAGTTCAGTTTGCTTTGGTAAAAAAATGTGGTTTTCTACTTCAATTTGATAAATAGTTCAGTTTGCTTAATGGTTTAGTTTGATAAATAGTTCAGTTTGCTTTGGTAAAAAAATGTGATTTTCTAATTCAACGGAAAGAAAAAAGAAGTCTGATATGGATCTAATCAAGATTATACAATGCTATGACTCCAAGCAACAAAAATTCAAATTTGGAGATCATGAGCCAAAAGCAATAACAAGTGAAGACGTTGTTGAAATATTTGATTGAACAACCAAGGAGTTGAACTACCAAACACAGACAAATCCATAAAGAACATAAAGGACAACTTTGTCAAAACATATTTCATGAACAAAAAAATAGTGAAAAAAGGACATTCTTGAAGCATACCAAAAATCAATCCAAGACGAAACTCCTAAAGGGGCCAAAGCTATTGCTTCAATCATATGTGTGCATCTGCTACAATCCCTCTTATTTGCAACCTCCGGAACTTACATCACATGGAGCTTCATAACAATTTGTGGGGCATTGGACCAAATCAGCAAATGCAACTGGGCAAAAGGAGTGTGGGACTACTTGTTCAAGAGGATTAACAAATCAAAGAAAAAGAGGAAAAATGGAGAAGAATCAACAACAAGTGGATGCACTGCCCTTATTTTGGTAAGAAATAAGAACTATATTTTAAAAACATGAATTCTGTCTTATAAATTACACAAGAAAGTAATTCAAAGTTCTTATTTCATGCAGTATTGGATTTGTCTTCACACCAATCTGGTGAAGACAATCAGTGGGCGAGAAAACATGATTTCTGTCATTGGAAGATAGGACATAACGAAAATCCACAAAGCAATAAGAGACATTCGAGTTGAAGAAATTGAGGTAAGGACAAATAATAAAAGTATTTCAATAAACAATATATTTTTGCACTTTACAGTTTCATAACATAGTGATCTTTATAGTTTAAAGTTTCAGAAGTGGTAGCTTCATAATCATACAGAAATAGTTCAAACTAGTAATAAGCCCGCGCGATGCCGCAGGACTTGAATTCACCAGCCTTAACTACATGAATAAGACACATTTAACCTGAAAGACATTCAACATAATCATGAACGAACAAAAATGATAGATCTAGGAAATTATAAAAAGCATTGTAACCGTAGATCCAAGAAATTATAAAAATCCATCCAATCAAGAGACTAATAGTTGTGGGAAGGTGAGTATGCAACCAAGAATCTTAAGATATATTTGACTTGCAATTCCATTATAATTTCACAAGAAAAAAAAAAGGATCAAATTTTGATTGAAACATCAAACAAAACAATCTCATCTGTTACAAATTGGACCAACTAAATAAAGAATATATCGATAAGATTTTCAACCTAACTATAAAAAAGAGCTTTATAACAGCGCAATCAACATTATTTGAACTCAATTAAACAGAAACTAATTGCATGTTATAAATTCCATAGGTAATTGAATGGCAGCGCAGCCCCTACAGAATGTTTTTTAATCGATTTAGTAGTTAACACTGGACAATTGCACAATACAAATCTTAGAAACTATTCCAACTTAGAGCAAAAATTACCTCTAATCTTTGTTTCTCTTGTACTTTGGTATTGGGGTGAATGAAGTCCTGAAAACACAAAGAATAAAAAGCCTCTGTTTCAGTTAACTGAAAAAAAACAAACCATAAACAAAGTGAGATATCTGGTAACCAAAAAATGAATCTTGGAAAGCAGACATAAACAAACTTCCATCAACATTACTTTAATACATTTGGATATCAAGGAAAATTAAATTTATTCAATTTAGATATAAAAAAAATTAATTAATGCAGGAACAACATTTGTGCCTCAATGACGTGAGAAGTACTCAAAACAAACATTGTTTTCTTTAAGTCTTTAGTCTATCTCTGCAAATCGCAATAACTCATATCCATTGAGAATCAAATTAACTAATTAACTTACTAACCCGTCCTGTAAATTTCACATCTATGCTCTAAACAGATTTTGTAACTAATATCCCAAAAAAGGGGCAAAAGGGAAGGAAACAAACTTTTGTATGGTACACTGCAATGTTATTTGTGTAACCAAAGTCAAGTGCTGAAACGCCAGCAACCTCATTGTATTTTTGGAAATCTGTTGCAGATTTTATGGCTCCAAAAGAAAATATATCCTGCAGCATTAATATCATTTAGACTGACGTATTTTTTCCAAGTGAATACACATGCAAAGTATCAAAAAGAGAGAAAGGAGAAAAAATTATCAAAATAAGAATTACAAACCTGTCCTATAATATAAACAAAAGGTAATTATAGAAAAATAGCTGGAAAACACAAAATAAGTAGAAGAGAAAACAGACAATCAGCATAATCTAAAATTACTTAAACAATTAATCCACATTGAAAAGCATAATTTACAAATCCAAACCAAATTACATCATCCAATAGATTTTTTTTTATACATTTGTTATTGTGCCTTTAAATTGATTTCAGCAAAACTTGTTTCTTTTTCCATAGTTTGTGAAGCTCAAAATTTTCAAAAACCTACAATCATTACACAACGTTGTCACATCATAAGTGTAGAAGAAATCAACGCTACCAAAATTTATAAAGACCAAAACAGTTAGCACCCAAAAATAACATTGATTAGCAAAGACCAATTTGCCAACAAAAGTTGAATAGGAGATACCCAGAAAATTTCCTTAGTTTTTACGATTCTTAAAAATATGACCTAACTTTAACCAAGACTCAAATTTTATTCAAGGATCGTGTTAAGCTAAGCAGCAAATTATAAATTCACTAATCTTGTTCTTAATTATAGTAATTTAGAAATCAACAGATACAAAAAAAAAAAAAAAGAGTCACAAAGCTTAATAAAAACTCATGAAAAAAAGAAGTTTTAAACAGAACACCTACACATGACCCTATAATTTGGCTAATTTACAAACGCTCAACGTGCTCAGCAGATGTTAAACTTTTTAGTAGTATATAATTTGAAACTAATAAAACCATCTCTAACTTTTCAGAAATATTTAAACTGAAATGAATTGATATTTTTTTCTATACACTGATAAATCAAGGTTTGCTACAGAAAAGGAATCTATAATTTAAGCTTCAAAATGCATTATAACATCAATTAATCCAAAGAGAGCAAGCTGACGATAACAATTTGATTAGCTTTGGAAATCTCTTTGCTTTATCACTTCAAGATACTAAATTTTTCAAGACGTCTTCTCTCTCTCTCTCTAAAACGCCTTTTTTTTTTCTAGCAACTGGCCTAGAAAAGACTAAAACCCAAATGCATGGGGTAGAATTTCACCCAAAATATTGGGAAAACTAAATAAACAAATAAAATTAAAAGATAAGTGCATGAAAAATCAAATCTTTCACTCCTATAAAATGAAAGCAATTTTTTTTTGTCGTTGATGAGTCTAAAATCCCATCCTCATAATACTCAAAGGTAAAAGAAATATAGCAAAAAGATAAGATGTAACTACGGTCCCTGATGGTGCGCAACTAAAGAAAGAAAGACAGCGCTCATAAAGAGAGAAAGACAGAGAGAGAGAGAGAGAAGAGAAAGATGATATCTCCATATGGTATTCTGGAGCCAAAAGAAAAGCTGCAGATAGAAATAAGATGGAAAGAATCAATTTAAGATAAACATCCAACAACAGAAATCAAGAAATCAATTTAAGATTACTGACCCAGGTAAGTAAACTGTTGTGAAGGCAAAAAGACGCCCAAGAAGCTCATATGAATGAAAGGATTTTGCTTACTGCACACATAGACCTGTAAACTCGAGTAAACCCAACGTCAATCAGACCATAGGCCAAAAATCTCAACAAACAAAAAACTGAGCATAAATTCAAAAATCAGAAGTCAGAGAAATTTGTGACCCTAATTTTTGAAACTGCAGAGATCTGAGATGTAGAGAGAGGGGAATATATCCCAAATGATCCCATATTTTGGAACTGCTTTAAACCAACCTACTATGAAATTATAGCCACTTGAGAAATCTTCAAATCAGAACAGAACAGGCAGCAAAGGGAAGAATTTGCAAATCCCTAAAATCCCTCAATCTCTCGCTCTGTCTCCATCTCTCTCTCTGTCTCTCTCCATCTCTATCTCAGAGGCGGCATAACCTCCTGTCTGCCCTACAATCCCATCAACATTAATCCCAATTTTTGGCAGACCTCCCTCTCCCTTAGTCTCCCTGACATTCCACACCCTCATCCCCTTCTCCGTCTGTAACTAATCCAGCCCTATTCCACAAACCCAGCTCAAGCCTTACCCCCACTCCGGCCCTCTCACTTTCTCGAAACCAACTCTCAAACCCTAGAACACAGCACTCTCTCGCAACCCTCTGAATGACACGGATGCAACAACCCTTGCCCTCCCTCCTGTCGTTGCCTAACCCTAAATCGAGCATCACCACTCAATCCACTCTCTCTCTCCCTTGAATCATACACCCCTGTGACTCTGTCTGCCTGCAAGCCGCATGCCTTCCTCTCACCAAATCCATCTCTCTCTCCCTCCCTCCCTCCCTTCCTCTGAGTGACACAGTTTGAGTTACTTCTACTGTGTTTGACCATTTTTCTTCAAATCACATAATAAACATTTTTCATCATCATCACAATCATTTTGGGAACCAAATCTTAAGAAATATAAGAATCACCCTATTTATTTCACTTCTTCACAAGGGATAATCTTATATACAAGAATTCGAAACGTATTCAAGGTAGAGCAAGCTAAGGATTTAGAAGATAAAGACCCTTTTTTAGCAATATCTAATTTAAGCATTAGTCTATACTGCATGAATACAATATATAACACTACCAAACAAAGGAGATGAAGTGGAGAATGAAACACATACAGACTGATTAACAAAATAAGAATCATTTACCCTTCCCTACACCATGTAAGGTGCTTATGGGTTGCCAAAAAGCGGAAAATGTAATTCCAATGCTAAACAAATGCACTATACTCCCAACCATCCATATCATGAAACCATCATCGCCAAATTCTTGAATGGGACCTGTGCAACTTCCCAAGCTTTCTGCTAAACACAAAGAAACCATGAGATGATGAGATCACATAAATCCAAACCTTTAAGAAATCAGGTTATACTGTATTTTATAATTATTTGCATAGTCGAACTCAGAAATCAGGTTATGCAAAACCCTAAAAATTAGCAATTAATTTCTTTGATCCTAATTACAAAATGTATTGGCATATGAAGTGGGATCCCAAAATATAGTTTGAGAACTATATTTGGAATCCTGAGATCATGCACCAACAGAGTCACAGATTACCAAACACTTTAATCGAAACACAAAATAACCACCAAACATTAAAATTCCAAAAACCTAAAACACAAAGCAAACAATTACGGTAAAATTAATATTTAGCAAAATAAAATGAACGAACAATGTATACAAATCCCTTTTCCTAGCTTCTTGCACATTCTAAATCTGTGGGAACCATATACAATTTTTTTTATTTTACAAAATTTATTAAGCATTTAATTAACATAACAACATTCAGAATTATAGTGGTTCTCTATGGTGCAATTATAAATTACAGTGGAAATGTAAACTTGCAATTCAAGTCTATGCACCTGGTTGAATTTAAAATGCTTACATGCTAATCGTCTACAGTTAAGTTGTTAAACTCTAATTGATGATGTTGAAGTGAATAATTAAAACGAAGAGTAAACATAGTCATACAACAAATTAACAATGCCATGCAAAAAACTTGCTCGTTGGACAACTCAACCCTGTATTCCATCTCCTTCTCTGTCATACCAAAAATCTGCACAATTGTTTAAATCCAAATTCAGGTCTTTCCAAAACCCGCCTGAATTATTTGAAAAACACGAATTTAGAACAATAATTCAAACCCAAAGAAAAGAATATCCATTACTCAAAGTAAAAATTAACCATCTCGTTGCTTCCTAGCTCTAAGGAAATGCCTAGGTTTCACTTTTACTAATGTCGAAACACCGCCATAATTGACCAATTAGACAAATAAGACCCAATTCGATTACGCCCAAACTGACAGAACACCCAGATTCCCAACACCCATTGAGCAATCTAACCATAATTTAGCACATGAATAAAGTGAAAACATAAAAGATGCGTGGGATAAGCTGACAGCCAGGCATCCCTGCATAATACATTCACTTCTGAACCCCAAACACAACGAAACAAAAATCCACACACATGAACTAGTGCTCCCCTATGTAATAAGAATTAAGAGCATCTTAAAACAAAATGGCAAACTATAAGAGCACTGTAAAAGTAAAATTGCAAGAAATCTAATACTTGGAGGGCAAGTACTAATCAGACCAAAATGAAAGATTGAACTACCTTGCGTGGAACTGTGCCTTGGTTTTTTCCCATACTTACAGGAAGCTTTGCACTGAGCTCTTATAGCCCAAATTTTCTTTGAAGGGAAAAAACACAATTTTGAAATAAGATTTTCATATTATACCTTAAAGAGAAGAATTAGAAAATGAATAAGAGAACAATGAGTACTTTTCATCATATATTGTTAGAGTATGTGGTCCTCTGGTCCAATGGTCCTGCAACCATATTTACTTTATAACTCTTTCTTTTAGTCTAAAAAACATCTTGGATCTCTAATTAATATGAATACGGATTCATACTTTATAACTAAAGATCTTACTGCTCCTAATAAGATGAACAAAACGTCATTTATCTCATGCATTGCATTACAAACACAATGGAACATCTCATTAGACATCCCCACACAAAAAGTTTTTATTGCTACTTTGATTTTTGCTTATCCTTTTCCTGAAGCATGAGGGAGCTAATTTTTTATTTATTCCAATAACGTTATAGGGTTGCAAGGATATTATCAATTTAATTGATTGTATTTGATTGGTGGAACTTCTACATCTATATTTTAGGTTTTCAATTTTAGCACTGGGAGAGTCATTCAGAAAATGTTCGACATTGAGATTACCTCCATGGATTATGCTCACAATGGACAGCTCATGTTCTACGGTGATGGGACAATATTTTTCAGTCATTCGCCATTCAATCAATTCAAACTGAGGAACATGCAACATCAAGAAGAGGATCTGCCATGTCAGGATCACTGTCGTCCAATTAATACAAAAAAATGGAGATAAAAACGATCAATTTACATAACAGCCTTTCATTTTCTCAACAACCAAGCAAAAGAAAATACCTATCCGTCAAACACTCGATTTGGGAGTAAATGTCGCTGAAACTGGGCTTCAATCCCCTCAACTGCAACAACCGAATCGAGGTGTGCAAGTCATTGAAAAACTCACCCATGATTTCAAAGCTGCATAAAGAAATAAATAAGCACATAAATTAGCCAACCCAGAAATCAAAGAAATCAAAATACACCCAGATTCAAAGAAATCAAAACCCATCCAGAACCAAAGAAATCAAAATCACACACAGATACGCAAGACAACCCAAATATGAAGCCTTACTTTTCGGGTAGCTTGGCGGCTGACATGAGTCTTTTTCAGTGTTTCATCCATCCATGGATCCATTTTCTGCCAGTCACTTCTGGGTCGTACAATCTTAAGATCTGCAAAAAGAATTTAAAGAATCAATTTTTACGATTGAAAAGCCAAAAGTGCTACAAACTCCAAATTAATGAGAACCAAAGTGGAGTAACACTTACAGGTCGCGAGAGGAGATGATGACGTTGTTGGATTTCAGGCGAATCGGATTATGGAAATTGCATCTCGGATCGGGCTTTCGAACTTCATGGTAGACCCAACAACTCTCTTTCTGTCCCCCTAATCGTGCATCTGCCCTCACCCACTCTCTGCACCCAACCCCCACCCCTATCTCCCCCAAATCACGCCCCCACAACATCCCATCAGTGAAGAATCAAATCCAAAAGTAAATTGTAGTTACCTATTATGGTAGGATTTAAATAAGAATCTCCAAATAGAAAGACAAAGGATATAATACAACAGATAGCTCACCAAAAAGCTGCAGCCCTTTCACAGCGGTGATACATTTCCGCTTATCATGCATGGCCTTTTCAATTGTAATTTCTTACTTCTCCTGCAGAAAAAACACAACAGAACAGATTTCAATAACCACTCATACCTATTCCATCTCTGGAACTAAAACTTTCAGTTATTTATCTATATATAAATATTGATTATGATCACATTTTGATCATCGACATAAAATACAAATCATTGTATATTTGCACAATCAAATATTTATGGAACTCACAACCGAGAGCCAGAGCTTCAATTTCGGTGAAACCACCCTTTTCTCAAACCTTTGGCGACCAATTCTTACATCATCTATATGGTAAAATTGATCAATCAATCAAAGATTTAAAAAACTTTTGAACTTTAACCTCAATTACAACATGCAGACCCAAAATCGATCCATATCAAAGTTGAAGAATCCTAATAAGAACAAAGGCACTAAACTATAGAACTTGGTATTTCTTAAAACCCCTAACCCATGATATTTTAAATCCTTAAATTTTCTGAGCACCGAAACACTATCAAACTAACATGATTAAAGAAATTGCTAATTACAAATGGGGGAAACTACAGCCCATGGGTAGTTCTTGAAATCCCATCATGTTTTCAATTCCAAAATTTCTCGTCATTTAGGAAAACCACTAAGCTTGTCTACCCTGTACTGTGCACCTAATAATAACGCAAGGAAAGAAGAAAAATAAGATAAAAAAAATACATAGCTATACGGCCATAACTGCATCCTATCTAAAACGCACTAAAATGTTAGAGATAAAGTTTGGAACTCAACATTGTATAACATTTACAGATGACAACCAGTGTAAATTTGTGAAAAGCGAAATCACTCCATTGTTTTGAATGTTGTTATTTTGGGAAACCTTGCAAATCACATTTTTAGGCGAGGGCAAACTACCAAAAAGGAAAAGGATTTATACTTTTTATCAAAGATCTACAGCCTTGGTTCCTCCGCCATTGCTTGTCTTCTCCGGTCTGAGTTTCACTTTCCTCGCAGTCTTTTCCTTCACTGGTAGTTTTTTGTCCTGCAGAGAGAAAAACAAATTAGGGTTAAATTCCAAACGCAAGGTTCCTTGATCCTTCCGCTTCAGAAATTTGTTGTCGCATAGCCAAAAATTAGAGAAAATAAGCTTTGGTTCATAACTTACTTTCTGCAGGCATGGGTTCCTCCTCAATTTTTGTCATCCTCCTCTTTCTGTGATCTCTCTTTCTGTCTCTCTCATTGTCTCTGTGCAATCGTTCTCTCCCTCTCTCTCTCTCTTTCTGCGTTCTTCCCTCTATGCAAGCCCATACTCACCAACTCCCTCAATCAACTCTCTCTCTATCTCTCTCTCTCTCTCTCTCTCTCTCTCACTCTCTTCCCTGTCCGTGAATCCCTGTGCATCAATAATCTGAAAACCCAGTTCGATTTTTCATTGCTTGGATGGAGAAAATTGAGGAATGAAAGAACAAATTAGGGTTAGGACTAAAGTTGAGAGAGATAGAGAGTTGGGAGAAAGGGAGAGTTTGAAAGACAGTGAAAGAGAAAAGGCTAGAGAGAGGTTGAGTGTGACAGAGATGAGGGGAAAACACGGGATGGGATTACCAATCCCTGTAATTTCTCTTTCTGTCACTGTCACTCTCACTTTCTCTCACTGTCGCCCTCCCACTCATCCATGCCAGGATCGGCATGGCCTTGCCTGTGCCGAAGACAGACGAAGTGATGGGGAATGAACCTAACCCTAATCTGAAACCCTAATGATAAAAAGACAATTCTACCCCTCTAACTCACCATCCTCACCGTGGGATCTGAAGATGAGATGGGTAGTCTCGTCATTTAACACAATAAAAAATTTCTGAAGCCCAGTGGCAATTTTGCAAATTTGGTGAAACCGATATATCTGTTTAGACAAAATTACCCCCTAACTTTTGATAACTATGTTCCAACCCAGCCCCAAATCCCACGGTTTTGTTGTAAATAAAGCAAAATCGAGGGGGGATGAATTGACCTCAAAAGACAAAATCACCCTCTAAACTTTTGAGAATTACCCCCAACCCAGCCCCATTCAGCTAGCGTTGTTGTAAATAAAGCAAAATAAAAACAAACATGAACAGTGTCTGCCCTCCCCCTACTTTAGAATAAATAATTTGAAGTTCAAGAATAATTCAACTTTACATTTGTACAAACAATGAAACCTGCATAATCTCTAAGACAACAAAACCAGTCGTAGTGTCATTTATATAAAATAGAAATAGTGTCAAATCCAGCAATAGTTTCTAAATTTCTTGAAGAGTCCATGTTTGCAGTCTAAAAGAAAAGTGTATTTCAATAAATAGTGATCTATCGATAATGTAATAATACAAAATCCAGAAAATAATGTCATACTACTAATATTGTTAGTTTACAAGTTCAGAAATAGTGTCATAATAATGATATAGGAATAGTTTAGATTTCACGTTGTATATATAGTTTCTTTTAGCATTTCTATAAACAGTAACATATATTACTCTATTACACAAACTAGTGTGATTCTCTTTTAATAATTTGTACATTCAGTAAATAGTTTGCATTTTTTAAAGTTTAATAAACAATGTTTACGAAACAATGACATTATTATGTAATTTAACAACTATTTAATGTGTCACTGTACAAATTGGTGGTGGTATTCCTTGTGCTGAACCAAATGAGCCGTTTGGTCGTGGTATTCCTTGTTCTGAAGAACCAACAGAGGAGCATTCCAACATAAACCAAGAAGAACGTAATGCCATTCCTTATCCTGAACAAAACAATGAGTCTTCTAAGAAAAAGAAAAATAAGACAACGGGAAGGAAAAGGAAGAGAACTGAAGTTGGAGCTCAAGAAGATCAAAACATCACCATCACTAAAGCTCAGTTATAGTTTGATCAACTGTACAAAGAAAAATTGATGAAATTTGTTGCAATTTATCAAAAGGACTTCATTGGGATTGATAACACATTAGGTGTGGAAGGTTTTGAAAAGTTTAAAAGATGTGCGAGCATGGATCAAAAGAGGTATCTAGTCCTCAGTCACATGATGATATATGTACTCGACAACCTACACACAGATTCAATTGTAACGAATCAAACAACTAGAGCCATCAACAGAAACATTGAAAAACTTCTGCAATTTAGACATGAGGACAAGCAGAAGATTAGTTCAATGAAATTTGAAATGAAACAGTTGCAATTAAAGAACACATCAGTTTCTATGAAAGTAAATAAATTTCTGGATGAAATTGGAAGTTTGAAGAAGAAGCTACTGGAAAATCAAGCAATAGTACGAGATCTAAATGCTTCAACCAAGGAAGATCCAAAAGAGGATGAACCACCTAAAGAAGATCTAGAAAATGATGATCAAGTGAAGAGCATACACATGATAAGGATACTGCTACTGAGGATCCAGTTCAAGAGAATGCAACTGAAAATGATGTGGCTATAGAGGATCCAAAACAAAGGCATGCAACTGATCATGATCTAGATGAAAATGAGGAGGATTAAGCTGAAAAGGATCAAGAACATGAAGGAAAAGACATTGCCATTACAAAAGGAACCTCTGGAATTCAACAAGATGTTCAAATGCAGACTCCAATTATGAAGGATCTTGAAAAGCAAGGAAAAGAGACTGCAAAAAAGAAGACGAGAACACTGGTAAAAAATATTCAAAAAAAGGATGATCGTAAACCAAATTTCGATCAACAATATGATTATATCCCCATCCAAAGAAAACAAAAGAAGGAAAAATACATATATGTTGTGAGTGACAGTGAAAACCCTTCAATTGTTCCGTCAAAAAGCCAACCGTTGGAACCAATAATTGAGAAAGGAAAGGAAGAGCCAAAGGTTGAATCACCCTTGGAAGAAATAGCAAAGAAACCTGCAAAGAAGGCTGCAAAGAAACCTGCAAAGCAAAAGTTTGACAAACGGTATCATCTACCTGCATCAACAAAGGCGTACAAGTTACTTGAAGATGAGACAAAAGAAAAATTCAAGGAACATTACAGACAAGAGAAAATGTAAGTTTACATTATTAATCATAACTTAATACATGCGTATACACACACACACACACACACACACACACAGATATATATACATAGATATATAATACGTTTTATTTTCTGATACAGGGACTACTTTTGGATTAAACCAAGGCAAGAGTCTATGGCGACTGACCTTGTTGTCCTAAAATCAGATATGACGTCATTGTTTGTGGATGTCTGACGTCATTGTTTGTGGATGGAACAATTGACACCAACATAATTGATGCTTCGTTCTACACAATGGTAGAAAACGAATAAAAAATATGGCAACAACAAAATCTGTATCTTCCTTCATTCATCTTTGTAAGTGCCAAACAGTTTTATTTACAAAAAAAGTGTGGTTTTCTAATTCACTGTGATATATAGTTCAATTTTGTAAGTGCCAAACAGTTTTGTTGACAAAAAAAGTTTGCCAAACAGTTTGCTTTGGTAAAAAAAGTGTGGTTTTCTAGTTCACTATGATAAATAGTTCATTTTGATCTATAGTTCAATTTGCTTTGGTAACAAAGTGTGGTTTTCTAGTTCACTTTGCTAATAGTTCACTTTCATATGTAGTTTGGTTTGCTTTGGTAACAAAGTGTGGTTTTCTAGTTCACTTTGCTAAATAGTTCACTTTGTTATTAGTTCAGTTTGCTTTGGTAACAAAGTGTGGTTTTCTAGTTCACTTTGCTAAATAGTTCACTTTGATATTAGTTCAGTTTGCTTTGTATACTTGCCTCCTACAAAAGGCCTTGCATTCACTTTAAAACTTTAAATGTGTATTATTGGTTCAGAATTATATGGAGATTGAAACAAAAATGTGTATTCTTGGTTCAGTTTAAGAAATTAGTGTTACTTATTAATTAAGATTAATAAATAAATGTGTATTCTTGGTTCAGAATGATATGGAGATTGAAAAAAGTAAGAGTGATCAGGAGCACATTGACCAAACATTGAAGATAGTCTTACAAGATAATGTGGATAAAGTCAGAAACGTCTTCATACTGATCAAGCATTACTTCCACTTCAACCTAATAGTTTGGGACATTAAAAATGGAAAAAATGACACACTACAATTCCAAACTATCGAGGGTACATGGGCATACAGACCAATACTTTGATCATGTTGTGCAAGTGGTAAGAACAAAACTATAACTCAATTACAAACTATATTCTTATGCTGATAGGAAAAATCAAACTTCATAATACAATTTCTTTTTTTGTTTTTCTTTTTTTACTTTTTATGTTATTTTTATTTGTTTTGGCACAAAGTAGAAGCATTTTACAAAGATTTCAAAGGAGACAGCAACCTCACAATAGATATTCAAAGATGCTTAACTTGCGCACAACAAAAGGAGGACTCGTAAGTACAAACAAGAAGATGATCTCTATATTTTTCAATCAAATTTATACATTCAAACACATAAGAAGGACCGTGAAAATCATATATACAAACACAAGACTCATACTTGAAAAATAGTTTGCAGTTTGCAAAATAATGTCATAAGAAGTTTCAGAAATAATTGATTTTTCACTCTTTACACTTTACGAAACAATATTACAAATCAACAAATAGTTCATTTTTTCAGTAATTATGTCACCTAACTACAAATATATGGAAATGAGACACAGAAAACAGAAAACAAAATCATTCTAGGAAAATATACTATAAATTTAGACTTTGCAAAATAGTGTCATAATATAGTTTCAGATATAGTTCTAGTTTGCATAACAGTGTTACGAACAAGAAATAGTTCCATTTTTTTCAATACTTATCTGTTATCTAATTAAATTATATGCAAAATAAAACAAAAAACAAAATCATTATGGGAAAAAAATAGGGAACTTTAACGAAAAGCTCCCGGTACTGTTCACTTTAACAAAAAAACACATTTTTACACTAAAAAGTCACTATTCACTTTACCCTTTATTTTCTCCTTTTTGTAAAAACTCAAAGTTTTCAAGCCATTTTCATTAGTTTTAGAAATAGTTTCATTTTTCACTTTTAATATGTCATCGAATGTTGTAATATGATCTCATTATCTGTCATACTTATTTGTTTTTCCAAAAAAAAAATGCAGATTGGATTGTGGCATATTTGTCATATTTGTCATTTAATTTGCAAACCAAGTGCAAGAGGGCAAACCAATAGAAGCCACCTTTGAGAAGGAAGAAGTATTTGCCAAAAGAGCTCAAATTGGAACTACACTTGTGAATCACGAGAATAGTTATGCAAATAGACTGAAGAAGATACTTGAAGACAGAATACGACAAAATAAACATGGTCAATACGATGACATTCCTGATGAGGATTTTATTACATTAGCATGAGTTTTACAAATTACATTTTATATCAATGTACATCTACATACAAAACCCAGAGCTTAGGTGGGCTTGTATGTTGGTGCCCATCCCATACTTGCATATGTTTTATAATTTTTTTGCCCTAGGGGTCCTAACACCATTACTCATCTAAAGAAACCATGTAAAAATGAAAAAGAAGTAAAGTTTAGTATGAAGCCAATCAACTTCACATACTTGATTTTTTGAGTTATAACTTATAAGAATGAGAACTATATTAAAAAATTTCACATGCTTACATTTTGACTCTTCTTTTTTGTTAAAGTTCCCTATTATTATCCAAAGAATATAGTTACCAAATTAGATAAATTTATGCAAAACAAAAAACTAGATAACTTAAACTGTTTCTGAAATACATGTGCACACTATATCTAAAAAATGAAAAACAACAACTTTTTCTTTTCTTTTTTTTTTTTCCAGTTCCAAATTAGCACCCAAATTTCCCATCCTTCACGCATAATTAACGCCCAGCAAAAATCATCATTTCACTATCGCACTAACTTCACTTTCTCTCTCTAACACCAACTCCCATTTTCACGCACAAATAAACCATTCACGATGAAGAAACTGCATACACTATAAAAAAAAACCAGAAACCCAACCCCCAGCTCAAAGCATCCATCCTCATTTCCCCATTTCATACATCATTTCAATTCTTTTACGGACGAATTCACGCAAATTTCAATTTCGCTGAGCAATTTGGTTGTAGAAATACCCAGAAAATAAACAAAAGGTAACAATCTTACAATTTTTCTCAACATATTTCACAAAATCATAAGGTTCATTGTTTATATAACTAATATCTACTGGAATCAAGCATATAGAATAACATGTATCAACTTAAACAAAACCCAAATTATACTATTTGCTTAAATTTATTTTGTTATTTACTCTCAGTACGAATCCATCACAGATCCACAAAAAAAAAAAGACTATTTACTAGTTAATCATTCAATATATAAACATACATTATGCTATTACACGAACTAGTGTGATTCTCTGTTTGTAATTTTTACATTTGAGTAAAATAGTTCCCGATTTTTAAGTTTAATAAACACTGTTTACGAAATAGTTTACAATTTGCTTCATTTGTAAATAGAATTGAAATGTACGGAAATAATAAAATCTAGGATGCATTCACGAACAAGTATAAACATATATTATGCTATTACATGAACTAGTGTGATTTTCTGTTAATAATTTGTACATTCAGTAAATAGTTTGTGTGTTTTTAAAGTTTAATATACAGTGTTTACGAAACAGTTTACAATTGCTTCATTTATAAATAGAATTGCAATTTTCCAGATCTTACACATAATACACCTTCTATTGTACATTTTTATTTCTAATTTATTTAGTTATATGAATCTTATAAAGATTTATACAGTTATAAAAATGTTTTCTATTTCCATAAATAGTAATTCACCTTGGTGTGTTTCAGATATAATTGTGTACTCATACTAATTTTTATTTGTTTACAATCAAGTTGCATTCTAATAAAAACTATATTGACAGATGGTTCCAGTCAGAATAACTGTACAAATGTCAAACTCAACCAAAGCCAATGTCAAAATGATATCCAAAACAACAAAGAGGACAGAACAAAGGAAAATGCTTGAAGAAATACAAAACATATCACGTACGAAGAAGGAGACAATTCATCTACAGATTAACACCACTACTGAAGAAGAAGTTAGAGAACCAATGCAAAGTGCAAACAAAAAGGTGCAAAAAAAACAACCATTACAAAGGCAGAGGAAGAGGGAGACACAACCTAAAGAACAGAACAATTGTGAATTTAAGATGCAGAATAAAAGATGCCAAACACTCCAACCACCAACAGCAATCAAGAGAAAGAAAAAGGAAAATGACAAACCAGTTTTAAAGAGAAAGAAAAAGGAAAATGCCAAACCAGTTTTAAAGAGAAAGAAAAAGGAAAATGCCAAACCAGTTTTAGAATCAAACAAGCAACAAATTGAGGAAGGAATAGTGCAAAAAGAGGCAATACAACAAACAAATGAGCATAGTGACAGAATTGGCACATTGCCGGATAAAAATGTTTCACCAATGGCAAAAGAAAGAGAACAAGAAACAAATATTGAAGCTTTAAAAAGCAACAATGCTCTCAACAAGAATGATCTACAAGTCAAAAAACAAACATTCAACCAAAAAGCAACAAAGCCAACAACAAAAAACAAAAAGAAAGTCTTGGGTGAAATTCCATTATTCAACCTGGATTTAAAAGATGAGCCTTCTTCACAACCGGATGACCTTCCAACAACAAATCACATACACATCAGTGTGAATTGGATACAACTTCAAGTGTACAAGATGCTGAAACCAAATGATAGAATAAGAATAACTCAATTTTGGTCAACAGATAGCAGGTAAGTAATATAAAACAAAACTCTTAACTGAAGTTTTTCTACACACTCCCATAACTTTATAAGCACTGACGAATTATTGTATAACTAATACTTTTGCATTGTCCTGCAGCAATGATTACTGAACGGCTGAAACTTCAGATTTCAACTATTACAGAATAATGGTGTTGAAAGAAGACCTGCATAGTTTGATGGCAAATGGACTTACATCAACTCAGAGTGTTGATTCTTTCTACTACTTGAAAAGAGAAAAAGAGAACATCACGAAACAAATGAACTTCTATGTCTCCATAACAATCTTTGTGAGCAAACAAAACAACTAATATTCTGCAAAAAAATATTTACATATGCATATAAAAATTAGAACAATTAATCTATAATTATGATTTTCAATTTCAACAGCACAACATCAATGAATAAAGCATTGAAACAACTCTGCGAAACAAGGAAAGACTCTACAACCAATTGATGAACCAATATGGAAAAGTATCAAAGATTTTCTTCCCATTGTTTCATTACAACCATTTCTCCTTGGTAGTTTTGGACACAAAAAATGCAGAACTGATTCACTACAATTCTCTTCGACAAAGCACAACAGATGAAGATCTGGACTTTGATTGCTACTGGGAAAATGCAGCAATAGTGGTAAGCAAAAACGCACAACCAAAAACTCTGTCATATTTATAGAAAACAAGCATCTTATTATTACATTATAAATTTTTGCAAGGCCACTTTGTTCAATATTGGCTTGATAAAGCAAGAAAATCATCAAGCAATTCAAATGTTATGGATTCAACTCAAGCCACAATGAAGAAAATCAATTCCATCAAAAGTGACTTTGAATTCCAAGTCAAAGAAGATAGAACCTGTAGACAACAGAAACCAACATCGTACATTATAAAATTAAAGCATTTTAGTTATATATATGTATAGTTTGTGCTTACTACATTTTCAGAAACAATATGAATAATTTGATACAATTATATAAATAGTTTGTACCACACACTTCATTTCATTTTAATACTCATAATCATTCCATGAATTTCTTTGTAAATTAGATTAGATTTCGGCTTATACATAATGAGCTTCATTGACCAACTATCAACTAACCGGAAGGTTCAAGGATGTATCAAAGATTATCAAGTAATGAAAGCAAGGAAAGATATCCTCGCGGATTTGATGAACCATGATTTCAGCTGGACAAAGGAACCAGAAGCATATATCGAAATCTCACAACAACTCACAAGCATTGGACATTAAAATAAAAAATACGCATTATATGTAATTTTGATGCGGATGTACTTTTGAAGGTTCAAGATGAAAATCTGAGAGATGATGGAAAGTATTGGTCTAAACTAAAGCAATACTTACATGTTCAAGTTTACTTTTGCTATGATTTACAAATGTCATTGTCAAACATGTTTGACACAACTCTATATATATATATATATATATGTTTCATGACTTAATCTAAATTTTAATCTATTTTGATAAGTAGTTCATTTTACTTTGTTAAAAAAGTGGTTTTCTAGTTCAGTTTGCTTTGGTAAAAAAGTGGTTTTCTAGTTCACTGTCATAAATAATTCATTCTGATATATAGTTTAGTTTGCTTTGGTAACAAAGTGTGGTTTTCTAGTTCACTTTGATAAGTAGTGTGGTTTTTTTTCATTTTCTCTTACCTAAAATGGAATATTAACTAGATCAAGAATGAAAACCAACATACTTGCCTCCTACAAAAGGCCTTGCATTCACTTTAAAACTTCAAATGCAACACACAAACTTACATACAACCTACAAAACAGATATTGAAACCACAAAGCCATAAACTTATATATGTAATCACTGTTTATGAAACTTAACATACTATTTCGTAAAACTGGAAATACTAAAACATTGAGTTCATATTTATTACTCGAACATAATTCCAAATCAACAATTACATACTCCCAAACACCAATTGAAACAAAATTAAAAAAATATCAAAAATGAAAATCTGTTTCATATCACCAAAAACTCTTGATTGTTTTCTTACAAGTTCTTGTATAAAAACTTTACATGAAACCTTGTTATGTCTCGAACAACCACACCTACTACAAGTGACAGTCTTCTTACTCCCACTGATTTCTCCAACAAATTTGATCCTAGTTTTCTTTGGTCTTATAGACGGAATCTTTGTAATTGGAGGCCTCACACCATTTATGATAGTATCAACTTTCGGCTTTTCCAAATCTAAAAATGGATGCATGACAAATTGATATGTTTTCTAATAAAAGCTTGCTTTCCAGTAATCATCAATGTAATAAAAAAACATCACGATTATCATGTTGCAACACTTGCAAAGCATGAGAACATGGGAAACAATTATGTTGTCACTGCACACAAGAACATGTCCTATCATCCAAAAAAACAACAACCGATTCCACTCCGTCCTAACTTAAAAAACATCCGCATCAGAACGACTAATCCTCCAATGCATGCCCTTATTCAACATCAACTTCATCTCATTTTCTTTCTTTGGACACTTGGATGCATACACACGCCGAGACAACCTTCAGATTCCTTCTAATAACACTTGGATGCATACACACGCCGAAGACAACCTTCAGATTCCTTCTAATAACACTCCGCACTAATGCGATTCTTATCATTCTTCAAATACTTCAAATCAAAACCACATTCAGCAGAAAACTTCTTCAACTTATCTCGGAAATCAACACAATCTCCCTTAAAGACTTGCCCCTCAGATTCTATGTAATTGTCCCATTCACATGACATATAAGCTTTCTGTAGGTAACTAAATTATGGAACTATCACATTTATCTATAACCAATATTTCTATAATCGATTTCCCAACAACATTAAGAACCATCAGCATGTTCAGAACATCGGCATCACAATCTAACACGCAATTGGGATTTTCATTCAAACCATATCTCATCTCAAAACAACCAACTCTCAAACCCTTAAACCTAGAACAAAGATCAATGCAAATCTGATTGAAGGTAGAAGTTGATAAAATAGAACTAACAACGCATAAACCACCATATGTAAACCGAAAACAAAAAAGTGAAAAAAAATTACACTATTTATAAAACACATCAATCACAAAAACAAAAAAATAAACTGAAATATTAACTGTTTCATAAACAAAAAGAACATTATTATCATTAGCACTTGTTATCCAATTTGCATCTGAATATCCTTCAAGTACTGCTGGAAACTCAGAGTAAGTTATACTCAGGTTAATAGTTCTTTTAAGATAACCAAAAATTCCATTTATTGCTTTTCAATGAGCAGTACCTGGATGACTAGTGTATCTAGAAAGTTTGCTTACTGCAAATGTGATATCTGGCCTGGTACAATGCATGGCATACATTAAACTTCCGATTACACTAGCATACTCAATCTGTGCAATAGACCTATCAGAATTATTAAGCAAAGTTTCACTAGGGTCATAAGGGGTATTTGCTTCTTTTATTTGTAGATGCTTAAACTTAAGAAGCAATTTTTCTATATAATGTGACTAACACAAAGCGTAACCCCCACTATGCTTCTTTACTTTAATTCCCAAAATAGTATCTACTTCATTCAAGTCCTTCATCTTGAATTTTGAATTTAGATACTCTTTAGTTTCAGATACACCTTTCATGTTTGTACAAAAGATTAGCAAGTCGTCGACATATAAACATATAACAACACCATAATCATTTGTGAATTTAGAGTATATGCATTTATCAGTACTGTTATGTCTAAATCCATATGATAAAATGACAAAATCAAAACTTTTCATGCCATTGTTTTGGTGCTTGCTTCAATCCATATAATGACTTTACTAATTTACAAACCTTCTTTTCATTCCTAGAGAGAACAAACCCTTCTGGTTGTTCCATATAGACTTCTTCATCTAAATCACTATTTAAAAAGGCCATTTTCACATCCATTTGATGCATATGCAAATTATATAAAGATGCCAATGCAAACAATATTCTAATTGATGTGAGCCTAGCTACTGGTGCATATGTATCGAAATACTCTATTCCCTTTTTCTGCTTAAAACCTTTGGCAACTAACCTGGCTTTAAATGTCTGAATAGACCCGTTTGTATTGTATTTTCTTCTAAATACCCACTTACAACCTATTGCTTTTGATCCTTGGGGCAAGTCTACTAAAACCCATGTCTGATTAGATATTAATGATTCAAATTCATCATCTATAGCCTCTTTCCAAAAGGCTGCATCTCTTGAAGTCAATGCTTCGCTTAGACTTTTAGGATCATCCTCAACATTCAACAATATGGGTATTTTCTTAAGAACCTTTGTTCTATTTCCTTCGACTAAAAATACAATAGATTGAAATGAAATGAAATCAGAACCTAGAGTCTTTTCTTTTCTTACCCTTTGGCTTTTCCTTGGTTCATTAACAATTTCAGACTGTTTTCTTTTCTCACCTTGAGAATGACTAGTAGACGAATTAGAGAAAGGTGTTTGATCATTCTCTATTCCAGACACTGAGTAGTCATTATAGAATTTAATTTCTATAAATTAGACATCTCTAGACTGAAATATTGTGTTTGAGTCTAAATTAAGCAACCTATATGCCTTTGAATTTTCTGCATATCCTACAAATATGCTTTTAATTCCTCTTGGACCCAACTTGGATCTCTTAGGATCGAGTGCCTTATAAAAAGCTACACAACCCCATACTCTCAAATATGACAAATTTGGTTTTCTTCCCTTCCAAATTTCATATGGTGACACATGTGTCTTCATAAATGTAATTCTATTGTGTATATGACATGCAGTAAACAATGCTTCATCCCATAAATATTTTGGAGTATTAGCATTAATCATCATAGAATTAATCATTTCAGTGAGTGTCCTATTTTTTCTTTCTGTCAAACCATTTTGTTGTGGTGTATAGGAATAGCAGCAACAGCAGAGAGATGAATCGCGATCGTTGCTACAATGCAGCAGCGCCAACAAGATTGTGATGCCGTTGATGGAACCTCCCCCGCCCTCGCTATTGCCTCGCTGTACCCTCCGTTTTGTATGGGAATTGGCTTTTGTAAACAAATTTACCCTAACCTAATGAAAACGAATTCCAGTTTCCCAAGAATTCTCATAGGAAAACGTGAAACAAATTGCACCCTAACCTAATGCAAATTCAAATAAAAAGTCACAGAGCTATACATGTCGACAAATCAAGATGACCCACATAAAATTATCTTTTACCTCTTCGACGGAGACATAATCATTTACTTCTTCCAAAGAAATGTCATCTCCTAAGTTCATTCTTTTTGCTTTCTCTGAATGAAAGGAGATGGAAATGATGAGTTAGGGTTTAAGGGAGATAAATTTTCTAAACATAGCGTGAGAGTTATCCCTCTCAAACTTTTTTTTTCTTTTTTATAAAAAAAAAAGTAATGCAAAAGGGGGTAACTAAGTCATTTTACAAATGGACAAATTTATAATTAAAAAATTCATAAAAAAGTGGGTGGGAAGATAAGACATTGGGGAAGGAATAACACCTCTCTAAGTATTTAATTAAAAATAATATGGCTACAACAAAACGAAAATATGGAGTATTGATGCAATTTTTGACACATGCCTAACAGAAAACTGACACAATAATTGAGTTCATGCATATCAGTATTAGACTTCGATATAGGCTTTTCCAAACAACGAAACTGCATAATAGTAACCACAACTAAGTAATTTATCAAACAAACTAATTGAATTTGGAAAACACTAACCCCTGCATCAGGTCAAACGTGAAATGAATGATAACTCTGTAAAAGAAAACTTTCTTAGAAACTCCTAGAAACAACCTCCATTGTTTGGTACAGCACCTGCACTGTAGTGCATTCTTCTTTCTTTCCTTGGTTGGAAAACAGTAAGCCCTAAATGCGAATAGATATGAATTGGAAAATACTAACCCATAAACGGCGGTAATGGATAGCAAGCATTTATTCATTTAACATGTAATGCAAACTACTAAAGAAACTCCTAAAACTGTGAGTACAAAGTCTAAGCTTTATGGTCAAGTTTCAAGTTGCATTTGCAGCGACATTCCGTGCCTATACTTAAACATTAATGTCAACTAAACCAGGTTAATTGCATAACCATTCAAGTCACGAAATTACTTCTATCAGAATATTTACACATAAAAAAAAAAAAGCAAAATTATACTATGTTAGATAAAAATCACAGAAAGAAAGGGGGATAGAAGACATGAACGAGCATACATGAGATTCATCAAACCCAAGCCCTAATTACCAATCCAAGAGCGTATGTGTGTGTGTGTGTGTATATATATATATATATATTGCTGTGATGCTGCATCTATTGATGTTCCATATGGAGTCTACTACCAAGGTGACCCCTAGGGTAAATCTCTAGGGTAAGGCTCATTGTAATCTTTCAGGTAAGGGTATGTAAATCACCTTTCCCTTGATTTAAGGGAGGAGACTGATTGGGGTAATGTCTTTGTGTAAGGTTTAGATTATGTAGGCAACACTCCTTATTTCTTGTCGGCTGCTTGTTGCAGCCATCCTTCCCATCTGTTTTCCCTCTCTCTTCTCATAAATACCCAGACTCACTCTTGTACAAACATACATGAAATAGACATTAAACTAGAAATTCTACATGGTATCAAAGCAGGTTTTGTAACCTGCCTCTGGCCATTTTTTCTGCTACATCTTTCCTTCAATCTTAAGCCATGGTTGAAGAAAATTCAGTAAACATAAAGGGTGACATCTCGCATACCTCTCCTTCAAATTTCTCAGACGTCAAGGTTAACACCAATCAACGTTTGTGTTCAGTTCTCTTGAACGAGTTTAGTTATCTCCCTTGGTCTTAAGCTGTGTCTCTTGCTCTCAGAGGCAAAGGGAAATTAGGGTTTGTAAATGGAAGTGTGGAAGCTCCAAACATCTCTTCCTCTACATATGGTGCATGGCTTGCAAGGATCCACTTGTCATATCCTTGCTGCTCAACACCATGGAGAAACATGTTGTTGAGATTTTTAGCTACTACAATTCTTCATGTGAGCTTTGGAAAGCCTTGCAGGATATGTATGGAAATCAAAACAACTATGCACGTGTCTTTCAACTTAAGAAGGACATTGCCAGTGCCCAACAAGAAGGGAAAGCATTTGTTCAACACTTTGGACACCTCATGGCTAGGTGGAATGAGTTGGATGTATACCTTCCACATACCATAGATCTTGCCATTCTCCTAAAACGAGCCGAGGAAGACAAAATCTACCAATTGTTGGGGAGTTTGAACTTTGGGTACGAGGATCTAAGGAGTCACGTCTTGATGAATCAAGAGTTTCCCACGTTCAACAATGTTTGTGCAACTATCTAACGAGAAGAAGCAAGGAAGAAAGTGATGAATGCTTAGCACATCTCGAGATTGACTGAGACTCGTGCATATGCCTTAAATTACAAAACCTCAGAGGCTAAGGTGTACAAGGGTAAAACCCCGCCTCCTCGAGAGCAGGATGCCGGCCGAGATGGAGCTGGGAGCCAACATATACTTTCCTGGGGCTTGCCTTGAAAATACATATAAATAAAAGACGGGCGCCGAAAAGGAACCAGCCCAGCCTCTTCAAGAAAGCTTTGCTTGGTAGGCGCTGCCTATTCACTCGGACAATGCTCTGAACACGAAAGTGTGCAGTTCCGCCCCCCTCTCCCATGCTGAGTCACAGGCAGCGCCTCGGAAAGCGAAAGCACGGACGAGCCACATGCAGGGAAACTTGCACGTGTGGTTCTGGCCGGAGACCCCGGTATACTGTACTAATATGTGTAGGTCCCCGTAATTCGAGTGAGATTGTCATGGCGCAAAAGCAGATATGGTCCGGTATTCCCCTGTTCCCTGTATTGGTTATGTTGTTTCCACACCTGAAATGCAAATATTGCGATGGCGTTGGTCATGTGGAAGACAACTGTTGGGAACTTCATCCTGAACTCAAGCCTAAGTTCAGCAAAGATGGAAAAATGATACCAAGGTCCTTACATCAATTTCAACCTCAGTACAAGGTCTAACTTGCTAATGCTTATCCCTCTATTGTCTTACAAGGATTCATGGAGTTCACTGCTAATCCATTGTCTCTTATCAATGAGTTTGCAGCTTATCTTCAAAGCAAGGGACACGGAGGAGGATCACAAGCTCACGGAAATGAAGAGAACAATCATGCAGCCATGTTGGGACAGTTTGCCGGCTTTCTTGCTAGAAATGAGAAAGTTTCACGGGATGAAGCACCAGGTATACTCAAAGCATTCACTACTGCCTTGTTAACTAATACTGAAAATGATTGTTGAATAATTCATTTAGAATCCACATATCATATGACAAACAAAATCACAAATTTGCATCATTTTAAACGTTTTTCAAATCCCTCACATGTGTTTGTTGCAAATGGAAAAACTGTTTTAGTTTTGGGAAAAGGAGAAATAAACTTACTCTCACACAAAACACCTTCCACTGCCTTATATGTACCAACCTTTCCTTTCCAACTTCTGTCAATTGGAAAGATCACAAACACCCTAAACTGCAATGCCATTTGCTCACCAAATAACATGATGTTTCAGGATGTTCTCACCATGAAGATGATTGGTGAAGGGGCCTTCATAAATGGACTTTACTACCTGTGCAAGAACGCCTATTTTACTCGGGCTCTTCAATCTCAATCGAAGTCCATAGATGAAAACCAACTTTGGCATAAGAGATTAGCTCACCCATCTGAAGTTATCTTGTCTAAATTGTTTCCAAATTTTTGTAAATCACATTTTACTTGTGATACTTGTCAATTTTCTAAGTTTACTAGACTACCTTTTGTTAACTCAATGTCTAGGACAAGTAAACTTTTTGAAATGGTGCACACCGATGTATGAGGACCAGCAACTGAATCAATAGGAGGGTTTAGGTACTTTGTCTTAGTTGTTGATGACTTCTCTTGAATGAGTTTTGTGTATCTTATGAAATCAAAGAGTGAAGTCCAAGCTATTTTCAAAGATTTTCATATGCATGTTAAAACACAATTTCAATCAGACATTAAGGTGTTGAGATTAGATAATGGCACTAAATTTCTATCCAACAACATGCTTCAATACATAAGTTCTTAGGGCATAATACATCAAACCAGATTGAAGAAATACAACTTGACTCAATATCTGATCATCGTATCCCTGCCAATAAGGAAGACGAGGAGTCTCATTCTGGTCATTCACAATCTCCAACAGAGTCTCAAGGGCTTAAAAGAAATCATCATTGAACTAGAAAACCTCCAACTAGGTTGCAAAACTATGTTACTTATGCCTCACGGTGTCCTATCAGTGAAAGTATCAACCTTGGTGAGTTCTCAACATCTCATGCTGCATTTCTCTGTGACATTGATAAACATAGTGAACCTAGAAGCTTTCAAGAGGCATCTCTCCTCTCACAATGGAATCAAGCCATGGCAAATTAGCTTCATGCTCTAGAAGAATATAAAACTTGGAGCTTGGTTCAACTACCACAAGGGAAAAAGGCTGTTGGAAGTTGTTGGATTTACAAGATTAAATTCAAGGTTGATGGTTCTATTGAGAGACATAAGGCCAGGCTTGTTGCTCGAGGGTTCACGCAAACCTTTGGGGTAGATTACAAGGAAACGTTCCTGTGACCAAGATGAATTCAGTGAGGGTTCTACTCTCAGTCGCAATCAATTGTGGGTGGACTCTTTATCAAATGGATGTGAAGAATGCTTTCCTTCACGAAGAGTTACAAGAAGAAGTGTACATCCAGCCTCCTCCAAGTTATGATGGTATTAAAGGCAACATGGTTTGTAAACTACACAAGGCAATCTATGGATTGAAACAATCCCCAAGAGCTTGGTATGCCAAGCTCAACTCAGTTATAGAGAAGGCTAGATTCCTATGAAGTAATGTTGACTCTTCATTATTTGTAAGAACTGGCATTAGTGGGAAATTGGTGGTGCTTATCTATGTGGATGATCTTATCATCACAGGAGATAGTGTCGCTGAAATTAAGGCGCTAAAACTCTCACTACGCCAAACCTTTGCTATCAAAGACCTGGGAAAGCTGAAGTATTTTTTGGGCATCGAAATGGCAACCTCTTCAAAGGGATTGTTTCTACATCAACAAAAGTATGTATTAGATCTTCTTCAGGAAGCAAAAATGCTTGATTGCAAACCTGCCATCACTCTCGTGGACTCTAAACTAAAGCTCAATATAGATGGAGAAGCCATGCATGATGTGAGCTAGTATCAACAATTGGTGGGCAAACTTATATATCTCACCATCACACGTCCTAATATCACATATGCAGTGAGCTTGGCAAGAGAGTCATGCGTTATCTCAAGGTTTCAATAGGACAAGGAATCATCATGCGTAACAACAATTCCGCTGCCATCAGTGGCTACACTGATGCAGATTGGGCAGGGAATGCACTTGATAGGAAATCTACCACGGGCTATTGCATGTTTGTTGGTGGAAATCTTGTCACTTGGAAGAACAAAAAGCAACATGTCATTGCTCACTCCAGCGCATAGGCTAAATTTCGAGCCATGGCAGCCACTGCATGTGAACTTATATGGCTTAAAAGGCTTCTTTCAGACTTAGGGTTTACTAGTACTACTCCCATGTCTCTTATATGTGATAATCAAGCAGCCGTGCACATTGCTGCTAACCCTTTGTTCCATGAATGAACGAAACGCATTGAAGTTGATTGTCATTTTGTAAGAGCGCAAGTGCACACTCAAGTCATCTAGACCATCTTCATGCGAAGCCATGATCAACTAGCAGATCTCTTTACCAAGGCTCTAGCCTCTTCTCCATTCCATCGTTTTCTAGGCAAGCTTGGCTCGATTAATCTCCTTGATCCAGCTTGAGGGGGAGTGTTGTGATGCTGCATCTACTGATGCTACATATGACTGATGTTGCATATGATTGATGCTGCATATGGAGTCTACTACCAAGGTGACCCCTAGGGTAAATCTCTAGGGTAAGGCTCATTGTAATCTTTAGGGTAAGGGTATGTAAATTACCTTTCTCTTGATATAAGGGAGGAGACTGATTGGGGTAATGTCTTTGTGTAAGGTTTAGATTAGGTAGGCAACACGCCTTCTTCTTTCTTGTCAGCTGCTTGCTACAGCCATCCTTCCCATCTCTTTTCCCTCCCTCTTCTCATATATACCCGGACTCACTCTTGTACAAACATACATGAAATATACATTGAAACTTTAAACCAAAAATTCTACATATATGAACTTTAGTTAATCTAGAAACCCTAATTTAGAAAATGTTTCAGATGCAAATAGAATTTCTACAACCAAAGCCAGATGAAACAATGGAATAAGCATATGATTTGATCAAATATGACCAGAGTGCGATTGTGGATGCGCATTAGCATGATTGTGGTTGCGCGGCTGTCCGATTATGAAGATATGAGAGAGAGAGATTGTGATGGCGATATTCAGAGTCTACTATGGAGCTTTGTGATGGTTGCGATGACAACGACGAAGATTTGTGATGGCGTTTACGACTACGGAGATTTTTTTATCGTCTTCCCCATGTAAATTTATACATTTTCTTCTCTCTCTTCTATTTGATGCAGCAGAAATTAATAATGGTGCGTTATGCGTTTGCACATGTAAACAAATGTTTTCGTGTTACTTTCCGCTGTAATCCAAGATTTTTATTTTGAAAAAATAATTCAAGATATCAGATACAAAAATACGGCTGATTTGAAGCTTCGTGTTGATAATTAATTATTTGGTATTAAGATGTAATATAGATTACAATATTAAGTAACAACTAGTCACATAAAATTTTCTACAGCGTCGATGTGAAGTTCCTGCCATCTTCTTATTTGGTTGCGTTTGCTGTATGCACCAACTAGCCACAGAATCCCACAACTTGGATAAATTTTATTCACATTTCAACAACAATCAATTGAAATAAGTTGCACATTCACCCAATAATGCATGCAAACAAAAAAAAAATATTTAAATAAAACTTTGACTGTTGAAAAAATCCCGTGGATTTTATGCATTTCAAAATAATTATATTTCAAGAAGCAAGCAACATTATATCTTTAGACTTCACATCTTTTTTATCTCTATTTTTTTTTCTTGAAAAGATTTTTTAGTTTCTATTTTGTTAATAAAAAAAAGCATTAGAGGCAAGAAAAAAACTTACATGAAATAGTGACACTAAAGTTTCATATCTCAAATTAATCATGCGATTTTTAAGTGAAAAAAATTAAAATACACAGTAATGCGTGATATGTTTACCTGCCTCAGCCGCTGTTTAATGTAAGTCTCTCTCCACAGTTAGCATGCCAAATTATCTTATTGTCCCTCTAACTGAGAGACAGCTTGGATATGCTTAGTGCTTAAATCATGTGAGATGAATAATAGCATTATTAATTAACTGTTGATTAATTATATTGATTATCTCCCTTGAGACAAGTTGCTCTTGACAGCCTTGAAACTTCATATAATTTGCTTAAAGAAATCCCATATGATCTCAATCGAAATTACGAAATCTCGAAAAACTTTACCTCTCATCATCTAAATTGAACGGGCATAGTTGATTTAAGGGGTGTGCTATCCACACACCCCTTTTTACTTCTCCCACATCCCTTGTTAATTTCTGTCATTTGATCTTCTTCAATTCATCTGATCCGACGACCGAAAATTAAAAGGGTGTGAGAAAAGTAAAAAGGGGCGTGGATGTCACATCCCTTGATTTAATTGTAGTTACCAGAGCTTTTGTTGCAGGGCATAATGATGGCATCAGTTAAACAGAGGTTTTGATAGACATACAGTAAATTATTTTCTTTTTTAATTGGACTAAAAGGACTTATTTCACCATTAATTTCACTAGATTGGTACCATGCACAGTTTCATAATTGAAAAATTGATAAGGCAACCTGAAGATTAATGTTAGTTTGAGAGCTGGCGTGAACTCATGGTCCAAAAAATAATGCTTTTCAAGACGAGCAGTGAAAATTTAAGCAGAAGTGTTTATCATTTTGTATTACAAATGACAACACATGTATATTTCATTCATGTACAAAGATATAGTTTCTAGGGCAACAAAAATCTGGATGTTCATGATAGTACAGTAAAATTTTTACAATTAGTTGCTGAGGGTATTGAGAAGGGAAACTCTATTTTTGATTAATCGCCGGAACAGACTTTCGAGTCCTTCTTCAAGATCCTGACTGCACAGTTCCAATTGTTGCAGCTCGCTTTGCATATTCTCACCGTCGACCATATTGTCGGATTTGCTTGCCTCTTGACATACAAGGGAGTTCAGTGCAGCATCTACATCAGCAAACTCATTTATGCCGGTTTTATCATCTTCATCATCTTCATCATCTTCATCACAAGCAACCTTTTTGGTGAGCATAAGCTTTGAAACGAAAGACCAACCGCTCATCTTTGATTGTGACTTTGCTCCAGAGATGAAGGACAAAAGGGACTCAAACACTGTGAGAGTGACTGCTTCAACCTCTCTCAACGCGCCAATCAAAGCCACGGCTACATTGTCTTTGTTAGTGGAAGAGAAGGTGCATTTCTTCTGAGAACTCCTCAAAGTCCCCAGGGCCTTGCAAATTGCCTTCTTGACCACCTTCCGTGAGGCTGAGTATTTCCTAACCTCATTAGTGAACCCGCTTTTGCCTCCCCTTCTTCTGCGCATAATGGATTGGATTTCACGTACGCATTCCTTTGTGTGTATCAAGGCATCCTTGGCTGCTGTACATACATCCAAGAGCATAAGAGAACCATCCAAAAGCTCATCCACCCATTTCTCATTTCGCTCCCGGACAAAGGCTTCTTGTGCGAGGGGCAACTGAAACAACTTGTTCACACAATTGTGCAAATCCAAAAGGTCACTCAATCTGTGGCTTATCGATGATGATGAAAACGAAGAGGAGACATCAGAAGCTGCTATTCTCAACAAATGATCTTCACATTGTTGAAATAGCGGGTGTGGTTTGGAAGGCAAGCTTATCGACCGAACATGGTAGTTGGATTTCGGGTTTAAAGATGAGACCGAAGCCATTTTTTTTTTCCTTTGCTAGCAAGAGAGAGAGAGAGAGAGAGAGAGAGGTTTTGGAGACTTGAAGTTCAGTTTTTGCAATTTTAAGTTTGCTTATGCTTTCCTTAAACACCTACTCTACATATATAATGGGGCATGCAATGACTCAAAGGGTAGCTAGGGAGACATAAAGCATCTTATCACATATTTCGATTTCGATCTAAGCGCTTTCAGTGGTGTTCATGCAATGTTCCCCAACACCAACACAAACTCCAACTCATAACCCTATTATTTTAACTCGATCATATCCCAATGTATCTCCAATTCATTAGCCACTGAGATTTGCTTCATGTACAAAACTAATAGTTAGTGATGGGGCTGCACGAGGGGGCTTGGTTTAAATAATCATGCAAAATTAATTCAAATTTGCGTTGTGTAATGTAAACTATTTAGAGAGACGCAAACATAAACCCCTTCTTGGTTGGCATGCCTACCTCTTCAGAAGACAAGAGGAGGCTGCGTCACGCGTGTGCAGTATGCACATGAGAATTTGGAGCCGGCCCGTTGTACGCCTCTACGCCAGTGATTACAATTACCTGTCAATCCTCATCATCACGTGTGGATTCTTGGTTGTACAACAATGCTTGTTTTATCTTTTCCTGCTCCCAAATTTTTAATATTTCATGCATGGTCTTATGGTCACGTTAAAATTTCACTTTTTGATCAATGGTTAACTATGTAACTTAGGTTATACATTTTGTGAATAAGACAAATGGCTGCTTTTTGTAGTCAACTTGATGAATGGATTGCCTAATGATGTTGTCGGTTACGCCCCATTTCGAAGGAAAAAACTAAAAATACAAAAGTGTTAACTTTCACAAGGTTGGATAATACTTGCATGCTTCATGTGGACTGCAGAGGGTGTGTTGTTGGCAGTATCGCCAACATTCTTCAATTGCTGAGTCAAAAGGCCCACATGTAAGATATTTCCGAAATCATAAGAACAACAACAAGACATTAGGATCACAGATTTGATAAACCAAAATTACAATAAATCAATTACAATTTACTTATCTTTGGAATACGGAAGACATGGCTCTTGTGGATGACAAATGAGTCTTCTACTTTCAACAAGAAGAAGTGTTCCAGCAATAATAGGGTTTGCTCGGAATGGAACGTGTGTTTTGTGAAAGCAGGGACACCCTTAATATAGTGATTAGGATTCCCCTAATTCCGCCTATTATAGTAATTAGAGGAATACACCAAATCACCATTTATTCTTAATGTTGTCCCACCAAGGCATGTACAATATGTCCTACTTAATTAGGGTTTCAATTAGTCAACTAAATATATCTTGGTTCCATGATTCTTGCCAACCAATATTGAATCACATTAAAAGCCAAATATCTTGAAGATCAAGTTATTTGTCTTTCAAGTAATTCGATTCATAATAATTGACAACTCAACATGAGTCTTACACCACACGCCCTAACAAGGCCCGTCGCTTGGGGTACAAGGCCAACAGCGCACCCTCTAGCTCTTTTCAACATGTTGATTGTATCTGGAGACTCATGGTTCTGGTCTTGACTTTCCTTGACCTTTAAGGCCTTGTTCATTGCCCTCTTGATATCCTTCCTAGAGCTAAGTTATTTTCAACCTCAATCATGAAGCTCATGTCATCTCCCCGTCTTCTGCGCATAATTGATTGAAGTTCGTGTGTACAATCTTTTGTTTGTGACGCGGCATCCTTAATGATTCCACACACATCGAGGAGTCTCAAAGATCCATCTAGTTCATTGGTCCATTTTTGTCCGCACTCTTCGGCAAGGGTTGTTGAGTTATTGGCAAAAGAAGAAAATATTTGACACAGCTAATAACTTCTGGGTTTCAGAATTATTAACTTCAAGAAGTAAAGCAAGGCTTATAGACCTTGAAGTACACCTATTTTTGGTCTGTATTTGTCCATCTAATTAGCATATATTTATTACTTTGAATAGCATGGATTGTTGTCCGTCGAGACAATTGGAATCTTGACAGCCTTGACATTTGACATAATTTGAACCAATCACATGTGATGTCACCAGTAACATTTCACTTACTACTCTGAATTTTACCTCTTAGGCTTGACATTGGGAAATGATAATTCATTCAATTATTCGCCTGATAATTGGTCAATAATGATAAGTTCATTTTCTTTTGATTTTTAGATTCGAGTCGATGAACAAGATGATAATCGGAATATATATAGAGCGGTAATGGTTACATTTTGGTGAGTACTTGCAAGAGTATACGATCTATTCCGAAATGAAAGCTTTTGAACAAAGAACAAGAGTAGTTGAAATTTCAAGTAAATGAGTATATCCTTAATTGTATGGGAAGATTATATACAAGTATATGCTTTTCATGTACAAAATCGAAAAACATAAACATCTAGTGATTTAGGATGTTGAGGAGAGATACTCTTGTTTTGATCAACTGCCTAAATAGGCTTTCAAGTCCTTCTTCCTGACCTTGAATGCATGACTCCAGCATCTCAAGCTGGTTCTGTGCGTTATTGGATTTGCTTGTCCTATGTAGTGCAGCATCGACTTGTGCAAACTCATTTGCTTCGGTTTCTTCACATGCAACCTTTTTGGTGGGAATCATCTTGGAAACAATTGACCAGCCTGGCTTTGACTTGGGCCCAGAGACGAAGGACAGAAGTGATTCGAACACTGCGAGAGTGATTGCTTCAACATCTCTCAACTTGCCAACAATGGCAACTGTCTCCTGGTCGTTGTCAAGGGAAGAGAAGGTGGTTTTGCTATCGATTCCCTTTAGATTCTTCATAGCCTTTTGGATAGCTTTTTTAATCATCTTCCTGGAGCTCAAGTATTTGTTAACCTCACTTGTAAGACCTTCAGACTCACCTCCTCGCGTTCTTCTTATGATTGATTGAAGATCCTGTACGTATGCCTTTGTTTGCAAGACGGCATCCTTGGCGGTGCTGCAAACGTCCAAGAGTCTGAGAGAGCCATCTAATAGATCATTGGTCCATCTCTCATTCTGCTCCTGGGCCAAGGCTTGTTGTGTGAGGGACAACTGAAGCAACCTATCAACACAATCATACAAGTCTCCAAGGCTACTTAGGTTGTGGTTGATTGATGAAGAAGATGTGGAGGTGACTTCAGAAGACCTCAATATAGACAAATGTTCATCAACTTCTTGAACGATCGGGTGTGGCCTTGAGGGGAAGCTGTTAGAGCGAGTGTGGAAAGTCATTGCTTCTTTGTGATTTGAGAGAAAAAAGAAATGAAGACTTTGTAGTTAATGTACAATTGAGATTGATGAGTTTCTTTCCATATGCATCTGCCTAATATATAGTGTTGGTTAAGGGAAGGGGACATGGAATCTCATCCACTTTGATCACAAGCTAAAGGTAACATGATTTCGATTTGGATCTATATATTCCCTGTCAAATGTCAATGCAATGTCTCATCTCAGACCAGCAATACCAACTCATGAGCTGATCCATATTGCATATAAAATGTCAGAGGGCTCTATGCAATGTCTATGCAATGTCTATGCAATGTCCTTCACATGATTCTTTGCCAAGGAGGAGGCATGATTTGCAAAATACATACAGTTGTGGCTATGAGTTGAGTTATTTATCATTTAAACTTTTTTATTATTTTGCATATAAAAATAAACAAGAGAATCAAGCCCTCTTTTTGAATGAGATCAACTGGTGATTATTGATTTTCTTCCTTGAGACAATTGGAATCTTGACAGCTTTGACATATTTGATATAATTTATATAAATCCCATGTGATCTCATTCATGCATTTTCATAAATTTTAAGAAATTACAGTTAATTATTTCATTTTTCTGCATGATGGAAACATAGTGCATGCATGGTCCTAAAATAATGCAGATCTTGCCTGATGCTTGCTCAAAGACCTGCAAAATGATTTGATGATAATTTAACTAATCACATACTTTATTATTTAGGGTGATTTTGTATAAAATCAATTAAAAGTTATGATATTAACAATATGTCAATCAAATTTATTGGAATTATAAATAGGTCAATGAGACTTTAAGATACATTAAAACACCTCAATCAAATTAAAATTACAAATGATGCCATTACTGTTTAAAACACCAAACCTTTTAATCTTCTTCATTGTAAATCACGCCTCCCATCACCTTCAGACTTCAACCTCCCCACCTCCCACCACCTTCAACCTCCATTACTTCAACCTCCCCCACCTCCCACCACCTTCAACCTCCATTTTTCGGACACTGCAACGCAGTGTCTGTGTCATGTTATGTGATTGTGCATTCATATTCAAATAGGTTTGTGGATTCAGACACTTCATTGCAGTGTCTGTTTCCTGTTATTTGATTATGCATTCGGATTCAAATATGTTTGTGGATTCAGACACTACAGCGCAATGTCTGTTTCAGTTCTATGGATTCAAACACTTCGTTGCAGTGTCTGTTTCCTATTTTGTGATTGTGCATTAAGATTCAAATAAGTTTGTGGATTTAGACACTACCATGCAATGTCTGTTTCTTGTTCTGTGAATTCAGACACTTTGTTGCAGTGTCTATTTCATGTTCTGTAATTGTGCATTGAGATTCAAATAGGTTTGTGGATTCAGACACTGCAACACAATGTCTATTTTCGGTTCTATGGATTCAGACACTTTGTTGCAGTGTCTGTTTCCTGTTCTATGATTGTGCATTGAGATTCAAATAGGTTTGTGGATTCAAATACTGCAACACAATGTCTGTTT
Organism: Malus sylvestris; assembly: GCF_916048215.2. Taxonomy (NCBI): domain Eukaryota; kingdom Viridiplantae; phylum Streptophyta; class Magnoliopsida; order Rosales; family Rosaceae; genus Malus; species Malus sylvestris. Next base: position 23,833,782 of record NC_062269.1, read on the forward strand.
CTTGTTCTATGAATTCATATCGAAAACCAACGAAGAAGATGACCGGATTTGCAGGGGAGGTGGTCGGAAAAATTCAAATAGCCATAACGAGTTCATTTCTCAACCAAATTCAAAGATTCAAAAGCCAAATAAAGCTCAAGAGGTAAGGAATAGAAATATACCTAATTGGGGCTGAGCCATGGCTGGAGTTGGCTAGAAAATACCTGCAACATCGTTGGTCCTTCGTCGGAAAATGGGGAAAATTTCTCTAAGTTGATTTTCATTTAACCTTCACCAAATCAAACGGATTTTCACATTCAAACTCTGGCATAAGATCAGAACCATAAAAAGGAAAAAAGTTCATGAGTTCCCAACCCTTACCTAGTAGGAAAATCACGAAGCCTCGTCGAAAATATGGAGGTAAAACTCTGAGTTCGAGTTCGTAACCTGGGGTCTCGATTTTAGTACTGGGATATTGGTGGACTTTGTTAAGGTCGAGGAGGCCATGTTGCATTCATAGAGAGAAAGAGATAAGATTAAAAGAGTCAAATTTTAACTACATATAATGACTTAAAGTGTGGCATTCATCATTGACCTATGCTTAATTAATAAAAATATATCATTGATTAAGTCCAAAATAAAAACATGTCATTATATATGACTAAATGGTAAAGTTTTTATTGACCTTTGGCTAAATTACCCTTGTTGATGCACAAAATCAGTGAGGACTTTGGTACAAGAAAATATTAAGTTTGTGACCTTCGCTAGATTGCTCCGATCACTAGTGTGGATAAGTATGTAAAAGGATAGGGACAAGCAAGCAAATACAAGATGTACGTGGTTCACCCAGATTGGCTACATCCACAGAGTAGAGGAGTTCTCATTAATTGTGAAGGGTTTACACAAGTACATAGGTTCAAGCTCTCCTTTAGTGAGTACTAGTGAATGATTTAGTACAAATAACATTAAGAAATATTGTGAGAGAATGATCTCTATTTATAGAAGAGAGTTTCTAGTTTCATTCTGACATTAACACGTGTCATGATGTGATTGACCTCTGATGTCGACACATGTCGCGTTATGATTGGCCTCTGATGTTGACATGTGTCGCATTGTGATTGGCCTCCTGGTTGGAGGGATACTTTTGTGGGTCCTTGGAGGTATAATGTTGACCAGTGCTCAGTAGTTTTGGGATTGGTCAAGTATGGTACAAATAGTGCTCCCCTAAGTTCCTGAGTGAGGGAATCTCCTCGGTTGGGGACTTGCCAGATCCAAGCCACTGAGTAATCACGAAACTACTAAGTACCGAAGTGTGGTATCGTTTTCACTTACCTTATCTATCTCATAGGTAGATGTGGCATCTTCTCTGGAAGTACTTTTCCTCCATCCAGGGGTGGTATCTTTAACCGGTGGAGATGCACAAGCTAATGTATCAATTTGACTTGAAGCTTACTTGTAGTTTCAGGCTTGGTCAAGCGCGATACAAACCATGTAGTAGGAGTCCCCTAAGTCGCCGAGCTAAGAGATTTGCTGAAAAAAAAGTGACAGACAAGGTAAGCAATCAGAGCTCCCAGCAATCAGTCCTAGATTAGAAGTTTGATTTCAAGTTCAGGTTGATTGTTCTCATTCTCTTTATCTTGCAGGCAGCAGGAAGGATAAAGAGAAGAAAAATGAGAAAAGATGATATGAGATATTTTTTCTTTTGAAGAAGTAACTTTCCACAGGCTTATTCTTGAACTGGGCTGGAGGGTTTTCTGGTTTCCTCCAGAGTATAAGGCCGACTCAAGAATTTGAAGGTCAAAACAAGTCCATCAAATCAAGAGGGCGTTCGACCTTGATGATATGGGATACTTTTGCTGTTGACGAAGTAATAAATGAATCAGCACATGTTCTGTTGCACTTGTCTCCACATATTTCCTTATATCTTTCTCACTTGCCCTATCTGTTCCTCAGGCAGATATGGTATCTTTTCTGGAAGCATAAGATGTTGAAGATGAGTACTTGAGAGCAATGTCAGGTAAGTAATCAGGTAAGGGGTTCCAGGCAGTCAGTTCCTGACTTGAAGCTTGATTCCAAGTGCTGACTGATTGCTCTCTTTCTCCTTGTCTTGCAGGTAAGAACAAGGGCAAAGGAAAAGCCAGGGAAAAAGCATGATATGGGATACTCTTGCTTTTGACCCTGATGATATGAGATACTCTTGCTTTGGTGTGGCTGGTTTGCATAGGTATTATTGGGGGGGAAGAAAGTTGAGTATTTCGAGAGGCTTCGTTAGGAGTGCCCTCTTAGATATGAGGAATGGTTGAGCATTTTTGCAGGTATGCCTGTCCGTGGAGGATGGAGGTCGACATATATAGGAGTCTCCCTAACAACAGTTAATAATGCTATTCCTTTACCCTTCTTGGTCGTATCAATATAGTGGGAGCTGCAAGCTTCACGTGTTTTAACTTTGTCAGAGCATTTTGAAAAAGTGGTTTGTGGTATCTGGAAAGCTGATGTTGCGTGTGAAGATTGCAAACAAGCTTCATCCAAGGAAATCTGGCTCTCGAAGTTCGGAGAGTGGTGCCTCTTCGATTTTCAAACAAGCAATCTTGTCGGGGATCTGGCTCTCAAGATTCGGAAAACAGTGCCTCTTTAATTTTTGAGAAAGTAATCATGTTGGGAGTCTGGCTCTTGAGATTCAGAGAGCGGTGCCTCTTCGATTTTTGAGCAAGCAATCTTGATGGGAGTGTTTTCTCGAATATGAGTAAAGGTTGGGCATTTTTGCCAGTCTGCCTTGCCACGGAGCACGGAGGTTGACACACATAGGGACTTTCCAGTTATCAAGCAGTGATGTTGTTCCTTTACCCTTGTGGGTAATAGTAGGGTAGCTCAACCTTCAAAATTTATGTGTCTAAACTTTGTCAGAGATCTTTGGCAAAGTTATCTGTGGTACCCGAGGAGCTGATGTTGCGTGTGGAGAGTGGTGCCTTTTCGATTTTTGAACCAACGGCCCTGTTGCCCTTTCTTTTATAAGGGCACCAATTATGTGAAGAAGTACATTCAGAGAGTTATTGCTTGTAGGAATTTTCCCTTTATTTTTGTACTTCAGAGATTTATTGGACCTCATTTCTCCTTCATCATTTTTTAAAATGTCTGGCCCATTCGACCATCGTTTTGACTTGAACTTTGGTGAAGAGGCAACTATGTCTCCTTAAGACAACATATGGCGCCCATCCTTCTTATCCTCTACTAGTCATCTTACCGTTGGAGACTCTGTGATGAAGAATGATATTACCACTGCAGTGGTGGCCAGAAACCTTCTCATTCCCAAAGATAACAGACTACTTTCCAAACGGTCTGATGAGTTAGTTGTTAAAGATTTTCTGGCTTTCAATGTTCAGTGTGCCAGTTCTGTGTATGCCTATTTGCTCGAACCAGCCAAGTTGAATCATTGGCAGCTGAAGTGATAAGTCTCAAACAGGAGATTAGAGGGCTCAAGCATGAGAATAAACAGTTGCATAGGATCGCACATGACTATGCTACAAACATGAAGAGGAAGCTTGACTAGCTGCAGGAATCTGATGGTCAGATTTTACTTGATCATCAGAGGTTTGTGGATTTTCTCCAAAGGTATTTATTGCCTTTGTCTTCTGGGGCTGTATCGCGTAATGAAGCTCCAAATGATCAACCTTTGGTGCCTCCTCCTTCTGGGTTCTACCCAGTACTGAGGTTCCGAATGATCACCCTCTGGTGCCTACTCTTTCTAGGGCTCTGCCGACTACTGAGACTTCTCCTGAGCAACCTTTGTAAAGGCTCTCTCTTGTTTGTTTATTTTGATTCATGTATATGTACATATTTGTAACTTATCGGAGATATCAAGAAATAAGTTTTGCTTCATTTCAACGTTTTGTGTTAAATACACCAAAGCCTTCTTAACTAAGTTCTTTGAATTTTTCTTTTGTTGAAGCTTGTATGTTGAAGCTTTGTGAGTGAAGCATGTATGTTAAGGTAGTGCTCCTTTAATTTCCCAAGTGAGGAAAACTTCTCGGTTGGAGACTTGAAAAATCCAAGTCACTGAAAGGTCGTGAGACTTCCGAGTATCAAGGTGCAGTAGCATATGGTAGGAGTCTCTCAAGTCTCCGGTCGAGGAAGTTGACGAATGAGGCATTTCCTTTCTAAGTGGTAGCCCAAAACTCCTCCTTCATATATATTTCTTATGAAAGTTATTAGGCTCAAAGAAGAGGAGGCCTAGGCAATTTTTTTTTTTTTTCGAATTTTCAAATTTTTGAATTTCCTAATTTCTGAATTTTCGAATTTTCGAAAATATATATATTAAGCTTTGTCGGTGAAGCTTTGGTGTTGAAGCTTTGTTGTGTACCATGAATTGATTTTGCTTCACACTATCTTGATCAAGAATGTGTGAAGCTTTTGTAGGTGAAGCTTTTGTGGTGGGTGAAGCTTTTGTAGGTGAAGCTTTTTGTAGTGGGTGAAGCTTTTGTAGTGGGTGAAGCTTTTGTAGGTGAAGCTTTTGTAGGTGAAGCTTTTGTAGGTGAAGCTTTTGTGGGTGAAGCTTTTGTAGTGAGTGAAGCTTTTGTAGTGGGTGAAGTTTTTGTGGGTGAAGCTTTTGTGTTGAAGCTTTGGAGTTGAAGCTTTGTAGGTGAAGCTTTTGAGTTGAAGCTTTGTAAGTGAAGATTTGGAGTTGAAGCTTTTGTAGGTAAAGCTTTGGAGTTAAAGTTTTTGTAGTTGAAGCTTTGGAGTTGAAGCTTTGTAGGTGAAGCTTTGGTGTTGAAGCTTTGTAGGTGAAGCTTTGGAGTTGAAGCTTTTGTTGGGTACCATGAATTGATTTTGCTTCACACTATTTTGATCCAGATAGTGTGAAGCTTTTGAGAATTTGTAGTTATCCTCCATTGATGAAGCTTTTGTTGGTAAAGCTTTTGTGGTGAAGCTTTGTTGGGTACCATGATATGATTTTTGCTTCACACTATCTTGATCAAGATAGTGTGAAGCTTTTGAGAATTTGTAGTTATCTTCCATTGATGAAGCTTTTGTTGGTGAAGCTTTGTTGAATTTCCCAATTTTCCTTCTTTTGTTTTGGGAAAATTAGAAATTTGAAAATGTGGGAGAGATAACATAAACAAATTTTGCTTCCACACTGTTGAGCAAGAGATTGCGATGCAAGCCACACCTTGTAGTAGTCGAAGGTTTGGATGAACCATATAAATTGAATTTGCTTCGAACAATCTTGATCAAGAGTGTGTAAAGCTTTCTACGAGTTGTGGTTGCCCTTCATTGATAAAGCTTTTGTTGGCACCATAAATTGGTTTTGCTTCACACTGTCTTGATCAAGAGTGTGTGAAGCTTTTGAGAATTGTGGTTGAACTTCTTTGATGAGGCTTTTGTTGGCACCATAAATTGGTTTTGCTTCACATTGTCTTGATCAAGAGTGTGTGAAGCTTTTGAAAATTGTGGTTGAACTTCTTTGATGAGGCTTTTGTTGGCACCATAAATTGGTTTTACTTCACACTGTCTTGTTCAATAGTGTGTGAAGCTTTTGAGAATTGTGGTTGCCCTCCTTTTTAAATTGGTTTTGCTTCACACTGTCTTGATCAAGAGTGTGTGAAGCTTTTGAGAATTGTGGTTACCTCCATTGATGAAGCTCTTGTTGGCACCATAAATTGGTTTTGCTTCACACTGTCTTGATCAAGAGTGTGTGAAGCTTTTGAGAATTGTGGTTGCCCTCCATTGATGAAGCTCTTGTTGTCACCATAAATTGGTTTTGCTTCACACTGTCTTGATCCAGAGTGTGTGAAGCTTTTGAGAATTGTGGTTGAACTCCTTTGATGAAACTCTTGTTGGCACCATAAGTTGGTTTTGCTTCACACTGTTTTGATCAAGAGTGTGTGAAGCTTTCTACGAGTTGTAGTGTTTGCATTGTTACAGAGGGGAAATGTCTGAAACATATGCAAGAGGGCTGAATAGCTTAATCTTCGTATGCCATGCACTGAAGTTGTTGTTGGCTTGCAATAAGACTTTGTTGGTGACTATAACACTTGTTGGGCATAAGTGCTCCCCTAGTTGAGTTGTCAAGCTTGAGGGTTTTTTATTATTTGTGAATGCTAGGAGTTCACATGTACAAGTTGTACCACTCGTCTTCTGGTAGGTGGAATAAATGGTGAGTTGCTTCCATCAATTGGTTGGTGGTATGAAGGTGAGTTCCTTCGTCACATTTCATCACCTGGTTGGTGGCACGAGGATGAGTTCATTCTTCACCTGGTTGGTGGCATGAATGGCAAGTTGCCAAATTAAATTAGAGTACGGTTGTACATTTCATCACCTGGTTGGTGGCATAAAGATGAGTTCCTTCTTCACCTGGTTGGTGGCATGATTGGCAAGTTGCCAAATGATATTAGAGTATGGGTTGTACATTTCATCACCTGGTTGGTGGCATGAAGATGAGTTCCTTCTTCACATTTCATCACCTGATTGGTGAGAATAAGGGCAAGGTGTCTAGGCACATTGTAGCAAGTGTCGAATGACACAAAGTATGTTGAACCCTTTCAAAGCACAGTTGGCTTATGTATGAATGTGTTGGAATGTATGATTGAACAAATATATTGTGAAGTTGTTCGTTTATTTGTATAGTCTTGCTGACATATACTTAGACTTTGTTTCATGTTGGAAGCATTCATGTTAAAGCATTGAACCCGAGTGTTTCATTGTTAGGAATGTAAGAGGATTAGGACCGAGTTGTCTAATCACCTTTTTATTGAATTCATGCCAAATAGTCTTCGTTACATAGGATGTCGAACAGCTGAAGCTTAACACTTATACAATGTGAGTTTACTTGTAATAGTACTTCAGGTTATCAACATTCAATGGATGGCCAAGGGTCTTGCTATCAGAGCTTCTAAGCTTGTAGGAGCTAGGGCGACTGATGCCAAATGTTGATGCATAAAATTATTGGGGATTGTGGTACAACATAAAATGTTAAGTTTGTGACGTTCGCTAGATTGCTCCGGTCACTAGTGTGGATAAGTATGTAAATGGATAGAGACAAGAAAGCAAACACAAGACGTATGTGGTTCACCCAGATTGGCTACGTCCACGAAATAGAGGAGTTCTCATTAATTGTGAAGGGTTTACACAAGTACATAGGTTCAAGCTCTCCTTTAGTGAGTACTAGTGAATGATTTAGTATAGATGACATTAGGAAATATTGTAAGAGAATGATCTCTATTTATAGAAGAGAGTTTCTAGTTTCATTCTGACATTGACACGTGTCGTGCTGTGATTGGCCTCTGATGTCGACACGTGTCGCGTTATGATTGGCCTTTGATGTTGACATGTTTCGTGTTGTGATTGGTCTCTTGGTTAGAGGGAGACTCTTATGGGTCCTTGGTGGTATAATGTTGACCGGTGCTCATTAGTTTTGGGATTGGTCAAGTATAGTACAAATAACCTTATTATTTAATTACCCGCATAATTGAGTTTATGCATTAATTAATTAGGCCTAAACATATAGGGTGGGTGGCTAGACACAGGGTCAAAGTCAATTGTGCTATTGCATATTTAAATTATATGCGATAATTAATTAATCCGTTGCCTGCGTTGGAATGCAGGTGTGGGAAGAGACATTGCATAAAACATCGCGTAAGATCTAAATTGAAAACATGTTACATTTGGCTGATCAATCAAATCTATCCTCAAACAACACTATACATTAATAAAACGAAGATGAAATGTATATTGGAACATTAACCGCAACTCTCAAGGTCTTCGATCTCTAACTCTATCTTTTCATTTAACACACAAAGAAGCAATGGCTTTCCACACGCTCTAATAGCTTCCCCTCAAGGCCACATCCGACACTAGTAGAAAAAACACTTTGCGCAATGTAGGTACCTTCGTTGCGCAAAGTCAAAAATCGTTGCCTGAAAAATAGAGCAACAAAACCTTCATCGCGCCAAAGCAGTGACAGTAAGGTTTGCACGACGACGAAGAAACATACATCACGCAAAGCCACTCTATGCGACGTATGTCCTACATCCCGCAAAGCCACCTAAGCCACTTTGAGAGACGTAGGGACATGCGTCGCACAAAGTGGCTTAGGTGGCTTTGCGTGACGTAGGACATGCGTCGCGCAAAGTGGCTTAGTGGCTTTGCACGACATAGGTTTCTTTTCATCACACAAACCCCTTTCTTTTGTTTTGGTCAAAAAAATTTTTTAAAATTTTTAATAAATATTTTAATTAAATTTTAAACAATAATTAATTAACTAAGGAAAAGTATTTTATTATAAAATATATGAAAATATACATACAAGATGTCCGAACAAAAAAGAAAAAACTACAAGTAGTCTTCTAGGTTTGATACATCAAGCTACTGGGTATCGACAGGGAGAAGTGGCGCAAATGTCGAAGGTGGAGTAAGATCAGGTGCTGGTAGGGAGATTTGGAGGCCGGACATCTGTATGGCTAGTACAAGGTCTCTCATCTGCACGACATAGGTTTTCATCTCCTCGCCCTGGGCCCTCATTTGCTCGCCCTAGACTGCAAGTTGACCTTTTAGGGTTGTCACTTCCTCTTTCAATGCATCGACCTCTGCTGTGTTCGATCTGGAAGAATAGGCACCTGTCTCACTAATCCGCGCTTTCCCCATACACTAAACAACCTTGCCATGATGACGACCGAAGTTCTGATCCAGGACATCAGTAAGGATCTGAAAACCAGCATCCTTGAGTATCGTGACGTCCTCGATCGGGGTCTCCAGGGGAAGCTGTGATGTTGCTTCTTGGAGAACAGTAGTGCACTTTTCCACCATAGCAGCATGTAATAATAAAGAAAAAAACATATAATGTTTAATAACAAAATATAAATAATATTTGAACGATTCATACATATAAGAATAATAGCAATTACATATACTTACATGAAGCTGCTCAATGGTCTGATCACCAGGTCGAACGTAAACGTCCTCGAACATGTCGATCTCTAGGAACTTAGAACCCTCCTGAAGAAAAAAACATTAAGAAAATTTTATTAATCAATAATAATAAATAAATTGTATAAAATTTCAAAATTAATATACTTTTACCTGACGTCGTGCCTCAAGCCTATACGAAAAGGGCTTCGAATCAGAATGGTGAAAGTGTCTTTGACTCCCGAGCTTTCTTGCCAACAACAAATTTCTTCTGTTAAACACATAGTATACATGTTAGTGCAACTATTTGAAATAAATTAACAAAACAAGCTTAAAAAATAATTAAAAAAATAATAAATTATTATTAAAATATTATGTACATACCACAAAATTTGGGTCCGTAAAATGTTTGCAGAGCCACTCCCAATCCTCTGGCCGGTCCTGCAACTCAATTGGGCAACCATGTAGGCGAGCAATCTCAGGATCATCTCGTAACTTAAAATGCGTGTGAAGATTGTTCTTCCAATGTTTGTATCGGGTTGCTAAGGTCTCCTCTAAGTAGGCCATGGCCTCAGGGGATATGTCCTAAAGATCATAAATGACCTACGAATATGAAAAACAATAAAATAATAGTAAGAAATTTAATAATATTAAGATAATATATTTTGGTTTTTAATATTTGTAAACAAAATTAAAAAAATGATAAGGGCTAAAAATAATATACTAACCGACAACTTGTCTCGCACCAGTTTCTTTGTCCCCTTGGGAATTTCTACCCAAGACTCCCACTGCATAGGACAATTTTGTTGAATAACAACACCACAGTTATTAACGACACTGCTATGCTACTGTGAGGTAGCTGCTCCACGATGTCGCGGGTCATACACAATCTTGATCTTGGAGGCGGCCTAACGTACGCTCTGTGCCTGCTTCAACATTCGACTAGGCCTCCTGGTGTTTTTTTTAGCTAGCCAAAAATACTTAAATGGTGAAAACCCTAAGCTTAAATTTGTACAAAAAATTCGATACAACCTCCCCCGATAGTATAGCATTTCATGGATTACACTGTTATAATCTACGTATTTGTATTATTGAGATTTTATATTATTTTTCAAGAATTTATATTAATTTATTTGAATTTAGATTTCAATTAAACTAGTTACGAATAGTGAAGTTTGGAAAATTATTATTTACTCGTTGACCTTTCGAGGTCACAAGTAGCGTTTTCGAATAGATCTCGAAACCACGAACGTATTGGCGAAAGCCGTTTGCGAGTCCGGATTATAACGGTATAATTACGGACATTTGAAGTTGTGTTACTAAACTATAGATTTTAAATCGATTAAACTTCCACAAGGAAGAAGCTTAATCAGATTTAAGCAAAAATAAGAGGACCAATTAGCTAGAAGGAGAATGACCAATCAAATAAAAGGGGGGGGGAAGGTTTCTAAAAAAAAAAAAAAACAAAGAAAAAAAGAAGGAGGGGTCTGATTTTGACCCCTTTTTGGGGCGATTTCAACCCTTTAACCTGCCAACTTGACCCATTCATATCTCCTTCATTCGAGCTCCATTTTGGGTGTTCTTGGTGTCCATGGAAAGCTCCTGACGAGCCCTACATCTCTGTGATGTTATATTTTCCATTTTATTATCCATTTTTCCAGTTCGAGGCAGCAAAGTTCCATGGGTTTCCGGCGATTTTGTCATTTTTCCGGTGATTCCGGCAACCATTTCCTTCGAGTGAGGTATGAAACTTCATCTACTCTTCATAATCTTCAAGTTGATATGCTTGGTTCGTGCTTTTGTATTCATTTTAGAGTTGGGTGTTTAGAACCCTAGATATCCAGTTTTCTCCAGTGAATTTCGAAGATTTCCGGTTAGAATTTATCATCAGCCTAGTTGTGAAAAGTGTTTCCCTTATTGAGCTCTAGCTACCATGTAAATTTGAGCTCATTTAGTTAATGTTGAAAATTCGGGGTTTCTAAACCTTCCACCTTGGCTACCACCGTGTGTGGCGGTGCATGAGACCGTCCATGAGCATTGTCTAAGTACCAAATACCTTCTAGTGACCCTGTGAACCTATGTCTAGCTCGGTTTCTCGAAATTCAATTGTTTGGGGTGGTGATCAAATTGGACCGCCACTTGTTTGTATGATTGATGACAATCTGATCATTGTTTCGTCGTACAATTTTGTGAACACCCTAGTTATCAGTTGTTGGACCTTTGAGAACTTACAGATTGGAAATCTGATGTGCGGATCTTCCGGATTGAATAACCTTAGGTTGTTGACCTTAATGGACCTACCTTATCGACGGTTGACGTTCTAGTCAATGTGCTCTACTCTTGAGGTTGCTTACCTCTAGTATGTTGTTGAGGCTTAATGGAGCTTAGTTGGCTCATCACGATGACGTGTCGTTCCTAGTTGACGTGTGTCTCGAGTATATGTATTAGTGGCACCATATTGAGTTATACTTGTTGATTAAATGCGCTTCCTATTGAATTGTTATTTTTATTTTAGCATCGATCTATGTTTAGTAACCATGAATCTACTGTAGTTTGGAAACGTTTATGAAATGTGGTTAGATATGTATGATGTGAATGATTGTTTTTATGATGATGTGAACCCAAAATCTTATGAGAAGTTTACGTAGAACTTTTATGCTTGTATGATAAGATAGTGGCCATGAGAAGTTAATAGTGCAAGTGATTACGATGTAAATCATAGTGGATGAGATAAGGGTAAGTGGTTTGTGTGTTGATCTAACTGCACCATGTAGCCGTGGTACATGGATGGGCCTGCTTGGTTAATCCGTGTTGGGGGGTCACTATCTACTTGGTTATCTTGACCCTGCTTGGTTAACCCGCGATGGGTGTTCACTACCTAGAGCTAGGATGTGGTCCTACTTGGTATATCCGCGATGGGGGACCATATGTATTTAGGGGTGATCATGCTTGGTATATCCGCAATGGGTGATCATTATCTACACAATGAGATTATGCCTATAGTTCTGCTTGGTATATCCGCGATGGGGGACCATACACATTCTAGAGGTGATGATGATTGGTTGTGCCTGGTACATTTTATAGGCGATCATATTTGGGTTGGTTCCGTTGAGTAGTCTGGAACCCGAGGTTGTTGAATTTCATGGAGCGACCTAAAATCCCATTATTTGGAGGAGTAGGCTTGGCCTAACTGTGTCACTCTAGCATTAGTTTTATATATATTTGTGTCAATGGTTTCGAGAGTCTTGTGAATTGAGTTAGAAAAGATGTTGGACGTCTGAGTGACTCATTCGGGATTTTCTATGATTCGATTATGATTTCATAAGGTATGAATTTAGAAGATATGTACTTGATCAAATTAATTAATTAATGCGGCTAGAGAATGGTTTAGTGTTTCGTCGGCTCTTAAATATGATGTGTGTTGTGAATTGCGATATCATGATGAGACATAATGATTTATATGTTGGATGGGAGAGAAATCATGTTTTCATGGGGATTGGTTATGTAGCCTGAGTCCAGGAATTACATGTTGACATGTTATAATAAATGATTGAGGAATGCTATGCTTTTCTGCTTGAACTTAGTGGAATAAATGTCTGATTTTGTGATAAGTGAACTACGAATGGCTTGATCCCTATTGAGGGTACGTATGCAGTCTAACAAGGAGGTTAGATGCAGCCATAAGGTAAACGAAAAATTACTTTGTAATTTGATTCTCGAATTGTGATTTGCCATATCCCAGAGACGAGATATGTGAGTTATACAAGTATTTGGTGATGTTACGTGTCGATCCTGGACGTATGTCGGGATCGGGGCGTGACACTAATCATGTGTTTCATGCTCAGTCTAAACACATTAAGCTAGACTAGAGTTACAAGAGGAGATCTTCATGTACATCATGTTTCTTCTGAAGATCAATCAACTGATATACTCACTAAGGGCTTGTCTACACTCTTGTTTCAGCAACATTGTGGTAATCTCATGCTCAGTTCACTTAAGCATGAGATTGAGGGGGTGTAAGAGTAAAGACAAAGACAAAGCTAAGGATCCAAGTGAAGATATATCAGGGGTCTAGCTATTGCCACTTGTCACAAGATAATATAGGGAGTTATAAGGATTGTTACAGAGTTGTTATAGGTTGTTAAAAGTGGTTAAGGAAGTTATAAGAGAATATTATCCATAGTCTTAGCTTATATTACAAGCCATGTAATAAACCAATACATATAGCTAAGTGTAAGATTACTTGATCATCAAGGAAATACAATTTCGTCTTCCGACACTCTCAAGCTCTCTTTCCTGCAAACTTTACGGTTGCTTCTTCGATTTCTTCAAGCTTCTTCTTCAATCTTCACATGTGTTGAGACGTTGCTTCAGTTGCCCCTCACTCAACAGGCCCTAGCCCATGAGGAGAATGGGAAACGGACTAATGAGATATTAAATGGCTCTCTCAGGGTCTTGGATGTTTGAAGCACTGCCAAGGATGCCCTTTCGCAAACCAAGGATTGTGTGCAAGAACTTCAATCAATCATGCAAAGAACACAGGGAGGTGAATCTGGATCACTTACCAGTGAGGTCAAGAAATACTTTACCTCTAGGAAGACAGTGACATAGACAATCAACAAGTCTATGATGAATCTCAAGGGAATCGATCAACAAATCTATGAGATTCCACCTCCCTCAACAATGACCACGAGACAGTAGCCATTGTTAGCAAGTTGAGAGATATTGAAGCAGTCACTGTCGCAGTGTTTGAATCCCTACTGTCCTTCATCTTTGGGCTAAAATCACAGCCAAGCAGCTGGTCACTCGTTTCCAAGATGATACAGTCAAAAAGAGTTGCTTGCGAGGAAGAAACAAAAGTAAATGATTTCTCAAAGGTGGATGCTGGATTGCAGTCAGTCGTTGGACACAAGACAAGCTAATCTCATCTCCAAAGTTCAGGCAATGAATACAACCAGCTTGACAATCTAGAATCGTGCATTCAAGATCATGAAGAACGCCTCCAGTTCCCATTTAGGCAACTCATCAAAACTAGAGTTTCTCTTCTCAATATCTTAAACCACTAGATATTAGCTTTTCAACTTTGTACATGAAAAACTTGGTAAATGTATTCAACTTTTGATATCAAAATATACAAAAGATATACTCTTCCGCTTAAATTTCCATTTGTTTTATGGATGTTCCAATTACTACAATATTTATATAAGAAATTCATGCAAAAAATAACTTCCCAAAATTACAAGATGAAAATCAATTAATTAGTACTGTACTTTCCCGAAATTACACAAAGCTCAGAGGTAACTTTGCTCGAGTTATAACAATGTATGAATGAGGTCACATGGGATTTGCGCAGATCATATCAAATTGTCTCACGGAAGATATATAATCAATAATCAATAATTCACATGTTTAGAACTATTGTTGTATGAAAAATAATAAACATGTGCAAAATATATTATTAATGGGACAAAAACTAATGAACTAATAACATGGCAGACTCAGATCTCAAAGCTTGTTTAATGAAAAATTAAGCTGGTTCTATCTGTGTTTACGGAACAGTCCAACTCATCTAGTTTGCTAACCAAACAACTTACATTTTTCTACATTATTGAAACACGTGCATGAAACAAACAAATGCATATTTGGTAGATCATGCCTACTCCTTGGCAAACAATCATGTGAAGGACCTGCAAAATAAGATGAAAAATTAAGTTATCACACACGTTGATCAGCATCTTTGAGTTATATGGTGTTTGCCTCCGATCGAATGACATTCGTGCTATGGCTTATTTAATTTATGATTGCTGTCTAACATGTTAATTATGAATGGATGATTGTTACATTATGATAGTGTCCTCTGGAATTTTCTATGCAAAATAAATCAGCTAATGAGGTGGTATGCCGGTGTAGGAATAGACATTGCATAAACATTGCCTTGGGAACATATATATGGAAATCGAAATCGTGTTACCTTTTGCTGTCATTTAAGTGCATGAGATTCCGTGTCCCCTTCCAATAACCAGCACTATATATTAACTAGATGCATATCGAAAGAAACACATCAATCTCAATTGTACATTAACTACAAAGTCTTCTCTTCTATTTTCTCTCAAATCACAAAGAACAATGGCTTTCCACACTCGCTCTAACAGCTTCCCCTCAAGGCCACACCCGATCGTTCAACAAGTTGATGAACAATTGTCTAGATTGAGGTCTTCCGAAACCACCTCCACATCTTCCATATCCATCAACCACAACCTAAGTAGCATCGGAGACTTGTACGGTTGTGTTGATAAGTTGCTTCAGTTGCCCCTCACTCAACAAGCCTTGGCCCAGGAGCAGAATGAGAAATGGATTAATGAGCTATTAGATGGCTCTCTCAGACTCTTGGACGTTTGCAGCACTGCCAAGGATGCGGTCTTGCAAACGAAGGCATATGTACAGGATCTTCAATCGATCATAAGAAGAACGCGAGGAGGGGAATCTGGAGCTCTCACAAGTGAGGTTAACAAATACTTGAGCTTCAGGAAGATGGTTAAAAAGGCAATCCAAAAGGCTATGAAGAATCTTAAGGGAAGCGAAAGAAAATCCACATTTTCTTCTCCTAGCAACGACAACGAGACTGTTGCCATTATTAGCAAGTTGAGAGATGTTGAAAAAATCACTCTCACAGTGTTCAAATCACTTCTGTTCTTCGTCTCTGGGCCAAAGTCAAAGCCAGGCAGCTGGTCATTGGTTTCCAAGATGGTTCCCACCAAAAAAGTTGCATGCGACGAAGAAACTGAGGCAAATGAATTTGCACAAGTCGATGCTGCACTACATAAGACAATCAAATCTGAGAACACGCAGAACCTGCTTCAGAAGCTGGAGTCATGCATTCAAGATCAGGAAGAAGGACTTGAGAGCCTATTTAGGCAAATGATCAAAACAAGAGTCTCCCTCCTTAACATCCTAAATCACTAGATGTTTATGTTTTTCAATTTTGTACATGAAAAACATACTTGTATAAATCTTACAATATCAAATCAATTATACGTAATGATATACTCAATTTCAACTATTCTTGTTCTTTGATCGAAAACCTTTCATTTTGGGAACTGATCTTAAACTCTTGCTAGTACTTCAATACTAAAATTCGACCATTTCTGTTTAACTGTAATTTTCCAAAGTCAAGCCTAAGAGGTAAATTTTACAGCAACGTTTGAAATTATGATCGAGGTCAGTGGATCACATAGGGCTTGTGTAAACAGATCGATTATATCACATGTCAAGGCTGTCAAGATTCCAATTGTCTCAAGAGAGATAATAATAAAATCAACAAATCAAGGGCATTCGAAGGAGGATTCAATTCTCACACACTTTACTCAGTAAATATATGCTGACGGTCTTCCTGTTAGAGGGGCATATAGAGGCTAAAAAAATGTGTTCAAGTCTATGATACGGCGTTCCTTGCTTCTTGCAATAAGGTCATTCAGAAACCCAGAAAATTCATAATAATGTAGATGGGGTTAGACACAAATTAAAGAAAAATGCACCTCCTTTTCTTATAGCTGAGCAAAAGATGCCAATCCACCCTTGCTCTGCTTATTTTGTACCATTGTTGCAAATATAAGTTTGTTTTTCCATTCCGTCAATGAGGCTGAGTAATACACCTTCTCCCCTACCAGTGGCAAAACTAGGAATTGTCAAGGCAAGGGCTATAAAAGGGTAGAAGCTTCTGCCCTCTTTTTGTTGCGCTTCATAAAAAATAAAAATAAAAATAAAATCAGTTGCGAAAACTCATCAAATACTTTCCCAACCTCGTCCATTTCTCAACATTTGGAATACAATTCAATCAAGACATAAGACACCAACATATTCAATACAACCTTGTCATGTTTCTTCACAAACCCATGTATTATTTTCTCATATGTGAGTGCCTTAACCTCGCACACACCTTCAGAGCACTGGAAATGGTGAAATTATCGGGCTTTTCATCATTGCCTCTTGACTCAGATATCATGTTATGGAAGAGATACAAGGTATCTTCCCATGGATTCTCTCTACCGTAGCTCTTGACCATGGGATTCAAGAGAGAGACGGTTGAGCGGGGTGTTTCATCACACACCTTACGTGCATGACCAAGTGACTTATAAGTACACATATTGGGCTCTATTTCCTCACTCAACATTGCATAAAAATACCTCTTGTCCATCATATGTTAGCTGTGGCTCATAATGGCCTTAAATGGAGCCTCATATGACTTGAAACTTCTCTACACACCCAATTCCTTTGTACTATTAAACAACTTAACAGACTCTTAGAACAATGGCAATCTACAGTAGCCCTCCTTAACGACTCCGTTCTATGTCTTTTTTATTCCAAGAGGCCTGGGTATTTAATAAATAAAATGCAAAAGTAGCAAAGCACAAAACATAGGAGCAGTGAAGTAGCACAATAGATTTTGGTGGTAGTTCAAAGGACCAGAAGGGCAAAATCCTCACTCTCAATGGCAATTTCAGGCGACCGAAGCGGCTGCCGCCCCTCCTTGTCCCCATGTAGCTTCGCCCATGTCCCCTACATCCATCATAGACAACAATGATGACACATGGTCATGGTCTACATATTAAGACGGGTTGAAGGAGTCAATTTTTTAAGGAAGTTAAGGTTATAGCCTAAAACCAATTAGCTATAAGGGAGTCGGCCCAAATCTTTATGAGCCCTTACAAAGTTTTTTAACTTTGCGATGCGGTACTATACTTCACATCCTCACCCTTTCAAGGTGTTTGAATCCTTGTTTCCTTTTTATCTGCATCAAAAGCACAACAATAGTAAACTTGTAGTATGTGTGAAAGCAACAGAAATGTGTGCTTGAAAGTGTAACACCCCAGAAAATTTCCGGGTTTCGGGGTTCTACTAATCTAACTTACAATGGCAACCAAACAAACAACAAATAAATCATTGGACATTTATTAACATAACCGAAAGTCATACATAATTGAGTGTATCAGTGTAATGAAAAAACTTAAACTTAATCCAAACCAAACAACTAAACTTAAAACTAGTAAGCATCAACCAACACAAGTGGGGCCTACTGTAGCTTATCCAATGCCTCCCCCCTTGCCTACTTCCCTTATTCACCTGAAAGTCACAAAGTAAATAATTATTAAATTTAATTATTAGAGGTTGAGCCTCATGCCCATCTTTTGATAATTAATTATATATTATATATCACACCCTAAAATTCAAATTCAAGGTTTGGGCCCTATTTTGCTCTCCTTGGTCCACTTCTCCAATCATTTTGTAAGAGGGACAAAGTCTTATGAAGTGTGGAAAACTTTTGGTGGTGACCAATGTAAGACAATAAGTTACAATGAGATTTTCTACTAAAAAAAAACTCCAACATAATTTACAACCTTCAAGGAGTTCTTAGAAGCAACTTGTCCAATTATTGATATTACTTCAAACAAGGGGTCCATAAAACCTTGGTTGTAGCTTGTGGAAGGCATGAGATGCCAAAGACTGCAACTGATAAGGGATAAGCTTTAGATAGAAAAAGGGGTGTGCTATCCACACACCCCTTTTTACTTCTCACACACCCTTATTAATTTCTGTCCGTTGATCTTCTTTAATTCATCCGATCCGACGGCAAAAAACTAAAAAAGTGTGGGAGAAGTAAAAAATGGTGTGTGGATATCCATCACCAATCTCAAGTTCTCTCTCAATTTTATGTTTATCCACCTGCATTTTCATCCTGTTTCTTGCTACCTCCAAATTAGTTTTCAGCATAGACAATAGTTTATCGCTTGCAACCAAATCAACCTTTGCAGTACCACTCTTATAGATGGCAATGTGAGGAGGTGGGTAACCATACACTAACTCAAGTGGTGAAAACTTTGCAGAGGTGTGATATGAGGTATTGTAACTCCATTCAGTCTAAGGAAGCCAATGAAGCCATCTTTTGGGTTGAGCACTAGTAAAACACCTTAAATATGTCTCCAGACACCTGTTCACCACTTTAGTTTGTGCATCACTCTATGGGTGATATCCATAGCTCATACACAGTTTTGATATTTGTAGTTTGAAGAACCCTTTCCAAACGCACTTAAGAAAATTGGGTCTCTGTCACTCACTATGGTAAATAGGCATACCACGCAATATAAGCACATGGTTCACAAATGTTTGAGCTACTATAGCAGCAATGTATGGATGGGATAATGCAATGAAATGTGCATATTTGGAGAGTCTATCCACAACCACCATAATTAGGGGTGGGTTCAAAAAACCGAAAACCGAAAACCAAACCAAAAACCAAACCGAACCGAAATCGACAAAATCGAACCGAACGAAAAAACCGAACCAAATTGGAAAAACCGAACCGAACCGAATTCTTTTGGTTCGGTTCGGTTTTAGTGATCTAGAAACCGAACCAAACCAAATTAATTATTTTTATTTAATTATTTGTTTTGGTATTATTTTCTAAACCCAATTTGTAAGTTAAAATGTGCTAAACCCAATGTGTTGCCAAACTTTAAGCTCAAAATATTAAAAAAAAGGCCTATAAAAACTCTAAACCCTAACCTATTATTTCTCCCCCATATAAGGTTCCGGAACCAAACCTCCTCCTGAAGCACCGACATCCATCTCCATAGCACTGTCAGCTTCTGCCCCAGCTTTCTTTTCCAAATCTACTCTCATATAACATGTAACAAAATCCATAAACATTTATTTCGGGTAGATTACATGGGTAATTTGTGATGGAAAAGAATCCAACACACACTAAATAAATCCACCCATACATTACTTTTACTAATCAAGTTGTCAACATGCAGTTACAAGCAAACAACCCTGATCTTTGAACAACATCATACAATTTAATTTTTCTAAGTCATTTGTATGATTTTTGTGTTGTGAGGTTGTTAGTTTGGACTTTGGAAGACTTGATTAATGATTTTAGTTCAACTTTAAATGTTTATTTTTATTGTCTTTGATTCTAGTTAGAATGCTTATTTTATGATTGTGTTGGATATGTTAAAATTTAAAATTTCAATGTTTTTCGTTTTTTGAAAAAAAAAAAAAAAAAAAAAAAAAACGAAACCGAACCGAAAAAAAAAAAACCGAACCGAAATTTCGGTTTGGTTTCGGTTTTGGCAAAAAACAAAAAACCGAACCCACCCCTAACCATAATCACTGATTTGTCATTGCATAATGGTAGTCCACTCACAAAATCCATACTAATATCAGTCCAAATTTGTTGTGGAATGGGCAAGGATTGCAATAAACCAGAGGAGAGATAGTTTCATATTTGTTTTGCTGGCATACTCGACACTCAGCCACAAACTTTTTGATATCAGTCTTCATTCCTTCCCAATAAAACCCTATCTTAATTCTCTGTTAAGTCTTAAGGACTCCTTGATGACCTGCTGCAGGAGTGGCATGATGCTCCTCTAACACCTTATACCTCTAAAAGGATGTAGGACTCAATATGATTCTGGAATTGTGTTTCAGTAGTCCATTGTCGAACTGATACTCGGACTGCAACGTAGTACCAGAATTTGAGTGGTTGGGAGGTTTGTACCCCAGCTTCTTGATTTTTTGGTTGATCCATTCATCTTTCTCATTAGACCTTTTAATATCATCCATCCAGCCAAAATAAGGGTAAGAAATGGCTTTGCATTCCAGTGGTTCAAGGGAAAATCACTAGGCTCTTCTAGTAATTGATCAGAACCTGCAACCCTTGACAATGCATCTGCAACGACATTCTCTGAACCATTCTCATATTGAATTTCATAGTCAAAGCCCAATAGTTTAGTAACCCATTTCTGTTGGAATGATGTGTGAGCTCTACTATGAAGGAAGTACTTAAGACTGATGATCAGTCTTTATGATGAAATGTCTTCCTTGTAAATAATTCTGCTTGATTGCTTGGACAATTGCTATAAGTTCCCTTTCATAGGTAAATGGTGCTTGATTTCTAGGACCCAGAGATTGACTTGAGAAAGCAAGAAGCCTTCCCCTTTGTTGCAGAACTGTTCCCACTCCACTACCAGAAGCATCACATGTTTAGGACTATTGTTGTATGAATGAGGTCAGATGGGATTTACGCAGATCGTATCAAATTGTCTCAAGGAAGATAATCAATAATCAATAATTCACATGTTTAGAACTATTGTTGTATGAAAAATAATAAACATGTGCAAAATATATAATGAATGTGACAAAAACTAATGAACTACTAACATTGCAGAATCAGATCTTAAAGCTTGTCTAATGAAAAATTAAGCTGGTTCATTATCGGTTTAGGGAACAGTCCAACTCATCTAGTTTGCTAACCAAACAGCAACTTACATTTTGTAAATTATAGAAACACAAGCATGAAACAAACTAATGCATATTTGGTGGATCTTGCCTCCTTCTTGGCAAACAATCATGTGAAGGACCTGCAAAATAAGATGAATAATAAAGTTATCACACACGTTGATCAGCATCGTTGAGATAAATGGTGTTTGCCCCCGATCGAATGACACTCGCGCTACAGCTTATTTAATTTATGATCGTTGTCTAACATGTTAGTTATGAATGGGTGATTGTTACATTATGATAGTGTCCTCTGGAATTTTATATGCAAAATAAATCAGCTAATGAGGTGGTGTGCTGGTGTAGGAATAGACATTGCGTAAACATTGCCTTGGGAACATATAGATGGAAATCGAAATCGTGTTACCTTTTGCTATCATTGAAGTGCATGAGATTCCATGTCCCCTTCCCTTAACCAGCACTATATAATAAGTACATGCATATCGAAAGAACTCATCAATCTCAATTGTACATTAACTACAAAGTCTTCTGTTCTATTTTCTCTCAAAATACAAAGAAGCAATGGCTTTCCACACTCGCTCTAACAGCTTCCCCTCAAGGCCACACCCGATCGTTCAACAAGTTGATGAACATTTGTCCAAATTGACGTCTTCCGAAGCTACCTCCACATCTTCCTCATCCATAAACCATAACCTAAGTAGCATCGGTGACTTGTATGGTTGTGTTGATAGGTTGCTTCAGATGCCCCACACAACAAGCCTTGGCCCAAGAGCAGAATGAGAAATGGACTAATGAGCTATTAGATGGCTCTCTCAGACTCTTGGACGTTTGCAGCACTTGTTAGCCTTATGAGGTTATACAATTAAAACACAAACGAATGAGTAACTGATATGATTCAAACGGCAGCCATGGAAATCGAACACAAAAGTAGTAGGGCACAGCAACACCAGGATCTTCTTTAAACTCTTAGCCGGATACAACTACTCAATGGGAAGCATTATGTTGTGTTCTAGGGCTTATAGGGACCGGTGTCTTATATAGGCTAAAAGCTAGGATTTCTATCCATAAACGAAACCTAAATTTTACATTCTTAGCCTCCAAGTCAAGTATTATAATCATATTCAATTAAGGATTCCATCAATCCTATTTCCAATATAAGACACCTTATATAGGATTGATATCTTTAAGAGATCAAATCACAATCAACATTATTCTCCAATATTACATTCCTATTACATGTAGTAGACCACTTAAAAGGTCAATTTATATTGGATAAATCCAACATTCTCCCACTTGGTCTACAAAATGTAATATTCATGTTTATACTTGAGATTAGAGATTAATGTCACTTTAGTGGTCATGTAACAATGATTACATCTCGTCCTTAATGCAGCTTCTGTCAAATGCATTTCTTAACATGAAACTAACAAGGTTGTAGGATTGACACAACCCAGAACCTTCATAATCACAAATGCTAAGATCCTCATTCACATGAAACATAAATTATGATCAAGAGATGAAACTTTAAATTAACCAAAATGTCTTACTTTATATCATCTCAGGTCCACCTTATTGTAACTCACAAGTTACACTTTATACTTTTTTGAAGCCTTAAATCTGCCAATGCAGATATCCTTCATCTAATGAAACTATCATAACCTGCAGGTGTGAATACATCTCCAAAACAATCATGCATCACTTTCATTGGATCAATAATAATACAAACGATGTTTGTAGCTAACAAACACAACTAAAAATACCAAATAGGCACATGTCCAAGTAAAATATCCCAAAAACTTCATAAAACAAATTAATTCAACACTTGTGAGCAAGATGAATTAATATGTTTTTGACACTGATCTATGCACCATACCAGTTACTTTCATAATGATTTCCAACACCTGTGGGCAAGATGGAAATCCTCACAACTGAGGTAATGCACAAACTATGTCATGCCATTTAATATGCAATTTGATAACAACTTGATATCTAATGTATATTTCATCAAATAATTGACTAGCACACGAAAAATGTGACTTAATGAATCCAACTGGAGATTAATATGAATACATGGATTCTATACATACTTTATAGGTCATCTGCAAATATAAGGCATTACTAACACGAAACTCAAACTCCCATTGATTTGCAACATCGTTACTTAATTTGCAAATCAATACTTAAATCATAATTTTGAAAATATGCGTTTGGGAATAGCCTTACTTAGTCAATGAATGCATATTACCTCAATGAAAGGTACAACTAAGCATGAAAGCATTCACTGATGGTTACACCAAAAACGTGCATCCAACAACCATCTTATATGTATTAATAAGTCCACATTTATGCTAAGTCCTTATGAGCCCCAAAACAACATGATCAATCGAGAAATCTAAATGATTGCAAGTAACAGAAATATGTACACATGTACTAAGTAGCCATTCGTGCAACTTAAACATATTATTGTTATTCGAGTAACACAAATTCATGGAAGATAGAATAACACTTTAATAAATTCATGTAAAACCACTTAATGCTCAAAAACTCCCACTAAGTTTTCAAAGTTTATACTTGCAAATAACTTAATGAGTTGAAGCCCAATTTTCGTTCACTAATTCTCCCACTTGGGCAAACACTCGTTAATATATTCTTTCAAAGGTGTTCCTAAATAAAATTGCTCTATATTTTAGACATAATAAAACAGACATCGCAACCAACATAAAGTTCAAACAGAATTTCAACAATGAGTTACACTTACTTTAGAATTTATCATAATTAATTTACAAGCTTGATTGTTACCAAAGTTATACTGATCAAAATAGGCATACTAATCTTCATAAAATAAAAATATAGAGTCGTTTTGGGTCAAAATAGTAGTCTAAAGTCATGTCCAATCTGCCAGTAAAACTGCCTATACGAGCATGGGTTACTAGTAAATTCACCATAATTAAAATACATGGAAAAAAATTAAGAAAATTTGCAAAAACGTATTAGACGTGTCATTCACTCGATTTAAATCAAGACACGCAATCTGCCAGAAACAATTATGTGCATCTATCATGAATTTATGCATCCATAACAAATTCAATTTCATATCATTTCAATTTCAATGTCCAAAGGAAACTTTAGTAGTCAAATTTCATCCTTTAAATTGACATCATAGTTCAAATTGAAAAGATTTACAAGCATAAAATTTAAACAATG
Organism: Malus sylvestris; assembly: GCF_916048215.2. Lineage (NCBI taxonomy): Eukaryota > Viridiplantae > Streptophyta > Magnoliopsida > Rosales > Rosaceae > Malus > Malus sylvestris. The sequence continues at coordinate 23,858,160 of NC_062269.1, forward strand.
CATACCTTAGCAATCCTTGATTAACCTTCATGGGTCCAATACTTTGCATCAACAAGTCTCATGAAAAGACACAAAATATGTCATGATGCAACCGATTTCCATGCCTTCAAACCATAACCTTTTATGGGGCTCATTGTGGAAATATTTGTCAATAATGGCATGAAACTTTATCCCAATAAACTTCATGAAACTAAATTAATTTACATCTGTAGGCAAGAAAATTAACTAGTTTCTAGTACTAGATTTTATGTCACAAAAGTACCTTCATGAAAAACTTCAACACCTGTAGGCAAGATGAAGATTTTCACAACTTCTGTGAAATAAAACTCATACTATGCCATCTTAATTAAACTAAAAAAAGTAATCCACACCTATAGGCAGAAGATTATCCCTTTTATTCTAATTAAGATGCAAAGTTGACCGAAGTAACTCAAAACACAGTCCCATCATGAACTAAAATGTTGCGGCTTGCTTTAGTTGAAAAGACATTGATCAACTCCGCCCTGAAACAATACAAGAAGTCACTGGCTTAATTAACTGTAAATGACAAAATTATGATAACCTAATTCGAGCTTCGAGTCTTGCCAGCAAATGTCACTAATTCCTTCATGACTCCCTTTGACATTAAATTAATCTCAAGAAACCTGACAACATACTTGAAAGAGATTAATCACATATAGAACAAGTTTCATTCCACCACAAGAATGTCAATACTTATCATTATGGAGTCAATTACTTAAAAGCAAAATTGCTCAAATGTTTTCTTAAGTTAAACATGTTCCTTTCCTTTTTATATATTTCTTTCCGTAGTACAAAACTACTAAACATAGCATTAAAATCATGCATTAGCTTTGTAAATACCAAATTAAATAAAAGGAACAACCAAAATTATTTTCTTCCATAGAAAACATCTCCAATATGTGCCGTACATTAGCCTTGAAAAGTTTCTTTTCTTCTCCCCTTATGACACATAAAAATTTACTAATCAAAGCACTGTTTAAATTCTTAAGGCATAGGAAAAACCACAAACAATAATACATGCTTGAAATGCATGCTTATCAATTAAGCCACATACTTTGAATGGATTACATACCTCATGCCTTCATATGTTCACGACTTCTTTGTAAACATATATATAATCATATGACCAACCAAAATTCTCATATAAGAATAGATAAAAATACAAATGAGAATTGTCCCATAATTACTACAAACCTTATTCATTTGTATAATACCCTTGTTCTTGTCACTGGATGCTTTCTGTCATTCTCATTCAATTCACAAATTATGTATCAATTTTAACAGTTAACTAGTCATGTATAATTTAAATGACTATACTGAGATAAGAAAGCAAAATTGTAGACAAACCTGATTGATTAGTCTATTAATGGCATAAAAATTCATTCACATCTCGTGAAAATTAGTGGAAACAAAACTACAATCCACTATAGTCCAAAACCCACGGCAATATTAAAAATATGTCATCTCATGCTTTAGACATACAAGTAACACTATACATGCCATTTGCTCAACAAATGTTGCCAAATATGTATGACTTACTTTCATGTATAGGAATGTTATCAAAAATTCATTAACTGACAGGTATATAGTTGACATGCATAAAACTTGGCATATGCTTCCCTGCAACATAACTGTAATATATGTTACCACAATCATAGACATAGGCACAGCTCATATACCAATAATAGTATTGAGACAATCTAAAAGTGAACAATTCTGTCACATACATTCAGAAAGATGTCAAGCAATATTTGAATTGTTACGCCTCTTTCTTAATTCTAAGAATTAGGTTGCAGTTAAAACTAGATTATGAATAATCAGTTGGTTATGCTAGTACGAAAACTCTTCAATGCCACCAAAACAAGGAACCAAAAACATAATATTCCAAATAATGAGATGCCACGGCATAGGTAAGTTATGCAGGAACCAAATACTAACCTTTTAAATCCACCACAAAATCTTGTCAGCAATTAAGACCAAAGGAAAAGATGAAAATCCAAAATCCGAATTGAGTCGATGAAACATAATGCTCTGCTTTGGCAGAGGTCAGCTTACTAAATGGAAAGGCCGCATCACTTTTCCAATGTAAATGTATACTTACATATGCTTACAAATTTGACAAAGACATCTGTAGTACATGGTTAACTATTCCAACCAAAAACATCACTTTAAAAATGAAATAGAAAATCTGAAATATGCCATAGTTTCCAGTCCTAGTTAATCCAATGAACTAACTAATCAATATTCTTTAACATCCCCTTATCAGAACTATTGGTGGTAATCAAATTTGACTAATCAATTTGGCTAAAAATAAAAATTACATGTGCTAGCTTGATCAAAATACTAGCAATCTCAAGACTTTGGTGGTTCGACCAAAACATATTTTATGCAACAAAAATGCCTGATCAAAAGGCTATCAACTAAACCATATTATCTGTAATTATAATAGGTATAATCTGGAAAACTCTTGGAATTCGAAGCAATCATCACCATAATTTAAATTTCATGCTTCAATTCTATAAGAATATTATATATAAATTATATGCTTCAACTCCATAATTTAATTCATGCTTGATCAAAAGGGCCTCTAAGCGTAGTCCAATTTCCAATTGGCAAGCAAAAGCTATGTAATGCACTGCATAATCAGGCAACTTGTCTTGCTGATAATAATCAGGGTATCAATTAGCATAGTTCTTAATAAATTTCCCTTGATTGCAACCATGGTATTAGTGAAAAATATTCTTGATTAAAACTGAATAATTATACAACCTGATCATAATCAACAATTGAACTGATTCAAACAGCATGGTGATGTTGCCGAGTATATGCAATGATAATTTGGATTAAACACGCAGTTCAAGAGAATATTATATAATCCAACATTAAACCTAATAGGTTTTAATTATATAACTAGCGGCTCTGATACCAATTGTTAGCCTTATGAGGTTATACAATTAAAACACAAACGAATGAGTAATTGACCTGATTCCAATGGCGGCCATGGAAATCAAACACAAAAGTAGTAAGGCACGGCAACACCAGGATCTTCTTTAAACTCCTAGCCGGATACAACTACTCTATGGGAAGCATTATGTTGTGTTCTAGGGCTTATAGGGACCGGTGTTTTATATAGGCTAAAAGTTAGGGTTTCCATCCATAAACGAAACCTAAACTTTACTTTCTTAGCCTCCAAGTCAAGTATTATAATTATATTCAATTAAGGATTCCATCAATCCTATTTCCAATATAAGACACCTTATATAGGATTGATATCTTTAAGAGATCAAATCACAATCAACATTATTCTCCAATATTACATTCCTATTACATGTAGTAGACCACTTAAAAGGTCGATTTATATTGGATAAATCTAACATTCTCCCACTTGGTCTACAAAATGTAATATTCATGTTTATACTTGAGATTGGAGATTAATGTCACTTTAGTGGCCATGTAACAGTGATTACATCTCGTCCTTAATGCAGCTTCTGTCAAATGCATTTCTTAACATAGAACTAACAAGGTTGTAGGATTGACACAACCCAGAACCTTCATAACACACATGCTAAGATCCTCATTCACATGAAACACAAATTATGATCAAGAGATGAAACTTTAAATAAACTTTAAATTAACCAAAATGTCTTACTTTATATCATCTCAGGTCCACCTTATTGTAACTCACAAGTTACACTTTATGCTTTTTCGAATCCAAGGATGCGGTCTTGCAAACGAAGGCATACGTACAGGGTCTTCAATCGATCATAAGAAGAACGCGAGGAGGTGAATCTGGAGCTCTGGTTAACAAATACTTGAGGTCCAGGAAGATGGTTAAAAAGGCAGTCCAGAAGGCTATGAAGAATCTTAAGGGAAGCGAAAGCAAATCCACATTCTCTTCTCTTAGCAACGACACCGAGACTGTTGCCATTATCAACAAGTTGAGAGATGTAAAAGAAATCACTCTCGCAGTGCTCGAATCTCTACTGTCCTTCATCTGTGGGCCAAAGTCAAAGCCAGGCAGCTGGTCATTGGTTTCTAAGATGATTCCCCCCAAAAAAATTGCCTGCGAGGAAGAAACCGAGGCAAATGAATTTGCACAAGTCGATGCTGTACTGCATAAGACAAGCAAATCTGATAACGCACAGAACCAGCTTGAGAAGCTGGAGTCATGCATTCAAAATCCTAAATCACTAAATCACTAGATGTTTATGTTCTTCTATTTTGTACATGAAAAACATACTAGTATAAACCTTACACATCAAATCAATTATACTTAATGATATACTCAATTTCAACTATTCTTGTTATTTGATCAAAAAGCTTTCATTTTGTGAACTGTTCATAAACTCTTGCTAGTACATTACTTTACAACCTTGCCACCGGGCTGATTTCAGACCAAATTTTGCTTTATTTACAAGATTGCCACTGGGCTTAAGAACGGGTTTTCAGTCTTTGGGCTGGATCTGGGCTTTGACTCGGGGAGAGAGAGGGAAGGGGGACCGAAGGGTTGACGCGTTGGAGGGAGACGTTCGCGGGGATTTACGGGAGAGGATTCTTGGGAAATTTGGAAAATTAGCCAAACTTTGAAGTCTAAATAGAATTTTAACCAACAATTAAAAAATTTCATTATTCTAACCAAGACTTAACATAAAAATACTACAATATCCTTTCTTAACTAAACTAATTACAAAACTATATATTTTCCATTGTGCAGTATTTCCCTTCAATTTTTCATTCTTCTCAATTACTTTGACCACAAGAAATGAAAATACTACCGGCCAAACTTTCCCTGATCACTGAACCTGTTTATTTGACATCATATAGATTTTTCCCATACTCTTAAAAGCAATTATTTCATCAAATGGTGCTTTGTATATAGTTTCACTTGAATGCACTTGTGCTCGAGTCTCTTCCAACAAAGGATACAAATAAGACCCAAAGTAATGCTGTATATATATATGGGGGATATAGAGAAGAAGAGTGTAAGAAATGGAGGGGTTTGAGAGTAGGGTAGTATTCAAGAGGCTGAGTTCCTTAAGATCTCAACCAATTGCTGTTTTTTCACAGTTAAAAGCAATGAATAATTTCAGTCAATAAGGGTATATCAGTACTTTTATGTCAACTTTTGGTTGTAATTATCATATATTTAAAAAAATGGCTATAATTCTATATAGAGAGTAAATTTTAGTTATTTTTCCAAATTTCCAGGATTCTCGGCAGGGACGTGGGGGTGGGTGTCATGTGGCTGATGCATCGGTCAGAGGGTTGTTGGGGGAGGAGAGGAGGGGGCAGAGGGACTGACGGATTGGAGAGAGATGGGAGCTATGGGTTTGGACTGAGTGAGAGAGAGATTTAGCTAAGTCAGGACCTATGGGATGTTCGCCAATTTTAGAGAGAGGGATGGACAGGGAGGGAGAGAGAAGGAGAGGAGAAAGGCTGGCTGTGTCCATTTTTTCGGGTTGATTTGTGATCGCACAGGGTCGGTGAGGAGAGAATGGCAGAGGAATGTATGGGAAGGTATGGGTTTTCAATTTTTTCCTCTGATTCAACAGATAATGCACTGTTTTAAGTTCATTGTTTATTGTTTGGTTTGCCATTTGCTTTGTTAAAACTGTCATTGGAATTTTGTTGTTTCATTGTGCTCATTTCTGTGCTTTTTCATACTTTCCTGCTGTTTGCTTCTCATCCCTCTGTAGGTAGACTGTTTTTCCATTTCTTGGTTCCTTATGTATTTCTTGGTTCCTTAATTATTCTAATCTCTGTAAAGTTTGTGGTTTTTTGAGGTGGGGATTTCAGATTTCAAGGGGGGAGAGAGGCTGTGCTTCGTTTCCATCCGGCCGAGTCACGTTGTTGATGCATAAACCCATCAGTTCCTCTGTAATTCGTTTAGGTTTTCATTATTCTTTTTCGATTTGTTTTGTCAAAATTGAAATGGAATTTGTTGGCTTGATTTTGTATTAGGTTGCGAGAGGGTTCTGTTTTTAGGGTTTTCTCCCATTCCCTCTGTTTCTCTTCTTCAATCAGTCTGACGTAGCTTTGCAATTTAGGGTTCAGTGCATTTCAATCTTTTTTACTGGAATATACATACATATAAATGTCTAAATTTGTTCAATTTTTCTATACACAAGGTTGGGTTAATTTGATTCTTAACCTATGAATGGATATTATATTACAATTGTGGGTTCTGTTTTTAGGGCTCGATGAAAAGAAACATCCATCAGAGCTTCCAACAACTCGAAGGTTAGTGATTTCTTCCTTCTCTCTAATTCTGTTTCTCTGCTATTTCAATTTGTAGGATTTAATTTAGGGTTTTAAGTTGGAAAATTTAATTAAACATTTTCAGTTGCAGAGCTTAGTGTATACAACAATTAGGGTTGTTAATTATGATTGCTGGTCTACTAAATGTATTATAACATGTAAACAGGGAGTATATACTTTGTATGCCATGGATAGGGAATGGATACGTAATTAGATCAATTGATGGGTGCCGCTATTTTGGATATCTACATCCAGCAATACCTGATATTCTGTGTTTTGTTGTTTTAGATCTATGTTTTGTTGTAATGGATTGGAATTTCTACTAGAATTATTATTATTATTATTATTATTATTATTTAGGGGTTGGGTAAATTGATTTTAGAGATTTGGTATGTGCTTTGGGTTCTGATTATGTTTAGATAGATGGAGCTTGATTGTGGTTTAAGTTTTTTTAGTATATTCCCTGCACATTGCAAAATTCTGGTACTATTTGGGAGTTTTGGTTTTGAAAGCCTAGGCTTTATTATTATTATTATTATTATTATTATTATTATTATTATTATTATTATTATTATTATATATTTAGGGGTTGGGTAAATTGATTTTAGAGATTTGGTATGTGCTTTGGGTTCTGATTATGTTTAGATAGATGGTGCTTGATTGTGGTAGGGTTTAGCGTTTAGCGTTTAGGAGAATGAAAAGAAGGCATGTCTGCGTTTCTGAACTCTTATGCAAATCTAATTTGAAATCATGAAACACATTTCCTATGTTTCTCAAATCTCAGCGATAGGTTTTAGAATCCTGAAATCTAAGTAAAGGTACATCATTCCTATTTTCGTGTTTTTTTTAATTCCTATCATCATGGCCATGATTAAACGTGAATATGCATGCCAACCTTGCGTACTCAGTGATTAATTTCTGAGTGAATGTTTCTTTGGACGAGGGTTTGCAAATATGAATACTTTAGGGGCAGATGGTCACCATGTTGGAGCCATTGATACTGATACAACTTGGGAAGTAGTTGGTTATATTCAAATCAGAAATAAAATTGTTGTATATATTCCGCATTTGATTGAAAATCTGTAATTTTATGAATCATTTATTCGGATTTAATGTCAATTAAATAGAAATTATTCTTCTTTGATATCATTGTGCGCAACACATAATTTCACTTAGTTTTTTTTCCACAGTAAGATTCCGTATAATTAATCTCTACAATTTATTCATGTGTTCATGGTCACCACTTAATTATTTAGTGATTGGGTGTTGAGTGTTGACCACCGAATGTTTCTTTTTTCAGTTCCAAGCTTGAATTTCATCGACCTTCAGGTATTTTGCTTTAATTTTTTTTCTTCTCTTTTGTCTTCTTTTCTGTTTGATTGCTTTCCTTCTTTTTTATCCTAAATTCTGAGTTTTCATTTTGTTTAAAATAGTTTTCTCCTGCAATATTTTATCTTCGTCCTTAGGTGCTTTCAAATCTGGAATTTGGTCTATTGATATTTTAAAAAATTTATAGTTGTTGATGCACAAAACCGGATGGTCTTGGAACAACGTAAATCCGACCGTGAATCTGCAAGAAATGTAAATGACAGAAGATGTATCGTGGTTCACCCCAAGGTTTGGGCTACGTCCACACTGATTGTATTTCTCTGATTGTATGTATGGATTACAAGGGTGAGGGGGAGTCCCTAGAGAAAGAGAGTGTTGTGGTATTTGTGAGGGTATTGCCCTATGTTGGATTCATTTAGTCCCATTTGTGAGGGGGGAGGAGTCCCCTTTTATAGAATAAGGGGCTCCTCCTTTTACATAATCATATGGGCTGGGTAATGAGGCCCAATGTATCAAAGTCTGAGGCCCATTATGTGTGGTACCAACAGTAGTCCCCCAAGTCTTCAGTCAAGAGAGTCTTTTGGCTGGAGACTTCAAATCCAATCCATGTACGGGCCGAAGTGGCTAGATGTCTTGAACCAGTACTCAACCCAAGGCAATGCTCAACATAAAGCAATACTCGGCTAAAGGTATCACACGTTACGAGACTGCTCGGCTGGAGGCGATGCTCCTTGCGAGGCTGCTCGGCTAAAGGCTATGCTCGCGGCGAGGCGTTTGCTCGGCTGAAAGCGATGCTCGTTGCGAGGCGGCTCGGCTAGAGGCTATGCTCGCTACGAGGCGGCTCAGCTCGTGGTATTCCTCATTGCAAGTATCTACTTTATGTCGACATGCACTCAGTATGAGTTTATTCTCGACATGACTCGGGTCTGCTTGTCGGGTTTGCATATTGGGTCTATGTGTCGGATCCGTGGATCGGGTCCGCAACTCGGGTCTTTGAGTCGGGGCAATACGTAGGGTCATCGAGTTGGGTCCAGGCACATAGGTGTCCCAATAAGCGAATGTCTGAGCAAGTGGGTGTTTGGTCAGACAAGAGATCACCACGAGCACGTGGCAGCAATAATGTTGATCAGTGGACCTAGAGCGTACAATGAATAAATATAGTAAATACGTAAAAGAAATATGGTAACAACAATTATTTAATATGTATATTTCTTATAAGTGTAAAACCTTGCCATGCGTATTATATCATAGTTTTAGGTTATAAAAGTGGATTAGTTCTTTTGGATTTGAGCTGATAATTTCAACATAATTTAAAATGCATGGGTGTGGCAACCCACATCCACTTTCAGCATCTGTTGTAAACCTACCATCAGTTAGTGGAAAACATTCAAAAAATAAAATAAAGATATCATCATTGTTCCACCATCACACAATAACCAGTACCATTTGATAAATATTAAATAATACAAAGATGTCATCATTGTTCCACCATCACATAAATATTAAATAATAAAAATAATTGAATTAGGTGAAGACTTATCTCTTGTTCACGTGTGGATCTGGTGGATCTGACCGACAAGGGCTCTTCCCTTATCTTTTCTTTTTCAAAATTATCATGAATGTGGAAAAAGACAGATGGGTATGGAAATGATGTTGTTGAAGACTTTCTTCCCCTCTGAGTCAAAAGATAAACAGCATGCAAGGCCTGGCTCTTTCGGCCATTTTCTTCCCCGAGAGCTTGCTCTGATCGTCTAGGGTTCGAGACGAGGTAATTGTATTCAGGTGAGGCAAAGAGAATGCTATCAGCTTCTCGGATCTTCTAACAAAATGCTTCCACAACAGGTGGAGAAGTTTAGGCTATCTCCAACCGAGGGCTGGCCAGAGGGCTCGTTTGAGCCCTCTGGCCCTCCAAGATTCCCCAAGATATTAATATTTTAATGAACAGTACAGGGCCATATTTGCCTCCGTCTCCAACCGAGGGCCAGAGGGCCAAAGGGCTCGTTTTAGTGCTATCACAAAAAACCGTCTCCAACCGGGGGCCAAAGGGCCATAGGGCCAAACATAATTTAATTTAATGTTGTATAAATGGCCTAGGAAAAAAATAGAATTGAAAAAAAATATGAATCAAATTTTGTAAAATAGAAGTTATAGGAAAAAAATAGAATTTAAAAAAAAATTGAAACAAATTTTGTAAAATAGAATTGAAAAAAAATATGAAACAAAATTTGATTAATATGAAAAGGAAAAAAAAAAGGGAAAAAAAAAGTTTAAATTCATTAAAAAAAAAAAAGCCTAATAATACAACGGCTACTAGCCGTTATATTAAAAAACATTCAAACTATTAGTGTCGGTTATAACCGACACTAATAGTAGAACTATTAAAAAAAAATAAAACCTCTTTAATGCTGTCAGTTTTAACCGACAGCAATAGAAAACATTAAAAAAAAAATAAGCCAGCCAGCCTCCAGCCCTCTCCGATCCCGTGGGGCCCTCCCAGATTCCAGAGCCTTCTGGCCTAGCCCTTGGTTGGAGACGATTTTAGGACTATTTTCGACCCTCTGGCCCTCTAGACCCTTCGGTTGGAGATGCCCTTACTTTCCATCCATATCTGTGTTCAGCGGTGGCAGCTTCGGAGCTGGTAGGGAGCACGGGACCCAGTGGTGACACCATAGCTGTCAGTCCTTGAGACGGGGATCAAGGTAGAGAAGTGACTCAGTGGAACCAAAGTGAGGGACCCTAGTCTGGACCCAGGGGCATTGTGGTTTTAATCATCCGAAACTGCGTCGTAATAAAGCGTCATTAGCTGAGCAAAACAGCTGGTGAACGGAGCGATGAGGACGGTCGGGTCGAACCACAGCCTGAACCAGCCGTCCTTCTTCTTCTGAAACGGGTACCAACGGTTGCATAACAGACCGGAGGGCTTGTAGTCGGTGGTTAACCGGGCTTCCAGCTGGTTCCCGCCATTCCCAGGTATTAAGATTAGAGGGTGGAGGTTGGTAGCTCCTCACCTTCTCCATAATTTCATGGGTCTTCGGATCCGAAACCGCGAGCAGTTGGTTCCCCCAAGATTGGATCGTCGCCCACCTCTCCTCGAGCCCACCGGACTTAACCGCCAAACATTTCGACGGGTTCACTCCGAAACCCGGACCCCTCCCTCGTCCTCTTTGGGTAAATCGAGTGCGAGATGTGAAGCTCGCTGGAAAATCCTAATCGAACAAGCGGCGGCCAGCGAACCCTTTCAACTTCTACGAGGTTACTACCAGAATTTGACCTCAGGCTCTCGGGGAATCCAAGCTCCGCCAAAAAATCTGACCCATTGCGAAGATGAGGTGCTCTGTTTCTTTTTGCGACTGGAACTTTTTACAGAAGTTGGTGTGGCGGTTCAGGGCTTCCTCTGTGGAGATGAGCCTATTTGATCGCACCAATTCGTTTTTCAACGCCTTGACGCAGAGTCTGCAAATCCAACGGCCCTGGTAGCAATCTCGGACGCGGGAGATATATGCTGGGGTGTAATCCTCTGTGAACCCGTAGGAGTGGCATTTTACGCACTGGACTTCGACTGGTGGAGGAACTGGGGATGGTTTAGATGAGGTTTGGTGGTGGGAGTCTGTGCCTCTCTGTAATTGGGATTTTGGAAGAAACTCTGTTTTCTGTAAATTTTGGGTTTTTGCAGATTCACGGCGGAGGTGAAAAATTGAGAGAGAACCGACATAACTTTTCGTGTCGATTCCCACAGACGACGCCAAATGTTGATGCACAAAATCAGCGTGGACTTTGGTACAACAGAAAGTGTCAGGTTTGTGACATTCACTTGGTTGCTTCGATCACTAGTGAAGATAAGTATGTAAATGAATAGGGACAGGGAAGCAAACACAAGATGTACGTGGTTCACCCAGATCGGCTACGTCTACGGAGTAGATGAGTTCTCATTAATTGTGAAGGGTTTACACAAATACATAGGTTCAAGCTCTCATTTTGTGAGTTCTAATGAATAGTTTAGTACAAAATGACATTAGAGATTATTGTGGGAGAATGATCCCTATTTATAGAATAGAGTTTCTAGTTTTGTTCTAACATTGACACGTGTCGTGTTGTGATTGGCTTCTGATGTTGACACGTGTCGAGCTGTGATTGGCTTCTGATGTCGACACGTGCCGTATTGTGATTGGCCTCCTGGTTGAAGGGAAGCTCTTCTGGGTCCTTGACGGTATAACGTTGATCGGTGCTCAGTAGTTTCGGGATTGGTCAAGTATGGTACAAACAATAGTTATTTCCAGTTCTCCACTATCATTTTTTTTTTGTGCTAATTAATCAATTTTATTTGTAATATTGTGCATTTCATATGATATTTGTGAAATATTTTGAGATTTTACCGCAAGTGTAAACGGTAAATATAAAGATGCTATTGTTACCTTTTGTATCTTTTGCACTTTTTTTTTTTTTTTTGTTTATTATCATACAAAGGCGTCCATAATTGTTTTAACTTTTTTAGTTTTTATTAGGCACTTATATGGTTATGCTTGTGTTCTCTACCTCCTCCTCCAACTCCTTTTTCTTTTTCTTCTTCTCTTTGTGCAACTTCCAAATATGGTGGAATCGGTGCAGCTTCCCACTCGCCTAGGCATCTTTCCCTTCTAAAACAAGGTCCTTCTACCCTGCGCCATCTTCAAATTCATTGCACTTCACCCGGCAGGTACCTTTGAGCCTTAAAATTTGTCTTTTGATTGATTGTTTTTTCTGTTTGAATCTTAAGAAAACTTTGGATGTACTTTAACCGCTAGCTGTTTTTGCTCAGCACAAAAATTTTGCATATTTTGTTCTTCAATTTTTCCAGAGTCAATTTCAAATGCCAACTTTCCTTTTTTCTTTTTCTAGGTAATTGATCATTATGCGGTTTGTAAGTTAGATTTTTCTAACTGGTGGATTATCGAATTGATAAATTTGGGGAATTTGATTAATGTAGTGTCAAATTGGTGGAGCATGAGTTATGGCATCAAGAAGAGAAGGGGTTAATTGGTATTCTCCACATTCAAGATGCTGCTGAGGCAGCAACATTGGACTCTGTTGTCTCAAGATGATTTCTGCTTATTTCTCCATTTGTTACGGATGAGTGGATGCCTATGATTAAGTGAAAGTGAAATCTAAGAGGTTTTTTGTTGTTATTGTTGGGAATTTGCCTAATTTTAGGAATAGGAAGTGATTCTGGTGAACAAAGCTCCAGAGTTCAAGTTTGTACATCTGATTCTCACAACAGGCTAGATGGATGGAGAAAATCAGCAGGAACTTATTCACTGTCATACAAGGTATACTTGAAACAAAATCTATTGTGTTATGCATTGGAAAGTGTTTCTGTTTTATGGGGCCACAACTTAACTTACAGATAACGCAGTGGTTCATCTAATCATGTCATGTGTTGTGACTATTTTTATTCCAATCAGTTTAACTGCCCTTTTAATCTTTGAAAAAACCATTACCAGTTTCTGGATTGATTCTACATTTTACTCTGTTTTTATGCCTAATATCGTTTGTTATTCCTAAATTTTCCATTGGGTAGCTGTATAAGTTTTCCATAGGCTTCGATCATCTCCCCAACAAACCTAGAGCCTTCTTTTCTCCTGCAAAGCAAAAGAAAATCAAGGAGGCCTGCAACTTTATATGCAGTCCACCACTGCAAATTAGTCTGGAAATAGGAAAATTCAAAGGTAAAACACACCGATCTCTTTGATTTTGGTCTCTACTGCACAGTTGGACAGACAAAGGATAAACCTAACACATGCATGCTCTGATTTCCTTGGTAGGTCATATTTTTCACTTTCTGGATGTGCAAAGTCTGGATAGTACACATCACTGGGCCAAACCTTTCCCAAGTAAGGAATTCCATCGCATTTGCTGAAAATATTTGCTTCCTTTCCTCTGATCTATGTCTATGTATGATGTATGTGTGTGATTTTAGATTGTAATATATCACAAATTTGTGGCATGAAAATTGACATTTGTAGACTTACCCTTTGTTTGGTGGCTGTGATAATTTGTGGCATCAATTTCTCTACTTCTTCTTTGTAAATCTTGCAGGTCAGGACACCACACCTATTGGGGCAATGTCGGGATGTTTAGGCTTGGGTGGAGACATGGACTTATGAAATAGATGAAGTAGCTTAGCTGTCTGTCATTAGCTTTATCTGTTCTATGCATCTCTACAATCTTACAATGCTCTTTTATTCAATTGCAAGATGTTGGGACTGGTTTCTGGAATACAGGATTTGGAACAAAAGTGGTTGATAATGCAAGAGTCAAAAACAAGTGTGAAATTCACATTGAAAGTGACACATGAGAATGCTAATCATATTCTAAAAAAATGTTGGGTTTCCTTATGAGTTCTCTCGCCAATGGAGGCCAAAACGAGTTAGGGGTGAGGATCGGAGATCAAGAAATACCAAAGAGCGACCGTTTTCGTTACCTAGGATCTATCTTGCAAAAGAACGGAGAATTAGATGGAGATCTCAACCATAGAATACAAGCTGGATGGATGAAGTGGAAGAGTGCATCCGACGTGTTGTGTGACCGCCGTATGCCACTGAAGCTCAAGGGAAAATTTTATAGGACGGCAATAAGGCCGGCGATGCTGTATGGCACAGAATGTTGGGCGGTGAAACATCAACACGTACACAAAATGGGTGTAGCGGAGATGAGGATGATTCGTTGGATGTGTGGGCACACGAGAAATGATAAGATTAGGAATGAGGATATCCGGGGTAAAGTAGGAGTAGCTGAAATTGAAGGAAAGATGAGAGAAAATCGGTTACGGTGGTTTGGACATGTGCAAAAAAGGCCTACTGACGCTCCGATTAGAAGATGCGACTATAGGACAGAGGTTCAGGGTCGAAGGGGTAGAGGAAGACCTAGGAAAACTTTGGAAGAGACCCTAAGAAAAGACTTAAGAGTACTTGGATCTAACGGAGGACATGACACAGGACAGAACACAATGGTGTTCTAAGATTCATATAGCCGATCCCACTCAGTGACTTGGATTTTCCAAGTCTCCAACCGAGAAGTTTTCCTCACTCGGGAAATTAAGGGAACACTACCTCAACCTACATGCTCCACTCACAAAGCTTCAACATACAAGCTTCAACAAAAGAAAATTCAAAGAACTTAGCGAAGAAGGCTTTGGTGTATTTAACACAATACGTTGAAATGAAGGAAAGCTTATTTATTGATATCCCCGAATAGTTACAAATATGTACATATACTTGAGTCAAAATAAACAAACAAGAGGGAGCCTTCACAAAGGTTGCTTAGGAGAAGTCTCAGCAGTCGGTAGAGCCCCAAAAAGAGAAGGCACCGGAGGGGGATCATTCGGAGCCTCAGTACTGGACAGAACCCTAGAAGGAGGAGGCATCAGAGGCTGATCGTTTGGAGCTTCATTACGCGGTACAGCCCAAGAAGACGAAGGCAATAAATGCCTTTGAAACAAACCCGCAAATCTCTGATGATCAAGTAAAACCTGACCATCAGATTCCTTCATCTGGTCAAGCTTTCTATTCATGTTTGTAGCATAGTAATGTGCGAGCCGGTGCAACTGTTTATTCTCATGCTTGAGCCCTCTAATCTCCTGTTTGAGACTCATCACTTCAGTCGCCAATGATTCAACTTAGCGGGTTCGAGCAAATAAGCGTTGGGCCATATTAGACACAGAACCTGCACACTGAACACTGAGAGCCAGAGAATCCTTAACAGCCAACTCATCAGACCATTTGGAAAGTAGTCTGTTATCTTTGGGAGTGAGAAGGTTCCTGGCCACTACCGCAGCGGTCATATCATTCTTCATCACGGAATCCCCAACGGTAAGAGGACCAGTAGGGGAGACGAAGGATGGGCGCCATATGTTGTCTGGAGAAGGCGGGGCTGCCTCTTCAACAAGGTTCAAGTCAAAACGACGGTCGGAGGGGCCAGACATTTTCAAAGGTGTTGAAGAGAGAAGAGGTCGGACAAATCAAGATCTTAGAAGTGCAAGAATGGAGCTTCTACTGGTGGATATTCAAGTGTGCTTTGGAACTTAATGTCAGCCCCTATAAAAATCTGTACTCGACGAAGCTTCAGAAATCGAAGAGACGCCTGCTCAGTAATCGAAGAGGCGTTTGCTTTCTCAAAAGCTGGGCTGCTCAGAGACCACGAGGGTCGATCTCAGAAATCGAAGAGGCGTTTGCTTTCTCAAAAGCTGGGCTGCTCAAAGACCATGAAGGCCGATCTCAGAAATCGAAGAGGCTTGCTTTCTCAAAAGCTGGGCTGCTCAGAGACCACGAGGGCCGATCTCAGAAATCGAAGAGGCACCTACTTTTCCAACCTTGTCAGCACCTGTCACACGCACACTCAGCTTTGTGGAAATTATGGGCATTCTGTCGAAGATTTCTGGCGAAGTAGAAAGCACATGAATCGTACTGTTCAATCACCCACTTCCCACACGCAACAGTAGCTCATGGGTACCACAGATAACTTTGCCAAAGTTCTCTGACAAAGTTGAGACACGTGAAGCTTGCAACTCCCACTACATCGCTCTGACCAAGAAGGGTAAAAGAATAGCAAAGAAACAACATTAACAAAGTTTAGACATATAAATTTTGAAGGTCTAGCTACCATATTATTACCCACAAGGGTAAAGGAACAGTACCACTGCTGGATGATTGAAAAGGCCCGGTGTGTCAACCTCTGTGCTTCGTGGCAAGGTAGACTAGCAAACATGCCCAACCTTTACTCACATTCGAGAAAACACTCCCAACAAGATTGCTTGCTCCAAAATCGAAGAGGCACCGCCTCGAGAGCCAGACTCCCAACATGATTACTTTCTCAAAAATCGAAGAGAGGGTAAAGGAACAGTACCACTGCTGGATAATTGGAAAGTCCCTATGTGTCAACCTTTGTGCTTCGTGGCAAGGTAGACTAGCAAACATGCCCAACCTTTACTCACATTCTAGAAAACACTCCCAACAAGATTGCTTGCTCCAAAATCGAAGAGGCACCACCCTCCGAATCTCGAGAGCCAGACTCCCAACATGATTACTTTCTCAAAAATCGAAGAGAGTGTAAAGGAACAGTACCACTGCTGGATAATTGGAAAGTCCCTGTGTGTCAACCTCTGTGCTTCGTGGCAAGGTAGACTAGCAAACATGCCCAACCTTTACTCACATTCGAGAAAACACTCCCAACAAGATTGCTTGCTCCAAAATCGAAGAGGCACCGCCCTCCGAATCTCGAGAGCCAGACTCCCAACATGATTACTTTCTCAAAAATCGAAGAGACACCACTCCCCGAATCTCAAGAGCCACACCCCCAGTAGGATTGCTTTCTCAAAAATCGAAGAGGCATCGTTCTCTGAATCTCGAAAGCCAGATCCCCGACAGGATTGCTTGTTCGAAAACCGAAGAGTCACCACTTTCCCAACTTCAAGAGCTGGATCTCCTTGGATAAAGCTTGTTTGTAATCTTCACACGCAACATCAGCTTTCCAGATACCATAGACCACTTTTTCAAAGTGCTCTGACAGAGTTAAAACATGTGAAGTTGGCAGCTCCCACTACCGTGCTATGACCAAGCAGGGTAAAGGAATAGCATTATTACTTGATGTTAGGGAGACTCATATATATGTCGACCTCCATCCCCAACGGACAGGCAGACCTGCAAAAATGCTCAACCCTTCCTCTTATCTGAGAGGGCACTCCCAACGAAGCCTTTCGAAATATTCAGCTTTTCCCCCCCCCCCCCCGATAATACCTCTGTAAACAAGCTATACTAGAGCAAGAATATCTCATATCATCAGGGTTAAAAGCAAGAGTATCCCATATCATGCTTTTTCCCTGTCTTTTCCTTT
Source organism: Malus sylvestris (assembly GCF_916048215.2). Classification (NCBI taxonomy): domain Eukaryota; kingdom Viridiplantae; phylum Streptophyta; class Magnoliopsida; order Rosales; family Rosaceae; genus Malus; species Malus sylvestris. The sequence continues at coordinate 23,875,632 of NC_062269.1, forward strand.
GGCCTTGTTCTTACCTGCAAGACAAGGAGAAAGAGAGCAATCAGTCAGCACTTGGAATCAAGCTTCCAGCCAGGAACTGACTGCCTGGAACCCCTTACCTGATTACTTACCTGGCATTGCTCTCGAGTACTCATCTTCAACATCTTATGCTTCCAGGGAAGATACCGCATCTGCCTGAGGAACAGATAGGGCAAGTGAGAAGGATACAAGGAAGCATGTGGAGACAACCGTAACAGCACATGTGCCGATACATCCACTACTCTGTCAAAAGCAAACGTATCCCATATCAGCAGGGTCGAACGTACTCTAGATTTGATGGACTTGTTTTGACCCTCAAATTCTTCAGTCGGCCTTATACTCTGGAGGAAACCAGAAAACCCTCCAGCCCAGTTCAAGAATAAGCCTGTGGAAAGTTACTTCTTCAAAAGCAAAAGTATCCCATATCATCTCTTCTCATTTTTCTTCTCTTTATCCTTCATGCTGCCTGCAAGATAGGGAGAATGTGAACAATCAGCCGGAGCTCTGATTACTTACCTTGTCTGTCACCTCTTTCAGCAGATCCCCTAGCTCGGCGACTTGGGGGACTCCTACTACATGGTTTGTATCGCGCTTGACCAAGCCTGAAAGTACAAGTAAGCTTCAAGTGAAATTGATACATTACCTTGTGCATCTCCACCAGTTACAGATACCACCCCTGGATGGAGGAAGAGTACTTCCAGAGAAGATGCCACATCTACCTATGAGACAGATAAGGCAAGTCAAGACGATACCACACTCCGGTACTTAGAAGTTTCGTGGTTACGAGATCATTCTCCCACAATATTTCCTAATGTCATTTGTACTAAATCATTCACTTGTACTCACTAAAGGAGAGCTTGAACCTATGTACTTGTGTAAACCCTTCACAATTAATGAGAACTCCTCTGTTCCGTGGACGTAGCCAATCTGGGTGAACCACGTACATCTTGTGTTTGCTTTCCTATCTCTATCCATCTATATACTTATCCACACTAATGACCGGAGCAATCTAGCGAAGATCACAAAAAGTGACCGTTTTCGCTACCTAGGATCTATCTTGCAAGAGAACGGAGAATTAGATGGAGATCTCAACCATAGAATACAAGCTGGATGGATGAAGTGTAAGAGTGCATCCGGCGTGTTGTGTGACCGTCGTAGGCCACTGAAGCTCAAGGGAAAATTTTATAGGACGGCAATAAGGCCAGCGATGTTGTATGGCACAGAATGTTGGGCGGTGAAGCATCAACACGTACACAAAATGGGTGTAGCGGAGATGAGGATGCTTCGTGGGATGTATGGGCACACGAGAAAGGATAAGATTGGGAATGAGGATATCTGAGGTAAAGTAGGAGTAGCCAAAATTGAAGGAAATATGAGAGAAAATCGGTTCCGGTGGTTTGGACATGTGCAAAGAAAGCCTACTGACGCTCCGGTTCGAAAATGTGACTACGGGACAGAGGTTCAGGGCCGAAGGGGTAGAGGAAGACCTAGGAAAACTTTGGAAGAGACCCTAAGAAAAGACTTGAGTACTTGGATCTAACGGAGGACATGACACAAAACCGAGCGCAATGGCGTTCTAGGATTCATATAGCCGACCCCACTTAGTGGGAAAAAGCTTTGTTGTTGTTGTTGTTGTTGTATTGAATGAAGTCATTTGTTATTTAGCTTATCTTGCGTTTGGTTTGGTTTTAGGAGAGGGTTGCGCATGATCTGTAGGTTTAATCAACCTCGCTGTTTTCATTAGAATCACAATTAAAGGTCAGTTTTTCCAACTTTTTTTTTTCTTTTTGCTGCATGTTTGTGCATGTTTGGTCTCTGAGATTTTGTTTTTAGTCACTGTTGATCTGTAGTTTATGTCTCCCTTTGGCTACATATTGACACAGGTTTATTCTCGGCATTTTTTTGTTAGGGTAAGTGGTTTGGTGAGTTCTGTATTATTATATAATCTTTGGGGCTATTTTAAGTAAAAATAAAATGTTGACATTGATATAGCATACGGCACACTTAATTCACACTCCTATATTCGGTCTTCATGTTTCCATTGCAACACTCTGCATTTCCCACCCAATGAATTTTTTTAATAAAGATGTAGTTAAAGCAAGTACATGCTCTATCAAGTATGTTTTATATGTAGTTGTGGTAGTTGCAAGGAAATGACATATTTGTGCTGATAATTGGTAGTTTAAATATATAGAAATAGAGAATAATTATAAATGGAGCACCTAGGATATTTAACATTGTTTTCTTTTCCATGTAATCTTTCTCATGTTTAACATCTGCTTTTTCTTATGCATTTGATTCAAGTGCTAGTTTTATTAGTGTTAATTTTGGTTGCATATCCACAAACTAACCCAGTTAATTTTGCTCAGTGTTGATTTATAAGGAGAACTCTCATTGCATCAACTTGAACAAACATTCTTCTACCTAGTTGCTTAGCTGCTGAAACAAGAACGAAACACTTTTTATGTTTTTTTGTTTAACTACTAAAACAGGTGGCTGGCCTGCATGACATTTATTTTGCCATCTTAACTTCAAGGGCAATATATGTGCAAAATGCATGTTGCTTAGGGAAACAAAGCATTTTTTGCAACCATATCTTTTGTAATCAGCTCGATTGAATGTATATAAAAGCCAAGCTGCTTATCTTACCGACACCGTTCACTCATATGTCCCTTTTGTTCGTTCATGATTATATTGAATTTTATTTTAGGTTAAATGTGTCTTATTCATATGGTTAAGGCTAATATATTCAAGTCCCGCAGCAACACACAGGCATATTTACTAGTAAATGCTAAAATTTGACCATTTATGTTCTCTATATGCATTCCAGGCATATGGAGACTAAAAAAATGTGCTAAGTCTATGATATGGCGTTCCTTGCTTCTTGCAATAAGATCATTCAGAAACCCAGAAAATTCATAATAATGTAGATGGGGTAGACATAAATTAAAGAAAAATGCACCTCCTTTTCTTGTAGCTGAGGAAAAGAAGCTAATCCACACTTGCTCTGCTTATTTAGTACCATTGTTGCGAATATAAGTTTGTTTTGCCATTCCATCAATGAGGCTGAGTAATACACCTTCTCCCCTACCAGTGGCAAAGCTAGGAATTGTCAAGGGGAGGGCTATTAAAGGGTAGAAGCTTCTGCATTATTTTTGTCGCGCTCCATAAAAACAAATTCGGTTGCAAAAACTCTTCAAATACTTTCACATTCTTGCCCATTTCTCCACATTTGGGATACAATTCAATCAACGCATAACCCACAAACATATTCAATGCAACCTTGTCATGTTTCTTCACAAACCCATGTATTATTTTCTCATATGTGAGTGCCTTAACCTCGCACACGCCTTCAGAGCAATGGGAATGGTAAAATTATTGGGCTTTTCATCATTACCTCTTGACTCAGATATCATGTTATGGAAGAGATACAAGGTATCTTCCCATCGATTCTCTCTACCGTAGCTCTTGAGCGTGGGATTCGAGAGAGACTTATAAGTATGCATATTGGGCTCTATTCCCATTCAACATTGCATTAAAATACCTCTTGGCCGTCATATGCTGGTTGTGGCGCAAAATGATCTTAAATAGAGCCTCATAAGACTTGAAACTTATCTCCACACCCAATTCCTTCGTACTATCAAAACAACTTAACAGACTCTTGAATAATGGTAGTCTTACCGTAGCCAGGGGCGGATCTATTAAGGGACCCATGTGGTCCCAGGACCACTCGGAAGTCCGAATAAGTGGCTGTGAGGGCCTCTGAGGACCACCCAAGTCTAAGCATGTAGTGGAGGAGGAGGAGCGTGGCTGCACATCGTTCTGGTATTCTGCATTCTGGAAACCAGGAGGAAGAAGAAGACTAATTCTATTTCAAATGACTTGGCCAAAATGACGTCGTTTTGAGCCAAGTCATTTAAGCAAAACGGTTTTGGTTAAATGGTTTGGAAAGACATCCTCCTTTGAGCCTGTAGGCCCTATACTAAATCCCATTCTTTGATATATAGTTTTTACCATTTTGTTAATTAAAAAAAACAAAAAAGATTCAAACTTTCAAAGAGATCTGACTTTTTCAATTCCAATACTAACAATCCTAATTGGCTATTCCATTCCCCAATTCCACCCCCTTCCTCGACGACCGGCTCCACAACCAGTAAGCTGTTTTTTCTCCACTACCTTTCAATCTCTTCATTTTTAAATTTAAGTAAATTTTTCATTTTAGTCTAAATTAATCACGTAGAATGTTAAATTATAGTTTGGATCATGTGTTGGTTAGTTCATTTATATTTTTTACTTCATCAATTGATATGGTTTTTTGTTTTGCTTAATTGATATGTGTAGAAATTAGGAGTATGAAATGATATTACAAGCAAAAATATTAGAGTATAAAAACCTCGTCATTGTTGTGGTCTATTTTATCTGACAGAGGGACTAGGGCCGGCGGCAGAGAGAGAGAGGAGAGAGATGTGTGTTTGTAGAATTGTAGGGGAATGTGTGTGTTGTTATCCCTCCTACATTGTGCCTTTATTTATAGTAGTAAAGAGAGAGAAGATATTCCTTCTTCTCCAAGTAATACAAGTTGTAATAGGAAAGGATAACTAGAATCAAATCTTATCTAGGATTTACACAATCATACTTAAACTAGGAATGTTTACAACACTCCCCCTTGAGTGTGTAAATACTCAAGGTAGATTCAGCATCATGCAGAAGTTGAGGAAGTCGACTCGTTGGCACTGATTCCAAGGAACAACGCTTATTCTCAATAAGGTAGGAACTTGCATAAGTAGTAAGTCTCACTAAAAAACCCTAAGGCTATGGCAAAAACCCAAGTAGGGACAAAATCCATAGTCTAAGGAAAAATGCGTGAGAAATGCAAAGTCAAAAGAAACGTCTACAGGACGTCATCAGGGATATGACCAACCCAAGGTGGGTGCCTCGTTAAAACCTAGTTAGGTAGCAAAAACCCAGTGGGAAAAATGCTCCTAATCGTAGGGAAAAAGAGTACATTAAGATCAAGCAAGTATCTAGAAGATACTCCCCCTGAGTTTAGTGATTTGGTGAAGAGGTCGGTCAGATTGTCTTGTGATCGGATTTGCGTGACTTCAATCTTCTGATGCTCTTGTTGTTGATGTGTAAAGAAGAACTTCGGCGCAATATGTTTGGTGTTGTCTCCTTTGATGTAACCCTTCTTGAGTTGTTCGATGCAAGCTGCGTTGTCTTCAAAAATCGTCGTCGGGGCATTAACGGCGGGATGAAGATCACAGGAGCTTCGAATATGGCCCACTACTGCTCTCAACCAAAAGCATTCCCGAGTTGCTTCATGTAAGGCGAGAATTTCAGCATGGTTAGACGAAGTGGCAACTAAGGTCTGTTTAGTTGACCTCCAAGATATTGCGGTGCCTCTAACGGTAAAGACATAACCCGTTTGAGAACGCGCCTTGTGCGGATCAGATAAGTATCCAGCGTCGGCATAACCAACAAGGGGAGAATCAACCCGATGAGCATAGGGTGCGGCATCACTCGAGGATTCGTAGGGATAGAATAAGCCCAAATCCGTAGTACCCTTAAGGTAACGGAAGATGTCTTTCATGCCAGTCCAATGTCTGCGTGTTGGTGCATTGCTGTATCTTGCCAAAAGATTAACAGCGAAGGAGATGTCGGGTCTAGTGCATTGAGCTAAGTACAATAAAGCGCCTATCGCACTTAGATAAGGAACTTCAGGCTCCAAAATCTCTTCATCATCCTCCTTCGGACGGAAGGGATCTCGCTTTGCATCTAGCGTACGAACGACCATAGGAGTACTCGAAGACTTCGCTTTATCCTCATTAAAACGGCGCAACACCTTCTGGGTGTAGTTCGATTGATGTACTAGGATTCCATCCGAACAATGCTCTATCTCGAGACTGAGACAGTATCGAGTCTTACCTAGATCTTTCATCTCAAATTCCGACTTCAGGTGCGAAGCAGTTCTCGCGAGCTCTTCAGGAGTTCCGATGAGATTCATGTCATCGACATATACTACAACAATCGCAAATCCGGAATGTGACTTCTTAACGATCATGCCAAAGTGTAATTTCGTGCGCGGTCCCTGTGGTAGGGCCGGCCACATAGTGGCATGCTATGGGGCGTATGGTCGTAGTATACAGACCACTCGGGTTACGCTCCATCTTCTCTAGAATACGCTTCTGGCCATATTCGTAGGAAGTTACGCACAGAAATTCAACTCCGTTTTCTACGTGGGTTTCAGCGTGGTAATTGTTATCTCTAATGTCCTTGAAACTTAGTAACGTTCTTCCGGAACGTGGAGAATAAAGTGCCTCAGCAATGGTCAAGATTGTACCATTGGACAACATTATACGTGCCTTACCGTATCCTTCGATCAGGTTGGATGGGCCTGAGAGGGTTGTCAGAGGTGCATTCTTAGGTATGAAGTTAGTGAAATAGATGCGTTCACGCAAAACAGTATGCGTGGTTGCACTATCTGCCAGACAACTAACTTTCCCACTAGTCATACCTAGAATGAAAAATTAATTTGAATCGGTCACATGCATAAAAGTTTATAAAAACAAGTATCAATTCAAACTAATTTCATTTTTTCAAGGATTAAAAACTTAATATCCAAAATAAATCGCCAACTAATAATCCAAAACATAAAGGAAAATTGTTCAAAATCAACCAAAAACAAGGTGGGGTTCGGCCACTAGGTGGAATTCGGCCCCAATTGTATTATTTCAACTGAAAAATAAGTCTATGTCTAAGATTCTAATCTTCCATAGGAGTGGTATCCTCCTGAAAGTCAGAAACCTCCATCTTTGTAGTCTCCGGTTCGTCCACTTGCAGGAAGTTTGATTCAAACTTCGTACGACGAGAATGATATGCATCCACAACCTTCTTGGGAGCACGGCAAATACGGGACCAATGGTCCTTGGAACCACAACGATAGCACATATCGTCATTCATTGTGGCAGGTGCTTTGCTCTTATTCTTGAAGTTTGGGGCGTTGGGAGCGAGGTTTGGGCGCTTCTGGGCTTTGTTTCCTCCCTTGGATGGGCCTTGGCTCTGTTGACCTTGGTGGGATGGCTTCTGGCCGCCCTTACCACGCCTCTTTTGGCGTTTTGGGTGCTGATTAGTGCTATAATGTGCTTCAGGCACAACAGTAGCCCCAGTAGGTCGAGCTTGATGATTCTTCATCAACAGCTGGTTCTGCTTTTTAGCAAGAAGTAAAACAGAGATCAAATCCGAGAACTTAGTGAACTTCTGAGCTCTATATTGTTGCTGCAGGACAATATTAGAAGCAGAGAAGGTCGAGTAGGTCTTCTCCAGGAGATCCTCTTCAGTCAAAGTTTCATTGCAAAACTTGAGAAGTGATCGGATTCGACAAACTTCAGAATTATATTCATTCACAGACTTAAAGTCTTGGAAGCGCAAGTGCTGCCAGTCGTGTCTTGCTTCAGGCAAGAATATGTCCTTTTGGTGATCGAAACGATCAGCCAAAGCGACCCATAATGCACGTGGATCCTCCTCAGCAAGGTACTCAGTTTGTAGAGCGTCATGGATATGTCTTCGAATGAAGATCATAGCAGTGGCTTTTTCAGCCTCGCCAACAGGTTTATCTGTGGCTTCTTCAATAGCAGGACGCAAGTTCTTTGCAGTGAGGTGGAGCTTCACATCTTAAACCCACTTGAGGTAGTTCCTTCCAGAAACTTCCAAAGCGGTGAAGTCGAGTTTGTTCAAATTCGACATGTTCCTATCACAAAATGGATGAACAAGATGTGGTTAGTGTAATGGAGAAAAATCAATCCATTCACATAGGAGTAGAACATACAGGTTCTAATAGACATGTATTGGTTTAATTTTGCATGAAAAACTTCGGGTTTTCATGGGTGATATATTTAAGTGAAAACTTCGGGTTTTCTAACAAGGCATGTGTATAAGAAACTTCGGGTTTCAAAGTAATTATGAACTTCAGGTTCATATATTCCTGCAGGTAAACACAAATATATATGCAAACAAATATGCAAAGAATATATGCAGAAATATTGTATAATGATAAGTGAATTAATTTATTTTTGGTCTTCGGGGCCAAATTAAAGTGTGGGTGAAAATATAAAAACCCATATTATTTTAAAAAAAAATTAAATAATAAAATCTCGGGGCCTAAAAATATAGGCCAAGAACCCTCGGGTGGGATTACAGGCCCACGGGTTGAGAAGAGGGGAATGGGCTGCTGTGTGCAGCCCTAAAATTTTTTTTTTTCGTTTTTTTTTTTTTTTTTTTTTTTTTTTTTTTTTTTTTTATTCAATTATATTATATGCATGTATAATTTTAATGAATCACATATTTACGTTGATGCATATGCAAATAATAGTTTCAATGCATGTACATATGTAGGATTCAATTCATGACAAATATCAAATTCACATAATTGTAGCAATTTTGATTATGAAGCATACACAATTTATGTAGAATCTAAAATACGTTAAACGTAAAGTTGGGTCATGCATCATGGTGAATGTTCATGCTATCAGGGCTTGCAAAATATCGAGTTAAAAGCCGTTGTTTAGAAAGAACCTGATTGCGTGATGATATAGATGAACTGGTTTGATGCAGAAAAATTATTTCTTCAATTTCGGCTTTCATCTTCAAGCTTGTATCACGTTCAACATAAGAAGAAAAATAAATTGAATCAATAACAATATATGAATTCAATAAAATCAAGATTTAATCAATTAAAAATAATTGAAACGTAATACTCCCCTGATTGTAGACGAATAAATTCTCTTTAAATTCTTCTAAGCACAGCGTGAAGAGCGTGCTGATAACGTGTTGTGGTCTATTTTATCTGACAGAGGGACTAGGGCCGGCGGCAGAGAGAGAGAGAGGAGAGAGATGTGTGTTTGTAGAATTGTAGGGGAATGTGTGTGTTGTTATCCCTCCTACATTGTGCCTTTATTTATAGTAGTAAAGAGAGAGAAGATATTCCTTCTTCTCCAAGTAATACAAGTTGTAATAGGAAAGGATAACTAGAATCAAATCTTATCTAGGATTTACACAATCATACTTAAACTAGGAATGTTTACAACAGTCATAGACAAATTTAGTCTTTATAGCTTGTAATGTTGTTTGTACACATATTATGAATGAAAAATTGTAATTTATCGTTTAAATTTTCAAATTTATTTTCATCTAATATTTTTTGGAGCATTTATATGGAAAAAGGATCATCGCCGGATCCTTTTCTTGAGAATCCTAGGGATCCCGTGATCATAACTATTCATCGTATATTGTGCGGTCATAAATTATTTCAAAATTTAAAATTTAAAATTAAATATAAATAGTACTTAACGAAAACTGATTGCACAATTTATATTGGGACCACCCAGTATTAAAATCCTGGATCCGTCACTGTGTGTAGCCCTCATTAACGACGCCGTTCTACGCTTTTTTTTTTTATTCCAGGACCAAAACAACATAGTTTTGGGCTGAGTATTTAAAAATAAAATGCAAAAGAAGTAGCAAAGCATAAAACACAGAAGCAGTGAAGTAGCACAACAGATTTCTCGCGACAGTTCAGAGGACTAGAAGGGCGAAATCTTCACTCTCAGTGGCGACTTCAGGCGATCAAAGGGGCGGCCGCCCCTCCTTGTCCCCATGTAGCTTCGCCCATGTCCCCTACATCCGTCATAGATAATGACAATGAGACATGGTCATGGTCTACATATTAAGACAGGTTGAAGGAGTCAATTTTTAAAGTTGAGGTTACAGCCTAAAACCAATTAACTATAAAGGAGTCAGCCCAAATCCTTATGAGCTCTTACAAAGTTTTTTAACTTTGTGATGCGGGACTACACATCCTCACCCTTTCAAGGAGTTTGAATCCTTGTTTCCTTTTTATCTGCGTCAAAAACACAACAATAGCAGCCGGTCTTTTGGGCATTCCTAACTTGTAGAAAGCGTGGAAGCAACAGAAATGTGTGCTTGAAAGTGTAACACCCTAGAAAAGTTCCGGGTTTTGGGGTTCTAATCTACTTACAATGGCAACCAAACAAACAACGACTAAATCATTGGACATTTATTAACATAACCGAAAGTCATACATAATTGAGTGTATCGGTCTAATGAAAAAACGTAAAACTTAATCCAAACCAAACAACTAAACTGAAAACTAGTAAACTTCAACCAACACAAGTTGAGGCCCACTGTGACTTGTCCAATGCCTCCCCCTTGCCTACTTCCCTTGGAGTTGATTCCGAACTGGTATCGCCCTTTAAAAAATTCCAAATAAATACATAGCGTTTTAAAAATTGAACATCCGTTAGGTTACTGGCGACTCTCACTAGCATTAGGTAATGGCATTTACAAATATACTTAAAAGGGTGCGTTGGAGTTTTCACTAACACGTCATCCTCGAAGCACTGGAGAAACAAACACGAAAATTAGTTTTTAATTTTTGGATTTAATTCATCGAGCAACAAAATGACACACTGGAACTAATTGCCCGGGAAAGATTTTGCCGTGGGAGAGAGGCAAACATTCACTGGTGCAACAGAAGGCGGCTCTGTGTACATACATTCTCGATGGTAAAGACAAATTGGATTCCCAGCTCAGATTTTATACAAATTATGGGTAGCCTCAACAACAATTGTCAATTGGTAATATGGTAAATAATGGATTGTCACTTATTAGTTATTACACAGAGTTGATCCTCACGATCCCCGGCCTCCTCGTTGCCTCTTTTCTTCTAGCGCAGTTGCTTCGTTTAACATGTCAGCAGCGTCCTTGTGCATGTCTAGCTTGGCTAGAGCAACTGATTGCATGTAGAAGGCCGTGGGCCAGTCTGGATAAACACATTGCGCTTGCATTGCATCTCGTAGGGCAGCATCTGGTTGCTCATTTAACAGGTAGCATAAACTGCGTCGCGCAAAAACGGTTGGCGACACCATAGTTCCAACATCTATGAACTGCGCCCAAAAAACACAAAAGGAAAGACTTCAGTGAGCATCACTACTCAAGGCCATAGTTCAAGATTATAACTCACTGAGCCCATCCTAAATTTGAAACAAAACAAAAATGCCTCAAACAGCTATGGTAATCAGCGAGTACGAAAGACTGCAGCAGCAGTAATTTGATTCAAAACGGTTATATCAGAAAAGCAAACATGATAAGACTAACAGTTGGGGCCAGAAACTTTTCCACTCTTATGACATAATTTACAGGTGTAAAGGTTCCGAGGAAAAATTTTTGTCAACTTATTGGCGTAATTCCAGCCCACAAGATTAAAAATAAAAATACACACGCATGTGCAAACAACAAAGTTATACCTGGGAGTAACAGTCAATGGCAGCTTTAAAATCTTTGTCCCGGAATGCATAATCCCCTCGCTTCCTTGCCTCCAACATGTCTCTCATCTGTTGAGTCCACTCTTGGAAAGATAACTGAAGCCATCCAAATTCAAAAAAGATCTCTTAGCATAAATTGATTGAACAAGGATATGCATGATGCCCTAGTACCACTTAACTACCTCATTGGTTCCTTCATCATCTCTGTAGTGCGTCATAACCAAGATCTGATGGATTGCTGTGAGGTCCATCCGAGAGCAGGCGTCACCCATAGCAGATAGGGGACGTTGTGGGGTTGAAGGGGCTTCCTCATGCTTTGGAATCCCAAGCATCACATAAGATGGAACCTGCAATCCAAAACCTTGGTAATTAGATTCTTCTTGTGAAGTAGTCCTCCTTTATCATCTTACAAGCACGACTGAGTACAGATCATATATGATCCCTTATTAGATCATCAGATCAACAAAGTTTTGGCCATGTAAGGATATGAGGATGCACCACAGGGGAATGCCTGAAGTTAAAAAGGCATCGGCTATGGCAAGGATGCCGCTACAATCCATATATGCCCTGTGCACGCATCATTTTCCAGTCCATGGGTCTCCACTACTTCAAAAATAGTGTAAAGTGATTCCTTTTGGACTCAGCCACACTAAGCCATCAATAAACAGCTTGTGCCAGGGACATACTAAGTCACAAGTACAAAACCACGAACAAAGCACTAAGAAAAGAATAACAGCTTTGTTCATGGACTCGACAATTTAATAATCCAATACGGGAAAGCCTCTTACATCAGGTTTGGTCTGCAGTGGAGAAAGTGTTGCAACAAGGTCCTTCGTATTAGGCCGCTCTCTAGGTTCATATTGGAGACATTGAGAAGCAAGATTAACAACTACTGTTGCTTCCTCTGTAGAAAATTTCCCCTCCAAATGTGAATCCATTAACAGAATGATATTTTTCCCTCGTATCATATCAAGAGCCTGTTTGCATGAATTTAAATCATTTAAATACTAGAGTATGTTCTAAAAAAGGCCAGCATTAAACATGTCATCCTACACCTTAAGTAGAACTGACGTATAAATTACGAAACAAATATACATACTTATCAATGTTTTCCATCAATATAAACACTGTGAAGTATGATTATCTTACATGATGGTTAACTCTAGATAATAACAGAAACTGGTAAACAAGTCAAACGGCACGACGGAGGACACACCCAGCATATTGAAGTACTGTTAAACTTCATAATTTGGACATCATGTTGATAGTGAAGAAAACACTTCTCATGTAATGAAACAAAAAATAAATTGAAATTTATAATTATGCAAATTTAGGAAAACCATCGAACCAGTTTTGCAATGAGATAAAATGAAGGTAGTGTTGCGTTATGACTAACATCAAGTATCAAGATGGGCAAATGATATGGAGAAGGAATCACGTTATATAAAGAGGGACTTTGTTTGCTGATTATTTGTTTCCTATAAGATATGGAAGTTACAAAGACAACTGATGCTCAAATCCAACATGCAGGAGAGACACAAAGATATTTCTGCATATCATATCCCAACAATCAAGTTTAATATAAAAGCGACAACTACAAGTTGACACACTCCAAGATGACTATAGTACTAAAGGCTCTAGTTTGCATAAGCAATAAAGGTGTAGGACAGACTAACTGTAAAATGTGCATCCGACATATTATATAGCACCCCACTTACATGACTTGGAGGGATGTGCTTCCCACTTAGCAGATCTAGAAGGACAGTGCCAAAGCTATAAACAACACTTTCTGGAGTGACTCTTCCTACATTGTAAATAAACAACCAGTAAAGTCAGCACATCTCAAGCAGGAAAAGTCCTTCAGATATAGTAACAAGAAAAATAATCAAACAGATGGGTAGTATTTAGACTAGAGAAGTTATTACCATTTCTTAAATATTCAGGCGGCGTGTAAGCGAGATTTGTGCTGTAACTCTTCCCATCCCTACTATTTCTCATCAAGCCAAAACATGAAAGGCGAGGATCACCATCCTACAAGTCCATCCAAATACTACATTATCACCCTAAATAGTAATGGACACGGACATGATTGAAAATACATATATTTTTAACTAAGATGATCAGATCTGAAAAAGGAATACCTCATCAAAGAGAACCCTATAAGCATTCAAATCGTGGTATAACGGACGGCCCTCAGTACTACAATAATCTAAAGCTTCAGCAATATAAAGAGCCACTCTTAAACGCATGGCCCACTCAATGGTTTGATTCTCCCCTGTATGAAAAGCAGAGACCAAAAATTAATCTTCGACAAATTCAGCCACTAGTTCTCAATTTGGAGGAACAAAACTCAAACGTTGAATTGATTGCTTATGCAAACCTTAAGAAACTAGCAGTACGAAGACAAGCACAGTACAGCCACTTTAGATAGAAAACTATACTAAAAAGTAAAAACCACACCTTGCCACGACTTCTCCAAATGAAGGGCAATGTTAAACATCATAGCATTAGCAATACTACCAGGTAAGATTAATGGCCTAACTGTTTCATGTCATAGAAAACTAATGTGAATGACATCTTGCATTTCATTGATTGTTTAAAAACTATATATTTAGAGGTACTTCACAAAAGGGTCATTCAGAAATCTTAGAAGCTAAGCTAAAAAGTAGCATTCTTGATGCAACAGCTAAAGCCAAAAGACGAAAAAGCAAAAAAAAATGATAGATTTTGGTTGACATACAGTGGAACAAATGCTTAGCTAAAGTATCAGTAGGCATGTACTCGGCAACTAGCAGCCTCTCATCCCCATCACAGCAATACCCAATCAAATTCGCAAGCCGCCGATGCCGCAGCTTCCCAACACCCCAAGCTTCCTCCTGCAGAACCAAAACCCACAAATAATTTCACAGGTTGAATTCAAAAAACGATTGAAAACCCCCCAAAAATACCAAAAACTCAAAAACCCAATGAAGCAAAAGCACAAAAAATAAAAAATAAAAAATAAAAAAAAGCTCACCGCAAACTGCTTGGGATCAGGCCACGCCATCTTGGTGAACTTCTTGACGGCGATCCAACGGCGGTTCTGCAGCCGACCCTTGTAAACAAGATTTGGGGCCTTCTCGCCGCTCTCAGAGACTATGTAGTCAGAGCTGAAGTTGTTGGTGGCGGCTTTGAGGTCGGCGAAGGAGAATTCGGAGAAGGGTGGGGCTCCGCCGGTTTCCGGGTCGGATCCTGAGGTGGGATTCGGGTGGTGGGTCGGGTTCCTGCTGTTGTGAGCTAGTTGCTGGGTTTGAATTTTCTCTGGTGGTTGTTTCTCTGAAACTTTGGATTCACAGCAACCCATGACTTGGTTTTCTGTGGGGGTTTGAATTTCAGTGAGATTTTGAGCTTCTCGGAGTTGGAAAGATGGAAGCCTTTTAGAGGAAAACCATGAGCTGGCTCCTTGCTGCCTCTGCTTTGGAGTGCCTAGTGGGTTGAGAGGGGAGAGAGAGAGAAAGAGTTTCCTGGCGGTTTAATGTTAGAGGTTATGGTAATTAAAACATTTTCTAGTTGCTACAGTTTAATTAGTTACTACTCTTCCATTATTTTCACTAATCACTTTTGGTTTTTTTTTTTTTTCATTTTTTTGAAATTAGGATAATTGGTGGTAAATCATAGTTATTCATCCCTTTTGAGTCTAAAAAGGCTATGAAGAGTTCCGTTTTACCCGTGATCACAGTTAAGTAGACTCACCAGCTCAAAGCATCAAATCTATGAACTCCCACTTTTTTTTTTGTTTATTGGTAATTTGATTTTTTAAATTTTCCCTAAAAAGATATAGCTTTATTGGATTTCCTTGTGCGAAGAAAATGATATGGACGCAACACGCACCCTTCTACGTCAATGTAAACATTCTAACAACATTAATCTTGTTTTTATGAAGTTTTGATGAGATATTATGCAAGTTTTTAGTAATAGTTTTACGTTTTCCCATCCGTAATTGTCACTAATCTCCTTTGGTAATATGTTTTTTTCAAATCTCCAAAAACAGAAAGTTTTTTTTTTTTTTGTCAAAAAAAACAGAAAGTTTTATTAGATTTTCTCTTTCAACAAAACATAGGAGGGCAACACCTTTCCGCATCAATATTTATGATTCGGGAAAGGGATTCACCTAATCATCTTCATCAAACAATCTGGGTTTTTGAAAATTGATCCAACGGGTAATCTTATTATAACTTTTAGAGTTAGCCCGTGTTTTTAGCCGTTTGATCAATTTCAAGAGCCCGAATTGTTTGATGAGGAGGATTAGGTGGAATGGATCCGGAGATGATCCCTTTCCTATGATTCGAATACTGATCCTTTATGAAATAAGTTTCAAATTTCTAATTATCACTTTCAGTAGTATATTTTTTTTTTTTGAATTTTCAAAAAGAAATGCAATTTGAGCATCTTTTTACTTTCATTTTTTCCGTATTAATACTAAAATTTTGATTAAACAAGGTTTGATTATGAAGTTTTATTGGGATCTATTGCAATTTTCTTATAATCTTACTTATCAATTTTACAATAACCTATATCATTCAAAATGAGAAACCGTATTAGGATTGCAAGATTACATTAATCTTTGTAATTTGTGTTAATATTTTATGTAATTTATTTATAATTTTCCTTAAACCCCATAAGATTTGCCCCTCTTAAATTAGATTTATAATTTGATGCCATCATTTAAACTATCCCCAACTGGGGTAGTTTATAATCATATATTACTACAAAGGAAAAACAGAAGAAAACATGTTTAAACAAATACCAAATTTCCTGGAATAGTTGACCACAAAATAAATAATAGAGACAGTTAAGGGCAAATTGCAGAATCAAGCAAAAACTCCTCTTATTTTGTTTTCTCAAATTATAAAAGTGTTTAGAACAAACAGAGAATCTCATGGCCTGTTAATTTTGCAACATAATTGACCTACAAATTGATTTATATAAGAAAAGGCAACTGATTTTTTGCAGTACTTCAGTTGTCCTCTATTGCTTTTTCTTCTTTTGCTTTTCCTTATAGTACTTCATCATTATTGATAGATGTATACCACAACTTGTTCGGTTGTTAACAGGGATTTCATTTATAAAAATAAAATAAAATAAAAAATGACTAATTGTGGAATCCACAACACATCAATTTCAATGATTCAAACCGTCTATTTTTTGAGTCTCCATTCATAGGTCATTTTTACAAAAATGTCAATTCAATTCGAAACCATTTACTCATTTAATTATCAAAATGAAATTTCAATATTTCA
Source organism: Malus sylvestris (assembly GCF_916048215.2). Taxonomy (NCBI): domain Eukaryota; kingdom Viridiplantae; phylum Streptophyta; class Magnoliopsida; order Rosales; family Rosaceae; genus Malus; species Malus sylvestris. The sequence continues at coordinate 23,892,268 of NC_062269.1, forward strand.
TAGAATATTGTATTCGTCAATTTTTTTGAACTCAATTATATAACTCAAACATTTTCGATTTAGCTAATAATTTACAAGAATGATCTATGAAGTGCAACTTAAAAAATAAATAATTTGAATATTTAACGTTCGATATGAATGAACTCCACAATTAATCTTCATTTTTTTAAATATTGGTACCCCTTTGAATAAAGGGCATATATATATTTGACCAAACAAGGGGAATATATATAGATGTGTATTAAGTGTAATATCCAATTGAAATCATATATTCTTTCACATAAAGCTCCAATATTGCTTTGTGGAGACAAATCATGATATGCCACTTTATGTGTTTAACAGTTTGATTCAATGTAGGCATCATTCGGCTATAATTGTTTTGTTTAGTAGTGGCATTCTATATTTGTATATTCTGTTAGTCAGAGCAGTGTGATCGCGTTTTGTATTGATGTTCGAATCTCTTTCTCTAAGAGTATTTTTAACAAAGATATGTAAATTTAAGATGTAAAAGTGACATTTACATTGCAATTTTCATCGAGTCAGTTAACTACAATGAGAAAAATGTCAATTTTGATTATTTTTCACATTATTTTTCACATTACCAATTAATTTTATATAGGATAGAACCTCCAATTAGAAGTAATGGCAATGAGCCAATTAGTTTTATTAGAAGTAATTGATTCCTATGGACCAAAAGCCTTCTCCCAATAACTAACAAAATCTATAGTTTGAAAAAAAAAAAAAAAAAAAAAAAAAAAAAAAACTTTAACGAAAAATCACATTTTTACACTAAAAAGTCAATCATGATATTATTCATTTTACCCTTTATTTTGTCTTTATCGTTAAAACTCAAAATTTTCAAACCATTTTTATTAGTTTTCCTAGAAAAAAAATGATCTTCCTTGAAGCTAGCTTATTGTTCTTTTGAGGGGTTTCCTCGGGGTTTCCTCGGCTCATGTTGTAGTTGTTTGCAGTTCCCTTTGAACTGCTAGTTTTTTCATTCTTCTGTTCTCTCTCTCTCTCTCAATAAAATTTGAATTTACCAAAAAAAAAGAAAAAATTGAAATCATTGGGTGAAACTCAATACTACCAGCAAAGTTTTGTACCAAAAATCATCTCTATCTTCAGATCCTACACAGTTGCCAAAGGAGAAAAGAACAAACAAGTAAAAAGAGATTTTCAACACACCTGGTGAAATTGAGAGAGGACTGGTTGGGAGTGGTAGTTGTTGGTTCCTCCATTGCTTTTGCTTCCACTAGCAAAAAGAGAATAAGTTTAGGCAATCGAAGAGCTATTAAAAATTGCTAATTAATCATGTTAATCACAAGCTTTTATTGTCATTTTCTAGTTGTACGAGGGAGTGTTGGGAAAACCCATTTTATTTATATGGTAATTTGGGATGCATGTGGTCTAATTTTTTAACGTCGGACGATTGTCGTGCTTATGTTTGACTTAAGAAATTTTATTACAAAATAAACTCAAAAGGTCAATGTTAACGGAGTTCTTAACAGTAGTTTTGTAGTTTGTACCGCTTTTGGCAATTATTGTCTCTCCTAGTGAGTGATGTGGCATCGCCTATCAACGATGACTTGATGTGGTTTTGCTTCGCTTGGTGACGATGACTTTTGTGTGCCTCGTATAATTCTTTTGCAGCTATCACTTTTTGTATTGGTGGCGGTCTTGTGTTTGTTGTTTGTGATAGCCGTGTAGGGGATTACTGATTACGTTTATTTAAGCAAATTATTTCCAAATCAATGTATTGGTCACTGGAGAAAACACATGTATGTGGCACCGTTGTAATGATTCTCTTTGGTTAATAAAAATCTCTATCGTTTCTTGTCTTAGAAAAAAAAGACAATGTTAAAGTCAATTATGACGCATATAGATTGATTCTGAGTTCTGACACGTGGTCATAATAGACTTATTACAAAACAAATGCAAAATGACAATGATAGATCATGCGCGTGTAGACTTATTTACCATTAATGCATGTCGTCAAGAACAATCTACATGCACATGAAAATTCCTCATGCATCAACAACCAAAATTAATTAACGGAAAAATGTCAAGGGCAAACCCAAGATGGCTGCCTGTGTTGTGAGGATCATAGAATAGTCCATACGACTTTTGGGACAATGTCAAGTCGTATTGGATGGAAACGGATCATAAGCCTTGTTAATGCAGTCCCATTCAAAGATTAGCAAGAACCTGTTTAATTAAGTGAGATTTTGCATTACATCTTGGGATTTTCCATCAATCTTAATCTTTAATTAATGTAATCACTTCCAAATAATCTCAGTTTTCTGCGAAATTACGCTAGTGTGGCTGCTGGGGAAGCATACGTCAAGAAAAATGGCCCAATCACATCCAAAAATGTCCAAAACCAAAACCCACTTTTGCTTTACAAAGTTGCATTTCACACTTGGTAATCACTGATTACACATAGCATCAACATCCAATCGCGCTCGACGAACACCGGCCGAATGCAAAAAAATAATTAACCCGGTTCGTTTTCTTATTAAATGTTGCTGTCACTTTGAATTTTGCCAAAGGTTGTATGTACAATAATTGATATAAACGAAATGCTGTAAAAGAAAGAGGAGAAATGAAAATGCATTATTTATACAAATTTATCTAAATTATTTTCTGGGCACATACAGGACTTGCGTCGCTCAAAGCAGCCCATACGGAGATTACTACTGTTACATCCTACATTGCTCGGGGAAGTGGATCATGTAAGCCTTATATGTATATTCTCATTTCTACCTAAGCCTTTTGGGAGCTCTTGTGTGAGTTCCTAGAAACAAAACCGTGACATGGTAGGGACCTAAAGCAGACAATATCGTAGTACGACGGAGTCGAGCCCGGAATATGGTGAGGGTCCGGGCCAAGATGTGACAACTACTACGCCGAAGCTCATCGCCATCACAAAACCAAAAAGGAAATCTGCGCACTTGAATTATTTTGGCCCCCAGTTGTGCAAAATTCGCACTTTTGATTTGCGGAAGCAGCTCCAGCCCTTGTTTCCATGTCGCTCCTACGCTGCAAATTGCAAACTTTATGTCAAGAAATGAGCCCAACCTCCGCGGAAAGTAGACTTGGCTGATTCATAGGCAGAGGGAATCACTCATAACGCGATTGATGGCACAAGCAACCATCACTTCAGCGAATACTTCGGCCAGAACCGGCGTTAGAATCATTTCTGCTGTTGGGCAGTGGACCAAGCTGATTTATAATCGGCGATAACTTACCTCGGGCTTGCCCTTCGTCTTAGCTTGTGTAAGTTGTGAATCAACTGTGCTGGCTGTCTCATTAAATTAAAACTGTATAGTCAACCCAGATAAATATCTTGCACCGTCGATGTAAAGCCACAGGCCCACAAGTATGGCTTACTGAGCTATTACAGGCGAAGAGTGGAGGAAAAGCTTTCTCCAAGGAATGCAATTTTCTCAAAGATCTTGAGCTTCCAAATCCTTCACCTAGATGGCTGAAAAGGGATGGTCATAACTCCATTTAACCGCAGAGCCCTACGAAGCTCTCTCATCCGCTCTAGCAAGCCTTTCTTCTTCATTACGTTGCAAAAGCTCCTCATACACTTTTGTAGAGCAATCAGTGAACCTTTCCATCGCCTCAAAAATGCGTTGCAGACTAGCCTGTAAAGTAATATTTCTAGTGTCACTCTGATATACAATCTGTCCAGCAACCGAGAGACCGTCACCGTCCCCTGACGCTAGCATAATTTTCTTGTCTAATGCCTGAATTTCCTTCTGTATTTTTTGGTCTTTTCTATCCAAGTTCTTAACTTGTTTCTCTAGATCCTTCTGTGCCACCATCCTCTGGCGCATTTCAAGCTTATCTTGTTCCCAAGTTTGAAGCACACTCATGGTGAAAATACGCATCGACTCAACCACCTCCCTTTCTGATACATTCTCCAAAGCCTGTGACCACTGGTTACATATTACGAAAATTGGGGGTGCACCTATCCTACCAGGTGAAAAGGGAACTATTCCGTCCGCTGTTTCTTCTGGTTCATACAGAAGACATTTTAAAAGCCACTTGTTCAAAGCTCGCACATATCCCTTCTGCGCACTAATCCAAGTAGAGAATCTGAAAGTCCAATTAATAAGCTCATGTTCAAGCTGCAATGTGGCAGCAAGATGAGCATCATTAAGCATTTTTCCAGATCTGATAGGACCTAAACCTCTGGCTTCTCTAATCACTTGGCACTGGCTACTATGACATTCGAGCATACATTTCCACATCCTGGTTAACCTGAAGTGTGAGAAAATAAAAGAATTAGACATGTGACATGAATATTATCCATAAAGTATACAATTTCCAACAAAGCAATCTTTGCGTAAATAGCCAATCTTTCCTATTGCCAAAATGAGATTCATGGATTACTGGAGGCTTATTAAGAACCTTATATAGGCAGGTATTGTTCAAGACACCAGGAGATAGTATGAGACTTAAAGAGCTATTTCATAATTTTGAGGTCACAAGGGTTTTCGGAAGCCATACATGCGGTTCTCGCTCAGGGCAAAAGGGGTAGAGGAAGACCTAGGAAGGCTAACGGAAGACTTAGCACAAAACCAAGCACAGTGGCATTCTAGGATTCATACAGCTGACCCCACTCAGTGGGATTAGGCTTTGTTGTTGTTCTTCTTCTTCTTCTTCTTCTTCTTGTAACATGCAGTTCTCAATGTGGATAAAACCATCAAATTACAAAAATCATAAAGAAACTCTGATTAAGATTTTTCACTCTTCTAATGTTTGCTTCTGCATCTCTTTCTAGCTTGAATTCTTCTATTCTCAAACCAAGCCTAATTCTTAAAATTCCATTCTTCGTCTTGAATAAGTCTTAGCACAAAAATAAAATACAAGTACCAATGGACCTGACCAATTCCCTTAATCTATTACAGTTCTAACCCTTTTCCCCACCCCCTCACCACTTGTGCCACACGGAGCTAATTATTCAATGGATAAATTAATTTGTCAAATATCAAGGACTAGCAATTAGAAGGTCCAGAAAATATATTCAGATATGACAAAACCTATAACATCATGATATAGGTAAGATTAACTATGACTTCACCCCTCATTAAGGAACGTGAAACATACAAAGTGCCACAGAAATTGGAAGATGGACATACCCCTGAATCAATTCATTTAGTTGCGGCCATAATTCTTCATCCCTGATCTTATTTATAGTCACAGATAACTTGTCTACCACTTGAATTGCAATTTTGATTTTTGTGGACAGACTCCTTATTAAAGTTCGAGTTTTATCAACTTTATGAGCTTCTGCGCCCCTTTCATCTAAATGCTTCAACTTACGAACCTTCCTGTCATGGATCACCCGCATCTTTTCCTCAGTCTGAAAAATTATAAGCATGAAAACTCGTTATAGGGTCACAACTTACATGGACAGAAATTTGAAGAAATGTTGAGTTTGCCTTGTGGTTTAAATCATAAGCAAGGGAAGAGTATATCAGCAAAAGACCTATTCAAACTCAATTAGGGGTTAATGCTTGAATACAAAAGAGAACTTTGCCATAATTTATTCAGATATTGTTAGACGGAGAGTAGCCTAGTTTTGGTGGGCAAATCATGATCTATGTTTGAGAGAACACCAAAATACCAACAAAGAGGCCCTTCAGTCCTTCAGAGGGCCAATATGCTCTGGTCGGACCTAAAAGAAAATTGTTCCTCATATAGAGATGTAAAAATTAAGAAACTCAATTTGAAATTCACATTTAAGCAAACAAAAGACGAGACTTAATTATGAATAAGGAAAACAAAAGAAATTGTAAACCGACAATGCTTTCGAACAACAAAGGGTCATGAGTCAATTGTCTGGTGAAGCATAATTAGAAAAGTTTGAATTGTTCAAGAAACCCTGATGGCTCATACTCATTAAGTTCAAAAGTATATAAGATGACCATATAAACATGTAACCAGTAATGGGAAAGGAGGAAACAACATACCTTTACTTCATTGTAGAGTTTCTTCTCCCAAAGATATAGCTTGTGTAAGGTGGAAGAGAGATTTTTGGACCTCAACATCAATTCTTCATCGAACCCCAATTGCGCAGGAGCAGCCACTCCAGCTGAGGTCGATGGCTCGGCGCTAGTAGAAGGTTGCGAAGAGACCAAAGACATCATCTTGGAAGAAACTGATCACAAAGACCCACACAACAAAAGTCAAATATCTGCTGATACAGTTCAAATTCAACATAAATTAAAAATAAAGCCCCGATCTGTAAACTTTCCACTTTAGGGAACTAAAACTACTACACATCAAAAGCATAATAGTTAAAACTTCCCGGATAGATCAAAATTCAAGCAAGCAAATTTTTAAAAATCAATCTATTAAAAGGTGTATAATCCCATACCCACCATGTTTTCGATTATGCGGAAGCTTTCCCACCTCGAGCATCTTGGCAATTTCGTTCCCCGACTCCGAAGCTCTCTGAAACTGGACCTCAATCTCTCGAGCAACTTCAAAAGCATCTCGAGACCCCGGTCGAGCTTTAGCTGCATCTCCGCCATTGCCACGGTCCTCGCGCCTCTCCTCCTCATCCACAATCTTCTTCTCCACAACATTTACTTCATACTCTACCCCAACGCCATCGGTCCCAACGCTCGGCCGAGCTTGATAAAGGGAGGAGGGCTGCGTTTCAGCTGCCTCATCGTCCAGAATAGCCTTGGAATGCCTCCCGCCATCCACCACATGCTTGTGGTCCCTCTGCACCTCCTTCACTACCTCCTGCTGGTACTCCTCGTCTTCCAATTCCGGAATTCCCTCTTCGTCTCTCACCTCCTTTAAGTCCCGACTCGGAGTGTAAACAGAGTAGGACTTTTCGTAAGCCTCGAATGGGTTTAAGAAATCCCAAGCTGAAGCTCTCGGCGGTGAAGGCGGCGGCGGAGGAGCCGGCTTGGACGAACTCGAAGCTGAGGCCTGTGGCGACGGTGCTCCGTAACGGACCGGCGGAGAAGAATTACCGTAATTGGTATACCCACCACCCCCGCCACCATAATTATACCCACCACCCCCGCCGTTGTAATTGTTAAACCCACCGCCGTAATCGGAATAAGGATTAGAGACAGCATCTGGATAAAAATTTGAGTTTTGGTATCCATAATACGGATTAGAAGAAGAAGATTCACCCAATTGATACACTTTTTCGGGGCTCACGGGTTTCTGCCGATGCACCACAGAAGGCGTCGCTTTGTTCTTCATGTAATTCATGCGCATAAACCCATCTGGGTACGAATTGAAACCCTCCTGGACGCCGCCCTCCATATAATCAATATGACCGCCGTGGTGAGTATCGTGCAGCGGCGACGAGTGGTCGGAGTGGTGGAGCGAGCCGGAATCGTCGTCGGAATCGGAGTGAAACTGGAGATGGGACCCAGAATTTGAATTCGAGTGAGAGTGGCGCGGCGACGAAGATTTAGTCTGGCCTTTTCGGGCCGGCGGGAGGTTGAGGTGGGGGGAGGGCGGCGATCCGGATGAATTGCCCACTTCCTGTTCGATGAATAGATGGAGAGAGCGGCCGATTCCTCTGAGGGAGTGTATATAAGCGATGTGGGCCTCGGCGAAGGCGTAGCGCTGGTGAATCGCCTCGTCGAGGAAGCCGCAGCGCTCCCGGCATAAGGCGACGGCCGGAAGATCGTCGAGCTTGGAGCTCGTGCAGCCCATCGGCCGGAAAAAGAAGGCAACTTTATCAGTCCCCGGGGGAAAATAGGTACTGGGTCAAGGCGAGATCAGCTGAAACATGACGGTGGGATAGGGATTGGATTGGATTCCGGTAGCTGTTGCGTTAGTGTCTGTTTCACGGGAAAATTTCGAGCTTAGGGTTTGTGGGGCCGAAGATAAGAGAAAAGGAAAAGGAGAAAGGAGAGGGGGAGAAGGGAATCTTTGCCAGCGCGGAGTTTGTCGTCGGCTTGCACCAGAGAGACACAGAAAGCAGAGAGGGAGAGAGAGAGTGAATGAACAGTGTATTTGTGTTCATGAGAGAGGAGAGAGAGAATGTATTGGTGGCATTGAGCGTCGGTGTATTAATAATTTATAAAAATATTTATCTTATTTAATTGGGTGCACATTTTAGGGCAATATCTTTAATTTTAAATATAGTTTAAAATTGTGCAACAACCAGATTTTCTTTTGGTGAAGGCGTAACAACCAAATTAGTTGGGAGACTTTCTAGAATTGGAAATTCAAATTATTAAATTCCTGAAATTTGACCCAAAAAAAAATTTTAATTGAAATTTGAATATTAGGGTTTGGGAAAGATCTTAAAAATATTCTATTTTTTGGGGCATAAGACTTAAAAGACTTGGACCAAAAGCCAGGTCGACTGAGCGGACAAAACGAGATTTGCAGGGGTTGGGGGGTGTTGGTTTCAAAGTTTGACGCCTGTTGCCGCCACCTTATTTTCTCGCGGTGGAAATACCCTTGTAATTTTCTTGGTTGTTTTCATGGTGGTTTCCTTTCTTTTCAATTTAGGTCATGATGGATGAAGGTCTTCACTTTTGTGGACTTAGTGTTTTTTGGTGCGTGTGGTTATGGGAATAATAATTCATTAAGAAAACAATTATAATCAAAACCTTAATAATTTTGTTTAATGTAGTTTTTATGTTCGTTGGACTCAAATTTCAGTTACAAATATAGGCTTTAACTGGCTGTGTCCCAAGAATTCACTACCCGTTTTTACCAATTATTTGATTGTGTAATTATGTGAATTTAAATTGTAATTGAATTACCATTGTTTGCCTAATCATAAGAGAATCATACCAAATTGGCCATCCATTCCCCATTGAACATGGTAAATTGGGTTGTTAGTTTCTGTTACAATGAGATCTGCGCCATGAGAAGTGGATGGCTGCATGTGAGCTAAAGTTGTCAATACTCATTTTATGAAACGGGTATTTTACATATAAGTTCATGTGTCAATCATGTGATATAAGAATTCGTGAGTAGAAGTTGTTCGGTGAAAAGGTTGAACTAGTCTTCACATTCTGCAACGAAAATAATTTGTACTTAAACATTTTTGCACAATACACACTAGACGTTTCATATCAATTAGAGGCAGTGCTCTGAAAATCGGCCTAGGCGCTGATCAGTGGGATTATGTGGCGATTTTGGGCAAAACGGTCAATAAATCAAAGATGAACTAGGTGGTTCTAAGAAAATCCATAAGCTCTCGCGGTGGCGGCCTGAAATTGCTTGGGGAGAAGGGAAAAGTGGGCAAGGCACAACAGCCGCTGGGGGAGGAGGAGGAAGAAAGAGAAAGTAAAACTTTGAAAATCATAAAACCTGACATAGTATTAGTTATCCATTTAAATGAAACGGGGTGTTCCACCTTTTCTTTTCTTCTTTCTTTTATTTTTTTTTCCCATGTGTTTGACTTTTTTGTTACGTTTTTTTTTTCATTTTTTTTTTAGTTTACTCTTTGCCCCTGCTTTTTATTGTTTTGAAAGTGTATATATATACAGATTACAATATACTTCAATGAAATAATTTCAAAAATAAATAGCAATAAAATGAGACTTTTTATACTAAAATTATCTTAACATAAACAACAAATATAAATTTTATTTTATCTTTAAATAGTATAAATATGATACATATAAATTTACTTATATTTAAATAATATTGTATATGTATATACTTAAATCCGCTGTCGGATTAAAACATAGCGTTGTTTAGAATCTTGATTGGATGATTGAATGAGTGTGTGAAACGAGTGAACCAAATACCTCAAGTACAATCAAATGTGCAACCAAAAATCAAAGAGCATTGCCTCGAAGAGGTAAAAGCGATGGGAAAGAAAAAGTGAAAAAATAAAATAAAATAAAACAAACATATGAGCTGGGTTGGTACTTGGCATCTCAAAGATAGCACATATAGCATAATATGTACACATTTAGGACTATGAAAGGTAGCTAAAGGTGAAAAGAAGATTGGGACCATATAACAAGAATTCCAATTTCATTCAAGGGTCTTTGAAAGACTCTGTTTGTACCAATTAATGTGTCAAAGGAAGCAAATAATCAAAACTCAGCACTCCAAAAGAGAATCCATTTTGCAATTTGCCTTGCCATGTCTAGCACCAATCTTCTGTATAACTAAACCAGAAGACTAATTTTGTTTAATTTTTAGGCTAAAATAAGAAGAAGAAAAAGATCTATTTTTCTCGATTTATGTGTTAATCGTGTTCATATTGTTTCAATTTTAGTAGATATCCCAAAAGGAACATGCCTAATTGCCTCATAAACACCCTAATTTTTTCCCTTGTAGGGGGAAGTCACAGGAACTAGTAGTTTCCTAAGATTTCATAAATGTCAAGGGAGCATATGTGATGCTTCTATTTTGAAAGTCATGTCCCTCTCATCACCAAAACAAGTGTAGTTTTTGTTGTTAATCACTATTATTTTTTAAAAAGACTCATAAGCTTAAATTTTCTTTTTATGTTTTTTATTCCTTTTAATTTTTTGCTGCAAAACCATCATTAAATATCTGTTTTTCCACCTAAATAATTTTTAAGTACTTTGAAGAATCTTCTTTTTCTCCTTTTTAATTCAGAAACCCTGACAAAAGTTCCCACCACAACGTTATAATTTCTTTACTATATGTGCTTGCATATGCATGCTAGGTATATATGCCTTAACAAGGAAATTTTTGGTTCTACCTAATTGGAATTGGGAGGTGAAAAGTTAAGGTCATCTAGTTGAGAATATTATAAAAATTAGTATTAATAATTAATTCCATAATTAATCATTCTGATCCTGCATAAAAAAGAAGCTGTGTCATAGACTCATGGTGACTACTATAAAAGGCAGGACTGTGGGAGCCAAAACCCTAATATTTTATGACAAATAAAATATTGAGGATATTTCTTGTGCGAAACACTCTTTTTTATTTCGATCAGTTTGAAAGTTCTGGCAATATTTTTATCGAGACCTACTTATGCACCCTTTCTTTCTTTTTGTACGTATCTTTGTCATCTTAATGAATATCATACTTTTTTCAAAAAAAAAAAAATATATATATATATATATATATATTGTGCATACATGATGTATGTATATTTAAAAAAAAAAAAAAAGGAATCAACTGATGGTTTCGTCATGGCAATCCATTTTTTTGAGGGCTGGGATAACTCATAGAAGCATTTTAGCCTCTCACTGGCCACCATCGTGTGATCCACACATGCTAGGAATTGAACCCAAGACGTACCATGTGAAATATAGGTTTAAAATTCATTTTAAATTACTAAACCACTTTGTGATGGTTATCATGTATATATAATATCAGAGAAAAGATGGGCATTTTGGCTAAATCGATGTCTAACTTGAAGACTTTGAACTAATAAGCAAACGGATTTTGGTCTCTCATAATTCTATAGTTTGAAGGATTATTTAGAAAAATAAATGCCAAAGACTTCAAAAGTCACAATCAAGCATTGACCAGCTCCCTTATTCGTTCAATAAAGTAGTGTTCAAACAGACGTGTTTAATTAGGTCCATATATACACTTGACATCCGTCTTGGCTTCTTCTTCTCCCATTACCAGAAGCAACCTCATTTTCTCCAAATGGCTTTCACTAGAAAGCACCTAGACCTCTTTCCCCATCCATCATTTTCTTTGTCATCCCCCACCTATTTTATCTGCTTCAATCTTTAATGAGAATCCAAAAACTAACAAATTGTCCTAGGAAAAAGTTATTGTGTTAATTACGTTATCATATTATCAATTTACCTAACCAGTAACGTAATATATCATATAATTTGACATCTATGTGATTTAAAGCAGTAATTTTAGTCTATGACATAATATATCAGATAATTTGACGAGCGATCAAATTCCATGAAAAAAAACACACCAATATTTTTTCTTTATTTTCAAAATATAGCAAATTAACTAAACAAATATCTTAATTATCTTTTCTTCTCAAATGCCAAAAGCTCTTTGATTTGGAATATTCAAATTCCAACCCACGAGTGCATGCGGGGGAGAGTTGGTCGTAGAAACTACAGAATACTAAAAACTATAAAGTATACAAGGGCATGTCATTTGCCTGAAATGCCCATGCTACCATGCACAATAATCCCAATTTAGTAAAGTTACATTGTGATTATGTATAATTTGAGTGTCATACACCATTATTCATCTTGAAATGTGATTCCATGTCAGATTAAGATGAAGAAAAGAAAAAGGCGATTCGATTTTGTATTAATTATAGAATTAATTTTTTTAATTCTAATGAGGCACCATGTGGCTTTTTTTTGGAGTATAGTGACCTGTCTCTCCCTTTTTATAAATCATTTTTAAAATATAATCTTGATCTACAAATTAAAAAATATGTATATTATGTCATCTTGAATCTTGATCTGGTATTTTTTTCCTGTAGTTTAATGAGAGATATATACTTCCTACCAGTGTGCAATGAACAGGTTGAAGTGGCCAACAAGCTGCGATAATGGAAGGTTGCTCAAAACCTAGTGGATGATTGCTCAAAATCTAAATGCATGATTGGATGATCGAGTGTGACCCTTTACTAATAATACAGTCAACCTTTTCAGATTTACAGTTTTTTATTTACTAAAAAAATACAAGGGTTTACAGTTTATTTTAATTATTGATGAATATATATTTAGGAGAGTGATATTTGTCACACTCATCCATTCACAGGTTAATTACACTAACACCCCCTGAAGTTTATCGAGTTTGCATAAAATCTCCTCAAGTATGAGACATTACACTAACACCCCCTCACGTTTTAATTCACTTTCACATAACCCATTCAGTCAATATTCTGCTAATAAATTGACAACTTTACCCTTGTAACTAATTAATTAATAATAAAGAAATATATTAGAACAAGAAAATATTAAAAGTAAATTAATTAATTAAACATAAAAAAAATAAATTTAAAACTTCTAAACTAGGACTGCTGCGTCTACCAATCGAGCAAGCCTTTTGCCTTAGATCGCAGCCATGTCTTCCAAGCAAGGTGGAATAGCAAAGCCCTTGGAGGCACCCGAGGCCGAGAAGAAGGAGTACGACGAGTCCGATTTGGCCAATCTTTAGAAGGAAAAAAATGAGGAAAAGGCACTGAAGGAGCTGGGGAGGGTTTAGGGATGAAGGTGGCGATGGTGGGACGACGGGAGGAAAAACTGTGGGTCGTGGAGCTAGGAGGGTTTAGGGTTTTCTATCCTTTTTCTCTTAATTTTTTAATTTTTTAATTTTTTTTAATGTTGAATTTGTTGTAGGCATAATTTACTAAACAATTATGGAGGCTATATGGAGAGAGAGGTTGCGGCATATAGAGAGAGATGAGAGAGATGTGTAATTGTGGGTGTGTTATTCCACCCCATTGTGCCTTTATTTATAGTAGTAGGAAAGGTTAATTCCTTACTCTTTAGGATTACAACATTTAATAGGTAATCTAGTCTTAATAGGAATATAAGATACATTCCCATATCTACTAGGATTTACACAATCATATTCCTATTCTAATAAGATGGCAACACTCCCCCTTGAGTGTGTAAATACTCAAGTAAATGGCGCATCAGGTCTTCAGTAATGAAGCAAGTACAGTTGATGAAATTGTTGGCACAATGAGCGAATGCGAGTCTCAAATCAACGGAAGAATGCATAAAAAAATAAAACTCACAAAACCTTGCTATGGTAAAACCCAAGATGGGGAAAAACCCATAGTCTAAGGAGAAACGTGAGAAGTTGCATTAAGTCAAAACTATACGTCTTTTAGACGCAAGTAGAAGAGCTCACAAGCGTATGATCAGCCCAGGATGGGTGCCTCGTTAAAACCTAGTTAGGTAGCAAAAACTCAGTAGGAAAAATGCCCCTAATCGTAGGGAAAAAAATTACATTAAGATCAAGTGAGTATACTTCTGGATACTCCTCTTAAGTTTGACATAACTTCCAAATGAGAACTACAAGCATTTGCATATGAATAGTTAGGCATACCAATTCCACGGACAAGCTTCTGGAAGGTTGACTTCGGCAGTGACGTCGTGTAGAGGTCAACAAGGTTGTCTGGGATCAGCTTGCATGACTTCAATCTCCTGATGCTTTACTGAGTTGACTTTGTTGATGTATCATGGCTTGGTCAGGTGGATACATGCGGCAAAATCTTCATGGATCGTTGTCGGGACTCAACGATAGATGAAAACACATCAAGTACTTCGAATATGCTCAACAAGAACTCCTAACCATGTCTCACTTGTGGCGTAGTGAAGTGAGGTGAGTCTTGGAACGATTCGAAGATTTCACAACTAAGGTCATATCATGAACTTCTAAGATATTGCGATATCCCTAATAGTAAAAACATAACCATTTAGGGATTTTGTCTTGTGCGGGTTTGATAAGTAATTAGCGTCATCATAAAAAACAAGGCAAACATCATTCCGAGGATCAGGGGGGTTGGATCTGCTTGAGATGCATCGGGATTTGCCTATGTAGTACCTTCATGGTACGTCTTTAATACCAATTCAGTGGTTGCTTGTAGGCGTGGTGCTGCATTTTTACCAAGATAAGCAGCAAAGGAGATGTCCTGTCTAAATACAATGAGCTAAGTACAATGAAGCGCAAAGTTGAACTTAGATATGGAATTTCGGATTCCATAACCTCTTCAAGGGTCTTATTTGCATATAACATATGGACGATCAAAGGTATACTCAAAGGTGACACATTCAGGGTGTAGTTCAACTGGTAGACCAAAATACCGTCAGAACAATGCTTTAACTTTATGTCAAGGCATAATTGAGTTTCCCAAGATCCTTCATCTCAAATTCCATCTTCAGGTGAGAGTCAGTTTTCTCAAGCTCTTCCAGAGTCTTAGTGAGATTTATGTTTAACGACATAAACTGTAACTCTAGCAATTCGGAATAAAACTTCATAGTTTAACATGCAAGGGCATAACTCATCCCTGACTGATCAAATAATCACGTAGACGGGTATACCACATCCGTCGGATTTTTCAATCCATAAGTGAACACCTCAAAATGAGGTAAGAGGGTGTTCCGTGGCTTAGAACAATTTGAACTGGTTCATGTAATTCTTCAGGAACTTACATGTAAATCTCTGTATCTATATCCCCATGGAGAAAACACTAACCACATTTCATAATGCTGCTATCAATCACAGAACATTTGAGAGAAACCTTGCGCCATAACGCTTCCTTTCCCACTTGTAACACAACATGGTTACATTAGGCAGTGTAAGAACGACAGGTCCAAAACACACTTTGGTAAGGAATTTGACCTGGATTGTAACTTTAATTGTCTAATCAGTTCTACGTTGTCACTTAATCAACGGAACACAGTTTGATATCATTGCTTTTCATTTATGTCGATAGCTACTATATAAGTGAAAACATCATCGATGGTAATCTCATTTCAATTCCATTTTCTCATCCAAACTAGTATATTGGACCAAGAACTTCAAGTCTTGAGAGTAATCCAGATTAATCTCATGAGATGGAAATGATTTGAGACAGTGATCAAGTTTAGATTCATTGTTGTGCCGTGTCTTCCTCTTCCAAGGAAGTGAATCTTACGAACCGAGTGATCTGTCGTGCTCCAAGCCAAGACAAATTGATTGGCTATCCGTCGGTGTATTGGATCGTCCAACAGGGGTGTCCAAACCGTCCAACAAGGGTGGCACACCCTCCAGGGATGTTGACTCGACGTCCGTTAAGTACGTCTATCCTTGCAGGCATGTTTGCAACTGGTATATGATCTCGTCACTTTAGCTAGATCAGAGGAATGTGTCTGGAGCAACATTCTGAAATCTAGAAGTCATCACACTTGCGTATCACACTTGTGTGGTATGGGGATCGAGATGAGACATAGTGGGCAATGTCTACGCAAATTCGCGCCATTTTCCAGGAACGTTGATGTTCTTATCTCCCCTTAATAGCGGGAAGACTGTCTCATTAAAGTGACAACCCGCAAATGAGCGGTAAAGAGATCGCATGCAAGGGCTAGAAGATAGCTAGTGTGAAGGAGAATCATGATCAACAAAAGATACACATCATTCTTTAAGGACCCATGGTGGTATGTTGCGGTGGCGCAACTTAGCACATAGAATGCACACCTAAATGCGTAAACATGAAAATCCTCAGGTTCGTACCCAGTAACCAACTATAACGTCATATAGGTTGGGTGGCAATGGGCCTCAAGGAGGACCAACATAACTGCGTACAAAGATTGCATAGACTTAGGCAGAAACCGAAAACTTGGTACGTTTACCAAAATTCGAATGATTATTTAAATTACGCTTTATGATCACTAGGCGAGGCTATTTGGGGTGAATAATGGGAATTCAATGTTCAATTATAAACTCAAAATGACATGCAATACTTTATCGAATCTATCGATATAAACTCTCCGGCATTATCCAGTCTCCTAGACCTTAAGGGCGCGTTTGGTACGCGGGACGGGACGGAACAGGGTGGAACGAGGCGTTCCGTCCCGCGTTTGGTACGCCTAAAATGAGTGGGACGAGGCGTTCCACGGGACAAGTTTTTCATGATTTTTGGTTCCACCTCCCACCCCTGGAACGGGTTGTTCCACGTCCGTGGGACAGAAAACTTTAACATTTTAGGACAAAAATGCCCCTTGTCTTTTTCAAAATTTACAGCATCAAAATCAAATAACAAACCCTAAAAACTATTTCTCTTCTTCTCAGCCGCTGTGAACACCTTTGCAACCTCCCTCCTCATCTTCTTCCGTGTAGCCTCTTCACCTCTGCATCTCCCCTTCGTAACCTTCCTCCTCGTCTTCTTCCGTGTAGCATCTTCACCTCTGCATCTCCCCTTCGCAACCTTCATCCTCGTCCTCTTCCGTGTAGCAGCTCTACATCTCCCATTCGCAACTCTTCCGTGTAGCAGCTTTCCCTATCTCTCTCTCCTAGGGCTTCCGATTCTTGATTTGAATTGAAAATATGTCGTTGAGGCCGAACGCGAGGGCGGAGGTCCGCCGGAACAGGTACAAGGTGGCTGTGGGCGGAGGAGGGGGGGCGTCGGAGGGAGGACAACATGGTGGAGATCAGGAAGAACCGTCGAGAAGAGAGCCTCCAGAAGAAGCGCCGCGAGGGGCTTCAACCTCAGCAGTTGTCCTCCAGTCTTCACTCCTCCGGTCTGGATAAGAAGGTGAAACCTAATGTTTGATTTTTGGCTGATTTGGGGGTTTGATTGAATTGATTTGTAGGGTTTGTTAAATTGGGATTTTACTGATTAAGATGAATGTACGCTCTTGGTCACTTTGTGTTTCATTGGATTTGGATTGATTAATTGGTTACTGTGTTTATCAAATACATTCAATTTTAATTCAGGCGTTTAGCTGAAATGGAAGCTAATTTTAGTGCATACGATCGAAATTTATTGCCCGAGCAACTGTCGGTTTTAGGTTTGATTCTTTGGAGAGTTCATCAGACTTAAGAGTTGTGGGTAGGCGATTGTGATCGGTGCGGAAATAGTTTTACTCCTTTAAGCGGTTGTTAGATGCATGCTGATTACTGTAGATGTTGACCGTCATTTATTCATTTCCTTTGTCTTCTTTAACTTGCAGGCTGTTTGGGCACTGGGAAATGTTGCTGGTGATTCCCCTAGATGCCGTGATCTTGTACTTGGTAATGGGGCTTTGCTTCCATTGCTTTCGCAGCTTAATGAGAATGCAAAGCTCTCTATGCTGAGAAACGCAACTTGGACACTGTCAAATTTTTGCAGGGGCAAACCACAGCCTCCATTTGATCAGGTTAGGGTTTTTTAGTTATGTTTAACTTGAAAGATTCTGAACTTAGTCATTTAGGTGTTATATGGCTTTGGTAGTACCGTCTGTTGTAATATGTTGGCAACATAGGTCCTATTGTAGGGAAGTCAATTCAGGTTGTGTCCATACCAAGAATGGCTGTTTGAGTTTTTTATTTTCTATTTTTGTTTCAGGTTAAGCCTGCCCTTCCAGCTCTTGCTCGTTTGATTCATTCAAACGATGAAGAAGTTTTGACTGATGCTTGTTGGGCTCTTTCTTATCTTTCTGATGGTACAAATGACAAGATCCAAGCTGTTATTGAATCTGGAGTGTGCCCCCGGCTTGTTGAGCTTTTAATGTGGGTGCTTACAGTTCCCTGTTCGTATTTCTTCCCTTATTGTTATGTTCAGAAAATTCTGACCTTCCTAAGCATTGTTCCAGGCATCCATCCCCTTCTGTTCTCATTCCTGCTCTCCGCACAGTTGGAAATATTGTTACTGGAGATGATATGCAAACTCAGGTTGTTTGCTCTTTGGCTTTTTAGTTGTCTTGTTTCCCACATAGATGTTTATAGATGATATGTGGCTCAGCATGTTATTCTCTCTTTGGTTGCCCCTATAGAGAATGGTGAACATCTTTGCTCTCTAGACAGATGAAATGGAGCTAAAGGGGGAACAATTGTAGTTGGGCATAACAGAATTTTAAGTTTACTTGAATAACAGACAGATTTTCCCTTTGCCGTTGTAACATTTCTGTTTCTGCATTTGGATTTAATGAGCTGTTGTTTCTTCCTAGGTTATCATCCAACATCAAGCTCTTCCTTGCCTGCTGAACCTAATCAATACAAATCAAACCCACATTTAAGAATAATGACGACAAGCATGTTAATGAATAATGAATTTAAGTAAAAATCAGCTATACAAAGTATTACCTGGGCATAAAGCTTATTTTGCGATACATAAAACAATTCCAATCCAAATTCAACAAGGGCAGTTACATCTTCCAAGGATACTTCACTTTTCGCCTTGACGAAACTGCATAACAAATTATATATCCAACTTGGCAACTTCAATATGATTTTACAGTAACACTAACACATTCATTGCTTACAAAGCTCGAGTATATTATTGAAATGATGAACAAAAGTAATTCGGATTTTCAAATTTAACAAAAAACCAATTTAAATAAGCAGAATTTAAAACAAACCCAACAGCAAAACAAGAAAATAGTTCAGAAAAACCATAAATTTAACGAAAATATACAGAAAGAGAGTAAATTGAGTGAACTCACAGGTCGATAACAGAAACCCATTTGAGAGTAGCATAGACGGATTCAGGGTCGTCGGGTTTGTACGAGTTCTTGACGGAGGAGACGACCCAGGAGAAGGACTCCTTCTCTTTCTTCGACTCCTCGGCCATCGGTGGAGGCAGCCATGCATTGTAGAGATGCATACTTTTGCAAGATTTGCTCTGCGATTGGTGATCCGAATGAGAAAGGGAAATGAATTTGGGAGAGCAAAAGCTGCTAGAGCGTGTAGGGATTTATAGTGAGAGCATTTGAAGACTTTGGGTTTTCAGCCTTTCTTTCTGAACAAGAAAGTTGGGTGAGGGAGACGGATTGGGATTTTCTTTCTGCCCTGTGGGAAGACTGGCTACCGGGGAGGGATGTTTTTGTTCACTGGATGCGGGAGAACTCGCTTACCAGGTGCAGTGATGGTGGAGATGGCGGGTTATGGTGGGTGAGAGAATAGAAGGGGTGGCGATGAGTGTTGGGTTTGGAGGGTGAGAGAAGAGAGTGGAACGAAGAAGAAGCAGCAGTGGCGATGTTCTGTGCGTAAGAAGGGTTTTGGGTATTTTAGTCATTTTAATCTTTTGGTTCCGTTCCGTCCATGTGTTACCAAACGCAAGATGGAACAACCGTCCTGTTCCGTCCCGCGCGTACCAAACATAACACAGAACATCCGTTCCGTCCCGTCCCGTCCCGTCCCGTCCCATCCCGTCCCGTCCCGTCCGCGTACCAAACGCTACCTAAGGGATAAGTAGGGTGGTGAACCCTTAATCGACAATGAGGTTTAGCAGCAATGTGTGTGGACAAACATGTAACCAGTTTGTTGATTCATCAACCAAAATCATAAGTATTTATATGGTCCGCATTTTGGTTGAATTAGTCCATATATATTCCTTTGAATCCACTGTGAAAAGAGAGTTGTGTCATATCTTTGCGAGGAATGATATAGAAAATCAACTTCCCTAATGAGCATGCTTGGCAAAGTGTGTTTGTAAGCACAAGGTCCTTACTTCGGGTAAGGAGATGCGTTGTAGCATCATTGTTTGACCTAAGTGTCCCAAAAGGTCATGCCAAAGCAAGTAAACTGCTCAATCACCTAGCTCCAGGCCGGCCACATATGGCGTGTGCCCCAATTAGGGGACAGCCCATTAGCCCCAAATTAAAGCTTCAGGCTCATTTTTGGAGGTGGTGCAAAGATATTTCACTCTATTTTCTTCAATAGTTTCATTTATGATCATTGTCATCTCGAATATCCTTAAAAACTCAAAGTCAGGGAGAATTTAAGGTCTCTTAAATGATGATTCAGTACCATTCATACAACAAGGAGGGTGCCAATGCTCTTAATCAGGTTGGATAGACCTGAAGTCGTTGTTAGAGATGTGATCTAGGTGTAAAGTTAGTGTGCGTAGTACGCATTCATCCAGACAACTAACTTTCCCATATTCCTACCTAATCACGTGGTTAATTGAATTAGGTCGCATGTATTAAGAAACATGATTCAATTAACTCATATTCGAGGACAATATCAATAAGATTATCCATAAGTAAAACATACACCAAACTTGAATCCAAGAACATAGAAAAATGTTCACAAAGTAAATGGTTTACTAAGAGGATTCGGCCAACAAGGCTATCCATGTCAAAATTCTGCTCTTCCAACGGTGTTCGGTTGAGTAAAATTAGTCTCACATATTGACTACTAGAATGGTACTCCTCAATGATATTGGTAGGGGTAGGGGTATGCACAGGTGCATAACCAATGATCTATTCCATCTATAGGGAAGTAAATTCTGCAAGGGTTGAGGTTTGGAAATATTATCCCTTATTCTTGAAGTTTTAGGTCTTAGGTGCCAATGATCACGTTTCGGGCATGATGCCACACCTTGGCAGGCCCTGATTCTACCATATGTTTGTGGTATTAATCAGATTCGAGAATGTGGTAAACTTTCGTTTTCTACACTGCTGCGTCATGGACGAGTTAGAAACATGGAAGGACAAGAAAAGTATTCTATAGTCAAAATTCGATCGGATTTATTAACTTCATAATTGTACTCATTCATGGACATAATCATGGTTTGCTTCAGGCAATGTTTTTCATGATTAGACGGTCTATAGAAGCGAGCCAAAAAGCCATGGAATCCTCGTTCGGGAGGTATTTCCATTCGTAATGCTTCGGGCATAAGTTTTCGAATGAAGATCATGGCGGAGGCTTATTCAGCTATTCCATGCCCTTGTTAGCTTCATTGGTTTCTCAGCTTTTTGATAATCAAATGGAGATTCACGTCTTGTACCTACATGAAGTGGTTTCTCTTAGAAACTTCCAAATCAGGAAATCAAACTTGTGACGGTTTGACGATCCACTGAATTGGAGGGAACAAGATTGTGATTGGTGCTATGAGAATGAATCATCCATGAGCATCAAAGTTAGAACATTTGAGTTCTAAGACATGATTTTCATGAAAAACGTCGGGTTTTCATGGGTGTATTGTTTTATGAAATCTTCGGGTTTCAAAGGCGCTAAATTTGAAACTACAGGTTCAATTTAGGTTATGAACATTTAGTTCATAAAGGAGAGGTTCCTGTAAGAACACAAAATGTAATATGCTGATTTAAGTGTAGTGGATTTGACGTTCTTCGGGAACTCAAGTGTGAGAGATTCATTATTATGAAAGTATGTAATGGTTCAAAGTATAAAAATAAATTATTGAATCGTTAATGTCCAAAAGTGATCTTCAGGTCAATAATTTTGGATTCATTATTAGATTAATGGACTGCAGGTCACTTTTAATTAATTCAATAAATTGTGTCATACATGGTCAATTGTAAAAGTTAAATAATATTAAAATAATATTATTGGATCGAAAATAGAGCCCAAAAATAATTGGGCTTAGTGCGGTGAACAAAAAGCTCGAGTGGCTGCTAGAGCAGCCCGTGGGGTGGCTGTAGGCCACGGGTCCAGAGACGGGATATGCTCAAGGGCCTACGGGGTAGCACGGGCAAGTCCAGTGAAAGCTGGCCTGTGGGTTTGGGTTACGGGAGAAAGGCCCAGCCTTGGAGGCTAGTGTATGTCGTGGGAAACACCCAGCCGAATGGGCTGGATTGAATGAAGGCTGGGGGCCTGGGTTGGTTGCGTGGCTACGGGCCATAGTGCAAGGACGAAAGGTTGCAGACCCATCCATTAGGACCTCAGGCCGAGGCCTATTATTAGTATGCACAGTGATGGTGAGGTGGGTATGCTGCACTAAGCTGAATTTTCCCTTTATTTTTTTTTTCAAATCCTTTAGGGTTTAGGAAACCCAAATTTGCTTCTAATTTATCTTATATAATTTGACTCACAAATTCCACATAACAATTCAATTGTGCGATGCATGAAACAAATATATAGTTCATATATATATATATATATATATATATATATATATATATATATATCGGAAGGAAAATATAAACATAGGGGGGTTCATGCATTATGGGGAATGTTTTCATGCTTCAAGGTCGTTTCAAATATCTTACTTTATTTTAAGCGTACCTGATTAGCAGAAAACAATAAAAACCTTTGAATTTGTAGAAGATCCTTCGCAGAAAGCCGGAATTGCATCTTTAATGCATTGTATCACATTCAACATAGAAAAATTAAATTGAATCAATAGCATGTATATCAATCCAATAAAGTGATAAATTAATCATAAAAAGAATGATTAAAACGTAATATTCCCTTGATTGAAGAATAAACTCTTTTTAGCGTAGTGTTAAGAGCGTGCTGATAACGTGTTGTAGGCATAATTTACTAAATAATTATGGAGGCCATATGGAGAGAGAGGGTGCGTCATATAGAGAGAGATGAGAGAGATGTGTAATTGTGGGTGTGTGTTATTCCACCTCATTGTGCCTTTATTTATAGTTGTAGGAAATGTTAATTCCTTACCCTTTAGGATTACAACATTTAATAGGTAATCTAGTCCTAATAGGAATATAAGATACATTCTCATATCTACTAGGATTTACACAATCACATTCCTATTCTAATAGGACTGCAACATAATTTATTTATTTTTAATATTTTTTTCTAATATGCTTTTTATTATTTAATTAATTAGCTATAAGGGTAAAGTTGTCAATTTATTAGCACAATTTTGACTAAAGGGGTTATGTGAAAGTTAATTAAAACGTAAAGGGGTGTTAGTGTAATATCTCATACGTAAGGGCGTTTTTTGAAAACTTGATAAACCTCAGGGGGTGTTAATGTAATTAACTCGTGCATTCACACATGAGAGTGCATAAGAAAAGCACTACTTCATTCCACTTGGACCTCGTTTGGCAGCTCGGACTGTAAAGACTATTTCAGTCAAATATGACAATTTGTACATCAAATAGTACTGACTAAATTAGTCGGGTGTTTTGTGAAGTATCAGACTAATGACCGGATTGTTTAAATAAAAAGACCCATTTTTTGTTCTTGCATAAATTGTAGATTTACCAAACGCCTCTCTCACTCTTATTCACTGTCTTCGTCTCTCTCAATCTTCACATCTTCTCTTCACCATTTCTTACACTCCCAAAAATTAATTTCAATCAAGCCCAAACAAATTAACACCCCGTCCTCCATTCCAAAGCCCGAGTTCTTCCTCACCCATAAACCAAGGATAAAAATGTTTTGGGTATTTTCCAAACACCTTTATAACCCAAAAATTACATCTTCGAACAGCCAAGCCAAGGAAGGAGAAAGAAGAGAAATTTTCCCTTTAAAATTTCAGATTCCGTATTTGACGTGAAACCCATTAAACCCAGGGAAGGCGAAAGGGGAGAAAAATGCTTCGGATCGAAGATCGTCACTTGGGCTGTCTCGCACAGATCGACACTTGAACGCGCTTGAGGATCAGCCTGCTAAAAGGGAAGCCGCCGAGACAGGGGACTCGCTAGTTTAATGTTGAAAGATGAGAGAGGGAGGCAGATTTTTTATGTGAAATTAAAATGGTTCCTACAGCTTTTTGATGAAAAAAAAAAAGGAAAAGAAGACTGGAGAAAGTTTCGGAAATTTTTCTTATGTGAATTTGAGAGAAAAAAGAGAGCAAAGAGAGACTGATTTTGATGTGAACGATGCGAGAAAAATCTGGGATTGGCGATGGCAACGGCAGCGAGCTTGCAGAACGATGAGAGAGAGCGAGAGCGATGGAGTGAGACATATAGACCCAACTAATAATACAAAGGTTTTTGAAAGGATAAATAAACAGGCATACACCAGATAAATACGTGGGCCCAATATAAGTATGGGTACTATTTAATACATAATTGCACTAAACACCTGGAATCGTATTAATTATTCTATCTGATCTCTTATACGAGCTGCCAAACAAGACCTTGATGTGATTGTATCCCTTTGCCTCTCCAGGTTTTGTACATCATTTGATGTGATTGTATCCTTTGCAAATTAGACATTACTAAAGAGTTTTGAAAAATGAAGACTTTTAAACAATTTTGCTAGTTGTTTGCCTCTGACTCGGCTCTCGTTGTATTTTTTTCTTTTGCCCTGTTAATAAAATTTCAATTCATTGAAAAAAAGAAAAAAAAAAGAAGAAAAAAAAGAACTCTTTTCTCAATCCTAGCATAAGGTGTTTTTTTTTAACTTAAGAGTGATTTGAGGTTGTTCATTTTTTTTTAAAACAACATTTTAAAAGATTTTGAGTGTTGCGTTTGATAATGGAAAACAAACCTTTTTCCTTTCAAAATCATAGGTCATTTGCAGTAACTCCCACCTTAATTCTTATATAAAAGGTGAACTTCGAGCACAGGGTTAATTAAGATGCATGTTTAATAAGTTGGATCACCGACCATTAATTCACATAAAATAAGAGTTGCTTATTTGGTTATTATTGAATTATTATTCGTATGAAAATTATGTCTTTGTTGCAATACTATTATATTAGAAATGTGATTGTGTAAATGCTATCATATCTTGAGCCTAAAATAATCCCAAAAATCCTAGAGGTGGCAAGTGGATTTTTGCTCTACAATGACTAGATTGACCTCATTAAATGGGCAAACCGCTCAAATACTCCCACGTGCAACTCAACACCCCAGAAGTAGCTAAATACGAATGCTCACTGCTCATGGGAAGGAAAAGTTAAGGGCATCAAAGATAGGGATTAATTACCAAATTCCATCTTTAATACATTTCTAATTGAAGATTGATTGCATCAAGTAATCATTATTTCAATCAATTAGGGGTACTTCCACCCAAGGTTCTGAAAACGCTAGGCGCTAGTCGGGCGGTGGGCTAGCGCCTAGCGCCTAGGCGGCTAGGCGGGGTCTAGACAGGCGCCTAGGTGGCCTAGGCGGATTTAGGTAAATTTATTGTATATCTTGTAAATAAGTGCATATTGACACCTACAAAAAATTATACTTGTATGAAATTCATGGATAAGATAATAAAAGAATGATAAAATGCAAAAAGAGTATCCAACAATGTCTCTCCAATAAATAAGATTTTTTTTTTAATGAATTAGATGGTATAAGATGAAAGTTCATATGATGATAAGTATGTATTACTTAATAAATATTTTTTAAAGATTATTTATTATATAGTGAATGAACTTAAAAAAAAAAGAGGGTAAACGTGGTTTGTAGTCTGTAAAAAGGAAGGTGGGGGGACAGTTACTGCACCAAAAAGGGGTGTGGGGCACACCAAACAATATTGAATGTATTATCTGACAATTGAATAGAAGTTGATTAATTTAAAAAATATAAATCAACGTGGGGGAGGTGGGAAGAGAGAGAAACTCATTTATATCCTCTTCTTCCCTTCGACTTCTTCTTCTTCCTTTCGTCTTCTAGAAACACAGAAGACAGAACCAGAACAAGAACCCGGCTCTCTGCAACGAGCCAACGACAAAACGTCTAAAACGCCCAAACCGCCTAGGTCATCAAGTCGCCCGCCTAGGCCGCCCAAGCACCGCCTAAGCTGCCTCCGCGCCCGCCTAATCCTCTTGCTGATTTTTCTCCCGATTATGGGCTAATCAGAGCGGTTGGCCACCTTGTAGCGCCTAGGCGCCACCTAGGCGGCCGCCTAGGCCGATTTTTAGAACACTGCTTCCACCATTATCCCAAGATATATTTCCTATTTAATATATTGGGAATATTCTTTCCTCACACTTTGGTCAATAGGATGCTACCACGTGTAAGGAAAAATCCTAACACTGTGGCCGACCCTCTCCTCCTATAATAAATACCTCAATCTCTACCAAATTTCAGTGAGCTTTTGCTACCCCTAAAAACTCTAAGCACTCACTATTTTCAGAGAAACTAATTTAGGCATTAGAGATCCATCGGCCTAACTCCCTATCTTGTGAACACGTGAGGCTTAGGTCTTTGATCAAAGCTGTTGATTATTTTTTAGGTATATTTTCGTCAAGATCGAAGACGGCAGAAATTCGCTACCACAATATCCTTTTGGGATTCTACCATATCTCTTAGATAGATATTATCCTATTAGAGTTGTAATCCTACTGAACTAAGGAATTTACCTTCCCTACTACTATAAATAAAAGCACAATGAGATGATATAACAGATACCTCATCATGACACATCTCTCTTCTCTCTTTTTGCAAGTTCAGTTAAATTGGCCTACAACACATTATCTGCACGCTCTTGCCTGAAACTAAGGAATTGAAGGTTCGTGGAAGAGGTTCTTCAACAAATTCAAAGGCCTAATTGTTTTCTACCAATCAGGTTATCCTAAAATACATGTTAGATATTTTTAACAACCATGAAACATGAAAACATAGTCCCACTACTACAAAACCATTTATTAGTGTCGCGATGAAAACTAACAAGAAACGTACATTACTGTCAGATATTTAGCAAAATCCTACAGAAAATGGATGCAGTGGCGGATATAATAAACTACAAAATTGCTAGTGTCAGAAAATGAATTTTTTGTCGGTTAAGGCTCTAAAACCGACATAACTTGTGTCGGATATATCCGACAATAAATACTAAACTACTGTCGGATATTATCAATTAATGTCGTTCGTGACCGTCAGGAAATTAAAAATGCCGTCGGATTTACATCATGTTCCTGTCGATTCTAACCGACAGAAACATTAAAAAAAACAAAATCTATTTATTTTTCGTCGGTCACAACCAATAGAACAAAATTAATAATTAAAAAAATACGAAACTTTCTATTTGTTTTTTTTTAATTTTATTGAATGAATATTTTTTTTTTAATGAGTGAATAAAATAAACAAAGCTCATAACAAACATAATATGCATTCAAATATAAATTAACCTACAATACTGTCATCTGAATCCGCCATAATACATAACTATACAAAAAACATTTGTCCAAAGTAAAGTGTCAGACTGGGGGTCGAATGCTGTGATGCCTGAGGGCTGAGTGGTGGCCGCTGCATTTGTGGAATAAGCAACATCAATATTTGCTATTGCTACATCATGATTTGCTGGTTCATCGCCTGCTGCTACGAGGTCTTTAATTGCTCAAGCTGAACTGTTACCGCCGCCAACTGTCTGGAGGCTTCTTCCTCCCTTCTACTCAATTCGTTGTTCTCAGTTAGCACCTTGGCCAATGCACCCTTGGATGATTTCCTGTAAGAACTAACACCTGAAGATCTTGCATAGTTGTCTTTAAACAAAATAATAAAAGATTATTAAGAGTTGAAGTATAGAAAGATAAATAAGGTTCATAAAAACCTAGATTCATCAATCCAAATAGAAAGATAAACAAGGTTCATAAAAACACTGATTCTGTGTTTAAATAATATGTGTTCTAAAAAAATACAATGTTATTGTTTAAATAATGTGTTAGAACACAGATTCATCAATCCAAATAGAAAGATAAATAAGAATGAAATACAAATAGTCATAATCTAAATAGAGTTATAAAACATTTACCCCTCTCTATTGTGACGATTCATCAATCCAAGAGTTATCTTTCCGAGTATGGATAGCTCGAAAAAAAGAGATGGGATCCGGTTCCTTCCCATGCTTGTTCTTCTTTAAATATGTTAAAAGAGAACAACAAATACATATTAATTGCATATATTACAAATTAGCAACACATACATATTCCTCGCGCACCCAAGCAAAAGTTTTTGAACCAGTTGTATGGTTCATAGTTTTTAACTCTTGATTATATTTGTTTTTCTCCGCCACCTCCTGAAAAGTAAAAAAAAAAACATTATAAGACAAACATCTTTCAATACCAAATATCAAATCATTAATTTTTTGGTATAATACTCCGCTTTTAAACCATTTCGGTATTCCTGGAATTCATGAAAAACAAACATTTGTCATGTATTTCAAAAACAACATAGAAAAAACTCACAATATAATTACTTTAAAACGCACCGTTTTCAGTTTGTTCCTGGAATTCATGGCCTTCATTTTGTTCCTCCATAGAAATAGCTGGAAGTGAAAATGGGAAGAAGAGGAGTACAAATGACTGGTAGTGAAAATGGGAAGGAGAAGAACGGCTGGAACTGGAAGTGAAAATGGGAAGAAGAGGAGTACAAATGACTGGTAGTGAAAATGGGAAGGAGAAGAACGGCTGGAAGTGAAAATGGGAAGGAGAAGAGGAACGACTGAAGTAAAAATGGGAAGTTGAATTATTTTAGTTTGGGTAATAAATGTTGTCGATTATAACCGACAGGAAGTTAATTAAAACTGCCAGGAAATTAAAATCCGACAGAGCTTTTATGATTCTTTCTGTTTTGTGTTGGTTATATCCGATAGGAAGTCAACTAAAACCGCTAGGAAATTAAAATCCGACAGAGCTTTTATGTTTCTGTCAGTACAGTGCATTTATGTATGTCAGTACGGTGCATTTATGGATTTCAGATTAATGTTGGTTATAACAGACAAAAATAACCAAAAACCGCCACAAAATTTTCGTCAGTCAGATTTTCTGCGCCATTAATTTTTTTGAATCAAAGTCGCAGGAAATATGACACACCCCGGCCCGAGATGTCCACTAGGACTCCGAATCGAGCTGTGCTAGCCGACACCTGGAAGGTGACGAAGCCATAAAGTATGATGATGTGGAAAAAGGTGAATAATTTTAAACCTAAAAATGCCTAAATACAAGAGAGCACCGTGAGCGGAAATAAACCCATTTCACATGTGACATCAGAGCATAAGTAAAGTACAATATAGTGGATTGAAAATCTTACCATCGAAGGTAATCTCCAATACCAAGACTTGCTACGAATCCTCGTCGATACGAAAGTTCTGCTACTAGACCTAGAGGGATAAAAACAAGAGTGAGTGGCCAGAAAATAAAGCTTTAATAAAGACCTTCTAAAAGATATAGTCCCTCACCGTAACACCTGTTTAGCTTCCAGAAAATCATACTACGGATAAACATGAAATCAAAAGTATACTAACATTAAATCCAGAAGTATACCACATTACAACATCTCATTAGTAATATAAATAATCAAGTGCTTAATAACCCATACTAGCACGCCAGTCGGAGTCACCGATGGTGACCTGTATGACTACAACCATATTTCATCAATCAATGTTAGCTCATAAGTCGGAGTCACCTATAGTGACCTGTACGACTTACCCATATCTCATCACATATGCTAGCTCATAAGTTGGAGTCACCTCTTGTGACCTGTATGACTTATCCATATCTTATCACATAGCACATAAGTCGGAGTCACCTATAGTGACTTATACGACTTATCCATATCTCATCACATATGCTAGCTCATAAGTCGGAGTCACCTCTTGTGCCCTGTACGACTTATCCATATCTCATCACATATGCTAGCTAATAAGTCGAAGTCACCTCTTGTGACATGTACGACTTATCCGTATCTCATCACATATGCTAGTTCATAAGTCGGAGTCACCTATAGTACCTGTACAACTTATTCATATCATATCTCATCACATATGCTAGCTTATAAGTTGGAGTCACCTTTTGTGACCTGTACGACTTATCCATATCTCATCACATATGCTAGCTCATAAGTTGGAGTCACCTATAGTGACTTGTACGACTTATCCATATCTCATCACATATGCTAGCTCATAAGTCGAAGTCACCTCTTGATACCTGTACGACTTATCCATATCTTATCACATATGCTAGCTCATAAGTTGGAGTCACCTATTGTGGCCTGTACGACTTATCCATATTTCATCACATATGCTAGCTCATAAGTCGGAGTTACCTGTTGTGACCTGTACGACTTAATCTATAGCTTAATAAGTATACCTGCACACGAGTCGGAACCACCTAAAGTGGTCTGTAAACCAGGACTGTGCGAATAATCACAAATTTTCTATCCGTTTGTAGTTCACGTGAAGATTGTGCGAATAATCACGGATCAAGCCATTTGTAGTTCGCATTTGTACTTCCAAGCATTTATAGTAATTATATGCAATAATCAATTTATAACCGTTTGTGGAACTATCAATCATATATATATATATATGTATATATACGATAGAAAGGAAAAGACCCACTCACCTAAGGTTCGCACTACGACTCCCTAGCACGTATATTGAGACATCACGAACCATCGTCGCCTAGAACAATTATCAAATCACATTTTAGAGTTCTTACCGATAGAATACAAAATTTACATAAAAAGCATCCCTACGTAATTCAATTAGGAAGATTTGCATCACGGATTTCTGATCCGTTGCTTCCAAAGATACACCTTATACTTCTAGAACAACATTCTAAAGTTTCATTATGATCCAATGGTCGGATCTCCGTCAATTGCCAAAACCAAGTGGCGGTCAACATTTTATTATATGAACTTACAAATCCAATTCAGGAAGATCCATATATCGGATTCCTAATCCATAAGTTCCTATGGTCTTCAAATATTACGTACTATAACGTATTAAAGTTTGGTGACGATCCAACGGTCGGATCGTTGATTCATACAATGACCTATTAACATAACGTAGAGAATTTAGATTCCAACAATCAACCTACCTCATACAATTATCAAAACTGAACTCAAGGCATCTAATTAGCCTAAGAATAACATCGACGGCCCCTTGGCCACGCGCCGTCGAGGGTGGCGGTCGGCCGCCTAGACTCGCAGGAAAATCCAACTATTTAAAAAAATTACCAAAATTTACAAGAATGAAGATCTCAAAGAGAGGAACAACTTTCATACCTTCCATGAAGTCCAAAAGTGTATGGAAGATGGTTAATTTTGCCCACGAAGTCGGCGGGTGCCTAAAGCTTCCCGGTGTCGATTCGTCGTCTACGGTGGTCCAGTGGGGTCAAGGTTGGTTGGGTTTTTCTCCTGGGATGATGGGCTACAAAGCCCAAGTGGTGGCATTGGCCATCGCTTTGCCAATTCGTCGGAAAATTGAAAAGGGTGGCCGGAGCATTGTTGATTTTCGTTGACTTTCGTGGCCTCAAACCGCCACATACCATGGTTAATCAAGGTGGTTCTTGGATGGGTTTTGTAAAGGGAAATGAGAGCTTCAAGATGGCAGTGGTGGTGTCGAAAAATTCTACCGTAGTTGGCGGAATCAGCCTTGGAAGTTGGGTGGTCGCGATGGTGGCGTGCACGGGAAAACTGGGAGCTTTCTCCTTTTTTTTTTTTTTTCTTTTCTGATTTCTGATTGGGCTGCTACCCTTTTTCTACCTTTTATCTAATTGGTCCTCCTTAACCAATTAATTAACTTTAAATAACCAACTTCAAACGCTCGCAATTGGCTTTCGCCTATGTGTTTGTACCAACGAGTACTACTTAAATATGTCAAAAGAATAAGTCATACGTTCCTTTAGACGATGGTCAACAAAAATCAAAATCCTTGCCTCTAGGCATTTTCGTCAATTCCCTCGATTAAAATAAATAAAAAACGAAATTTTAGGGACGGGTTGTCACAAAATATCCCGCCCAAAATACCTATAATTACAATACGAAACACAAATTATTATAATTACTAATAAAAATTATCGTTATAAATTATAAAATTTTATAAGATGTTAACAAAAATAGTAAAACAAATTAAAAAAAACAATAAGAGGTTAACAAAACTATGTTTATCTACACTCTTGATTATTTATTAAATTCAAGTTTTGTATATCCTCATAGCAATTAGAGTGAAATATTTAATTAATTAACATAATATATACCTATATTACTAAATAGTACCAATTTATGGTATATTAAATATTGTCAATTTAACATAAATATTTACAAATAATATTTTTCTCAATTTCTTCATAACAATTTAAGTGAATAAAATAAACTAATGGAACACAAATATTCCTAATTTATCTTACTAATTAAATTAAAATCTCTAAATAAATAAATAAAATAATAAAATAGTCAATTTCTGTCAGTTTAATTGTCACAGCCCGTCCCGAATTATTATTATCGGTGATGTAAAATGACGGTTTTATCCTTGGACGTTAAATGATGTGGGTGAGTTATTATTAGGTTAAATTGTTTTAGATTGGTGACCCAATTAGAACTAAGACTTTTCTTAGTGTTGATTGGTGGCTTTTGGACTACACACATACCCATCTTTTTTCTCTCACCTTCCCGTGCTCTCTCTTTCCCTTCTTCGTACGGACCAACCCATAAACCCTCTCAAACCTTGTAGATCGAAGGTTTTAAGATCACCATTGTGTTTGTGAGGACCATACGAGTTTAAAGGTACCATTTTCAGGTAAGGAAACCCTCGAAAACCCGTGAAAATCCTAGCTCCGATTTGAGGTACTATTCATGTGGACGTAAAATCTTGTGGTTCAGGAAATTTTAAGGACACAGGGAGCTTTAGGAGGTCTTCACGAGGCTCGGAGTAGTTCGCTGGAAGAAATTGGACATCAGGATAGCTAGTTTCGAAGTTGGCCGGTTTTCTTGAATTTCTCCGGCAAGAATTCGTGGGTTACATGTCCTAAAATAGGTATAACGTCGTTCCTCTCATCTCCAGCTTTACAATGGTGCAAATTTCATAGAAAATGGTGAAGAAACGAGTGAGAAAATAAGATTTTTCGAAATCCCCAGTTTCCGGCGATGGCGACGGCGACGGTCGCTGGGGATTTAGGAAGAAGACGACGGAATATTCCGTCAATTCTGACGGAATATTCTGACGCCATCAGTTAGAATTAACAGTTACTGTTGGGTTTTAACTGAATATTCCATGGAATATTCCTAAGACAATTAGAGAATCCATCAGGATTCCCTGCGCGTGTTGCCGTGCACTCGCCGACGCGTGGTGGCGCGCGAGGGGTCAGAAAAATATTCTTAAAATTTGGGAATGATCCTGAGGTTGTGTAGGTCACTGTAGTATATTCAAATACCAAAATTGAGCATCGTATGAGAAATTATTAGCTAGTTTTGCCTATGTGCTTTAAATAACGTTTTTGTAGTTAATTCGCATATAGGTGAGACTTATCTTGAGGACGAGCGTGTTCAAGGGAAACTCGGGGGCTACGACCCTTCGAAATACCAGTGAGAGGGCTTTTGGTTTTCAGTATATATTTATATACTTGATATTTTCCCAAAAAATATGTTTAAATGAGAGTATGCCTTGAATGCCATGCATATAAATTTATATTTTGCATATGAATTGGTATATGATGCATTATATATAATTGTGGTGCTGTGGACGCTCAGGTAAGCTCAGGTGAGTTATGTTTGGTTATGTGAATTATCAATGGTGCGATATGTGATTGAATAATGTTGAGCTCATAAAACTGCACCTAGGGTGATTAAGATTTAGCCAGAGATATGGCACATGCCTGTTTATAATGTCACCTCCCGCACCATATGCTCATATTGGATCCAATTTAGGTGTACAGTCCTGTCGTATAGGCCATCTTAGGTGGTTCCGACTCGTAGGTGACTAGCAATTTATCGTCAAACTATTATGTGTGAGTAGTATTGAGCATGATTATATTACACCCATTATTGTCGTACAAACCTTTTCATTTGGTTCTGACTCTTGTGCAGTTTAATGCCGTATAGGTCATTGTAGTGACTCCAGTTAGATTGACTTTCGAGCTATGAATTCAGCCGTACAAATTACCATAGGAGTTCCGGTTAACATGTTATATTTATATGAAATTATCTCACCTGAATTGCTTACTCTGTTATATCTTGGCATGACATACATATGAATATGATATTGTGAAGCATGATTTCAATTAATATATTTACATGATATTGTGAAGCATGATTTCAATTAATATATTTACATATATATTTATGTATATGCTTATCTTCTGATTCTGGGAAAAATTATACATGTTTTACAGCGAGGGGTTAGAAATGTTGATAAATGAAATGGTTTTGTAAAACATTTATTTTTGCCCACACACGTTTCCTGTTTTGCGCCCCTCCAGGTTTTAGGTAAGCTTACTGTCGGTGGCCTTGAGGATTTCGGCGGTTCTGACATATCTAAATAATAGTAGGATATTCTTGGTACTGTATAACTAGTACTTGTCCTACTGGACTGCACCTAGACTTATTATGCTTTGATTAGGAGTATTTACCTTTGTAACTGACTCCTAACACTTCTTGTTTTCTAGTGCACTCTAGTAGTTTTGGTTTTTAAATATTCGTATATTTCTTATCTTAATTGCTTCCGCACTGTGCACATGGCTACGTCACATTCACGTGACGGACATCATGCCTTGATCTCAGTCGGGGTGTGTTAATAACCGCCACCATTAACTTCAAAACGTCATAATCTGTTAAAAATATTTAAAAAAAAAAGAATTCAAAAATACTGGCGGTTATAATACTTTTATGGCGGTTGCATCTGACACTAAATATCCGCTAGGAATTTATGTCGGGTATAACCAACATGACTTCATTGTTATCCGACACTAACTAAATGATGTGTCGGACATCTTTTATCTGACATAATGACTTATTAAACCTCCACCATCATCCGACACCTAAAGCTAATATTGTAGTAGTGTCCATGATGAACCCCCTGCATTAATAAATAAGATGTCTTATAATATGAATAGATTGATAATGCCACCGTTACAACTAAAAAAAAAAATTCATAAATAGGATGTGATATATAAGATAACTTGGCTTTTGATTGTCCAAATAAAGGGATATACATCATGATATAGCTGTTACCCAATCTTCTTGCATAGTTTGATGAAATTATTAACAAATATAACCGTATCATTTGGCGCAGTATATTTTCAAATGATCGTTAAAGTTCAATAAGAGGAAACATGAAATGGACTTGGGGTGCTTCAATCTTGTCAAGGATAACCCATTTGCCCAACCAAGTGAGGAAAACCTCTGTGTTCTTCACTATTTCGCAAACATAGGTTGGCCAACTTGCCTCAACTTTACGTCCGCATCAATCCAATCAAATGAGTGATAAAATGATCCAACATTAGAACAGTGATAAAATGATCCAACATTAGAACCTGTACAATGTACATATTTTCCAAATTCCATCCAATGTGAGGAATCGACACTGTTAGCTCACATAATATAATAGAATGTTAGGACCTATTTTTCTTAGTTTGCATGATTATATGTTTAATTTTCACCATTTTTTGGTCCATTGTCATACGCGTAATCGAGATAAGGAGGAAAAATGTAGAAAGGAAGATCCAGTATGTTCAAAAGTTGTTGAACATAAAGAGTTTTGACAATCAGAGCAATTTATTTGAGCTAGCAAGGCTCGTTACGACTTTTATGGTGGTTTATCTACTGCTTCTAGTTTATTCTTTTTCTTCTTCTTCAAGTTTCCAAAAGTTAAAAGTACTGCAACCAAATTGAGACAATGCGTAGGGTAGATGGGATTGGGAGTACAATATGCAAAACATCATCCATCTGCAACTATTGCATTTGCTTATTAATTAGAAATTGAGAAATAAAGTTAGCTATATATACCCTTAGTAACGGAAGAGGGACTAAGAAAAATGCATCTCACCTTTTCCTTCTTGAATATTACAATCTTTGTATGAATTTTGACAATTTTTGTATTATATTGTCAGATTGTTGACGTAAATTACTTATAAATAAATTGCTATTATTTATTTGATAACTAGCTGATTGAGAATAATCAGCTTGAAAACCAAAACTAGACAAAAAAAAAAAAAAATAATGAAAAGCTTGGCTTCAATACCAAAGTGCCTACGTGGGGACTATGATATGTAACAGTCTTGCTGTGATTCGGTGCAGCGCCTAATATTAATGTAATAATCTTGTTGCTAATGGACCACTAAGTACATACAATAGTTTTGTTATTTAAATGTGTTATAGCTAGCTAGCTAGCTAGGCCATGAAGCAGGATGATGAGGACAGAAGATTAACTATATTAATACATTTACCATTGAGTTGTTCTTACATCGACCAATTGTCCAGTCATATGTATGTGTAGAAAACATGCATACATGCATGTGAAAAATTGTCAAAGTTGTGTTATTGTCAAATGTTCGTTTCTAGACATTGATGCATGTAAAATTCACAATGAATCAACGATTTTAACTTATATAACATCATTTATAAGATAAGTGAGAGAGGGACTAGTAGAAATTCCCCCGAGGTTGTTCTTTCTCATACTTAATTCACCATGTCAATTGGTATGTTTTCTAATGTTCCTTTTGGGATTTAATTTCCTTGGCCCCCAATTACCCTAGTCAGTTAGTCCCCACCACGAATACAACAAAAAAGAGAGAGGTGTCAAAGACTCAAAGGCTATGATTGCAGATTTGTACGTGCCAACCAAGAATTAACAACGCCACAGCATTGTAGCATTACCATGTCGTTTTCACTTGCGCCATAATACCATGTCGTTTTCGCTTACTTACGCAATGCTTCAAAGCATTACGTATCTATGGTTTGCTTTTATTTCCAGTCCAGTCCAGTCATCCATCTTACGATTCTTAATGAGATCTGACCGTTTGTACCTTGTAAGCTTTGCCAATTGGAGATTGATTGTCTGCCCTCCCCTCTCCATACTCTTCTCATACTTTTTTATTTTGTACGGTCATGGTTAAACTACGTTAATATTTGCTTTTTGTCTTATTATTTTTATAAAAAAATTAATATAAAATGTTGACGTGGCTTAACCATGACCGCACAAAACAGGAAAGCATGAGAAATGTATATGAAGGGGAGGGTAGACAATCCATCTCCTTGCCAATTTCCATATCTGAACTTCACTTCACCCGACAAAATGTATCACAAAACTCGAAAATCACTTCACCCCGAAACAAAAGCCTTGTGACCAGCCATCACACCAAAACCCACAATCCCGTTTCTAACATCTAACCTTTTCACAACGGAAGTATATCTTTCCTGTCCCTGGATATAACTCGCTTAATATGTCTGTTTTTAAATTATAACATGCTAGATTATGTAACGAGAAAGAGATATATGTATAGTTGTATACAACTAGTAAAACCAATAAAGCTTCATGCAGGTGGTGATCTTTTTGACTTGAGTGTTTTCTTTCGGTTATGGGTTTTGCTTATTAGGTTTACTCACTCATCTTCCTTGCCTTATCACCATGATCATCCTATAATTAGGCTGGTTAAAAAAGGGTCTTAATTTCAATATCTATTGGCTAAATTGCAACGTCTCTTTCGCTTGAATGGTCATTATTATTATTATTATTATTATTATTATTATTATTTTGCTGGTGGCAGCATTCATTTCATACGGTCATTAATTTTTAATTTGGCTGTGTACACAGATAGATATGACACAAGTTGCATTTGCAAAAACATCCTCAAACTTACCTTGAATAACAATGCAACCAGTAAATTGGAGTCATGACTAAGCAGTCATCTTCTTGGTTATGTGTACAAATCTGGATGCACCACCATAATATTGGGCACTGACTTAGATTTGCGCCCTAAAGACACAAATATTTGTCTGTCAATGAAATAATTATAATGTATGCTAATTCATTAGGTACGAACCCATTTTCATATGCTCGATTAGCTATAGGATGGGCATCGTAGTCTCGATTAGCTAGGATGGGCGCCATAGGCCTCTCCGACTAATTAAGAGTTGATTAGGGATGATTTGGGTGATATCCATTAATCTCACGCCATAATCACGTTTCAGTTATAACTAAGTTTTTCTTTATGTGTAAATTAGTGAGTGTCTGTAACAGTGACGGATCCATAATTCCAATTTTGGATGGTCCTAGTATAAAAGATTGAAGGATTTTGTAAACGAAAATAACACAAAAAACAGAGAAAAATTAAATAGGGGATAGGTCCACTAATAGCTAGAGACGACATTCATGCAAATGATAGTTCATTTGCATGGGAAAAGAAGAAAGAAAGCGAAGGCAAGCACATAGAGAGAGAAAAGAAGGATAGCATCGGTGAAACTCTTGGAACATAGCTAGTGTGGTAGGGAAAGGGATCCTCTCCGGATCCTTTCCTCCTACTCCACCAAATCAGAAGATTCGTATCGTTGAAATTTGATCAAATAACTGAAATTATTATAACTTTTAAAGTGGGCCCGTGTTTGTAGATGTTGGATCAAATTTCAACGATACGGATTCCCTGATTTTGTGGATTAGGAGGAAGGGATGCGGAGCGGATCCTTTCCGTGTGGTAGCAATGCGGTTCTACATTTTGGAATCTAGATAGGGGAATTCCCGTAGAACCCTTTTATATATATATATATATATAGGGTTTTTATCACAAATGGTCTTTAAAATTAACCCATTATATCAAGATGGTTCTTGAAATTAAAAATCGATTAATGTAGTCTCTAAAAATGGATGTTGCAATTAATATGGTCATTTCGTCACAATTCCGTAAAAAATTCTGTTATATGCTGATATGGCACATAATTGGGTCCAACAAGTTTAATTAAATATTGTCATTTAAGTTAAAAACATTTGAATAATATATATTTTGTAATTTAAAACTTAAAAATTAAAAAGGGTAAAAAGGAAGATGACTACCACTCCAGGTCCCCAACCTCCAGATCGAAGCCATCGGCGTTGGCAACGTGGTCTTCGTTGACACCCACATACCACCAAGCTCCTCATCTGCCCATGAATAACATCCACGCCGCCCTCGTCCACTTCAAGCTCGAGTCCTCCATCAAAGTTTGCTTCCCCATTGCCCTCAACGCCTTGCAAATTTCCTATTCGTGTCTTTCCCTTGGACTACGGCCTATTCCGCGAAAACCCTGGAGTCGTCGACACCAGTAATGACATCCGTTACTTCAACCTCTTCCACGCCCAAATCGTCGGCGTTGACATCAACAAGGTAGTGTTGGAAACGGACTGGCCGTCCAAAGACGACTCAGTTGAAGTAGACTCGGGTGGACCGGAAGGGAAGAAGATGATGAACAGTCAACTTTTTTTTCTTAAATTATAAAAATTAAAAATAGTTTTTTTATTATTTAAATACTTTTAATCATATTACTTTATTAGATTTATGGGATCCAGTTATGTGCCGCGTTAGTACATAACAGAACTTTTGACGGAATTGTGATGGAATGACCACACTGATTTGCGACATCCATTTTTAGGAACTACATTGACCAATTTGCAATTTCAGGGACAATCTTGATGGAGTTGATCAATTTTAGGGATCATTTGTGATAAAAATCCATATATATTTACATTTCTTATATTTTACATAGCTTCATATATATGATAAAGTGGCATGTATTATTTGGTTCAATTATATGATTACTTGATCAACATGATTCAAATGTTTATGAGTATAGCTTTGATTCCCGAAGAATATTGATTATTTTGAAATGTCATGTTGATATCCGTTTATAATTATCATGAACGATAACTATTTCATGCATTATGGACTCAATGGGAAAGTATCAATAGAAATGAACAACTGTGGATCTATGATCATTGCCTGATCATTTGATGGAGTCAAAGCCGCAAATTAATCTAACCTCCAAGTCTCTTTTTCCTTCGTTGAAGTTTCTCCCCTTCGTCTAGTACACACCCATTCCTTTATCCAACCTTTCCATCGATTCTAATCCAAATCTTTCCCAACCTCTCTCCGTCGAAGATATCACACTCCACCCACCATTATTCATTTATATTTTAAATTATTTCTTGTTTTTTCAAAATTTTAGTATTAATTAAATAGGGGTTTAAGAGTCTTCTTATAAAAGGATAAATATGTTGTTAACATTTTCATTAAATGGTGGGTGGAAAAATAAGACACAAGGGTGAGAATATCCCCCCTTAGTGTAGATAATATCATTTGTAAACAAAAAAATAGGGGTGGACACGGTTTGGTTTGGTACGGTTTTGAGTGAAATTGAAACTGAAACTGAAACTTTTTACGGTTTGGTTTGGGGCGGTTTTGAAGCCAAAACCAAAATGAAACCAAACCGTTTGGTTTGGTTTGGCGCAGTTTCAAACTGTTTCGGTTCGGTTTTTAAGAAAGAATTGTACATTTTAAAATATATACCTATCTACGCATAAGACGGTCTTATTTTCTACATAATACATTAATTAATGAACGCATGTTAACAATCAATACATTGAGTGAGGATGTGTTGATAATCTATTTCCGTCTAAAATTAGGACAATATATGCACAAACAAACATGCAACAACTATATATGTAGCAAGCAAACATGCATCAAGAACTTGATGCAGGCAAACATGCAGCAAATGATGAATGATGATATTCTAGTGTGGTTGAGTAGATACTGAATGTATAGAACTCTAACAAACAACCAATTAAAACATGACATCTCATATGGACATCTAATTAAATGTTGATTAGTAGTTGTGGTGTGGTTTTCAAAAGCCAAAACCGAAACCAAACCGTTTCCCTACAATGCTGTGTGGTTTCAAAACCACAAAACCAAACCGTTCGGTGCGGTCCGATTTAGTTCGTAGTTTGGTTTTTGGTTCCAAG
This sequence comes from Malus sylvestris, assembly GCF_916048215.2. Taxonomy (NCBI): domain Eukaryota; kingdom Viridiplantae; phylum Streptophyta; class Magnoliopsida; order Rosales; family Rosaceae; genus Malus; species Malus sylvestris. The sequence goes on from NC_062269.1 coordinate 23,933,203, forward strand.
TGACTACCCCTACAAAAAAAATAACTTAAAGGGAAAAATAGTGAAACAGAATAATTAATCTAGTTAACGGATTGCTTAAGTGGATATTTTTAGGGCTTTTATCAGGGGGTTCTTCTTAGCCTTGTGGTTAAGTGCTCCAGCATGTACACCCATGGTTATGGCTTCGAAAGCTGGTACTGGACATATGATGGTGAGGGGATCAAAAGACCCTTTTATGTAATAATGAGGGAAATATAACTTATCTGCAACAATTATATATGAACTAATATATTTTTTTTTCCGCATCATGTGGCACAAGATCACTCATTGACGAGACAATCAAAGATAATTAATTAATTATATATATATATATATATATATATATATATATATATAACTCGATAAATCCAAGTTTTGTCATGTAACTAGGCATATCATCTACACAGAATCACTCATTGATGAGAGAATCGAAGATAAATAAGTTTATATATATAACTCGATATATGCAAGTTTTTCTCATGTAACTAGACATATTATCTTACTAAGAAGACGTTTGGCACAAACAAGGCTTTGTGACACTGTTGCTTACATCTCCTGCATGTTTTGGTTCCAACTTCTAAGCTTCTAGCCACAAGTCCTAACTGTATCTCTCTTTGAATTATTAGAGAATCATAAGCACAAAAGAATCCAATGTGTTTCAACCATGCACATTGGCATTATCTCATCACACATTTGCATGTGACAAACATGTAAGCAAAAGGATTGGTACGTACTTATTAATACTTACATATGCATTTTGTCCTTTATTTTTATACAAGCTTAGTTACAAAGTGACAAATCTCATGAGTACACCGTTGATAAGTGATGAAAATTTGTTGATGATTTAGACAATAATCACCTGGTATAATTAATTCTCTAACGATCATGATAACATAAGCATCATGAGCTCCAATTTTGATAATGTTATATAAATATAAATGGGAGCGGATATATCAGACAATCTTTTTTACACAATTTTTATTGATAATATTCTAAAAAGTACATGATTCGGATCGTTAAAATATATTACGGAGTTGATCTCACAAAAAGTTTTTAAAAAATTGTGTAAAAAAATGATGTCACGAATCTGTCTATATATATATAGAGTCATATATTTTATATATCGTCTTATTCGAAAAAGGTTCCGTCTCCAATTCAAGTACCCCAAAGCTCCACTAAAATTTTGTGGGACATGGATCCTCTCCAGAGCCCAGGGATTTACACATCAGGACCGTCGAAATTTGATCCAACGGCAAAAAACTATTGTACTTTTAAATTTTTTTACTAACCTCTTTTTTTTTAACCATTGGATCAAATTTCGGCAGCCCTGATGTGCGGATCCCTAGGCTCCGAAGCCTTAGCTCTGGAGAGGATCCGTGTGGAATTTTATGGCGTACTTGTACATACTTCGTGCCATGAACATGGAAAAGTTAGTACTAGCAAAGTAAATTAGGGTTCCAAAAATATTTTTGTTTACAATAACATCATGCATGCTAACTGAGCTTAACTAAAACATGAAACAGAAGTGCAACGGTCGGATATCTGACCACATGAACCCCGTCACAAGTATCTCTCAGCATTTGATCATATTTAAAAGTGTTCTCTTTTATCAAAATCACTTAGCATCGTTAACTTGTAAGAATGTTAATCTGGACTACTAATAGTTTCAAACTATTTCTTATGCTTAAACATGACCATGCCACAAGAAAACTGAGAAAGTAGAAAAGGGAAAGAGAGAAAGAGATGGAATTTCATTCAATTATTTTTGATCTTTTTCAAAATAGGTAAATAAGAACAAAGTTAATTGGTATAACCCTAACATATTCTGTTTAACATCAGCTTAGATTGAACAAGATTACAAGGCTTATAAAATTGTATACCAGAAGTCAGAACAACATTGCAAACTAGTTAACAAAGTTGACCAATTTGAACATTGTTTTGAAACTGACAAATTCTATCTTGGTTGACATTTGTGAGAATCACCCTTTTCCACAGAACACTTCAATGTTTCAGTGGGCTCTCTGAGGCACTGTAGGTTGTTTTATTTACTTCTCTCTCCCTCTCTAACTGCACCGGTCAAGTATAGACCATATACATATATGTGTATGTATAGGTGCAGTTTTATAGAGATAGTGCACTGCCTTCCATCTGGGTTGTAATTTGTAAGCACATGACAAAGTATTATCCTCATGTCTTCTTGTTTCAAGTTAAAATCAAGTGAAAGCTTATTTGAGGAAAAGTGACTCAGCAGACACAGAGAGAGAGAGAGAGAGAGAGAGAGAGAGAGAGAGAGAGAGAGAGAGAGAGAGAGAGAGAGAGAGAGAGAGAGAGAGAGTCAACAATCACTTTCACCTTTCTCTCTGCAAACCTCTGAACTTTGAAATCCCTCACATTGAAGTTGGGGAGGGAGGCAAACTGCCATGAATTCTTGTTAAAACAAGAATGTTAGGCCAATTGCCACTTTTAAGGTCTTCTCTTTTCTTTAATCACCATTAATATACACTTTTTTAACCCAAGCTAAAAGGAGAAACTCTTCCAAGAAGTAAGAACCAAGAAGATTGTGTACGTCACATACTCACATTTGAATTTTTCTTCAATAGCATACGTATTATTGAATGATATTAAAAATGAATTGTTGAGATTAAAAATAGAAGATCTAGCAGAATAGTTGTGGAAATCAAATCTAAAGGCTAAAACACTTGTTTCATTGAGTGCTACATAGCGTTGAAATCAGACCTGTCACATTTATAAAAATATATATCTATAAGTCAAATATATGTTTGTATAATTCTACATGAAGAAACTATTCCTCGTTACTAAATTCCCATTTGACATGTGTGCCACAATTCTATTCTGGTGTTTTAATGAGTTATTGATGCATTTGTTTAGATTGTGATTTACAGGAAATGAGGATTCAACAGTGTTGAGATCACATATAATACTGTGACAATTTGGTATAATGTTCTGAGCTAGGGATAAGTGATTAAATTAAGGAAAAATTAGTATCCTGCCTTTAGTATCTAATGTTCGTTGATTAAAACCTTATTAGTTTTAAAATTTTGATCAAAGTCCCTATCATTAATATATTAATGAATTACATGTAAGTTACATATTTTTTATAATAAAAATTAGTAATTGATTTAGAGTTTTAATACTCACACCCTTATTAAACTCCTAATTAATTTTCAATTCAAACATTTTCAAATATAAAAAATAAAATTAGAATAAGTTTGTACCCATTAAATTTTTATAAAAAAAATTGATATGTACCCATTCTTAATAAACCAATTTGTTATATGAAAAATGTACCATTTTTAAAATATAAAATGTACCCATTTTTTATATATATAAAATTCATTCAATCTTTTCTCTAATCCATTTTTAAACTCATATAGGTACATTCTATTTCGTTGATTTGAGAATGTATCTATGTCAAGTTTAATAGAAGAAATTTAATAATGTTATTAAGCCTAATATCTTCTTCTTCTTTTTTTTGAAAAATGTACCCATGTTTTGGTACAATAATTTTTTGGTTAGTTTTTTATGAATGTACCCATGTACACACACACACAGAATATTGGAGAGTATAATTTATCTTTAATATTTTTAATCCCATAGATTATGGGTTTTATTTTAAATCTCATTAGTATAAACTAGCAGAAAGCACACACTTGTGAACAATTTCTCTTAATAAGCATATTTTTTTTTGAAAATTTGATATTAGCCCTTGAAACTATATTTTCCTCTACTAAAACCCATCTCTTTTTGTTTTTTTTTTGAATAAAGCCCATTGAGTAGCCTCCAACTAAACAAATTCTTTAATTAAGTTTGACTTTTTAAATTGTGTATTTTTTGAATGCCTAAACTACCCCTATTAATACTTGGATGGGGTTTTTGGATCAATTACTTGTTTTATCCATTTAATTAATTTTAGATATTTTACAAAATAATTCATGCCATTCATTGTATATTCAATGTATTAACTTTCAAATTGTTATAGTGTGCCAATTGAAAAATAATAATACTAATTTCATAATTTTGTGCGGTAAATATATAAGTTAATTTACCTACCAACACAAGAATAAACCTACAACAACTTCGGCTAATACTCCAATCCCTAATACACAAAACAAAAGCGATATGTTCCGCGCAATTTTTACCTACAAAATAGTCTAATTGTTACTTCCATAATGGTCTAATTTACCTACATGATATTAGATTAAAAGTTTATTTAATTGCCTACAAGCACAAACCCACAACATTCGAACATTATCTAATATCACTAATTTTTTTTTTTTGGGAATAGGTAAATTAGTATAATATTAATAAGTAGGTAAATTAATTTAAACGTAGGTAAATTAGTAAATTAATTTAAATGTAGGTAAACTAGTATAATATTTTATAACTAGGTAAATTAATTTGTATGTAGGTAATTACATGATTCAAACAATATTATTTTTTCCGTACAAGGTATGTCTTTTCTTTTATAATTTGGTAAATTAATTTATATATGTTGCTAATATTTATGATACAAGAAAGGTAAAATATCCATATGGATTTCATTGCTCATCATAATTAGGATGAGTAATAACATTTATTGACCAAATTAGGATTTTTGTGGCATAAGTTGTAAATGTATTGTAATAGTTGGTCATATATTTGTCTACATGGTAGGCTATTTGAAATTTAGGTTTTATTTGAATGTTTAAATTTAGGTGGATTTTTATTTAAAAAAATAGGAGTTTCAAGGGCCTATATCTAAGGAACCCTATTTTTTGTAATATTACATAATTACTGACACACCCCGACCCGAATCAGGGCATGCTGGCCGTCACGTGAGGGTGACGTAGCCATGTGCACAGTGCAGAAGCAATAATGATAATAGAGAATACAAATAAATGAAAACCAACTCACAAGAGTACTAGTTAAGACAAGTAGTAGAATATGTGCGAATACACAATCAGAGCGTGAGTAGCCTAAGTTTAGTCTAGAAAAACAAGTACTAAATAGATGACACCCAAAGATGCCCTACATGTGTGATAGTCTGTCAGAACCTCCAATCAATCCTCGTGAGCCACCAACGAACAAGCTTATCTAAAACTGGAGGGGTGCAAAACAGAAAGTGTGAGTGGGCAAAAACAAAGCTTTTCAAAACCATTTCATTTATCAAATGCTCTAACCTCTCGCCGTAAAACATGTATAACTTTCTCAGAAATGGAATATAAATATATATATATATATATATATATATATATATATATATATATATCAATTCATGCTTCGCATACTATCACAGCCCGTCCCAAAATATTCAATTTTTACGATGTGAAATGACTATTTTGCCCTCGAACATTTTGTGTGATTATGTGATTTAAGTTTGGAAGTGAACTAATACCTTAAGTCCTTAACATTTGGAACCAATTAGGACTTAAAGTTTTTATGATTTTGTGGTTGTTTGGAAGTTAAACAATTTTGAACCACACACTCCAACTCTCTCTCTCCTTCCTGTGCACACTCTCTCTCCTCCCTCTCGATTTTCTTTTGTTTCCGTCAACTTTGTACGGACAAACTCCAAGCCTTCCATGTCAGGTACAGATCGACGTTAAAAAGGTAATGTTCTTGTTCCCTACAAGCTCCTGAGTCCATTCGTACTATTTTTAGAACTTGAAACCTTCGAAAACCCTAGTTTCTCTCGAACTCCGATTTACTTACTGTTCATGCACTAATTATTATGAGGTTTTTAGGAGTTTTTAAGGGCATAGGAAGCTTTAGATTGTCTTCACGAAGCTCGGAGAAGAAAAATGAAGTGATTTGGACGTCGGAAAGTTGAGTTTCCAGTGAGTTCCGTGGGTTTTAGGGCTTTTGAAAGGTATGGTTGTGTTCTATTCGTATTAAGTTTTAAATTGGTTTAAGTTTTGTACAAATTGGTTGAGAAATGGATGAGAAATGAAGGTTTTAAAGTTTTCCAGTTTCTGGTGACGGCGACGGTCACCGGAGTTCGAAGGTAGGGGATGACGGAATATTCCTAACGGCGTTGGTTAGTTTAACGGATTCCGTTACTATTTAACGGAATATTCCTAACGGGGTTAAGGGATTCCGTTAGGGTCCCTGCGTGTGTTGCTGTGCCCTTGTTGGCGCGTGGCGGCGCTTGAGATGTCCAAAATTATTTTAAAAATATGGGGATGTTCGTGAAGTTGTGTAGATCACGATGGTATATTTATATACCTCATTTGAGCAATGTATGAGAAGTTATTAGCTAGTATTGGTTATGTGCTTTAAATTGACATTTTTATAGTTGTTTCGCATATAGGGGAGGCTTATCTCGAGGACGAGCGCAGTCAAGGGCGACTCGAGGGCTACGACCCTTTGACATACCAGTGAGTGGGCTTTTGGTTTTCAGTATATACTTATATACTAGATATTTTCCTAGAAAATATGTTTAAATGAAAGTATGCCTTGAAATGCCATGCATATAAATTATGTTGAGTATATGAATTAGTATATGATGCATAATAAATAATTGTGGTGCTGTGGACGCTCAGGTAAGCCCAGGTGAGTTTATGAATTGTAAATGTGAATAACGGTTGTGATTAATTAAGAAGCATAGAGCTTATAAACCTGCATCCCGGTGTTAGTGATTAGCCAAAGATATGTCACAAGCCTGTATATAATGTCACCTCCCTCACCATATGCTCACATTGGATCCAATTTAGGTGCACAGTCTTGTCGTACAGACCATCATAGGTGGTCTTACTCGTAGGTGACTAGCGATTCATCGCCCAGCTATCATGAGAGTGCAATATTGAGCATAATTATATCACACCCAGTCTTGTCGTACAGACCCTTTTAGTGGTTCCAACTTGTGTGCAATGTAGTGCTGTATAGGTCATTGTAGTGGCTCCGGCTAGATTGACTAATGAGCTATGAATTCAGCCGTACAAACTTCTTCAAGGGTTCCGACTAATACGTTATTTTCCATGAATTTATTCTCACCTGAGTTACTTATTCTGTTTTATGTTTTGGTATGGCATACTTATGAATATGGTTATGTGGAGCATGATTTGAATTGAGATATATATATATATATATATATATGCATATGTTTATATTCTATTTCTGGGAAAATTATACATGTTTTACGGCGAGGGGTTAGAGCATTTTAATGATGAAATGGTTTTGAAAAACATTTGTTTTTGCCCACTCATATTTTCTGTTTTGCGCCCCTCCAGGTTTTAGGTAGACTTGCTGTTGGTGGCTTTGAGGATCTCGTCGGTTCTAACAGAATAAAATAATTGTAGGACGTCTTATGGTACTGTATAATTAGTACTTGTCCTACTGGACTGCACCTAGACTTTCTATGCTCTGATTAGGAGTATTTACTCTTGTATCTCACTCCTAGCACATCATGTTTTTAAGTACACATTAGTAGCTTTCGGTTTTTATTTATTCGTATATTTCTTATCTTTATTGCTTCCGCACTGTGCACATGGCTACGTCACCTTCACGTGACGGCCAGCACGCCTCGATCTTGGTCGGGGTGTGTCACATACCCATATTCATAAGTATGTCATACCAAAATATAAAACAGAATAAGTAACTCAGGTGAAAATAAATTCATGGAAAATAACATAATAGCCGAAACCCCTGCAGAGGTCTGTACGGCTGAATTCATAGTTTATTAGTCAATCTAGCCGAAGTCACCGCAAGTGACCTCTACGGCACTACACTGCACACCAGTCCGAACCACTGTAATGGTCTGTATGACAGGACTGGGTGTAATATAATTATGCTCATTACTACATTCTCATTATAGTTGTGCGATAAATCGCTAGTCATCTACGAGTTGGAACCACCTATAATAGTATGTACGACAAGACTGTACACCTAAATTGGATCCAATGTGAGCATATGGTGAGAGATGTGACATTATATATAGGCATGTGCCATATCTCTGGCTAAATCACTAACACCGGAGTATAGGTTTATGAGCTCAATGTTTCTCAATTAATCACAACCGTTATCCACATTCACAATTCATAAACTCACCGGGGGCTTACCTGAGCATCCACAACACCACATTTATACATATATATATATATATATATATATATATATATATATATATATATATATATATATATGCAAACATCATATGCATATTCTAAATGTAAAACATTTGCCATGGCAATTTAAATCATAACTCATTTAAATGCATTTTCTGGGAAAGATACCAAGCATATACATATATACTTAAACGTTATTTAAAGCATATAGACAAAACTAGTTAATAACTTCTCATACATTTCTAAAATGGGGTGTTTAAATATACCAACGTGATCTACACAACCTCACGAACATCCCCATATTTTTAGAAATTTTTTTCGATGTCCCACGCGCCGGTAAGTGCACGGTAACACGCGCGGCCACGTGCAGGGAATCCTAACGGAATCCTTAACTGCCGTTATGAATATTCCGTCAAAATAAAGGAATATTCCGTCCAAATTACCTGACGTCGTTACCCTCCGTTAAGAATATTCCGTCAACTTTGACAGAATATTCTTCTCTCTTCTCCGGTGAACCTCGTCGGTCGTTACCGTCGTCGGAAAATTGGAAAATGTTTAAACCTTCATTTCTCTTCCATTTTTTAATCAAATTCCATGAAACTTGAACCAAATTGAAACTTAGGACGAATAGAACACAATCTTACCAATTTCAAGCTCTAAAAATCATGGGGATCTCGTCGGAGAAAGCACGATAATTCCGGCCAAATTTCAAACTTGCCAAACTCGACTTCCCGACGTCCAAAACACCTCGTTTTTCTTCTCCGAGCTTCGTGAAGATGTTCTAAAGCTTCCTAGAGGCTTAAAGTCTTCTGAAAACTTCACATTTACATGTGCATGAACAATACCTAGAATTTGGGTTCTCGGGAAAACGAGGGTTTCATGTCTAAAGTAAGGTATGGTTGTGATCCTTAGCTTGCCAAGAACTCAAAGACACTAACTTTAGCCTCGATCCATGCCTAAATTGAATGGTTCAAGAATTGTCCGTACGCTTGTACGAACGTTGCAGAAAATCGAGAGAGAGAGTACATAGGGAAATTGATAGGTGTGTGTGTGGTCCTAGTTGGTTACTAACCCACAAGACAAAGTAACAAGCGTAAGTCTCCAAAAACTTAGGAAATATTAGAATTGTCCAACTTAAGTACATAATACACACAACACGGTTTAAAGTGCAAGGGTAATTTAGTAACTTCCATGTTTGAGACCAATTAATATTACAAAATTTCGGAACAGGCTATGACAATCTCCCCACCTTAAAAATTTCGTCCTCAAAATTCATACACAACAATACATCCACTAATAACCATAAAACAATAATGGATACATCTCTCTCATCCGATCTTCTGTCTCCCAGGTAGCCTTTTCCACTGAATGGTTTCTCCATACAACTTTCACCAGGTGCACTGTCTTATTCCTCATCTCCTTATCTTTCTAATCCAAAATAGTCACTGGCTCCTCATCGTAAGTCAAATCCGAATTAATTTCCAATGGTTGAGGAGGAATTACATGTGAAGGATCTGAGACATAATGTCGAAGCATAGAAACATGGAATACATCATGTACCTTAGATAATTCTGAAGGCAACTCAAGCCTGTAAGCAACTTCACCGACTTGTTCGGTGATCCGATACGGCCCGATGTACCTAGGGCTTAGCTTACCCTTTTTCCCAAACCGTACCACCACTCTTCACAGTGATAACTTCAAAAATATCCAATCGTCAACTTTATACACTCTATCAGTAGCATGCTTGTCTGCCAGACTCTTCTGACGATCCTGGACCGCTTTTAGGTTAGACTTAATTACCTGAATATTCTGAGTAGTTTCATCCACAATCTCCGAGCCCACCAAAACTCATTCACCAACTTCTGACCAACATAATGGCGTTCGACAAGACTTGCCATAGAGTGCCTTAAAATGTGCCATACCAATACTCGAATGGTAACTGTTGTTGTGGGCGAACTCCATCAAATTCAAACAATCATGCCAACCATCGCCAAACTGTAGCACTGAAGATCTCAGCATATCTTCTAACGTCTAAATGGTCCTCTCAAATTGCCCATCTGTCTGAGGATGATATGCCGTACTATAAAGTAATCTCGTACCAAGAGCTTATTGGAATGCTACGCAGAACTTAGAAGTGAATCTAGGATCTCGATCCGAGATAATATCAACTGAACACTATGGTACTTCACAATCTTTGATATGAATAACTTAGCTAATCAGCTTAATGTGTATTTTTCCTTCACTGGAATAAAGTGTGCTGACTTAGTAAGCCGATCAACTATCACCCAAATGCCGTCATAACCATTCTGTGTACAAGGAAGTTTGTACACAAAATCCATAGTAATATTTTCCCATTTCCACTGTGGAACGGGAAGTGGCTGCATCAATCCAAAAGGTTTCTTTCTTTCTGCTTTAACTTGCTAACAAATAACACACCTATTCATATACTCAGCAATTTCTCTTTTCATACCCGACCAATAATAAAATGGTCGAATGGTATGATACATCTTGGTACCTCCTGGATGCATTGCATATGCCGAAATATGTGTTTCATCAAGGATTTCTTTCTATAACTCTGCATTATTTTTAACATACATTCTATTCTCTTGCATAAGCATGCCATCAGTTTCTCGAATTTTGAAATCTTTCTTCTTGCCTCGATTTCTTTCTTGAATTAACTCCTGGGTCTCTTCATCATCCATTTGGGCTTCAAGCACACGATCAATTAAAATTGGCCTAACTTGAAAATTTACAAGTAAGGCTTCCTCTCGATCTTCCGCTCCTAACTCCACTTGAGTGGACCTCAAATCCGCAAGAAGAGGAACAAGACAATCATAGATGGCATTAAGTCTAGTTGGAGTCTTCCTACTAAGTGCATCCGCCACTACATTTGGACGACCAGGGTGATACTCAATCATGCAATCATAATCGCTAAGCAACTTAATCCACCTCCACTGCCGAACATTTAGATCCCTTTGAGTAAAAAGATAGTGAAGACTCTTATGATCCGTGAAGATCTTACATTTCTCACCATAAAGATAATGCCTCCAAATCTTCAAAGCAAGGATGATAGCCGCTAACTCCAGATTATGAGTAGGGTAATTCTTCTCATGAGGTTCTAATTGTCTTGAATCATAGGCAATCACCATGCCATGTTGCATCAATACACAACCCAGACCATTCAAAGAAGCATCATTGTAGACTTCAAAATCACCATTATCGTCATGAAGCGTCAAAACTGGTGCATGAGTGAGACAATACTTTAACTGCTGAAAATTTTGCTCACAATTATCATCCCACTCAAACTTAACATCCTTCCTGGTTAACCTCGTCAATGGTAAAGCAATAACTGAAAAATCCTTAACAAACTGTCTATAATAGCCTACTAGACCAAGAAAACTCCATACCTCAGTAATGGTTCGAGGTTGCTCCCAATTCTCCACAGCTGCCACTTTTTGAGAATTCACTTGAATACCTTGAGCTGATATAACATGTCCCAAAAGTGCCACTTGATCTAACCAGAATTGGCATTTGCTAAACTTAGCATATAGCTGGTGTTCCCTTAAACTTTTCAACACCAATTTAAGATGTCTAACATGCTCTGCTCTAGACTTAGAGTATACCAGAATATCATCAATGAAGACAATGACAAACTTGTCCAAATATGGCTGGAATACTCGATTCATTAAATCCATGAAATCTGCTGGTGCATTAGTTAACGTGAATGGCATCACAAGAAACTCATAATGACCATATCGAGTCCTGAATGCTGTTTTCGGGACATCTTCACTTTTAATCTTCAACTGGTAGTAACCAGACCTCAAGTCAATCTTAGAGAACACACAGGCACCTCGGAGTTGATCGAACAAATCATCTATACGTGGTAACGGATAACGGTTCTTAATTGTTACCTTATTCAATTGCCTGTAATCGATGCTTAACCTCAAAGTTCCGTCTTTCTTCCTCACAAATAAAACTGGAGCTCCCCAAGGTGAAGTACTAGGTTGAATAAATCCCTTATCAACCAATTCCTGCAACTGAACTTTTAATTCCCTTAATTCAGCAGGAGTCATTCTATATGGAGTCAAAGATATAGGATCCGTACCTGGAAGTAAATCAATAGTGAACTTTACGTCTCTATCTGGCGGTAATCCAGGCAAATCATCAGGGAACACATCCGGAAAATGCCTGACCACACGTACATCCTCCACACTATTAGGAGCATTATCATTCAACACCACATGAGCCAAATATCCCTGGCAACCTTTCGATAACAACATTTTTGCTATCATGGTAAAAATAACACCATGCCTCACCCTGTTAGGCTCTCCTACAAATGTAACTTTAGATAATCCATGGTGATGGAAAGTAACCGTTTTCCCGTAGCAATCTATCTTGGCACGATTGTAGTGTAACCAATCAGTGCCCAAAATCACATCAAAATCAACAATGTCTAACGGAATAAAGTTAGCTGGCATAACAACATCCTCCACCATCACTGGGCATCTTGGATATACCCGATCAACATAACATCTCCCCCCTCTAGGCATAAAAAACTCTAAATCATATCCTAGAGGTGTAGGATGAGGTTGCGTCACTTGAGCAAATGTATGAGAAACAACAGAATGCGTAGCACCACAGTTAATTAATACTTTAGCAAAATGACCAAGAATATTTAACACACCTATGATTAAATCAGGATTATTCTGAGCATCCTTCAATGTCATATTGTGGATACGTCCCTGAGCCTGCTGTCGTCCACCACGACCTCTGTTAGCATGAATACCTCGTCCTTGTCTTGGCTGACCCGATTGTCTCGAAGATTCTGCACTGCTAGCAGTAATCTCTACCTGCTAGGGCTGTCCCCTCTGGTACCACTGGGATCTACCTGCTAAATGTGGCTGATATGGCATAGAATCTTCCGGATACTGTGGGTAGCCACCCTAATAATGAGGGTCATGCGAGTACTGATACTGCCCTGAAGTATAAGGAACGGCGTCACCCTGGCTGTTGGGGCCTCTGCTGATTCTGAGGGCAATGTGCAGCCCTATGCCCCACAAGTAAAGTATCCACTGCTGCCTTTCCTACACTCTCCAAAATGCCTATTATTACATCTACGACATAAAGGAGCACCTGAACCACCAAAATCCCTCTGCCTCTGAAATCTAGGGTCTCTAGGAAATCTAACACTTCTCTTCTGCACATTAGAGCTCAAACCTCTACTGGAAGAACTGGAACTGACGCCACTTCTCTTAAAGCTCTGGGTCTTGCGAGGTCCCTGAGATGATTGACCTTTACCTTTATCATCTCACCTTTGGTTCTCATTCTTTTCTTCTTCATCTTCACTTTCACTGGGCATGTTCTCTAAGTCCTCAATCCGCAGTAAAACCTCATAAAACTCCTAGTAAGTAGCACAGGGGGTCGATGTCGCTATAGAACGCCATTTCTTCTTAGTACCCAACTTGAAACGACGGAGCATCTTAACAGGATTAGCAGCAACCTCCGGATGATAGGGAGACAAGTCAGTGAATCTCCTATAATACTCATTCGCCATCATCTTCCCTTGCTTTAATTGAGTAAATTCTTGCTTTTTACGATCAATATACTTAGGGGGAATAAACCTTTTCTGAAACAACTGTTTAAACACTTCACAGTCCGCAATTTCCTCTGGGGTCAGCTGATAGGACTCTTGTCTCCACTAAGATGCAGGTTCCGGACCCAAAAACTAGGTAGTCGTCTCAACCAACCTATCAGGAGGAAGATTCCTCTGACTCTGCATTACACGGAAAGTCTTCTCAATATGATTGATCCATTTCTCCGCTCATTCATGCCCTTCATTCCTCATAAAATGATTCAGCTTCAGATTATACACGGTCTCAAGAGGTGTCATTTGAGGAGGACAGAGCGAAGACTGAATGTCATTAGCTATAACTTCCCCTAATTGAGCAATATCAGGGAAACTAGGCTCAGCTGGGTAACGTGGCTCTCTACGAGGCGGCATAGTTCTGATAGAAGACATCACAATGATTAGAATATCTAAAAACTATACAGGAATGCAAAACCTAGGCTCTGATACCAAAATGACACACCCCGACCCGAATCAGGGCATGCTGGCCGTCACGTAAGGGTGATGTAGCCACGTGCACAGTGCAGAAACAATAATGATAATAGAGAATACGAATAGATGAAAACCAACTCACAAGAGTACTAGTTAAGACAAGTACTAGAACATGTGGGAATATACAATTAGAGCGTGAGTAGCCTAAGTTAAGTCCAGAAAAACAAGTACTAAATAGACGAAACCCAAAGATGCCCTACATGTGTAATAGTCTGTCAGAACCTCCAATCAATCCTTGTGAGCCACCAACGAAAAACCTTATCTAAAACTTGGAAGGGTGCAAAACAGAAAGTGTGAGTGGGCGAAAACAAAGCTTTTCAAAACCATTTCATTTATCAAATGCTTTAACCCCTCGCCGTAAAACATGTATAACTTTCCCAGATATGGAATATATATATATATATATATATATATCAATTCATTCTTCACATACCATATTCATAAGTATGCCATACCAAAATATAAAACAGAATAAGTAACTCAGGTGAAAATAAATCATGGAAAATAACATAATAGCCGGAACCTCTGCAGAGGTCTGTACGGCTGAATTCATAGTTCATTAGTCAATCTAGCCGGAGTCACTGCAAGTGACTTATACGGCACTACACTGCACATGAGTCGGAACCATTGTAATTGTCTGTACGACAGGACTGGGTGTAATATAATTATGCTCATTACTACATTCTCATTATAGTTGTGCGATAAATCGCTAGTCACCTACGAGTCGAAACCACCTATAATGGTCTGTACGACAAGACTGTGCACCTAAATTGGATCCAATGTGAGCATATAGTGCGGGATGTGACATTATATACAAGCATGTGCCATATCTCTGGCTAAATCACTAACACCGGGGTTTATGAGCTTAATGTTTCTCAATTAATCACAACCGTTATCCACATTCACAATTCATAAACTCACCTGGGGCTTACTTAAGCGTCCACAGCACCACAATTATATATATATATATATATATATATATATATACAAACATCATATGCATATTCTAAATGTAAAACATTTGGCATGGCAATTTAAATCATAACTCATTTAAATGCATTTTCTAGGAAAGATACCAAGCATATACATATATACTTAAACCAAAAGCCCACTCACTGGTATGTCGAAGGGTCATAGCCCGTGAGTCGCCCTTGACTGCGCTCGTCCTCGGGATAGGTCTCACCTATATGCGAAATAATTGAATAAACGTTATTTAAAGCACATAGACAAAATTAGTTAATAACTTCTCATACATTGCTCAAATGGGGTGTTTAAATATACCAACGTGATCTACACAACCTCACAAACATCCCAATATTTTTAGAAATAATTTCTGATGTCCCAAGCGCTGTCAAGTGCACGGCAACAAGCTCGGCCACGCGCAGGGAATCCTAATGGAATCCCTAACTGCCGTTAGGAATATTCCGTCAAAATAAAGCAATATTCCATCCAAATTACCTGACGCCGTTACCCTCCGTTAAGAATATTCCGTCAACTTTGACGGAATATTCTTCTTTCTTCTCCGGTGAACCTCGCCGGTCGTCGCCGTTGCCGGAAAACTGGAAAATGTTTAATCCTTCATTTCTCTTCCATTTTTAATCAAATTCCATGAAACTTGAACCAAATTGAAGCTTAGGGCGAATAGAACACAATCTTACCAATTTCAAGCTCCAAAAATCACGGGATCTTGCCAGAGAAAGCACGATAATTCCGGCCAAATTTCAAACTTGCCAAACTCGACTTCCCGACGTCCAAAACACCTCGTTTTTCTTCTCTGAGCTTCATGAAGACGTTCTAAAGCTTCCTAGAGGCTTAAAATCTTCTGAAAATTTCATATTTACGTGTGCATGAACAATACCTCGAATTTGGGTTCTCGGGTTCTCGGGAAAACAAG
The DNA here is from genome assembly GCF_916048215.2 of Malus sylvestris. Taxonomy (NCBI): domain Eukaryota; kingdom Viridiplantae; phylum Streptophyta; class Magnoliopsida; order Rosales; family Rosaceae; genus Malus; species Malus sylvestris. The sequence continues at coordinate 23,949,296 of NC_062269.1, forward strand.
GGTTTCACATCTAAAGAAAGTTATGGTTGTGATCCTTAGCTTGCCAAGAACTCAAAGACACTAACTTTAGCCTCGATCCGTGCCTAAATGGAATGGTTCGAGAATTGTCCGTACGCTTGTACGGACATTGCAGAAAATCGAGAGAGGGAGAAGAGAGAGAGTACACAGGGAAAGGGATAGATGTGTGTGTGGTCCTAGTTGGTTACTAACCCACAAAACAAAGTAACAAGCCTAAGTCTCCAAAAACTTAGGAAATATTAGAATTGTCCAACTTAAGTACATAATACACACAACACACTTTAACGTCCAAGGGTAATTTAGTAACTTCCACGTTCGAGACCAATTAATATTACAAAATTTCAGAACGGGCTGTGATAATTACCATTTTGTCCTCCTTATATAAATATTGTGTATCAAAAGTGAGGATAAAATTGGAAAAATAAGTATATGATTGTCATTTTCTCAAAAAAAGGGTAAAATAGGAATATGATTGTCATTTTGTCATAAGGTACAAAATTACTATTTTGCCCTCCCTTTGTCAATAGTGTGTGTCAAAAGTGCAAAATAGAAAAAAAAAAAAAAGGGAAAAAAGTTGACAATGAGGGTTCTCTTAATAGTATAGATAACTACAAATTTCATTTTTAAGTTAAAATTTTAATAATCTACATAGAAATATATTATTACATTAATGTTAGAGACTTTGATCAAAAACTAAAAATCACAAAGGTTTCAATAAAAAAACATTGGTAGTTAGGGATCTTATCCAAAGTTTCCCTTAAATTAATCATCTTTTAAACACAAAGTCTGAAGTCAAATAAAGCATCAAGTGAAAAGATACCCAGTCCAACCAATCTTTAAAATGAAAACTAATGAAAAGAGCTTGAAAACTTTGAGTTTTAATGATAAGGACAAAATAAAGGGTAAAATGAATAGTACCATGATTGACTTTTTAGTGTAAAAATGTGATTTTTCGCTAAAGTGAACAGTATCGTGAACTTTTCGTTAAAACTCTCATCTTTAAAGCCTAAAGTATTGGAAACTATCTGCAGAGGGTTTCTGTTCGGATTGAGGATCTCCTTTGATTTCTTCCACTCAGCACAGATATAGAGTCAACTGATGCTAAATATATAAGCACACAAATTAAACCCTCTTTTTATCAATTGTAGCAAAGTATGTAAGTAGGGATCGTTATAGACCGGGAATTATGAGGGATTGCTAAATCACTTGCAAACTGACTCAAATACGTAAAAACAAGTTTAAAACACTAAACTAGACACAAAGAATGCAAAACTAAACTTTAAAACACCAAAACAAACCAAAAGACTCAAAACAGCAACCAAACACTCAAAACTGCCTTAAAAACACTTTCTGGGTAGTTTTGACACCTAACACTAAATTAGACGAAATTGGGTTATAACTTGACTCAAGACCCTTAAAAACACAAAATAAATTAATTTCTACTTAATCTAACACTTTAAAATAAATGGGGATTGAGTTTTGACGAAAATTGAAAACAAGAACAAACTTTGTAAATTGAACAGATTCTAAAACGAATTTGATAAAAGTGAATGGATGGAAAGCTAGCTAAGGGGTTCTTCTCCACACATGTCACACTTGCATACAAAACGATTTCCAATTGCTTCTCAATAAACCATGAATTCCCAACACCCCAGATTAACCGTGAATTGCAATAATTAACCCTCAGATTTTCCTTAAGCTATTGAATTGGATGAATTGCATACGACAACCCAAAGCATTCCCCACAAGTTCCCTACATGAATTGCATAATAGAGATACAAGCAAGAATCATTAAGTTCTATGAAAATCATAAGCATTGGCGAAGCACTCGTTACTATGAATTGCATGAAACTTATGCCAAGAATTTACTTAACACGATTGTGATCAACAACCTTTACTACTTGTGAATATAAGTTCATAACGATTAGGTGAAACTCCCTTATATCCTAGCATCAAACTTATGCATGAAAATTAAGCGTGCACTCTCAACCAACATACACAAATCAGTTTTAATTCATGTAGATAAGTAAATTGAATTCACAACTTATGAAACGCAATTAGAAGTAATCAAATCATATAGCAAGCATAAACATGGTTTCAAATTCCCCCTAGCCAAGGGGGGGTTTGGTTCCTCATACTCGCAAAGCAAAGATACATAAATTTAGACATTAAAATCCAAAGAAAGAAAACACCTAGATACTCCAATTTGGACAGCAGGTGCATCCACGAATTCTCCTTCCTCCTTGCTACGGCACAGAGACTTTGGACATGTTTTTGGGTGGTATTTGTATGGGAGAATGGGTAGGGAATGGTATGGAAGGGTTTAAGATTGATGGGGGGTGCGGCAAGGGGTGAATTTTGGCAGAAATTTGGGAGAATGGTGGTGGAAGGCTGCGGCAAAGAGAGGGAATGATTTCTGGCGAAAATTCTGAATATGGAGGGGTGGTTGTTGTGTTTTTGATGTAGTGTAATGTGTAGTGTTCTTCCCTTCACTCCCTATTTATAGAAGCTCCAAAGCAAAGAATCACTCAAGTGGCTTCAATAAACAATACAAACAAAGACCAAAATGATGCAAAAACAGCTAGTTTACATGCTCTTTTATCATTGTGTCTTGCCTTTAACAAAAGGCAATCATTCCGTTTTTGCTAATTCAACTCCTTTGTAGCTGTCCATGTGCCTTCATTCTTCAATTTCTGATGCATTTGCCTTGTATTCCATCCCTTTTCCACATGTACTAGCTGTTAGACAACTTTCACACACATGTTTTGCATCATTTCATCTTGCAAACATCAACTTTTGACCACTTTACACCTCTACACACATGCTATGCATCATTTCAGCTTGCAATTATGTTTGTAGTTGCTGAAAATGTGAATACATCTTGTAAAGCAATCCAACAAATGGCATCTTTCACTTCTTTTCCTTTCAAATTGTTCCTTAGGTGTATGTATCTGCACACTTCCACACTTCAACTTCATTATTCAGATTTTTGCATGTGTTGAAACCCTTTTTAAAACACCAAAAATGTCCATCCCACTTGCTCCATATGCATGCAATCCATTTTGGCCCAAAATTGCTCCAAATTGCACCAAAATGCACTTTCTTTCCAACTTTGTTATTAGGACCTACAAACACACGAAAATAGCTTAAAACACTCTTATAAGCAATAACTAACTAAGTAAATGCAAGAAAACATGTTAACTAAGTCGCATAATATGCTCCTATCATCAACAACCACGAATCATACTGTTCTTACAGGAATATGGGAAAGTTAATTTCGTTAGAAACTGTAGAATTCAAATCCCCAAATTCCATGTAAATGCTAAAGCGTATATGTGATGTGAAGGGAGCGGATGATAACTTTTTAATTTTCATGCCATTGGTACCTACGGGTATTTATCAAATATAATAAAAAATTAACCCTTAAGTATATCCAAATCTCACTTAAGTAGACACAAATGCTCTTAAATTTAATATTCAATTAACTTAAAAATAAAAACCCTGTTAGATGAAGAATTAGAGAAAACCCTAGACTTAAGAGATGGTAGAGATCTGTGCATAGGAGAGTGAAGGCATAAGTTGCTAGTAGGAAACGGTGGAGGCTTGTGCAGCTTAAACGACGGTGAGTGTAAATGGTTCATGTTTTTGCATTGTTCCCCATCTATGTTTTCTCTTTGTTTCTGTAGTTTTTCTTCAATCAAATATTTATGAAAGAAAGTACTTACAATCTTTGTATTGTAATGTTACTTATCTCAACTTTTTTTTGTACGAAGCAATCTCTTTAGAATCTCTAAGTCTTCGATTATAATTGTTTCATATTGACATATATGCATTTCGTCATATACTGATAATCTTCTATATATGAAAGCAGTTTGTGTATCATAGCATTGTTTTTTATTGGTCCTTGTGAGTGCAATTAAAAATTTCTGTAATTACTGTTTGTGCAAAGGTTCATGTTCCCTGCTAATACTGTACATAATAAACCTCCTCTTTGAATCTTCAACTATCATCGGCTTGGTTCTTAGTTAAAAAAAATTATAAAATTCGTACTGTATAAATTGTATCCCTGCCGAGCCGCGAATGAGTCAAGAAGTTTTAAGTCTAACAATTAATTATGGGTAAATTACATTTTCATACCTCAGGTTTGGAGTCTATTTCAATCTCATACAACATCTTCAAAAAAATTCCCTTTCATACCTTAAGTACTATTTTATTTCAAAATAATACACCCGTTACATTTTCCATCCATTGATCTGTTAAATGCTAACGTGGCTGCCACATATATGCCACGTGGCTGCCAAATGTCTGCCACGTGGCAAAAAAAAATTAATTTTTAAATTTTTTTTAAAAACCTAAATCTTCTAAATATAAATAATAATTAAAAAAAAAGCTGAAATAAAGCACCCAGTCAACCCCCCAAACCAAAACCCAGAAACACATAACCCCCCAAAATCAGAAACCCAGAAAGAATCCCCACCCGCCCGCGACCCTCCTTGTGCACCCCCCAACCCGTGGCCCTCCCTCCCTTCGCACCAACCTTCACACCCACCCTCTTCCCTTCTCTACACACCCCCATTCCTTAAATCCGACGACGGCGAGACGGGATCTGGAGGGTTTTTTTTTTTTCGAGTTTGCAGGGAAGAAGAAGAAGATGGGGGAGATGGGTTTGGGGGTTGCAGGGAGAAGAGAGGAGAGATGAGGATGAGGGGGATAAGATTTTTTTTGGGGGGGGGGGAAGCGAGGTGAGGTCGTGCGGGAGGGGGGGGAGCGAGGTGAGGTCGCCACGGGTGTTAGGGGGGGGAAGGAGGCTGAGGTCGCGCGGGGGGTGGGGGGAGCGAGGTGAGGTCGCCGGGGGGGGGGAGGTAAGGAGGCTGAGGGGATTTTTTTTTTCCCCTTCTTCCTCCCTCCTCCTCTTCTTCTTGCTACTGCAGCAGGTTTTTGGATTTTGGGTTAAGGATAGGGATTTGGGTCGCTGGGGGGGGGGGAGGAACTGGGTTTTGGGATTTTTTAATTTTTTTTCCTTCTTCCTCCCTCCTCTTCTTCTTCTTGCTGCTGCTGCAGGTTTTTGGATTCTGGGTTAGGAGGGATTTAGGTCGCTGGGGGGGGGGGGAGGGGTTAGGGATAGTGGGTTTATTTTTTTTTTATAAAGAAAATGCAGATTTAAAAAAAAAATTATTTGCCACATGGCAAACATTTGGCAGCCACGTGGCATACATGTGGCAGCCACATCAGCATTTAACGGATCAATTGATGAAAAATGTAACGGATGTATTATTTTGAAATAAAATTGTACTTAAGGTATGAAAGTGAAATGTTTTGAAGATGTTGTATGAGGTTGTAATAAACCTCAAAACCTGAGGGGTTACTGTGTAATTTACCCATTAATTATTCATATCAATTGAGAGCAGTTGTGTTTATTTAAGTGAGATTTTGAATATATATGAAAATTGTTGTGACATATATTCTAATATATATTGTGATTATGTAAATCCTAAGTAGATATAGATTAGGAATCCTTTGGGATCTTGAAGATCTTTCCTAATAGACTTTGTATTATTTGGAGAGCAAGTTTATCTCCTCCTTATTACTATAAATAAAGGCATAAGGACTGGGGAATCAACACACAATTCCTCAAGTCTATTCTCTACTTTCTTTCTCTCCATGCCGCACCCCTCAGTTAAATATAGGCCACAACATGTTATCAGCACGCTCTTCACGCTGTGCTAAAGAGAATTTATTCGTCTTCAATCAAAGGAGTATTACATTTCAATTATTTTTAATTGATTAAAATTTTGATTTTATTGAATTCATATGCTTTTATTGATTCAATTTATTTTTATTGTGTTAAACGTGATACAAGCTTTGAAAATGGAAAGACGAAACTGAAGAAAGAATTTTCTGCATCAAACCAGTTCATCAATATTATCACGCAATCAAGTTCTTCCAAAACAATGGTTTTTTATCTCGATATTTTATAGCCCTAATAGCATGAACATTCACCATAATGCATGACCCAACTTTACGTTTTTTGAATTTTAGATTCTACATAAATTGTGTATGCATTATACTCATAATTTTAAATTATGTGAATTGATATTGCTATGAATTAATTGAATTATATATTGTTATATATGCATATAATTGAATTGAAAAAAATAATAATTAAAAATTAGGGTTTTGAGAACCCAACCCAGCGAGCTGCAGGCTTTGAGCTGAGCTGCCACGCGAAACACGGAGTTGCGATGCACCAGAGCACAGCTCTGCTGTGCTCCAAACACTAGGAAATGACTCCATTTTGGCATCATCCCCAACCTAGAAAAACCCAACTTCGCCTGAAGCCGAGACTATGGTTTTGCCATCATTCTTTTAGCTACTCGTGGGCTTTGGTCCAATGCTTTGGACCACCAATTATATTGCCTATTTTTTTTAGGCCTTATGGGTTTTTATAATTTTTTACCCAACCTTTAATTTTGGCCCAAAGTCCAAATAATTAATTCAATTATAATCCTAGGCCCCGAAGACCTATTCGCATATATTTGTTTTCTTTTGCTTTATATATTTTTGTTTTGTATATATTGCGTTTGTTTGCAAGTATTATGAACTTGAAATTCATACTTCCGAACCTGAAGTTTCGAAAAAGTGCCATAGAAACCTGAAGTTTCTTAACGCGCAACACACATGTTGAGACCCGAAGTTCTCCATGCTTAAATCCATTTAAACCAAACCATGTCTTAGAACCTGAATGTTCTAACTTTGATGTTTATGGAAATTTTGTTTCCTAAAGCACTAATCACATTCTTGTTTCCACCATTCAGCGTAACGTCGAACCGTAACAAGTTCGATTTCATTGATTTGGAAGTTTCGAACAAGAAACTACTTTATATGGATACAAGACGTGACACCCCTCTTGACTACGACTAGTTGCAAAATCATTGTAGCCAGTTATGGTGTGGAGGAGCTGAATAAGCCTCCGCCATAATTTTCATTCAAAGACTTATGCCTGAAGCATATCAAATGTAAGTATCTCACTATCGAGGACTCCATTGCTCTTTGACTCGCATTGGACCATTTCAAATCATGGAAAGACAAATTCTTGCCCGAATCAAAACATGATTGAAACCTTTACGTCAAAGAATAGGTACAATTTTGAGGTTTATATCCGATCGAATTTTGACTGGAAGAAAATCTTTCTCATCGTTCTATATCTAAATTGCTCCTGAAGTAGCAGTATGGAGAGCAGAGGTTTACCAAATTCTTGGATCTGATTACTACCACACTTGTGAGAGAAAGGTACCCCAACAATTTGGTTGGGAGGTACCGAGCAGTATAGACCCAGTTTCGGCTGGAGATTACCGAATGGTGGTGCCCTGCTTCGGCAGGGAAGCACCGAAACACATGCTTTGCTTCGGCAAAAGTGCACCCACGGTATTCCTCTACTTCAGTAGAGGCCTACCGAACAGACCCCTCCAACTTCGGTTGGAGCTTACCGAACCCAAGTCTGGGTTTGTCTCTTTCTCACAAGCTACTTTTAAGTTTGTTTTACAACATATGGTAGAATCAAGGCCTACCAAGAGGTGGTATCATGCCCGAAGCATGATTCTTGGTACCTAAGACCTAAAAACTTCAAGAATAAGGGATGGTATTCCCGAACCTCAACCCTGCAGAATCTAAGTCCATTTTGACGGAATCGATCATTGGTTATGCACTTTTCTGTGCTTCTACCAATGTTGTTGAGGTACCATTCCTATAGTCAATCCGTGAGACTAATTTTGCTCCACCTAACACATTTAGAAGAGCGAAATTTGACATGGAATGCCTATTAGCCGAACCCCTTGTATATTTGGTTTACTTTGTGAACAATTTATTTTGTTCTCGGATTTAAAATTGGTGTTTGGATGTCACTATTATTCTTGAATAAGAGTTAATTAACGAAAATTACTACATGTGACCAATATAATTAACTCATGCTTAGGTATGCTTTATGGGGAAGTTAACAGTCTAGTTCTACGCTAACTTCATACTTAATCACCCCATGACAACCCTTCAGGCCTATCCAACCTGATTGTGGGGCATGGCACTGCCCTATATTGTCCAATGGTATTAATTTTACCATAAAGGGAAGCCTTATACTCACTTCATTCCAGAAGAACGTCTTTTTGAGCTTTAAGGATATTCGAGAGTACTATTACCATATTGAAACCAACGTAGAAAATGGAGTAAAATTCCTTTGCACTTCCTACGAATATAGCCATAAGCGTCTTCTAGAGAAGATGGAACGCCTAACGAGTGGATCACACCCATTTAGGGCCACTATGTGGCCGGCCAGAAGCTTGGGATTCTAAAGGAATTTTCGTTGTGGATGTTCGTTTGGGATATCTAGAATGATCTGTGATGAGCTATTTTAGGCATCCTTTTACCAAAAGTAAGGACATCATACCTGGACGCGTACTATACCTTAGCACCATTCATCTTTTCTACAAAAGGATTCAAGGGGACATTTGTGGACTAATTTAACCACCCTGCGAACCATTTAGATACTTTATGGTATTGGTTGATGCTTTTACACGTTGGTCACACCTGTGGCTGTTGTCCACAAGCTACATTCTTCACACTGGTAGCTCAAATTAACAAGCTCAGGGCTCACCACCCTGATTATCTGATCAAATTTATTAGATTGGGTAAGTTGGAGAATTTACATCGAAAACCTTCGATGGATATTGCATGTCAGTTGGGTTTTGAAGTTAAACATCCAGTACCCTATATTCATACCCAGAATGACCTAACAAAAGCATTCATTAAACATCTTCAAATGATTACGCGATCCATTGGCCATACATACCAAGTTTCCGATCTCTGCTTAAGCCATGCAATATTGCAAGCAACCATGTTGGTTACCAGATACGAACTCGACTGGCGATCTCTTTACAAAAATGGGTCATCAAAGAATGCTGAAAATCTATGTCGGTTATGATTATCCTTCTAATATTCGTTACTTAGAACATTTGACAAGCGATCTCTTTACCACTCGTTTTGCGGATTGTCACTCTTATGAGACAATCTTCCCGCCGTTAAGGGGAAATAAGAACGTTAACGTGCCTAAAGAACGACGCGAATTATCGTGGACGTCACCACTATGTCTCATCTCAATTCCAATCTAGATCGTCAGAGTATAACTAGACATTTCCTCTGATCTAGCAAAAGTGACGAGATCACATATACCAGCTGCAAATGTGCTTGCAAACATGAATATACCAAATGTACGACGGACCTTCGTCCCTGAAAGCAGGAATGCCACTACTGTGGCCGACTAGCTAATCAATCTATCCTGTGCTAGAAGCGTGGCAAATCACTCGGTTCGACGATTCACTTCCCAAAAATGAAGGAACATAGCACGAATGAATCTACCCCTCGATCGCTGTCTCAATCATTTCCATGTCATGAGATTAAATCCGAATTACTCCAGAGACCTGAAGTCCTTGGTCCAGTATACTAGTTTGAATGAGATATGAAATTGGAATGAGATTATCATAGATGATGTTTCATTTATATGGTAACTACCGACATAAATGAAAAGCGACAATAACGAACAGCATTCCAATGATTAGTGTCAACGGAGAACTGATCGGTCAACTAAAAGAATCAATCCATGATGAATGAGATGAATGAAATAGGGCGATATGATGTCTTATGGCGCAAGGCTTCTCTCATACGCCCTGTGGTTGATTGTAGCATTACAAACGTGGTTGTAGTATCTTTGGGATCCTGATACGAAACCTACATGGAGTTTCCAAATGACTTACATGTACTGATCCAAATAGTTCTAGACTACAAGAACACCCTCTCGGTTCTGATGAGGCTTTTACTTTATGGATGCAGAACTATCTGGGCGGATATGGTATACCCGTCTAAGTGAATATTTGATCAATTAGGGATATATGCCCTGTGTGTACAAAATCCGAAATTGCTAGAGTTGAGAAAGTTGACTCGTACCTAAAGTCGGACTTTAAGATGAATGATCTGGGAAAAACTCGACATTACCTCGACCTTAAGTTTCAAGCTAGTTCTAATGGTATTCTGGTCCACCAGTCGAACTAGACCCATAAGGTGTTACGTCTGAGTATACCCTAATTGTGTGTACGCTAGATGCAAATGAGACCTTTACAGAAGGTATGGAGCATAAGGTTCCATATTGGAACATGAGGCAACCGTATCTAAGTACCATTGGCATTTTTTGTACTTAGCTCAATGCACTAGATCATACATCTTATGTGCATATAATCTTTTGGCATAAAACAGCACTGCACCTACATGCCATTACCAAATTGGTGTTAAAGACATTTTTTTCGTTACTATGGATTTAGGCTTATCTATCCCTATGCATCTCAGAATAGATCACACCCCCTTGATCTTCAGAATGATGCCTACCTTATGGGATTCGCTAAATCAGACTATCTATCTGACCTCACAAGGTACATTCTCGAATGGTTATGTCTTTACCATTAAGGAACACCGCAATATCTTGGGGGTCCGTGATATAGAACTTTTGTTGCGAAACCTTTGAATCATTCCAAGATTCACTGTATTTCATCACGTGAGAGATATGGTTGAGAACTCTTGTTGAGCATATTCGACCTCCTTGCTATTTTCATCTATCGTACAATCCCAACAACGTTCCATGAAGACAACACCATATGTATCGACCAGATCATGATACATCCAACAAGTCAATGTCAAGCATATTGTGTCTACATCAGCATGAGCATTAGAAGATTAGAGTCAAGCAATCCGATCACAGACAACCTTACCAACCTCCACACAATATCACTGTCGAAGTCTACCTTCCAAAAACTTGTCCGAGGAATTGGTATGCGTAACTTTCTCACTTGTGATGCTTGTAGTTTCATTTGGAAGTTTTGTCAAACTCAAGGGGAGTATCCAGAAGTATACTCACTTGACTTTAATGTACTCTTTTTCCCTACGATTAGGAGTATTTTTCCCACTGGGCTTTTGCTACCTGACAAGGTTTTGACGAGGCACCCATCTTGGGTTGGTCATAGCTTTGTGTATGTTCTACTTGCGTCCCAAAGACGTATAGCTTTGACTTAATGCAACTTCTCAATTTTCTCCTTTGCCTATGGGCTTTTGTCCCACCTTGGGTTTTGCCACAACAAGGTTTTGTGAGTTTTACTACCCATGCATTCTTCAGTTTGTTTTGAGACTCGTATTCACTACTTGTGCCAACTAGATGAGACGACTTCATCAATTGCTTCTACATTTGTCTGAAGATCTGATCCGCCATCTACTTGAGTATTTGCACACTCAAGGGGGAGTGTTGTGACATATGTTATAATACATATTGTGATTGTGTAAATCCTAAGTATAGATAGAGTAGGAATCCTTTGGAATTTCGGGCTTCTTTCCTAATAGACTTTGTATTACTTGGAGATAAAGTTTCTCTCATCCTTATTACTATAAATAAAGGCACAAGGACTGGAGAATCAACACACAATTCCTCAAGTCTATTATCCACTTTCTTTCTCTCCATGTTGCACCCCTTAGTTAAATATAGGACACAACAAAAGTTTTATAAAAACTGACATTTTTGAAAGGGAATTGTTATTAGCACTCCAAAAGTCTTATTCTACACTCCATACTTTCTATATTAGGAAAGAAAAATACACTTGTGAGGAGTATAGAATGAAATTTTTAAAATGTCAATAACACTTCCCTTTTAAAATTAAAAGTTAAATTTTTACTATATTTGATCAATTCTCGATACCTACTGCACTTAAAATGTGGATCTCATTGTAAAAGACACACTTAATGGGCTTGGCTCTGGCTGGACCCCTTAGACACATCACATAAAAAGAAAGGCAATGTGACCATTTCTGATTCACTGCATCCAATCATGCAAATAATCAACTCAAGTAACAGTAAGTGTTAGTTTGACCTTCGTCACATGCTCAACTAACTTATTTTGCCCAAAATTATAGAAAGTTGTAGATGTAGGCGTAATTATATTGGCTAAAGTGATTGTGTTACTCCTTGTGCTCTCGAGTTTGAATTCTTCTTTCTCCAATTAGATTAATTTGAAGTAGAATACCACTTGTACCAAATAACGAAAGAAATCAACTAATGTTTGTGTGACTTTGCGCTAAAAGTGTATTCCGACATCCTTTACAACTGTGTTACATAATATTTGTAAAGTGACGAGTAGCAACTAGTTCAAATCATGAAGTGGTTTGATATTGCATTATTGAGATAAAACTCGCCACCTAGTTAAATTTTATGCTTAGTTTGTTTTTTTTATACAAGTAATATTGAAAGAAGAAATTCGAACACATGACTTCGTTACACACCCCGACCAAGATTAAGGCATGCTGGCCATCACGTGAGAGTGACGTAGCTATGTGCACAGTGCAGAAGCGATAATAAAAGGAAATATACGAATAATTAAAAACCAAATTACTAGAGTACACTACTAAACAGAAAGTGATAGGAGTTAATTACAACCGTAAACACTCCTAATCAAACCATAAAAGTCTAGGTGCAGTCCAGTAGGACAAGTACTAGTTATATAGTACCAGGAATGTCCTACTATTATTTAGATAAGTCAGAACTGCCGAAGTCCTCAAGCCACCAACAGCAAGCTTACTTAAAACCTAAAGGGGCGCAAAACAGAAAACGTGAGTGGGCAAAAACAAATGTTTTACAAAACCATTTCATTTATCAATATACTAACCCCTCACTGTAAAACATGATAATTTTCCCAGAATCAAGATGTAAGCATATACATATATATCTGAAATCATAACAATTCAATTCATGCTTCACATAATCATATTCATATGTATGACATACCAAAATATAACAAAGTAAACATTCCAGGTAAGAATGATTTCATAGAAATATGATATGTTAGCCGGAACCCCTGTGGTAGTCTGTACGGCTAAAGTCATAGCTCAAAAGTCAATCTAGCCGGAGTCACTACAATGACCTATGCGGCAATAAACTGCACATAAATCGGAACCACTAAAAAGGTCTGTACGACAAGATTAGGTGTAATATAATTATGCTCAATTCTATTTTCTCATAATAGCCAGGCAATAAATCGCTAGTCACCTACGAGTCGGAACCATAAATAAGGTCTGTACGACAAGACTGTGCACTTCAGTTGGATCCAATATGAGCATATAGTACGGGAAGTGATGTAAATAAACAGGCATGTACTTCATATCTCTGGCTAAATCACAATCACCCTAGGTGCAGTTTTATGAGCTCACCATCATTCAATCACATATCACATCATCGATGATTTACATAACCAAACATAACTTACCTGAACTTACTTGTGCCTCCACAGCACCACATTTATATATATGCAACCATGAAATGCATATTCAGAATATAAAAGTATTTGACATATTAATTCAAAGCATACTTTCCTTAAAAATGCATTTCTGGGAAATATATCAAGTATATAAATATATACTGAAAACAAAAGGCCACTCACTAGTATGTCGAAAGGTCGTAGCCCCCGAGTCGCCCGTGGATACGCTCGTCCTCGAGATAAGTTTCACGAATATGCGAATTAACTATAAAAAAGTTATTTTAAAGCACATAAGAAAAACTAACTAATAATTTCTCATACATAGCTCAAAATAGGTATATGAATATACCACAGTGACCTACACAACTCCACAAACATTCCCATATTTTTAGAATATTTTTCCGAGCTCCCACGCACTGCCACGCGCCAGCAAAGGCACGGTAAAACGCGCCGGTCACGCACGACCACGTGCCTGGCACGTGTAACGGAATAGAAACAGCGTTAGGAATACTCCCCGGAATATTCCGTTAAAACCCAACGGTAACCGTCCAAACTAACTGACGGCATCAGCATATTCCATCCAAACTGACGGAATATTCCGTCTTCGTCCCCAACCGGTCGTCGAAAAAATGGGTAAAACTTTAAACTCACTATTCTCACTCGTTTTTCAACCATTTTTCATGAAATTTGAACCATATGAAAGCTTAGAGTGAGAAGAATGGCGTTATACCTATTTGAAGCTTCCAATCTCACAAAATCACGTCGAGAAAGCTTTGAAATTCTGACCAAAACTGTAACTCGACGTTTCTCGTGATCTCGACGTCCAATTTCCTCAAACGAACTGCCCCGAGACTCGTGAGGACCTCATTAAGCTTCCTATGAGCTTAGATTTCCCTAAAACACAAGGTTTTACGTGAGTATGAACAGTGCATGAAAATTGGGTTACGGGTTCACGAGTTTTCAGAGAATTCCCTACCTAAAATTGGTGTCAAACGATTCGTAGCATCACAAGGAACACAATGGTGACAATTACACCCTCGATCTGCAAGGTTTGGTGTGAGTTGAAGCTCGTCCGTACGAAAGAGGGAAGAGAGAGAGTGAACACCGAGAGAGAGAGAGAGTATGGGAGTGAGAGAGAGAAGGGAGGAGTAATGTGTGTGGTCCAAAACTAGCCAACAACCCAATCACAACCAAAGCTTCTTAGTTCCTAAGTGGTTCCAAAAACTTAGGAGAAGCTTAATTAATCGATCTCAGAACAAATCGCACACCACACATTTTAATGTCTAAGGGTAAACTAGTCATTTCACATCATCGAAACTAATCTTCCGAGACGGGCTGTGACACTTCGTGCATAAAATAAACTCTCTTAATAACTACTTGAGTTGTAAGCCAATTTTTATTTGGTTAACAGAGTTACAAGCCCTTTGATTGTGTATGCTTGGTTTTGCAGTTACTTAGGCATGCAGGTTATATTAATTATTTTTGTTTCAGTAAATTTTGGTTTCTATATACTTAATCTGATTGAGGTACCTGGCCTGCCAATGGACAAAAGCAGACAACAAATATGGAGGCAGGGAATGAGGCTAGTGTTGCTCTAATTAAATCTCCAAAAGAGAGAAGAGAAAAACTTGCTTATAATTGCTTATCCTTTTCTTTATATATACCACTTGAGATTTGAGAAGCATAGGTAAGACAGCAACGGTAAGAAGCGAAAACAAAAAAATAAAAAAAATAATGTGTGTAACGTATGTTCATAATTCATACTAGTATTTGTATTTATAATAAGGAGAGTAACTAAGAAAAGTAAGTGAGGAGAAAAACTTATGTGGGGCTCTGCTTGTCACTGAATTTTGCTGAATGACACTACAATCCAATCAAAACTTGTCATGTCCAATCAAAACTCGTCACATGACAAATTTTAAATATAATCTTTTATAATTTTTATATTTAATACCCTAATAATTATTTTTCCTACTAAATAACTATATACACCATGAGATCATCTAATGGTTCATTTTTATCCACTTCTACTCTCTCATTTTTCTTCCCAAATTTTCTCTATCGTCTTCTTCCCACTCTGTGTCATTCCTTTCTTCATAAGACTATGGGCAAAAAAAATTAAGACATTAAATTTTTACTTCCCAAATTTTCTCTACCGCCTTCTTCCCCACTCTCTGTCTTTCCTTTCTTCATAAGAAAATGGGTAAAAAAAATTAATTAAGACATTAAAATTTTCTTCCCAAATTTTGTCTACCATCTTCGTCCCCACTCTGTGGCTTCGCAGGCGCTGTCAGTTGATTTTTCTCTACCAGACCTGCTTGACTTTTCTTATGTTCACGCAACCCCTCCATTAAAGTTTATATCTCTAAAGGGTTTTCACCTCTAAAATAAAAAGACCAATTCCTCTAATTTAAATTAAAAAAAAAATCCATGTTAAACTAACATAAAAGCTTAACGGTGCCGTTAGGGTTTCTTCTTACTGTTCAATGTTGCAAACTCTCATCAAAGTAGCAGCAGAGCCAGAAATTTAGGCTATGAGGGGCCTTTAAATCGTATGAAAAAAAAATTAGACAAAAAAATATAGCAACATAACTAATGAGAGAGAATTAAAGGCTTCTTTTTGTATTAGCATATAAAGTTTTAATCAAACAAGAGTGGTAGACCCTTAACATGTATCAAAAATTTAGTATTGAGATAATTATATCATAGAAACATAACTTGTTACGAGCTTTGATAATAAAATTAACATTAATTTCAAAGAAAAATTTAAAAGCATGACTCAATACCATTATTATGAGGTTTTTCTTCAACATAAATTAACCTTGTTTTGTATCAACAACCAAAAATGGATTGTTGATAAAGAGGGTTAGTTCTTATAAAACACATAAAGGAGGTTTAACTAGCAAGTTTTGTAACATCCCACATCGCCCAGGGAGAGTGATCCTTAAATGTATATTCTCATCCCTACCTAGCATGACGCCTTTTGGGAGCTTACTGGTTTCGGGTTCCGTCGGAACTCCGAAGTTAAGCGAGAAGGTGGCCAGAGCACTTTCATGATGGGTGACCCATTGGGAAGTTGCTCGTGAGTTCCCAGAAACAAAACCATGAGGGCGTGGTCGGGGCCAAAAGCGGATAATATCGTACTACGGTGGTGGAGCGGGCCCGGGAAGTTGTCCGCCCCGGGCCGGGATGTGACAGATGGTATCAGAGCCTAACCCTGGCCGTGGTGTGCCGACGAGGTCGTCGGGCCCCTTAAGGGGGTGATTTGTAACATCCCACATCGCCCAGGGGGAGTGATCCTTAAATGTATATTCTCATCCCTACCTAGCACGAGGCTTTTTGGGAGCTCACTGGATTCAGGTTCCATCGAAACTCCGAAGTTAAGCGAGAAGGTGGCCAGAGCACTTTCATGATGGGTGACCCACTGGGAAGTTGCTCGTAAGTTCCCAGAAACAAAACCGTGAGGGCGTGGTCGGGGCCCAAAGCAGACAATATCGTGCTACGATGGTGGAGCGAGCTTGAGAAGTTGTCCGCCCTGAGCCGGGATGTGACAAGTTTCGAACCCCTGGCGTGTAGGAACACTAAAACCCTAATAACCAACAAATTATATAAATTATATATACTAAAACTCAGTTTCGGTTACTATTGATTAACAGTGATTTGACGAGTATGCCCTTTATTTGCCACTCATCTAAGGTTTTTAATGTGTGTTGCACATTGAATTTACTTATTTACCCCTTCTATACACGTGTTGTTCATCGTGAAGGCAAGAAGGATGGAAAAGCCAGGGCTCTTCCATTTGCTTCCAGAACATATTTCTCCAGTTCTTCCTCTCTCTCGCTCAAGACCCGAACCCCTGGTCTCTGCAAGTAGGTTTGTCTCAGTCTCTCTCACATCTTTTTTTTCAAGTTGCTGTCGGATTTCCTTTGCATGAATACTTCTCCGACATATTTGTTTCGGGTTTGGTTGTGGGTTCTCTTTTCTTTGTTCAAAATTTTGTGATTTCAATTTTTAAAATTTGGTTTATCTTTGTCCAATGGTTTGGTCCATCTTTAGTATTTTCACCAGAGATCTATCTCTGCCAATACTACTCCTCTCTCGGACCAGGTACGACTCATCATCAAAAACTGTTTTCAGTTTTTCATCTGGGTTTTCTGAATTGCAGGAGGTTTGCTTCCATTTTTCCTGCTCTGGCTTCAAACGAACGCCTAAACCCCTTTACCACTCTTAGCACTTACTATTCCATCTCCGAGTAAGAGAATCTGATTCCAATAACAATATCTCTAAATTTCAAATTTTTTTTTTTCGTCTCAGATTTTACCTCTTCCTCAGTCCCCTGGTGTTCATTATTTGAATTTTTTTTTGTGGATAAATTATTGATATTTCGTTGACTTGAATTGATTGAAGCTCTTCGTTTAGATGCAGCCATCCCATTACGTCAAATTACAACCCCAATTGCTTCGGGGTTGTGGAATTTGAACTGTTTTGAACCGAATCAGGTATCTTTTTCTTTTATGGAGAAAATTGTTAATTTGAATTTGGTGGTTCATTTAAGAGGCACTTTTTTCTTAATTGCTTGCAATGATGTTAGGGATTTGCTGCATATTTGCGTATTTAAATGTATTTGTTATGGTTGTAGTTTCTTTATGTTTCGTAATGGGAATATGTATTTTAAAGTTATTAGATACATATTATTTGAGCAAGATAGAGGAGATTGTTGATAATTTTAATTTATGATACCTTATGTCATAGGCTATTTTTTTCATCCTTCTAATATTTAAATGTTTTTGAATATGAATGGTTTCAGAAACTTGATTCATATAGGATTTAAAGTTTAGGACCTTTGTTCTTAAATAAGGCAATACTCTTCAACTTATTTTCATTGTTTTTATCTGTAGTTCAAACCACGCCTATATTTTGTCCTCTCATTTGCACTAAGACTCATTTACACTAAGACTCTCATTTATTTACATTAACAACTTCCATTTTCCCAATCTGTAATGTAACAGACAAAAGAAAACTTACATATGAGAAGAAATGCAGAACCCCACCCTTGGACACCTATTTGGTTACTCATGTATGCAATATTACTCCACCCTTGGACTATTTTGTTCCTCATTGTAAATAAGGTTGAAAATGAATTTTCATATCTATGTAAATAGTACCTCAACCTTGGACACCTATTTTGTTCCTCATTATATATATATATATATATATATATATATCCTTTTACATGTTTTATATTGCTTTCAAACCCGTTGCAACGCGCGGGCATACTTGCTAGTAGGGTCTATAACTAAGAAACACTTCAGGATGGGCCCGTGCCCATCTTGGTCTTCATGTTGCTCTGCCATTGCATCAAAGGATCTCTATAAAATATATCAGCAAATTTATTTATTTTTATTATTTGAGAATATATGCAAGTGACGTGCTGGGGAATGGAATGTTGCTTATAACTGAAAAAATGAACAAACAGCTAAAAATGAAATATGTGTTGGATTTTTCTTTTTTCATTTCATGATAGTTGGAGAAGAAGGCTTAATTGTTTCTTCTTCTTATTCTTATGAAGAAAGGAAGGACGCAGAGTGGGGAAGAAGACGATAGAGAAAATATGGAAGAAAAGAGAGAGAGGAAAAGAGAAAAAAAAAAGAACTATTAGATTAATCTTATGGTGTATATTAATTAGTAGGAAAAATAATTATGAGATTTTAAAATATAAAAATCATTAAAGATTAAATTTAAGACTTATCATGTGTTGGAGTTTTGATTGGATTATAGTGTCGCTCAACAAAGTCCAGTGGCAAGTAAAACCCTATATAAGTTTTTTTAGTTTGGAAGTGCAAAAACAGTTGTCTCTATGTATTGATTTTTCATTAATTTGTTTTTTTATTTTTTTTGTCAAACATTAATTTGTTTCTTTGACCGATGTGAGTTTTTTTATATACGTAACATTATTTGGACCAAAACCCTAATTTGTGAATTTATATTGGAGTTTGTATATTTTTAGAATTTATATAGTCTATAAAATTGTCACCCGTACATATTTAAGTGGCAAAAAAAAAAAAACATTGGCTAAATAATTCTACTACATCACAGATTCACACACATTAGATTGGTTGTCATAACTGAAAAAAGTCTCATTTCCCTTTATCTTTAGTTCTTTGACCAGTAGATAGATAGAGATGAAAAACTCAAAAAAAAGCTCAAAAGAACACAAGCACGCACGCTCACATACAATGCAAAGCAAAAAAGAAGATTAAAACAACACCTGTAAGAAAACAAAACCCTACAAGAACTATAAAATTAAAATTAAAATTACTAGAAAATAATTCAAACACCCTTAACTTTCTCGCATACATAAGAGCAGTTCCACCATGGTGTTTAGCGCAGTGGACTGGTGATGGAACAAGGCCAAATAGCCTGGCCGACCTGCCCCAGCATGTGCCAGCCCGAGGGAGAGGCCTGACACGAGTTGCCAGCTCGAGAGCCCAAAGGCAAGCTGACGCAAGGCTGACGTCGCCCAGACGTCAGCCACTTTTTTTTTTTTTTATGTCAAGCCTCGAACTCCTCCAACATCGCGCCGATCTCGTCCACTATCCCCATCCTTTCCACCTCCAGCGGTGGTCACAGAGGAGGAGGAGAAGGAGTTGACAGAGGATTCGGAGCATGCGATTCCGGTGTCTGCGATGCGAGAGACGGAGACTACACAGCGGAGGACGTGGCGATGGAGGAGAAGAAGGGGAGGGAAGGATAGGTAGCAGAGTAGTGGTTGGCGAGTAGGGAGAGGGAGAGGGAGAGGAGGGCAATGGCTATAATTTTGATGCAAGTCGGAGTCTTTAGCATGTCGGTGGTGGTGGCTGAGACGGTTGTCATGATCGGATTTGATTTTCTCGGGAATGCGAAGGAAACAACATGAACAATTTGAAGGGAAAACAGGAAAAATTAAGTAATTTAATTAATTAAAAATTAAATGGAAAATTAAATAATCGCCAAGTATACTTTGCGAAATTGCAAATCTTATCCGAAATTACAAATAAAATTATTTTGTATTATTTTATAAATTAAAAAAATAGTAATATTTTATTGTCAATTGCCAGGGTTATTCAGTGTAGGGGTGGAGATGCAAAAGGCGATTACTGTTTATTAAGGGCAGTTACTGTTCACTGGGTGGATTGCATAGTGGATAACCCTAGGGGGCCTCCACCACACTGGAACTGCTCTAAGAGGAAAGAAAAATTAAACTTCCACAATGCACATACAGGCACAGGTACATTTTGTTTTTTGGACCATTGAGGAGTTAATGGTGGGTGGTGATTGATGAGTTGAAACCCTAAAAGTAATTTTGTCTATATTCTCTGTAAGGTTCCTCAAATTTTGCCATTATCTTTTACTTTTGGTTGCTTTTTCTCCAATCTATAATATATCCAAAACACTTGCAGCCAAAATAACTATTTTCATATGGAAAATGATTTCCTCAATTATGTTTTCTCCTTCTACGCTCCTCCCTTTATATTTGTTTTTTAATTTTGCTTTGATTTATTCAATTTGATCTTTTGAAAAAACTAAAAGGATGTGTGAGTTCTACAGAACGGTCTAATTTCAATTGCTCCAACTTCAGTTGGAACTTAGAACCATAAAATCTTGCCACACGGATCCTCTCCGGAGCCTAGGTATCCACACATCGGGGCAGTCGAAATTTGATCTAACGGTTAAAACAAGAGAAGTTAGTAAAAAGTTTTAAAAAGTACAATTGCTTTTGGCCGTTGAATCAAATTTCGAAGGTCCTGATGTGTGGATCCCTAGGCTCCGGAGAGGATCCGTGTCCAAAATCTTGGACAAAAATCTGCCTATCTAATAGAAAGAAATATGGAAACTTTAACGAAAAGTTCCTGGTACTATTCAATTTAACGAAAACCCACATTTTTACACTAAAAAGTCAATCCTGGTACTATTCGCTTTACCCTTTATTTTGTCCTTATCGTTAAAACTCAAAGTTTTCAAGCCATTTTCATTAGTTTTCCTAAGAAATATAGCCTTCAATTTATGTACATAAATACATTTTGATAACCAAACTGGTCCCTATAAATGGGGGCAATAGTTGCGGCACGAAGTAGTAACATTTTCTACACTAACTTGCTATAACAAAATTTGGTTAATCTCAATTTACTACTTTGAAATTTTCTGATTTTCAACATTTGATATATTAAGTTTTTTTCTTTCCAGTCTGGTATCAAAAGTTATAATTCTAAGACACTTTCATACATCTGTAAAGTTTTCTATTAGAACCTCCATTAACAGATGACGTGGCGCCTGTGGATAATGATTGGGCACCATGTGTAAGTCTACGTCGATATTAAGAAATTTAAAAAAATTTGAAAAAAAAATTCTCTCCCCCATTGATCTCCACTATCGCCTCGACTGCAAAACAACTTCCTTGCGATTAAGAGAAGAAAGAAAGAAGAGTAAATTATATAAAACTACCTTAACTATTGGGTCATTAACAGTTTCATACCTTGTCTTTAAAAAGTTTCAATGTCCTACCTTATCTTTGAATTTTATTGCAATGTCATACCTTCCGTTAGTTGTCTGTCAATTCCTCTGTTAAATGCTAACGTGGCACACTTTATATTAAAAAAAACTAATAAAATATTATTAAAAACTAAAATACAATTATTTAAATATTTTTATAATAAGAATGTGGGACCCACCCACCTTCTTCCCTCCCACCCCGTCTCCCCCTTCACTCCAGAAATAAATAAAATAAAAACCATCTTCATCTTCCCCGACCCCCTTTCCCTGCAACCCACCCCTTTCTTCCCCATCTCGTCTTCCCCTTCCCTCCTCCTCCGCACCCACCTTCTTCCCTCCTCTACACACCCCATTCCTTAAATCCACACCCATTCCCCCCATTTTCTACGTGCCCAATTTCTCCACCCGTGGAATCGGCAGAAGATGGGATCTGGGTTGCAGGGAAAGGGGGGTCGGGGTCCGAGGAAAATGAAGATGGGGTTTTTTTTTCTTCTGGGTTGTAGGTAGTGGGTGCAGAGGAGGAGGGAAGGGGAAGACGGGAGGGGGAACAAAGGGGTGGGTTATAGGGAAGGAAGGGTTGGGGAAGATGAAGATGGGTGTTTTTTTTTTTCCTTTTTTTCTTTTTGGGTTGCAGGGGCGGGGGGGGGGGGGGACGAACTTGGGGTTTTATTATTTTTATTTTTCCTCTTCTTCTTCTTCTTCTTCCTTACTGGGTTGCAGGGAAAGACGAACTTGGGTTTTTTTTTTTTTTCCTTCCTTTCTGGGTTGCAGGGGGTGGGGGGTATGAAGAAGGGGGGAGAGACCGAGAGAGAAAGGGGGAGAGATCAAGAAAGAAGGGCACTGGGGGGTGGTTCTAGAGTGAAGGGGGAGACGGGTGGGAGGGAAGAAGGTGGGTGGGTCCCACCTTCTTTTTATAAAAAAAATTTAAATAATTGTATTTTAGTTTTTAATAATATTTTATTAGTTTTTTAATATAAATGTGCCACGTCACAAGTCACGTTAGCATTTAACAAAGGAATTGACAAACAACTGAATGAATGTATGACATTGCAACAAAATTCAAAGATAAGGTATGACATTGAATCTTTTTAAAAAGAAGGTATGAAACTGTTAATGACCTAATAGTTGAGGTAGTTTTATGTAATTTAGAACAGAGATAAGAGTGAGGAAGGAGAGAGGGAGAGAGTCTCACAGCTATTTTTTTGGGAGATATTGTTGCTCAACTAACGCTTCAACGGCATAAAAAAAAAAAAAAAAAAAAACCCTTTTGAAATCGCCCAAATTTTTTTTCTTCTATTTTCTCTCTCTCTCTCTCTCGATTTCCCCCATTTGCCAAAATTAGGGTTAGGGTTTCGTTGAGAATTCGTCCGGATTTCGATCGCGCCACAAATTTGTAATTTGAAGAGGAGGAGGAAGGAGAAAATCGGGTCCTCAGGTTCGAAGGAGATCTGGGCTTTTGTTTTTCTTTTGGGTTGGTTTTTTTACGAGAAAGTGAGGGAGCAACAAAATGAGCACGTCAAGGTTCATAAAGTGCATCACGGTTGGGGATGGGGCTGTGAGCAAGACGTGTTTGCTTATCTCCTACACCAGCAACACCTTCCCCACCGTAAGTCTTCAATTCCCCAATTCCAAATTTCCTTTGATTGCGACGGCGGTGGGTGGAGACGGGGCAAGCTGGATTAGAAGGAGGAACAGAGATGCGCTACATGTTGGTGGATGTGGTGGCCGGCGGCTGCAAATTTTTGGCGGTGGCGTTTGTAGCAGAGGCAGAGAAGAAATGGGATAGAAAAGAATTATTTATTTATTTATTTATTATTCTTAATTTTTTACATTTTGAATATTCACATGAACCTATATTGACACGTGACGTTCAATTATTGTCTACATGGGCATCACGTTAACAGTTAACAGAAGTTCTAATGAAAAACTTAACGGATATATGAAGATGGATCATATGTTGAAAATCAAGAAATTTCATGATAGTAAACTGAAATTAATATAAGAAAATTTTACATCTTAATTTTCACTGCATTTTTTCACCGAATGCTATCAATAGAAAATTATGATAACAAAAGTTGGTCACAGATATTACAGATATAGAAACTTTCAAGCATTGCCCCGAAACTTTGCTCAATGATTGACAAAATAAACAAGTGACGACAAGGAGATGCTATAAAAAAAAATACGTGAACCCAATTGAGGTGTGATACATCTGCATGAGTGTTATTGGGTATCATTGGACTTGTCGTTACATACACGGCTTCATTTACAATTATACAATGTCATATTTTTCAGAAGTAAATAGTAAAATGTGCACTCATCAATGATGGAGGTCAATATTGCCACGCCGTTCTCCGAAGTGGATTAGGATCTTTTGTCACTTGTCACAGCTCATTTATGGACAATCTTAGGGATCAATTCATTTTAGTCGTT
Source organism: Malus sylvestris (assembly GCF_916048215.2). Lineage (NCBI taxonomy): Eukaryota > Viridiplantae > Streptophyta > Magnoliopsida > Rosales > Rosaceae > Malus > Malus sylvestris. Next base: position 23,973,606 of record NC_062269.1, read on the forward strand.
CATCGTAAATTGTGCGGCCAGCTTTCGTTAAATACTTTTTATGTTCAATTTTAAATAAAATAATTTAAAATAATTTATGACTGCATGATAACTGATAAACAGATATGATGAATTGATTCCTACGATTCTACAAAGAGAATCCGCATAAGATCCTATTGCCTCATTTCTGTCATCCGACCCACCCTCACCTTGCAAATATTCAAGGTCACTTTGGGCCGACTTCCAAATGAAGCCCAAATTAGTCGAGACAGGAAGGACTTGCAAATGAGGAAAACGAGTGTTTTTGCGAGAGTTGAGTTGATTTGATCAAATTCAAATCTGTTGTAAATAATGGATGTCCACTCATCCACTCAACAAGTGGATGTCCAAGAAGCTTGCTCAACACTACTCATTTTTTCTATAAAAGCAAACCCCACACAACATCAAGTGGGAGATTCACGGGAGAGATAGGAAGGAAGAGAGGAAGATAGATAGGAAGGAAGAGAGGAAGAGAGGAAGAGGAGAGGAGATAATAGAGAGAGTTATCTTTGTACCCCTATTATTCCAAATTATAATGAAAGCATCACTGCTGCCTCGAGGACGTACTCCAGTCACATTGACTGTAGAGGAACCTCGTAAATTTTGTGTCTTGTTTATTTATTCCATTGCACACACCGTCGATTTTACAACACGTTATCAGCATGAAAAGCTCTCATGTCAGTGGAAAGCACAACACCATAAATTCGGTGAAGCATTATCTACCTCTCACCTCCGTCAGCTAAAATCTCATAGAGTAGAGACGGCAAGCCAGACATGTCAAACAGGGAAGATCATCTTGTCAAAAAATTCCATCAACCTTTCTTTTATCACTCTCACTATTGATGTGCTAATCCTTATCCCTGCTAAACTTGCAATCTATTTTCTCACTCGTGGACAAGAGAGATGGAGAGATCTTACAGACAAACAAAGGTGAAGCAAAACAAACAAAGGTATGTCCATTTTTCGTTTCTCCCACCGCGCCAAAAGCGCCCCACTGAATTCCGGTGCGGATTGAAATTTACAACGATATGAAGTCGTCACGAGATAAGAAAACTCGTACTTGACAACTGGTTTCCAGAGATCCAGAAGAATCTCATCAGACTTGGAAACCCAGATCGCGTCATTTTTTTTACGGATCTCGAGGACTCACAGTAATTCTAGCCTTGAGTTTTACATTGCTTGGCCTGGCGCCCATGGCCACCGTCTTTTGATGGCGTTGTAGTCCTTTGAAATAAAGCTTGGCGTTTCAGACCCTATAATTCTTTCTTTGTCTGAATTAAGCTTGAAAATCTCCAGAGCCCACTATTACCTACAAGCAAGGAAGAAAATATCGGTGATATCGGAAATATCGGTAGTCCGAAAACACGGAAATATCGATGAAAATATCGGTAAAATATCGATATCGATAAAAATTACATGGAAACCACGGAAATTGTAAGAAAAACTTGGAAATTTTTATTGAAACTTTGTAGGATGTTTATTTAGTCAATTATCTATTAGTTTATCACAAAAAATTGGAAGGAAATGCATTGCATGATGGATTTAACATTATCAAGTTGATTATATAGCGATCTGACAAACATTATGAGTGTAGAAAATATGTAGTAATTAATGAAAGAAGTCTAAACACACCATAATCATTTATATATAATGAATTAGTACAATATTTTACACTTTAGTACCACATAGAGTTCCTATGAGGTTCAAATTTGTCACTATCTTCATCATCTCTATGTGTAGAATGAGTGTATTGTGAAGAGTAGTTATCAAATGATAAATCCCCAAAATAGTTTTGCATGTAATTGTTAATATGCCACCCATATGGATCCGAGATTGGTTGAGGTTGTCCATAAGAAAAATCATTTGAAGATTGAGGCTGGGATTGATTCCATGAGTCGCTCGATTCCATCCCAACAGGAATGGGATATGAAGGGTAGGGAAATGGTTGGTTATGAGTATAACCATAGTTACTACTTCCCAATCCAACAGAGTCTGAAGTTCTAGATAACGAGTCATCTTCTTGACTTGACAAAATCCTTTTGCCTCTTTCTCTGCGAGTATAGTCCTTCCCTATGGCACCAATTCCTGGTCCTGCCCGCCTACTGCCATGGTCATCATCTTGTGTTGCATGCGTGAAGTTTGCCTCACCAGTGAAGGGGCTCATATATCCGGGAGGTGGTGGTCCATAATAGTTTCCATATCCACCACCACTACCTCCAGCTCCACTATGTCCTTCATCATTCCCACCTCCGGTGGTAGGTGAGTCTCCTGATCTTGGACTAGAGCTATCATTAGTATCAGCACGATGTTGTGGTTGTGTAGGATTGGAAAAAGGTGGAATTCCAGTGTTGCTTGGTCTTGGGTGCAAAATTTCTTCGAAAGAGTCAGCGCTGCTAGATCCCACCTCCTCCTCTAATACTCTTTCTACATTTATCCCTTCATTACGTGCTTCTTCAGCAACTCTGGGAGCTGGGTTGCCTTCATCATCATCTAAATGAAGAGGTCTAATCCATTGAAAAAGTTGGTTACCCTCCGTATCATCATCTTCACCAACAATATCAAACACATCTAGTGGGTCACCACGGTCGACATGATCGATTTCTGCTTCCTTATCTCGAATTTGAAGCTTCATGTTGTAGTAGCAATAAACTAATTTTTCCAAGCTACTATGAGCCAACTTATTTCTTTGCTTTGTGTGGATGAGTGCAAATGTGCTCCAATTTCTTTCACAAGCAGATGAGGAAGCTGTTTGTGATAATACTTTTATTGCTAACTTTCTCACAGTTGGTGCATCGGTCCCATACATGATCCACCATTCAGCTACAATGAAAAATAATGTTGATAAGCCTAATAACTCCAACAAATTCTATTATAAACTTATAGTGAAATATGTTTATACTCACTAGGAGACATATTTGTTCGAGCAGCAACTGATGTTGGTTCTCCAAATGTTCTTCTTGCATCTTTAAACCATGTTAGCTGAATACAATAAATTGTGTTAGTTTAATCCAACAAAGTAATTATTATAATTTAAGTAATTGTGTACCTCATTTCCAAATTGGCCAACTGCTGGTGATGCAGGGTCTAATTTAGAGTATACATTATGTACAGCACGTATAAGGTTACCATCATCTCCAACACCGGGTCTGTATTGGTATCGGGGATTCAAATAATATGTTGTTCAAAGAAACACATACTCTAATAAGATAAATAATACTTATGCAACTAAAGAAATGAATTGCAAATTATGACATAATTATACCTGCTGCATGCAAATCGTGGTATAATGTTTTATACCATCGGTCTTCAATTATTTTTACGACCCACCTTGCACCATGTTTTCTTTCCAATTCATCCTTCACTACATGCATCAACTCATATACTGCCCCCATAGTAGGATACACTTCAGTGTCAACGATCCGTAAAACTTTGTAAAGAGGTTCAAACACTTGACACACATGTTCTGTTTGACTCCAAAAAGCATGATCAAGCACTATACTTTCCACCATACGACCTGTATTTGAGCGGCTGAAATTGTGGTTGGCCCAATCGTCACTAGTGAATAGTTGCTTCAACCCTGCTTTCTTCTTGAGTAGGCTGTTTAATGCAATATAGTTGGTGGCGAATCGAGTGGTAGCTGGACGAATAATTTCTCCTCTGCAAAATTCACGCATCTTTGCCAACAACCAACCGTGATTGTAAATATAATTTGTGATCGTTCTAGCTCTTTTGACCACAGTAGCAACATTCTCTCTCTTCCCCATTGCCTCAAACATAAGATCAATACAATGTGCTGCACATGATGTCCAAAACACATTATGATGCTTCATTAACTTTTTTCCAGCTTTGACAAATGCAGAACCGTTGTCGGTCACGACTTGGACAACATTATGCTCTCCCACCTCCATGATTACATCCCTCAATAATTTGTAAATATACTTGTAATTCTTTATATGGTCTGAAGCATCAACAGACTTCAAAAAAATTGTCTTTCCCTTGGAGTATACCATGAAGTTGATGATAGATAATCTGGTCGGGCCGGTCCATCCGTCACACATGATTGTGCAACCATTAGTTTCCCACTTTGACCTCAACTTGTTAACATACTCGCCAATGTCTTTATACTCCATATCCAAATATTTGTTTCTTATCTCATAGGGAGTGGGAGGTTGTACTCCAACACCGGCCTGTTGACATCCCACTACCATATTTTTGAAATGATGTGATGATGCCTTCGCAGCAAGGACATTTTCATAGATAAAGAACTTGCTAATTAGACGCCCCATTCCCTCCTTCACATTACCTCCCTTGAAATAACTCCAAACACTCTTTTGACGTGCGTTGGATGACTTATATAAACTTGGGGCTATTGGTGGTGTTGGTTGTGATTCTCTAAGACTGCCTCCCCGTCTCATTTGTGCACCACCACTTGTCTCGGAACCTTGTCCCCTATTAGGAATTTTATGAAGGTGTTCTCTTTCCCATGCTGACTGTTTGGAGGCACGTAATGCTTGTTTCAAACTGCGTCGTTCTTTAGGTCCCATGTCATCATCACATTCGTCCTCATCGTCATCATCATCACTGTCAACCGCTTGGCCATAGACTTCTCCCCGTAGCCCAACTCGAATATTTTCCATTCCTTGTGTCATCTTTTCCTTCTGCTGTTTTTTATTTTTTAATAATGTGCTGATGAATGCCTTCACTTCTGGGGGGACATTATCGCATCGTTGGACATTTTTTGATGGATCTAATCCACTAAGATGATACTTCAGTCGTGTCACTCCGCCACTCTTCATTACCCGACCACAATATTTGCAAATTGTGCCATGTTTGTTTCCGTCTATTGGGTCTCCATGTTCCCAAGCTGGATCACGTTTACTGGACATCTTAAACGTACCTATATTTATTTTTCATTAAAATTAGACAATTATTTTTTGATAAAAATAAGAGAACCTAAATAATAAAGTTATTCTACAGAAGAATTAAATACAAAGTAAAGAAAATGATTGTAAAAAGTTAAGTAATTATACAAATAATATGGAATAATAAAACCTAATATTAATGAATAATAATCCAATTTGATAATAATTCAATTTAATGAATAATAATCCAATTTGATAAAAAAAAAATCCTAATATAAAACATGGTGATGAATAATAATCCAATTTAATGAATAATCCACCAATTTGATAAAAAAAAAAATCCTAATATAAAACATGGTGATGAATAATAATCCAATTTGATAATAATAATCCAATTTGATAATAATCCAATTTAATGAATAATCCACCAATTTGATAAAAAAATAATCCTAATATAAAACATGGTGATGAATAATAATCCAATTTGATAATAATAATCCAATTTGATAATAATCCAATTTAATGAATAATCCACCACTTTGATAAAAAAAATAATCCTAAATTAAAACATGGTGATGAATAATAATCCAATTTGATAATAATCCAATTTAATGAATAATCCACCAATTTGATAAAAAAAAATTATCCTAATATAAAACATGGTGATGAATAATAATCCAATTTGATAATAATCCAATTTAATGAATAATCCACCACTTTGATAAAAAAATAATCCTAATATAAAACATGGTGATGAATAATAATCCAATTTGATAATAATCCAATTTAATGAATAATCCACCAATTTGATAAAAAAATTATCCTAATATAAAACATGGTGATGAATAATAATCCAATTTGATAATAATCCAATTTAATGAATAATCCACCACTTTGATAAAAAAAAATAATCCTAATATAAAACATGGTGATGAATAATAATCCAATTTGATAATAATCCAATTTAATGAATAATCCGCCAATTTGATAAAAACAATTATCCTAATATAAAACATGGTGATGAATAATAATCCAATTTGATAATAATCCAATTTAATGAATAATCCACCACTTTGATAAAAAAAATAATCCTAATATAAAACATGGTGATGAATAATAATCCAATTTGATAATAATCCAATTTAATGAATAATCCACCAATTTGATAAAAAAATTATCCTAATATAAAACATGGTGATGAATAATAATCCAATTTGATAATAATCCAATTTAATGAATAATCCACCAATTTGATAAAAAAATTTCCTAATATAAAAGAATAATAATCCAATTTGATAATAAAAAAACCTAATATAAAAGAATAATAATCCAATTTGATAATAAAAAAATCTAATATTAAAGAATAATAATCCAATTTGATAATAAAAAAACCTAATATTAATGAATAATAATCCAATTTGATAATGAAGATGGTAAGGGAAATAAAATAATAAATAATATTAAACATATTAAAATTATCCTAGGGAATAATTATACAACATTACTTAATTACTTAAAACAATTAATATTAACATTACTTAATTACTTACAAAAATTAACATGCAAGTATTAATTACTTAAAAAGATTCACATACGAGTCCACACAAATTTATTTGTTGTTGTATAAATTACAATAATATAAATTTAAGTTTGTAAACTTACCTTAAATATTGAAGCCTTTGTGTTCAAGCTTTGGAATGGATCTGGAATGACTTTGAAAATGGTAAGGAAAATAAAATAATAAATAACATTAAACATATTAAAATTGTCCTAGGGAATAATTATACAACATTACTTAATTACTTAAAACAATTAATATTAACATTACTTAATTACTTACAAAAATTAACATGCAAGTAATTACTTAAAAAAATTAACATACGAGTCCACACAAATTTATTTGTTGTTGTATAAATTACAATAATATAAATTTAAATTTGTAAACTTACCTTAAATATGGAAGCCTTTGTGTTGCTTGGCTATGGAAAGGATCTGGAATGGTTTTGAAAATGGTATGGGAAGAAGAATGTATGTTAAAATTCGGTGAATGCCTCTGATACTCCACTGGATGAAAGAATGTAAGTATATAACAGACATTGACACTGTTATGCATGTGAAAGACATTGACACTGTTTTGCATGTGAAAGACTGTCACACGCTTTCATTATGAAAGCAGTAGTATTTGTTGTGCATGTTCTGAAATTGCAAAAAGTTCTTTGGATCATTGGATCAGAGAGGTAGACATAGGTTTGGAATGATTTGGAGCATTTGATGCTTTTTTTTTCTTACACGCCATCACTCAGACAGTCAAAAAGACTGAAGAACTCACACTCCACCACACACACACTTCGAGACCCCCCCACCACACCACACACACACACCACACACGGAGGTCTCTCTCTCGATCTTTCATTTCCCACTCCACTACCATATTCTCGAATCCTCTCAATCTCTCTCTTCTCTCTTCTCTCTCTGAGGTCGGTCTGAGCCTTCGTTCTCACCGAGAACTTCTCAATCTTCTCCCTCCCTTCCCCCTTCTCCAGTTCTTCCACACACACACAGAGACATCATCTCTCGAATCTCGATCCTCCTCGTCCGTGTCTCCGTGTCTCCCTGTCTCCCTCTGCTCCTCCCATCTCACCCGCCCTAAACCCAGCCGTCGACACCACTCCATAACCGCCTTCTAAACCACCTTGATCCATGGAGATCGACCGGAAATCATCGTAGTCCAAGCCGTCGACACCACTGAGGAGCACGACCTTGTCCCAGCCGTCTTGGATTCGTGAGGAAGACGATGTTCCAGGCTCCTACTTCTCTTCTTCTCGACTTTTACTTTAAATTTTTGTAGAGATTTCAATTTTTCTGCATGTTGCACCTTTGTTGTACTGAAATTGATTTTAGGGATTTAGGAATTAGGGTTTCTATTTTTGTACAGATTGCGATTTATCTGCATGTTGCTTGATTTTTGTACTGAAATCGATTTTAGGGATTTAGGAATTAGGGATTCAGTTCAGTTGCTTTGAATCCGAATTTGGGGATTTAGGGATTCGGTTCATTTGCTTTGATTTTTGTACTGAAATCGTTCTTCTCGGCTTGTAAACATATTGATTTTTGTACTGAAATCGATTTTAGGGAATCCTGTATTGTAGATTCAGTTCATTTGCTTTGAATTAGAATTTGGGGATTTAGGGTTTCGGATTATTTGCTCCGGCTGTGTTCTTCGATGAGTCCATACCAAATATCGCGATAGTTTCGAAAATATCGCGATATTATCGATATTATCGATAATTTCGCGATATTCTGCCGAAAACAAGTTGGATAGTTACTAAAATATCGGGGTCCCAAAAAAACGATAATATCGGCGATATTTCGCCGATATTATCGATATTTTCTACTGTGCCTACAAGAAGTTGAGAGATAAATAAGTAGGATGGTTTCTGCTCAGGGTAAAGAAAAGTCAGCGCCATAAAACTCCAGAAGAGCTCCTTTGATGCGTTGGAATTGTGCACATAAAAGAATGAAAAGGGAAATGGGGCCAAAGATTTGGAAAGGTGCGTTGCACCATGTAAAAACACTTTCACAAGTTCTATTTATTTAAAGCAATTTATTTACAGTGGGTAGAATTATTAACCTTTGCTTTAAAGCTTTGATATTTATGTGCATGGTGTTGGTTTAAAACCCATGTCACAAGTTCTATTTACTTTAAAGCAATTTATTTATCATGGATGGTTTTACCGCCTACTGCTTTAAGTTTGATTTATGTGAATGGTGTTGAATTAAAGCCCTCGTCACAAGCTTTATTTACGTAAATGCAATTTATTCATTATGGCTGGAATTACCGCCTATTGCTTTAATTTATTTATTATACTTATTTTTGTTATGATAAGGACATACTGGACCTGAAGTTCCTTGATCAGATCACAACCTGCAGTTTCTTGATCTTCAACATATAAAAATGATTGGACCTGAAGTTCCATCATGCAAAAGGATCGGGCATGAAGTCCCTTGATCCTGAAGATCAGGACATGAAATTCCTTGATGAGTACCGTAAGTTTGAAGTGCCGTAGTGCCTCAACTTATTTGTAATAAGGGACATAAGAGTCTCAATCTACAGACTATTTAATAAGGACCATAAGTTCCTTATGTCCATACTCAAAATGGTTTAGCAGAAGCATTTATTAAGCGGATGAAATTGATTACCCGCGCTCTGCTCATGAAAACGAAATTGCCAGGTTTTACATGGAAACATGTCATTTTACATAATTCACTATTAAGTTTGGTTGAGACCAGTTACCAAACATCGATATTTCTCAGTACAACTCGTGTTTAGACACCAGCCAAACATTATACATTTACGAGTTTTTGGTTGTGTTATCTATGTGCCTATTGCATTGCCACAACATACTGAAATGAAGCATCATTGCCAATTGGGCATTTGATGTTGAACACTATCTATCATTCAATATTTGGAATCCTTGACTATGGATATGTTTACCACGTGATTTGCGGACTGTCATTTTGATAAGACAATTTTCCCGCTGTTAGAGGGAGAAAATAACATCGTTCCAGAAGAATAATAAGAAAATATCATTCCAGAAGAATGATAAGAAAAGACCGTTCCAAAAGAACGAAGAGAATTTGTCTTATTTTGATTCACGAAGCTATCAACATGAAAATGAAGTAAGAATAATTGAATGATGCAACGATATATCAATCAAATTCCAGATGCATTTAATGATGCAAGAAAGTGATGAAATCACATAGATTTGCTGCAAATGTGCCTACAAGAATTAATGTCCCTGTTGGACAATATAATGAGGCAGTAAATGATTTCTCTGTTGCACGCCTGAAGCGTGGCAGACTTTTTGACTCAAAAGGTTTAGTTATTTGAAAGAAGAAGAACATGGCACTACTGAACTATTGCATTCCTGAAGCATAATTGTTGCATGCCAGAAGTATGACAATCGTCGCATGGATACACGTCCCAGATAGGACAATCCGCGGACATGGGAATGTTGATGTCTCATGCATGAAGCATGATAGATGTATAGGTTCCAATGACTCAACTCCCGGAAGTGGAGATTAAAATCCAAGCTCTATAACGCTCAAGAGGAGGTTATGATCCACATTCTCTAATTATGACTATCCTGGAAGAGATAGTGTCATGCCCTTTAAGAGGCAATGGATATCCAAAGAAATGAAAAGCTTTTATGCATGCGCATGCACATGAGGATATGAAATCACGGATTGATGATAACCAATGGTAATTTTGGTTTTTACAAGTAGCTACTAAATTCATCAATGAGCTGTGTTAATATTGAGTCACATTCTTTTGTTTGTCGACAAAAGGAAAATTATTGGCCAAAATGGAGAAAGGCAATTCCATTACAATTTTGTAAGAACGTGGAAAAATGGACCTATATATTTGAATACAATACAAATAGCCAGAAGATGTTGAACCAAGGAGGTCACATATGGGCATTTGTAATACAGTGTAATACACTCACATGATATGACACAAGGTTACTAGTTGAAACCTGAAATTATACTCTTCTAAACGAGTTCATATAAATGGAGAATTATATACGAAGGGTTGTGAATCGCCCATATCATATCTCCATAAGTAAATCCCTCAAGTATACATGGGAGCAAATTGCTCTGTATAAATTCCAAAGGAAAATGTGTCATGAAGTGTAGAAAATCCTTGAATGATTCAAATTGCTTAAAGTAAGCCCCCGAAGGGTAAAGTATAAAATATGTACTCAATACCAATGGATGGTATAAATTGCCTTAGTGAGGACTATCATTATGATATTGTTGCAACATACTAAAATCTCTTGCAAGAGTCAATGACATTAAATTAGAACTCCTGAAGAGTTGATGATATTAAATTGAGACTCCTGAAGAGTCAAGAAAGATTATAAAGTGTTGAGCGAAATATTGTCTCGAGCTGCAGATCGAACAATCTACCAACACGAATCTTATCCATGATGTTAAAGAACCATATGGATTGAAGATTATGAGTTGAATACTCAAATGATGTAGACACTAAGAATAATCATTTATCTTCGTGAGGGTAAAGATAAATTAATATTTGATCTAGAAGTACCACATCTTAGTGAAGTATATACTTTATTGTATTTAGCACAATACATTGAATGAAATAAAGATTATCTATGAATATCTCCGAGAAATTATAGATATGTACATACACATGAGTTAAAACAAACAAATAGGATGGAGCCTTTACAAGGGTTGCTCATGTGAAGCCTCAGTACTCGGAAGTACCCCAGAAAGGGGGAGGCATTGGAGATTGATCATGTGGCACCCCAGTACTTAGCAAAACACCAGAAGGGGAAGGCATCAGTTGCTTTCGAAATCTAGCAATGAACCTCTGGTGATCACTTTGAATCTGACTTTCGAATTCCTGCAGCTGGTCGAGCTTTCTTTTCATGCTCGTCGAGTAATTATTTGCAAGCACGTGTAACACTCTATTCTCATGCTTGAGCCCTCTGATCTCCTGTTTAAGACTTGCCACCTCAGCCATCAATGATTCAACTTAGCGAGTTTGAGCAAGTAGGCGTTGGCCCATATTGGAAACAGAGCCAGCACACTGAACACTGAGAGCCAAGGAGTCTTGAATGGCCAACTCGTCAGACCGTTTTGAAAGGATTCTGTTATCCTTTGGAGTGAGAAGATTCCTAGCTACCACAGTAGCAGTTATGTTATTCTTCATCACAGAGTCCCCAACCGTAAAATGACCATTAGAAGATAATAAGGACGGGCACCATATGTTATCCTGACGCTGCTCGTCTATATCACTCATAAGACTCAAATCTAAGCAAATGTTAGATGGGCAAGTCATTTTCAAAAAAAAAATAATGAAGGAAAAAGGAGGTCAAATAAAATTTCAGAAATGCAAGAAAAGGGAAATTTCTCAAGCAGCAACTTTCTAAGCATACTCTTGAACACAATTGATGTCTCTATAAAAGAAGAGGCAACAGAGCCACTTGTTCAAAGATCGAAGCGACACGGCTCTCCGAATTTCAAAAGCCAGATTTTCCTGAATAAAGTTCGTTAGCATTTTTCGGACACAATCTCAGCTTTTTCGGATATCACGTGCAACTTTGTCAAAGATCTCTGACAAAGTTGAAAACGCGTAAATCTTACTGTTCTATTTACACCACAGTTGCTGACAAGAGTAAAAGTACAGCATCACCACTTGTTATTGGGAAATCTCTATATATGTCGACCTCCATTCTCCATAACAAGGCAGACCTACAATAATGTCCAACTCTTCCTCATCTCCGAGAATGCATCTTCAACAAAGCACCTCGAAATGCTCAGTTTTCTTCCTCTCCAAGAATACCTCTTCAAACAAGTCACACCAGAGCAAGATTATCTCATATCTTCAAGGACGAGAGCAAAAGTATCTCATATCATATAATCTCCCTGTCTTTTCCTTTGTCCTTGTTCTTACATGCAAAGACAAGGATAAAGAAAGCAATATGTCGGAACCTCCACTCAAACTCCCAGTAAGGAACCGACTGCCTGGAACCTTTCCTGATTGCTTACCTAGCTCTCGGGTAGTCATCTTCAACTGTTGTTGGAGCTGGGTCTCCAGTCACCAAGAAGTGATGAACCATCCAAATGTAAAGGTTGCATTCCACTCATGCGTTAGAAGACAAATACTGCAGGAAAAGATGCCACACATGCATGAAGGAAAAGCAAGGAAAATACTATTTAAGCAAGGGAAGCAAGTAAGGAAAGTAAAAATAATACATTGAAGCATGTGGAGACAAGCGCAACAAACACGTGCTGATTCATCCCCGACAAAGCTGAAGATCACTTGCCACGTGAAGCTCTTCACGATACAACTTCATTCAAGATCAAGCATCGAAGGTCCTTGAAGAAATCACAAGTCCGATTCAAGATCAAGTGTCCACCACCCTTGAATCAAATTCCGCTCCAGATAACAGGAGTAAATTCAGATCTTCGATGCAAGTCTAGCAGAAAGTCCTACAACCCAATTCAAGAAAAAGCCTGTGGAAAGTTAACAACAAGTAAAGCACCTCTTTCAACAACTCTTTTCGCTAAGAGATTGAAGCAGAATGATCAACGATCAACCTAAATGATTTGAAATCAGGGGGAGATACTCATCAGGGGGAGCATCCAAGACAGATCAAGATTTTAACAAGACAATCGAAGACTTGTGGCCATCCAATGGGGAGTGTTGTAAATAATGGATGTCCACTCATCCACTCAACAAGTGGATGTCCAAGAAGCTTGCTCAACACTACTCATTTTTTCTAGAAAAGCAAACCCCACACAACATCAAGTGGGAGATTCACGGGAGAGATAGGAAGGAAGAGAGGAAGAGAGAAAAGAAAGGAAAATGGGAGGAGATAATATAGAGAGTTATCTTTGTACTCCTATTATTCCAAATTATAATGAAAGCACCACTGCTGCCCCGAGGACGTACTCCAGTCACACTAACTGTAGAGGAACCTCGTAAATTTTGTGTCTTGTTTATTTATTCCACTACACACACCGTCGATTTTACAACAAAATCCATTGCATTGGGAATTCTACCTTTTATTTTTTTTATAATAATATAGAGATGCTAGGCGGACTCGTTTAAAGCAAGTCTGATGCAGAACACACGTCCTTAAGAGTTCCAATGGAACCTGTAATTATTTATAGAATTTATTTCCTTTTTTAACCCTATAATATGTTAGAGCATTAAATACTTGTCTTCTGTTAATTTGTTTGACTTTGTTCTTTCTTACTTTTTCCACTGTCATCTTCCTCACCGCTCCATTCATAGCCATCAAACCCAGTAACCACCACTGCTGCCTCTCTCTCTCTCTCTCTCACCACTGTTAAGAGTTTTAGTTAAGTTTAATTAAGTTTTTTAATTAAATAATGCTGACTGGTTATGTAGAGACCTAGTCAAGCTCAAGTCCTAGTTTGTAGGAGTCATGGTTGAGCATGTTTACCATGACAATGCTTCCGTTGCTTAGGATTATAATCTCCACGAAATCTGCATGAGATCGTGGGAGAGAAGTTGTTATTTGTGTTCAATATTTTCCCATTAAAATTGCAATCTTCCTTCAACAAATTAATGAGAAGTACAGTTCAATATTTACGTGAGTTTTCATTCAAAAAGAGATAGCTAAGGTCCTTGAGTTCTGGGATATCGAAACCAACATTTGGTATACGAGCCAGGTTTTAAGGGTCTCAGAAAGAAACAATGTCGAGTGAGAAGGCAACTGAAAGCTTTGTGCAGCCAGCCATTCCTAAGTTCGATGGTCATTAACACCATTGGAGCATGCTGATGGAAATTTTCCTAAGGTCTAAAGAGTACTTTGACCTTGTGGAAATGGGAATTGAAATACCTAAAGGTATCTTGACAACGGCACAACAAAAGAAGGTTGATGAACTAAAGCTGAAAGATTTAAAGGTAAAGAATTACCTATTCCAGACGATTGATAGATCCATTCTTAAAACCATTCTCGAGATGGACACCTCCCACCAAATATAGGAGTCAATGAAGAAGAAGTACCAAGGATCCAAAAAGGTGAAGCGAGCACAACTTCAAGCTATAAGAAGAGACTTTAAGACTCTTCAAATGAAGAATGGAGAATCTGTGAATGAGTATATTGGAAAGGCTATGTCAATGGCTAACAAGATGAGAATCCATGGTCATAAAATTGAAGATAATGAAGTCATGGAGAAAATCTTAAGATCAATGGATCCTAAGTTCAACTACGTGGTCTACTCCATTGAGGAGTCAAATGACATAGAGGATATGTCAATTGATCAGCTACAAAACTCCTTGCTAGTTCATGAGCAGAAGCTCAACCGCGGAGGCTCCCAAGAGAAAGCTTTGAAGGCTTCGACCTTCACTGAATCTTCAAGTTCAAGAGGATGAAGTGGACGTGGAAGAGGTGGACGTGGTCGTGGAAGAGGAGGTCGAGGAAATTGAGATGGTGGACGGTTTGGGAATAAAAATGATAGCAAATCATCTTATGTTTCCAAAAAGGATGATGATCGTCAAGGCAAAGGCAAAGAGCAATTTGACAAATCACAGGGTGAATGTTACAATGTGGTAACTATGGGCACTACAGAAATAAGTGCTACACCAAGCTTCCTAAGGAGAAGGGAGAGAAGTCAAATTTTATTGAGACAAAATGAGGAAGAAACACTGTTGGTTGCAGCAATCACATGAACAGGTGTAAAGCATCATTTGCTAATCTGGATGAAAGCTTTCGTACCACTATAAGCTTTGGAGACAATTCAACAGTGAATGTGATGGGAAAATGAGAGATTCAAATCAAGACCAACAATGACTTCATTGAGACAATTTCAAATGTCTTCTTCATTCCTGATTTGAAAACAAACCTTCTAAGTGCTGGACAGCTTCAAGATAAGGGGTATAGGATCACCATATTTCAAGGAAAATGTGAAATATATGATCCAAATAGAGGTTCCATCGTTGTGGTGAAGATGTCACTAAACAAGTTGTTCCCGTTAAAGCTTAAGAGTGCAAATATGTCACATCCCGGCCCGAGATGTGGTGTGTGTCAAAATACTTGTTTGGTTGCAAAGAAAGATGATGAAACATGGTTATGGCATCATAGGTTTGGGCACTTGCACTTCAATGGATTAAAGACACTCTATCACAAGAAGATGGTGACTGGTTTGCCTAAAATCACAAACCAGACCAAGGTCTGTGAGAAGTGTGTCATAGCAAAGCAGCCAAGAGAAACATTTCCAAGTGGGAAAGCAACAATGGCTCACTTAGTTTTGGAATTGGTTCATTCAGACCTATGTGGACCAATTAATCCAAGTTCAAATGGAAGGAAGAGGTATTTCATCTCATTTATTGATGATTTCAGTAGAAAAACATGGATGTATTTCTTGCATGAGAAGTCAGAGGTATTTGATGCATTCAAGAGCTTCAAGGCTCTTGTTGAGAATGAATATGAGAAGAAAATCAAGTGTTTGCACATAACCGTGGAAGAGAGTCTTGTTCAAAAGAATTTGAAGCTTTGTGTGATGAAAGTGGAATAAAAAGGCAGCTCACTACAACTTACACATCGCAGCAACATGGGGTCTTGGAGAGGAAAAATAGAACCATACTTAACATGGTTCGAACCTTACTAGCAAAGGGAGAAGTTCCAAAACAATTTTGGCCTAAAGCAGTTCTTTGGGCAATTCATGCTCTTAACAGAAATCCCACCTTTTCTGTTAAAAATATGACACCCAATGAGGCTTGGAATGGGAGAAAGCCCACTGTAGAGCATTTCAAGGTGTTTGAGTGCATAGCATATGCACACATTCCTGATGAGAAAAGGAAGAAATTGGACAACAAAGGTGAAAAGTGTGTGTTTCTTGGTGTAAGTGATGTATCCAAAGCTTACAGGTTGTACAATCCTGAAACTTAGAAGATCATCATCAGTCGGGATATGGTGTTTGATGAGAATACAACATGGAGTTGGTCTGCAAACAAGAAAAACAACCAACATGTACAAGTTGATGAAGAAAACACCACGGCTCCAACCCTACCTCAAACTGAAGAAGTACCATAGCAAGTTGAAGAAGAAAGATATAATTTAAAGGGTGAAGGTTCAAGAAAGAGGCCATCTTGGATGATGAACTACGATACAAGCTACACAAGCTTAGATGATGACAATGCTCTCTTTGCACTGTTTGTAGACAGTGATCCGATCACTTTTGAAGAAGCTTCAAGGGAGATGAAGTGGAAAGAGGTGATGGAAAGTGAAATAAGGTCCATTGAAAGGAACAATACTTGGGAGCTGAAACATTTGCCTAAGGGACACAAAACTATTGGCGTAAAATGGGTCTTTAGAACCAAAGTTAATGAGAAAGGAGAAATAGACAAGCACAAGGCTCGTTTGGTGGCAAAAGGATACAAGCAAAAACATGGCATTGATTACAAGGAAGTGTTCGCTCCCGTGGCTAAACAAGATTCAATAACATTAGTAATCTCACTTGCAGCTAAACATTCATGGTTGATTTATCAATTGGACGTAAAGTCAGCGTTCTTGCATGGAGAATTGCATGAGGAGGTGTACGTCGATAAACCACAAGGATATGAGAAGAAGGGAGAAGAAGGAAAAGTGTATAGACTGAAACAAGCACCTCGTGCTTGGTACAGTCGAATTGATGATCATTTTGGAAAGCTACAGTTTCAGAAATGTCCCTATGATCATTCACTCTATGTTAAGAGTGAAATTGGAGGTAAAATGTTAATTCTTTGCTTATATGTCAATGATTTGATATATACTGGTAACAATGTTGAAATGATGGAAGAGTTCAAGAGGTCTATGATGGAGCAGTTCGATATGACTGATCTCAGCCTCATAAGTTATTTTTTAGGTGTTGAAGTCATTGAAAAGGCTGCTGGGAACTTTATTTGTCAGAAGAAATATGCACAAGAAATCCTTGAGAAGTTTAAAATGGCTGATTGCAAAGAGATTTGAACACCATTAGAGCCTGGAATGAAGTTGTATAAACATATCAGTGGAGCAGTAGTGGATAGTTCATTCTACAAGCAACTCGTGGGAAGTCTTATGTATTTGACTTTCACACGACTTGATTTAATGTATGGAGTGAGTGTCATCAGCAGGTACATGGAAAGACCAACTGAAATGCATTTGAATGCAGCAAAACGAATTCTGAGATATGTAAAGGGAACAATCGATTATGGAGTGTTCTACAATAGTCAAGGAGGTTCAGATTTTGTTAGCTTCACTAACAATGACTACGCTGGGGATATTGATGATAGGAAAAGTACTTTAGGACATGTTTTCATGCTAAACTCTGGAGCAATTACATGGTCCTCAAAGAAGCATCAAATCGTGACCTTATCCACTACTGAGGCAGAGTTTGTGGCAGCTGCCTCATGTGCATGTCAAGCTATTTGGCTGAGAAGAATGCTGGGAGCATTTAGTGATAAGCAAGAGGGTTCAACAACTTTTTTTTGTGATAACATTTCTGCCATAAAGTTATCAAGAAATCCTATAATGTATGGAAAAAGTAAGCACATTGATGTTCGGTTCCATTTTTTGCGAATTCTGTGCAATGATGGTGTAGTTGAGCTTGAGTATTGCAAAAGTGGAAATTAATTGGCTAATATACTCACAAAGTCACTCAAGTAGCCCCTTTTCGAGAAGATGATGAAGCTACTTGGAGTGCATTCACTCAAACATCTTGAAAATGAGTGAGTTAAAACCCTGGCAGAATATGAGATGGTTGAAGAAGCTGATGAAGATTTCGTGATGGTATCTAAACCCTAAACTGTTTTTCAGTAGAAATCAGTTTAAGGGAGGTGTTAAGAGTTTTAGTTAAGTTTAATTAAGTTTTTTAATTAAATAATGTTGACTGGTTATGTAGAGACCTAGTCAAGCTCAAGTCCTAGTTTGTAGGAGTCATGGTTGAGCATGTTCACCACGACAAGGTTTGCTTCCGTTGCTTAGGATTATAATCTCCACGAAATCTGCATGAGATCGTGGGAGAGAAGTTGTTGTTTGTGTTCAGTATTTTCCCTTTAAAATTGTAATCTTCCTTCAACAAATTAATGAGAAGTACAGTTCAATATTTACGTGAGTTTTCATTCAAAAAGAGATAGCTAGGGTTCTTGAGTTCTGGGATATCGAAACCACTACAACCTCCATCACCACGACCAATCTATCCAACCATCACATCTGCCATCAGCACCGCACTACTAACCGCCACGCCCCAACAACTAACAACATAATGGATGAACTCAAAAACCACCAAATCCACCATGAATTAATGACCTCAACCATCTAGAAGAAAACCTTGAGAGAGCTGTTTTACATAGAAGACTTCTCTAATTTCAGAATTTAAGATCCAAATTTTTAGTTTTATTAAATCATCAAATTGGGGGAACTTAAAAGAGAGCATTGTTCTTCCACAACACAAGATGTAAGTTTTTACCTTGTGCTTGGTGTTAGCAAAGAGGTAAAGCAAGAAATAAACGTACACCAAAATTACATTTGAATTTTTCATTGACATTTTACAGATAACGGCCACGTGTTTAGTGGTGAAGCTACATAGGGATAAGGAGGGGCGACCGCCCCTCCCCTCATCAGAAATGAAGCCCAGGAGTGAGTATCCACCCCTCCTCTCGCTAGAAATGAACCCATGCTTTCTGCTGCTGTTGCGCGCTGTAATTCAATTTTCTGAAAACCCCAAGCCAAACGGCGTCATGTTAGACGTAGAAAAAAGAAAACCCCCTTAAGTAGAACGGTGTCGTTTGTATTCATTGAAAACTGGAAATAAATAAGACTGACATATGGGGACCACTCGTCCAAATTAACCTTATTGGAGCCCCCACAAACCAGCTCGAGAAGACAAGCCAACCTTCAAGCCACTGCCCAGATTCCCCCTTCGCGCCTTCGCCCTTCCGCTCCAAGTTCCAGCCTTTAAGCCAAGCCACTGCCCAGCTTCAAAGGCTTTCATAGCTTACCTGAATTCCTCTCCAAAACTTGACGACAACAATATATAAGCTTATAGCTTACTTGAATTCCTCCAAGCTGGCTCCTTCATCTTGATTGAACCTCCAAATGACATAAGTCAAGAACACTTGAAACATGAGATTAAAGTCTAGTTTGTATAAAATCCCGAATTAAAAAAATAAAATTCCAAACCTGATTGCATGCATGTCCAAATCCTTTACCTAAACTTGTTTGGCTTGACTCACTAAATCCGTAGGTGAAAACATTTTGTCAAATTGACGAGCAAAAAGAAAGTTACGAATTTTCAATGATTTTTTTATAGGGAAAACGGAGGGAAGCTGAGCTTTCCGGAGAAATCGGATTGATGAGAATAAGAAGAACCAGATAGCATTCTGGTTTAAAATTAAACCCACGTGGCTAACTAAACTTGTATCTTTTGGGACTTTGTAATGTGGTGAAACTAGATTTCACCTCATAAGCAATTATGAAGACGCATAGTAAGTTTTCATCAATAAAAAAAATTAGTGATAATTTTGGTGAATTTCAAGAGTTGTGAAAACTATAAGTTAGTGTATAAGTTTCTTACATTGATTTTGGTATTACCGGTTGCAACTGCTTCAGTGGAAAGAGCATTTTCTACTATAACTATTGTGAAAACACCATTGCGTAACAAAATGAGGGATCAATGGTTAAAGGATAGCATGGTTGTTTACATTGAGAGATATTTTTGCTTTTATTGATAATGAGCCTATTATGTGACGTTTTCACAACATGAGACGTTGCCAATAACAATTGTAATTTATTTGTATTCATAACTTATGATCGACATTAATAATACCTACTATATATCTAAAGGGCGAGTTTGTGAGGACTAGCTTTTGAGGCTAGTTCCGCTAGAAAACCCAATAATATAGGTATAAAATGTTTTCTTAATGACCATTAACTTTAGACATGACAATTTCTTACATTACCCGTTAACACGTGTCATAAACAACACAAAAATAACAAATTTTCGGTCAACACGATAACTAATCGGGTTGTTATCGGGTTACACAATAAAAACCCGTTAACAACGGGTCCTTAACAGGTTTACATGAGAGTGACACACGAATAACCTATTTCGACACGTTAAGAAAAAAGTTATTTTGATGATTTTAATTTTTTAAACTACTAAAAAAACTTACTATAAAATACAATAGTCATAGTGTATATGTATATAATGTATATTAAATATGTATGGTTGTATTATTCTTCTATATAAATTTAAAAAATTCAAGTTATATTTATTTATTTATTTTTATAGTTTTTGTTTTCAACATTTATTTTTATAGTATACTATAGGCAAAGAGTAAGATTAAAAAATTATAAAACACATTAAAAATAAAATATCAAGTAATTTAAAAATACCAAACACATTAAAAATTATAATAATTAATTTACAAGTGCAAAAATTGTGAAAAAAAAATATGCAAACGCTCGTGATCGCATCCTCTACACTTTGAGGATGGGTACATCATTGTTTGAATTTTTAAAATCATACAAACCCTCATGAATAGTATTTTTAAGGGAGTTCAAAACAAAATAAAATTCATAATCATTAATATACAAGTCTGAAAAAAAATGTGAAATCATATATAAACGATCGTGATTGCATCTTCTACGCTTAGACGATGGTTACATGGTCGTTTAGATTTTAAAACTCCAAATCTCATGAATAGTGTTTTTTATTTGAGTGAAAAATTAATAAAATTAATAAAAATTATTTTAGATTTTCTTTTTTGAAAAGTGATCTTTTAGCGGATGTAGAAACCTTTTCATATCACATTCCGATATTTACCATTAATATCACATGGTTCGGATCGTTCATATCACATTCCAATATTTACCATTAATATCACATGGTTCGGATCGTTCATATCACATTCCAATATTTACCGTTAACTGAAATATAAGTTGATATTATATAGTTTCTAGAGACTTTATAAACTTCAAGCAATCTTTTCACTAATGTAAAACTCTGAACGTAATATCAACGATCCTAACCGTTCATCTTCTTGCATCCTCTAAAAGATCATGTCTTAAAAAATGGAGTTTTAACGAAACACTCCAGGTACTGTTCACTTTTAACGAAAAACCACATTTTTACATTTCCCTAATACTATTCACTACACATTTATTTGTCATTTTTCATTAAAACTAAAGTTTTTTGTTTTTACTTTTCGTTAGTTTTCCTTTTAAAAAAAGGAAATCTGAAAAAAAAAATTAAAAAATAAAAAATTTGGTGAGAATGGTTCGTTTATAGTTTATGAGATTATAGTGGTGAATTTTGGAGTTAAGTCCGAAAGTTGAAAAACTTGTCATTACGAGCGTTTGTATATATTTTTGTTTATATTTTTCACACTTCTACATTAATTAAAAAACTATTAAAAAAAAAACCTTACTTATACAATAGCCATAGGGGTTTAATCTCATTTATGTGAGATTAAATCTTTACCGTTGGATACCCTTGAATATTTGGCATTTTGTAGTAATGCACTAATGTTTTTTCATTAGGCTCTTATTTTAGGATATGTAAAACTTGAAAGACAAATGTTTATATATATATATATATATATATATATATTATGTTTTGAAGTAATATTTAAGTGACAGTGTAGTATACATATACTAATTTAGTATTATGTTGTCCATTTTTTTTGTCAAATTATGTTTTTCATTTTCATTATTTATTGGTTTAAAATATATTTCCTTTAACGAGTAACAGGTCGAGTCATATTACCTGATAATATCAACAGGTCGGGTCATATTACCTATTTACTTTAACAAGCATTACACGCCCGACCTGTTAAAATATCGGGTATGTCATAAAAAAGACACCAACACGAAAAACACGATACGAATGCCAGGTCTAATTGACTTTGATTGTTGCACTTTATTATGTTAAATATTGGCCAGCTTTGAAAAATTCTAAGATAAATAAATATTTTGCACACGTTACTGAATTTAACATTTGAATATAAATGTGTCCATCACTGAATTTAACATTTGTATAGAGTAGAAATTGTCCAGTAGCACTAGCAAACTTCCTCGCATCAGGAGGAGGTGGGATATTCATTCTTAATTTCACCTTTCTTTCTTAAAATCCTCAACTAGGGGCATATTATAACATTATCTTCCCTTTTCTTTTTTTTAAACAAACTATAGTATTTACACTAAATAAATGGGTGGGAAGTAGATTAAGCCTTACAATAAACAATAAGCTTGCCATGATAATGTGGTTCAAATTCACTTTTGACGATAATCAAACATAAGACCTCTCACTTACAAATAAAAAAGAATACCACTAATCCGTAGTAATAAGTGAATTAAACATTTTCTTCCGTCTGAATGCACACAATTTATATGCCGAATGTATTTAAGCAATTTAGTCGTTTTATTTTTTATGTTTTTTTTGTCTAATCTCTATGATTTTCTTGGACCGTTGTTTGTACGCATATTTTATTGAAAGATGCCTTACAAAGAGTGCTTTGGACAAAATTGTCGTTTAGTTAAGCAAATTTAAATGAAAATTTTAAAGTAGTAGCATTATCAAATACTTGTTAGGTGACTAATCCTTGTCTCTCCAATTTTTTTATTTTTGCCCTCCTGGCGTGTTTGTAACTTTGTGCACATACTCGGATTTGGATCCTTTCCTGAGCAGAGGGTTCGAATCCTGCTAACCAAGCAACACGGATCGTCTGATCAAAATTCAACGACTGCAAACAGAGGGGCCCTCTAAAAGTTATAATAATTATAGCTGTTGGATTTTTATCCAACAGTTCGTGTTACTTGGTCAGCAGGATTCAGACCCTCTGCTCAGGAGAGGATCCAAATCCCACATACTCAATAAGAAGTAGACCTAGCGTTTGTGTCTTGTTTCCCGTGTTCGTGACATACTCGATATCTTAGTGGGTCGTGTTATATAATATCCGTTAAAATGAATGGGTAATATGACCGGATCCAAACTCGACTCGTTAATACTAACGAGTAATGTGACCTAACCAGCTACCCATTAAAGAAAATATATTATAAATCAATGAATAATCAAATGAAAAAGCATAATACCAAATTAGTATCTACATATCACATTATCACATAAATATTACTTCAATCCATAAAACTCATTTGTCTTTGAAGTATTACATATATAAGAGTTTTTTAATTAATGTAAAAGTGTGAAAAATATGCAAATGCTGATAGTGACAAGCTCTACAACTTTTGTGAAGAAGTTAACTCCAAAGTTCGCTACTATAATCTCATAAATCATAGAGTTAAACTTAACCATTGATTGTCGTTTGTATTTCCGCTCCATTCTTTTATCGAAATTTGCTATTTTTCAATTTTTTTTTTTGGATCATGATCTTTTTACGGATGTAAAGAGATGAACAACTCGGATCGTTGATATCACGTTCAGATTTTTACTATTAGTGAAATATATTGCTCAGAGTTTATAAAGTCGCTAAAAACTATATAACATCGACTTAGATTTCAGTTAACTGTAAATACAGGAACATGATATTATCCGAGCTGTTCATTTTTTTGCATCCGCTAAAAAGATCATGTTCTCAACAAAACAAAAAAAAAAATCTAAATTAAGAAGAATAAATTATCAACGACAATCGACGGTTAAATATGGATCTAAGGTTTATGAATTATGATGTTGGATTTCGGAATTTATCCTTTCACAAAAGTTGTAAAACTTGTCATTATGAGTGATTGTATTTTTCTTTTTTTTTTTACATTTTTAGTCCTGTGCCAAAGTGCTTCAACAATTTCATCTTTTTATTTTTTGTTTTTTGTCTTATCTATGATTTTCCTGGATCGTCGTTTGTACCTATATTTTATTAAAAGATACCTTACAGAGAATGCTATGGACAAAATTTTCTTTTAAGCAGTAGCATTATCAAACATTTTTTAGGCGACTAATCCTTGTCTCTCCAAATTTTTAATTTTTGTCCTCCCTGGCGTGTTTGTAACTTTCTGCACATACTCAATAAGAACTAGTACAATTTCAAATTTTCAGCACTAAAATCTGATCTAGTCCAGATTCGCTCTCTGCTATCTGTAATCAAATACTCGCTTTGATCGCTTCGTTCTCCTTTAACAGATAGAGAGATGGATTTGATTGGGTTCGTTCAAGTTTTCAACCTCATCGTCATCGCCATTGGGACTCTGTTGTACTTATGCTGCGGATCATTAACATTTTCTTCTTCGTCTTCTTCTGGTGCTGGTGATGCTTCTGCTGTTGATGATAAGGATGATGATGTTGATATTCCCCCTCTTCCAGAAAAGTATGATGTGTTCATTAGTTTCAGAGGCGAGGACACCCGCAAAACTTTCACCAGCCACCTTCGTGCTGCCGTACTTCGCAAGAAATTCGAAACCTACATAGACTACAAGCTGAAGAAAGGAGACGAAATTGGACCCGGTCTGCTAGAAGCAATCGAGAAATCAAGGCTTTCGGTGATCATTTTCTCCAAAAACTATGCGTCTTCCACATGGTGTTTGATTGAACTTGTGCATATACTCAAATGCAGAAAGAAAAAAGGCCAGATGGTTGTAACCATTTTTTACAACATCAATCCATCAGATGTGCGAAAACAAAAGGGGAGTTATGCGGATGCATTTGCTCAACTTGAAAAACGTTTCAAGGACAGTATGGGCAAGGTGCGCGAGTGGAGGAAAGCTTTGAGGACTGCAGCCAATCTTTCTGGGTTTGATTATTCAAACAACAAAGGGTAAGTAACTTTGTAACTTGTATGAATTTCTACTTGTGACTATTTCTTTTCAAATTTTTATTTTTATTTTTTATAGGAACCATATTCATTATTTAAAAGTAGGAATGTAAAAAAGCTAGAGGGAAATTTGTGTTTGGTCTGCTTTTGAAAAAAAAAAAAACAAAGGGCCATTCAAAATGGAAAAGCATATCAGTTGAATTGCATACCATCCGCCATAGAAAATCCAGAAATCCTGAAATTCCAACCCCCGAATTCCTCGCGCGGCCCTGAAACTCCGACCCCTGAAATTCCGCCACTCCTTCCTCTCCCTCTCCCTGCGAATATTATTGCACACCCTTTATCCAAAAGAAAACCCACAGATATTTCACCCAAATTCTTCAGAATTAAACCGAAATTTAATCGCACCTGTTTAGTTCTGCCAGATCCACATCGGGCCATGCCTGCACCACCGCTCCTTTCTCTCGAGAAGGTTGCGTGAACCATAAACTTTCTGGCAGTGTCAGCTCCCAAGGGGCAGAGATTGGGTGGACCAAGTTTGGGATTTTTGTGGGTTGGGGGGGAGGGGTTGGTTTAGGGTTTGGAGAGACAGTGAATGGAGAGATTTTTCAATGTGATTGGAACATGATGGTATATCACATGTCACAATATAAATGGTAAGATACGTGTGCTAAATATAGTCATCAAGTAAATTAAATATTATAAATAGAAAATAAATTAAATTAATGATAACGCGTTCTCTCTCTCTCTCTCAAACATTTCTTCCTCTTTGCCTTTACGAAAAAGAAATCCTCTTAGCCGCCGCTCCTTGCTCCGCCTTAGGGTCAGCAGCAGCCCGACTCCCACCTCTTTCTAGCCATCCTTCTGTCTCTCTCTTCCTTCTCCAATCTCTGCATCTTCCGTCTTCCCCCATTCTTTCCCCTTCCTTCCCACCTTTTTCTAGCCCTCCTGCCATCTTTCTCATCCATCTCCACCCTCTGCTTCTTCCCTCTTCCCCTTCTTTCCCTCATCCTTCCCCCATCCTTAAAGTTTTTAAATTTCTGAACCTTTTCTCTTTTGGTCTTTGTTTTGGTTTCCCTTGAGTTTTGTTCTTTGAACTTTGTCTCAATTCCCATGAGTTGGTCTTAGATCTGGACCTTCATGGCCCTATTATGCTTCGGTGCTACTTTACGTCGCTCGTCCTCAACCACCAGCCTTTGCTACTCGGCCCGTGTGCTTCTCCTCGGGTGTTGGGTGGCTGTTAAAGTGCTTTTAGCACTATTTGGTAGGATTATTGGAGCACTCACTGCGCGGGTGGCTTGCTCACCCCCATTTTCCGTTGATCTAGTTGTTCCATTGGTTCGTTCTCTCAATGATGGTGGTGGTGACTTTGCGTTGGAGGTGCATCTGGTTGTTGCTGGTTTCCATTCCAGTCTTAGGGTTGTTGTTGTTCAGCTGGCCACTTTTGAGCCTATCTACTGTATTTTCTTATTCATTGTTGGGCTTATTTTTAGGTTGTGGGCTGCTTTTTCATTGTACTTGTCTTTTTATTTAATGGAAGTAAGTTAGTTTGACAAAAAAAAATTATTATATTAAATTCACTCTCATATCATTTTTAGTCATTTAAAAAAACACTCGATCACTGTTTTTTTTTTGTTAAAAGCACTTTAACAAAAAAAAATTACTAAACACTCAATTGTTTTATTTTACAGTTGGTTATTCTAAAGCAACTTTTTGAAGAAAAAAAAACCCAATAATACCAAACTAGTCTTTAAGCAATCCTTATAGACTAGTGAAGGCATTGCTTACCATATATTGCTTGTCATCCATTATCATATTTTGCAGGACGGAAGCTGATTTCATTGAAGAAGTTGTGGAAGATATTTCAACGAAATTGAAACGTGAAACCTCATATGATTTAAGGGGCATGGTTGGAATTCAAAGCCGCATTGAGCAAGTTGAATCTTTATTAAGCACTAATAATTGGAAAGGTGTTTGCACTGTAGGCATTTGGGGTATGGGTGGTATTGGAAAGACCACCCTTGCTAAGGCTGTGTTCAGGAGACTCTCTTCTAACTTTGATGCTTGTTGTCTTCTTAAAAATGTTAGGGAGAAATTAGAGCAAAAAGATGGAGTCGATCAATTGCAAAAAACACTTCTTAGAGAGATCTTAAATGAAGAAAAACACTCCATAGATTCGACTTCTGTTAAAGAGGGGTTCAGTCGTACAAAGGCTCTCATTGTTTTTGATGATGTTAGTGATTCAATGCAAATAAAAGATGTAGCTGGAGGTGAACTTCACTACGGTGATGGAAGTAGAATCATCGTAACAAGTAGAGAATGGAGCGTACTTCTGAATGCTGTTACAGATGAAAAATATATATACGGGGTTGAGGAATTAAACACTGATGACGCTTTTTGGCTCTTTCAATCTCATGCTTTCAAGGATAACTCTCCTAGAGCAGAATATACGGAGTTGTCCGCAAGGGTGGTAAAATATGCTGGAGGCATTCCACTGGCTCTTGAAATTTTGGGTTCCTTATTCCTTCCCTGTAAGAGCAAAGACGAGTGGGGAGATGCATTGAATAAACTGAAAAAATTTCCCAGCAAGAAGATTCAGAATGTGTTCAGAATAAGCTATGATCTGTTACAAGAAAATGAGCAGGAGATATTTCTTGATATAGCATGCTTTTATAAAGGGTATCGTATTGAACATGTAAAAAAGATGGTAGACTTTGGCCAAATGCACGGTGGTTTATGTGCGGCAGATGGAATTAGAGTTCTCCGTGATAGGTCACTCATAACTATTGATTCGGAATGGGAAACCATAGATATGCATGATTTGGTACAAGAAATGGGTTGGGCAATTGTTCGCAAACAATGTATTGAAGAGCCCGGAAGACGTAATAGGTTGTTCCTTGCTGAGGATGTCTATCATGTATTGAAAAATAACACGGTAAGAGCCGCAATTGCATTCACTTTTTCTTTTAAACAATAAAGACAAGAAAGAGATCAATAAGTTATATCCCTACAAATGTAGTTTCGATTGAATTTTGCTGTATGTTAATGTATTCACATTTGTACTTTGTTGTTGATTGTCAGGGAACTGAAAAGGTTCAAGCCATACACTTCAACTGGTCCGACATTGGATCTGAGCAAAACTTGGATCGTGCAGACTTCGAAAATATGCAGAATCTGAGATTGCTCAATGTTGATAGTTCTAGTTTGGTCTTGAGAAATTCTCCGTTTTACTATTTTGAGACTTATGGAGAGTACTTTCCAAACCTTACTCTCTCTCTTCCCAGTTCTCTTCGTTATCTTTTCTGGAAGGGATATCCTTTGAAATCTTTGCCCCCAAAATTTTCTCCTGACAATCTTGTTGAGCTTCATATGCCCTACATAACAAGAAGTAGTGTAGAACTTTGGAATGGAGGCCAGGTATATGTGCTTATTATAGTTTTTGTGTAAGACAGAAGTAGTGTAGTACTTATTCAGACTAAGTTGTTAATTCTTACCTTTTCTCTTTAATTTTTATTACAGAATCTTATGAACTTAAAAGTGATCGATCTTCGTTACTCCAACCGTCTAACTGCACTTCCAAACCTCTCTAGGAGTCCAAATATCGAGCACATAGATCTTTCCGGATGTGAAAGTTTGGTTAAAATTCCTCCACATTTTAAAAATCTTGACAAGCTTACTTATCTTGATCTTTCAGATTGCAAGAGTCTCGAGTATCTTCCAGAGATACCTGGCAATATTGAATTCTTATGTTTAAGAGGAAGTGGCATAAGGGAGTTGTCGTCATCAGTTTGGTCTCATGAAAAGATTTCTTCCTTGGATATTGGATTTTGTGAAAAACTTAAGAAACTTCCAAGCAGCAGTTGCAAGCTGAGAGTCTCTGGTGCTTTTAGTCTAGAGGGCTGCTACTCTCTTGGCGAGTTTTGGGAGCTTCCCAGGGATATTGGTGAATTAGATTTGTCTAGCACAGCAATAGAAGTATTTCCCACGTCATCAATGGAGTGTCTCTTTCGTCTCACCACACTTAAACTGAAGAATTGCGAAAATCTTGCCAGTCTCCCAACGAGCATTTGTAAGTTGAAATCTCTTGAGGTACTTGATCTCACTGGTTGCACTGGATTTTACGAATTCCCTGAAATATTGGAGCCAATGGAACATCTGAAGTTTCTTTGTTTAGAAGCAACGGCAGTTGAGGCGCTTCCGCAGTCAGCTGGAAATCTAATCGGGCTTCAAACATTAGATCTTGGTTGGTGCAAGAAACTTAAAGCTGTTCCAAGTAGCATCTACAAATTAACAAATCTTAAAACTCTCAGCTTAATCAAGTGCATGAGCCTTGAATCTTTACCAGAGCTCCCAGTGCTAAGTCGTCTTCAAGCAGATGGCTGCAAGTTACTGAAGACAGTGGCAAGTTCAAGAACTGCAATTACCCAATGTTGGAATATATATGAATTGCTTCCAGAGCAACTCGCCTTTTATAATTGTCGAAGCATGGGTTATTATGATGAAGCAAGCAGCAACATAATGGCTGATGCACAGCTTAGAATCATGCGAGTGGCAACTGCGTCTTCAAAGTTAAAGGAAGAAGAGGTAGATTACGTATGTTTCTCTCTCTCTGTCTCTCTCTTTGTCTCTCTCTCTCTCTGTTAAGTAACAAGATGTCAAACAATGTTGCAGGAAAAGTTTTCTGAGCCCTTAGTTACCATTGTATGTCCGGGATATAAAATTCCAAATTGGTTCGTACACCAAAATGAGAGGGCTTCAATAAATGTTAAGCTTCCTCCAAATTGGTTTCGTGAAGGTTTCTTGGGTTTCGCTCTATCTGTTGTTGCATCCGATTTCTATGTTAAAGGGGGTCTGCAGTTTAGAGGCAAGTACAATTTCAAAACAGAAGAGGGGGAAAGTCATGAAATCAATTGTTCTTTCTATGTTCCGTTTGAAGATGGAAAAAATTATGGTTCCACATTCTATTTTAGGCATGTGTTCGTATTGTATAAAGACCTTGAATATGAAGAGGGAGCAAAATGGTCCGCTGCTTTTTACGACCGTGTCACTGAGGTCTCTGTTCACTCCTACGAATTGAATAGATTCTGTAATGTGGAAAAGTGTGGGATATGCCTGTTGTATGCCGAAGATGCTGAGAAATTAAAATGTGATGTTATGTCGCGACAAGAACAAGATGAGCCTGCAGCAAGTGGGAGTGGTGATCTTGAAGCCAATGGAAGCAATGAATCTGAGGAGGCAAGTGGAAGCGATGACTCTGAGGGAGAAAGTGGAAGCGACGAGTCTGTTGCTGGTCCAGGCCTCACCTACGTGTTTTCAACCACAAATACCATATAAGGTACCGTAGTTGAACTTGACAATTGAACTTCTCTTAGGAGTTGTCTTAATTGTTTTATGTTTCTAATAGTTTTCTACTTCTTGTTAGGGTATGGCTTCCAATCCCCTCTAACTTATTATACTTTTTTTTTTCTTCAATATATTTTCACAACAATGTCTTTTTCCATGATAGTAGTAATGCTAGAGTAGAAGTGACATTGTTGTTTAAAAAAAAAAATCAGAATATGACTAGGAAATGTCTCTACAAGTTCTTAAAAAGCAATTAATTAGAAATGCAGAACTTGAAAGGAATATTATGTGATATAGAACCTCTGCCCACAGCATTTCTAAAATCCTAAATAACTTTTGATGAACGAATGATGATTAATAAAGTATATCAATAAAGTTATAGGGAGACTATTTCTTCCTTGTGATTAATCCTACACCTTTGCATGCAACATTGGTATCTAGCATGAACTTGATTCATATAAAAAATATTTCATACATAATTTTACGATTTCAAGCTCTCTCTATACGACTGTAAGTACAACATGTGAATACGAGGAATTTCAACTTAAAATGCAAAACTAAAATGAAGAAGTTATAGTTCTTCTATAATCTTGATCCCAATATTGTTTTCATCAAATATAAAAATACACATACAGATTTGCCCATTATAAACTTTGTCAGGATGGTGCAAGCTTCTGTAATGCAACCAATGGTACCTCAACAATTAGAAGCTGAAAAAACAAAATGTGTACAAGATTTAAGCATTCTGGATCCAGAAAAAGGTAAAAACACCCACCTACTTTTTAAAGCTTCTATTGTTCTCAATCCAATAGAGAACCTTCTCAATTATTAAAATAAAACCTATGAAAAATTTCCCTTATGTCTCTGTGTTTTGTAGTTGATTCTGTCACATTAACCACTCTCTTTAAACATGCTCTGCGATACTTCCGTTCTATGTACAGCAGCCATTACACATTTCCTACGTGTAATGAATGGTGGTACAAGAGATGTTACAACTAAAGAGAAACCTGACACAACTCTCACTGTCAAGACTCCAGAAGAAAACGTGTCAGATTCTAACGATATCCCAATCATCACTCTGATAAAGAAAACATCCCCAAGAAATTCCAAATCCACCTCTGATGCCACCAAAATAAAGTATGTATTCTTTGACTTACAATTCATACACTTCAATAAAAATCACTAAAGTACCATTCAAAGAGTGCATTAGATAACTCAAATTCAAAAAGTCTACTTTCTTCTCAGCATAGAAAAAGCCGTACTTAGCATTGAAATTATCGAAAGTACAAGGCATCACAGAACCAAAGATTAACAGGATCCACAACCAATACAAATCAATTCTTCTATAAAACAATCAAGTAAAATAAATGCACACTAAGAACATCTACAATTATATAAATAAGAAATTTCAATACGTACCATAGCAGAAAATCAATCACATATAATTACTCTTTAAACCCTGTTTAAAAGCAGAAAAGAAAACTGACCTCTTCTGTAGAAGCGATGAGAACGAATGAAAAAACAGAAAGCCCCTGTTAAAAAATCCAAAAACAAAATATCAAAATGAAAGAACAACCAAAATCAATCTTAAAAATTGTATGCAAAATATTTAGATACATATAAAGATGCCATAATTGTACCATTATACTAATCAACGGTAAATCTTTCTTTATATATACTCACAGGTTCAGCAATTACAAAACTAGCAACAAAACCGACCAGACCAACTTGAATTCAAGTGATGGGCTTAAGGCCAGTGTTGAAGACAATGGACTCTTTGGAGTTTGGAGTCTTGGTACTGTTATTTTCAGAAAAGGACCTGAAGCTTCTGCTGCTGATACGTTGGAACCTAAGACAGAAAAAATAGTTCAATGGGGCACATTCACAACCCCCCCCCCCCCTCTCTTCTTCTTCCAAAAAAAAAAGCCTGATCAGATCTCTGCATGCAACTGCTCCAATGTAATCTATCTGGCAGCAACTTCTATCCCAATTACTTAAGAGTCTGATTCTCTTTTATTAGCACCTTAATCCCTTTTTAATTATACTGTTTCTCACTTTGCAATTCATCTCTCTGCAACTTCCTAAGCTAATTGCTAATCTGGTATCTCTAATATTGCTGCTGACATGAAAAATTGAAAAATGTTATTTTGCCAAAATCACGTAGCTTATTTTGAAAGGTAATTTTGGTTACTATATCTGATTGACTTTCTCATTTCTTAAAGCTATAAAGGACAGATGAGCTACATCCTAATACCGGGAAAAAAAAAAAAAAAAAAGTGTTCAGATAACATGACGAGAGGTAAAGATAAGCTTTTTCATTTAGTAGCTAGTACTAACGTAACGTCGAAGTAGATATTCACAACTCACAACCAAACACAAGAAACTACAAGGACGGAAGGATAGCTAGCCTTATGAAATCATGTCCTTGGAAAGATTCCCTTCCGAACATATGCATACCTTTTCAGGGTGTGTGCGCTTAGATGCATGCCTGTGTTTTGAATGATTTTTATACATGCACTTCTTATAACTCTGTCTAGTTTAGTTGTTGTTTCTGATAAAGAAAGTGAATGAAAGTGAAGCACAAATCTGAGAATAAGAATAATAAGAAGATACGGAAATTAATTTGACACATCAAGCTAACAGTGAAGCACAAATCTGGATATGCCAGTAACAAGATAGTAAGAGAGAAAGTTTAAGTGAAACGTACTTGCATGAATCCACATAAATGAATTATGATGTAATTTATGCCTGAATCCTGGAGAAACTTTTCAGTGAAATACTTGATATCCATAAGTGGAACTTCGGCATGCTTGTCACAGTTGTGGATGGAATAGAATACAAATTTTTGGATTCCCATTGCTTTCACACATTGTATAAGAGCAACTTTTCCTTCCCAACCTATCTAAATAGAAAAATTGGTTAGATGAGACCAAAAATGCATGCAGGACAAATTAGTGAGTCCGGTAATGTTTACTGCAACATATAAAATAACTTCATGATTTCTGAAGACCTTTAGATGGATACACGAACCTCTAAATTCAATTGGAGCATTTTTTGAAAGGTTGAACAATCCACAGACCATTTCTAATTTATTCCAATTTCTTCACTGAACAAGGAATTGTTAGACCGAGCCATCCACAATCCAGCTCGTGTTTGAAACTCATCTGTTAGTCATTCAAATGAGACCTAGACCTATCAGACTTAGCCTCAGATAAGGATTGCAATCTAGAATGACTAACAGATGAGTTTAAAGCATTCAAACACGAGCTGGATTGTGGATAAGCCTGACTCGGTCTTACAGGAATAACATAAATACACAAAAAGGAGTAAGACAGAAGCAATTCCATATGACAAATGCCCGAACACTGTAAAGCAAGTAGGAAACAAAAATTAGACAACGATATGCTTAGATCTACGTTTGTAATGAACGAACTGATCATACAACGAATGAATTGTTCATCCTCATTATTAATGATAACAGAAAACTAATAATTATTAAAGAAACTCACCTTTTTTATGGGCTCTTCTGGATGTCCCGTGGCGCAATCGATGATTGTCTCTGGTTTGCTAAGGTCTGCCTGTTCACCAACACATGAGCACATCACATTCACTCTTCTGGATGTCCCGGTGGCGCCGACCACCAGTATGTTGGTGGGTCAAACGGGTCTCCCCGGAGCAAGATTCACAGCCCCAGCTCCCGCCCTGGCCGTACATTTCATGAAACGCCGCGTATTGTTCCCAACACACAAAAATCAAAAATAAGAAAAAAAGGGTTCTTTTCAAATTTGTAAATAAAAAAATGGGTTCTTTTCAATCTTGTGAATTGAAGTGGCAAAACGAAAGCTTTCCTGTTGAAGTGAGGAGGAGACAAACCAGTGGCGGTAGAGGTGGAAGATTTTGACATAGGAAGGAGATGGTCTGGAGCTAAAGTCCGGCACCATGAGAGTGAGGCTTCGAACGACGGCGTTTTGGAGTCATTGTGATGGAGGTTTCCGGGCGTTGCCAGCTGGGTAGGAAGCCTCCAAGCCATTGCCATTTTCAAGCTCTCTTTGTCTGTCACTGACTGGACAGACCCCCGATCGAATGGAGTACTTATCAAGTATAACCAAAATTTAGCCTCTAAATTCACAAATGTCAGTTTACAAAATTTTCAAATATAGCAAAAGATCCGATTGAATTGACCTAAACACCCCAAAATTAAAGGGGAACTTTAACAAAAAAGCATCCGATACTATTTACTTTAACGAAAAATTATATTTTTACACTAAAAACTCAAAGTTTTCAAACCATTTTCATTAGTTTTCCTAAATTAAAAAGGAGTTTTAACTAAACACTTTCTGGTACTATTTACTTTTAACGAAAATAACATTTTTACTTTTAAAAGTCATTCCTGTACTATTCACTTACAACAAATTTTTATCATTTTGATTAAAA
The DNA here is from genome assembly GCF_916048215.2 of Malus sylvestris. Classification (NCBI taxonomy): domain Eukaryota; kingdom Viridiplantae; phylum Streptophyta; class Magnoliopsida; order Rosales; family Rosaceae; genus Malus; species Malus sylvestris. The sequence continues at coordinate 24,008,547 of NC_062269.1, forward strand.
CTCAAAGTTTTCAAATTATTTTCATTAATTTTCTTAAATGAAATCCATGTTATTGGGATTCTCACCAGCTGCTGCTATCCCTTCTTTATAATCTTCCTCGATCTGTGCAATAAACAAGTCTTCAAGCCAAAGCCCTATTTCAAAAACTTTAAACATACACACCAAAACCTAATTTGGTTTCTTCCCAATTTGAGTGGTAGCTTGATGGGAACTTCCATCCTTCTGGGTTAAAGACTTTTCAAAAATAATAATATTTATTGATACTGTAGATCAAAATAAGGCCAGACAACCGCTATGATTCTCTGCACCGAAAATTGATATTCAATAACGAAATAGCAATAAAATCAACGGAATTAGAACATAAAATAAAGAAATTAACCGGACTATAGCAATCGGATTGAAGAGGTGAATATCAACCAAAAAAACAAAAATCTAAAAAAGGTGTAATATGTCTTAAAAATTAAAACCTAATTGCAAGAAACTACCGTCAATATATACAAACTCGTAACAATATGAAACCTAAAAACCCATAGACGTTAATCCTTTTTTAATTGCTATCTAATTAGCTCAAGTATTTACCAATGAGAACTTGTAGAGGCGGAGCCTCTTCAGTTTCCATCTATTTTCATTTTGTTGAACTCCAGTCTCCATCTTTGGACAAACGCGTAAGATCAAATAGGTTTTAGCTTATTATTGTAACTTAGTTTTATTATAAGGGTATTTAGGTATGTTCAGGCTAGTTTTCTGATATATTTGAAAGATATTATAAAAATTAACATTTTTGAAATTAGAGACTAAATTTTGGTTATAAACGATAAAAACTCGATTGAATGATGGCCAATAGGTTCTCTCCGGATCTTTTGGTGATGATTTTGGGAATTTATGAGTCGTGTCCCTTTATCATATATTGTACGGTTAGTTTTTGTTAAGTATTGTGTTTGTTTAAATAAAAATATTTAAAATACTTTCTGACATGCACTATGAATAGACAAGATTGATGAATCTCCGAGATCGTCACAAAGAGAATCCGACGAGGATCCAGATTCGAAAGATGAAGCTCAGTGTTGCCACGTCGTTCTCCAGAGTGGATTAGGATTTTCTACCACTTGTCACAGCTTGTTTCTATTATCATTTTCTATTATCCGTACCAATCCGACCCGACCCTGGCAAATATTCAAGGTCACTTTGGGGCCGTCTTTTAAATGAAGCCCAATTAGTTGAGACAAAGGAAGGATTTGGAAAAAATGAGGAGTACGAGTGTCTCTATTGGAGTATAGTTGATATGATCAAATTCAAATCCCTGAATTGTGCCCCTTTTCATTTTTATAATAATATTACTTTAGTCTAAAATCATATATACAAAAACCCAGTTTTGGGGTTACTGTTGATCTATAGTGTGAGGATGCATTTGCCCCTCATTTTCTCCTCACTCTACCGCTTTCTGGCCTGCTTCATACAGTGGAAAGACGGTTTTGCCGTTCTTTCCACGCATCAGTCATCGTTGAGCTCTTCACTTTAAGAGTCTTCTTATAGGTTTAGCCTTTTCTTTGTTCTGGTGATTCTCTGATCTCTGTATTACTATCTTCGTCTTGCCCTCTGTTTTTTTCTCAAATCCTCCGTTCATCTCAAATATACTGTTCTTTATTTCACAAAATACTCAGGAAAAAGTTCCTAATTTTCGTGTTTTAAGGGATTTTCTTTGTGTCTCTGCTTTTGAGGGGAGTTGTGCATCCCTGCAAACCTACAGTTGTGGGCGTTTTGTCGAAACTCATAAAATTGGTTTCTAGGGTTCCTAAACTTGCAATCGCCGGGCCAAGACTTCACAGATTTTGTCTCTTTTGCCTTATGGGATTATCAAACAGGTTTTAGCTTATGATTGTAAATTCGTTTTATTATAAGGGTATATAGGTCTATTCAGGTTAGTTTTCTGATATATTTAAAAAACTTAAGGAGATTTTTGGGATTTGAGGGTTACTACTGTAAATTTGTACGTCATTTTGGGATTTTGGCTCATCCCTTGATTGAGCTGTTGAAAAAAATATAATTTCAAGTGGTCAACTGCCGTGGACACCGCTTTCTCAACTCTCACATAGGCCCTCACCTTCACTCCGATATTGGCCCTTCCTAATTTCACCCAGCCCTTTACCATCGAATGCGATGCATCCGATACCGGCATCAGGGTTGTCCTATCCCAAAACCAACACCCAATTGCCTTCCTGAGTAAATCTTTGGCGGACAAACATAAAGCTTTATCAGTCTATGATAAAGAAATGATGGCAATTGTGTTCATGGTCCAAAAGTGGCATCCTTACCTGCTCAGGCACCCGGTCACAATTCTGACCGACCACCAGACATTGAAATACTTTTTAAACCAGAGGATCACCACACCAACTCAACAGAAACGGCTTCTCAAGCTATTAGGCTACAATTATACCCTGGAATACCAGTCAAGTTCCTTGAACACCGTTGCCGATGCTTTGTCCCAGCAACATGAATGTCTCGCACTTATAGGTCTCTTTCTACCTATCTTCGCTAGCATTTCAGAAATACAAGCAGAACATGCTCAGGATTCCAAGGCCTCGGCTCTCCTCCACGCTTTCCACAACAGCTAGCAGTCGTGCGCCCATTTCTCTTTTCGTGGGGATCTTCTATATTACAGAGGTGGCATCTTCATTGTGGCTTCTTCCCCGTGGCGACATCAAATTCTCCAAGAATTTCGTTCTTCACCTGCAGCGGTCCGCTCGGGATTTCTTCAAACTTATAAACTAGTTCGTCGAAACCTCAACTAGCTGGGGTTAAAGAAAACCGTTAAATCCTTTGTTTCAAGCTGTGATACCTATCAACGAACCAACTTTGAATCCATTAAACCACCGAGGTTGCTTCAGCCACTGCCTATCCCCTTTCAAATTTGGACCGATATCGCCATGGATTTTATTGAAGGCTTTCTCCACATTCACGGACGCAATGTTATCTTAGTGGTAGTCAACCGATTCTCTAAGTATGCCCACTTTATTGCCATCAAACACCCAGATTCAGTAGCCAAGGTGGCTGAAATCTTTCTTTGTGACATATTCTGCCATTATGGCATGCTCGTGATCATCGTCAACGACATGGATCATGTTTTCATCAGCATCTTCTGGGAGTCCTTCTTCAAGCTCCATGAAATGTAGTTTTGCCATAGCTCGACCTATCACCCCCAATCCAATGGACAAACAAAGGTATTGACTGCACTTTGGAACACTACCTGTGTAGCTTCATAAGAGACAAACCCACTTCTTGGGTTGACTGGTTGCCATAAGCGGAGTGGTGGTACAATAACACCTTTCATTCGGCCACACAGATGACTCCTTTTGAGGTTGTATACGGATACCCTCCCCCTCGTGTCTCATCATATTTTCCAGGCTCTTCCCCAGTTCACCTCTTGGGCACCACCATTCGGGACATGGATGCCTTGCTCTGCCTCCTTCGTGAAAATCTACAACAAGCTCAGGATTGAATACGCCACTATGCTAACAAACAGTGCTCCGAGCGCGAGTTTAAGGTTGGAGATTGGATCTTTCTCCACCTACAGCCTATCGCTAATCTTCTATCAATCACACCAATTGTCCCACATTGGCACCCAGATTCTACGGCCTTTACAAGGTCATTGTTCGCGTCGAGAAGGTTACCTACACCTTGGACTTGCCTCCAAGTTCCCGCATCCACCCCACTTTCCATGTTTCTCTCCTCAAGCCTAAATTGGGCTTTAATGTGGTTGCTTTAACTGCGCTTCCCCCTCTGTCAGATATGGGACTTGTGATGTGGACATCGGAAAAGGTTCTGTAGCGCAACATGTTCAAGAGAGGAAACATAGTTGTCACACTTTGGCTTATTAAATGGATGGGCCTTCCTGACCATGATGCTACTTGGGAGGATGCTGACTCCATTCTCGACCATTTCCTATATTTCAACGCTTGAGGACAAGCTCCTTCTTAGGGGGTAGGATTGTTAGGACCTTAGAATATTAGACATCTATTAATTCTAACCTTTATGGTATTTTGTCTTATCCTTGTAAAAGTTGGTTTCATCCAACGGTAGTGAGGTTGGAAACATGTTCCAATCTGAGCTTTTTCCTTCTAGGGTTGTATATAAGCGCCTTTTCACCTTTTGGAAAGGCATGAATGAAAAATCAAAATGTTTTAGTTATTTCCCTTCCTCTTTTATTTGCCTTCTGCACTATTTTGTTCCTTCGATGAATCCTTGGCCTTTAGAGTCGAAAACACATAACCTCCTGCTGCTGCCTAGCTAGACCTGAAATTCCTAAAATTCCAACCCCTGAATTCCTCGCTTGGCCCCAAAATTCCAATCCCTGAAACTCCACCACTCCTTCCTCCCCCTCTTCATACGAAGATTATTGCACGCCCTTCATACAGAACAAAACCCACAAATATTTCACCCAAACTCTTCAGAATTACACCAATATTTCATTGCAACTGTTCAGTTTGGCTAGATCTGCATTTGATCATGCCTGTGGCATGCCTGCATCTATTCAGTTTTACCAAACACTAACTGCTTTATTTTACACCTATTTATTCTCAAGGCACAACAGAAGCAACTTTTTTTAAAAAAAAGCTCAACAATACCAAACTAGCCTTCAAACAATCCTTATAGATAGTGAAGGCATTAGTATATATTGCTTCTTATTTGTACCATACTTGACCAATCCCAAAACTACTGAGCACCGGTCAACGTTATACCGTCAAGGACCCAGAAGAGTTTTCCTCCAACCAGGAGGCCAATCATAGCGTAACACATGTCGACATCAGAAGCCAATCATAGCGCGACACGTGTCAACATCATAAGCCAATCACAACACGACACGTGTCAATGTCATAATGAAACTAGAAACTCTCTTCTATAAATAGAGATCATTCTCTCACAATATTTCCTAATGTCATTTGTACTAAATCATTCACTAGTACTCATTAAAGGAGAGCTTGAACCTATGTACTTGTGTAAACCCTTCACAATTAATGAGAACTCCTCTACTCCGTGGACGTAGCCAATCTGGGTGAACCACGTACATCTTGTGTTTGCTTCTCTGTCTCTATCCATTTGCATACTTATCTACACTAGTGACCGAAGCAATCTAGCGAATGTCACAAACTTGACATTTTCTGTTGTATCAAAGTCCTCACTGATTTTGTGCATCAACACTTCTCATTCATACTAATATAATAAAATTTTGCAAGACTGATGCCGATTTCATTCAAGAAGTTGTGGAAGATATTTCAACGAAATTGAATCGTGACGCATCATATGATTTGAAAGGCATGGTTGGAATTGAAAGCCGCATCAAGCAAGTTGAATCGTTATTAAGCATTAATGATTGGCAAGGTGTTTGCACTGTAGGCATTTGGGGTATGGGTGGCATTGGAAAGACCACCCTTGCTAAGGCTGTGTTCAAGAGATTATCTTCTAACTTCGAAGCTTCTTGTCTTCTTAACAATGTTAGGGAGAAATCAGAGCATGGAGTTGATCAATTGCAAAAAACACTTGTTAGAGAGATATTAAAGGAAGAAAATCTCTCCACAGATACGACTTTTGTTCGAGAAAGGCTCAGCCGTACAAAGGTTCTCATTGTCCTTTGATGATGTTAGTGACTCAAGGCAAATAAAAGATCTAACTGGAGATAATCTTCGCTACGGCGACGAAAGTAGAATCATCGTAACAAGTAGAGAACGGAACGTACTCATAAAAGCTGTTAGTGATGCAATATATATATATATATATATATATATATGAGGTTAAGAAAATAAAAGCTTACGACGCTCTTCAGCTCTTTCAATTTCGTGCTTTCAAGGATATGACTCTCCTAGAGAAGAATATACAGAGTTGTCCGCAAGGGTGGTAAAATATGCTGGAGGCATTCCACTGGCTCTTGAAGTTTTGGGTTCCTTATTGTTTCCATGTGAGAGCAAACACGAGTGGGAAGACGTATTGAGCACATTGAGAAATTATCCCAATGAAGAAATTCAAAATACGTTCAGAGTAAGCTATAATAGATTAGGAAGAAATGCGCAGGAGGTATTTCTTGATATAGTATGCTTTTATAAAGGGAGGCGTATTAAGCATGTAAAAAAGATGGTAGACTTTGGTCAATTGCATGGTGGTTCATGTGCGGCAGATGGAATTAGAGTTCTCCGTGATAGGTCTCTCATATCGATTGATTTGGAACTGGAAACCATACATATGCATGATTTGGTACAAGAAATGGGTCGGGCAATTGTTTGCGAACAATGTATTGAAGAGTCTGGAAGACGCAGTAGGCGGCTATTAATTGCTAAAGATATCTATCATGTATTGAAAAATACCACGGTAAAAGCTGAGAGTGCATTCACAATTTTTTTAAACAATAAAGAAAAGAAATAGATAAATAAAATGTTGTGTACTTCCTATGCGAAGAGAGCTAGAGAAAACTCATTTACAAAAAAATAAGTCATATTCCTACAACTGTAGTTTAGATTAAATTTTGTTGTGTGTTAGGGCTAGTTTGATATTGATGTGCTTTGAAAAAAAGCTGCTGTGAGAATAAGCAGCTGTGAAATAAATCAGCAGAGTGTTTGGTAAACTTTTTTGTAAAAGTGCTTTTGGAAGAAAAAAAACAGTCTGATAGTGGGTCTTTTCATTAAAGGAGCACTGTAGCTCCGTGTGCTTTGAAAAAAAACCAGTTTTCCAAAGCTGCAAATAACATCTTCAGCTTTTTCCTTTGATTTCAGCTTATTCTCATAGCAGTTTCCAAAATAACCCTTTTTTTTTAGTTTACCAAACACCTAAAACCCTCACAGCTTTTTCTCACAGCTTTTTTTCATGGGTGCTTTTTTTTCATGCACCTCACTCCCAAACCACCCCTTAGTGTGTTCACATTTGTACTTTGCTGTTGGTTGTCAGGGAACTGAAAAGGTTCAAGCCATATTCTTTAACTGCTCAAGGATTGGAGAGCAAAACCTGGATCGTGAAGACTTCAAAAAGATGTATAATATGAGATTGCTAAGCTTAAAACTTTCTTTCTTTCCAATTCTCTTCGTTATCTTTTCTGGGAGGAATATCCTTTGAAATCTTTGCTCCCAGAATTTTCTTGAAAATCTTGTTGAGCTTCATATGCCCTACAGCGAAGTCACGCAACTTTGGGATGGAGGCCAGGTATATGTGCTTGTTATAGTTTTTATTTGTGTAAGATGTAGTGTAGAAACTTATTCAGACTAAGTTGTTAATTCTCATCTTTAATTTGTTACAGGATCTTGTGAACTTAAAAGCGATCACACTTGGTCGCTGCAAACATCTAACTGCACTTCCAAACCTCTTGGGGAGTCCAAATATCGAGCACATAGATCTTTGGGGATGTGAAAGTTTGGTTGAAATTCCTGGATATTTTCAAAATCTTGACAAGCTTACTTGTCTTGATCTTTCATGGTGAAAGAGTCTCGAGTATCTTCCAGGGATACCAGGCAACATTGAATTCTTAAGTTTAACCGGCAGTGGCATAAAGGAGTTGCCATCATCAGTTTGGTCTCATGAAAAAGTTTCTTCCTTGGATATTACATATTTTAGAGAACTTAAGGAACTTCCAAGCAGCAGTTGCAAGCTGAAAGTCTCTGGTGCTTTTAGTCTAAAGTTCTGCTTCTCTCTAGAAAAATTTTGGGAGCTTCCCAGTGGTATTGATGAATTAGATTTTTCTAGCACAAAAATAGAAGTATTGCCCACGTCATCAATGGAGTGTCTCTTTCGTCTCACCAGACTTAAACTGAAAGGATTGCAAAAATCTTGTGAGCCTCCCACCGAGCATTTGTAAGTTGAAATCTCTTGAGAAACTTGACCTCAGTGGTTGCTTTACACTTAAAGTTGTCCCAAGTAACATCTACAAATTAACAAATCTTAAAAAACTCAACTTTTTTAAATGTTGGGAACTTCAAAATTTTCCTCAGCCGGCTGGCCCAATGGGTTTGCTCTCTCTTGAAGTACTAGAACTTGGTTGTAGCGGTATATTAGAAATCCCTGAGTGCCTCATTTGCTCAACCTCATTAAGGGGTATTGATCTGACACAATCCCAAATTCGGAGCATACCAATGCATTGGGTGCATGTGTTTTTTTCATCATTTATTTCTGTAGTGTGAAAGTCAATTGTGTTTTTGTTGCTGCAGTCGGGTTGCACTTGCTTATGGTATAATGCCAGCATTGGTCTTCAATTCACCATTTAAATGCGGAAGAGGAAGTACGCCAGCCATATGGATAGAGCCTTGGAGGTGATTGGCTTTTATTTTTTTTTCCTTTGAACAAGTTTTTGGAATCAATATTATTTGAATTTTTTATATTCTAACAAGCAAGTGAAGTCAATTCTTAGTGCAAAACTTATCTCAATGTATCACTTTTGACATTTTATTCTGCTTTCTCTGGTAATTGTACTTAATTAATAGAATTTTAGATGTTTTCATTCTCGGTTCATTTAGTTAGTCAAGGTATTAATCTTCTCCAGATTACGACATCATTTTGTTGTTCATCTGGTTTTTTTCCTATTTATAACACACCATGATCAGTGGCTCCCAAGCTTACTTGAAAGGGATTGGCATTTTAATTAGCTTGGATCTAACTTGAAAATTACGTTTTATACACCAGTATTCCAAATATATTGCAATTTATTTCATTTATGTTCTTTTTTTTTAGGCGAGCGAACACCGATGTACATAAGTGATTACTCAAGTGCCTAAATACACCATGCATTTTCTTAGGCAACTTCAAACTATGCAAGTAAATGCAGAGTTTAATGCCTTTATACAACATATTATCAGCTTTTAATGCATTTTCAATCTGGTCTTTAATTTGTTTCACTTAGGCTCATGACGTTTGATTACACTCTTCATTTGCAATTGTACCAATTAGGCTCATAAAATGGTTCAAAGAGCTCCATGAGCTTTGATTCACCCATTTTATACTTTTCATGTAAAACTTATATCAAAAAGCTAAAACATCTTTCATTGTAAATAAATTTAACCATAGGTTATCCCTTCTTTGGGTTTTTTTGCTGCATTGTCTAGGTGGTGAATTGCGCGGAAAATGGGGGAGAGGGGTACAATTTATTTAATTTGAGCAAAATAGTAGCATTTAAGCTTAGTTGGTTAGTGAGGATTAGAGTCAATAAGCCATCTTCTGTCTATATCTGACATCTGAATTCATTGAATGATGAATGAGGTTGTAGTGAGAGAAATTGAGAAAGTTAAGAAAAGACAGAAGATGAAGATACAAATATACGACAAACAATAACGATAGATAAATTCATCTATGTTGGTTTATTAAACTTGGTCAAGCAGGCCTTTTGTCTTAATTGGGATTTAGTTTGGTACTTTCATACTAATTTCCATTGTTTATAATAGTTTGGTACTTTCTTTTGATTATTTTCCTATATGTTTTAGCCCGTTGACAATCCTAAAATATTTACTTAGGCACACATCCAATTGTGCATTATTAGACATGTACCTAAGGTATAATGCTTGATATATTTTTATAGTTGTCTCATATTATATAAAAAAAAATTAAAGTACTCTTTCTCTCTACATGAAAACTATCCATTTCATCATGCATTTTTTAGTTAAGCTACTATGTTTTTGTAGTTTTTTTTTACTGAGGAGGAACAGAGGCTAAAGTACCTCCAATTTGTTCAAGAGGAAGCTCATGTCGTAGTTTGCTTCACAAACCTTTACGATTAGCTTCCATACGGTATGTTGTATGTGTTGGGATATCTCTGCATCTGAATTTCTGCTCAAGTTGCTGAAAGTTTGTAATTTTACTTGCTACCTGATTATAAAAATGTAAAACAAAATTTGTACGTGATTTACAAATTTGTATTTGATTTTAGGCGTTTTTCCAGTGTAAGGCATGTGTTGCACATGCATGTAAATGGTACAAATTGTTTTGGTTTTGGACAGTAAGCTTTTGAGTTTTACAACCCTTGCAAGGGGATTGTGACTCGAACAAATTTAGTGTTGGGGATACAATTTGGTTCTCCTTAATACATAATATAACAAAGGCCTAGAAATTTTCCTTCAAGGAATATGCAAATGTTTTTTTTTGCCCATCTTGGCCTGCAGATTGTATGAATGGGCATTAGTGTGTGTTGTCTGCATTAGTGCATTTAAGGGTGTGATTATGTTCTTACTGCCCTTTTAGTGTATTTTTCTGTGCAAGTTATTCATGCATGTTGCGACTAATACATTCAATCCCAGCAGTGAAGCACGGGCACATTTTCCAGTTACTTTAGTCTAAAGTAAGGTTTTCAATTGCACTATTCAAATGAACAGTGTTTTGGGGTGAATTTCAACTTATTTACAAATCTGCCACAGGCACTCTCTCCCGCTAATCTTGATGCACACGTTTTAATGATTGTGGGAAGAGAAACGATGGTAAAGCCGACCTTTTCCATTTCCTTCTCAAACCCTCCTTGCCTCTTCCTTTTCGCAGACCCTGCGAGAACGACACAGATGGTCTCGCCTCCATCCTATCCTCCTTTCGTCGCCGTCTCCCTTCTCTCGCATGTGTCATCTTACTCCACTGTTTGCGTCAGGAAGGCCCATGCGTGGTTTTTTGGGGTGGGGATTTCAGATTTCAAGATGGAGAGAGATTGAGCTTTGTTTCGATCGAGCCAAGCCTCTATGATTCAACCGGATCGAGGTGATGTGACAACGCCAGGGGTTGAGAGAAGCCAACTCTAAGACTCTACATCTCATTTTCTCATCTCTCAAACCACTTCTCTCTTTTCCATCTCTCCTAGTGTCTTCGTATCTCGGCTCTCTCACTCACTCTGTCCACTGAAATTTCAAGGTGATTATCCAACCCTAAATTGATATATTCCATACCTCGATTTTATCTTAATTTATTTGGAATTGATCTGCATATGTGCAGTAAAGATAATTTTATCTAATGTTATAGAATCCATGTCCTTGTCCCCTCATTACATGTTTTGACGGAGATTTCAGTTCATGGAACATTAAACTCCATAAATTTGAAAAAATGTTTACAGATGGTAAAATCTTGGATTGCCAATTGAGGATATAGCTGCAATTCAAATTCAGACTGCTTTCCTTGCACACGTGGTATGTATGTGTGCACTAAAATCTCCAAAATATAAAATTCCAGTTTCATTCTCTCCCTCAAGAATATTATTAGAAATTAAATTATTTTTAGTTCTGCATCAATATGTGTTTCTTTCTTTGCTAAAAAGTATGAGACATAATTCTGCAATACTTAATTAATGACCATATGAAAGCTATTAAAGAACTCTGAATAATTGTTTAAATCTGGATCAGTTTTGTCCTAGATATGCACACAATCTTTATTTGTGAGATAGTTAGTTGTAGGGTTGACTTTTAGCTGTCTGTTTGTTGATAAATTACATATGGTTCTTAAGGAATTATATATGATTTGTGAGGTTTGAGGTCAACATCAATATCCATGGCCTGTCACGGTCCCCCATTGTACCATATGGCCATAAATTTTGGCAAAATTATGATTCATTCAACTATTTATTTTTGTCTTTGTTTGATCTTTGTTTCACTCTGTTTTGCAGCTTATGGAATACCCTTCCCAAACTTAGACTCTTAATCAATAAGCGAGTGAACAACATAAGTTTCTAAATTACAGGTTAATTATCCATTTTTGAAAAACCTATGCAGAGTAGTTGATAGATATTACGTTATTTGAAAGTTCTTATTGTTGTGATTGTGTTGTGCTTGTTGTGTATTTGTTTAACTTAATTATAAATTAGGGGTGGTTGAAAAATTAGAAATTTTATTCATGCATGTTTTTTCCTTTCTTCCCAGCATTCAATTTGTTGTCCAAGGTTTCAATTTTATTCATCTTAGCGTCATTCACTGTATTTAATATGGTTTTATTTTTTTAAATAGACTACCCATTGTTGCCATTGTGCTGTTTGTGCAGAGAGGAGATATCTTATTACAAGGAACTCAATACAACAGAACTCAATCCAAAAGAACATTTACTACTCTTAAAAGCATTATGTGAACTCCAAGCTCAAGTCAATCCTTAATTTTCATGTATTTTTTTTATTTCTTTATGTCTAGGTGGTTTACGGTGGTTTGGACATGTGAAACGAAAGCCTCAAGTTAGAAGATGTGATTACAGGACAGAGGTTCATGGCTGAAGGGGTAGAGGAAGACCTAGGAAGACTTTGGAAGAGACTCTAAGAAAAGACTTAGAGAACTTGGATCTAACGGAAGACGTGATACAAAACCGAGCGCAATAGCATTCTAGGATTCATATAGCCGACCCCACTTAGTGGGAAAAGGTTTTGTTGTTGTTGTTGTTGTTGTATGTCTATGTGGTTTACATGGTTTTAAATCATTAAATCACCAAACTTTATGTTTGCAATTGTTTTGTTTCTGATTGTTGACATCAATTGAAACACTATTATTTAGGTTATTACATTTTATGCTATAAGAGTATGTTGTTAACATATTCATTTTAGTAACTACCACTTGCTTTGATACATTGTAAATGCTATTTCTGTGACAACAAGATAATCTTATTTGCTGTTTAATAAAACTGTTTAGTAATTGGAAAAACTGTTTGTTTAATGTGTTCATCATGTCGTAATATTTTTATATTGGAAACCATTGGCTGTGAATATTTCGGAAGAAATTAGCCACATGAAGTAATAAAACAAGGTCATATATGGATGAATGAGATTGAATTGTTTGCTTTGCTCTAGCCAATCTGTTTTGATTAATGGATGTGCATTTTGAAACCTAAGTAAGTTATGGATTTGTTTTTCTTAGCGAATCTCAAATAATCAGTATACGGAAGAAAGATCTATTAGTTTATTAGTTTCAATTTAAATACTTCTGAAAAGTTAGAGATCTGTTGAGCATGTTGGAAATTCATAGTAGCAGCACTTTTGCATGCCACACACTATGACCTATAGTTAATATTTTTGAACCCATGATATTACATTTGTTATATCTGTTTGGTTCCCTATTTCTATAGTTATAGATATGATTAGTGTGCATTTGGTTTTGCTTGGTTAGGGTATAGGTTTAGTTGAAATAGTATTGGTATTTATTAGTGTTCTTTTCCCTTCCAGCAGTGCCCATTTCCACCCAAATCGAATCTCAAGTTCTTCCTCTTTCGAAGACGGCATGTTCGGCCTATTTGGGTTAAAAACTTAAACTTTGGGCTCAAAAGGGAGTTAGCCCAAAGAGAGGAGAGAAACCCAAAACCCAGCCGAAGCCCAGAAGGCAGAAAAGACCTTTCTCGACTAGGTGCAGATCATTTGCACCACTTACTTACCTACCCAAAGACCAAGTGGTATAGACCAGCCATCTAATCAGCCCAAAAGTACTTTACAGTGGCAGTACAAGTAAATAGCTGATGAGTCACTATTCTTCAAACTACATTCGGGTAAAATTACGGCTTCAGGAAGCCAAGCCAAAGTGTGTATAAAAGAAGAAAGAGAAATCAGAGTTGAGGACACTCAAACAAACAAACAAATACAAGCACAAACTATGCTCAAAAAGCCAGATTTGCCTTCAAACGAAGCTGTAGTCAGCCCAAGCCTTCATCCCTTTCGGGATAAACCCTCACTCAAGCCTTTGTAATAGCTCTGTTACCCTGTTCAACTCTTACTGTAGTATCGATTTCTTTCTGTAAACTCATCTCCCTACCAATTTTTCTAAAGCTCTCAACCCCCTTGATAAACCACAAAGATAGGAAGTTACAAGACGATCAGCCTTGCCCGACGCTCTTTGTTTCTGTCTTTTCATTCATTAACCTAGCAATATGTTGTATACTTCAAGACTCTCTCAGTGCTTGAATCCGATTTGAGTATGTCTTCACAGTTCAAACCAGATCTAAGTTCTAAGCCCTCGGGCATGTAAGATTTGATCACTTAAAAGTCCTTGGCCTCAAGGCATAAAAAATATCCTTATGTGAACTTAACCCACCCACGACAAGCTTTGATAACAAGAAGTCCGAAGTTACTTGGGGCGCAAGTAATCGACCTATTCTTTAGTTTTATTTCTGTTATATTATGATTACCATAGAACGTTTGAGTATGGAATGAATTGATCGGATCATATTTATATATATTTTTACTTCGAATTCACTCGTCTTTTCTTGGTTAGTTCCTTATATTTTTGAGCTATTTACGTTATTTTTGTGTTTATAGGATCTGTTATGCAAATTTACCCTTTATTGCCACATGATAATACTAATTTACATTTTATAAACAATGTTTGTCCCTCTCATTATTATGATGTTTGCAAAGGAAGAGAAGAAAGAAGAATAAAATAAAGGGAATCCAAGAGAGGAGTGCGGGAGACAGCGTGACATGCGGGGAGGACAGCAAGTCAAAGTGGACAGCACGCTGGGGGAGTCAAAACAGGAAAAAGAAGGCAGAAAACTGGAAGAGGGACACGGCATAATTAAAAGGAAGGAATCCAAACATGGACAGGGGCATAAAATAAAAAGGCAGGAAGCTGCCTTAGCAGCTGATAAGGCGTGAGGAAAAGAAAAGCTAAAAAAAGATGCTGCCTTGGCAGCTGGCAGCTAGGACAGCAGAAGAAAGGTCAGAAAAGGATAGAAGGCAAAAAAAAACGAGAGAGAGAGGAAGGACAGCATAGAAGGGAGTGACACCGGAGGAAAGAAAATAAGCTGCCTCTGGCAGCTGGGCAGCTCGTGGAACAAGCTGCAAGCAGCGTTTGTCCAATTGAGAGAAAAGGCTCGGCAGAGAGCATCACTTGGGCAGCTCGGAGAGAAACAAAAGAATACAAAAAAAAAGGGCTGCAGTGGCAGCGCACGGACAAACAGACAGCTCTCTTCTCTCTCGGTTAAATTTTTCCAAACTTATATTTTATTTTTGTTTTAATAATGTGTAATTAAATTTATTTTGGCTAGAGGTTAATTCAAAGCCATGAATATATTTGTAATATGAATTGATTACCTTCAGTTGTGATTTCATAAGTTGTGATTTCAATTTACTTATCCGTTCGTATAAAAACTGATTTGTGTATGTTGGTTGAGAGTGCACGCTTAATTTACATGCATGAATTTGATGCTAGAATATAAGTGAATTTCACCTAATCGTTATGAACTTATTTTCACAAGTAGTAAAGGTTGCTAGTCACAATCACGTTAAGTAAATTCTTGGCAAGAGTATCATGCTTTTCATAGTTACGAATGCCTCGTCAATGCTTATAGTTTTCACAAAGTTTAATGATCTTTGATTGTATCTCTATTGTGCTTTTCACGTAGGGGACTTTTGAAGAATGTTTTGAATTGTTGTATGCGTTTTCCCGTCCAATTCAATAACTTAAGGAAAATTTGAAGATTAAAAAAGTGATATTCACGGTTAATCTGAAGTGTTGAAATTCACAACTTATTGGAAGAACAACTGAAAATCAATTTAGGTTGCATATGTGTCATGTGTGGAGAAAAACCCTCTAGCTAGTCCGTCATTTATCCTTTCACCTTAATTTCATGTTTTTGTCAATTCTGTAATTTATTTAAGTTTAATTTACTTCTAGTCAAAACCAAACACCCTTCCATTATTAAATTATTTTATTTAGTTAGTTTTCTTTGTTGTTAGTCTTTTAATTCAATTTCCGTCCATTGCAGTTCCTAGTGTCTAATTTGATTGTTTTCATTATTTTGAGTTATCCTAAGTGTGTTTCGAGTTATTAGAGTTTTTAGCCTAGTTTTGTGTCCTTGAGTCTTATTTAATATTTTTAAAGTAATTTAGAATAGATTAGCAATCCCTCCTAATCCCCGGCCTAGAGCGATACCCTACTTACATCCATACTACAATTGTCAAAAAGAGGGTTTAATTTGTGTGCTTAGTTATTTTACGCATCAAATTTTGGCGCCGTTGCCGGGGATTAGTAACTTTGCTAATCCTTTTATTTTTGTTTTTGTTTATGTTTATATTGGTGTTTGTGTATTTTACTTTTGATATTTGATTTATTTTTCTTTCTTTGATTTTAGGTTCAAATGGAGCCGAGGGAAATTTAAAGGAAAGATGCGTCCGGCTAAAGACGTTAAATCAAGCGCTTCTTGGGAGGCAACCCAAGCATTCAACGAAGGGAGACTTTGGAATCACTAACCCAATCAGCTTTGCATTCTTCCACCCTTATCTTTACTGCTTTCATTTTGTTTTGTTTAGTTAGTTGTGTTATTTGGTTGATTTCTGTGAGTTTGTGTTATTTAGTTTAAGTGTGGGAGAAGGTTAACCAAAGTCTCTTTACATTAATTTACATATAAAAAAAAAAAAAAAAGATAAAATTTAAAATTAATGATAAAAAAAAAAAGTACATAAAAAAAATAAAAAATAAAAAATAAATAAAAAAAAACTTAAACTTAAAAATATACAATGATGTGTGAACTAATAGCATTCATTGGTCAGGTGGTGCTTCAGTAGTCGGCGGAGCTTCAGCAGTCGGCGGGGCCACGGAAGGAGGAGGTATCTGAGGTTGATCAGTTGGAGCTTCACTACGCAGTGCCGCTCCAGAAGACGAAGGCAGATATTGTTGGAACAAACCCACAAACCTCCGATGATCAAATAAAATTTGACCATCGGTGTCCTGCATCTGGTCAATCTTCCTCTTCATGGTTGTGGCATAATTGTGTGCAAGCTTGTGCAATTGTTTATTTTCATGCTTGAGTCCTCTAATCTCCTCTTTGAGACTCTGTATTTCAGCCACCAACGATTCAACGTGACGGGTTCGGGCAAATAGGCGTTGGGCCATGTTGGACACGGAACCGGCACACTGCACGCTAAGAGCTAGAGACTCCTTAACCGCCAATTCATCAGATCGTCTAGCGAGCAGTCTGTTATCTCTGGGAGTGACAAGGTTCCGGGCCACCACCGCAGCGGTCATGTCATTTTTCATCACCGAATCCCCAACGGTAAGAGGACCGGTAGGGGATATGAAAGATGGGCGCCATATGTTGTCTGGTGAAGGCGGAGCTGCCTCTTCACCAATGTTCAAGTCAAAACGACGATCGGAAGGGCCAGACATTTTCTGAAGGTGGTGAAGAAAGAAGAGAGTTGGACTGATTAAGATTTTGGAAGTTTACAGGAGGGAGTGTTTACAGGAGGAAGCTCAAGTGTGTTGTGGAACAAAATTAACGCCTCTATAAAAAGAAGAAATCAAAAAGGCGCTCCTCAGAGAAGCGTCCTCTCGCAAATCGAAGAGTCGGGGCTCCTTTCTCAAAAGCCGGATTCTTTTCTCAAAAGAGGCGTTGCATTTCTCAAAAGCTGGGCTTGCTCAGAAATCACGAGCTGAACCCCGGATTTCAAAAGATCAATTTGTCCAGACGTGTCGTCACTTGTCACACGCAAATTGCTTTGCGGAAATCTCGGGCAGTTTGTCGAAGCACCAATTCAGAAATCGAAGAGGGAAATTCAACAGTCAAAGACACGCTAGCTTTCTCAAAAGCTGGGCTTCAACCCACGGGCAAATCTTTTTTTCCAGATTTATCCGCACGTGTCACATGCTACCTCTACAATCGACGATGCTCAGAGCTCGAAGCGCCGATTCCAGATATCAATGAGGAATCTGCTTTGCGGAAATTACGGGCAGCTTTGTCAGAAAGCGCGTAATTTGTACTATTCATCCATCCACCGGCTGCCGACAATGAGTGAGAGAATAGTTCCGGTTGTGAAGAAAAGTCCTATAAGTATTTACCTTCGCCTTCCACAGCAAAAGCACACCCTCTCAGCACTTCTTCATCTTCGAGAATGCATTCCCAAAGAACCCTCTCGAGTCACACTGTATTCCTCATTCCCTGGGATACCCCTGCAAACAACCCATCCAGAGCAAAAGTATTTCATATCATAAAGGTTGAAAGCAAGAGTATCTCATATCATGCATTCTCCATGTCCTTTTCCTTGTCTTTGTTCTAACCTGCAGGACATGGAGAAATTGCTCTCGAGTACTCGTCTTCCACTGCTGATGTACTTCCAAAGAAGCTGCCACATCTACCTGAAGAACAGATAAGGCAAGCGAAAATGATACCAACAGCATGTGGAGACAACGTACAGAAGAAACAAGCAGAGAAGAATGCAGCTTGCACAATCATCCCAGCGGAAGGAGTCCGAGCTGAGGAACTAGAGAAGCTGCCACATCTGCTTGGAGAACAAATAAGGAACTGCAACATCACCAAAGAGCAAAGCTTCGCCGTACAATATCATCAAATCATCACTTGCAAGTAAAAAGCTAAGTGTCACCCTGTTCAAGAGGAAAGATGTGGAAAGTCAACAAACACGACCAATGATTACTTATTAGTTCTTTTCATTGTCTTTTATCGTGATTTTCAATTTTTCGTTTGCAATTTTTTTTATTTATTTTTTATTATTACTTTATTTTCTTGCGTTACTTAACTGAATTATTTCTTTTCTTTGCAGGAACTTTTGGTTATTTCCACCCTTGAAGTTGATTGCAGAATTTTATCTTGGGGGTCATCGCTTGATTTTACTGCAAATTAGGGAAGTTTTCAGTCCAATTGCTTTATTTTGTTTCTTATTATTTATTTATTTTATTTTATTTGCGTTATAGTGTTTTCTGACATTGGGGACAATGTCAAGTTTAAGTGTGGGGGTAGAAATCTCTAGAATTTCATTTGTTTCTGTGTTGTTTTTTTTGTTTTCTAAAAAAAAATAAAAAAAATAAAAAAAATTCGAAAAATTTAAAAATCCAAAAATATTGTCTTGTTTCCCTTATTGTTTTGAATTAGATTTTTGTTAGTTTCCCGACCCAATGATATAATTGGATCAAATTTGAACCATGATCATCAAGAACTTAGTTAACATGTGTTTTGTGAAATTCCTAATTCTCTTGTTAGTTTTGTACATGTTTGACCATCTTTGAAAAAACCAAATGCACATAGCCTTGTTAATGTGAAACTAAAGCATGACTTAAAGCTTCATATGTGAATTTAGTGACCATATACATCCTATGTGAGTTTTTTTTAGCCTATTGAAAGTGTGTGCATTTTTCATACACTCCTATTCTTTCATGTGTGATGAACTTATGTGAGATACATCTCTAGAACCTGCGTAACGATCTTTCGAAATGTTTGTCATTGATTGCATGAACTTGGAAATGATAGAGGCATTAGGTTTACCACCATGGCCCAAATAACCATGTTTTCCAAAAGAAAAATGATATCATTAGATTGCCAATTTGAGCCGTGTATGTTGAGCCTTTTATTTCTTATCACCAGATATGTCTACCCTTATACCTGAAACATTTTTTCCTTACCCTTTCCAAGCGAGCAATGCGAGATTGTCTTATGAGAAATGTTTGTGAAGTACTTTGAAGGTGTTTGGCAAAAGAATAAGTGTGGGGGTATTTCATGTTTGTATTTAAAAAAGAAAAAAAAAAAAAAAAAAAAAAAAAAAGAGAAGAAAAAGAAGGATTGTATACAAAGAAAATAAAAAGTTTTTAAAGTTTCAGTTTAAAGGTGTGGTTGGAGGTTTCAGAAGAATCGTTGGAGAGCTTGAGTTTTTATAAATCTAAAGAAAAGAATTGCTTGCAATGTAGCTTGGAACTTGTGTTTTCCTATTCCTTCGTTTCAATAACCCTATCCCTAAACCTCATTACATCCAATAAAAGTCCTCTTGATTTAAGTTTTGCAATTATGACTGTGGAGAAGTGATCTTTATGCAAGCTTATGGTAGAAATTTCACATTTGATTCTTTGAGCGAAACACATTAAAACTAAACACATATGTGATTGAGTGTATACCCCCTGAGAAGGTTACTAGTTTGCATATGATGATTTTAAAAATAAAAACTTGAAATTGCATTAGCATGGCTATCTCACACACTACACTTCAAAGATGATTCAAAGATTACTGCTAATATTTGAATAAGGAAGATAAACTTGGATTAGTTTCTTGATGCTAGCTATGGTTCTTGATGATTTGTTTTCTTAAATGAAATTCTATGAGGGTCACATAGGGGGAAGCTAATGTTTTTCTTGTTACTTCTTGTTCTTATTTTCTTTGTTTTGCTCGAGGACTAGCAAAAGTTAAGTGTGGGGGTATTTGATCGGATCATATTTATATATATTTTTACTTCGAATTCACTCGTCTTTTCTTGGTTAGTTCCTTATATTTTTGAGCTATTTACGTTATTTTTGTGTTTATAGGATCTGTTATGCAAATTTACCCTTTATTGTCACATGATAATACTAATTTACATTTTATAAACAATGTTTGTCCCTCTCATTATTATGATGTTTGCAAAGGAAGAGAAGAAAGAAGAATAAAATAAAGGGAATCCAAGAGAGGAGTGCGGGAGACAGCGTGACACGCGGGGAGGACAGCAAGTCAAAGTGGACAGCACGCTGGGGGAGTCAGAGCAGGAAAAAGAAGGCAGAAAACTGGAAGAGGGACACGGCATAATTAAAAGGAAGGAATCCAAACATGGGCAGGGGCATAAAATAAAAAGGCAGGAAGCTGCCTTAGCAGCTGATAAGGCGTGAGGAAAAGAAAAGCTAAAAAAAGATGCTGCCTTGGCAGCTGGCAGCTAGGACAGCAGAAGAAAGGTCAGAAAAGGATAGAAGGCAAAAAAACACGAGAGAGAGAGGAAGGACAGCATAGAAGGGAATGACACCGGAGGAAAGAAAATAAGCTGCCTCTGGCAGCTGGGCAGCTCGGGGAACAAGCTGCAAGCAGCGTTTGTCCAATTGAGAGAAAAGGCTCGGCAGAGAGCATCACTTGGGCAGCTCGGAGAGAAACAAAAGAATACAAAAAAAAAGGGTTGCAGTGGCAGCGCACGGACAAACAGACAGCTCTCTTCTCTCTCGGTTAAATTTTTCCAAACTTATATTTTATTTTTGTTTTAATAATGTGTAATTAAATTTATTTTGGCTAGAGGTTAATTCAAAGCCATGAATATATTTGTAATATGAATTGATTACCTTCGGTTGTGATTTCATAAGTTGTGATTTCAATTTACTTATCCGTTCGTATAAAAACTGATTTGTGTATGTTGGTTGAGAGTGCACGCTTAATTTACATGCATGAATTTGATGCTAGAATATAAGTGAATTTCACCTAATCGTTATGAACTTATTTTCACAAGTAGTAAAGGTTGCTAGTCACAATCACGTTAAGTAAATTCTTGGCAAGAGTATCATGCTTTTCATAGTTACGAATGCCTCGTCAATGCTTATAGTTTTCACAAAGTTTAATGATCTTTGATTGTATCTCTATTGTGCTTTTCACGTAGGGGACTTTTGAAGAATGTTTTGAATTGTTGTATGCGTTTTCCCGTCCAATTCAATAACTTAAGGAAAATTTGAAGATTAAAAAAGTGCTATTCACGGTTAATCTGAAGTGTTGAAATTCACAACTTATTGGAAGAACAACTGAAAATCAATTTAGGTTGCATATGTGTCATGTGTGGAGAAAAACCCTCTAGCTAGTCCGTCATTTATCCTTTCACCTTAATTTCATGTTTTTGTCAATTCTGTAATTTATTTAAGTTTAATTTACTTCTAGTCAAAACCAAACACCCTTCCATTATTAAATTATTTTATTTAGTTAGTTTTCTTTGTTGTTAGTCTTTTAATTCAATTTCCGTTCATTGCAGTTCCTAGTGTCTAATTTGATTGTTTTCATTATTTTGAGTTATCCTAAGTGTGTTTCGAGTTATTAGAGTTTTTAGCCTAGTTTTGTGTCCTTGAGTCTTATTTAATATTTTTAAAGTAATTTAGAATAGATTAGCAATCCCTCCTAATCCCCGGCCTAGAACGATACCCTACTTACATCCATACTACAATTGTCAAAAAGAGGGTTTAATTTGTGTGCTTAGTTATTTTACGCATCATGAATTCTGATAGGAAGCCTCAAGGCCTATATCTAAGGCCCTACAAAGGCACCTATTTGGATTCATTCTATTCCTCGGGCTAGAACGTTTGAGTATAGAAGGAATTCTGATGGGAAGCCTCAAGGCCTATATCTAAGGCCCTACAAAGGCACCTATTTGGATTCATTCTGCTCTTCGGGCTCAGGTAATCAAAAGTATAATGGTTATAAGACTCATACAATCAATGAAGCGGACATTATGTTCGAGTACTGAGTTAGTTATTGACTGGAAGCCTCAAGGCCTACACCTAAGGCCCTACAAAGACACCTGTCATAACTAACATAGTCTCTCGGATATATATACAACTAAAACTCAACATCCGTTTTACATCTGCCATGCTGAAGATAGCAGTGGCACGCCTGAGCACTTAAAAGTTAATCTTGATTGTGAGCCTCAAGGCCTACACCTAAGGCCCCACGAAGGCACCTTTCAAAGTTAACTTTGTCATTCTCTTTCAGCTTTGCCCGATAAAGCCCACCAGTGAAGCAGAAGCCCGACAGAAAGCATCAACCGACGCCAACCTCTCAGGGAGCTGTGTGCTCGTCGGCCAGGGAACATCTCCGACGGAAATTCCTGCCACAAACACGGCCCACCGTGTATCTTCCATCTCTTTTTTATTCAGAAATAATGTAAACTTGATGATTAGTTGATTTATTTTATTTTATTTTTGTTGTAGATTTGACAAGATCATCAACAAGGAAATACGGACTAAGGTGGTTTTGAAGACGATAAGGTGCTCCTTACTGTGTATCTTCTCAGTTTCAATTTCCTATTCATTTTTGGATTGAGCTTTACCAGTATTTATTTTTTCCTTATGAAGTTTGGATTTTTGAGTAATAGGTTTTGTTAATAAATTTAGGAATTAATTCTTAATCAATAATAGGTGAATTGAGAGTAGAGAGTTGGCATGGTTGGGATTAATTCTTAATCAATAATAGGTGAATTAATTCTTAATCAAACTAATCTCTAACCCATTCTGCATCTGTCGTACAAGGATTTGAAGAAGTAGCTGACACTGATGTATCCCAAAGACGAAGGCAAGCCTCTAAATAAACAGCCCATATTGGCCGACGACAGAGATTTAGTGCGCAAAGTCGGCGAAGCTGGTGAGGTTTCCAAGGATGTCACCGATTTCGTGAAGTTGCTGGAGAACAAATTGGAAAAGCTCAAAGCTTTCTTGGTGGAGGAGGAGGAGGAGTAGTGCGTTAGTCAATGGAAGGTATAATTTCTTGATTTTATTTGAAAAATTATCGAAGATTACAATTTGGATTCTAGAATTATGAGAATTTGTTTAGGAATTGAGAGATTGACTTGCTACATGGGAATTCGGAAAATTTATGGTATTTGTATTATAATTTTGGTTTAGGATATAGAAAGATTGTGTCTTTGATGTATAATATTGAATTTGGATGAAATTGATTAGATTTTGCATTGTTTTTTTTACGCCGTTGTATGAATTAAGTCTAATAAAATTAGGAACTCTTTTGTATGATTTTCTGTAGTC
This sequence comes from Malus sylvestris, assembly GCF_916048215.2. NCBI lineage: Eukaryota > Viridiplantae > Streptophyta > Magnoliopsida > Rosales > Rosaceae > Malus > Malus sylvestris. The sequence goes on from NC_062269.1 coordinate 24,031,970, forward strand.
GTAATTGATCTGCATAATAAAAAATAGAGTTTTTTTTTTTTTATTTTTTTATGTGCTGATTTTCAATTCTCTGTATTCATAATTATTTATTTTGCGAGGGAATTGCAGGATATGATAGAGATGTAAGCAAATTTCAAATCTTCATCTATCCAGTTTCCACCTTGTTCAATTCAATTTGATTTAGGCTCCTTCTCGTTGGTATTGAGGAAACCAAATTAAATGTGCCTTTCGATCTTTGTACATCATGCTTATGTTCTCCTTTATTGGGAGACTGATTTACTATTTTAAATTGGTTCCATTCTCTTATATTTGGTCTTTTTGTTGGTTCTGAAAAAGCGAAATGGCATTTGGATTTCTGTCCTTCTATATCGTGCTTATGTTGAAATGTTATACTTACCAAAACCACATGTTGAAATGTTGGACTGGTAAACATTTTTCGTTGTTCTGTTTTCAAGACTTCGTTAATCGTTTAGAAGTCAACCCAACGATGCCAGAGCAAAAGGGAAGTGAAGATGTGAGGTAATTTTTTATGTTTACAATTAATTTATCGAGTTTTAGATGACGATCACATTTATATTCATATTTACTATTCCATGGCTTATAGATGTGGTTTGATTTTGATTGCTGGATGAGGAAATCAAGCGTGTTGGTGACTTGGTTTTGTTTGTTTTAAAATATATGCTGGTGTGCCTGTTTATGCGGCTATGTCTGTTTCTTTTTAAAATTTCTATGTTTATCTTATTTGTAGAGTTAAATAGCTGATGAATCTTTATCAATGAAGCAGTTGGAATGCTTTTGTTGAATGTGAATGATCATTGTCTAGGGGGGGCATTTAATCCAAAGCTGTAACTTGAGTTTTGGAATGAAACTCGAAAAAGCTTCAGTACTAAATATTATTGTGTATGAATGTGATTATAATCCAATGCTGTAACTTGAGGTTTCGGAGTTAAACTCGAAAGAGCTTAAGTACTAGATATTATTGTGGATGAATGGGATACTGGATCTTACCATACACTGCGAATAAGTAATAAGAGATGAGCAGCCTGTTTTAAGTGTGATTTGTCTTCAGAAACTCAAATTTGGACTCTTTTGTATATATTGGTGAGGAATTCGAAGAATATGCACTTCCAAGCAATCCATTATAGGCATTGCTTATTCCTGAGGTACTTCTTCCAGCAGCTATTCACTGGAGTAGATATAAAAGTCATCATTGATAAACCGACTCCCACTCAGCCTATGTCTGTTGCACAAATAGACTTCCAGTCTAACACGGAATCCCAGTCTAACACGGACTCCTCACCACTTGCTGCACCGCTTACTGCAGATCATGTTTTGTCCTGATTCAACTACTTGTAATCCTAGTTCTATGTATATATGACTTGTAATCCTATAAATATTAATGCACGACGCTCACTCGAATATAGAGTTGAGATTTATAATTACTATCTTTTATGGTATCAAGAGCCAACGTCTCACGACAAAGATTCATATTATAATTTTTTCTTTCTCTTTTCCTCTCAGTCTTCTTCTACAGTTATGGCGTCTTCTTCCTCTGCTACTGCTGCTCCTTCTGTCATGAATTTTCTCACCATCAAGCTCGACCGCAACAACTACCCTCTCTGGCGTGCTCAGTTCCTTCCCTTGCTGCGCAGCCGCAACTTACTATCTTATGTTACTGGTGAAAATCATTGCCCTTCTGCTTTTCTTCTTGATGACAATGGTAAACTCACAGACAAGGTCAATCCATTATATGCTGAATGGATACAGACTGATCAGATGATCCTTTCTTGGATTACGAGTTCCCTTACTCCTAAGGTTCTTGCTACAATCGTCAACAAAGTTGATTCGGCTTCTGCCTGGTCGTCTCTTCAAGAACGGTATGCTTCTACGTCTCAAAATCATATTATTCAAATGCGTACAGAATTGATGAATACTGCTCGTGGTACTCTTTCTATCGCTGACTATCTCGACAAAGTCAACGCCATCGCCGACAACCTTGCGCTTTCTGGCGCCCCCGTCTCTGAATCTGACTTAGTCGCCATTATTATGAGTAAAATAGGTCCCCAATATAAGACCACTGTTGCTTCCGCACAGGCTCGTGACACTCCCATCACCTACAACTCATTGGAAGCTTTATTACTGAGTGCCGAGCAACGTTACAACGCCTTTTCTCTTCCCTCTGATAGCGGCACCTCTGCTTTTGCTGCTGTCCGTGGTGGTCGCGGTAGCTTCCGTGGCCGTGGTAATTCTTTTCGTGGTGGACGTGGTGGAAGTTTCTCCCGTGGTGGTGCTGGTAACTTCTCACACACACATTTCGCTGCTCCTGACTCCGGGTCTGCTGCCCCTGCAACATCCACCTTTGCAGCCCCTTCCCGCGAGTCCTCTTCTTCCTACAATGGCCTTCTTGGTCCCGCACCTGGCTCCAGCCCTTCTCATGGTTCTTTCCCTGCTTTTTCCTCCTCTGGGCGTATTCAATGTCAGATTTGTCAACGTTTTGGGCACTCGGCTATTGATTGCTTCAATCGTCTCAATATGTCCTACGAAGGTCGGGTTCCCTCCTCTCGTCTTCAAGCCTACACAGCTGCACCATTTTCCCGTGCTTCCACCGCTGCACCCTCTGTCCCGCAATGGCTCTTTGACTCCGGCGCAAATTCTCACATAACCAATGATGTCAGCCAACTCCAAAATCCCCGTGAGTATCATGGCACCGATCAAATTCATGGTGTGCATGGTGGTCCAGGTTTGAACATTTCCAAAATTGGTGACTCGTATCTTCGCACTAAATATGCTTCCTTTCGTTTGCCTAACACCCTCTATTGTCCCCAAGCCTCCACTAATGTGATTTCTTTGAACCGTTTTTCGGATGATAATAACTGCTTCTTTACTTTACATCCCCATTTTTATCGTGTGCAGGATTCACGGACGGGGAGGATCCTTTTACAAGGCCGGAGTAACAATGGACTCTACCCATGTTCTAGTTGCCCCTCTCATCAACCCCATGGTGTTTTTGCTTTATTAGGTGAACGTGTCACTGATGCCTTGTGGCATAGCAGGCTCGGTCATCCTTCGTTTTCAATTTTAAAACATTTAATTTCTGCAAATAAATTGCCCATTCAAGGCTCATTTCAAAATAAATTTTGTCAATTTTGTCCCCTAGGAAAAAGTCATAAATTACCTTTTTCTTTGTCTACATCTGTGTCTTCTTCTCCTTTAGCATTAATTCATTCCGATGTTTGGACTTCACCATCTTTATCTGTTTCTGGCTTTAAATATTATGTGGTGTTTGTGGATGATTTTTCTCGTTATACTTGGCTTTATCCCTTGCGTTCCAAATCTGACGTTTTTTCTACATTTGTCACTTTTAAAAATTTCGTTGAAAATATGTTCACTGTTAAGATTAAAGCCTTTCAAACCGATGGTGGTGGGCAATTTGTTAATAAGGCCCTTAGTACGTTTTTGAATGACCATGGTATTTTACATCGTCTTACATGTCCCCATCACCCTGAACAAAACGGACTAGCCGAGTGTAAACATCGTCATTTAGTTGAGACTGGGCTTACTCTTTTAGCCCAATCTGGTTTGCCTACTCCGTATTGGGCCGAAGCTTTTCATACTGCTAATTATATCATTAACCGTTTGCCCACTCGTCTTTTACACCATATGTCTCCTTATGAAAAATTATTTCACAAACCTCTTAATTATCTGTTTTTCAAAGTTTTTGGTTGTGCTTGTTATCCCTACTTGCGTCCTTATACTCATCACAAATTACAATTTCGTTCAAAACGGTGTGTTTTCTTAGGATATTCTTTAAATCATCAAGGTTATAGATGTCTGGATCCCTCTACGGGACGTGTCTTTCTTTCTCGCCATGTTGTGTTTGATGAGAACAGTTTTCCATATCAAGAATCCATTGTTACTTCGTCATCACCGCTTTCCTCGTCAGTGGATCCCGTTCTCGAGATTGGCCCATCCCACAACCCTACTACTGCCACCCACTCCATCCCGCACCCACCTCATCCTATTACTTCAGCCGTGTCTACCCCTCCTCAGCCTTCTACCCAACGCCCACTTCAAGTATACACTCGCCGGTCCCCACGCCCCCAACCTTCTCAGCCCCATGTCCCACCTACATCACTCCCTCCCATACCCTCCAGTTCTTCTCCTGAGCCGGTCCCTACATCAAATCTGCCACCAGTCACACCCGCACCATTGGTTTCATCTCCTCCCGCGGTAAGTGCCATGTCCCATTCTATGGTAACTCGCGGCAAAAGTGGTATTTGCAAACCTAATCCCAAATATACTTATGTTGCTACTGTTACTACTGTCTTGGTTGAGCCTACATGTTTTAGTCAGGCTAATAAGGATTCCGAGTGGCGAAAGGCGATGGTTGACGAATTCAATGCTTTACAACATAATGGCACTTGGACTTTGGTTCCGTTTCAACCCACTATGAATATTCTTCCTAATAAGTGGGTATATAAAATCAAGCGCCGCTCTGATGGCTCAATTGAGCGTTACAAGGCACGGTTAGTGGCTAACGGGTTTCATCAACAAGAGGGTTTAGACTACGGTGAGACATTTAGTCCCGTTGTCAATCATGTGACTATTCGGTTAATTCTCTCCATTGCTATTCATTTCAATTGGCCTCTTCGACAACTTGATGTCCAAAATGCGTTCCTTCATGGTTCTTTGAATGAAGAGGTCTATATGCGGCAACCACCGGGGTTCATTGATCCTCAACGTCCATCTCATGTGTGCAAATTGCAACGTTCTTTATACGGTCTTAAACAAGCTCCTCGTGCATGGTTTCAATGTTTTTCCAATCACTTGGAAAATTTGGGTTTTGCATCTTCTCATGCAGATTCATCATTGTTTACTTTCTTTGATGGTTCGGTGGTTATTTACTTGTTAATTTATGTGGATAACATTCTTATTACTGGCAATAGCATGGACCATATCACTCGTTTGATTCATCAGTTGGGCACATTATTTTCAATGAAGGATCTTGGACCACTTCATTATTTCTTAGGTATGGAGGTTCATCGTACTAGCACGGGCCTTCATCTTACTCAGACAAAGTATATCACTGATCTTCTCCAACGCACTAACATGCTGGAATGCAAGCCTATTTCGACCCCAGCCATTAGTGGCTGACACCTCAGTCTCTCTGACGGCGAACCCTTGTCTGATATCACCGAGTTTCGTAGCATTGTGGGTGCCTTGCAGTATCTTCTCTTCACTCGTCCTGATATTGCCTTTGCCGTTAACCAGGTTTGTCAGTTTATGCATAAGCCCACAACGACCCATTGGGTTGCGGTTAAACGCATATTCCGTTATCTTAAAGCTACTCCAAACCATGGGATTGTTTATCGCTCGAGTTCCCTTCAGCTCACTGCATATGCTGATGCGGACTATGCTGGTGATCCGGATGATCGTCGTTCCACTGGTGGTTACTGTATTTTCCTTGGTGATAACCTCATCTCGTGGAGCTCCAAGAAGCAACGTGGTGTCTCGCGCTCCAGTACAGAAGCTGAATATCGTCATCTTGCCTACACAGCCGCTGCTCTCTCTTGGTATCGCACCTTGTTTCGAGAGCTTCATCTCCCTCTTGCTCCGCCCCGCATCTGGTGCGACAACATTAGTGCCATTTCCGTCGCTTCCAATCCAGTTTACCACCAGCGCATGCGGCATGTCGAGGTTGACTACCACTATGTTCAGGAAAAGGTAACTCGTCAAGAGCTCATCGTTTGCTATGTCTCCTCCACGGATCAGCTGGCTGATCTCCTTACCAAGGGATTGTCTGCAGTTCGTTTTGCATCCTTGCTGTCCAAACTTCCGGTTCGTGCCCTCCCTGTACGTTTGCGGGGGAGTGATAAACCAACTCCCACTCAGCCTATGTCTGTTGCACAAATAGACTTCCAGTCTAACACGGAATCCCAGTCCAACACGGACTCCTCACCGCTTGCTGCAGATCATGTTTTGTCCTGATTCAACTACTTGTAATCCTAGTTCTATGTATATATGACTTGTAATCCTATAAATATTAATGCACGACGCTCACTCGAATATAGAGTTGAGATTTATAATTACTATCTTTTAATCATCAACTCAATACTTTGTCAGTTCTTCTGTTCAGGTACTCTCCTAGGAAATTTACTTAGTTTTCTATTATCTGATGCATTTGGTTATATCAATGTTTTAGATTTATTGTCCGAAAAAGAAAGAGCAGTGAATCATAAATTGGCATGTCAATTGGAAACTAAGGAGCATGATGCAACTAAACAAATCCGTCTACATTACTTCTAAAAAATTGTTCGAAAGCATCTATCACTTTCAATTTTGGGCCAACATACTTGAATAGAAAGACATTTTCAAAGTTATTTTTAAATGAAAATTTCTTTCCAAAATGCTTTAGCTTTTATGAAGGTAATCCCAATAGGATCCATGAGTTTGATTCACTTTAGTTTTTATAATTCTTATTTGTTCGCATTTCCTCGTGTTCATGCAGTATAGTGCACCTTTCCAAAGTCTCGATGGACGACTACCTGCATAACCTCTTCAAGGGGCCACTTTGGCATCATCCGGAGTAGGCACAATGCTATAGAATAATCCCTTGAATGATGTTCATCTCTCAGTTTCCAAGCCAACCCTCTTTGATGCTAATCAAAGATACTCGCGTTTGCAGTGTGATGGCTTGGTCTCTAGGCGTGAGAAGTCAATGGCACATTTGCAAGAAGATATGCAACAACTGAGAAGATGCAATTCTGGCACGTAATCCCTGGGTTTTGGGAAGAAATGGAATGGAGATGACACTGAAGAAGATTGTAAGTCATGCCTGATCACTAAATACATTAGCAATTTTAGCGACTGGTCTGAGCTCACCCTATATATATGAAGAGATATTGAAATAATGATAAGAATATGGTAATTCACAGATGATTAGGATTGTGTGAATGTTAGTTTAAAATGAAGTTTCTGTTTCAGAATTAAAAGAACTATACACGGTGGATTTTTATAGGTGTCATGAAATTTTTATACCAGTTCTTTTTATGGGAATCAAATATGGGTGGTTTTTTTTGTTTTTGAAATTTGAAAGGGGAACATAAATAACAAGAAGAAAAGGAAGACTGAGCGCCCATCATGGCCTTCTCTTCTTGCCTCATCCAAATCCAAACATGGTAATTACTCGATTCTCATTTCTCATTCATCTCCTTTTGTTTTTGTTTTTTTGTTTTTTTTTGTTTTTGGGCATTTGAGAAAGTGTGTGAGAAAATTCGAACATTTCAGATTATGATTTTTCATTTTAAAATTTCTTAAAATTTATCGATTATCAAATGACATAGTTTGTGATATACTGTAATACGATTTGAGTGATTATTATTAATTATAATTTTTCATGATAAGAGAGATGATGAATATGCGAAAAGCTTTGGGGTTTCTAGCTTTGACTATAAACTATGTCCGCGCTTTGATGCGGGTTTCGAAACCATTATCTACAACAGGCATGAATAATTTCCATAGAAAGTAACTAAAAAGATGGTCTAGCACCTAATAAGCAATGAAGTGAAACTTTGCTTACTGTATGTGGATATACATGCTTCAAGAAACCATTCATATTCAGTTCCAACGACAATATCGCTTTTCTTGAGTTTCTTTGGAATGGTATCTCTTGTGGCTATGGATCGACAATAGTACTTACACACAAAAGACTATGAAACATTGTTTTATTTACCTGCATAAAAATGACAAAATATTGTTTTCCTTAGGTAATTAGAAATTTTGAATGACATTGCAAATGCTTCTGCTACTCAAATATCATATGCCAGATTGAAATCGAAAAACTAAACTTTGGATTCAAAACTATTCACATGTGGAATAAATTGAAATGCCTCAAAACATTGTCATGATCCAATTGTATATGGAAAATGCCTGAAAGTAATCCATGCCTTTCTCAAAAATAGGTCATTCAATGTTGAGCACCAAGTAATAGCCTCTAATATCATAGAAAATACCTGCCAAGAAAAGAAATTAAAATATTAGGCATATGAGTGCAAGCTTACAGAAACTTTGTTTTTGTACACTTTCTTCTCCCTTCAATGACAGTTTGTTTCTTATCCAAAAAAATAAAATGAGCAAGTCAATGATACTCACATGTGCAAAATGTTAATCCTATGATCTAAAGCTAACTGAGTTTTTAAATGTAAATTCCCTAATTTCACTGCATTTGGATTTATCACAATTCGTGACTCGTTAAACTTGATATCTCCTGGTACGTTTTGGGAACTTGATAGCTCAAATTTTCTTTAGTCATAGAAGTGCTCATAAAAGCAAATTACAACGACCCAATATCTACTAAAAACTTATAGAAGGGGCTCAATTAGTGAACAAACAGGTGCCTCACACTTAAATATTAAAGACCAAAGAGAGAAAACCAAGCCGAACTCTTCAAAATTCGTTGGCACACATGCTTCATTGGCTCAATTGAATGTATAATGCACACTTAGATACAACAACTCGAACAATTGTTAGAGATTGACATATGCCTCCAAACTTGAAAAAATTTGAAACCTTAAGAAAGTAGAATATGTTTTCCTTCATATTTGTGCTTTTCGATTAGCTTATCTCGCTATCACTTGATTCATTAGTTCTAAAGGAACTTCTAATCACTATGAAAACAACTTAATAACAGTTTATTATCTCTAAAACAAAGAGGGAAAACATAGAAATACTCTGTACTCAAAATCCCAAATGCGTAACACATGGTTCTAATCTACCCTGATTTCAAAATTTAAAATTTGACACAAAAATGAAATTTGGAATGATTAGCAGGGAAATAAGAGAGAGAAAAGTGAGCGAATATACCCATGAGGCCTTCGGATCTGAGTTCGGAGCTGGAGGTGGCAGAGGTTGCGAACCCAGAGCACAGAAGAGGTGGCAGAGGCTGCCTCATGCAAGTGTCTTCTACTATTTATCCAAGCATTGACCGTGTCAAATATTGGGTAGTGGGAAATCTTAAAACTGATATAATCATATAGAAATAACTTTGTTCAATCTTTCAGGATCTTAGCACCATGTCTTTTGTTTCATGACTTCTCAGCAAAAGATGTGGCATCAACAATATTTGTGATGTTAATTTTGAATCATGTCTCTATTTTAGAGAGAGAGAGAGAGAGAGAGAGAGAGAGAGCGAGCATGATTTAAGCGGTAACCATCTCACGCAATTTACCTATCTAGCAAATGGTTAAGACAGAAAAGTCAATCTTCGATATAGAAGAGATCCTGAGTTCATAAAAACAAACAAATCAATGTTATGCTTTTTTATGTGCTTGTTTGCAACACGGCATATTTATTGCTTTCCAGGGTATAAATGGCTATCAAGCAAAATGAAAAAGAAGTTGAAGACTTCCAACAATGGAGAGCATATCAGTTAGGGATGGGCAAACTACTCATGGATTTGGGTAACCGCGGTTATCCGTCCATTTAAAGTTCACGGTTACGGTTATGGGTAACCGTTTATACAAACAAACGCGGTTATCCGTTCATTTAAAGTTCACGGTTATGGTTATGGGTAACCGTTTATACAAACAAACAGTTATAGGTATAACATGTTTATCCGTGAAATTTAAATGGACGGTTATACGTATTACCCGCGGTTATAACGGGTATCCATCGGTTATGAATATTACCCACGGTTATACGGATATACATTTACTCATTTAATTTAATATATGTAAATATTAAAAAAAATTATTGCAAGGATTTTGGGTATGCTAAAATTCTAAGTACAGGTTCATGGTGTAGGCTCCGGCCATGAACTCTTTTCTGCAAAGTGCAAATGCAATAACATATATATATATATATATATACACATATATATATATATATATATATATATTAATACAAATTACACAATATAATTAATCAATTAAAATACACACAATCATCCAGTTGATCTGGTCACTATGTCTGTATGTGCTATTAATAGAACATCTGCGACTTGCCATCTTGATAGTTGATATGATGATATATCACTTTGTGAATATGATCTCGTAAACTATTATTTCAATTATTAGAATTGTATCATGACTTAAATGATTAAAATATAGTAATGCATGCTAAAATATACGTATAACAGTGCTTAATTGTTAGAAAACGAAAATTATGACAAATTTTTCTTTTGTAATTTTAAAGTTGTTAAAAAAAAAACAGGTAGACGGGTGAAAAAAAGGGTAAATGGATAAAAAAAGGATAAATGGGTTCAACAACGGGTAAATGGTTATGGTTATGGTTAAATGGGTAAATGGTTCTGGTTATGATTAAATGGGTAAATGATTATGGTTAAATGAGTACACGGTTATGGGTATGGATAACCGTTTATGCAATTACCCAACGGTTAAACGGTTATGCGGGTATGAACATAAACGGTTATGAGTAAATAACCGCAATTACCTGCTCGCCATAACTGTTGTCCATCCCTACGTACCACTATCATATGTGATAAGGGGCAACACTATAAAAGCATGATGGAATTAGATAGATGAGACTGGTGGTTAGTGGTATGTTTTGATTAGCATTACCTCCAAAATAAGTCGACCTCTCTGATCATATGGGAATCTGCAACGCATGGATTTCCCGTACATATCTTCTGCATCATCATAGTCATTATCAAAAAGGTAAACATGGTCCCATGTTTTAGGACAGCATATAGAACACACGTATGCACACCCCAATTGCAAACTCTACAATGAAAAGGACCAAAATAAAATAAAAACTTCAGTTAAACTAAAACAATTACAAAATCCAAATGCAGTTCTTTCTTTTTTGCAAACTCTACAATGAAAATGACCAAAATAAAACAAAAACTTTAGTTAAACTAAAACAATTACAAAATCCAAAATTCAATTATTTCCTTTTTCTTGTGTCAAAATTAAATTATAATAACAAACCTTCATAAATGCATCAATTTCTGGATCCGGCCTTATGTTCCTTTCCCTCTCTGACCGTACCAAATCATTCATGTAGGCTACAGCATAAAACAATTGCTCTGACCATACCAAATCATTCATGTAGGCTACAACATAAAACAATTGACAAAAACAAGGGAAGGATATCAGCAGTGCTCGATTGAGTACACGAAATCAATTGCTGGAATTAAGAATACATGCGAATTGAATGTAACAAAATTGCAATTAACAGGAACACATCTATATAGGCTTCGCTTGCATCTTGACATCTAGCTGCAAAATCCAATGTTTCTCTTATGGTCAGCTTTGCAAAATGATTATCTGTTTGGTGGATTTAAGCCCCAAAATTCGAACACTAGAGTTTCCTGAAAGCAAAAAAGACTGAAATCAGACAGTCACACGCAGCATCCGAGCACACAGACAAAACCTCAAAAAATTACAAAATAAAATCAATTGTAGGCTCACTGGAAAAGATTTTTTTTTTGGTGTGTGTGTGGAAATGTTCATTTTCTATATTGTATATATCCATGTAACGACTTCAGAACTACTAATTTTGAGAGAAACAACATTTTTCCATGCATGAGGTGTTGGATTTATCTAATATAAATCAACTTTAAGTGGTCTACTACTTGTAATAGGAATGTAATATTGGAGAATAATGTTAATTGTGATTTGATCTCTTAAAGATATCAATCCTATATAAAGTGTCTTATATTGGAAATAGGATTGATGGAATCCTTAATTGAATATGATTATGATACTTGACTTGGAGGCTAATAAAGTAAGTTTAGGTTTCCTTTATGGATGGAAACCTTAGCTTTTAGCCTATATATAAAACACCGGTCCCTATAAGTCCTAGAACACACAACATAATGCTTCCCATAGAGTAGTTGTATTCGGCTAGGAGTTTATAGAAGATCTTGGTGTTGCCGTGCCTTGCCTGTTTTCGTGTTCAACTTTCATGGCCGCCGTTGGAATCAGGTCAGTGACTCCTTCGATTATGTTTTAATTGTATAACCTTATAAGGCTAACATGAGGATGATAAATTTGACTCATAAATAGTTTTGATCTGTAGCAAGGAAAAGAACAGATGTATCCCTTCCTGTTTTTTTTTTGGTCTGAATGTATCCCTTCTCTTTAGAGGCTGCACTGCCCAAGAAGTAAATTCATTATGATGAAAGTATATTTATAAATTAATTAAAAAAAATGAAAGTAAACTATGCATCACGATTTGGACTTACTTTTCTGGCAACTTCTTGCAGTGAAGAAGAGAGCCGACTGGAATAATCGATCAGCTGGGTGAAAAAGATTTAGAGAGATTTTGCATTTGGGGCCTGAAAGGGTGAAAAAAAATCCCTGGAAATCAGCCTACCCCCATAAATCGCCGAAAATCCTCTCCCCCACCCTCTGTCACTTTGCCAACTGCCCCCAACCTACTCTGACTGAGACCGACGGAACAGCCCTTCTAAGCGCGAATTAGAGCAGCTCCAGCGGGAGCTCCTGCTCGAGGGACAGGCTCCTGAACAGGGCTTGATTGCCCGAGGGAGGAAGTCTAGCGTTCGCTGGCGAGGGAGCCTGAGCGAGCAGCCCCGAGCGCCAAGCCCGTCGATTCTCGCCGGCCCGAGAGCCTGAGGTGGATCTGACGTCAGTTGACGTCAGACGCCTGTTTAATGTTTTTTTCTGTCAGGCCGTACCTCATCCAGCTCTGACTCCATGGTCGTACCTCCTCCAGCTCCCACTCCACTCTTCCCCCCCCCACTCCTCTCAGCTCTTCTTCTCCCAATCGCGAAAAACCGAAATCTCTCTCGTCTCTCCGATTCCGGTCAAGCTCTCCCTCTCGGTCTCGCCAAGAGAAGCGAAATTAAAATGCCGAGCAAGTAAAGGAGTACCTTCGAGGCCGGTCTCTCTGGCTGCGGGGCTCCATTCCTGGTTCGACCCGTTTCCGGCGGGGCTTCGTCCGTACAACTCCATCACAAAAACGGCGGCGTGTTGGGTTTGTTGTACACCTTCAGCAACTATGAGGAGCAGAGTAAGGGGGAAAGGGAGAGCTGTACAGGATTCCCACCAACCTTCTAGAGAGGCCTTGAAGGATCGGAGAAGCTCGATCAAGCGGAAGAGAATGTGAGAGAAAGAGGAGAGAGAGAGAGGAACGGAGACGGTTGCTTCACAATGATTGAGAAGCTTAATTGCTCCCTTGGTATTTCACGCTAGTTCTTGCAAATTGTAATGCTTCTGTGTGTGTTCTTACCTCTATAAGAATTTAAATTTTACTAAATTTTGGTAGGTGGAAATTAAGAAATTTAATTAATTAAAAATTAAATGAAAATTTAAATAATCGCCGAGTGGACTTTGCGAATTACAAATTTTATACAAAATTACAAATAAAATTATTTTGTATTATTTTATAAATAAATAAATATAATAGTAATATTTTATTACCAATTGTCAGGGTTATTTAAGTGCAACGGTAAACATGCAAAAGACAGTTACTGTTCACTGGGTGAATTGAATAGTGAATAGTCTGGGAGGAGGGTTCCACGTTGGAATTGCTCTTACAGAAATGCCCACAACTTATGGCTGTTGGATGTGGACTCAAGTAGGGAAAATGGTAATTTCCCTACCCCACTCCTACTTCGGAATTGAACCCACTCCTACTTCGGAATTGAAGATCCGCACCAAATCTCTTTCTCACTCTCGCTCTGTCTCTCTGCAAGCGTCTGCTCTAGAATTTTGTAACCAACAATCCCAATCCGTCCCAAAATTAAGATGACAAAAGTGCCCTACTACCCTTCAATCTCAACCGCGTGATCCTAACCCTATATAGATATTTCCGTCATTTTAACACCTTAAAGGCCGGCATTATTAAGAATCTAGGAAAGCCCATCAAACACATGATGGGTGGCCCAAAACAAAGTAACCCAACCCCCAAAACATACTAGCCCACCCAGCCCCAATTTGATGGTAGTGGCGTAAATAAAGTAAAATCAAGTGGCAAACAATTGACTGTAGCTAAGCTACCGTCAATTCACTCCTCAACTTTAGAATAGATAATTTGTATACAAACTATATAATTTATTTTTGTCTTGGAATACAATATAACGTTTAACGATTGAATATGTAAGACGGTTTAACAATTTTTTTTTTGAAACTTACTATTCTTGCCATATTCTCAAGTATTATGTCTTATACTTTTCTACTTTCCCTTTTCTATGTTTTTCCCCCATGTAATGGGCTGATTACTTGAAACTATGATATTGATGACATGGTACGATCTAAAAATGAATATTTATTATAGCTATCCATATATAGCAAGCAAAGTTTGACTTCATTCGTTCTTAGGTACTACGTCTTTTTAGTTGCTTTGTGTCGAAACTATTCGTGCATTTTGCAACTAATACATTCAACGTCCGTAGCAAAGCGCAGGCACATTTTCTAGTTGTTAATTATATTGACGAAATTTGATATAGAATCAATGATATTGAGAAAAGAAAAATGTGCAAGGCCGTTGAGCTTGTTTCTAATTTCCTCATAAACATACGAACAAAAAGAAAGAAAAAAATGAGTGCAAATAAAACCTTCTGAAATACAATTTTCTTTGATCATATTCACATTTTTCATATTAAGAACTTACCTCTGGAAATGCCAATCCGTCAGCAACATCATTTGGCCACTCAAAAAGCCTTGGTAGCTGACGAGTTACTCTCAAGACAGAAACCGGGACTGTTGTTATATTTGCCTCTTGTCCCGCAAACCTTTCACACAATGTTATTACCTGAAAGCAAAGGGCACTTCTAAAAACCCTAGACCTTGGTTATAATGAGGGTGAGGCACTAGGAGCTTGCCTTAAGTTCAGTTGCAGAGTATAAAAGTTAGAGGAAGAAAGAAGCCTCTGGTGCTAAATATTGTCGCTCGCCTCTTGGGTTGTCCATGCGCGAGGGCCGGCTAGCAAATGTTAGAAGCTTCCCATTCACTTTCTCATTTGTTAAAGCTATAAAGGTCAGACGAACTACATCCTAATACCCAAAAAACATAAAGTGTTCAGATATACAATGACGAGAGGTCAAACAAAATATATATATTATACCAATACTAAAACCCAAGTGAAAAAACACTGTTCATTAACAGTGCACAGACGGAACTGCCCTCTAGTTCCTTTGTGTTTTGAATTTTTATACCGTTTTACCCTTTCTTTAACAGTACAGCAACATAAATGGCCTTCGATTCTATCGTATTCTGATTTTTTTGTACCATTTAGCCCTTTCATTCCACCTGTCACTCTTCCGTTTTACTTGACAGAAATGCTCTTGGTTTCTTTTCCTTTCTATTCTCATCTTCTTTTCTTCTTTCCTTTCACATATTATTTTTTATCATATTATTTTTATAAAAAAATTAATATAAAATATTAACGTGACTAAATCGTAACCGTGTAATAAGAGGAAAGCGAAAAAGAAAGAGATTAGGAGAGGAGAATCCTCCTCCGTCTCACAAACGCTTTTCTTCCTCTCAATCCTCACGTTTTCTGGCTATCTGATCTGAGTTCTCTGTATCTCTCTCACTTTCTTGCTAAGAACGACGAACCAGTCAAAATTTGTGCAGATATTTTTCTGTAAAAATAGAAACGATGCGCTGTTCTTTCTTCCTTCCTCCTCCCCATCCGTTGGACAGCATCTCCTCCATTTCGGCCTCTCCCTTGGAAATCCATCGGAGATCTCTTCAGGTTTTTTGATCTGGGTTTTCCAAGTTCTGCATGAAAGTGTTGGCTGCTGCTGCTCCACTCCCTCAACGCTCATTTTTTACACATCGCATCGTCGATCTGATCCCCCCTCCAATCCGCCAAACAGGTTCGTCCCCCTCCCAAATCCCTAATTCGTATTGTTTATTTCTGTCCGAATTTTGATCTTTTTTTTTTCCATATTTCCGGTAAATCATTTGTTATTCCTCCTCATCTCTCTCAGTGAAATTTTCAGTTCTTAAATCGTATTTTGTTTCTGATTTTTGTTTGCATTCAGTGTGATTTTGTGTGAAAGAATGATGTTGGGAATTTTGAGGCAAAAAGTGGGAGTTGGAAGCTCATCAGCTGTGGTACACTTATTACTTCTGCAATTTATGAACTTTAATTATATAAAACACTTGATTAATTTATTATTATGTGATTTACTACCTAATCTTTGTGTTTGTTCAGATTTTGGGGCAGAGGATCCACCCCGCCACGTCGGTAGTGAGGCATTTCGCATCTGTTGGACAGCATCTCCTCCATTTCGACCTCTCCTTTGGAAACCCATCGGAGATCTCTTCAGGTTTCTTTGTCAAAATCTCTGGAGAAAGAAATTTGATTTTTTTTTTTTTTTTTTAAGTTTTTGGTTTGTGGGTTTTTACTTTTTGACTTTCTATGCAGGTAAAGAGGTTTCTTCATCATTTCTGTGCAGCCAAATTATGCTTTTGTTCTGACTATCCATAAATATGCTGATTTTATTTTTGGGTTTTTATCACAAATGGTCCATGACGTTGATCAAACACATCATTTTGGTCTCTGACATTGAAAATTAATAGAAATGGTCCCTGACATTGATCAAACACATCACAAATGGTCCTTCCGTTAAAAACTTTTTGGGCAATTTTCAAAGCTTCGTAACTCAATCATTTCTTAATCACATTCGACCCATGATATATCAAAATGAAGATAGGAAAGTGTAGAACAAGATTATACCTATTGGGAAACCCAATGGTTGCTGGAGATGGCCGGAAAATAGCCTCAAATGTGACTGGTTCGCGAAAAAACTGGAAAACTCGCCTGAAATTGGGTAAACTTTAAACATTCATAACTTCTTCAATAATCAACGAAATCGAGTGATTCAAAAACGCAAATCATACTTCTCGATGAGACTAAGAGAATGGTAGCTTTCTTGATGACTAACTCGTCGTATTTTGGCCGGAAAACGACTCGAAATTGGCTAACTCGAAAATGGTTATCCAAGTTCGAGCCATTTTCCGGTCAAACCACGGTAAATTAGCAGTCAATAAAGGTACCATTCTCTTTTTTTCATTGAGAAGTATGATTTTCATTTTTGAATCACTCAATTTCGTTGCGTATTGAAGAAGTTATGAATGTTTAAATTCTACCCCATTTCAGGCGAGTTTTCCAGTTTTTTCGCGGACCAGTCACATTTGAGGCTATTTTCCGGCAATCTCCGGCAACCATTGGGCTTCCAAATAGGTATAATCTTGTTCTACACTTTCCTATCTTCATTTTGATATATCATGGGTCGAATTTGGTTAAGAAACGATTGAGTTACGAAGCTTTGAAAATTGCCCAAAAAGTTTTTAACGGAAGGACCATTTGTGATGTGTTTGATCAATGTCAGGGACCATTTCTATTGATTTTCAATGTCAGGGACCAAAATGATGTGTTTGATCAATGTCAGGGACTATTTGTGATAAAAACCCTTTATTTTTTAATTTTTGGTTTTTCCTTGATTGGCTAGGGAATTACAAACCAAATGATGAATCTTCAGTTTACTTGGGTAAGCGTTTCTTCACATATAATTTGGCTGACCATTTTAACTGTCAAACCATCAGGTTTTTGTTTATCTAATCACTCCAAGATTTGCATTTTAGGAGATTATGATATGGAGTAAAAAGATGCAAAAGCTTATGATCTAGCAGCAGTCAAGTATTGGGAACCATCCAGTTGCATAACTTCCCAGTAGTCATCCTGTTTTTGCATTGCACTTTTTTTGTTTCAATCCATATATATATATATATATATATATATATATTGGTTATTAAAAATGCAACTTTGGGGATGATTAATTGATCAGTTGGAAAATTATTAAAAAAAGAACTAGAGGACATGAAGAATGTGACCAGACAAAAATATGTTGCTCATTTACTAAGGTAGATCTTTGCTTAGTTCATGCTATTAATCATGCATTCCGTAGAGTTATATATACAAATGCGTTTAAATGCTAATCAATTATTAACGTAATGTTGTCTTTTCTGGAAAGCTAGTGGATTCTCAAGAGGGGCTTCAATGTACAGATGAATTACAAGGTCTTATTATCTATTCATAATTTTGTATAATAATTTAGATCAAATATCGATGAGAAATAATATATATATATATATCAAATTAAAATCTCTGAAATCTCTTTGTTTTGTTTTTTTCTATGTAGCAGACATCATTGGAAGATGGCTAGCTAGGATTGGAAGGGTTGCTGGAAATAAGGAACTTTATCTTGGGAAATCGAGTGAGTGATTTTTCGAACTTTATTTGTGTTTTTTCGTATCTAAAAAAAATTCCTAATATTTTTAATATAATCAGCGAACCCACGATTTCATGTACTACTAGCTATGCTTGGTTTTTGTATGATTCCCATTATTTGAGGCATCTGGGTAAAGTTTTGTTCAAAGTAGGAAAATCAGTTTAAACTCAAGCTTTTTTACAAGCTTGAGTAGAGATTTTAGTCTGATCATAATTGATAACTAAGATAGAATCATGGTAATACAAGTACTTAAACATGCCAATCGGTCTACATTCTATGAACACATATGACAACTGAGGGGTTTAACCCTCAATTGCAATCTCATTCGTAAAGCTTTTGCTATCCCAACTGAGACACGTGTAATTTTGTGTTTACACCATACTAAACAATATTTTTTCATGTGTAAAATCAAACATCTAATGTACATTCCGCAGAGATAAAAGCACAAAAATTTGATGACATCCTATAAAATTGCCAGAAAAATGTCCTTTACAACTCATGCAAAACCGGACTCCTTTCCCCATAGAAAAACACTAGGTAAACACAATCTATGCTTTTTTTTATTCATAATACAATTTTATTGTGATATAATTTTGTTTCATGTATTTCATTCTTTTTCTTTTCCCTTGCCTAGGATACCTCCTTTAAACAACTTTTCACATTCTTCTATAACATAGTGTTTACATCTTCTAACCATTTTTTTAGCAATTTTTAAACCCGCAGCATCGCGCGGACTTTACTTTCTAGTATATATCTAAAATCAACCAGGGAAACGGTCAATGCATGATGAACCTGGGTGTCCACGTATGCAATTCTTGTGGGGGCATCTGTTCCCCATACTGATTTATCTTCTAATATAGATAAGCTTTTTCACTAGGTAGCTAGTACGAACATCAATTCACATCTCACAACCGAACCCAAGAGACTGTAACGACGAAAGGATATAACTAGCATACATAATTATTGATTGTTTTATAAAATCATGTCCTTGGAAACATTCCCTTCCAAGCATATGATCATTCTCCACGTATATGCATACCCTTTCAGGGTGTGTGTGCTTAGATGCATGCCTCTTTTTGAATTATTTTTATACATGCAACTTCTTATAACTCTGTCTAGTTTAATTGTCGTTTCTGATAAAGAAAGTGGATGGCGGATGGGGGAGTGCTATATGAGAATATAATAAGAAGATACGGAAATTAGTTTGAAACATCAAGCTGACAGTGAAGAACAAATCTGGATATGCCAGTAATACGATAGAAAGGAAGTTTAAGTGAATCTTAAAGAAACTTTTCAGTGCAATACTTGATCTCCATAAGTGAAACTTCGGGATGCTTGTCACAGCTGTGGATGGAATAGAATACAAATTTTTGGATTCACATTGCTTTTGCACATTGTTTAAGAGCAACTTTTCCTTCCCAATCTACCTAAACAAAAAATTAAAAAAAACTGGTTAGATAAGACCAAAAATGCATGCAGGACACATTAGTCCTGTAATGTTTACTGCAACATATTAAATAACTTCATGATCTCTGGAGGCCTTAAGATGGATACACAAATCTCGAAATTCACCGGAGCATTTTTCAAAAGGTTGAACAATACACAGACTTTTTCTAATTTATTCCAATTTCTTCACTGAACGTATAACGAATGAACTGCTCATTCATTCTTATGACAATGCCCGAATACAGTAACGCAAGTCGGAAACAAAACTAGACAACGATATGCTTTGACCTACATTTGTAATGCAAGAACTGATCATATAAGGAATGAACTGCTCATTCTTATTTCCCGTGATAGCTTCAACAGTGGGGAATTAATTTCTAGGCTGATTACAGAAAACTAATAAATTAATAATACACAGGAACTCAGCTTTTTGATCGGCTCTTTTGGACGTCCCGTGGCGCAATCGATGATAATAAAAAATCACTAAACCGACACATGATGCGACTTAAAAACTTTGATTTTGTGGTAATTAGTTGCAAAATAAGATTATGTACTTGACACATAAACTATCAACAAAGAAACTCACCACTTATGGTGCTCCTTCCACTAGCCATGAGGATCACGGCTATCTCCATGTTTCCTTTCATAAAGTGCATGTTTTGTTGATAACCTTCCACCGATCACATACACTACTACCAAATTTCCTTTGGTTGGCGTTGGAGTTTTCATTGAACTTATCAACAACTTTAGCCCACAAAACTTTTTTGATGATGTTTGAACAAATTGTAGGAGAAAAGTGAGTTTTGTGTGGATGTTTGAACAAATACATAGGTATTTATAGAGTTTTTTGATGAACTTTGAGTTAAATAATTTTTTTTTAAACTTTAGCTGTTGAATTTAAATTTAGGTCGTTAGATCTTTTTTTTATTGTTAGATTTTGATCATATTCGATTTCAGCCGTTGTATTCAATAAATTTATAAATATAAAATTAAAAAAAAAAGAAATATAAACCTAGACCGTTTGATCAACTAAGGGCCCATTTAAATCGTGACCGTAGGATAAAAGAAAGTAGCCGTTAGGCTCATTAGCTGTTGGATTTAAATTTAAGCCGTTAGATCTTTTTTTTATTGTTAGATTTGATCATATTTGATTTCAGCCGTTGTATTCAATAAATTTATAAATATAAAATTAAAAAAAATATATAAACTTGGACCATTGGATTTAATAAATTTATAAATATAAAATTAAAAAAAAGAAATATAAACTTAGACCGTTGGATCAACTAAGGACCCATTTAAATCGTGACCGTAGGATAAAAAAAAGTAGCCGTTAGGCTCATTATTGCATCAAACAAGGGAACGACAAGTCACTTGGGTGGGGTCGGGCAGCTGCAGTGCCTGGCGCGTGCCAGTGCGTCTGTGAGTCGTTTCTTGGTGTTTGGGCTTTGACGCCCCCTCTTTAACACGTAACCTTATTTTAGCCTAAGAGTTGGAATGAAATGGGAAAATGGAAGGTAAGTTGAGACTTATTCAAAGCGTTAGAGTTGGTCTAACATCATATCCTTCATCAAGTGTTCTCCTCACAATCTGCCTCCCCCAGAGTCCCGGTGGCGCCCACCACCAGTATTCTGGTAGGTCTGACGGGTGGCCCCATAGCAAGATCGACAGCCCCAGGCAGGGGCGGATCCACAGTGGGGTCGTCGGGGTCGAACGACCCCTTGGAAACCATGGAAACAACCTTGAAGCTCCCATATGCGACCTCTTGGAGCTGGGGTCGTCGGGGTCGTCAGGAAGAGGAAGAAGAAGACTCGGCAGGAAGAGGAAGAAGAAGCAGCTCGCGCGCTTCTTTTTTTTCAAAACAGACGGGCAAGCTGGGAAAGCTGGGTTCTGAGAGAGAAGAACTCGAGCTGGGAAAGCTGAAAACAGGAATCGATAACCCATTAAGAAAAAATGATAAAGAAAGTCATTGATGTGTAAAATCTAGAACTAATTGCGGAGAATAGGGGGGTTTTAAGGGATAATTTCTTTTAATTAAACTTTCACTTTAACCTTTATTAAACTCATAATTTAATTGGACATGGTAGTTTTTAATCCTTGTAGTGCGAAAACCAAAGTCCGAAAAACCACTCACTGCAAGAGATCAAATCTTCTGCACCCAAAATGGATGTGGCCTCTCTGTGGCTCCAATGAATGTCTGACACCTATTAAATATCTTAACTTTTCTTAATTTTGTTTTTATGAATTTAATAGGTGGCAGACACTCATTGGGGCCACAGAGAGGCCACACCCAAGAAGATTTCTCCTCACTGCGATGGTATAATTTTCACTAAAACTCATCGCATACACAAATCTACTAGTCCTTTTGTTATCATCATGGCATGATCTATAACGTGAGTTTAGTTAAAATTCCAAAAACCCAATAATTAAACAAATCTAACACCAAAAAAAACAAAAACACCATAATTGGGACAATTTAATTCCATTAATTCTAAGGGAATTATCCAAGATCGACCAGAACACACAATTCAGATTGGGTCTCCACAACAGACAACCTAAATTTTTATTTGAACTTTTACACTGCGACCCCTTGGGGTAAGATTCCTGGATCCGCCACTGGCCCCAGGTCCAGCCCTGGCCTTATATTTCATGAAACGGTGTGTATTGGTCCCTGCACACAGAAGAAAAAAAAAAAGGTTTTTTCAAATTTGAAAATAAATAATGAGTTCTTTTCAAATTTGTAAGTAAAAAAATGGGTTCATTTCAATTTTGAGTTAAAAAGTGGAAAAATGTAGGCGTTCATGTTGAAATGAGGAGGAGATGAACCAATGGCGGTCGAGGTGGAAGAAGATGAGGAAGGAAGAAGATGGTCTGGAGCTAAAGTCCGGCACCATGAGAGTAAAACTTGGAACGACAGCGTTTTGGAGTCATAGTGATGGTGCCTTCCGGGTGTTGTCAGTTGGGTAGGAAGCCTTCAAGCTATTGCCATTTTCAAGCTTTCTCTCAGTCTGTCACTGACCTTACACTTTTTCATTTCGGAGAGGGAGAGGGAGAGAGAGAGATGGAACGATGGAGCTCAGTGTTGCCAAATCGTTCTCCAAAGTGGATTAGTGTTTTCTGCCACGTGTCACAGTGCATTTCTGTCTTCCGACCCGACCCGACCCTGCCAACATTCAAGGTCACTTTGGGCCGACATTCAAGGTCCTTTGCATTGTTAATTGTGCCCTTTCTTTCTTTCTGTTTTTGTTTTCTGATAATAATCTAGATATGAAGAGAAGATAAAAATAGTGAAACTTTCTGTTGGAAATTATATATTATAGTATAAAATATTGTAATATATAATTTTAATAATTGAATGAAAAATAGTGTTAACCAATTTCTTAGAAATGTTATGTTGTTTAGGTGTATTCCCTTGATAAGTGATGTATACTTATAGATGAAAAGTTACATCTTTTTAATAAGTAGAAATTGGATTCTATATAAACCCATGAAACCATTGGTATTAAATATAGAAAATTAGAGTTAATTTTTACTCTTGAGAAATAGGGTTTCCCCACTTCGTTTCTCAAATGATTCGTGTGTCAAATTCCGAGTCATGTCTTAAGAGTACGGAATATATAAAGTTCGCCAGAGTCCGAAGATTGAAGTGCTTTGACTTCGGATTATAGATTGTTGAATCCTGGGAGATGGACGCCTACCAAATTACAAGCACAAGAGTAGAGGCGAAATTCTATCTTTAGGACATTGCATTTATGAAAGTCTCAATCTTCAAGTTTGTCAGTTTTTCTAACTTTATCTCTAGTTGTTTATATTAATCTCATATGTAAATTAATGTTGTGAAATTTCTTTATGATTATTATTATTATTGGAATTCTTTTATATTTCTCATATTTATTAATATTGCTCTATCAATCTAAAGATAGAATTCTACTTATGCAATAATTAGTAAATATGAATGTGAAGAAGATGTTAAGAACATTGAAGTAATAACCCTAAACCCTAATTCAAAGACACTATTGTGGATGCAAATTTTCTCCTCTTCGATCTTGGACGATTTTGCACCTACAAAACAACTAGCACCTTAGGTTAAGGCCAAAAGCCTCACGCGCCCACGATGAATGGGGGGGGCTTTGGCCGAAGAATCTCCGATGCCAAAGTTAGAAATTTAGAGAGAAATAGTGTTTAGAGTGTTTTGGAATTTTTGCAAGAGGTTTGGAATGAGTGTTTGGTAGAAATGGGTGACTATTTATAGGACCAAATTGGTCCACATTTTCAAGAAAAGGGCCGGCCCCTTTGTGTGCTTTTGGGTGAATTTTTGGTTTTATTAGCCACTTTATTGGCTAATAAAATACAATAGAAATAAATGGGAAGTTACTAAATTGAATGGTTATCATTATTTGGCTAATATAGTGGAAGAAATTTGAAAAGGTGTGGAGCAAAGAGAGGGAATGTGGCCGGTCTACTAGGTGGGATTTTAGGGTTTATTTTAGGTTTAATTAGCCAATTAATTGGCTAATTAAATATGAAAGGAAATGTTTTTGTGCTTTATGGTGTTAATTGGCTAATAAAAGGGAAGAGATGATGGAAAAGGTAGAAAAAAGGTGATGTATTAGGTTTTGAATGGGGTAGCCGGCCCTATTCTATTTTTTAGGTTTGAATGGATGTTTCAAATTGACAATTAAGGGATTGATTAGGTAATTAATTCCTTAATTAGTCAATTATTATGATTTTATGAAATATGAAAGGAATAAGTATATTATTTAGCTAATTGATTAGCTAAATAATGAAATGGGAAATATATGAATAAATTAGGCTTTAAGTTGATACCTATTTTGGGCACTTTTGACTTGGTTGAAAAAATGATTCTCTACTGCTCGCGTGTAGGAAACCCGGTATGCCTCGAGGGTATTTTTGTCCTCTTTTGTCCAAAAGTCCACGTGTCGCCTAGTGAATATTTTTGGCTCCACAACTATGGTTTTCTACGGAAAAAGGCATGTCTTTGGAGGGACTAATTTTTATTTGCTTATTGATATATAACATAATCTTTGATGTTGGCGTTCAAATTGTATTGTTAAATGCATGATACAATTCAAATATATTCATCTATATATGCACATGAGCAATGTTTGCTTGTTGATTCAATCTGTGACTTTAAACATGTTGAGCAACATATAGCGTTGTATTTGATGCGTAGCCTAGCCCCTTTATGCTAACAAGGTTTGTATAAATTGATGCAATTAAGACTTCAATCTCTATGATTTTAGTCGTGATGACTAGGGTTAGATGATGGTTTGGAATTATCCATGGGGAGCGGTGTCCATGCAACCGCCTGTTTCTTTGAAAAGACAAAAATTCAAAAGTAAAAATTTCTAGGCAAATGCAACACTTGATGAAAAGGTGTTAGCAGTTTGTATGGGAATTGTTTAGGTGTTTTGGACAACAAAAAGGTTCTTGGAAACAGAATTCCAAGCCAAACAGTTAATTTGCACATAGTTTCTTATGCATGTTTGTCCTCTCTCTCTCTGAAACAATGATATATTTGAATAATCAATTGCAATCTTTCCATGTTAATATATGGAAAGGTGGGACACCTGTTATGAAAGTCTTTATTTGGGAAGTTGTGTTCATTGGAAGGCATGCAAACATGGCTTGTGAAAGTCTGATATATTGTTTCAAAATTTGGAAAATATCTCAGCTGCGTAAGTGCGGTTGGAAACCTGCACCGATTTCTGGAAGTTTTTGGTTTTCCAGAAAAGTTTGTTCGTCATAATTGCAAACCAAAAGAGATTTCTAAGAAAAATGAAGGACATACGTGGAAATGTCAAAGTTTGAGTAACTCTTTACGAAGGGTTATTGCCATTGATCGGTTACTTGTGTTTCTTGGATAATAACTTTTCGGATCAAAGTTATGACATAAATTTGATGGGCGAGTGCTTGGGAATGATCTCTAAATTTCGAAACGGTACATTACCAATATGTATGTTTGCTAAAACCAGACATGGCTACCGTCTGAAAGGACTTCTCCATTTGCGGTGGCAGCATATCGAAATTTTGGTCAAAGGAAAAACTTGGATTGATCATTGGCCATATGTGAAATCAAAGGCCAAAGATATGATTGGAAGGCCAAACCATGTCTGTAAAGCAGATTGGTCTATACCTTGTTTACGAACCACACGTACATGGTTTTTATTACATTTGGGCAAAAGATTTGGTAAAAGAAATTAACCAACCAAGTCACTTGGGATAATTAGATTTCAAGAGGATGATGGAGGAGAATTTAGTCTCCTGAATGTGTCTTGTTCAACTATTAATAGTTAAATGTGACAACAAAAATGAGTTTTGCTCATGGATATAACCAAAGGGAATTCCTTTGAGAGGAATTAGTGAAAGTGTGAGAGGAATTAATTGTTATATATATTTTCCTGAAATTAATCTGAGGACATGAGTTTTGTGCGTTACATATTAGAACATATAACTATGTGATTTTTTGGGATATATGTATTTCCTAGAATCTCTTGCAATTGTTTAAGATAATAGTGAATTGCACTTAAATCTCATTTGGTATTTCTAAACCATGCACCTTTTTTAGTCTAGAGTTACAATTAATTATTAGATTAATCATGTCTCCTATGCATCATTTCACTTGAAAAAGGTACTATGGCGATGGGGTATCTGGTTTGGATAACCGCATAAGGATCGTTTGAGTTCGGTCATGTATCAAGCGTATGCAGACTATGCAGTCACCCAATAATTATATAGTTGGTAAAGAGAAGGTGTTTGAACATTTTTAGGACAGAGCATGATAGTAGTATCATGTATATTTGTTGCTAGTTATCACAACAAGGTGATGATGGTCACTAAAATTGAAGCATAAAATGCCTATGCTCCTTTTGCCATAAGGTGTTGCAGGGCATTAGAAGGAACATTTGCAGAAACTGCAGACTTCCACACTTGCTTGAAGGCGCTTCATGCATATTATTGTTTCATGTAAGATGATCACAGTGATCATCATTTGGTGATTGATAGTTATCTCAAGGTGATGACTTGGCCAACATTACAGGCATATGCAACTCTTGGTGAAAAATGTTAGTGTGCAAAAGGCATAGTTTTCACTGTTAATTGCCTACAAGGAAACAACCAGAGTTTATATCTTTATTATAGAACACTTAGAATATATATCTTTGTATATATTTGGGATGAGAATTGTGTGAAATTAGTTAGATGCATACCTTGATTTGTTGCATTCATATGTGTGGAGTCTTGAAATGAATCATTGGGTGTTCTATAAAATATATATGGTACCTTGATTTGTTGCATTCATATGTGTGGAGTCTTGAAATGAATCATTGGGTGTTCTATAAAATATATATGGTATATGTAGAACTCCATCACAATTGACCAGTTGGAGATTCTGTTGGAAATTATATATTATAATATGAAATATTGTAATATATAATTTTAATAATTGAATGAAAAATTGTGTTAACCAATTTCTTAGAAAGGTTATGTTGTTTAGGTGATATTCCCTTGATAAGTGATGTATACTTATAGATGAAAAGTTACATCTCTTTAATAAGTAGAAGTTGGATTCTATATAAACCCATGAAACCATTGGTATTAAATATAGAAAATTAGAGTTAATTTTTACTTTTGAGAAATAGGGTTTCCCCACTTTGTTTCTCTCATGCTTCGTGTGTCAAATTCCGAGTCGTGTCTCGAGAGTACATAATATATGAAGTTCGCCAGAGTCCGAAGATTAAAGTGCTTTGACTTCGGATTATAGATTGTTGAATCCTGGGAGATGGACGCCTACCGAACTACAAGCACAAGAGTAGGGGCGAAATTCTATCTTTAGGACATTGCATTTATGCAAGCCTCAATCTCCAAGTTTGTCAGTTATTCTAACTTTCTTTCTAGTTGTTTATATTAATCTCATATATAATTGATGTTGTGAAATTTCTTTATGATTATTATCATTGGAATTATATTGTTATTTCTCATATTTTCTATTATTGCTCCAACAGATTCTAGATAAAAGAGAAATAGATGAGACCGCGGCTTGACGGTTCTATATTCATTTGAGTCAAGAATTTTGGGACATTTAGAACCATGTGGCGGTTAAAATGCAAAAAGATGCAACTAATTGACAAATGAATAGTTTCTGTAAGGTGGTGGAACCAAAAGGTGGAATCTACCATATGAGATTCCAAGAAAAAAGCATGCCATTTGAAGTGCTCTTTTGACAGGGAAAGGGTATGACCTTTCCAACTAGTCATTACCATTCTTAAGTTTGAATACGTGTTCATGGGCTAGTATGTAAACTTCTACATATCGACTGGATGTATTATCATATAGTGATAATAATGTTGCAAAATCATTTATCTGATTTCTTCGAAGAGATTAATTCATCAATTTCAAGAGGCCTAGAATGATATCATCATATTATTACCAACAATTATATGACTATAGTCATATATGATGCAACACTTAACTTTCTGGAAGATTTCTTGAGAAGCATTTAGTTTATGTGTTTTGCTTCTTTGCCGAGGAAAGTGATGCATTTGCCATGTCAGTCATGGAGAAAATGAATATTATTGAGTGTTATTCAAAATGTTATCAATATAGAGAAATAATCTTGAAATTGTGGGGGTCTTTCACAAAGGAAAAGACGACACTAAAAATGTGCGGGGCATTTTGCATAATTGTATTAGACATGTCTAATGATACTTATTAAGCATATTAATGGACATGGCCATTGGGTCATGTATGTTAGTCATAGTGTCGAAGGGACGAAAGCCAAGAAGTGCTTTTTCCATAATGGCTAGTGAGGCATGAATGCCTAAAAAGATAGATAAAGTCTATCTTAGTTGTTCATTACTTATTAAAGTGGAAAATGTGATCGATTTAATGATAGCATTACAAGAATTAGCCACAATTATGAAAGAATTGTGGGGGTCGCTTATTTATCTTTGAGATATGAGATATGCATAAGAAGAATGGAAATGTAATTTGCTAATTGAGTGAGACAATCAAAATGTCATCTCTTATAATGAGTAATTGTTTAAGGTATGGCAAGGTTAGAGACCTTCTTACAAATACCTTAAATGTGGGGGAGTTTACCCAAAGCTTAGTTTTAGCAAATTACTTAGCAATTAAGTCCTGATATAATTTTGAGGACTTGACATTTCAAACAATGTCAAACAACTACTCTCATATGAAATACAATTTCATAAGATGGACTGTGTACACCATTAAGTCAACCTAGTAGTGGATCCAATTATTCAAGGTTAGACTAGAGAGTAAGTTGATCATCGAGGGGAATGAGGCTAAAGCCAACATAACTAATGAATCAGCCGATCGGAAACCTAACTTAGTTGATTGGAGATCCCATGGTCTAAGTTCAATAGGCAAACTGGTTAGGCATGATTCAAAGAAGTTAACACACTATATACCTCATTCCTATGATGGAAGAAGTGTGTTGTCTGTAGATGTTTTAGGTTGTATATTTATACTTGATGACAGTGATATCTTATAAATAAGAGGAATAGAGAAGACTATTTTTAATCAGTGGTCACCTATGTGAGAGTAGAAGTGGGTCGCTTCTATGAGTATGAGATGGCTAAATTCTCTAAAGCTCTCATGAATCCGGGATTGGTTCAGGACCAAAATGAACACAACCTTATGAACCAGAATATATTAGGATTAGTGATGTGTGTTGCTTATTGTCTCGGTTTACTATTGCAGTGAACAGTTCAAGATTTTATATTCACTGCGTCATCAAGTAAATCCGATAAGTATTCACTAGGGTAAGTTCAAGTTCAAAAGACACCTCTCCCGATGCATCTCTTGTCCGCCTGTACTCTCAAATTCTTCCTGATTTTTCATTCATGTGGGAGATTGTTGGAAATTATATATTATAGTATAAAATATTGTAATATATAATTTTAATAATTGAATGAAAAATAGTGTTAACCAATTTCTTAGAAAGGTTATGTTGTTTAGGTGTATTCCCTTGATAAGTGATGTATACTTACAGATGAAAAGTTACATCTCTTTAATAAGTAGAAATTGGATTCTATATAAACCCATGAAACCATTGGTATTAAATATAGAAAATTAGAGTTAATTTTTACTCTTGAGAAATAGGGTTTCCCCACTTCGTTTCTCAAATGATCCGTGTGTCAAATTCCGAGTCATGTCTTAAGAGTACGAAATATATAAATTTCGCCAGAGTCCGAAGATTGAAGTGCTTTGATTTCGGATTATAGATTGTTGAATCCTGAGAGATGAATGCCTACCAAACTACAAGCACAAGAGTACGGGCGAAATTCTATCTTTAGGACATTGCATTTATGAAAGCCTCAATCTTCAAGTTTGTCAGTTTTTCTAACTTTATCTCTAGTTGTTTATATTAATCTCATATATAAATTGATATTGTGAAATTTCTTTATGATTATTATTATTATTAGAATTCTTTTATATTTCTCATATTTATTAATATTGCTATATCACTTTCATCATATCGAAATTATTAAGATAAATTGTGATGGTGCATGGAGGAAGGTAAAAGGTGGTTTTGGGTGGGTGGCAAGGGACTTTGCCAGAATTTTCCGTGCAACTGGTGGGATTGGAAATTACCCTTGCACATCTAGTTTGATGGAAAAAGCGGATGCAGTCAGGGCGGCCCTTACAGCTACCGTGGAGAAAGGATTTTTGGATGTATAGGTCAACTCTGACTCAAAAATTCTTATGGGGATGATTAATGGTACTTTGCAATCGGGGGTAATGATTGAAGGTATCCTATTTGATATTAGATGATTACAACAACAATTGAGGTCATTAGAATTTTATTTTGCTCCCGTGTTTGTAATAGGGTACTGCATCTAGTAACATCTTTTGTACTTAAGGAAGGTGACATTCATAGTTGGAATGGGTTTGATTCGGAGTGGCTGTTGAACCAGAGTGGTTGTTCAACACTCTGGCATCTGATGTAAATGTTTTCAATTCGAATTTAATCAAAGTTTATATCGTTTTGAAAAACTCATGTAAGGTAGTTAGTAAGTTCATTATTTTTAGGGAATTGTTATTGGCACTTCATAAATCTCATTCTACACTCCAAACATTCTATATTTGGAAGGAAGAAAAAAATACACTTGTAGAAAAAAAAATACACTTCCCTATTTTTAATCTATTTTAATAAAAAATAATAAAATCTTAAATATGTAAAATAAAGAAAAAAGTAAAATAATAATAACGATAAGGACAAAATAAAGGGTAAAGTGAATAGTATCATGATTGATTTTTTAGTGTAAATATGTGGTTTTTCGTTAAAATGAATAGTACCGGAAGCTTTTCGTTACAGTTTCTATTATTATAACCTTTTTTTTTTAACAAACGATATCATTTACATTAAGAATGAAGGGGTGAGCTTAATCTCACAATAGGCTAATAATAATGCAGTTCAAATTTATCTTTGATAAGTATCGAACTTAAAACCTCTCACTTCAAGTGAAAAAAAATATCACTAAACTATAATACTAAGTGACAATATTTTCTTTCCGTTTGAATGCACAGTTTCTGCACCAAAAGTGCTTAGCAATTTCGCCTTTATATTTTTTTGGTTTTTTTTGGGTAATTTGTCTGGATCGTCGTTTGTTCACATACTTTATTAAAAGATGCTTTATAGAAAGTGCTTTGGACTTATCTTTTAATTTTAATTTTTTATTATTTCGTCTTTATATATTTTTGGTTTTTTTAGGTAATTTGTCTGGATCGTCGTTTGTGCACATACTTTATTAAAAGATGCTTTATAGAAAGTGCTTTGGACAAATTTTTCTTTTAATTTTCACTTTTTATTAAAAGACGCTTTATAGAAAGATGCTTTATTGAAAGATGCTTTATAGAAAATGATTTGGACAGACAGATTTTTCTTTTAATTTTCACTTTTGGTTCCCGGAGCGTTTGTAACTTTGTGCACGTAGCACGATTTCAATTTTTCTTTAATAAAATCTGATCTAGTCTCAAGTGCAACTATAGTTCAGATTCTATTTCTCAGGTGCTTTGGACAGACTTTTCTTTTAATTTTCATTTTTAGTTTCATCCCATATTTTTAGCACAATGTTTTATAATATTAG
The DNA here is from genome assembly GCF_916048215.2 of Malus sylvestris. Lineage (NCBI taxonomy): Eukaryota > Viridiplantae > Streptophyta > Magnoliopsida > Rosales > Rosaceae > Malus > Malus sylvestris. Next base: position 24,063,773 of record NC_062269.1, read on the forward strand.
CACGAGAATTAATGTTAAACTGTGAGGTGACGGAGAGTTCTTAAAAGTATCATTTTTTAGAGTATCCTTGGCATTTCTCTTGTAAGCGCCAAATGAGTAATTTTTCGTTGTTATCACCACTTTGCATTGTGAATTGTGCCCTCTTTTTTTTCCTAATAATAATCTATATATAAAGAGAAGATAAAAATGGTGAAACTTTCATCATATCGATATTATTAAGATAAATTGTCATGGTGCATGAAGGAAGTTAAAAGGTGGTTTTGGCTGGGTGGCACGGGACCTAGCCAAAATTTTCCATGCAACTGGTGGGATTGCAAATTACCCTTGCGCATCTAGTTTGACGGAAAAAAGCGGATGCAGTTAGGGCGGCCCTTGTAGGTTCTGTGGAGAAAGGATTTTTGGAATTTTAGGTCAAATCTGACTCAAAAAGTCTTATGGGGATGATTAATGGTACTTTGCAATCGGAGGTAATGATTGAAGGTATCCTATTTGATATTAGATGATTACAACAACAATTGAGGTCATTATAATTTTATTTTGCTCTCTGTGTTTGTTATAGGACAACGTATTTAGTGACATCTTTTGTGCTTAAGGAATGTAGCATTCATAGTTGGAATGGGTTTGATCCGGAGTGGCTGTTGAACCAGAGTGGTTGTTCAACACTCTGGCATCTGATATAAATGTTTTGATTCGAATTTAATCAAAGTTTATATCATTTTGAAAAACTCATGTAAGGTAGTTAGTAAGTTAGGGAATTGTTATTGGCACTCCAAAAATTTTATTCTACACTCCAAACTTTCTATAATTGGAAAAAAAAAATACACTTGTGAGGAGTGTAGAATGTGATTTTTGAAGTGCTAATAACACTTCCCTATTTTTAATCTATTTTAATAAAAAAAATATCTTAAATAAGTAAAATTAAAAAAAAAGTAAAACAATAATAAGAGTCAATTGTCATACGTGTGAGCATGTAGTAAGAGGCTACTATATGTATAAAATGTTCTCTTGCTAGAATATGACCATTAAATTTGATTATAGCAAATTAACTATGTTGAATATTTGCTGTTGGAATAACATGAATGTATAACACTTATTGTGTAATTTAACAATTGAATATAGATGTGCATTGAAAAATTTGAGATAATTTAACGTGTGTATGTGATCTGCTTTAAAAAAGCGATGTATAATTAACATTGATGTATAGAGTCGAAGTCGTCGTCCACAAGCACTAGGAACTTCCTCGCCTCCGGAGGATTAGCTGGGATTCATTCTTAATTTCACCTTTTTTTAGTCTTTTAAGTCTCCACTAGGCCGAAAGTGATTGAGCAATTTCTCCTTTACATTTTTTATGGTTTTTTTTTTTTTTTTGTCTAATCTTTGATGATTATCTTCGATCAAGTCCTCCACTAGCCACTAGGATATACATAACCTTTTTTTTTTCTCAACAAATGATATCATTTATACTACAGAAAAAAATGTAAATTTAATCTCATAATAGACTAGTAATAATGCAGTTCAAATTCATTTTTTGCAAGTATCGAACCTAAAACCTCTTACTTACAAGTAAAGAAGAATACCATTAGACTGTAGTATTAAGTGATAATATTTTCTTTCCGTTTGAATGCACAATTTTTGCATCAAAAGTGCTTAGCAATTTTGCCTTTACATTTTTTTGGTTTTTTTGGGTAATTTGTCTGGATCGTCGTTTGTGCACATACTTTATTAAAAGATGCTTTATAGAAAGTGCTTTGGATGCTTTATTGAAAGCTGCTTTATAGAAATATGCTTTATTGAAAGATGCTTTTATAGAAAGTGCGTTGGACAGATTTTTATTTTAATTTTCACTTTTGGTTCATGGAGCGTTTGTAACTTTGTGCGAGTAATCAATAATTAGTAGTACGATTTCAATTTTTCTTTAATAAAATCTGATCTAGTCTCAAGTGCAACTATAGTTCAAATTCTATTTCTCAGGTGCTTTGGACAAATTTTTCTTTTAATTTTCATTTTTGGTTTCATCCCATATTTTTGGCACAATATTTTATAATGTTGGCACGAGAACTGACATTAAACTGTGAAATGACGGAGAGTCCTTGGAGAGTATCATTTTTTTCAAGTATCCTTAGCATTTCTCTTGTAAGAGCCAAATGAGTAATTTTTCCGTTGTCATCACCACTTTGACATGTGCCCTTATTGATCCACTCATCTTATAACACCTCTATTTATTTGTTAATGTATAACATTTGTCTTTTACGATACAAGATTAACGTTTGCATGATAGTGACACTTTTAGTCATAAATTCTAGTAAATCACAATTGTGCTTAAATTCACTAAATATGAAAAAAAATTACTCATGTAAATTTGTTTAACTCATAACTCAATGAGATAACATACCGTCGAATGATCGTCATATCGAAAAATCTCTATACGGACCAAAGCCGTTTATAGTTTTATCATTGAGTAAAAAAAAAAAAAAAAAAAAAAAAAAGAAGAGTGGTTGAACACAAAAGCACAGAAAAGACCGAAGCTTTTCGTAGTGGTAACTATTTATAGACCAATAGAAACACACTTTTAACAGTAAAAATAATAAAAAAAAACTTTCCCATTTCGTGTAAAAAGAAACCAAGAAAAAGCCAGTCAAGCACTATTTCAAGGTCAAGAGTCTATTGAGCCAATAGCACTAAATTGCAGTCCTCAAGTCATCGCTAAGGTCATCTCCAACTGAATGATCCAGAGGGTCAGAAGGTCGAAAATAGTCTAAAATCATCTCCAACTGATGGCTAGACCAGAAGGCTTATGGGCTCTACAGAATCTGAAAGGGCCAAAAGGTTGGCCCAATCCAGCCAGCCAACCAGCCCCAAGTTGGTCAGAAATTTAAGAATTGTTGTCGGATATAACCGATAGTATTGTTATTAATCATGTCGGTTATATCCGACATGAATTCTTAAACAAATTTTTGAATCCAACGGATTTTTAAATTTTTTATTTTATTTTATTTTTACAGTTTTATTTATTTTTTTCATTTACAAATTTTTTTTTCCTATAACTTCTATTTTTTTTTCTATAACTTCTTATAACTTCTATTTTACAAAATTTGTTTCTTATTTTTTTTTAAATTCCATTTTTTTCCTATAACTTCTATTTTACAAAATTTGTTTCATAATTTTTTTTAAATTCTACTTTTTCCCTATAACTCTATTTTACAAAATTTGTTTCATATTTTATAGAAATTCTATTCTTTTCCTATAGCTTCCTAAGCCATTATACAACATTAAATTAAATTAAGTAACATAAAACAAATTAAATAATATGAAACAATATTAAATAACATTAACGAACATAAAAATTATACAACATAAAAAAATATTTAACAACATTAAACTTAAACAACATTTTTAAAAACATTTAACAACATAAAACTTAAACGCCTACTCCATGCTTCTTTTGGCCCAAAGATGTGCAACAAGATTATGTTGTAGGTACTTGTTTGTGGCACGAGAACGTATCATTATATAGCGTCTCATGTACTCATTTATAGAGATACTACCAGTTCTTGGATTGAAGGGCAAATTAGGCCCATCATATATTTTTGCATGAGCCCTTCTTAACCTATTTGGATCTTCTTGGTCGTCATTAGACTCTCCATCAATATACTCATCTCGCTCATCCTCCACCATCATATTGTGTAATATGATGCAAGACATCATGATGGAGTCCAAATTTTCTCGACTCCACTCTCTTGCCGGTTCGCTGATGATCTTCCACCATGCTTGTAGAATACCAAAAGCTCTCTCAACATCTTTCCTGTATGCCTCTCGGTGTAAGGTAAACAACTTTTCCACATCATTCCTAGGGTTTGGAATTGTTTGGGCAAGTGTTGCCCACTTTGGGTAGATGCCATATGCCAAGTAATACCTCATATTGTATTGATGACCATTGATTTAGTAGTCAAGTTGAGGTGTTTTACCTTCCATCAGGCGATTGAAGATGGGTGAATGCCCAAAAACTGTAATGTCATTTTGGGATCCAAGGACTCCAAAGAAAGCATGTCACATCCATATGTCATATGAGACAACCGTCTCTAACACAACAGTTGGCTTTCTCAACCTTCCGCTAAAGCCTCCTTACCATCCGGTGGGACAGTTCTTCCAATCCCAATGTATACAGTCTAATGACCCTATCATGCCCAGAAAACCACGGTCTTCAGCTTTGCGAAGGAGCCGATTCAGATCTTCTTGATTTGGCTCACATAGGTACTCGTCTTTGTAAACCTGAACAATTATGTCACAGAATTATTCAAAAGAATCAAGGCATGTAGACTTAGAAATACCATGAGTTTCATCCATCGAATCAGCTGGGGAGCCATAGGCCATCATTCGGAGTGCAATAATAACCTTATGATGAGGTGAGAAACTAGGGTGACCTGCTCTATCCTGCTTCTGTCGAAAATATGGATTGACCTGCTTGACATCACGAAGTAAACGTTCGAAGACATGACACCTTATCCGGAAACGACATCTGAAATCCTCTTCTGTGTACACCGAGTTGGGGTTGAAGTAGTTGTTCATCAAATTGGCATGCGTCATCGCTCTGTGTCGTGGTTTGTAATAGCAACCAGCAACAGAGCCACCCTATTGAGGTTGTTCCTCAGTTGGTTGACACACCATGGCCGCAGTCATGACTGCTGCTCTATTTTGTTTGGTGCACCTTGCTTGAACTTCTTCATCAGACTCCTCATCTTCTCGTCTCATTTGCTCCCATTTTTCTTCCAATTTGGAATTGGATGAGGACCCCCAGTTGGAATCTGAAGTGGATCCAAAGTTGGAATTCATTGCAAACTTGAATTGAAATATATTGAATTCAAAGTTGTGTGAATTATAGCCTAATATTCACCCTATTTATAACAAAAAAAAATAATCAAATCCAATGGCGTGACGTCAGTTACCAACAGCTAACTGACGTTACTTAGCCGTTGGATTTGAATTTAAGTTGTAGTTTTTAAATAATAAATTATGTTTGGCCCTATAACCCTTTGGTCCTAGGTTAGAGATGGTTTTTTGTGAAAAGGCTAAAACGAGTCCTATGATCCTTTGCTCTTGGTTGGAGATGGAAGCAAATATGGCCCTGCATTGTTAATTAAAATTTTAATTTCTTGGACGGCCAGATGGTTAAAACGAGTCATCTGATCAGCCCTCGGTTGGAGAATGCCTGAATTGGACAAAAATGGCCTGCCTTCTTTGACCCGTCGCCCTCTCTCTTTTCCTCTATTTTCTTCTCCAATCACATCCAAACGTTTTTTTCTGCAAAAATCCATCTCCATTCACATACCTTTATACAATTTTCCCAGAAAAAATTATTGGGCAAGTATTTTTATATAAATGGCATGTTGCACTTGTTTTTTTGTTGACCGGGAAAGTCTTTGTCTTTGTGGAAAAAGAAGGAAGCTTTGCTGTGGATTCAAGAACCCTTCTCCGGGATCTTTGATTCATCTGTGTTTTCTGCAAGGGAATATCTCAGGTGAGTATTTTGAAAATTTCCCAGAGCTTTGAACTTTTAGGTGGATTTTTGTATGTTTAGGGAGACTTGGGCCAACTCGATTGGATCAAGTCAGTTTTTTGAGCTTGATATGTGTTTGTTCTAGTTTGTATTTTGTGAATATTGAATATGCTTGTTTTCATTAGTTAAATTGCTGCTTGGTACACCTGTTTCTGCATCTTTTGGTAGAGAGATGATGCATTGGGTTTTGCTTCCTGTGTTGTTTCCATAATTTGTTTTCAAATTTGGGGTTAGTTAAAGCTAAAATATTGTAAAACTTTTGAGTGTTTATTGGTCTAATTTGGGTTCATTTCTTGTTGCTTTTGAATTTTCAGGGCTTGGTGTTTACTGATGCTGGGGTTTTGTGGAATTCAGTATACTTGAGCTCTGGTAATAAAAAATAGCGAATTTAGGCGATTTTGATGGCTTGTTTGATGTATATGTATCAGAACTAATTTTCCTTAGATAGGGTTACGATGTAGCCATAACTATGAATGCTTAAATTGCGGTTACAAAGTCAAGGATGATGTAGATAATAGTATAGACACTCATTGTTGTAAAGCAAGTTTGTCTATCATGGTTACAAAGTCAAGGATGATGTATATAACGCTTTCTCTTTGTTCCTATTTTTTAATTACATCATAAAATTCAGCTACATTTAGATTATAATTTAAGATGTATATTGTGTTGGATAAAAAATGGAGTGTGTTTTATGAATAAATTTTTTGTATAAGAATGCCCTGGTATTTACATGTATATGTGTGTATACTTAGGAAAATAGTCATTTAGGTAGCTGAGTGAAGTCCGTATGATGATTACGATTTGGGATTTATATTTAGTTATATTAAAAAAATATTTGGTTAAAAGAAGGGGGAACATAAAGAGGAAGATAAATTAAGTGCTTGGATAGAGATTTCTTAATTTAAAGTGTGTGTTCTTTGTAATTTTTTTTTAATCTTTCTTAGAAACAGAGCTTAAGAATAAAGAGGAAGAAAAATTATGTGCCTAGATAATGATTTCTTATTTTAAAGTGAGAGCGCTTTGTAATTTTTTTTAATGTTTCTTAGAATTAGAGCTTTCTCAGTTATTAGTGCTTTGAATGAAAAAAAATCATTGTAATATTGGTCCCTTGTGTATCTGATTTGTAACTATATTTTCTATTGCAGATCATTGTCAAAGCTTTTTATATAGCTACAGAGTGCTCTTGCTAAGATTGAAAAAAAAAAGGTGAGTCCGGCTACTAAGTAGCGTTAAGTTTGGAATTTACAAATTTCTGTTAATCATTTTGATAAATGTTTATATAGATGTGTGTGTGTGTGTGTGTGTTGCCATTGTTTTGAATGAAAAAAAAAAAATTATTGTTATAGTGTTATTGTTTTGTACATCTTATTTATGACTTCGTTTTCTATTGCAGATTAGTGCCACAACAATTTATATAAGCTACAAAGTACCTTTGCTGAAATTGGAAAGAAAAAAAAGGGTGAGCTAACAAGTAATGTCAAATTTAGAATTTAGAATTTTTTTTAATTATATTGATAATTGTTTATACATATATATATAAATGTGTCTTGGTATTTTTATCATTCTTCAAATTTTTTTGGTATATCAAATGTCATTCCGTGTTAAATTTGTATTTCCGTTTATGTCTTTTGTAGTGTGGTTCAGCTTTTTTTTCTTTTCTTTTATAGGTTAAAACATCTTTGGTGGTAGTTAAAAATTTTGTTACTTCACAGTTTAATAAATTTATTGTTCAATAATATTTATGTTGGTTTTTCATTGGGTTTGAGAACGTGACATTATTTAACATCAAGTTGGTTTTGTTTGCGTTGCAAGATTCTCTACACAAAAGGTAAGTGATTTAAACTTCTAAAATTATTGAGTTCAAATTTATACCATCTGGTTTAATTTTATTTTTTACAATTAGAAGAAAGTTTCATATTTTGTTTAGGTTTTATTATACTCAAATTGAAATTTTAATTTCAGTAGTTTGTTTGCATTTAATGTTATATGTTGTGTTGTTTTAATATGCGTGTTGCATCTTTGTTAATTTTTTCCTTTTTCCCAATTTGTTTGCAGTTGTTTGTTTTTCAATTGGTCATAACAATTTGTTTGCAATATGTCTAAAAGATCTAAAATGCATTAACAAACGATGCTGTAAAGCAGAAACAAAACAATGACAATGAATATAATCTCTTTGTCAATTATGGTCACCAACCAAAAAGAGTGTGTAGAGCCAGTTATATTCAAAATTCTCAAATCGCTGTTCTTATTAAAACGATTGCAATTTATTAATTTCATCTATAGTCACTTTTATTTTAAGATATTATACTATTATTTCAATCCTTTTACACAATTGATTGGAAATTTGACTTTCCTCTTCTACCATTTTTTGCCTTTATCGAACCTAAATTCAAAATCTATTACCCTACAATTTAAGCACTTTTACAAAGTTATCAATGCATTTATTCGTTCGACTTTAAACACTATTCAAAGGTTATCCATGTACTCATTACACTAGATTCAACTTTGATGATTTTTCAAACATAATTATCTAAATAATTTTTAATCTTGCAGCAACGCGCGAACATTACTATCTAGTATTATGTTAATTATCGGCCAAATTTGATTTGGCACATATTACTGAATTTAACATTTGAATTTAGTTTTGATTTGTTTGTATAGAGTAGAAGTTGTCCGGTATCACCCTCCGGGCACTTCCTCGCATAGAGGAGGAGGTGGGATATTCATTCTTAATTTCACCTTTATTTGTTAAAGCCCTCAACTAGGATATATTGTTACCTTTTCTTCCGTTTGAATGCAAACAATTTCAACGCCGAATATGCTTGAGCAATTTTGTCTTTTTATTTTTTATGGTTTTTTTGTTTGATCTTTGATGATTTTTTTTCTTTTAATTTGAAAGAAAATTTTAATGTAGTAGCATTATCAAATACTTGTTAGGTGACTAGTCCCTGTCTCTCCAAATTTTTAATTTTTGTCCTCAGCTGGTGTGTTTGTAACTTTATGCACATACTCAACAAGAACTGGTACAATTTCAATTTTTCTGTACTAAATCTGATCTAGTCTCAAATGCAAGAGTATTTCAGATTCTCTTTCTGCTCTCTGTAATCAAATACTCTCGCTTCGATTGCTTCGTTCTCTTCTCTAACAGATAGAGGGATGGAGTTCATTGGGTTCTTTCAAGTTTTCAACATCGTCGTCATCGCCATCGGGACTCTGTTGTACATGTACTGCAGATCATTGACGTTTTCTTCCTCGACTTCTTCTTCTGGTGCTGCTGATGCTGCTGTTGATGATAACGATGATGGTGTTGATAAGCCCCCTCTTCGAGAAAAGTATGATGTGTTTATTAGTTTCAGAGGTGAGGACACCCGCCTTACTTTTACCAGCCATCTTCATGCCGCTTTGGAAAGGAAGAAAATCGAAACCTACATAGACTACAAGCTGAATAAAGGAGACGAAATTGGACCCGCCCTACTAGAAGCAATAGAGAAATCAAGGCTTTCGGTGATCATTTTCTCCAAAAACTATGCGTCTTCCTCATGGTGCTTGAAGGAACTTGTGCATATACTCAAATGCAAGAAAAAAGGCCAGATGGTTGTACCCATTTTTTACGACATCAGTCCATCAGATGTGCGAAAACAAAAGGGGAGTTATGCAGATGCATTTGCTCAACTTGAAAATCGTTTCAAGGAGGATAAGGTGATGGAGTGGAAAGATGCTTTGGTGGAAGCAGCCGATCTTTCTGGGTTTGATTTTTCAAACAAAAAAGGGTAACGTACTTTGCAACTTGGTGTCAATTTCTATTTGTGACTATTTCTTTTCAATTTTTATTTTTTTATTTGTATAGGAATGGATATTGATTAGATAGACTTTAACTAGCAGGGTACCGCGCGATGTTGTGGGTTACAACAAAAGTTAGATAAAATATAAAATCCACTAATATGGTAAATATTTTGAAAATATTGCTACAACCATTTGTATCCAACAAAGTGCTTAAAAGATTCAAATTTACGAACAAAGCATAATCTTCCAAACCAATACATATCTCAAATATGGGAGTCTCAAAACCTTTTTCATTTGTTTCCCTCCAAAGAAAGCTTTTGTTAGGAGGACAGAACACATTACTCGTGCTTAACACTCAAAACACCTAACAAAAACTCATCTTTCTCCACCTGAAAAGGAGTTGAGAGACCTGGAAAGCTTCTGCCAAGCAGCTCAAGCAAACAACTATTTTGATATCTATCTGACCAAATTGCAGTGACCATGAAAATATTGCTTTCAGGGAAATTAGGCAGATTGTAACTTATCCATAGTCAATGCAAATATAATACTATTTGATAAAATTCTGATGTAACTTATCCATGGTCAATACAAATATAATGCTATTTGATAAAATTCTAAACCATGACCGATTCATCAAATTATCTTATACACCAAGAAAAATTTACACTTTGTTTCCCTCCAATGCTTCATTATACTAGTACTATAGACATTGTGTATACCTTACTGAAAACCCCATACAAAATCATCTTTTTTTTTTGGGAAATGAATCGCCACATCATCAAGCGAACTGTTATTCAAATGAAAAAAAACAGTTTACCCTATTTTTTTCCCCTCCAATGCTTCATTATACTAATCCTATAGCCCTTGACACCTTATACTAATCCTATAACAAACAGTGTCAGAAGTGTTTCGTTAAAACTTCCTTATACTAATCCTATAGCCCTTGTGTATACCTTACTGAAAACCAATCATCTTTGTTTTTTTTTTGAGAAATGAATCGCCACACCATCAATCAAACTGTTATTCAAATGAAAAAACTACTCAATACTTAATAGCAAAACCGTAAACCATACCCAATAAAATCATTAACTAAACCAACGCCATATTCAACAATTCATCAAAAACACCATCAAATTAAATACCCTTAAACCACAAAATTCAAAAGAACAGACTATATAATTAGTGAGTGCAGACTTTCCGGGAGTCGGGACACCAATTAAACCCAACAGACAACGCCTTTCGTCCTCCGCCTTAACCATTTCCTCCTCATCCCCTGATTCCTCATCATCTGCAAGCTTCAATGCCACCTCTAGAAGCGCCTTAGTGATAACCAAGTTAATAGGTATAAGTTCAAACTTGTAATTCATATGAATTTTTTCGGTAACCAAACAAATGGATGTGCGAATTAGCCCAGATCCAGAACAAGTAATAGCGAAATGAACAGACCCAAAAGCTGAATTGAGCTAAGAATGCATGAGACTTTGAGATTGAGCAGGGTGGAGTGGTGGGTTTTACCTTGTTCGCGAAGGACTAAGGGCTGGTTTGGTATTGCTGTGCTTTGAAAAAAAACTGATGTGAGAATAAGCGGCTGTGAAATAAATCAACAGAGTGTTTGGTAAACTTTTTTGTAAAAGTGCTTTTGGAAAAAAAAGCAGTCTAATAGTGAGTCTTTTCATTAAAGAAGCACTGTAGCTTCGAGTGCTTTGAAAAAAAGCCAGTTTTCCAAAGCTACAAATAGCAGCTTCAGCTTTTTCCTTTGATTTCAGCTTATTCTCACAGCAGCTTCCAAAATAAGCCCTTTTTTTTTAGTTTACCAAACACCTAAAACCCCCACAGCTTTTTTTCATGGGTGCTTTTTTTTTAAGCACCTCACTCCCAAACTAGGTCTAAATCTCCTTCCTTCATGAATGAATCTTGATCTACAGTTGAAAATTTCACTGCTTTCGCTGCTGCTACTGAATCGGCTTATATTCATGCTAATTCCTCATTCTTCTAATCTCAATCTTGGTTTTGAAATTGGTTCCATAGCACATAAAAGGGAACTAAAATAAGAGACATTGATGTCAAAGGGGAGAAATTTTTAGTTACGATGGAACACAAGTTGTACATCATATGTTTTAATAGAAGTGGCGAAATTTTTTATTTTTTAAGTTATTAACTTTTTATCATATATATCTCTCAATTTGTATAATAAAACGTGATATACTACTTGTATACCGGTTACACTGAGCGAGCGACACTGGAAGAAAGCAATATCAGATGACCCACACGTCGGTAAAATCGATAACCAGCGGGGCCAAAGGGCATATTAGTAATTTTACTGCGCAAAATGAAAAATAAAAAGAAAATTAAACTGTGAAACAGAGGCAAAAACGTCAATACACTGCGTGTACATTGTTTTTAAATTGGGTTTTAGTAAAAACTAATTTCTATTTATGACTATCCGATTTAAACAATTCTTATAGACTAGTGAAGGCAATACTTACTATATATTGCTTGTCATTCATATTCATATTTTGCAGGACGGATGCTGATTTCATTGAAGAAGTTGTGAAAGATATTTCAACTAAATTGAAACGTGAAACCGCCGCATATGATTTAAAGGGCTTGGTTGGAATGACAAGCCGCATCGAGCAAGTTGAATCATTATTAAGCATTAATGGTTCGGTAAATGTTCTCACTGTAGGCATTTGGGGTATGGGAGGTATTGGAAAGACCACCCTTGCCAAGGCTCTGTTCAAGGGACTCTCTTCTAACTTCGAAGCTTCTTGTTTTCTTTACAATGTTAGGGAGAAATCAGAGCAAAAAGATGGAATCGATCAATTGCAAAAGACACTTCTTAGAGAGATCTTAAAGGAAGAAAATCTCTCCGTAGATTTGACTTTTGTTCGAGAAAGGCTCAGCCGTACAAAGGTTCTCATTGTTTTTGATGATGTTACTGACCCAAGGCAAATAAAAGATGTAGCTGCGGATAATCTTCTGTACGGCAATGGAAGTAGAATCATTGTAACAAGTAGAGAAAGGAGCGTACTCTTGAAAGCTGTTAGTGATGAAAAATATATATATGAGGTTGAGAAATTAAAAACTGATGACGCTCTTCGGCTCTTTCAACTTCATGCTTTCAATGATAACTCTCCTAGAGAAGAGTATACAGACTTGTCAAAAAGGGTGGTAGAATATGCTGGAGGCATTCCACTGGCTCTTGAAATTTTGGGTTCCTTATTCTTTCCATGTAAGAGCATAGACGAGTGCGAAGATGTATTGAGAAAACTGAAAAATTATCCCAATGCAGAAATTCAATATACGTTCAGAGTAAGCTATAATAGATTAGAAAGAGATCAGCAGGAGATATTTCTTGATATAGCATGCTTTTATAAAGGGTGTCATATTGAATATGTAAAAAAAATGGCAAATTTTGGCCAAAAGCATGGTGATTTTTGTGCGGCAGATGGAATTAGAGTTCTCTGTGATAGGTCTCTCATATCGATTGATTCAGAACAAAAAACCATAGATATGCATGATTTGGTACAAGAAACAGGTAGGGCAATTGTTCTCGAACAATGTATTGAAGAGCCTGGAAGACGGAGTAGGTTGTTCATTGCTGAGGATGTCTATCATGTATTGGAAAAAAACACGGTAAGAGCCACAAGTGCATTCACTTTTCCTTTTAAACAATAAAGAAAAGAAAGAGATGAATAAGACACCGTGTACTTCCTATGAGAAGACAGCTAGAGAAAACTCAATTACAATAAATAAGTCATATTCCTACAAATGTAGTTTTGATTAAATTTTGTTGCATGTTAATGTGTTCACATTTATGCTTTGTTGTTTATTATCAGGGTACGGAAAAGGTTCAAGCCATATTCTTTAACGAGTCCAGCACTGGAAAGAAAAACTTGGATCGTGCAGACTTCAAAAAAATGTATAATCTGAGACTGCTCAATGTTGATAATTCTATGTGGCAAAATGCTGACAGTTCTAGAGAGTACTGCAAATTGAACCTGTCTCTCTCTCTTCCCAATTCTCTTCGTTATCTTTCCTGGAAGGGATATCCTTTGAAATCTTTGTCCCCAAAATTTTCTCCTGAAAATCTTGTTGAGCTTCATATGCCGGGCAGCCAAGTCACACAACTTTGGAATGAAGGCCAGGTATATGTGTTTATTATAGATTTTGTGAAAGATACTAGTAGTGTAGAACTTATTTAGACTAAGTTGTTAATTCTTACCGTTTCTCTTTAATTTGTTACAGAAACTTATGAACTTAAAAGTGATCAAACTTCGTTATTCCAAATGTCTAACTGCACTTCCAAACCTCTTGGAGAGTCCAAATATTGAGGACATAGATCTTTGTGGATGTGAAAGTTTGGTTGAAATCCCTTCGTATTTTAAAGATCTTGACAAGCTTACTTATCTTGATCTTTCATGGTGCAAGAGTCTCGAGTATCTTCCAGACATGCCAGACAACATTAAATTCTTAAGTTTAAGCGGCAGTGGCATAAAGGGACTTGATCTCACTGGTTGCACTAGATTTTACAAATTCCCTGAAATACTGGAGCCAATGGAACACCTGAAGTTTCTTCGTTTAGAAGGGACAGCAGTTGAAGAACTTCCCCAGTCTGTTGGAAATCTAGTTGGCCTTCAAACATTAGATCTTGGTCGGTGCGAGAAACTTAAAGTTGTCCCAAGTAGCATCTACAACTTAACAAATCTTAAAACTCTCAGCTTTAATGGCTGTTGGAAACTTCAAAATTTTCCTCAACCGACTGGCTCAGTTGGTTTGCTTTCTCTTGAAGTACTAGACCTCGGTGAAAGCGGAATTTTACAAATCCCTGAGGATCTCATTTGCTTAACCTCATTATTGGGTATTAATCTGAATGGAACCAAAATTCGGAGCGTACCCTCAACCATCAAACAAGCTTCTCAGCTGTCTTGCCTCTTCTTAATCGAGTGCACGAGCCTTGAATCTTTACCAGAGCTCCCAGTGCTAAGTCGTCTTCAAGCAGATGGGTGCAAGTCACTGATGACAGTGTCAAGTTCAATTACTGCAATTACGCAATGTTGGAATAGATATGAATTGCTTGAAGAGCAACATCTCTTTTATAATTGCGGAAGGTTGGGTTATGATGCTGATGCAAGAAGCAGCATAATGGTTGATGCACAGCTTAGAATCATGCGAGTGGCAACTGCGTCTTCAAAGTTAAAAGAAAAGGAAGATTACGTATGTCTCTCTCTCTCTCTTTCTTTCTCTCTCTCTCTCTCTCTCTCTCTCTCTCTCTCTCTCTCTCTCTCTCTCTGTGTGTTAAGTAACATGATGTCAATTAATGTTGCAGAAAAAGTTTTCTGAGCCCTTAGTTACAATTGTATGTCCGGGATATGAAATTCCAAATTGGTTCTTACATCAAAATGAGGGGGCTTCAATAAATGTCAAGCTTCCTGCAAACTGGTTTCGAAAAGGTTTCTTGGGATTCGCTCTATCTGTTGTGGCATCCGGACACCAAGATAAATCGGGAAAAGTCGCATCCGGACGTCAAGATCAACCAGGTATGCAGTTTGAGTGCAAGTACAATTTCAAAACTGAAGAGGGTCAAAGTCATGGAATCGATTGTCCTGTCTTTGTCCCGTGCAAGGGTGGAAATGGTGATGGTTGCAATTTAGATTCAAAGCACGTGTTCGTATTGTATAAAGACCTTGAATATGAAGAGGGAGTAAAATGGTCATCGGATTTTTACTGCCGTTTCACCGAGGTCTCTGTTCACTTCGAAGCGAAACCTTTCCAGTACAACTATACGGTGGAAAATTGTGGAATATGCCTGTTATATGCCGAAGATGCTGAGAAATTAAAATTTGATGTCATTTCGCGACAATAACAAGGTAAGTCTGCAGCAAGTGGGAGTGTTGATCCTGAAGCCAGTGGAAACAACTAATCTGAGGAAGCAAGTGGCAGAGATGGCTATTGATGAAGAAAATGGAAGCGATGAATCTGAGTAAGCAAGTGGAAGCGATGAGTCAGAGGACGAAAGTGGAAGCTCTGAAGCAATGGAAGCTGCTAGGGAGTTGCCCTCTTAATCGTCTATTGAATGAGTTCTTTGTAACCACTTTTTGTTCTGCAATTTATTTCTACTTTATTTTGTTACAAGTTCTTTTTAACCACTTTCCGTTATGTAATTCATTTGTCGTTTATGTTGTAAATAATCTACGATGGTTATGAGGACAGTTCATGTATAAATATTGTACTCTATGTACATTTGAGTGTTAAGGAAAATCACTTTTCTACATGGTATCATCTTTTCTTGCCTAAGTTTCGATCTTGGAATCCCTAGTGCTTTCCCTCATGGCTGCTTCAATAGAATTTTGCGGCTTAATTTTCATGTATTGCATAATTGGGAATATAATACATACAATCCTTGTTCTCCAAGGTAAACCAAAAAAGGACATAAGAAATATCCTTCCTAATAAAGGACACTAATATTTACACAATATTTACATTCCTATTCTAAAACCAACTCACGCAACAGCTTCTTCCTCTTATTCTCTTCCTCCTACTCCAAACATTGCCACCCTTGTTTCTGTCAAACTAACAGATACCAACTACCTTCTATGGGAAGGTCACTTCAAACCTTTACTTCGTGTGACTTTTACGGAACCTGTTCTCTCTCAGATTGATGGTCTTGCCACATCCCAAGCTATTTGGGTATGTCTGGAGCAAAACTTTTCTCCAATGTTCTCCGGATTCGTCTATTCTTGTTGCTTAATGGGATGCCGATCGGGCAAGGTGTCTCGACACTTGTCAATCCACTATTGGCTACTGTGTTTTCTTGGGTCCTAACCTCATTTCCTGGAGGGCTAAGAAACAACGTACTATCTCCGCTCTAGTGCTGAGGCCGAATATCGTGCTCTTGCATATACTTCTTTCATATCGGTTTCATTGGCTCATTTCCAAACTTGTCTACTCACAGGCATCAAGTTTGTCGGGGAAGTGTTAGGGAGTTACCCTCTTAATCATCTATTGAATGAGTTCTTTGAAACCAATTTCCGTTATGCAATTTATTTGTACTTTATTTTGTTATAAGTTCTTTGTAACCACTTTCCGTTGTGTAATTCATTTGTCATTTATGTTGCAAGTAGTCAAGGATGGTTATGACGACAATTCATGTATAAATATTGTACTTGGGTACATTCAATTGTTAAGGAAAATCACTTTTCCTACAGAAGCGATGAGTCGTTTGAGGAAGCAAGCGGAAGCGACGAGTCAGAGCAAGCAAGTGGAAGTGATGAGTCTGTTGCTGGTTCAGGCCTCTCCTTGTTTTTAACTTCAATCTAAAAAATAATTAAAGATCAAAAATCGAGTTCACCCAGTATTCAACCACAATTCCACAATACAAGGTACAATATAAGGTACATAGTTGAAATTGACAATTGAACTTCTATGTAAGTACTAGCAATTGAGCCTGCACAATGTCACAAGCTTTAAAACTCTTTTAAATGTGTGAAATTTAAAATTTGTCTACATCTATCTCAAAATCTATTTACATCGTAATGTTCATAAGAAACAAAATATAGGTATAGGATATACTAGAATTCATGTCAGCGCGCTGCGGTGGGTTTGAAAATTTCTCATGTAATTAACAAATACAAATAAAAAGAGGCAAGCAAAAGAGTCCATGAATTTCCATATTGCGTACCAAGTTGGCAAGAGTGGAGGAATCTCTTTCTTAAGTCCATGAATTTCCATATTGCGTATCAAGAAAGAGATTCCTCCGCTCTCAATGTACCAGCTCAAAAGAAAGAGATTCCTTCACTCTCAATATGGTTTATCGTCTGCAAATGCAATAAAAGAATCAGAAACATTGCGAAACTGCCAATTGTTGCATGGCCCAAATATTTATTTGAGACAGAAGATAAGGTAACATGTAGTCCTGAGTTGACAAATATGTAATTGGTAAGTCAAAGAATTTTCTTATTCGAATAATGAAACTAATTTTACGTCATTTTAAGTATTAAGAGATTGGGTGCCTACTAATTTAACATAAAACTCAAATCCACATTAGGCTTACTTTCTTATTCGAACCGAAAAACACAATGAAAGAAGAAGTAATAATAACATCGGTTCTAGATATATTCGTCATGTAAGAGTTCATTCATGTTACGAGTTCACTCATCAGAGTTCATTCATTAGCTAAAAAATGAAATTTCAGATTGACCCGTTACACAGTAGTCATCCTCATCAACGTAGATGTCATTCCCATTTCACTTACTGAGTAGATCTCCCGAACATTTTTGTACCTATAGTTTAAGGAAATAATTCTAACCCGCACAGAATCGGGTCCCAAACATACCCTTAATTATTGTATTAGTTTCTTTCATTAAGAAATACCAACTGAAGTGGAATTATTGGGTTCTGTTTTCACTATTTTCTGATTACACTTCTTAATTCATTTCCTATTTTCTAGTCAGATTCCTAACCTAAAATCCGACTTTTATGATTGAGAAGTGAATCTGACCACAATACCACTTTGTCAAATGGCATATTCAACATGCAGATATAAGTTCTATTCAAGTTTATAACAAATTCATATGAACATTTCCAAGTAATTCATACATAATTAACTTAAAAATAAACAATTTTTTTAGCAAATTGGTGCTCTACAAAAAAATTCTTTAAATACTGATTTCAAGCAATTCAGTAACTAAATGCTTAACTTAGAAAAATACTCAAATTTCAGCAATTAGATTTCTAACATAAACATTACAAATTTAACTAATTACATTCATCCAGAATATAGATTTTCACATAATTTCAAAAGGGTCTCTCTTAATCACACAATTTTAAGAAACAAAACAACCAATACATACACGATCACAAAGCTTAATAACAGAACAGAAATTTTAGACATGCTATCAGCCCAACCAATAGACCTTCCCAGAATCTGAAAAGCGTTTCTATAAATCCTGATCTCAAGGCAACCCAAAAGCTGAATTCTTAGCTTAAATAAAGATGCAAAATTTTACTTTTTGGAAATGCCATTACCTGAAAGCTTAAGCAAAACCCATGAATCCAACCACGCAAAAAAATGCAAACTTTCTCATTGGCAGATCATTCATAACCCAAAAATCATATCTTAAGCAAAACTCATGAATCCAACTTTAAAATGCCCAAATCTAAACCCACCAAGAGAAATAAAATATCAAAAACAGTTCATCGTCTCTCTTTGCATTTTAAATCATATGGTCTTGTGTTTACTCGAATGAAAAAAAAAAAAAGGTAAACACAGAACTTATGATAAAAATTCAAATACTAGGGCTAGAAGCCAGCAAGAGAATGAATTTATAAATTAGATATACTGCCACAGAAATAATGACCTTGGTATTTCACAAACTTTGCATAAGCTGGTCCTGAAGGCACAATTTGAAGCACCAGTCTTGAAAACTGCAAATTACCAACAACTTGTTAGAGCGGTAAAAACTCTATATATAATGCCTGGTTTTGACACTAAAAAATAATATAAAAACAGAGCGATCAATTTTCATGAGTAAACATACCCATAACCGTAATGTCAGCCCAATACTTCTTCAGCAAAGCATCAACATTAGCTATAGCCTGTAAATAAAAAAAAAAAAATCAAACTTTTTACCTGGATCATCACACAATGGCAGCCACAAAAAAAAATACCCAGATAAAAACTGAATGAAAAAAATTACCTGTCTCATGCCCTCGGAGTGATAGGGTTCCCATCGGTGATGAGCAACAGAAGCATGATATACAACGACCCAACGCCGAATTATCATCCAATCATATTTTACACAGGTAATAAATATTTTATATCTATACGTATAAAAAAATTCAACTGACAACAGCACCAAATCCAATTTGAATCTATAATGCTATGATAAAGAACGAAGTAAGAGTTAGTTACTATAAACCCAGATTCTATTGGTGTCATTACCCAATCTTGTATTTGATCATATACCAAGATATTGAAGCTAACATTTTTAATCTAAAAGCCTAGAAATCATAAGAAAAACAAATGTTGAACTCACAGTAATCTCAGCCAGCAATGACCTCTGTATCCCCAAAAAATTATAAATTAATACATAGTCCATAGTCCATACTCCATACACAAACCCAAAAAAAATAAAAAAAAAATAAAAAAAAATCTTTTTCAATCATTTTCTCATCAACCAAATTGAGCACAGATTGGGAAATGATTAATCACCTGTATGGGGAACTTCATGGCCAACAAAGCCTGACACGATCTCCCATAATTTCCTCATAATTCATTTTTCTCACAATTTATTAGAAAAATGCAGAATTTGGATGGTTGTGGTCCTTACATACATGTTGAGCAAAAAATAATCACAAGGCGACACGTGAATTTTTAGACAAAAGAGAACAAAAATACCCTTCAGCTACAACGAGATTCCTAGGCGCGAGCAGCGGGTAATCATCATTCAATCAAATCAAAGGTGCCCAAAATAGATAACAAATTCAAAATTATTTCATCCATCCTCATCCTATATTTTCCACAAGGTAATCATTCCATAACTTACAAAATATTCCACATAAATCACATAACCCTCAAAATATTTATTCCAAAAATGTGTTGATTAACCAATTAATGGATTAATTGCCTAATTAATTCATTATATCACACATTAAACCATAAGTTACACCATCTCCTATAAAAACCCTATTTTCTTCTCCAAAAGGCACTTCCAACACTCTTGAAAAACTCTCTAAACATTTTTCTCTCTAAATTCTAAATTTGGCATCAAAGGTTCTTCGGCTAAAGCCCCCCATTCATCATAGGTGCGTGAGGCTCTTGACCTTGACCATAAGGTGTTGATTGTTTTGTAGGTGCAATTTTGTCCAAGAAGAAGGAGGAAGAAATTTGCATCCACAATACAAAAATGCAAATTTGGATGTTGTAACTCCACTGGAAGATCAGACTACAAATTCAAAATACAAAAACCAAAATTAAAGACAAAATTCAGAATTCCCAACACAAAAAAATCCAAATTAATCACAAAATTAAAGACAAATTTGGTGCTTTCAGGTATTGTTTAGTACGCAGACGGGACGGGATGGAACGGACGTTCCGTGTTATGTTTGGTACACGTAGGATGGTTGTTCCGTTCTGCGTTTGGTAGCGCATGGACGGAACGGAACCAAAAGATTAAAATGATTAAATACCCATGTTCTGTCTGTTGTTTGGTACAATATTTATGCGTGGAACGGGATGAGACTTTTTTTTTGTTCAAATTTGAACACTATTTGCGTATCCATTATTTGTTTTTCCTGGTCCAAATTTTATTAGGTATATGTTGTGTTCCACATGCAAACCCCTTTAAAATTTGTAATTCTTCTGATTTAGGTTGATGAAGTCAGACTTCCTCAAGCCAGTGAATATTGGAAGTGATGAGATGGCTGATTCTGTCTCTATGGTCATGGTTGCCATGCAATGTTGAAAAATATTTAAGTTTAATGATCATGCATGACCTGAACAAACAAGCAAATAATTGCACCATAAGTTAACATACATCGTCATATAGGGCGATAAAGGTAAACAAATGCCTAAAAGAACGTATCATTCTATAGCATCTCATGTACTCATTTATAGAAATACTAGTAGTTCTTGGATTGAAAGGCAAATTAGGCCCATCATATATTTTTGCATGAGCCCTTCTTAACCTATTTGGATCTTCTTGGTCGTCATCGGACTCTCCATCAATATACCCATCTCGCTCATCCTCCACTATCATATTATGTAATACGATGCAAGACATCATGATGGAGTCCAAATTTTCTCGACTCCACCCTCTTGCCGGTTCACTGATGATCTTCCACCGTGCTTGTAGAATACCGAAAGTTCTCTCAACATCTTTCCGGTATGCCTCTTTGTCACGCCCCGATCCCGACATACGTCCAGAATCGACACGTGACGTCACTAAATACCTGTATCTCTAACATACCTCACCTCTCGAATATGGCAAATCACAACTCGAGAATTGAATCGCATAGTAATTTTCCCTATACTTTATGGCTGCATCTAACCTCCTCGTTCGACTGCCTACGTACCCTCATTAGGGATCAAGCCATTCGTAGTTCGTCATTTCACTTCAATCGAACATTCAACACATAGACCACTATGTCTCAACATAATACCACAATTCAATCATGTAGCACCTCAAGGAACATTTAACAAAGCACAATAATAATTTTTAGTCATCTCGTCATTCATCCACCTATAAGCGTTCCAACACCATCCAATTATCACATCAATCAATAGAACTTGACAAGCATAAAATTCCTAGACTCAAGGTAACATAACAACCCACATGAAAAATCAAGATTTCACTTCCATCCTTCATATAAATCATTATGACTCAACATGATATCTCAATTCACAACATACATCATATTTAAGAACCGACAACGCACAAAACCATGCTCTAGCCACATTAATTAACTAATATGGTCAAAATAATAACAATCATTCCCATATCTTCTAATTCATAAACTATGAAATCATAATTGAATCGTAGAAAATCTCGAAGTAATCCCACAGACGTACAACCGCTTTTATAATTCAATTCACAATATTCTCAAAACCATTATTCACAATATACGAAAACGAAAGTTAGAGTAACAAAGTTAAGCCAAACCTACTTCTCCTAAGAATGGGATTTCGGACCACTCAACGATATCCAACCCAGGATACGATTCCGGACCATCACTCAACAGAATCGTGGAGTAGAAAGGATTCCGGACCATCACTCAATGGAATCGTGGAGTACAAAGGATTCCGGACCATCACTTAACGGAATCGTGAAGTAGAAGAGATTTCGGACCATCCCTCAATGGAATCCGAGTGGATACGATTCCGGACCATCACTCAACCGGGAAATGAAACAATGTCGAAGCAACAAATCCCCATCACAATGGTTAACAGTCCACTCCTAGCCTCACATTTCATCACAACATACCAATCATACAAATCAACCCATATTTCAATTATACACGTCAAATCTCACTTCTTGAACATAAATTGATGGCTAAGTATTAAAAATAACAATTCAATAAAAAAAAAAAAATTTATAAAACCAAGATATATCCTCACATGATAATAATTATGAAAACATGGGTAATCACCAATATAACATATATTAAAGTCACTCACATTTCTCCACATCACACTAATCCCTATGAATTACAACGTAGTCTCCTACACCATCAACTTCTCATGGCCACCAACTAATATATCACACAAGCATATAAGTTCTACAGAATATTTCAAATAGGATTCTAAGATCACATAGCCATAAATTTATCATACTTATCATTCACATTACTAGAAATAATTAAACATCCATATATCACCATTATCATCAATACACAAGCCAAATCATGTTTAATGAACATAAGTCTATGGCTAAATATATGAAAATCACATTTCAATAGAAATCATATTTATAAGTCCAATGCACATTTACAAATGATATTAATATAAGAAATTAAGGTAATAACCATATCACAATATTCAAGTCACTCTCCAACCAATGTAGGTCCACTAGACTTCACTTAAGTCTCCCGTAGTACTAATTTTAGTATTTGGAACGTTTCGAGACATGTTGACCAAAACTCAACTCTCGATCAAAGGTAGGGTCCATAATTCTACATAATTCAATCCGGAAGATCCACACATTGGATTTCGGATCTGTAACCTTCTAAGGTCCACATTATGCTTCTAAAACAACCTACCAAAATTTCATCATGATCCGACGGTCGGATCTTTGCTAATTACAAATTCAAGTGGAGGGCAACGCTTGATTTTACAAACTTAGAAATCCAATTCAGGAAGATCCGTACATCGGATTCCCGATCCGTCAGTTCCAGCTATCCTCAAATATTACGTTCTATAACACATTAAGGTTTGGTGACGATCCAACGGTCGGATCGTTGATTCATATAAAGGTCAAGTGATGTATCGTAATGAAATTAAGTTCAAACAATCAAACCACATCATACAGATATCAATTATGAAATCAGGGCATCTAATTGAACTTAAAAGAACATTGTCGGCCCACTAGTCAGGTCGCCGCAGCGGGTGGCGGTTCACCGCCCTGACTTGCTAGAAAAATTCAACTATTTTTAAAAATTACCAAAATTTACAAAAATGAAGATCTCCATGTGTAGAGCAAGTTTTATACATGTGGCCAAGTCCAATTTGGCTGGGAAAAGCCCCAATTTTGTCCATACCCGCAGGAACCCTAGAAATTTAGGTGATTTGATTTGGCTTCTCCGGTACTCGGCCGCCCCTATAGTTGTTTGGGCTTTATTCCAGACCTCAAGAAGAGGCTATAGATGGTGGTAATCGAAGAAATTTGTTTCAAATTTGGGGAATCGTCCTCTATGAACCCGCACACCCACCGGTGTGATTTTCCCAATTTCAAGGTTATTTTGCATGGAATTTGGGATAGAATAGGTAGAGGGGAAGATGAGAAATGATTTCAAAGTGATGAGAAACTTCAACTCGCTGGAAATTTGCTGGGAGACCAACTAATTCCAATGGCTCTGCCCGTTGGTTTTGCATGGGTTCAGTGACCCGTTTCTCTCCCCCCTCATTTTTGATTCCTTTCCCCCCTTTCCTCTTTTCTGCCACACCGCAGTTTCAAATTTTCTTCTTTTTTTTTTTTGTTTTTTTTGAAGAAACTTCTAAAACATCTGTAACGTTCCTTTATCGTTCCGATTCACATATGGCCTTCGCTTAAGTGCTTGTGAGGTCGAGCCCAATTAAAAACATTAAGAGTGACCCTTGAAGGTCTTCGGATTTAATAATTATTTTCAAAAATTCAAACTTTGTAATTAGGTAATTAAAATCTAGAATTAATTTAAATTCACGAAAATACTATAAATCCCGCCTATACGAAATACGTAGATTACAATAGTGAAATTCAGGAACGAGATTTCACACTCTTGGTGTAAGGTAAACAACTTTTCTGCGTCATTCCTAGGGTTTGGAATTGTTTGGACAAGTGTTGCCCACTTTGGGTAGATGTCATCTGCTAAGTAATACCCCATATTGTATTGACCGCTGTTGATGTAATAGTCAAGTTGAGGTGCTTTACCTTCCGTCAAGTTATTGAAGATGGGTGAACGCCCAAGAACTGTAATGTCATTTTGAGATCCAGGGACTCCAAAGAAAGCATGCCAGATCCATGTGTCATATGAGGCAACCGCCTCTAACACAACAATTGGCTTTCTCGACCTTCCACTAAAGCCTCATTGCCATCCAGTGGGGCAGTTCTTCCAATCCCAATGCATGCAGTCTAATGACCCTATCATGCTCGGAAACCCACGGTCTTTAGCTTTGCGAAGGAGCCGATTCAGATCTTCTTGATTTGGCTCGCGGAGGTACTCGTCTTTGTAAACCTGAACAATTGTGTCACAGAATTGTTCAAGAGTATCAAGGCATGTAGACTCAGACATACCATGAGTTTCATCGATCGAATCAGCTGAGGAGCCATAGGCCATCATTCGGAGTGCAACAGTAACCTTTTGATAAGGTGAAAAACCAAGGAGGCCTACTCTGTCCCGCTTCTGTCAAAAGTATGGATTGACATGCTGGACATCACGAAGTAAACGCTCGAAGACATAACGCCTCATCCGGAAGCGACGTCTGAAATCCTCTTCTGTGTACACCGAGTTGAGGTTGAAGTAGTTGTTCATTAGATTGGCATGCACCATTGCTCTGTTTCGTGGTTTGTAAGAGCAACCAGCAACAGAGCCACCCCATTGAGGTTGTTCCTCAGTTGGCTGACACACCTTGGCCGCAACCATGGTTGCTGCTCTGTATTGTTTGTTGCGCCTTACTTAAACTTCTTCATCAGACTCCTCATCATCTAGATCATTTGCACCCATTTTGCTTCCAATTTGGAATTGGATGAGGACTCCCAATTGGAATCCGAAAATGATCCAAAGTTGGAATTCATTGCAAACTTGAATTGAAAAATATTGAATTGAAAGAGATTGAATTGAAATAGATTGAATTCAAAGTTGTGTGAATTATAGCCCAATATCCACCCTATTTATAACAAAAAAAATTCAAATCCAATAGCTAGCGTCAGCATGATGTCAGCTACCAACAGCTAGCTGACGTTACTTAGCCGTTGGATTTGAATTTAAATTGTAATTTTTAAATAATAAATTATGTTTGACCTTCGGTTAGAGACAGAAGCAAATATGATCATATACCATTCATTAAAATATTAATATCTTGGAGAATTCCTCTGGCAACCCTTGGTTGGAGATGGCCTGAGGACAGGGTTGCATGTAGACAGAGGGGTGGGTGTACGATTCCACAGAGAGAGAGAGAGAGAGGGTTGAGCGGGATTTGGGGGGTAGGGTTCTGAGGGAATGGGCTGCGGTGACGGGAGAGTGCGATTCGAGGGAGAGAAAGAGAAAGGGTTGCGTGGTCATCAGTCCTCTTTTACCTCCATGATCCATTAGCTTTTTCTCATTTGTGCTTTTTTCATTGTCATAAAACTCTAATCTCTTTCTCTGTTTTTTCTCTCTCTAAATTGGTACAAGTAAATTCCATTTTTGTATTCATTGAACAAAACCCAGAGAGGATTTCTCTCTCAAATCAGTGTTCTTTGATTCATTTGGTAAAAATCCTTTTGGATTTAGAGGCAGATTAAGGGTTTTGATTTGGGCAGAAGCCATGGCAGCTCCAAAACCAAAAGAGAGAAGCCATCCAACAATGGACCAACTCCAAGGCTTTGAGTAAGGCATTGACTCAAATCCCACTTGGGGTGTGTTTATTTTTCATCTTTTCTCAAACCCAAATCTCTACTTTTTTGTTGGGTTTTAAAATTTCCCCAATTTGGTTCTCATTTTTTGTTTTGAAAACAGGGGAAGCAATTGCTTTGGGTTTCCGGCACTACATTTTGGCCTTGGGAACTGCTGTGATGATCCCCACATTCCGTGTTCCTTTGATGGGTGGTGAGGATGTGAGTTGATTTTGTATACCACTTTCATTCAATTCTTATTTCGTTGTGGCCTTTGTTTTAATTGGGGACTAAATTCAAGTAAATTTTGTGTATTATTAAATCTTGCTAATTTCTTAAGAAAGAATTAAGTGTCAGTTTCACATAGCAAAAATGGTCAAGATTGAATTTTTTTTTAATGTTTGTGTATTTTATACTGATATGGATGATGAATGTGCTCTTGATTTGACTTAATTGATTAGGGTGACAAAGTGAGAGTAGTGCAGACGCTACTTTTTATTCAAGGAATCAGCACACTTCTACAAACATTATTTCGAACCCGATTACCAACCGTAATTGGAGGGTCTTACACATTCGTGGTCCGAATAATATCCATAATTCATGATTCACGGTTGATGAAGATTGAGGACAATCGGTAAGTTCAATTTTTATCTCACTTATGCACTTAATTTGGCTTTGTGCAACTTGAAATGTGTTCATTTGTTGACACTTGATAGAAGCCAGGCAGAGTCCATTCTTTACCCTGCACGAATGCACGAATGCATGAATAAATGTTTTAGATTTTAATCATCGTGACTGGGAACATTGCTTCTGTATAGATGATTTATTGATGAATTTCATAGGTTACCATGTAAATCTTTGCCAAAATTTCATTCAGCTACCAATTACTTGGTTTGCATTCCTTCATAATATTTTAGACGAAAGTTTCTCGAACAGCTTTAGCAATCTACCTTACTACAAATCTGGTGGTTTCTGAAATATATGTGGGCAATATGCTGATTAGTATCTTCTGTTCTCTCCCCTTCCATCTCAATTTCAATTTTCATTTGATTTTTTTACCCACACCTCATTTCACCTTCAAGTGCTTTCTTCAATTTTTATTTGCACTTTGTTATGAGGAACACAATTATTCATATTCCCATTAGATAAATTGTCAGCTATCACACTGAACAAAAAGGCTGGTTTCTTCAATTTTTCATTTTGTTTTCTTTTGCTTTGGAACTAGAATTTGCATCGTCACTTGGGATTTGCATTGTTAGTATGCAAAGACACACTGCAAACAAGTTTCCTTTTTATTGTAAGAAACTTGAAATGTGAAAAGAAAATACATTCCCTTATATTCCAACTGGCAACGAGAGAATAATCTTTCTTACAGGAAAAGAATAGATCCTATGTTAGGAAGGTACAAAGCTGCAGTATTTGCCACACAAAATTGTGGGCATTCTTTTTTTATTCTTCTTTTTATTCATAGAAAATTGTTGCTTATTTAATTTATGGAAATTATTTTTAAAGCCGAGTAAAGAAGAATGGGAGACAAAACCCATTGAGTGTGAAAATTTTAAGCATTGAAAGCAGAAGAGGAAAGATTTAGACTTAAAAAACTCAAAGGGTTGCAAAATGTGGTGTCTTCCTTTCTCCTCTTTTTCTTTTGCTGTTTGGTACTTTTCTAGGTGATGGGTTGGTTTCGAATTTCTGAGTTTAAAGCAGATCAATTTTTATACCTTGGGTCAATATTAATTTTGAATTTGATTTGAGGTTGTATTTTGGGTCAATGTTGATTTTGAATTTCAGTTTGAAGCTTGATTTTTCTTGGGATAATGTGAATAGGAACGATGAGCCTAGAACTGCATTAGTTTCTTGACTGAATGGAACAATACAATTAGTGCATAGTAAATCATATGATAATTTTAAATATCTAGATAATTGATGTCTTGTTTTTTAATAATTTGCAATTTTATGGTGTTTTGGTATAAATGCATATTACAATCAGTGCAATTGATATTGGTTAATTGGCTATAATCACTTTCTTGGTTAGCTAGATTGGAGTTATATGGTTGTGTAATCGGTTATATATGGTGGTCAGTTTGTTATAGGAAACAAGGCTTTATACATTCAATCAGTCAAACTTTTTAACACAGGCTCTCTCTTTCTCCTCTCATATGCATTTCATTTAATCTGCAGCAAATGCTGGTGCAAGTGCAAATGCAGATAAACAAACAACAAAACTGTTGAAAATATATCATTACACCATGAATTTTTTTGTTAAGGTGTGGATAACTTCTGTTCCTTTTTGGATAATTAATTGTGTTGAGGTTATGAATTTATCTTTTATGAAGTGAATTTACTCACGTCTTTATCAAATGGATTTACTTTTTTGTAGGATTCCTCATTTAAATTTCTACAGTTTAGTACCATTTTTTATTTGAATTTTGGGTTCCTTTGATGTGATTTCATTCCATCTGAATTATTCATTTAATTTGTGAGATGTTAATACCAGATATCCAGATTTGCTCGTACTCATTATGCCTTTTTTTGTGTGCAGATTTTCAAAGTACAGGACTGGGCTTTCAAGAAGCACTAAGGGTTCGAATGTTTCAAGTAGGCCCAAAAGTTTTCTTTGTCTTTTTACGATCTTCATTTTTCCCCATTTGTTATTAATTTTATGTTTTCTGATTGAATTTGTTTTGATTCAATGGGATAATGAGCTAAAACTACAAGAGCGTTTCTTAAATTGTGCTTCCATTAGGCATGGACGGACTGAAAGATAGGAGACAAATTTGTGGGACAACAGCTGCAAGAAGTAAGGGAAAACTAGAAAAGGAAGGTGAGGTTGGTCAATAAAAACAAAACTCCATTCTTTCTATTTGTTTGGAATTGTTTCTTTTTTACTAAATTTTTTTTGGTCCCTACTGAAATCTGACTTCTGCTATAAATTGCCACTGGAATCTGACATTTGCTATTAATTCTTTACATTTCATGTGGTATGTTGCTGTTGGATTCCATTCAAATCAAATAATGCAGTTTATCATGGCATGTCTTTTCTCTACAACAATAATTTGGGATTTTAGTTTAAATTATCACTACGTTGTTTTTTATTTGGCACTGAATTTTTGTTAATTTGAACTGCAGGTGATTATGATATGGAGGAGAAAGCTTGAAGAGCTTATGATCGTGCTGGACTTAAATACCGGGGTTCTTCGACTCATATAAAGTTTCCGGTAATTTTATGAGTTTTAAAAGCTTTTTAGTAGCAGAAGTTTGATTCTTTTGGTCGTTTTGTAGTTGGATAATTACATTATACAACTTGAGCAGATGAAGAATATGAGCCAGCATGAATATGTTGCACATCTGTGATGGTAGCAATTTTGATTTGATAAAACAATATAGTTCACACGCAAGAGCCAGATTTCCTTGGATAAAGCTTGTCTGTAATCTTCACACGCAACATCAGCTTTCCAGATACCACAGACCACTTTTTCAAAGTGCTCTGACAAAGTTAAAACACGTGAAGCTTGCAACTCCCACTACATTGCTATGACTTCAAGAACCAGACTCCCAGCAGGATTGCCTTCTCAAAAATCGAAGAGGCACCGCTCTCCGAATCTCGAGAGCCAGATCCCCGACAGGACCACTTTTTCAAAGTACTCTGACAAAGTTAAAACACGTGAAGCTTGCAGCTCCCACTACATGGCTATGACCAAGAAGAGTAAAGGAATAGCATTACTACTTGTTGTTAGGGAGACTCCTATATATGTCGACCTCCATCCCCAACGGACAGGTAGACCTGCAAAAATGCTCAACCCTTCCTCATATCTGAGAGGGCACTCCCAACGAAGCCTCTCGAAATACTCAGCCTTCTTTCCCCCCGATAATACCTCTGCAAACAAGCTACACCAGAGCAAGAATATCTCATATCATCAGGGTTAAAAGCAAGAGTATCCCATATCATGCTTTTTCCCTGTCTTTTCCTTTGGCCTTGTTCTTACCTGCAAGACAAGGAGAAAGAGAGCAATTAGTCAGCACTTGGAATCAAGCTTCCAGTCAGGAACTGACTGCCTGGAACCCCTTACCGATTACTTACCTGGCATTGCTCTCGAGTACTCATCTTCAACATCTTATGCCTCCAGAGAAGATACCACATCTGCCTGAGGAACAAATAGGGCAAGTGAGAAGGATACAAGGAAGCATGTGGAGACAAGCGTAACAACAAAAGTATCCCATATCATCAGGGTCGAACGTACTCTAGATTTGATGGACCTGTTTTGACCCTCAAATTCTTCAGTCGGCCTTATACTCTGGAGGAAACCAGCAAACCCTCCAACCCAGTTCAAGAATAAGCCTGTGGAAAGTTACTTCTTCAAAAGCAAAAGTATCTCATATCATCTCTCCTCCTTTTTCTTCTCTTTATCCTTCATGCTGCCGGCAAGATAGGGAGAATGAGAACAATCAGCCGGAACTCGAAATCAAACTTCTGATCTGGGACTGATTGCTTGGAGCTCTGATTGCTTACCTTGTCTGCCACCTCTTTCAGCAGATCTCCTAGCTCGGCGACTTGGGGGATTCCTACTACATGGTTTGTATCGCGCTTGACCAAGCCTGGAACTACAAGTAAGCTTCAAGTGAAATTGATACATTACCTTGTGCATCTCCACCGATTAAAATACCACCCCTGGATGGAGGAAGAGTACTCCCAGAGAAGATCATTTGTACTAAATCATTCACTTGTTCTCACTAAAGGAGAGCTTGAACCTATGTGTAAACCCTTCACAATTAATAAGAACTCCTACTCCGTGGACGTAGCCAATCTGGGTGAACCACGTACATCTTGTGTTTTGCTTTCCTGTCTTTATCCTTTTACATACTTATCCACACTAATGACCAGAGCAATCTAGCGAAGGTCACAAACTTAAATACTTTCTGTTGTACCAAAGTCCTCACTGATTTTGTGCATCAACAATCCTTAAGTCCGTACCTTTTTGCATTGGTAATGGACGAGTTAACAAGACATATTCAAGATGATATTCCTTGGTGTATGCCTTCGCAGACGATATAGTGTTGATAGATGAAACTCAGGATGGGGTAAATGCGAAGCTTAACCTTTAGAGAGAAGTGTTGGAATCTACAGGTCTTCGCCTAAGCCGATCAAAGACAGAATATATGAAGTGCAAGTTCAGTGCAAATGGAGGCCAAAATGAGTTAGGGGTGAGGATCAGAGACACGGAAATACCAAAGAGCGACCGTTTTCGCTTCCTAGGATCTATCTTGCAAGAGAACGGAGAATTAGATGGAGACCCTGTATGGCATAGAATGTTGGGCGGTGAAGCATCAGCACGTACACAAAATGGGTGTAGCGGAGATGAGGATGCTTTGTTGGATGTGTGGGCACACGAGAAAGGATAAGATTAGGAATGAGGATATCCGAGGTAAAGTAGGAGTAGCCGAAATTGAAGGAAAGATGAGAGAAAATCGGTTACGGTGGTTTGAACATGTGCAAAAAAGGTCTACTGACGCTCCGGTTCGAAGATGTGACTACGGGACAGAGGTTCAGAGCCGAAGGGGTAAAGGAAGACCTAGGAAAACTTTGGAAGAGACCCTAAGAAAAGACCTAGAGTACTTGGATCTAACGAAGGACATGACACAAAACCGAGCGCAATGGCGTTCTAGGATTCATATAGCCGACCCCACTTCGTGGGAAAAGGCTTTGTTGTTGTTGAGGAGAATTTGGAGCAGCAGCCACATCTGAAGGAGCTGGTGCAGTGCTACACAGCAGACTGGGTGAAGGAAGACAAGTATGGTCACTACGAGAGTGTTGGACCACCCTCATTCCAGAACCAGATTTATAAGGGTCCTGACGCAATTGAAACCGGTACTTAACCCCCTTCTTTCGGTCTTCTAGTCTTTCGCTTACTCGAGCATGCAGATAATGGTGGTGCATTTGGGTTTATGTACCAGAAGGCTCTTAATTTTGTAAATTAAGCTTTTGGTTTCTCTGCTGGATTGCCATGGATAAAGAGTATGACATCATAGTTCTGGAGACAGGTCTTGAGGAATACATTTCTCAGTAAGTAGTACAATTTCTTATTCATTTTCAATTTCACCTTTCTTTCTTAAAGTCCTCCACTTGGGGTAATTATAACCTTTTCTTCCCTTTTGAATGCACACAAATTCTACGCGGAAAGTGCTTTAGCAATTTCGCCTTTATATTTTTATGTTTTTTTTTCTTTTCTAACTTTGATGATTTTCCTGGATCACCTTTTTCAAAGTCCTCCACTAGTGATATATTATAACCTTCTTTTTCCGTTTGAATGCACGTAGTTTCCGCACCCAAAGTGCTTTCGCAATTTCGTCTTTATATTTTTTTGTTTTTCTTTAGGGTCTAATCTCTGCTGATCTTCCTTGGACCCTCGTTTGTGCCTATATTTTATTGAAAGATACCTTACAGGAAGTTCTTTGGACAAATTTTCTTTTTAATTTTCACTTTTTGTCCTCCTGGCGTGTTTGTAACTTTTTGCACAGATTCATTAAGAAGTAGTACAATTTCAATTTTTCTGTACTAAAATCTGATCTAGTCTCAGGTGCAACTATAGTTCAAATTTGCTCTTTGCTCTCAGTAATCAAATATTCGCTTCGATCGCTTCATTCTCTTCTCAGAGAGATGGAGTTGATTGGGTTCATTCAAGTTTTCAACATCGTCGTCATCGCCATCGGGACTCTGTTGTACATATGCTGCAAATCATTGACATTTTCTTCCTCGACTTCTTCTTCTGGTGTTGCTGATGCTGCTGTTGATGATAACGATGATGATGTTGATATCCCCCTTCTTCGAGAAAAGTATGATGTGTTTATTAGTTTCAGAGGTGAGGACACCCGCAAAACTTTTACCAGCCACCTTCGTGCTGCCTTACTTCGCAAGAAATTCGAAACCTACATAGACTATAAGCTGAAGAAAGGAGACGAAATAGGACCTGCCCTACTAGAAGTAATCGAGAAATCAAGGCTTTTGATGATCATTTTCTCCAAAAACTATGCGTCTTCCACATGGTGTTTGATTGAACTTGTGCATATACTCAAATGCAAAAAGAAATATGGTCATATGGTTGTACCTGTTTTTTACGACATCAATCCATCAGATGTGCGAAAACAAAAGGGAAGTTATGCAGGTGCATTTGCTGAACTGGAAAAAGGGGACAGTATTGGCAAGGTGCGCAAGTGGAGGAAAGCTTTGAGGACTGCAGCCAATCTTTCTGGGTTTGATAATTTAAACAAAAAAGGGTAACTAACTTTGAACTTGTATCAATTTCTACTTGTGACTATTTCTTTTCAAATTTTTATTTTTAGTTTTTATAAGAAACGATACTCATTATATAGACTTCAACTGTCTTTTCAAATTTCTACCTGTGACCATCTTCAATACTTGGTTAAAACTACTTTGAGGATTGCAACCAATCTTTTTGGATTTGATTCTTCAAACAAAAAAGGGTATCAGTTGAATTGCATACTCTCTGCCGTCGAAAATCCGGAAATCCTTGGCCATCAGAGTCGAAAACACACAACCTCCCGCCTGGCTAGACCTAAAATTCGTGAAATACCAACCCCTGAATTCCTCGCGCGGCCCCAAAATTCTGACCCCTGAAACTCTGTCACTCCTTCCTCCCCTCTTCCTATGAAGATTATTGCACGCCCTTCATGCAGAAGAAAACCCACATATATTTCACCCAAATTCTTCAGAATTACACAAATATTTCACCGCAACTGTTCAGTTTGGCCAGATCCACATCGGATCATGCCTGCGCCATGCCTGCATCTGTTCAGTTTTACCAAACACCAACTGCTTTATTTTACATTTATTTATTCTCACATCACAACAGAAACAGCTTTTTAAAAACGCCCAACAATACCAAACTAACCTTTAAACAATCCTCATAGATAGTGAAGGCATTACTTACTATATATTGTTTCTCATTCATACTAATATACTAATATTTTGCAGGACTGATGCCTATTTCATTGAGGAAGTAGTGGAAGATATTTCAACGAAATTGAAACGTGAAACATCATATGATTTAAACGGCATGTTTGGAATTGAAAGCCGCATCGAGCAAGTTGAATCGTTATTAAGCAATAATGATTGGCAAGGTGTTTGCACTGTAGGCATTTGGGGTATGGGTGGCATTGGAAAGACCACCCTTGCTAAGGCTGTGTTCAAGAGACTCTTCTGACTTTAAAAGTGATCCAACTTTGTGACTGCAAACGTCTAATTGCACTTCCAAATCTCTTGGGGAGTCCAAATATCGAGCACATGGATCCTTCTGGATGTGAAAGTTTGGTTAAAATTCCTCAGTATTTTAAAAATCTTGACAAACTTACTTATCTTGATCTTTCACGGTGCGAGTCTCAAAATATCTTTCCAGAGATGCCAGTCAATATCGAATTCTTAAGATTACGAGGCAGTGGCATAAAGGAGTTGCCGTCATCAGTTTGGTCTCATGAAAAAATTTCTTCCTTGGATATTACATGTTGTACAGAACTTGAGGAACTTCCAAGCAGCAGTTGCAAGCTGAAAGTCTCTGGTGCTTTTAGTCTAGAGGGCTGCTCCTCTCTTCGCAAGTTTTGGGAGCTTCCCAGGGGTATTGGTGAATTAGATTTTTCTAGAACAAGAAAAGTATTGCCCACGTCATCAATGGAGCGTCTCTTTTGTCTCACCAAACTTAAACTGAAGGATTTCAAAAATCTTGTGAGCCTCCCACCGAGCATTTGTAAGTTAAAATCTCTTGAGGAACTTGATCTCACTAGTTGCTCCGAACTTGAAGTTGTCCCAAGTAGCATCTACAAATTAACAAATTAACAAATATCAAAACGCTCAGCTTTAGTTACTGGCGGATCATACTGGCAGAGATCTCTGGTGAGAAAAGGAAAGCAAACAGGGGCAAACTCCATTTGCTACCTGGGTCGACTAAAATTGGTGACGGCTAAAAACCCAGAATTCAATCACTGGGAAAACATTAAAAATTAAACGCCAAATAAGCAATCGAAAACATAAAAAACCAAAATCAGACACCAAAAATTCATAAAAACAATTAAAATATGGGTTTTATTAATCGGGTAGTGGATCAGTAAAAATACCACGAATGGTGCTGAGAACTAAATCAAACAATAGTATACTTAAACCCTACTTTATTATTATTTTTTAATTCGAAGAAAGAGGGTAATGATTTTTCTTCACAAACCTATCTAACCCAATGAAGGACGCTCCTATCAAGTCCTTCAGTGAACATATATCGTCTGGGTTCTTCCTTTACCTGCACAGAAAGTCAAAAATTAAAAACCTACAAACCAAAAACTTAAAAAATAAAAAAAATAAAATAAAATTTCTTTCTCTAGAGATTCTGACAAAGAAACCTGAAGAGATCTCTAATGGATTTCCAAGGGAGAGGTCGAAATGGAGGAGAAACTGTCAAATGGATGGGGAGGAGGAAGGAAGGAAGAACAGCGCATCGTTTATATTTTTCCAGAAAATATCTGCACAAATTGTGATTGGTTTGTCGTTCTTAATTAGCAAGAAAGTGAGAGAGAGAGAGACAGAGAACTCGAGGTCAGAGAGCCAGAAAACGTGAGGATTGAGAGGAAGAAAGGCGTTTGTGAGACAGGGATCGAAAAGGATGGAAGACTCGAGAAGACCAACGCGTCGACATCCTATGGAAGTAGACGGACGTGTGGCCAACATGGCAAAACTGAGAATTCATTGTACAAAAAAAGGAAACAGAACGGTAAAGCAAGGAGAAGATGAGGGCATTTCCGTCATTTCACTGTTCACGAACAGTGAAAAATAGTGCCGGGGGAACCCAGTTTTAGTGTATGTATAATTTGTTGTATAGAGTACAAGTTGTCCAGTAGCACCAGGAAACTTCCTCCCATCAGGAAAAGGAGGTGGGATATTCATTCTTAATTGGCTTTTTAACCAAAATAGTCCATGAGATTTGCATAACACATCACTTTGGTGCCTAAAATTGAAAATCAATAGAAATGGTCCTTAAGATTGTCAACCATCCATTGTTTTGGTTCTTCCGTTAAAAACTCCGTTAAGTGTCTCGAAGCTCTTGGCCGGAAGTTTAGGCAATTTTTAAAGTTTCGTAACTCAATCGTTTCTTAACCAAATTCGACCAATAATATATCAAAATGAAGATAGGATAGTGTAGAACAAGATTATACCTATTTGGAAGACCAATAGTTGTCGGATATCACCGGAAAATAGACTGAAAGGTGACTGGTCCGTTGGAAAACTAGAAAATTCGCCGGAAATTGGGTAAACTTTAAACGTTCATAACTTCTTCAATACTCAACGAAATCGAGTGATTCAAAAATGAAAATCATACTTCTCAACGAGACAAAGATAATGGTACATTTATCGATGGCTAATTCGCCCTTTTTTGTCCGGAAACCGACTCGAAAGTGGCTAACTCGAGACCAAGACAGCTACTTTGGAGCCGTTTTTCGGCCAAACCACTACGATTTAACAGTAAAAAAATGGTACCATTTTCTTCATCTCATTGAGAAGTATGATTTTTGTTTTTGAATCGCTTGATTATGTTGAGTATTGAAGAAGTTATGAACGTTTAAAATTTACTCAGTTTCCAGCGAGTTTTCCAGTTTTCCCGGAATGACCAAAATAATGGATGGTGGACGACAATCTCAGGGGCTATTTCTATTGATTTTCAATCTCAGGGACCAAAGTAATGTGTTATACAAATCTCAGGGACCATTTTGGTTAAAAAGCTTTCTTAATTTCACCTTTCTTTGTTAAAGCTAGACTCGGCAGTTTCTGACACGACACGGTGTCACGACACGAAAATAACGGGTTTCGGGTCAACACGATAACTTATCGGGTCATTATCGGATGACCCGTTAATAACGGGTATACACGCGGGTAACACGTGGGTAATCCGTTTCGACCTGTTAAGAAAAAAATTATTTTGATAATTTTAAAGTTTAATTACTAAAAGATTTATTATAAAATACAATAGCCATATTAATATATACAATATATTCTATATTAAATATATAGTTTTGTATTATTATTCTATATAAATTTAAAAAAAAAGTTTTAATCATTATTTATTTTTATTATGAGAGTTCCTTATTATCATTACTAGGATAAATTTTACTTAATATGTTGTTATCCAAAATTAAAATAAACTAATATAGTATTTGTATATGCAAGAATTAAGAAGACATACATACAAGTATGAAAAATGTGAAAGAATATATAAACACTCGTGATTCATCAATATTCCTCCACGAGTAGATAATGGTTACACTTACATTATCATTTAGATTTTTAAAATCCTCCAAACCTTCATGAATAATGTTTTTTATTTGAGGGAAAAATTAATAATAATTATTGTAGAAGTGTAAAAAATGTAAAAAAAATATACAATCACTCATAGTGACAAACTTTACAACTTTCATGAAGGGGTCAGCTTCGAAATCCAACACTATAATTCATAAACCTTAAATTTATATTTAACTGTCGATTGCCATTTATGCTTTATTCTTCTTACTGAATTTCATTTTTAAAATTTTCTTTTTTGAAAACATGATCATCTGGCTAATATAAGAAGATGAACGGTTCAGATCTTTGATATCACGTTTCGATATTTACGATTAACAGAAATATGAGTCGATGTCATATAATTTGTAGAAACTTTATAAACATCAAGCAATATTTTCACTAACCGTAAAACTCTGAATATAATATCAACGATCCAAACCGTTCATCTTCCTGCATCCTCTAATAGATCAAGTTTTCAAAAAAGAAAATCTGAAAAAACAAAATTTGATGAGAACAATGAAGTGTAAATGTAAACAACAATCAACGGTTAAATTTTGATCTATGATTATATGATTATAGTGGCGAATTTCGAAGTTAAGCTCTTCATGAAAGTTGTGAAGTTTGTCATTATGAGCGTTTATATATTTTTTACACTTCTACATTAATTAAAAAAATATTAAAGACTTTAGGTAAGTGAAAATATACTTAAAAGAAAAATGCGTTTTTATGTTTTGGATGTGACAATATGGTATGTATATACTTATTTAGTATTATGTTTTTTATTTGATTATTTATTGGTTTAAAATATATTTTCCTTAACGGGTAACGGGTCGGGTCATATTACCTGTTAATATTATCGGGTCGATTTCGGGTTGGGTCATTTTACCCGTTTATTTTAACGGGTGTTACACGACACGACCCGTTAAGATATCGGGTATGACACGAAAACGACACGAACACGGAAAACACGACACGAATGCCAGGTCTAGTTAAAGCCCTCAACTAGGATATATTGTAACCTTTTCTTCCGTTTGAATGCAAACAATTTCAACGCCGAATATGCTTGAGCAATTTCGTCTTTTTATTTTTTATGGTTTTTTTGTCTGAGCTTGGATGATTTTCTTTTATTGTCGTTTGTACGTATATTTTATTGAAAGATGCCTTACAGAAAGTGTTTTGGACAAATTTTCCTTTTAATTAAGCATATTTGAAAGAAAATTTTAATGTAGTAGCATTATCAAATACTTGTTAGGTGACTAGTCTCTGTCTCTCCAAATTTTTAATTTTTGTCCTAAGTGAAAGCATTTAAGCTATGTAAAGACTAATTGTATAAGCTCAACTTAGTTAATCATGAGTGAGGTATGGACTTCATTATATATAGATTACAAGATGAGGTTACAATATAAACATATCACGTAATTACATTTGAAATTCAAAACTAAGTTACACATAAGTTTTAGATGAGGAAGGATTGTGATTCCTTTCTATCTGTTGAAGAGTTTGAAGAGTATCCAACTTGTGTAGCTGACTTGATGAGTGCGAGTTGATTAATTCAAAATGTTAGTGTTGAGATTGCTGACTTGGAGAGTCCTTTACCATGGATTGCTGATGTGGAGAAAGGTCCTGAATATTTGGTTTATCACGCTCCTGCAAGCTGAGTGGGCATTGACGAACATGAAGCTTGGAAAGGAGATAACTGAAACGCACTATGGACAAGCCCTTCGTTAAGAGATCGGCGATTTGGTCAGCTGATGAAACATATCCCACAACAAGTTTATTTCGAATTACTTTTTCTCTAACATAATAATAATCAACCTCCACATGACGCATACGAGCCTGATAAACTGGATTGGAAGCTACTGCCAGTGCACTGATATTATCACACCATAATCTTGGGGGATTGAGAGGAAGATGAAGATCACAAAATATGTGTCGGAACCAGGATAAAGTGGTGGAGGTATAGGCCATTTGTTGATACTCAACCTCTGTACTTGAGCGAGACACATCTCTTTGTTTTTTAGAACTCCAATAGATTAAGTTATCCCTTAGAATAATGCAATAACCACTAGTGGAGCATCGGTCATCTGGGTCACCGGTATAGTCAACATCTGCAAAGGCTATTAGGGACAAAGAATTGGGTTTATAAACAATACCGCGATCATGAGTGGCTTTCAAGTAGCGAAGAATGCACTTAACTGCAGCCTAATGTGCAGTGGTGGGTGAATGCATAAACTGACAGACTTGATTTACAGCGAAAGCAATGTCAGGTCGTGTGAATAAGAGGTATTGGAGAGCCCCAACAACGCTTTGAAAATTAGTTCCATCATCCAATGGCTCACCCTCATACAAACTAAGCTTGCGGCCAGGAAGGGCTGGAGTAGACAATGGTTTGGCGTCAGCCATCTGAGTGCGTTTAAGTAGGTCCAGGATATATTCTGACTGTGTTAAATACATGGGCGTCAATGTTCTCGTAACTTCCATTCCCAAAAAATATTGTAAGGCCCCAAGGGTCCTTCATGGAGAATTTTTGTCCCAATTGTTGAATCAATGTGGAGATGTGAGATGGATTATTACCTGTGACAAGAATGTCATCAACATAGATGGGCAAATAAATGACAGTAGTTCCATTGAAGAAAATGAGTAGCGAAGAATCTGCCATTGATGCATGAAAGCCGAGTTCTTCCAAATGTTGAGAGAAGCACTAAAACCAGGCACGTGGGGCCTATTTTAAGCCGTATAGGGACCGTCGAAGATGACACACATGTGATGGAAACTGTGGATCGACAAAGCCAGAAGGTTGGCGCATGTATACTTCCTCAGTTAAAGAACCATGTAGAAACACATTTTTGACATCAAGTTGGCTAATTGGCTAGTTAAAATGAAAAGCCACAAAAAGAATGAGTATGATGGTAGCATGAGTGACAACAGGACTGAACGTCTCACTGTAATCGATCCCTTCTTGTTGATGAAAACCATTGGCAACAAGGCGTGCTTTAAATCTTTCAATGGAACCGTCAGATTTACGTTTAATACGGTACACCCATTTATTTGGTAGAACATTCATGAAGGGATGAAAGGGAACCAAGGACCATGTTCTTGTGCTTTGAAGAGCATTGAACTCTTCTGCCATTGCCATACGCCATTCAGGGTACTTATTTGCCTATGTAAAACAAGTTGGCTCAACTATTTCATTAGTAACATCAGAAACAAGAGCATATTTGGGATTTGGTTTTTGAATGCCATCCTTTGAACGTGTGACCATGGAGTGAACAGGTTAAATGTGTCTCTGAGAGGAAGATGAGACAGGAGCAACACCTAGTGCATTCGTAGAGGATGGGGTTGGTGAAGGGTCAGGGAGAGAAGGTACAGTTGAGATAGGTGATGGTGATGGAATAGGACTGTTTAATATAGGAGAATGGTGAAGATTAGGTTGTGTGGGTGGTATGGTGTAGGATATGGGGTGGTGCGGATTTTGTGGTAGAGTAGGTGGACTAGGGTTCCTAGAAGGATATATTAAAGGGGAGGGATCAATGTTCAGTACTGTAGATTACTGGGAGGATTAAGGCATTGTAGAAATGGATTCTTTAAGCTAGGGTTGTAAAGACTGATTGCATAAGCTCAACTCAGTTAATCATGCGTGAGGTATGGACTTCATTATATATAGATTACAAGATGAGGTTACAGTATAAACATATCACGTAATTACATTTGAAATTCAAAACTAAGTTACACATGAGTTTTAGATGAGGAAGGTTTGTGATTCCTTTCTATCTGTTGAAGAGTTTGAAGAGTATCCAACTTGTGTAGCTGACTTGATGAGTGCGAGTTGATTAATTCAAAATGCTGGTGTTGAGATTGCTGACTTGGAGAGTCATTTACCATGGATTGCTGACGTGGAGAAAGGTCCTGAATATTTGGTTTATCACTAAGCTGGTGTGTTTGTAACTTTATGCACAAACTCAACAAGAACTAGTACAATTTCAATTTTTCTGTACTAAATCTGATCTAGTCTCAAATGCAAGAATAGTTAAGATTCTCTTTCTGCTCTCTATAATCAAATACTCTCACTACGATCGCATCATTCTCTTCTCTCTAAGAGATAGAGAGATGGAGGTGATTGGGACTCTGTTGTACACGTGCTGCAGACCATTAACATTTTCTTCTTCATCTTCTTCTGATGATGATGCTGATGCCGCCGCTGTTGCTGCTGCTGTTGATGATAACAATGATGATATTGTGAATATCCCCCCTCTTCGAGAAAAGTATGATGTGTTTATTAGTTTCAGAGGTGAGGACAACCGCAAAACTTTTACCAGCCATCTTCATGCTGCCTTACTTCGCAAGAAAATCGAAACCTACATAGACTACAGGCTGAAGAAAGGAGACGAAATTGGACCCACCCTACTAGAAGCAATAGAGAAATCAAGGCTTTCGGTGATCATTTTCTCCAAAAACTATGCGTCTTCCACATGGTGCTTGATTGAACTTGTGCATATACTCAAATGCAAAAAGAAAAATGGCCAGATGGTTGTACCCATTTTTTACGACATCAGTATATCAGATGTGCGAAAACAAAATGGGAGTTATGCAGATGCATTTACTGAACTTGAAAATCGTTTCAAGGACCGTATGGATAAGGTGATCGAGTGGAAAGCTGCTTTGGTGGAAGCAACCGGTTTATGTGGGTCTGATTATTCAAACAATAAAGGGTAACTTACTTTGCAACTTTTATAAATTTCTACTTGTGATTACTTCTTTTCAAAATTTTATTTTAGTTATAGGAACCATATTCATATATAGACTTCAACCATCTACTAGGTTTGGGTACTGCTTAAATTATTTTAAAAGTAGGAATGTAAAAAAGCTAGAGTGAAATTTGTGTTTGTTAAGTCTTCTTTTGAAAGAAAAAAAGGGTCATTCAAAGTGGAAAAGCATATCCTTGGCCTTCGGTGCCCGACTAGACCTGAAATTCCTGAAATTCCAACCCCTGAATTCCTCGCGCGGCCCTGAAATTCCGCCACTCCTTCCTCTCCCTCTTCCTGCGAAGATTATTGCACGCCCTTCATGCAAAAGAAAACCCACAGATATTTCACCCTAATTCTTCAGAATTACACCGAAATTTCACTGCACCTCTTCAGTTACCATGCCAGCATCACGCCATGCCTACACCACTGCTCCTTTCTCTCTTCCTCTCCCTGCGAAGATTGGTGCACGACCCATAAACTTTCTGGCAGAGGTGGAGCACCTTCGACGGCGTGTGCGTGTACCTAAACTGCGGCGTACCTGAGGGCCAGAGATTGAATTGGCCAAGTTGGGCATTTGGGGTTGGGTAATGCTAGGGAGACTAAATTTTTTAGAAACTAAAATAGTAAACTAAATGATGTGTCATCAATAGAAATGAGCACGTCCATCAATGCTTCACTAATAAACTAATCATCAACTTTCATGTCCCTTAATTTCTATAGTTTAGTCTCCAAATTGAATCTCCTTAGCATTACTCTTCAGGGTTAGGGTTTGGAGAGAGAAAGAGAGAGAGAATAGGGTGTTTGGTCCTCAGGAAAGAGCGGAGATTTTTACTGTGAAAATTGTGAGAGATAGGAGATGAAAATAATAAATAGTCAACAATTAAAGATTATAAATAAAAATAAAATAAATTATTATATTAAATTTACTCTGATACCTTTTTTAGTTATTTAACATAGTTACACTAATTTTATATAAAATTTTAACAAACACTCGTCACTGTTTTTTTTCTTTTTTTTTGTTAAAAACGCTTTAACCAAAAAATTTATCAAACACTCAACTGTTTTATTTTACTATTTATTCTAACAATACAGCAAAAACAGCTTTTTTTTTTTAAACCTCAACAATACCAAACTAACCTTACTATATACCAAACCTCAACAAATCTCATAAACTAGTAAAGGCATTACTTACTATATATTGCTTGTCATTCATAATCATATTTTGCAGGACGGAAGCCCATTTCATTGAGGAAATTGTGGACGATATTTCAACGAAATTGAAACGTGAAACCTCATATGATTTAAAGGGCATGGTTGGAATTCAAAGCCGCATCGAAGAAGTTAAATCGTTATTAAGCAATAATGATTCGCTAGATGTTTGCACTGTAGGCATTTGGGGAATGGGTGGTATTGGAAAGACCACCCTTGCTAAGGCTGTGTTCAAGAGACTCTCTTCTGACTTTGATGCTTCTTGTCTTCTTAACAATGTTAGGGAGAAATCAGAGCAAAAAGCTGGAGTCGATCAACTGCAAAAAACACTTCTTAAAGAGATCTTAAAGGAAGAAAATCTCTCCATAGATTCGACTTCTGTTCGAGAAAGGCTCAGCCGTACAAAGTTTCTCATTGTTTTTTATGATGTTAGTGACTCAAGGCAAATAAAAGATGTAGCTGGAGATAATCTTCGCTATGGCGATGGAAGTAGAATCATTGTAACAAGTAGAGAACGGAGCGTACTAATGAAAGCTGTTAGAGAGAGAAAATATATACATATAAGGTTGAGAAATTAAAAACTGATGACGCTCTTCGGCTCTTTCAATTTCATGCTTTCAAGGATAACTCTCGTAGAGAAGAATATACAGAGTTGTCAGCAAGGGCGGTAAAATATGCTGGAACATTCCACTGGCTCTTGCAGTTTTGGGTTCCTTATTGTTTCCATGTGAGAGTAAGCTACTGTTGGATATAAGTCAACAATCTGTGATAATTTATATATGCTAATAAATAATATATGCAATAAAAACTAACAGAATATAAAATAGAATATGAATTATAAAACAGACAACTTGAAGATCGAGGCTTGCGTACCGCAATATCCTTGAAACAGAAATTTCGTCCCTACTCTGTGCTTGTAGTTCTACGAACGTCTGCTTCACCAGGATTCAACGATCAAGTTAAAATTCCAGCACCGGAAAATTTAACTTCTGGTGAATTTAGTGTGGTTCTCTCAGTAAGAAGGTTTATGAATGTAGAAGATGAAGTTTATTATTATGTGTTCTAAATGCTATGCAGATGTATGAATATATAGCAGATAGATGCCTGTTTGCAACATGTATGAGAATGGGGTGTGACTGTTGGGAGACATCTCTTCAGAAAGGTGCTTTGCTCTGTGTTCAGAAAGAACTCTCAGACTTCATCTGAAAGGATGAGTCTTTTCATAAAAAATAATTAATTAATTAAATTCGAATTTAATTAAAAAATAATTAAGTAAATCCGAAAAATAATTATATATTAATTATATATTAATTACCAATTAATTATTACACCCCAAAGCCCAACCCCAAGGGTGAGCCCAATTTTAGTCTCCAGGCCTATTACTCCAATCACTTTCTTTAAAGGACAAAACCTTATAAAGTAATAAAATCTTTTGGGAATGGCCAATGTGGGACAAGGAAATTTCTACTCAAACTACTCAAATTTCCAACAGCTACAACAGATTAGGAAGAAATTCACAAGAGGTATTTCTT
Organism: Malus sylvestris; assembly: GCF_916048215.2. Classification (NCBI taxonomy): domain Eukaryota; kingdom Viridiplantae; phylum Streptophyta; class Magnoliopsida; order Rosales; family Rosaceae; genus Malus; species Malus sylvestris. The sequence continues at coordinate 24,108,712 of NC_062269.1, forward strand.
GATATAGCATGCTTTCATAAAGGGAATCATATTGAGGATGCAAAAAAGATGGTAGACTTTGGCCAATTGTGTGGTGGTTCACGTGCGGCAGATGGAATTATAGTTCTCTGTGATAGGTCTCTCATATCGATTGATTCGGAATGGGAAACCATAGATATGCATGATTTGGTACAAGAAATAGGTTGGGTAATGGTTCGCAAACAATGTATTAAAGAGTCCGGAAGACGCAGTAGGCTATCATGTATTGAAAAATAACACGGTAAGAGCTGCAGGTGGATTCACAATTTTTTTAAACCATAAAGTAAAGAAATAGATCGATAAAATACTGTGTGCTTCCTATGAGAAAACTCATTTACAAAAAATAAGTCATATTCCCACAAATGTAGTTTAGATTAAATTTTGTTGTGTGTTAATGTGTTCACATTTGTACTTTGCTGTTGGTTGTTAGGGAACTGAAAAGGTTCAAGCCATATTCTTTAACTGGTCATGGATTGGAGAGCCAAAATTTGGATCGTGCAGACTTCAAAAAGATGTATAATATGAGATTGCTCAGTGTTAGATCTTGGGGGTGCAAAATATTAAACCTTAAAGCTCTCTTTCTTCCCAATTCTCTTCGTTATCTTTTCTGGAAGGAATATCCTTTGAAATCTTTGCCCCCAGAATTTTCTCTTGAAAATCTTGTTGAGCTTCATATGCCCGACAGCAAAGTCACGCAACTTTGGGATGGAGGCCAGGTATATGTGCTTGTTATAGTTTTTTTGTCTAAGATGTAGTGCAGAAACCTATTTAGACTAAGTTGTTAATTCTTATCTTTTCTCTTTAATTTGTTACAGAATCCTATGAACTTAAAAGTGATCGAACTTCGTTACTGCAAACGTCTAACTGCACTTCCAAATCTCTTGGGGAGTCCAAATATCGAGCACATGGATATTTCTAGATGTGAAAGTTTGGTTAAAATTCTTCAGTATTTTAAAAATCTTGACAAACTTACTTATCTTGATCTTTCATGGTGCAAGTATCTCGAGTATCTTCCAGAGATGGCAGGCAATATTGAATTCTTAAGTTTAAGCTACAGTGGCATAAAGGAGTTGCCGTCATCAGTTTGGTCTCATGAAAAAATATATTCCTTGAATATTACATATTGTGAAGAACTTAAGGAACTTCCAAGCGACACTTGCAAGCTGAAAGTCTCTGGTGCTTTTAGACCTAGTTTGGGAGTGAGGTGTTTAAAAAAAAGCACCTATGAAAAAAAGCTGTGAGGGTTTTAGGTGTTTGGTAAACTAAAAAAAAAGGGCTTATTTTGGAAGCTGTTGTGAGAATAAGCTGAAATCAAAGGAAAAAGCTGAAGCTGCTATTTGCAGCTTTGGAAAACTGACTTTTTTTCAAAGCACACGGAGCTACAGTGCTCCTTTAATGAAAAGATCCACTATCAGACTGCTTTTTTTTCCAAAAGCACTTTTACAAAAAAGTTTACCAAACGCTCTGCTGATTTATTTCACAGCCGCTTATTCTCACAGCAGCTTTTTTTCAAAGCACAGTAATACCAAACCAGCCCTTAGTCTAGAGGGCTGCTCATCTCTTAGCAAGTTTTGGGAGCTTCCCAGGGGTATTGGTGAATTAGATTTTTCTGGAACAGCAATAAAAGTTTTCCCCACATCAGCAATGGGGTGTCTCCTTTGTCTCACCAAACTTAAACTGAGGTATTGCATGAATCTTGCGAGTCTCCCACGGAGCATTTGTAAGTTCAAATCAGTTGAATATCAGAGTGCATAACGAACAAAACTACAAACTAATAGAAATATTATTAGACAAACGAAAATGCCGGAACGGCTACAAAACCTTAAGAGGCTACATTGTAACCATTTTATTCTCTAATGAATAACAAAGCACTCTATTTATAATAAACTAACCCTAACCCTCATGCTAACAGGCTAGGCCCAAACTAAACTTATAAGAAAACCCAAACAATATAATACTTAAAATACTAATATATTCCAACAACCCCCGTCAAACTCATGTCGGTATACGACATGGGTTTGCAAACAAGCAGATGCGGACTGGCTCCATTAGGCGGACTGGCATGCATGCAAACTTGACTTGACTTGACTGGCGAACTTAACTTGACTTGACTGGCGAACTTGGTGACCTGATTCTTGCTGGCAAACTGATGTGATTCAGACTGGCTGCAAAACAAGCACATCAGAGGTGGGGATCGTTGCGAATCGCAATGGTGGGGAAGGATCAGGCTAGAGATAGGTTCCAGGTGCAGCATCAGTGAGTCATGCAGGCGAGGTGGGGCGAGTTGAATTGGTGCAGATGCAGCGGATCTTGTACTGGTGCGAGAGTGGTCCAGGCAAGCCTGGATGCGGTGATGCAGCGGTGGGGCTGGAGGGATGCAGAAATCTTGGTGCGGTGGAGCTTTTTCAAATTTGGGTGTGAGACAAATTCACCAAATTCTTTTTTTTTTCAAAAACAGAACCTTTTTTTTTTTCATTCTTGAAGACTACGGATGGAAACTGGAAAAAAAACAAACAACGAAGGAGACAGACAAACTGATACTGAACAGAAGTAGATTATCAAACCTGCTCTGATACCAAGTTGAATATCAGAGTGCATAACGAACAAAACTACAAACTAATAGAAATACTGAAAATATGACTTTAGCCCCTGAAACTCAAATTTCTTTACATAAAACCCGACATAGTCTTTTTATCTGAATAAAACCCAATGACTAGGCTCCACATAAGCAAATTCATTAATTTTGTTTGCCTTTACACATTTTACATTTTGCAGATGCCTAAAATACCCCTAATTACCGTTTTAATGTAAACATTTAATTCTATGCAAATTTGAAAGGAGAGATTAATGGAAAAAAATGCATTAATGTTTAAAATAATAATATGTCATAACAAATTGTATGTTAAGGAAAAAAAGAACTAATAATGTTATACTTTCCTTAAGATTTCGTAATTGTTTTTCAAATTTGCATAAAATTAGACAATTTTAATTTAATCTTGTCATTTTCTTACCAAATGAAAATATGAAAGAGCACTATAAAATAATTTAGCTATATTTAAAAAATATAGGTAAATTATTTGGACATGTGTATTAGTAATAAATTTGCCCTGTATATGTAATGATACATGTAAAATAATTTACTTATAAAATAAAAAATGTTATTTGATTTCAAAATAAATTTATCTATATTTTATATAATAATATAGGTAAATTATTGCACACATATATATTAGTAGTAAAATGTGCCCAATATATACAATAATGCATGAAAATAATTCACCTACAAATAAAGGAAATTTGATTAAAAAATAATATATCTACTACTTTTTGTTTATAAATTTCAATTTCTTTTTTTTATATTACAAACATAATGTACCTACAATATAATTTACCTATTGTTTAATCTTATAAGAAAATAATGTATCTACAATATAATTTACCTATTGTTTAATCTTATAAGAAAATAATGTACCTACAACATAAAAGAATATTAATTGGTTCTTTATTGTTTTTTATCCAACACTATTATTTGATGCAAAATAACTGATTGTACAAGGATTTTTTTTTTTTTCATATGAAAAATGTGCCCATAATTGTTTATGTACATGGTTAAATTAATATATATATATATATATATATATATATTCCTAATATTTACCATACAAGAAAGGTGAAATTTTTCATATGGGGTTAATTACTAATCATAATTAGGGTAAGTAATAATATTTATTGACATAATTAGGGTTTTGTGGCATAAGTTGTAAATATATGATAATAATTGGTTACATATTTGTCTGCATGGTACTCTATTTGAAATTTGGGTTTTATTTGGATATTTAATATTAGGTGGATTTTTGTTTGGAAAATAAGAGTTTCAAGGACCATTTTCTAAAGAACCCATAGAAATATTTTTAAACAAACGAGAATGCCGGAACGGCTACAAAACCTTATGAGGCTACATTGTGACCAACTTATTCTCTAATGAATAACAAAGCACTCTATTTATAATAAACTAACCATAACCCTAATGCTAACAGGCTAGGCCTAAACTAAACTTATAAGAAAGCCCAAACAATATAATACCTAAAATACTAATATATTCCAACAAAATCTCTTGAGGTACTTGATCTCACTAGTTGCTCTGAACTTGAAGTAGTCCCAAGTAGCATCTACAAATTAACAAATATCAAAGCGCTCAGCCTTAGTAACTGTCGGAAACTTCGAAATTTTCCTCAGCCGACTGGCTCAGTTGGTTTTCTCTCTCTTGAAGTACTAAACCTCAATTACAGCTGTATATTAGAAATCCCTGAGGGCGTCATTTGCTCAACCTCATTACGGGATCTTAATCTGAGCGGAACCAAAATTCGGAGCATACCCTCAAGCATTAAACAAGCTTCTCAGCTGTCTTGCCTGTGCTTAAGCAAGTGCAAGAGCCTTCGATCTTTACCAGAGGTCCCAATGCTCAGTCGTCTTCAAGCAAATGGCTGCAAGTCACTGAAGACAGTGTCGAGTTCAAGGACTGCAATTACACAATGTTGGAATAGATATGAATTGCTTCGAGAGCAACTTAAACTTTTATAATTGCCGAAGGTTGGGTTATGATGCAAGGAGCAGCATAATGGTTGATGCACAGCTTAGAATCATGCGAGTGGCAACTGCATCTTCAAAGTTAGAAGAGGAAGATTACGTATGTTTCTCAACTGCGTCTTCAAATTTAAAAGAAGAAGAGGAAGATTACGGATCTCTCTCTCGCTCTCGATCTCGAAGACGAAGATTACGTATGTTTCTCAACTGCATCTTCAAATTTAAAAGAAGTATCTCTCTCTCTCTCTCTCTCTCTCTCTCAAGTAACATGATGTCAATCAATGTTTCAGGAAAAGTTTAAAGAAGAGGAAGATTATGCATGTCTCTCTCTCTCTCTCACAAAAGTTTAAAGAAGAGGAAGATTATGTATGTCTCTCTCTCTCTCTGTGTTAAGTAACAAGATGTCGATCAATGTTGCAGGAAAATAATTGACAAATAGATACAACAAGGATAAAATTCATTGGAACTCCTGTTGAAGAAAATAATAAGCAACATTTATGGAAAAAAAATTCAACGATATTGAGAAAATTACTTGACCTTCTTTATCATTGATAACTATACTGACAAAATTTGATAGTGTAATTGTGTCGAACAATGCGGTCGATAAGGATGCAGTGATTGAGTCGAATAACGGTGGGGAGGCAGAGGGATCCCCAATTGAGGTTGGATTCGACAGTGAGCAATAGCAACGGGTAATGAAGATCAAACAGCCCATCAAGTGAGTTTGAACCATTTGGTTAGTGACGAGCAGTATCAAGAGGGCCAAACTTATATGACAGCTGTGGGGGAAAGCAGAAATGAGCAGGATCTAAACAGTACAGAGTATCGGTAAGAGAAAAATTAAACTTTTTTTTTTTAGATTGATCTATATCAATTACGAAGAAAAATAATTATGAAAATTTTAAATATAAAAGAATGATCAAAAATTATATTTCAGACATGACATGTGACAAATTTTGAGTAAATTGTAGTGTCATTCAACAAAGTTCAATGACAAACTAAACCCCACACAAATTTTGAGTAAATTGTTTGACTTTGGTCTTTCTTTCTTTTTCCACCGTCATCTTCCTCACCGCACCGTTCACAGCCATCAAACCCAGTAACTGTTGATGTTTAAGCCTTGCAGCTACCTTGTATTTTGTTGTGTTCTGTTTCATTGTAATTTCAATGTCTCTTTTTCTCTTAGTTTTGAAATGTAAGGCTGAGATTAAATCAAAGCTAATAGGCTAAGTATATGTGTGTCTCATGGTATAACATCTCACTCATATGTGAGCATGTGAAATACACGTGAGTTTGTGTAATGGGTGTGGTAGTGCGCCTTCAAACGGCTATATCTTCCCCACTCTACGTTTGTAGCTAATTAATCATTTCAGTCATAGCTGAATGAAATCAGAAAATACACAGAGCTCTTCATCTTCCTGGCATCTCCATTTTTCGTTTGTGTTCTTGATAGAAATCAAAATCTTATTGATTTCTTCTTGGTTTTTGTACTCTGCAATTCCATAGAACTCTAACATGGCCTCAGAGCCAGGTTCATCGTTTTAATCTGGGCGTGAATCTGTGTTTTTTGGGTTCTTCAGTGAATCGCTGAAGAATCGAGTTTCTTAAATCTTCAAATCGAAGATCTGTGTCTAACATGGCTGGATCAATGAGTTCTGAACTTCGTACTCCCATTTTCAATGGCGAGAACTATGAATTCTGGAATATCAGAATGCGAACCATTCTCAGGTCTCATGGACTTTGGGATCTTGTAGAGACTGGGTTTACTATCCCAGAGTCATCGACTGTGGTTGAGATAGCTGATGAAAAGAAGGAGAAGGATGCAGCTACTCAAATGTCAACAAACGTTGTGGAGATCATAATGAAGGATGCTAAGGCCCTTGGGTTGATTCAAGGAGCTGTGTCTGATCAGATTTTTCCCAGGATTTCTAATGAAGAAACCTCCAAAGGAGCTTGGGATATCCTACAGCAAGAATTCAGAGGTGATAAACATGTTAGAAATGTGAAATTACAAGGTTTACGCAGAGAGTTTGAGTATACTAGGATGAGAGATGATGAATCTTTGTCTGCATATCTTACTAAACTGTTTGACATCATGAATCAAATGAGGAGTTATGGTGAAGAACTATCTAGGGAGAGGGTTGTTCAAAAATTACTTATAAGCTTGCCTAGAAGTTATGACTCTATCTGTGCTGTGATTGAACACTCAAAGGATATTGAAACACTTGAAATCCAAGAAGTGGTTGCTTCTCTGAAGGGTTATGAACAAAGGCTTGATATGCATACTGATCATTCCACTGAAAAGGCATTTGCTAGTCTAAATGTTGGGTCTAAGTTTCAAAAACCCAGTGGGTTCTCTGGTACTCAGAAATCAGGGAAAAGTTGGAAGAACAAAGGGAAAAAGTGGGATACTAAGCATAATTTTATCTCTAAGCAGAATAATTCTCATGATTCGAACAAAACAGCTTGCAAACATTGTGATAAACTGCACTATGGAAAGTGCTGGTTTGAAGGAAAATCTAAATGCACAAATTGCAATAAATTTGGTCATGAAGTCAGAAACTGTAATGGGAACAAAGTGGTGCAGAAGGCTAACTATGCAAATCAGGTTGATGATATGGGAACATTATTTTTTGCTTGCAACTCTGTGTCTCAGGTGAAGGTCAATAACACTTGGTATATTGACAGTGGTTGTAGCAACCACATGACAGGAAATGAAAGCTTGCTGGTGAATGTGAGTAGAAATCTGAATGCAAAAGTAAAAATGGGAACTGGTGAAGTTGTGAGTGTAGCAGGAATAGGCACACTAGTCATTGAAACCAAGATGGGAAGAAAGCACATACAAGAAGTAATGCTAGTGCCTGGTTTGGACGAAAATCTTCTAAGTGTGGGGCAAATGTTGGAACATGGTTACTATCTGCTATTTGGTGGTAATGCAATTTGTATTTTTGATAGCTGGAACTTGAATGGACTGGTTGCTAAGGTTCAAATGACTAGCAACAGATGCTTTCCTTTAACAATGATGCCTGCCACACCACTAGCATTAAAAGCTAGTGTATCTCATTGCATTCAGATTTGGCACAAGAGGTTAGGGCACTTAAACACAAGGAGTTTGCTGCAACTCAGGGAGCAAGAAATGGTTCATGGGCTACCTCACTTGGAAAATTCCAAGAATGTCTGTGAAGGGTGTATGCTTGGCAAGCAACATAGAGATGAGTTTCCAAGAGAATTTGCTTGGAGAGCTAAATTTCCACTTGAATTGATACATACTGATATCTGTGGTCCAATGCAAATTGCCTCAAATGCTGGAAACAAGTACTTCATTCTGTTCACTGATGATTGTACGAGAATGACATGGGTCTACTTTCTGAGGTACAAATCTGAGGCATTGGAGTATTTCAAAAGGTTCAAAGCAATGACAGAATTGCAGTGTGGGTACAAAATCAAGTATCTAAGAAGTGATAGAGGTGGTGAGTTCTTGTCTTCTGAATTTAGTGACTATTGCAATGTTTCTGGGATTCAAAGGCAACTAACCATGTCATACACACCACAATAGAATGGTGTGTCATAAAGAAAGAATAGAACTGTGGTGGAGATGGCAAAATCTATGTTACATGAAAAGGGCATGCCATACCAGTTTTGGGCAGAAGCTGTGCACACTGCAATGTATCTCCTCAATAGATGTTCCACTAAGGCTTTGGATAAAAAGACTCCTTTTGAATCCTATAGTGGAAGAAAACCTGGAATTGCACACTTGAAGATTTTTGGGTCAGTATGCTATGTTCATGTTCCCATGAATTTAAGACACAAACTTGAGTGCAACAGTCACAAATGTGTGTTTGTGGGTTATGGAACCAGTGAGAAAGGATACAGATTATTTGATCCTATCACTAGTAAGATTATATTGTCTAGAGATGTAGTATTTGATGAGAATGCTAGATGGGATTGGGATGACAGCTCTGGAAAACAGTCCAGTGTATCGATCACTACTGATATGGCAGAATCTGATCTAACTCAAGGGTCAAATGTTCAAGATGGCAGTGTATTCCCTGAGATTATTTCTGATACTTCACTAGATGATTTGAATACTAATGCTGATGATCCAAGCTCAAACATTGATCTATCACAAAGCTATGATTCTACTCCAAAGAAATGGAGATCCTTAAATGAAGTCATTGCACAGTGTAATGTATGCATTATGGAACCCGAGAATTATGAAAAGGCTGCCCTAGATTTGTCTTGGATGAAAGCTATGCAAGCTGAGCTAGACATGATTAAGAAGAATAATACATGGATGCTGGTAGATAGACCATCTAGCAAACCTGTGATAGGTGTGAAGTGGGTATACAAAACAAAACTGAACCTTGATGGAAGCATTCAGAAAAACAAAGCTAGATTGGTTGCAAAAGGTTATTCACAGAAGCCAGGCATTGACTTTAATGAGACCTTTGCACCAGTTGCTAGGCTTGACACCATAAGGACTTTGATTGCACTTGCAGCTCAGAAAGAATGGCAACTATTCCAGTTAGATGTAAAATCTGCATTCCTTAATGGTGTACTCAAAGAGGAAGTTTATGTTGATCAGCCTCAAGGATTTGTCATACAAGGCAAGAAGGATAAAGTGTATAAGTTGAGTAAGGCATTATATGGCCTTAAACAAGCTCCAAGAGCTTGGTATGATGAAATTGATTCTTACTTCACCAAGGCAGGTTTTAAAAGAAGTCCTAATGAAGCCACCTTATATACTAAGGTTGAAAAGTCAGGGATTCTCATAGTTTCTGTCTATGTTGATGATATTGTGTACACTGGAAGTAGTGACACAATGCTTGACAGATTTAAAAACGACATGATGTAGCATTATGAAATGACTGATTTGGGATTGCTACATCATTTTCTTGGTATGGGAATTGTTCAAACCAAGAAAAGCATCTTCATACATCAGAAGAAATATGCAATGAAACTGCTGGAGAAATTTGGACTACAAGGTTGTAAGTCTGTGGTAACACCACTGGCAGCAAATGAAAGGTTATGCAAGAATGATGGGAGTGAAGCTGCAGATGAGTCTGAATACAGGAAATTGGTGGGAAGTCTTCTGTATCTTACTGCCACTAGACCAGATATAATGTTTGGTACTAGTCTCTTGGCAAGATTCATGCATGGTCCAACTAAGAAACATATGGGAACAGCAAGAAGGGTACTGAGATACATTCAAGGTACTATGGATTTTGGCATTGAATATGTAAAAGGAAAGTCAGCAGTTCTTATTGGATATTGTGACAGTGACTGGGCTGGGAGTATAGATGACATGAAAAGTACATCAGGGTATGCTTTCAATCTTGGCTCAGGTGTGTTCTCTTGGGCATCAGTTAAACAAAACACATTGGCATTATCCACTGCAGAAGCAGAATATGTAAGTGCTGCTGAAGCAACATCTCAGGCCAAATGGTTAAGATTTGTATTGGAAGACTTCGGGGAAGAACAAGTTGAACCTACTGTGCTAATGTGTGATAACACTTCAGCAATAGCTATTACTAAGAATCCTGTGTTTCATCAGAAAACAAGACACATTAGCAGGAAATTTCATTTCATCAGAGATGCAATACAAGAGAACGAGATTGAACTTGTTTATTGCAAATCTGAAGAACAAATGGCAGATATCCTGACAAAGGCACTACCAAAGGAGAAGTTCAACTATTTCAGAGAAATGCTAGGAGTAAAGTCAGCTGCCAGCTTAGAGGAGAGTGTTGATGTTTAAGCCTTGCAGCTGCCTTGTATTTTGTTGTGTTCTGTTTCATTGTAATTTCAATGTCTCTTTTTCTCTTAGTTTTGAAATGTAAGGCTGAGATTAAATCAAAGCTAATAGGCTAAGTATATGTGTGTCTCATGGTATAACATCTCACTCATATGTGAGCATATGAAATACACGTGAGTTTGTGTAATGGGTGTGGTAGTGCGCCTTCAAACGGCTATATCTTCCCCACTCTATGTTTGTAGCTAATTAATCATTTCAGTCATAGCTGAATGAAATCAGAAAATACACAGAGCTCTTCATCTTCCTGGCATCTCCATTTTTCGTTTGTGTTCTTGATAGAAATCAAAATCTTATTGATTTCTTCTTGGTTTTTGTACTCTGCAATTCCATAGAACTCTAACAGTAACCACCACTGCTGCCTCTCTCTCTCATCACCACCACGACCAATCTATCCCACCGTCACATCTGCCATCAGCACCGCACCACCAACCGCCACACTCCAACAACTCAACAACATAATGGACGAACCCAAAGACCACCAAATCCACCATGAATTAATGACCTCAACATCTAGGAGAAAACCCTGTTGGAGCTGTTTTATATGGAAGACTTCTTTGATTTTAGAATTTAAGATCCAAATTTTTAGTTTTATTAAATCATTAAATTGGGGAAATTTAAAGAGAGCATTTTTCTTCCACGACACAAGATACGGCAAGTTTCGATGGAATCGGAGGTTGTTGAGCCGTTTGTGGTGAAAGAATCGAGATGATGAGTTCGAGAATAACGAAAAAAAAGGACGTGTCGTTTGGTTTTAACCTTGGGCTTGGTGTTAGCAAAGGGTTAAAGTAGAAAATAAACGTACACCTAAATTATATTCGGATTTTTAAGTGATATTTTAAAGAAAATTTTAATGCTGTAGTATTATCAAATACTTGTTAGGTGATTAGTCTCTGTCTCTCCAAATTTTTAATTTTTGTCCTCAGCTGGTGTGTTTGTAACTTTATGCACTTACTCAACAAGAAGTAGTACAACCTCAATTTTTCTGTACTAAAATCTGATCTAGCCTCAAATGCAAGAATAGTTCAGATTCTCTTTCTGCTCTCTGTAATCAAATACTCTCACTTCGATTGCTTCATTCTCTTCTCTAACAGATAGAGGGATGGAGCTGATTGGGTTCATTCAAGTTTTCAACATCGTCATCATCGCCATTGGGATTCTGTTGTACATGTGCTGCAGATCATTGACATTTTCTTCCTCGACTTCTTCTTCTTCTTCTGGTGCTGCTGACGCTGCTGCTGCTGTTGATGATGATAACGATGATGTTGATATGCCCCCTCTTCGAGAAAAGTATGATGTGTTTATTAGTTTCAGAGGTGAGGACACCCGCCTTACTTTTACCAGCCATCTTCATGCTGCCTTACTTCGCGAGAAAATCGAAACCTACATAGACTACAAGCTGAAGAAAGGAGACGAAATTGGACCCGCCCTACTAGAAGCAATAGAGAAATCAAGGCTTTCGGTGATCATTTTCACCAAAAACTATGCGTCTTCCACATGGTGCTTGATTGAACTTGTGCATATACTCAAATGCAAAAAGAAAAATGGCCAGATGGTTGTACCCATTTTTTACGACATCAGTCCATCAGATGTGCGAAAACAAAAGGGGAGTTATTCAGATGCATTTGCTCAACTTGAAAATCGTTTCAAGGACCGTATGGATAAGGTGATCGAGTGGAAAGCTGCTTTGGTGGAAGCAACCGGTTTATGTGGGTCTGATTATTCAAACAAAAAAGGGTAACTTACTTTGCAACTTGTATCAATTTCTACTTGTGATTACTTCTTTTCAAAATTTTATTTTAGTTTTTATAGGAACCATATTCATGTATAGACGTCAACCATCTACTAGGTTTGGATACTGCTTAAATTATTTTAAAAGTAGGAATGTAAAAAAGCTAATGCGAAATTTGTGTTTGTTAAGTCTGCTTCTTTTGACGAAAATTAACGAAAATAAAGTGAACAGTAACAAGAGTGATTTTTTAGGCTAAAAATGTCCTTAACGTTAAAAATGAACAGTAACAGAAGTGTTTCATTAAAACTCATCAGCTTTTGAAAAGAAAAAAAACAAACAAGGGTCATTCAAAGTGGAAAAGCATATCAGTTGAATTGCATATCCTTGACCTTCGGTGTCTGACTAGACCTGAAATTCCAACCCCCGAATTCCTCGCGCGGCCCTAAAATTCCGCCACTCCTTCCTCTCCCTCTCCCTGCGAAGATTATTGCACGCCCTTCATGCAAAAGAAAACCCACAGATATTTCACCCTAATTCTTCATAATTACACCAAAATTTCACCGCACCTGTTCAGTTACCATGCCTACATCACGCCATGCGTGCACCACCGCTCCTTTCTCTCTCCCTCTCCCTGCGAAGATTGGTGCACGATCCATAAACTTTCTGGCAGAGGTGGAGCACCTTCGACGGCGTGTGCGTGTACCTAAACTGCGGCGTACCCGAGGGCTAGAGATTGGATTGGCCAAGTTGGGCATTCGGGGTTGAGTAATGCTAGCGAGACTAAATTTGAAGGCTTAAATTGTAAACTAAATGATATGTCACTAATAGATATGAGCACGTTCACTTAACTAATAAACCAAGGGAAATTTTATTTAAATTCATGTAACCTATTTCTACACCCAACTTACTCTTTGCACCCATTTGATTTTTAACTAAACTATTAATATCTCTTTAAACCCTAATTTACTACCTAATATACCCCATAAACCCAATTCAATACGTGGATTTATTTTTACACCCATAACTGTTGATCTCTCCCGAGTTTAGTACATCAATGCAAACTAGTGTATTGCCTATTGGATCCATAACTGTTGGTCTCTCCCGAGTTAAGTTATAGAACCATTGAATTTTGGCAATTAAAAGCTCCAATCATGATCTCTTCAAGCTGAGAGATGAATATCAAACACCATTTCTTTAAAACTAAGTCTTAAGATTGATTAATTACACTATTTTCTTCTTCTTCTTCCTCCTTGAAATTGAACTCATACAGAACAAGCATGCATGTCTCCAGTTCTGCTTTCGTAAGCCAAAAATAATAATTTTTTTCAACAAAACCGATTCCAATAACAGCAACTGTGAGCCTGTGACCAAAACCAGAGCCAAAAGCAAACCATATATCTAAAACTACTATAATCTACGGGGAGGAGACTATATATATTCACAGGAGAATCGGAATACCCACAACAATGAGAGAAAACGTTATGGAAAAACAAGGCTTGTTTTGTTGTTATATTTCTTCCTTAAAAAATACTACATCAAGTGATTAAATAAGCTACGGCCCCACCTACATGTCCAGTTCAACCTTTTAATTTAGTTGCAAATTCACACAACCCTCAACCTTTTAAATAGTAAATACTAGTTTAGTACATGGAATTTTAAGAATGTACATATTAAAGACTTGAAGCTTATTTTTGTCTTCCACTCGAGAATCATTCTCGAGGAGTCTTGAGCGGTACGTTTCGTGCATTGATAAACAAATTGAGGTCCATGGGTGTCAAGAAATGCTTCGATGTTTTAATCATCTTCAAGATCCACAATATCATTAGTGGCTACATTCTCTAGCCCTCGAAGTTGCTTAAATTGATCCACACGCCCCTGGTATTTTGAGTACAAGTTTTTCACTTTAATAGCACTGCTTGTTTGACTCTTTTTGTGCCACATGGTAGAAACTAGTGGCATAGGGTGACCTTCACACAAATGTACCTACAATACACAAGGTCATCAATCAATTTAGAGTTATCAAATAAGATATTTTGGGTTCTAAATAGTTGAAGCAAAAATTTATTCTATAAACTTAATTAATTAGTTCAATCTTCTCAATCGAAGGAGTAATTTACTACAAATTCCTCTACAGAGAAGCGGTGTCAAATCATCTGTTGAACAAAATTATAGTAAACTAACTTCTAAAAATTTGAAATCAAACGAACAAAAAATTCATAAATTGAGTCATAGCTTGGTTGGAGGATTCAAAACTTCAAAATGACCATCCATCAATAAAAAAAACTTATTTTTCTCTATGACAGCTATTAGGGTTTTTGCCAGAATGAACGTAGGATAAACAAAGAATGATCGTAGAGTTTAAGTATAGTGTTTGGGTTTATTGATAATGAGTTTTATTATTAATTTCATTTTGTACTTAGTAGTAATTATGCAATAGGGTAAAATAAACAATTAACATTTAAAATTTAAGTTGGATGTAAAAAGAAGTTAAATGAGTTTAAATAAAATTTCCCATAAACCAATTATCAACTTCTATGTTGTTTAGTTTTCAAAATTTAGTTTCCAAATTAAGTTTCCTTAACATTACTCTTGGGGGTTAGGGTTTGGAGAGAGAGAATGTGGTGTTTGGTCTTGGAAAAGGATCCTCTCCGGATCTCTTTCACCTAATTCTTCTCATCAAATAATTCAGACCCTTGAAATTTGATCCAACGACTAAAGTTATTATAACTTTTAGAGTGAGCCCCTGTTTGTAGTCGTTTGACCAAATTTCAAGGGTCCATATTGTTTGATGAGTAAGATTAGGTGGAAGAGATTCGGAGAGAATCCCTTTCCTTGGGTCCTCGGGAAAGAGTGGACATTTTTACTGTGAAAATTGTGAGAGACAAGACAAAAATATTAAATAGTCAGCAATTTAATATTATAAATAAAAAATAAAATAAATTATTATATTAAATTCACTCTGATGCCATTTTTAATTATTTAACATAGTTACATCAATTTTATATAAAATTTTAACAAACACTCTCTTGTTGTTGGTTTTTTTTTTTTTTGTTAAAAGCGCTTTAAAAATTTTTTTTACTAAACACTCAACTGTTTTATTTTACAACTATTTATTCTAACAGTACAGCAGAAACATTTTTTTTTTAAACCCCAACAATACCAAACTAGCCTTTAAATAAATCTCATAGACTAGTGAAGGCATTACTTACGATATATTGCTTGTCATTCATAATCATATTTTGCAGGACGGATGCCCATTTCATTGAGGAAATTGTGGATGATATTTCAACGAAATTGAAACGTGAAACCTCATATGATTTAAAGGGCATGGTTGGAATTCAAAGCCGCATCGAAGAAGTTAAATCGTTATTAAGCAATAATGATTCGCTAGATGTTTGCACTGTAGGCATTTGGGGAATGGGTGGTATTGGAAAGACCACCCTTGCTAAGGCTGTGTTCAAGAGACTCTCTTCTAACTTTGATGCTTCTTGTCTTCTTAACAATGTTAGGGAGAAATCAGAGCAAAAAGATGGAGTTGATCAATTGCAAAAAACACTTCTTAGAGAGGTCTTAAAGGAAGAAGATCTCTCCACAGATTCGACTTTTGTTCGAGAAAGGCTCAGCCGTACAAAGGTTCTCATTGTTCTTGATGATGTTAGTGACTCAAGGCAAATAAAAGATCTAGCTGGAGATAATCTTCGCTACGGCGATGGAAGTAGAATCATCGTAACAAGTAGAGAACGGAGCGTACTCATGAAAGCTGTTAGTGAAGAAAAATATATATATGAGGTTAAGAAAATAAAAACTGATGACGCTCTTCAGCTCTTTCAATTTCATGCTTTCAAGGATAACTCTCCTAGAGAAGAATATACAGAGTTGTCGCCAAGGGTGGTAAAATATGCTGGAGGCATTCCACTGGCTCTTGAAGTTTTGGGTTCCTTATTGTTTCCATGTGAGAGCAAAGACGAGTGGGAAGATGTATTGAGCACACTGATAAATTATCCCAATGAAGAAATTCAAAATACGTTCAGAGTAAGCTATAATAGATTAGGAAGAAATGCGCAGGAGGCATTTCTTGATATAGCATGCTTTTATAAAGGGGAGCGTATTGAGGATGTAAAAAAGATGGTAGACTTTGGCCAAATGCATGGTGGTTCATGTGCGGCAGATGGAATTAGAGTTCTCCGTGATAGGTCTCTCATATCGATTGATTCGGAACAGAAAACCATAGATATGCATGATTTGGTACAAGAAATGGGTTGGGAAATTGTTCGCGAACAATGTGTTGAAGAGCCCGGAAGACGCAGTAGGCTATTCATTGAGGAGGATGTTTATCATGTATTGAAAAATAACACGGTAAGAGCCGCAAGTGCATTCACAATTTTTTAAAACAATAAAGAAAAGAAATAGATCAATAAAATACTGTGTACTAAGAGAAAACAGCTAGAGAAAACTCATGTACAAAAAAAAAAACAAAAAAAAGTCATATTCCTACAAATGTAGTTTAGATTAAATTTTGTTGTGTGTTAGTGTGTTCACATTTGTACTTTGCTGTTGGTTGTCAGGGAACTGAAAAGGTTCAAGCCATAATCCTTCCCTGTTCATGGTCATGGAATACAGAGCTAAACTTGGATCGTGCAGACTTCAAAAAGATGTATAATATGAGATTGCTCAGTGTTACTTCTTGGCGGTGGAAGCGCAAAATGTCAGACCTTAAAACTCTCTCCCTTCCCAATTCTCTTCGTTATCTTTTCTGGAAGGGATATCCTCTGAAATCTTTGCCCCTAGAATTTTCTCTTGAAAATCTTGTTGAGCTTCATATGCCCAGCAGCGAAGTCACGCAACTTTGGGATGGAGGCCAGGTATATGTGCTTGTTATAGTTTTTTTTTTTTTTTTGTCTAAGATGTAGTGTAGAAACTTATTCAGACTAAGTTGTTAATTCTTACATTTTCTCTTTAATTTGTTTAATTTGTTACAGAATCTTGGGAACTTAAAAGTGATCCAACTTTGTGGCTGCAGACATCTAACTACACTTCCAAATCTCTTGGGGAGTCCAAATATCGAGCACATGGATCTTTCTGAATGTCAAAGTTTGGTTAAAATTCCTCACTATTTTAAAAATCTTGACAAACTTACTTATCTTGATCTTTCAGGGTGCGAGTGTCTCAAGCATCTTCCAGTGATGCCAGGCAATATTGAATTCTTAAAATTACAAGGCAGTGGCATAAAGGAGTTGCCGTCATCAGTTTGGTCTCATGAAAAAATTTCTTCCTTGGATATTACATATTGTGAAGAACTTAAGGAACTTCCAAGCAACACTTGCAAGCTGAAAGTCTCTGGTGCTTTTAGCATAGAGGGCTGCTGCTCTCTTGAAAAGTTTTGGGAGCTTCCCAGGGGCATTGGTGAATTAGATTTTTCAAGAACAAAAATAGAAGTATTGCCCACGTCATCAATGGAGTGTCTCTTTTGTCTCACCAAACTTAAACTGAAGGATTGCACAAATCTTGTGAGCCTCCCACCGAGCATTTGTAAGTTGAAATCTCTTGAGGAACTTGATCTCACTAGTTGCTCTGAACTTAAAGTTGTCCCAAGTAGCATCTACAAGTTAACAAATATAAAAACGCTCAGCTTTAGTTACTGTTGGAAACTCCGAAATTTTCCTCAGCCGACTGGCTCAGTTGGTTTTCCCTCTCTTGAAGTACTAAACCTCAAATACAGCGGTATATTAGAAATCCCTGAGGGCGTCATTTGCTCAACCTCATTACGGGATCTTAATCTAAGCAGAACCAAAATTCGGAGCATACCCTCAAGCATTAAACAAGCTGCTCAGCTGTCTTGCCTGTGCTTAATCAAGTGCGAGAGCCTTCGATCTTTACCAGAGGTCCCAGTGCTCAGTCGTCTTCAAGCAAATGGCTGCAAGTCACTGAAGACAGTGTCGAGTTCAAGGACTGCAATTACACAATGTTGGAATAGATATGAAATGCTTCGAGAGCAACTTAACTTTTCTAATTGCGGAAGGTTGGGTGATGATGCAAGGAGCAGCATAATGGTTGATGCACAGCTTAGAATCATGCGAGTGGCAACTGCATCTTCAAAGTTAGAAGAGGAAGATTACGTATGTTTCTCAACTGCATCTTCAAATTTAAAAGAAGAGTCTCTCTCTCTCTCTCTCTCTCTCTCTCTCTCTCTCTCTCTCTCTCTCAAGTAACATGATGTCAATCAATGTTCCAGGAAAAGTTTAAAGAAGAGGAAGATTATGTATCTCTCTCTCTCTCTCTCTCTCTCTCTCTCTGTTAAGTAACAAGATGTCAATCAATGTTGCAGGAAAAGTACTCTGGGCCCTTAGTTACCATTGTATGTCCGGGAGATGAAATTCCAAATTGGTTCGTACATCAAAATGAGGGGGCTTCAATAAATGTCAGGCTTCCTGCAAATTGGTTTCGTGAAAGTTTCTTGGGTTTCGCTGTCTCTGTTGTTGCATCCAAACTCTTTGCTCCAGATGTGAAGTTTGAATGCAAGTACAATTTCAAAACTGGAGAGGGGGAAAGTCATGAAATCAATTGTTATTTCAATTCAGAAATTGACGATGAAGGAATTTCTCGTTACTCATATCTACAGCATGTGTTCGTATTGTATAAAGACCTTGAATATGAAGAGAGAACAAAATGGTCCTCTGCTTTTTACGACTGCGTCACTGAGGTCTCTGTTCACTTCTGGCAAGAAAGGGGATTCCATACAGTGGAAAAGTGTGGGATGTGCCTGTTGTATGCTAAAGATGCTGAGAAATTAAAATGTGATGTCATGTTGCGACAAGAACAAGATGAGCATGCAGCAAGTGGGAGTGGTGATCCTGAAGCCAGTGGAAGCAATGAATCTGAGGAAGCAAGTGGAAGCGATGACTCTGAGGGATAAAGTGGAAGCGACGAGGAAGCAAAAGAAAACGAAGAGTCTGGGGAAGCAAGTGGAAGAGATGAGTCTGAGCAAGCAAGTGGAAGTAACGAGCCAGATGCAAGTCGAAGTGATTAGTCTGTTGTTGGTTTACGGCTCTCCTGAACTTCAATGTAAAAAATAATTTAAAGGTAAAAAATTGGGTAGTTCATCCAGTATTCAACCACAATTCTATGTTAAACGTGTGAAATATATTAAAATTGTCTACATCTATCTCAAAATCTATTTGAATCCTAATTAAGGGAGGAGTAAGAGATGAGAAATTTCATACCGACTGGCAGTCCTTGTTTAAGAAATATAAAGTATTCATTGAGTTCTACAAATATAACTAATACCTGCGCCATAATAGACCACCTATCAATTAAGATTGTTATACAAACCAAAGAATTCAGTTGATTCAAAAATCGAAGCCCATAACAAAATTTATCTAATATATTAAGACAAAAACAAAACCCAAACAGATACCTTCTAGCATTTCCTTTAGAGAAAATTTTCTCACAAGAGAAATAAAATTCATTGGAACTCCTGTTGAAGAAAATAATAAGCAACATTTACGGAAAAAAAAATTCAATGATATTGAGAAAATTACTTGACCTTCTTTGTTATTGATAACTATATTGACAAAATTTGATATAGAATCAACGATATTGAGAAAAGAAAAAAGTGCAAGGCATTTGAGCTTGTTTCTAATTTCCTCATAAACATACGAACAAAAAGAAAGAAAAAAATGAGTGCAAATAAAACATTCTGAAATACGATTTTCTTTGATCATATTCACATCTTTCATTTTAAGAACTTACCTCTGAAAATGCCAATCTATCAGCAACATCATTTGTGCACTCAAAAAGCCTTATTACCTGAAAGCAAAAGGCACTTTTAAAAACCCTAGACCTTGGTTACAATGAGGGTGAGGCACAGTAGGAGCTGGCCTTAAGTTCAGTTGCAGAGTATAAAAATTAGAGGAAGAAAGAACAATGAAGGGCCTCTGGTGGTAAACATTCTCGCTCACCTCTTGGGTTGTCCAAGTGCAAGCGCCAGCAAATGTGAGAAGCTTCCCATTGACTTTCTCATTTCTTAAACCTATAAAGGTCAGAGGAGCCACATCCTAATACCAAAAATAAAAAGTGTTCAGATACCATAACGAGAGGTAAACAAAAAGAAAGTATCTCTAAAATCAACCAGGGAAACGGTCAATGCATGATTAAACTGGGTGTCCATGTATGCAATTCTTGTGGGGGCATCTGTTCCCCATATTGATTTCTCTTCTAATATAGGCACTGCAATACTGCATACGGTCCAATAATTCCGTGAGAATAAAACGTAAAGATAAGCCCTTTCACTTAGTAGCTAGTACTAACATCAAAATAGATATTCCATCTCACAACGAAACACAAGAAACTGTAATGAGAGACGGATATCTAGCATACATACTTGTGTTTTGAATGATTTTTATACGTGCAACTTCTTATAACTCTGTCTGGTTTAATTGTTGTTTCTGATAAAGAAAGTAAATGGGGGTTGGAAGAGTGCTATATAATATGAGAATAAGAATAATAAGAAGATACGGAAATTAATTTGAAACATCAAGCTGACAGTGAAGCACAAATCTGGATATGCCAGTAACAATATAGTAAGAGAGGAAGTTTAGGTTTAAGTGAAACCTATTTTTTATTTGAACAAGGAATAACATAAAGCCCGAATACTGTAAAGCAAGCAGGAAGCTAAAATTAGACAACGAACAAACAGTAGCACTCCAATCTCTTATAAAATTTATAAGAGTTAGTGAGTTGGAATTACATTGACAACAGTAGCATGCCAATCTCTTAGAAAATCGGCAGGGGTTGGTCTTGGCCTAACCAAGCACCTAACATATCCCTCATCAACTGCTCTCCTCACAATCTGCCTCCCCAGAGTCTCGGTGGCGCCGACAACCAGTATGCTGGAGGGTCTGACGGGTGTCCCCCGAGCAAGATTCACAGCCCCAGCTCCCGCCCTGGCCGTACATTTCATGAAACGCCACGTATTGGTCCCTGCACACACAAATCAAAAATTGAAAATGCAGTTCTTTTCAAATTTGAAGATAAATAATGGGTTCTTTTCAAGTTTGTAAACAAAAATATGGGTTTTTTTGCGATTTGTGAATAAAAGTGGAAAAATGAAAGCTTTCCTGTTGAAGGGAGGAGACGAATGAGTGGCGGTAGAGGTGGAAGGAGATGACGAAGGAAGGAGATGGTCTGGAGCTAAAGTCCGGCACCATGAGAGCGAGGCTTGGAACGATGGCGTTTCGGAGTCACGGTGATGGAGGGTAGGATGCCTCCAAGCCATTGCCATTTTCAAAGCTTTCTCTCTGTCTGTCACCGTACGGAGTCTGGAAGGACGCTCATTTTTCAGAGAGAGGGGGATGGAACGATTGATTGAGCTCAGTGTTGCCAGGTCATTCTCCAAAGTGGACAGATTTTCTGCCACTTGTCGCTGCTCATTTCTATCATACAACCCGACCCGACCCTGGCATATTCAAGGTCACTTTGGGCCGATTTCCAAACGAAACCCAATTAGTCGAGACAAAGGAAGGATGTGAGAAATTGAGGAAAACGAGTCTTTACAAGAGTTGAGTTGATTTGATCAAATTTAAATTCCTTGCATTGCGAATGGTTGTCCATTGAGCAAGTTGAATCGTTATTAGGCATTAATGATTGGAAAGGTATTTGCACCGGTGGTATTGGAAAGACCACCATCCACGGCCATATATAATCAAACAAAAATCGCATATATGTGGGTGTGGGTGGCGCTGTGTTTATGAATTTTATTCAATATGGGAATCCCAAAAGCATGAGTTTTCCCCCTTCCAGTTTGAGCACGATTGATCATATCCCGCCCTTGTATTGCTGGTTCCACACACAACCTCTATACCCAAAATCCCCCCCCCCCCCCAAAAAAAAGAACAAATTAATACATAGTCCATATACAAATCAACCAACAAATGAACAAAAACAACCATCTTTTTCAATCATTTTCTCATCAACCAAATAGAGCACAGACTGGGAAATGATTAATCACCTGCATGGGGAACAACTTGCTGATACCCTTCATGACCAAAGCCTGCACAATCTCAAAGTTCCTCATAATTCATTTTTCTTTTACAATTTACTGGACAAATGCAGAATTTGAATGAATTATTGTCATTAGATTATCTCCAAAGGAAATGTCAAATTATAAAAGTTAAATTACAATTGATGCCTGATGTGGCAATCTAAAGTCTTATATCAAATTTTGTGTTTCTCCAACCGAATTGTCATATATTATTTTATTATTTAAATAGAGCTTTAAATTGTTGTAATTTAAAAAGATATGTTGAAATAAAATTTTATTAGTTGAAATGTTAGTGGAATAAGGGACTCAACATTAAAATGAATTAAAAATAAATTTAACATTGATGTCAAATTTGACTCCAAATCACAAAGCCTTCAAATCTAGTAAGCAAATAACACTTCGGTTTGAGAGACTTTTGATGTCAAATATGCACAGTGGCATTCCACCCAGGATTTTGACATCTCCTTTGGAGATGCTCTAACATAAACAAATGCAAAATTTGGATGTTGTAACTCCAATGGAAGATCAGGCTACAAATTCAAAATTCAAAACACAAAAACGCAGATTAAACACAAAATTCAAAATTAGCAATGCAAAAATCCAAATTAAACACAAAATTAAATTGCTTTTAGAGACATAAGATTAGGAACACAAAAAACTGAAACTTTTCGAAAGTGCAAAAAGAGAGAGAAAATACAACTTGGAGTAAAGTTCGGAATTTTACCAAAGGTGTTTCGGAGGAGGCGCAGAGAGGAGGAGATCGGCAAGAGAGAACTTGAGAGCGGTGGTGGTTTAGTTTTATAAAAACTTTCAAATACATCCAAAATATCACTTAAATAGACACAAATACACTTAAACTTTAAAACGAAATAAATTAAAAAACCAAAACCCTATTAGATGAAAATTTATGGCGGCAAAACCTAAGAAATGGTGGGGACATAATGAAGGCATCGACTATTGGTGGAGACTTGTACAACCCTAAACAAAGGTGAGTGTAGATGGTTGATATTTTGCATTTTTCCTCGTCTACGTTTTTTCTTTGCTTTTATAGTTTTTTCCTTTGATTGAATATTTATTGAAAAACGAATTGTCAACCTTTGTAACGTTATTTATCTCAATCCTTTGGATTATATGTGCTTCATATTTAGTTTTCCGTACTTTTGCATTATAAATGGTGTTGTCCATGTTTGGATTCTGTTTTGAAGGTTATTATTGACTATGTAGTGAATCGAGAGACTGCTGTTCTTAGAAAGCGCAAAAAGCATAATTTTTTTTTTATCAAAGGATAGAATTTTGTTAGATTAGCCACTGACAAGATTTGAATTCACGCCGTCATACAAGGGCTCAACACCTTTGCACCACTGTTGTAAAGGGCCACTCACAAAAAGCATAATTTAGTGCATATTAGAAAAATTAGGTTCCTTGTGTGAATGGAAGATTGACAAATCTAATAGCATTTGCCAATCAGTTAGAGACAAAGCTAATAAAAATTCTTTTAGTGCATATTAGAAAAATTAGGTTTAAGAAATAGAAAGTTTTCTTTCTTTGTGTTTTTATTCTTCTTATCTTGGTTTGGAAATTGTCAATTAATTGTACTAATAATCTGGGCAATATTAAATTAATTTTTTTCAATGCACATGTCACTTTTTTCTTTTCTTATTGTTATGCTCTTATTTCAGGAAGATGTCTAGTTTGACAATTTTAGTGAACTATGGTGGGAGGTGGGCTGACAAAATTGCAAAACGAAAGATTACTTGTTTCAGATAAAATTACATTTGTGGAGCTTCAGAAGAAAGTACATGGTATTGTGAATGTGGACCCAGACGAGTATGAGATAAGTATGAAAGTCATATATAACACAACAGAAACTACTTGGCCTGCATATATTTAGGGGTGGGAACTTGGAACCGAAAACCGAAACCGAAACACGAATCGAATCAAACCGCACCAAACGGTTTGGTTTTGCGGTTTTGAAACGGTTTCGGTTTCAAAACCGAACCGCGGCACACAAAACGGTTTAGTTTCGGTTTTGGGTTTTCAAAACCGCACCGAAACCGAAACCAAACCGAAACCGCACTTTTTTTTTTATTTAGTTCATTATTCAACTAGGTTATACAGAACACTTAAACATTTGGTTTTGCGCCGCCAGAACTTCTAGGTTTGCACCGACACCGAGTGGGTTTGCGACTGCGTCTGCGCCTCCTTGCATCTCCGCATCTGCTTTGCGACCTGGTCACCTGCGAGCGACTGCTTCTGCATGTGCTTCTGCCTGCGAGCGACTGCTTCTGCATCTGCTTCTGCCTGCCTGCATCTACCTCTGCGAGCGACTGCCTGACTGATTTCATCTCTGCTTTGTTGTTGTATGTTGCTGTTGTATTTATAAGAAATTTCTCATCAGAATGATGTATTTAAGTAGCAATCATGAACTCTGTTTAGTGTATCCTTGCTCACATTACCCTTGCTAAAATCCGGTTCTTGGTGGGATGAGAAGTTATGGGAACAATTCCATCACTTCTCTGACTCTGTATATCTGCCATCTGCATAAGAAAATTTATGGTATTCTTGCATGATTTCACATGTGGAATAGCTTCTTTGAGAAGAGATTATGT
Organism: Malus sylvestris; assembly: GCF_916048215.2. Lineage (NCBI taxonomy): Eukaryota > Viridiplantae > Streptophyta > Magnoliopsida > Rosales > Rosaceae > Malus > Malus sylvestris. Next base: position 24,133,503 of record NC_062269.1, read on the forward strand.
AATATGTCTTGGGGTTTAATTATTTAAGTGGTAAAAGCAAGGTGTGGGTTTCTATAGTTCTGCTCTAGCTAGCAAAATGAACAATCGGTCACCCAAATTTTTACGTTATGACATATAAGTTCATAATTTTTGCATTGCCTGAAGTTGTTTAACTGCCATCGGTTTGATTTGTTTTCTCTTGTTTATTTCTCATGCAAATTTCTTTGTTTGTTGATGTTTATCCTCTTGATTTGAAGAATTCTTTGTCTCCCCGCGTTGTAGGACTATCGTTTTACACCAAGTTGAGAAGGGGTTATCTGAAGCGTTCTCTCAGTATGGACAAGTGATAGAAGGTGATTTGCATTCAAATGCAAGAATACTGAGGCAACTATCTCTAAACTGATTATATTCTGTCATCTTGTTCTTAAACCATATTTATTTTTGGCAGCCCAAATTGTATCGGACAGAGTCTCAGAAAGATCGAAAGGATTTGGATTCGTGACCTTTGCTTCAGAAGATGAAGCCCACAAAGCCTTGGAGAAGATGAATGGCAAGGTAATTCCTTGTTTTATGTTTTCGTTAATCCATTTGAATCTTGCCATATTAAATAACTCCAAAATGACATATTCAAAACACTCACAGCCACTGAATGGACGCGTTATTTTTGTGGACTATGCAAAGCCGAGAACCAATTATGGCAGTGGAATGCCGATTGCAAGAGGACCTCCTGATTCGATAAAAGACGGTTGATCTACTTATGCAAGGTCTTCTATTCGCTGGGGCGCACTTGCAGGAAGGATTAAATGCGGGGAAAATCAAATTCATGTGAGTTTGCTGTATTATCTTATCCTCCCTATTTAATCTGTGACTGCGTTGATTCACCGTCTTCACTGCACCATTTGTTGTTTTCAGTTTGTTAATCTATGCATGGACCACTACTGTAACCCGTTCTCAACCGATGAACTTCAAACTATGGTGCGTATCGCGTCATTTTGCCTTCCTCCCTATTTATTCAGCTATTACATATCCAATTGTATTGATTCCTGCTACATTATAATAGAAATGTGAAGTACAAAGTCAATTTAAAACCGTTTGAAACCGCACCGAAACCGTTTGAAACCGTACCGAACAGAACCAAACGGTTTGGTTTCATTTCGGTTTTGGCTTCAAAACCGCACCGCACCGCACCGCAAAAAGTTTCAATTTCGGTTGTGGTTTCACTCGAAACCGCACCAAACCGCACCGCGCCCACCCCTACATATATTGTTGATGATGATGTCGTGAGGGCATTTATCTTTGAAAACCTTTCGAGGTCTTGGAAGATTCCATTGTGTGTTACATTAAAGCAAAAAGTATTTTCTTTCGAAGACTGTAAAACTAAGAGACCCCGTGGTGAGTCTGAAGGAAGCAGAAGTGATACTTTTAGCTCTTATGAGGAAGAAGATGATCCTTCTTCAGAGAATTCAAAAGAAATCAAAACTGGAGGTGCCAGATCAACTATGTTCATAGAGAAAAAACTTGTGGTAATTGAGTTTCTATGTTTTCTAACAAGGTTTTAGGGTTTAGCCAATGCTCTTGCTGGCTTGGGGTCTCTCATGTGGTTGTTTTTCTTATTTTATGCATGCTGCCTCCCATGTACCTGGAGGTGCAAAATCAACCATGTTTATAAAGAGTAAATTATATGGTCTCTCTCTCATAGATGTACACTCTATTCTTATGGCTCATTTCGTGAGTATGATACATTGGAATCAGTTGAATTGCAAAATTCATATAATTCAAGGTATGAGGGAAGACCAAGAGTCCATGACAAATAATTTTTCATTTGAAGGGGGATTAGCCATGAAGGAAATTAACCCTCTGTTGACCCTAAAAACTACCAAATCTACGTAGCGTGCATGCCAAATAATTAATAAACAAACTAAGTCATTCGGTTGTGTACGGGGCGTGCCAACTCATCGGGCGAGTTTGACCGGGGAGTAATATATGTTGATGAGGCGTTTGAGCGCACTGTTGACTTCTTGATCTCGTGACTGCAACCAAGGAAGGATCATGTCTCGGACTTCGGGTTTTTGATAAGCTCATATTTATATATACTTTACATCAAATTCACTTGTCTTTTCTTAGTTAGTTCCTTATATTTTTGAGCTATTTACTTAGTTTTTGTGTTTTGTAGGATTTGTCAAGCAAATAAAAGAAAAATAGCACAAGTAGGATTTTTAGTAACAAATTCGTCAAAACTGCCTGTGCAGATCAGCTGACTTTGAAAGCAAGTTGCAAACAGCTCAGAATGAATTAGAGAATGAGCCTTATATGCTTGGAAAGCTACAGATGTCTATTTTCTGGAGCATTTCGCAGATTGTTAATATCATTTTTCTAGAAGAAGTTATGGCCGTTTTAACACTGAAAGGTTTCCAAGACGCTGTGCAGTTTGTAACTGCAATGAAAGCAATAAACCCAATAAAACTGATGCAGCCAAGCACAAGCCAGCTGATACCTATTCAAATATCAGAGGAAATGAAAATAAAGATGAGGATTAAGTGTGAGTAATTGGCATAAAGGTTGCCCAAAGAGTTACAATTGTTTTACCATTTCCTCTCACTTATTGTCATCACTAAATGGCTGTTAGTGGGGTGAGTTGTGGAGCAGAAATGGGGCAGCAAGCATGGGCATAAAGGCTGTAGGTTACAATAGCAAAAGAGGAGTGTTTTTGATGGAAAAAAAGATAGAAAAAAAGGAAGGAAAGGAAGGAAAAAAGGCAAGGCTGCTGCGTTGAGGAATGAAGGAAAGGAAGGAGGAAATCTTGGCATTCTCTTCTTTTGGTTTTATCTTCTCAAACTCATGTCTTTCTTTTGGTTTAATTTGAGAACTATGTGTAACTATATTTTTAGTAGTTAGGGGCTGTTTTGAAGCCCCGAATATGATTGCAAGTTTGTTATGACATTTCGTTTGAATTACTTTTATGAATGGATGAAAATTGGTTCACTACTTGTCTCATTGATGAATTCTTTATTTGTTTTCTATGGATGCATACTTAGTAAACATATATAGGATTCTAATGCTATGAATATGTGTGTGCCTGCCCTTGTCGAATGAGGACCTACATATGTTCTAGAGTAGTACTTGTTAATTGCGATTAACATGTGAACCAATTTATAGGATAAGTAAGACAACGCCAGTACTTACGATGCCTAGTGATGACTCAAACTCTTTTCGTTCTTAATGATTTCTTCTTGTTAAATCTATGAACACGTCATTCTAGATTGCATGCTAGGAACTAAGTTAAGTTGAAAACGCCATTCTCTTAACATACTACGTAAGAAAGAGTAATAGGTTGAGTTCTAACATTGAGCCAACTTGAGCATCTTCATCCGGAAATAAAAGGAATTTGAATGAAACATAACATGTTTGCATGATTATTTAGTGGTGGATAGCAATTCCCCTAACTCGTTTTTCTTAATTTGTGATTACTTAAAATCTGTTTCTGTCCTGTTTTTGTTCGATTTAATTTAAATAGAAAATCAACTCTAAAAATCCCAAAAATTTGTATGAGTGTAGCTCTGTGTGTCTAGTATATGCATATAAAATTTCGTAGACTTTAGATAAGTATAAGTTGGTCTAATAATTATTTTTCGGTGGCTGGTCAGTATGGACAGCAACCCAGTTTTTGTGACATTTTAGGTAGTTAGATGAAACAATCTTCTGCGGGAAAGACCCTTATTTTCATATGCTACAATTGACAAATCTTAGCGTTAATAAGGAAAATCAATAGGACATTTGTGTGCTACTTTGTAGTGTGCTTTTAATCCTATCAAATTTTTGGCGCCGTTGCCGGGGATTGTTATTTCTAATTACTTATTTTTCTGTTGTTTTCTTTTCTTGTCTCATTAGTATTTTTGTTTTTGTTTTTATTTCAGGTACTCTTCGTAGTATGTGCATACTCGAAGGTCCAAGAGCATTGATCTAGCTTCGTACGATCCTGTGCTTGAACGAACACTTCGAAAGCTTCAGAGAAAAATCAAGCAGAAGCGTGCATCGGTGTCCTTACCACCATCTTCTCCACTACATTTGAATTCGGAAGAGGAGGAAGAACCACAAGAAGGCATGGCTGATAATCGTACTTTGAGGGAGTTGGCAACGCCGAATACGGATCAACAACCATTGTGCATCACCTATCCAAATGCAGACGAAGGATTTGAGCTCAAGTCCGGCATGATTCACTACTTGCCTAAGTTCCATGGCTTCTCAACAGAGGATGCCAACAAGCATCTCATGGAGTTTCATGTGGTATGCTCGGGAATGAGACCAGCAAATGTGGATGAGGAGCAAGTCAAGTTGAGGGCATTCCCATTTACATTAGAAGCCAAGGCAAAGGAGTGGCTTTACAATTTACCTCCGAGATCAATGAACACATGGAACCAGGTGAAGCAAGCATTTTTGGAGCAATATTTTCCGGCCACAAAAGCTGCAAGCATAAGGAAAGACATATGTGCAATCCGACAACAACATGGAGAGCCCTTTGGAGATTACTATGAGCGATTCACACATTTGGTTGCATCTTGTCCTAATCATCAGATTTCAGAGCATCTTTTAATACAGTATTTTTATGAAGGATTATGTGGTACTGATCGTGTAATGCTTGATGCAGCAAGTGGAGGAGCATTCATGGACAAGGCACCAACTAATGCTAAGGCATTGCTAAAGAACATTGCTGGCAACACACGACAATTTGGAGGCAGAGATGAGCTACCTCTTAAGAAAGTTAACGAGGTAAGTGCTAATTCTAGTATTGAATTACAATTAGCTAACTTGACTAATCTTGTGCAACAGGTTATGGTGGCTCCAAAACAGGTGTGCGGTGTATGTTCAATGATGGGACATGCCACGGACATGTGCCATTCGTTGATGGATCAAGGTGGTCTTGAGCAAGCTAATGCGTTAGGAGGATTTCAAGGGCAACAAAGGTAAAAGTATGATCCATATTCCAACAACTATAACGCAGAGTGGCACGATCATCCACACTTAAAGTGGAACAATCAAGACAACGAACAACAATATGTTCCCAACAACTATAACCGTCCGTCTGGCTTCTTTCAAGCAAGACCGCAGACACCATTTCAGCCTCAACAACAACAAGCTCCAAGTAAGTCTCTTGAGGATTTAATTGCTTCTTTAGCTAACTCTACTCAATCTCATCAACAGAAAATAGACAAAGCAATTGAAAACCTTGAGCGCCAAATGAGTCAGTTAGCAAGTTTGATGGGGCAACAACACCAACCAGGAAGGTTGCCTAGCCAAACCATGGTGAATCCAAATGCGGAGCAGATGAATGTTGTGACTTTAAGGAGTGGAAAAGAAGTTTTTGAGCAGTCGAGGATACAAAAGAGGACTAGAAAAGACACAATTGAGCAAGGGGAGTTACAAACCAAGAATCTTGAGCAAGATGAGGCTTCAACAGAAGCTTAAAAGTCTCTTAAAGCTACATAATTGAACAAAAAAGATTCTGATAAGGTAAGTAAAGAAGTTCAAAATTCATTTAACTCATGTGTCCCTGTTCATTTTCCTCGTAGGTTTATGAAGTCTAGGAAAGAGCAAACTGATAAGGAAATCTTGGATACTTTCCAGAAAGTCCAAGTGAACTTACCTCTTTTAGATGCCATAAAACAAGTGCCCAAGTATGCAAAGTTCCTTAAAGAGCTTTGTACGAACAATAGGAGATTCAATGATCAAGAAACTGTGGCATTGAGCGAGGAAGTATCAGCTGTTTTGCAGAGAAAGCTGCCACCAAAGTTGAAAGATGCCGGTAGCTTTACCATTCCATGTGTAATTGGAGGCAAAGAGTTTGGGAGAGCATTGTGTGATTTGGGGGCATCCATCAATCTGATGCCATATTCAGTATATGAGTCATTGAACCTTGGAGACTTGAAGAAAACAAAGGTAGTAATCCAGTTGGCAGATCGTTCAAATAGATATCCCAAATGCCTATTGGAGGATGTACTTGTGCAAGTGAATGAGCTCATTTTTCTCGCTGACTTTTTTGTTCTTGAGATGGAACATGACCCTATGCCTACTGCACTTCCTCTTATATTGGGAATACCATTCCTTAGAACAGCGCGTACGAAGATTGATGTCTATGATGGTACCTTAACCATGGAAATTGATGGAGAAAGCGTCAAGTTCATAATCTTCAATGCTATGAGGTACCCTAGTGAATTAGAATCTTGTTTGTCTATTGATGTGTTTGACTATTTTGTGCAGGATTGTTTTAATGAAGGTATGAGACTAGATAATTTAGAGAAGGTGTTAGTGCATAGCATTACACATGGAAATCTTAATTATTCTGAGAACATTGAAGAAGAATTAATCCAGATAGTGGCAGCCCTTGAGTCTCTTTCACCAATTAGTGGTAAGTATTCTTCATATTTTATTTATCTTCTTACTTCTAACGAAAAAACTCTTCCTTCTGTGATTCAGGCACCTAAATTGGAGCTCAAACCGATCCCTGAACATTTGAAGTATGCATTTTTTGGAGAGGATGAAACATTACCAGTCATCATATCGTCACAACTCACAGCAGAAGAGGGGGAGAAACTGATCCGGGTACTGAAGGATCACAAAACTGCCATAGCTTGGAGCATTGCAGATATTAAAGGTATAAATCCAGCTACATGTATGCATAGGATTCTGCTAGAGGAAGGTGCAAAACCAACTGGGGAAGCTCAACGCCATTTGAACCCACTCATGATGGAGGTCGTTAAGAAAGAGGTTATCAAACTTCTTGACGTTGGCATCATATATCCTATCTCGGACAGCAAGTGGATGAGCCCTGTTCAAGTAGTTTCGAAGCGATCCGGAGTCACAGTTGTTAAGAATGAAGCTAGTGAGCTAGTGCCTACACGTGTGCAAAATAGTTGGAGAGTGTACAGATTATCGGAAGATAAATAACACCACACGCAAGGATCACTTTCCAGTCCCATTCATAGATCAAATGTTAGAAAGGTTCGCTGGTCATTCTCATTATTGCTTTCTTGATGGATATTCTGGATATAATCAAATTGCAGTTGCTCCGGAGGATCAAGAAAAGACGACTTTCACATGTCTATTTGGCACATTTGCATACCGGATGATGCCGTTTGGACTTTGCAACGCTCCCACCACATTTCAAAGGTGTATGGTAAGTATCTTCTTTGATATGATTGAGAAAATAATTGAAGTGTTCATGGATGATTTTTCAGTTTATGGTGATTCTTTTGATACATGTCTACATAATCTGTCCCTAGTTTTAAAACGTTGTCAAGAAACTAATCTGGTCTTAAATTGGGAAAAATACCACTTCATGGTTTCGCATGGATTAGTTCTATGACATATCATATCTGAAAAGGGAATTGAAGTTGATAAATCTAAAGTAGAACTTGTTAGTTCTTTACCCCTCCCTACTACTGTCAGGGAGGTTCGTTCTTTTCTTGGACATGCAGGTTTCTACCGTAGGTTTATGAAGGACTTCTCAATGATTTCTAGACCTTTGTGCCGTTTACTTCAAAAGGATGTAACATTTGATATGAATGAAGAGTGTGTGGTAGCATTCAACAAGCTTAAGGAGTTGTTATCCACGGCTCATGTGATCATGCCACCAGATTGGAGTTTACCTTTTGAGTTGATGTGCGATGCTTCAGACTATGCTGTTGGTGCAGTTCTAGGGCAGTGTGTCAACAAAGTGCCACATGTCATCTATTATGCATCTCGAACACTCAATGATGCACAATTGAATTATTCAACAACAGAGAATGAGCTTCTAGCTGTTGTATTTGCTTTAGAAAAATTTAGATCTTATCTGATTGGGACTAAAGTTATTGTGTTTTCTGACCATGCAGCTTTGAAGTACTACTCACAAAAAAAGATGCAAAACCGTGACTCATTCGATGGATACTTCTGCTTCAAGAGTTTGACTTGGAGATCAAGGATAAGAAAGGGAGTGAGAATGTTGTAGCAGATCATCTTAGCCGACTTGTGCATTCAAACACAGAGGAAGATCTCATCCCTTTACGTGAGAGTTTTCCGGATGAGCAATTGTTTTCATTAAAGATTACTGACCCTTGGTATGCAGATATTATCAATTACAAGGTCATCAAAAAGATTCCGGATGATTTTACACGTGCTCAGAAAGATAAGCTTGTCAAAACCGCCAAATACTACGAGTGGGATGATCCTTATTTGTGGAAATATTGCACTGATCAATTGATTAGAAGGTGTGTCCCCGAATTTGAGTTTAAATCTATTCTAACTTTTTGTCATTCTTATGCATGTGGTGGCCATTTTGGAGCAAAGAGGACAGCCCTGAAGGTGTTAGAGAGTGGTTTTTATTGGCCTAGTTTGTTTAAGGATGCGTACGAGTTTTGTGCAACATGTGATCGTTGTCAACGAACAGGTAACTTGGGCCCAAGAAATCAATTGCCACAAACCCCTATTTTGGTTGTTGAGATCTTTGATGTGTGGGGCATTGATTTCATGGGACCTTTTCCATCTTCAAATGGTTTTCTTTACATTTTATTGGCTGTGGATTATGTTTCTAAATGGGTGGAAGCGAAAGCCACCAAAACTAATGATTCAAAAGTTGTTTCAGATTTTATTAAGACTAACATCTTTGCAAGATTTGGAACACCTAAAGCAATCATCAGCGATGGAAGGAGTCACTTTTGCAATCGAACATTTGAAGCGTTGCTTAGGAAGTACAATGTCACACATAAGGTGTCTACACCTTATCATCCGTAAGCTAGTGGTCAAGCAGAAGTATCAAACTGTGAGGTGAAGCAAATTTTGGAGAAAACTGTGAGTTCTAATAGGAAGGATTGGAGCATGCGCTTAAACGATGCATTGTGGGCGTATAGGACTGCTTATAAGACTCATATTGGAATGTCCCCATTTCGGTTAGTTTATGGGAAACCATGCCGTCTTCCAGTAGAGTTAGAGCACAAAGCTTATTGGGCGATCAAAGCCTATAACATGGACATGAGTGTTGCCGATGGGTTGGTTCATTTATTATAACTAATATTTTTCCTCATGGTGCAGTGGAAATCCAAAGTGGAAAGACCGGAAACGTGTTCAAAGTAAATGGGCATATTACGAGTCTTTTACGGAGCATGATGTGGAGGTTGTACCCCTCCAAGAACCAGCTCCCCTTGGATGATTACTCTTGGTACCGTCCGGCTGCGGACATAAAAGCAAGCGCTTATTGGGAGGCAACCCAATATTTCTATTCATTGTCTTTTTATGTCATTTTCAATTTTTAGTTTGTTTTTTCTGAATTTTCTTGTGTGCTAAGCTGAATTATTTCTTTTCTTTGTAGGAATATTTGGTTATGTCTACCCTTGGAGTTGATTGTAGAATTGAATTTTGGGGGTCATCGCTTACTTTCACTGCAAATTGGGGAAGTTTTCAGTCCAAATGCTTTATTTTGTTTATTATTATTTATTTTATTTTTATTTTTATTTTCATTTTCTGACATTGAGGACACTGTCCAGTTTAGGTTTGGGGGTAAGGATTGAACAAATGACCAAATTGAAAATTTTCGTCCCTTTGACTAAGAACTGGTTCGATTTGTTTCATTGTTGTTGCTTTTTGTTTTCTTAATTAGTTTTGTTTTCTCTAAAAAAATCCCATAAAAAAAAAGAGAGAAAATCCTGAAAATGTGAAAATCCAAAAAATATTGTCTTATTTTCTTTATCGTTTTGAAGTAGATTTTTGTTAGTTTCCCGACCCAATGATATAATTTGATTGAATTTGAACCACGGTGATCAAGAACTTAGTAAGCATGTGTTGTGTGAAATTCCTTATTCTCTTGTTAGCCTTGTACATGTTTAATCATCTTTGAAAAACCAAATGCACATAGCCTTGTTGATGTGAAACTAAAGCATGACTTAAAGCTTCATATGTGAATATAGTGACCATATACAACCTATGTGAGTTTTTGAGCCTATTGAAAGTGTGTGCATTTTTCATACACTCATATTCTTTCATGTGTGATGAACTTATGTGAATTACATCTCTAGAACTTGCGTAACGATCTTTTGAAATGTTTGTCATTGATTGCATGAACTTGAAAATGATAGAGGCATTAGGCTTATCACCATGGCCCAAATAAGCATGTTTCCTAAAGAAAAATGATATCATTAGATTGCCAATTTGAGCCGTATATGTTGAGCCTTTTATTTCTTATCACCAGATATGTCTACCCTTATACCTTAAACATTTTTCCTTACCCTCTCCAAGCTAGCTAGTGAGCAATGTGAGATTGTCTTATGAGAAATGTTTGTGAAGTACTTTGAAGGAGTTTGGCAAAAGAATAAATGTGAGGGTATTTCATGTTTGTATTTAGTTATGTGCGAAAATTGATTCAAAAAAAAAAAAAAAAAACAAACAAGAAGAAAAAATAGAAGAAAAAAAAAATTGTATATAAAGCAAATAAAAAGTTTTTTTTTAAGTTTCAGTTTAGGGGTGTGGTTTGAGGTATTAGTAGAGTGGTTGGAGAGCTTGAGTTCTCGTAAATCTCAACAAGAGAATTGCTTGCAATGTAGCTTAGAACTTGTGTTTACCTATCCTTTCATTTCTATAACTCTCTTCCTAAGCCTCATTACAACCAATAAAAGTCCTCTTGATTTAAGTTTTGCAATTATGATTGTGGAGATGAGATCTTTATGCAAGCTTATGGTTGATCTTTCACATTTGATTCTTTGAGCGAAACACGTTAAACTAAACATATATGTGATTGAGTGTATGTCCCGTGAGAAGGTCACTAGTTAGCATGTGGTGTTTTAAAAAAAAAAAAAAAAAAACTTGAAATTGCATTAGCATGGCTATTACACACACTACACTTCATGGATGATTAACAGGTTACTGCTAACATTTGAATAAGGAAGATGAGCTTGGATTAGCTTGTTAGGTGCTAGCTAAGGTTCTTGATGATTTGTTTTCTTGAATGAAATTTTATGAGGGTCACATAGGGGGAAGCTAATATTTTTTATATTTTCTTCGTTTTGCTCGAGGACTAGCAAAAGCTAAGTGTGGAGGTATTTGATAAGCTCATATTTATATATACTTTACATCAAATTCACTTGTCTTTTCTTAGTTAGTTCCTTATATTTTTGAGCTATTTACTTAGTTTTTGTGTTTTGTAGGATTTGTCAAGCAAATAAAAGAAAAATAGCACAAGTAGGATTTTTAGTAACAAATTCGTCAAAATTGCCTGTGCAGATCAGCTGACTTTGGAAGCAAGTTGCAAACAGCTCAGAATGAATTAGAGAATGAGCCTTATATACTTGGAAAGCTACAGATGTCTATTTTCTGGAGAATTTCGCAGATTGTTAATATCATTTTTCTAGAAGAAGTTATGGCCGTTTTAACACTGAAAGGTTTCCAAGACGCTGTGCAGTTTGTAACTGCAATGAAAGCAATAAACCCAATAAAACTGATGCAGCCAAGAACAAGCCAGCTGATACCTATTCAAATATCAGAGGAAATGAAAATAAAGATGAGGATTAAGTGTGAGTAATTGGCATAAAGGTTGCCCAAAGAGTTACAATTGTTTTACCATTTCCTCTCACTTATTGTCATCACTAAATGGCTGTTAGTGGGGTGAGTTGTGGAGCAGAAATGGGGCAACAAGCATGGGCATAAAGGCTGTAGGTTACAGCAGCAAAAGAGGAGTGTTTCTGAGGAAAAAAAGATAGGAAAAAAAGGAAGGAAAGGAAGGAAAAAAGGCAAGGCTGCTGCGTTGAGGAAGGAAGGAAAGGAAGGAGGAAATCTTGACATTCTCTTCTTTCGGTTTTATCTTCTCAAACTCATGTCTTTCTTTTGGTTTAATTTGAGAACTATGTGTAACTAAATTTTTAGTAGTTAGGGGCTGTTTTGAAGCCCCGAATATGATTGCAAGTTTGTTATGACATTTCGTTTGAATTACTTTTATGAATGGATGAAAATTGGTTCACTACTTGTCTCATTGATGAATTCTTTATTTGTTTTCTATGGATGCATACTTAGTAAGCATATATAGGATTCTAATGCTATGAATATGTGTGTGTCTGCCCTTGTCGAATGAGGACCTACATATGTTCTAGAGTAGTACTTGTTAATTGCGATTAACATGTGAACCAATTTCTAGGATAAGTAAGACAACGCCAGTACTTACGATGCCTAGTGATAACTCAAACTCTTTTCGTTCTTAATGATTTCTTCTTGTTAAATCTATGAACACGCCATTCTAGATTGCATGCTAGGAACTAAGTTAAGTTGAAAACGCCATTCTCTTAACATACTACGTAAGAAAGAGTAATAGGTTGAGTTCTAACATTGAGCCAACTTGAGCATCTTCATCCAGAAATAAAAGGAATTTGAATGAAACATAACATGTTTGCATGATTATTTGGTGGTGGATAGCAATTCCCCTAACTCGTTTTTCTTAATTTGTGATTACTTAAAATCTGTTTCTGTCCTGTTTTTGTTCGATTTAATTTAAATAGCAAATCAACTCCAAAAATCCCAAAAATTTGTGTGAGTGTAGCTCTGTGTGTCTAGTATATGCATATAAAATTTCGTAGACTTTAGATAAGTATAAGTCGGTCTAATAATTATTTTTCGGTGGCTGGTCAGTAAGGACAGCAACCCAGTTTTTGTGACATTTTAGGTAGTTAGATAAAACAATCTTCTGCGGGAAAGACCCTTATTTTTATATGCTACAATTGACAAATCTTAGCGTTAATAAGGAAAATCAATAGGACATTTGTGTGCTACTTTGTAGTGTGCTTTTAATCCTATCAGTTTTAGAGCCTGAAGACAAGGTTGCTATTTCTGCGAAGTTCACAAATCGCCAGTTCTGGGTTCAATCTCAGTAATTATATTCGTGATAGTATAAGTACGCCGAACTAGCACCAGACTATACGAACACAAATACTCGAAAGAAATAAATGTCTTGATGGTAAATGTGGTTCGGCCGTCAGAATGTCGAACTCTAAAATGTACGTGCGAATATCCAATCATAAAATAAAACTCGGCTTTCAATGTGTCGAGCTTAGTAACTTGGTAACACCTCACTTCGTCGAGAAAGCTGATAAGATGACGTCTACCAACAAGGACTTGAAAATCCTTGTCGACCGAGACTTGGATAATAATCAGTTGGCCTCGAAGCAGTGATGTTTATCCAAACTGAAGGTGTCCCTTAGTCGGCTGATTCTACGGCTCTAGTGTTGTTTATCCAAACTGAAGATGTCACCGGTTGCCTTCACAGTGTTGTCTATCCAAACTGAAGATACGTTGGCAAGAAGAAAAGGGAAGAGGATAAAATCTCAAGGTTGTTGAGAAGCTTTGCGCAGGGCAATTTATGTGTTGATTTGAAGGAGCCTTGAATGATGCACTCCCTTCTCTATTTATAGTAGCGAACCCCTTTCATGGTCAAACTAGAAATGTACTCGGATTAGAATTCCTCAACCTAATCTAATTAGGTTTTGGCCAATCCTAGCTTCAATAGGACTTTGAATCAAGCTCCATAACAAACCAGATTCATCCCTTAATTCTAAACATCTTCAGCCTTAAGACTCCTTATTGCACTAGGGTTCAACTACCTCACCTTTATTTAAACCAATCCTTCTCGCAATAGGATTCGGCCAACCTTGACTGGATGGTCCATAACAAGATTCTAGACGAATGCTACTGGGGCGAGAATGACTCTAAGCTCGGCCCAAAATATCATTTTAGGCCCAAACACCCTCCTAATCCTAGCATTTTGTGGGGATTGAAAGAGATAAATCACAAATCGTGATTTTTTTTCTTCAAACACTTTTTTGTGTGTGTGGAAATTATTTAGGGCTTGTTTGACAAATGATTTTAAACGACTTAAAGCGCTTTTGGATAAAACTTTTTGGAACCAAACCTTAGAAAATAAATACAAGTTAATTTTAGAAAAGCATTTGAAGTGTTTCCAACAAGAAGCATATTATTACTAGATATCGATTCCCTGTTAGATATCTAGTATGCATGTTGTCCAAATTTTCATCATATAAAATGTAAACTCTCCTTATCGCTCGTTTCGTGCATATGATACATTGGAATCGATTGAATTGCATAATTCATATAATTCCAGGTATGAGGGAAGACTGAGAGCCGGAGACAAATAATTTCTCATTTGTAGGGGATTACAAGGGATTGGCCATGAAAGGAATTAACCCCTCCTAATCTTAGCATTTTGTGGGGATTGAAAGAGATAAGCAATAAATCGTGATTTTTTCCAGACACTCCCTTTTTTTGTGTGGATGGTAATAACCAATATAACAGAATGCCACATGGCATTATCTAGTTGATCCGATGGTAGTTAAGGTAAAAGGGTAATGTTGTAATTAGACTTTGTGGCTATATAAGAAGTGGTAGTGTGTTCAGTTGGATATGAATATCATTGTAATATTTCTGAAGCTTCTAATATACAATCTCTCTCTTTCTCTTTCTCTCTCTACCTTCTCTCATCTCCTTAGTTCAGTCATCCATTGTTGTTCATGTTAATATGGTATTAGAGCCCGAATTGGCTCATCGCCACTCTCGATTCTGGTAAAGACTTCCGCTGGTTGGGTGTTCGGAGATTGGGTGCTCGAAGATTGGGTGTTTGGTAATCTGGAGCGGCGTTCTTGGAAATCTGGAGCGAATCAGGTGCTTTTGTTTCTTTCTTAGAGCTGTGGTGTTTGGTGTTTTGGTTCAATTTGTTGAAATTTAATTGAAGCGAATATTTGGGGTTTTTGGTAGAATCGTGATGTGTTGATTTCTGCAATTATCATTCTTTCTGTATTGGTTCTTGGAGTATCATTCTCTAGGACTTATCAATTTCACGAAGAAAGTGTCATTCTTTCTATGAATCTTGGAGTTTCAGTCTCCTGTGTTGTGTTTTGGAGTGTCAATCTCCTGATTTAGTGTCTCTAGTCGAAGTGTGCGATTTGTGTTGTGATTTGGAGTGTCATTCTCCTTATTTGAGTGTTGTTCTGTGAATCTTGGAAGTCGCTTGTGTATTCGTGGAGTGTCAGTCTCCTTGTTTGATAATTTTTTACTCAGAGTTCTGATTGATTGAATCTTTTTCAATGGCGTCTTCTTCATTCAAGATTGAGAATTTGTTGGGTATGTTGACTATAAAACTTAGAGATGATAATTTTGCCAAATAGGCCTTTCAGTTTCAGTCGGTTCTTAAAGGGTACAAATTATTTGGTCATTTTGATGGTACGATTGGTTGCCCATCAAAGTATGCAGTCAGTTCAGAGGCTGGTATTACAAGGGAGATTACCACAGAGTTTCTTGATTAAGAGTCTACTGATATGGCCCTTATTAGTCTGCTACTTGCTACACTAACAGATGAGGCAATGGAATATGTCTTGGGGTGCAGGACTGCCTTTGAAGCATGGTCGAATCTTGTTGAACGTTATGCTTCTGTTTCGAAATCTAGGGTTAACCATTTGAAAACTGAGTTGCATACGATTCAGAAGGGGGCAGATAACATTGATAAATACTTGTTGCGTTTGAAGAATATTAGAGATCAGTTAATGGCTGCAGGAGAGACAGTTTTTGACAATGATATTATCATTGCTGGGTTGGCAGGTTTACCTAAGGAATATGGTGTTATTCGCACTATTATCTTGGCACGGGAATCTTCCATTACCTTACGGGGAATTTCGTGCACAATTACTTGGAACTGAAAAGGAGATTGAAGGAGAAATGAATCTACTATCTCAGAGCATGGCTGCGCTTTATGTTCAGGGTTCTCACTCTGGTCAGAATACTAATTTGGGATCTGTCATGTATGGAAGTGGATCTTCGAGTGATGCATCTTCGTCCAATTCTCAACATCATGCTCATATACCTGCTACTACATGCGGCACGATTTTTCAGCAACCACGGGGTGCATTCAATAATGCTCATCAGCATGGTGTGGAGCCTCAGATGTTTGGTTCTAATACATTTCCTCCAGGGCATCATGATCAATCATATGGATATGGTCTTATAGCTCAATCTAATTCTGGTCAGCAGCAAGGGTTCAGGACTCAGAACTACAATGGGGGTTACAGGTCTGGCAATGGCAATGGTGGTCAATACAGGAATAATAGCAACAACTATAGAACTGGTAACAATTTCAGAGGTCGAAGGTTTCATAGTGGAAATGGTCATTACTCTTCCGGGTCAAGACAAGCTCAGAATGTTACTGGATCGTGGTCAAGCAATACAGAAGCTAGACCGAATGTTGTCATTGTGTGTCAAATCTGCAATAAACGAGGTTATACTGCAGTGAACTGTTTTCACAGAAATACGGGCAATACAACAGCTGGCTTTATTATGGAATGTCAGATATGTGGAAAAAGAGGACATTCTGCTCTTGACTGTTTTCATAGAGCCAATTACACATATCAAGGTCAGCCACTTCCATCTTCCCTATCTGCCATGAATGCACAACAAACATCTCAGGTCCTTCCTCCGAATTCGTGGATTGTGGACTCAGGTGCTTCACACCACATGACTGCAGATATAAATGCATTAAATCAAGTGGCTTCTTATCAAGGTTCTGATAATATAACCATTGGTAATGGTTCAAGTCTACCAATTACACATATTGGCTCCACTACCATTCATATTGATGATCGTTCTCTTGTTCTCAGTAAAGTTCTTCATGTTCCAAATATTGCCAGAAATCTTCTTTCAGTGAAACAATTATGTGCATATAATAATAGTTGGTTTATATGTGATGAGTGTGAATTTTTTGTGTAGGACAAGAAGACAAGGGAGGTGGTGTATCACAGAAGGAGTAAACCAGAAGAGTTGTTTCAGATTCCGGTGGTTAAAGCTTTTGGAAGGCTAGAATCTGTTACAAGAGATCCAGTGGCTTACTTAGGGAAAATGGTGAAATCAGATATTTGGCATCAAAGATTGGGACATCCAGCACATGATACAATGGCAGCAATGTTAAAACAGTCTAAAGTTGTACACAAGTTAGATAATACATGTACTACTTGTATTTCTTGTATTCAGGGAAAAATGTCTAGGGTACCTTTTCCGGTTAGAAATAACAGATGTGTGGTTCCTTTTGAGAAAGTTCATACTGATGTTTGGGGTCCAACTTCTGTAAAGTATGTGGAAGGTTTTAGATACTATGTACTGTTTGTTGATGAATATACAAGATTTACTTGGATATTTCCCATGTGCAACAAATCTGATGTATATGCAATTTTTGTCAAGTTTTATACTTTCATTTGCACCCAGTTTGGAATGACAATTAAAGGGTTGGAAACAGATGGTGGAGGTGAATATACTAGCAAGAGGTTTACATCTTTATTGGATGAAAAAGGTATTATGCAGTTTATTTCCTGTCCTTACACTCCTCAACAGAATGGGATTTCTGAGAGGAAACATAGGCATGTGGTGGATACTGCTCTCACTTTACTAAGTGCTTCTGGTTTAAGTAGTGAGTTTTGGTACTTTGCTTGTGCACATGCAATATTCCTGATTAATAAAATGCCTTGTAAGACTTTGTCCTTTAGTTCTCCTTATCTGCTGTTATACAACAAGTTGCCTGAGTTGCAGTCTTTGAAAATATTTGGATCTGCTGTGTTTCCTTGGATAAAACCTTACAACAGTCATAAATTGCAGTTTAAATCCAAAATGTGTATTTTCTTAGGCTATGCAATGGGGTATAAGGGCATTATCTGTTATGATCAACAGTCCAAGAAGTATATTATATCAAGGCATGTCATTTTTTAAGAATCCATTTTTCCTGCAAAGTTAAAGTCCTCTCACAGTGGTGATATTTCTGTTAAGTCAATTGATAACACTAGTTCTGTGATTCTTCCATTTCCTATTCCCTTAAGTGCTACAAGGAATCAATCTGCGCATGGTCAGTCACCAGTTCTTCATCTTGTTGGGACATCAGGATCTGTTAGTACTTCTCCACAGCATCAAAGCCATGCATCTTCATCAGCATTAACACCTAGTACTTCCAACTCTTCAGCTAGTGATACACCACATCAACCTCATTTGCTTCCTGTCCTCGATCCTACTCAACTACAGGTAATACTCCCTCTTTCTGACAGCTCATCTCATACTGTCTCACCTGTCTTACCTGTACAACAACCACCACATCATGGGATTCAAACTAGATTACAAACAGGAGCTATCTCAAGAAAGAATTATACGGCTTATCTTGCAGAGTTACCTGAGTTAAGTTCATTACAAATTCTGGACTCAGGTTCTGATAATCCTGTTTTTGGTCCAATTACTGGTGCATGCTTTGCTGGTTTTTCGTTCTTAGCAAATATATCAGATATTGAAGAACCTAAGAATTTTAGGATAGCATCTTGTAAATCTGAGTGTCAAAAAACTATCCAAGAAGAGTATGATGCTTTAAAGGCTCAAGGTACTTGGATTCTAGTTCCTCCGCCATCTAACAGAACCATTGTAGGCAGTAAATGGGTCTATAAAGTCAAGAAAAATCCAGATGGGTCAATATCAAGGTATAAAGCTAGGTTAGTTGCTTAGGGTTACACTCAAGAACAAGGGCTGGATTACTCAGAAACCTTCAGTCCAGTGGTCAGACACACCACTGTAAGGCTTATTATTCTTGTCTTAGCTGCACAATATGGCTGGAATCTGCGACAACTAGACATTAAAAATGCCTTTTTGCATGGTGATCTCGAGGAAGAGGTTTATATGCAGCAGCCTCAAGGCTTTGTGGATCATTCTTCTCCAAATCATGTGTGTAAACTCATTAAGTCTCTCTATGGCTTAAAGCAAGCCCCGAGAGCCTGGAACTCAAAGTTTACGAGTTATCTTCCATCTCTTGGTTTCACAACTTCTCTTTCGGACACAAGTTTATTTGTTAAAGTCGATGAAGGAGATATTATTCTTCTATTACTCTATGTAGACGACATCATTCTCACTGGCTCTAATCCTACAAAAATTCAAGCAGTAATCACTAATCTTGCAGAAGTGTTTGATCTCAAGGATATGGGCAGATTATCTTTCTTCTTGGGCTTGCATATTCAGTATAAGGATGATGGGTCACTGTTTATAAGTCAATCTAAATATGCTAAGGATTTACTGAAGAAGGCGGCAATGGAGACATGTAAGCCCACATCCACACCGTCAAAACCACATGCCCAGCTACTTGAACAAGAAGGCACTGCTCTCTCTGATCCAAGTCATTATCGAAGTCTAGTAGGGGCTCTTCAGTATTTGACCTTTACTCGGCCAGATCTTGCTCATGCTGTTAACATGGTCTGTCAGTTTATGACTTCCCCAACGGATCTTCACATGCACCTTGTCAAAAGAATCTTGAGATACCTGAAAGGAACACTTGACTATGGTCTACACTACAAACAGAGCTTGGATTTCAATCTACTTGCCTATTCAGATTCAGATTGGGCAGCAGATAGGGGTGGGTTCGGTTTAAATCGGTTCGGTTTTCTGCCAAAACCGAAACCAAACCGAAATTTCGGTTCGGTTCATTTTTTTTTTGTTTTTTTTCAGTTCGGTTTTTTCCGGTTCGGTTTCGGTTTTTGTTTTTTTTTTCAAAAAATGAAAAACATTGAAATTTTAAAATTTAACATATCCAACACAATCATAACATAAGCATTCTAACTAGAATCAAAGACAATGAAAATAAACATTTAAAGTTGAACTAAAATCATCAATCAAGTCTTCTAAAGTCCAAACTAACAACCTCACAACACAAAAATCGTACAAATGACTTAGAAAAGTTAAATTGTATGATGTTGTTCAAAGATCAGGGTTGTTTGCTTGTAACTGCATGTTGACAACTTGATTAGTAAAAGTAATGCGTTGGTGGATTTATTTAGTGTGTGTTGGATTTTTTTCCATAACAAATTACCCAAGTAATCTACCTGAAATAAATGTTTATGGATTCTGTTACATGTTATATGAGAGTAGATTTGGAAAAGAAAGCTGGGGTAGAAGTAGACAGTGCTATGGAGATGGATGTAGGTACTTCAGGAGGAGGTTTGGTTCCGGAACCTTATATGGGGGAGAAATAATAGGTTAGGGTTTAGAGTTTTTATAGGCCTTCTTTTAATATTTTGAGTTTAAAGTTTGGCAACACATTGGGTTTAGCACATTTTAACTTACAAATTGGGTTTAGAAAATAATACCCAATACAAATAATTAAATAAAAAAATTAATTTAATTAATTCGGTTTGGTTCGGTTTCTAGATCACTAAAACCGAACCGAACCAAAAGAATTCGGTTCGGTTCGGTTTTTTCAATTCGGTTTGGTTTTTTCATTGGGTTCGGTTTTTTCGGTTTCGGTTCGGTTTGGTTTTCGGTTTTTTTCGATTTTCGGTTTTTTGAACCCACCCCTAGCAGCAGATATAAATACCCGAAGGTCTATAACTGGGTTTGTGACTTACTTAGGAGATAACCCAATCTCATGGCAATCTAAGAACCAGTCAACAGTTTCTTGTAGTTCCACCGAGGCTGAATACAAAGCTCTAGCACATTCTGCAGCAGATTTGTTTTGGATTCGGGCTCTCCTCAAAGATATGCATCAGAGAATCTTGGTCCCTCCATTACTTCACTGTGATAACCTCAGCGCCTTGGCTTTAAGCTCGAATCCTGTTTTTCACTCCAAGATAAAACATCTTGATACCGATTATCACTTTGTTCGAGAAAAAGTGCAACGAGGTGATTTGATTGTCCAGTATATACCTGCTGTAGATCAGGTGGCAGATGTGTTCACATAAGGATTGCATAATCCTGTGTTTGTCAAGCACTGCCGACAGCTTGCACTTGCTGTTTCCGATCAGTTTCCAGCTGGTTGATTCAAACTTCACTTGGCTGTTCAGTTTGAGGGGGGAGTAATAACCAATATAACAGAATGCCACATGGCATTATCTAGTTGATCCGATGGTAGTTAAGGTAGAAGGGTAATGTTGTAATTAGTCTTTATGGCTATATAAGAAGTGGTAGTGTGTTCAATTGGATATGAATATCATTGTAATATTTCTGAAGCTTCTAATATACGATCTCTCTCTTTCTCTTTCTCTCTCTACCTTCTCTCATCTCTTTAGTTCAGTCATCCATTGTTGTTCATGTTAATAGATGGAAGTTATTTAGGGCTCGTTTGACATGAGTTTTTAAACAACTGAAAACGCTTTTAAATACAATGATTTTGAAACCAAATTTTAGTAAAAATACAAGTTAATTCTAGAAAAATATTTGAAGTGCTTCCAACAAGAAACACATAACTAGTGCTTTTGGAATTCAAAAATATTTTCTCTAAAAACGCTTTCAGTAATTTAAAAACACTTGCCAAATGAGCCCTTACACATCACATTTCGGAAACTGCTTCCAAAATAACAAATATAGGCCAAGAAAACAATTAGAGTGAAAAATAAATTTATAAAGTTGATAAGAAATACTAAATTAGAATTACTTTGACCCCTCAATCTCTGAGAGGTGGGTGGGGCTTCCAAACTTTGAACGACGACGTGATGAAGTCGTGATTGTGATGCATGATGACGAGGATGGAGTTTGGCTACATGTCACAATTCTTTTCACCATACCACTTAGACCTAGTTTGGGAGTGAGGTGCTTAAAAAAAAGCACCCATGAAAAAAAGCTGTGAGGGTTTTAGGTGTTTGGTAAACTGAAAAAAAATGGCTTATTTTGGAAGCTGCTGTGAGAATAAGCTGAAATCAAAGGAAAAAGCTAAAGCTGCTATTTGCAGCTTTGGAAAACTGGCTTTTTTTCAAAGCACACGGAGCTACAGTGCTTCTTTAATGAAAAAACCCACTATTAAACTGTTTTTTTTTTCAAAAGCACTTTTACAAAAAAGTTTACCAAACACTCTACTGATTTATTTCACAGCCGCTTATTCTCACAGCACAGCCGCTTATTCTCACAGCAGTTTTTTTTCAAAGCACAACAATACCAAACCAGCCCTTAATATTATAGTTTAAAAAATTACTTTATTTGTAAGTGAAAGGTCTTACGTTTGATTATCATTAAAGTCTAATTTGAACTATATTATTACTAATTTACTAGTTCATTATGAAGTTAAGCTCATTTTCTTCCATTCGTGTAGATAATATTGTCTCTTCCAAAAATAAATAAATAAATAACTCTTTTCACTATATTATTTAGTTGGGACCCGACCCGACCCCAACCTGTCCCATTCCAGTTATGGGTTGTTTGGTGTAGAACGAGTGAGCAAGCCATACATGACATTTGGTTCCAAGTTTGGTCAAATCTCTGCATACAATTCCTCTTCCCGGAAAGTGGAAACTAAGGTAATCCCTCTGCAACTTTCAACTTGTTAATAATTTCCTGAGGCTGAGGTGCAGTTCATCCTTCCTTAATTACATTTGTTTCTTACTTAGCATTTAATCTCTCTGCAATTTTTAACTTTTTATTTACCCTCCGCCAGTTCTCTATGACAACACAATCTCTTGTTGTATCTTTAATATCGTAAAAAAGATGGTAAATTTCTGGTTTCAGATCCGGAGAGGATCTTCGTTGTTATTGAAAAAAAGGGTTATGTATGAATTTGGCAAAAATGAGATTGGTTATGGTAAAAGTATGATGCTTTGACTTGTGGGCTTGCAGTTTATGAATGATATGGCCGATTCGTCTTCTGCTTCGGATATCGTCTGTCAAGAAAAATATGATGTGTTTCTTAGTTTCAGAGGTGTTGGCCGGCCCAGGCCCAGTGCAGGCGGGGCAACCGTCCAGGGCCAAAAAAATTAGGGGTACCAAAATTATTAGGGCGGTATATTTATATATGTTTTTATAAGAGTATAAATTTGTAAAATTTGGTTCAAAGACACAGAAATTTAACTAGAAGTGGTGGTTTGTCATTTGAAAATAATGAGGAGGTCTTGGGTTCAAAACACCATGTGTGCTTATTTACTTTCCGTTTTTTACAAATTTCTTTTTATAAGAGTATAAATTTAGAAAATTTGGTTAAAGGATCAAGAAGTTTAATTAGAAACAATGATTTTTGTTGTTTAAAATTAACAAGAGGTTATAAGTTCGAAATGCTATGTGCATGTTTATTCTTTTCAATTTTTACAAATTTTTGTTTGGTTGGTAATTTATTTTTAGTTACTATCTAGTACTATGTGGGTTGTTATTTTTAAATATTCATTTTAATTCAAGTCTAATCTTCAACAAAGAATAATATGTAGACCAAATTTGCAAATTATATGACGTGTTATCAAAATATTTAATTTAGTGCCCATTCATTAATAATACATATCAATTAAATACTCGAAAACATCATTATTTTTTAGTCCCATATTTGCAAGGTTAGTAAATAAGAAAAAAACATCTCATGATTTATTCAAAAACACATTCAAAGTTCAGATGGAAAACAAAACTCATCATCTATCTACTTGTAAGCCCGAAGTTTTTTTGTTTCCCTCTCTCAATACAAAATAAATTAGTTTTTCTGTGTTTCTAAATTATTGAGTTTGAAGTGTTTTTCTAAGTATAATTTTTTCGATGTCTTATGTGTGAAAATAAATAATTTTCTTACATGAAGTTAGGACACTTTTTTTTACGTCGTCCCGGGCCTCAAAAATCTCTGGACCGGCCCTGGGTGTTGACACCCGCGATACTTTCACCAGCCATCTCTATTCCGCTTTAGTTCGGAAGAAAATTGAGACCTACATTGATTACAAGCTTGAGAGTGGGGATAAAATTGCACCTAACCTTCTAGAAGCAATTGGAACTTCTAGTAAGGCTCAGCCGTACAAAGGTACTCATTGTTCTTGACGATGTGAATGATTCAAGCCAATTGGAACTTCTAGTTGGTAATGATATTCAGTTTGGTTGCGGAAGTCGAATCATTATAACAACTAGAGACAGACGACTACTTAAGAAAATGGCTGATGCTGACAAGATATTCAAGGTTGAGGGATTAAGCTGTGATGAAGTTCTTCAGCTCTTTCATTTGCACGCTTTCAAAAATGACTCTATGGGGTCATATTATACAGAGTTGTCAAGAATGGTGGTCGATTATGCCGGAGGCATACCACTAGCTCTTGTAATTTTGGGCTCCTCATTCCTTCACTGTGAGAGCAAACAAGACTGGGAAAATCAATTGAACGAGTTGAAAAAGTTTCCCAACCGTAAAATTCAGAATGTGTTGAGACTAAGTTAGGATGGTTTAGAAAAAAATGCAAAGGAGATATTTCTTGATATAGCATGTTTTTACAAAGGGATGGATATACGTCTTGCAAAAGAAATGTTAGATATTTGTGGTTTTTTTGCAGGAGGTATTAAAGTTCTCATTGATAAGTCTCTCATTTCAATTTCAGAGATGAACTGCCTAGAAATGCATGATTTACTACAAGAAATGGGACTGGAAATGGTTCGTCAGCAGTGTATTGAGGAGGCCGGAAAACGCAGTAGGTTATTCATTGAGGAGGATGTCTCTCATGTATTGAAGAATAATACAGTAAGAGCCAAATGCATTCATTTTCTTTTTCTATAAAAAAAAAAAGAAAAAAAAATCTTGAATTCTATGAAAGACACCAAGAAGTAACTCATTTATGATTAAAAAAAATCAGAATATTTTGTTGTCTACTGCATCCTCGTTTATACTTCTGGTCTTTTGTTTGTCAGGGAACTGCAACAGTTGAATGCATATTCTTTAATATGTCTAAGATTAAAGAGCTACACTTGAATCCCGCAGCCTTCAAAAAGATGTATAATCTGAGAGTGCTGGAGATCTATAATTCTTCTAGCTTGGACAATAAGTGCAGCAAATTGTACCTTCCTGAAGGTCTTCAGTCTCTTCCCGATACGCTTGGTTATCTTCACTGGGAGGGATACCCTTTGAAATATTTTCCATCAAAGTTTTCTCCACAAAATCTCGTTAACATTCAAATGGCCCACAGTCAAGTCGAACAGCTTTGGAGTAGAGGCCAGGTATATATTCTTATCTTAGTTCTTGTAAAAACTTAGTGTGGAAATAATCTGGCTTTGTTATGCATTCTTGTCATTTCTCTTTTCTTTCTATTAAAATTGATCGATTTTAGCTTCTCCAAACGCCTGACTGAAATTCCAGGTCTCTCTCTGAGTCTTAAAATTGAACTTATAAATCTTGGTTGCTGTAAAAGTTTGGTTGAAATTCCTTCATATTTTCAATATCTTGACAAACTTAGTTTTCTTGGGCTGAGCGGATGCTCGAATCTCAAATATCTTCTGGAGTTGCCAATCAATATTAAAACCTTATATTTGTCAGAGACTGCAATAAAGGAATTGCCTTCATCAGTTTGATCAAACGAAAATCTTTCTCACCTGGATATCGAATTTTGTAAAGACCTTGAGAATCTTCCAAGCTGCAGTTGCAAGCTGAAATTCCCCTTTCGGTTTAGTATAGAGGGCTGCTCAGCACTTCGCAAGGTTTTGGACTTCCTGGGGATCTGCAAGAGTTATTTTTGAATGGGACAGCAATAGAAACATTGCCTTCATCAATTGAGTGTCTCTTTGGTCTTACTGAAATTGGACTGAAAGATTGCAAAAGTCTCGTCAGTCTCCCTACGAGCATATGTAAGTTGAAATGTCTTGAGGGACTTGATCTCACTGGTTGCTCTAAATTTGAATGCTTCCCAGAAATTTTGGAACATCTGAAGTTTCTTTCATTAAAGGGAACAGCAGTTAAAGAGCTACCTTCATCAATCAAATTTCTCTCGTCTCCTAATCATTGACTTGAAAAATTGCCAAAGGTTCATGAGTCTCCCGAAGAGCATTTGTAAGTTGAAATCCCTTTGGAAGCTCAACCTGAAAGAGTGCTGTAGATTCAACTATTTCCCTGAAATCTTGGAGCCTATGGAACGTCTAGAGTTTCTTAGTTTAAGAAGGACAGCAGCTAAAGAGCTACCTTCATCAATCGAAAATCTAATTGGGCTTGAAACATTAGATCTCCATCTGTGCAAGAAGCTTGAGTTTGTCCCAAGCAGCATCTACAATTTAAACTGTCGTTGAACTCTCAGTTTTGTTGGCTGTTCTAAACTTAAAAAATTGCCTTCATCCTCATTTGGCTTGAACGATTTGGAAGAAGCAACTCTCAGTTATTCTGGTATATTAGAAATCCCTGATCGCCTCGTTTGCTTAACCTCATTACGAGGATTAGATCTCAGAGGAACCATGGTTAAGTGGATACCAGCAAGAATCAAACAAGCTTCTCGGCTGTCTTGCCTGTTGTTAAATAATTGTAAAAGCCTTCAATCTATACCCAAGCTCCCAGGGGTACGTTGGCTGGAAGCACATGGTTGCACTTCTCTGGAGAAAGTGTCAAGTTTAAGGACTCAACTTGTACAAGGTTGTGATGATTATGAACATGGAGTTTATGGAAGGATCCCCGAGAAACTTATTGTCAACAAATCAACAATAGCTGCTAGACATTATTGGTATAGACAATAGACTTGTAATTATTCCTCTAGCTAGCCATCGTTACTTTATTTTATAGCTAGCCATCATCACTTTACTTTATAGCTAGCCATCATTACTTTGCTTTACTTTCTTTTTCTCCTTATTTTCCTCTTCGGTGTTTTCCTCATGTAATCATCATTTGGCTTGTCCACTTGTTAGGATTAGTTGTGTAGTTTTGGCCCTCTATAAGAGAGGACTTCCCTCCTGTAAACAAATAATAATGAAGTATATTACAATTTCTGAGATGGTATGAGAACAGTCGATCATGACTGACTCTTGAACCTCAAAAAACAGAAAAAATCTTCCGCCATATCATATCTCAATCATCATATTAGTTTTATTTTTATTTCAACTTCACTGATCTTAAGCCTATACAATGGCTAGTGATGATGAAGTATCAGACCCACCAATTCAGTCCTTCACACCAGGTGAATCAAACTCCACCACACAAGTGGCAAAATGATAATTCCAATTTCTCTGCAGGAATTAAACTTGATGAGAACAACTATTCTCTATGGCATCAAGTCATAGAGATGAAAATTGCTGGTTGAGAAAAACATGGGCATCTTTCCGGTGATACCAAGCAGCCTGCAATCACAGACCCACTGTATAACAAGTGGCGAGCTGAAAGTCAAAAGTTGGTTATTTGATGCTATGACACCCAATCAGATGAAGCAGTTCATCTGTTACAACACAGCCATGCAGGTATGGGATGCCATAAAAAAGACTTACTCATATGGCTCTGATGAAGCCAAAATTTATGATCTTCATAAAAGGTCATTTACCATGAAGCAAAATGGAGCTCCTATTGCTAACTATTACAGCAATCTCACCGAGATTTTTCAAGAACTTGATCAACTTAGTCCTACTAACATGAAGGACCCAGATAATATCTCATCAAGGTAGCAAGAAATTGAGCGACTTCGAGTCTATATTTTTCTTGCAGGATTAGACAACAAGTTTGATCAAATTCGTGGTGAGATTTGAGGATGGAGCCCAAACCTGGTCTTGAAGGAGCATACTCTCATGTCAAACGTGAAAGCAACCAACAAGGAACCATGTCAGAAAGTGCCACCATGCCTGAAGCTACTGTGCTCTTTACCACAAATTCTCGATCTCCACAAGGACCTCGACTTCAAAACATAAACTCCTCAACAGCTGATCGATTTCGTAATCGACCACCTATGCAGTGCACCAAATGCGGATTGAAAAATCATACTATTCAAGGCTGTTATGAGATTATTGGCTATCCAGAAAGATGGGTTCACAAAGGACGAAAGAAGGAATCCAGCAAAGCATCATACACCACCTCTGAGTCTTCTCAAGATGTTAGCTCATCTGACCATGTCCCAAAAGCCTTGAACACCTCATGTATATCTAATTATACATCCGCTAATACTTGTAATAGATCGTGGATTATTGATACAGGTGCCACAGATCACATGACATCTGATGCTAACATTCTTCACTCATTAAAAACAGCCAACCAGACATTCATTACCAGTGCCAATGGTTCAATATCTTCAGTTATTGGAGAAGGCTCCCTTTCACTAACTTCCTCACTCCATCTTGATCATGTCCTAGTTGTACCATCCCTAGATTACGATCTTTTATCTGTTTCTCAAATTATTGACTCCCTTAATTGTTATGTTTCTTTTTTGCCACTATATTGTCTTTCCAGGATCTGCTCACCAGGGCCGTGATTGGTTGTGGTACTAGAAGGGGAAAACTATATTATTTGGACTTAACGGAAGAATACAGCAATAGATTGAGTCAAGTGCATCATGTAAGCAGAGACGAATCAACCTGAATGAAGAAGATTTGGTTATGGCACAGGCGATTAGGACATCCCTCATTTGGTTATCTTAAACTTTTATTCCCTGAACTTTTTCCTTAATTCAAAGAATCCGATTTCCATTGTGAAATTTGTATTTTGGCCAAAAGTCATCGTGTTTCCTATCCATTAAGATTAAATAAAAGTTCTGTGCCATTCATGGTCATTCATTCTGACGCTTGGGGTCCTGCCAGAATTCTTACCATTTCTGGATTTAGATGGTTTGTGACATTTATAGATGACTGTACTAGAATGACCTATGTGTTTCCAATGAAGCACAAGAGTGAAGTTCCTACCAAGTTCAATATTTTTCATCAATATGTTGCAACTCAGTTTGACAAGAAAATTAAGACACTCAGGTCTGATAATGGAGAAGAATATGTCAATCATGCTCTGCATAACTATTTGCAAGAGCATGGTTTTGTTCATCAAACCACATGTGCCTATACACCTCAACAAAACGGTGTAGCATAGAGGAAGAATCGACATCTTTTAGAAGTGGTTCGTGCATCTTTATATGGTGTCAACATGCATCATAAGTATTGGGGGGAGGCACTGTGTTCTGCAACTTATCTCATAAATCGAACACCATCCAGTACTCTCCAATATCAAACACCATTCCAAACACTTAACCACCTTCTCACCATTCCATCTATCCCAAACTTAGAACCACGTGTCTTTGGGTGTGTGGCTTATGTACAGGTTTATCCACATCAACGGGGGAAGTTTGATCCATGTGCCCTCCGGTGTGTATTCTTGGGTTATTATGATACAAAAAAGGGATACAAATGACACACCCCGACTTGGAATGTCCACTAGAACTCCGAATCAAGCCGTGCTGGCCGACACCTGGAAGGTGACGAAGCCATAAAGTGTGAGGTTGTGGAAAATTGTGAATAAATTTAAACCTAAGAGTACCTAAATACCAGAGTGCACTGTTGAGTGGGAATGAACCCACTTCACACGTGATGTTAGAGCATAAGCAAGTACAGAAAAGTGATATAAGAATCGTACTCTCGAAATAGTCTCCGATACTAAGAATCGCCGCGGGTCTTTGGTGATAATAAAACTCAGCTAATAATACCTGAAGGGTGAAGACAAGATAAGGGTGAGTGACCCTGTAAGTAAAATACTAATAGAAAACATATAAACATGCAATCACTCGTTACAACACCTGTATAATTTCCAGAGAAATCATAATGTACCACAACACATCTCATCAATAATATCAAATAATGATGCGATTAATAACTCATACTAGTACGCAAGTCGGAGTCACCTAGGGTGACCTGTACGACATATTCATATATCATCACATATATCATCAATCCTGGCTAACATATAAGTCGGAGTCACCTCTAGTGACCTATACGACATATTCACATCTCATCATATATCTCATCAATCATGGCTAGCATATAAGTCAGAGTCACCTCTAGTGACCTATACGACATATTCACATCTCATCATATATCTCATCAATCATGGCTAGCATATAACTCGGAGTCACCTCTAGTGACCTATATGACATATTCATATCTCATTAATCATGGCTAGCATATAACTCGGAGTCACCTCTAGTGACCTATATGACATATTCATATCCCATCACATATTAATCATGGCTAGCATATAAGTCGGAGTCACCTCTAGTGACCTATACCACATATTCATATATCATCATATATCTCATCAATCATGGCTAGCATATAAGTCGGAGTCACCTCTAGTAACATATACCACATATTCATATCTTATCATATATCTCATCAATCATGGCTAGCATATAAGTCGGAGTCACCTCTAGTGACCTATACGACATATTCATATCTCATCACATATCTCATTAATCATGGCTAGCATATAAGTCGGAATCACCTCTAGTGACCTATACGACATATTCATATCTCATCACATATCTCATTAATCATGGCTAGCATATAAGTCGGAATCACCTCTAGTGACCTATACGACATATTCATATCTCATCACATATCTCATTAATCATGGCTAGCATATAAGTCGGAGTCACCTTTAGTGACCTATACGACATATTCATATCTCATCATATATCTCATCAATCATGGCTAGCATAGAAGTCGGAGTCACCTCTAGTGACCTATACGACATATTCATATCTCATCACATATCTCATCAATCATGGCTAGCATATAAGTCGGAGTCACCTCTAGTGACCTATACGACATATTCATATCTCATCATATATCTCATCAATCATCTAATACCGTATACTTACTTGAATTTACTTAAACTTACCTGAACTTACCTGAATATCCTACGTTCACCTTTGCACTTCAGAGCGCTCACAGCAACGCAATTATATATAATACATCATATACCAATTCATATACGAATTATAAACTTATATGCATGGCATTCAAGGCATAATCTCATTTAAACATATTTCTAGGAAAATATCAAGTATATAAATATATACTGAAAACCAAAAGCCCACACACATTGCTCAATTCCTTAAATAAGGCTAAGGTCTCGATTATTTAATCTCATTTCTTATATGGTTGCATCTAACGTCTTGTTAGACTGCCTACGTACCCTAAACAGGGATCAAGCCATTCATAGTTCACAATAATCATTTATAGTGATACGCATATGGATAGATCATGATGAAATCTAACTCAACCATCTCATAGTATTTTATAACATATAAATATATATGTCATGGCATAAGTTTCTCAGTTTTATTTAAGAGCATTTATAGAATTATCAATCATGAAACATAAGATGAGCAAGGAAAGATCCACTCACCTGGAGTCCGCGCTACAACTTCCTAGCATGAACATCGAGGCGTCACAAACGATCGGCGCCTGTGACCAATTATCAAACCATATCTCAGAATTCTCGTTGATACAATACATAACTTACATCGCACATAAGTCTACGCAATTCAATCCAAAGGATCTACATATCAGATCTCTGATCCGTAACTTCCAAGGATCCACATTATGCTTCTAGAATAATATACTATAGTTTCAGAACGATCCAACGGTCGGATCTCCGACAATTGCCAAAACCAAGTGGCGGTTAACATTTTATTTTACGAACTTACAAATCCAATTCGAGGAGATCCGTACGTCGGATTCCCAATCTGTAAGTTCCTATGGTCCTCAAATATTACGTACTATAATGTATTAAAGTTTGGTGACAATCCAACGGTCGGATCATCGATTACTATTCTAATCAAATGGTGGACCTTAATGGGACTTTGCCTGAAATCTGCAGATTTTGCAGATTTCCTGAGCGATCTTTGGAACTCCATATCTCACTTGTTTTTCAACAAAATTCAACCTATAATATACCAAATCTAAGCTAGAGAAAAGTAGAACAAAATTATACCAGCTTGGAGTCCAAATGGTGGTCGGAGGTTGTCGGAAAATGGTTTGAAAGATGGCTGTCCGCGAGAAAACTGGTAACTCGCGGAATTTCTGGGCAACCTTTCAACGTCCATAACTTTGTCAATACTTAATGAAAACAAGTGATTCAAAAACGAAAATCATAGTTCTTGATGCGACGAAGAAATTGGTACCTTACATAATGGCTATCTCGCCATGATTTGGCCGGAAAACGCCTCAAAAGTGGCGGAGGTCTCCGGAAACTGGGCAAACTTTAAATCATTATAACTTTCTCATTTCTTCACCAAATCACACATCCAAACATGAAAATTCATCTACACAACATGAGTAATCGATTTATACCTGTGACCAAGGCCAAATAGGCCGGAAAGAGCTCCATTTTCACTCAAACCCGCCGGAATCCTAAGATGGGTGTTCTTCGATTCGACTTCCTCAATGTTCCAACGACCCTACAACTGATTGGGTCTTATTCCAGGGGCCAAGGGGAGTTGATTAAGGGTGGTTGTTAGTGTTGAAACTCACCGGATCGACAAATCACCTCTAAAACCCGTCGGTCTCACCATGCCCAAATACCACGAATTTACCCCAATTTCCGTCGAATCTTTGGTGAAAAATAAAGGAGAAGAAGTATGGTGATGATTGTAGGTGAAGGTGGGGTGAATTTCGCTTGAAAATGAGGTGAAGGTGGCCGGAATTCTCCCCGGGTCGAAACCGGGTTTCTTGTGTGTGAAAAGCCACAGGAAGGAAAGCTTGCTCCCTCCTCTTCATTTCCAATTGGTCCCCTTTTAAAAATCTGATTGGCCCTCATTTAATAAACTAACTTAACCTTTAACCCATATGTGGGAATTAAATAATTCCCACAATCTATAGTTCACAACTTCAAACGTCTGTATCTATACCGTTATAATTCGGACTTGCAAACGGTTTTCGCCTATGCGTTCGTACTAACGAATATTACACAATTACGCCAAAAGAATAAGTCATACGTTCCTCTAGACGATGGTCAACAGAAGTCAAAATCCTCGCCTTTAGGGCATATTCGTAATTTCACATTTTTAAAATTTATAAAATAATAAAATTTGGGACGGATTATCACAACAAATGTTTTCATCCTCCTACCCAAACTCTATACATCACTGCAGATGTCTAATTTCAAGAAGGAGAAACATATTTTTCAAAGGGAGACATTGAGTATCCCCTTCAGGAGGAGAATACTATGTTTGAAGAGGATACCCAAGACATTAGCAACATTAAAATTGTTGCAAAAATTTCGGAAACGGAGATAAATGTTGATAAGTCGGCAGACGACTGTAATCAAACAATACACGCAGAAACAGAATCATCGACACCAACATCAGACACAGAAGTACATCTAGCAACGTTAAGTCCAGATGACTTGGGATTGCCTTCTTCGATAGTACCACATGATCAATCAGCCCCTGAACACAATCAATAGGTAACTGATCAATCTAATTCTATTGAGATCGTACCTGAGTCAAGTCAAATTGAGTCCACTAATTATCAACTTCTCCCTCAAAAATCTCGAGGGATTCCTAAACAGTTATATGATTCTGATCCTAGAGCCAAGGTTAAATACCCAATTGCTAACCATGTGTCCCTCCATAGGCTATCTACATCATGTGAGGCATTTGTAAATCAATTATCCACTGTATCTATTCCTTGTAGTGTAGAGGATGCTATGAAAGATCCTAGGTGGACTCGTGCAATGAATGAAGAAATGGAGGCACTCCAGAAAAATTCCACCTCAGAGTTAACTAACCTACCCAAGGGGAAGAAATCAGTTGGTTGCAGGTGGATATACATAGTAAAATTCAATGCAGATGGCACTATTGAGCGATACAAAGCAAGATTAGTGGCAAAAGGCTACACGCAGACATATGGCATTGACTATGGAGAGACTTTTGCCCCTGTAGCTAAGATAAGCACTATTCGTGTACTCTTATCCCTAGCAGCAAACCTTGACTGGCCCTTGCAACAATTCGATGTCAAAAATGCTTTCCTGCATGGAGATTTAGAAGAAGTTTATATGGAGCTTCCCCCAGGATGCAAGCTAGATCCCAATCAGACCAACAACGTTTGTAAACTAAAAAAGTCGTTGTATGGTTTAAAGCAATCACCGAGAGCTTGGTTTGGGAGATTTACCAAATCGATGAAATTTTTCGGATACAAGCAAAGCACCTCAGATCATACTCTTTTCTTAAAGCATAAGAAAGGTAAAATCACTGCTCTTATTATATATGTGGATGACATGGTGGTTACAGGAAATGATCCAGAAGAGAAGGCAGCACTGCAAAAGTATCTAGCAAGTGAATTTGAGATGAAAGATCTCGGTGCCTTAATGTATTTCTTGGGAATTGAGGTGGCCCGCTCACAACAAGGAATATTTCTATCACAACGGAAATATGTTCTTGATATTTTGACGGAAACTGGGATGCTAGCATGCAAACCAGCAGATACCCCAATTGAGCTGAATCACAAACTTGGTGAATATCTTGATCAGATACCTACCAACAAAAAGAGATATCAACGAATTGTTGGTAAGCTAATATATCTTGCACATACTAGACCAGATATAGCATATGCAGTCAGCATGGTAAGCCAGTTTATGCATGCACCAAGTGAAACACACATGGATGCTGTAAACCGTATCTTAAGGTGTTTAAAGTCAGCTCCTAGGAAAGGATTAATGTTTTCAAAACATGATCATCTATACGTTAAAGGCTACACTGATGCTGATTAGGCTGGTTTGTAACTAACAGACAATCAACATCAGGATACTTTGTTATTGTTAGAGGAAATCTAGTCTCTTGGCGTAGTAAGAAACAAAAGGTTGTTGCTAGATCAAGTGCTGAATCAGAATATTTTGGGTGAAGAATTTACTGAGAGATTTGGGATTTAGGCCCAAGCATGCTATGCGTCTACATTGTGACAACAAGGTTGCAATTGGCATTGCTCACAATCCGGTTCAACATGATCGAACCAAACATGTGGAGGTGGATAGACATTTTATTAAAGAAAAAATTGAGGCAAGACTTATTGAAGTTCCATTCATTAAATCTGAAGATCAATTAGCAGACAGGCTCACCAAAGCAGTCACAAGTACAGTATTTCACAACTCACTAAGCAAGTTGGGCATTCAGGACATCTATGCACCAACTTGAGGGAGAGTGTCAACAAATCAACAATAGCTGCTAGACATTATTGGTATAGACAATAGACTTGTAATTATTCCTCTAGCTAGCCATCATTATTTTACTTTATAGTTAGCCATCATTACTTTGCTTTACTTTCTTTTTCTCATTTTTCCTCTTCGGTGTTTTCCTCATGTAATCATCATTTGGCTTGTCCACTTGTTAGGACTAGTTGTGTAGTTTTCGCCATCTATAAGAGAGGACTTTCCTCTTGTAAACAAATAATAATGAGGTATATTACAATTTCTGAGACTTATATTTTCTGGTTGCTTGAAATTGGATGAGAATGCGCGGAATGGCATAATGGATGACGCACATCTTCAAATTATGCGAATGGCGGCTTCACACAATGTGGAATCGTTGGATGGAAATTCTTTAGATACCACTGTATGTCCGGGAAGTGAAATTCCTAATTGGTTTGGAGCTCAAAATGAGGGATCTTCGATAAATATCAGTCTTCCTCCAAATTGTTTTGGGTCAGACTTCTTGGGTTTCCTTTTCCCTCTTCTTGTTGAGTTAATTTGACAACTATAATGTTGAACAAGGATTGGAGTTCGGATGTAAATCCACACTCAAAGGGAATAGTGGTAAAAGCCATGAATTTAGCTGTCGTTTGTGTGATCGACTGTGGGGTGAAACCCAAGATGAAGAAAGCAACCGCTACAATTTCAATTGGGACCACGTGTTTGTGTGCTATAATACATTGGACCTTGTGGGGGGAGCACAATGCTCTACTGCTCTTCACAATGGTGTCACTGAGGCATCTGTTGAGTTCTCTACTCAATAGATCATCATGACATACCACTTAACTCATACACAGTGAAGATAAAAAGGTGTGGAGTCTGCCTGTTGTATGCCGATGATACTAAGTAATCTGATGTTGCGTGACGGAGCTAAGAGTAGCAGAAGATACTAAAAGTCTGAGAAGTTGTGATGAGTCTGAAGCAAGCGGAAGTGATACTTTGAGCCCTTATAAGAAACAAGGGGATGAACAAGTACCTGAAAGAGAACAAAACTCGAGGTGCAAGATCAACTATGCTCGATCGTAGAGAAAACTACTGTAGACTTGGGAGTCTAATTTAAAAACTGTGGTAAGTCTTTCTCGTTTTATGCCTTCTGCCCTCCCATATACCAAATGAAATAAAACAAATCAATTCCATCCGAAATTCGATTGTAATACGATTTAAGGTACGTATTCTACATCAAACATTTGACGAAATTAGTTGAAATACCAAATAGTGTATTAATTGGATTTTTTTTTTCTCCATTGAAAAAGTATGGTCTTCTATAGAGCACACGTCATGGAAGACTTAAAAGTTTCACAATTCACACTTCAATTCAATTTGTTTATTCTTTGTTAAAAAAAGATGATCATGGGCCACATCTCCTTTTGAATTCTTTTTTACATTTTTTCACATATGATGCCTATGGAGAGATTGGGGAAAAGGATGGAGAAAAACAAGAGCAAAATGTTCGAAAACAGCGTGAAAGAGTTATGTTGTCATGATAATTTTAAATTTGTGCAGTTTTGTTGAGTTGCCACCAGATAGTCAGAGTTGCATGGCTTGAATTCCTTGGAAGTTTCTATTTTTTTTAATTTTAGTTTTAAGTTTAATTTTTTTGGTTGTTAACGTCTGGTGATTTTCCTACATTGTTCTTGTGCAAATAGTCACTGCAATTGTTAAAACATAAAGGGATCTCTGCAACTGCTTTCTAGCTCTCATGCTTAATTTCGTCGTGATCAGTGCAACGTCTTCTTAATTAGGTTGTTTTGGTCGTAATATTTTACAACTTCTATCTTGGTCTGGACTCCGGAGGTAATCCAACTGACTTTTGCTGTTGCATAAATTATCTGTCGAAAGATCACTCATTTCTTATTCATATACAGCCA
This sequence comes from Malus sylvestris, assembly GCF_916048215.2. NCBI lineage: Eukaryota > Viridiplantae > Streptophyta > Magnoliopsida > Rosales > Rosaceae > Malus > Malus sylvestris. The sequence goes on from NC_062269.1 coordinate 24,170,268, forward strand.
ATTTGCATGTTTTGACTTGTAGGTGTGCAGGTTGTGGATAGGGAGATATGGCTTCATCTTCTTCTTCTCCTCCTTTATCTGGACCCTCTCCTCGCGAGAAGTATGATGTGTTTATTAGTTTCAGAGGTGAGGACACCCGCCTTAGTTTTAGAGTTCTCATTGACAAGTCTCTCATATCAATTGATTCAACCCGGGAAACCAAAGGGATGCATGATTTGCTTCAGGAAATGGGTTGGGCAATTGTTCGTGAACAATGTGTTGAAGAGCCTGGAAAACGTAAGAGGTTGTTCAATGCTAAGGATGTCTATCATGTATTGAAAAATAATACGGTATAAGCCAAATGCATTAACTTTATAGAATGTCATTAACTTTCTATTAGAAACTCATTTATAACAAGTTAAATTCTTATAAATGTAATTCTGGTTAACTTTTGTTGTGTATTGTATTCAAATTTATAATTTGCTCTTGATTGACAGGGAACTTCAGCTGTTGAAGCCGTTTTCTTTAACATATCTGAGATTGAAGAACAACACTTGAATCATGCAGATTTCAAAAAAATGAATCAACTGAAGTTGCTAAATGTTGATAATTCTAGCTGTGGCCAATTAAACTTTTCTCTAGATCTTCCCAATTCTCTTTGTTATCTTTACTGGTGTGGATTTCCTTTCAAATCTTTGCCGTCAAAATTTTCTCCAGAAAATCTTGTTGAGCTTCGAATGCCCCACGTCCTAGTTGATCAACTTTGGAAGAAAGGCCAGGTACATATGCTTATTTTACTTCTTATAACATGCAGGGCACAATGTTGTTCAATCTAAAGTATTAATTCTTACTATTTCTCTTTCATTTGTAACAGAATCTTATGAGCTTAAAAGTGCTTGATCTTACTTACTCTAGCAATTTGACTGAAATTCCAAATCTCTCTCGGTGTTTGAAGATTGAGTAAATAAATCTTTTTGGTTGTACAAGTTTGGTTGAAATTCCTTCGTATTTTCAATTTCTATACAAGCTTACTTATGTTCAACTTGGATGGTGCAAGAGTCTCAATTATCTGCCAGAGATGCCAGGCAATATCGAATTCTTAAGTTTACAAGCTCTGGTATAAAGGAGTTGCCATTATCAGTTTGGTCTAATGAAAGAATTCAGGAGTTTAATATTGAGGATTGTAAAGAACTTGAGAAACTTCCAAGCAGCACTTGTAATCTGAAAGCCTCCGGTACTTTTAGTCTAGATCACTGCTTATCTCTTGGCGAGTTTTCCGAGCTTCCCAAGGATATAAGTGTGTTAGATTTGGCTAGGACATCAACAAAATTATTGCCTATATCATCAATGCCGCACCTCTTTAGTCTCACTACAGTTAAACGAAAGGATTGCCAAAAGCTTGAGAGTCTCCCAATTGGCATTTGCAAGTTGAAATCTCTTAAGGAACTCGATCTCACTGGTTGCCCTAGATTTGAATACTTCCCAGTCATCTTGGATCCAAAGGAACATTTGGAGTTTCTTAGTTTAGAAGAAATAGCTATTAAAGAGCTACACTCAACAATCGAGTTTCTCCCTGTTCTCAAAACATTTCAATTAAAAGGTTGCAAAAGGCTTGAAAGTCTCCCAACGAGCATTTGTAAGTTGAAATGTCTTGAGGGACTTGATCTCTCTGGTTGCTCTAGATTCATATACTTCCCAGAAATATTGGAGCCAATGGAACATCTGGAGTTTCTTTGTTTCAAAGGGACTGCGGTTAAAAAGCCCTTGTTCGATTGATAATCTAATTGGGCTTCAAACATTAGATCTCCATCTTTGCGGGAACTTTGAGGTTGTCCCAAGCAACATCTACAATTTAAAAAATCTTGTAACTCTCAACTTTTATGCCTGTCAGAAACTCAAGGAATTACCTTCGGCACTGTCAGTTTGATCTCTTCGGAAGTACTAAACCTCAGTCGCAGCGGTATATCAGAAATCCCTGATAGTCTCGTTTGCTCAGCTTCATTGAAAGATGTAAATCTGAGTGAAACCCTGATTAGGAGCATACCTGCATGCATCAAAGAAGCACCTCATCTGTCTCGCCTGTCTCGCCTGTGGTTAACCAATTGCAAGATGCTTCAGTCTTTACCAGAGCTCCCGGTGCTAGTCTATCTTGAAGCAGAAGGTTGCACATCACTAAAGACAGTGTCAAGTTCAAGGACAACACTCACGCAAGGTTGGGATAAATTTTGTCAAGAAATAATCAACTTTTTTGACTGCATAAATTTAGAGCACAATGCAAGAAGCAACATAATGGCTGATGCACAACTTAGAATTTTGCGAGTCGCAAGTGCGTCCCCGAAGTTAAGAGAAACAAAATATGATGTATGTCTCTCTCTCCCCTCTGTTGCTACTTTTCAATGTTCTAAAATATACAATGTCTTTTTCCACTGATCTAAAATATATAGTCCAATTGTCCATCAATGTTACAGGAAAACTCTTCTCGGCCTTTGGTTACCATTGTATGTCCGGGGCATGAAATTCCAAATTGGTTCAGCAATCAATATGACGGATCTTCAATAATAATCAACCTTCCCCGAGCTGGTTTTGTAATGGTTTCTTGGGTTTTGCTCTCTCTGTGGTTGTTACTTATAACGACTGCCGGGTTCGACATGGTGTGGAGTTCGGATGTAAGTACAAATTCTATATATACTAAAACTCAAACATCAGGTTACTGTTCTAGGGCAGTGTGCGGACCAAAATGCCCCTCAATTCGTTTGTTAAGCAAATTTTTTTCCGTCTTTTCTACAGTGAAATGACTTCTTTGCCCTCCCAACCCACGCGTTCATCCTCTCCGGTTTCGATTTCTTTGGGTGCTTCCGTTCTCTCTCCATTATCAGCTTTTCTTATTTTGATTGACCCTGCTCTCCCCGTCTCCCTCCTCACCTCACTGTTCTCCTGCACCAAGCTGCTCGATTTAGAGCTTCACCATATCTCTTCGAATCAAGGTGTCTATTTCTCTCCCTATTTTCCCAATCTAGGTTTCCCCCTGTCTCTGTGGAAAAACCCTAGATCTTGCCGCTGCCAGAGAGTCGAAGCTCCGCCCTTTAAGCTTCAATCCGCCTTGCCCATCGCCTCCTCTCGGCGCCTCCACATAAATCCCTCTGGTAAATTTCCCAACTTTTCCCCCAATTCTTTTTTCTCTCTATTTCTGAGTATGAAAGTATGATGCTCAAGTTCTTTCAATTTTTTTTTTTTTCGATTTAATTTGAACTGTTAAGATATCTTACATTGTGGATTCACTTAAAGATGGTAGAGAGCTATGAATCTAGCAACCCACCTTTTTTCTTGAAGATTTGAATCGACTGAGCGATAATGGTGTGTAGAGAACTTTATTAAAAAAAAAAAGCACAAAAAACCCACAAAAATTGTGAACTTACTGCCATTTTTTTGTGCACCAGATTTAGAAAAACCCCAGGAAATTAATGTCAGAGTAGAACTGCTGGACCAAAACCGTCCACGAATATGGCAACCCCAAAAGCTCTTCTACAAAAGCCCTCAACGAAGCACCAAGAGAGAGAGGAATTATTTAGAGGCAGAGAGGATAAGGATGTAGAAAGAGAAAGGAAAGAATTCTAGAGGGTTTTATCAACCATTGACGGACGCTACCCGTCATGTTTGACCATTCTCTCTCTGTGAAAGTCTCTGCTTCTTCTCTGTTTAAAGTTCAAGCATCTCTCTCAGCGAGTTAAGACTCCATCTAGATTTTTCATTTGAAGGTTATGGCTGAGTTGGAAAGATTAGACAATAGATAGAGTTAAGCAGAAGGATGGAATCAACAGGGGGATACAGTTATGCAGTATGATATTAATTTTTAGGCTGTTGGTGATCGGTATAAAGCCAAAACAAAAAAGGTATGAATAAAATGTTTGAGATTATATGGTTTGATTTGATTTTGTAATGTACAAAATTAGCTTTTTATTTTTCAGATTAAATGGGTTTCAAACTGTATTGGTTAAGTCTAATTAAATTTTTGGAAAATTTGCTATGAACAATATTTTGCTTCATTACAGGGTTTGGTGGTTCTACTTTTGAACTGCACAGGGTTGAGAAAGGAAAAAAAAATCCGTTTAGGTGTTCATTAAATCCAAATCCCGACTGATATGTCTTAGCAATCCTTTTAATTGTTTTGTCTGAACTTGACTATTTCCCATAAATTCGACTGATACTCTAAACTCTGTTTGCTGAACATGTAAGGTTTGAAATGTTCCATACAACAATAACGCTAACCATATGGATTCAACTGATTGGTTGATGCTTTAATGTTGGATTATGTGGCCAAGTGGCCATATACTTTAGAATAACCAAACCAAAAGTGGACAACATATTTCCTTGTTTTGGGGAAGAAAATATGGGTTGGTTTTTTGTTTACCACCCGTGAGTTTTGGCTCCTTAATAATGGAGGGTTTGGTTGCTTTCTTCCATTCGGTTGTGTGGTAGAGAGAGAGAGAGAGAGAGAGAGAGAGAGAGAGAAGAGAGCTGCTGCCCTTTTGTTTTAGAGGAGAAAAATAGAGAGAAAAATTCAGAGAGTTGCAGTCTTGCAGAGAGCCCAAAAAGAAGAACAAGTTGATGCTTCAATTGGTTAGTAATCATCCACCAAAGTGATTGTTGTTGTACTAGTTTTGAGCTATATGTATAGAGAATAAATTATTCATTATATTTCTTTCTCTATTTGTTTCTTTGGTGTGTGTGAGCTATTGGGTGTATTGGGCTTTTGGGTTGTGAGATTGCCAACACTTTGTAAACTCCCATTTAGTTGATAGTGGATTATTGGGTGAGCTCCTACTGCTCCGAGGACGTACTCCAGTTACACTGACTGTTGAGGAACCTCGTTAAAATCTTGGTGTCTTTAATATTTTGTTCTTGCATTTTCATTTGATAAATTTCCTGTGGGTTAGCTTGAGTTGGTTCCAACGGGTTTGGTGCTATCCTGGACAACAATTGGTATCAGAGCACTGGTTGCTCTTGGGTACTGTCTAATTGCCATAAATGTCAGACGGGCAAGATGAGAATCCTTTTGGAAGCAGCTCCGGATTTGCAAGAACTACGGTGCAAAATGCAAAGTTCGAAGTTGAAAAGTTTGATGGCACAAACAACTTTGGGATGTGGCAATGTGAGGTCAAAGATGTGTTGGCTCAACAAGATCTACTTGCCGTTTTGGGAGAGAAGCCGGAAGCTATGTCGAAGCCGGAATGGGAGAAATTAAATTTGTGGGCTTGCTCTTCAATTCGGTTGTGCCTTGCAAAAACTCAGAAGTATTTTGTGATGCGGGAGACATTGGCAAGTGTGTTGTGGCAAAAATTGGAAGACAAGTATATGACGAAGAGTGCAAAGAACCGGCTACACTTGAAGAAAAAACTCTACCGCTTCCAATACAAAGAAGGTACAAAAATGATTAGACACCTTGATGCTTTTAATAAGTTGATTGCCGACTTGTTAAATTTAGATGAGGATATTAAGGATGAAGATAAGGCCTTAATATTGTTGAATTCCTTGCCGGACTCTTATGAGCATTTTGTTACCACTATTATGCATGGTAAAGAAACTGTGAAATTTGAAGATGTGTCAAATGCCTTGATGAATTATGAAATGAGGCATAGAGATAAAAATCATGATAGTACCTCTGAAGCTTTATTTGTTAGAGGTAGATCATCGGAGAGGAGGTCATCTTCTAGCAGGAAAAAATCACAGTCTAGACCTAGAGGAAACTCTAAAGGTAGAAAACCTTTGGAAAAGGATGAATGTGCCTTTTGTCATAATAAGGGCCATTGGAAGAAAGATTGTCCTAAATTGAAGACCAAAGGCAAAGAAAGTTCTGAAGCTAATGTTGCTAAGGTTGAAACAGATTTTTCTGATTTTGCTTTAACCACTTCCTCATCATTTGATTGTGCTACTAAGTGGGTGTTGGATACGGGTTGTACTCATCATATGACTCCTCACAAGAATTGGTTTTCAAGCTTGAAAGAGTTTGATGGTGGCGTTGTGTTCATGGGAGATGACAATCCTTGCTAAACAAAACGGATTGGTACAGTTCGTTTGAAGTTGCATGATGGCATGGTTAAAGAGTTGACAGGTGTTCGGTATGTACCGAATTTGAAGAAAAATCTTATTTCTTTGGGTACTTTGGAATCCAAGGGCTTCAGGTTTCATTCAGATGGACAGACATTGAAAGTTACTTATGGTGCACTTGTTGTGATGAAAGCTCCTCGATGTGGCCATTTGTATTTATTGCAGGGAAGCATTGTGACAGGTGAAGCATCTGTAGTTTCTCAAAATATGGGCACATCTGATTCAGATACTACTAGACTGTGGCATATGAAATTAGGCCATGCCGGTGAGAAAGCTCTACAAGGGCTTGTGAAACAAGGTCTTCTAAAAGGTGCCACGACTTGTAAGCTTGATTTCTGCGAGCATTGTGTCTTGGGGAAGCAAACTAGAGTGAAGTTTGGTACTGCTGTACATCAGACGAAGGGCATTCTTGATTATGTGCATTCGGATGTTTGGGGTCCTACAAAGACTCCCTCTTTGAGTGGTAGACATTGGTTCATGACCTTTGTTGATGATTATTCAAGAAGGTCTTGGGTCTACACTATGAAGCACAAGAGTGAGGTGTTAAGCATTTTCTTGGGTTGGAAGAAAATGGTTGAGAACCAGACTGGGAGAAAGATTAAGATTTTGAGATCGGATAATGGTGGTGAATACACATCCGATCCTTTCTTTAAAGTTTGCAAAGAGGAAGGAATTGTGAGACATTTCAGTGTTCGGGGAACTCCACAACAAAATGGAGTTGCAGAAAGATTGAATCGAACCTTGCTTGAGAAGGTTAGATGTATGTTGTCTCAATCGGGTTTAAGCAAGTCATTTTGGGCAGAGGCAGTTAATTATGCATGTCACATCATCAACCGGTTACCCTCAGCTGCTGTTCAGGGTAAGACACCAATGGAGGTATGGACTGGAAAACCTTCTTCTGATTATGACTATATCCATATTTTTGGTTCACCTGCTTATTTTCATGTGACTGAAAATAAACTTGATCCTAGAGCCAAAAAGGCTATCTTTCTTGGTTTTAGTAGTGGTGTCAAAGGTTACAGGTTGTGGTGCCCAGAGATGAAAAAAATTGTAATCAGCAGAGATGTGACATTTGATGAAGAAAGTATGTACAAAGTCTCTGAGAAGAATGTGAAAGATGTCCAACAGGTGGAGCTTGAGAAAGTTGCGTCTGGTACTTCAAATCCTATTTCCGCTGATGTCGAAGCCACTACAAGTGAAGAAGTTGGAGACCATGAGGATGCTGAAGAAGTTGAACTTGAAGATTCTATTCAAGTTGAAGAGCAAGTTTCACCTCAAGAGTCCATTGCCAAGAACAGAGGAAAGAGACAAATTACCAAGCCAGCTCGGTATAGTGACTATGTTTCTTTTGCTCTTCCTATTATCACTGATGAGATTCCATCCAATTTCGAGGAAGCCATTGAAAGTGAGGAGAAGGAGAGGTGGTGCAATGCCATGGGTGATGAGATGAATTCTCTCTTGAAGAACAAGACTTGGGAGTTAGCTAAATTGCCTAAGGGCAAGAAAGCTATCGGTTGCAAATGGGTGTATGCCAAGAAGGAAGATGCTGATGAGAAAAGCAATGTGAGATTCAAAGCAAGATTAGTTGCTAAAGGGTATGCACAAAAGGAGGGCATTGACTACAATGAAATCTTTTCTCCGGTTGTGAAGCACTCCTCAATTCGCATTATGTTAGCTCTTGTTGCACAGTATGATCTTGAGCTTGTGCAACTTGATGTGAAGACGGCTTTCCTACATGGTGATTTGAATGAAGAGATTTATATGTGTCAACCGGATGGGTATATAGTGAAAGGGAAGGAGAATTTGTTTTGCAAATTGAAGAAATCACTTTATGGCTTGAAGCAATCTCCAAGACAATGGTATTTGAGGTTTGATAAATTTATGAGAGGCCAAAATTATTCTAGAAGTCAATATGATCATTGTGTGTACTTCAAGAAGTTGCAAGATGGGTCTTTCATTTATTTGTTGATATATGTTGATGATATGTTGATTGCCTCAAAAAATGTCGAAGAGATTGAGAAATTGAAGAAGCAAATGAAGAATGAGTTTGAGATGAAGGATCTTGGTGAAGCGAAGAAGATCCTTGGCATGGAGATCACTAGAGATAGAGAGAAGGGTTTGGTCAATTTGAATAAAAAACAATACCTTGAGAAGTTGATTCGGAAGTTTGGAGTTCATGATTTAACCAAACCGGTTAGTACCCCTTTGGCTCCTCATTTTAAATCGAGTTCTCTACAATGTCCTAAAACTGATAAAGAGAAGCTGCAAATGAAAAATATACCATATGCAAATTTGGTTGGTAGTTTGATGTATGCAATGGTATGCTCTAGACCGGATATTGCTCATGCAGTTGGCATGGTGAGTCGATATATGCATAATCCAGGTAAAGAGCATTGGCAAGCAGCTAAGTGGATATTGAGGTATCTCCATGGTACTCGAGATGTTGGTTTATGCTTTGAGAGAGATGACTCTGGTATTGGTCATTTTGCAGTTGGTTATGTTGATTCAGATTATGCAGGTGATCTGGATGGAAGGAAGCCTACTACAGGCTATGTGTTTACAATGGCTAAAGGGCTAGTTTGTTGGAGGTCCATTTTGCAGTCGTCTGTTGCCTTGTCTACTATAGAGGCTGAATATATGGCAGTTGCTGAAGCTATAAAGGAGGCCATTTGGATACATGGGCTTATTAGAGATTTGGGGGTTGATCAGAAGCAGGTGGAGGTACATTGTGATAGTCAGAGTGCCATTTATTTGGCTAAGTATCAGGTTCATCATGCGAGGACCAAGCACATAGATGTGCGTTATCACTTTGTTCGTGAAATTGTTGGTGAAGGGGAGATCATTCTCCAGAAGATTCCAACTAAAGACAACCCCGCTGATATGTTGACTAAGGTTGTTGATGTAGCCAAGTTTGTTCACTGTTTGAACTTGGCTCACATTATGCCTATATAAAGAAGGCGTTGAGCAGTAGGAGTTTTGGAGCATTTGGCTCGGCATTAGTTGTTCTCTTGCTAGTGATTGGGAGTGTTTTTTTTGTGTTGGTTGGCTTATCATGGCGTTTTCGGAACTTGGTCAAGGTGGAGATTGTTGGATTATGTGGCCAAGTGGCCATATACTTTAGAATAAACAAACCAAAAGTGGACAACATATTTCCTTGTTTTGGGGAAGAAAATATGGGTTGTTTTTTTGTTTACCACCCGTGAGTTTTGGCTCCTTAATAATGGAGGGTTTGGTTGCTTTCTTCCATTCGGTTGTGTGGTAGAGAGAGAGAGAGAGAGAGAGAGAGAGAGAGAGAGAGAGAGAAGAGAGCTGCTGCCCTTTTGTTTTAGAGGAGAAAAATAGAGAGAAAAATTCAGAGAGTTGCAGTCTTGCAGAGAGCCCAAAAAGAAGAACAAGTTGATGCTTCAATTGGTTAGTAATCATCCACCAAAGTGATTGTTGTTGTACTAGTTTTGAGCTATATGTATAGAGAATAAATTATTCATTATATTTCTTTCTCTATTTGTTTCTTTGGTGTGTGTGAGCTATTGGGTGTATTGGGCTTTTGGGTTGTGAGATTGCCAACACTTTGTAAACTCCCATTTAGTTGATAGTGGATTATTGGGTGAGCTCCTACTGCTCCGAGGACGTACTCCAGTTATACTGACTGTTGAGGAACCTCGTTAAAATCTTAGTGTCTTTAATATTTTGTTCTTGCATTTTCATTTGATAAATTTCCTGTGGGTTAGCTTGAGTTGGTTCCAACGGGTTTGGTGCTATCCTAGCACAACATTTAGGGCGCGTTTACTAATCCGTAATCAAATTGAGAAGAATTGAATTGAGGAGGAATTTGATTGAGGAGAAATTGAAATGAGGTGGAATTAGAATCAGATTCCTGTTGAAGTTGTTTACTAAAACTGTCTGGAATCGGAGTAGGAATGATGTTGAGTCCATATAAGTTGTTTACTAATTCACTTCAATCGGAATGAAAACTCAGTTGATTACTATATTGCCCTTACATAAATAAATTATTTCCACACTAATTAATTAAATTAAATTCTTAATTAAATTTATATAATAAAATTCATCTATATAAAAATATATAAATAAGTTTTATTTATTTATTAAAATATGGTAGGAATGATGTTGAATCGATATAAATTGTTTACTAATTCACTTCAATCGGAATGAAAAATAGATTGATTACTAAATTGCCTTTACATAAATAAATTATTTTCATACTAGTTAATTGAATTAAATTTATATAATAAAATTCATCTATATAAAAATATATAAATAGGTTTTATTTATTTATTAAAAGATGGCATAATGAGTGTCAAATGAAAGGCAATGTTGGGATAATAAGAAACAAGTGAGGGCATAATTGGTAAATAAACTCCATTCCGGATATCTCAAGTCACAAGGAATTGAAATACCTCCCTTATGTAGGGAGTCCAATTCCTCCAAAATTAGGAGTTTGATTCCTTAATGCATGTGGACCCCACATGTATTATGATTCCCCAAGATTACGTAAACAAAGGTGTATCCCGTAATCGGAATCCAATTCCATAAATTGATTCCGATTACGAGTACGTAAACGTGCCATTAAGACTTTGCTCTCTGATCTTACATTCTTTTGGTTAATTTATTGATAATCCTGCTTAAAAATTGTTTGGATGGATATGGGGAAGAGGAAAAAGAAGCTACCACTTTAGGTGATCAGAAATATCAGAAGAACATAAAGAAGGGATGAAAGCATGATGCTTTTGTTAGTTTCTTTCTCAGTGAAAAACAGCATGTGAATGGGTCGATATGAAAGTGCCCATATGCAAAAAGTAGATGAATTTTGTAAAAAACCAAAAAAGCAAAAACATGATTTAATTTTCCTTTTTTATTAAAATTGTTTCCATCATTGACAGAGTAATTATTGTCCACGCATGTCTTCTTAAACTGCTCATGAAAATAAAATTGGGACAATTATGGGATCCTCTACTTTACACCTCTACTTGCACATTCATTTATTTGTATTCAGAGTGTTCATGATTTAGTCAGAGTTAGTCAGCATATGGTCTAATATGTTTAAATTCTTTGTTTTTACATGAATTTTTGTTATTCTTTTCCGTTTAGTTCATTTGAATTTGTTTTTAAAGTCTGTTGGTATTCAAGGTTGCAATTTTTTTGTATCTTTGTGATATTAATTTTTTTTTTTTTTTTGCTATAATTGCAGGTTTTTGAAAAAAAATCACTTTCAGAGACTGAGTAAAAATATATAAAGGCTGTTAGTGATCGGTATAAAGACAAAATAAAAAAGGTATGAATAAAATGTTTGAGATTGTGTGATTTGATTTGATTTTGTAATGTACAGAATTCTCTTTATATTTTTCAGATTAAACGGGTTTAGGACTGTATTAGTTAAATCTAATTAAATTTTTGGAAATTGCTATGAACAATATTTTGTTTCGTTACAGGGTTTGGTGGTTCTACTTTTGAACTGCACAGGGTTGAGAAAGGAAAAAAAAAGACAATTTTGTTGGCAATCAATATAGAGACAAAATACAAAAGGTATTCTTGGATGATATCATTTGGTTTCAATTTGTGACCTGTGTTTTGCAATATGAATTGATTAGCTCAAAAAAAATTTATATTCTTGGATGATATCATTTGCTTTCAATTTGTGACCTGTGATTTGCAATATGAATTGATAATCTCAAAATTTTATTTGTGCTTATTGTCTATTTTCTCCTTTGCGTATATATTTTTTTTCCATGATTGATTTTGAATAAACTAATATTTGTTTCTGATGTAAGTGGCAATTTATAATGGATCTCTATGTCCTCCGTTTCTTTTTAGGCTTAACTTTTGTTAATCATGTAGTTGGTTTCTTTATAATTGTGAAGATGATGATTTAATTTATTCATTGTTTTCAAAGAATGGTAGGTATATTTATATTCTTATTATTGATCTATTTCTATGTGTGTAGTTGCATGGGCTTACTTAGAGAAGCCTGTATTTATCATTTGACAATTTTTTTATCAGTATTTATTTGCCCTGTATTAAATGCATTTTACAGCGTTTGTGATTTGTTGTACAAAAATGGGGTCCAAATGGTTTTTGTTTTGTATGCACGTTTGAATGGTTTGATTCTAACGTACTAATGCTGACTCATTTTTTTTTTTACAGGTTCTCACAAAATTGTGCAACGCATAATTTTAAACCATTTGGATTTGTTGTGCAAGGCTTTTGGTGTTTAAGGTAAGAGCTTTAAATTTTGGAACTGTTTCTTTTAAAGCATAAATATATAATTTTATTTTTTCTTTTTACAAGCATTGTTATGTTTGTTATTTTATTTATTCTTCATTGCATTAAAATTCCAATATTTCAGTGTTTGTCTCATATGTTTATTAATTTTGTTCCTTTTTTTTTTCCAGCTTAATTTACAACTGTTTGTTTGTAAATTGCTTAGAACAAATTTTTTACGCTATGTCAAAAAGAGCTGCAAAAAATTTAACAATTAAACCTGCCCAGCACGAACAAAATACTGTGGATGATAAATATGCTGAGGTTTTCAAAGATAATCATCAACCAAAAAGAGTGCGTAGAAATATATATGTGGAAAATTCTGCGGCCACTCTTCTACCTCAAATTGATGAATTTGTTTCTCCAAATTTGTTCTTAGACCATCAGTCTAGCAGCAGTCGATCAGAAACAAATTTGTTCTTAGACCATCAATCTAGCAGCAGTCAATCTGGTCGTATGCAATGTTTAGGTCAAAATATTATTCATGGTGAAACACAACATATGATATGCAATCGACAAATTTCTGACCGATATGATAAAAAAGGAAAAAACGTTGTTGATATCTCAAAGGATGTTGAAAACACAGTTAAAAAAACTTTACACGTTGAGAATTCCAATCTTATCAATAGAGGTCAAGCATTTTTCCAAAATAAAAGGACTGGTATGTCTTTTTTGTCTTATATAATATTTTCTTATCTCAAATTTTTACATTATTTTCTACTTAATGATCTATTGTATTTAATATTGATTTTTTTAATATATCTTTTTGTATAGGTATTGTCAAAGAGTATGCAGACTTGGGGGATAAAAATTATAAATGTACTTATTGTGGTGCTTATTTTTGGTTAAAAGAATCTCTTAAACAAAGATGCACAAAAAATCAACCTGTTTTTACTCTTTGCTGTCAACAAGGAAAAATAAGCCTTCCAATTTCAAAACCAGCTCCATATTTATTAGATTTATTGCTTGATCCAAATGGAGGTAAAAAAAGTTCATCATTTCGAGAAAATATTAGAGCCTACAATTCTATGTTTTCCTTTACTTCTATGGGTGCCAAAATTGATCATTCAATCAATAAAGGATCAAGTCCTTACATTTTTAAAATTAGCGGTCAAGTTTGTCATTTAATGGGCTCTCTTTTACCTCCTGATAATTAGCCTCCAAAATTTGCTCAGTTATATGTTTATGATACATATAATGAAGTACAAAATCGTTTGAAAGCTTTTGATTCTGATGGAAACAATGGAAGATTGGATACACAAATTGTTGAAAGTTTGATTAAAATGTTTGATGAATCAAATGAATTAGTTAAACTTTTTCGCATTGCAAGGGATAGATTTGAAACTGATGGCCTCACTTCTTTAAAAATGACATTGTTAGCAAGACAACCAATTGATAGCAAACAATATGACCAACCGACAAGTGATGAAATTGGTGGTTTAATAGTTGGTGATATAGGACTTTCTGATTCTAATAGAGATATTATTATAGAGTCTAAAAGTGATGAATTAAAGCGTGTTACAAAATTAAATCCAAAATTTATGGCATTGCAATATCCTATTCTTTTTCCATATGGTAGACCGGATTTAAAATGGAATGAAAATTATAAAGGTCCAAAAACTAAAAGACAAAGAGTGCCTATGAGAGCTTTTATAGCTTATCAAATTCAAGAGCGAGAACCATGGTTAACTACATTGTTAAAAGGAGGTAGACTTTTTCAACAATATATAGTGGATTCTTATGCAACACTTGAAGAAGATAGATTGGATTATATTAGACAAAATCAAAAAAATTTAAGAACTGATGTTTATAAAGGAATTTACGATGCAGTCGCAAGAGGTGATAATGATGCAAACAATGTGGGTCAAAAAATTATATTACCTGCTTCGTATACAGGAAGTCCTAGATACATGATCAATAATTATCAAGATGCAATGGCAATTTGTAGAGAATATGGACACCCTGATTTGTTCATAACATTTACTTGCAATGTCAAATGGCCAGAAATCATAAGAGAATTTGAAAAAAAACCAGGATTCAAACCTGAGGATGGACCTGATTTAATTTCTAGAGTATTTAAAATGAAACTCGATGATATGCTTGAATTTATAAAATCTGGAAAACCTTTTGGAGAAATTGAAGCAAGTAAATTTTTTAAACTTATTCTTTTGTTTGCTATTTATTTATTCATCATTATTATTTTTTTTTTATGAAACTAACTTTATCTATTTCTTTTATTTGCTTGCAGATGTTTGCACGATTGAGTTTCAAAAAAGAGGTTTGCCTCATTCTCATATGTTAATATGGTTAAAATCAAATTTCAAGTGTTTTTTACCATCTGATATAGATTCAATTATTTCAGCTGAATTACCAGACAAAATTCTTAATCCTAAACTTTATGAAATTGTTAATCAATTTATGATTCACGGTCCATACGGTCATATTAATAAAAAATCTCCATGCATGAAGGAAAACAAATGTTCCAAAAATTTTCCAAAATCATATAAAAATGAAACAGTTTTTCAATCTAATGGTTTTCCGATTTATAGACGTCGTGGTGATGATACAAAATTTGTGATTAAAAATGGTGTTAAAATTGATAATAGATTTGTTGTTCCTTATAATGCTGAACTATTGCTAAGATACAATGCTCATATAAATGTTGAATCCTGTTGTCAATCAATGCTTATAAAATATTTATTCAAATATGTTAACAAGGGTCCAGATAGAGCACGATTAATTTTTCAAGAGGATCAAAATGATGAAATATTAGCATATTTGAATTGTAGATATATATCACCTTATGAAGCTATTTGGAGATTGTTTCAATACTCAATACATCATAGGGAACCCTCTGTTGAACGATTACATGTTCATTTACCATTGGAACAAAATATTGTTTTTAGTGGTGATCAATCACTTCAATCAATTGTTAGACAAAAAGCTTTTGAACATACGATGTTAACAAGCTGGTTTGAAGCCAATAAAATTTATAATGAAGCACGTTTACTAACTTATGCTCAAATTCCATCAAAATTTTTGTATGACACACAAAATAAAATTTGGAAACCAAGAAAGCGTAAAGGATCAATTGGTAGAATAGCATATGTACATCCTGCATCTGGTGAATTATATTATTTAAGAATGCTTTTAAACTTGAAAAAAGGCGCATTAGATTTTAATGATATTAAAACTGTTAATGGTGTTGTGCATTTTTCATACCATGATGCATGTAAATCTTTAGGATTATTAGGCGATGATAAAGAATGGTTAGAATCTTTATCAACTGCTGTAAATGTTGCATCATCTCCTCAATTAAGACAACTATTTGTTACAATTGTTTTATTTTGTGATGTTGCAAATCCTCAAATTCTTTTTTATGCTCATTGGAAGAACATGTATGATGATATTTTATACAAACTGCAAAAAAATTTTGGAATTCCTAATATGGCTATACCAGAAGAAGAATTAAAAAATTCTGTCTTATTTGAATTAGAATTACTTTTTAACAATGCTTCCACATCTTTGGACAAATATAATTTACCAATGCCTGATGAAAATAAAATGATAGAAATTAAAAACAAACTTTTAAGAGAAGAGTTAAATTATGATTGTGAAGAATTGTCCAAAAAGCGTGCAATTTTAAAATCACAGCTTAACGAAGGTCAGAAATATGTATATGATACTGTGATAGATACTGTGGATAGAAAAAAACATGGTCTTTTTTTTTGTATATGGTCATGGAGGAACTGGAAAAACTTTTTTGTGGGATACAATTATATGTAAACTTAGATCTGAAGGAAAAATTGTTTTAGCTGTAGCTTCATCAGGAATAGCATCATTATTATTACCAGGTGGTAGAACAGCTCATTCAAGATTTAAAATTCCATTAATTATTACTGATTCTTCAATTTGTCCAATAAAGAAAAAAACACATCTTGCTACATTAATTGAAAAAACTTATTTAATTATATGGGATGAGGCACCTATGAATCATAAATATTGTTTTGAAGCATTAGATAAATCACTTTCCGACATTTTATCACATCTGCAAAATTCAAATAAGAAACTTCCATTTGGTGGTAAACCTCTTTTACTAGGTGGTGATTTTCGACAAATACTACATGTTTTACCTGCAGGAACCAAAGAAGATATAATAAATGCTTCCCTAAATAGTTCTTATTTGTGGTCTCATTTTAAAATTTTTCGTTTAAAAGAAAACATGAGATTGTCAAGAAATGATTTAAACGTTGAAGAAAAAAAGAAAATCAGTGATTTTGCAAACTGGATTTTACAAATAGGTGACGGAAAAATTAACGATGCAAATCATTCAAATGACAGTGATACATCATTTATTCAAATACCTGAAGATTTAATAGTTCATCCTTCTACAAACCCAATTTCTTCAATTTTTGAAGCAACTTATCCTAATTTTAAAATTTTGTTTCACAATTTTGTTTACTTAAGAGAACGAGCTATTGTTACACCTCGGAATACAACAGTAACAGAAATAAACAATTATATAACCAATTTGTTACCTGGAGAACAACATACATTTTTAAGTTACGATTCTTTGTGTTCCTCAAGTGGAAATGTTGAGAATCTTGAAATAATGTATGCTACAGAATTTTTAAATACGCTTGATTTCAATGGTTTACCTACACATAATTTAATTTTAAAAATAGGAATGCCAATTATGTTGTTGCGAAATTTAAATCAATCTTATGGTTTATGTAGTGGAACTAGATTAATTGTCACACAATTATTTCCTAGAATTATTGAAGCTAAGATACTTACTGGAAATAATGTTGGTCACAAAGTATTCATACCGAGAATCACTTTTACAGCAACTGAAAACAAGTGGCCTTTCATTTTTAAAAGACGTCAATTTCCAGTTAGGCCATGTTATGCAATGACCATTAATAAAAGTCAAGGACAATCTTTAAAACAAGTTGGACTATATCTTCCCGAACCTGTTTTCACTCATGGTCAATTATATGTTGCATTGTCTAGAGTCACATCAAGAGAAGGTTTAAAAATTTTGATCACAAATGTAGAAAATGATGTGAACAACCATACTCTAAATATAGTTTTCAAAGATGTGCTACAAAATTTAGAACAAAATTCTTAATTTTATTAATGGATGCATAACGTTTTACATAGTTTTAGATCTTTTGTTTATATCATTAGATTTATCATTCAAATATGTAATTTAATTCTCTTTTCTGTTTCAACAGACGTTGGTCTCCATTTTATATGGCTTTTGTCTACAGCTTTCAAAATCCTTCTACTTTACCAAGGTTTGCAACCTTTCCTATCATCAATTTTTTTGGCTGTCAAATCCATTTTCACCCTTAGTTTTAAATTTTGGCTTTAATCTCATTGGCTTCATTCTAATTGAATAAATTTGTCTTAACGTACAGTTTTCTATTGGAAAAAGAATTGATCTTTGAATAAGAGTTGTAGTCTTCGTTACTATGGCTAGACTAGCAGGTAAAAACTCAATCTTTTCCTATCTCTGAATGTTGATTCCTGTTTATTCAAGTTAGATTAATTCTTTTTTATTTTCAAGCTTTCAATGTTCTAAACTATTTCACTTTTAAATTATCAAATTGTGTTTCATGATACTAACTCCCCTTATAAGTATTAAGGGTAAAAATGTAATACGTTAGTAATATAGTTAGGTAGTTAGTATTTGATTAAAGTGGTTAGGATTTCTATATAAACTGTTGTCTCATAGTTGTAAATATTCATTCAATCAATACAATTCCTATTCTCTCTAAACACTCTCTCTCTCTAGAATCTCTCTTGTTTCTCTCTGCCTTTTTCCTCTTTCTCTGTACAAATCCTTCATCTTTGCAATGTAGTTAACATGGTATCAGAGCCACCAGGCTTACGCCATTGATTCTGGCTGTGCAGCACGCACCCCGTCTTCTTCCGAATCCAACAACGGCTGTGACAAATCTCCTGTTGTACTGCTGCCTCTTGTGGGCGCGGCCTCTGGGCTTCTTCTTCTTGTCTTGCTTCGTCACATTTGGAGTCTAACCCCTAACGTTCCCGGCACGTGCGAGCGATCCGTGAACCTTACCCATGGCTGATCGGTGATGCCGCTGCTGCAGCTCTGTGTGTTATCGCGTTTTTTTTTCCACTGGGTCTTGGGGAAGAAACGATTCAGCTTTCAGAGTTTTAGTTTGAGCAGAAAGGTCTCACTCTCTGCTCTTTCTGCAGATTATGGTATGGTTCTTTGCTTTTTCCTTTCATAATGTTCACTGAATTTGCATTGGATTTGGGTATGGTTCTTGAAGTTCTTGGAGTCTAGTTGCTGTTCTTGGATGGGTGCTCTTGCTGTAATCTTTTCTGGTGGCACTGTTGGAATCAGGTCTTTACATTTCTTTGGTTTTACAATTCTGCACAGAAGGTGTTTGTGTTTTTGGGTCAATGAAATTTTATGCAGTGTTGGTGTGAATTTTATATGATCTGTTTCGGGGTTTGCGTATATGATTAAGGTTGATTGCAGTGGTTGGGAATTGAAGAAATTTATGAAGTTGCTTGTTCAGGGAGTTGTAAATTGTTGACATTTATGAGTTTTATGAAGTTGATAATTGAAGAAGGTCGAAGTCAGAAAGTTGGTGAATTTGTTACGTATATTGAGTAGCATTTGTTAAGTTGCTCTGGTATGATTGAATCAATTAAGAATTTTGCTTCAGATCCTTGTTAATGGATAATGCCAGGCAACCTGGGGATAATTCTTGTCCAAGTGCAGGAGTTTGTGCAATATATTTCTTTTCACAACCTATAATGTCAAGTCTAACCAACTCAATTGTTAGCATGAATCTACAGTAAGTCCGGTTATAGATGAAGTTTGAAGAAGTTGTTCACGGTAAATCCCACGAAGGGTAATCCTGTGTTTTGAGTAGGTAAATCCCACGAAGGGTAATCCTACATAGATGTTGATTTTCAGTTGTTGAAATTGTGAAGGCCATTGCCATTGTTCAAAGAAGTTGTTTTTGGTAAAATCCACAAAGGGCGATCCCGTGGTGCTATAGTTAAGGCCGATGCCACACTATAGTTTGTTATTTGTCTGTTTTTAAAAGGCCGAAGCCAATGTTAAATGAAGTTGTTGAGGGTAAATCCCACGAAGGGTAATCCCGTAAGAAATTGTTATAACCGGCCTGAGGGTGTGTTACAATTTTATAAGAGGTTGTTTTTCGATTGAAGCTCCTGCGAGAGGCAGAGGAATATTGGATGTTTTGGATGGGAAGATTGTATCTACAAAAGGTGTAAATTTCTATCTGGTTTGCAGTGAAGATCCTATTAAAAGGCAGAGGAATATTACACTTTTGGATGTGCTTCCTACTGAGCTTGCAGATTGAGTTTGTTGCAGTGAGTCAGTGAATATATTTGGGGCAGATTGATGTTCATTGCTGCTCTGCAGCTATAACAAACTCGTTATTCAGAACAGGTTCGAGATCATTTCCATATTTGCAGAATCAAGGTTGCAGTTGGTTCAAGTTGTTCTGTTTTTCTAGGTTTCCTAACAGTGATTGCAGTTGTTCTTCCAATCTCAAACTGGGTTACCCCAGTTGAGATTGAGGGGGAGTATTAAGGGTAAAAATGTAATACGTTAGTAATATAGTTAGGTAGTTAGTATTTGATTAAAGTGGTTAGGATTTCTATATAAACTGTTGTCTCATAGTTGTAAATATTCATTCAATCAATACAATTCCTATTCTCTCTAAACACTCTCTCTCTCTAGAATCTCTCTTGTTTCTCTCTGCCTTTTTCCTCTTTCTCTGTACAAATCCTTCATCTTTGCAATGTAGTTAACAATAAGACCATTATGAATCCGGCCAAAAATAACATTCTCATTCCCTTTTTCCAATATTTACAATGGAATTTTTTTCTACATTTTCCAAGTGAGTTCTACATATTTGTTCCCGCACAAGGTTTTGATTTTCCATGTTTTTTTGCATGACTTTTGTTAGTATCTCATGTGCTTTGGTTTTTTATTTCAGAAATTTTTTGCCCATTTTGGATTTGCTTCAAACTTGGCTGAGACCCATCTAATCCGGTGCTTCCAGGTGAGTTTTACATGTTTGATGCATTTGTTTTTCAGATCATTTGCTAACATTTTACATTTAAATTCAATGTTTACTAACATTTCTCTTCAGGGGAATGGCTTGTTACCAATGTAGATAAGAACTATCTTCCTTTTGTTTGGTCTAAACACATGACCAATTACCTGGCTGATCACCCATCGGTTTACGTGGACATCCAAGAGTATCAATCTTGATATCCCTACTAAAGATATACCCTCTCCACATACCTTGCCAATAAAGAAATTGTTATATCTATATATAAATCACTTTCATTACTTATTGGTTAGATTTAACAATTCCCCTACCTCTAAGATATTTTTTGGCTTGGTTAAAACATGTAGAGAAAGTATATCTTTCGTGGCACCATCTCTATTTATACTTTTGGATGTCCATAAACTCCTCAGTGAACAATCAACTTCATTGACCATGTATTTATACCAAATAAAGTAAGAAAATCTTTATCTACAAATTAGTAACAGTCGATTCCTCTGAAGAGAAAAGATGGAAGTGATGATTATTTGTTCAAATCATGGAAGTTGAAACAACTCAGCCAATTATATCTCTATATTACATAGAGATACCAAACCAAATGTATCTGATCCATCTTTCTACAACATTCTTTTTTCGTTTTTGCAAAAACAATGTTATAGAACTAACTACCAATTGACAATATTAGATTACATTTGACCAAAGAAACAATAATATACTATCATTGTCAATGATATCCATTGTGACTATCTTTAGGAGGAAATGAGAAGAGAACAAAACACGTACATTCTTCTTCTTTTTTCTTTCTATGTGTTTTTGGCTGGAGCATGTAAGAGACAGATAAAGGGAGCAGATTCAGCTGAATGATCTTGCTCAAACAACAATCATAATTGTAAGCTCAAGAGTAACTGTTTTTGTGTTACCTGCATCTCTTAGTAATTAGCGGTCCTTTCCTTTACATTTGATGAAATCATTTCTATACACCTTTCAACTTACTTTTTTAATTTATCATTCTACCAATTTTATCTTATTTCTTTTAACATCTCTCACTTTTTTTCTCATTCAAATATGCATTACTGAAGCTTTGTTATACAGCTAGGCTAACCCCTTGCTTCTCTTGCCTACTATCATTTTCTACTATTGGAATAGAACTTTATACATGTTTATAAACTTTTAAAACCCGCAGCATCGCGCGGGTTCTATTACTAGTTCATAACTAAGAATGGTGAAAGTCATGAAATGATCAGGTGTCCTTTCTATTTAGGATGGTACGACTCCAATTTCAATCCACATCACGTGTTTGTGACCTACAATGCCTTTGAACTTGAAGAAGATGGTAAATACTCCACTGATTTTCGCAAACTTGTTAGGGAGGCCTCTGTTCATTTCTGGCCAGTGAGTATTTCCGGCCAACCCACTTCCTATGTGAAGGTGAAGTGTGGTATCAGCCTGTTGTATGCCGAAGATGCCGAGAAATTAAAACTGATGTCATGATTATGGAAAGTAAAAGTAGAAGAAGATACGGGACATGACGAGTCTGAAGCAAGTGGAAGTTGTGAACCTGAAGCCAGTGCGACGAGCCTGTAGCAAGTCGAGTCATTGTTCGATCTAATAACCCGACTGTAGTTTGATGAGGGGGTCATCTCCTTGAATTATGTTTGTAGTTTTGTGGTGAAAGTTATGTTTATAATTTGCTTGTTGTAGAGCCAATAGTAAATACAGTGAAATCAACAGTACACAATGTTAAGGCCAAAGTATTGTGTCTATGTACAGGGATTTGAAATTTTCTGATTTAGTTTCTTAAAAAAGTTTATGATTTGAAATTTTCTAGCGTTGTGTCTATGTACAGGGATTTGAGATGCTCCAATTAACTCATCAAATGTATCAATATAAATTTCCTTGATTCTCAAGCATATTGTACTTCCATGCTAATCCGAGTGAGAGAAAATTATTTATTTTCTCCCAATTGACTTGCAGTCTAATCCGTAGTCAGAGAAAATTATTTATTTTCTTCTGGACCTATTTCTCTTAGCCCATATGAAATCCAAAATCTTATTTATCGGGACTCTGCCTACACTTTCCCTTTCGTAGCCCAACATTTGGGCCTGGGTTATGTTAACCCATTTAATTTAATTTAATTTAATTTCTTTATGCATAGATTCCCTTGTATATATGTTTTCGTTTGCGGGAGTTATGAACTCGAAGTTCATACTTTTAATTTGAACCATATTATTGCTAGCTTATTGTAAGGCTAAGTTCAACTCATTCCTCTTAGTGTAGATAATATCATTTGATCAAAAAAAAAAGTAAGAGAACAACAATTTTGCATCTAAAGTAATTTGAAGCAATAAATTATAACTATTTAAGATGGCACATAAAAGCTTAACTTGGTTGATGAGAAAAGTTCAAATGGTAGTTTGGTTCTGGGGTACAAAGAACGTTGTCTTAATAACCATAGCTACATTGAAGAATACAATGTGAAATGCATAGGACAGACAGACAGACTAAAACATGAGTCCACCCATGTCCCACATGGAGGTTAACAATTCTCTGTTCAAGTAGAGAAACAACAAAAACAAACGAATGTGTCAGGATTTTTGGAAATTGCTACTAGAGGTGGAACTTAAAGCTATTATTTATGTTGTTTATATGGCTAGTTTTGGATTGGGGTTTGCATTCTTATTGCATTGAGATTCTTCTTTGGCAATGCATTTTCTTTTTTAATGGATCTTCTCAGGGTGCCTTGCCGTTTATCGGTTGATTGGGCAAATTGTTGCATATTCTCTCTCCCCATCCATATTCTGTTTTCTCACATTTATTGCGAAGGAAATCAAGTGGTGGATTGTTTGGCAAACTATGGTTTTGATTATGTTGGGGGTTCACTGGTGGAATTCTTGTCCTCCGTGCCACAGTTATCCACCTCTTCCGGGGGCCTCACAGAGGCATTTCAGCCTCTCCCTGGGCACAAGTCTGACTTCCACATCAGCAGCGGGTTTCGAACCCAAAACCTCCAGTTTTTAATTTGAAGGAAGCCTCGCAATCTGTCTTTTACCACTAGATCATCTTTCTACTTCTTGTTAGGGTATGGTTTCATGTTCCCTTTAACTTTTTGTATCTTTATTTATTTTTTCTTCTTCAATATATTCACTATGATGTAATTTTTTTTTAAGAAAAACTAATGAAAAGTTCAAAAAAACTTTAGTTTTAATGAAAAATGACAAATAAAGGTATAGTGCGAAGTACGAGGGAAAAGTACAAATGTGATTTTTCATTACAAGTGAATATTACCAGAAGTGTTTCGTTAAAACTCGTTTTTTTTTTATGATAGGTACGTTGGAGTGGAAGTGGCATTGTTTTTTTTAATTTAAAAATAAAAAAGGAGTGCTGAGTATGATAGGTTTCTGGTGGAAGTTGAATGCCTTCAATCTAATTATGTTTGTAAACTTTTTGGGGAAAATTATGTTTCTAATTTGCATATTGAAGAGCTAATTAATTTGCTGGGGCAAATTTTCATTACAAAAAACCAGAGACAAAAGATTGAAATTTTGAGGGAGAAAGAAATGAAGGAGAATTAAAAGGCCATCTGATGTTCCATGCCTATCGTAGAGCATGTACAACAACAATAAAGACTTTTTTTTTAAGTGAGGCCAATTATAATAATCCTAAAACGTCGTCTCAGTTTTGCATTAAGTCTTCTGTTAGTTCTAACTACTTTATGTCTCTTTTTTTTTTAAGTCTATTTCCATGTTTTCTTAGATCTTCCTCTACTCATTTTGTCTGAAATAAAAAAAAATAAGCTTAAATGTCAATATGGTCCATGTGTTTTATTCTATCGGCCAATTTAATCCTGTGTTTCAATTCGGTCAAATTGGTCCCTATATTTATATCAGTTAGTCAATTCAAGACAATCTGTTAAAGCACGGTTAAAATTGAGATGTGCTAGGCAGGAA
The DNA here is from genome assembly GCF_916048215.2 of Malus sylvestris. Lineage (NCBI taxonomy): Eukaryota > Viridiplantae > Streptophyta > Magnoliopsida > Rosales > Rosaceae > Malus > Malus sylvestris. The sequence goes on from NC_062269.1 coordinate 24,194,665, forward strand.
AAAAAACGTAATTTTATTGCTGCAACCCAACCATGGCTTCTCCACCGTTTTCCCCACTGCTTCTCCGGCGTCGTCATAAATCAGAGCTTCTACCCTCCTTCTTTCTCCCGTAGCCGCTCCTCTCTTATACCCTTTCTCTCCTGTAGCCTCCATCACTCCCAAACCTCCACCGCCTCCCTTCCTTCTCCTTAATCTCCAGATCATGTCTCATCGACTTCCTCTTCACGGCTCAGGTACAGAACTCCGGCGACGATGATCCTGCACGATGGTGCGCCAGGTGATGAGGTACAGCCTCATCGACTCTCTCTCTCTCTCTCTCTAGCTGATACAATTGTCTCTGTTTTATGTGATATATTTTGCGAATTGATCGACTACCCAAATCTTAATCTCATAAAAGACGACGACTTTTAGCTGAACCACTCACAGTGAGCTCCAGATTAATCCTACCCAAAAAGGTTTCCATATATATATATATATATATATAGTTTGGTGTTTTTTTTTTCTGTGAATTTGTATAAATTTATTAGAGTTGATGGGTTATGCTGGTTGGTGTTTTAGGCTACCCTTGCTCGGCTTGAAGCTTTGAAAAATGATAATGTTGGTTTGGAGACGGTAGAAGTTAACGACGACGATGAAGCTTCTCTTGACGACGATGATAACAATTTTTTTATGGAACTTCTCCTTAACCTCTCTGGGTGCGCTTCTGCTCGGGTCGTTGCTAGAATATACACAATGATACTCGATGTTTGAAGTTTATTGCCTGATTGGTGAGTGGTTTTAACCGACACATGCAGCTTTAGTGAACTGGAAGCTGATTCATGTTGATAATCCATATCATATGCATGGGAAAGAAATAGATTCAAAGGTCTTCCATGTTTTGTTTTTTGGTATTTAGTGGGTGTACAATAAAATTACGTTTTTGTCCTCTCACGTGCCTAGCACATGTCAATTTTAACAGTCCTTTGACGGATTGTCTTGAATTGGCTAACAGATATAAACACGGGGACCAATATGGCTGAATTGAAAACACAGGGACTAAATTGATCAATAGAGTAAAACACAAGGACCATGTTGACATTTAAGCCAAAAAAATATATAGATACAAGGTGTATGGAGCAAGAAATTAGAGAAAACTAAAGACAAAGTTGAATTATGTCTTCTTTTCGTTGATAGAACAAATCATTATTGAATTTTTTTTTTTTTTGGGTGAAAAATTAGGTTTGTAATTTTCATATTAATCGTAGACAGACAAAATTTACAGAGGCAAGTATCATATAAAGTTAAAATTTTACATAACAATAGAGCTCTCAAGGATGCCAAAGTGGATGATTTCGGCCACTTTTATCGCCACAAATTTTGCTCACATCAGATTAGCCGCCAACCCGACCCGACCAACTTGAATTCAAGTTATGGACTTAAGCCCAATCTTGGAGACAAGGGACTCTGGAGTTTGGAGTCTTGGACTGTTTTTTTTCAGAAAAAGACTTGAAGCTTCTGCTGCCGATATGTTGGAACTTAAGTAAGAGAGAAAAGTAGTTATTCTAAACCAGATTCCACACAACATGTTCTGAGTTCGATTCCTGACCTTAATGAATCGTACGATGGTAGCTAAGAGATGCTGAAATGACTCTGTGAGTCTTCTTTGACTTCTGAAAATAGTGGACTGCTATGCTAAAAAGGAGACAGAGAAAGTAGTTCAATGGGGTAGGTCCTATAGAGCCTCCCTAATACCCTTTCACTGTTGGGTTTTGTATTTTCGATAACTTGTAACTTGATAGTCAACTGCAATGTCAACTGCTAAAGCCTGATCAAATCTCTGCATGCAACTGCTCCAAGGTAGTCTCTCTGGCAGCAAGTTCTATCTCAATTGCTTAATTAGGACCTGATGCTCGCTTATTAGCACCTTACTCTCTTTTGAATTATATTGTTTCTCACTTTGCAATTCATCTCTCTGCAACTTACCTATCCTGAAACTGCTAATCTGGTATCTGTAATATTCCTGACATGAAAAATTGAAAATGTGATCTTGCCAAAATCACACTGGTTATATTGATCGGTGCATGATTGCATCATTTACATTTATGTCTCGTTTGGTGTCTAGGATTGGATTGGAATTGATAACCCTCAAAATTCAACATAAAGTGAAGTTAGAGGAGAATTATTTTTCATTTTTGAGAGGATCGGAATGGATAAGTTTTCTTCTTGGGTAATCCATTTCCTGCCCCCAACCAAATTGACCATAACTTTTTCATTTCTTCATTCAACATACCTTGGCTTATCCATTCCAATCCAATCCTTCGTACCAATCAAGGCCTTTGGATTATGAGAATATGATGCTTTGACTACTTGTGGGTTTGCAGGCCGTGAATATGGCTGATTCTTCTTATGATTCTGTTGCTGTTACTTCTCGTCGAGAAAAGTATGACGTTTTTTTTACTTCTCGAAGCAGTAGAGAATTAAAAGCTTTCGGTAGTCATTTTCTCGAAAGACTATGCTTCGTCCACATGGTGTTTGGATGAGCTTGTGCATATACTAGGACGCAAGGAAAGATGTGGATACTGTTATACGCATCTTTTACGGAATAGATCCATAACATGTACGAAAACACAGGGGAGTTATGCAGATGCGTTTGCTCAACTTGAAAAACGTTTCAAGGACAATATGGACAAGGTGCACAAGCAGAGGCGGAGGGACCTAAGGACCACAGTAGTCCTAGGCCTACCCTACCTTTGTATAAAATAAAAAAATAAAAAATAAAACAACCCGTCCTGCCCTCTTCCCAGTCCAACTTTTGTAATTCAAACCTATATCCTATTTGTAGCATAGGGGCTTATACCATTTCCAGTGCACTTTCCAATCAAATTGGCCCCCTTTTCAATATTAAAATAATTAATGTGATAGACTTTTACTCAATTGGCCTCCTTTTCAATATTAAAATATTTAATTGATATAAACTTTTACACAATCTGATAACCTTCATTCCGTTTCCCAATAATAAAATAAATATTTTATTTGAAACAAAAAAATTTCACTCGTCCCATCATTTAACTCTCGATTTTTGTTCTCTCACATTGTCTCACCGGAGCAGCAACTACAGCGGAGCATGAACTCCAAATCTCCACAGGTTATCATCTTTAATTCTTAAGAAAACTAATGAAAAAAACTTGACAAATTTGAGTTTTAACGAAAATGACAAAATAAAGGGTAAAGTGAATAGTACTAAGTTTGACTTTTTAATGTAAAAACGTGATTTTTCGTTAAAATGAACAGTACCGCATTTTTCGTTAAAACTCCCATTCTTTGCAATTTGTCAAATTTATATAGATTGTCATCTTTATATGTAAATTAATTCAACAAATAATATTTGTTTTGTATACTAGAAGATTACTTCCATTATATATTCCAACAAAGAAAAAGAAATTGAAGTTTAGTTAGTTGACCTACAACCCAAAGTATGCATTTTACTCTCAATCCCTCTTGCAATTTTTGTTTCTAAATTACGGTTATTTTCTTACTAAATTGATGTCTTGCAATTTCTTTTAATTAATTGCCTAATTTGTTTTAGTTTGTAAAATTTAGTATATATGTTCATATTTCTTACAATTTAAAGTTAGTCAATTTATATTTTTTAGTTTTCAGTTATGGAAAAGTATTTCAAAATAAAATCATAGCCTGAGATATTAGAGTCGTCGTCTCCAAAGAGTCCAAAGAACAATGAAAGTAGTTTTGTCAATTTATATATTATGATGTTTTGGTTAATAGTTTTGCAAATACTATCCGTTTAATTTTTTTCCTAACATTTGTGGGAGGCCCCTCCTAAATCGAAATCTTGGCTCTGCTACTGTGCACAAGTGAAGGGGTGCTTTGAAGTTTGAAGGAAGCAGCCCATATGTCAGGGTGGATACTTCAAGCAAAACAGGGTAACTTACTCTCTACCTCGTACCAATTTCTGCTTGTTACCATATGGTTCATACAAGATTTATTAAGGCATGCTTACTAAATATTGTATCATATTTCTCAGGACGGAGGCCAATTTTGTCGAGGATTGCTGTCGATGATATTATGACCAAATTGAATCGCAAACCATTACGTGATTTAAAGAAGACCCTTGCTCGATTGCATGTTGACTGTTTCTAAGTGTAAAAACAGTTCTCTCTATATTAGTTTTTCATTTGTTTCTTTGACCGATGCGAGTTTTTATATACGTAACAGTATTTGGACTAAAATCGTAATTCGTGAATTTTCAATGGAGTGGGTGTGTGTACACACACACCATTATTTGGCTATTCATATTGACTGTTTGGAAAAAGTTGATTTTAAAATTTAAAATAATAAAAACGAATTTAAATAAAAATAATTAAATAATTAGTAAAGTAAAGAAGATTTTGGAAAGTAATTTAAACACTAGGTTCCGCCGTTACCATTTCAAATCTGATTAGGAAATCTACCCAGTAGAGAAATAGTCTAGTCACGTTTTTGAACCTTCATAGCTTCAAAATAAGTCCAAAACAAATCAAATTAAAGATTAAGACCAAACGAAGCCCAATTAGTCGAGACAAAGGAAGGACTTAAAAAAGATAAGGGCAGCGAGGGTCTTTGCGAGAGTAAAGTTGATCTGATCAAATTCAAATCCCTTGCGTTGCGAATTGTGCCATTTCTCTTCTTGATAGTATTTTATGTATAATAGACCATAGACATTGATTGTTGCACATTTATTTAGTTGAATATTCGCCGACTTCAAAAAGTTATAGGATGTATAAATATATGACACATTTTACAAAATTTAGCATTTGAATATAAATGTGGACCTAAGACATCAATAGAATTTATGCGTGCGCACATCATATACGTAGGCAGTCTAACGAAGAGGTTAAATGCAGTCATAAAGTATACGAAAAATTATTGTGCATCTGGATCTTGAAGCATACTTTGTATATATTCAGGAGGTGAGGTATGTTAAATATACAGGTATTTGGTGACGTCACGTGTCGATCCTGGACATATGTCGGGATCGGGGCGTGACAACTTTAATGGTATCAGAGCAAATAATCCTACTCTATGATATGCAAGCATCTCGAGTCTTGTTGGCGTGAATTACGATATGCATTGTAGTTGCATGATTTCATAATTTTTGGGCATAAAGATGCATTCATGTGATATATGGACACATATATATTTGAGATACATATATGAATTGCATTGTGTTTGTGGTGAAATTTCCATGGTAATTATGAAAAATCTTCTTAATGGAAATTATGATTTGCATTGGTATTGCATTATTCCCTAAGTTCTTTGTGTAATGAGAAAGTTATGTGAGAAGTATATTTATGTTGCAAATCATCATGAAGTGAAGTAAATTGGATTGATAATATTTTTGAAAAAGTGAATTGAATTGCATATTGGAATGGTTGTTAAATTGAGGGCTAGTAGGAGACCATGACCCTGCTTGGTATATCCGCGATAGGGGGTCATTAGTGGTCTTGCTTGGTTAATCCGCATTGGGGGACCTTACTATATATATGGATTGCGCTTGGTTAATCCGCGTTGGGCGATCCTTATGGCCATGTATGCTTAGGAGTGATCATGCTTGGTTAATCCGCATCGAGATCCCTTAGGGTGGATATGTGAAATTGGGCGAGAAAGGCCCGTGGATGTGAAAATGGGCGGAAAAGGCCCGTAGATGTGGAAAAAAAAAACCCGTAGATGTGGAAAGAAAAAAAAGGAGAAGAAGAAGAAAAGAAAAAGAAAGTGTGTTGTGTATTGGTCAGGTATATTACAATATTTTCCAACGTACTAGCCACAGATTGAAATAAAAGAAAATGATGGTGAAATCATTATTCTGTCAATGATAAGTGTGGATAGAAATTTTAAAATGTTATGGCCAACAACAAATGTGGTTGGAAATGTTAATATTTAAGGAAGATATGGTGATTTGTTGAAGGGGAATGAAATTATAAACTGTGATTATGGTTTGCCATTAACGCATTATGGTGTGAAATTCCGATATTTGGTTAGCCACGTTAGTCATGGCTTGAGATTTGGCATGTGACTTTGTCAATGTGAGATAAGTTAGTTCTATGACTGAGACTATCTTTAAATTGATACATGAACTGATTGCATAATTTGTTTGGTGAAAAATTGAGAACAAATTGGTTGAATTATTACTATCTTATTCATTGTGTTGGAGTATGTGAAAGATTATAAAATTGCTGTTGCACAACTCAGCCAATAAATGATCTTAATATCGATGCTCGTCTTACCATTATAACCTTGATTCAAAACAAATTGGTTGAATGTGGCATGTTGACTAAAGTTTAACCCTTCATTTGTATGAAAGAGAATAACTGCTGCCATGATAGCTATTCTTGATTCAAAGATTGTTTTCACAACGTTCACATTGATACCTATGATCTCGTTCCTTGTGTAGTAAAATATATGATGTAGGTATGCTCTGAAAACAACACTAAAGGAAAATTTTAAAATATCATATTTCATGTTATAGCTTCCAAGATGAGCGTTTGAGTAAAGTTTCGAATTAATCTTGAATTGGGTGATATTGTGTTATGTGTTATGAAAATTTCGAACGTTAAGATGATTGTGAAATTGTGACAAGTAGATGGAAAAGTCGTATTGTACCTGTGTCATTAAGAAATATTGATTCGGGCCGAAAAGGCCATGGAAGGTAAGCAATGAATGAGTGGGCACAATGACCCAATGTTTCCGGGGAGAAGCTCCATGTGTGAGCTGCGAGAATGAATTATTGAAGTGAAAAATATGTGTGATGTGTATTGGCCATGATAATTATGGTTGGAAATTTTAGTATTTATGAAAGTCATAATGATTTTATAAACGGGAACGAAATCACAACCCGAGGCTATGATTGGCTTAATATATAGTGGTGAATAATTGTGATTTGAAATTCCAATGATTTTGGTCGGAATTTCTGATATTTGATTTGCTAATTCTGATGGTTTGGCTTGAAATTCTGGTATTTATTTGGCCAATGAGGATTGCGGCTTGATGTTCGATAATTATTTTGCCAATGTGTATGGCTAGAATTCCTGATATTTATTCTACCAATAAATGTTGCTGGGAATCTGAGTGTATGAGTGAGAATCACGATGATTTATTCGTTGACTTATTTATTTTGAGTTTGAATAAACTCGTAGATTGATTTTATGATTTTATTCACTATAAATGGAATGATGGGGAAAGTTTGTAATTACAAATTTGGTTGGTTTAGTTGCCTGAATCATGAGTATATTGATGAATTCTTATTAATAGTGGCATTCTTTGTGCTTGTACAAAGATTTGTCGTTGAGATCGTGTTGAGAAGATGAAAATTGAATTTGTGAGTTGTGGTTCGATGTTGTCGAACTTGACGATAGCCAAATTCGAGTATAATGGAAGTGTGAATGTCATCAGGGCATCATTATCTGTTTAATATGTGGCATTGGTGAATATGGAATTGATACTGAAATTTCGAGAACAAAATTTTCTTTAAGATGGGAAGAATGTGAAATCCCGTTCCCGGATTTCACTGTTATAATGTACGTGTTTGTATTCTTGAGATTTTATATTATTTTTCGAGAATTTATATTAAGTTATTTGAAGTTATACTTTAATTAAACTAGTTGTGAAGTTTAGAGTTTGGAAATTAATTATTTAAAATTCGTAGACTGTTCGAGGTCACAATTTATATCTTTGGATAGAGTTCGATCTCACGAACGCGTAGGCGCAAACCGTTCGTGAAACGGATCTATAACGAAGAAGTTAAAGACGTTTTAGTTGTTGGAAAATAAATAATTAAATGTTTAGAAGCTGCCAAGTGGCAGCAAGGGAGAGGGGAGAAAGGAGAGAGTGTGGGAGAGGAAAGGGGGGGGTGACAGCCAATCAGAAAAAGAGGAAAGGAGGGAGAAAGGAGGGAGACCCGAAATGGGTCATTTTGACCCGCGAACCTTCAAAATTGAACCGCTCATATCTCCTTCATACGAACTCCGTTTTAGGTGATCTTGGTGTCCATGGAAAGCCCTTGACGAGCCCTACATCTCTGTAGTGTTAGATTTCTCAATTTGTTTCCCATTTTTTTCAGTTCGAAGCCACAAACCCACGGGTGTCCTGACTGTTTTATCCTTTTTCCGGTGCCTCCGGCAAGCTTCACCATCGATGACCACCACCAAAGGACTCCTCTCAACCCCAGTAACAAAGCCCAAGCAGTGGTGGAGGCATTGGAGCTCGTATGGAATCCGAATCGAAGCACACCCTTTTCTAGGGTTCCGGCGGGTTTGTGTAAAATCGAGGTGTTTCCCGGCAAAATTGGCCTTGGTCACAGGTATGAAAATTGTTCCCCTCACTGAGATCTACTTGTTTGTAAAATTTCGTAATTTTTTAAAATAGTTGAATTTTCCGGTGAGCGGGGTGGCCGACCGCCACCTGCAGCGGCACGTGGCCAATGGGCCGACGATGACTTTCTAAGTTCAATTAGATATCCTGACTTTGTATTTGATATTCATATGACATGGATTGATCGTTTGAACCTAATTTCACTATGATACATTACTTGATCAAAATATGAATCGATGATTCGACCGTTGGATCGTTAACAAACTTTACTACGTAATAGTACGTAATATTTAAGGACCATAGTAACTGATAGATCGGGAATCCACGTACGGATCCTTCCATATTGAATTTCTAAGTTTATAAAATCAAACTTTGGTCGCCACTTGAATTTGTAATTGGCGGAGATCCGACCGTTGGATCGTGATGAAATTTTAGTATGTTGTTTTAGAGGCATAATGTGGATTTTGGAAAGTTACATATCTGAAATCCAACGTGCGGATCTTACAGATCGAGTTATGTAGAATTGTGAACCCTACCTTTGATCGAGAGTTGACTTTTGGTCAACATGTCTCGAAACGTTTTAAATACTAAAATTAGTACTACGGGAGACGCAGTGAGGCCTAGTGGGCCTACATTGGTTAGAGAGTGACTTGAATATAGGGGCTATGGTGATTACCTTAAATTCTTATATTAATATCAATTGTGATTACGACTTGGTTTTATAAATGTGATTTCTATTGAAATGTGATTTTATATATTTAGCCATAGACCTATGCTTATTAAATAGGATTTGGCTTGTACACTAATGATGTTTGTGATATATATGTGTTTAATTATCTTTTTAATAATGTGATTGATAATTATGATGAATGTTATGACAATTATGGGATTTAATTATTGTTTGATAATTATTTGGATATGATTGCCAACTGAATACCTATTTGAACTTGGCATTACTACCTAGCTTGAGATGGAGATGAGTTAGGTACTTTATTAGATTTTTAGTAGAAATAGTAATTAAGGGAATTCCTTGTGTTGTGCTCCATATGACTAGATGCTGGTTGATATGTGGAATCGATAACATGTATGCGTATAATTATGTTTAATGTGTGATGATGAGATTGCACCACGTAGTAGTGGTACATGGATGTGGTCATGCTTGGTATATCCGCGATGGGGGACCATATGTATTCAGGGGTGATCATGCTTGGTATATCCGCGATGGGTGATCACTGCCTACACGATGAGATTATGCCTATGGTTCTGCTTGGTATATCCGCGATGGGGGACCATACGCATTCTAGAGGTGATGGTGATTGGTTGTACTTGGTACATTTTATAGGCGATCATGTTTGGTTTGGTTCCGTTGAGTAGTCCGGAACCCAAAGTTGTTGAATTTCGTGGAGTGGCCTAAAATCCCATTAATTGGAGAAGTAGGCTTGGCCTAACTGTGTCACTCTAGCCTTAGTTTTATATATATTTGTGTCAATGGTTTCGAGAGTCTTGTGAATTGAGTTAGAAAAGATGTTGGACGTCTAAATGACTCCTTCGAGATTTTCTATGATTCGATTATGATTTCATAAGGTATGAATTTAGAAGATATGGGAATGATTGTTATTACTTTGATCAAATTAATTAATTAATGTGGCTAGAGAATGGTTTTATGTTTCGTCGGCTCTTAAATATGATGTGTGTTGTGAATTGCGATATCATGATGAGACATAATGATTTATATCTTGATGGGAGAGAAATCATGTTTTCATGGGGATTGGTTATGTAGCCTGAGTCCAGGAATTACATGTTGTCAGGTTATAATAAATGATTGAGGAATGCTATGCTTTTCTGCTTGAACTTAGTGGATAAACGTCTGATTTTGTGATAAGGTGAACTACGAATGATTTGATCCCTATTGAGGGTACGTAGGCAGTCTAACGAAGAGGTTAGATGCAGCCATAAAGTATACAAAAAATTATTGTGCATCTGGATCTTGAAGGATACTTTGTATATATTCAGGAGGCGAGGTATGTTAGATATACGGGTATTTGGTGACGTCACGTGTCGATCCTGGACATATGTCAGGATCGGGGTGTGACAACACAAATAGTACTTGACAAAAATTGACCACATGATACAAGATGAACGGCTGAGATGCGAAGATTCCTAGAATTCCCACATGATGGAGGATCCGGAAGATCCTTCTCTGGTTTGAATGCCCATGCGCCGGAGGTGCTTCAGCAATTTCAGAATTTCATTTTTTATGTTTTTTTCGTCATCCTCGAGGTACACATATTTTATTGAAAGATGCCTAAAAACGACTGCTTTGGACACAATTTTCCTTTAATTAAGCATATTTAAAAGAAAAATTTTAAATTAGTAGCATAATCAAATTTTTTTAGGTGACTAGTCCTAGCCTCTCCAAAAAATTTAATTTTTGTCCTCCCGGCGTGTTTGTAACTTTGCACACATCCTCAATAAGTTGTACAACTTTAATTTCTTTTTTGTGCTAAAATCTAATGTTGTCTCAGGTGCAACTATAGTTCATATTCGCTCTTTGCTCTCTATAATCAAATACTCACTTCGATCGCTTCATTCTCTTCTCTCTAAGAGATAGAGAGATGAAGGTGATTGGGACTCTGTTGTACACGTGTTGCAGATCATTAACATTTTCTTCTACGTCGTCTTCTGCTACTGCTGATGTCGCTGCTGCTGCTGGTGCTGCTGATGATGTTGATGATAACAATGATGATGTTAATATACCCCATTTTCGAGAAAAGTATGATGTGTTTATTAGTTTCTGCTTTGGAAAGGAAGAAAATTGAAACCTACATAGACTACGAGCTGAAGAAAGGAGACGAAATTAAACCCCGCCTACAAGAAGCAATCGAGAAATCAAGGCTTTTCGTAATCATTTTCTCCAAAAACTATGCGTCTTCCACATGGTGTTTGAGTGAACTTGTGCATATACTCAAATGCAGAAAGAAAAAAGGCTAGATGGTTGTACCCATTTTTTACGACATCAATCCATCAGATGTGCGAATACAAGAGGGGAGTTATGCAGATGCGTTTGCTCAACTTGAAAAACGTTTCAAGGACGGTATGGGCAAGGTGCGCAAGTGGAGGAAAGCTTTGAGGACTGCAGCCAATCTTTCTGGGTATGATAATTCAAACAAAAAAGGGTAAGTAACTTTGTAACTTGTATCAATTTCTACTTGTGACTATTTCTTTTCAAATATTTATTTATTTTTTTATAGGAACCATATTCATTATAAAGACTTCAACTATCACCCTCTCTCTGCGAAGATTGTTGCACGACCCATATACTTTCGGGCAGAGGTGGAGCACCTTCAACAGCGTGTGCATGTACCGGAACAACGGCGTACCCTAGGGGCAGAGATTGGCTGGGCCAAGTGGGGGATTGGGGGTTAGGGTTTGGAGAGACACAGAACAGGGTGTTTGGTCGTCGAGAAAGTGTGGAGATTGGACAAGGATTCGCTCCTCCTTTTTTCCCATACACTTCCATCCTCCTCATGTTTATGTGGTCACGGTTAAGTCACGTCTTTTTGTCTTATTATCTCTATAAAAAAATCAATATAAAATATTGACGTGGTTTAACTGTGACCACACAAACAGGGGAATGATGGAAGTGTATGGAAAAAAAGAGGAGAGAATCCTTGTCCGTGGAGATTTTTACCGTGAAAATTGTGAGAGATATAGAAGATAAGAATTATTAAATAGTGAGCAATTAAAGATTATAAATAAAATATCAAATAAATTATTATATTAAATCGAATCTCATACCCTTTTTACTTATTTAACATGGTTATAACTGTTTTATATAAAATTTTACAAAACAATCAGACAATTTTGTTGAGAGCAATTTAACAAAAAAAATTATCAAACACTTAATTGCTTTATTTTACAACTACTTATTCTTATAGCACAATAGAAGCAGCGTTTTAAAAAAGCCGACAATACCAAACTAGTCTTTAAACAAACCGTACATACTAGTGAAGGCATTACTTATTATATATTGCTTGTAATTTATAATCATATTTTGTAGGACGTAGGCCGATTTCATTGAGGAAGTTGTGGAAGATGTTTCAACGAAATTGAAACATGAAACCTCATATGATTTAAAGGGCTTGGTTGGAATTAGCGTGTTTACTAACCAGTAATCGGAATGGGAATAAGGAATCTGATTCCGATTACGGATTATTCCTCTGTTTACCAACTTAAGCGGAATGAACAGTTCTGCGAGCCCCACGTAAAATCAGGAATTCATCTCCTGATATTGTCGGGATTGGATTACCTAGAAGAAGGTAGTATTTGGATTCCGGGGAGAAGGCTCCATCCGGAATTGAATTTTCTTCCCAAAATGCCCTGCACCTTCAATACTCCTTTCCATCTTCTCGTTGTCCTCCGCCATCCTCTCCAGCAGCTCTCTGCTCCTCCGCTGCCTCCTCTCGCTCCACCACCTCAAAATCCTCCACGTCCTCCTCCATAGGATTCAGCACAGCAAAATCAACCCAAAAATGGCAAGCATACCCAAAGCAAAAATCAAATCTTCAGAAAATCCGAACCCAGTTGCCACCATTGATAATAACATAAAATTCTCATAAACCAAACAAACCCAATTCAGGAAACTTTGCATGCGAAATTCCAGTCATCCTAATATAGGAAAATACCGGATTCCCCACAACAGAAAAGCAAGTACTAAAATCGAATCAACAAAAAAAAAAAATCATTCGCATCAACAATCCCTAAAATCCCAAAATTTGCACCCATTCAAACAAAACAAAAAACACCCTAAAAAGCTCGAAACTTTACCAGCGCAAGTCTTCTCCTTCATGAGCTTGTAGATAAGAACGGAGATTCCAATCGAGTGCACAGCCTCAGCTGCAACAAAGAGGTTGTCGTGATCGTGGACGATGAATCGGAGCAGAACCAGCGCCACCGTGCCCCGAAACAACGGCCAGAAAGGCCTAAACTTTGGACGGCTGGCGTCACGCCCATGTCCATACGGTGTGGATCGGCCTCTTCGGAGCCCTCATGAGGTTTGGTTTTGTTGTGATTTTCTCAACCCCTTGGTTTTACCGGAAAGTTCAATGTGGTGGAGCGGAAGTGACGTAAAACTAATTATTGTGAGCCGTGGGTTCTAGATAATAAAAGTTTTACTAAAAAATAAAAAATAATAATGGTTCTCTCTTCTTAAAAAAAAAAGAAAGAATAAAATATTTACTAAAAATAATTAGCATATAAAATAGATTAATTAAACTAGGGGTATTTTAGTAATCACAATAGTTTTCATTCCGATTCATGTGAATTAGTAAACAGTTCAATGTCATTCCTACTCCGATTCCAGACAGTTTTAGTAAACAACTTCAAAAGGAATCTGATTCTGATTCCACTTCATTTCAATTCCTCCTCAATTCAATTTCTCTCAATTTGATTACGGATTAGTAAACGCGCCATAAAAGTGGCCTCGAGCAAGTTGAATCGTTCTTAAGCATTAATGATTGGAAATGTGTTTGCACTGTAGGCATTTGGGGTATGGGAGGTCTTGGAAAGACCACCCTTGCTAAGGCTGTGTTCAAGAGACTCTTCTAACTTCGAAGCTTCTTGTCTTCTTAACAATGTTGGGGAGAAAGCAGAGCAAACAGATGGAGTCAATCAAGTGCATAAAACGCTTCTTAGAGAGATCTTAAAGCAAGAAAATCTCTCCATATATTCGATTTCTGTTTGAGACAGGCTCAGCCGTACAAAGGTTCTCATTGTTTTTTATGATGTTAGTGATCAAGGCAAATAAAAGATGTAGCTGGAGATAATCTTCGCTACCGGGATGGAAGTAGAATCATTGTAACAAGTAGAGAACGGAGCATACTCACGAAAGCTAGCTCTTGAAATTTTGGATTCCTTATTGTTTCCATGTGAAAGCAAAGACGAATGGGAAGATGTACTGAGCACACTGAAGAATTATCCCACCGAAGAAATTAAAAAAACGTTCAGGGTAAGCTATAATAGATTAGGAAGAAATGCGCAGGAGGTATTTCTAGATACAGCATGCTTTTATAAAGGGGAGCCTATTGAATATGTAAAAAAGATGGTAGACTTTGGCCAAATGCATGGTGGTTCATGTGCGGCAGATGGAATTAGAGTTCTCCGTGATAGGTCTCTCATATCGATTGATTTGGAACGGGAAACCATAGATATGCATGATTTGGTACAAGAAACGGGTTGGGAAATTGTATACGAACAATGTGTTGAAGAGCCCGGAAGATGCAGTAGGTTGTTCATTTCTAAAGATGTCTATCATGTATTGAAGAATAACATGGTAAAAGTCGCAAGTGCATTCACTTTTTCTTTTAAACAATGAAGAAAAGAAAGGGATGAATAAGATACCATGTACTTTCTATGAGAAGACAGCTAGATAAAACTCATTTACAATATATAAGTCATATTACTACTAGAGAGTCTTGACCAATTTGAAAGATCACTTGATGTAGTTGAAATAACTGAATTTTGGGTTGTTCGATCAAGTAAAGGAAATTCAATAATGGAAGTCATAACTGTCTCAATCTTTGACTTATTGGAGGGTCCCATTAGCGTGCATCTAGTAGGAATTGAACCTACGAATTCGCCAATTATGAGTTGGGCACTTTAACCATTCAGTCATGGATGCTTAGCGGGAATCCTCGTACATGGTGAATAACCAAATTCCAATTGAAATGAAATCTTTTAGCCCTTATAAAAAGAAAATTGATTCTTGAACCCCTTCACGCTCATGTCATGCCGAGGTACTGCAGAAGAAAAAACTGCAAAATCTGATCCAATTTATCGTAATTGATTAGTTAACATGTTGGTTAACCGTATTCTGAAACACGGAAAAAAATCATTGGCTTATCAAATTATCTATCGAGCCATGAAAAAGATTCAACAAAAGATAGAAACAAATCCACTATCTATCTTACGTCAAGCAATACGTGGAGTAACTCCCGATATAGCAGTAAAAGCGAGACGTGTTTGCGGATCGACTCATCAAGTTCCCATTGAAATAGGATCCACACAAGGAAAAGCATTTGCCATTTGTTGATGCAATTATCAGGGGCGCGCTTTACTACTGAGCTAATAGCCTGCTGTGCGGGCCTCTCGTTGGGGGCCCGCTATGCCAAAAGCGAGAGAAACCTCATCCCTCTCTTTCCTTTTTTACGCCCCACGTCGCCACACGGGAGGGACATGGGGACGTCCCTATAGATTTAAATTTAACCGTTTATTGTCGTTTAGATTTCCGCTCCATTCTTCTCACTGAAATTCATTTTTTCACATTTTCTTTTTTGGAAACATGATCATTTTGCGGATGCAGAAAGATAAAAGGTTTGGATCGTTGGTATCACATTCATATTTATAGCGTTAGTGAAATTCATTGCTCGGAGTTTATAAAGTTTATAGAAACTATTATATCGACTCATATTTTAGTTTATCATAAACACAAGAACATGATAATGACTCGAAACGTTCATTTTTCTACATCTGCTAAAAGATCATGGTTTTGTTTTTGTTTTTTGTTTTTTAATTCTTAAAAATAAAGTCATATGAGAAGAATATAGTGTAAACGACAATCGATGGTTAAATATAAATCTAAAGTTTATGGATTATGATGTCGAACTTCAGAGTTGACCATTTCACAAAAATTGTAAAGCTTGTCATTACAACTGATTGAATATTTCTTTTTACATTTTGTTTCTGCACCGAAAGTGCTTGAACGATTTCGTCTTTTTATTTATTTATTTATTTTGTCTAATCTCTACTAATTTTTCTAGATGGTCGTTTGTACATATATTTTATTATTAGATGCCTTACCGAGAGTGCTTTGGATAAAATTTTCTTTTAATTAAGCATATTTAAAAGAAAATTTTAAAGTAGTACCATTATCAAATTTTTTTAGGTGACTAATCCATGTCTCTCCAAATTTTTAATTTTTGTCATCCAGGCGTGTTTGTAACTTTGTGCACATACTCAATAAGAACTAGGAAACTTCCTCGCATCAGGAGGAGGTCGGATTCATTATTAATTTCACCTTTCTTTATTTAAGTCCTCAACTAGGGATATATTATAACATTTTCTTCCGTTTGAATGCACACAATTTTCTATGCCGAATGTGCTGAACCGTTGTTTGTACATATATTTTATTGAAAGATGCATTACAAAGAGTGCTTTGGACAAAATTTTCTTTTAATTAAGCATATTTAAATGAAAATTTTGAAGTAGTAGCATTATCAAATACTTGTTAGGTGACTAATCATTGTCTCTCCAAATTTTTAATTTTTGTTCTCCCTGGCGTGTTTTTAACTTTGTGCACATACTCAATAAAAACTAGTACAATTTCAAAATTATATATTTATTTATCTATATATATAAAGTGAGGAACACTGTTCATGAACAGTGAAAGTAACAGTGTCGTTCCATTTTCACCCCTGCTTCTTTTTTGTTATTTCAACTTTACCCTTCAACATTTTTGTCTGGTTTCTTTTCTTACCTGCTTTCTGCAGTGATTCCTTTTCACTGCTTTTGGTCCATTTTTTTTCCCATTTCTTTTGCTTCTCTTCTTTCGTAGCCGTCTGCTCTCTCCTCTCTTCGCCTCTGTTGGTCTCAAAGTGGATAGTTTTGTGGTGAGTTCTTCTAATCTTGCATCTAAAACTTTTTTATGCAACTGTATGGATCGTGTTCTGTTCAATTTTAGATGTTAGAAGCTTTTAATTTTTTTGGGTTCAATTTTAAATGGGTTGTTGCTTTCGGAGTTTTCGTTTGATGACAAAGATAGGGTTTTTGGGGAAGAACTTTTAATCCGTGAGTTTTTTAGTTAGGTTGTGTTATGGGTCTTGACAAATGGATTTGTAAATGGAATTTCTGTTGAAATTGTTTCTCTTCTCATTTTTGGTTTTTTTTTTTGTGTGTCATCGGGTTTTGTATGTGGGTGTATAATCAGGTTTTCTTTTGAATTTCAGGGGATTTAGGTTTTTATTTTTCTGGAACTTTTGTCTGCAGCTTTGGAAGACATTTGTGCTTAAAGTGAGAAACTTTGGTTGCTTGCTTTTGGGTTTTGTTGTAGAATTAAATTTATTACTTTTTTTTTTAAGAGTTACATTCGTGGGAATTCATTTGTTCTTCTTTTTTCTTGCATCTGAAAAATGCCACATGATGTGAGTTTATAATTAAATATGAATATCAAAATGGGTTTTTTGTGCAAATTTTCTTTTTCTGATTTTATAGAACCGAAGAGGATGTTAACAATAATTTACATTGTATTAGTACCCAGGTTTACAGCATGAGCTGAAGATCCAAGATCATTTTGGCAGAGACTTAGATATTGAAGACACTAATTTTGCTCCTTATTTTGATCTTTAATGTCCAACTATTTACATGTTTTATACACTTATAACTTCCGCAGCAACGCACGGGCACTATAACTAGTATTTACTAAAAGAGAAAATGAACTGAAACACTGTTTATAGAGCAGTGTGATACCGATTTTATCCCTGCTTGCTTTGTTTAATTTCGTTTGGACCATTCGTCCGTGCTTCCAGCCTTCCCAACGGCCTTTATCTCTCTCATCTCTTTTCTCAAAATCTATCGCCGCAGAAAAAACCCAGAAACCCAGAAGAAGAAGAAGATTCAAAGCCGCAAGCTTTCAGATCAGATTTGCAGCCAATAAATCATACCGACTGCCGACGTTCTCAACAGAGAAGACGGCTTTTTCCTCAACTCTCTCTCTCTCCTATTTTGTAGAATCGATTTCTAGCTCATAGTCTGTAAAGGTTTCAGACTTTGGCCATTTTGGTTATTTGGGTGGAGTGAAATACCGTTTGGGGATTTGTGGTTTTGATGGGATTTGATTAAATTTCTAGGTTTTTGTGTAAGTTTGATTACCCAGATGGTGGAATGATATTATCTTTCAAGTTTACTGTTTAGTCTTGATTAGTTTTGTAAATTGATTGTTAATGTTGGAATGCTGGATTTTAATTGGTGTTTTTGGACGGCAGAGCGTGTCAAATCCCGTGGGTCTTTCTTCTCTTTAATTTGTAAGATTGTTTTTTTTTTGTTTTGAACTTAAGAATTTTGTTTTATGTGATTGAATCAAGAAACTGCACATGGTTGCAGAAAAAAAAAAAATTTTGTTGGTTGTAAGTTCATAAAAAAACTTCAAATTCTGTTTTCTTTTTTTGGGTTTGATTAGTTTATATGAATTTTAATATATTTTGTAAATGAGTAATGAGAAGAAAAAGCCTAACTTTCTTTATGACCCTGCACTGCTGCACTGCTGCACAGCCGCACTCTCTCTTACTTGCTTAATCTTACAAATTTGACAATATTATCTTTGAGAGAATCCATTAATTGCTCTGCTGCTGCTTTCCTTTACGAATCTGTCCATTTTCTGTTTTTGTGGTTAAATTTTTGTATCATGTTATTGTGTGAGATTATTGTTATCTTATCATTTGTTTAGGTTATGATTTTTAGGCTCATCATTTCTGTGTTTCAGCTATGAACATTTCTGGTATTGACTAAGGGAGGGCTCCCCAGTTTATTTCATTTTGTGTTATCAGTTTTCTTAAGTGGAAGCCATAAGTATGTTTTATACGACATATTTTAAATAATTGCATAAAAAAATTACTTTATAAAGATTGATGTGAAAATTTATAAACTGAATTTAAATTTAAGAAACGCATGAATGAATTTAGCAAAGAAAACAAAAAATGAGAACTATTTTAAAAATTTTAAAATGTGTTCTAGGGCTTCGTAAGAAAAGTTGTTCCATGAGTTGTGGTTTGAGGTTTACGTTTATGATGTGAATAGAAATATGAATGAAATGCACATACATTATTTTTAATATTTTAAGAGATGTAGTTTATTGTCGGGAGAAAATAACAGCATCATTCCTACATGTTAAGTTTATTTATTTTTTCAATTATTCTGGAGAAAATCTTAAGCCAAGTGCTTCCCTCTTCTCAGTTTCTGCTGCTGATCGGCTGTCATCACACTATGTAATAAACTCTTCTCTTTCAAATATATCATCTTCTGATTGTGTAATCTTCATGGTCTGTTTGGTCTATTCCATTTCCAATTGGATTCTTGCTGTTGGTTCTATGTTTAAAGTTGGAAAAACTCATATGTTGCTTTTACAGTTTGATTAACAGTTCTTTATTAGAATTGGCAAATTCTTTTGCTAAACATTTTTTCACTCATATTTCTAACATTGGAGGTTCATTCTGATTTGAGATGGAAACTAATGTTATCAAGAGTTTAAAATGTGATGTAAGACAGAAACTATTATGATTTTGGAGAGAAAATAAGCTTTTAAATGAAACTAAGCTGTAAAAACAAAGTCAAGGTTAGGTTAAAGGGTTTAAGAGAGTAAAATTGGGATTATGAAGGGTTAGAGAGGGATGGGTGGAATTGGTTGAAGGATTTGATGGAAGCTAACTCTTAATTATGATGCCGTTAAAAAAAAAGTCAAGGATAAGTTGAAGGGTTTGAAATAAACTAGTGGAATTAATTGGAACCGAACTATTCACTAGAAATCAATATATTTTTAGGTGTATTCGGAATACAAAGTAGTATGATAAGTGGTATATGTGGTTTATATTTTCTGTACTTTTTCTTATAATCTCTTATGCCTTGGTCTAATTACTTTCTTGAATTCGATTTGTTTTTGTAGAAACTTGGTTGCAAGGCAAGTTGGAAACGCACAAAAGTTTGATCGCGTCCTATAGAATTGCCAGAGAAGATCATCTCCATTTCGTGCAAAATCAGACTTCTTTCTACACACAAAAACACTAGGCAAACACGCTTTATCCTTATTTTGTTCATGATATAATTCTACTGTCTATAAATTTATTTTAATTTCACATCCAAAGAACTTCGTAATATTTTTAATAGACGAAATAGGTTTCTCTTTTGATATTTAAATTTGTTTCATTCATGATGAGGTTGTGTCTAATTTGCATTGATATTGGTAACTCAATTTTTTACCCAAACATTGTTTATGAAGATTGAAATTGCATAATCTTTTATATGGTTTTTAATCCCGCAGCAATGCGCGGGTACAAATTCTAGTTTCAGTACTAAAATCTAATCTAGTCTCAGATGCAACTGTAGTTCAGATTCGCTCTCTGCTCTCTGCTCTCTCTAATCAAATACTAGCTTTGATCGCTTCATTCTCTTCTTCAACAGATAGAGAGATGGAGTTGATTGGGTTCATTCAAGTTTTCAACATCATCGTCATCGTCATCGGGACTCTGTTGTACATGTGCTGCAGATCATTAACAGTTGCTTCCTCAACTTCTTCTAGTGCTGCTGATGCTGATGCTGATGTTGCTTCTGATGCTGTTGTTGTTGATGCTGCTGATGATAACGATGATGATGTTGATATCCCCATTATTCGAGATAAGTATGATGTGTTTATTAGTTTCAGAGGCGAGGACACCCGCAAAAATTTTACCAGCCATCTTCATGATGCCTTAGATCGCAAGAAAATCGAAACCTACATAGACTATAGGCTGAAGATAGGAGACGAAATAGGACCCACCCTACTAGAAGCAATCGAGAAATCAAGACTTTCGGTGATCATTTTCTCCAAAAACTATGCGTCTTCCACATGGTGTTTGATTGAACTTGTGCATATACTCAAATGCAGAAATAAATATAAACAGATGGTTGTGCCCATTTTTTACGATATCAATCCATCAGATGTGCGAAAACAAAAGGGGAGTTATAAAGATGCATTTGCTGAACTTGAAAAACGTTTCCAGGACAGTATGGATAAGGTGATCGAGTGGAAAGCTGCTTTGGTGGAAGCAACCGGTTTATGTGGGGCAGATTACTCAAACACAAAAGGGTAAGTAACTTTGTAACTTGTACCAATTTCTACTTGTGACTTTCTTTTCAAGAAACGATATTCATTATATAGACCTCAACTATCTGATTTAGGAAAGGTTTGGTACTACCATCTCTAATTATTGGGTTAAAATTTAAAAAAATTTAAATCAGAAAATTTAGGTTCTAACCTAGAAATAATTTTGCTGTTCCAACCCTTCTAGGTTAAATTTTTTATTTGAGACTATTAAAAAATAAATTTAGGCTAATTTTTTTTCTTTCAAAATAACTGTAAAAAACAATTATATAGACTATCATAATTTAATTTTATGAACATTTTTACCTAAAAATATTTAGATTCCAATAAATATTGAAAAATCATTAAACTGACCTCTAATATGATTTTTATCTTGAATAATTTAGAAATGAGAATAAATCGTTTTCGAAGATGGTAGGAAGAAAAATTAGAAGAATTTGTAATAATTTTTTTATTCAAAATAATCGTTGCCTTTTCACTCACGGGGAAAGCACTTACACAACTGAAGCACTCACATTTTGCCAATTCCTAACAACTTTAACTAATTAGCTATTAAGTACTGATTAAACCCCTAATTAAGTGATTAAGCTGATTGCTTATTACAATCATATCAAGACCTGAAATTCCAACCCCCGAATTCCTCGCGCGGCCCTGAAATTTCGACCCCTGAAATTCCTCCACTCCTGCCTCTCCCTCTCCCTGCAAAGATTATTGCACGCCTTCATGCAAAAAAAAACCCACATATATTTCGCCCAAATTCTTCAGAATTACACCAAAATTTCACTGCACCTGTTCAGTTCGGCCAGATCCGCATCGGACCATGCCTGCACCACCCCTCCTTTCTCTCCCTCTCCCTGCGAAGATTGTTGCACGACCCATAAACTTTCTGGCAGAGGCGGAGCACCTTCGGCGGCGTGTGCGTGTACCGGAACTGCACCAGAGGAGCAGAGATTGGGTGGGCCAAGTTGGAGATTGGGGTTAGGGTTTGGAGAGACACGGAGAATGTCGTGTTTGGTCGTCGAGAAAGTGTGGAGGTTTTGACCTCGAAAATTGCGGAGATTTTGACCGTGAAAATTGTGAGATGTAGAAGATAAAAATGATTAAATAGTCAGCAATTAAAGATTATAAATAAAAATAAAATAAAACATTATTATACGGTTATTTATTCTTATAACAAAGTAGTTTTTTATAAAAGTACAACAATACTAAACTAGCTTTTAAAGAAACCTTATAGACTGGTGAAGGATTGCTTACTATATATTGCTTGTCATTCATAATCATATTTTGCAGGACGGATGCCGATTTCATTAAGAAAGTTGTGGAAGATATTTCAACGAAATTGAAACGAGAAATCTCAGATGATTTAACGGGCCTAATTGGAATTGAAAGCCGCATCAAAGAAGTTGAATCGTTATTAAGCATTAATGATTGGAAAGGTGTTTGCACTGTAGGCATTTGGGGCATGGGTGGTGTTGGAAAGACCACCCTTGCTAATGCTGTGTTCAAGAGACTCTTTTTTAACTTCGAATCTTGTTGTCTTCTTAAAAATGTTAGGGAGAAATCAGAGCAAACAGATGGAATCGATCAATTGAAAAAAACATTTCTTAAGGAGATCTTAAAGGAAGAAAATCCCTCCATGGATTCGACTTCTGTTCAACAAAAGCTCAGGCGTACAAAGGTTCTCATTGTTTTTGATGATGTCACTGATTCAAAGCAAATAAAAGATGTAGTTGGACCTAGTCCTCGCTACGGCGATGGAAGTAGAATCATCGTAACAAGCAGAGAACGGAGCGTACTCAGGAAAGCTGTTGGAGATAACAAACATATCTATCAGGTTGAGAAATTAAAAACTGATGACGCTCTTCAGCTCTTTCAATTTCATGCTTTCAATGATAACTCTCCTAGAGAAGAGTATACAGACTTGTCAGCACGGGTGGTAGAATATGCTGGAGGCATTCCACTGGCTCTTGAAATTTTGGGTTCCTTATTCTTTGAATGTGAGAGCAAAGACGAGTGGGAAAATGCGTTGAGCACACTGAGAAATAATCCCAATGAAAAAATTCAAAATACGTTCAGAGTAAGCTATGATAAATTAGGAAGAAATGCGCAGGATGTATTTCTTGATATAGCATGCTTTTATAAAGGGTATCGTATTGAAGATGTAAAAAAGATGGTAGACATTGGCCAAATGCATGGTGGTTTATGTGCGGCAGATGGAATTAGAGTTCTCCGTGATAGGTCTCTCATATCGATTGATTCGGAACGGGAAACCATAGATATGCATGATTTGGTACAAGAAATGGGTTGGGAAACTGTTCGCGAACAATGTGTTGAAGAGCCCGGAAGACGCAGTAGGCTGTTCATTGCTGAATATGTCTATCATGTATTGAAGAATAATACGGTAAGAGCTGGAAGTCATTGTCTTTTTCTTTTAAACAATGAAGAAAAGAAAGAGATGAATAAGATACCGTGTACTTCCTATGAGAAGACAGCTAGATAAAACTTATTTACAATAAATAAGTCATATTCCTACAAACGTAGTTTCGATTAAATTTTGTTGTATGTTAATGTATTTACATTTGTACTTTGTTGTTGATTGTCAGGGAACTGAAATGGTTCAAGCCATATTCTTTAAAAGGTCCAACATTCGAGAGCAAAACTTGGATCGTGCAGACTTCACAAAGATGTATAATCTGAGATTGCTCCATGTTGATAATCCTAGCTTTGGAAAGCACTGCAAATCAAACCTTACTCTGTCTCTTCCCAATTCTCTTCGTTATCTTTCCTGGTGGTCATATGCTTTGGAATCTTTGCCCTCAAATTTTTCTCTTGAAAATCTTGTTGAGCTTCATATGCCCGAGAGCCAAGTCACGCAACTTTGGAATGGAGGGCAGGTATATGTGCTTATTATAGTTTTTGTGTAAGATGTAGTGTAGAAACTTATTTAGATTAAGTTGTTAATTCTTACTGTTTCTCTTCAATTTGTTACAGAATCCTATTAACTTAAAAGTGATCAAACTTCGTTACTCCAAACATCTAACTGCACTTCCAAACCTCTCGGGGAGTCCAAATATCGAGCACATAGATCTTCGGAGTTGTGAAAGTTTGGCTGAAATTCCTGGATATTTTCAAAATCTTGACAAGCTTACTTATCTTGATCTTACATACTGCGAGAGTCTCAAATATCTTCCAGATATGCCAGGCAATATTGAATTCTTAAGTTTAAGCGGCAGTGGCATAAAGGAGTTGCCGTCATCAGTTTGGTCTCATGAAAAAATTTCTTCCTTGGATATTACATATTGTAAAGAACTTAAGGAACTTCCAAGCAGCAGTTGCAAGCTGAAAGTCTGTGGTGCTTTTAGTCTAGATGGCTGCTTCTCTCTTGAAAACTTTTGGGAGCTTCCCAGGGGTATTGGTGAATTAGATTTGTCTTACACAGCAATAAAATTACTGCCCACATCATCAATGGAGTGTCTCACCACGCTTAAACTGGAGGGTTGCAAAAATCTTGCGAGTCTCCCATGGAGAATTTGGAAGTTGAAATCCCTTGAGGTACTTGATCTCACTGATTGCTCTGAACTTAAAGTTGTCCCAAGTAGCATCTACAAATTAAGAAACCTTAAAACTCTCAGCTTTAGTCGCTGTAGGCAACTTCAAAATTTTCCTCAGCCGAATGGCTCAGTTGGTTTTCTCTCTCTTGAAGTACTAAACCTCAATTGCAGCGGTATATTAGAAATCCCTGAGGGCGTCATTTGCTCAACCTCATTACAGTATATTAATCTGAGTGGAACCAAAATTCGGAGCATACCCTCAAGCATTAAACAAGCTGCTCAGCTGTCTTGCCTGTGCTTAATCAAGTGCAAGAAACTTCGATCTTTACCAGAGGTCCCAATGCTCAGTCGTCTTCAAGCAAATGGCTGCAAGTCACTGAAGACAGTGTCGAGTTCAAGGACTGCAATTACACAATGTTGGAATAGATATGAATTGCTTCGAGAGCAACTTAACTTTTCGAATTGCGGAAGGTTGGGTTATGATGCAAGGAGCAGCATAATGGTTGATGCACAGCTTAGAATCATGCGAGTGGCAACTGCGTCTTCAAAGTTAAAGGAAGAAGAGGAAGATTACGTATATTTCTCAACTGCGTCTTCAGATTTAGAAGACGAAGAGGAAGAATACGGATACCCCGAGAACCCATTCGAGATCGAAAAGGAAGATCACGTATGTTTCTCAACTGTAGTCTTCAAATTTAAAAGTCTATCTCTCTCTCTCTCTCTCTCTCTCTCTGTGTTAAGTAACATGATGTCACCCATTGTTGCAGGAAAAGTTTAAAGAAGAAGAGGAAGATTATGTATGTCTCCCTCTCTCTCTCTCTCTCTCTCTCTCTCTCTCTCCCCCCCCCCCCTTTTCTCTCTCTGTTAAGTAAAGAGATGTCAATCAATGTTGCAGGAAAAGTACTCTGGGCCCTTAGTTACCATTCTATGTCCGGGAGATGAAATTCCAAATTGGTTCGTACATCAAAATGAGGGGGCTTCAATAAATGTCAGGCTTCCTGCAAATTGGTTTCGTGAAGGTTTCTTGGGTTTCGCTTTATCTGTTGTTGCATCCAAATTCTATGTTGGAAGCGGTCTGCAGTTTGAATGCAAGTACAATTTCAAAACTGGAGAGGGGGAAAGTCATGAAATCAATTGTTCGTTTAAATTTCGGTGGGAATTTGCCGGATTTAATTGCCCCTCTGTAGATTCAGAGCATGTGTGCGTATTGTATAAAGATCTTGAATATGAAGAGGGAGCAAAATGGTCCTCTGCTTTTTACGACCGTGTCACTGAGATCTCTGTTCACTTCAAACAGGGAAGATTCTGCTACGATTATAACCGGAAGGTGGACAAGTGTGGGATTTTCCTGTTGTATGCCGAAGATGCTGAGAAATTAAAATTTGAAGTCATGTCGCGACAAGAACAAGATGAGCCTACAACAAGTGGGAGTGGTGATCCTTACGCCAGAATCTGAGGGAGAACGTGGAAGCGATGAATCTGAGGGAGAAGGTGGAAGCGACAAGGAAGCAAGCGATGAGTCTGAGGAAGCAAGTGGAAGAGATGAGTCTGAGCAAGGAAGTGGAGGTGACAAGCCAGATGCAAGTGGAAATGACGAGTCTGTTGCTGGTTCAGGCCTCTCCTAAACTTCAATCTAAAAAAAAATTAAAGATAAAAAATCGAGTTCATCCAGTATTCAACCACAATTCCACAATACAATATAAGGTACGTAGTTAAAATTGACAATTGAAATTCTATGTAAGTACTAGCAATTGAGCTCGCGCAATGTCGCGAGTTTTAAAACGTGTGAAATATATTAAAAATTGTCTACACCTATCTCAAAATCTATTTACATGCTAATGTTCAATAAGAAACAATATATAGGTATAGGATATACTGCATGGTAATGCCCGCGCGTTGCTGTGGGATTAGAATTAGACTTCCCATATTAGCATCTTAGTATAAATCTTCGTATAAAACAAAGATCAATCTCATGCACTGAAAACTAATGTGATTAGTGGCCATAGATGCAAACACAATAATGCTGAAACCCCATTTACATATGCATCTAACATTTTTAATCTAAAAGTCTAGAAATCATAAGAAAAACAAATATTGAGCCGACAATAATCTCAGACAACAATCTCTAACAAAAATTTGACCATAAAAATGTAAACCCACCTCTGAATCAGTATCAATCTTCTTCCTCAACAAAAAGTCACAGATGTTCTTGCAATAACACACATACCCATCTCGTCATTTGCATCTGAAACCCCAATTTTCTACTAATTCACAGCACAATGGCAGCAACCCCAACTTTCTACAGAAAAAGTGTGTGACAGAAGATTTAATGCTATTTGTGTTGACAACGCTAGGTAGATTTTCATATATGAACTATTTTATTGATGCACGGAAAAGATGATATGAATGGAAAAGATTAGAATCTTCCCAATATTTCAGCTGAAAGGTTGGGGTAAAGGAATATGGTACTTAAGCCAATCAGAAAGTGCTTGCTGCCTTCTTTGCATCAGTGGTTTTGCTAACCTATAAAAATTTAAAACCTGATGTAGTCAAGTTTCATGACTCCAAAAAAAAAACCAGAGGAACATAAAAACCCAAAAAGAATAGGGTAAAAATATATTGTTTAAGAGTTGACTGCGTCTTTGAATTCTAAAAGTAAGAATATAGAGGAATTTCAATATAGAAAATTTAAAAATACCTAGTATTGTCATGTGCTCATCTGAGAGGGAATTTTGTGATCGCTCAATTTCAAGTCAAGCCTCTCTTTCCTAATGAGAGATTCTACTGCAGCCTGATAAACATATTCAAACATTTAATAATCTACAGAACTTAACTAAACTCAGCCACATTGAATATCAAACCCACATACTTACCATCTTATCCAACTCTTGTTTAGTAAATTTTTCTGGTAAAGAAGCATAGTTTATCCTGAGCTCTGCAAAAAATAATTCAATTCTTGTTCCTTGCTTTTCAATAAGATCCCTACAATCAAACAAACATAATTACTGTAGTAAGTAACTTCAATTTAAAATGCAAAGATATAACATAAAGGAAAGTGAGTAATTCAAAAATCAAACTGTTAAAACAACAGACTGATACTGTGATACACTTAACATGCCAATTTATATACTATATAACAATATTAAATCAAGTAATTTATAAAGATAAGAAATGGATTGCAAAAAGCAGAAAACTTGTTTGACATGTATTAAAATGGTACACAAATTCTTAGCCAATCAGCATGCAAAAGGTATAGAAAACTAATTTAATTTGTAACTTTGGAAAACTAGAGAGATGAAAAAGGAATTCTTAGTTTTTACTATAAGTATGACAACCATGTGATTTCATTGTTTACTGGGATTCATGTGTGTCATTAGGATTGCCAAAATTAGTGATTTTAGAGTTTGGCATCAAATTACTGAATTGGACTCAAGTTTATCAACGTGTGATCTAAACATGTGATCCAACTAAACTAAATTGGATACACTTAGCATAGAAATATGTATACCATATGACAATATTGAATCAAGTTATTTGCAAAGATTTAAAATGCATTGTAAAAAGTAAAAACTTTATATGTATTAAAATGATTAACAAATTTTTTATTGATCAGTATAAAAATGGTGTTAAAAACTAACTTAATTTATTAAGTTTGAAAAAATTGGACAGATAAAAGAGAGTTTTTAATCCTTACTATAACTTAAATAACTATGTTATTTCATTATCAAATAGGATTCATACATGTGATGAGGGTTAAGAAAATCACTGATTAAAGAATCTGCAAGAAATCATCAAATTGGACTCGAACTTACCAATTTTTTATTCAAATAAATTAAGAAAAGGAGTTGGAATCAAACTAATCTCCGTTTTCTATATGCAGCAAACTGCAAACTGCATCTTGTTTTTGCCTTCGTTAACAACATACCGTTCGCTCTGTACACACCAAAAAACAGTAAACACCTCATTCATTACTAACAGCCATTTCAATCAATTAATTATTTAGACAAAATTTTCACCGATTCTGAAGCTCAGACAAAAATTACATGAGAAAATTGAGATTATATGCAATTGAATACCATATATCCAATATTAAGTGCATACACCTAAAATCCAATCTTTATATATACTTCAAAAAAATACAGATTCAATGTAATCTAAAACATTGGAAACATTATCATACAATTAAAGAATCACGATACAGAAAATTTTCTGTCCATTATTTTCAGATAACTTTTCACCCCACAACACTGTAGTTCAATCTCCATCTTCAAGGGTCATCAAAAATTAAAACAGTCAGTACAATACACTCACAACGGATATGCTCTCTCAGAAAAACCAAAGAGATAACCTCACTGGACTGCTCAAACTATCCAATTTATACCAGATCCAACATTTTACATCTGTTCAGTCCCCAACCACGGGGTTGTTTCCCTTTCAACCCTCTCATTCATTCTCTCTGATTACATCTCAAACGCAGACTCATACATATCAAGACAAAGGATCAGATTCATAAATTTGGGTCTATAGCTCATGTATCCAAATCTCATTGAACTAACCCCATTCTCCTAAACTAAACATAAAATTGTTTCATGACCAAGGTCATTAACTTATTTATTGGATAAATGTCAAGGTACCCAAGAACTACAACTGAAACAACCACAACGATTCAAAATATCATCTGCAACTAATAAAAAATTAACCAACTCGAAATCAAATATAAACCCAAATGAATCTGAACCCCACCAAGCAAAACAGAAAAAAACCCTAAATAGACAATCAATCAACCGGAACCAAATGCGGTTTAATGGTTTAAAAAAATTCGTATTAAAGCCAATTATGAAGCACAAAATGTTACCCAAAAATGAAAACGGGGGTAAAAACGAAGCAAAAGTCGAAGAGAAAGAGATGGATCTCTCTCTCTCTCTCTCTCTCCCAAAAATGAAGAAGGGGGTAAAAACGAAGCAAAAGTCGAAGAGAAAGTGATGGATCTCTCTCTCTCTCTCCCAAAAATGAAAAAGGGGGTAAAAATGAAGCAAAAGTCGAAGAGAAAGAGATGGATCTCTCTCTCCCCCTCCCTCTCCCTCTCCCTCTCCCTCCCTGCTTCCCTCTGTACAAGCCCATACTCACCAACAGTCTGTCTCAAAGGAAATCTCAACTTCTCGCTGCGAGGATTTGCTCGAAAACGAAGTAATAAAATAGGTTCAGAGCTACCACTAGCTAAAACGGCTAATCCAAAGGCAATTATCTAAAAACCTGTCACTGATACAAAAAATAAGAAGTGATTAGCCGTGATTCAGGGGCACTCTTATAAATTGTAATTGCAAGCCAATATCAGAAATGATTTGCAAAAGACTCATAGGTACTCTTATAACCACCATCTTTAACTTCGTTTTGTGTAATATGTATTACCACATACAAAATTGTTGTATAAACACCCCAATACGAATTTTGATTTCGGTGGACTCAAATAGCGCACACAATAAAGGGAAATTCAAGGAATTCAACATACCTTAATCAGAGCGAGGACGCTTTCCGACGGCTGAATTCATAGACGACGGAGACGGTTGTTGACCGTCGCTGTACCTCTAGTACGCGTCCGCCGTGTATGAGGATTGTTGACCGTCACTACTGGGTTTGTGGGCTTCACGGCGAGAGATACGGGGAGCGCATAGAGAGGAAGAGCAGAGGAAGAACACCAAGGAGAGTTGAGGAAGAGTGAGAGGGAGTAGGATTCTCAATCCTATTTTTATCCCTTTCCGCTCCTCTTCTCACTCTTTATTGGTGGTTTTATTACCTCTAAAAAAATATAAAATATTAAAATAACTTAATTTGAATCATTCAAGAAAAAACAAATGAAAAAAAAAAAAAATTAAGAGAGGAGAGAATCAAATGGAAGGAGAGCGCAGACTAAGAGCAACTCCAGTGTAGGAGCCCTCCCCCCAGGCAATTCACTATTTAATCCACCTAGTGAACAGTAACTGCCCTTAATGAATAGTGCATTCCCCTGGCAATTTCCTTTTGCATCTCCACCCCTGCACTGAATAGCCCTGGCAATTGGCAATAAAATATTAGTATTTTTTTATTTATAAAATAATACATAATAATTTTATTTGTAATTTTGGATAAGATTTTTAATCGTTCTCGTTGCGCCACGTGTAATTATCCGAAAAGCCAATAGCAATAAAATTTTTGTATTTTTGTATTTATAAAATAATTCAAAATAATTATATTTGTTATTTCGGATAAGATTTTTAATCGTTCTCGTTGCGCCACGTGTCATTATCCGCAAAGAAAATTATTGGTGATGGATTTCCGATAAGATTTTTAATCGTTGTGTCAAGGCACGTGTCATTATCTGAAAAGACAATTATTGGTGATGGATTTCTGATAAGATTTTTAACCAATCACGTCGTGCCACGTGTCACAATCCGATTACAATCTTTGAGGATAGATTTCCACCAGATTTTTAACGAATGACGGCATGCCACGTGGCATTATCTACAACCTAATCCCTTATGAATCCTCCATATAATCCCCCATCCATCCTCATAAATCTCACACCAATTTTCTCAAGATCTCTATCATTATTCATAGTTTCTGCTTCCTTTTCGCCAAAATCCCTATCATTATTCATAGTTTTTGCTTCCTTCTTCACCAAAATCCCTATCATTATTCATAGTTTCTGCTTCATTTTTACAATGTCTTCTTCTTCTTCTTCAAAGATGATGTGGGAAATCGAGCAAGAAGAGGAAGAATTGTTTAACCAATCACAAGGAATGTTCAATGTTAGGGATTGGGCCCAAAATGAGATGGAAGAGGATGACGAGCGTAGACGGAGAGATGACGAATCAAGAATGGCAGGAGCCTCACAATCCCGTCGAGTCGTCCAAGCTGTGGCTCATATCTGCAGGCCCAACCGTGCTGTAAACATTGATAGAAACAGGCAACGACGAGGTCAGGAGCTCTTGGACGATTATTTTGTCCGTAACAGTGCATTCCCTGAAACATACTTCCGACGTCGTTTTAGAATGGAACGACATTTGTTCAACAAAATCATGGGCGCTGTTTGCAACCATGATTCTTACTTTGTGCAAAAGCCGGATGCTTTTAGTGCTATGGGTCTCCTGCCTCAGCAAAAAATTACTGCTGCCTTGCGGATGCTTGCATATGGAGCAGCTGCAGACCAAGTGGACGAGATAACGAGGATGGGACAATCAACCATTCTTGAGTCCCTCATGAGGTTTTGTTCGGCAATCGAATCTATCTACACCGCAGAGTACCTCCGGAGACCTACTCATATGGACTTGCAAAGGCTTCTGAAGAAAGGCGAGATGCGAGGTTTTCCAGGGATGATTGGAAGCATTGATTGTATGCACTGGACTTGGAAAAACTGTCCAAGTGCATGGCAAGGCGCTTATGGGGACAGAAAAGGATCAAAAAGTATCATTTTGGAGGCGGTGGCATCTTTTGATACATGGATTTGGCACGCCTTTTTCGGGGTTCCGGGAGCTCAAAATGACCTCAACGTCCTTGTCCAATCCCCAGTGTTCAACGATGTCCTGCAAGGAAAGGCACCAAAAGTCACGTATGAGGTCAATGGACGTATGTACGACGGGCCATACTACCTAGCTGATGGCATTTACCCAAGGTGGTCAACATTTGTCAAAACAGTGCCACGTCCGCGCAGTGCAAAGGAAAAACACTTTGCAAGATGTCAAGAAGGGTGCAGGAAGGATGTGGAGCGTTGTTTCGGTATCCTCCAAGCTCGCTGGGCGATCATCAGGGGTGCTGCCAGATTGTTTGATGTAGAGTCGCTTCGATCCATCATGATGACGTGCATCATTCTTCACAACATGATTGTGGAAGATGAGTACGATTATGAAGCCGTTGATGAATATGAGCCAGACACGATGAACAATTCAAGAACACGTATATATTGTGCTCATGACGCCACCGATGAGCCCGTGCAACATGAGCCATTAGAAAGGGATGGACGTTACAATGAAAGGATCATCCAACGATATACTGCACTTCAAAGGTCAAATATGCACAATGCCCGCCAACTTGACTTGATAGAGCACCAGTGGGAATTTAGGGGTGCTGACGATACTTAAGTTCATTAGTGTTTGTTTTTATTTGGTGTGTTTATTTTATTTTATGTGGTGTGTTTTTTTAGTTCATTTAGTGAGTTGAAATGTAATTTTATTTTATTTGGTGTTTGTTTTTATTTGGTGTGTTTATTTTATTTTATGTGGTGTGTTTTTTTAGTTCATTTAGTGAGCTGAAATGTAATTTTATTTTATTTGGTGTTTGTTTTTATTTGGTGTGTTTATTTTATTTTATGTGGTGTGTTTTTTTAGTTCATTTAGTGAGTTGAAATGTAATTTTATTTTATTTGGTGTTTGTTTTTATTTGGTGTGTTTATTTGGTGTGTTGATGTTATTTTATTTGGTGTGTTTAAATGTGTTTTGAATAAAGTACTAAGTTCAATAAATTGGAAACAACATAAAGTACTCTATTCAATGAATAAGAAATTACAACCCGAATAAGAAATTACAACCCGAATTGATTGGAAAATTATGGGTTCGTGAATGGATGATAACCATCACCTAACCAATTTGTGGTGCTAGGATGATCTTCTCTTGTCATGCTAGGATAATCTTCTCTTGTGGTGCTAGGACCATCTCCTCTTGCTCTCGCTTCTCTTGCACGCCTCCTTCGCAACACATCCGCTTTCTCTGACTTCCAAAAATATTTAGAGTCTGGAGACTTCCCATCTAAAGGCTCCTTCATAATGTCACGATCTCGTTCAGCCATTCTTTCTTCTCTTCTATGTTCCCTTTCTTGCCGAAGTAGTTCTCTTTCTCTCTCATCAGCTTCAAATTTTCTCTCAAAAGCTGCAGCTTTTGCATCCTCTCTAGCCTTATCAGCCTCAAATTTAGCCATTTCCCGGGCCAAATTCAATTCACCTTGGCGGGCAAGATCTTCCATACACTTTGCATAATCATTCTTGGAAGCATTACCTTTTCTCTTTGAAGCCTTCTTACCTTGAGGCCTAATTGGATAACGGGTCGACCCCGACGCTTGTTCAACGGGGGGCGTTTCAGGCACTTCTTCATCATCTTCATCATGATCATGCGAGGCATGCTCAGGTGTAGAGTGTAGAGGGGTGCTGTTCATGAAAACTTCTGGACCGACATGCACAACTCTAAATTTAGGACAATCTTTGACAATATTCCAACATTCAAACCGGGTGAATGTTTTGTTTTTGCTTTTGGTTTTGGCACCATACCAAGCTTGTGCTTGAAGTTCCTACACAAACAAATAATTATAATGAGAATAGGTAACAAATAAATAATTATAATGAAAGTATGTAACAAATAAATAATACAAACAAATAATTATAAATGAAAGTAGCTAACAAATAATTATAATGAAAGTAGGTAACAAATAAATAATACAAACAAATAAATATAATGAAAGTAGCTAACAAATAATTATAATGAAAGTAGGTAACAAATAAATAATACAACCAAATAATTATAATGAAAGTAGGTAACAAATAAATAATACAAACAAATAATTATAATGAAAGTAGCTAACAAATAATTATAATGAAAGTAGGTAACAAATAATACAAACAAATAAATATAATGAAAGTAGCTAACAAATAATTATAATGAAAGAAGATAACAAATAAATAATACAAACAAATAAATATAATGAAAGTAGCTAACAAATAAATAATATATTGTTACCTGATCCGTTAAATTTTCCCCACTTCGAAGATTACCACTAGCTTGTGCCAAGGCGTCTCTCCACGTACTAAACGATTGACTAAGTAATTTCCAACGACTGGACATCGATTCCTTAGTTCTTTGCCCACCCATTTTCTCAAGATAATTGGTATGAATAAGACTCCACATTTCTCGCAACTGCATCTCATTACCCGTAATCGAATCATGAGTAACTTGAACCCAACTAGTACACAACGCAACATCTTCAAGAAGCGTCCAATTCGTACCTGGTTGAGTAGTCATTTTGTTGGAAAAAAATTGGATTGAAACTTTGAAAGAAAGATAGGAATGTGGTTGAAAGTAGTTGAGAAAATATGAAATTGTGGTGTAGGGTAGAAGATAATGAGAAGGTATTTATAGGTGAAGTGAAATCAAAATTTTTTATAATTTTTCATAATTTTTTTTCGGATTTTTTCGGATTTTTTTACATTTTTTTTAAATTTTTATTCACCTAATTAATCTCTGCCGTTGGATTTAAAAAAATTTAAATTCCAACACTCCAGATTGTGCCACGTGTCACAACGGTAACATTTTAGATTTTTAAACTGTTTTTTCTTTTTTTTTTTAATTTACAAAGCCTAATAATGTGGACCGTTGATCTTAGATCAAACGGATGAAATTAAATTAGATTTTTAAATGTTTTTTACCGTTGGAAATCCAACGGTCCATAAAATAGGACCGTTTCAATCGAACGGACATGGGGAAGCCACGTGGCTTCCCCAACGGTAACTTTTGATAACTGAAATCGCGGGCCTCTGCCCTGTTTTTTTGTCGGACGACTCGCGCCCACGCGCTCGTGAAACGCACGCGCCTGACGCAGCCCTCGGGCTCTCGGGCTGGCAATCCTCGACGGGCCTGCTCCTCGGGCCTCGCCTGTCGCTCGGGCTTCCATACGCTGGAGGTCATCCCCCCAGCAATTTGCTACTGTTTGACCCACTGGCCCCCGAGCAACCTCCCCCGCTGGAGGTGCTCTAATAGACGATGGCTTTGTTGGTGGAAACAAGAAGACTACATTGCCTCTACTCTGTGTCTATTCTAACCCTAAATACCTACTTCAACTTTTGGAGTAAAACTCAAATTTTAGGTTCTAAATTTACTCCAACTCTAGAGCAAATATGAGTTAAAACCTAAAACTCATTTCTAGGGCAAATTTAGTCCAGGATTTCCCCCAGGTTGGTGGAGCTGGCCCACCATATATGTGTATTTTTTTTAATTTTATACTTATAAATTCATTGAATCCAATGGCTAAGATTTAATTTGATCAAATCCAACGGTAAAAAAAATCTAACTGTCCATATTTAAATACGGCTAAAGTAAGTAAAACAAATTATTTTATTTGTTTCATATTCTTTCATAGTGTTCCATAAGTTTCGTGGTGCCAGTTTAGTGATTTCTCAATATTTATCGGAAGGGGACGATTGTTTGGCCTCACTAAACCTCCTTGGAAGTTGGGATTGCTAGTTGGTGTTTGATGCGAACAAGGATTACCATTAGTGAGACTAGGTCAGACTCACACCGACTAAGTCTTTCACTAGGTAGTCTTAGTGAGGACCCCCAATATGTATGGGATTGCTAGTCCCGTCCTCAAACCTGCTCTGTTTGCGCACTGCATCGTCTACAAGCTGGGTCGTCTACAAGCGTTCCTCTGCAACACCCTTTAATCACTGCTTAGATCTGAAACAAAGCTCCACCTACTGCCCAAACCTCAAAATCCAACCACAAAAATTTATAATAAAAAAAGGCGAAAAAATAACAACAACAAAATCCAACCCAAATTTTAAAATCACCCATTGCCAGAAAATTATGAGAGGCCTTTGTAGGCGGAGAAGCCAACGCATGTATCAGAGGAAGGAGAGAGATCCGAAAAATTTTGGGAAAAAAAAAAGGATGAGGAAGGTGGAAATGCTTAACAACGGCAAGAGGGTGAAGAGGATGAGCTTGTTTTGAAGGATTTGCGATGAACTTCACACTTGCGTTTTGCAGGAAAAAGATGGAGGAAAGAAGAAATGGGGCGGAGCCAGAGGGAGAAGAAAAGAAAAGATGGTTCTGGAGGGTAGTCTTTTAGGAGTAAAGTAAAAGGGAAATAAATATGCATTAAAAAACATAAAATATTATTATATAAACATTAAATAATATAAAATATTACTATATATGGATTAATTAATATAATATTATAATTTATTAATTATCCTGCTTTTTAGTTCGACACTGCATCAAACGCTTTACTAAGTTAGTCCAGCTTAGTTTAGTCTAAGCCAATCCAGCTTAGTCCCGGAAGCTAATCCAGTCCGAGATAGTCCGGTGCAACAAACGCACCCTAAATATTTTTAAGTTAAAATGTTCATAAAATTAAACTAGGATAGTCTACATAATTTTTTTTTTAAAGTTACTTTAAGAAAAAAATTCTTCTAAATTCATTCTTTAATAATCTCGGGCTAAAAATTTAACCCATAAGGGTTGGATGAGAAAAATTGTTTTTGGGTTAAAAATTTTTGATTTAACCCAAGGGTTGGAGATGGTCTAACCCCCGAACCCATTGTTTTTGTTGTAAATAAAGTAAAATTGAAGGGCAAACTTGTAATTTTAGCTAAGCTACATCTAATTCCTTCCAACTTTAAAATAGACTAGAAAAATTGTCCACGCTTTACTGCAGGTTTTCAAACTATAATTGACAAGAGCCATGGATAATATTCACATAAAAGTACACTTAAAAGGCAACAACAACACAATCACATTTTCAAATGCAGCAATCCAGATAACGCACATTTTACTTGAGTAAATCCCATAAAACAACAAATTGACACATCCATCTCCAAATAATTGAAAAACCAAGACATAGTTGAATCGACATGGTAAAATATCCAGTTCAGTTTGCATTTACATTTTATTAAGTTGACATTAAGAGCCAATATACAATTAAAATGGCGAATCCGAGAGTTTCTGTTAACAAAACTACATTTCAGCGTGTAACCAAATGGAATTACTGAGAAATTTGCAGATCCTTACTCCAAAGCCAACTTTCTACCTAAGTGTGCAGTCTGCGGAAAAGAAAACCACCCAACTGTCAATACTTTTAGAAATTTCAGCAACGATTTCGTCGAAGAAAACATTTCCCTTCTTCTCAGAATCTCTAGTAAATCCATTAGCAATTCTGAGACTCTTTCAAATATAAGCAGATGGACCTACAGAGAGGAAAAACCTAAATTTACAGCAAGATGAAAGCTTTTTCAAATTTGAGTACCAAATCTAATGAAATTTTAGTAAAATGACCAAACCTACACCAAAAAAATGAGATGATATAAGCAATGTCTCTAGGGATTTTAATTTGGTAATTGTTCTTTTATTCTTGAACCAATGCTAGGGTAAAAAGTTCAAAGACTAATTCTAAAGTTTTCTCAAATGAATAAATGTTGGCTGAATGGTTGATTGCTATTGAGAAAAGAAAGCACCTTGACAAAGTGGAAGCAATCTTATCGTGTGTGTTAAGCTTTTATGATTATTGGAAGCAATCATGAGCTCTTGTTTTGTAGGTACAACTTTGCAGCACTGCCACATTTATGACCTTACCGTACAATGGGGCTCATTTGATGTCTAGGATTCGGTAGACTCGAACAGCGTTGAATAAAGAAACGGATGTACACTTGCATATTTTGTCACTAGCTAGTGTTGTTAGTTTACATGCTCTTTTGTGTGTGCTGTGTGGATTCGCAGGTTATGAGTTATATATAGATACATCATAGCTATATAATCTATGCCAAGAACATTTGCATATTGCGACTTGTCGGTTTTCTTAGGTAATGGATACGGCTTCCTCTTTGCTATTGCTATTCCCGCTGAGGAAAAGTACAATATGTGTTTCTTAGCTATAATATTCGTGATGCTTTGCACCAGAAGAAAATTGAACCCACATATATGACACATTTGAGGTAAGCGATGCAATAGCACATGCCCTTCTGGATGCCATCAGGGTCCACTCTTTGAAATTTGAGGACACCTTGGAGCAGGGAAAACATGCTTTCATGCCAACTGACGAATCATAATTTAGTAACAGGGAAATCGAGCGAAATACCCTAAGTTAGAATTAGCAATCTGAGAAAACCTCAAAGTTAATTGATTGAATACTAAGAAAGATTACAAAATTCAACTCTACAAGTTGGCTTAAATAGATAAATTTTCTAATTCGTAATCTCAAAATATTCGTAATAACTAGTTTTGTTGGAAGTTTTGTGTGAAAACCTCTTTAGTAGCGGGTTATAAAGTGATTGCAAAAAGTTCTTTTGTCTATGGATTGCTGCTGCTGGTTGCATTCCTTTGTCGCGTCTTGTGCTTGTCATGCCCACATATTCACCAATCTGGTGGCTATTAAATTGGGAAAGTTTCCTTTTTTTTTTTTTAACAATTGATATTATCTACATTAAGAGGAAGATGGTGGGCTTACCCTCACAATGAGCTAACAAAAATGTGGTTCAAATTCGTCTTTGACCTAAGGGGAAGGGGGTGGGCTTACCCTCACAATGAGCTAGCAAAAATGTGGTTCAAATTCGTCTTTGGCGAGAATCGAACCTAAGACCTCTTACTTGCAAGTGAAGAGGAATATCACTATACCGTAGTACTAAGTGGCAAAATTTGCCTTTTTAGCTTGTCTTTTATTTTGAGACCCCTTGATAGTAGGTACATTATTTTTTTTAACAAACGATATTATTTATATTAAGGCCTCGTTTGACACACTATATAAGACACCATATAGTATTATATAATA
Source organism: Malus sylvestris (assembly GCF_916048215.2). Lineage (NCBI taxonomy): Eukaryota > Viridiplantae > Streptophyta > Magnoliopsida > Rosales > Rosaceae > Malus > Malus sylvestris. The sequence continues at coordinate 24,234,019 of NC_062269.1, forward strand.
CGAAACAGGTGTTTCGTGAGCTTTTGTATTAAGGGCTGGTTTGGTATTGTTGTGCTTTGAAAAAAAAAACTGTTTTTGTTGTGCTGTGAGAATAAGCAGCTGTGAAATAAAGCAGCAAAGTGTTTGGTAAATTTTTTTGTAAAAGTACTTTTGGAAAAAAAAGCAGTATGATAGTGTTTGGTAAACTTTTACGTAAAACAGCTGTGACTGTGTAAAATGACCAAAAAGGGTATAATACTAGATGTGCTATTAATTTAATTTTCTTAACAACTAAAGGTGAATTACTAAATATACTTTATTTTTAAAAGAAAAATATTTATAAACTTTATCTTAAACATATAATCCCACATTTAACAAGAAATCATAATCTAAAATTCAACGTATAATTCAACATTTAAAATATCTATTTACTATACAACTATTACTCTTTATACTATTACTCTTTATCTTTTCTTTTATTATGGAATCAGAATTTTTTTTCCCTTTGCCCTTGTCATCTCTCAAATCCCCTTCCCCTTGCGATCCACATCCCCTTCCCATTAGACTTTTCATCGTCTTCTTCTTCTTCTTCGTAATCTTCCTCCCCGTCTTCGTCTTCGAGGTCAGCATTGGCTTCAAACTTACAAGTTTTTTCTTCGCCAGTGGAGGAGTTGTTGTTGAAATTTTCTGGGGTTTGAATTTTAGTTTCGGCAGCCAACGGACTGTTATGGGGAACTTTAAGCTCTGGGTTTTGTTGGGGCAGTCGGGCTGGTCGCCGCAGCTGAGATCGGGTTTACGCTTCCATGGCCATGGTGGAGCCGTGGTCTTCCATCTCGTTGAAGAATTCCATCGTCGCCAGCCACATCACTCCGAAACCTAGATTACCCAGAATCGCATATCACCCAGATTACCCAGAAATCCAAATCTTCCAATTCTACCTTCCAATTATTCAATTCAATATTTCAATTACACAGAAATAAAGGTTGAAAAAATGAAATTTACCTTTTTATTGATGAAAAGTGCTCGAACCAGATGAGAGGGAGAGATTGAGCTTGAACGGAGAGAGATAGCTGGAGAAAGGGAGCTCGAACTAGAAAGTGAGGGTAGGTTTGGGAATTTGAAAGTTTCATTAATAAAATCACTGTAGCTCCGTGTTTTCACAAGAAGCTGATTTCTAAAGCTGCATTTTGCAGCTTCCCATTTTTAGTTTTTTTTCTTCTGAAACTTTGAAATAAAGCTGGTTTGAGGGTGTTTACCAAACACCAAAATTTCTTCCAGCTTTTTTTAAAATTACCTCAACCCCAAACCATACCTAAATAAGCACCATACTATTAATCTGGCCCCACCTATTTTATCACCCTTACACCAGTTTGTTTATCTCGTCTAAAATCTTGGTATTGTTTAGTCGGGTTCACGCTAACAAAAACGTGCTAACTTTTCTCCAAGCTATCTCGCCATCTGCCCTACACATCGCTAACTCTTTCTCAAGGTATTCTCTCTCCCTCTTTCTCCATCCCCACCTTCGATCAGCATCAAGCAGATTTCAACGGAAAACTAGAGGTGGCAGATCGAACTCAAATCACGCCGTTCCGGTTCTAGAGAGACATTATCTGGGTTTTTGGCTTAACTGTTCCTTGATTTTGTTGATGTGGGGTGATTAAACTCAAAATTGGGGGGTTTTTATTTTAATGGATTAGAAACTCAAATCTGGGGGAGATTTCATCTGGGTATCTTTAATTCAATGGATTATAAACTCAAAATTGGGTTTTTTTTTTATTTCATATGGGATTTTGGCTGCACCGACTGGAAAACATGGAGTTGATGATTTTTTATTTGTGTTTCCTTTTTTAATGAAAGAATTTGGGAGTTTGATTTTGCAAATTTGAAGGTCTTGATTGGTGTAAACTCATGGGACTATGCGGAGAGTCTGCTTGAAGCTTCCATTAACAAGTGATTGTGAATTTTTATTTTGTTGGATTGTGAATTTTGTTTTGGTTGGAAAACACATTTGTGGTTTTTTATTTGAATTATCAATCCAAAAGTGTTATTAATAAGTACCAAACACCGTATATATAATACGATCATTAATCCGATATTATACTAAACGCTCGACTAATTTGGTCAATACTATCAGACGACTATTTATCTTATCCGATTCCAAAAGTGTTATTAACAAGTACCAAACACCATATAAATAATACGATCATTAATCATTACACTAAACGCTCGACTAATTTGGTCAGTACTATCAGACAACTATTTATCTTATCCGATTCTAAAAGTGTTATTAACAAGTACCAAACATCATATAAATAATACGATCATTAATCCGATATTACATTAAACACTCGACTAATTTGGTCAATACTATCAGACGACTATTTATCTTATTTGATTGAAATAGTACAATTCGATGTGTCAAATGAGGCCTAAGGGGTTGGAAGAGTGGACTAAGCCTCATAATATGCTAGCAATAATGTGGTTTAAATTCGTCTTTGGTGAGAATCGAACTTAAGACCTCTCACTTACAAGTGAAAAACAATACCACTAGACCGTAATACTAAGTGGTAGTAAGTGCACTATTATTCCAGATAAAAAAAACAAAAATGTTAACCATCTATTTGTACCATCTCTAGGCAGACCCTACCTCTATTAGAGAGATGACACAAATGATATTACAAGTAGATGGTAAGTGTAACACTACTAAAAAGAATAAAAATAAAATATTAGATAGACATACTAAATAGATTCTGCCGTCAACTGCCGAGGCCCTTCAGTCGTTTATGTATAATGTGCTTTGTTCTTATCAGAGACTTACCCATTCGATATACATGTTGCCAAACTCTCTGGCAAGAACAACGCTACAATCTCCATGGTACAATTTTGCAGGCTGTGAGTATGGCTGCTTCTTCTGCTGCTAACAACCATCTTCATGAAAAGTATGACGTGTTTCTTAGTTTCCGAGGCGAAGACACCCGCAATACCTTTACCAGCCATCTTCATGCTGCTTTATGTAGGAAGAAAATCAAAACCTACATCGATGACAATCTTGAAGAGGAGATGAAACTGCACCTGCGCTTATAGAAGCAATCACGAAATCAAATCTTTCGGTGATCATATTTCGGAAAATTAACTATGCTTCTTCCACATGGTGTTTGGATGAACTTGTGCATATATTGCGATGCAAGGAGGAATACGAACAGTTTTTATTCCCATTTTTACAGCATCGACCCATCACATGTACGAAATCAACAGGGGTCATATGGGGCTGCATTTTCTCAACTTGAAGAACGTTTCCAGGACAATATTGACAAGGTGCACAAGTGGAGGGAGGCTTTGACGAAAGCAGCCAATCTATCTGGGTTCGATAATTCAAACAAAACTAGGTAAGTAACTACGTATATGTTTGTATTTACTTTCCACTTGTGATGATTTGACAACTAATATTGCGAATAAGATTAGTAAAGCCATACTTACTATCTATTGTCTGTCCAAATTGAATCATATGTGTGACAGGACGGAGGCTGATTTAGTTGATAATGTTGTGAAAAATATTTTGACCAAATTGGACGAAACATTTTCAGATGATTTAAAGCGTCTGGTTGGAATTGAAAGCCGCATTAATGATATCAAGCGGTTATTATGCAATGGTGCTTTATTTAGCCAACTATATCGTAAATTCGAAACTTCTTGTTTTCTTGCAAACATGAGGGAAGAATCAGAAAAGCATGAACCAAATCACTTGCGAAATAAACTTCTTCGAAAGAATGATGACAAACTAAATATCCACACACCATCTATAGGATCAGATCTTGTTAAAAGAAGGCTTCTGAATACAAAGGTCCTCATTGTTCTTGATGATGTGAATTGTGGATGCAAATTTTCGCCTTCTTCTTCTTGGACAAAATTGCACCTACAAAACAATTAACACCTTAGGTCAAGGTCAAGAGCCTCACGCGCCCATGATGAATGGGGGGCTTTAACCGAAGAACCTCCGATGTCAAAGTTAGAATTTAGAGAGAAAAGTGTTTAGAGAGTTTTTGGAGTTTTGCAAGAGTATGGACTTGGGTTTTAAATTTAGAGAAAATGGGGTGATATATAGGGCATGACCGGTCCCCTTTGGAGAAAAGGTGACCGGCCCTTTGGGGTATTTTTGTGTGAGATGGGTGATTTAATTGGCAATTAATGGATTAATTAGGTAATAAATCCATTAATTAGTCAATTAACTCAATTTATATGGAATGTTTTGAAGGTTATGGAACAAATACCTTATGGAGAATATAGGATGAGGATGGATGAAATAATTTTTAATTTGTTACCTATTTTGGGCACTTTTGGCTTGATTGAAAAATGATTGTCCACTGCTCTCGTGTAGAAAATTAGGTTCAGTTTGGCCCCAGAAGTAGAATCATTATTACAACTAGAGACAGGCGCATACTTAAGGAAAAAGTTGATAAAATTTACGAGGTCAAGGGATTGACACGTGATGAAGCTCTTCAGCTCTTTCATCTGAAGGTTTTCAGAAATAATTCTCCTGGGACAGATTATGCAGAGTTGTTAGGGATGGTGGTAGATTATGCTGAGGGAATGCCATTAGCTCTTAAAATTTTGGGTTCATCATTCCTTCACTGCAAGAGCAAAGAAGACTGGGAAGCTGAATTGAACAAATTGAAAAAGTTTCCCAGCCAAAAAATTCACAATGTGTGGAGACTAAGTTACGATGGATTAGAAGAAAACGAGAAAGATATTTCTTGATATAGCTTGGTTTTATAGAGGATCGAATATAGATTTTGTAAAAAGAATGTCAGATTCTCGTGGTCTCTTTGCTGCTATGTCTCTCATAAAAATTTCAAGTCGAAACTGCCTAGAGATGCATGATTTCCTACAAGAAATGGGTCGGTCAGTTGTTCATGAACAATGTATTGAAGAGCCTGGAAAATGCAAGAGGTTGTCCATTGCTGATGATGCTGTGAACACGGAAAATTCCTGAAACGAAAGAGACAAGAACAACGTGCACAAACAAATATTTTTATGTATTTGATGATTTTGGGTTACAATCTCTCTCTAATTTGATCCTCTGATTCGATCTCCGTAAGGTGTTGATTGGTGGGTGTTTCGTTGATCCAAGGACCGTCGAGGCTTAATCTTGGATGAACAGTTGGAAGTTTCTTCAAAGGGTCGTGGGCTTGATCTTTGAAGGTGGATTTGAGCGGATCTTCAAGGGCTTTTGGGCTTGATCTTGAAGAAACGGTTGGATGTGTGGATTTGTCGACGTTGTTGATCCAAAGGGCCGTTGGGGCTTGATCTTGGATGAACGGATGATGAACGATGGTGCTTTCTTCAAGGGCCGTCGGGGCTTGATCTTGAATTGGTGGATGGTTGATCCAAGGGCCGTCGGGGCTTGATCTTGGAAGAACGATAAACGAAGAACGAAGAACACTTTCTTCAAGGGCCGTCGGGGCTTGATCTTGAATTGGTGGATGATTGTTGATCCAAAGGGCCGTTGGGGCTTGATCTTGGAAGAACGATGAACGAATAACACTTTCTTCAAGGGCCGTCGGGGCTTGATCTTGGAAGAACGATGAACGAAGAACGACGAAGGCTTTCTTGATTCTTCGGGAACCTGGATGCTTGAGAGCTTCGGAGTTTCAGAGCTTCAGAGCTTCAAGGTGTAATATGAATTCGTTATCCAAATGAATGAAATGGGCTTGTATTTATAGAATTTTCCAAGGCCTAATTTTGAATATAATATTCCAGATGAAATAAGTCGTTTCTGCCAGGTGTTGACACGTATCCTATTTGATGACTTTTCCAACTTATTTCAATTTTCGTTGAGTCACACGCTACGTGTAAAATTTATGTAATACATGAGCGTTGACACTTTGATTTATCGGTCAACATTTATTTACCGAAATTTCGATGTCTACAAATGCCCCCACTTCAAGGCGCGTCGTATACATGTGATTGTCATGTGTAGGAGATGCGTTTTGAAGTCCCTTACTGTAGATGTCGATCCAAGGGCCGTTGAGGCTTGATCTTGAATTGGGCTGGAGATTTCTTCAAGGGCCGTCGAGGCTTGATCTTGAACTTTTGTTTGAAATTTCTTCAAGGGCCGTCGAGACTTGATCTTGAAGGTTGAAATTGGACCACAAGGAGCTTCATGTGGTAGATGATCTTTGGCTTTGGTAGTGGGTGAATCGGCACGTATTTTGTTGCGCTTTGTTGACTTTCCACAGCTTTGATCTTGAACTGGGTTGGAGGATTTTCTAGATTCCTCCAATTGTTGATTTTCCACAGCTTATTCTTGAACTAGGTTTTGATTCAAGGGTGGTAGACACTTAATCTTGAATCGGACTTGTGATTTCTTCCAGGGCCGTCGAGGCTTGATTTTGAATTTGGCTGGAAGCTTCTTCAAGGGCCGTTGAGGCTTGATTCTTGAAGGCTGACTCGAACACACGGCAAGCAGGCACGAGGTGAAGGTGACGACTTGTTGCTTTGTTCAATCTTTCTAATTCACACCTGAGTAGTTTGGTCAACGGTATGATCTTCGAGATTGATGGGCTCCTCTTCCAATTGGTGACTTGGTCTTTAAGGATTTGATTCAAGGGTGGTGAATCGGCACGTGCAGCCCACAACGCCTAGTAAGTCGACCCAAGAATTTGAGGGTCAAAACGAGTTCACCGTCCTCAGGCAGATGCGGCATCTTCTCGAGTTTTTCATCTCAGACTCTTTCTGCTGAGTTGACTGTGCATGCTGCATTCTTCTCTGCTTGTTTCTTTAGGCAGACGTGGCAGCTTCTCGAGTTCCTCAGTTCGGACTCCTTCTGCTGAGTTGATCGTGCAGACCGCATTCTTCTCTGCTTGTTCCTTCTGCACCTTGTCTCCACATGCTGCAAGGTATCATTTTCACTTGCCTTATCTGTCCTCCAAGCAGATGTGGCAGTTTCTTTGAAAGTACAGCAGCAGTGGGAAACGAGTACTCGAGAGCAGTGCTAGGTAGGCAATCAGGGAAGGGTTCCAAGCAGTCGGTTCCTTACCCGAGTTTGAGTGGAAGTTCCGGCATATTGTTTTCTTTATCCTTGTCTTTGTAGGTAAGAACAAGGACAAAGGAAATGACAGGTAGAACGCATGATATGAGATACTCTTGCTTTCTACCCTGGTGATATGAGATACTTTTGCTTTGGAGTCATTGGCTTGTAGAGGTACCCCAAGGAATAAGGAACGCTGAATGACTCGAGAGGTTTCGTTGGGAAAGCATTTTTGGAGATGAAGAAAGGCTCTGTATGTCTGCCTTGCTATGGAAGGTGAAGGTGGACAGTTATAGGAGGTCCCTTAATACCTGTAGAGGTACTATTCTTTCACTCGTGTCGGCAACTAACGCGTGATTGAACAGTAAACTTCACGTGCTTTCTCCTTCACCGAAAATCTTCGACAAATTGCCCGTGATTTGCGCAAAGTTGAGTGTGCATATGACAGGTGATGACGCGGTTGAAAAAGACTGGCGCCTCTTCGATATCTGGGATCGGCGCTTCGACAAATTACCCGTGATTTCCGCAAAGCTGAGTTTGCGTGTGACGGGTGCTAACGCGTCTGGAAAAGCAAGATGCTTCTCCGATTTCTGAGCTTGCCTCTTCGATTTTTGAATCGGCGTCTTCGAATTCTGAGCTTGCCTCTTCGATTTTTGAATCGGCGTCTTTGAATTCTGAGCTTGCCTCTTCGATCTCTGAAATCCCGTCGAGTGCCGATTTTTTTTTTTATAGAGGCACGCAGTTCGTTTCAAAGCACACTTGAATTTTCGCTTGTAGAAACTCCCTTCTTGCACTTCTAAGGTCTTGATTTGTCCGACCTCTTCTTTCTTCAACACTTTTGAAAATGTCTGGACCATCCGACCGTCGTTTTGACTTGAATCTTGGTGAAGAGGCAGTCCCGCCTTCTCTAGACAACATATGGCGCCCATCCTTCATATCCTCTACTGGTCCTCTCACCGTTGGGGATTCGGTGATGAAGAATGATATGACCGCTGCGGTGGTGGCCCGGAACCTTGTCACCCCCAAAGATAACAGACTACTTTCCAGGCGGTCTGATGAGTTGTCTGTTAAGGAGTCTCTGGCTCTTAGTGTGCAGTGTGCGGGTTCTGTGTCCAACATGGCCCAACGCCTATTTGCTCGAACCCGTCAAGTTGAATCGTTGGCGGCTGAAGTGATGAGTCTCAAACAGGAGATTAGGGGGCTCAAGCATGAGAATAAACAGTTGCACAAGCTTGCACACAACTATGCTACAAACATGAAGAGGAAAATTGACCAGATGCAGGAATCTGATGGTCAGATTTTACTTGATCATCGGAGGTTTGTGGGTTTGTTCCAGCAGCATTTACCTTCGTCTTCTGGGGCTGTACCGACTGCTGAGGCTTCAAACAGCCAACCTCCGACGCCTTCTCTTCCTGGAGCTCTGCCGAGTTGTGAGGCGCCACCTGATCGTCCTTGAATATCCCCTGTTGTAAATTTGATTTGATTTTTTTTTTTTTTTTTTAATTTTTTTTTAAGGTATGCATAATGCAAATTTGTGTAAAATTTCCAGAAAAAAAATAAATAAAATGGACTTTATTTCTCTCGATGCATTTTTTTTTTGTTGCTATATACATACATATATTATGTACATACACACCATATTATCATAACTTCATTTTCTTTTCTTTTCTTTTCTCCTTCTTTTTTTTTTTTTTTTTTTTTTATATAAATATATATATATATATATATATATTTTTTTCTTTCTTTTTCTGCACATGGTGCCAGACGGACCATGAAACCCCTTTTTTTTTTTTTTTTTTTTTTTTTTTTTTTTTTTTTTTTGTATTATTTTCTGTTTCTTTAGTTGGTGCCCATGCACCATTCCCTTTTTTTCACGTGGTGCCAGATGCACCACCACCCTCTTTTTTTTTTTTTTTTTTTTTTTTTTTTTTGTGTGTATAAATTTGGGTGATGGGTAGAGGAACTTGCAGGGAGCGGAGCTCGAGTTTGAGGAAGAGCTTCTCGGCCGGCCAGTCGTTTGACAGCGGTCTTTGAAGTTGGTGGCAGCTGCGAGGCAAGAGACGGAGGAGGGTGCAAGAGAAGAGCGGTGCAGCCTTGATGTCGGAGACTTTGATGTCCCCGTTGCTGCTTGGAACTGATGGGCAGAAGGGGATTGCCTCTCATTGTTGATGGGCCCATTCATGTCGTCTGAAACAACACCAGCTTGCCCGTGAACACCGTATTGATGAGCCACCTCAAGCCCGTATGTAGCTTCAGCCCAACCACAGAGATGGCTTGAAGGATCTGAGTGCCGGGGATGGGGGAGAGTACGGTAAGCTTGCAGAGGTTCCGCCTAGGAGCGCTGATCGTTGGCGGAAGACATGAGGAGCACGGAGGAAGATGACTTGCTTGCTGCCGACGGTGCTACCACGGGAGGTGCGAGAGCAGCTGGTCCTAGAGTGAGCGACACCATTGTTGTTCGTCTAAGAGAGACGGAGAGAGAATTACGGTGGGCTTACGGTCTCCGAATGTCACCACTTTGCTGCTGCCTTTCCGTTGCTATCGGCCGAGACGAGGGTGCACGTTGCGGTATCAGGGCTCACGGATGGGACTCTCGCTGGGCAGAGAGGAACAAGGAGCAGCCGTCTGAACCTTGAGGGAGTCGACAGCAGCAGGGAGCGGAGAACATATCTCTTTCTTCGGCTGCTCTCATGATCTCCGGCTTTGAGTTTCTGTTTGGATGACATTGGATAACCGATCTCCATGTCCAACAAACATCTGCTCCGCATGGACTTTCAAAACGAGCTGCATGCGTAAGTAATGATCTTTCCCTGATCAGCCGACTGACCATGTTTCACCGTCGAGATCACCACGTCGACTTGCTTGATCACATTCACCGAGCTCTCGTGATCGTACAGATCACCCAGGACGAAATTGACGCCCAGAACCTTGAAGTTCTCGATGACTTTGGACTTTGCTATATTGGAGGAGGGTAGCTTATCGAACCAAAACGTGGGTGGGGTACTGCTGCTGACGGTGCTGCTACAGGAGGAGCGAGAGCAGCTGGTCCTTGGTCGGACCTTTTGACCCGGTGTCTTGTTCTTGCTTCTTCTTCCACTTCTTCTTAGGCTGCCAGAGGGAGAATGCAAATTCTCGTTTCCTTGGGCAAGAATCAAGCTTTTCGTACACAATCCCTGCCACCGGCGGGTTGTTTCTTCTGTTCTGCCGGTTTTACCTGGACCGTACTAGGAACAGCAGCATGTACATAAGGGAAGCCTGCAGGTACAAGCTGGTGTGGCCCGGAGGATTGTGCTGCAGCAAACTGATCATGCATAAGAGCCTGCGAGGATAACTTACCGCCTTTCATGTTGCTGGCAGTACCATTGAGATGATGACGCATTACGCTTCGCGAAGCTGGAACAGGCCATGGCTTCGATTGAGGAAAAGTCAGGTACATGAACACGCAGGCCACACAGCTCTCGGGTATGAGGTGACTTTCAAGTTGTCGTCCTGGTCTAGGAGGAAGTTCTTCGGCTTCAGATCCTGGTGGTAACGTCGCGGCTGTGGCAGGAATCTATGGCGGAGATGAGTTGCCGGAATATCTGGCAACGTCCTTCCTGAGCCGGCCCTTGACGAATTTGGCAAAGAGCTCGTTGCTGCAGACCAGATCCATGGCGAAGTCATAACGGAGATCACCCTTTTGATCTGCTCCATCATCCCAATGACAGCCATCACCGTCCTATCTTTCAAGCGCATCCGTTGCAGCAGAGACATCAAGGATGAGATCAAGGAGAATTTCTCAAGACACCCACCTCTCCCAGATAATGCACTGTAGCACCACCACCTGCACTATGACGCCGCCGTTGCAGGTGAAGTTGGTCGAGAAGCCAAGGGCAGTTTCGGCGAGGAGCTTGTCCGGCTGCTGTAGTTTGCCGGGACGGAAACCATCTTTCCTGGTCTCGGATTCGCATTGGCAGTTGAAGTGGCAGTTGCAGCAGAATTAGCATTAGAAGATGAGCGTTTGCCCGGTGAAATACTAGTTCGTCTCTCCCTACTGCTCGACCGTTGCTGCTGATTTCTTTCTCTGCTGGGTGTCCTCCTTCTCCTCCTCCCTTGAGAAGAAGGAGAAGAAGGCCTTGACCTCGAGGATTGGCGGTGGGTTTTCTCTTCTGCAACAAGCTCCTAGAGATGTTCGCCGATTTCAGAGAGCAAAGAGGGCCGAGCTTTCTCCATCTCTCGAAGGCACTCACACGCCAGGGCACGCGCCTGACGGTCGATGCCATGATTGGGTCGGTTGATCACCGTTAAAAGCAACTCCACCAGCGATTCGACGGCGGAGATTGGCACCATGTTATCATCGAGAGAGACGACGACAGATGTGACGGAGAGCATCATCTGCTCCTTAAGCGGGTACGTGATGTGGACCCCATCGGCCGGTGTCTGGATTAAGGCTTGGTGAGCGAGGGAGCGGTCGCCGATGAAGACGGCGGAGCGGGGGCCAAAGCGGAGGGAGATGATGGGCCCGTGTTTGGCCTGTAGTTTGCAGATGATAAGCTCGGGCTCTGAGAAGGATTTGATGGCGGATTAGACGGGAGATTTGCAGGAGGAGGCGCATGGAGCTTGGATGGGTGACTGGAATGGAGAAGGGCTTGGTTGGAGGAGAAAACCCGAAGTGGGTTTTGAGAGCTGGGCTTATTGGGATTTAGAAAGATGGGCCGCCCCTTTTTTTTTAGAAATTGTGGATGGGCCTATATTTGTATATGCACACACACATACGTATATATTTCCTCTTTTTTTTTTTTTTTTTTTTTTTTTTTTTTTTTTAAATACATAATAACATATGTATTCATTATTTTTTTTTCAAAGAAACTGCAATTTAATTTTGTACAAAGAAAATTGCAAATTTTCTTAACAAAATAAATTTGTAATAAAATTGACCTTCTTTAATAAAACATTTATTCTTTTTTTTTTTTTTTTGATGTGACTGAACTCGAAAAATTGAACATTTGAGTTGCCTACGTACCCCTCCAAAGAAGGGATCAAGTCGTAACGTAGTTCAAATACATTTTTTTTTTTTTTTTTTTTTTTTTTTTTTTTGGTATTTTCTTTTGGTGCCGTGTTGCAGTTTCAGTTCGTGCAGGCAAGGAGCGTTTGGTGCCGTGTTGCAGTTTCAGCTCGTGCAGGCAAGGAGCGTTGGTGTTGCCTTTTATGCTCGTGCAGACCAGGAGCGTTTGGTGCCGTGTTGCAGTTTCAGCTCGTGCAGGCAAGGAGCGTTGGTGTTGCCTTTTATGCTCGTGCAGACTAGGAGCGTTGTGCCATGCAGTTTAGGCTCGTGCAGGCGAAGAGTGTTGTGTCTTGCAGTTTAGGCTCTTGCAGACAAAGAGCTTTGGTTCGTGCAGTTTTAGGCTCGTGCGAACAAGGAGCATGGTGAATTTGTCAAGTAATTTTGGAGAGGCGTTCCTCACAATCTTCATAGCAAGGGGCCTTGACCGAGTGATTGAAGAAGTCTTCAGGAAAGAAATCACGCATCGTGATGGGGATGGACGATCTATGTGTCGAAATTTCATCATCTTCAACACGTTCATGTTGCTTTGAAGGTTGACAAGAGCTGCTTTGCCCCCTTTCCGATTGGCGGACATGTGGAGGAAACGTATGCTTCTTGTGCAATTTCTTAGGAGTGACTTGAGTCCATCCTTCAACTTTGCTTGTCTTGGACGATGCCCCTAGCGGTTGAGGTGAAAACTTTGAGTCGGAAGAGCCAGAAGTGAAGGTGGTATAGTTTGACTTCACCACATCGTCAAGATCTAGCTCGATGATTCCTTTCTGAGCCAGCTTCATGATGAGATCTTTCAGCACGAAGCACTTTTCTGTCGGATGACTGATAAAGCGGTGGAATTTACAGTATCTTGGACTGTCAGTACGATTCATCTCTTCCGGCCGTCTGCACTCAGGCAAACTGATCACCTTCTTGTCCAACAGGTCATCTAACATGGCAACCACATCAGAGTCGGGGAATGGATAAATCTTCTCCTCAAGCTCCTTCAAAGTGCGTCTACGCATCTCTTGATCACGAAAAGCTTCGGTTTGAATCGCCTTGCCTCGTGTGGAGATTTTGACGGGAGCTGTGTTGACCGTCATCGCTTCCTTGGTGGGTTTCCATGCAGCCTTTTCCACCTTTGTCTCAAGAGCTTTGTCGTTTTTGTAGTTGGCGATCGGTTCCTTCTTCCCATGATGGGCGATGCTCAACTCCATGTCATGGGCGCGAGTGGCCAATTCCTCAAAGGTCCGTGGTTTAATGCCTTGAAGGATGTATTGCAAACCCCATTGCATGCCTTGGATGCACATCTCGATTGAAGAGGTTTCCGAGAGCCTGTCTTTACAGTCGAGGCTTAGAGTGCGCCATCTGTTGATGTAGTCAATGACTGGCTCGTCCTTCCACTGCTTTGTGCTTGTTAGCTCTAGCATGCTCACAGTGCGGCGGGTGCTATAGAAGCGGTTGAGGAATTCCCGCTCTAATTGCTCCCAGCTGTTGATGGACTCAGGCTCTAGGTCTGTGTACCACTCAAAGGCGTTTCCTTTCAGCGAGCGCACAAACTGCTTTGCGAGGTAATCCCCTTCTGTTCCTGCGTTGTTGCAAGTTTCAACGAAGTGGGCAACGTGCTGTTTCGGGTTTCCCTTTCCATCAAATTGCATGAACTTTGGTGGTTGATAACCCCTCGGCATCCTTAAGGTGTCGATCTTCTTTGAATACGGCTTTGAGTACAACCCGGAGGTATTTGAGCTCCCTTCGTACTGTGCCTTGATGGTGTTGGTGATCATCTCTTGCAGCTGCTGGATAGAAAGAGATCCCATGAGTGCTGCTGCTTGGTCTGGCTCCGGCTTCGCATCGTTTTTCTCCACCTGAGGCTCATCTTCTTCGTCATCTCTTCTCTTTAGTGGATCATTCTCTGGGTCGGGTTTATCGCCGTCCTGCGCCTCCAGTCGGTTGACTAGTGCTGCAATTTGCAAGTCTTTTTCTTCCACAGTTCGGGTTAGCCTTGCGATTGCTTCATTCATTTGAGCCAGCTGCTCATCAATTGAAGTTGCTCCAATGGTCATGACTTGCATGGTTGCACTGCCGCTTGAATCGGCGTCGGAGAGCATGAATTCGGAGTATTTCCTTGGGCTTCCCCCCCTTGGTGCCCTTAGTGAGGCTAAGGTGATCACAGGCTCGCGTCTGGGGTACTCTCGTTCCCTTGGCAGAGTTGATGCAGAGGTGAAAGAGATGGCGGAAGTAGCTCTTGCCATGCTTCGAGTCGTGATGCCCAAAGTGACACCAGTTGCGGCGAGGATGCTCTTGTTCTTTGCGCCGGTTGCGGGAACAGTTCGAGCCTTCCTTGATGCCATTAATTTTGTAAGTGCGCTTGAATTTCTTGAACGGAGAAAGAGATGAGAGGCAGAGATTGTCCCACTGGGCGTGCCAATTTGTGAACACAGAAAATTCCTGAAACGAAAGAGACAAGAAACGACGTGCACAAACAAATATTATTATGTATTTGATGATTTTGGGTTACAATCTCTCTCTAATTTGATCCTCTGATTCGATCTCCGTAAGGTGTTGATTGGTGGGTGTTTCGTTGATCCAAGGACCGTCGAGGCTTAATCTTGGATGAACAGTTGGAAGTTTCTTCAAAGGGTCGTGGGCTTGATCTTTGAAGGTGGATTTGAGCGGATCTTCAAGGGCTTTTGGGCTTGATCTTGAAGAAACGGTTGGATGTGTGGATTTGTCGACGTTGTTGATCCAAAGGGCCGTTGGGGCTTGATCTTGGATGAACGGATGATGAACGATGGTGCTTTCTTCAAGGGCCGTCGGGGCTTGATCTTGAATTGGTGGATGGTTGATCCAAGGGCCGTCGGGGCTTGATCTTGGAAGAACGATAAACGAAGAACGAAGAACACTTTCTTCAAGGGCCGTCGGGGCTTGATCTTGAATTGGTGGATGATTGTTGATCCAAAGGGCCGTTGGGGCTTGATCTTGGAAGAACGATGAACGAATAACACTTTCTTCAAGGGCCGTCGGGGCTTGATCTTGGAAGAACGATGAACGAAGAACGACGAAGGCTTTCTTGATTCTTCGGGAACCTGGATGCTTGAGAGCTTCGGAGTTTCAGAGCTTCAGAGCTTCAAGGTGTAATATGAATTCGTTATCCAAATGAATGAAATGGGCTTGTATTTATAGAATTTTCCAAGGCCTAATTTTGAATATAATATTCCAGATGAAATAAGTCGTTTCTGCCAGGTGTTGACACGTATCATATTTGATGACTTTTCCAACTTATTTCAATTTTCGTTGAGTCACACGCTACGTGTAAAATTTATGTAATACATGAGCGTTGACACTTTGATTTATCGGTCAACATTTATTTACCGAAATTTCGATGTCTACAGATGCGTACCACGTACTGAAAAATAATACTAAAAATATGACTTTAGTCCCTGAAACTTAATTTTTTCCACATAAAACCCAACATAAGTTTTTTACTGAAATAAAACTCATTGACTAGATTCCACATCAGCAAATTCATTAATTATATTTGACTTTACACATTTAAAAAATTTCGATGCCCAAAACACCCCTATTTGAATGTTTGATTTAAAGAATTAATTCCATACAAATTGTAAAGGAGAATTAATAATTTTACAAAAATAAAAAAATAATAAATTCATTGCATAATATATAAGAACAGTAAAACATGCCTAATAAATGTAGTAATACATGCTTAGTTAAGTCAATAACATTATATTTTACATATAAATGTAGGTAAATTATTTCACACACACACACACATATGTGTATATATAACAACAAAATAAAACATGCCTGATATACATAAAAATTCATGCAAAATTATTTACCTACATAATAAAGCAAACCCAAATATATGCAAAATATTATACCTACATAAAAAAATATTATTATTTTATTCAATATTAGTTTACCTATTATTTGTACATATAATAATAAAATGTGCCTAATATATATGATGATACATACAAAATAAAATACCTACATAAGGAAGAAATGTTATTTGATTCAAAATTAATTTACTTACAAAATAAAGCAATTGTAGTAATATATCTTATAATAATAAAATGTGCCAAATATATGTAATAATACATGGAAAATAAATACCTACAAAATAAAAGAATGTTATTTGATTCAATATTAATTTACCTACAAAATATATGTTATTTGCTCATCATTAATTTAAATATAGGTAGATTAATTAGTTTAATATGTTTGATCATATATGTAGTACTGTGCATGTATATGTATATATATTATATATATATATGTGTGTGTGTGTGTGTGAACGGATAGTAGTATTTTATATATAGGTAAACTATATATGTGTACATATACATACACACACGCACACGCACGCACACGCATATATATATATATTGAGCTTATGGTAGTAATATATACATTTGAACGTATATATTTGTGTGTTAGGGGTAATTATATGTGCAATAATTATATTTTCATTAAGGTGAGTAATAACATTTATTGATTTTATTTTGAATATTGTGGTACAAATTGTAAATATTTTGTAATAATAGGTCAATTACATCTATACTTTGGCAGTTATTTTTAAATTTGGGTTTTATTTGGATGTTTATAACTAGGTGGGTTATTGTCTAGGAAATAAGAGTTGCAATGGTCTATATCTAAAGAACCCAAAATAATACTGTAAGATCCAAATGCATTCACGTTCGTATTTAATAAATGTAGTTTTGGTTAATTTTGTGTTATTCTCATTTATTTATCTTTCTGATTGCCAGGGAACTGCAAAAGTTGAAGGCATATCCTTTAACACGCTTGAGACTAGAGAGCTAGGCATGAGTCCTTCAGCCTTCGAAAATATGTCCAATTTAAGATTGTTGCAGATTTATGAAGCAAAATATATCTATGATGATAAGTACTGCAAATTATACCTTTCTCAAGGTCTTTAGTTTCTTCCCAGTATTCTTAGTTTGCTTCGCTGGGTTGAAATCTTTGCCATCTAAGTTTTCTCCAGAAAATCTTGTTGAGCTTCGAATGCCGTACAGCAAGGTTAAGCAACCTTGGACTAAGGAGCAGGTATATATGGTTATTTTAATACTTGAATGAAATGCAGTGCAGAAAGTTATTGATCTTAGTTATTCCACTCATCTGACTGAACTTCCAGATCTCTCGAAGAGTAAAAAACGGGAGTATATGAATCTCTATGGCTGTACAAGTTTTGTTTTAATTCCTTCAGTTTTTCGATATCTTGGCAAGCTTGTTATCTTAACCTTGGATACTGCTGGAGTCTCAATATTTCGCCAGCCAATATTGAATTCTTAAGTTTAGTTAGCAGTGCAATGGAGGAGTTGCCCTTGTCATTTGGGTCCAACGAAAGCTCTCCTTGCTTGATCCTTTCCATTTTAAAAAAGTTTAAGAATTGTCCAAGCAGCAACTGTCAGCTGAAATTCTCCTGTGGTGGTTTTTGTCCAACGATTAGCTCATCTCTTGGAAAATTTTCGAAGATTCCCAAGAATATAACTGTGTTAGATGACTGGAACAACAATAGAAGTTTAGCCCTCATCAACCGAATGCTTTTTTGGTCTCACAAAACTTGAACTAAAAGATTGCCAGAGGCTGGTAAGTCTCCCAACAAGCATTTGTAAGTTGAAATCCCTTGAGCGACTTGATCTGAGCAGATGCTCTGAATTTGAACACTTCCCAGAAATCTTGGAGCCTATGGAATGTCTGACTTTTCTTGGTTTAGAAAGCACAGTGATTAAAGAGCTGCCCTCGTCAATTGGGTATCTTATTAGTCTCATTAAAATTGAACTGCAAAATTGCAAAAGGCTTGCATGTCTCCCAACGAGCATTTGTAAATTGAAATCAATTTACCCCCTCAATCTCAATGGTTGTTCTGAATTTGAGTACTTCCCAGAAATCTTGGAACCTATTGAACATCTAAAGTATCTTAGTTTAGAAAGAACAGCTGTTAAAAAACTGCCATTGTCGATTGGAAGTTTAGTTGGGCTAGAAACATTATATCTCCGTCACTGCAAGAACCTTGTTTGTTCCAAATTATAGCATCTACAATTTGAAGTGTCTGAAATATCTCAGCTTTGATGGCTGTTTGAAACTTCAAAAATTGCCTCCCTTCTCAGTTGGTTTGTGCTCTTTAGTAAGAACTAAACCTCAGTTACTGCAGTATATTAGACATCACTGGTTCCATCTAGGGATGGGCAATGGTTATGCGGGCGGGTAACCGCGGTTATTTTACCCATAACCATTTATGTTCATACCCGCATAACCGTTTACCCATTGGGTAATTATATAAATGGTTATACCCATAACCATAACCGTTTATAAACGGTTATCCATACCCATAACCGTGTATCCATTTACCCATAACCATTTACTCATTTAACCATAACCATAACCATTTACCCGTTTACCCATTTTTTCGCCCGTTTATCCGTTTTTTACCCATTTACCTTTTTTTTCTCCCGTCTACATTATTTTTTTAACAATTTAAAAATTACAAAAGAAAAATTTGTCATAATTTTGTATTTTATGCTTCCATTTCTTATCTGGGCAGACAATTAGATAAATAGAGGGGGTGTTGAATTGTTTGTTCAGAAGTAAAGCTTGATTGTTTGCAATTTTGCACGAGTGGGGTCGATGTTAAATTTGATTCAATTGGTTGTTGGATTGCTTTTTTGCAATATACTTGCATGATCAAAACTGGGTTTTGATCGAATGATTGGTTTTGCTTGAGATATAACAGTGAAGATTCTCTCTTTTTTGTTGTTATAAATATGCATCTGGGCTTCAGTCTTTCGGGGCATATCATTCATTCATCAGAATCATCACCACACATGTGGGTCTGATCGAATGAAAGTCTTGGCATTGCCTTGGAAGCATGAGGTTTTGTGGTAGTAAAGGCTTTAGATGTGATTCTAATCTTTATTAAATTAAATGGGTAAATGGATACCCGTTATAACCATGAATATTAACCATAACCTATGGATACCCGTTATAACCGCGGATAATACCCATAACCGCTCATTTAAATTTCATGGATAAACGGTTATACCCATAACCGTTTATTTGTTTAAACGGTTACCCATAACCATAACCATCAACTTTAAATGGGCGGGTAACCGCGGTTACCCATACCCATGGGTATTTTGCCCATCCCTAGTTCCATCTTTTGCTTAACCTCATTATGGTCTCTATATCTATGCGGAACCATGATTGACAGCATCCCTGCAAGCATCAAATGAGCCTTTCAACTGCGTCACCAGTACCCATGGTCTAAAATATCCACAATATCCCGATATTTCCATCGAAATTTCCGTGTTTTTGGACTACCGATATTTCCGATATCATCGATATTTTAGACCTTACTAAGTCACTCATGTATCTTACCATGCAATGTATAAAGTGTAAAATATTGTACTAATTCATTATATATAAATTATTATGGTGTGTTTAAACTTCTTTCATTAATTATTACATATTTTCTACACTCACAATGTTTGCTAGCTCGCTATATAATCAACTTAAATCAGTTATATGTATCAGGCAATGCATTTCCTTCCAATTTTTGTGATAAACTAATAGATAATTGACTAAATAAACATCCTGCAAAGTTTCAATAAAAATTTCCAAGTTTTTCGTACAATTTCCGTGGTTTTTATTCAATTTTTATCGATATCGATAATATCCCGATATTTCCATCGAAATTTCCGTGTTTTTGGACTACCGATATTTCCTATATCATCGATATTTTATACCTTGCCAGTACCTAATCAATTGCAGTCGCATTCATTCATTGCCTGAGCTCCCAATACTTAGTTGTCTTCATGCACATGGCTGCATATCACTGAAGATAATCTCAAGTTCAAAGACTGCACTCCCCCAAGGCTGGGACGAATATGAATATTTTCGAGGGATTTGTGAGGAATTTAAATTTTCTAATTGCCCAAATTTAAGTCAGAATTCATGGAGTAACCTAATGGATGATGCGCTGATTATAATTATGCGAATGGCAACTACGTCATCTAACTTTATAGAAGAAGAAGAAGATTCTGTACGTATCTCTCTCTCTCTCTCTCTCTCTCTCTCTCTCTCTCTCTCACACACACACACATTTTTTTGTTGCTAAATCAATTAACTAGGTTTCTTGTCCATGGTACAGGAATATTTGGAAGAAGGAGATTGTGTGGTACAGAATTGTGGGCAGGAAGGATGTTCTGTTATCATTGTATGTTCTGGGAATGAGATTCCAAATTGGTTCAGCTATCAAAATGAAGGATGTTCAATAAATATCGAGCTTCCTCCAAATTGGTTTGGGGCTGATTTCTTGGGTTTTGCTCTATCTCTAGTTGTTGCTTTCGACAACTACAATATTGAAAATTTGAGGTTTTTAAGTAAATCCATTTTCAAAACCAATAAGCCACGAATTCAACTGTAGGGTATCTGGCTCAGATTGGGATGGAGGCGACTACAATTTTCATTCCGATCACGTGTTTGTGTGGTATAATGCCTTTGAGCTTGTAGAGGGAGCAAAATGCTCTGCTACTCTTTACAATGTCACCGAGGCCTCTGTTCACTTCTACCAACAGGATAATTATGGTAGACCGGTTAACTATTCCAATCTGATGATGAAAAAGTGTGGGATCTGCCTGTTGTATACCAGAGTTGCTGAGAAACTAGTAGTAGGAGAAGAAACTATAAGCAAGAGGCGTCGTGATGAACCTGAAGCTTGGGGAAGTGATATTTTTAGCTCTTTTAAGGACCAAAAAGATGAACTACTTCCTCAAAGAACTAAAAAGAGAAGAAATGGAGGTGCAGATTGTTAGATACACTACACATTCAGGTTGCTGGATTTCATGCATGATGTGGAACTCGCCAGTGACCTTTGTTTGATTGATTACAATAGATCAATTACATTCAGTTAAGATTATAATTCCTGTAGGATTTGTTTATTAATTAAATAAATCATTCATTTAATCCACGCGGCATTTAGTTCTCTACTCACATGCATATGGTTCATTTTTATTGTTAGTTCTCTAAGGGTGCGTTTGGTACGTGTACGTGGGATGGGACGGAACCGTTCCATCTCACATTTGGTACGCTAAAATTATGTGGAACGCGCGTCCCACAGAACGAAAATGGATTAGATTTTGGTTCTCCCTCCCTCCCTGGAACGGGGTTTTCCATCCCGTGGAACACAAAAATGATAATTTTTAAGACAAAAATACCCCTTAGCTTTTTCAATATTTACACCTTTTAAATTATACAACAAACCCTAATCCTTCCTCTTCCTCTTCTCTGCCGCTGAAGTTCCTCTTCTCTGCTGCTAAAGTTCTTCATCCTGCATCTCCCCTTCGCAAACTTCCTCCTCATCCTCTTCCGTGTGCCTCTCCGTGAACTTCTCCGTTCCAGGTTCGATCTGCATTAAGAGGTATCTCTCCATCTGGATTCATTTTTTTTCAGTGTTCAAGTTTCGATTTTTATGTGCTGAAATGTACAAATCTGATGTCTTTGGGTTTTGTTGGATTGGATTATGTTTTGGATTTTTCTCTGTTGGATTGGGTTCTGTTGGATTAAATATAAACTAGAACCTTTGATGAATTTATCGGGGTTAATGTCAACACCAATAATTTTAAATGCTCCTCTGGCTCTTGCTCCTTCTCAGCGACCTAATCCAGATTGCAAGCCGCATCTAGTTGAGTAATTTGGGGATTAAGAAACCCCAGTTGAGCATGAAAAAGGAATAATTAAATTAAATATTATAAAGCAAAATCATTCAAATTTAATTTAAGTTCATATTCATGTTAATTTAGTAGAAAATATTGGGTTAAGCATCGACATATTTTGTATAAGTTAATACCTGGTGAATCGTGTATGTTAAAAAATAACTGGTGAACATGCAGTGCTTACAACTAATCTGAGAATTTGACTTCACATTTCCTTATTTTTAAAGTGAAAAAGTGTATTTACTATAGCACCTAAAAATCATCATTAATAAGCAAACTCTCGGCAACTCAACAAAAAGGTTAAGAAACTCACAGCAAGTCCCACATATCCTAAACTGAAGATCAATCATATAGCAGATACAGGACATGGAACTATCAATTAGCTATAAAATTGGTCTTGGCTAAAACTGAAACAGTTGCACACAACTTCCTGAAAAATCGAACACCATATGAAATTGGCTAAAACTGAAACAGTTGCTCAAGTACACAACTTCCTGAAAAATCGAACACCAGATGAAATGTATGAAACTTGGAAGTGTACTGTGTATAGTATCCACTGACCCTATGTTGACTTTGTTTTTTATTTGCAATTTACTTATTTGCAATTTACTCTTTGTGGTTCAATATGTCATCCCAGGTTTTAGTTTGGACACTTTTATCATTATCAATTCCTATTAGGGTTCTTTCGATGTTTCTGAAAATTTAGTATCATATTTTGATTCATTCAATAATTGAATCTTGCGTATGTTTTTTTTTCATGTGACGGTATGGATGATTATGAGACTCAATTCTTTGTTCTTTTGAACGTTTGGATTATAATGGCACAAGTCTTTAGTATGAATTGCCAATTGTTGAGGTATAGACAACAACAAAGGAGACAACAGGAAAAAGCTAGTTTAGAGCAAAGGACATTTGTTAGACTTCATGTTAGGAGAGAGGAAATAAATCGTATCACGCAATTGAGTGATACTAACTATTTGTGGGAGCTGCGAATGGATAGGAATGCATTTGCAGTTTTATGTGATTTACTACAAACTCGTGGTGGGTTGGTAGATGATGGTCATGTTACAATAGAGGAGCAAGTTGCTACTTTTGTTAACATATTAGCCCACCACAATAAAAATAGGTCAATGCAAGTTAGATTCATTAGGTCTGGTGAAACTATTAGTCGGTATATTCGCAGAGTATTGCATGCGTTGCTCAATTTGCAAGAGGTGTTGTTTGCAAAACCAACCCCTATCCCGGAGGATTGCACGGAATCGAGATGGAAATGCTTTAAGGTAAGCATCATAGTAAAATCATTAATAACATAATTATTTGTAGTTGGTAATTAATATAAGTTTTTCTTTTGTCTAGGGTTGCTTAGGAGCGCTAGATGGAACATACATAGGGGTCATTGTGCCTGAGGCCGATAGACCAAGATATAGAACAAGGAAGGGTCATATAGCAACTAATGTGTTAGGCGTATGCACACATGACCTCAAATTCGTATATGTGTTATCCGGTTGGGAGGGATCAGCTACTGATTCGAGAGTTCTTGGTGACGCTGTTACTAGAGCTAATGGCCTCAAGGTCCCAACTGGTAAGATAGACAAGACCTAGTATTCTTCCTTACCTTTGTTGGCCAACAACTAAAATTTATTATCAACTAATGTAGGTACATACTATTTGGTTGATTCCGGATATACGAATGGTGAGGGTTTTCTGGCACCGTATAGAGGCACTAGATACTATTTGCAAGAGTGGGAAGGCAATTCACGGGCACCTACGAATCATGAAGAATATTTTAATATGAAACACTCACATGCTAGGAATGTCATTGAGAGATGTTTTGGCCTCCTCAAAAGACGTTGGGCTATCTTGCGAAGTCCTTCCTACTATCCAATTAAGATTCAGGGACGAATGATCACTGCATGTAGTTTACTTCATAATTTTATTAGAATGTACATGGCGGTTGATCCTGAGGAAAATGCAAGGCTTGCATTTGATGAATTGCCTATAGGGGAAGATTTACCAGAAGTATTAGCCTACATTGAAACCGTTAAGTCAAGCCAAATATGGACTCAATGGAGGGATGATCTTGCAAGAGAAATATATGATGAGTGGAGAGGAAGGAGGGCTTGAAAATGGGTTGACATAGTAGTTGTTGTAATTATCTTTTATTGTTTGATGACATTTTACTGAGATGATTGCTGTAATTGTTTTTCATTGTTTGAAGACTATTGAGATGTTTATTAAGTGGATTTGTAATGTGGTAATTGAGATCCCTTGGTGTAAGTGCATTTTCTATGTTAATTAAGTGCATTTTCTATGATCTTTAAATTTTTTGTTTGTAAGTGCTATCCCTTGGTGTTGCCATGTAGCCTTGAGTACATGGATAATAAATTGATAATTGATTACCTTGTCCACTAGGAAGTAATTTAGCTTTGTAAAAAGCTGTAGGTAGATATTAACGTAATTGCATCATGTTTGCTCCACTAACAATATGTTTCTTTGTTTTTCATATGTAATATTATGGCTTCTTTGATAGATTATATGGCCACCTCACGTAATTGGAATGATAATGAAGAGGATGTGCTGCTTACCATCCTCGAGGAGATGGTAGTTGATGGTGTTAGGTGTGAGACCGGCAGTTTTAAGGTTGGTACATTTGTAATGGTTGCCACCAAGATGAGGGAGATGATTCCGAGCATTAATATAGAGCCAAAGCATAAACAAAACAAGCTGAAGCGTCTGAAAGAAAAGTATTCCTCTGCATATGACATGATGAATACCTCTGGATTTGGTTGGAATGACGAAAAAAAATGTGTTGTTGTGGATAGTGACGATGTACTACAGCTGTGGGTGAAGGTATATTTTGTTTCTTATTCTTTTTCAATTAGTTGCTTTAATAAGATTTTTCTTCATTTGTAGTTAAATACCAAATTATTATTAACTCATAGGCCCCTTCCCAATATATATAGCTGTCTCACCCTTCCCAATATATATAGTTGTCTCAAAAACACAATCTTGCACAGTTGCACGTGCACAATCTTGCACAGGTTCTACTAAGTTCAATTTTATTTTAAAATATTCAATTTCAATATTTGATTTCTTTGAAGTCATAACTTTGATTTCTTTGGGTTCTTATTTTAGAAATATCCTAATGCATATTACAAACCAAATAAGCCATTTCCATTCTATCCACGCTTGTGTACGGTGTTTGGGAGAGACCGAGCTACGGGTAGTATGGCTGAATCAGCAGCAAATGCAATGGAAAACATGGGAATGGAAAATGAGGATTGCGATGAGACCTTCGAGATGCCTCCGACTTCACCTACCCCATCTCATTCTGTTGGTACATCCATTGCATCTCAACCTCTTAGGAAGAGGAAGAGGAATACGAATGATGTTGATGCAAATATTGTAGCTGTTATTCGTGAAGGTTGGGATAAAGCAGTTACAGAAATGAAGAATTTAGGGGAAAGTTTTACTTTAAGAGAAGCTAAAGCCAAGTTACCTTCTCAGCTTAAGGCCATGGGTATCCCGTATGATCAGGTGCTGAAAATTTCAATGAAGTTAGTGAAAGATACTGATATGTTTAGTTTTTGGTGTACCCTGGATGACTCTGACAAGCCAGATTTCATTAAAATGTTTATGGATGGCATCGGAGCATTAGGGGGTTTAGTATGATATGAACTATATCAACTTCTAGGGCTTAGTAAGACCTTATCTTTTTTTTTTCAAGTCAGGACGAATGTTTAATTTGGGATTTCATGTTTAAGTTCTGGATATTTCATGTTTATTGCTTTAGCAAGATAATATGATTAAACTTATATATTTTTCATCCTTGCATGACAACCATTACATGGTTCTCATGAATAAGATAATATCATTAAACTTAGCCATGGTGCGGGCTTATATATAGAAGAAATCTGAGGACTTGGTTCTCAATTAAAGGGTGATTCAGGGCAGGTGATTCTGTGCTAGATTCCGGAGGTGAGGTGCCTCGCTAATATGCAATTTTTTGACTGTAAATTTGTAGTGAAAAACAGCCTTTTCATTTACAGTAACTGTTATTAAGCAGTAGATAGTGATCTACAAGGATAAAATTTATATAGAGAGAAAGAGAGAGTTACTGAGATAGAACTTTAGCTCAAAGGTTTGTCATTAATACTTGCAGCTGATATTGTGTTTAAGATAATGAGAAACATTGATTCTTCTGGACCTCCACGTAATGGATCCGGAGGGAATTCGTGTTCTCCATAGACACCCCTTAGCATTTCTCTCACGTAAAAGAAAAAACTCGTTGAGGGTTGCCGGCTTCATTGGTTCCAAGATAATATATATGATTACAACTAGTGAATACAAAACTGAAGGAAGCAACGACCGATGCTCAATTCAATTTATCAAATACCCGACCTTAAAAATAACCGGAGAAGAAGTTCTTCGAACAACTAGGTAAATTAATTTCATTGATTCAAGCTGTCCTATCTATCGCTAGAAAGTAAAGAATCATCAAGAGAATAGAAAACGAAAAGACTATTCTTGGCACGAATAATACTTGTTTACCAAGGTAAGCTCTCATGCCGCCTTCTCTAGACCGAATAACGCTTGTTTATCAAGGTAAGCTTTCAACCGGACATGACCACTTTGTGTTCTTGGTTGGCTTCAAAGGATTCTTGTTATCTTCTGCTCTTTTTGGTGAGAAATTTGGAGATCATGTTTGTTTAACATCATCCGTGCTATCAGAAATCAGAAAGATTCATAACTGCAAAATATCATGGAAGATTCATAACTGCCAGCAAGCTGTAAGACTGACCACCAAAGCATAACAGCAACAATAGTTTACATACCAAGTAACAAAAGTTTCATTGAGCATGCCTGTACAAATAGACATGCAAGAGAAAGATACATATATTAATAGACAAACTGAGACATGGTAAGGTCAGGACGGGACTACACCTTACATTTCATCCGATACCCGACCTTTGGTTCATCAGTCACTTTCAAAGTCACTCTCTACACTTCTCGTTGCTATATAAGCTTTATTATCTCTCATAAAGTTTTCCAACTCTTGTATTGAGCAAGAAGTGCTTTGTTCCATCTTACTTGCAAGTGTCTCAACATGGTCGAGGAGCCCTAAGCCCCTACTCCGGTTACTTAGCATCTCAATAGTAGAAGAGTATGGCGGTATACCTTCATCGATCATTATCTCAAAGTATTTACAAGCCTCCTCTAGTTTACGTTTCTTCTTGCATAAGCCATGAATCATTATCTTAAATGCTTGTATCAATTTCATAATGTAGTTTATTACAAAGATTAAGAAGCGAAAATTACCATAGCAGTAGTGGCAGCTCCAAAAAGGGCAATGAGGGATGGCTGGCACAGCTACTTGGCCAACTTATGTGGCTACGGCTTCAAACACTAAAACCCAATACAATGCACAAAAGGATGCTGCAAAAGAATTAACAAAAGAATAATGATTGCAAGAAACAGTTCAGTATAACTTAAAAAACTTTGGGAAGTTGATGGGGCATAATCGTTATATACCAATTGATTCATGAATCGTGGCCATCCATCCAAGCAAACACATCTACGTACACTGTGGTGTGATAGATATTTTATGTGCTCCAGATTCATTATCTGCAAAATATGCATCTATCGAACAAGATAATAAGTCTTTATCTTAATGGAAAAAAAAGAAACTACAAAATTTAAACTTCGATCTAAAAGTTATTCATTAATTTCTTTATATAAGAAATTATTGCATAAAATGAATGTATCCAGTTCACCACAGAGTAGTAATCGATTCTAATTTGGTCTACATGATCGAATATGTGTGTGTGTGTATGTATATATATATAGCCCTTGTATGAAAAACGCTAACAGATTGAAGTGATCTCTTAAAACTCGATATGGAGCATCATTCTCTTCCCATGTTTGTAGAATATATTACATGGTTCCACTTCAAGCATTCTGGCCAACAGCTATGCGATCAATTAGACAAATTAGATGGTGTATAGTACGTCCTACGTCGTCAATCTCTAGCCCTATATCAATATTGTGGAGTGGGGAACCTTTATCCCAAAAAACCTCAATATGCAGATAAGATATAACATTTGAATCAAGCAATTCATAGATACAAAAATTACTTATAAAATAATTTTGAAAGTAGGTAAAAAAAACCGTTGTATGCCTATTACCTTCGCCGAACCCAAAAAAAGGTGGGAAATGCTTGAAATTGGCCAGAAAAAACTCTCATCTTCATCGGAAAACCCACCGCAACTGGGCTTATTGTACTCTTCCATAGAGGGGTAAATTCGAACATACAAAGATCGAGTCTTGTTGCTACTTGTTAGGACTCTCCTTAGTCCCGGGAGAACTGCAAGAGGAAAGAGAGAGAAGGGATAAGGAAGAATTAAAAAAAAAATAACAGTGCATATCTTATGCGATCCAAGGACACCATTGGAATAAGGTTAAAACTGTGAGGTTGAGACTCACCCAGAACATAAGAAATAATTGCATAAAGTATTAACACACATAAATTATCAATTGAAGATCATATCATGTGCAGCAAGCCAAAACAAACAATTTGAAATCAGACCAACCAAAACAAACAAAAATCATTTCCCATGGAAGATTATCACAAAATCGCAGGACCCAGACAATCTAAATAAAGTAGGTTCTACGGGCTGGAAGAAAGCATAAAAGGTGGAAGATCATCCACCTCACAATAAGTACGAATGAAAATCGAATAGGTACAAGCATCCCGTTCAACTCCATTCGACCCCATCTCCCGAAATATCTTATACGCCTCGTCAACTTTCCCACCTTTACACAGAGCCTCCAAATAACTATCATACGCAGGCACATTAACCAAACATCCTCATTCAGTCATTTCATCAAACATCTTACGTGCTTCATCCGAATCACCAACGTCTCCCCAACCTCTCATAAAAAAATACTTTAAGTTTTCGCATTCAACTGAAACCCACTCTTAACTTTATCAAAAAATTCATGGGCATACTTGACATGCTTTCTTTTACATAATGTGTAAAGAAGCTGATCAAGATCATGAACACTGGGTTTAATTCCAAACTCAACCATTCGATTTAAAGCTTGAATTGCTTCGCGAGGCAAATTAGCTCTACTATAAACCTGAAAAATAACCCAGAAAATTTCCGGGCCAATATCACAACACTTGGACTCTCTCATTTCTATGAGGAAATCCCACAACACAGCATATTGCTTGCTACTTCCTAAAATGTCAATCAAAATGTGATAGCTTTCAACACTATGTCGAAAACCCGGAATTGTTTTAGCCCAAAGAATGAACCTGTGTGCAGAAAGCCCTAGATTTTTGCAGCGTTTCAGAACTTGCTCAACCAAGTATGTGGAGATTTGGGTAGACAGAGCGTTGAGGGAGAGCTCCAAGTCGTGGTGAGGGTTCCTGTGGTCGTTGAGGATGCGGGAGAACTCACTTACTAGGTGCGGTGATGGTGGAGATGGCGGGTTGTGGTGGGTGAGAGAAGAGAAGGGGTGGCGATGAATGTTGGGTTTGGAGGGTGAGAGAAGATAGTGGAAGATGAAGAAGAAGAAGCAGCAGTGGCGATGTTCTGTGTTGCCGTAAGAAGGGTTTTGGGTATTTTAGTCATTTTAATCTTTGGGTTTTGTTCCGTCCATGCGGTACCAAACGCAGGACGGAACAATCATCCTGTTCCGTCCTGTGCGTACCAAACATAACAAAGAACATCTGTTCCTTCCCGTTCTGTCCCGTTCCGTCCCTTCCCGTCCCGTCCCGTTCCGTCTGCGTACCAAACGCACCCTAAGGGTTATCACCTTAGTCCAAGGTAGTGGGAAGCAAATATCTCTGGGGTATCTATTTAACATATGGTAGCCAACCCGACAGCCTTAGAAATCAAGTTCTTAGATATTCTTCGTATCGATGGAGCATTTGGTGGTGTTTGTAATTGTAGAATTACTAGAGAGACGGACCATACAGCCCACTTCCAACAACACCAACTTAGTAATTACCA
This sequence comes from Malus sylvestris, assembly GCF_916048215.2. Lineage (NCBI taxonomy): Eukaryota > Viridiplantae > Streptophyta > Magnoliopsida > Rosales > Rosaceae > Malus > Malus sylvestris. The sequence goes on from NC_062269.1 coordinate 24,263,812, forward strand.
TTTGCACAATCTGTCAGGTGTGAGGTTTTATCACAAAAGGCCTTGGTATTAGTTGGAGTGGGGTTAGGATTTTTAAACTTTTCTTTTCTCATTGATACGTTAATGTGGGATATTTCAACACGCCCCCTCACGTGAGACCCAATTAGTGGGTCACTAGTAGGAGATCCACAAATAGACAATCACGTCGAGCCAAAGGGACTCACCCTACACGCAGGGCCAAGGGACCCACCATCATCGCACAGGGCCAAGGGGACCTACCCATCACGTGGCAGTACAGTACAGGCCCGTTCTCTGACTCTGATACCATGTAGAATTATCAGAGAGACGGGCCATACGGCCCACTTCCAACAACACCGATATTGTCCCCAACTTAGTAATTACCACTTGCACAATCCGTCAGGTGTGGGATTTTATTACAAAAAACCTCGGTATTAGTTGGAGTGGGGTTAGAATATTTAAACTCTTATTTTCTCATTGATACGGTCGATATGAGACATTTCAACAGTATTAGGTAGGATATCAATAAGGTTATGGGACTATAAAAGGTTGATCCCCGCACTCGTAGAATATAGGCTTAATATTGTGTTAAGTCCTATTGAGAGCATAAACATTCCAGTTTCTATAGAGTGTAGGAAACGATCTTTTGTGCCATCAATCTTGTCTTCTTCTATAGATAAGTTACTTATTTTGGTTTATTGTATTGTTATCCTAATCTCTTGTTTCTAAGAGATTGGTTTCAATTAGGTCGTTTAGCTTGCAAACTCAGTTTATATACTGAGGTCCTTGTACAGATCAGAATGTTGAATGAGTTGATTGTGATTTGGTTCTTGTGGCCAAATCACCGTGGTTTGGCCGGAAATTGGCTCGAAAGCCGTCGGTTTCTCACCGGAAACTGGATTTGAGTTTCCAAGGACGTTTCTTGCACCAAATGTCTTAGAAAAACTAGAAATACTACCCAAAATACGATCCAAGAAGTTTTGGGTGATTCTCAGGACTTACCATCATTGGAAATCTAAAAACTCGCCACAGAAGGAGATGCACAGTGGCAACGCCACGGCACCACGAGAACGGGGAGGTTTTGGGTGTGCTCCAACCTTGCTCCAAGTTTTGTGGATCACACGGGAAGGTTTAGGTGGGGGTGGATGAGGTGGTGACTGTCAATGGGTGCGCGTGTGCGCTAATTTTTGGGGAGGGAAGGAGAGAGTTGCAGAGAAAGGGAGAGAGAAGACTCACAAGTCCAAAGGAAAAAATAGAAGAAAGGGGGGCAGGTAGGGGAGACCAAAAAAGAAATAGGGCTCCACGGGCACACACATTAAGACCCAAAAACAATTTTTTAAATAAAAACTCAAAACTATTTTTAAAAAGGGTTTTTATCATAAATGGTCTATGAAATTGACCCATCCAATTAAGATGGTCCTTGAAATTGAAAATCAATCAATGTAGTCCTTGAAAATGATTGTTGCAAATCAATGTAGTCATTCTGTCACAATTCCGTTAAAATTTATGTTAAGTACTAATGTGGCACATAAATGGGTCCTACAAATTTAATTAAATATTATTATGTGAATAAAAAATATTTAAATAATAAAAACAATTGTTACTTTTTTATAATTAAAATATTAAAAAAAGATGAAGAAGGAGATGATTGAACACTGTTCATCATCTTCTTCCCCTCCTATTCACAGAAATGATGAAATTGGAAGGAGAAATCCCAAGCTCCTAGTCTGACCATCTGCATTCGCTTTCGAAGCCATTTAACACCTGAAATAATTCCCACACTAACTAATTGCCACAGAAAACGAAATCCAAAAAATGAAAATACTCTCTAATTACAATAAAAAGCACAAAACTTGAGTTTTTTGTTTCCCAAATGAGATCCAACAAAGATTAGAGCTTTACTGTGTTGAGGTTCAGATTAAATTTATCAAACACCAAGGATCAATCTCTAATTAACGCAAAAGGAAAAAGCGAGCAGAGGGTCGACATCTATCCAACGTATCAGAGGAAAAAGAAGGGGAAAAGCAAAAAAGAGAAAATCTTCACTTTTTTTTTTTTGTGTTCGAATGATGAGGGTGAGAAATTGATATTATGAGAGAGAGAGAGAGAGAGAGAGAGAGAGAGAGAGAGAGAGTGTGGAGGTGGAGGATTCACTGGTGGCGATGGAGACGCGATGCAAAGCCTTTGAAAAAACCTCAATAAGCCTTAAAATATGGTGACTGAGGGCGACGAGATCCTTTTCTGAATTGTGGATTTATGATTTGTTGTGACTTTCATATAGGGAACTGGATTTTCTCCTTCCAATTTCATCATTTCTATGAATATTTCTGTGAATAGGAGGGGAAGGAGATGATGCTCCTTCCTTTATTTTGATTAAGATTTTAATTATAAAAAATAACAATTGTTTTTTATTATTTAAATATTTTTTATTCACATAATAATATTTAATTAAATTTGCGGGACCCATTTATGTGCCACATCAACATTTAACAAAAAAATTTAACGGAATTATGACGGAAGGACCACATTGATTTGCAACAACCATTTTCAGGAACTACATTGATTGATTTTCAATTTCAGGGACTATCTTGATTGGGTGAGTCAATTTCAGAAACCATTTGTGATAAAAAACCCTTTTAAAAATCGGGGGTTGGGTGTAACAGAATTAAGGCTGGTTTGGTATTGCTGTGCTTTGAAAAAAAGCTGATGTGAGAATAAGCGGCTGTGCTGTGAGAATAAGCGGCTGTGAAATAAATCAGCAGAGTGTTTGGTAAACTTTTTTGTAAAAGTGCTTTTGGAAAAAAAAAACAGTCTGATAGTGGGTCTTTTCATTAAAGAAGCACTGTAGCTCCGTGTGCTTTAAAAAAAAAGCCAGTTTTCCAAAGCTGCAAATAGCAGCTTCAGCTTTTTCCTTTGATTTCAGCTTATTCTCACAGCAGCTTCCAAAATAAGCCATTTTTTTTCAGTTTACCAAACACCTAAAACCCTCACAGCTTTTTTTCATGGGTGCTTTTTTTTTAAGCACCTCACTCCTAAACCACCCCTTAATCACCTCAACATCTAGGAGAAAACCCTGTTGGAGCTGTTTTATATGGAAAGACTTCTCTGATTTTAGAATTTAAGATCCAAATTTTTAGTTTTATTAAATCATTAAATTGGGGAAAATTGAAGGAGAGCATTTTTCTTCCACGACACAAGATATGGTAAGTTTCGATGGAAACGGAGGTTGTTGAGGCCGTTCGTGGTGAAAGAATCGAGATGTTGAGTTCGAGAATAACGAAAAAATAGGACATGTCGTTTGGTTTTAACCTTGGGCTTGGTGTTAGCAAAGGGTTAAAGTAGAAAATAAACGTACACCTACATTATATTCGGATTTTTAAGTGATATTTTAAAGAAAATTTTAATGTTGTAGTATTATCAAATAACTCCGCCGTGTAAGTTTATCTTACATTGCCGGTCCCAAGCCCGGATAAAGGAGGAGGGGGAGGGCGTCAGGTAGTCGACAGCCGGCACTCCATGATCACGTCGAATCCTTATGAAAATGAATCCAGAACGAAATCGCGCTAAAGCTAGAGCGTCACCCGTAAGTGGCGTGCTGTGTGGCCCGAGCACAGTGATAAGTGAGCAAGGGTCGCTGTATCTCCATCGGCACCCGGATGCAGTGTTAAATGAGCAAGGGGGCTATAGAAACTTCTTTTCGAACGACTCCACTCAAAGTTGTTTGGGAGCATATGCTCCTATCAACTTTACACGGGACACACAAAAGAAGTACTTTGATCCTATTAGACGGGGAAGGGTAAAGAAGCTAGGACAGAAGGGTAGAGTTCAAGAGAGCAAAATGCGTTTAGGAACATGGAATATAGGAACCTTGACGGGAAAATCTATGGAAGTAGTAGAAGTTATGGTGAGGAGAAGGATAAATATTATGTGCCTACAAGAAACTAAGTGGGTTGATCGTAAGGCAAAGGATCTAGAAAACTCAGGGTTTAAACTATGGTATTCGGGCACAAATAGAACGAGAAACGGTGTTGGCATCATCGTGGACAAGACCTTGACACAAGATGTTGTAGATGTCAAGAGGGTAGGAGATAGAATCATGGCAATCAAGATTGTAATAGGACAAGAACTTATCAATGTGATTAGTGCGTACGCACCTCAAGTAGGGTTGGACACGAGTTCGAAGGAGAAATTTTGGGAAGACCTTGGAGACTTGGTGCAAGGAATTGCTCAGACAGAGAAGTTATTTATAGGAGGAGATTTAAATGGACACGTGGGCAGGGAGACAGGCAACTATGGAGGTTTTCATGGTGGCCATGGTTTTGGGGAGAGAAACGAGGATGGGGAAGCTATCTTGGATTTTGCAATGGCATATGATCTCTTCTTAGCCAACACCTTCTTTAAGAAGAGAGAAGAACATGTGATCACCTACAAGAGTGGGTCGTCAAAAACACAAATAGATTTTCTTCTAATGAGGAAAGGGGATCATATAACTTGTAAGGATTGCAAAGTTATACCAGGAGAGAGCGTGGCTAATCAACATCGCTTGTTGGTGATGGATGTACATATCAAAAGAGTGAGAAAAAAGAACAAGACTTGGAAGTGCCCAAAGACTAGATGGTGGAATCTAAAAGAAGAAAAACAAGCCATTTTCAAAGAGAAAGTAATCACCCAGTGTGTGTGGGATAGAGAGGGGGAAGCTAACCAAATGTGGGATTCCATGGCTAGTTGTATCCGAAAAGTAGCAAAAGAGGTATTAGGAGAGTCCAAGGGCTTTGCCCCACACTAAAAGGAATCTTGGTGGTGGAATGAGGAGGTACAAACAAAGGTGAAGGCTAAGAAGGAATGTTGTAAAGCCTTATACAAGGATAGGACCGATGAAAATGGTGAAAGGTATAGAAAAACGAAGCAAGAGGCGAAGAAAGCTGTGAGAGAAGCTAAGTTAGCGGCTTATGACGATATGTATAAGCGACTAGATACCAAAGAAGGAGAGTTGGATATCTATAAACTAGCTAGAGCAAGGGAAAAGAAGACAAGGGACCTAAACCAAGTGAGGTGCATCAAGGATGAGGATGGAAAGGTTCTTGCTACAGAGAACGCGGTTAAAGACAGATGGAAAGGTTATTTTCATAATCTTTTCAATGAATGACATGAAAGGAGTGCTTCTTTAGGGGAGTTGAGTAACTCAGAAGAGTGTAGAAACTACTCTTTTTATCGTAGAATCCGGAAGGAAGAAGTGGTTGTAGCTTTGAAGAAGATGAAGCATAGAAAAGCAGTAGGCCCAGACGATATACCAATCGAAGTGTGGAAAGTTTTGGAAGAGACAGGTATAACATGGCTCACTGACCTTTTCAATAGGATTTTGAAAACGAAGAAGATGCCAAATGAGTGGCGAATGAGCACTTTGGTGCCTATCTACAAGAATAAGGGCGATGTACAAAATTGCATGAACTATAGGGGTATTAAGCTAATGAGTCATACAATGAAGCTCTGGGAGAGAGTCATTGAGCATAGATTGAGGCAAGAGACACGGGTTTCGGACAACCAATTCGGGTTCATGCCAGGGCGCTCAACCATGGAGGCAATCTATCTCTTACGAAGATTGATGGAAAGATATAGAGATGGGAAAAAGGATTTACACATGGTCTTTATAGATTTGGAAAAAGCGTATGATAGGGTCCCAAGAGACATTCTTTGGAGGATTTTAGAGAAGAAATGAGTATGAGTAGCATATATCCAAGCTATACAGGATATGTATGAAGGAGCAAAGACTGCCGTAAGAACTCATGAAGGACAAACCGAAAGCTTTCCCATAACTGTCGGATTACATCAAGGCTCATCCTTAAGTCCTTACCTTTTTGCGTTGGTAATGGATGAGTTAACAAGACATATTCAAGATGATATTCCTTGGTGTATGCTTTTCGCAGACGATATAGTGTTGATAGATGAAACTCAGGAAGGGGTAAATGCAAAGCTTAACCTTTGGAGAGAAGTGTTGGAATCTAAAGGTCTTCGCCTAAGCCGATCAAAGACAGAATATATGGAGTGCAAGTTCAGTGCAAATGGAGGCCAAAACGAGTTAGGGGTGAGGATCGGAGATCAAGAAATACCAAAGAGCGACCGTTTTCGTTACCTAGGATCTATCTTGCAAAAGAACGGAGAATTAGATGGAGATCTCAACCATAGAATACAAGCTGGATGGATGAAGTGGAAGAGTGCATCCGGCGTGTTGTGTGACCGCCGTATGCCACTGAAGCTCAAGGGAAAATTTTATAGGACGGCAATAAGGCCGGCGATGCTGTATGGCACAGAATGTTGGGCGGTGAAACATCAACACGTACACAAAATGGGTGTAGCGGAGATGAGGATGCTTCGTTGGATGTGTGGGCACACGAGAAAGGATAAGATTAGGAATGAGGATATCCGGGGTAAAGTAGGAGTAGCCGAAATTGAAGGAAATATGAGAGAAAATCGGTTACGGTGGTTTGGACATGTGCAAAGAAGGCCTACTGACGCTCCGATTAGAAGATGCGACTGTGGGACAGAGGTTCAGGGCCGAAGGGGTAGAGGAAGACCTAGGAAAACTTTGGAATAGACCCTAAGAAATGACTTAGAGTACTTGGATCTAACGGAGGACATGACACATGACAGAACACAATGGCGTTCTAAGATTCATATAGCTGATCCCACTCAGTGACTTGGATTTTCCAAGTCTCCAACCGAGAAGTTTTCCTCACTCGGGAAATTAAGGGTGCGTTTGGTACGTGGGACGGGACGGGACGGAACGGGACGAGGCATTCCGTCCCGCGTTTGGTACGCCAAAAATGGGTGGAACGGGCTGTTCCACGGGATAAATTTTGGGTGTTTTTGCGTCCCATCTCCCCCCTGGAACGGGTTTGTTCCACGTATGTGGAACACACTGTTTTACCATTTTAAGACAAATATACCCCAAGTATTTTTCAAAAATTACACCTTCGTTCCGTCCCGTCCCGTCCCGTTCCGTCCCGTCCCGTCCCGTCCCGTTCCGTCCCGTCTGCGTACCAAAGCTTCAACATACAAGTTTCAACAAAAGAAAATTCAAAGAACTTAGCGAAGAAGGCTTTGGTGTATTTAACACAATACGTTGAAATGAAGGAAAGCTTATTTATTGATATTCCCGATAAGTTACAAATATGTACATATACTTGAGTCAAAATAAACAAACAAGAGGGAGCCTTCACAAAGGTTGCTTAGGAGAAGTCTCAGCAGTCGGTAGAGCCCCAGAAAGAGAAGGCACCGGAGGGGGATCATTCGGAGCCTCAGTACTGGACAGAACCCTAGAAGGAGGAGGCATCAGAGGTTGATCATTTGGAGCTTCATTACGCGGTACAACCCCAGAAGACGAAGGCAATAAATGCCTTTGGAACAAACCCACAAATCTCTGATGATCAAGTAAAACCTGACCATTAGATTCCTTCATCTGGTCAAGCTTCCTCTTCATGTTTGTAGCATAGTCATGTGCGAGCCGGTGCAACTGTTTATTCTCATGCTTGAGCCCTCTAATCTCCTGTTTGAGACTCATCACTTCAGCCGCCAATGATTCAACTTGGCGGGTTCGAGCAAATAGGCGTTGGGCCATATTAGACACAGAACCTGCACACTGAACACTAAGAGCTAGAGAATCCTTAACAGCCAACTCATCAGACCGTTTGGAAAGTAGTCTGTTATCTTTGGGAGTGAGAAGGTTCCTGGCCACTACCGCAGCGGTCATATCATTCTTCATCACGGAATCCCCAACGGTAAAAGGACCAGTAGGGGAGACGAAGGATGGGCGCCATATGTTGTCTGGAGAAGGCAGGGCTGCCTCTTCAACAAGGTTAAAGTCAAAACGACGGTCGGAGGGGCCAGACATTTTCAAAGGTGTTGAAGAGAGAAGAGGTCGGACAAATCAAGATCTTAGAAGTGCAAGAATGGAGCTCCTACTGGTGGATATTCAAGTGTGCTTTGGAACTTAATGTCAGCCTCTATAAAAATCTGCACTCGACGAAGCTTCAAAAATCGAAGAGGCACCTGCTCAGAAATCGAAGAGGCGTTTGCTTTCTCAAAAGCTGGGCTGCTCAGAGACCACGAGGGCCGATCTCAGAAATCGAAGAGGCACCTACTTTTCCAGCCTTGTCAGCACCTGTCACACGCACTCAGCTTTGCGGAAATTATGGGCATTCTGTCGAAGATTTCTGGCGAAGTAGAAAGCACATGAATCGTACTGTTCAATCACCCACTTCCCACACGCAACAGTAGCTCATGGGTACCACATCTAACTTTGCCAAAGTTCTCTGACAAAGTTGAGACACGTGAAGCTTGCAGCTCCCACTACATCGCTCTAACCAAGAAGGGTAAAAGAATAGCAAAGAAACAATACTAACAAAGTTTAGACACATAAATTTTGAAGGTCTAGCTATCATATTATTACCCACAAGAGTAAAGGAACAGTACCACTGCTGGATAATTGGAAAGTCCCGGTGTGTCAACCTCTGTGCTTCGTGGCAAGGTAGTCTAGCAAACATGCCCAACCTTTACTCACATTCGAGAAAACACTCCCAACAAGATTGCTTGCTCCAAAATCGAAGAGGCACCGCCCTCCGAATCTCGAGAGCCAAACTCCCAACACGATTACTTTCTCAAAAATCGAAGAGAGGGTAAAGGAACAGTACCATTGCTGGATAATTGGAAAGTCCCTGTGTGTCAACCTCTGTGCTTCGTGGCAAGGTAGACTAGCAAACATGCCCAACCTTTACTCACATTCGAGAAAACACTCCCAACAAGATTGCTTGCTCCAAAATCGAAGAGGCACCGCCCTCCGAATTTCGAGAACCAGACTCCTAACATAATTACTTTCTCAAAAATCAAAGAGAGGGTAAAGGAACAGTACCACTGCTGGATAATTGGAAAGTCCCTGTGTGTCAACCTCTGTGCTTCATGGCAAGGTAGACTAGCAAACATGCCCAACCTTTACTCACATTCGAGAAAACACTCCCAACAAGATTGCTTGCTCCAATATCGAAGAGGCACCGCCCTCCGAATCTCGAGAGCCAGACTCCCAACATGATTACTTTCTCAAAAATCGAAGACATCGTTCTCCGAATCTCGAGAGCCAGAGCCCCAGCAGGATTGCTTTCTCAAAAATCGAAGAGGCATCGTTCTCCGAATCTCGAGAGCCGGATCCCCGACAGGATTGCTTGTTCGAAAACCGAAGAGGCACCACTTTCCCAACTTCAAGAGCTGGATCTCCTTGGATAAAGCTTGTCTGTAATCTTCACACGCAACATCACCTTTCCAGATACCACAGACCACTTTTTCAAAGTGCTCTGACAGAGTTAAAACTTGTGAAGCTAGCAGCTCCCACTACCGTGCTATGACCAAGCAGGGTAAAGGAATAACATTATTACTTGATGTTAGGGAGACTCCTATATATGTCGACCTCCATCCCCAAAGGACAGGCAGACCTGCAAAAATGCTCAACCCTTCCTCTTATCTGAGAGGGCACTCCCAACGAAGCCTTTCGAAATATTCAGCTTTCTTTCCCCCCGATAATACCTCTGTAAACAAGCTATACTAGAGCAAGAATATCTCATATCATCAGGGTTAAAAGCAAGAGTATCCCATATCATGTTTTTTCCCCGTCTTTTCCTTTGGCCTTGTTCTTACCTGCAAGACAAGGAGAAAGAGAGCAATCAGTCAACACTTGGAATCAAGCTTCCAGCCAGGAACTGACTGCCTGGAACCCCTTACCTGATTACTTACCTGGCATTGCTCTCGAGTACTCATCTTCAACATCTTATGCTTCCAGGGAAGATACCGCATCTGCCTGAGGAACAGATAGGGCAAGTGAGAAGGATACAAGGAAGCATGTGGAGACAAGCGTAACAGCACACGTGCCGATACATCCACTACTCTGTCAAAAGCAAAAGTATCCCATATCAGCAGGGTCGAACATACTCTAGATTTGATGGACTTGTTTTGACCCTCAAATTCTTCAGTCGGCCTTATACTCTGGAGGAAACCAGAAAACCCTCCAGCCCAGTTCAAGAATAAGCCTGTGGAAAGTTACTTCTTCAAAAGCAAAAGTATCTCATATCATCTCGTCTCATTTTTCTTCTCTTTATCCTTCATGCTGCCTGCAAGATAGGGAGAATGTGAACAATCAGCCGGAGCTCTGATTGCTTACCTTGTCTGTCACCTCTTTCAGCAGATCCCCTAGCTCGGCGACTTGGGGGACTCCTACTACATGGTTTGTATCGCGCTTGACCAAGCCTGAAACTACAAGTAAGCTTCAAGTGACATTGATACATTACCTTGTGTATCTCCACCAGTTACAGATACCACCCCGGGATGGAGGAAGAGTACTTCCAGAGAAGATGCCACATCTACCTATGAGACAGATAAGGAAAGTCAAGACGATCATTCTCCCACAATATTTCCTAATGTCATTTGTACTAAATCATTCACTTGTACTCACTAAAGGAGAGCTTGAACCTATGTACTTGTGTAAACCCTTCACAATTAATGAGAACTCCTCTATTCCGTGGACGTAGCCAATCTGGGTGAACCACGTACATCTTGTGTTTGCTTTCCTATCTCTATCCATTTATATACTTATCCTCACTAATGACCGGAGCAATCTAGCGAAGATCACAAAAAGTGACCGTTTTCGCTACCTAGGATCTATCTTGCAAGAGAACGGAGAATTAGATGGAGATCTCAACCATAGAATACAAGCTGGATGGATGAAGTGTAAGAGTGCATCCGGCGTGTGGTGTGACCGTCGTAGGCCACTGAAGCTCAAGGGAAAATTTTATTTTATAGGACGGCAATAAGGCCAGCGATGTTGTATGGCACAGAATGTTGGGCGGTGAAGCATCAACACGTACACAAAATGGGTGTAGCGGAGATGAGGATGCTTCGTGGGATGCATGGGCACACGAGAAAAGATAAGATTGGGAATGAGGATATCCGAGGTAAAGTAGGAGTAGCCAAAATTGAAGGAAATATGAGAGAAAATCGGTTCCGGTGGTTTGGACATGTGCAAAGAAGGCCTACTGACGCTCCGGTTCGAAAATGTGACTACGGGACAGAGGTTCAGGGCCGAAGGGGTAAAGGAGAACCTAGGAAAACTTTGGAAGAGACCCTAAGAAAAGACTTGAGTACTTGGATCTAACGGAGGACATGACACAAAACCGAGCGCAATGGCGTTCTAGGATTCATATAGCCGACCCCACTTAGTGGGAAAAGGCTTTGTTGTTTTTGTAGTAGTATTATCAAATACTTGTTAGGTGATTAGTATCTGTCTCTGCAAATTTTTAATTTTTGTCCTCAGCTGGTGTGTTTGTAACTTTATGCACTTACTCAACAAGAACCAGTACAATTTCAATTTTTCTGTACTAAATCTGATCTAGTCTCAAATGCAAGAATAGTTCATATTCTCTTTCTCTGCTCTCTGTAATCAAATACTCTCGCTTCGATTGCTTCATTCTCTTCTCTAACAGATAGAGGGATGGAGCTGATTGGGTTCATTCAAGTTTTCAACATCGTCATCATCGCCATCGGGACTATGTTGTACATGTGCTGCAGATCATTGACATTTTCTTCCTCGACTTCTTCTTCTTCTTCTGGTGCTGCTGACGCTGCTGCCGCTGTTAATGATGATAACAACGATGATGTTGATATGCCTCCTCTTCGAGAAAAGTATGATGTGTTTATTAGTTTCAGAGTGCTTTGGACAAAATTTTCATTTAATTAAGCACATTTGAAAGAAAATTTTAAAGTAGTAGCATTATCAAATACTTGTTAGGTGACTAAGCCTTATCTCTCCAATTTTATTTTTATTTTTGTCCTCCCTGGCGAGTTTGTAACTTTGTGCATATACTCAATAAGTAGTAGACCTCGCATTTGTGCCGTGTTTTTTGTGTTCATATCTTTTTCTTGACATACTCGATATCTTAATGGGTCGTGTTGTATAACACATGTGAAAATGAATGGATATATGACCCAAACCAAACTCAACCCTTTAATATTAACGAGTAATATAACCCAACTCGTTAGCCGTTAAAGAAAATATATTATACATCAATAACTAATCAAATGAAAAACATAATACTAAATTAGTATCTACATACCACATTGTGACATAAATATTACTTCAATACATAAAACACATTTGTCTTTCAAGTATTACATATCTAAAAATAAGAGTTTTTTAATTAATGTAAAAGTGTGAAAAATATACAAATGTTGATAATGACAAGCTTTACAACTTTTTGTGAAGAAGTCAACTATGGAATTCGCCACTATAATCTCATAAATCATAGATTTAAATTTAACCATTGATTGCCGTTTAGATTTCCGCTCCTGTCTTCTCACCGAAATTCATTTTTTTTATATTTTCTTTTTTGGAAACATGATCATTTTGCGGATATAGGAAGATGAGCAGTTTGGATCGTTGATATCACGTTCAGATTTATAACGTTAGTGAAATTCATTGCTCGGAGTTTATAAAGTTTCTAGAAACTATATTATATCGAGTTTCTAGAAACTATATTATATCGACTCATATTTCAGTTAATCGTAAACACAGGAACGTGATATCAAAGACTCAAACTGTTTATTTTTCTGCATCCTCTAAAAGATCATGTTTTTACAAAAAAATAATAATAATAATCTTAAAAATGAAGTCTAGTGAGAAGAATAAAGTGTAAACGATAATTGATGGTTAAATATAACTCTAAGGTTTATGGATTATGATGTTGGATTTCGGAGTTGACCCTTTTACAAAAGTTGTAAAGCTTGTCATTACGACTGATTTAATATTTATTTTTACATTTTGTTTCTCCACTGAAAGTGCTTTAGCAATTTCATCTTTTTATTTATTTTTATTTCGTCTAATCTTTAATAATTTTTCTAGATGGCCGTTTGTACGTATATTTTATTAAAAGGAGCTTTAATGAAAAACTTTTGATACTGTTCACTTTAATGAAAAACCATATTTTTACTCTAAAAAATCAATCTTGGTACTATTCACTTACAACACTTTTTTTTTCATCTTCATTAAAACTCAAAGTTTTCAAACCATTTTCATTAGTTTTCCTTTTATTAAAAGATGACTTACCGAGAGTGCTTTGGACAAATTTCTTTTAATTAAGCATATTTAAAAGAAAATTTTAAAGTAGCACCATTATCAAATATTTTTTAGGTGACTAATCCCTATCTCTCCAAATTTTTAATTTTTGTCCTCACTGTCGTGTTTGTAACTTTGTGCACATACTCGATAAAAACTAGGAAACTTCCTCGCATCAGGAGGAGGTGGGATTCATTATTAATTTCACCTTTCTATATTTAAGTCCTCAACTAGGGATATATTATAACCTTTTCTTCCGTTTGAATGCACACAATTTCTATGCCGAATGTGCTGGACCGTTGTTTGTACATATATTTTATAGAAACATGACTTACAAAGAGTGCTTTGGACAGAATTTTCTTTTAATTAAGCATATTTAAAAGAAAATTTTAAAGTAGTAGCATTATCAAATACTTGTTAGGTGACTAGTCCTTGTCTCTCCAAATTTTTAATTTTTGTCCTCCTGGCGTGTTTGTAACTTTGTGCAGACTCGATAAGAAGTAGTACAATTTCAATTTTTGTGTACTAAAATCTGATCTAGTCTCAAGTGCAATTATAGTTCAGATTCGCTCTCTGCTCTCCGTAATCGAATACTCGCTTTGATCACTTCATTCTCTTCTCTGAGGGATAGAGAGATGGAGTTGATTGGGTTCATTCAAGTTTTCAACATCATCGTCATCGCCATCGGGACTCTGTTGTACATGTGCCGCAGATCATTAACATTTGCTTCCTCGACTTCTTCTTCTAATGCTACTGATGTTGATACTGTTAATGCTGGTGTTGCTGATGTTGCTGATGCTGATGCTTCTGGTGCTGCTGCTGAGGCTGCTGATGCTTCTGATGATGTTGTTGCTGATGTTGCTTCTAATGTTGTTGTTGTTGATATTGTTGATGATAACGATGGTGATGTTGATATCCCCACTATTCGAGATAAGTATGATGTGTTTATTAGTTTCAGAGGCGAGGACACCCGCAAAAATTTTACCAGCCATCTTCATGCTGCCTTACTTCGCTATAAAATCGAAGCCTACATAGACTACAGGCTGAAGATAGGAGACGAAATAGGACGCACCCTACTAGAAGCAATCGAGAAATCAAGACTTTCGGTGATCATTTTCTCCAAAAACTATGCGTCTTCCACATGGTGTTTGATTGAACTTGTGCATATACTCAAATGCAGAAATAAATATAAACAGATGATTGTGCCCATTTTTTACGACATCAATCCATCAGATGTGCGAAAACAAGAGGGGAGTTATAAAGATGCATTTGCTGGACTTGAAAAACGTTTCCAGGACAGTATGGATAAGGTGATCGAGTGGAAAGCTGCTTTGGTGGAAGCAACCGGTTTATGTGGGGCAGATTATTCAAACACAAAGGGGTAAGTAACACTTTGTTGGATGAAGGAATTAAACTTAGAATTTTGACAAAAATCAGAATTTATAAATTGACATGCATTAATTTTCTTGTTTGGATTCATAAATATAAAAACTTATAATTTTTGCATAGAAAAAAATCTTAGGATTTGGAACCTCTAATTCTCAAGTTTAAAGAGTATCATTTTCCAATTTCAATGAATGAGAGTTTAAAAATAACAAATACCGTATTAAATTACATTGTCCTTAACTTTGTAACTTGTACCAATTTCTACTTGTGACTATTTCTTTTCAAGAAACGATATTCATTATATAGACTTCGACAATCTGATTTAGGTAAGGTTTGGTACTTCCATATATAATTATTGGGTTAAAATTTTTTAAAAAATTAAATCAGAAAATTTAGGTTCTAACTTAGAAATAATTTTTCTCTTCCAATCCTTCTAGATTAAATTTTTTATCCGAGATTATTAAAAAATAAATTTAGGGTAATTGTTTTTTAAATTAATTTTAAAAAATAATTATGTAGATTATCATAATTTAATTTTATGAACATTTTAATCTAAAAATATTTAAATTCCAATAAATATTGAAAATCACTAAACCCACCTCTAATCGTTGCCTTTTCACTCACGGACAAAGCTCTTACACAACTGAGCATATACATTTTGCCAATTCCTAACAACTTTAACTAATTAGCTATTAAGTTCTGATTAAACCCCTAATTAAAGAGTAATGTTATTTATATCATGTTTTTATACCATATTTCTATACCATTTTAGATAACATCTGATATGGACAACCATATCATTTAAAAAATTTGCAAAACGCAAAGAAACGAAGAAGAATGACTCTTCATATATCACAATCATCATTTAATTAACTAATTTTTTTTAATTATTAGTTTATTAAATAATGAACAAAATTTAAAAATCTGATTAATTCAAATGATGTGACTGTCACATCAAATACTACCAAGATGATATAAAAATGTGGTATATAAATAGTATTACTCCTAATTAAGTGATTATGCTGATTGCTTATTACAATCATATCAAGACCTGAAATTCCAACCCCCGAATTCCTCGCGCGGCCCTGAAATTTCGACCCCTGAAATTCTTCCACTCCTTCCTCTCCCTCTCCCTGCAAAGATTATTGCACGCCTTCATGCCAAAAAAAAAAAAAAAAAACCCACATATATTTCGCCCAAATTCTTCAGAATTACACCAAAATTTCACTGCACCTGTTCAGTTCGGCCAGATCCGCATCGGACCATGCCTGCACCACCCCCTCCTTTCTCTCTTCCTCTCCCTGCGAAGATTGTTGCACGACCCATAAACTTTCTGGCAGAGACGGAGCACCTTCGGCGGCGTGTGCGTGTACCGGAACTGCAGCGTACCAGAGGGGCAGAGATTGAGTGGGCCAAGTTGGGGATTGGGTTTAGGGTTTGGAGAGCCACAGAGAATGGGGTGTTTGGTCGTCGAGAAAGTGTGGAGATTTTGACCGCGAAAATTATGAAATATAGAAGATAAAAATTATTAAATAGTCAGCAATTAAAGATTAGGTTTTTTATATTAGTATATTACAAAATGTTGAATATATCCTTATATTAAAATTTAATATTAAATTATTTATTTACCCTACAATGCAATGAAAATTTTGACCTTATTAGGTTAAAAAAGAATCTAAATATACCTCAAATCATTTTTAACATATTATTTATGTTGATGCACAAAATCAGTGAGGACTTTGGTACAACAGAAAGTGTTAAGTTTGTGACCCTCGCAAGATTGCTCCGGTCACTAATATGGATAAGTATGTAAATGGATAGGGACAGGGAAGCAAACACAAGATGTACGTGGTTTACCCAGATTGACTACGTCCACGGAGTAGAGGAGTTCTCGTTAATTGTGAAGGGTTTACACAAGTACATAGGTTCAAGCTCTCCTTTAGTGAGTACTAGTGAATGATTTAGTACAAATGACATTATGAAATATTGTGAGAGAATGATCTCTATTTATAGAAGAGAGTTTCTAGTTTCATTCTGACATTGACGCGTGTCGTGTTGTGATTGACTTCGGATGTTGACACGTGTCGCGCTATGATTGGCTTCTGATGTCGACACGTGTCGCGCTGTGATTGGCCTCCTGGTTGGAGGGAAACTCTTCTGGGTCCTTGATGGTACAACGTTGACCGGTACTCAGTGGTTTCGGGATTGGTCAAGTATGGTACAAACAGTGCTCCCCTAAGTTTCCAAGTGAATGAAGCTCCTCAGTTGGGGACTTGCAAGATCCAAGCCATTGAGTAATCACGAAACTTCTAAGTACCGAAGTGTGGTATCATTTTCACTTGCCTTATCTGTCTTGTGCGTAGATGTGGCATTTTCTCTGGAAGTACTTTTCCTCCATCCAAGGGTGGTATCTTTAACCGATAAAGATGCACAAGGTAATGTATCAATTTCACTTGAAGCTTACTTGTAGTTTTGGGTTTGGTCAAGTGCGATACAAAACCCTATAGTAAGAGTCCCTCAAGTCGCCGAGCTAGGAGATTTGCCGAAAGAGGTAACAGACTTCCAAGCAAGCAACCTGGATCGGAGGTTCGACTTCGGCTTCCAGTTGATTGTTCTCCTTCTCCTTGTATCGTAAACAGCAACAAGGATAAGGAGAAGCAAATGGAGAATAAATGATATGAGATACTTTTGCTTTTGAATAAGTAACTTTTCACAGGCTTATTCTTGAACTGGGCTGGAAGGTTTTCTGGTTTCCTCCAGAGTATAATGCCAACTCAAGAATTTGAGGGTCAAAACAAGTCCATCAAATCAAGAATGCGTTCGACCTTGATGATATGGGATACTTTTGCTGTTGACGAAGTAATAGATGAATCGACACGTGTTCTGTTGCGCTTGTCTCCACATGCTTCCTTGTATCATTCTCACTTGCCCTATCTGTTCCTCAGGCAGATGTGGTATCTTTTCTGGAAGCATAAGATGTTGAAGATGAGTACTCGAGAGCAATGCCAGGTAAGTAATCAGGCAAGGGGTTCCAAGCAGTCGGTTCTTGACTGGAAGCTTGATTCCAAGTGCTGACTGATTGTTCTCTTTCTCCTTGTCTTGTAAGTAAGAACAAGGGCAAAGGAAATGACAAGGAAAAAGCATGATATGGGATACTCTTACTTTTGACCCTGATGATATGAAATACTATTGCTCTGGTGTGGCTGGTTTGCATAGGTATTATTGGGGGGAAGAAAGCTGAGTATTTCGAGAGGCTTCGTTAGGAGTGCCTTCTTAGATATGAGGAAGGGTTGAGCATTTTTGCAGGTCTACCTGTCTGTGGAGGATGAAGGTCGACATATATAAGAGTCTCCCTAATAACAAGTAGTAATGCTATTCTTTTACCCTTCTTGGTCGTAGCAATGTAATGGGAGTTGCAAGCTTCACGTGTTTTAACTTTGTCAGAGCACTATGAAAAAGTGGTATGTGGTATCTGGAAAGCTGATGTTACGTGTGAAGATTGCAGACAAGCTTTATCCAAGGAAATCTGGCTCTCGAAGTTCGGAGAGCGGTGCCTCTTCAGTTTTTGAACAAGCAATCATGTCCGGGATCTGGCTCTCGAGATTCAGAGAACGGTGCCTCTTCGATTTTTGAGAAAGCAATCATGTTGGGAGTCTAGCTCTTGAGATTCGGAGAGCGGTGCCTCTTCAATTTTTTAGAAAGTAATCATGTTGGGAGTCTGGCTCTCGAAATTCGGAGGGCGGTGCTTCTTCGATTTTTGAGCAAGTAATAATGTTATTCCTTTACCCTTCTTGGTCATAATAATGTAGTGGGAGCTGCAAGCTTCACATGTTTTAACTTTGTCAGAGCGCTTTGAAAAAGTGGTTTGTGGTATCTGGAAAGCTGATGTTGCGTGTGAAGATTGCAGAC
Source organism: Malus sylvestris (assembly GCF_916048215.2). NCBI lineage: Eukaryota > Viridiplantae > Streptophyta > Magnoliopsida > Rosales > Rosaceae > Malus > Malus sylvestris. The sequence continues at coordinate 24,282,251 of NC_062269.1, forward strand.
AAGCTTTATCCAAGGAAATCTGGCTCTCGAAGTTCGGAGAGCGGTGCCTCTTCAGTTTTTGAACAATCAATCATGTCCGGGATCTGGCTCTCGAGATTCAGAGAACGGTGCCTCTTCGATTTTTGAGAAAGCAATCATGTTGGGAGTCTAGCTCTTGAGATTCGGAGAGCGGTGCCTCTTCAATTTTTTAGAAAGTAATCATGTTGGGAGTCTGGCTCTCGAAATTCGGAGGGCGGTGCTTCTTCGATTTTTGAGCAAGTAATAATGTTATTCCTTTACCCTTCTTGGTCATAATAATGTAGTGGGAGCTGCAAGCTTCACATGTTTTAACTTTGTCAGAGCGCTTTGAAAAAGTGGTCTATGGTATCTGGAAAGCTGATGTTGCGTGTGAAGATTGCAAACAAGCTTTATCCAAGGAAATCTGGCTCTCGAAGTTCGGAGAGCGGTGCCTCTTCAGTTTTTGAACAATCAATCATGTCCGGGATCTGGCTCTCGAGATTCAGAGAACGGTGCCTCTTCGATTTTTGAGAAAGCAATCATGTTGGGAGTCTAGCTCTTGAGATTCGGAGAGCGGTGACTCTTCAATTTTTTAGAAAGTAATCATGTTGGGAGTCTGGCTCTCGAAATTCGGAGGGCGGTGCTTCTTCGATTTTTGAGCAAGTAATAATGCTATTCCTTTACCCTTCTTGGTCATAATAATGTAGTGGGAGCTGCAAGCTTCACATGTTTTAACTTTGTCAGAGCGCTTTGAAAAAGTGGTCTGTGGTATCTGGAAAGCTGATGTTGCGTGTGAAGATTGCAGACAAGCTTTATCCAAGGAAATCTGGCTCTCGAAGTTCGGAGAACGGTGCCTCTTCAGTTTTTGAACAAGCAATCATGTCCGGGATCTGGCTCTCGAGATTCAGAGAACGGTGCCTCTTCGATTTTTGAGAAAGTAATCCTGTTGCGAGTCTGACTCTTGAGATTCGAAAAGTAGTGTCTCTTCGATTTTTGAGAAAGTAATCTTGTTGGAAGTCTGGCTCTCGAGATTCGGAGAGTGGTGCCTCTTCGATTTTTGAGCAAGCAATCTTGTTGGGAGTGTTTTCTCAAATGTGAGTAAAGGTTGGGCATTTTTGCCAGTCTGCCTTGCCACGGAGCACGGATGTTGACACACATTAGAACTTTCTATTTATCAAGTAGTGGTGCTGTTCCTTTACCCTTGTGGGTAATATTAGGGTAGCTAGACCTTCGAAATTTATGTGTCTAAACTTTGTCAGAGGTCTTTGGCAAAGTTATATGTGATACCCGATGAGCTGATGTCGCGTGTGGAAAGTAGTGCCTCTTCGAAATCCGGAGAGTGGTGCCTTTTCAATTTTTGAACCAACAGCCATGTTGCCCTTTCTTTTATAAGGGCACCAATTGTGTGCAAGAAGTACATTTAGAGAGTTATTGCTTGTAGGAATTTTCCCCTTATTTCAGAGATTTATTGCACCTCATTTCTCCTTCATCATTTCTGAGAATGTCTGTCCCATCCGACCATCGTTTTGACTTGAACATTGGTGAAGAGGCAGTCATGCCTTCTCAAGACAACATACGGCGCCCATCCTTTTTATCCCCTACTAGTCCTCTTACCGTTGGGGACTCTGTGATGAAGAATGATATGACCGCTATGGTGGTGGCCAGTAACCTTCTCACTCCCAAAGATAGACTACTTTCCAAACGGTCTAATGAATTGGCTGTTAAGAATTCTCTGGCTCTCAGTGTTCAGTGTGCAGGTTCTGTGTCTAATATGACCCAACGCCTGCTCGAACCTGCCAAGTTGAATCATTGGCGGCTGAAGTGATAAGTCTCAAACAGGAGATCATAGGGCTCAAGCATGAGAATAAACAGTTGCACATGCTCGCACATGACTATGCTACAAACATGAAGAGGAAGCTCGACCAGCTGCAGGAATCTGATGGTCAGATTTTACTTAATCATCAGAGGTTTGTGGGTTTGTTCCAAAGGCATTTATTGCCTTCGTCTTCTAGGGCTGTACCGCGTAATGAAGCTCCAAATGATCAACCTTCGGTGCCTCCTCCTTCTGGGGTTCTGCCTAGTACTGAGGCTCCAAATAATCACCTTCTGGTGCCTCCTCTTTCTGGGGCTCTACCGATTGCTGAGACTTCTCCTGAGCAACCTTTGTGAAGGATCCCTCTTGTTTGTTTATTTTGATTCATGTATATGTACATATTTATAACTTATCGGAGATATCAATATACAAGCTTTGCTTCATTTTAACGTATTGTGTTAAATACACCAAGGCCTTCTTCACTAAGTTATTTGAATTTTTCATTTTGTTGAAGCTTGTATGTTGAAGCTTTGTGAGTGAAGCATGTAGGTTGAGGTAGTGCTCCCTTAATTTCCCGAGTGAGGAAAACTTCTCGTTTGGAGACTTGAAAAATCCAAGTCACTGAGTGGTCGTGAGACTTCCGAGTATCAAGGTGCAGTAGCATATGGTAGGAGTCCCCCAAGTCTCCGGTCGAAGGAGTTGACGAATGAGGCATTTCCTTTCTAAGTGGTAGCCCAAAACTCCTTCATATACATTTGTTATGAAAGTTGTTAGGCCCAAAGAAGAGGAGGCCTAGGCAATTTTTTTTTTTTTCGAATTTTTGAATTTCCGAATTTTGAATTTTTGAATTTCGGAATTTTTGAATTTTCGAATTTCCGAAAAAAAAAATATATATATTAAAGCTTTGTAGGTGAAGCTTTGTAGGTTAAGCTTTAAGGTTGAAGCTTTGTTGGACACTATGAATTGATTTTGCTTCATACTATCTTGATCAAGATAGTGTGAAGCTTTTGTAGGTGAAGCTTTTGTGGTGAAGCTTTGTCGGTGAAGCTTTTGTGGGTGAAGCTTTTGTAGGTCAAGCTTTTATGGGTCAAGCTTTTGTGGGTCAAGCTTTTGTAGGTTAAGCTTTTGTAGGTAAAGCTTTTGTGGGTGAAACTTTTGTAGGTCAAGCTTTTGTAGGTTAAGCTTTTGTAGGTCAAGCTTTTGTAGGTAAAGCTTTTGTGGGTGAAGCTTTTGTAGGTCAAGCTTTTGTAGGTCAAGTTTTTGTGGGTCAAGCTTTTGTAGGTGAAACTTTTGTGTTGAAACTTTTGTGGGTGAAGCTTTTGTGTTGAAGCTTTTGTAGGTGAAGCTTTGGAGTTGAAGCTTTGTAGGTGAAACTTTGGAGTTGAAGCTTTTGTTGGATACTATGAATTGATTTTGCTTCATACTATCTTGATCAAGATAGTGTGAAGATTTTGAGAATTTGTAGTTGTCATCCATTGATGAAGTTTTTGTTGGCGAAACTTTTGTGTTGAAGTTTTTGTGGGTGAAGCTTTTGTGTTGAAGCTTTTGTAGGTGAAGCTTTGGAGTTGAAGCTTTGTAGGTGAAGCTTTGGAGTTGAAGCTTTTATTGGTTACCATGAATTGATTTTGCTTCACACTATCTTGATCAAGATAGTGTGAAGCTTTTGAGAATTTGTAGTTGTCCTCCATTGATGAAGCTTTTGTTGGTGAAGCTTTGGAGTTGAAGCTTTGTAGGTGAAGCTTTGGAGTTGAAGCTTTGTAGGTGAAGCTTTGTAGGTGAAGCTTTGGAGTTGAAGCTTTTGTTGGGTAAAGCTTTTGAGAATTTGTAGTTGTCCTCCATTGATGAAGCTTTTGTTGGTGAAGCTTTGGAGTTGAAGCTTTGTAGGTGAAGCTTTGGAGTTGAAGCTTTGTAGGTGAAGCTTTGGAGTTGAAGCTTTTGTTGGGTACCATGAATTGATTTTGCTTCACACTATCTTGATCAAGATAGTGTGAAGCTTTTGAGAATTTGTAGTTGTCCTCCATTGATGAAGCTTTGTTGAATTTCCCAATTTTTTTTTTTTTTTTTTTTTGGGAAACTAGAAATTTGAAAATGTGGGAGAGACAACATATACAAATTTTGTTTCCACACTGTTGAGCAAGAGATTGTGATGCAAGCCACACCTTGTAGTAGTCGAAGGTTTGGATGAACCATATAAATTGAATTTGCTTCGAAAAGTCTTGAATTTGCTTCGAAGGTCTGAGAATTGTAGTTGCCCTCTATTGATGAAGCTTTTGTTGGCACCATAAATTGGTTTTGCTTCACACTGTCTTGATCAAGAGTGTGTGAAGCTTTTGAGAATTGTGGTTGAACTCCTTTGATGAAGCTTTTGTTGGCACCATAAATTGGTTTTGCTTCACATTGTCTTGATCAAGAGTGTGTGGAGCTTTTGAGAATTATGGTTGCCCTCCATTGATGAAGCTCTTATTAGCACCATAAATTGGTTTTGCTTCACACTGTCTTAATCAAGAGTGTGTGAAGCTTTTGAGAATTGTGGTTGCCCTCTATTGATGAAGCTCTTATTGGCACCATACATTGGTTTTGCTTCACACTGTCTTGATCAAGAGTGTGTGATGCTTTTGAGAATTATGGTTGAACTCCTTTTTTGAAGCTCTTGTTGGCACCATAAATTGGTTTTGCTTCACACTGTCTTGATCAAGAGTGTGTGAAGCTTTTGAGAATTGTGGTTGCCCTCCATTGATGAAGCTCTTGTTGGCACCATAAATTGGTTTTGCTTCACACTGTCTTGATCAAGAGTGTGTGAAGCTTTCTACCAGTTGTAATGTTTACATTGTTACAGAGGGGAAATGTTTGAAGCATATGCAAGAGGGCTGAATAGCTTGATTTTCGTATGCCATGCACTGAAGTTGTTGTTGGCTTGCAATAAACCTTTGTTGGTGACTATAACTCTTGTTGGGCATAAGTGCTCCCCTAGTTGAGTTGTCAAGCTTGAGGGTTTTTGATTATTTGTGAATGCTAGGAGTTCACATGTACAAGTTGTACCACTCGTCTTCTGGTAGGTGGAATGAATGGTGAGTTGCTTTCATCACTTGGTTGGTGGTACGAATATGAGTTCCTTCTCCCCTTGGTTGGTGGCATGAATGGCAAGTTGTCAAATGATATTAGAGTACGGGTTATACATTTCATCACCTAGTTAGTGGCATGAAGATGAGTTACTTATTCACCTGGTTGGTGGCATGAGTGGCAAGTTGCCAAATGATATTAGAGTACGGGTTGTACATTTCATCACCTGGTTTGTGGCATGAAGGAGAGTATGGGTTGTACATTTCAACACCTGGTTGGTGGCATGAATGGCAAGTTGCCAAATGATATTAGAGTACAGGTTGTACATTTCATCACCTGGTTGATGGAATGAAGGAGAGTACGGGTTGTACATTTCATCACTTGGTTGGTGGTATGAAGATGAGTTCCTTCTTCACCTGGTTGGTGGCATGAGTGGCAAGTTGCCAAATGATATTAGAGTACGGATCGTACATTTCATCACCTGGTTAGTGGCATGAAGGAAAGTACGGGTTGTACATTTCATTACCTGGTTGGTGGCATGAATGGCAAGTTGCCAAAGGATATTAGAGTGCGGGTTGTACATTTCATCACCTGGTTGGTGGCATGAACGAGAGTACGAGTTGTACATTTCATCACCTGGTTAGTGTCATGAAAAAGAGTACGGGTTGTACATTTCATCACCTGGTTGATGGCATGAAGATGAGTTCCTTCTTCACATTTCATCACCTAGTTGGTGAGAATAAGGGCAAGGTGTATAGGCACATTGTAGCAAGTGTCGAATGACATAAAGTATGTTGAATCCTTTCAAAGCACAGTTAGCTTATGTATGAATGTGTTGGAATGTATGATTGACCGAATATACTGTGAAGCTGTTCGTTTATTTGTATAGTCTTGTTGACATATACTTAGACTTTGTTTCATGTTGGAAGCATTCATGTTGAAGCTTTGAACCCGAGTGTTTCATTGCTAGGAATGTAAGAGGATTAGGACCGAGTTGTCTAAATCACCTCTTTATTGAATTCATGCCAAATAGTCTTCGTTACATAGGATGCCGAACGGCTGAAGCTTAACACTTGTACAATGTGAGTTTACTTGTAATAGTACTTCAAGTGATCAGCATTCCATGGATGGCCAATGGTCTTGCCATCAGAGCTTCTAAGCTTGTAGGAGCCAGGGCGACTAATGCCAACAACTTCAAACGGTCCATCCCAGTTTGAACTAAGTGTTCCTTCACTTGGGACTCTGTCGCAGAGTAATCTTTTCTTCAATACCCAGTCCCCTACTTTGAAAGAACGAGGTTTAACCCTTGAGTCATAATAGTTGGAGATGCACTGCTTGTAGGCGACATTCCTCAAGTGAGCCTGGTTTATGTGTTCCTCAACTAGATCTAAGTTGAGGATAAGTTGTTTGTCATTTTCGCTTTGCACGTAGTTCTGGACTCGGAACGTTGCTTGCTTAAGCTCAACTGGGACAATTGCCTCTGTACCAAAGGTAAGTGAGAATGGGGTTTCTCCTGTTGATGTCCGATATGAAGTGCGGTATGACCAAAGAACTTGGGGTATAAATTATGGCCAACAACCTTTAGCCTTGTCCAAACTGGTTTTCAAAGTTCGCTTGATTATTTTGTTGATGGCTTCAACTTGTCCATTAGAATGAGGATGAGCTGAGGAGGCAAAACATAAGTTGATGTTGAACTTAGAGCAGAACATCCTGAACTTATTGTTGTCGAACTGTCGCCCGTTGTCAGTGATTATCGCATTGAGAATGCCGAATCTGCAAATGATGTTCTTCCATATGAAGTCTTCTATTTTTGCCTCAGTAATGGTTGCCAAGGGTTCTACTTCGGCCCACTTTATGAAGTAGTCAACTGTAACGATTGCATAGTAAACCTTGCCCTTCCCTGCAGGCATTGGGCAGATCAAATCAAGTCCCCATTGGGCGAATGACCAAGGGCTGATCATAGGAGTGAGCGGCTCGGGAGGGGAGTGAGGAATAGTTGCGTAGTGTTGACACTTATCACATGAGTGGGATATTCTGATGGCATCTTGGTAGAGTGTTGGCCAGTAATATCTGTGGCGAAAAGCCTTGTGTGCTAGGGATCGAGATCCAGCATGATCTTCGCAGACTCCTTCATGTATTTCCCGAAGAACAGTTTCCGCCTCTGCGGGCGTAAGACATCTTAGGTATGGTAGGTTAAAACCCCGTTTGTAAAGTTAGTCATTAAGAATCAAGTAACGGGTAGCCTTGTATCGAATCTGCTTAGCTTGGACTTTGTCATTTGGAAGGGTGCCATGAGCAAGGAATCTATAAATTGGGGTAATCCAACTATCCCCCTGTTGTAGGTTGCACACTTCCGCAGCCATGGTGCTTAGTGCTGCCAACAATTCGACTTGAATTTTTCTCCCAATCTTGTCTTCCACCGCTGAGGCGAGGGGAGCCAAAGCATCTGCATGACTGTTTGCCGCTTGAGGAATTTGGGTGATCTGGTAGTGGAAGTGCTTGAGCAACAATTGTGTTTGTGCCAGATATGCTGTCATGAAGCTATCATTAGCGTCAAAGTTGTTGGTGACTTGGTTAACCACCAATTGGGAGTCACTGAAGATATCAATTCGTTTAACCCCAAGGTGTTTGGCCAAACGTAAGCCTGCTAGGAGGGCTTCATATTCGACCTCATTGTTCGACACCTTGAATTTGAAACGAAGAGCATACTCCATCGCCACTTTGTCAAGGGTCGTAAGGACTAGTCTGCTCCACAACTCTGTTGGTTGGACGAGCCATCAACATATAGACTCTATGTTGGGGCTGTTGGTTCTATTTTCTGAGCTTCCGATGGTAATGAAACCACTTCTTTAGGCGTAGAAACAATGTCAACAGGATATGTGAAGTCAACGATGAAGTCTGCCACTGCTTGGCCCTTCTCGGCTGGCTTTGGTTGGTAAGAGATGTCAAACTCACCCAATGTTATTGCCTATTTGATCATTCACCCAGAAGTGTCAGGACTTTGGAGTATCTGTCGAAGATGATGATTGGTAAGCACGATGATAGAGTGTGCTTGGAAGTAAGGGCAAAGTTTTCGAGCAGACATGACCAATGCTAGAGCCAATTTCTCAATGTTAGAGTATCGCGTCTCCGCATCTTGTAAGGCCTTGCTAGCGTAGTAGACAGGTCGTTCGACATTACCATCATTTCGAATAAGAAGGGAACTTACTGCTGAAGCCGATACCGACAAATAGATAATGAGAGTGTCACCAACCTCAGGTTTGGAAAGCAAATGGGCTTTACTCATGTAGTCTTTGAGGTTCTTGAATGCCTCAGCTCATTCATCAGTCCATGTAATGTACTTCTTACTTCCCTTAAGTGCTTTGAAGAAAGAAGCACATCTGTTTGTAGCCTTAGAGATGAACCTAGTTAAGGCTGCCACCTTGCCAGTAAGGCTCTGGATGTCTTTTGAAGTTACCGGTTCCTTCATGTCGATGATTGCTTTGATCTTCTCGAGATTAGCCTCAATGCCTCGTTGGCTTATCATGAAGCCTAAGAATTTTCCAGAGCCTATGCCGAAGGCACATTTGTTGGGGTTTAACCTCATTCGATACCTCTTCAGAATGGTGAAAGTTTCAAATAGGTTGGTGATGTGTTGGTCAGCATGTTTGCTCTTGACTAGCATATCATCAATGTAAACTTCCATGCTATTCCCAATCTGTTCGGCGAACATTGAATTGACCAGTCTCTGATAAGTCATTCCTGCATTCTTTAAGCCAAAGGGCATGACTTTATAGCAATATAGTCCCCTGTCAGTAATGAAGGCTGTGTCTTCTTGGTCCGGAGGGTTCATGAGGATTTGGTTGTATCCTGAGTAAGTATCCATGAAACTCAGAAGTTCACACCCTGTCTTAGAGTCTATAAGTATGTCTATGAGAAGAAGAGGAAAACTATCATTCGGGCATCCTTTGTTTAGGTCGGTGTAATCGACACACATTCTCTACAAGACCTTGTGGAGCAGGAGACTTTCCTTAGTCTGATTCTTCTTAACAATGACAACATTTGCTACCCACGTTGGATAATTGACTTCACGGACAAAGCCTATGCCTTTGAGTTTTTCAACTTCTGCCTTCATTGCCTCATACCGTTCAGCATCATAAAATCTTCGCTTCTGTCTCACTGGCTTGGTCTTGGGGTCAATACTTAAGTGATGACAGATTATATCGGGAGAGATGCCTGACATGTCCTCATATGACCAGGCAAAGACCTCAGTGTTCTCTTGCAAAAAAAGAGATCAATGCCAACCGAATGGGTGGTGACAAGGTGGTACCAATTTTCACCATGCGATTCGGATAATCTTTTGAGATAGAGACCTTCTCTAACTCTTCAGCGAGTTGTGTTTACTGGGTGAAAGAGTCATCTCAAGGATCGTCGGGTTGACTGTTGCCACCGTGAAGATCCAAGTTGGCTTCGTCTGGGCTAGTCTTTATGACTTGATCATGTATAGAAAGGGTTTCCTTGGGCACAGGTAGGTGTTGTTACTTGACCGAAGTGTTGTAACATGATCATGCACTAAGTTGATCTCCTCTGATGTAACCATTGCCATAGGGGGTTGGAAATTTCATCAACAACATATGTGTGGATACCATGGCTTTGAGATCATTGATGCTTGTGCGTCCGAAGATGACATTGTATGCGATTGGGCAATCAACCACCAGGAAGTTAGTGGTAATGGTAGCTATGTAAGGGCATGTACCAATGGTGAAAGGTAAGTGTATACTCCCCAAAGGTTGCACGATATCACCGGAGAAGCTTATCAGAGGGGAAATCAAGTGATCGAGCAAGTGTTCAGCTACATTAAGTGCCTTGAAAGCTTCAGCAAACATGATATTGACCGAAGCCCCCGTGTCTACCAGGATTCATCGTACTTCAAAGTTGGCTATGTGAGCTTCCACGAATAGTGGGTCGTTATGAGGGTAGATGATACTTCTTTCTTCCTCAGGGTAGAAACATATTGGATCCCAGTTAGGCTTTTGATACTTACCTCCCCTGATGTATTCCACGTGAAACACTTGGTGGCCAGACCTTAAAGCTCGTTCACTAGTTTTCATAGCCATGTTGGAAGATTTAGATATGGGTATGCCACCACTTATAGAATATATCACATTCACCTGGCGTTGGTTACGGTTACCTCTTGGAGGGTGAATGAGGAATTGATTAATTTTTCCTTCACGTGCCAAAGCTTCAACATGATCACGAAGGTGATACACTTCTCGCCGTCATGGCCGTTATGCTCGTGATAGCAGCAAAACGTGCCCGTGTTCTTTGTGGGCTTGTAATCCGGGTGCCTCGGCTTTGGCTTCGGTATCAAGTGTGTTATGCTGGGGTAAATGGCCACGCATGTGGTGTTCAAAGGTGTGTATGCCTTATACCTCGGGGTAGGGGCTGTCCTGACACGTGCTTGACCCACTGTGTTGACTGCCTGGGGTCGAGGATTATCATGGCGATACCCTTGGTTATCGCGGTAGTGTCCCTTACTCCTTTTACTAAAATGAGACTAGTGAGCATGGAAATCTTTCCTTTTGCCCTGAGATTGATATGTCTGTTGACTTGGCAAAGTATTAAGTAAGGCAGAGGGAGGCACCGCTGCTGTTTGGAAGGTCGAGGTCTTCTCATTAGGTTGGATCTGGCTTCCACTCCCTACTTGCTGATAAGGGGTGGTTGTGGGGGATTTCCCTTGATATGTCCTTACTTCGGCAGAGGCATGGTTGTAAGCCTGTGCCATCACCTCAGAGTAAGTCTTCCAAGTGTTGGCATTGATCATGTACTTGAAGAAACAATCACGTAGGCCTGCCGTGAAGGCCTTGAGGGCGGTCTTGTCATCTGCCTCAACGTAGCGAGAATACTCATGGCTGAAACGACCAGCATACTCTCGTAGTGACTCGTCCGGCTTCTGGCGAATAGTGTACAAGTCATCTGCAGAATGCAAGCGATCGGTCTGGAAGATGTGTTGAGAGACAAACAGTTTCCTCATTTCCTCAAATAAGTCTACTGTCTCAGGTGGAAGACGACAATACCAGTTTAGAGCTTCGTCAGAGAGGGTGGAGGGGAAGAGAAGACATCGCTCTTCGTCGATGTGCATCTGATATGCCATAGTGGACTCAAAGAGGTTAAGGTGTTCAATTGGGTCCTCCCTTCCAGTATACAGTTGTAAACCAAGCTTTTGTTTTGTCTTCGCTTGAAGAGGGTGTCAAGGATCTTCCTTGTGAGAGGGCCAGGCCTGGGTTGGTTCTAGTCAGGTATCTTGGCCTAACGTTCGGCCTTCAACTTGTTTACTTCCGCAAAGAGCTGTAGGACTAGGGGGTGTCATTCTCTGTGTTGTGCCTTCCTTCGCTCCCCATGTTGGAAAGGGATGCCTGGTTAAAAGAGAGTGTACGAATGATGGAAACTAGCTTGACAAAGCTGAAGAGAGTGGGAATAAGTGTCGTTCCCACAGACGGTGCCAAATGTTGATGCACAAAATCAGTGAGGACTTTGGTACAACAGAAAGTGTTAAGTTTGTGACCCTCGCTAGATTGCTCCGGTCACTAATGTGGATAAGTATGTAAATGGATAGGGACAGGGAAGCAAACACAAGATGTACGCGTGGTTCACCCAGATTGGCTACGTCCACGGACTAGAGGAGTTCTCATTAATTGTGAAGGGTCCACGAAGTAGAGGAGCTCTCCTTTAGTGAGTACTAGTGAATGATTTAGTACAAATGACATTAGGAAATATTGTGAGAAAATGATCTCTATTTATAGAAGAGAGTTTCTAGTTTCATTCTGACATTGACACGTGTCATGTTGTGATTGGCTTCTGATGTTGACATGTGTTGCGCTATGATTGGCTTTTGATGTCGATATGTGTCGCGCTGTGATTGGCCTCCTGGTTGGAGGGAAACTCTTCTGGGTCCTTGACGATACAACGTTGACCGGTGCTCAGTAGTTTCGGGATTGGTCAAGTATGGTACAAACAATTTATCTTCTTTAACTATCAAAATCCTTCCGACCCTGCATTGTTGAACAAAACTCTAACTAATAAAACTACAAACATGTTAATTGAGAAGAAAAAAATTTTGACAAATGAAACACGAAATCGATTTTTTGGAAGCTTCAAATGATGTAAGACTTCATATTTTTTTATTATTTTAGTGATTTTGACGATATCTATAATTATTTAATCTTGCTTTTGTTGCGTTATTCAAATTTCTATTTCGTATTTATCTTTTAGGGATCACATAGATTACATGAAGAATTAAACACCTAAAATTACCACCAAATATTAAAAATAGACGACATGAGTTTTAATGGTGGAATTGAAAACAACCAACATATGCTTTAAATCTCAGGCGGCATCTTTTGTCAAAATTTCAGTCGGCATTTTTTGTCCAAATTAAAAGCTTTATAAGATTTGAGAAATGTGGAGTGTATGGAAAATATGGGATGCATGGAAAAAATGTAAGGTGTATATTGAGAATGTGAGGTGTAAGGGTATTATGGGGAAGTATGTGAGGTGTATTAAGATAATTATTCATTGAAAAAGGGAGTGTATTAAGTATGTGAAGTTTATTCAAAAATTTGTGAAATGTTAATATAATAAGCCTAAAGATTATAAATAAAAAATAAAATAATTATTATTATACAACTATTTATTCTTATAACAAAGCAGTTTTTTATAAAAGTACAACAAAAATACAATAATACCAAACTAGCTTTTAAAGAAACCTTACAGACTAGTGAAGCATTGCTTACTATAGATTGCTTATCATTCATAATCATATTTTGCAGGACGGATGCCGATTTCATTGAGAAAGTTGTGGAAGATATTTCAACGAAATTGAAACGTGAAATCTCAGATGATTTAACGGGCCTAATTGGAATTGAAAGCCGCATCGAAGAAGTTGAATCGTTATTAAGCATTAATGATTGGAAAGGTGTTTGCACTGTAGGCATTTGGGGCATGGGTGGTGTTGGAAAGACCACCCTTGCTAGTGCTGTGTTCAAGAGACTCTTTTTTAACTTCGAATCTTGTTGTCTTCTTAAAAATGTTAGGGAGAAATCAGAGCAAACAGATGGAATCGATCAATTGAAAAAAACATTTCTTAAGGAGATCTTAAAGGAAGAAAATCCCTCCATAGATTCGACTTCTGTTCAACAAAAGCTCAGGCGTACAAAGGTTCTCATTGTTTTTGATGATGTCACTGATTCAAAGCAAATAAAAGATGTAGTTGGACCTAGTCCTCGCTACGGCGATGGAAGTAGAATCATCGTAACAAGTAGAGAACGGAGCGTACTCAGGAAAGCTGTTGGAGATAACAAACATATCTATCAGCTTGAGAAATTAAAAACTGATGACGCTCTTCAGCTCTTTCAATTTCATGCTTTCAAGGATAACCCTCCTAGAGAAGAATATACAGACTTGTCAGCACGGGTGGTAGAATATGCTGGAGGCATTCCACTGGCTCTTGAAATTTTGGGTTCCTTATTCTTTGAATGTGAGAGCAAAGACGAGTGGGAAAATGCATTGAGCACACTGAGAAATAATCCCAATGAAAAAATTCAAAGTACGTTCACAGTAAGCTATGATAAATTAGGAAGAAATGCGCAGGAGGTATTTCTTGATATAGCATGTTTTCATAAAGGGAATCATATTGAGGATGTAAAAAAGATAGTAGGTTTTGGCCAAATGCATGGTGGTTTATGTGCGGCAGATGGAATTAGAGTTCTCCGTGATAGGTGTCTCATATCGATTGATTCGGAACGGAAAACCATAGATATGCATGATTTGGTACAAGAAATGGGTTGGGAAACAGTTCGCCAACAATGTGTTGAAGAGCCCGGAAGACGCAGCAGACTATTCATTGAGGAAGATGTTTATCATGTGTTGAAAAATAACACGGTAAGAGCCGCAAGTGCATTCACAATTTTTTTAAACAATAAAGAAAAGAAATAGATCAATAAAATACTGTGTGCTTCCTATGAGAAGACAGCTAGAGAAAACTCATGTACAAAAAAAGTCATATTCCTACAAATGTAGTTTAGATTAAATTTTGTTGTGTGTTAGTGTGTTCACATTTGTACTTTGCTGTTGGTTGTCAGGGAACTGAAAAGGTTCAAGCCATATTCTCTCCCTGGTCAAGGATTGGAGAGCAAAACTTGGATAGTGCAAACTTCAAAAAGATGTATAATATGAGATTGCTCAGTGTTAGTTGTTGGCAGTGTGGGAAGCGTGTAGACTTCAAAATGATGTATGAAATGTCAAACCATAAAACTCTCTCTCTTCCCAATTCTCTTCGTTATCTTTTTTGGAGGGGATATCCTTTAAAATCTTTGCCCCCAGAATTTTCTCTTGGAAATCTTGTTGAGCTTCATATGCCCAACAGCGAAGTCACGCAACTTTGGGATGGAGGCCAGGTATGCTTGTTAGTTTTTTTTTTTTTTTTTGGTCTAAGATGTAGTGTAGAAACTTATTTAGACTAAGTTGTTAATTCTTACATTTTCTCTTTAATTTGTTACAGAATCCTCGGAACTTAAAAGTGATCCAACTTTGTAACTGCAAACATCTAACTGAGCTTCCAAATCTCTTGGGGAGTCCAAATATCGAGCACATGGATCTTTCTGAATGTCGAAGTTTGGTTAAAATTCCTCTGTATTTTAAAAATCTTGACAAACTCACTTATCTTGATCTTTCATGGTGCGGGTGTCTCAAGCATCTTCCAGAGATACCAAGCAATATTGAATTCTTAAAATTACAAGGTAGTGGCATAAAGGAGTTGCCGTCATCAGTTTGGTCTCATGAAAAAATTTCTTCCTTGGATATTACATATTGTGAAGAACTTAAGGAACTTCCAAGCAGCACTTGCAAGCTGACAGTCTCTGGTGCTTTTAGTATAGAGGGCTGCTGCTCTCTTGAAAAGTTTTGGGAGCTTCCCAGGGGCATTGGTGAATTAGATTTTTCAAGAACAAAAATAGAAGTATTGCCCACGTCATCAATGGAGTGTCTCTTTTGTCTCACCAAACTTAAACTGAAGGATTGCACAAATCTTGTGAGCCTCCCACCGAGCATTTGTAAGTTGAAATCTCTTGAGGAACTTGATCTCACTGATTGCTATGAACTTAAAGTTGTCCCAAGTAGCATCTACAAATTAACAAATATCAAAACGCTCAGCTTTAGTTACTGTTGGAAACTCCGAAATTTTCCTCAGCCGACTGGCTTAGTTGGTTTTCCCTCTCTTGAAGTACTAAACCTCAAATACAGCGGTATATTAGAAATCCCTGAGGGCCTCATTTGCTCAACCACATTACGGGATCTTAATCTGAGCAGAACTAAAATTCGGAGCATACCCTCAAGCATTAAACAAGCTGCTCAGCTGTCTTGCCTGTGCTTAATCAAGTGCAAGAAACTTCGATCTTTACCAGAGGTCCCAATGCTCAGTCGTCTTCAAGCAAATGGCTGCAAGTCACTGAAGACAGTGTCGAGTTCAAGGACTGCAATTACACAATGTTGGAATAGATATGAATTGCTTCGAGAGCAACTTAACTTTTCTAATTGCGGAAGGTTGGGTTATGATGCAAGGAGCAGCATGATGGTTGATGCACAGCTTAGAATCATGCGAGTGGCAACTGCGTCTTCAAAGTTAGAAGAGGAAGATTACGTATGTTTCTCATATGCAGACGAAGTTTACTTATCTCTCTCTCGCTCTGTCCATATCAAAATAGAAGATTACGTATGTTTCTCAACAGCATCTTCAAATTTAAAAGGAGTCTCTCTCTCTCTCTCCCTCTCCCTCCCCCCCCCCCCCTCTCTCTCTCTCTCTCTCTCTGTTAAGTAACAAGATGTCAATCAATGTTGCAGGAAAAGTACTCTGGGCCCTTAGTTACCATTCTATGTCCGGGAGATGAAATTCCAAATTGGTTCGTACATCACAATGAGGGGGCTTCAATAAATGTCAGGCTTCCTGCAAATTGGTTTCGTGAAGGTTTCTTGGGTTTCGCTCTCTCTTTTGTTGCATCCATACTCTTTGCTCCACATGTGCAGTTTGAATGCAAGTACAATTTCAAAACTGGAGAGGGGGAAAGTCATGAAATCAATTGTTATTTCAATTTAGAAATTAAAGATGAAGGAATTTGTCATTACTCATATCTACAGCATGTGTTCGTATTGTATAAAGACCTTGAATATGAAGAGAGAACAAAATGGTCCTCTGCTTTTTACGACCGCGTCACTGAGGTCTCTGTTCACTTCTGGCAAGAAAGGGGATTCTGTACAGTGGAAAAGTGTGGGATGTGCCTGTTGTATGCTGAAGATGCTGAGAAATTAAAATGTGATGTCATGTCGCGACAAGAACAAGATGAGCATGCAGCAAGTGGGAGTGGTGATCCTGAAGCCAGTGGAAGCAATGAATCTGAGGAAGCAAGTGGAAGCGATGACTCTGAGTGAGAAAGAGGAAGCGACGAGGAAGCAAAAGAAAATGACGAGTCTGAGGAAGCAAGTGGAAGAGATGAGTCTGAGCAAGCAAGTGGAAGTGACGAGCCAGATGCAAGTCGAAGTGATTAGTCTGTTGTTGGTTTAGGGCTCTCCTAAACTTCAATGTAAAAAATAATTTAAAGATAAAACATTGAGTAGTTCATCTAGTATTCAACCACAATTCTATGTTAAACATGTGAAATATATTAAAATTGTCTACATCAATCTCAAAATCTATTTACATCCTAATTAAGGGAGGAGTAAGAGATGAGAAATTTCATACCGACAGGCAATCATTGTTTAAGAAATATAAAGTATTCATTGAGTTCTACAAATATAACTAATACCTGCGTCATAATAGACCACCTATCAATTAAGATTGTTATACAAACCAAAGAATTCAGTTGATTCAAAAATCGAAGCCCATAACAAAATTTATCTAATATATTACGACAAAAACAAAACCCAAACAGATACCTTCTAGCATTTCCTTTAGAGAAAATTTTCTCACAAGAGAAATAAAATTCATTGGAACTCCTGTTGAAGAAAATAATAAGCAACATTTACGGGAAAAAGAATTCAACGATATTGAGAAAAGAAAAAAGTGCAAGGCCTTTGAGCTTGTTTTTAATTTCCTCATAAACATACGAACAAAAAGAAAGAAAAAAATGAGTGCAAATAAAACATTCTGAAATACGATTTTCTTTGATCATATTCACATCCTTCATTTTAAGAACTTACCTCTGAAAATGCCAATCTATCCGCAACATCATTTGTGCACTCAAAAAGCCTTATTACCTGAAAGCAAAAGGCACTTTTAAAAACCCTAGACCTTGGTTATAATGAGGGTGAGGCACAGTAGGAGCTGGCCTTAAGTTCAGTTGCAGAGTAAAAAAATTAGAGGAAGAAAGAACAATGAAGGGCCTCTGGTGATAAACATTCTCGCTCACCTCTTGGGTTGTCCAAGCGCAAGCGCCAGCAAATGTGAGAAGCTTCCCATTGACATTCCCATTTCTTAAACCTATAAGGATCAGAGGAGCCACATCCTAATACCAAAAATAAAAACTGTTCAGATACCATAACGAGAGGTAAACAAAGAGAAAGTAGCTCTAAAATCAACCAGGGAAACAGTCAATGCATGATTAAACTGGGTGTCCATGTATGTAATTCTTGTGCGGGCATCTGTTCCCCATACTGATTTCTCTTCTAATATAGGCACTGCAATACTGCATACCGTCCAATAATTCCCTGAGAATAAAACGTAAAGATAAGCCTTTTCACTCAGTAGCTAGTACAAACATCAAAATAGATATTCCATCTCACAACGAAACACAAGAAACTGTAATGACAGAAGGATAACTAGCATACATAATTATTGATTGTTTCATGAAATCGTGTCCTTGGAAAGATTCCTTTCCGAACATATGATCATTCTCCACGCATATGCATACCTCTTCAGGGTGTGTGTGCTTAGATGCATGCCTGTGTTTTGAATGATTTTTATACGTGCAACTTCTTATAACTCTGTCTGGTTTAATTGCTGTTTCTGATAAAGAAAGTAAATGGGGGTAGGAGGAGTGCTATATGAGATACGGAAATTAATTTGAAACATCAAGCTGACAGTGAAGCACAAATCTGGATATGCCAGCAACAATATAGTAAGAGAGGAAGTTTAAGTTTAAGTTTAAGTTTAAGTTTAAGTGAAACCTATTTTTTATTTGAACAAGGAATAACATAAAGCCCGAATACTGTAAAGCAAGCAGGAAGCTAAAATTAGACAACGAACAAACAGTAGCACTCCAATCTCTTATAAAATTCATAAAAATTTATAAGAGTTAGTGAATTGGAATTACATTGACAACAGTAGCATGCCAATCTCTTAGAAAATCGGAAGGGGTTGGTCCCGGCCTAACCAAGCACCTAACATATCCCTCATCAACTGCTCTCCTCACAATCTGCCTCCCCAGAGTCTCGGTGGCGCCGACAACCAGTATGCTGGAGGGTCTGACGGGTGTCCCCCGAGCAAGATTCACAGCCCCAGCTCCCGCCCTGGCCGTACATTTCATGAAACGCCACGTATTGGTCCCTGCACACACAAATCAAAAATTGAAAATTCAGTTCTTTTCAAATTTGAAGATAAATAATGGGTTCTTTTCAAGTTTGTAAACAAAAATATGGGTTTTTTCTTGCGATTTGTGAATAAAAGTGGAAAAAATGAAAGCTTTCCTGTTGAAGGGAGGAGACGAATGAGTGGCGGTAGAGGTGGAAGGAGATGACGAAGGAAGGAGATGGTCTGGAGCTAAAGTCCGACACCATGAGAGTGAGGCTTGGAACGATGGCGTTTCGGAGTCACGGTGATGGAGGGTAGGAAGCCTCCGAGCCATTGCCATTTTCAAAGCTTTCTCTGTGTTGCCACGTCATTCTCCAAAGTGGACAGATTTTCTGCCACTTGTCGCTGCTCATTTCTGTCATACGACCAGACCCGACCCTGGCACATTCAAGGTCACTTTGGGCCGATTTCCAAACGAAGCCCAATTAGTCGAGACAAAGGAAGGATGTGAAAAATTGACGAAAACGAGTCTTTGCAAGAGTTGAGTTGATTTGATCAAATTTAAATTCCTTGCATTGCAAATGGTTGTCCATTGAGCAAGTTGAATCGCTATTAAGCATTAATAATTGGAAAAGTATTTGCACCGGTGGCATTGGAAAGACCACCATACACGGTCATATATAATTAAACATAAATCGCATACATGTGGGTGTGAGTGGCGTTATGTTTATGGATTTTATTAAATATAGGAATCCCAAAAGCATGAGTTTTCCCCCTTCCAGTTTGAGCGCGATTGATCATATCCCGCCCTTGCATCGCTGGTTCTACACACGGCCTCTATACCCAAAATCCAAAAAAAAATGTTTGTAATTAAAAAAAAATGGTTGTAATTTAAAAAAATGTCGAAATAAAATTTTTATTAGTTGAAATGTTAGTGGAATAAGGGACCCACCATTAAAATGAATTAAAAATAAATTTAACATTGTCAAATTTGACTCCAAATCACAAAGTCTTCAAATCTAGTAAGCAAATAATACTTCGGTTGAATAAACTTTTGATGTCAAATATGCACAGTGTCACTCCACCTAGGATTTTGACATCTCCTTTGAAGATGCTCTAACATAAACAAATGCAAAATTTGGATGTTCTAACTCCAATGGAAGATCAGGCTACAAATTCAAAATTCAAAACACAAAATTCAAAATTAGCAATGCAAAAATCCAAATTAAACACAAAATTAAATTGCTTTCAGAGACATAAGCTTAGGAACACAAAAAAACTGAAACTTTTCGAAAGTGCAGAAAGAGAGAGAAAATACAACTAGGAGTAAAGTTCGGAATTTTACCAAAGGGGTTTCGGAGGAGGCGCAAAGAGGAGGAGATCGGCAAGAGAGAACTTGAGATCGGCAATGGTTTAGTTTTATAAATACTTTCAAATACATCCAAAATATCACTTAAATAGACACAAATACACTTAAACTTTAAAACCAAACAAATTAAAAAACCAAAACCCTATTACATGAAAATTTATGGCGGCAAAACCTAAGAAATGGTGGAGACGTAATGAAGGCATCGGCTATTGGTGGAGACTTGTACAGCCCTAAACGAAGGTGAGTGTAGATGGTTGTTTTTTTGCATTTTTTCCTCGTCTACGTTTTCTCTATACTTTTGTAGTTTTTTCCTTTGATTGAATATTTCTTGAAAAATGAATTGTCAACCTTTGTAACGTTATTTATCTCAATCCTTTGGATTATATGTGCTTCATATTTAGTTTTCTGCACTTTTGCATTATTAATGGTGTTGTCTGTGTTCGGATTCTGTTTTGAAGGTTATTATTGACTATGTAGTGATCGAGAGACTACTGTTCTTAGAAAGTGCAAAAAGCATAATTTTTTTTTCAAATGATATTTTGTTAGATTAGTTACTGACGGGATTTGAACTCATGTCGTCATGCAAGGGCTCAACACCTTTTCACCACTGTTGTAAAGGGCCACTTGCAAAAAGCATAATTTTAAACCTACTTATCACCACAAACACATAGGTGCGAACGAATACGAATTCGGAAGTATAATGAAGGTTCTACATTCAAATGTCAAACGTTTTCGGTTATTTCTGTGTTTCGTATTTAGTGATCTTGTTTTGCGAACCACTAGGGCCCACATGTCCCCTTCTTTCTTTCAATTTGTGACCCCCCCTCCCCTCCCTTTTCTTTTTCTGATTTTTGCAAGGACTCTCTCTCTCCCCTTTCACTTTCTCTTCTTTTCTCTAGTTCTCCCCGAGCTCTCTCTCGCTCCCTGCGATCTCACTCTTCTCTTTCTGAACTCACTCTCACCACAACAATGACCCCAAGACTTGGACGTTGAACCTTGAAACCCAGGCCAAAAATATGGCACCTCAACCGTGACAGTCATGGTACACCCTCTCCCGACGAACTCCGGCGACTTTCTAGATTTTTCTGACTTTGGTAAGCATCTAGAAACCTTTGGTATGTGTTTTAGTGTTAGATCGAAACTTGTTTTAAGTTGCACATACGTGTTAAACACATAAAATAACTCGAAGTAGCTTTCCCCACTTTGCCGACGAATACCGCCACTTTCGAGGTATTTTTCGGCTAAACCACAGCTAGTTGGTTGACGTGCAAGGTATCAATCTCTTCATCTCATTGAGAACTACAACTTTTGTTTTTGTTTCACTTGATTTGGTTGAGTATTGAGGGAGATATGAGCCTTGGAAAACCAACCCAGAAACCGGCCAATTCTTGGCCTGAAACCGGGTCGACCCAACCCGAGATCCTAATACCCAGATCCAAACCCATCCTAGAAACCAGCCCAAACCTTTGGGCCAGACTACTAAGCCCAAACCCACTAACCGCCCAACCCTTACGACCCGGATTCGATGGAATATTCTGTGGAATATTCTTGTGTTGACTTTTACGAAATTTGCCCGGGACCCTTCTTGCGTTCCCATTTTCGCTAGTTTGCATGACTTTTCGGCGGCGAAGTATCTATGAGTGGACCTTTTCGAAAATGCATAATTTTGCTATTAGAAATGCATACATGAAAAGTATGAATTAATGGTTACGTTTTATGAGTAAATTAGATTTTACTTTTTATGAGATATCATGCTTTATCAATTTCATATTCTTTGTTATATATATGATGGATGACTATATACTGTGAAGATGTTTTGAGATATATGTACTTATGTTGGAAAGATTATATACAATGTTTTTGTGCTTATCTAGTGGCGTATGTTCTGCCTACAGGTGTATGTCCTGCCTACGGGTGTGTGAAGGGGAGCCTTTGGACGATTTTGATACCACTACTAAGCACACTATATATAATATATGTTTTATGAAAAGTTTTATGGCATGCTAGGGTTTTTGGAAAACGTATCACATATTATGCTATTAGTTTTCATAAATTTTGGGGGTTAGTACATTGTGAATATCTATGTTTGTACTACTTATATATCAACTTAGTCCACTCATGTTTGTTTTGCGCCTCCTCGGGACATAGGAACACGGCATACGATCCAAGCTACGAGGCATTCCCCTACCAATGATATTGCATCATCCTTTCTGCTTTTGACATCACTTGTAATGGTACTTTCCGTTACATCTTCCGCTTGTATTTTGAATTAGATGTATGCTCTGAACATGTCATGCATTACCACTATCATTTTATTGACAGTTGAATATTATTATATTATTTTGGATAACGTTTGTATATGAAAATTTCTTGGTGTAGTTAGTGTGAAATTTATATGCATATTTCACATGTTCTCGGCATATGTATTCATTAAATGGCTTGCATCACCCTAGGATGTCGGCCAACACGTGGCCATCCCACTGTCCCCCAGACATTGGGATCAGGGCGTGTCATTTGGAGGTGGGGCGGCGGTGGAAACGCCTTTGCCCAGTAGGAAAAGGCTTAAACTCACCTAGAAGAAATTTATAAAGTATAATAGGCTAATTCAGATCTTGAACTTGAAAAATTTGAAGAACCATCAGATGATCCAGAACTTCAATTAAATTATATGGTCTCTCTCTCGTATACACTCTATCTTACTACTGTCGCACGAACTGTTATGTTTTCATGTGTTAAAAAACTATGATGTCCATAATTTTATAGGAAAGCTTCTTCCTGAAGGATGTTGGATAAACATCAAGGTTTCTCCTGATTGGTTTCGTGAAGGTTTCTTGGCTTTCTCTCTATCTGTTGTTGTTGCATTCAACCACTGTACTGTCGCACTGAATTTTATGATTAGATGTGAGTACAGTTTCAAAACTAGTAGCAGCGAAAGCCATGAATTCGAAAAACCTTACTATGTTCCGTGTTTGGATGTCGAAATGTTTTGGTCCTATAAGCTTATATTAGATTCCTATCATGTGTTTGTGGCATAATGTATTTGAACTTGTAGAGGGAGCTAAATGCTTAACTGTTGATTTACCAAGAAAACAAAGAAAATGTTGCTCTTATTTTCACAAACTTGTTAGGACGGTTTAGGGCTGTTGTCGCACCCCGATCCCGACATACGTTCAGGATTGACACGTGACGTCATCAAGTATCCATATATCTAACATAACCCGCCTCCATAATATGAACCAAGCACGCTCAAGCCTCAAATTGAGTAGTGATTTTTCGTATACTTTATGGCTGCATCTAACCTCCTCGTTAGACTGCCTACGTACCCTCAATAGGGATTAAGCCATTCGTAGTTCACCCTTTTCACTACACTCGAATATTCCTCACATAAACCGTCATGTCTCAACAAAATACACAATTCAGCACGAGCAACATCTCAAAGAGCAATCGACGAAGCGCAATAATAATCCATAGCCATAATGGTCAACGGTCTATCATAATCATAACAATTACATCCAACATCATCCAATAATCACACCAAATAATAACACGTACAACACACTAAAATGCAGGGCTAGAGCAACACAGTTCGGCTGAAGCCTTCATCTTTGGAAAAAGGGATTTCAGACCACTCAATGGAACCAAGACACCAAAGGGGATTCCAGACCATCACTTAATGGAATCCAAACCAATATACGATTCTGGACCATCACTCAACAGAATCGTGAAGTAAAAGGGATTCCGGACCATTACTCAACGGAATCTAAGCGGATACGATTCTGGACTATCACTCAACGGAATCGCAAAGTACAATGTATAACACCAATCAATGAAACATGACATGGATCAAGTTAGGTTACTCAAGTTACAAAGACTCAACAAAATGAGAAATGAAATAATGACATGAGGGGTGAAACATGTTTCGAAGCAATAAACCCCATGACAATGGGTTAACAGTCCACTACTAGCCCTCACATTTCATCACATTAATCCAATCATACAATACAAACCATATTTCCAATGCACAAGTCAAATCATACTTAATAAAAATAGATCAATGGCCAGAAATAAAAATAACACTTCAATAGAATTCACATTTAATAAACATAGATCTATGGCATATATATATATCATATTCACATTTCAATAGAAATTTCATTTTTAACCCAAATCATATTCACATAGGATATTAATATAAGAAATCAAGGCAATAACTATATCACGTATATTCAAGTCACTCCCATACCAAAGTGGTCCCACTAGACTTCACTTAATATTCCATGGTACTAGATTTAGTATTTAGAACATTTCGAGACATGTTGACCAAAAGTCAACTCTCGATCAACGGTAAGGTCTACAACCCTACGAAATTCAATCCGGAAGATCCGTTCGTCGAATTTCAGATCCATAACTTCCTAGAGTCCACATTATGCTCACAGAACCACATACTAAATTCTTATCGTGATCCAACGGTAGGATCTCCGCCAATTGCTAGATTAGGTGATGGTTAACAATTAATTTTACTAACGTAGAAATCTAATTTGGGAAGATCCGTAAATTGAATTTCTGATCCGTCAGTTCCAACTATCCTCAAATATTACGTTCTATAACATATTAAAGTTTGGTAATGATCCAACGATCGGATCATCAATTCATATTTTGATCAAGTAATGTATCATAGTGAAATTAGGTTCAAACAATCAAACCACGTCATACGAATATTAAATACAAAATCAGGAGATCTAATTGAACTCAGAAAGGTATCGTCGGCCCACTGGCCACACGCCGCCGTGGGTGGTGATTTTCGTTCGCCAGAAACCTAATTTTCTTACTAACTCTAAAAATTACCAAATTTTACAAGCAAGTAGGGTTCAATGAGGGGAACAACTTTTATACATGGGCCGAAGTCCAATTCAACCGGGAAACACCTCAAATCTGCCTTGATCCGCCGGAAACCTCATAAAAAGGTGCTCGTCGATTCGACCTCCAAACGAGCTCTAATGCCTCCACCACTGCTTGAGATTTTTTTCCCTAGGGGGTAAGTCTATTCATGGTGGGGATTGACAGCAATAGCCTTCGAAATCACCGGAAAAGGAGAAAATTTGCCGGAAAACCCTCGGCTCTTTGTGGCTTCAACCTAGAAAAATGGGTGATAAAATGGGAAATCTAACAACACCTAGATGTTTGGATTGTCGAGACCTTTCCATGGACACCAAGATCACCCAAAACGGAAGTCTGAGGAAGATACGGACGGGTCAAAATTGATAGCTCGCGGGTTGAAAACGGGTTAGGGGGTTGGTTGTTTCCCCTTCTCCCTCATTTCCCTCCTTTTCTCCTATCCCATTGGTACCCTCCCTTTCTCCTTCTCCCTAATTCGTTCCCCCCCCGGTTCCCTCATTTTCTCCCTCAATCCCCCCCTTCCTCGCTGCCATCAGGTAGCTTTTTTTTTATTTTTTTTATTTTATGTTTTTTGGGTTATTCCTTCCTCCCCTACTTAATTTCAGATTGGTCCCTCAACAACTAATCTAATTGGTCCTCAACTTCGATTGGTTACCATTCCCACATGGTGGAAGTTTTAATTAATTTAAAACCTATAGTTTAGTAAAACGATTTCAAACGTCTGTAACTATACCGTTATAATCCGGATTCGTAAACGGCTTTCGCATATGCATTCATGGTTTCAAGATCTATTTGAAAATGTTACTTGTGACCTCAAAAGGTCAACGAATTTTAAATAATTATTTTCTAAACTTTACTCTTCGTAACTAGTTTAATTGAAATCTAAATTCAAATAAATTAACATAATTTTTTGAAAAATAATATAAGATCTCAATATTACAAATACGTAGATTATAACAATGAAATCCGGAAACGGGATTTCACAATTGTGGTGCTTTTTGAAAGAAAAAAAAACTAGCTTATTAAAAAATTTAGAACATAAAATGTGTTTGATAAAATAAAATAAAAGTGCTTTTTTTTTTAATTTTTTTTTTTTAAGAAAATGATGTTAATGATGGTAGAAAAACATAGAAAAGTAGGGATCAGGATCATCTCCTGACCCTTAAAAACTGAGCCTGTTGAGCAGGCAATCGTGACCATTGAAATTTGATCAAACGGCTACAATTATTATAATTTTTAGAGGGCCCCACTATTTGTAGCCGTTGAATCAAATTTCAACGACCACGATTGGCCGAGCCGGGATGTGACAAATTCCCTGTTAGAGAACAAGGATTCTCTATGGATCCTCTTTATGGGGATCCGGGGGATCAATTAATCGTGTCCGTTCATCGTATATCGTGCGATTAGAAATCATTTTAAATTTTAAATTTTAAATTGAATATAAATAATACCTAACGAAAATAGCATTATGTGGGGATTGAAAGAGATAAACCACACATCATGATTTTTTTTTCTTCAAACACTCTTTTTTGTGTGTGTGGAAATTATTTAGGGCTCGTTTGACAAGTTGTGACAACCCGTCCCAAATTTTATTATTTTATAAATTTTAAAATGTGAATTTACGAAAAATACCTTTAGAGGCGAGGGTATTGACTTTCATGGATCAACATATAGTGAGGTGTATGAATTAATCGTTTAGCGTTTTCCTGAAGTACTCGAGAAGTATTTTTGGTTTAAGTCACTATTTATATATTTTCATAATGTTTATAACTATTTTTTTTTATATTTAGTTATTTGAAAAGAGGAAGAAAAGGGGAAGAAGTGTAGGGAAAGGGGGAAGGAAGAAAAGAAAGGGCTACTGCCCAATCAGAAAATGGAGAGAGAGAGGATAGACGAATGAGGAGAGGAGCGAGGAGGAAGTGTCCAACCAGAGAAGGGAGAAAGGAGGGAAATGAGGAAGAAGAAAATGACAGGGGAAACCGGGCTTCCTCCTTGACCCGACAAGCACCCGGCCAAATTTGGCCATTTTTCCAGCGATGCAAACCTTCCCACTACTTGCAACCTACTCCATAACCTTCCCTCTTCCATTTCCACCCAAAATTAGAAGGAAATTGGTTGAAGTTTGGTGGAAAAACCACCATGGGTGCCGCGGGGAAAGGTTACCCGAAATCCACCAATTTGTGAAACGTTTTCCTTCAATTACCACTAACAAAACACTCCCCTAAAACCCAGGAGCAAAGCCCAAGCAGTGATGGAAGCGTCGAAGCAAGTTTGGAGGTCGAATTGAATCACACTCACTTCTAGGGTTTCATACGGTTTTAGCAAAATTGGAGCTTTTTTAGGCCCAATGGGACTTGGCCACATGTAAAAAATTTACTCTACTCTTTGAGATCTTCAATTTTGTAATTTTTGAGAATTTTTAAAAATAGTTTAATATTCCGACGAGGGGCCGACCGCCACCCGCAGCGGCGCATGCGGCGACACGTGGCCTGTGGGCCAATGATCTTTTAATTAAGTGCTATTAGATGCCTGGGTTCATAATTGATATCCCTATGACATAATTTCATTATTTGGGCTTAGTTTCATTTCGACACGTGAATAGGTCAAAATATGAATCGACGATCTGACCGTTGGATCGTCACCAAACTTTAATACATTATAGTGCATAATATTTGAAGATCATAGGAACTTACGTATCGGGAATCCAACATATGAATCTTCCCAAATTGGATTGTAATTTTATAAAATAGTTAATTGTCACTTAGTTTTGGACAATTGACGGAAATTCGACCGTTGGATCGTAATGAAATTTTAGTATGTTATTCTAGAAGCATAATGTGGATCTTTGGAAGCAACGGATCGAAAATCCGTGATGCAGATCTTTCGAATTGAATTGCGTAGGGATGCGTTTTATGTAAATTATGTATTTTATCGATCAAAACTCTGAGATATGAGTTAGTAATTGGTCGCAGGCAACGATGGTTCGTGATGTCTCGATATGCATGATAGGGAATCGTAAAGTAGACCTCAGGTGAGGGAGTCTTTTCCTCTCTATCGTATATTATATATATATATATATAGATATATATATATATATGATGGACAATTCCATAAATGTTTATAAATTGATTATTGCTTATGATTACTGTGAATGCTTTGAAACACTATCGTGAACTATGAATGGTTTGATCCCTGTTTAGGGTACGTAGGCAGTCTAACGAGATGTTAGATGCAGCCATATAGGAAATGAGATTAAATAATCGAGACAATAACCTTGTTTAAGGAATTGAGCAATGTGAGGGATATTGGTGAAAAATGTGCGTTTTAACTTTATGTTTTGGTGATTAATAGTTAGTACACCGTATTTTATAATTGGAAATATTATGAAATGTTTTAAGTTTAGATTTCATCATGGCATATTCATATGTATATTCTTTGCACATAATTATTGTGAACGCTCTGAAGTGCAAAGGTGAACGCATGACACACAGGTAAGTTCAGGTAAGTTCAAGTAAGTTTAGGTAAGTTCAAGTAAGTATATGGTATTAGTTGAACTTAGGGGGTTATGGTATGACTACATTTATGTTTTAAGTAACTCCGAACAGTCGTACAGATTGCAATAGTAGGCAACTCCGGCATTGTCGTACAAGTTGCTTATGACTCGTACATGTGGTATTAAATGCATTTAAAACTCATAAACCTGCACCGCGGTGTTAGTGCTCCCGTCTGTGGCCAGGGCACAGTCCTTCACATAATGTTCACCTTCCGCACCAAACGCTCACCTTGAATTCAAGGTAGGTGCACATGCCTATTGTATAGACCACTATAGGTGATTCCGACTTGTAGGTGACTCTTCACGTGATCGTAGCACTTGAGCGTATTCATTTACACCCAGTCCTGTCGTATAGACCACTACAGTGGTTCCAACTCGTGTGCAGGCGTAATGCCGTATAGGTCACTAGAGGTGACTCCGGCTAGAATGAGCTATAGAATTAGCCGTACAGATATATGAGGAGATATGGATAAGTCGTATAGGTTACTAGAGGTGACTCTGACTTGTAAGCTAGCATATGTAATGAATATGTGATGAGCTAGCATACGTGATGAATATGTGATGAGCTAACATATGTAATGAATTTGTGATGAGCTAGCATATGTAATGAATTTGTGATGATCTAGCATACGTGATGAAAATGTGATGAGCTAGCATACGTGATGAATATGTGATGAATATGTGATGAGTTAGCATATGTAATGAATATGTGATGAGCTAGCATATGTAATGAATATGTGAGGAATATGTGATGAGCTAGCATATGTAATGAATATGTGATGAGCTAGCATATGTAATGAATATTTGATGAGCTAGCATATGTGATGAAATATGTGATGAGCTAGCATATGTGATGAAATATGTGATGAACTAGTATATGTGATGATATATGGGTAAGTCGTACAAGTCACCATAGGTGACTTCGACTTGCGTACTAGTATGAGTTATTAATCACATAATTATTTGATATTGCTGACGAGATGCAGTGTTGTGATATATTTATGATTTTTTTTGGAAATTATACAAGTGTCGTGGCAAGGGGTTATGATGTTTTATATGGTTTCTATTAAAATTTTATTACAGGGCCACTCACCCTTGTCTTGTCATCACCCTCTAGGTTTTATTAGCTGAGCTTTCTTATCGTAGAAGATTCGTGGCGATTCTGAGTATTGGAGATTATTTTGAGGGTACGATTCTTAATTCACTCTTCTGTACTTACTTATGCTCTAACGTCACATGTGAAGTGGGTTCATACCCGTTCACCAATGCACTCTGGTATTTAGGCACTCTTAGGTTTAAATTTATTCACAATTTTTCCACATCATCATACTTTATGGCTTCGTCACCTTCCAGGTGTCGGCCAGCACAGCTCGATTCGGAGTCCTAGTCGACATTCCGGATCGGGGTGTGTCACAAATGCTTTTAAACACTGAAAGTTCTTTTAGATAAAATATTTTTGGAACCAAACCATAGTAAAAATACAAGTTAATTCTGGAAAAGCATTTGAAGTGTTTCCAACAAGAAACACATTATTTCCAGATATCGATTCCCTATTAGAGAACAAGGATCCCCTCCGGATCCTCTTTGTGGGGTTCCAGAGGATCATCGTACAAGATTGATTGATCCCCTGGATCCCCATAAAGAGGATCCGGAAAGGATCCTTGTTCCCTGTTAGATATCTAGTATGCATGTTGTCCAAATTTTCATCATATAAAATGTAAACTCTTCTTATCACTCGTTTCGTGTGTATGATACATTGGAATCGGTTGAATCACATAATTCATATAATTCAAGGTATGAGGGAAGATTGAGGGCTGGAGACAAATAATTTCTCATTTGTGGGGGATTACAAGGGATTGGCCATGAAAGGAATTAACACCTCCTAATCTTAGCATTTTGGGGGGATTGAAAGAGATAAGCAACAAATCGTGATTTTTTCTAGACATTCCCTTTTTTATGTGTGGGTGGAAGTTATTTAGGGCTCGTTTGACAAAAGTTTTTAAACAACTGAAAATGCTTTTAAATAAAATGATTTTGAAACCAAACTCTAGTAAAAATACAAATTAATTCTGGAAAAGCATTTGAAATGCTTCTAGCAAGAAGCACATAACTAGTGTTTTTGGAATCCAAATTTTTTTTTCTCTATAAACGCTTTCAGTCATTTAAAAACACTTACCAAATGAGCCATTACACATCACATTTCGGAAACTACTTCCAAAATAACAAATATAGACCAAGAAAACAATTAGAGTAAAAAATAAATTTATAAAGTTGATAAGAAATACTAAATTAGAATTTCTTTGAGCCCTCAATCTCTGAGTGGAGGGGGCTTCCAAACTTTGAACGACGACGTAATTAAGTCGTGATGGTGATGCATGATGACGAGGATGGAGTTTGGCTACATGTTGCAACTCTTATCACTATACCATTGAGTATTACAATTTAAAATACAACTTCATTTGTAAATAAAAAATATCTTACTTTAATTAAATTTAATTTGAATCATATTATTATTAACTCATTATAAGGTTAAGATCACCATTTTCGTAGATAATATTGTCTCTTCTAAAATAAAAACAAAACTCTTTTCACTATATCATTTTAGTTGGGACCCGACCCGACCCGCCCGACCCGTCTCATTCCAGTTATGGGTTGTTTGGTGTAGAATGGGTGAGCAAGCCATACAAGACATTTGGTTCCAAGTTTGGTCAAATCTCTGCATACATTTCCTCTTCCCGGAAAGTGGAAATTAAGGTAATCCCTCTGCAACTTTCAACTTGTTAATAATTTCCTGAGGCTGAGGTGCAGTTCATCCTTCCTTAATTACATTTGTTTCTTACTTAGCATTTAATCTCTCTGCAATTTTTAACTTTTTATTTACGCTCCGACAGTTCTGTATGACAACACAATCTCTTGTTGTATCTTTAATATAGTAAAAAAGATGGTAAATTTCTGGTTTAAGATCCGGAGAGGATCTTCGTTGTAATTTATTTCGGTTATTGAAAAGAAAAAATGGTAAAATCAATATGTATTATGTATGAATTTGGCAAAAATGAGCTTGGTTATGGTGAAAGTATGATGCTTTGACTTGTGGGTTTGCAGTTTATGAATGATATGGCTGATTCTTCTTCTGCTTCGGATACCGTCTGTCAAGAAAAGTATGATGTGTTTCTTAGTTTCAGAGGTGTTGACACCCGCGATACTTTCACCAGCCATCTCTATTCCGCTTTAGTTCGGAAGAAAATTGAGACCTACATTGATTACAAGCTTGAGAGTGGGGATAAAATTGCACCCAACCTTCTAGAAGCAATCGAAAAATCAAAGCTTTCGGTCGTCATTTTCTCGAAAAACTATGCTTCTTCCACATGGTGTTTGGAGGAACTTGCGCATATACTAGAATGCAAGGATAGATACGGACAGATTGTTGTACCCATTTTTTACGGCGTAGATCCATCCCATGTACGAAAACAGCAGGGGAGTTATGGAGATGCATTTGCTCAACTTGAACAACGTTTCAAGGACAGTATGGACAAGGTGCTCAAGTGGAGGGCTGCTTTGACGGATGCAGCCGATATCTCTGGGTTTGATGCCTCAAACAAAACAGGGTAACTAACCATCTAACTTGTTTCAATTTCTACTACAATAATTTTTAAGGCATACTAAATACATACTGTTTGTGCTGCACAATCATATTTTCCAGGACAGAGGCCGATTTTGTTGAGAAAGTTGCCCAAGATGTTTTGAGCAAATTGAATCACAAATCGTCAAGCAACTTAAAGGGCCTGGTCGGAATTGAAATCCAAATTGAGCAAATTGAATCATTATTATGCATTGATTCACCAGATGTTTGCACTGTGGGTATTTGGGGAATGGGTGGTATTGGCAAGACTACCCTTGCTGAAGCTGTTTTTCACCGACTCACTTCTAAATTTGAGGCTTCATGTTTTCTTCCAAATGTGAGGGAGGAGTCAGAAAGACATGGACTAAAGCACTTGCGGAATGTACTTCTTCGTGAGATACTAAACGAAAAAGATCTAAATATTGACACTCCATCTATAGGACGAAGTTTTGTTCGAGAAAGGCTCAGCCGTACAAAGGTACTCATTGTTCTTGACGATGTGAATGATTCAAGCCAATTGGAACTTCTAGTTGGTGATGATATTCAGTTTGGTTGCGGAAGTCGAATCATTATAACAACTAGAGACAGACGACTACTTAAGAAAATGGCTGATGCTGACAAGATATTCAAGGTTGAGGGATTAAGGTGTGATGAAGCTCTTCAGCTCTTTCATTTGCACGCTTTCAAAAATGACTCTATGGGGTCATATTATACAGAGTTGTCAAGAATGGTGGTCGATTATGCTGGAGGCATACCACTAGCTCTTATAATTTTGGGCTCCTTATTCCTTCACTGTGAGAGCAAACAAGACTGGGAAGATCAATTGAACGAGTTGAAAAAGTTTCCCAACCATAAAATTCAGAATGTGTTGAGACTAAGTTTCGATGGATTAGAAAAAAATGCAAAGGAGATATTTCTTGATATAGCATGTTTTTACAAAGGGATGGATATACGTCTTGCAAAAGAAATGTTAGATATTCGTGGTTTTTTTGCAGGAGGTATTAAAGTTCTCATTGATAAGTCTCTCATTTCAATTTCAGAGATGAACTGCCTAGAAATGCATGATTTACTACAAGAAATGGGACTGGAAATGGTTCGTGAGCAGTGTATTGAGGAGCCCGGAAAACGCAGTAGGTTATTCACTGAGGAGGATGTCTCTCATGTATTGAAGAATAATACAGTAAGAGCCAAATGCAAGATTTTTTTTCTTTTTCTATAAAAAAAAAAAAAAAAAATCTTGAATTCTATGAAAGACACCAAGAAGTAACTCATTTATGATTAAAAAAAAATCAGAATATTCTAGCATCCTCGTTTATACTTCTGGTCTTTTGTTTGTCAGGGAACTGCAACAGTTGAATGCATATTCTTTAATATGTCTAAGATTAAAGAGCTACACTTGAATCCCGCAGCCTTCAAAAAGATGTATAATCTGAGAGTGCTGGAGATCTATAATTCTTCTAGCTTGGACAATAAGTGCAGCAAATTGTACCTTCCTGAAGGTCTTCAGTCTCTTCCCGATACGCTTAGTTATCTTCACTGGGAGGGATACCCTTTGAAATATTTTCCATCAAAATTTTCTCCTCAGAATCTCGTTAACATTCAAATGGCCCACAGTCAAGTCGAACAGCTTTGGAGTAAAGGCCAGGTATATATTCTTATTTTAGTTCTTGTCAAAAACTTAGTGTGGAATTATCTGGCTTTGTTATGCATTCTTGTCATTCCTCTTTTCTTTCTACAGAAACTTGCGAATTTAAAAGTGATTGATTTTAGCTTCTCCAAACGCCTGACTGAAATTCCAGATCTCTCCCTGAGTCGAAAAATTGAACATATAAATCTTGGTTGCTGTAAAAGTTTGGTTGAAATTCCTTCGTATTTTCAATATCTTGACAAACTTAGTTTTCTTGGGCTGAGAGGATGCTCGAATCTCAAATATCTTCCGGAGTTGCCAATTAGCATTAAAACCTTATATTTGTCAGAGACTGCAATAAAGGAATTGCCTTCATCAGTTTGGTCAAACGAAAATCTTTCTCACCTGGATATCGATTTTTGTAAAGATCTTGAGAATCTTCCAAGCTGCAGTTGCAAGCTGAAATTCCCCTTTCGGTTTAGTATAGAGGGCTGCTCATCACTTCGCAAGGTTTGGGAGCTTCCTAGGGATATACAAGAGTTATTTTTGAATGGGACAGCAATAGAAACATTGCCTTCATCAATTGAGTGTCTCTTTGGTCTTACTGAAATTGGACTGAAAGATTGCAAAAGTCTCGTCAGTCTCCCTACGAGCATATGTAAGTTGAAATGTCTTGAGGGACTTGATCTCACTGGTTGCTCTAAATTTGAATGCTTCCCAGAAATTTTGGAGCCTATGGAACATCTGAAGTTTCTTTCATTAAAGGGAACAGCAGTTAAAGAGCTACCTTCATCAATCGAATTTCTCTCTCATCTCCTAATCATTGACTTGAAAAATTGCCAAAGATTCATGAGTCTCCCGAAGAGCATTTGTAAGTTGAAATCCCTTTGGAAGCTTAACCTGAAAGAGTGCTGTAGATTCAACTGTTTCCCTGAAATCTTGGAGCCTATGGAACGTCTAGAGTTTCTTAGTTTAAGAAGGACAGCAGTTAAAGAGCTGCCCTCATCAATCGAAAATCTAATTGGGCTTGAAACATTAGATCTCCGTCTGTGCAAGAAGCTTGAGTTTGTCCCAAGCAGCATGTACAATTTAAACTGTCTTAGAACTCTCAGCTTTGATGGCTGTTCTAAACTTATAAAATTGCCTTCATCCGCATTTGGCTTGAACGATTTGGAAGAAGCAACTCTCAGTTATTCCGGTATATTAGAAATCCCTGATCGCCTCGTTTGCTTAACCTCATTACGAGGATTAGATCTAAGAGGAACCATGGTTAAGTGGATACCAGCAAGCATCAAACAAGCTTCTCGGCTGTCTTGCCTGTTGTTAAATAATTGCAAAAGCCTTCGATCTTTACCCGAGCTCCCAGGGGTACGTTGGCTGGAAGCACATGGTTGCACTTCTCTGGAGAAAGTGTCAAGTTTAAGGACTCAACTTGTACAAGGTCGTGATGATTATGAACATGGAGTTTATGGAAGGATCCCCGAGAAACTTATATTTTCTGGTTGCTTGAAATTGGATGAGAATGCGCGGAACAGCATAATGGACGACGCACATCTTCGAATTTTGCGAATGGCGGCGTCACACAATGTGGAATCGTTGGATGGAAATTCTTTAGTTACCATTGTATGTCCAGGAAATGAAATTCCTAATTGGTCCGGAGCTCAAAATGAGGGATCTTCGATAAATATCCGTCTTCCTCCAAATTGTTTTGGGTCAGACTTCTTGGGCTTCGTTTTCTCTCTTCTTGTTGAATTTGACAACTATAATGTTGAACAAGGATTGGAGTTCGGATGTAAATCCACACTCAAAGGGAATAGTGGTAAAAGCCATGAATTTAGCTGTCGTTTGTGTGATCGACTGTGGGGTGAAACCCAAGGTGAAGAAAGCAACGGCTACAATTTCAATTCGGACCACGTGTTTGTGTGGTATAATACATTTGACCTTGTGGGGGGAGCACAATGCTCTACTGCTCTTCACAATGGTGTCACTGAGGCATCTGTTGAGTTCTACCCCAAAGATCATCATGACAGACCGCTTAACTCATACACAGTGAAGGTAAAAAGGTGTGGAGTCCGCCTGTTGTATGCTGAAGATACTAAGCAAGCGGAAGTGATACTTTGAGTTCTTGTAAGAAACAAGGGGATGACCAGTACCCGAAAGGGAACAAAACTCGAGGTGCAAGATCAACTATGCTCGATTGTAGAGAAAAAACTATTGTAGACTTGGTAGTCTAATTTAAAAACTGTGGTAGTCTTTCTTGTTTTGTGCTTTCTGCTCTCCCATGTACCGAAAGAAATAAAACAAATCATTCCCGTCCGAAATTTGATTGTAATACGATTTAAGGTACGTATTCTACCTCAAACATTTCATGAAATTAGTTGAACTACCAAATAGCGTATAAATTGGAATTTTTTTTTTCTCCATTGAAAAAGTATGGTCTTCTATAGAGCACACGTCAAGCTGGAAGACTGAGAATTTTGCGAAGAGAAAAACAAAGAGCAAAATGTTCGAAAACCGTGCGAAAGGGCCTCGTTATGTTGTCATGATAATTTTAAATTTGTGCAGTTTTGTTGAGTTGCCACCAGATAGTCAGAGTTGCATGGCTTGAATTCCTTGGAAGTTTCTATTTTTTTAATTTTAGTTTTAAGTTTAACTTTTTTGGTTGTTAACGTCTGGTGATTTTCCTACATTGTTCTTGTGCAAATAGTCACTACAATTGTTAAAACATAAAGGGATCTCTGCAACTGCTTTCTAGCTCTCATGCTTAATTTCGTCGTGATCAGTGCAACGCCTTCTTAATTAGGTTGTTTTGGTCGTAATATTTGGCAACTTCTATCTTGGTCTGGACTCCGGAGGTAATCCAACTGACTTTTTCTGTTGCATAAATTATCTGTCGAAAGATCACTCATTTCTTATTCATATACAGCCAATTTGCATGTTTTGACTTGTAGGTGTGCAGGTTGTGGATAGGGAGATATGGCTTCATCTTCTTCTTCTCCTCCTTTATCTAGACCCTCTCCTCCCGAGAGTATGATGTGTTTATTAGTTTCAGAGGTGAGGACACCCGCCTTAGTTTTAGAGTTCTCATTGACAAGTCTCTCATATCAATTGATTCAACCCGGGAAACCATAGAGATGCATGATTTGCTTCAGGAAATGGGTCGGGCAATTGTTCGTGAACAATGCGTTGAAGAGCCTGGAAAACGTAAGAGGTTGTTCAATGCTAAGGATGTCTATCATGTATTGAAAGATAATATGGTATAAGCCAAATGCATTAACTTTACAGAATGTCATTAACTTTCTATTAGAAACTCATTTATAATAAGTTAAATTCTTATAAATGTAATTCTGGTTAACTTTTGTTGTGTATTGTATTCAAATTTATAATTTGCTCTTGATTGACAAGGAACTTCAGCTGTTGAAGCCGTTTTCTTTAACATATCTGAGATTGAAGAACAACACTTGAATCATGCAGATTTCAAAAAAATGAATCAACCGAAGTTCCTAAATGTTGATAATTCTAGCTGTGGCCAATTAAACTTTTCTCTAGATCTTCCCAATTCTCTTTGTTATCTTTACTGCTGTGGATTTCCTTTCAAATCTTTGCCGTCAAAATTTTCTCTAAAAAATCTTGTTGAGCTTCGAATGCCCCACATCCTAGTTGATCAACTTTGGAAGAAAGGCCAGGTACATATGCTTATTTTACTTCTTATAACATGCAGGGCAGAATGTTGTTCAATCTAAAGTATTAATTCTTACTATTTCTCTTTCATTTGTAACAGAATCTTATGAGCTTAAAAGTGCTTGATCTTAGTTACTCTAGCAATTTGACTGAAATTCCAAATCTCTCTCAGTGTTTGAAGATTGAGTATCTAAATCTTTTTGGTTGTACAAGTTTGGTTGAAATTCCTTCGTATTTTCAATTTCTAGACAAGCTTACTTATGTTCAACTTGGATGGTGCAAGAGTCTCAATTATCTCCTAGAGATGCCAGGCAATATCGAATTCTTAAGTTTACAAAGCTCTGGTATAAAGGAGTTGCCATTATCAGTTTGGTCTAATGAAAGAATTTCTGAGTTTAATATTGAGGATTGTAAAGAACTTGAGAAACTTCCAAGCAGCACTTGTAATCTGAAAGTCTCTGGTACTTTTAGTCTAGATCACTGCTTATCTCTTGGCGAGTTTTCCGAGCTTCCCAAGGATATTAGTGTGTTAGATTTGGCTAGGACATCAACAAAATTATTGCCTGTATCATCAATGGCGCACCTCTTTAGTCTCACTACAGTTAAACTAAAGGATTGCCAAAAGCTTGGGAGTCTCCCAATTGGCATTTGCAAGTTGAATTCTCTTAAGGAACTCGATCTCACTGGTTGCTCTAGATTTAAATACTTCCCAGTCATCTTGGATCCAAAGGAACATTTGGAGTTTCTTAGTTTAGAAGAAACAGCTATTAAAGAGCTACACTCAACAATCGAATTTCTCCCTGTTCTCAAAACATTTCAATTAAAAGGTTGCAAAAGGCTTGAAAGTTTCCCAACGAGCATTTTTAAGTTGAAATGTCTTGAGGGACTTGATCTCTCTGGTTGCTCTAGATTCGAATACTTCCCAGAAATATTGGAGCCAATGGAACATCTGGAGTTTCTTTGTTTCAAAGGGACTGCGGTTAAAAAGCTTCCTTGTTCGATTGATAATCTAATTGGGCTTCAAACATTTGATCTCCATCTTTGCGGGAACTTTGAGGTTGTCCCAAGCAGCATCTACAATTTAAAAAATCTTGTAACTCTCAACTTTTATGCTTGTCAGAAACTCAAAGAATTACCTTTCGGCACTGTCAGTTTGATCTCTTCGGAAGTACTAAACCTTGGTCGCAGCGGTATATCAGAAATCCCTGATAGTCTCGTTTGCTCAGCTTCATTGAAAGAGGTAAATCTGAGTGAAACCCTGATTAGGAGCATACCTGCATGCATCAAAGAAGCACCTCGTCTGTCTCGCCTGTGGTTAACCAATTGCAAGATGCTTCAGTCTTTACCAGAGCTCCCAGTGCTAGTATATCTTGAAGCAGAAGGTTGCACATCACTAAAGACACTGTCAAGTTCAAGGACAACACTCACGCAAGGTTGGGATAAATTTTGTCAAGAAATACAACTTTTTTGACTGCATAAATTTAGAGCACAATGCAAGGAGCAACATAATGGCTGATGCACAACTTAGAATTTTGCGAGTTGCAAGTGCGTCACGGAAGTTAACAACAACAACAACAACAACAACAAAGCCTTTTTCTACTAAGTGGGGTCGGCTATATGAATCCTAGAACGCCATTGCGCTCGGTTTTGTGTCATGTCCTCCGTTAGATCCAAGTACTCAAGTCTTTTCTTAGGGTCTCTTCCAAAGTTTTCCTAGGTCTTCCTCTACCCCTTCGGCCCTGAACCTCTGTCCCGTAGTCACACATCCCACGAAGCATCCTCATCTCCACTACACCCATTTTGTGTACGTGTTGATGCTTCACCGCCCAACATTATGTGCCATACAACATCGCTGGCCTTATTGCCGTCCTATAAAATTTTCCCTTGAGCTTCAGTGGCCTACGACGGTCACACAACACGCCGGATGCACTCTTACACTTCCTCCATCCAGCTTGTATTCTATGGTTGAGATCTCCATCTAATTCTCCGTTCTTTTGCAAGATAGATCCTAGGTAGCGAAAAGGGTCACTTTTTGTGATCTTCGCTAGATTGCTCCGGTCATTAGTGTGGATAAGTATATAAATGGATAGAGATAGGAAAGCAAACACAAGATGTACGTGGTTCACCCAGATTGGCTACGTCCACGGAATAGAGGAGTTCTCATTAATTGTGAAGGGTTTACACAAGTACATAGGTTCAAGCTGTCCTTTAGTGAGTACAAATGAATGATTTAGTACAAATGACATTAGGAAATATTGTGGGAGAATGATCTCGTAACCACGAAACTTCTAAGTACCGGAGTGTGGTATCGTCTTGACTTGCCTTATCTGTCTCATAGGTAGGTGTGGCATCTTCTCTAGTAGTACTCTTCCTCCATCCAGGGTGGTATCTGTAACTGGTGGAGATGCACAAGGTAATGTATCAATTTCACTTGAAGCTTACTTGTAGTTTCAGGCTTGGTCAAGCGCGATACAAACCATGTAGTAGGAGTCCCCCAAGTCGCCGAGTTAGGGGATCTGCTGAAAGAGGTGACAGACAAGGTAAGCAATCAGAGCTCCGGCTGATTGTTCACATTCTCCCTATCTTGCAGGCAGCATGAAGGATAAAGAGAAGAAAAATGAGAAGAGATGATATTGGATACTTTTGCTTTTGAAGAAGTAACTTTCCACAAGCTTATTCTTGAACTGGGCTGGAGGGTTTTCTGGTTTCCTCCAGAGTATAAGGCCGACTGAAGAATTTGAGGGTCAAAACAAGTCCATCAAATCTAGAGTACGTTCGACCCTGCTGATATGGGATACTTTTGCTTTTGACAGAGTAGTGGATGTATCGACACGTGTGCTGTTACGCTTGTCTCCACATGCTTCCTTGTATCCTTCTCACTTGCCCTATCTGTTCCTCAGACAGATGCGGTATCTTCCCTGGAAGCCTAAGATATTGATGATGAGTACTCGAGAGCAATGCCAGGTAAGTAATCAGGTAAGGGGTTCCAGGCAGTCAGTTCCTGGCTGGAAGCTTGATTCCAAGTGCTGACTGATTGCTCTCTTTCTCTTTGTCTTGCAGGTAAGAACAAGGCCAAAGGAAAAGACAGGGAAAAAACATGATATGGGATACTCTTACTTTTAACCCTGATGATATGAGATATTCTTGCTCTAGTATAGCTTGTTTACAGAGGTGTTATCGGGGGGAAAGAAAGCTGAATATTTCGAAAGGCTTCGTTGGGAGTGCCCTCTCAGATAAGAGGAGGGGTTGAGCATTTTTGCAGGTCTGCCTGTCCGTTGGGGATGGAGGTCGACATATATAGGAGTCTCCCTAACATCAAGTAATAATGCTATTCCTTTACCCTGCTTGGTCATAGCACGGTAGTGGGAGCTGCCAGCTTCACATGTTTTAACTCTGTCAGAGCACTTTGAAAAAGTGGTCTGTGGTATCTGGAAAGCTGATGTTGCGTGTGAAGATTATAGACAAGCTTTATCCAAGGAGGTCCAGCTCTTGAAGTTGGGAAAGTGGTGCCTCTTCGGTTTTCGAACAAGCAATCCTGTCGGGGATCTGGCTCTCGAGATTCGGAGAACGATGCCTCTTCGATTTTTGAGAAAGCAATCCTGTTGGGGGTCTGGCTCTCGAGATTTGGAGAGCGGTGTCTCTTCGATTTTTGAGAAAGTAATCATGTTGGGAGTCTGGCTCTCGAGATTCGGAGGGCGGTGCCTCTTCAATTTTGGAGCAAGCAATCTTGTTGGGAGTGTTTTCTCGAATGTGAGTAAAGGTTGGGCATGTTTGCTAGTCTACCTTGCCACGAAGCACAGAGGTTGACACACAGGGACTTTCCAATTATCCAGCAGTGGTACTGTTCCTTTACCCTCTCTTCGATTTTTGAGAAAGTAATCATGTTGGGAGTCTGGCTCTCGAGATTCGGAGGGCGGTGCCTCTTCGATTTTGGAGCAAGCAATCTTGTTGGGAGTGTTTTCTCGAATGTGAGTAAAGGTTGGGCATGTTTGCTAGTCTACCTTGCCACGAAGTACAGAGGTTAACACACAGGGACTTTCTAATTATCCAGTAGTGGTACTGTTCCTTTACCCTCTCTTCGATTTTTGAGAAAGTAATCATGTTGGGAGTCTGGCTCTCGAGATTCGGAGGGCGGTGCCTCTTCGATTTTGGAGCAAGCAATCTTGTTGGGAGTGTTTTCTCGAATGTGAGTAAAGGTTGGGCATGTTTGCTAGTCTACCTTGCCACGAAGCACAGAGGTTGACACACAGGGACTTTCCAATTATCCAGCAGTGGTACTGTTCCTTTACCCTCTCTTCGATTTTTGAGAAAGTAATCATGTTGGGAGTCTGGCTCTCGAGATTCGGAGGGCGGTGCCTCTTCGATTTTGGAGCAAGCAATCTTGTTGGGAGTGTTTTCTCGAATGTGAGTAAAGGTTGGGCATGTTTGCTAGTCTACCTTGCCACGAAGTACAGAGGTTAACACACAGGGACTTTCCAATTATCCAGTAGTGGTACTGTTCCTTTACCCTCTCTTCGATTTTTGAGAAAGTAATCATGTTGGGAGTCTGGCTCTCGAGATTCGGAGGGCGGTGCCTCTTCGATTTTGGAGCAAGCAATCTTGTTGGGAGTGTTTTCTCGAATGTGAGTAAAGGTTGGGCATGTTTGCTAGTCTACCTTGCCACGAAGCACAGAGGTTGACACACCGGGACTTTCCAATTATCCAGCAGTGGTACTGTTCCTTTACCCTTGTGGGTAATAATATGGTAGCTAGACCTTCAAAATTTATGTGTCTAAACTTTGTTAGTGTTGTTTCTTTGCTATTCTTTTACCCTTCTTGGTCAGAGCGATGTAGTGGGAGCTGCAAGCTTCACGTGTCTCAACTTTGTCAGAGAACTTTGGCAAAGTTATCTGTGGTACCCATGAGCTACTGTTGCGTGTGGGAAGTGGGTGATTGAACAGTACGATTTATGTGCTTTCTACTTCGCCGGAAATCTTCGATAGAATGCCCATAATTTCCGCAAAGCTGAGTGTGCGTGTGACATGTGCTGACAAGGCTGGAAAAGTAGGTGCCTCTTCGATTTCTGAGATCGGCCCTCGTGGTCTCTGAGCAGCCCAGCTTTTGAGAAAGCAAGCCTCTTCGATTTCTGAGATCGGCCGTCGTGGTCTGTAAGCAGCCCAGCTTTTGAGAAAGCAAACGCCTCTTCGATTTCTGAGATCGACCCTCGTGGTCTCTGAGCAGCCCAGCTTTTGAGAAAGCAAACGCCTCTTCGATTTCTGAGCAGGCGCCTCTTCGATTTCTGAAGCTTCGTCGAGTGCAGATTTTAAAGGGGCTGACATTAAGTTCCAAAACACACTTGAATATCCACCCGTAGAAGTTCCATTCTTGCACTTCTAAGATCTTGATTTGTCCGACCTCTTCTCTCTTCAACACCTTTGAAAATGTCTGGCCCCTCCGACCGTCGTTTTGACTTGAACCTTGTTGAAAAGGCAGCCCCGACTTCTCTAGACAACATATGGCGCCCATCCTTCGTCTCCTCTACTGGTCCTTTTACCGTTGGGGATTCCGTGATGAAGAATGATATGACCGCTGCGGTAGTGGCCAGGAACCTTCTTACTCCCAAAGATAACAGACTACTTTCCAAACGGTCTGATGAGTTGGCTGTTAAGGATTCTCTGGCTCTCAGTGTTCAGTGTGCAGGTTCTGTGTCTAATATGGCCCAACGCCTATTTGCTCGAACCCGCCAAGTTGAATCATTGGCGGCTGAAGTGATGAGTCTCAAACAGAAGATTAGAGGGCTCAAGCATGAGAATAAACAGTTGCACCGGCTCGCACATGACTATGCTACAAACATGAAGAAGAAGCTTGACCAGATGAAGGAATCTGATGGTCAGGTTTTACTTGATCATCAGAGATTTGTGGGTTTGTTCCAAAGGCATTTATTGCCTTCGTCTTCTGGGGCTGTACCGCGTAATGAAGCTCCAAATGATCAATCTCTGATGCCTCCTCCTTCTAGGGTTCTGTCCAGTACTGAGGCTCCGAATGATCCCCCTCCGGTGCCTTCTCTTTCTGGGGCTCTACCGACTGCTGAGACTTCTCCTAAGCAACCTTTGTGAAGGCTCCCTCTTGTTTGTTTATTTTGACTCAAGTATATGTACATATTTGTAACTTATCGGGGATATCAATAAATAAGTTTTCCTTCATTTCAACGTATTGTGTTAAATACACCAAAGCCTTCTTCGCTAAGTTCTTTGAATTTTCTTTTGTTGAAGCTTGTATTTTGAAGCTTTGTGAGTGGAGCATATAGGTTGAGGTAGTGTTCCCTTAATTTCCCGAGTGAGGAAAACTTCTCGGTTGGAGACTTGGAAAATCCAAGTCACTGAGTGGGATCGGCTATATGAATCTTAGAACGCCATTGTGTTCTGTCCTGTGTCATGTCCTCCGTTAGATCCAAGTACTCTAAGTCTTTTCTTAGGGTCTCTTCCAAAGTTTTCCTAGGTCTTCCTCTACCCCTTCGGCCCTGAACCTCTGTACCATAGTCGCATCTTCTAATCGGAGCGTCAGTAGGCCTTCTTTGCACATGTCCAAACCACCGTAACCGATTTTCTCTCATATTTCCTTCAATTTCAGCTACTCCTACTTTACCCCGGATATCCTCATTCCTAATCTTATCATTTCTTGTGTGCCCACACATCCAACGAAGCATCCTCATCTCTGCTACACCCATTTTGTGTACGTGTTGATGCTTCACCGCCCAACATTCTGTGCCATACAACATCGTCGGCCTTATTGCCGTCCTATAAAATTTTCCCTTGAGCTTCAGTGGCATACGGCGGTCACACAACACGCCGGATGCACTCTTCCACTTCATCCATCCAGCTTGTATTCTATGGTTAAGATCTCCATCTAATTCTCCGTTCTTTTGCAAGATAGATCCTAGGTAACGAAAACGGTCGCTCTTTGGTATTTCTTGATCTCCGATCCTCACCCCTAACTCGTTTTGGCCTCCATTTGCACTGAACTTGCACTCCATATATTCTGCCTTTGATTGGCTTAGGCAAAGACCTTTATATTCCAACACTTCTCTCCAAAGGTTAAGTTTTGCATTTACCCCTTCCTGAGTTTCATCTATCAACACTATATCGTCTACGAAAAGCATACACCAAGGAATATCATATTGAATATGTCCTGTTAACTCATCCATTACCAACGCAAAAAGGTAAGGACTTAAGGATGAGCCTTGATGTAATCCTACAGTTATGGGAAAGCTTTCGGTTTGTCCTTCATGAGTTCTTACGGCAGTCTTTGCTCCTTCATACATATCCTGTATAGCTTGGATATATGCTACTCGTACTCCTTTCTTCTCTAAAATCCTCCAAAGAATGTCTCTTGGGACCCTATCATACGCTTTTTCCAAATCTATAAAGACCATGTGTAAATCCTTTTTCCCATCTCTATATCTTTCCATCAATCTTCGTAAGAGATAGATTGCCTCCATGGTTGAGCGCCCTGGCATGAACCCGAATTGGTTGTCCGAAA
The DNA here is from genome assembly GCF_916048215.2 of Malus sylvestris. Lineage (NCBI taxonomy): Eukaryota > Viridiplantae > Streptophyta > Magnoliopsida > Rosales > Rosaceae > Malus > Malus sylvestris. The sequence continues at coordinate 24,326,921 of NC_062269.1, forward strand.
CCCGTGTCTCTTGCCACAATCTATGCTCAATGACTCTCTCCCAGAGCTTCATTGTATGACTCATTAGCTTAATACCCCTATAGTTCATGCAATTTTGTACGTCGCCCGTATTCTTGTAGATAGGCACAAAGTGCTCGTTCGCCACTCATTTGGCATCTTCTTCGTTTTCAAAATCCTATTGAAAAGGTCAGTGAGCCATGTTATACCTGTCTCTCCCAAAACTTTCCACACTTCGATTGATATATCGTCAAAGCTACAACCACTTCTTCCTTCTGGATTCTACGATAAAAAGAGTAGTTTCTACACTCTTCTGAGTTACTCAACTCCCCTAAAGAAGCACTCATTTCATGTCCTTCATTGAAAAGATTATGAAAATAACCTTTCCATCTGTCTTTAACCGCGTTCTCTGTAGCAAGAACCTTTCCATCCTCATCCTTGATGCACCTCACTTGGTTTAGGTCTCTTGTCTTCTTTTCCCTTGCTCTAGCTAGTTTATAGATATCCAACTCTCCTTCTTTGGTATTTAGTCGCTTATAGATATCGTCATAAGCCGCTAACTTAGCTTTTCTCACAGCTTTCTTCGCCTCTTGCTTCGCTTTTCTATACCTTTCACCATTTTCATCGATCCTATCCTTGTATAAGGCTTTACAACATTCATTCTTAGCCTTCACCTTTGTTTGTACCTCCTCATTCCACCACCAAAATTCCTTTTGGTGTGGGGCAAAGCCCTTGGACTCTCCTAATACCTCTTTTGCTACTTTTCGGATACAACTAGCCATGGAATCCCACATTTGGTTAGCTTCCCCCTCTCTATCCTACACACACTGGGTGATTACTTTCTCTTTGAAAATGGCTTATTTTTCTTCTTTTAGATTCCACCATCTAGTCCTTGGGCACTTCCAAGTCTTGTTTTTTTTTTCTCACTCTTTTGATATGTACATCCATCACCAACAAGCGATGTTGATTAGCCACGCTCTCTCCTGGTATAACTTTGCAATCCTTACAAGTTATACGATCCCCTTTCCTCATTAGAAGAAAATCTATTTGTGTTTTTGACGACCCACTCTTGTAGGTGATCACATGTTCTTCTCTCTTCTTAAAGAATGTGTTGGCTAAGAAGAGATCATATGCCATTGCAAAATCCAAGATAGCTTCCCTATCCTCATTTCTCTCCCCAAAACCATGGCCACCATGAAAACCTCCATAGTTGCCTGTCTCCCTACCCACGTGTCCATTTAAATCTCCTCCTATAAATAACTTCTCCGTCTGAGCAATTCCTTGCACCAAGTCTCCAAGGTCTTCCCAAAATTTCTCCTTCGAACTCGTATCCAACCCTACTTGAGGTGCGTACGAACTAATCACATTGATAAGTTCTTGTCCTATTACAATCTTGATTGCCATGATTCTATCTCCTACCCTCTTGACATCTACAACATCTTGTGTCAAGGTCTTGTCCACGATGATGCCAACACCGTTTCTCGTTCTATTTGTGCCCGAATACCATAGTTTAAACCCTGAGTTTTCTAGATCCTTTGCCTTGCGTCATGGAAGTTAAGAGAAGAAAAATATGATGTATGTCTCTCTCTTCCCTCTGTTGCTACTTTTCACTGATCTAAAATATATAGTCCAATTGTCCACCAATGTTACAGGAAAACTCTTCTTGGCCTTTGGTTACCATTGGATGTCTGGGGCATGAATCAAAATGACAGACCTTCAATAATAATCAACCTTCCCCCGAACTGGTTTCGTAATGGTTTATTGGGTTTTGCTCTATCTATGGTGTGACCAACAATGCCTTTGAACTTGAAGAAGATGCTAAATACTCCACTAATTTTTACAAACTTGTTACGGAGGCCTCTGTTCATTTCTGGCCAATGAGTATTTCCGGCCAACCCACTTCCTATTTGAAGGTGGAGAAGTATGGTATCAGCCTGTTGTATGCCGAAGATGCCGTGAAATTAAAACTGATGTTATGATTATGGAAAGTAAAAGTAGAAGAAGATACGAGACATGACGAGTCTAATCCGAGTGAGATACTCCAATTAACTCATCAAATGTATCAATATAGATTTCCTTGATTCTCAAGCATATTGTACTTCCATGCTAATCCATTTATTTTCTCCCAATTGACTTGCTATCTAATCCAAGTGAGAGAAAATTATTTATTTTCTTTTAGGCCTATTTCGTTTAGCCCATATGAAATCCGAAACCCTATTTATCGGGACTTGGCCTTCATTTTTCCTTTCGTAGCGCAACATTTGGGCCTGGGTTATGTTAACCCATTTAATTTAATTTAATATCTTTATACATATATTCCCTTGTATATATGTTTTCATTTGTGGGAGTTATGAACTCGAGGTTCATACTTTTAATTCGAACCACATTATTGTTAGCTTATTGTAAGGCTAAGTTCAGCTCATCCCCTTTAGTATAGATAATATCGCTTGGTCAAAAAAAAAAAAAAACAATTTTGCATCTAAAGTAATTTGAAGCAATAAATTATAACTATTTAAGATGGCACATAGAAGCTTAACTTGGTTGATGAGAAAAGTTCAAGTGGTAGTTTGGTTCTGGGGTACAAAGAGCGTTGTCTTAATAACCATAGCTACATTGAAGAATACAATGTGAAATGCATAGGACAGACAAACAGACTAAAACATGAGTCCACCCACGTCCCACCCGGAGGTTAACAATTCACCGTTCAAGTAGAGAAACAACAAAAACAAACTAATGTGTCAGGATTTTTGCAAATTGCTACTTGGAGGTGGAACTTAAAGGTATTATTTATGTTGTTTATATGGCTAGCTTTGGATTGGGGTTTGCATTCTCCTTGGATTGAGATTCTTCTTTGGTAATGCATTTTCTTTTTAATGGATCTCCTCAAGGTGCATTACCGTTTATCGGTTGATTGGGCAAATTGTTGCATATTCTCTCTCCCCATCCATTTTCTGTTTTCTCACATTTATTTCGAATGAAATCAAGTGGTGGATTGTTTGGCAAACTATGGTGTTGATTATGTTGGGGTTTATTGGTGGAATTCTTGTCCTCCGTGCCACAGTTATCCACCTCTTCTGGGGGCCTCAGGCATTTCAGCCTCTCCCTAGGCACAAGTCTGGCTTCCACGTCAGCAGCAGGTTTCAAACCCAAGACCTACAATTTTTAATTTGAAGGAAGCCTCGCAATCCGACTTTTACCACTAGTCATCTTTCTACTTCTTGTTAGGGTATGGTTTCATGTTCCCTCTAACTTTTTGTATCTTTATTTTTTTTTTCTTCTTCAATATATTCACTATAATGTCTTTCTTTTTTTTAAGGAAAACTAATGAAAAGTCCAAAAAAAATTTAGTTTTAATGAAAAATAACAAATAAAGGTGTAGTGAATAGTATTAGGGAAAGGTAAAAATGTGGTTTTTCATTAAAAGTGAACAGTACCGAGAGTGTTTTGTTAAAACTCGCATTTTTTTATGATAGGTACGTTGGAGTGGAAGTGGCATTGTTTTTTTAATTTAAAAAAAAAGAGGAGTGCTGAGTATGACAGGTTTCTAGTAGAAGTTGAATGCCTTCAATCTAATTATGTTTGTAAACTTTTTGGGGAAAATTATGTTTCTAATTTGCATATTGAAGAGCTAATTAATTTGCTGGGGCAAATTTTCATTACAAAAATCCAGATACAAAAGATTGAAATTTTGAGGGAGAAAGAAACGAAGGAGAAGAAAGAAATGAAGGAGAAGTAAAAGGCCATCTGATGTTCCATGGCTATCGTAGAGCATGTACAACAACAATAAAGACTTTTTTTTAAGTGCGGTCAATTATATTAATTTTAAAACGTCATTACGCTCGGTTTTGCATTAAGTCTTCCATTAGCTCTAACTACTTCATGTCTTTTTTTTTAAAGTCTATTTCCAAGTTTTCTTAGATCTTCCTCTACTTATTTTGTTTGAAATAAAAAATTAGGGTAAATGACAAAGAACTACCTCAACTATTGGTCTGACGACACTTTAATACCTCATCTTTTAAAAATGACAATGTCATACCTCATCTTACGAATTTGTGCCAATGTCAGACATCCATCAGTTTTTCTGTTAATTTCTCTGTTAACTGGATTAAAAAATAATTAAATATAATTTTAATAATTAAATATTAAAAAATTAAAAATTAAAATATTTTTTTATATTAAATTGTGGGATTCACCTCTCTCTCCTCTCTCTCTCTCTCTCTCTCTCTCTCTCTTCTCTGCATCCCCAAAATCCCAAAGCCAAGAAACCTTTCCCACCCATCCCCCCTAACCTTCCTCCACCATCCTCTCTCTCTCGCCCCTCTCTCTTTTCTCTCTTCCTCTAGGCAACCTGCATCCCCAAAATCCAAAAACCCATAATCCCATTACAAATCTCAAAACCCAAAATCCCATCAAACCTCCCTTTCTTCCCTTTTTCTGTAGCAGAACAGCTGCGAGAACCGCCGAAACATCGACATCGCGTTGCGGCGGGAGAAGCCGATTTTTTCTAGGTAGTCAATTCGGGACAAGAGCTTGTCTTCCATGTTGCAGGAGATGAGGGAGGTGTGTTTGTTAACTTGGGAAATGCTGATGCTCTGTAGGATGTAGAGGGTGGGGCAAAGGTAGCTTTTGACGTTGCAGGCGAGGAGTTGGGGCGGCGATTGATGATGCGGCGGAGATCGGAGTCGTTGATATAGGCTTCGCGGAGGAGGAATGCAGGGACTGGGACGATTTCGGTGACGCGGGAGGAGAGGATTTCGAGACACATGCCGATCAGGAGGCAGAATTCTAAGGAGGTGAAGCTGATGGAGGTGAGGAGGAAGTGAATGGGTTTGATGTGGGAGAGATGGAAGAAAAGGATGAGAGGGTGGTGGTTGATTAGGAAGAAGAAGTCGAGGCCGATGGAGTCGAGGTAGAGGACTTTTTCTTGGAAGTCGGAGTAGGGGTGTCGGTGGTTGGTGGGTGTTTAAGGGAGACGGGGGTTTTGGCGACGGAGAGGATTGGGAAGTGGGGGGGTTTTCTTCAACGACGGAAAGCAGTGGGAAGAGTCATGGTGAAAGGAAGAGGGGGATTGGAGTTTGGGAATGAGATTGGGAGTGGAGGAGAAAAGGGGTTGTTTGGTGGTGGCGATGGAGGTGGGGAAGGGTTGCTCAGAGAGAGAGAGAGAGAGGGTGGTGGAGGAAGGTTGTAGGGACGGGCAGGAAAGGTTTATGGGCTTTGGGATTTTGGGGATGCAAAGAAAAGAGAGAGGCGAGAAAAAAAGATGAGAGAGAAAGGTGGATCCCACAATTTAATATAAAAAAATAATTTTATTTTTAATTTTTTAATATTTGATTATTAAAAATATATTTAATTATTTTTTAATCCAGTTAACAGAGAAATTAACAGAAAAACTGAGGGAGGTTTGACATTGGCACAAATTCGTAAGATGAGGTATAACATTGTCATTTTTAAAAGATGAGGTATGATAATGTCGTTCGACTCATAGTTGAGGTAGTTTTGTGTAATTTATCCAAAAAATATATATAGATACAAGGTGTATGGAGCAAGAAATTAGAGAAAACTAAAGACAAAGTTGAATTATGTCTTCTTTTCGTTGATAGAACAAATCATTATTGATTTTTATTTTTTTTGGTGAAAAATTAGGTTTATAATTTCCATATTAATCTTGGACAGACAAAATTTACAGAGGCAAATATCATATATAAAGTTAAGATGGAGCTCTCAATGATGCCAAAGTGGATGATTTCGGCCACTTCTATGCCACCAATTTTGCTCACATCAGACTAGCCGCTAACCCGACCCGACCAACTTGAATTCAAGTTATGGACTTAAGCCCAATGTTGGAGACAAGGGACTCTGGAGTTTGGAGTCTTGGACTGTTTTTTTTCTTCAGAAAAATACTTGAAGCTTCTGCTACCGACATGTTAGAACTTAAGTAAGAAAGAGAAAGTAGTTATTCTAGACCCGATTCCACATAGTATGTCCAGAGTTCTATTCCTGACCTTAATGAATCACACGATGGTAGCAAAGGGAGGCTAAAATACATTTGTGAGTCTTCTTGGCTCCTGAAAATAGTGGACTACTATGCTAAAAAGGAGACAGAGAAAGTAGTTCAATGGGGTAGGTCATATAGGACCTCCCTAATACCCTTTCACTGTTGGGTTTTGTAGTTTCGGTAACTTGATAGTCAACTGCAATGTCAACTGCTAAAGCCTGATCAAATCTATGCATGCAATTGCTCCAAGGTAGTCTTTGTGGCAGCAACTTCTATCTCAATTGCTTAATTAGAACCTGATGCTTGCTTATTAGCACCTTACTCTCTTTTGAATTATATTGTTTCTCACTTTGCAATTCATCTCTCTGCAACTTACCTATCTTGAAACTGCTAATTTGGTATCTGTAATATTCCTGACATGAAAATTTGAAAATGTGATCTTGCCAAAATCACACTGGTTATATTGGTTGGTGCATGATTGCTTCATTTACATTTATGTCTCATTTGGTGTTTAGGATTGGATTGGAATTGATAACCCTCTAAATTCAACGTAAAGTGAAGTTAGAGGAGAATTATTTTTCATTTTTGGGAAGAATGGAATAGATAAGTTTTCTTCTTGAGTAATCCATTTCCTGCCCCCAAACAAATTGACCATAATTTTTTCATTTCTTCATTCAACATACCTTGGCTTATCCATTCCAATCCAATCCTTCATACCAATCAAGGCCTTTTGGGAGAATATGATGCTTTGACTACTTGTGGGTTTGCACGTTGTGAATATGGCTGATTCTTCTTATGATTCTGTTGTTGTTACTTCTCGTCGAGAAAAATATAACGTCTTTTTTAGTTTCAATTGAGACCCACATAGATTACAAATTTGAGAGAGGAGATAAAATTGGACCTGCCCTTCTCGAAGCAATAGAGAAATTGTTGAAGCACAAAATCAGTGAGGACTTTGGTACAATAGAAAGTGTTAAGTTTGTGACCTTCGCTAGATTGCTCCAGTCAATAGTGTGGATAAGTATGTAAATGGATAAAGACAGGAAAGCAAACACAAGATGTACGTGGTTCACCCAGATTGGCTACGTCCACGGAGTAGAGGAGTTCTCATTAATTATGAAGGGTTTATACAAGTACATAGGTTCAAGCTCTCCTTTAGTGAGTACTAGTGAATGATTTAGTACAAATGACATTCGGGATTATTATGGGAGAATGATCTCCTTTTATAGAAGAGAGTTTCTAGCTTTGTTCTGGTCTTGACATGTGTCATGTTGTGATTGGCCTTTGATGTTGACACGTGTCGTCCTGTGATTGGCCTCTTGGTGTTGACACGTGTCGCCATGTGATTGGTCTCTTGGTGTCGACACGTGTTGTGCTGTGATTGTCCTCTTGGTTAGAAGGAAACTCTTCTAGGTCCTTGACAGTATAACGTTGACCGGTGCTTGGTAGTTTCAGGATTGGTCAAGTATGGTACAAACAGTGCTCCCCTAAGTTCCCGAGTGAGGGATGCTCCTCGGTTGGGGACTTGCAAGATCCAAGCCGTTGAGTAATCATGAAACTTCTAAGTACTGAATTGTGGTATCGTTTTCACTTGTCTTATCTGTCTTATAAGTAGATGTGGCATCTTCTCTGGAAGTACTTTTCCTCCATCCAAAGGTGATATCTTTAACCGATGGAGATGCACAAGGTAATGTATCAATTTCACTTAAAGGTTACTTGTAGTTTTGGGCTTGGTCAAGCCTGATACAAACCCTATAGTAGGAGCCCCCCAAGTCTCTAAGCGAGGAGATCTGCCGAAAGAAGTGACAGACAAAGTAAGCAATCAGAGTTCCAAGCAGTCAGTCTTAGATTGAAAGTTTGATCTTGTGTTCTGGCTGATTGTTCTCATTCTCCTTGTTCTGTAGACATCAACAAGGACAAAGAAAAGAACATGGAGACGAGATGATATGAGATACTTTTTCTTTTGAAGAAGTAACTTTCCACAGGCTTATTCTTGAACTGGGCTGGAAGGTTTTCTAGTTTCCTCCACAGTATAATGCTCACTCAAGGATTTGAGGGTCAAAACAAGTCCATCAAATTAATAGTGTGTTCGACCTTGATGATATGAGATACTTTTGTTGTTGACAAAGTAATAAATGAATCGGCACGTGTTCTGTTGCGCATGTCTCCACATGCTTCCTTGTATCCTTCTCACTTGCCCTATCTGTTCCTCAGGCAGATGCGGTATCTTTTCTGGAAGCATAAGATGTTGAAGATGAGTACTCGAGAGCAATGCCAGGTAAGTAATCAGGCAATGAGTTTCAGGTAGTCAGTTCCTGACTGGAAGCTTGATTCCAAGTGCTGACTGATTGCTCTCTTTCTTCTTGTCTTGCAGGTAAGAACAAGGGCAAAGGAAAAGACAGGAAAAAAGCATGATATAGGACACTCTTGCTTTTAACCCTGATGATATGAGATACTCTTGCTCTGGTGTGGCTTGCTTGCAAAGGTATTATCGGGGGGAAAAAAGCTGGGTATTTCGAGAAACTCTGTTGAGAGTGCCCTCTCAGATGTGAAGAAAAGTTGAGCATTTTTTTTTATTTGCCAGTCTACCTCGCTGTGGAGGATGAAGGTCGACATATATAGGAATTGTCCCAAAAGCGAGTAGTAACGCTATTCCTTTACCATTCTCGATCATAACAATGTAGTGGGAGCTGCAAGATTCACGTGTTTTAACTTTGTCAAAGCACTTTGAAAAAGTAGTTTGTGGTATCTGGAAAGCTGATGTTGCATATGAAGATTGCAGACAAGCTTTATCCAAGGAAATATGGCTCTCGAAGTTCGGAGAGCGACGACTCTTCGGTTTTCGAACAATCAATCTTATCGGGGATCTGGCTTTCGAGATTCGGAGAACGGTGCCTCTTCGATTTTTGAGAAAGCAATCCTGTTGGGAGTCTGGCTTTTGAGATTCGGAGAGTGGTGCCTCTTTGATTTTTGAGAAAGCAATCCTGTTGAGAGTCTGGCTTTCAAGATTTAAAGAGCAGTGTCTCTTCGATTTTTGAGAATGCAATCTTGTTAGGAGTCTGGCTCTCAAGATTCGGAGAGTTGTGCCTCTTTGATTTTTGAGCAAGTAATGCTGTTGGGAGTCTGGCTCTCAAAATTCGAAGAGCGGTGCCTCTTCGATTTTTAAGCAAGTAATCTTGTTAGGAGTTTGTCTCTCGAGATTGGGAGAGCGGTGCCTCTTCGATTTTTAAGCAAACAATCCTGTTGGGAGTGTTTTCTCAAATATAAGTAAAGGTTGGGCATTTTTGCCAGTCTGCCTTGCCACGGAGCACGGAGGTTGACACACATAGAGACTTTCCAGTTATCAAGCAGTGGTGCTGTTGCTTTACCCTTGTGGATAATAGTAGGGTAGCTGGACCTTCAAAATTTATGTGTCTAAACTTTGTCAGAGATCTTTGGCAAAGTTATATGTGATCAAAACCCTTCTTTTGTGTAATTCACATGTCACCATTTTATTGAATTTGTGGGTCTCACATGCAAACTAACATAAATAGATGACAGAATCTAAACGGAATGACCAAATTGATCTGCGGTGGTAAATGTCAAGGACAACATTGATTGATTTTGAAAGTGAGGGACCAAAATGATGAGTTTGATCAATCTCAAGGACCATTGGTGATAAAAATCCTTCTTTATTTCATGTCACAGCCCGTCCCGGAATTTCATACTTGGGGATGTGAAATGACGGAATTACCATTAACGGTTGCTAAGGTATGTGTGACATGTTTATTTGAATATTTCATACTCTCCTAAATTCTTGGAAAATTTTAAGTGGATTAAAAGTTGATTACAATTTGTGTGGTTAGGGAATTAAAGTATGGTTTGTTTTGTGTGGACCACACACACACAAACCTGCTCTCTCTCTCTCCCGTGGACTTCCTTTAGGTTTCTTCTTCCCGTGCACTGTGCACGTACGGACAAAGGTGGAACTTGTCCATTTCTTCACGGATCGATACTAAAAAGGTAAGTTTTAGAATGCTTGTAAGAGGTGAGTTTATTGGTACCATTTTTGGAACTTAGAACCTTTGGAAACTTGTGAAATCTGAACCCCAGTTTTGAGTACTGTTCATGTGGACGTAAATATGGTTGTTTTAGGGAAGTTGAAGCTCTTAGGAAGCTTAGGGAGGTTCTTAGGAAGCTCGGAGAAGAAGAATTAAAGGAATTGGACGTAAGGATCCCTAGTTTTTCAAATTTCCGAATTGGTCACTATTCACGAACTTTTAAACCCTTAAGTTTTCGTGAATTTTAGAACCATAGCAAGCTCGAGGAGGTCCTCACGAGCTTCGGGGTGCTTAGATGGTAGAAATTGGACGTCGGAGGACTGAGAACGAAGCTTTGCAGATTTGGCCGGATTATCGATCTTTCTCAGGTAAGATTTAATGGATTTTAGACCTTGAAACTTGTATAATGTGATTCTACATGCTTAGGGCTTCATTTTGGTATAAATTGCGTGAAAAATGGTTGAGAATTAACGGAGAATAAGAGGTTTGAAAATTTCCGAGTTTTCCGGCGCCGGCGACGGTCGCCGGAGCTGGAGGTTGAAGACGACGAATATTCTATCAATTTTGACGGAATATTCTGACACCGTTAGTTAAAGTTAATGGTTTCTGTTAGGATTAGACGGAATATTCCTGACGGCGTTAACTGACGCCATCAGTGTGCAGCGCACGTGGCCGCGCGTGGGGGCGCGTCTGGCCGTGTGTGTGGCGGCGCGTGGGGAACCCAAAAATAATTCTAAAAATATGGGGATGTTCCTGAGGTTGTGTGGATCACAGTGGTATATTCATATACCCAATTTGGGCAATATACGAGAAGTTATTAGATAGAGTTAGTTATGTGCTTAAATAACGTCATTTCGGTTACTTCTCATATAGGCGAAGTTTATACGGATGATGAGCACAATTAAGGGAGGCTCAGGGGCTACGACCCTTCGACATATCTGTGAGTGGGCAGTTTTGTTTTCCGTATATATCTATATAAATGAGATTTTTCCCAGAAAGTCAATTTAACTGAAATGCAATATGAAATGCCATGCAAAATATATGCCTATTTATTTACGCATTAGTAATTGCATACATGCATGATTGGTGTTGCGGACGCACAGGTAAGTGCCAGGTAAGTTCATAAATTTAATTATGTAATTGTTGAGTTGATATGATGGAAAGCTCATAAACCTGCACTAGGATGATTGTGATTTGATAGAGATGATTTAGGCCTGTATATATAGAGTCACCCCCGCACCATATGCTCACAATTGGATCCAATTTAGGTGCCCAGTGGTACAAACCATTAGAGGTGGTTCTGATTCGTAGGTGACTAGCGATTTATCGCATAGCTATCAGGGGAGGATAATGTGAGCATAACTATATTCACCCAGTCGTACAGACCTTTCCGGGGGTTCCGACTTGTGTGCAGTGTAGTGCCGTACAGGTCACTTGTGATGACTCCGGCTAGATTGATTGATGAGATTGATTATGAGCTATAGTTTTAGCCGTACATGCCACTTTAGATGGATCCGGTTGACATTATTTTTCATGAGCTACTTATATGTTTTGTTGAGATATATTTTGGCATGGCATATAATTCACTACTTATGAATATGGTTTTGAAACAAATATACGTATTACTTATTTTTTGGAAAGTATACGGGTTTTACAGCGATGGGTTAGCAATTTGACAATGAGATGATTTTTTTTTTAAAGCTTTGTTTTACTGACCCACTCAATCTTGTTTTGCGCCCCTCCAGGTTCAAGATAGCAGAGTTTTGGTGGCCACGAGGAGTCCAACGGTGTTCTGATAGAATTTTTAAAAGTAGGACTCACCCCCGGGGGTTACATCTTAGCAATTGTATCTTAAAAGTTTCCGAACTGTGTAAATGGTTACATCACTCTCATGTGACGGCCAGCATGCCCACCTTCGGGACGGGGTGTGTCATTTCACCTTTCTTTCTTTAAGTCCATAAATTATACCCCTTCCTTCCGTTTGAATGCACATCGTTTCTGCACCGAAAGTGCTTCAACAATTTCGTCTTTTTATTTTTTATGTTTTTGTGTCCAATTTCTGATGATTTTTCTTGAAGTATGTATATCTAATATTAGGGTAAACTATCAGTTAACTCTTTGAACTATTATTCAAGTTGAAATTGATTCTTGAACTATTTTTTTTTTTGGTAAATTAACCTCCTGAACTATTAGGCTATCTCCAATCAAGGGCTGGTTAGATGGCTCGTTTTAGCCCTCTGGCCCTCTAAGATATTAATATTTTAATGAACAGTATATGATCATATTTGCCTCCGTCTCTAACCGAGGGCCAAATGGCCATAGGGCTCGTTTTAGCCCTGTCACAAAAAATTGTCTCCAACCGAGGGCCAAATGGCCAAACAAAATTTATTATTTAAAAACCACCACTTAAATTCAAATCCAACGGCTAAGTGACGTCAAATATGAAACAAATTTTGTGAAATAGAAGTTATAGGAAAAAATGGAATTTAAAAAAGTAGGAAACAAATTTTGTAAAATAGAAGTTATAGGAAAAAAAATAGAATTTAAAAAAAAATATGAAACAAATTTTGTAAAATAGGAGTTATAGGAAGTTATAGAAAAAAAAAATAGAAGTTATAGAAAAAATTTTGTAAATAAAAAAATTAAATAAAACTGTAAAAAAAAATTCAAAAATAATAGCTAGCTAGCGTCAGCTAGCCGTTGGATTCAAATTTTTCTTTAAGCAATCATGTCGGTTATATTTATATTAAATATATTCTTGTCAGTTATAACCGACATGATTGCTATGAATTTCTAGCCAGCCCTTTAGCCTTTTGGCCCTTTCAGGTTCCGTAGGGCCCACGAGCCATCTGATCTAATCCTCAGTTGAAGACAGTTTTCGGGCTATTTTCGACACTCTGGCCCTCTTGACTCTTCGGTTGGAGATGACCTTAGAAATCAGTCAATTGACCCCTTGTTGGTAGATTCCATCCACTATTTCGTCAAATCCAAAGGAAAATTTGTCTTTCCTTGATCAATTATTACTTGTCAACTATAACCACTAATGAAATAATGACATGTGAAAACAAAAAAAATGTGTAATGACAAGATGGGGGATGGCTACATTTGACTAGCATGATGCCCTTTGGCCAAATTATAGTCTGGTGGGCTTCGTAGAACTACAGTCTGGTCATCGATTAAATATGAGTTTTTGGCAAATAATGTCTTTTTTTACTTTTAGACCTTTAGCCTTTTCCATTAGAGATGACTTACTATTGGATTTAGTAGGTCTGGCTCCTTCCGATTGGGCCCTTTTTTTTTACTGAAGCCAATTGATTGGCTGTTGCTACTTAATACTATGATTTAGTGGTATTCATCTTTACTTGTAAGTGAGAGGTTTTATATTCGTTTCTCGCAAAAAAACGAATTTTGAACCACATTATTGCTAATCTATTGTGAGGTTTAGTCCATTTTCCTCAGCTCTTAGTATAAATAATATCGTTTGTCAAAAAAAAAATTAATTGGCTATTTTAATAGCTCAATGTGAAAGCCACGTGATGACTATGTTAAAAGAGAGATTTTTTAGTGTGACCAGTACACGAGGTGATGCACAACATGTCACTAAATAAATTGTGGGATATGTGCGCTAAAAAGTTAATAACTTAAAAAATAAAATTTCTCACAATTTCTATTGAAACACATGGTGTACTACTTGTATTCCCATCACAACTAAAAATTTCTCGTTAAAAGGCAGCAAGCAGCCAATAGTACGAGAAATTTCTCAGCATGACCGAAATATGGGATGATACAATACGTGTCATTATACAAATAGTGAAATATATGTGTTAAAAAGTTATTAACTTTAAAAATAAATTTTTTTACCATTTATATAAAAATATGCAATGTATCACTCGTGTTCCGGTCACAATGAAAAAAAATTCTAATAGTACAAGGCATTGGATGCTTTTCTTTTGGTTTCCATCAGCAAAGAGAAAATGTAGACTTGGCATTCGTGTCGTGTTTTCCGTGTTCGTGTCGTTTTCGTGTCATACCCGATATCTTAACGGGTCGTGTCGTGTAACACCCGTTAAAATAAACGGGTAAAATGACCCGACCCGAAATCGACCCGATAATATTAACAGGTAATATGACCCGACCCGTTACTCGTTAAGGAAAATATATTTTAAACCAATAAATAATCAAATGAAAAACATAATACTAAATAAGTATATACATTTCATATTATCACATCCAAAACATAAAAACGCAATTTTGTTTTAAGTATATTTTCGCTTACATAAAGTCTTTAATAGTTTTTTAATTAATGTAGAAGTGTAAAAAAATATAGAAAACAAATATATAAACACTCGTAATGACAAACTTTATAACTTTCATCAAGAGCTTAACTTCGAAATTCGCCACTATAATCATATAAATCATAGATCAAAATTTAACCGTTGATTGTTGTTTACATTTATGCTTCATTGTTCTCATCAAATTTCGTTTTTTTTTAGATTTTCTTTTTTGAAAACATGATCTATTAGAGGGTGCAGGTAGATGAACGGTTTGGATCGTTGATATTATATTTAGAGTTTTACGGTTAGTGAAAATATTGCTTGATGTTTATAAAGTTTCTACAAATTATATGACATTGACTCATATTTCAGTTAACCGTAAATATCGAAACGTGATATCATCTTCTTACATCCGCCAGATGATCATGTTTTCAAAAAATAAAATTTCAAAAATGAAATTCAGTAAGAAGAATCAAGCGTAAATGACAATCGACGGTTAAATAAATTTAAGGTTTTACTACTACAAAATTATCTATTGCTGGCGGTCCAAAACCTTTTGATGATTACAAAATTTAAGGTTTTACACATTCCGAGATCGCATACGTAAAAAATCATAAAAAACAAACATTCAGAGATTACGTAATGGAACAAAAGTTTTCGACGGTTATAAATGAAAAATCACAATTTAACGGTTATTTTATCTCCGATTTTGATGATTTTTTACAGATACACTCCTCGACCCTATAAGAATGTAATGAATAAATTTGATCTTTAATTTAAAGTATTTACACTAGTGGACTTATTTTATACTTAATAGAAGTATAATATTAACTCTAAGTATTTGTTTAATCTACTGATTTGACACAATATGCATTCTACAAAACTTTTTTCAACGATTCAACCGTCAAACTTATTTGTACACATTCCGAGATTGCATACGTAAAAAATCATAAAAAAAACATTCAGAGATTACGTAACGTAACAAAAGTTTTCGACGGTTATAAACGAAAAATCACAATTTAACGGTTATTTTAGCTCCGATTTTGATGATTTTTTACAGATACACTCCTCGACCCTATAAGAATGTAATGAATAAATTTGATCTTTAATTTAAAGTATTTACAAAAACTTATTTTATAC
Source organism: Malus sylvestris (assembly GCF_916048215.2). Taxonomy (NCBI): domain Eukaryota; kingdom Viridiplantae; phylum Streptophyta; class Magnoliopsida; order Rosales; family Rosaceae; genus Malus; species Malus sylvestris. The sequence goes on from NC_062269.1 coordinate 24,342,367, forward strand.
TTAATAGAAGTATAATATTAACTCTAAGTGTTTGTTTAATCTACCGTTTTGATGCAATATGCATTCTACGAAACCTTTTTCAATGATCAAACCGTCAAACTTATTTGTACACATTCCGATATCGCATACGTAAAAAATCGTAAAAAAAAAACATTCAGAGATTACGTAATGGAACAAAAATTTTCGACGGTTATAAACGAAAAATCACAATTTAACGGTTATTTTATCTCCGATTTGGATGATTTTTTACAGATAGACTCCTCGACCTATAAGAATGTAACGAATAAATTTGATCTTTAATTTAAAGTATTTACACTAGTGGATACCACAAAAACTTATTTTATACTTAATAGAAGTATAATATTAACTCTAAGTGTTTGTTTAATCTACTGTTTTGATGCAATATGCATTCTACAAAACTTTTTTCAATGATCCAACCGTCAAACTTATTTGTACACATTCCGAGATCGCATACATAAAAAATCATAAAAAACAAACATTCAGAGATTACGTAACAGAACAAAAGTTTTCGACGGTTATAAACGAAAAATCACAATTTAACGGTTATTTGAGTTCTGATTTTGATGATTTTTTACAGACACACTCCTCGACCCTATAAGAATGTAATGAATAAATTTGATCTTTAATTTAAAGTATTTACACTAGTGGATACCACAAAAACGTTTTTTATACTTAATTGAAGTATAATATTAACTTTAAGTGTTTGTTTAATCTACTATTTTGACGCCATATGCATTCTACGAAACTTTTTTGAACGATCCAACCATCAAACTTATTTATACACATTTCGAGATTGCATACGTAAAAAATCGTAAAAAATAAACATTTAGAGATTACGTAACAGAACAAAAGTTTTCGACGGTTATAAACAAAAAATCACAATTTAACGGTTATTTTAACTCCGATTTTGATGATTTTTTTACAGATACACTCCTCGACCATATAAGAATGTAATGAATAAATTTGATCTTTAATTTAAAGTATTTACACTAGTGGATACCACAAAAACGTATTTTATACTTAATAAAAGTATAATATTAACTCCAAGTGTTTGTTTAATCTATCGTTTTGACGCAATATGCATTCTACAAAACTTTTTTCAACTATCCAACCGTCAAACTTATTTGTACACATTCCAAGATCGCATAAGTAAAAAATTGTAAAAAACAAACATTCAGATATTACGTAATGGAACAAAAGTTTTCGACGATTATAAATGAAAAATGACAATTTAACGGTTCTTTTAGCTCTGATTTTGATGATTTTTTACAGATACACTCCTCAGCCATATTAGAATGTAATGAATAAATTTGATCTTTAATTTAAAGTATTTACACTAGTGGATACCACAAAAACTTATTTTATACTTAATAGAAGTATAATATTAACTCTAAGTGTTTGTTTAATATACCGTTTTGACGCAATATGCATTCTACGAAACATTTTTCAACAATCCAACCGTCAAACTTATTTGTACACATTCCGAGATTGCAAACTTAAAAAAATCGTAAAAAACAAACATTCAGAGATAACGTAACGGAACAAAAGTTTTCGACGGTTATAAACGAAAAATCACAATTTAACGGTTATTTTAGCTTCGATTTTGATGATTTTGTACATATACACTCCTCGACCCTATAAGAATGTAATGAATAAATTTGATCTTTAATTTAAAGCATTTACATTTTTTTATATATGAGTGATTGTATATATATTTTTTTACATTTTTTACACTTCTACAATAATTATTATTAATTTTATTAATTTTGCCCTCAAATAAAAAACATTATTCATGAGGGTTTGAAGGATTTTAAAAATCTAAACGATAATATAAATGTAACAATTATCTATTCGTAGAGGAATAATGATAAATCCCGAGTGTTTATATATTTTTTCACATTTTTCATACTTGTATGTATGTCTTCTTAGTTCTTGCATATACAAATACTATACTAGTATATTTTAATTTTGGACAAGAATATGTTATGTAAAATTTATCCTAGTAATGATAATAAGGAACTCTCATAATAAAAATAAATAATGACTAAAACTTTTTTTTAAATTTTTTTATAATTTATATAGAACAATAATACAAAACTATATATTTAATATAGAATATATTGTAAATATTAATATGACTATTGTATTTTATAATAAATCTTTTAGTAATTAAACTTTAAAATTATTAAAATAATTTTTTTCTTAACGGGTCGAAACGGATTACCCACGTGTTACCCGCGTGTATACCTGTTAAGAACCCGTTATTAATGGGTTCTTAACGGGTCACCCGATAGTGACCCGATAAGTTATCGTGTTGATCCGAAACCCGTTATTTTCGTGTCGTTTTCGTGTCGTGTCACCGTGTCGTGTCAAAAACTGCCAAGTATAAGAAAATGTAAGCCTTTCTGGTTTCTGAAAAATAGAGGAAGACAGCCCGAGTACTTTATTGGTAGTAGGGGTGTTGGTGACAACACGGTTTAGTGTGGGTCATAGTGTTAGATTGTGAATTTTTTTTTTTTGACAAAGAAATGTTAATATGATCGTTTATGGTGGTCTATAGTAAGGTATACTGTTATAACCATGATATTTTGATATTTGTATTTTTAAATAAAAATTTAATTTTTTATATGAAACAAAAACGTTAAAATAATGATGTAATTAATTTATTACGTGTTATCATGTTATAAAGTTAAACTACAATGTGAAGTGAGGAATCATTTGAGCCAGGCAGCTCTAAGGTTTCGTGTGAATAACACACCCGAGAATATATATTCATGTTAGAAGATCAACGGATAAAAAGAGATATTTTGATATGAGTCCAAAATAACTAAAAATTGAACCTATTTCAAAAGTTAAAAGTTACTAAAAATTGAATTTATTTTAAAAGTAAGCTTATAAAATTGAACCTATTTCAAAATTTTCTTTTTAAAAAAAAAAATTATGTTCCGTTAATTCGTTTGTTACCAATGTAAAAAAGTAAAGAACTAATGCAGCCAATAGTACAAGGCAGTGGATGGTTTTCTTTTGGTTCCCATCAGCACGGAGAAAAAGAAAGGCAGCCTATGCCCTTCGGTTCCTAGAAAACAGAGAAAGATGGACACTTGGACAGCCGCAGTTTTATCTGTTGGTAGGAGTGGTGGTGACAACACGGTTCAGTGTGGGTTATAGTGTTAGATGATGAATTATTTTGTTGACAAAGAAAAGTTGTATATGATTGTTTGGATGAGTTAGGGCTGATTTGGTATTGTTGTGCTCTGAAAAAAAGTTGTTTCTGCTATGCTGTGGGAATAAGCGGCTGTGAAATAAAGCAGCAGAGTGTTTGGTAAACTTTTTTTGTAAAAGTGCTTTTGGAAAAAAAAAAAAGCAATATGATAGTGTTTGATAAACTTTTATGTAAAACAGCTGTGACGGTGTGAAATGACCAAAAAATGTATAATACTATATATGCTATTAATTTAATTTTCTTAACAAATAAAGAATAATTACTAAATATACTTTATTTTTAAAAGAAAAATATTTATAAATTTTATCTTAAATATTAATTAGTATGACAAACTACTTCAATTGAAATATTTTAGACTGCATAGCTAAGATTCATTAGTACAATATTGTTAATGTACTTGAAAGTAGTCTAATTAAATACATTCATCAAACTTGCCTCTATAATTGATTAGAATACCTGGTTCAAGGAGATATGTGACGAAGTATGCGTCACAAAACACTAAATTCAATGAACGAAATTGGTAAAAACATTACGAACCGTTTATGTATTTGCTATAATAGATTGACTAAACGACCTTAGTTTTAATTTATTTTTTTACAGATATAATATTTACCGTGTGATTCATAGTATGAATAGTTCTAATCATAAACACAAAACTATGTAATTAAACTACTAAGAATTTTGAATAAAAATTCATACCCATTTTGAGTAGCGAATGATTCTATACCTTTTCCTTCCCTTTTCTAGGGTTTGAATGCACATGCGCCGAAAGTGGTTAGCAAATTCGTTTTTTCATTTTTTTGTTTTTTTCGTCGTCCTTTTCTTTCGTTTGAATGCACATGGTTTTTGCTCCTTTTCTTACGTTTGATTGCACTGGCGGTATATTGTTACTCTTTTCTTCCCTTTTCTTACGTTTGATTGCACATGATTTTTCAATGTGATCGTTACATGAGATATTACATCACTCTTATTAAAATACATGATGTATTACTTGTGTTTCTATTATAACTAAAACTTTCTACTTTTATTGGTGATAAAATACAAAACAAAGAATAGAAATCTTCTGTCTCCTCTCTATCCGTCTCTCCTCTCTCTCTCTCTCTCTCTCTCTCAGAAAATCAGAATCATATTGGTGATAAAATACAAAACAAAGAATAGAAACTTCTGTCTCCTCTCTATCCCTCTCTCTCTCTCCTCTCTCTCTCTCTCAGAAAATCAGAATCAAAGGGGGTTGCTTTTTGCTTGTTCAAAGTCTTCTCCGCCCTTTCCGTCAACACCAAATTGGTAATTTCGCATAAACGATTGCCCTTTTATTTTTCTCTTGGTCCAAATTCAATCGAATTATTCTTATATTTTTCTCAGAAAATCAGAATCAAAGGTGCTTGCTTTTTAATTTTTGTCCTCCGTTGCGTGTTTGTGACTTTGTGCACATGCTCAGTAAGAAGTAGTACAATTTCAATTTTTCTGTACTAAAATCTGATCTAGTCTCAGGTTCAACTATAGACCGGATTCGCTCTCTGCTCTGCAATCAAATACTCGCTGGCTTCATTCTCTTCTCTCTAAGAGAGAGATGGAGTTGATTGGGTTCATTCAAGTTTTCAACATCATCGTAATCGCCATCGGGACTCTGTTGTACATGTTGGGTAGATCATTGACATTTTCTTCGTCGACTTCTTCTTCTTCTGGTGCTGCTGATGCTGCTGTTGAGGATAACAATGATGATGATGATGTTGCTATCCCCCCTCTTCGAGAAAAGTATGACGTGTTTCTTAGTTTCAGAGGTGAGGACACTCGCCCTACTTTTACCAGCCATCTTCGTGCTGCTTTGGAAAGGAAGAAATTCGAAACCTACATAGACGACAAGCTGAAGCCAGGAGACGAAATTGGACCCACCCTACTAAAAGCAATCAAGAAATCAAGGCTTTCGGTGATAATTTTCTCCAAAAACTATGCGTCTTCCACATGGTGTTTGAGTGAACTTGTGCATATACTCAAATGCAGAAAGAAAAAAGGCCAGATGGTTGTACCCATATTTTACGACATCAATCCATCAGATGTGCGAAAACAAGAGGGGAGTTATGCAGATGCATTTGCTCAACTTGAAAAACGTTTCAAGGACGGTATGGGCAAGGTGCGCAAGTGGAGGAAAGCTTTGAGGACTGCAGCCAATATTTCTGGGTTCGATAATTCAAACAAAAAAAGGTAAGTAACTTTGTAACTTGTATCAATTTCTACTTGTGACTATTTCTTTTCAATTTTTTTCTTTAATTTTTTTTTATAGGAACCATATTCATTATATAGACTTCAACTACCTGATTTAGGTATTTAAAAGTAGGAATGTATAAAAGCTAGAGTGAAATTTTGTGTTTGTTAAGTCTGCCGTCGAAAATCCAAAATGGAAAAGCATATCAGTTGAATTGCATACTATCTGCCGGCGAAAATCCAGAAATCATTGGCCTTCAGAGTCGAAACATACAACCTCCACCTCTGCCTGACTAGACCTGAAATTCCAACCACCGAATTCCTCGCGCAGCCCTGAAATTCCGACCCCCGAATTCCGCCACTCTAAAACAAATCTTACAGACTAATGAAGGCATTACTTACTATATATTGCTTCTCATTTGTAATCATATTTTGCAGGACGGAGGCCGATTTAATTGAGAAACTTGTGGAAGATATTTCAACGAAATTGAAACGTGAAACCTCATATGACTTAAATGGCCTGGTTGGAATTCAAAGCCGCATCGAGCAAGTTGAATCGTTATTAAGCAATAATGATTCGCAAGGTGTTTGCACTGTAGGCATTTGGGGTATGGGTGGCATTGGAAAGACCACCCTTGCTCAGGCTGTGTTCAAGAGACTCTCTTCTAAGTTCGAAGCTTGTTGTTTTCTTAGCAATGTTAGGGAGAAAGCAGAGCAAACAGATGGAGTCAATCAACTGAAAAAAACACTTCTTAGAGATATCTTAAAGGAAGAAAATCTCTCAATAGATTCGACTTCTGTTCGAGAAAGGCTCGGCCGTACAAAGGTTCTCATTGTTTTTGATGATGTTAGTGACTGGAAGCAAATAAAAGATCTAGCTGGAGATAATCTTCGCTACCGCGATGGAAGTAGAATCATTGTAACAAGTAGAGAATGGAGCGTACTCATGAAAGCTGTTAAAGAGAGAAAATATATATATCAGGTTGAGAAATTTAAAACTGATGATGCTCTTCGGCTCTTTCAATCTCATGCCTTCAAGGATAACTCTCCTAGAGCAGAATATAGAGAGTTGTCCGCAAGGGTGGTAAAATATGCTGGAGGCATTCCACTGGCTCTTGAAGTTTTGGGTTCCTTATTGTTTCCATGTGAGAGCAAAGACGAGTGGGAAGATGTATTGAGCACACTGATAAATTATCCCAATGAAGAAATTCAAAATACGTTCAGAGTAAGCTATAATAGATTAGGAAGAAATGCGCAGGACGTATTTCTTGATATAGCATGCTTTTATAAAGGGGAGCGTATTGAGGATGTAAAAAAGATGGTAGACTTTGGCCAAATGCATGGTGGTTCATGTGCGGCAGATGGAATTAGAGTTCTCCGTGATAGGTCTCTCATATCGATTGATTCGGCATGGAAAACCATAGAGATGCATGATTTGGTACAAGAAATGGGTTGGGCAATTGTTTGCGAACAATGTATTGAAGAGCCCGGCAAACGTAGTAGGCTGTTCAAAGCTGAAGATGTCTATCATGTATTGAAAAATAACACGGTAAGATCCGAAAGTGCATTCACTTTTTCTTTTAAACAATAAAGAAAAGAAAGAGATGAATAAAATACCGTGTACTTCCTATGAGAAGGCAGCTAGAGAAAACTCATTTACAAGAAAAATAAGTCATATTCCTACAAATGTAGTTTAGATTAAATTTTGTTGTGTGTTAGTGTGTTCACATTTGTACTTTGTTGTTGGTTGTCAGGGAACTGAAAAGGTTCAAGCCATATCCTTTAACAGGTCCATCTTTGGGCCTGGGCACAACGTGGATCGTGCAGACTTTAAAAATATGTATAATCTGAGATTGCTCCGTCTTGATAGTTATTATACACTTCACATGTCTAGAGATTTCTACAAATTTGAGCTTACTCTATCTCTTCCCAATTCTCTTTGTTATCTTTCCTGGAAGGGATGTCCTTTGAAATCTTTGCCCCCAGAATTTTCTCTTGAAAATCTTGTTGAGCTTCATATGCCCTACAACAGAGTCACGCAACTTTGGGATGGAGGCCAGGTATATGTGCTTGTTATAGTGTGTTTGTGTAAGATGTAGTGTAGAAACTTATTCAGACTAAGTTGTTAATTCTTACCTTTTCTCTTTAATTTGTTACAGAATCCTATCAACTTAAAAGTGCTCAATCTTCATTCCTCCTTGTGTCTGACTGCACTTCCAAACCTCTCGAGGAGTCCAAATATCGAGCACATGGATCTTTCTGGATGTAAAAGTTTGGTTGAAATTCCTCAGTATTTTAAAAATCTTGACAAACTTACTTATCTTGATCTTTCAATGTGCGAGCGTCTGGAATATCTTCCAGAGATGCCAGGCAATATTGAATTCTTAAGATTACAAGGCAGTGGCATAAAGGAGTTGCCGTCATCAGTTTGGTCTCATGAAAAAATTTCTTCCTTGGATATTACATTTTGTGAAGAACTTAAGGAACTTCCAAGCAACACTTGCAAGCTGAAAGTCTCTGGTGCTTTTAGTCTATATGGCTGCTGCTCTCTTGAAAAGGTTTGGGAGCTTCCCAGGGGTATTGGTGAATTAGATTGGTCTCGCACAGCAATAAAAGTATTGCCCACATCATCAATGGAGCGTCTCTCTTGTCTCACCAGACTTAAACTGCATTGTTGCATTTATCTTGCAAGTCTCCCAAGGAGCATTTGTAAGTTGAAATCTCTTGAGGAACTTGATCTCACTGGTTGCTATGAACTAAAAGTTGTTCCAAGTAGCATCTACAAATTAACAAATATCAAAATGCTCAGCTTTAGTTACTGTCGGAAACTTCGAAATTTTACTCAGCCGACTGGCTCAGTTGGTTTTCTCTCTCTTGAAGTACTAGACCTCAAATACAGCGGTATATTAGAAATCCCTGAGGGCTTCATTTGCTCAACCTCATTACGGGTTCTTAAGCTGGAAGGAACCAAAATTCGGAGCATACCCTCAAGCATTAAACAAGCTCCTCAGCCGACTGGCTCAGTTGGTTTTCTCTCTCTTGAAGTACTAAACCTCAAATACAGCGGTATATTAGAAATCCCCGAGGGCTTCATTTGCTCAACCTTATTACGGGCTCTTAAGCTGGAAGGAACCAAAATTCGGAGCATACCCTCAAGCATTAAACAAGCTTCTCAGCTGTCTTGCCTGTGCTTAATCGGCTGCACGAGGCTTCAATCTTTACCAGAGCTCCCAATGCTCAGTTGTCTTCAAGCAAATGGCTGCAAGTCACTGAAGACAGTGTCGAGTTCAAGGACTGCAATTACACAATGTTGGAATAGATGTGAATTACTTCAAGAGCTACTTGACTTTTCGGGTTGCCCAAGGTTGGGTGATGATGCAAGGAGCAGCATAATGGTTGATGCACAGCTTAGAATCATGCGAGTGGCAACTGCGGCTTCAAAGTTAAAAGAAGAGGAAGATTACGTACGTCTCTCTCTCTCTCTCTCTCTGTGTTAAGTAACATGATGTCAATCAATGTTGCAGGGAAAGTTTAAAGAAGAGGAATATTACGTATGTCTCTGTGTGTGTGCGTGCGTGTGTTAAGTAACATGATGTCAATTAATGCTGCAGGATGAGTCTTCTGAGCCCTTTGTTATCATTGTATGTCCGGGATCTGAACTTCCAAATTGGTTCGTACATCAAAATGAGGGGGCTTCAATAAATGTCACACTTCCTGCAAATTGGTTTCGTGAAGGCTTCTTGGGTTTCGCTCTATCTGTTGTTACAGCCAAAGCATTATTGTTGTGTGAATACATGTTCACTTTCAAAACTGAAGAGGGGGAAAGTCTTGAAATCAATTGTGTGCGCGATGTTCTGGAAACCGAACCTTCAGAGAATGTGTGGGTATGGTATACAGAACTTGAATATGAAGAGGGAGCAAACTGGTCCTCTGCTTTTTTCGACCGTGTCACTAAGGTCTCTGTTCACTTCCAACCGGAAACATTATTCGATCATGAAGTGAAAAAGTGTGGGATATGCCTGTTGTATGCCGAAGATGCTGAGAAATTAAAATTTGATGTCATGTCGCTACAAGAACAATATGAGCCTGCAGCAAGTAGGAGTGGTGATCCTGAAGCCAGTGGAAGTGATGAATCTGAGGAATTAAGTGGAAGCGATGAATCTGAGGAAGCAAGTGGAAGCGATGACTATGAGGGAGAAAGTGGAAGCGACGAGGAAGCAAGTGATGAGTCTGAGGAAGCAAGTGGAAGCGATGACTATGAGGGAGAAAGTGGAAGCGACGAGGAAGCAAGTGATGAGTCTGAGGAAGCAAGTGGAAGAGATAAGTAGGAGCAAGCAAGTGGACATGACGAGTCTTTTGCTGGTTCAAGCCTCTCCTAAACTTCAATCAAAGAAATAGTTAAAGATAGAAAATCGAGTTCATCCAGTATTCAACCACAATTCCACAATACAATAGAAGGTACGTAGTTGAAATTGACAATTAAAATTATATGTAAGTACTAGCAATTGGGCTCACACGATGTCGCGGGTTTTAAAACGTGTGAAATATATTAAAAATTGTCTACATCTATCTCAAAATCTATTTACATCCTAATGTTCAATAAGAAACAAAATATAGGTATGTGATATACTGAATAGTAATGCCCGCATGTTGCTGCGGGATTAGAATTTGACTATCCATATTGGCATCTTAATATAAATCTTAGTATAAAACAAAGATCAATCTCATGCACTGAAAACTAATGTGATTAGTTGCCATAGATGCAAACACAATAATGCTGAAACCCCTTATAAAGTTACATATGCATCAAACATTTTTAATCTAAAAGTCTAGAAATCACAAGAAAAACAAATGTTGAGCCTACAGTAATCTCAGACAACAATCTCTAACAAAAATTTGACCATAAAATGTAAACCCATCTCTGAATCAATATCAATCTTCTTCCTCAACAAAAAGTTCACTATTTCTTGCAAAAACACACATACCCATCTTGTCATTTGCATCTGAAACCCCAAGTTTCTACCATATCACAATACAATGGCAGCAACCCCAATTTTCTACTGTAAAAGTTTGTGTGACAGAAGATCGATGTATTTTGTGTTGACAATGCTAAGTATATTTTCATATATGAAATATTTTATCGATACAGTTTATACGGAGAAAGATGATGTGAATGGAAAGAGATTAGAATCTTCCCAATATTTTAGCTGAGAGGTTGGGGTAAAGGAATATGGTACTTAAGCCAATCAGAAATTGTTTGTAGCCTTCTTCTTTGCATCAGTGGCTTTGCTAAACTATAAAATTTTTAAAAATAAGACAAACCAACCATTACTGTTATGCTCCTTGCTGCAGTCAAGTCTCATGATTATAAATAAAACCAGACGAGCATATAAACCCAAAAAGAACAGTGTAAAAATATACTGTTTAAGAGTTGACTGCATCTTTGAATACTGAAAGTAAGAATATAGAGGAATCAGTACAGAAAATTTAAAATATACCTAGTATTGTTGTGTGCTCATCCGAGAGGGAATTTTGTGATCACTCAATTTCAAGTCTGGCCTCTCTTTCCTAATGAGAGATTCTACCGCAGCCTGATAGACATATTCAAACATTTAATAATCTACAGAAATTAACTAAACTCAACCACATTGAATATCAAAACCACCTACTTACCATCTTATCCAACTCTTATTTCGTAAATTTTTCTGGTAAAGAAGCATAGTTTATCCTGAGCTCTGCAATAAAATAATTCAATTCTTCTTTGCTTTTCAATAAGATCCCTACATTCAAACAAACATAATTACTCTACTAAATAACTTCAATTTATATACTATATAACAATACTAAATCAAGTAATCTATGAAGATTAGGAATGGATTGCAAAAGCAGAAAACTTATTTGACATGTATTAAAAGGATACACAAATTCTTAGCCAATCAGCATGAAAAAGGTATAGAAAACTAATTTGATTTGTTAACTTTGGAAAACTGGAGAGATAAAAAAGGAATTCTTAGTTTTTAGTATGACAACCAAGTGATTTCGTTGTTTACGGGATTCATGTGTGTCGTTAGGATTGCCAAAATTAGTGATTTTAGAGTTTGGCAACAAATTACAGAATTGGACTCAAGTTTATTAACATGTGATCTAAACTTGTGATCCAACTAAACTAATTTGGATACACTTAGCAAAGAAATATGCATACCATATGACAATATTGAATCAAGTTATTTGCAAAGATTTAAAATGCATTGTAAAAAGTAAAATTTTTATTTTATATGTATTAAAAAATGATAAACAAATTTTTTATTGATCAGTATAAAAAAGGTGTTAAGAACTAAGCTAATCTATTAAGTTTGGAAAAATTGGACAGATAAAAGAGAGTTTTTAATCCTTACTATAACTAAAATAACTATGTTATTTCATTATCAAATAGGATCCATACGTGTGATGTGGGTTAAGAAAATCACTGATTACAGAATCTGCAAGAAATCATCAAATTGGATTCGAACTGACCAATTTTTTATTCAAATAAGCTAAGAAAAGGAGTTGGAATCAAACTAACCTCCGTTTTCTATATGCAGCAAACTGCATCTTGTTTTTCGTTAACAACATACCATTCACTCTGTAGTCTGTACACACCAAAAAACAGTAAACACCTCATTCAGTACTAACAGCCAGTTCAATCAATGAATTATTTAGACAATTTTCAACGATTCCGAAGCTTAGACAAAAATTGCACGAGGAAATTGAGATTATATGCAATTGTATGTCAAATAACCTGAAAATACCATATATCCAATATTAAGTGCATACACCTAAAAACTAATCTTTATATATACTTTAAAATAATACAGATCAATGTAATCTAAAACATTGGAAACATTATCATACAATTAAAGAATCACAATGCAGAAAATTTTCATTCCAATATTTTCAGATAACTTTTCACCCGACAACATTGTAGTTCAATCTCCATCTTTAAGGGTCATCAAAAATTAAAGTAGTCAGTACAGCACACTCACAACAGATATGCTCTCAGAAAAACCAAAGTGAGAACCGCACTGGGCTGCTCAACTATCCAATTTATACCAGATCCAACATTTTACATCCGTTCAGTCCCCAACCACAAGGTTGATTCCAATTCAACCCTCTCATTCATTCTCTCCGTTTACATCTCCAACGCACAATCATACATGTCAAGACAAAAGATAAGATTCATAAATTTGGGTCTATAGCTCTTGGATCCAAATCTCATTGAACCAACCCCATTCTCCTAAACTAAACATAAAATTGTTTCATGACCAATGTCTTCAACTTATTTTTGGATAAATGTCAAGGTACCCAAGAACTACCAGTGAAACAACCGCAAAGACTCAAAGTTCCACAGTAATATATTATCTGCAACTAATAAAAAATTAACCAACTCGAAATCAAATATAAACCCAAATGAATCCGAACCCACCAAGCAAAACAGAAAAAAACCCTAAATAGACAAACAATCAAACATAACCAAATGCGTAGCTTCAAAAATTTCATTTTAAAGCCAATTATGAAACACAAAATGTTAGCCCAAAATGGAAAAAGAGGTAAAAACGAAGCAAAAGCCAAAGAGAGAGATGGATACCTTTCTGTCTCCTCCTCTCTGTGCAAGCGCTTTCTTTCTCCCTCTTTCTCTTTCTGTATCCTTCCCTCTGTGCAAGCCCATACTCACCAACAGCGTGTATCAAAGGAAATCTCAACTTCTCACTGCAAGGATTTGCTCGAAAACGAAGTAATAAGATAGGTTCAGAGCTAGCACTAGCTAAAAAGGCTACTCCAAAAGCAATTATCTAAAAACCTGTCACTGATACAAAAAATAAGAAGTGATTAGCAGTGATTCAGGGGCACTCTTATAAATTGTAATTGCAAGGCAAGATCAGAATTGATTTGCAAAGACTCATAGGTACTCTTATAATTACCATCTTTAACTTCGTTTTGTGTAATATGTATTACCACATACAATATTGTTGTATAAACAGCCCAATACGAATTTTGATTTCGGTGGACTCAAATAGCGCACACAATAACTAAACCGCAAAAAGAATCAAAACACCAAGCATAAAGAAAAGGCACACCACACGTACAATAGCTCAAAGATTTATAGTGAGTCTGTAAACAATGAGAAAATTGTTATGAATCCAATTTGTAATTGAGGTTTATGCTTAAGGTAAAGAGTCAAATTAGTTGTAATTGAGGGTTTTTACTGGTTATTAGGGGAATTTGATAGAAATGCCAGCTGGCAGTCACACTTCATGTATAAGAGCACCTGCTCTTTGGTTTGAAACAGAACAGAATTTTACAAAACAAATCAATACAAAAATATTGGAGCTCTACTCCTCCTATCTTCCTCCTTCCTTCTCTTCTATGTGCAATAGTTAAGGTTTGAGTTAGGGTTTAAGATTTGGGTTCTAACAATGGTATCACCCATATCGATTCCTGGATTCCCTTCTGTGCACACCCGCCGATCCGCTGCTACTTGCGACTCTGCCTTGGAGTCCCGTCTTGATGCCGTGGAGGCTTCCTTGGCGGCTCTCATCGCCTCTTTACCTTCCCTCATCGCCACTGAGTACGCCAAGGCCTTCGACAATGTCTTCGATGACTCTTTTGAAAAATTTCATCGGGGAATGCTTTCTCGAGGTGCCGCAGTAGGCATCTATGCCCTTCTTGCCATTGATCATCATGTTTCTCCTGCGATTGAGCCTATCCAGCTACCTCGGAGCCCAATTTGTGCTGAAGAAGCCTAATCGCAGCTTATTCCGTCGACAATCCAAGCTCCACCGCTACTCTCATCTTCACCGTTGTTGCGAGCACTGGCAACTTCGGCCGTCAAGCCACACTCGAAACACCCCGCTGCAGCTACAGTTTCATTTACGGAATCGAAGACGGGGATTCATACTTCGATGATGACCTCTGCTCCGCCACTACTCCATGAGCACCCGTTCTCTGATACTACGAAAACTGGACCTGAGGTAGTTCTTAATTTGAGTATCATTTTAGCAACTCCGGAGGCTACATTCCCTTCTCTTTTGACTGATTACTACGGTGCATACCTGAAAGATAAATTTGGATGGGTTAATTGGTATCTTGTGGGTAAATTTGTGAAGAAAAATTTATATGCATTGGATATGTTTGATGAAATGTCTAAGAGACAGAATGACAATATGTTCATTCAGCCACTGGTTCACAGTATTGAAGTTCTCCATCTCGACTATCTTGCCATCCAGCTCCATTATTTTGACTTAAATTGCTACCTTGGTTTTGAATATGGAAGTACAATTGCTTTAGGTAGAGTTTTTGCTTGTTCATCTGGTTTTAGTCAAAAGCCTATGTTTGGAGCATTTGGGTCCAATCTTGCTCAAACAAGTCATTTTGAAAGTCCAACTCAAACATCACAGGCAGCATTTGGGGCCAGTATAATTGGTTCCTCCACGCCAATTGGTGACATGTGTTACTGTAATGGCATTTGGGATAAGGGTGGAGGCTTTAAATTCAACAAAATGCAATTGAAGATGGCGGTGGCTCGAATAAAGCTGCTGAGGAACAAGGGGCAGGTGGTAGTGAAGCAAATGAGGCGTGCCATTGCCTTGCTCCTACAATCTGGTAAAAACGCTACTGCTCGAATTCGGGTTGAACATGTGATTAGAGAACATAACACTTTGGCTACCAATGAGTTCATTAAGCTCTTCTGTGAATTAGTAATATCTAGACTTTCTATCATCGCAGAGCAAAAGGAGTGTCAGCCTGGTCTCAAAGAAGGAATTGCTAGTTTAATCTTGGCCTCTTCTAGGTGTTCTGAGATTTTGAAACTGATCTCACTAAGGCATATTTTTGAGGAAAAGTATGGTAAAGATTTTGTATCTGCGGCTATTGATGTACGTCCCTGCTGTGGTGCGAATCACATGTTGTGGTGTGAAAGAGGACATATGCAGTTTGTAGACCCAACTTCAAACTCTGCCAGTTATGCAATGGCTGCTGCACAAGTTGCTGCATATTTGGCCAACACGGACTACAATCAGGACATTAATATTGTATCTCTCAAGAAAATAAAAGAAGCTTCCCTGTTGAGTTTGATAGTTTCCTTACGATCGATATGTGAGGGCAGATTTCAATCTTTTAACCAGTTTCTGTCTCGTGAATATTGTATATCTCTTGCTGACAATATAGAAAGTAAAGTCAAGGTGAGGGAGGAAGGTTATTCTCAACTCTTTTCTGAAGTGCATAAATTTGCTGATGTGATTTCCGAATTCAACAATATGGTTTCTGCAATTCCAGCGATGGTTACACAGTGTAATGAGCTTAAGCTTAAGTTCGATGAAGGGTCCACAATGAGCAAGCTTTGGATTGTGAATGTGGGTGGCAGTGAGAGTCCAGCAAAAACTGAAGTTCTAGGGAAAAGCCTTAAGGAAGCTCAAAACGTCAATAAATCTCTTTCAGCTCTTGGGGATGTGATCTCAGCTTTGTCAAGAATTAAGGCTTTGAACCGGGTGGGACATGTGGATGAAGACAATGCCAAGGCCATATCCTTGTTTGAGAATGTAGTGGACCTTAGTGATGCTATTGAAGATGAAGTCAAGTGGGTAGAGAATCTGATTAGAGGAATAGTTGCTGGAAATATATTTGATCTTGGTTATGCACAGCTTGCAGAAGTTCTCTCAAAGAAGGGTATGTCCTTTTTAGTTACTTGTCAAAATCTTATCCCTCAACCTTGGGTTATCGATGACTTAGACGTGGCAATGGTTGTGTGTGTAAGATCTGCGTGCAGGCATTCGGGTGCATTAGACCATGGAATAATGGTGTACTCTGCCTGCTCTATAAATTCACTTGGAAATGAAGATGTGGTTGCTGAGATTTTACGGAGAGGTGGTGGGGCTCTTCACGGTATCAAATTACAAGGAATATCAACGTCCATTGAAGATAAGAGCAAGAAAAATAACCCTCTTGTCTTCTTAGATATATCAATTGATAGGGACCCTGTGGAACAAAGCAAGAAGAACCCTCATGTCTTCTTAGATATATCAATTGATAGGGACCCTGTGGAACAACTTGTTATTGAGTTTTTTGTTGATGTTGTTCATCAGACAAAAAGGAATTTCAGGGCTCGTTGTACAGGTGATAAGGGATCAACATGTCATCGAGCAATAAATAGTGTTGAGAACAACATCAAATGTGTGGTCAGAATTTATCCAATGCTTGAAACGGCAAACATTGTTGATGTGCAGGACTTGAGTTTTATTATGGAACTTGGGAATAAAAGTGATATGGTGCTTAATATTTTGCAGCCTAGCTATAATGTTGTGAGAAATGATGCTATGGACCAAGAAGGTAAAGGAACAAATGGAGTTGAGCCTCATGACTTATGACCCATTATATTTGAGTTACCTCTCCTTGATCCTGAGGAAGTCAACAATGGTGTGCTTGAGGTGTCTGAACTAAATGCTATGGCTGAGAAGGTAATTGCAGTGCGGAATAAACAAGTAGCTATTGATGGTGAGGTTGTTGCTATGACTGTTGATGGAGTGAATGAGGCACCTACTTTGAAACTTGCTGATATTGGGATTGCAATGGACATTTCTGGAATTGGAGGAGAGTGCTGCTGCGTTCAAACAAGTTTCCACAGTTTCTTTTTTAAGCCTTAAGGACAAGGCTAATTTTCAAGGGGGAAATATTGTTATGAACCCAATTTGTAATTGAGGTTTATGCTTAAAGTAAAGAGTCAAATTAGTTGTAATTGAGGGTTTTTACTGGTTATTAGGGGAATTTGATAGAAATGCCAGCTGGCAATCACACTTCATGTATAAGAGCACCTGCTCTTTGGTTTGAAACAGAACAGAATTTTACAAAACAAATCAATACAAAAATATTGGAGCTCTGCTCCTTCTATCTTCCTCCTTCCTTCTCTTCTATGTGCATTAAGGTTTGAGATTTAGGTTCTAACAAAAATTTACCAAAAATTTCAAATCTTTTGGGGGTTCAAAGTAATTATCAGAGAGACGAAACCAAAAATCAAAATTAGGCCGATTTTTTCAAAACCACAACAGCTCCGATCTGAGAAATACAGTGAAATTTCTGGAAAAAAAAAAGGAGTGAGGAAACCCTAAAACCCCTACTACTTCCATAGATTTTCCCGTCAAGGTTCCTATATTCCACGTTCCTAAACGCATTTTGCTCTCTTGAACTCTACCCTTCTGTCCTAGCTTCTTCACCCTTCCCCGTCTAATAGGATCAAAGTACTTCTTTTGTGTGTCCCGTGTAAAGTTGATAGGAGCATATGCTCCTGTTTGGACCCGATTTTACATCATCGGCCCAAGTAATCTAGGCCGTTGAGTAAGCATAGCTCCACACCGTCAGATAGAAAAGTTAGGATAATTTTGTTGTTAGGATAATATTATGATTTTTAATCATAATAATTATCTTTAATAATGAATTTGTTTGGGCCTAAAATTACACAATCGGCTCGAGTGATCGAAGCCGTTTAGCGTTACAGATTTTCTTCCATGCGAGATGCATATGCGTGTGGGTGAGGGACTTTTCATGCAATTTGTGTATACGTGGAGTGATCAGCACAAAGATATGAAAAAGGATCTGCATGGATGAGAATGGATCAAGTTGGAACTTGACCAAGCAAAAAGTTAGTGATAAGTGCCATCTAAGAGGAGATATAATTTAAAATGGATATGGTCTCTTGGGGCATGCGAAAGATAGAGATGGTAAAGAATAAAATAATATTCTTTTATTCTCTACATAATCAAAACAACAAAGTGCATTGAATATTGCCAAGATTGCATCAGGATAAATATGTGAAAGCCGAATTTGATGGAAGGTCAGGTTCTCAAGATGTCGGCAAGTTGTGGTTGATGTGATAAGGTGTGGGATTAGCAACAGATAAAGACTTAGAGTCACAGTACAATTGGGATTGGTTTCCACGACTTGAGCATGCAAATCTCTATAAATACTAAGCGGCAGATCATTCAAAGGACCCCTACAAAATCAATACAAAATTGCCCTGCGCAAACTCTCACAACTTGTGATTTTTCTTTTTCCTTTCTTCGCTGACACATCTTCCGTTGGCATCAACAGCACTGTGGAAGCAACCGGTGATATCTTAAGTCGGCATAGATAGCTCTGTCACCGTAGAATCAGCCGATCTCGCAGCATCTTCCGTTGGCATCAACAGCACTACGGCGAGGACGACTGGTTACTTATCCAAGTCTCGGTCGAGAAGGATTTCCAAATCCTTATTGGTCGAGGTCATCTCATCAGCCTTCTCGGCGAAGTGAGGTGTTACCAGGTTACTGTATTCGGCACATTGACAGCCGAATTTGAGATTGAACTTCGCAAATTAGCAGCCTTGTCTTCAGGCTCTAGAACCCAAGAGGCCGAGAATTGTTCCTTCCTCGGCCGCAATCGCAAGACACAGAAGTCAACAGCGCGCTCAACGCAACATCAACAAATTTACTCCTCGGCTAAGCTCGGCCGACGAGTTGGCACGCCCCGCAATCACCGAAGGACGTAGTTAGCTTAGAAAATACTCGGCCTGCGCGCCACGTAGGTTTTTGTAGTTTCTAGGGTCAACAGCTCCCAAACAACTTTGAGTGGAGTCGTTCGAAAAGAAGTTTCTATAGCCCCCTTGCTCATTTAACACTGCATCCGGGTGCCGATGGAGATACAGCGACCCTTGCTCACTTATCACTGTGCTCAGGCCACACAGCGCGCCACTTACGGGTGACGCCCTAGCTTTAGCGCGATTTCGTTCTGGATTCATTTTCATAAGGATTCGACGTGATCATGGAGTGCCGGCTGTCGACTACCTGACGCCCTCCCCCTCCTCCTTTATCCGGGTTTGGGACCGGCAATGTAAGATAAACTTACACGGCGGAAATTCGAGGAATTCAACATACCTTAATCGGAGCGAGGACGCTTTCCGACGGCTGAATTCATCGATGACAGAGGTGGTTGTCGACCGTCGCTGTACCTGCAGTACGCGTCCGCCGTGTATGAGGGTTGTCGACCGTCACTACTTGGTTTGTGGGCTTCACGTCGAGAGATATGGGGAGCGGATACAGAGGAAGAGCAGAGGAAGAACGCAGACCAAGGAAAGAAAGAGGAAGGAGAGTGCAGATCACGCGATGGCACCGATCAGATGTTTTTTTTTTTTTTTTGTAATTAAAGTAAAATCAAAGGGCAAACTTGTGACTGTAATTAAGCTACAACAATTCCCCTCCAACTTCATAATAGACTAGAAAAATTGACCACGCTCTGCTACGGGTTTTCAAACTATAATTGACAACAACCTTGGATAATATTCATAGAAAAGTACACTCAAACAATTGCATTCTCAAATGTAGCAATCTAGATAACGCACATTTTACTCGAGCAATTCCCACAAAACCACAAATTAACACATTCAACTCCAAGCAATTGAAAAACCAAGAGATAGATGAATCAACATGGTAAAAATTTCAAAGACTAATTCTAAAGTTTTCTCTAATAAATAAATGTTGGCTGAATGATTGATTGCTATTGAGAAAAGAAAGCACCTTGACAGAGTGGAAGCAATCTTATCGTGTGTGTTAAGCTTTTATGATTATTGGAAGCAATCATGAGCTCTATGTGTTATATAATTTTGTTTGGTCTTTGATGAAAGGTGTTTAATTATTTTGTAGGTACAACTTTGCAGCGCTACCACATTTATGACCTTACTGTATGATCTACTTTCTTGGGGCTCATTTGATGTCTAGGACTCGGTAGACTCAAACAGCGTTGAATAAAAAATGGATGTACACTTGCATACTTTGTCACTAGCTAGTGTTGTTAGTTTACATGCTCTTTTGTGTGTGCTGTGTGGATTTGCAGGTTATGAGTTATATATAGATACATCATAGCTATAATCTATGCCAAGAACATTTGCATATTGCGACTTGTCGGTTTTCTTAGGTAATGGATACGAGTGCTTCTTTGCTTTTGCTATTCCCGCTGAGGAAAAGTACAATATGTGTTTCTTAGCTATAACTAGCAGGAATGCCCGCGCTTTGCCGCGGGATTTGAAACCGTCTCTACCATCAACCAAAATAATTCTATAATTTAAACCATCCAAACTTGTTTAACATAGTTTTTTGTCTATCATTATATATTCCTCTCACAATTTTTATGGAATAAAATTCTAAACATCAAAAAATTTAAACAAAATTTTGCAACTAATCTTTGCATTTAAGCACGTTCAAAACCAGTGGCTCTTTCAATTTTTTTCTAAACAAAGAAAAGGAAAAGTGTTCATCACTGATATTGTGCATCCAATATTCCAATGTACTGGTTTCTTGTCCACCTTCTCCTCCTAACCCTTTTATCAATAACCCATCTCATTATGTCCCTCAGAGACTCGAAACCCAATTCCAACGGTCCATTTAACACCTCCTAATATCAATTCCTAAAAAAATAAATACAAATGCAAAATCAGCAAATTTTAAAGGGAACGTAGGAAAATATTATCAAGAAAGATGCAAACGAAGTATATTCATCACTGATATTGAAGAGAAAACGAAGTGTATTAGTATATTCATCTTTCCCCATTCCTTGTAAAGTTGAGGAATTTTTTCTTAACATCTGAACGGAAAGTAAAATAACACTAACACACTCAATTACAGCACACATAAGCTCGTGAACAAATTATCATTTCCAAACTGCCATGAGAGTTTACTAATCATAAATCTATGTAGAAGTTGAAATTCAATCCAAAATAAACATTAGGCACATCATCAAAAAACCAGCAGCACAACTACCCTATTGAAAAATGCCTATTTCACAAAACATTTAATGAATATTTTAATTCAGAAATTTCTGCAAACCACAATTGAACACACCGATCTCTATATAATTCAGGAATCAATCAAAGCAGCTGAATACACATGGTAAAATAAATGTTTCAGTTTGATTTTGTATTCTATAAACTTTACATTAATGAAATACATTTAGGGATTAGTACTACAATGACATTGCTCCAACATCAATTACAAATCTTTTGAGAACAAATAAACATAGTGAGAGCTTGTACCCGAAGTGAGGCATATGATCACACCCTCCTCAAGTGCCCAAGAGTAACTGAATGGTGGGGCAGCCCCTACATAATGTTTTTTAATCGATTCGGTAGTTAACACTAGCCAAATGCACAATACATATCCTAGAAACTATTGTCAGTTAACTTCTAAAGAAGTTAGAGCAAAAATTACCTCCAATCTTTGTTTCTCTTGTACTTTGGTATTGTGGGGTTGACTTGTAAATGGTAATAGAACTCATGTAAGCCAAATAATAAAAAGCCTTTTTTTAGTTAACTAAAAAGCACTTGTAAACGGAGTGAGATATCTGGTAACCAAAAAATGAATCTTGGAAAGCAGACATAAACAAACTTCAATCACAATTACTTTAATACATTTGGATATCTA
Organism: Malus sylvestris; assembly: GCF_916048215.2. Classification (NCBI taxonomy): domain Eukaryota; kingdom Viridiplantae; phylum Streptophyta; class Magnoliopsida; order Rosales; family Rosaceae; genus Malus; species Malus sylvestris. The sequence goes on from NC_062269.1 coordinate 24,364,288, forward strand.
GGAAAATTAGATTTATTCAATTTCGATATAAAGAAAATTAATTAATGCAGGTACAACATTTGTGCCTCAATGACATGAGAAGTACTCAAAACAAACATTGTTTTCTTTTTGTCTTTAGGCAATCTCTGCAAGTCGCAATGAGTTCTCTAACTCATATACATTGATAATCATATTAACTAATTAACAACCCCTCCTGTTAATTTCACACTTATGCTCCAAACAGATTTTGTAACTAATATCCCAAAAAGAGGGGAAAAAGGGAATAAAAAAACCTTTGTATGGTATACTGCAGTGTAATCTGTGTAAGCAAAGTTAAGCCCGGAAAGGCTAGCAACCTCCTTGTATACTTGGAAACCTCTTGCAGATTTTATGGCTCTAGAAGAAAATAGATCATGCAACATTAATATCATTAAGACTAAAGTATTTTTTCGAAGTGAATACACATGAAAAGTATCAAAAAGAGAGAAAGGAGAAAAAATTAAATAAATAAGAACCGCACACCTGTCCTATAATTTGGCCAGACGGGCATTTTGCTACCGAGGCAAAATTCTCAATAGCCCAAGCATCAGCCTATCAGATGAAGAAATATTCATAAGGGAAAAAGTAAGCTTAAATAGGATTTCATATATATGAACTCACTCTTTAATTACTTGTCCTATTACCAAATGGCAATTGGAAATGGTTTGAGTTATAAAACCTGACTCTAAACAGGTCTGATTCTTATCAAATAGCTCTTGAAAATTTGATATGCAAAAACTGAAACAAAGAAATAGATCCCAATCTCATCCCACAACGAACAATGAACCAAAGTTACATGAACAAAAACAATGTCAACATTTCAAGCTGTGCAAAACTAAACCCATTCAGGAAAGCACAAAGTCATACATCCAATCCTGTCTCATTCAAAATTCCAATACTCGATTCTAAAGAATAAAGGAAGCAATAGCACTCAAAATCAATAATTGTAAAGAATACCGAGGGCAATAGCATTCAAAATCAATAGTTCGCGAGTCTCCAACCAGCATAGCAAAATGCAAAGAGAGCAAGTCTCCAACTCTCCAACCAACGTAACAAAATGTCAAAAATCAAAATGCCTTATGGCATTAGTACAACATAAAGTTCAAAATATTAGCAATAAATTTAAAAATGCCTTATCTAATATCATTGAGGGCATAAGTTGGAAGATAAGACAAAAAGCATAAAGGGGTTGATGCAGGCAGTATAAAAAGCATAAGAAAGGAAAGATACCCAAAATCCATCACAAATCATAGTGAAAATTTGTGTTATAGCAACCTTAAATTCAAAAAATTTCTCTAGTTTCCCATGTTTTCTCATCAAACAAACAACAAATTCATATAAAATCAGAAAAGTAAAATTACCAGCAGCAGCGTGCTCCGGGGCTCGTATGACGGCATTCCTCCACCAGCAACGGCGTCGAGATTGTTTTCTGAGGCAAGGATTACAGAGGAAGTCCGTAAAATTCATGGACATCTGCAAGAAAACAAAACCACCGAAAGTCAGAGATTTCCAAAACCGAAAAGAAATGAGAGAGAGAGAGAGAGAGATTGGAGTACCATAAGTGTATAAACATATTGGGAAACAATTGCACAGCAATTACTACAATCTGAACAAAAATTCCACTGTTTATTACACAGTGCTTTGGAATTGTGTAAGTAGAGAAAGAATTGGAGTTCTTACAGAGTGTTGGCGAACTGAATATCAGCTTCGAGCACCTTGAGAGATTCATTGAAGGACTTCGTTTAACATTTATCAAGTGTCAGTAAATTTTGTAACGTACATGGAAAAATCCAGAAAATTAGAGATGAACAAAAATAAGTGAATCAGACGACTGTAATTTTGAAATATCATCTATTTGCTAATACGACCTTTTTCCATCAAAACGACATATACCCCAAAGAAAAAATGGAAATTGGGAACGACCCATAATCTGAAAATTTACAAAAATTAACAGAAACGGATGAAATATGAGAGACAGAATTGGAGTTCTTACAAAGTGTTGATGAACTTTCAGAGAAAGAATTCGATTTTCTTAATCGTTTTTACTCTTTTCTCATCCCTCCCATAAAAAATCCTAAATACTCATTCACTCCACCCACCTCAAATCCTCTCTCTCTGAATATAGCAAAAATATACGACCCTTTCTCTCTCTGTAATCTGAAGAAAAATCTGATCAAAATTTATAAAGTTGGTTTTTGGTTTTGTAAAAGTGTGGACAGTTAGAAGGGAATTTGTAGAGAGAAGAAGGGTAACCTTTTCAGTAGATGGGAAGCAAAGCCATATATGTAACTCGGTTCGTTCAGAACCAACGATCATCGACATAAAACTTTGACTTGCACAAAAACCGATTCAAAAAACCAAAACAGATACCCAAAATTATAACCAAACAATCAAAACCCACAATAAAAAAATCATATAACAATGCTTTCACAGAAAAATCTCTAAAAAACCCCACAAACCCCAAAAAAAAAATCATGCAAAAATCTTACCACAGGGTAAGTCTAAAAATGTCAATTTTCATGCCACGAAATTGTGATACATTACAATCTAAAATCACACATACACATACATCAGAGGGGAGGAAGCAGATAATTTCAACAAACGCGACGGAATTCCTTACCTGGGAAATGTTTGGCCCGATGATGTGTACCACCCAAACTTTGCACATCCAGAAAATGAAAAATATTGCGCCAATGAGATGCAAATATTTCAAGAAACCTACCAAGGAAATCAGACCATGCATGTGTTAGGTTTATCATTTGTCTGTTAAAATGCACAGCAAAGACCAAAATCAAATAGATCGGTGTGTTTTACCTCTGGACTTTCCAGTTTCCAGACCGATTTGCAGTGGTGGACTGCAAACGAAGTTGCAGGCCTCCTTGATGATTTTCTTTTGCTTAACGGGAGAAAAGGAGGCTCTGGGTTTGTTGGGGAGATGATCGAAGCCTATAATTTTGAAAACAAAGATAGATGAAGCTCTCGAGTTACAGAAATGGAGGGCAGGTTTGTGTGGTTTTGGAAAGCAAGAGTCGATGCTATTACAGAGATGGGCTCAGTTTTCGGGTTCTGGCTGCCAGAAAGGGGAAAATGAAGGTCGGGTGTGTTTCTGTCTCTCTCTCCCATCCCTCTCAATCTCTCAATCACTGACACCAACCCTTGATTTGAAGAGAAAAAATCAACCCTAACCCCACTTTTTGGCAGCCTCACTCCTCTCTCCCTTCCCCTCCCTGCCATCCCACGCCTCTCTCCCTGAAAACCCTCCACACCACAGCCACACACACAGTGACAGAAATGTAAATAATGCAAAATCGAGGGCCCATTTTAGAATTATACTGGTAAAACCGTAAATATATCGAAATATGTTCAGAGACAAAATTACCCTCCAACCTTTTGATAATTACCCTCCAACCAGCCCCATTTGGCTGTGGCATTGTGGTAAATAGCGTGAAATCGAGTAGCAAAGGTTTGACTGTAGGTAAGCTACAGTCAAATCCCCCTCAATTTTAGAATAGACTAGAAATTTAGCCCGCACGTTGTTGCGGGAACCAGCTGTTTCAGGCATAATCGGATGAATAAAACACATTTAAATTGTATAAATTCAATACAATTATGAACAAACAAAGAGATACATGAGTGAATGAGGTCGATAAGATAAGCAGTTTTGCTTTTATATACATTTAAGCAAGCTGGCATATAAACACATTGTACAATGAGTGGGAAGAAACTGAAAGTCTTTGATTAGAAAGATGGTTTCCAAAAAAGTTCTGTTTCCTTAAGAAAGAGAAGAAACATGTAGTTCACACATATAATGTGTCCTAAAAGGCCAAGGAGATTACAATGATTAGTCTTGTGTAAGCAAACCTAATATACTACAATTGATGCATACAATCCAATTAAAATGTTCATGAAAACTGCCAACACGATACTTGAAACAACCACAATTAGCCACAAAATGAATGTCAAACCAGCAATAAGGATGCAAGCTATTTCAAGAAATGGACCTTCTCGAGCAATCAGATCATGAATTGAAAATTGCCAACACGATACTTGAAACAACCACAATTAGCCACAAAATGAATGTCAAACCAGCAATAAGGATGCAAGCTATTTCAAGAAATGGACCTTCTCAAGCAATCAGATCATGAATCAAAGGGCCAAATGTCTTATAGGTTCAAAACAAATGCAAGTGCCATTACAATAGCACTAACCCTTCTTAATTTTCGACACCGCAATCCTCCTAACTCAACTTAATAACAGTCTAATTCTTTCTTAGCCAAAGCTAAACCGAAAATTGTCAATCCCATAATCGATATAGAAAACAACTCCAAATTCTCATTTCCAAACTAAATTTCCAATTCCCACCAAACTTTCCGAGCATCCAAACAGAGGATAGCCAAAAAACCCAACACACGCAAATTTCAATTCATGATCTGATTGCCTCATCTGGGTATTGAATCAAACATCACATATCCACACGCAAATTGCAATCATATGAGAAATTGGTATCTCTTTAACAATGTAATATTTGAACTCCAATTATCGAAGTCCAACTAACAAATACACTAATATCTGTACACAAATAAAATAACCTAATAATTTAGCAAGAATGAAAAGGAAATAATATGAACAGAAAGAGATGTATAAAACCCAACCCCCGGCATGAAACTAAATCCCACACCTACTCAAAAGACACAAAGCAGAAAATTACTCAGTTTCAAAATCCAAATTAGAAAATAAAACCTCACAGTTTCTCTCGCTCACCTTGTCATCCCACATATCTTCTCTTCATATTCTGATAAAAGACCTCTCTTCAAGTCTGGTCTCAAATAGTTGGTCCATCTCAACCTGCAACTTTTCCATAGCTTAATAATCCTGCAATTCAAACCAACCCACCACATCTATAATCAGTGAACTGTTTACATTAAAACATATGAAATTACAACCCATTTGATAGAAAGATTTTGTTGTTTTAACAGAAACACTGAAAAATGAACATTTCACAACGAGTAACTAATTTCTCATTATTTAAAAATTTGTTTCTCATTATTTAAAAATCAGTCATCAAATTTCATAAATAATTAAACCCAAAAGAATGCAAAAAATTGGAACCTTTGGGCTTGGAGAGTGAGCAAGACGGCTAGCAAGCAGGGTGGATTGAACCCAGCAGAGAACACAGAGCAGAGCAGCAACAGGCCCAACTTTCTTATCCAAGCACACATACAGCCCAGCATACATCGCAGTGAAAGCAAACCCTAAATTCAAACAGAACCCATTTGGGAAACTGTAGAGAGAAGGTTCACAATATTAATCAAACTAAAATGCAAGAAAAGCAAAATCAACAACCCATATCAAAATAATATAAAAAGATCCCAACAAACCAACCAAACAATTAACATATCGGTTCGCAATCTATAAATAGGCTAATACGCTTAATCAAATCTAGCCGTTCGCATGTGTCAACAACCTTGTTCTTTGAAAGTTTTACCCCCATGTTCCTTGTTATATGCAAAAAAACAATTAAAGATGAACTCTCTCCCTCTCCCCCGATCCCCTCTTTTCGTCCCTCCAAAGTCCAAACCCTGTTTTTCTCTCTCTAATATCCCTCCTGGGGATATTTTGGATGTTCACTTTGACATGAAGCTCAAATAAAAGAAAGTAACCAGGAGGCTAGGAAGTCAAGGGATCTCATAAATTCTACATGCTTTTGCATATCAAGCAGATTCTGTAGTTTCAATACCAAGGAAAAAGAAAATCGAAGAATTATTAACCTGCTTCCCAAGAGTCAGGATGAAATTAGGATCGCTTGTCATCATATCTTGAACGGCTAAATTTGTGCCTCTAATCACCTTAACCTTCAATAAACCAATAAATTCTACCATGCCTTCCTGCTGCATATTTCAAGTATGGAAAAAAGCTATATTCCACTCACACAACGTATATGAACGTTTACTTTAATACTCAAACTACAAAATTGAAAGGCAGACAAAAGGTGTGACAATATTTACCGATTTCTATGAAGAATTTGAACGGAAACTATCGATAATCTTTCGAGAAAAACTATTCAATTGGAGAGTGCTCTGGAGAGAGTTCTTTCTAGAAGGACCTGAGTTAATCCGCAAGCTAGGTTTCAGAAACTCTTGGAGCTCATATCATTGCATCAATTTCATCATCAGACCATTCATCCAAGGTCACTGACAAAACCTGAACATTTTAAATTCATGTTGTTTAAGACAAATATATAATTGTAATAATGCATACGACTGGAGACTTCACATCAGCATATAGAAATCATAAAATAATAATGAATATTGATCAATTAAGCAACATTTGACAGATCACCGAGCAAGCCTGAAATAGTTCTACCATGCCCCCAGAGAGTCCAATAGAACCAAAAGCAAGCATGGTTTGGCTATAAAAAGATTATGTTTCAAAAGGATAAAAGATTGTTACAGAAAGTTAATGTTATTTGGACCGAAAGATGTTTAAGCTTTTTGAAAGAATTTTTACATGAAGAGGAGAAATTGGGTGAATCAAGCTCTTGGAACTCTTCAAACCACTTTCTGAATAGCATGACCTGCAGTGATTGTGTAAGAAAAGTTAGTAAAAGATAGTGTAAGAGTATTATAATTTATATACAAAATTATACTATTGGAACCACTTTATAGAAAGTTGGTAGTCTTCTGATATTCACTTGTAGTTTCAAACCCAATAAAAGAATGCAAAACAGAATATATATACACAGAAAACTAAAAAAACTGAAATATGTGAAGATACTAAAAACCAAAAAAGGTTTGAATTCCTTTGTTTCAAAATGAAGGAAAATCTAACTGGCTTCTTTGGTTGTTACAACTAAAAGATTTTAGTATTATTAAACAATACTTATTGAGGAAGATGAAAAAGAAGGAAAAAAAAAATCTGTTACGTAAATTGGTTTGTGAAACATAGACAGATTTCTATAGTTGGAGGATTTAAAAGACCAGGTTGAACGATAAAACAAAAAATATGTAGGGGTAGACAGGCAATGAGTTCATATGTATCTCATCTTTATATAAACTGAAGCAATTTTATGCAAAGAGTTCAGCCTCTCACTTTCATCAGCATAATCAAGGCTCAATCTGGTGCAATTTTAGTAAATGCAAACACCAGTACCAACGAAAGAAAAGAAAAGAAATAAAGAACAAAGAAATTCAAGTTAAAATTATACAATAATTTATAGATAAATAGAGAATGCAGGAATTAAAATTAGCAAAAATCTATGGACAAACATCAGTTAAACTACTGTAACAACATACTACCACAGTGAATATGGAAATTCATGCACCATCTGACAAAACCATTTGAACTGTTCAGTTTAGTAAGAAAAATAGGGATTTTTGAAAATCAAAATCGGTATAGATTGGTAACTTACTCCTGAGTTTCTCCAGAGTGATACCTTCAGACTTGGAACAGCTCACAAATTTATAGGTTCTCAACATCTCACACAACCATCTCTTAGGGAAAATCCCTACAACAAATCAAAAAATGGTCAGAGTGGATACCCATGACTTTTCTTATAACAACCTGATAGGTCCAAACCCAAACTGTCTCATTTTCCTCAAAGATATTCCAATTTCTCAAAATCTTGAATCTAACTACATTTCCCCACGCCAAATGGGCACATATGAGAAACCAAAAAAGAGCCATAAGGGGGAAGAAGATAGAAAAAAGAAACAAAAGAAAGGTACTGTTCGACTCCTACAGTAATGATTTACCTTTTGTTTTGGCAAAAGTTTTCCATTTTGTTGGAGGTTTAGGCACTGGCAGCTGTAGAAAACAAAAGGATATGTGGCAGTCAAACTTTTATGCTAAGAATACATTAGCAACTCTTAAATCGATTACAGAGAAAAAAAAAAAAAAAAAAAACCCGAGCAGCATCAACAGCCTTTTTGCATACATTAACATTTTTGTCAACCAATTTATATGATAGGAACCGTAAATTGGTAGTATGACAAAAGGGGATCACCAAAAATCTTGACAATTACCTGAAACTACCATTCCACCTCTTTTCAATGGTGAAGCATACATGTATTCACTATCAAATGCTTATATACATGATTGAACCTATCCAAAAAAAAGTAGTTGGAAAATCGTAAACTAAGAGGAATGACTTACATGCTTCTGTCTCCGTACTACATGCAATGAATGTATAGCTTGGATACCAGACTTGCTCCTAGCTCAAGCTGTTTCCAAAGAAGGAAAATTTAACATTATTTTACAATAAATTGCAGAGGTGCCTTGCACAGCTCTCCATGCTGCAGAAGAAAATAGAAACAGTGAACCAATGATGCTTGATGATAAAATCGTGGGACAAAATCAAAAGGTAATATCTAGAGAACCTGTGGTGACACTATTGATCTATAGTGTGCAGACTGAATTGAACTTCAATTCTTATCAATCACAAACAAAAATCTTTTAAACGACAACCATACAGGAAATGCAGCTGGTACATCACATACAACTACACATGCATGAATATTCACTCAGTACCCGCATCCAAAACTGTACATGCATGAATATTTTTCCATTCCAGCTAGTACATCACAGACAACCATACAGGAAATACAGAGATGAAAAAAGAAAGCTGATTCCAGTAGATCATGCACTGATTTGTGCGTAAGACAACTTCAAAACACTAACCGCAATGATGCAAAACAAAAAAGTACTACTGCACACCACAGATTGGCCAAAAAGAAACACATAAGATCAGGAGAATTTGCATCTGCCAAAAACATTGACATCCTGATAAAACAAAACATACAAATAGAATTAATATTACCAGCCGAATCAAGATTACAAACCACATACATTAGCAATATCATTTATGACCAAAATGAAGTTGGTTTTTAGTTTACAAAAGTTCCACCAGGAGAACTTAAGCATGATATAGAAAGACAGAACATGCCATTTGGTTTTTCCCAAACCAACAAAAAGGCCAAATATAAGATAATGGAACCAATTTAAAACACTAAATCGCTCTCCCAATAAAGGAGAACATAAGCATGACATGGAAAGATCCAAAGGCTAATTTAATTTGGTTTCTTCAAAACCAGCGAAAATGACCCTTAAATCAGATTGAATTCAACAAAATCCTAACACAATGAAGCTCCATTTAAAAACCCATCACTAACAAAAATTATCTTTAGGTAAACTGGGTATGAATGAAGCTACTAACCTTCGCCGGACATGTCGTGTTCAAAAGTGGAAGAATTTGAGATGCGATTAGGGTGGAAAATGAGCAGTGCTGCAGAGATAGAAAGCAAAACCAAATTAATCGAAAAAAGATCTTCCAATTTTGAGTACTACTAAAGTTCACTGTTTTAATAAACATTCTTGCTTTTACTATGTTTGTTAATATTAATATTAAAAGATGATTCAAGTTAAAACCTGCAATATAACTATTTGTTTAATTAGAACATGAATCAAAGCTAACTGTTGCGATTCATGTTTGGATACTTCACCTTGGTGAAGGTCCCTTCACCGATCGTCCTCCCAACCTCATACTTTCCCACTTTCCTCACCACCATCTCCCAACCTCGTACTCATCATTCATGTTATGTGAAAAGCTCATTGTAACTTCTGTAGTAAGTCAAAAAAAAAATAAAAAAAATAATATTAGACAAAAAAGTTCGTGAGAATAAAAAAGAACCAATTGGAGAGATGAATAACCATTCTAACCAATCGGGAAAAGATACTTTTAAATCCAAGAAATAAAAAACTCGAGAGAAATTTGAAAAGAAAAAAAAAGAAAGAAGAGAACATTATTTCAATCATTTTCCAGTCTTTCAATTGAGAAAAATATTACTAAAAATCGCAACTTTCTCATAAAACTACAACTATTTTACAAATTTCATCACCTAGCACAGCAAAGACACCATAATTTTTTTTATTTGAAAATTCCCACAGATTCAACTTTCACACTGTAGAAAACACAACTTTCACAGTATTAAAAAAATATTCTTACAGAAAAGGCTCAAATGAAAAAATCGAAATTTTTTAACTTGAGTGTGCTTCTAGGTTATGGAGAACTTCGGGAAGTACTTCCAAGTGTTTCTCAAGTTGTTTTTAATAAAAATATAAACTTGTTCATAATAAAAGCACTTCTAGCAAAAGTGTTTCCTAGAGAAACAGTTTTCCAAACGGGCTCCAAACAACAATATGAGAGAGAGAGAGAGAGAAGCAAATTCAGGAGGAGTTTTGAGAGAAGGCTCAGGGTACTTTTCCTCAATGATCCCAACCATGACATTAGAATCTGCCACCCATGATCTACAAAGAACAAAAACACATTTGTTAACTATGAAACGAAAACAAAAGAAATGAGAATCAAATTGTGAACTCTTGGGCGCTTGCTTACCAAAGCAAAAACCACAAATTTCTCAACAAAGAAGATAGATACTGAGTACTAACCTTAAAAAGCCTGAATTCAAACCGAGGATTGATCTCCTTCAGCTCAATGGATCTAGGACCTCCAGGCTTCTCATAAGCATGGTGCCTGTAGGTTCTCAAATTGTTAATGGAAATGGAAACACAAAGGAAAACAGTTATTCATATCTAATGACCAAATAAAACAGTTGCATAATATATGTTCTGACCAACTAAAAGTAGGCCGACTTGGTACCATTCAAGAAAGCCCTATCCACATTCACCACGTCTGCATATAGTAGCATTTATGGGAAGTGTGAAAATCATTGTTAACACATCATATATCAACAACGATCCTTATAGAGATGTGACAACATACCAACCTAAAAGAAATGTAGTCAGATTGATTGCCGAAAGTGATTATCCATTTCGTATCCAGCTTTAGCACTGGAAAGAGATGCTTAAAAATATTTGTTGCCCTCTCACCCAACTACAAACAATCAAGAAAAGAAAATCATATTCAATAGAACAGTAACTACACACGCCAACTCAAAAAGATGTACTGATGCAGTGATATGAGTGTACATAAGATTAAGATGTAGCAGGATTGGATGGATCAGAATTAGTAAGAATAGTAACCGGGGAGGGAGAGAGAGAGAGAGAGAGAGAGAGAGAGAGAGAGAATTATATCACCATCAAGGTAGGTTATCAATACCTCAATATATGTTCATAGATAGAACAATTATATTGAAATTCCTAGCATGGTTTTCATAGTCAGTGGGCATGTCATATACTGGAGAAAAATCTTTGGAGAATAACTATAATCAATCATCCTCATCCCTGAACCATTATAAACTATCTATAATTGGATCAATGGGGTCTGATCAATCTTGGCATAATGTACGGAGTAAAGTAACCAATCAAGAAGCTGGAATATTTAATTGAGATATAATACCTTGGTTGTGAAACTGTCAAGTATCAGATGTAGATAAACCTGCATTCACGTGGCTTCCCTTTCCCCAGCCAAAACCATAGAGCATTATGCTCATCCTCTGCAATTAAAATACAAAAAAAAAGAAAAAAATCAAAATCAAAATCAAAATGATAGCAATTCAAAATTTAGAAGAATCATTTTTTTTAAATGAGCAAGCATAGATTTGCACATACAAAGAGGAGAGAAACAATGAAGATAGGAATACCCGCTGCCAATGAGGAGGTCGAAGGATCTAAAGCTACAAACAAAACCCCCTAAACCAGAATAATAAAATTTGAACCAAAAACAAATTTATAAATCCAAATTTACACTCCTAAGCACTATTTTCCAGTCATAAGACCATCTGGTTTATAGTCTTCGAGAAGAAGATCTGAACAATTTTTTACAGGGTTGGTCGTTTTCAGCAAGAAAGATAGAGAAGTCGAGATCGGAGAGCGAGGAAAGGCCAGGTTTGAGAGCAACAAAAGGGTTTGTGAGAGAAATCGGTATGGAAAGAAGAGTCCAGAATTTCTAGAACTACATCAACACCTGTAGAAGCACACAGACAGTGACCTAGGAATTGAAAGAAACGCTTACATTTGAATCGAAGGGAAGCAAGAACCCTAGGACCAGAATTCCGTACCCACCAGCACATACCTCCCACCCCATTTCTCTGCACACGGGTTCCCCCCAACCCTACCCCGACATTTCTCCACATCTCTCTGTCCGTGCAACGATTCCCCAAATCAAAGGTGAATCGTGCACCCACCCTAGTCTCTCTACTCCTATATCCCTCCCTCGAATCATTCTCTACACCCAAACCCCTCTCTGGAAGACCCACTCTCTGTGACCCCTCTGGAAATACCTCAGTAAGAAAATCAAGATGCATCCAAAACACATACAGTCAAACTGGAATGCGCAGGGAGAAGCGGAAGACGAAAAAGAAGATGGAGAGGGGGTAGTCGATAGCTTACCCGATACTGGTCGTGGTCGGAGTTGACAGAAATCAACGAAGCCTGTGCGATTTCATCGTTGTGAGCTGTGAGAGAGAATACGATGGTCGACTCTTCCAAGTCGGAAAACAAAAAAATTAACAATAAACTAACAGAAACAAATTACAAAAGAGGAAACAATCAAATTAGCTCAACAAAAATCCTTGCTTATTCCATGAGTGATGATTCTATGGGTTCTGAAGGGGAAGGTTTTTTTATTTGAGATGGAGGATGTTCGATCTGGGGATTTTGGGTGAGCAGATTGAAACTGAAGGAGAGAGAAAGAGAGTGATGAAGAGAATGGGATCTGAGGGAGAGAGAAAGAGGGGAGGAAGAGAACGGTAAAGTGACGATCGCACCCTGCCTTTCCACGATCATCAACACGCGGGCATCATGATCAACGGCGGAGAGAGTCAGTGGCAGCCTTGTAAATAAAATGAAATTCGGCCCAAATCACTGTTCATTTGAATAGTGCCAATTTCAAAGCCTTCTTTAGACTACAGTAATAATATTCGTGATGCTTTGCACCGGAAGAAAATTGAACCCACATAGATGACACATTTGAGACAAGCGATGCAATAGCACATGCCTTCTGGATGCCATCAGGGTGCACTCTGAAATTTGAGGACACCTTGGAGCAAGGAAAACATGCTCTCAGACCAACTAACGAATCACAATTTAGTAACAGGGAAATCGAGCGAAATACCCTGAGTTAGAATTAGCAATCTAGGAAAACCTCAAAGTTTATTGATTGAATACTAAGAAAGATTACAAAATTCAACTCTACAAGTTGGCTTAAATAGAAAAAATTTCTAATTCGTGTTGGAGCAATATTAGAAAATATGAAAAATAACAATATAATTCCAATGATAATAATCATAAAGAAATTCACAACATCAATTATATATGAGATTAATATAAACTACTAGAGTGAAAGTTAGAATAACTGACAAACTTGGAGATTGAGGCTTGCATAAATGCAATGTCCTAAAGATAGAATTTCGCCCCTACTCTTGTGCTTGTAGTTCAATAGGCGTCCATCTCCTAGGATTCAACAATCTATAATCCGAAGTCAAAGCACTTCAATCTTCGGACTCTGGCGAACTTTATATATTCCGTACTCTCAAGACACGACTCGGAATTTGACACACGAATCATTTGAGAAACAAAGTTTCTCAAGAGAGTAACAATTAACTCTATTTTTCTATATATAATACCAATGGGTTCATGGGTTTATATAGAATTCAACTTCTATTTATTAAAGAGATGTAACTTTTCATCTATAAGTATACACCACTTATCAAGGGAATACACCTAAACAACATAACCTTTCTAAGAAATTGGTTAACACTATTTTTCATTCAATTATTAAAATTATATATTACAATATTTCATATTATAATATATAATTTCCAACAATCCCCCACATGAATGAAAAATTAGGAAGAATTTGAGAGTACAGGCGGACAAGAGATGCATCGGGAGAGGTGTCTTTTGGACTTGAACCTACCCTAGTGAATACTTATCGGATTTACTTGGTGACGCAGTGAATATAAAATCTTGAACTGTTCACCGTAGCAGTAAACCGAGACAATAAGCAACACACATCACTAATCCTAATATATTTTGGTTCATACAGTTGTGTTCATTTTGGTCCTGAACAAATCCCGGATTCATGAGAGCTTTAGAGAATTTAGCCATCTCATTCTCATAGAAGCGACCCATTTCTACTCTCACATAGGTGACCACTGATTAAGAATAGTCTGCTCTATTCCTCTTATTTATAAGATATCACTGTCATTAAATATAAATATAAACCCTAAAACTTCTGCAGACAACACACTTCTTCCATCATAGGAATGAGGTATATAGTGTGTTAACTTCTTTGAATCATGCCCAACCAGTTTGCCTATTGAACTTAGACCATGGGATCTCCAATCAACTAAGTTAGGTTTCCGCCCGGCTGATTCATTAGTTATGTTGGCTTTAGCCTCATTCCCCTCGATGATCAACTTACTCTCTAGTCAAACCTTTAATATTTGGTACCATTTAGGTTGACTATCTTTAATGGTGTGCACAATCCATCTTATGAAATTATATTTCATACGAGAGTAGTTGTTTGACATTATTTGAAATGTCAAGTCCTCAAAATTATATTAGGACTTAATTACTAAGTAATTTGCTAACACTAAGCACTTGGGTAAACTCCCCCACATTTAAGTTATTTGTAAGAAGATCTCTAATCTTGTCATACCTTAAACAAGTACTCATTACAAGACATGACATCTTAAATGTCGTTCAATTAGCAAATTACTTTTAACCAACCCCCACAATTCTTTCATAATTGTAGTTTCTTTTAATGCTATCATTAAATCGATCACATTTTCCACTTTAAGTAATGAACAACTAAGATAGACTTTATCTATCTTTTTAGGCATTCACGCTTCACTAAGCTGTTACAGGAAAAGCTTTTAAAGGCTTTCACACTTTATCATCTGAGTTTTTAAATTATCGTGGGACTAGAATCCCCGCCAAAGAATGTTGATCTTAAATTTCATTTGACTCTTCCTCGCTATGACTAGTAACAAGAGAAAGCAAAACTCTTATCATTGCAAGGTATTCCCAAACTTCCAATGTCTAATTCTTCTCAAGGGAATTGGCTTTGGTTTCATACATGACTAACATGAAAATATCCAAGCCCACGCTTGCTTATTATAAAGCCATATTGGGTCTAATGCATTTTGCAAAATGCTCCCACATTTTTAGTGTCTTGTCATTTCTTTCAAAAAGACCTCCACACTTTTAATCCAGTCATCGTCTTTTCAAGATGATAATAACTCATCTAAAATGAGTTCAAAGATTTAATTTGAATACAGTATCTTCTTTTGTTATCACAAAAGCTTTCTTACCATGAGTAACCATTGATAAAACACACTCATTGGAGTAAATGGGAGTAAATGTTTATGAGAATTGATATGGCTAAATTCTCTAAAGCTCTTACGAAATCCGGGATCTGTTCAGGGCCAAAATGAACACAACCGTATGAATTGACGTGTGGCAGCCATGATATGTGTGTAGCATATTGTCTCGGTTTACTACTGCGGTGAACAGTTCAAGATCTTCCACATCCACTGCGTCACCAAGTAAGCCCGATATGTTTTCACTAGGGTAAGTTCAAGTCCAAAAGACACTTCACCCGATGCATATCATGTCTATTCTCTCTCAGTTTTAGGCAGCCTAATCATCCATTTGCATTTACATTTGCATTCAAATGTGGGGTAATTGTTGGAGTTTGAATGAAATTTCAACTCAAATGTGGGGTATTGTTGGAAATTTGAGTAGTTTGAGTAAAAATTTCTTTGTCCCACATTGGTCATTCCCAAAAGATTTTATCACTTTATAAGGCTTTGTCCTTTATAGAAAGTGATTGGAGTAATAGGCCTGGAGACTAAAATTGGGCTCACCTTTGGGGTTGGGCTTTGGGGTGTACTAATTAATTGGTAATTAATATATATAATTAATTATAATTAATATATATTTAATTGTCAAAAGATGGGTCTTGGGCCTTGGGGCTCTAATAATTAAATTAATTAATTATTTTAGGAATTAATTAATTATTTTTAATTTCGAATTTAAATTAATTAATTAGTTATTTTTACCAACAAACTCATCTTTTCAGATGAAGTCTGAAGTGTGAAAACGCAGAAGCAAAAAACACCATTTTCAGCAGATGTCTCCCAACAGATGCATCCCTTCCTCATACCTATTGCGAATATGTATAATCACATTATATAATCATCCATCTGCATGGCATTTAGAACACAGAAAAATCATAAATCTTCTCCTGCAATCATAAACATCCTTACTGAGAGAACCACATTAATATTCGCCAGAAGTCAATTTTCCGGTGCTGGAATTTCTAACTTAGATCGTTGAATCCTGGTGAAGCAGACGTCTGTAGAACTACAAGCACTGAGTAGGGGCGAAAATTATATTTCAAGGACATTGCGGTACGCAAGCCTCGATCTTCAAGTTGTTTGTTTTTATAATTCGTATTCTAGTTTATACTCTGTTATTTCCTATTGCATTTATTATTTATTATCATATATAAATTATCACAGATTGTTGACATATAACCAACAATATCTTTAGGACATTGCATTTATGCAAGCCTCAATCTCCAAGTTTGTCAGTTATTCTAACTTTCACTCTAGTAGTTTATATTAATCTCATATATAATTGATGTTGTGAATTTCTTTATGATTATTATCATTGGAATTATATTGTTTTTTTTCATATTTTCTAATATTGCACCAACAATCTAATCCGTACTCTCAGGACACGACTCGGAATTTGACACACGAATCATTTGAGAAACAAAGTTGGGGAAACCCTATTTCTCAAGAGAGTAACAATTAACTCTATTTTTCTATATATAATACCAATGGGTTCATGGGTTTATATAGAATTCAACTTCTATTTATTAAAGAGATGTAACTTTTCATCTATAAGTATACATCACTTATCAAGGGAATACACCTAAACAACATAATCTTTCTAAGAAATTGGTTAACACTATTTTTCATTCAATTATTAAAATTATATATTACAATATTTCATATTATAATATATAATTTCCAACAATTTGTAATCTCAAAATATTCCTAATAACTAGTTTTGTCGGAAGTTTTGTGTGAAAACCTCCTTTGTAGCGGGTTATGAAGTGATTGCAAAATGTTCTTTTGTCTTTGGATTGCTGCTGCTGGTTGCATTCCTTTGTTGCGTCTTGTGTTTGTTATGTTCACATATTCACCAATCTGGTGGCTATTAAATTGGGAAAGTTTGCCTTTATTTTTTTAATAAAGGATATTATCTATATTAAGAGGGAGGGGGTAGGTTTAGACTCAAATCCGTGGGAGATTTCATCTTGATATCTTTAATTCAATGGATTAGAAACTCAAAATTGGGTTTTTTTATTTCATACGGGATTTTCGCTGCACCGACTGGAAAACATGGAATCAGTGATTTTTTATTTGTATTTCCTTTTTTAATGAAAGAATTTGGGGGTTTGATTTTGGAAATTTGAAGGTTTTGATTGGTGTAAACCCATGGGACTATGCGGAGAGTCTGCTTGAAGCTTCCATTAACCAGTGATTGTGAATTTTTATTTTGTTGGATTGTGAATTTTGTTTTGGTTGGATTGTGAATTTCGTTTTGGTTGGAAAACACATGTAGAGTTCTTGGTTTACAACGGCCGTTAAAAGGCTTCTTCGCTCGATTATGTGACTTAGTCAAAATCCATCATCCCTTAGTTTAAAATATATCGTTTTACTCCAAAAAAGAAAAAAAATCTCAAGCTAAAATTTTAATCCAAAACTATTAAATAAAAAAAAAATTGAGTTAAAACGTAGCGATTATAACCGAATGATATAGGTGGAAAACAAAACTTTGTACGTAAAGAGAAAGGGGGGCCTATTGTGTTTGCCGCTACCACTTGTCTCCGTGATGAGATCTTCTGCACCCAAAAACCCCTGTGGCCTCTCTGTACCTTTGTTAATTGGCTTTATTTTTTATTATTTTAATTATTATCAAATTAACATTAATTATGTTTGATTCAATTAACAAAGACACAGAGAGGCCACATGGATTTTTAGGTGCAGAAGATTTGGACTCCTTGTCTCCTCTCTCTCTCTCTCTCTCTCTCTCTCGTGTTGCTTAATTGAATAAATACTTGTATTTCTTCAGCTATTAAATAATATGATCTCCACAACGTTACAGAAAAATTATAATCAGTCTTTGCTTACCATTGTTGGTCCGGGATATGAAATTCCATATTGGTTCAACAATCCCAATGAGGGATCTTCCATGAATATCAAGCTTCCTCCAAATCGGTTTCGTTAAGGTTTCTTGGGTTTCGCTCTCTCTGTTGTCGCTGCACTCAACGATTTACTGGTTCAATGGGCTGGTGCAGTTTGGATGCAAGTACAATTTCAAAATGAACAATGGTGAAGGCCCTGAATTCAATTTTCCTTTCCAAGTTCCATGTTTGGTTCGAAAAGTTTATTCCTGCAGATTAGATTCAGATCACGTATTCGTGTTGTATGAAGTTTTTGAACTTGATGAGAGAAAAAAAAAATGCTCTGCTGGTTTTTACAAACTTGTCACAGAGGCCTCTCCATTCACTTCTACCGGCTGGATATGTTCAGCAGACTTCGTTGGAGTCCGTAGGTGAAATTAGAATTGATGCCATGTCGGAGGAACCCCAAGTAGAAGGAGATGAAGGATGATATGAAACTGAGGCAAATGGAAGCGATGAGCCTGAAGCCCGGGGAAGTGACGAGTCTGAAGCCAATAAATAGCTGTTAATACAGGGCAAGATGAAGAACTACAACAAATGTGGTAGCCGGCGTTGCAAGTCTTGTGGCGGAGGATGATTTTGGTTTTGTTGCTTTGAACGTCTCTGGTGTTGCGGTGTAAATGTAGAGCTACCATAACTTGGATTATTCTTTTTCACTGTTTTTTTGTACTATGAACCGGTGCCACATACACTTTTTGGACTAGTCACCGTGAACGAGAGATGTTTAACAAAGTTGGTTGGTTTCATACAGATTTCTTGGTTTCGCTCTATCTTTTGTTGCGTGCATTCAACGATTACTATAATGGTACGAGGGTCTGGATTTTGAATCGCATTTTTGCGAGTTTGCGTGGTATAATGGCTTTGAACTTGTAGACGGAACAAAATGCTCCACTGCTTTTTACAATGTTCAGGCAAAATAGTGTGGAAACAATAACTACTTCATTGGCCTTCCTCAAATAGTTGTCTTTATCGCATGAAAACTTCTTCCCAAATTGAAAAGGTTAAATTGAAAGACTCATTGATTATTGTTAAAATTGGAAAAACACAACGGATAATCGGACTCGCTGATTAGGATTGTGTGTGTAATTGCGAGTTGTAGAGCCAATTTAAAAAGACAAATACATTGTCATTCCTTCATCTTGCCTTCCTTAAATACATTGAAGGGTTTTCTTTCCAAATTCCAACAACCACAACCAGACAAGAGACTCAAAATTTGGAGTGAAGGAGAGAGATTTGACGAATTCCATGCATACAACAGATGACGATGCATCAGAAACTGAAGAAAGTTATAAGAGAAAGTAAAACCTGAATTCCGCGCATACAATAACCACACCCTAAACCCTAAAGCCTCGTATCTCCATCATATATACGTTCCTGCCTTACGGAAAGAATCGTCAATGAAGAAAATACGATGTTGTCCTTGGCATGAACCACTGTACAAGGTTCAAAATCTGAATAGTCCTGTATAGCCTGCCATCACTTACTGTAATTTCAAGCCAAAGCTGATGAACTGCTGAAGCCTGGATGTACAATGTGGTTTTCTGTTACGGCCACTTCAATTGTATAAATCACTCTCATCCATGTAAGTAACCTATCAAAACGGGCGGCAGAAAGACCCAAAGAATTTGGTGAAGAGCTTGTTAAGACAAAACTGCCAACTTGCCAAAAAATGGAAATCCTGTCGTCAAACTTCAGTCTGAAAAGAATTCTTCGAGTTCTGGTTGGTCTGACTTAAGTATAAGACTTTGATCTGAAACTCTTACACTAGGCAGCACTTTCCCTAGAGACCTATTTGTAATTTCAGCATAATCCGCCTCAGACCAATCTTGCTCATCCTCAGTTACTTGCTCATCTGTCGCATAACCACTGTCCTTGTTCGTATAATCGTCCTTGTCTATTTTAAGGATATCAGGACTTTCATTTTGAGGAATTGGAACTTCCTTAGCCTTTGTGTTAGATGCGCTACAAATGCAGGCTGCTGGGTTTTCGTGGAACTCACCCCTGCCGGGCTTTATCTCATTTGGCTCTCCCATGAATCCAATTTGACTTGTTCGAAGCCTCGATGCAAATTCTTCCCATATCATGTTATTACGATTTATGAACAACGGAGACAGTTTCTTAGCATTTGGACGGATTGTTGGTTTGTGACCAAAGTATCTCCTGAGTGAGTAGACAAACTTGTTACAGCTAAAACATGAATCACATCAGAACCTTTTACCAGAGGAAAAATAAATGTATTGTTAACTCGAGTTTTAATACCTTCGACCAGCTAACATTTTAGCCATATTGCCATTGTTGTTGGTGATGAAAACATCACTTTCATCGCAAACAGTGAAGTCCAATGCAGCCATTCGAGAGGAGAAGGATGAAAATGGTGCCAACTCCTTCTTACTTAATAAAGTCTCTTTTGTGTGGAAGTTTGGGAAAAGTGCTTTTAGTGGTGCCAATGTCTCTTCACCTCCATATACTTCACCGGATGCCACGTACAAGTGAATATCACTTCCGAAACCCAACGCTCTAAGCATGAGACCAACTTCCTCTGGAGTTAGCGGGCATCTACCATGTCTTTGTAAACGTGAGTCTTCAAAAATAAGTATGTAAATGTATTGTAAATATTAGGAATCCTTTTTTAGGAAGGATTATTTGTTGTGTCCTTTTTTATTTTTAGTTTCCTTATAGAACAAGGATTGTATTTGTATATATTTCAAGGAAGTAATACAAGGAATTATCCCGTAAAAAATTCTATTTGGCATCAAGAGCCAGTGTTGCCGAAACCCTAGTTTTTCCGTTGTGCTTGGTTGGCTGTTTTTCTGCAAGTCTTCTGCAGAAAACAGTGTTGCTGTGTGTGTGTGTACTCTTGCTGGTGTGTGCAGCAGTGTGGGTGGTGCTGTGTGTGGTTGACTGATCTCTGCACAGTGCCGTGTGTGTGTGGTATTGCTGCTTGCGCAGCAGTGTGGTGACTCATCATCAGTTTTGTTGTTTCTGCCGTGTGTGTTTTTTTTTTCTGCACAGTGTCGTGTTGTGTGGTAAAGTCGAATGGCATCAGAAGGAGGCAGTGGCGTGTTGAAGTTGAAAGGCAGTAACTCAACCAATAATCCAGTATTGAATCCTGTCGTCATTCAGAGTGATGCGTCTGCTGTACCAAACACCGTGAAATTAAATGGATCAAATTATCCTCTTTGGTCCAAGGTTTTGGAGATGCACATCGGTGGACACGGTAGGAAGGGCTTTGTGATTGGGAGTACCAAGGAGCCTGCTGAGGATAATGTTGAATATATGACATGGGAGACAAGGAATGCAATAGTAAAAGGGTGGTTAATCAATTCCATGGAACCTGCTATCATGGGATTTTTTATTCACCTGCGTACTGCGAAAGAAGTTTGGGAAGAGGTGGCTCGGACCTATTATGATGGTTCAGATATTTCTCAAATTTATGAACTGAAGGTTAAATCCTTCAGACTCCGTCAAGAGGGCCGGCCATTTGGTGAGTATTATGCTGACCTCAAGTCCGTTTGGCAGGAGTTAGATCAAAGGAGACCAATCAAGATGGAGTGTGCTGTGGATCTCAAGACCCTTCAAGAAGAGATTCAAATTGATCGTGTGTATGCTTTTTTGGCGGGTTTGGATGATATCTTTGATAAGGTACGGAGTGACATTCTACGTACTCAACCCTTACCATTTGTTAAGGAAGTGTTTTCTGTTGTTCGACGTGAAGCACAACGACATGCTACTATGATGGGTAGAAGTAACAACCAAGGTAGGCCGCCGTCCATGGCTATGATTTCTCGGCCAGCTGTTGTCCCTCGTCCTAATAATTCTTCTAATCACTCTTTAAATTCTCGTCCCTTCAACCGAGAAAATAAAGATGATTTGAAGTGTACTTTCTGTGGACAAACCCGTCATACTGAGGATACGTGCTTTGCTAAGCATGGGGTGCCTGATTGGTTTCCAGAATTGAAGAAGAAATTGCGTGCAAATGAGCGTGGAAGTGCAGGGAACAATGAAGGATGTGCCTCCCTAACTACAACCCCACCATCAGAAAATGAGGCCGACACTCCTGGTAATGACCCGAGTCAATCCTTGCTGACTCGTTCTACCCATAGTGACTCGTCCTCCACCGCAGGTACTGTAGGGCATGGTCTTTTGGCCACTGATCCTAAGCATCATACAGGTTGGATTCTGGACTCTGGTGCAACGGATCATATGACATATGATAAGAATATGTTTCAATGTATGACAACATCTCACAGGGAATATATAGCCACCGCCAATGGTACCCGTGCTCCTGTTATTGGTGCTGGCACCGTGTATCTCACGGCTTCTCTCCTTTTACACCGATGTTTACTTGTTCCATCTTTATCACATCATTTACTGTTTATACCACAGGTTACTGAACAATTGGATTGTGTTGTTCTAATGTACCTGTCCTTTTGTCTATTTCAGGATATTCAGACCAAGTAGATAATTGGGCGTGGCACTAAGAGAGAGGGGTTGTACTATGTGGATGATGTCGTTCCTGGCAAAGCTCATGCAGTACGAGTGTTCCGTGATAGTAATCTACAAGAAGTATGGTTATTGCATCGTCAATTAGGGCATGCATCATTTAGATATTTAAGGCATATGGTGCCTAGTTTATTTAGTGGAATAAATGAATCAGACTTACATTGTGAAGTATGTATTCTTGCTAAAAAGCCATCGTGCTTCATTTCCTCCTAGTATGAATAAAAGACCTTTTCCGTTTGATCTTGAGCATTCTGATGTTTGGGGGCCTTCTCCAGTTACTACTTCTTCAGGAATCTGATTGTTTGTTACATTTGTTGATGATTGCACTCATATGACATGGCTTTATGTGTTGAAAAATAAGAGTGATGTTAGTGACATATTTCGGTCACTTGCTCAATTGGTTCAGACACAATATTCTTCTGTTATCAAGGTTCTCCGTTCTGATAATGGCGGAGAATACATCAATTCTGAGTTGTCGGGTTTTCTACGTGATCAAGGGATCCTCCATGAAACCACGTGTCCGCATACTCCGCAACAAAATAGGGTTGCAGAGCGTAAGAATCGCCACATTTTGGAAACAGCCCGTGCCTTGCTCTTTGGGGCCTCCGTTCCTCCCCGTTTTTGGCCTGAAGCAGTTACCTATGCCGTGTATGTTATTAATCGTATGCCTTCTCGGGTGGTTAGTTTTCAAAAGCCTTTTCAAGTCCTTACACAACATGCTCCCATGGTGTCACGTAATACTCTCACCCCTCGAGTCTTTGGTTGTGTGGCTTATGTTCATATTCAGAAAATACATCGTAGTAAATTGGAAACGTGTGCATTACGGTGTGTCTTTCTGGGTTTTTCTTTTCACAAAAAGGGGTATCAGTGTTACCATCCTGAAACCCGGCATATGTATGTAACCATGGATGTGACCTTCTCTGAAACAGAATATTTCTACACTTCGGTACCTTCTGCTTCAGATCACCAGGGGGAGAATAATGTTGTTGGTAATCTGAGTTGGTTGGATATATGGGGAGATGTGATTATTGAACAGCGTGTAGGACCGGGAATTATTGGTGCCGAATGTACAAAGAGTACCGAGTGTGTTGACAACTCAGATGATAGTGGTGATTTGACCGAACGGATAAGAGAGCCTCCGCTAGAGGCTCGGCTAGCTAGTGCCGAGGAATGTCCTAGTGCTCAACAGTCCATTGCCGAAGCCACTACACTTGTTCTTGCTGAGTCCAATATGCTCTCTCTCTCTAGTTCCAACGGGACGCCCAATACGTCTTCTCTGAATATTCCTGAGGTAAGTATTGTAAATGATTGTGTAACTGATCCAAGTAATAATGTGAGTACTTATAAATTGCCACCGAGACAAAATCGAGGTGTGCCTCCTGATAGGTTTTCTCCTGAAGGGAAGGTGAAGTATTCGATGGCCAATTATGTATCATGTAACAAGCTTGCACCAGAACGTCAGACCTTGGTGAGCAATATGGAGTCTATTCAAGTACCAACTTGAGTGGAGGAAGCTCTAAAGATCCAAAGTGGGCGAAAGCAATGGATGAGGAGAAGTTGGCATTACAGAAAAATAATACTTTGGAGGTGATGATGCTACCCGCAGGAAAGAAGACCGTGGGATGCCGATGGGTATTTATAGTTAAATATAAGGTTGATGGAACGGTCGACAGATACAAAGCAAGGTTGGTGGCTAAAGGTATACTCAAACATATGGGGTGGATTATCAAGAGACTTTCTCCCCGGTTGCCAAGATGAATACGGTACGTGTTCTTATCTCTTTAGCTGCAAATATGGATTGGCCATTAAAACAGTTTGATGTGAAGAATGCGTTTCTCCAAGGGAATTTGGAGGAAGAAGTATATATGGATTTTCCTCCTGGATATAGCAATGGTGGGAATACTAGAGTATGTCGTTTGCGTAAGTCACTTTATGGGCTTAAGCAATCGCCTCGTGCATGGTTTGATAGATTTACTCAAGTGAAGAGAAAGAATGGATATCGTCAGAGTCATTCTGATCATACGTTATTTGTAAAACGTAAACAAAATAAAGTAACAGCCTTGATTATCTATGTAGATGACATGATTATAACAGGAGATGATGTTGATGAGATGTCCAAGTTGCAAGGAAACCTTGCAGCCGAATTTGAAATGAAGGATTTAGGAGATTTGAAATATTTTCTGGGAGTTGAAGTTGCTCGCTCACCTAAAGGTATCTTCTTGTCTCAACGTAAGTATGTGCTGGATTTATTAAAAGAGACTGGTATGTTGGGATGTAAGCCAGTAGACACTCCTATTGTTGAGAAGCATCATTTGGATTTGAATCCAAGTCAGAGATCGGTTGACAAGGGTAGATATCAGAGGCTTGTAGGGAGACTTATTTATTTGGCTCATACTCGTCCTGATATTGCTTATGCTGTAAGTGTTGTGAGTCAGTTCATGCATTCACCAAATGTGGATCACATGGCTGCTGTTATGCGTATCTTGGCATACTTGAAGTCGGCACCTGGAAAAAGGAGTATTGTATGGGAAACACGGGCATTTGAGAATTGAAGGGTTTACTGTTGCAGATTGGGCAGGTGATGTGACTGATAGACGGTCTACTTCTGGGTATTTTACTTTTGTTGGAGGAAATTTGGTGACATGGCGAAGTAAGAAACAGAAGGTGGTATCACGATCTTCAGCTAAGGCCGAATATAAAGGAATGGCTCAAGGAATTTGTGAAATCCTTTGGCTACGAAAACTTCTTTTAGGACTTGGGTTTAAACCAGAGGAGACTATGAAGTTGTATTGTGACAACAAGTCCGCAAGAGATATCGCTGATAATCCAGTGCAGCATGATCGAACGAAGCATGTGGAGGTGGATTGACATCTATTAAAGAGAAGCTTGAAAAGAAGATTGTATCAATACTGTTTGTAAAGTCAGAGGAGCAACTTGCAGATGTTCTTACTCATGCAGTGTGTGGACGAAAGTTTGGTGACTCACTTGTCAAGTTGGGCATGTGTGATATCTATGCACCAACTTGAGGGGAAGTGTAAACGTGAGTCTTCAAAAATAAGTATATAAATATATTGTAAATATTAGGAATCCTTTTTTAGGAAGGATTATTTGTTGTGTCTTTTTTTATTTTTAGTTTCCTTATAGAACAAGGATTGTATTTATATATATTTCAAGGAAGTAATACAAGAAATTATCCCGTAAAAAATTCTATTGTCTTCGTACCTTGTCAGGGTTGCTTGCCTGCACGCAATGTAGCCCCATAAAATAATGTAATTGTGATGCAGAGACAAATTATATAACACAGGTAATTACTGAACGGCATTAATCAAGTCATTACTCATTAGTGAAGCCTTACATGTAAAGTTTTCCACCTTTTCCGAAGTTTGCCAAGTTCTTTCCTTTCCTTTTCTCCCCCACCATAATCGCATCCAGAAAACGCCAGCATATCAGGCTCAAACCTATAACATGACCAACCAATATCACAAACTTTTTCTACGTACTCCAATTTCTCGGAAAACACTAACAACCATCAAAATAACCTAAACAGAGGTTTTTGTACATTACAACCCACCCAAGCATATTATTCTGAGAAAACAGAAAGTTCGACATTTTTTCAGGAAGGAACATACATTAATACTCATTGTATCAATTGCAGTAAACTAAGACAAAAAACAATTAACATCTGCACAAGCAATTCTGTCGAAGGCATAGCTTACTCATAGTATACTGGGCAAAATTACTCAATAAGTTAAAAATAAATTGCAGTTTACCTCAGATGTAGGGCAATGAAATGCTTGCTTTTCATTCTCATTCTCTCAACCAACTTTTTACCCATTTCACTAATTGTGTCGGTAAATTTCAAGGCTTGATAATTGGCTCTACATCTCAGCTTTTGTAAATCTGAATCCAACCTATTTGAAAGTCTGTAATCAAATTTTGTGAGCTGAACAGCCTGCACATTAGAAAGCATCACCTGCAACTGTCAATTCTATGTAACCTGAAAAGCCACTCATTCAAGCGCCAACAATTTTTTTTTTCAGAGGTCAAATGCACAACCACTGTAAATATCATACACCTTACACAATCCCGAAAGCATATGATAATTCTTGGAAAGAAAATGTGCTACATTCTTCAGCAAGACACTTACATGCTTTTTATCAAGAACGGGCACCAAGCGGTTCTGGTAACATTTTTCATTACACTTCCTTGGGACTCGCGTGGTATGCACACTCATTGGTTTCCCTCCCTTTGTTGGAAGCTCCTTAATGATTTTAACATCTTTTGAGAGAGATGATATAAACCAGTCTACATCAAAGATTTCATCGAAGTTGCTGCAACAAATACCCCAATTTGCATTATAAATACGCTGACTATACCCCTTACATTGACAGTAGTTCTTCAACTGTAATATGAAACTGACCTGGAATCCTTCCAATACGATTTCTGGTCCAGCTTGGGAACAACAAGAGTAGCGTTCAAGATATAAGCTGCAACGACAGCATCTGTTATCTGCAACACAACCAGTAAAGGAAGCATCAGGCACTGAACCAACAGCGAAAATATGCACAGTTACAACGTACAAGTCCAATCAATTAGAGCTAAACAAGAACTACTTATAACCAGATGCCTAAACGAAACAAAACCCCCAATTACGCAGATAAAGAAACTCACCCCTGTTCTTTGTTGGTTCAAGCCTCCACTAGTAGCAATCAACAAGTAGTGATTCGAATGAGTTTTCGAATCAGCAGCTGGAACATTTAAAGCATTGCTTTGGTAAGATAAATTAAACCAGCGCTCCAACAATCAAAATACAAATTTCACCATAAATCCATCACACAGCATAGAATCGATTTGATTACAACGCCATCAAATGAACAAAACAAAACTTCAATCAAAACCATCAAATTAATATTGAATTTTGTTGAAGCACAAAACCGGAGGTCTTGGAACAACGTAAACCCGGCCGTGAATCTGCATGAAATGTAAATAACACAAGGAGCATCGTGGTTCACCCCAAGGTTTGGGCTACATCCACACTGATTGTATTTATCTGAGAGTATTTGTGAGGGAGAGAGTGTGAGAGCTTTGCTCTAAATAGGAGAGGCTTAGGGTTTGTGAGGGTGAGGATGCCCTTTTATAGAATAAGGGATCCTCCCCTAATTACATATTTGCCTATTCCTTTATTAGATAATTACATTTAAATCCCTCGAGTATTTATGCGAGGTCTAAATACGAGGCCCTAAATATGGTATAAACAGTAGTCCCCCAAGTCTTCAGTCAAGAGAGTCTTTTGGCTGGAGACTTGAAATTCAATCCATGTGTGGGCCGAAGTAACTAGATGTTGTCTTGAACTGATGCTCAATATGAGGCAGTGCTTAATCTGAAATGACGCTCAACTAAAAGTAGCACACACTGCGAGGCTGTTCGGCTCGTGGCCTATGTTGCCTTGGTTGGCTCGGCTTGCGGCGTTTGAAGATGAGGGAGTCCCTTTTATAGAATAAGGGCTCGCTCCTCAATACATGAATGATGGGCTAGAGTTTATGCTCTCTAATGATGGTGAGGGAGTCACTTTTATAGAATAAGGGCTCGTTCCTCAATACATAAATGATGGGCTAGAGTTGATGCTCGCGGCGAGGCGGTTGCTCAGTAGGCGGCAATGCTCTCTAATGGTGGTGAGGGAGTCCCTTTTATAAAATAAGGGCTCGCTCCTCAATACGTAAGTGATGGGTTAGGAGTGATGCTCGCGGCGAGGCGGTTGCTCAGCTGGCGGCGTTGCTCTCTAATGATGGTGAGGGAATCCCTTTTATAAAATAAGGGATCGCTCTTCAGTACATGAATAATGGGTACTCTCGAATGAAAAGTGAGGGAGTCCCTTTTATAGAATAAGGGATTGCTCCTTAATACATAAATAATGGGCTAAGTCCCCCAAGTATTTTTCATGAGGCCTGGTTGAGGCCCAATATATGGTACATAATGTAGTCCCCCAAGTCTTCGATCAGTAGAGTTTGTTGGCTGGAGACTTTTAAATTGAATCTACGTATGGGCTGAAGTGGCGGTTGTTCGGAGGCGGTATTTGTATACCCTGCACTGAAGCTTTGTAGGTGAAGCTTTGCAAGTAAAGCTTTAAGGCTAGAGCTCTGTAAATGATGCTTTTGAAGTTGATTAACATGAGTGATGCTCATGAATGTTTATGTTGATTGACATGAGTGATGCTCATGGGTGTTGTCATGAGTGATGCTCATGAATGTTAACATGAGTGATGCTCATGAATGTTGACATGAATGATGGTCATGAATGTTTATGTATGATTGTCATGAGTGATGCTCATGAATGTTTATGTATAAATGACATGAGTAATGCTCATGTATAATTTGGAGTACTAGGCGTACTTTTGATCACCTGGTTGGTGGCATAAAGGGGAGTACATGTTGTACATTTCATCACCTGGTTAGTGGCATGAATGACTAGTTGCCAAATTAGAGTACGGGTTGTACATCTCATCACCTGGTTGGTGGCATGAATGACTAGTTGCCAAATGATATTAGAGTACGGGTTGCACATTTCATTACCTGGTTGGTGGTAATAGCGGCAGGTTGCTGAATAATTTTGGAGTACTGAGCGTACTTTTGGTCACCTGGTTGGTGGTAATAGCGGCGGATTGCCGAATAATTGTGGAGTACTGGGCGTACTTTTGGTTACCTGGTTGATGGTAATAGCGGCGGGTTGCCGAATAATTGGGGAGTACTGGGCGGACTTTTGATGACCTGGTTGGTGCTATTTTGGGCTTATGGGCCTTTGCTCTCCATAACATGCCAACCCATTTATTTTGGGCTTTGCCGTTTTTTTTTTTTTTTTACCCTCTGATGGGGTTTATACATATTACCCTCTGATGGGGTTTATATAGATAATTCCGAAAGATAAGGAAAATAAATTACATCATTCTGGTAGGGTATTTATTCCTTGCTTTTGCTTGTGATTTTCTGCTGCACTCTCTCTGTCTCTTCACCTAGCAGACAGAAGGAATAATAATAGGAAAATCTTTTACTTTCCTTCTTTTCTCTTTTCTCTTTTTTTTTTCTTTTCACTTTTGCTTTGCACTTTTTTCTTTTTCCCTGCCGCATGGTTTTTTGCTTTCTCCGTTTGCTGCACTTCTTTCTATCTCTTCACCTGGCAGATAAAAAGAATCATAATGATAGGCTTATCTTTTGCTTTTTCTTGATCTCTTTCCCCTGCGCCTCTTTCTGTAATTTTGAGTGGGTCTCTCAAATCTAATGGCGATCTGTTTTGCTCCTCTATCCATCTCATTCGCAGGTAGTGGATGTCAGCTGAAAGCGCGTGAGGTTTTGTGGTGTTTGCAAGGGCGGAGCTACCATGGGACTAGGGACGGATGCCTCCACTGAGATTTTTCTGATGCTGGCATGCTCATCTGTTTCTGCAGCAGCAAAGCCCCCACTGCGATTTTGAGCAGCAGCAAAGCCCCCACTGCAATTTTCTGGTTCCTCCGATCTGGGTCCTGGGTGTTATTTTTTTTTTCTAAACCAGGTCAAAGGCAAAACGAACCTCTGCAGAAGCCTGATCTGATTTTTTTTTTTTAAATGTAAACGAAACGGCGTCGTTTCGTATATGTTTTAAAAAAAAAAGTTATGTTATAGTATTAGTGGGGGACCGCTTGTCCCCATGGTCCAGACTCCCATTTCTTTTTTTTTTTCCTCCCTTTGTTTTCGTTGCCCTTTGTCAGAGAGCAGCTTGGTGCTGCTCTGTTTGTCTTCTCCAAAGTCCAAACCAACACCTTGAAAGTTGCTCTCCTGTCCAGGTGCTCTCTGGAGCAAAGTTGCTCTTCCCAGCCATGCCAGCAGCCAGCCATTCTCTAGTCTCTAGCCGACATATATATATATATATTTAGGTAAATTTTTTAATTCCTAAATCTATGATTCCTAACCCTAATTAATTATTTAAGACGAATTTTTGTTTAATTGGTATAGAAATATAGAATCATATGGATATGGTATGCACTAATATGGATGGTTATTGACTTATTGATTATTGATATGATGAATTCTATGATTATTGATGAATGAAATTATGAAATTACGAATTCTATAAATATGGGTATACATTTATTCATATGATTAGTTGAATTAAATGTTTATTTGTTGAATAATTTGTATGCTTATTGGTATTAGTTAATTGAATTGTTGCCTTGGTTGGATATGGATTAGTTATTAGGCGTTTATTTTATTTTTTGGTTAAGAAAGCATATATATTAATATGGATAACATTGTCAACATCTCCAAGAAAACTCAATTCTACGGCTTAACAGTCTAAAAACAAATCCATTTTTCAGAAATGGAATCATAATCATCCCCTTTCGAAACCCAAAAAAGAAGAAGAAATGGATTAGTTATTATTAGGCATATTAGTATAGTATACTCTAGGATTAAGAGTCTAAGAATTTTATTGAGATTTTTATTCTATAAATTCTACAAATTACGTATGAACCTTATATGTTATTGGTATATGACTAACTTTGTAGGCTGAAACATCATGGAGAGGTTTTTCAAAAAAATATCAGTGCCGCCATCCCCAATTATTGAGAAAAATAATGATACTCGGGGACATGATAGTGCATAATTTATTTTATCAAATCTTCCATCAGATCCTGGTAAGAGAATTCGAATTTTGGATTACAATCCTAATATTCGAGATCAAGTACGAAGAGCGTATGTACTAGCTGGTCCTCAACAACCTAAAACCCATAATTTTCCTTACAAGAAATATGGAGACACGCAAAGACGATTCAACCCTGCTTGGTTTGATGATTTTCCTACTTGGTTGGAATATAGTGTAGAAAAAGATGCTGCCTTTTGTCTGTGTTGCTACCTTTTTAAACCAAACATTGGAGAACAAGCAGGTGGTGATTTCTTTGTTGGCGAAGGATTTTCTAACTGGAAGAAGAAAGAAAGACTTCTAACTCATATTGGAGGCGTCAATAGTGCACACAATCAAGCGTGGAGTAATTTTGAAGCTTTAAGGAGTCAAAAGCAACATATCCAGTCTTTTTTCTCTAAAACTCATGATGAAGCTCGAATTCAATATAGAGCTCGGTTGAATGCATCAATTGATTGTTGTCGATTTCTTTTGAGACAAGGGCTTGCATTTCGTGGTAATGATGAATCTGAACATTCAAGCAACCATGGAAACTTTCTTGAGCTTCTACAGTTTATTGCTGACCACAATGAGGATGTGAAAGTCGTTACTTTGAAAAATGCTCCGGAGAATCACAAATTGACATCACCAGATATTCAAAAAGACATTGTAAATGCTTGTGCAACTGAGACGATCAAGGCTATTATTGAAGACGTTGGCACTTCGTTGTTCTCTATTTTGATTGATGAATCTCGTGACGTATCAACGAAGGAACAAATGGCTATTGTATTGCGTTATGTGGACAAGAATGGGCATGTCGTTGAGCGTTTTATTGGCATTGAGCATGTTACTAGTACCGCTGCTCTCTCACTCAAGGAAACCATTGATGAGGTATTTTCTAGGCATAAATTGAGCATGTCTAGGTTGCGTGGGCAAGGTTACGATGGGGCCAGCAATATGCAAGGTGAGTTCAATGGTCTTAAAGCTCTTATTATGAAAGAAAGTGGTTGTGCCTATTATATTCATTGCTTTGCACATCAACTTCAATTAGCTCTTGTAGCTGTGGCAAAGAAGAACATTCAAATTGAGTCTCTTTTTAGTATAGTTACTATTTTGGTAAATGTTGTTGGAGCTTCATCGAAGCGTTGTGATCTTCTTCGGGAGAAGCAATCTATTGCAGTTATTGAAGCACTAAACAGTGGTGAGTCTACAAGTGGGAAAGGCAAAAATCAAGAAACTACTTTGAAACGTGCTGGAGAAACACGTTGGGGTTCACACTTGGGTACTTTAGTAAGTATAATGACTATGTTTTCATCCATACTTGATGTACTTGAAGTAATAGCAGATGATGGAGTAAGCTCTCAACAAAGATGTGAAGCGAATAATTTATTGGATTCCATGCAATCATTTGATTTTGTGTTTAATCTACACTTGATGAAAGATATACTTGGAATAACCAATGAATTGTCAGAAGCATTGCAAAGGAAGGATCAAGATATTGTAAATGCTATGAAGTTGGTTGGAGTTTGTAAGCAAAGGTTGGAGATAATGAGGAAAAATGGTTGGGATTCTTTACTCAATGAAGTCTCAGAATTTTGTCTTAAACATGATATTGATGTGCCTAATATGGATGATATGTTTCTTTCTCGAAGGCGAGGGCAACGAAAAGCAAAAGCAGTCACAAATATGCATCACTATTGTGTTGGGATATTTTATATTGTTTTGGATTGGCAGCTTCAAGAACTAAATAATCGTTTCAATGAGACCAACACTGAGTTACTTCTTTGTTTGGCATGTTTATGTCCAGCCGACTCCTTCTCTGCTTTTGATAGCCAAAAGTTATTGCGTCTTGCCCAATTTTATCCTAAAGACTTCTCTATGAATGAGCTGGTGATACTTAAGATTCAACTTGAGACTTACATTGTGGATATGCGGTCTAGCATTGAGTTTTCAGGTTTAAAAGAGATTGGAGATCTTGCAAAAAAAATGGTTCAATGCAAGAAACACAAGGTGTATTCGCTGGTTTACTTGCTTGTGACATTAGCACTAACTCTTCCAGTTGCTACTGCAACCGTTGAAAGAGCATTTTCGGCCATGAAAATTCTGAAGAATCGATTGAGAAATCGAATGGGAGATCAATGGATGAATGATAACATGGTTATTTTTATAGAGAGAGATATTTGATGGTATTAGTAATGATGTTGTCATGCAACGCTTTCAGAACATGAAAACGCGTCGAGGGATATTGTAAAGGACTGTTGTATGAAAAACTTTATGAATTAATATATAAGTATTGTGTTTAGTAAATTCTTAAGCTTTTTAATTATGACTTTGTTGTTTGAGGATGCCCCATTCACACAAATCTCTGGCTGGCTTCGTCCCTGGGTGTTTGCCGAGGCCCAAACCCAAAGGAAACATTTTCACCTGCGAACCAATCGCAATTTCGTCGTTCGTGCCGAGTACAGTGACGACATTAGAGGCGGCGGCGGCGGTACTGATTTGGTCACTGGTTCCCGTCACTGACAGCAACTTTAGGCCCAAACACATGGACTGATTACGGTTTCCAGGTTGTGGGTATCCTTGATTGGGATTGTTCCACTGATTTGGGCTTCTGGGTGGCTGAAAATTAGGGCTCGGATGAGGAGGATTCACCTGGTTATAGGAATGATGCTCTCCATCTGAAGAGGTGAGGAATGCCAAACGAAGTAGACCCTCTCTTCCAAGCCGCCGACGAGACCCTCGAGCACTGCGGCGAGACGGAGTGGGACCTCTGGTGCTCTCACCTCTAGGTTGAATTTGCGGCGGATGGCAGTGAATATGGCAGGCAGTGATTTGCTAACGTCCCAGGAGCAGATCCAAGTCTCTCCGCATTGCTTCCATATAACACACAAGGAGCCACACTTCCCAAAAAAACTTCAAGATCGCTGCTACAGGATTCATCACTACGGCCAAGACAAGCAAGGATGCTGGAGTTTGTGCGACAGTTTCCTGATCCTGACAGACTCTGTCTGTTTGCGAGACGACTCGGACTCGGCTCGGAAAAGAAGAACTCAGTCTCAGCCGTCTCGAACGAGATCATGTTCTCCGATTCCTTGCTATCACCGTCCACGTTAGCAGCCGCCTCAGACTGGTGACTCAGCGATGACTCGTGACTTATCGATCGGTTGAATTTGTCGGCAAAGCAGCCAGTCCAACTAGGGAACAGTGTACCCATTTGCCCCGTTTTCATATGCGATTTGAGAGAGAGAGATAGGCTGTGACTATTTTTCTGTGTGGGTTAGTGATAGGAGAGAGAAAGAATGAATGTGACTATGTTTCCATCGATTTTGCAGTGACTATGCATGTTCGGTTCTTGGGTTTCTGCAGATTTTGCAGATCTACGGCGGAAGTGAAAAAATGAAAGAGAACCGACACAACTTTTCTTATCGATTCCCACAGAATGCGCCAAATGTTGATGCACAAAACCGGAGGTTTTGGAACAACATAAACCCGGCTGTGAATCTGCATGAAATGTAAATAACACAAGGAGTATTGTGGTTCACCCCAAGATTTGGGCTACGTCCACACTGATTGTATTTATCTGAGAGTATTTGTGAGAGAGAGAGTGTGAGAGCTTTGCCCTAGATATGAGAGGCTTAGGGTTTGTGAGGGGGAGGATGCCTTTTATAGAATAAGGGCTCCTCCCCTAATTACATATTTGCCCATTCATTTATTACATAATTACATTTAAGTTCCTTGAGTATTTATACGAAGTCCAAATACGAGGCCCTAAATATGGTATAAAAAAATTTCATTCTGAATATCCGATCACCCGAATCTAACAAGAAACTAGAAAAACCTTATTCGTTAGAGAGAGAGAAACAAAATGGGCAGAAATGAGATTAGAAAATATCTAATATATATTACTTGCAAAGTTATCGGCAACATTGCTGCAGCCAAAGAAAAGCTCCGATTTCCTTGTACTCCATAAATGTAGACCTGAACTTCCCCCACTCTCCTAAAAACACTAATGAATTGTTCTCGAGACGGAAAAAAACCCTAATCATCTTGTTCTTGATCCATATATACACTAATGAATTGTCTCCCAGTGGCACTCAAATTCAAACCCACTTTTGTCATCTCCAAAAACTTTACAGAGTTTGAAGATTGTTTTGGAGCAACTAGAGAGAATGGAGCTATATACTTCCATGCAGCACTGTTTCAATCATTGTATGATCATCTATGAACTGGGATTTTCGAGATAATGACTAAAAGGATAATCTTTTGGGGTGTGATATTCACACACCTGATTTTACTTTTCACACATCTTTCTAATTTTCGACCGTCAGATCGGATGAATTAAAGAAAAATCAACAGATAAATATTAACGAATGATGTGTAAATATCACACATTGGGGAATTGAACGCACGACGTTGGATACTTGTGTAAATGTTCGTAACAACTTAAACTACAAGCACATTGGAATTGGAGCTATACTTCCATGCAACGTTATTTCAATCATTATCAGATTATTTCAAAATAGGATTTTGAGATAATGACTCAAAGGATAATCTTTTTTATACGAACCATATTGAAGAATGGAAGAATCAAACACACGACTTCAATGCAAGAGTGATAATTTCAACTCCAGCCACATTGGAAAGGGATATTCAAAATGTTGTAATATAGTCACTTTGTACTACGATCTAATGATATTTCTCTTCATTTGTAAGTGAGAGATTTTATGTTCAATTCTCACAAAAGTTGAATTTGAACCACATTATTGTTATTTCATTGTGAAGATAAGCCCACCTCATCTACCTTAATATAGATAATATCATTTGTTAAAAAAAAAAAAAATACAATAGTATAATATCATTGTCTTTCTTTATCTTGAGTGCTTGAAGTTCGAATATTGTTTTCTTTTTTTCATAAATTATCATTTATAAAATTTCAATTCAGAATCTCTCAAAAGAAAGTAAAAACTCAATGTCACCGGAGATATGTTCATTCGTTGTCCTTGAAATTTGAACGTTGTGAGTGCATGGGTAGAGGCAACTAGGTGTTTTTTTGGGGGGGGGGGGGTTGTCCTTGAAATTTGAACGTTGTAAGTACATGGGTAAAGGCAACTAGGTGTTTTTTTTTTGGTGTTTTTGGGGCGGGGGGGGGATCAAAGTCATGATTACAATGAAAACGCTCATGTTTTCTTGATCGCGGTTTCCTATAAAAAGGTGAACTTGATAAAGGGGTAAAGGGAAGCAGATTGAAGATGGAGTGCGATTGATGGGACATGGTGCTGAACAAATCCAATGGCAAATTCATCTGGAGCAAACAGGTGGAAAAAAATTCAAAAGCAACAAGAAATGAACCCAAATTAGACCAATAAACACTCAAAAGTTATACTATATTTTTAGCTTTAATTAACCCCAAATTTGAAATCAAATTATGGAAACAACACAGGAAGCAAAACCGAATTCATCATCTCTCTACCAAAAGATGCAGAAACAGGTGTACCAAGCAGCAATTTAACTAATGAAAACAAGCATATTTAATAAAACCCGATTCATAACTTTTGACTATTGGCCAATTTCCCCCCTCAACTCTCATAATTAGTCAATTTCCCCCCTTAACTTTAATTTGGCCAATTTCCCCCCTCAACTCTCGTAATTAGTCAATTTGCACCCTACTGTTAATTTTTTAATTTGATCATAATTAAACAAGTGTGTGTAAGAAGCTAAATAAGATGTATGTTAATCACTTTCCTATGTCTTTATCCTATTACAAATAGATTAAACTTTAGAATTTTACAATTTATCATAGATAGTATTATTAGTCATAATAAATCAGTATGGAGTAATTTTATTTGATTTTTTACTATACAAAATTGATAACGAAAAGGATTGATGTGTACATTTTTGTATGTGAATACAATTTTCTTTATAAAAGTGAAAGCTAAGTTCAAGTAAATTGCGGAGACTCGAGCTTTAGTGCAAAAATGGCTAGTCAATTCATAATTTTCGACTCCTTATTAAGAATAACCCATTTTATTGAAATAGGTCTGATCCATGAGTTTAGGATTATTATTTCTTCTTCTACATGCTTTAAACCCGATTCATAACTTTTTCTTATAATCAACCCATATCACATACTAATTGTATTATGTTTTTGTACATTTTACCCTATATTATGCAGGTGAGTTTATGTTAATTTTAGTACTTTGTTGGAATTTATTAGAAAGGTTGAAAGAAAAAAAAAAGAATAGATGGAAAATTAAAAAAAAAATTAACATTAGGGTGCAAATTGACTAATTATGAGAGTTGAGTGGGGAAATTGGCCAAATTAAAGTTGAGGGGGGAAATTGATTAATTATGATAGTTGAGGGGGGAAATTAGCCAAAATTAAAGTTGAGGGGGGAAATTGACCAATGATCACAAGTTCAGGGGGAGAATTGATGAATACCTCTTCACAAAATTATCTATTCTAAAATTGAGGAATGAATGGACTGTGGCTTAGCTACAGTCAATTGTTTGCCATTCGATTTCATGTTATTTACCACAATGCCACAGCCAAATGAGCTGGTTGGGAGGGAAATTATCAAAAGGTATGAGGGTACTTTTGTCTATGAACATATTTCGAAATATTTACGGTTTTACCAGTCTATTATAAAATGGGCCTCGATTTTGCATTATTTACATTTCAGCCATGGAGGGATTTCGGGGAGAGAGGCGTGAGATGGCAGAAGAGGGAGGGGAAGGGAGAAAGAGGAGTGAGGCTGCCAAACAATGGGGTTAGGCTGGATTTTTCCTCCTCAAATCAAGGGTTGGTGTCGGTGATAGAAAGATTGAGAGGGATGGGAGAGACCCATTTGGCCTTCATTTTCCCCTTTCTCTCTCTCGGTCTCTCCTCCACCATACTCAGACCTAGTTTGGGAGTGAGGTGCTTAAAAAAAAAGCACCTATGAAAAAAAGTTGTGAGGGTTTTAGGTGTTTGGTAAACTGAAAAAAAAAAGGCTTATTTTGGAAGCTGCTGTGAGAATAAGCTGAAATCAAAGGAAAAAGCTGAAGCTGCTATTTGCAGCTTTGGAAAACTGGCTTTTTTTCAAAGCACATGGAGCTACAGTGCTCCTTTAATGAAAAGACCCACTATCAGACTACTTTTTTTTCCAAAAGCACTTTTACAAAAAAGTTTACCAAATGCTCTGCTGCTTTATTTCACAACCGCTTATTCTCACAGCACAGCCGCTTATTCTCACAGCAGCTTTTTTTCAAAGCACAGCAATACCAAACCAGCCCTCAATCCTTTGCTTCTCATCCGTGTGCCTCTAGATTCGATCTTCTTTTTCTGTTCCTCTCTTGGCACGCGTCCATCATTGCTGCCGTTTCTATTTCAGTTCTCTGCTTTCCATTTCTCCTTTCTCTCCCTCTTCTCTGTGTTTTGCAAGCTTTTCTCCCTGTCTCTTTGTCGCCATGGTCTTCATCGCTCTCAAACTTTCGTTTCTATCCTGTCAAATCTTGGCTCACTGGAAAAATCCGAAGCAGTTTAAGCTTCTTTAGCTTTTTGATTTGGATTGAAGATGATTTTAAGCCAAAAAGGTTAATGTTTTCTGGTAAGTTCTTTGAAGCCTACATCTCGAAGGTTTTTTTTTCTTTTTTTTTTCCAAATCTATGGGTTGTGTTTTCTTCAATTTTAAAATATTAAAAATTGAATCTTTTTTTTTTTGGGTAATATTTTTAGTTAGATTATGCTATGGGTTCTGATGAGGCTTTGAATTGGGTTTGAGAGTTTTGATTTAATGAGAGAGATCAGGAGTATACACGGAGACAGGGAGGTAGGTCATTTGAAGAAATGGAGATTAGGGTGAGAGAAAAACGGAGAGAAGGGGTAGCAGATTAAATTTTGATTTTATAATTTTGGGTGTTTTGTGTTTAAATTTTGCGTTTGTAATTTTAGGATTTTGTGTGCGCGCTTAGATATGATTTAGTTTTCAATTTCAAGAAACTGTGGTGTTGCAATTTTGGGGCTTTCGTGTGCAACCTTTGAACCACTTTGTGCTCAAGGTATATAAAAGGTATGAAACCCCTGGCGTTTGCTGATGAGTTTTTTTTTTTTTTACTTTCTTAGTATGGCCTTTAAATTTTTTTGGTAGTTTCTATAGATATGGCCTACAAATGTTGACGCGAAGGTTGGACATAATCATTACTTCCTATTACAATTTATTAACGTTAATTCACTTAACTAAAGTTGATTGGAATCGGATGATGATCGAGATATTTGCATAGGTGAGAGAATCTCGCTGACAGTTTTCGATATTCAGATGGGATTTGTGTATGAATTTTGTTTTTGTAATTTTGTGTTTTGTTTATATCGTTAGATTCGTTGTCTGGGCGTATGATTTGCTTCTGTTTTTCGTTTTAGGAGACGTTACTCTTCATTTTTTGGGGCTTTTGTGTGAAGCTTTTGAAGCCCTTTGTGCTCAAGGTAAATAATTTTGGTTTTTTCCTTTTGAGGCTTTTGTGGAACAATTTTTTTTTTTTTTTTTTTTTGGTAACATTGTGAAAGTTGATTGTTTGAGAAACTAAGTAATTGTGTATTTGTTTGTAGTTATGGTATGAGACGTTATATAAATTGAACAGGGTGAGGTACGGTATTTAGGTATCACAACAATTGATTGTGAAAAACTACTAACAAACTACATTTGAAACATTCTTTCATTTATGTTATATGTGGTGGTTCCAAGCTTGAGTTCTTTTTCCTTGCAGCCTTCTGTTAACCAATATGGGTCTATTCATTATGGTAATGCTACAAATGGATAAATCACATCAGAGCGTCTGCTACCCTCTTTGCTTTAGATTGGTTTATTTATGGATTGTCAGATTCTTCTTTAAATTCATGTATATTTTTTATATCAAAATTCATGTGTGTGATATGAATGGTTTTGTAAATTTCTTTTAGGCTATGATGAGACTAGCAACAATTGGGATGACTACTTGAGATATGTAAATCCTGAGGGAGTATAAATGATTTCTGTAAGTTCCTCTTCTGACTTCACAATTGTGAACTGGGTAGTCATTACAAGCTTCCAATGATAGTTGTCTAACATTTTGAAGGCAGCTCTCTAAAATTTAAATTATCTTTCTGAGTTTTCTTTTCTTCTAATTACATAAAATTGATATTTTTTATATAGTTATTTATTTGTCATATGTTCTGGTATAT
Organism: Malus sylvestris; assembly: GCF_916048215.2. NCBI lineage: Eukaryota > Viridiplantae > Streptophyta > Magnoliopsida > Rosales > Rosaceae > Malus > Malus sylvestris. The sequence continues at coordinate 24,404,868 of NC_062269.1, forward strand.
CGATTTCTTTTTTTTTTCTCAAAATTTTTGCTTCGTTTTATATAATGCATAGAAAGGAGGAACGCCCGAACTGGAGAAATGTGCAGTTAAGGCTGTTTAAGATCTTTATGACGTTGTGCACCGTGACATCCTTTCTATGGACCTGAGGTCAGTCAAACGTGTTATATGTGTATAGGTAGAGTTTCCATTGCTTGATTCTCCTCTGCTTATATCACTTTATTGGGTTTGGTTTAGGAGTATTATTAGATGGTTAAGCATTTGACCACTTTAATGTTTACTTGATTGAAAGATATGCTATATGAAAGTTTGTATTTTTTCAATCTTTCATCGATACAGATAATGTAGGAGTGGAAGGGATTGGGAGACAAATGAGTGTGCAACTAAGCAGGAGGAACATGAAGGAAGCAGTAAAATTCAATTGCGTCCTAAATGAACTCTTAAAGAATAGATTGTAGGGTGAAAGTTTAGATCTCAGAAGTTTGGATGAATTGAATCCTCCAGTTTTTTATATAGTTCAGTAATATTTTAGATAAATGAATTAAAAATATGGTGTGTATAAAATCTACGTAAAATGCTTATACCACATGTAGTCAATTGGTTAACACATATACAGTACATATAATCCATTTGACATTCCCGCAACAATGGAATGTCAATATATAATCCTAAAATAAAATATAAGGAAGCTTAGCATAAATATATGATTAATACTATCTGTAAATGATAATCCAAATTTGTATGTGTTTTGCTTTCATTATATGTTTATATAATGTTCTGTTAAATTAGAGTCGATTATTGGATTTCATGTATTTTAATTCAAACGGTAACATTGTGTGTTCAAAAGGATCCCCTCTAATTTTCAGAGATTAATATTATTTAGTATGCTCATCGACTCCATTGGGCAATAAGCAAAACAAATTATGAAAAGCAAACTAACCAAACAGGCAAAAAATAAAAATCAAATTCTAAAATGTTCTCAAATTTGATTTTAAAGCCAACATCTCCCCCATATGCAGCTAACCCTTTTAGGAAAAACAATAAAGAAGGCCATTGGGACCCAAAAGCTATTTTCAGTTTAGCATGATTATCACTTATATAAACATATAAGGAAAGAAAATCTCAAAGAGTCAGGTTTTTGCTCCAATGTTAACAATATTTGTTTCATTTGTAGTTTTTTGGAGTCTTTATAAGCATTTTTTAGTTTTGATGTAAAAAATAATAACATTTTTTTACTCTCTCCTCTCTCTCTCTTTCGTGTTTTTGTGGACTTTGGGTTTTATTTCTTTTTTGGGTTTTGAGTGTTTTGAATTTTTCTTTTGATAAAGTATTGGTTTTGCAGTAAACGCAGCAATCCTCTGCTTCCAGCTTCACTTCCACGTTCTCACTATTCATACCCACCCTGCCCATTTCTTTCTAAATTTCTCTTTGCACCCACTGGAAAAAAACAGAGTTTTGTTTTTGTTTCCTCAAAATATAGATTAGACAGCAATATTCTGAATGCTTTGCTTATCCATGTTCTTTGCAGGATGCTCAAAGGATGATAAAAAAGAAAAGAAAATCACAGATTGCAAATTAGATGGACAAAAAAGGCAATAGAAATTCATAGGTCCCACATCCGTGACATAAAAGGTATGAAATTGTTAATTGATAATTGATAATTGAACATAAATGTAGAACTGATTGCTACAAATAAGTATGGTTACTTTTGTATCACATTCTTAATTAGGATGCTTATGAAGTCATTTTTGTAATTGTGTATCTATTAGCTCTGTACTGACTTACAAGTTGCACACACCTCAAAATTTTCATTTTCTTTCAAACAATCTTGATCCGCAATATCTGCAGGATTGCAATGAAATAATTGTGAGCAACATGTATAATGGGAAGGATTTACAAAGGTTTCAACTATTGAACTTGCTTATGCTCTTATTTGAGTAAAAAAAGATTTAGTAGGACAAACTCGAATTGGCTTAATTCAATTTATCATTGATAATTTGATTCTGTTATTCATAGATCATTTTTCCGAATCTCTGAGTTCGAATGTGATCAATTTTTGCATTTTTATGTTTAATTTTAGGAAGAAATGAAAATGAGTTTTGCCTTTTTTTGAGTGTTTCGTTAGTACTAGCTTGCTGCATATGCTATTCTCTGGGTGTAAATATAATTATCTAAGCAAGCTCATTTATTTTAAAACTCTTTAACTGATTTGTGGCTGCAACAAGATTTTTTTTTCGGATTTTTCCCAGTCTTTTTAACAGTATTAAGTTTCTGTCCTGAATGTCACCAGGCTTATTCTTTTTTCAATTCACATTAATCACGAATTTATAGTTGATTGGATTTCATTTTGACTGCTGTAAATGGGTTTTCATCAGCATGTCTGACATGATAAAATCATGTCTTTTGGATTAATTCAAACAATGTAAACATTTCATTTGTATTCTTGATCTTTGTTAGTATTATAATTACATATCTAATGAAAAAGGATTTGTTTTAATGAATAATGTGTCATTACCCAAAATGAGTTACCTTTGCTCAGAGTTTGCTGTTTAGCATGTTATGTTCCTTGGTAACATGCATCTGAAACTCTTTGTGCAGAAGAAGATATCTCATTATAACCACCTCAATCCAACAAATTTTTTATCACTCTTAAAACATTATTTGAACTCTCAGCTCAAATAAGTCCTCAGTTTCCGTATACTTTTTATTTCTTAATATATACATAGTTTTCATAGTTTTTAACCATTAAATCACAGAACTTTATATTTACAATTATATTCTTTCTAATTGTTTGTATAGATATCTTTTTTGCTCCCTGCAAGATGATGTCATGGCGTGGTTTAGTGGTGTTGAATAAAATTGGAGAAACTGATTCTTTAATCTACTCATGATGTAGATTTCAAAGTTGAAACCCACTTACTTTCAATCTTTTCGAACAAATTCACTTTGTAAAGTAACAAAACAACGATATTCCTAAAGGAAATAAAATTGTTTGCTTTGCTGAGGTACTTCTGTTTAGATTAATCAATGCTATAGTGCATTTTGAAACCTAAGTTATGGATCTATTAGTTTCAATTTAAACACATCTAGAAACTTAGGGATATATTTATTAGCTCACATTTATATACTGCTGGAAAGTTAAAGATACGTTGATGATACTAGATTTAACTTTGGTAGTTTTTCAAACATAATTACCCATACAATTTCTAATCCCGCAGCAACGCGCGGGCATCACTTTCTAGTACAAACCAGAACAAACACATATCAAGCTCAAAAAACTGACTTGATCCAATTGAGTTGACCCAAGTCTCCCTATTCATACAAAAATCCAGCTAAAAGTTCAAAGCTCTGGGACAATTTCAAAATACTCACCTGAGCTAAAAGTTCAAAGCTCTATGGATTATCTTTCAGAGGTGGATTGTCTGCCCTTTCATTTTTATACTCTCCCCATCTTCTTTTGTTTGTGTGGTCACGGTTAAGCCACGTCAATATTTTATATTCCTATTCATTTTTGTTTTATTATTTCTATAAAAAATTAATATAAAATGTTGACATGGTTTAATCCTGACCACACATCACAGGAGAGCATGGGAAGAGTATGAAAATGGGAGGGTGGACAATCCACCTCCTTATCTTTCACCCTATATTTTTGACACAATATTTTATAATGTTGACATGAAAATTGACGTTAAATTGTGAGGTGGTAGAAAATCATTAGAGAGTATCATTGTATTAAGTATCCTTAGCATTTATCTTGTAGGAGCCTAATGAGTAATTTTTCTTTGTCATCACCACTTTGACATGTGCCCTCATTGATCCACTCATCTTATAACACATCCATCTATTTGTTAGTTATAGTGTTTGTCTTTTACGATACAAGATTAACGTCCTTGTGACAATAACACTCTTAGTCATAAATTCTAGTAAATCACAATTGTGCTTAAATTCACCAAATATGAAAAAAAAAATACTCATGTAAATTTGTTTAACTCATAACTCAATAACATAACATACTGTCAAATGATCGTCACACCGAAAAATCTCTTTATACAGACCGAAACCTTTTATAGTTTTATTAAAATAAAAAAAAATAAAAAAGAAAAAAAAGAAGAGTGGTTGAACACAAAAGCACAGAAAAGACCGAAGCTTTTCGTAGTGATAACTGTTTATAGACCAATAAAAACACACTTTTAACAGTAAAAATATTAAAAAAACTTTCCCATTTCGTGGAAAAGGAAACCAAGAAAAAGCCAGTCAAGCACTCTCTCTTTTCCTCTCTTTTCTTCTCCAATCCCATCCAACGTTTTTTTCTGCAAAAATCCATCTCCATTCACACACCTTTTTACAATTTTCCCAGAAAAAATTATTGGGCAAGTATTTTTATATAAATCGTATGTTGCACTTGTTTTTTTGTTGACCGGGAAAGTCTGTCTTTGTGGAAAAAGAAGGAAGCTTTGCTGTGGATTCAAGAACCCTTCTCCGGGATCTTTGATTCATCTGTGTTTTCTGCAAGGGAATTATCTCAGGTGAGTATTTTGAAATTTTCCCAGAGCTTTGAACTTTTAGCTGGATTTTTGTATGTTTAAGGGAGACTTGGGTCAACTTATTTGGATCAAGTCAGTTTTTTGAGCTTGATATGTGTTTGTTCTAGTTTGTATTTTGTGAATATTGAATATGCTTGTTTTCATTAGTTAAATTGCTGTTTGGTACACCTGTTTCTGCATCTTTTGGTAGAGAGATGATGAATTGGGTTTTGCTTCCTGTGTTGTTTCCGTAATTTGTTTTCAAATTTGGGGTTAATTAAAGCTAAAATATTGTAAAACTTTTGAGTGTTTATTGGTCTAATTCGGGTTCATTTCTTGTTGCTTTTGAATTTTGTTTCAGGGCTTGGTGTTTACTAAAGCTGGGGTTTTGTGGAATTCGGTATTCTTGAGCTCTGGTAATAAAAAATAGCGAATTTAGGTGATTTTGATGGCTTTTTCGATGTATATGTATCAAAACTAATTTTTCTTAGCTAGGGCTATACGATGTATCCATAACTATGAATGCTTAAATTGTGGTTGCAAAGTCAAGGATGATGTAGATAACAATATAGACACTCATTGTTTTAAAGCAAGTTTCTCTATTATGGTTACAAAGTCAAGGATGAAGTAGATAATGTTTTCGCTTTCTTCCTTTTTTAATTACATCATAAGGTTCAGCTACATTCAGATTATAATTTAAGGTGTATATTGTGTTGGATCAAAAATGGTGTGTGTTTTATGATTGAAATTTCTGTATAAGAATGCCCAGGTATTTACATGTATATGTGTGTATACTTAGGAAAATAGTCATTTAGGTAGCTGAGTGAATTCCGTATGATGATTACGATTTGGGATTTATATTTAGTTATATTAAAAAAAGTTATTTGATTAAAAGAAGGGGAAAAAATAAAGTGGAAGATAAATTATGTGCCTGGATAGAGATTTCTTAGTTTAAAGTGTGTGCGCTTTGTAATTTTTTTTTAAATCTTTCTTAGAAACAACACTACCCCAACCTACATGCTCCACTCAGAAAGCTTCAACATACAAGCTTCAACAAAAGAAAATTCAAAGAACTTAGCGAAGAAGGCTTTGGTGTATTTAACACAATACGTTGAAATGAAGGAAAACTTATTTATTGATATCCCCGATAAGCTACAAATATGTACATATACATGAGTCAAAATAAACACACAAGAGGGAGCCTTCACAAAGGTTGCTTAGGAGAAGTCTCAGCAGTCGGTAGAGCCCCAGAAAGAGAAGGCACCGGAGGGGGATCATTTGGAGCCTCAGTACTGGACAGAACCCTAGAAGGAGGAGGCATTAGAGGTTGATCATTTGGAGCTTCATTACGCGGTACAGCCCCAGAAGACGAAGGCAATAAATGCCTTTGGAACAAACCCACAAATCTCTGATGATCAAGTAAAACCTGACCATCAGTTTCCTTCATCTGGTCAAGCTTCCTCTTCATGTTTGTAGCATAGTCATGTGCGAGCCGGTGCAACTGTTTATTCTCATGCTTGAGCCCTCTAATCTCCTGTTTGAGACTCATCACTTCAGCCGCCAATGATTCAACTTGGCGGGTTCGAGCAAATAGGCGTTGGGCCATATTATACACAGAACCTGCACACTGAACACTGAGAGCCAGCGAATCCTTAACAGCTAACTCATCAGACCGTTTGGAAAGTAGTCTGTTATCTTTGGGAGTGAGAAGGTTCCTAGCCACCACCGCAGCGGTCATATCATTCTTCATCACGGAATCCCCAACGGTAAGAGGACCAGTAGGGGAGACGAAGGATGGGCGCCATATGTTGTCTGGAGAAGGCGGGGCTGCCTCTTCAACAAGGTTCAAGTCAAAACGACGGTCGGAGGGGCCAGACATTTTCAAAGGTGTTGAAGAGAGAAGAGGTCGGACAAATCAAGATCTTAGAAGTGCAAGAATGAAGCTTCTACTGGTGGAGATTCAAGTGTGCTTTGGAACTTAATGCCAGCCCCTATAAAAATCTGCACTCGACGGAGCTTCAGAAATCGAAGAGGCGCCTGCTCAGAAATCGAAGAGGCGTTTGCTTTCTCAAAAGCTGAGCTGCTTAGAGATCACGAGGGTTGATCTCAGAAATCGAAGAGGCGTTTGCTTTCTCAAAAGTTGGGTTGCTCAAAGACCACGAAGGCCGATCTCAGAAATCGAAGAGGCACTCGCTTTCTCAAAAGCTGGGCTCCCCAGAGATCACGAGGGCCGATCTCAAAAATCGAAGAGGCACCTACTTTTCCAGCCTTGTCAGCACCTGTCACACGCACACTCAGCTTTGCGGAAATTATGGGCATTCTGTCGAAGACTTCTAGGGAAGTAGAAAACACATGAATCTTACTGTTCAATCACCCACTTCCCACACGCAACAATAGCTCATGGGTACCACAGATAACTTTGCCAAAGTTCTCTGCCAAGGTTGAGCACGTGAAGCTTGCAGCTCCCACTACATCGCTCTGACCAAGAAGGGTAAAAGAATAGCAAAGAAACAGCACTAACAAAGTTTAGACCCATAAATTTTGAAGGTCTAGCTACCATATTATTACCAACAAGGGTAAAGGAACAGTACCACTGCTGGATAATTGGAAAGTCCCTGTGTGTCAACCTCTGTGCTTCGTGGCAAGGTAGACTAGCAAACATGCCCAACCTTTACTCACATTCGAGAAAACACTCCCAATAAGATTGCTTGCTCCAAAATCGAAGAGGCACCGTCCTCCGAATCTCGAGAGCCAGACTCCCAACATGACTACTTTATTAAAAATCGAAGAGAGGGTAAAGGAACAGTACCATTGCTGGATAATTGGAAAGTCCCTGTGTGTCAACCTCTGTGCTTCGTGGCAAGGTATACTAGCAAACATGCCCAACCTTTACTCACATTCGAGAAAACACTCCCAACAAGATTGCTTGCTCCAAAATCGAAGAGGCACCGCCTTCCGAATCTCGAGAGCCAGACTCCCAACATGATTACTTTCTCAAAAATCGAAGAGACACTGCTCCTCGAATCTTCGAGAGCCAGACCCCCAGCCTGATTGCTTTCTCAAAAATCGATGAGGCATCGTTCTCCGAATCAATTGAAGAGGCGCTCGCTTTCTCAAAAGCTGGGCTGCTCAGAGACCACGAGGGCCGATCTCAGAAATCGAAGAGGCACCTACTTTTCTAGCCTTGTCAGCACCTGTCACACGCACACTCAGCTTTGCAGAAATTATGGGCATTCTGTCGAAGATTTCTGGTGAAGTAGAAAGCACATGAATCTTACTGTTCAATTACCCACTTCCCACACGCAACAATAGCTCATGGGTACCACAGATAACTTTGCCAAAGTTCTCTGCCAAAGTTGAGCACGTGAAGCTTGCAGCTCCCACTAAATCGCTCTGACCAAGAAAGGTAAAAGAATAGCAAAGAAACAGCACTAACAAAGTTTAGACACATAAATTTTGAAGGTCTAACTACCATATTATTACCCACAAGGGTAAAGGAACAGTACCACTGCTGGATAATTGGAAAGTCCCTGTGTGTCAACCTCTGTGCTTCGTGGCAAGGTAGACTAGCAAACATGCCCAACCTTTACTCACATTCGAGACAACACTCCCAACAAGATTGCTTGCTCCAAAATCGAAGAGGCACCGCCCTCCGAATCTCGAGAGCCAGACTCCCAACATGATTACTTCCTCAAAAATCGAAGAGACACTGCTCTCCGAATCTCGAGAGCCAGACCCCCAGCATGATTGCTTTCTCAAAAATCGAAGAGGCATCGTTCTCCGAATCTCGAGAGCCAGATACCACAGACCACTTTTTCAAAGTGCTCTGACAGAGTTAAAACATGTGAAACTGACAGCTCCCACTACCGTGCTATGACCAAGCAGGGTAAAGGAATAGCATTACTACTTGTTGTTAGGGAGACTCCTATATATGTCGACCTCCATCCCCAACGGACAGGCAGACCTGCAAAAATGCTCAACCCTTCATCATATCTGAGAGGGTACTCCCAACGAAGCCTTTCGAAATATTCAGCTTTCTTTCCCCCCGATAATACCTCTGCAAACAAGCTATACTAGAGCAAGAATATCTCATATCATCAGGGTTAAAAGCAAGAGTATCCCATATCATGCTTTTCCCCTGTCTTTTCCTTTGGCCTTGTTTTTTACCTGTAAGACAAGGATAAAGAGAGCAATCAGTCAGCACTTGGAATCAAGCTTCCAGCCAGGAACTGACTGCCTGGAACCCCTTACCTGATTACTTACCTGGCATTGCTCTCGAGTACTCATCTTCAACATCTTATGTTTCCAGGGAAGATTCCGCATCTGCTTGAGGAACAGATAGGGCAAGTGCGAAGGATACAAGGAAGCATGTGGAGACAAGCGTAACAGCACACGTGCCGATACATCCATTACTCTGTCAAAAGCAAAAGTATCCTATATCAGCAGGGTGGAACGTACTCTAGATTTGATGGACTTGTTTTGACCCTCAAATTCTTCAGTCGGCCTTATACTCTGGAGGAAACCAGAAAACCCTCCAGCTCAGTTCAAGAATAAGCCTGTGGAAAGTTACTTCTTCAAAAGCAAAAGTATCTCATATCATCTCTTCTCATTTTTCTTCTCTTTATCCTTCATGCTGTTGCAAGATGGGGAGAAGGTGAACAATCAGTCGGAGCTCTGATTGCTTACCTTGTCTGTCACCTCTTTCAGCAGACCCCCTAGCTCGGCGACTTGGGGGACTCCTACTACATGGTTTGTATCGCGCTTGACCAAGCCTGAAACTACAAGTAAGCTTCAAGTGAAATTGATACATTACCTTGTGCATCTCCACCAGTTAAAGATACCACCCCTGGATGGAGGAAAAGTACTTCCAGAGAAGATGCCACATCTACCTATGAGACTATTAAGGCAAGTCAAGACGACACCACACTCCGATACTTAGAAGTTTCGTGATTACGAGATCATTCTCCCACAATATTTCCTAATGTCATTTGTACTAAATCATTCACTTGTACTCACTAAAGGAGAGCTTGAACCTATGTACTTGTGTAAACCCTTCACAATTAATGAGAACTCTTCTATTCTGTGGACGTAGCCAATCTGGGTGAACCACGTACATCTTGTGTTTGCTTTCCTAACTCTATCCATTTATATACTTATCCACACTAATGACCGGAGCAATCTAGCGAAGATCACAAAAAGCGACCGTTTTCGCTACCTAGGATCTATCTTGCAAGAGAACGGAGAATTAGATGGAGATCTCAACCATAGAATACGAGCTGGATGGATGAAGTGTAAGAGCGCATCCGGCGTGTTGTGTGACCGTCGTAGGCCACTGAAGCTCAAGGGAAAATTTTATAGGACGGCAATAAGGCCAGCGATGTTGTATGGCACAGAATGTTGGGCGGTGAAGCATCAACACGTACACAAAATGGGTGTAGCGGAGATGAGGATGCTTCGTGGGATGTGTGGGCACACGAGAAAGGATAAGATTGGGAATGAGGATATCCGAGGTAAAGTAGGAGTAGCCGAAATTGTAGGAAAGATGAGAGAAAATCGGCTCCGGTGATTTGGACATGTGCAAAGAAGGCCGACTAACGCTCCGGTTCGAAGATGTGACTACGGGATAGAGGTTCAGGGCCGAAGGGGTAGAGGAAGACCTAGGAAAACTTTGGAAGAGACTCTAAGAAAAGACTTAGAGTACTTGGATCTAACGGAGGACATGACACAAAACCGAGCGCAATGGCGTTCTAGGATTCATATAGCCGACCCCACTTAGTGGGAAAAGGCTTTGTTGTTGTTGTTGTTGTTGTTGATGTTTCTTAGAAATAGAGCTTTCTCAGTTTGGAATTTACAAATTTCTATAATCATTTTGATAAATGTTTATATATATATATATATGTTGCCATTGCTTTGAATGAAAAAAAATATTGTTATAGTGTTATTGTTTTGTACATCTTATCTATGACTACGTTTTCTATTGTAGATTAGTGCCACAACAATTTATATAAGCTACGAAGTGCCTTTGCTGAAATTGGAAAGAAAAAAAAAGGGTGAGCTGACAAATAATGTCCAATTTAGAATTTACAATTTTTTTTTAATTATATTGATAATTGTTTATACATATATATAAATGTGTATTGGTATTTGTATCATTCTTTAAAAATTTTTGGTATATCAAATGTCATTCCGTGTTAAATTTGTATTTCCGTTTATGTCTTTAGTGCGGTTCAGCTTTTTTTCTTTTCTTTTATAGGTTAAAACATTTTTTGTGGTGGTTAACAATTTTGTTACTTCATAGTTTAATAAATTTATTGTTCAATAATATTTATGTTGGTTTTTCACAGGGTTTGAGAACGTGGCATTAATTAACATCAAGTTAGTTTTGTTTGCGTTGCAAGATTCTCTACACAAAAAGTAAGTGATTTAAACTTCTAAAATTGAGTTCAAATTTATACCATCTGGTTTAATTTTATTTTTTACAATTAGAAGAAAGTTTCATATTCTGTTTAGGTTTTATAATACTCAAATTGAAATTTTTAATTTTAGTAGTTTGTTTGCATTTCATGTTATATGTGTTGTTTTAATATGTGTGTTGCATCTTTGTTAATTTTTTCCTTTTTCCCAATTTGTTTGCAGTTGTTTGTTTTTCAATTGGTCATAACAATTGGTTTGCAATATGTCTAAAAGACATATAAATTTAAAGCTTATGGATTATGATGTCGGATTTCAGAGTCGATCATTTCATGAAAATTATAAAACTTGTCATTATGAGTGAATGAATATTTTTTTTTTTCATTTTTGTTTCTGCGCCGAAGGTTCTTCAGCGATTTCGTCTTTTTATTTTTTGTTTTTTTTCTCTGATCTCTGATGATTTTCCTGGATAGTTGTTTGTACTTATATTTTATTAAAAGATGCCTTTGCAAGAGTGCTTCGGACAAAACTTTATTTTAATTAAGCATATTTAAAAGAAAAATTTTAAGTAGTAGCATTATCAAATATTTTTTGGTTGACTAATCCTTGTCTCTTCAAGTTTAATTTTTGTCCTCTCTGGAGTGTTTGTAACTTTGTGCACATGCTCAGTAAGAACTAGGAAACTTCCTCGCATCAGGAGGAGGAGGAGGAGGTGGGGGTTCATTCTTAAACTTTACCTCTCTTTCTTTCACTTTTCTTCTGTTTGAATGCACACAATTGCTACGCCGAATTTGCTGAGAAATTTCGTCTTTTTATTTTATATGGTTTTTTTTTTTTTTTTGTCTAATCTTTAATAATCTTCCCGATCGTCCATATTTTATTGAAAGATGCCTTACAGAGTACTGTGGACAAAATTTTCTTTTAACAGTTGCATTATCAAAAAAAATTTAGGTGACCAATCCTTGTCTCTCTAAATTTTAAATTTTTGTCCTCCCTGGCGTTTGTAACTTAGTGCACATACTCAATGAAGTACGATTTCAATTTCTTTGTACTAAAATCTGATCTAGTTTCAGGTGCAACTATAGTTCATATTCTCCATCTTCTCTCTGTAATCATGGACTTCATTCGATCTCTTCGTTCTCTTATCTTTCCAAGAGATAGAGAGATGGAGGTGATTGGGACTTCTTCTGGTGCTGCTGATGCTGCTGCTGCTGTTGATGATGATAACAACGATGATGTTGATATCCCCTCTTTTCGAGAAAAGTATGATGTGTTTATTAGTTTCAGAGGTGAGGACACCCGCGACACTTTTACCAGCCATCTTCATGCCGCTTTGGAAGGGAAGACAATCGAAACCTACATAGACTACAGGCTGAAGAAAGGAGACCAAATTGGACCCGCCCTACAAGAAGCAATAAAGAATTCAAGGCTTTCGGTGATCATTTTCTCCAAAAACTATGCGTCTTCCACATGGTGCTTGAATGAACTTGTGCATATACTCGAATAAAAGGTCGTACCCAGTGCACAAGGCTCCCGCTTTACGCAGGGTCTGGGAGAGGTGAATGTCGGCTAGCCTTACCCCCATTTATGGAGAGGCTGCTCTCAAGTCTCGAACCCGAGACCTACCGCTCATGGGCGAAGGCACTTGCCATCGCACCAAGTGCGACCTCTTTGTGCATATACTCGAATGCAAAAAGAAAAATGGCCAGATGGTTGTACCCATTTTTTACGACATCAGTCCATCAGATGTGCGAAAACAAAAGGGGAGTTATGCAGATGCATTTGCTCAACTTGAAAAACGTTTGGACAGTATGGGCGAGGTGCGCGAGTGGAGGAAAGCTTTGAGGACTGCAGCCGATCTTTCTGGGTTTGATTATTCAAACAAAAAAGGGTAACTAACTTTGTAACTTGTATCAATTTCTACTTGTGATTATTTCTTTTCAAATTTTATTTTTATTGTTTATAGGAAAGGATATTCATTACATAGACTTCAAATTTTTATTAGGTAAATTGAACCTTATTCATAATCAATACAAATATAACACTGAGAAACACAAATTAACCATATTTGACATAAAATTCTAAACAAATTTATTAGGTAAATTGAACCTTATTCATAATCAATACAAATATAACACTGAGAAACGCAAATTAACCATATTTGACATAAAATTCTAAAAAAATTTATTAGGTAAATTGAACCTTATTCATAATCAATACAAATATAACACTGAGAAACGCAAATTAACCATATTTGACATAAAATTGTAAACCATGACCAATTCACCAAACTTACACAACACGAAAATTTACCCTATTTGTTTCCCTCCAATACTTCACTATACTAACGTGTGTGTACCTTACCGAAAACCCCATCACAAAAACATCTTTTTTCGAAAATGAATCACCACATCACCAAGCAAACTGTTATTCAAATGAAAAAACTACTTAATACCATAACCATAAACCACACTCAATATAATCATTAGCTAAACCAACACCATATTCAACATTCATAAAAATAAAAAAATAAAAAAGGGGGTCAAATTAAACACCCTTACACCACAAAATCGAAAACAACAAACCATATAATTACTAATTAGTCAGTGCAGACTTTCCGGCATTCGGGACTAACTTTTTGGTCCTCCGCCTTCACCATTTCCTCCTCATCCCCTTATTCCTCATCATCAGCACGCTCTAATGCGGCCTCTAGAAGCGCCTTTGCGATAACCAGGCTAATAAGCTTAAGTTCAAACTTAATCCACTCTTTAAATTCATCCTTACTAAGTAACGTGAACGCTGATAAGTAACGTGAACGTTGATAAACTTTCAGCACATAATAATAATAATAATAATAATAATAATATTAATAAGAATAAGAATACAGGTCATCGTTGCCTTATATACTTGTATAAACACAATACACAGCTTCTCCCAGCCGAAGCAGAACTTGTAATTCATGCGAACTTTCTCGCTAAGAAAACAAATGGGTGCGCGAATTAGCTCAAATCCAGAAAAATTAACAGTGAAATGAACAGTGCCAGAAGCTGAAATGAGCGAAGAATGCATGAAACTTTGGGACTAAATCTCTTTCCTTCATGAACAAATCTTGATCTACAGTTGAAAATTTCACTGCTTTCGCTGCTGCTACTAAATCGGCTTCTACTCGTCCTAATTCCTTATTCTCCTAATCGCAATCTCGGTACTGAAATTGGCCATAGCACGTAAAGAGGAACAATGATGTCGAAGAGAGGGAGCGACACCTGAGGAAAGCAATCTCAGATGACCAACACGTGGGAAAATTCTACAACAGCTGGGCCAAAGGGCATGTTAGTAATTCTACTATGCAAAAATAAAAAATACAAAGGAAATGAAACAGTGCAAGGCAAAAACATCGATACGCTGCGTGAGCAGTGTCTTTGAACTGGGTTTACTAGACTAGTTAAAGCATTACATACCATATATCTTTTTTTTTTTTTTTTTTTTTTTTTTAATCCCCACCCCACCCACACACACACACCAGTCTTCGAACCTGGGACCTCCTAATCTACCCCACCCCTTACCCTTGTAATCATATTTTGCAGGACGGAGGCTGATTTCATTAAGGAAGTAGTGGAAGATATTTTAACGAAATTGAAACGTGAAACATCATATGATTCAAACGGCATGGTTGGACTTGAAAGCCGCATCGAGCAAGTTGAATCGTTATTAAGCATTAAAGATCGGCAATGTGTTCGTACTGTAGGCATTTGGGGTATGGGTGGCATTGGAAAGACCACCCTTGCTAAGGCTGTGTTCAAGAAACTCTCTTCTAACTTCGAAGCTTCTTGTCTTCTTGATAACGTTAGGGAGAAATCAGAGAAAGATGGAGTTGATGAATTGCAAAAAACACTTCTTAGAGAGATCTTAAAGGAAGAAAATATCTCTACAGATTCGACTTTTGATCGAGAAAGGCTCAGACGTACAAGGGTTCTCATTGTTCTTGATGATGTTAGTGACTCAAGGCAAATAAAAGATCTAGCTGGAGATAATCGTCGCTACGGGAATGGAAGTAGAATCATCGTAACAAGTAGAGAACAGAGCGTACTCGTGAAAGCTGTTAGTGATGAAAAATATATATACGAGGTTAAGAAAATAAATACTGATGACGCTCTTCAGCTCTTTCAATTTCATGCTTTCAAGGATAACTCTCCTAGAGAAGGATATACAGAGTTGTCGGCAAGGGTGGTAAAATATGCTGGAGGCATTCCACTGGCTCTTGAAGTTTTGGGTTCCTTATTGTTTCCATGTAAGAGCAAAGACCAGTGGGAAAATGCATTGAGCGCACTGAGAGATTATCCCAATGAAGAAATTCAAAATACGTTCAGAGTAAGCTATAATAGATTGGGAAGAAATGCGCAGGAGGTATTTCTTGATATAGCGTGCTTTTATAAAGGGAAGCGTATTGAGTATGTAGAAAAGATGGTAGACTTTGGTGGTTCATGTGCGGCAGATGGAATTAGAGTTCTCTGTGATAGGTCTCTCATATCGATTGATTCGGAACGGGAAACCATAGATATGCATGATTTGGTACAAGAAATGGGTTGGGCAATTGTTCGCGAACAAGAGCCCGGAAGACGCAGTAGGCTATTCATTGAGGAGGATGTTTATCATGTGTTGAAAAATAACACGGTAAGAGCCGCAAGTGCATTCACAATTTTTTAAACAATAAAGAAAAGAAATAGATCAATAAAATACTGTGTACTTGCTATATGAGAAGACAGCTTGAGAAAACTCATTTACAAAAAAAAAGTCATATTCCTACAAATGTAGTTTAGATTAAATTTTGTTGTGTGTTAGTGTGTTCACATTTGTACTTTGCTGTTGGTTGTCAGGGAACTGAAAAGGTTCAAGCCATAATCCTTCCCCGGTCATGGAATACAAAGCTAAACTTGGATCGTGCAGACTTCAAAAAGATGTATAAGATGAGATTGCTCAGTGTTTATTCTTGGGGGTGGTTGCGGGGCCAAACGTGTGAAACTATCTTTCTTCCTAATTCTCTTCGTTATCTTTTCTGGGGGAATTATCCTTCGAAATCTTTGCCCCCAGAATTTTCTCTTGAAAATCTTGTTGAGCTTCATATGCCCTGGAGCTACGTCACGCAACTTTGGGATGGAGGCCAGGTACATGTGCTTGTTGTAGGTTTTTTGTGTAAGATGTAGTGTAGAAACTTATTCAGACAAAGTTGTTAATTCTTACCTTTTCTCTTTAATTTGTTACAGAATCCTATCAACTTAAAAGTGATCCAACTTGAGCACTGCAACCATCTAACTGCACTTCCAGATCTCTGGGGGAGTCCAAATATCGAGCACATGAATCTTTATGGATGTGAAAGTTTGGTTGAAATTCCTCAGTATTTTAAAAACCTTGACAAACTTACTTATCTTGATCTTTCATGGTGCAAGTGTCTCAAGTATCTTCCAGAGATGCCACGCAATATTGAATCCTTAAGATTAAATGGCAGTGGCATAAAGGAGTTGCCGTCATCAGTTTGGTCTCATGAAAAAATTTCTTCCTTGGATATTACATATTGTGACGAACTTAAGGAACTTCCAAGCAACACTTGCAAGCTGAATGTCTCTGGTGATTTTAGTCTACGTAGCTGCCGCTCTTTTGAAAAGTTTTGGGAGCTTCCCAGGGGTATTGGTGAATTAGATTTGTCTTGCACAGCAATAAAATTACTGCCCACATCATCAATTGAGTGTCTCACCACACTTAAACTGGAGGGTTGCAAAAATCTTGCGAGTCTCCCATGGAGAATTTGGAAGTTGAAATCCCTTGAGGTATTTGATCTCAGTAATTGCTCTGAACTTAAAGTTGTCCCAAGTAGCATCTACAAATTAAAAAATCTTAAATATCTCAGCTTTGCTGGCTGTTGCAAACTTCAATATTTTCCTCGGCGGACTGGCTCAGTTGGTTTTCTCTCTCTTGAAGAAGTAAAGCTCCAACACAGCGGTATATTAGAAATTCCTCAGTATCTTAAAAATCTTGACAAACTTACTTATCTTGATCTTTCATCGTGCAAGCTTCTCGAGTATCTTCCAGAGATGCCAGGCAATCTTGAATCCTTAAATTTACATGGCAGTGGCATAAAGGAGTTGCCTTCATCAGTTTGGTCTCATGAAAAAATTTCTTCCTTGGATATTACACATTGTGAAAAACTTAAGGAACTTCCAAGCGACACTTGCAAGCTGAAAGTCTCTGGTGCTTTTAGTCTAAATGGCTGCACCTCTCTTGAAAAGTTTTGGGAGCTTCCTAGGGGTAATGGTAAATTGGATTTGTCTCTCACAGGAATAAAAGTATTGCCCACATCATCAATGAGGTCTCTCATTTGTCTCACCAAACTTAAACTGAGGCATTGCATGAATATTGCGAGTCTCCTACCGAGCATTTGTAAGTTGAAATCTCTTGAGGAACTTGATCTCTCTCGTTGCTCTGCACTTAGAGTTGTCCCAAGTAGCATCTACGAATTAACAAATATCAAAACGCTCAGCTTTAGTTGCTGTCGGAAACTTCGAAATTTTGCTCAGCCGACTGCAGGCTCAGTTGGTTTTCTCTCTCTTGAAGTACTAAACCTCCATGGCAGCGGTATATTAGAAATCCCTGAGGGCGTCATTTGCTCAACCTCATTACGGGTTCTTAATCTGGGCACAACCAAAATTCGGAGCATACCCTCAAGCATTAAACAAGTTTCTCAGCTGTCTAGGCTGTGCTTATTCGGGTGCAAGAGCCTTCGATCTCTACCAGAGCTCCCAATGCTACGTCGTCTTCATGCAGATTTCTGCGAGTCACTGAAGACAGTGTCGAGTTCAAGGACTGCAATTACACGATGTTGGAATAGATATGAATTGCTACAAGAGGAACATACTTTTTATGATTGTCCAAGCTTGGGTTATGATGCAAGGAGCAGCATAATGGTTGATTCACAGCTTAGAATCATGCGAGTGGCAACTGCGTCTTCAAAGTTAAAAGAAGAGAAAGCGTCTTCAAATTTAAAAGAAGAAGAGGAAGAATACGATGAAGAGGAAGAAGAGGAAGAATACCACGAGGAGCATTGCGAATGTTCCAACAAGGAAGATTACGTATGTTTCTCAACTGCATCTTCAAATTTAAAAGAAGAGTCTCTCTCTCTCTCTCTCTCTCTCTCTCTCTCTCTCTCTCTCTCTCTGTGTGTTAAGTAACAAGATGTCAATCAATGTTGCAGGAAAAGTACTCTGGGCCCTTAGTTACCATTGTATGTCCGGGAGATGAAATTCCAAATTGGTTCGTACATCAAAATGAGGGAGCTTCAATAAATGTCAGGCTTCCTGCAAATTGGTTTCGTGAAGGTTTCTTGGGTTTCGCTCTCTCTTTTGTTGCATCCGGATTCTATTATCCGCATGTGCAGTTTGAATGCAAGTACAATTTCAAAACTGGAGAGGGGGAAAGTCATGAAATCAATTGTGATTTCACTACAGGATTTGATGATGGTGGATTTGGTGATTGGTCACGTCTACAGCATGTGTTCGTATTGTATAAGGACCTTGAATATGAAGAGAGAACAAAATGGTCCTCTGCTTTTTACGACCGCATCACTGAGGTATCTGTTCAATTCCGGGAACTATCAGGAAGCGATATGGAGGTGGTGGAAAAGTGTGGGATGTGCCTATTGTATGCCGAAGATGCTGAGAAATTAAAATGTGATGTCATGTTGCAACAAGAACAAGATGAGCATGCAGCAAGTGGGAGTGGTGATCCTGAAGCCAGTGGAAGCAATGAATCTGAGGAAGCAAGTGGAAGCGATGACTCCACTGAGGAAGCAAGTGGAAGCGATGACTCTGAGGGAGAAAGTGGGAGTGGTGATCCTGAAGCCAGTGGAAGCAATGAATCTGAGGAAGCAAGCGGAAGAGATGACTATGAGGGAGAAAGTAGGGGAATAGGAAGCAAAAGAAAACGACTAGTAAGTTGCCAGAAAAAAAGAAAAAGAAGACGGCTAGTCTAAGGAAGCAAGTGGAAGAAATGAGTCTGAGCAAGCAAGTGGAAGTGACGAGCCAGATGCAAGTCGAAACGATTAGTCTGTTGTTGGTTTAGGGCTCTCCTAAAGTTCAATGTAAAAAATAATTTAAAGATAAAAAATTGAGTAGTTCATTCAGTATTCAACCACAATTCTATGTTGAACGTGAGAAATATATTAAAATTGTCTACATCTATATCAAAATCTATTTACATCCTAATTAAGGGAGGAGTAAGAGATGAGAAATTTCATACCAACTGGCAGTCATTGTTTAAGAAATATAAAGTATTCATTGAGTTCTACAAATATAACTAATACCTGCGCCATAATAGACCACCTATCAATTAAGATTGTTATACAAACCAAAGAATTTAGTTGATTCAAAAATCGAAGCCCATAACAAAATTTATCTAATATATTACGGCAAAAACAAAACCCAAACAGATACCTTCTAGCATTTCCTTTAGAGAAAATTTTCTCACAAGAGAAATAAAATTCATTGGAACTCCTGTTGAAGAAAATAATAAGCAAAATTTACGGGAAAAAGAATTCAACGATATTGAGAAAATTACTTGACCTTCTTTGTCATTGATAACTATATTGACAAAATTTGATATAGAATCAACGATTTTGAGAAAAGAAAAAAGTGCTAGGCCTTTTCCTCATAAACATACGTACAAAAAGAAAGAAAAAAATGAGTGCAAATAAAACATTCTGAAATACGATTTTCTTTGATCATATTCACATCTTTCATTTTAAGAACTTACCTCTGAAAATGCCAATCTATCAGCAACATCATTTGTGCACTCAAAAAGCCTTGTTAGCTGACGGGTTACTCTCAAGACAGAAACGGGACTCTTGTTATATTTGCCTCTTGCCCCGCAAACCTTTCACACAACGTTATTACCTCAAAGCAAAGGGCACTTTTAAAAACCCTAGACCTTGGTTATAATGAGGGTGGGACACAGTAGGAGCTGGCCTTTAAGTTCAGTTGCAGAGTATAAAAATTAGAGGAAGAAAGAACAATGAAGGGCCTCTCGTGGTAAACATTCTCGCTCACCTCTTGGGTTGTCTAAGCGTGAGGGCCAGCAAATGTGACAAGCTTCCCATTGACTTTCTCATTTCTTGAACCTATAAAGGTCAGAGGAGCTACATCCTAATCCCAAAAATAAAGTGTTCAGATACCATAACGAGAGGTAAACAAAAAGAAAGTATTTCTAAAATCAACCAGGGCAATGGTCAACGCATGACTAAACTGGGTGTCCATGTATGCAATTCTTGTGGGGGCATCTGTTCCCTATACTGATTTCTCTTCTAATATAGGCAATTCCCTGAGAATGAAACGTAAATATAAGCCTTTTCACTTAGTAGCTAGTACTAAGTACATCAAAATAGATATTCCATCTCACAACGAAACACGAGAAACTGTAATGACAGAAGGATAACTAGCATACATAATTATTGATTGTTTTATGAAATCATGTCCTTGGAAAGATTCCTTTCCGAACATATGATTATTCTCCAAGCATATGCATACCTCTTCAGGGTGTGTGCTTAGATGCATGCCTGTGTTTTGAATGATTTTTATACATGCAACTTCTTATAACTCTGTCTGGTTTAATTGTTGTTTCTGATAAAGAAAGTGAATGGGAGTTGGAGGAGTGCTATATGAGGATAAGAATAATAAGAAGATACGGAAATTAATTTGAAACATCAAGCTGACAGTGAAGCAAAAATCTGGATATGCCAGTAACAAGATAGTAAGAGAGGAAGTTTAAGTGAAACCTACTTGCATGAATCCACATAAACGAATTATGACGTGATTTATGCATGAATCCTGGGGAAACCTTTTAGTGCAATACTTGATCTCCATAAGTGGAACTTCAGGATGCTTGTCACAGTTGTGGATGGAATAGAAAACAAATTTTTGGATTCCCATTGCTTTTGCACATTGTATAAGAACAACTTTTCCTTCCCAATCTACCTAAATGGAAAAAATGGTTAGATAAGACCAAAAATGCATGCAGGACACATTAGTAAGTCCGGTAATGTTTACTGCAACATATAAAATAACTTCATGGTCTTAGATGGATACACGAATCTCTAAACTGAATCGGAGCATTTTTTTAAAGGTTGAACAATCCATAGACCTTTTCTAATTTATTCCTATTTTTTATTTGAACAAGGAATAACATAAAGCCCAAATACTGTAAAGCAAGCAGGAAACTAAAATTAGACAACGATATGCTTTGATCTCCATTTGAAATGGACGAACTGATCATTTAACGAATGAACTGCTCGTTCTGCTTATCAATGATAGCTTCAACAGTTGGGCATTAAAAATCACCTTTTTTATGGGCTCTTAGGGACGTCCCATGGTGCAATTAAGACTCAAATCAACAAACCGTAGCACTCTAATCTCTTAGAAAATTTATAAAAATTTATTGCTATGAACTTAAAGTTGTCCCAAGTAGCATCTACAAATTAACAAACCTTAAAATTCTCAGATTTGGTTAGTGTGGGAAACTTCAAAATTTTCCTCAGCCGGATGGCTCAGTTGGTTTGCTATCTCTTGAAGTACTAAAACTCTATTATAACGGTATATTAGAAAGCCTGAGGCCCTCATTTGCTCAACCTTATTACGGGATATTATTTTGGGAGAAACCAAAATTCAGAGCGTACCCTCAAGCATCAAACAAGCTTCTCAGCTGTCTTACCTATTCTTAATCGAGTGTAAGAGCCTTCGATCTTTACCAGAGCTCCCAGTGCTACCTCATCTTCTAGCAAATGGCTGCAAGTCACTGAAGACACTGTCAAGTTCAAGGACCGCAATTACACAATGCTGGAATAGATATGAATTGCTTCGAGAGCAACTTCACTTTTTTAATTGGCCAAGGTTGAGTTATGATGCAAGGAGCAGCATAATGGTTGATGCACAACTTAGAATCATGCGAGTGGCATCTGCATATCAATCTATGTTGCAGGAAAAGTTTTCTGAGCCCTTAGTTACCATTTTATGTCCAGGATCTGAACTTCCAAATTGGTTCGTAGATCAAAATGAGGGGACTTCAATAAATGTCAGGCTTCCTGCGAATTGGTTTCGTGAAGATTTCTTGGGTTTTGCTCTCTCTGTTGCATCCAAACTCTTTGCTCGATATGATGTGAACTTTGAATGCAAGTACAATTTCAAAACTGGAGAGGGGAAAAGTCATAAAATCAATTGTTCTTTCAATTTTGAAATTGACAATGGAGGAAATTATCGTTACTCACATCCAGAGCATATGTTCGGAATGTATAAAGACCTTGACTATGAAAAGAGACCATGTCACTGAGGTCTCTATTCACTTCCAGAATAAGTATCCCAATACGGTGGAAAAGTGTGGGATATGCTGAAGATGCTGAGAAATTAAAACGAGATGTCATGTCGCAACAAGAACAAGATGAGCATGCAGCAAGTGGGAGTGGTGATCCTGAAGCCAGTGGAAGCGATGAATCTGAGGAAGCAAGTGGAAGCGATGACTCTGAGGCAAGGAAGAAAATATCGGTAATATCGGAAATATCGGTAGTCCGAAAACACAGAAATATCGATGGAAATATCGGGATAATATCGATATCGATAAAAATTACATGGAAACCACGGAAATTGTAAGAAAAACTTGGAAATTTTTAATGAAACTTTGTAGGATGTTTATTTAGTCAATTATCTATTAGTTTATCACAAAAAATTGGAAGGAAATGCATTGCATGATGGATTTAACTGATTTAAGTTGATTATATAGCGAGCTGGCAAACATTGTGAGTGTAGAAAATATGTAGTAATTAATGAAAGAAGTTTAAACACACCATAATCATTTATATATAATTAATTAGTACAATATTTGGAGGTTTTATTTAGGATATTAAAAAAAAAAAAGGGAAGTGAATAAAATGATGAAGAATAATGTGCCGAATTTGACAATTTAAATTTCTTACACATAAGCATGCGTCTAGGCGTTGAAGTTCCAAATTATAGTATATCAATTAACGATTGAAAATCAATACATTGAATAAGATTAAACTTTAATTTGGATGCCGATTATGTTTTTTCAACTTGATATAAAGTAAAAGTATTGAATTTTGGAAGCTAGGAGTGTGTCAATTGAATTTTGGCTGACGTGCAAGGTATCAATCTCTTCGTCTCTTCGAGGGCTACAACTTTCCTTTTTGTTTCACTCAATTTCGTTGCGTATTGAAAAAGTTATACTCATTTGAATCTTACCCAGTTTCCGGCGACCTCAGTAGATTTCGAGGCAATTTCCGGCCAAACCACAACGAGTCAGACGTCGTGTGAGGTACCCTTCTCTTCGTCTCTTCGAGGGCTACAACTTTCCTTTTTGTTTTACTCAATTTCGTTGCGTATTGAAAAAGTTATACTCATTTGAATCTTACCCAGTTTCCGACGACCTCAGCGACCTCAGTGACTTTCGAGGCATTTTCCGGCCAAACCACGACGATTCAGACATCGTGTGAGGTACCATTCTCTTCGTCTCTTCGAGGGCTACAACTTTCCTTTCTGTTTCACTCAATTTCGTTGCGTATTGAAAAAGTTATACTCATTTGAATCTTACCCAGTTTCCGACGACCTCAGCGACCTCAGTGACTTTCGAGGCATTTTCCGGCCAAACCACTACGATTCAGACATCGTGTGAGGTACCATTCTCTTCGTCTCTTCGAGGGCTACAACTTTCGTTTTTGTCTTGCTTGATTTCGTTGAGTTTTGAAAAGGTTATGGCCGTTTAAAGTGGGTGTAAAATTTCGGCCGAAATTTTGATTTTTTCCCCCATTGGGCGAGTCCCACATCGCCCATGCAAGGAAGTGAGCAATGAATTTTTGCTATAAAACTCACACTCCCCTAATGAGATAACCAAAACTTGTTTGGCCTTTGGGCCATGATCAAGTTAACTATGTGTTGAGTTTTCTCAACATATTTAAGTATTTTTTTTAATAAAATATTGCGATATTGTTGATAATTTCGAAAATATCGTGATATTATCGATATTATCGATAATATCGTGATATTTTGACGAAAATAGGTTGGATAGTAAAAAAAATTTCGGAACTTCAAAAAAACGATAATATTGGTGATATTTCGCCGATATTATCGATTTTTTCTTCCTTGCTCTGAGGGAGAAAGTGGAGGACGAGGAAGCAAGTAGAAGGGAGTCTGAGCAAGCAAGTGGAAGTGAAGAGCCGGATGCAAGTGGAAGTGATTAGTCTGTTGCTGGTTCAGGGCTCTCCTAAACTTCAATGTAAAAAATAATTTAAAGATAAAAAATTGAGTAGTTCATTTAGTATTCAACCACAATTCTATGTTAAATGTGTGAAATATATTAAAATTGTCTACATCTATCTCAAAATCTATTTACATCCTAATTAAGGGAGGAGTAAGAGATGAGAAATTTCATACAGATAGGCAGTCCTTGTTTAAGAAATATAAGGTCTTCATTGAGTTCTACAAATATAACTAATACCTGCGTCATAATAGACCACCTATCAATTAAGATTATTATACAAACCAAAGAATTCAGTTGATTCAAAAATCAAACCCATAACAAAATTTATCTGAAATATTAAGACAAAAACAAAACCCAAACAGATACCTTCTAGCATTTCCTTTAGAGAAAATTTTCTCAAAAGAGAAAACAACTAAAATCATTGACAAATAGATACAACAAAGATAAAATTCATTGGAACTCCTGTTGAAGAAAATAATAAGCAACATTTACGGAAAAAAATTCAACGATATTGAGAAAATTACTTGACTTTCTTTGTCATTGATAACTATATTGACAAAATTGATATAGAATCAACGATATTGAGAAAAGAAAAAAGTGCAAGGCCTTTGAGCTTGTTTCTAATTTCCTCATAAACATATGAACAAAAAGAAAGAAACAAATGAGTGCAAATAAAACATTCTGAAATACGATTTTCTTTGATCAGATCACATCTTTCATTTTAAGAGCTTACCTCTAAAAATGCCAATCTATCAGCAACATCATTTGTGCACTCAAAAAGCCTTGTTAGCTGACGGGTTACTCTCAAGACAGAAACTGGGACTCTTGTTATATTTGCCTCTTGCCCCGCAAACCTTTCACACAATGTTATTACCTGCAAGCAAAAGGCACTTTTAAAAACCCTAGACCTTGGTTACAATGAGGGTGAGGCACAGTAGGAGCTGGCCTTAAGTTCAGTTGCAGAGTATAAAAATTAGAAGAAGAAAAAACAATGAAGGGCCTCTGGTGGTAAACATTCTTGCTCACCTCTTGGGTTGTCCAAGCGCGAGGGCCAGCAAATGTGACAAGCTTCCCACTGACTTTCTCATTTCTTGAACCTATAAAGGTCAGAGGAGCCACATCCTAATACCAAAAATAAAAAGTGTTCAGATACCATAACGAGAGGTAAACAAAAAGAAAGTTGCTCTAAAATCAACCAGGGAAACGGTCAATGCATGATTAAACTGGGTGTCCCTGTATGCAATTCTTGTGGGGGCATCTGTTCCCCATACTGATTTCTATTCTAATATAGGCACTGCAATACTGCATACCGTCCAATAATTCCCTGAGAATAAAACGTAAAGATAAGCCTTTTCACTTAGTAGCTAGTACTAACATCAAAATAGATATTCCATCTCACAACGAAACACAAGAAACTGTAATGAGAGAAGGATATCTAGCATACATAATTATTGATTGTTTTATGAAATCATGTCCTTGGAAAGATTCCTTTCCGAACATATGATCATTCTCCACGCATGTGCATACCTCTTCAGGGTGCGTGTGTGCTTAGATGCATGCCTGTGTTTTGAATGATTTTTATACGTGCAACTTCTTATAACTCTGTCTGGTTTAATTGCTGTTTCTGATAAAGAAAGTAAATGGGGGTAGGAGGAGTGCTATATGAGATACGGAAATTAATTTGAAACATCAAGCTAACAGTGAAGCACAAATCTGGATATGCAAGCAACAATATAGTAAGAGAGGAAGTTTAAGTTTAAGTGAAACCTATTTTTTATTTGAACAAGGAATAACATAAAGCCCGAATACTGTAAAGCAAGCAGGAAGCTAAAATTAGACAACGAACAAACAGTAGCACTCCAATCTCTTATAAAATTTATAAAAATTTATAAGAGTTAGTGAATTGGAATTACATTGACAACAATAGCATGCCAATCTCTTAGAATATCGGCAGGGGTTGGTCTCGGCCTAACCAAACACCTAACATATCCCTCATCAACTGCTCTCCTCACAATCTGCCTCCCCAGAGTCTCGGTGGCGCCGACAACCAGTATGCTGGAGGGTCTGACGGGTGTCCCCCGAGCAAGATTCACAGCCCCAGCTCCCGCCCTGGCCGTACATTTCATGAAACGCCACGTATTGGTCCCTGCACACACAAATCAAAAATTGAAAATTCAGTTCTTTTCAAATTTGAAGATAAATAATGGGTTCTTTTCAAGTTTGTAAACAAAAATATGGGTTTTTTCTTGCGATTTGTGAATAAAAGTGGAAAAAATGAAAGCTTTCCTGTTGAAGGGAGGAGACGAATGAGTGGCGGTAGAGGTGGAAGGAGATGACGAAGGAAGGAGATGGTCTGGAGCTAAAGTCCGACACCATGAGAGTGAGGCTTGGAACGATGGCGTTTCGGAGTCACGGTGATGGAGGGTAGGAAGCCTACGAGCCATTGCCATTTTCAAAGCTTTCTCTGTGTTGCCACGTCATTCTCCAAAGTGGACAGATTTTCTGCCACTTGTCGCTGCTCATTTCTGTCATACGACCAGACCCGACCCTGGCACATTCAAGGTCACTTTGGGCCGATTTCCAAACGAAGCCCAATTAGTCGAGACAAAGGAAGGATGTGAAAAATTGAGGAAAACGAGTCTTTGCAAGAGTTGAGTTGATTTGATCAAATTTAAATTCCTTGCATTGCAAATGGTTGTCCATTGAGCAAGTTGAATCGTTATTAAGCATTAATAATTGGAAAAGTATTTGCACCGGTGGCATTGGAAAGACCACCATACACGGTCATATATAATTAAACATAAATCGCATACATGTGGGTGTGAGTGGCGTTATGTTTATGGATTTTATTAAATATAGGAATCCCAAAAGCATGAGTTTTCCCCCTTCCAGTTTGAGCGCGATTGATCATATCCCGCCCTTGCATCGCTGGTTCTACACACGGCCTCTATACCCAAAATCCAAAAAAAAATGTTTGTAATTAAAAAAAAATGGTTGTAATTTAAAAAAATGTCGAAATAAAATTTTTATTAGTTGAAATGTTAGTGGAATAAGGGACCCACCATTAAAATGAATTAAAAATAAATTTAACATTGATGTCAAATTTGACTCCAAATCACAAAGTCTTCAATTCTAGTAAGCAAATAATACTTCGGTTGAATAAACTTTTGATGTCAAATATGCACAGTGTCACTCCACCTAGGATTTTGACATCTCCTTTGAAGATGCTCTAACATAAACAAATGCAAAATTTGGATGTTCTAACTCCAATGGAAGATCAGGCTACAAATTCAAAATTCAAAACACAAAATTCAAAATTAGCAATGCAAAAATCCAAATTAAACACAAAATTAAATTGCTTTTAGAGACATAAGCTTAGGAACACAAAAAAACTGAAACTTTTCGAAAGTGCAGAAAGAGAGAGAAAATACAACTAGGAGTAAAGTTCGGAATTTTACCAAAGGGGTTTCGGAGGAGGCGCAAAGAGGAGGAGATCGGCAAGAGAGAACTTGAGATCGGCAATGGTTTAGTTTTATAAATACTTTCAAATACATCCAAAATATCACTTAAATAGACACAAATACACTTAAATTTTAAAACCAAATAAATTAAAAAACCAAAACCCTATTACATGAAAATTTATGGCGGCAAAACCTAAGAAATGGTGGAGACGTAATGAAGGCATCGGCTATTGGTGGAGACTTGTACAGCCCTAAACGAAGGTGAGTGTAGATGGTTGTTTTTTTGCATTTTTCCTCGTCTACGTTTTCTCTATACTTTTGTAGTTTTTTCCTTTGATTGAATATTTCTTGAAAAACGAATTGTCAACCTTTGTAACGTTATTTATCTCAATCCTTTGGATTATATGTGCTTCATATTTAGTTTTCTGCACTTTTGCATTATTAATGGTGTTGTCTGTGTTCGGATTCTGTTTTGAAGGTTATTATTGACTATGTAGTGATCGAGAGACTACTGTTCTTAGAAAGTGCAAAAAGCATAATTTTTTTTTCAAATGATAGAATTTTGTTAGATTAGTTACTGACGGGATTTGAACTCATGTCGTCATGCAAGGGCTCAACACCTTTTCACCACTGTTGTAAAGGGCCACTTGCAAAAAGCATAATTTTAAACCTACTTATCACCACGAACACATAGGTGCGAACGAATATGAATTCGGAAGTATAATGAAGGTTCTACATTCAAATGTCGAACGTTTTCGGTTATTTCTGTGTTTCGTATTTAGTGATCTTGTTTTGCGAACCACTAGGGCCCACATGTCCCCTTCTTTCTTTCAATTTGTGACCCCCCCCTCCCTTTTCTTTTTCTGATTTTTGCAAGGACTCTCTCTCTCCCCTTTCACTTTCTCTTCTTTTCTCTAGTTCTCCCCGAGCTCTCTCTCGCTCCCTGCGATCTCACTCTTCTCTTTCTGAACTCACTCTCACCACAACAATGACCCCAAGACTTGGACGTTGAACCTTGAAACCCAGGCCAAAAATATGGCACCTCAACCGTGACAATCATGGTACACCCTCTCCCGACGAAC
This sequence comes from Malus sylvestris, assembly GCF_916048215.2. NCBI lineage: Eukaryota > Viridiplantae > Streptophyta > Magnoliopsida > Rosales > Rosaceae > Malus > Malus sylvestris. The sequence continues at coordinate 24,433,647 of NC_062269.1, forward strand.
TCCGGCGACTTTCGAGATTTTTCTGACTTTGGTAAGCATCTAGAAACCTTTGGTATGTGTTTTAGTGTTAGATCGAAACTTGTTTTAAGTTGCACATACGTGTTAAACACATAAAATAACTCGAAGTAGCTTTCCCCACTTTGCCGACGAATACCGCCACTTTCGAGGTATTTTTCGGCTAAACCACAACTAGTTGGCTGACGTGCAAGGTATCAATCTCTTCATCTCATTGAGAACTACAACTTTTGTTTTTGTTTCACTTGATTTGGTTGAGTATTGAGGGAGATATGAGCCTTGGAAAACCAACCCAAAAACCGGCCAATTCTTGGCCTGAAACCGGGTCGACCCAACCCGAGATCCTAATACCCAGATCCAAACCCATCCTAGAAACCAGCCCAAACCTTTGGGCTAGACTACTAAGCCCAAACCCACTAACCGCCCAACCCTTACGACCCGGATCCGATGGAATATTCTGTGGAATATTCTTGTGTTGACTTTTTGTTGACTTTTACAAAATTTGCCCGGGACCCTTCTTGCGTTCCCATTTTCGCTAGTTTGCATGACTTTTCGGCGGCGAAGTATCTATGAGTGGACCTTTTCGAAAATGCATAATTTTGCTATTAGAAATGCATACATGAAAAGTATGAATTAATGGTTACGTTTTATGAGTAAATTAGATTTTACTTTTTATGAGATATCATGCTTTATCAATTTCATATTCTTTGTTATATATATGATGGATGACTATATACTATGAAGATGTTTTGAGATATATGTACTTATGTTGGAAAGATTATATACAATGTTTTTGTGCTTATCTAGTGGCGTATGTTCTGCCTACAGGTGTATGTCCTGCCTACGGGTGTGTGAAGGGGAGCCTTTGGACGATTTTGATACCACTACTAAGCACACTATATATAATATATGTTTTATGAAAAGTTTTATGGCATGCTAGGGTTTTCGGAAAACGTATCACATATTATGCTATTAGTTTTCATAAATTTTGGGGGTTAGTACATTGTGAATATCTATGTTTGTACTACTAATATATCAACTTAGTCCACTCATGTTTGTTTTGCGCCTCCTCAGGACATAGGAACACGGCATACGATCCAAGCTACGAGGCATTCCCCTACCAGTGATATTGCATCATCCTTTCTGCTTTTGACATCACTTGTAATGGTACTTTCCGTTACATCTTCCGCTTGTATTTTGAATTAGATGTATGCTCTGAACATGTCATGCATTACCACTATCATTTTATTGACAGTTGAATATTATTATATTATTTTGGATAACGTTTGTATATGAAAATTTCTTGGTGTAGTTAGCGTGAAATTTATATGCATATTTCACATGTTCTCGGCATATGTATTCATTAAATGGCTTGCATCACCCTAGGATGTCAGCCAACACGTGGCCATCCCACTGTCCCCCAAATATTGGGATCAGGGCGTGTCATTTGGAGGTGGGGAGGCGGTGGAAACGCCTTTGCCCAGTAGGAAAAGGCTTAAACTCACCTAGAAGAAATTTATAAAGTATAATAGGCTAATTCAGATCTTGAACTTGAAAAATTTGAAGAACCATCAGATGATCCAGAACTTCAATTAAATTATATGGTCTCTCTCTCGTATACACTCTATCTTACTACTGTCGCACCAACTGTTATGTTTTCATGTGTTAAAAAACTATGATGTCCATAATTTTATAGGAAAGCTTCTTCCTGAAGGATGTTGGATAAACATCAAGGTTTCTCCTGATTGGTTTCGTGAAGGTTTCTTGGCTTTCTCTCTATCTGTTGTTGTTGCATTCAACCACTGTACTGTCGCACTGAATTTTATGATTAGATGTGAGTACAGTTTCAAAACTAGTAGCAGCGAAAGCCATGAATTCAAAAAACCTTACTATGTTCCGTGTTTGGATGTCGAAATGTTTTGGTCCTATAAGCTTATATTAGATTCCTATCATGTGTTTGTGGCATAATGTATTTGAACTTGTAGAGGGAGCTAAATGCTTAACTGTTGATTTACCAAGAAAACAAAGAAAATGTTGCTCTTATTTTCACAAACTTGTTAGGACGGTTTGGGGCTGTTGTCGCACCCCGATCCCGACATACGTTCAGGATTGACACGTGACGTCATCAAGTATCCATATATCTAACATAACCCGCCTCCATAATATGAACCAAGCACGCTCAAGCCTCAAATTGAGTAGTGATTTTTCGTATACTTTATGGCTGCATCTAACCTCCTCGTTAGACTGCCTACGTACCCTCAATAGGGATTAAGCCATTCGTAGTTCACCCTTTTCACTACACTTGAATATTCCTCACATAAACCGTCATGTCTCAACATAATACACAATTCAGCACGAGCAACATCTCAAAGAGCAATCGACGAAGCGCAATAATAATCCATAGCCATAATGGTCAACGGTCTATCATAATCATAACAATCACATCCAACATCATCCAATAATCACACCAAATAATAACACGTACAACACACTAAAATGCAGGGCTAGAGCAACACAGTTCGGCTGAAGCCTTCATCTTTGGAAAAAGGGATTTCAGACCACTCAATGGAACCAAGACACCAAAGGGGATTCCGGACCATCACTTAATGGAATCCAAACCAATATACGATTCTGGACCATCACTCAACAGAATCGTGAAGTAAAAGGGATTCCGGACCATCACTCAACGGAATCTAAGCGGATACGATTCTGGACTATCACTCAACGGAATCGCAAAGTACAATGTATAACACCAATCAATGAAACATGACATGGATCAAGTTAGGTTACTCAAGTTACAAAGACTCAACAAAATGAGAAATGAAATAATGACATGAGGGGTGAAACATGTTTCGAAGCAACAAACCCCATGACAATGGGTTAACAGTCCATTACTAGCCCTCACATTTCATCATACAATACAAACCATATTTCCAATGCACAAGTCAAATCATACTTAATAAAAATAGATCAATGGCCAGAAATAAAAATAACACTTCAATAGAATTCACATTTAATAAACATAGATCTATGGCATATATATATAATATTCACATTTCAATAGAAATTTCATTTTTAACCCAAATCATATTCACATAGGATATTAATATAAGAAATCAAGGCAATAACTATATCACGTATATTCAAGTCACTCCCATACCAAAGTGGTCCCACTAGACTTCACTTAATATTCCATGGTACTAGATTTAGTATTTAGAACATTTCGAGACATGTTGACCAAAAGTCAACTCTCGATCAACGGTAAGGTCTACAACCCTACGAAATTCAATCCGGAAGATCCGTTCGTCGAATTTCAGATCCATAACTTCCTAGAGTCCACATTATGCTCACAGAACCACATACTAAATTCTTATCGTGATCCAACGGTCGGATCTCCGCCAATTGCTAGATTAGGTGATGGTTAACAATTAATTTTACTAACGTAGAAATCTAATTTGGGAAGATCCGTACATTGAATTTCTGATCCGTCAGTTCCAACTATCCTCAAATATTACGTTCTATAACATATTAAAGTTTGGTAATGATCCAACGATCGGATCATCAATTCATATTTTGATCAAGTAATGTATCATAGTGAAATTAGGTTCAAACGATCAAACCACGTCATACGAATATTAAATACAAAATCAGGAGATCTAATTGAACTCAGAAAGGTATCGTCGGCCCACTGGCCACACGCCGCCGTGGGTGGTGATTTTCGTTCGCCAGAAACCTAATTTTCTTACTAACTCTAAAAATTACCAAATTTTACAAGCAAGTAGGGTTCAATGAGGGGAACAACTTTTATACATGGGCCGAAGTCCAATTCAACCGGGAAACACCTCAAATCTGCCTTGATCCGCCGGAAACCTCATAAAAAGGTGCTCGTCGATTCGACCTCCAAACGAGCTCTAATGCCTCCACCACTGCTTGAGATTTTTTTCCCTAGGGGGTAAGTCTATTCATGGTGGGGATTGACAGCAATAGCCTTCAAAATCACCGGAAAAGGAGAAAATTTGCCGGAAAACCCTCGGCTCTTTGTGGCTTCAACCTAGAAAAATGGGTGATAAAATGGGAAATCTAACAACACCTAGATGTTTGGATTGTCGAGACCTTTCCATGGACACCAAGATCACCCAAAACGGAAGTCAGATGAGGAAGATACAGACGGGTCAAAATTGATAGCTCGCGGGTTGAAAACGGGTTAGGGGGTTGGTTGTTTCCCCTTCTCCCTCATTTCCCTCCTTTTCTCCTATCCCATTGGTACCCTCCCTTTCTCCTTCTCCCTAATTCGTCCCCCCCCCCGGTTCCCTCATTTTCTCCCTCAATCCCCCCCTTCCTCGCTGCCATCAGGTAGCTTTTTTATTTTTATTTTTTTATTTTATGTTTTTTGGGTTATTCCTTCCTCCCTTACTTAAATTCAGATTGGTCCCTCAACAACTAATCTAATTGGTCCTCAACTTCGATTGGTTACCATTCCCACATGGTGGAAGTTTTAATTAATTTAAAACCTATAGTTTAGTAAAACGATTTCAAACGTCTGTAAATATAAGATCTCAATATTACAAATACGTAGATTATAACAATGAAATCCGGAAATGGGATTTCACAATTGTGGTGCTTTTTGAAAGAAAAAAAAACTAGCTTATTAAAAAATTTAGAACATAAAATGTGTTTGATAAAATAAAATAAAAGTGCTTTTTTTTTTAATTTTTTTTTTTTTTTAAGAAAATGATGTTAATGATGGTAGAAAAACATACAAAAGTAGGGATCAGGATCATCTCCTGACCCTTAAAAACTGAGCCTGCTGAGCAGGCAATCGTGACCATTGAAATTTGATCAAACGGCTACAATTATTATAATTTTTAGAGGGCCCCACTATTTGTAGCCGTTGGATCAAATTTCAACGACCACGATTGGCCGAGCCGGGATGTGACAAATTCCCTGTTAGAGAACAAGGATTCTCTATGGATCCTCTTTATGGGGATCCGGGGGATCAATTAATCGTGTCCGTTCATCGTATATCGTGCGATTAGAAATCATTTTAAATTTTAAATTTTAAATTGAATATAAATAATACCTAACGAAAATAGCATTATGTGGGGATTGAAAGAGATAAACCACACATCATGATTTTTTTTTCTTCAAACACTCTTTTTTGTGTGTGTGGAAATTATTTAGGGCTCGTTTGACAAGTTGTGACAACCCGTCCCAAATTTTATTATTTTATAAATTTTAAAATGTGAATTTACGAAAAATACCCTTAGAGGCGAGGGTATTGACTTTCATGGATCAACATATAGTGAGGTGTATGAATTAATCGTTTAGCGTTTTCCTGAAGTACTCGAGAAGTATTTTTGGTTTAAGTCACTATTTATATATTTTCATAATGTTTATAACTATTTTTTTTATATTTAGTTATTTGAAAAGAGGAAGAAAAGGGGAAGAAGTGTAGGGAACGGGGGAAGGAAGAAAAGAAAGGGCTACTGCCCAATCAGAAAATGGAGAGAGAGAGGGTAGACGAATGAGGAGAGGAGAAAGGAGGAAGTGTCCAACCAGAGAAGGGAGAAATGAGGGAAATGAGGAAGAAGAAAATGACAGGGGAAACCGGGCTTCCTCCTTGACCCGACAAGCACCCGGCCAAATTTGGCCATTTTTCCAGCGATGCAAACCTTCCCACTACTTGCAACCTACTCCATAACCTTCCCTCTTCCATTTCCACCCAAAATTAGAAGGAAATTGGTTGAAGTTTGGTGGAAAAACCACCATGGGTGCCGCGGGGAAAGGTTACCCGAAATCCACCCATTTGTGAAATGTTTTCCTTCAATTACCACTAACAAAACACTCCCCTAAAACCCAGGAGCAAAGCCCAAGCAGTGATGGAAGCGTCGAAGCAAGTTTGGAGGTCGAATTGAATCACACTCACTTCTAGGGTTTCATACGGTTTTAGCAAAATTGGAGCCTTTTTAGGCCCAATGGGACTTGGCCACATGTAAAAAGTTTACTCTACTCTTTGAGATCTTCAATTTTGTAATTTTTGAGAATTATTTGGGCTTAGTTTCATTTCGACACGTGAATAGGTCAAAATATGAATCGACGATCTGACCGTTGGATCGTCACCAAACTTTAATACATTATAGTGCATAATATTTGAAGATCATAGGAACTTACGTATCGGGAATCCAACATATGAATCTTCCCAAATTGGATTGTAATTTTATAAAATAGTTAACTGTCACTTAGTTTTGGACAATTGACGGAAATTCGACCGTTGGATCGTAATGAAATTTTAGTATGTTATTCTAGAAGCATAATGTGGATCTTTGGAAGCAACGGATCGAAAATCCGTGATGCAGATCTTTCGAATTGAATTGCGTAGGGATGCGTTTTATGTAAATTGTGTATTTTATCGATCAAAACTCTGAGATATGAGTTAGTAATTGGTCACAGGCAACGATGGTTCGTGATGTCTCGATATGCATGATAGGGAATCGTAAAGCAGACCTCAGGTGAGTGAGTCTTTTCCTCTCTATCGTATATTATATATATATATATATATATATATGATGGACAATTCCATAAATGTTTATAAATTGATTATTGCTTATGATTACTGTGAATGCTTTGAAACACTATCGTGAACTATGAATGGTTTGATCCCTGTTTAGGGTACGTAGGCAGTCTAACGAGATGTTAGATGCAGCCATATAGGAAATGAGATTAAATAATCGAGACAATAACCTTGTTTAAGGAATTGAGCAATGTGAGGGATATTGGTGAAAAATGTGCGTTTTAACTTTATGTTTTGGTGATTAATAGTTAGTACACCGTATTTTATAATTGGAAATATTATGAAATGTTTTAAGTTTAGATTTCATCATGGCATATTCATATGTATATTCTTTGCACATAATTATTGTGAACGCTCTGAAGTGCAAAGGTGAACGCATGACACACAGGTAAGTTCAGGTAAGTTCAAGTAAGTTTAGGTAAGTTCAAGTAAGTATATGGTATTAGTTGAACTGAGGGGGTTATGGTATGACTACATTTATGTTTTAAGTAACTCCGACACAGTCGTACAGATTGCAATAGTAGGCAACTCCGGCATTATCGTACAAGTTGCTTATGACTCGTACATGTGGTATTAAATGCATTTAAAACTCATAAACCTGCACCGCGGTGTTAGTGCTCCCGTCTGTGGCCAGGGCACATTCCTTCACATAATGTTCACCTTCCGCACCAAACGCTCACCTTGAATTCAAGGTAGGTGCACATGCCTATTGTATAGACCACTATAGGTGATTCCGACTTGTAGGTGACTCTTCACGTGATCGTAGCACTTGAGCGTATTCATTTACACCCAGTCCTGTCGTATAGACCACTACAGTGGTTCCAACTCGTGTGCAGGCGTAATGCCGTATAGGTCACTAGAGGTGACTCCGGCTAGAATGAGCTATAGAATTAGCCGTACAGATATATGAGGAGATATGGATAAGTCGTATAGGTTACTAGAGGTAACTCTGACTTGTAAGCTAGCATATGTAATGAATATGTGATGAGCTAGCATACGTGATGAATATGTGATGAGCTAACATATATAATGAATATGTGATGAGCTAGCATACGTGATGAATATGTGATGAGCTAGCATATGTAATGAATTTGTGATGAGCTAGCATATGTAATGAATTTGTGATGATCTAGCATACGTGATGAAAATGTGATGAGCTAGCATATGTGATGAATATGTGATGAATATGTGATGAGCTAGCATATGTAATGAATATTTGATGAGCTAGCATATGTGATGAAATATGTGATGAGCTAGCATATGTGATGAAATATGTGATGAACTAGTATATGTGATGATATATGGGTAAGTCGTACAAGTCACCATAGGTGACTTCGACTTGCGTACTAGTATGAGTTATTAATCACATAAATTTGATATTGCTGACGAGATGCAGTGTTGTGATATATGTTGGAAATGTGCCCTAAAGCCAATCATGTGATGATACTTTACGGACATTTCACATGTTAAACTAATCTAGTTTTACATATAAAGGGCATACATTATTGTTTGAGCCGTCTCATATAAATGTTATATGCTTAAACAATAAAGTCCAAGGAATTTGTGATTGGGAGAATGTAATCTAATGAAGTTAGATTCTTGAGACCATTCTTTCGTAGACACATCCTAAACGTTCCTGATCATAGGATTGCCAATTGGGCATTGACAGTCCGTCAAGATCGGTACGTACTATGTCTTCTCTCAGGGAGAGTGATTAGTCTCTAGTCATTGGTGTGTGTGACATCAAGACAAGTACGGTAGGTGCTCAATAGAGAATGAGTTCACTGAACGCGATCAACGAAGAGTTCTCATATTCCATGTCACATGAGAACTCATGGTTGGGATAATGCAAAGTAGTCCTTTGACCTGAGGCATCACAGTTGTCTTGTGGTTAAGACCTTGATCTTTGATTATGTCAAAGTCATCCCACCAGGAGGGTGTCCACGACATCGTTGGGGTCAAGCCGCTTAGCTATGGAGACAAGTGAATGCGCAACAAGGGATCTCTAACCTTCAAACCGTTTGAAGGAGAATACTCTCTGATATGATTTGAATCTCTGGCCAGAGTATGAATGAGATTTGGGAATGCGTTCCTAATCACATTCAAGGTAATCATATAAGCACAAGACACACATTGGATAGTAGACATGAGAAAATAAACTATCAAACCAAACAATGTGGTCAAGAGTATTAGATTAGAGAATGACCGTATTGCATTTGTAATCCCAGACTGAATAGGTTCTCCACCTCTTCTGATTAGCTTGGGTAACCATGACATACGGCTAGGTGTCACTCATGGTTTGTGGAAGCCCTAAACGTGTGTAATCACTAAAGGGAGAATTGAAAATAGTTTCAATTCACAATCGATGTAAAATGGTTTTAATCGCCCACTACCTCGCTAAAAGGAACCTAATGGATCGTACACCGTGTAAGGTAGAGATGGACGAAATAAATGAAATGAGTAAGATTAATTGAATGGTTTAATTATTTATGGCAAGGATTAATTAATATGTTAATTAATCAAACGAATAAGTTCGTTAAAGACCACGGGATAGTTTTGGACCTTAAGGCCCAATGGGCTTCGAACGTCAAGCCCATTAACTTAAGTTGTATGACAATTTAATGAATAAAGATTCATTAAAGCCCAAAAGCCCAAAAATCCCTAAATGGCCGGCCATAAGGAATGAATTAGGATTTTGGTTATTTAGGTCACTTAAAGAAGTGACTATATAAATGACTTTATAGCCAAATATTCATTAAGGGAAATAAGGGTTTATTTTTGGGGAAAATGGGTGAGAATTGTCTCTCCATTTTCTCTCTAAAGAGGCCAACACCTTGGAGGTGATTAGCTAGTCATCTAATCCTCCAAGGTCACTCATTCATCATCCAATCTCTCCTTGGTGTAGAGACTTAGAGGTTCTCAATTTTGGGAACTTGGAGAACCTATTCTTCCATCCAAATCCATGGATCTAAGAAGCAAGGAATGAAGGCCCTATCTCTTTGGGTGATTAGCCTTTGCTTATGCAAAGAGGAATCTACAAAGGTAAATTTCAACTCACTTTGTTTTTGAGTTGATTATTGGTTCACCAATCTACTAGGCTTTGAATTTCATGGTCATGTTTTGTTTTTGAGTACATATAAGCATGATTCCGCCTTTAATTGTTAATTGCATGCTATATGATGTTGCTCAAATGAACATGTTTTCCCAAAAGATTTCCTTCAAGTGGTATCAGAGCCTAGGTCTAGTAGTTGGTGAATCCTTTTGTGTTTTGTAGTTCATAAGTTTGTGATCTAAAAGTTGTAATTGTTACAAGCTTTATTCTTGCTTCTTTGAAAGTAAATTTTGTTGGAAAATTTGCTATCTCAAATGTTGTAGATGTTGTTCATATGAGCATGAATATTGGAGCTAAAATTTGGTGCCATGCTTTTGGGAAAATTCGGCCAAAATCAAAGGGTGAATTTTTGGGTTCTTGTTTGACTTGTTAAAAGTGTTTTAATGTGTTCTTTGGAACCCCTAAGTACCCTAGTTTGGTTAGATGTTATTTCCCTTAAGTAAGAATGGTTTTGGAATGTTTTTGGGTGGAAAAAGTTCATGGAAAAATTTGGGTTTTTCATGGATGTTCTTCATTGTTCTTGATGTTCTTGCCAAGAACAAAAAGGTTTGGTGTATTGATTCAAAGTTTTGAATTATTTCATAAAGTATATGTGATATGTTTTTAAATGATTTATTATGTATTTAAAGTGTTAAATATTTGTATAAATGATGATTGAAATAATTGTGTTTGAATTATTTCAAAAACATATCTTATCTTACATACACTTGCATGTTTTTGACAAAACTCACAAATCAACACACACACCAACCTTATCCCTCCCTAAAACCAGCCACTCCCTCAAAGGGAGTACTTTTGGGGCTTTTATGCAATTACATAAAGTTTTGATACTTTTGTGTATTTGCACTTTGGCCCAAAAGTTTACGTTTTTACGTTTAGGTCCAAAAACGCTAAAGGACAAATTGTTTTGTTCCTTTAATGAAGTTTTTGCATTGATTAAAGTTTGGGTTCTAGTTGTATTTACATGAAGTTGTGACTTTTGTGTATTATACAAAGTGACCCCAAAAGTTTTTGTATTTGCAATATGGCCCAAAAGTTGAGGTTAATTGCAAGATGGCCCAAATAGGATGAGAACAAAATTGTTTTGTCTCTTTAAATGAGAATTGGATTTTCATTTTGTTTAGCTCCATTTAAATCAATCTTATGGATACAAAAACCAAATGAAAATGTTGCATTCAATTAATTAGTTAAAGTGTTAATTAATTAAAGGGTGATTATGAACCTAAGCCTAATATAATTGAGCTATGTGAAAGGCGTTTCAAATTTGTTTGAACCATGGGAATGTGTAGATTAAATTTTGGTTGTAATTTGATTTGATCAAATGTTGTAAAAGGGCTTAAGCTCTTCTTTACTTTAAAGTAATTTGTTATATGCAAATGTTGTAATGAGCATAAGCTCACCTTTACTTTGAAGTACTTCTTTCTTGCTTTATACAATATGCATGAAAATGAAGTAGTTGGGTCCAACGCCCATAAGACAACACGCCTTAATGTGATTAAACGCGTAACTAAAATCAATCTTCATTCCTAGACCGAGGTTCAACACAAGGCTCGTGTTGAATCTAAATAAAGGTTCATAATCATCCTTAGGCCCTAAGGCAACTATGTAGTCCATCAAATGAATGCAAAGTTTATGTTAGTAGTATCATATACTCTTGCTTTAAAAATCGTTTTAAAAGCATAGTGGGAGTATTATGTACAACTAAAACAAAGGGATGGACCAATAGTTGTAATAGGACCAAAATAGTTTTAATAGAGATTAAAATGTATGTTTATATGTGATGAGACCTAAAACCCTCAACCAAACCAATATTAAGTTGATAAGCGAGAGATGTTTAGAATATCTCTTCGTGGCCTTCCACCGTGGTGGGATCCAATCGTTTATGACTTGTACACCGGCTTCACCCTATCATGGGGGAGTACAAAGTGCATGCTTATACTCAGGAGGAATCCATATACATATGATGAGGTGAGTGTAGGCAACGAGGATAGCTATACATCGTATCATCGTGAGGCTATTCTTGAACCCCTTCACACACTAAGCATGGTGGGAAGAACTTAACTAAGTGAAATGGAGCCAACATCATATCATTGTGAGGTGACATTCTCTAGAGGCCAAATAAGATGGGTACTTGCATTAGTTGCAAATGAGTAAGCGTACTCTCTCATTATTATTGTTGCTAGCCATACATCGTATCATCGTGAGGTGGGCTTGGTAATAGTGAGCCTCCCATAACCTACTAGGAGTTTCATCCAAAACTCTCGAATTCCTATGAGGGATATGGAATTTGCCAAAAATAGTGGGTGGTGCTATTTGATTTAAAGACCCAAATCAAATGGCTTAAAATCAATCAATTTATATTCGTTATGTATTTGATTACCAATATATTTGCAAACGCTATCCAACACTTGACAAAACCGAACGTTTAGTTTACGGACTTAGGTACCACAATCCCAAAGAATGTCTTAAAAGGATTGCATATGTATCTAAGTAGTCTCATCCTCACAATCTTCCTATTGATAATGTATCATTAGAAGAATATGTTAGAAAAGGTCTATCATAAAGAGGACAACACTTTTAATGTCATAATTCTTCAATTACAAATTGTTGTATGAAGAAATAGGAGTTGCTTTGAACAACCCTTAGTCAATGCAAACACTTAGTGCTTGTTTCTTTGTTAAATGAACAAGGAACTTGAGAAGAAAGCACAAAGCCATGAACACTTAAATGTGCCATGATTCTTCATTTACAATTGTTGTATGAAGAAATGAGAGTTGCCTTGTACAACTCTTGAAGGTTTGTAATTATGTTTAGAACATAATGGTTGGTTGACAAAAATAGTCCATTAACATGGATTTATGATGATTTTGAATCATTAAGTGTTGAAGTGATAAACCACTTAACGAGACGGAAACTAGGCAAGGACTTCACCTTTGTTTCCCTATCCTAATGGTTCACTAAGTTTATTGTAAACTATGTAGTGAACAAAAACCACACTCTCTCCAAAATGTTTGATGTGTATAACACAATTGAAAAAAGGTTTCAAGAGAGATAGTGGGAGTTTAGGGACAATGACTAATGTAGTCAAAGGTGAAAGTCAAATAAAGAAGATAAATAACTCCAAGGGAACAAACTTTCTTTATGAAAGGATGGACATTGGAAGGGGTATTTGCAAGAAATGTCTTGCAAGTGTCAAGGACACACCTTTCGAAGGTGTTGTAAATTGTTCTTGAAAAGTTCAAAACAGTTTGTTCTTCTACTTGAATGCATGATTCCGTATTAGTAACTATGTTTTACAATCGTTGTAAAAATGTGGCTAATAAGAAGTAGAAGATTAATGAGAGAAGAGAAAGTGCTTCACATTCGGAAACGTGAATCAAATGTAGATCTCTGTGAAAGCAGATGGTACTTACTTCCTCATATGAACTACCAAAGAAATTGGAAAAACATAGATTGTCTTTGTATTCCAATTTTAAGGAACTAAATTCAGTCACTATGTGAAATGGATAAATGTTTTGTTTGACAAAACAATGTTCTTTATTAATCAATGATTAGATTATGGTAATCTAATTAATTATCTCTATAGTAGAGATAATATGGTGGTGTTAACTGTTTAGAAAATAATGATGCTTAAAACCCAAAAGGTTGCAAGGTAGTGACTAATCTCAACTAAAGTTGTGATACCTCTAAAAACATAAGTTATGAGTTGGTGAAAAATGGACGCTTTGGATCGTTAGATCCGGATCCAATACCTTCTTGTTAAAATTGTATAGAGGCGAAATGTTCGAATCTTTATTCTTTTGGAAAGAAGAAAGAATCACAAAGTTGTTGAGGTTAATTCACTTAAATGTTAGTGGCACTTGTCCACAAACATAATATTACTCATGTTGAATAACATTCACCGAAGATCACTCTCGGTTGGACTATAGTTTATTTTGAATAAACACAAGTCCGAATACTTTGCAAAATGTTTCAAAGAATTCAAGTAATGTATGTTGATGAGTAAGACATCTAAAGTATTTACCTCCTTAGATTTGATCCAAGGAAAGGTAACACTTTAGATGAGTTTCCTTGAAAGATATCAAGGAAATAAGCATCATAAGATAATGTATTTCTCCATTAGGAGAAGAACGAACTCGAATAAGTTTTAGTTCGTTAGATGTTATCTATTACCCATATATAGGATATATACTTCTAAAAACAATATGATTGTCAATGAGAAGATCTTCCAATATTTTCATGACTCCATAAGATGTAGTTGGAAAGAAAGACAAATCTTAAGCATGTTAAAGATTTGGGGTTGTGTGCTAATAAGCAATATTTGTTTGATAACAATCTTGTAGGATATCCTTAAAATAACTTTTGGATATCGCTTCTATAAACCAACTAACAAATGTTGTTTTGTTGGGTAGTTCATTGTAATTCTACAATGTGATTTGCCTAAAAGCAAATGAACGAGAGATAGAACTCGAAGAATGGGTTCTTTGAGAGACAAGATAGTAATCAACAAATATAACAACCTAGTTCCTATACCACAAGCTCCAAGGTAGTTGATAAGGATTTATAAACCGTCTCAGTTGAATGGTTTTGAACTTTATGACTATGTCATAGAGTTGCACCTCTTAATTCGAAAGAAATAAGAATGAAAATCCTTATGACTACATTGAGTGCATATACGATATATACTCAAGGAAATGGTAAAGTACCATTTGACTCGAAATAATGAAACCTTAAAAGCTAATTGGTAGCTTAAGGTGACTACAATCAAATAGAATGGTTAACATATAAAGGAACCATTTTTGACGTAGTCTTAGTTTCAATAAATTCGAAGATTGCTAGCTACAACTAAATGGTGATTCAATGTTTTGACATAATATGGGTTTCCGAAACCATTATTAAGATAGTCTTGATAATATATGTCTAAAACTATGAATCACAAGACATGTAAGTTGTAGAGATCCATCCATCATGGATCTTAGCAAGTTAGTGGGAGCTATTTGCATTTTATGAGAAAAAGGATCAAATCGTTTGATTTCTCATAAAGATGTAAATGAATCTTTTGTTTACTAGGTTTACAAAAGATTAGTGGGAGTTAATCATGTTCCTAAAAAATTTAAATATATATGATATATTAATTTTGGAAATGAAAAGAAAGCTTCTTCGTTAAAGTTATGACTTTAAGCATTCTATAAACGATAGAATGTATATGGGAGACATAGTCTATATACATGGGATGGAAATCTATAATGATATATTTCATGATATAATTGGATTATATCAATCCCTAATAATAGACAATGGATGCTAGGAAGTTTCTCATATGATGATAAACTTCAATAGAAGGACGATTCTAGTGAGACTAGCAAGTTGCCCTTCTCAAAGGGAACGTGCCCCTTTGACTCCCAAAGAAATAATGCGTAAATAGAATCCTTTATGCATATGCAGAAAGGTGATTTATGTATTTCATATTGTATGAAAAACATTGATATGAGTTGTACCTAGAACGGTACAAGATGATATCAGTGCAAGCCCAGGATCAGAACCATGGCAACTGTCAAGTGAGTCCTTAAGTATTTAAGAAATACTAAAGGATAAATTCCTCAAAGAATGAGGAAGAATTAGAGTAACGTAATGGAAGCGTAAATGTATTAGATTATGAATCTAATCCATCATTGGATGTTTCTTCATTATGAATGAAGAGATAAACGAATATCTCTTTATTATGACTAAAGAGATATTTGGATGGAAACATTAAAGTAATGACTTTAGTGTGTTCCATTATGAATGCAAGATATATTGCCATACAGAAGTTTACAACAATGTTGTTTGGATGGGAAAGTTCATTTATGAACTCTCTATTCGGTTCCAACCAGAAAGTGTATGACACTAATGGGGCGATAGCTCAAGCCTGGGAATCAAGGTCTCATCAAGATCCGAACACAAATGAGAGACTGAACCACATGATTGAGAATCATGTATAATGGTGACGTCGTTATTCTCAAGGTTGCTTCTATGGATAACACATATAGATATCCACTGTCTAGGCCTACTATTCAGCCATTTATGAAATGACTACATAAGAGGTATCATCAAGATGACCAAGCTGATTGGCTCTAGTGCAAGTGGGAGATTGTTGGAAATGTGCCCTAAAGCCAATCATGTGATGATACTTTACGGACATTTCACATGTTAAACTAATCTAGTTTTACATATAAAGGGCATACATTATTGTTTGAGCCGTCTCATATAAATGTTATATGCTTAAACAATAAAGTCCAAGGAATTTGTGATTGGGAGAATGTAATCTAATGAAGTTAGATTCTTGAGACCATTCTTTCGTAGACACATCCTAAACGTTCCTGATCATAGGATTGCCAATTGGGCATTGACAGTCCGTCAAGATCGGTACGTACTATGTCTTCTCTCAGGGAGAGTGATTAGTCTCTAGTCATTGGTGTGTGTGACATCAAGACAAGTACGGTAGGTGCTCAATAGAGAATGAGTTCACTGAACGCGATCAACGAAGAGTTCTCATATTCCATGTCACATGAGAACTCATGGTTGGGATAATGCAAAGTAGTCCTTTGACCTGAGGCATCACAGTTGTCTTGTGGTTAAGACCTTGATCTTTGATTATGTCAAAGTCATCCCACCAGGAGGGTGTCCACGACATCGTTGGGGTCAAGCCGCTTAGCTATGGAGACAAGTGAATGCGCAACAAGGGATCTCTAACCTTCAAACCGTTTGAAGGAGAATACTCTCTGATATGATTTGAATCTCTGGCCAGAGTATGAATGAGATTTGGGAATGCGTTCCTAATCACATTCAAGGTAATCATATAAGCACAAGACACACATTGGATAGTAGACATGAGAAAATAAACTATCAAACCAAACAATGTGGTCAAGAGTATTAGATTAGAGAATGACCGTATTGCATTTGTAATCCCAGACTGAATAGGTTCTCCACCTCTTCTGATTAGCTTGGGTAACCATGACATACGGCTAGGTGTCACTCATGGTTTGTGGAAGCCCTAAACGTGTGTAATCACTAAAGGGAGAATTGAAAATAGTTTCAATTCACAATCGATGTAAAATGGTTTTAATCGCCCACTACCTCGCTAAAAGGAACCTAATGGATCGTACACCGTGTAAGGTAGAGATGGACGAAATAAATGAAATGAGTAAGATTAATTGAATGGTTTAATTATTTATGGCAAGGATTAATTAATATGTTAATTAATCAAACGAATAAGTTCGTTAAAGACCACGGGATAGTTTTGGACCTTAAGGCCCAATGGGCTTCGAACGTCAAGCCCATTAACTTAAGTTGTATGACAATTTAATGAATAAAGATTCATTAAAGCCCAAAAGCCCAAAAATCCCTAAATGGCCGGCCATAAGGAATGAATTAGGATTTTGGTTATTTAGGTCACTTAAAGAAGTGACTATATAAATGACTTTATAGCCAAATATTCATTAAGGGAAATAAGGGTTTATTTTTGGGGAAAATGGGTGAGAATTGTCTCTCCATTTTCTCTCTAAAGAGGCCAACACCTTGGAGGTGATTAGCTAGTCATCTAATCCTCCAAGGTCACTCATTCATCATCCAATCTCTCCTTGGTGTAGAGACTTAGAGGTTCTCAATTTTGGGAACTTGGAGAACCTATTCTTCCATCCAAATCCATGGATCTAAGAAGCAAGGAATGAAGGCCCTATCTCTTTGGGTGATTAGCCTTTGCTTATGCAAAGAGGAATCTACAAAGGTAAATTTCAACTCACTTTGTTTTTGAGTTGATTATTGGTTCACCAATCTACTAGGCTTTGAATTTCATGGTCATGTTTTGTTTTTGAGTACATACAAGCATGATTCCGCCTTTAATTGTTAATTGCATGCTATATGATGTTGCTCAAATGAACATGTTTTCCCAAAAGATTTCCTTCAATATATTTATGATTTTTTTTGGAAATTATACAAGTGTCGTGGCAAGGGGTTAGGATGTTTTATATGGTTTCTATTAAAATTTTATTACAGGGCCACTTACCCTTGTCTTGTCATCACCCTCTAGGTTTTATTAGCTGAGCTTTCTTATCGTAGAAGATTCGTGGCGATTCTGAGTATTGGAGATTATTTTGAGGGTACGATTCTTAATTCACTCTTCTGTACTTACTTATGCTCTAACGTCACATGTGAAGTGGGTTCATACCCGTTCACCAATGCACTCTGGTATTTAGGCACTCTTAGGTTTAAATTTATTCACAATTTTTCCACATCATCATACTTTATGGCTTCGTCACCTTCCAGGTGTCGGCCAGCACAGCTCGATTCGGAGTCCTAGTCGACATTCCGGATCGGGATGTGTCACAAATGCTTTTAAACACTAAAAGTTCTTTTAGATAAAATATTTTTGGAACCAAACCATAGTAAAAATACAAGTTAATTCTGGAAAAGCATTTGAAGTGTTTCCAACAAGAAACACATTATTTCCAGATATCGATTCCCTATTAGAGAACAAGGATCCCCTCCGGATCCTCTTTGTGGGGTTCCAGAGGATCATCGTACAAGATTGATTGATCCCCTGGATCCCCATAAAGAGGATCCGGAGAGGATCCTTGTTCCCTGTTAGATATCTAGTATGCATGTTGTCCAAATTTTCATCATATAAAATGTAAACTCTTCTTATCACTCGTTTCGTGTGTATGATACATTGGAATCGGTTGAATCACATAATTCATATAATTCAAGGTATGAGGGAAGATCGAGGGCTGGAGACAAATAATTTCTCATTTGTGGGGGATTACAAGGGATTGGCCATGAAAGGAATTAACACCTCCTAATCTTAGCATTTTGGGGGGATTGAAAGAGATAAGCAACAAATCGTGATTTTTTCTAGACATTCCCTTTTTTTTGTGTGGGTGGAAGTTATTTAGGGCTCGTTTGACAAAAGTTTTTAAACAATTGAAAACGCTTTTAAATAAAATGATTTTGAAACCAAACTTTAGTAAAAATACAAATTAATTCTGGAAAAGCATTTGAAATGCTTCTAGCAAGAAGCACATAACTAGTGTTTTTGGAATCCAAATTTTTTTTTCTCTATAAACGCTTTCAGTCATTTAAAAACACTTACCAAATGAGCCATTACACATCATATTTCGGAAACTACTTCCAAAATAACAAATATAGGCCAAGAAAACAATTAGAGTAAAAAATAAATTATAAAGTTGATAAGAAATACTAAATTAGAATTTCTTGGAGCCCTCAAATCTCTGAGTGGAGGGGGCTTCCAAACTTTGAATGACGACGTAATTAAGTCGTGATGGTGATGCATGATGACGAGGATGGAGTTTGGCTACATGTGGCAACTCTTATCACTATACCATTTAGTATTATAATTTAAAATACAACTTCATTTGTAAATAAAAAAGATCTTACTTTAATTAAATTTAATTTGAATTATATTATTACTAACTCATTATAAGATTAAGATCACCATTTCCGTAGATAATATTGTCTCTTCTAAAAAAACAAAAACAAAACTCTTTTCACTATATCATTTTAGTTGGGACACGACCCGACCCGCCCGACCCGTCCCATTCCAGTTATGGGTTGTTTGGTGTAGAATGGGTGAGCAAGCCATACAAGACATTTGGTTCCAAGTTTGGTCAAATCTCTGCATACATTTCCTCTTCCCGGAAAGTGGAAATTAAGGTAATCCCTCTGCAACTTTCAACTTGTTAATAATTTCCTGAGGCTGAGGTGCAGTTCATCCTTCCTTAATTACATTTGTTTCTTACTTAGCATTTAATCTCTCTGCAATTTTTAACTTTTTATTTACGCTCCGACAGTTCTCTATGACAACACAATCTTATCTTTAATATAGTAAAAAAGATGGTAAATTTCTGGTTTAAGATCCGGAGAGGATCTTCGTTGTAATTTATTTCGGTTATTGAAAAGAAAAAATGGTAAAATCAATATGTATTATGTATGAATTTGGCAAAAATGAGCTTGGTTATGGTGAAAGTATGATGCTTTGACTTGTGGGTTTGCAGTTTATGAATGATATGGCTGATTCTTCTTCTGCTTCGGATACCGTCTGTCAAGAAAAATATGATGTGTTTCTTAGTTTCAGAGGTGTTGACACCCGCGATACTTTCACCAGCCATCTCTATTCCGCTTTAGTTCGGAAGAAAATTGAGACCTACATTGATTACAAGCTTGAGAGTGGGGATAAAATTGCACCTAACCTTCTAGAAGCAATTGAAAAATCAAAGCTTTCGGTCGTCATTTTCTCGAAAAACTATGCTTCTTCCACATGGTGTTTGGAGGAACTTGCGCATATACTAGAATGCAAGGATAGATACGGACAGATTGTTGTACCCATTTTTTACGGCATAGATCCATCCCATGTACGAAAACAGCAGGGGAGTTATGGAGATGCATTTGCTCAACTTGAACAACGTTTCAAGGACAGTATGGACAAGGTGCTCAAGTGGAGGGCTGCTTTGACGGATGCAGCCGATATCTCTGGGTTTGATGCCTCAAACAAAGCAGGGTAACTAACTATCTAACTTGTATCAATTTCTACTACAATAATTGTTAAGGCATACTAAATACATACTGTTTGTGCTGCACAATCATATTTTCCAGGACAGAGGCCGATTTTGTTGAGAAAGTTGCCCAAGATGTTTTGAGCAAATTGAATCACAAATCGTCAAGCAACTTAAAGGGCCTGGTCGGAATTGAAATCCAAATTGAGCAAATTGAATCATTATTATGCATTGATTCACCAGATGTTTGCACTGTGGGTATTTGGGGAATGGGTGGTATTGGCAAGACCACCCTTGCTGAAGCTGTTTTTCACCGACTCACTTCTAAATTTGAGGCTTCATGTTTTCTTCCAAATGTGAGGGAGGAGTCAGAAAGACATGGACTAAAGCACTTGCGGAATGTACTTCTTCGTGAGATACTAAACGAAAAAGATCTAAATATTGACACTCCATCTATAGGACGAAGTTTTGTTCGAGAAAGGCTCAGCCGTACAAAGGTACTCATTGTTCTTGACGATGTGAATGATTCAAGCCAATTGGAACTTCTAGTTGGTGATGATATTCAGTTTGGTTGCGGAAGTCGAATCATTATAACAACTAGAGACAGACGACTACTTAAGAAAATGGCTGATGCTGACAAGATATTCAAGGTTGAGGGATTAAGGTGTGATGAAGCTCTTCAGCTCTTTCATTTGCACGCTTTCAAAAATGACTCTATGGGGTCATATTATACAGAGTTGTCAAGAATGGTGGTCGATTATGCCGGAGGCATACCACTAGCTCTTATAATTTTGGGCTCCTTATTCCTTCACTGCGAGAGCAAACAAGACTGGGAAGATCAATTGAACGAGTTGAAAAAGTTTCCCAACCGTAAAATTCAGAATGTGTTGAGACTAAGTTACGATGGATTAGAAAAAAATGCAAAGGAGATATTTCTTGATATAGCATGTTTTTACAAAGGGATGGATATACGTCTTGCAAAAGAAATGTTAGATATTCGTGGTTTCTTTGCAGGAGGTATTAAAGTTCTCATTGATAAGTCTCTCATTTCAATTTCAATGAACTGCCTAGAAATGCATGATTTACTACAAGAAATGGGACTGGAAATGGTTCGTGAGCAGTGTATTGAGGAGCCTGGAAAACGCAGTAGGTTATTCATTATGGAGGATGTCTCTCATGTATTGAAGAATAATACAGTAAGAGCCAAATGCATTCATTTTCTTTTTCTATAAAAAAAAAAGAAAAGAAAAAAAATCTTGAATTCTATGAAAGACACCAAGAAGTACTCATTTATGATTAAAAAAAAATCAGAATATTTTGTTGTCTACTGCATCCTCGTTTATACTTCTGGTCTTTTGTTTGTCAGGGAACTGCAACAGTTGAATGCATATTCTTTAATATGTCTAAGATTAAAGAGCTACACTTGAATGCCGCAGCCTTCAAAAAGATGTATAATCTGAGAGTGCTGGAGATCTATGATTCTTCTAGCTTGGACAATAAGTGCAGCAAATTGTACCTTCCTGAAGGTCTTCAGTCTCTTCCCGATACGCTTAGTTATCTTCACCGGGAGGGATACCCTTTGAAATATTTTCCATCAAAATTTTCTCCTCAGAATCTCGTTAACATTCAAATGGCCCACAGTCAAGTCGAACAGCTTTGGAGTAAAGGCCAGGTATATATTCTTATTTTAGTTCTTGTCAAAAACTTAGTGTGGAATTATCTGGCTTTGTTATGCATTCTTGTCATTCCTCTTTTCTTTCTACAGAAACTTGCGAATTTAAAAGTGATTGATTTTAGCTTCTCCAAACGCCTGACTGAAATTCCAGATCTCTCCCTGAGTCGAAAAATTGAACATATAAATCTTGGTTGCTGTAAAAGTTTGGTTGAAATTCCTTCGTATTTTCAATATCTTGACAAACTTAGTTTTCTTGGGCTCAGAGGATGCTCGAATCTCAAATATCTTCCGGAGTTGCCAATCAGCATTAAAACCTTATATTTGTCAGAGACTGCAATAAAGGAATTGCCTTCATCAGTTTGGTCAAACGAAAATCTTTCTCACCTAGATATCGAATTTTGTAAAGATCTTGAGAATCTTCCAAGCTGCAGTTGCAAGCTGAAATTCCCCTTTCGGTTTAGTATAGAGGGCTGCTCATCACTTCGCAAGGTTTGGGAGCTTCCTAGGGATATACAAGAGTTATTTTTGAATGGGACAGCAATAGAAACATTGCCTTCATCAATTGAGTGTCTCTTTGGTCTTACTGAAATTGGACTGAAAGATTGCAAAAGTCTCGTCAGTCTCCCTACGAGCATATGTAAGTTGAAATGTCTTGAGGTACTTGATCTCACTGGTTGCTCTAAATTTGAATGCTTCCCAGAAATTTTGGAGCCTATGGAACATCTGAAGTTTCTTTCATTAAAGGGAACAGCAGTTAAAGAGCTACCTTCATCAATCGAATTTCTCTCTCATCTCCTAATCATTGACTTGAAAAATTGCCAAAGATTCATGAGTCTCCCGAAGAGCATTTGTAAGTTGAAATCCCTTTGGAAGCTTAACCTGAAAGAGTGCTGTAGATTCAACTGTTTCCCTGAAATCTTGGAGCCTATGGAACGTCTAGAGTTTCTTAGTTTAAGGACAGCAGTTAAAGAGCTGCCCTCATCAATCGAAAATTTAATTGGGCTTGAAACATTAGATCTCCGTCTGTGCAAGAAGCTTGAGTTTGTCCCAAGCAGCATGTACAATTTAAACTGTCTTAGAACTCTCAGTTTTGATGGCTGTTCTAAACTTATAAAATTGCCTTCATCCTCATTTGGCTTGAACGATTTGGAAGAAGCAACTCTCAGTTATTCCGGTATATTAGAAATCCCTGATCGCCTCGTTTGCTTAACCTCATTACGAGGATTAGATCTAAGAGGAACCATGGTTAAGTGGATACCAGCAAGCATCAAACAAGCTTCTCGGCTGTCTTGCCTGTTGTTAAATAATTGCAAAAGCCTTCGATCTTTACCCGAGCTCCCAGGGGTACGTTGGCTGGAAGCACATGGTTGCACTTCTCTGGAGAAAGTGTCAAGTTTAAGGACTCAACTTGTACAAGGTCGTGATGATTATGAACATGGAGTTTATGGAAGGATCCCCGAGAAACTTATATTTTCTGGTTGCTTGAAATTGGATGAGAATGCGCGGAACAGCATAATGGACGACGCACATCTTCGAATTTTGCGAATGGCGGCGTCACACAATGCGGAATCGTTGGATGGAAATTCTTTAGTTACCATTGTATGTCCAGGAAATGAAATTCCTAATTGGTCCGGAGCTCAAAATGAGGGATCTTCGATAAATATCCGTCTTCCTCCAAATTGTTTTGGGTCAGACTTCTTGGGCTTCGTTTTCTCTCTTCTTGTTGAATTTGACAACTATAATGTTGAACAAGGATTGGAGTTCGGATGTAAATCCACACTCAAAGGGAATAGTGGTAAAAGCCATGAATTTAGCTGTCGTTTGTGTGATCGACTGTGGGGTGAAACCCAAGGTGAAGAAAGCAACGGCTACAATTTCAATTCGGACCACGTGTTTGTGTGGTATAATACATTTGACCTTGTGGGGGGAGCACAATGCTCTACTGCTCTTCACAATGGTGTCACTGAGGCATCTGTTGAGTTCTACCCCAAAGATCATCATGACAGACCGCTTAACTCATACACAGTGAAGGTAAAAAGGTGTGGAGTCCGCCTGTTGTATGCTGAAGATACTAAGCAAGCGGAAGTGATACTTTGAGTTCTTGTAAGAAACAAGGGGATGACCAGTACCCGAAAGGGAACAAAACTCGAGGTGCAAGATCAACTATGCTCGATTGTAGAGAAAAAACTATTGTAGACTTGGTAGTCTAATTTAAAAACTGTGGTAGTCTTTCTTGTTTTGTGCTTTCTGCTCTCCCATGTACCGAAAGAAATAAAACAAATCATTCCCGTCCGAAATTTGATTGTAATACGATTTAAGGTACGTATTCTACCTCAAACATTTCATGAAATTAGTTGAACTACCAAATAGCGTATAAATTGGAATTTTTTTTTTCTCCATTGAAAAAGTATGGTCTTCTATAGAGCACACGTCAAGCTGGAAGACTGAGAATTTTGCGAAGAGAAAAACAAAGAGCAAAATGTTCGAAAACCGTGCGAAAGGGCCTCGTTATGTTGTCATGATAATTTTAAATTTGTGCAGTTTTGTTGAGTTGCCACCAGATAGTCAGAGTTGCATGGCTTGAATTCCTTGGAAGTTTCTATTTTTTTAATTTTAGTTTTAAGTTTAACTTTTTTGGTTGTTAACGTCTGGTGATTTTCCTACATTGTTCTTGTGCAAATAGTCACTACAATTGTTAAAACATAAAGGGATCTCTGCAACTGCTTTCTAGCTCTCATGCTTAATTTCGTCGTGATCAGTGCAACGCCTTCTTAATTAGGTTGTTTTGGTCGTAATATTTGGCAACTTCTATCTTGGTCTGGACTCCGGAGGTAATCCAACTGACTTTTTCTGTTGCATAAATTATCTGTCGAAAGATCACTCATTTCTTATTCATATACAGCCAATTTGCATGTTTTGACTTGTAGGTGTGCAGGTTGTGGATAGGGAGATATGGCTTCATCTTCTTCTTCTCCTCCTTTATCTAGACCCTCTCCTCCCGAGAGTATGATGTGTTTATTAGTTTCAGAGGTGAGGACACCCGCCTTAGTTTTAGAGTTCTCATTGACAAGTCTCTCATATCAATTGATTCAACCCGGGAAACCATAGAGATGCATGATTTGCTTCAGGAAATGGGTCGGGCAATTGTTCGTGAACAATGCGTTGAAGAGCCTGGAAAACGTAAGAGGTTGTTCAATGCTAAGGATGTCTATCATGTATTGAAAGATAATATGGTATAAGCCAAATGCATTAACTTTACAGAATGTCATTAACTTTCTATTAGAAACTCATTTATAATAAGTTAAATTCTTATAAATGTAATTCTGGTTAACTTTTGTTGTGTATTGTATTCAAATTTATAATTTGCTCTTGATTGACAAGGAACTTCAGCTGTTGAAGCCGTTTTCTTTAACATATCTGAGATTGAAGAACAACACTTGAATCATGCAGATTTCAAAAAAATGAATCAACCGAAGTTCCTAAATGTTGATAATTCTAGCTGTGGCCAATTAAACTTTTCTCTAGATCTTCCCAATTCTCTTTGTTATCTTTACTGCTGTGGATTTCCTTTCAAATCTTTGCCGTCAAAATTTTCTCTAAAAAATCTTGTTGAGCTTCGAATGCCCCACATCCTAGTTGATCAACTTTGGAAGAAAGGCCAGGTACATATGCTTATTTTACTTCTTATAACATGCAGGGCAGAATGTTGTTCAATCTAAAGTATTAATTCTTACTATTTCTCTTTCATTTGTAACAGAATCTTATGAGCTTAAAAGTGCTTGATCTTAGTTACTCTAGCAATTTGACTGAAATTCCAAATCTCTCTCAGTGTTTGAAGATTGAGTATCTAAATCTTTTTGGTTGTACAAGTTTGGTTGAAATTCCTTCGTATTTTCAATTTCTAGACAAGCTTACTTATGTTCAACTTGGATGGTGCAAGAGTCTCAATTATCTCCTAGAGATGCCAGGCAATATCGAATTCTTAAGTTTACAAAGCTCTGGTATAAAGGAGTTGCCATTATCAGTTTGGTCTAATGAAAGAATTTCTGAGTTTAATATTGAGGATTGTAAAGAACTTGAGAAACTTCCAAGCAGCACTTGTAATCTGAAAGTCTCTGGTACTTTTAGTCTAGATCACTGCTTATCTCTTGGCGAGTTTTCCGAGCTTCCCAAGGATATTAGTGTGTTAGATTTGGCTAGGACATCAACAAAATTATTGCCTGTATCATCAATGGCGCACCTCTTTAGTCTCACTACAGTTAAACTAAAGGATTGCCAAAAGCTTGGGAGTCTCCCAATTGGCATTTGCAAGTTGAATTCTCTTAAGGAACTCGATCTCACTGGTTGCTCTAGATTTAAATACTTCCCAGTCATCTTGGATCCAAAGGAACATTTGGAGTTTCTTAGTTCGGAAGAAACAGCTATTAAAGAGCTACACTCAACAATCGAATTTCTCCCTGTTCTCAAAACATTTCAATTAAAAGGTTGCAAAAGGCTTGAAAGTCTCCCAACGAGCATTTGTAAGTTGAAATGTCTTGAGGGACTTGATCTCTCTGGTTGCTCTAGATTCGAATACTTCCCAGAAATATTGGAGCCAATGGAACATCTGGAGTTTCTTTGTTTCAAAGGGACTGCGGTTAAAAAGCTTCCTTGTTCGATTGATAATCTAATTGGGCTTCAAACATTAGATCCCATCTTTGCGGGAACTTTGAGGTTGTCCCAAGCAGCATCTACAATTTAAAAAATCTTGTAACTCTCAACTTTTATGCCTGTCAGAAACTCAAAGAATTACCTTTCGGCACTGTCAGTTTGATATCTTTGGAAGTACCAAACCTCAGTCGCAGTGGTATATCTTTGGAAGTACAAGTAACAAATTCATAACTAAGAATGGTGAAAGTCATGAAATGATCGGGTGTCCTTTCTATTTAGGATGGTACGACTCCAATTTCAATCCACATCACATGTTTGTGACCTACAATGCCTTTGAACTTGAAGAAGATGGTAATACTCCGCTGATTTTCGCAAACTTGTTAGGGAGGCCTCTGTTCATTTCTGGCCAGTGATTATTTCCGGCCAACCCACTTCCCATGTGAAGGTGAAGTGTGGTATCAGCCTGTTGTATGCCGAAGATGCCGAGAAATTAAAACTGATGTCATGATTATGGAAAGTAAAAGTAGAAGAAGATACGGGACATGACGAGTCTGAAGCAAGTGGAAGTTGTGAACCTGAAGCCAGTGTGACGAGCCTGTAGCAAGTCGAGTCATTGTTCGATCTAATAACCCGACTGTAGTTTGATGAGGGGGTCATCTCCTTGAATTATGTTTGTAGTTTTGTGGGGAAAGTTATGTTTATAATTTGCTTGTTGTAGAGCCACTTGTAAATACTGTGAAATCCACAATACACAATGTTAAGGCCAAAGTATTGTGTCTATGTACAGGGATTTGAAATTTTCTGATTTAGTTTCTTAAAAAAGTTATGATTTGAAATTTTCTAGCGTTGTGTCTATGTACAGGGATTTGAGATGCTCCAATTAACTCATCAAATGTATCAATATAAATTTCCTTGATTCTCAAGCATATTGTACTTCCATGCTAATTCGAGTGAGAGAAAATTATTTATTTTCTTCTGGGCCTATTTCGATTAGCTCATATGAAATCCGAAATCCTATTTATCGGGACTTGGCCTTCACTTTCCCTTTCGTAGCCCAACATTTGGGCCTGGGTTATGTTAACCCATTTAATTTAATTTAATTTAATTTCTTTATGCATAGATTCCCTTGTATATATGTTCTCGTTTGCGGAAGTTATGAACTCGAAGTTCATACTTTTAATTCGAACCACAGGTCAATTATATTAATTCTAAAACGTCAGCTCGGTTTTGCATTAAGTTTTCTGTTAGCTCTAACTACTTCATGTCTTTTTTTTTAAAGTCTATTTCCAAGTTTTCTTAGATCTTTCTCTACTCATTTTGTCTGCAATAAAAAAAAGGCTTAAATGTCAATATGGTCCCTGTATTTTATTCTATCGGCCAATTTAATCCCTGTGTTTTAATTCGGTCAAATTGGTTCCTGTGTTTATATCAGTTAGCCAATTCAAAACAATATGTTAAAGCACGGTTAAAATTGACACGTGAGAGGACAAAAACTTAATTTTATTGCTGCAACCCAACCATGGCTTCTCCACCGTCTTCCCCGCTGCTTCTCCGGCGTCGTCATAAATCAGAGCTTCTACCCTCCCTCTTTCTCCTGTAGCCGCTCCTCTCTTATACCCTTTCTCTCTTGTAGCCTCCATCACTCCCAAACCTCCACCACCTCCCTTCCTTCTCCTTAATCTCCAGATCCTGTCTCATCGACTTCCTCTTCACGGCTCAGGTACAGAACTCCGGCGACGATGATCTTGCACGATGGTGCGCCAGGTGATGAGGTACAGCCTCATCAACTCTCTCTCTCTCTAGCTGATACAATTTTCTATGTTTTATGTGATATATTTTGCGGGGTTTTTATCACTAATGGTCCCTGACATTGATCAAACACATCATTTTGGTCCCTGACATTGAAAATCAATAGAAATGGTCTCTGACATTGATCAAACACATCACAAATTGTCCTTCTGTTAAAAACTTTTTGGGCAATTTTCAAAGTTTCGTAACTCAATCGTTTCTTAACCAAATTCGACCCATGATATATCAAAATGAAGATAGGAAAGTGTAGAACAATATTATACTATTTGGAAGCCCAATGGTTGCCGGAGATGGCCGTAAAATAGCCTCAAATGTGACTGGTCCGCGAAAAAACTGGAAAACTCGCCTGAAATGGGTTAAACTTTAAACATTCATAATTTCTTCAATAATCAACGAAATCGAGTGATTCAAAAACGAAAATCATACTTCTCGACGAGACTAAGATAATGGTAGCTTTCTTGATGGCTAACTCGTCGTATTTTGGCCGGAAAACGACTCGAAATTGGCTAACTCGAAAATGGTTATCCAAGTTCGAGCCATTTTCCGGTCAAACCACAGTAAATTAGCAGTCAATAAAGGTACCATTCTCTTTGTCTCGTTGAGAAGTATGATTTTCATTTTTGAATCACTCAAGTTCGTTGAGTATTGAAGAAGTTATGAATGTTTAAAGTTTACCCCATTTCAGGCGAGTTTTCCAGTTTTTTCGCGGACCAGTTACATTTGAGGCTATTTTCCGGCCATCTCCGGCAACCATTGGGCTTCCAAATAGGTATAATCTTGTTCTACACTTTCCTATCTTCATTTTGATATATCATGGGTCAAATTTGGTTAAGAAACGATTGAGTTACGAAGCTTTGAAAATTGCCCAAAAAGTTTTTAACGGAAGAACCATTTGTGATGTGTTTGATTAATGTCAGGGACCATTTCTATTGATTTTCAATGTCAGGGACCAAAATGATGTGTTTGATCAATGTCAGGGACTATTTGTGATAAAAACCCTTTTTGCGAATTGATCGACTACCCAAATCTTAATTTCATAAAAGATGACGACTTTTAGCTGAACCACTGACAGTGAGCTCCAGATTAATCCTACCCAGAAAGGTTTCTATATATATTTATATAGTTTGGTGTTTTTTATTTTTCTGTGAATTTGTATAAGTTTATTAGAGTTGATGGGTTATGCTGGTTGGTGTTTTAGGCTACCCTTGCTCGGCTTGAATTGATAATGCTGGTTTGGAGACAGTAGAAGTTAACGACGACGATGATGGCAATTTTTTTATGGAACTTCTCCTTAACCTCTCTAGGTGCGCTTCTGCTCGGGTTGTTGCCAGAATATACACAATGATACTCGATGTTTGAAGTTTGTTGCCTGATTGGTGAGTGGTTTTAACCGCCACATGCAGCTTTAGTGAACTGGATGCTGATTCATGTTGATAATCCATATCATATGTATGGGAAAGAAATAGATTCAAAGGTCTTCTATGTTTTTTTTTTGGTATTTAGTGGGTGTACAATAAAATTACGTTTTTGTCCTATCACATGTCTATCACATGTCAATTTTAATAGTCCTTTAACGAATTATCTTGAATTGGCTAACCGATATAAACATAGGGACCAATTTGGCTGAATTGAAAACACATGGACTAAATTGACCAATAGAGTAAAACACAAGGACCATGTTGACATTTAAGCCAAAAATATATAGATACAAGATGTATGGAGCAAGAAATTAGAGAAAACTAAAGACAAAGTTGAATTATGTCTTCTTTTCGTTGATAGAACAAATCATTATTGAATTTTTTATTTATTTTTGGGTGAAAAATTGGGTTTGTAATTTTCATATTAATCGTAGACAGACAAAATTTACAGAGGCAAATATCATATAAAGTTCAAATTTTACAGAACAATGGGGCTCTCAAGGATGCCAAAGTGGATGATTTCGGCCACTTTTATCGCCACAAGTTTTGCTCACATCAGATTAGCCGCCAACCCGACCCGACGAACTTGAATTCAAGTTATGGACTTAAGCCCAATGTTGGAGACAAAGGACTCTGGAGTTTGGAGTCTTGGACAGTTTTTTTTCAGAAAAAGACTTGAAGCTTCTGCTGCTGAACTTAAGTAAGAGAGAGAAAAGTAGTTATTTTAAGGATAAACTTACGTACTGTTCACTTTAACGAAAAATCATATTTTTACATTAAAATGTCAAATATGATATTATTCACTTTATCCTTTATTTTGTCCTTATCATTAAAACTCAAAATTTTCAAATCATTTTCATTAGTTTTCCTTTATTCTTTATTATAAACCCGATTCCACATGGCATATCCTGAGTTTGATTCCTGATCTTAATGAATCCCACGATAACTAAGGAAGGCTGAAATACCTTTACAGTCTTATTGGCTATTGAAAATAGTGGACTGCTATGCTAAAAAGGAGACAGAGAAAGTAGTTCAATGGGGTAGGTCTCTCTTTTCCTCTCTTTTCTTCTCCAATCCCATCCAAACGTTTTTTTCTGCAAAAATCCATCTCCATTCACACACCTTTTTACAATTTTCCCAGAAAAAATTATTGGGCAAGTATTTTTATATAAATCGTATGTTGCACTTGTTTTTATGTTGACCGGGAAAGTCTGTCTTTGTGGAAAAAGAAGGAAGCTTTGCTGTGGATTCAAGAACCCTTCTCCGGGATCTTTGATTCATCTGTGTTTTCTGCAAGGGAATTATCTCAGGTGAGTATTTTGAAATTTTCCCAGAGCTTTGAACTTTTAGCTGGATTTTTGTATGTTTAAGGAGACTTGGGTCAACTTATTTGGATCAAGTCAGTTTTTTGAGCTTGATATATGTTTGTTCTAGTTTGTATTTTGTGAATATTGAATATGCTTGTTTTCATTAGTTAAATTGCTGTTTGGTACACCTGTTTCTGCATCTTTTGGTAGAGAGATGATGAATTGGGTTTTGCTTCCTGTGTTGTTTCCGTAATTTGTTTTCAAATTTGGGGTTAATTAAAGCTAAAATATTGTAAAACTTTTGAGTGTTTATTGGTCTAATTTGGGTTCATTTCTTGTTGCTTTTGAATTTTGTTTCAGGGCTTGGTGTTTACTAATGCTGGGGTTTTGTGGAATTCGGTATTCTTGAGCTCTGGTAATAAAAAATAGCGAATTTAGGCGATTTTGATGGTTTTTTCGATGTATATGTATCAGAACTAATTTTCCTTAGCTAGGGCTACGATGTATCCATGACTATGAATGCTTAAATTGTGGTTACAAAGTCAAGGATGATGTAGATAACAGTATAGACACTCATTGTTTTAAAGAAAGTTTGTCTATTAGGGTTACAAAGTCAAGGATGATGTAGATAATGTTTTCTCTTTGTTCCTATTTTTTAATTACATCATAAGGTTCAGCTACATTCAGATTATAATTTAAGGTGTATATTGTGTTGGATCAAAAATGGTGTGTGTTTTATGAATGAAATTTCTGTATAAGAATGCCCAGGTATTTACATGTATATGTGTGTATACTTAGGAAAATGGTCATTTAGGTAGCTGAGTGAAGTCCGTATGATGATTACGATTTGGGATTTATATTTAGTTATATTAAAAAAAGTTATTTGGTTAAAAGAAGGGGAAAAAATAAAGAGGAAGATAAATTATGTGCTTGGATAGAGATTTCTTAGTTTAAAGTGTGTGCGCTTTGTAATTTTTTTTAATCTTTCTTAGAAACAGAGCTTAAAAATAAAGAGGAAGAAAAATTATGTACCTAGATAGTGATTTCTCATTTTAAAGTGACTGCGCTTTGTAATTTTTTTTTTTAATGTTTCTTAGAAATAGAGCTTTCTCAGTTTGGAATTTACAAATTTCTATAATCATTTTGATAAATGTTTATATATATATATATGTTGGCATTGCTTTGAATGAAAAAAAATATTGTTATAGTGTTATTGTTTTGTACATCTTATCTATGACTACGTTTTCTATTGTAGATTAGTGCCACAACAATTTATATAAGCTACGAAGTGCCTTTGCTGAAATTGGAAAGAAAAAAAAAGGGTGAGCTGACAAATAATGTCAAATTTACAATTTACAATTTTTTTTAATTATATTGATAATTGTTTATACATATATATAAATGTGTATTGGTATTTGTATCATACTTTAAAAATTTTTGGTATATCAAATGTCATTCCGTGTTAAATTTGTATTTCCATTTATGTCTTTTGTAGTGCAGTTCAGCTTTTTTTCTTTTCTTTTATAGGTTAAAACATTTTTGGTGGTGGTTAACAATTTTGTTACTTCATAGTTTAATAAATTTATTGTTCAATAATATTTATGTTGGTTTTTCACAGGGTTTGAGAACGTGGCATTGATTAACATCAAGTTAGTTTTGTTTGCGTTGCAAGATTCTCTACACAAAAAGTAAGTGATTTAAACTTCTAAAATTGAGTTCAAACTTATACCATCTGGTTTAATTTTATTTTTTACAATTAGAAGAAAGTTTCATATTCTGTTTAGGTTTTATAATACTCAAATTGAAATTTTTAATTGTAGTAGTTTGTTTGCATTTAATGTTATATGTGTTGTTTTAATATGTGTGTTGCATCTTTGTTAATTTTTTCCTTTTTCCCAATTTGTTTGCAGCTGTTTGTTTTTCAATTGGTCATAACAATTGGTTTGCAATATGTCCAAAAGACATATAAATTTAAAGCTTATGGATTATGATGTCGGATTTCAGAGTTGATCCTTTCATGAAAATTATAAAACTTGTCATTATGAGTGAATGCATATTTTTTTTTTTCATTTTTGTTTCTGCGCCGAAGGTGCTTCAGCGATTTCGTCTTTTTATTTTTTGTTTTTTTTCTCTGATCTCTGATGATTTTCCTGGATAGTTGTTTGTACGTATATTTTATTAAAAGATGCCTTTGCAAGAGTGCTTCGGACAAAACTTTCTTTTAATTAAGCATATTTAAAAGAAAAATTTTAAGTAGTAGCATTATCAAATATTTTTTGGTTGACTAATCCTTGTCTCTTCAAATTTAATTTTTGTCCTCTCTGGAGTGTTTGTAACTTTGTGCACATGCTCAGTAAGAACTAGGAAACTTCCTCGCATCAGGAGGAGGAGGAGGTGGGGGTTCATTCTTAAACTTTACCTTTCTTTCTTTCACTTTCTTCTGTTTGAATGCACACAATTGCTACGCCGAATGTGCTGAGAAATTTCGTCTTTTTATTTTTTATGGTTTTTTTTTTTTGTCTAATCTTTAATAATTTCCCCGATCGTCCATATTTTATTGAAAGATGCCTTACAGAGTACTGTGGACAAAATTTTCTTTTAACAGTTGCATTATCAAAAAAAATTTAGGTGACTAATCCTTGTCTCTCTAAATTTTAAATTTTTGTCCTCCCTGGCATTTGTAACTTAGTGCACATAATAAAGTACAATTTTTTTTATTTCTTTGTACTAAAATCTGATCTAGTTTCAGGTGCAACTATAGTTCAGATTCTCCATCTTCTCTCTGCAATCATATACTTCCTTCGATCGCTTCATTCTCTTATCTTTCTAAGAGATAGAGAGATGGAGGTGATTGGGACTTTTCAAACATAATTACCTAAATAATTTTAATTCTTGGCAAAGATAACTTTTAGATTAAAACCATGAGTAAGATCAAAATTTAATTTTAATCTCTTGATACATTAATAACCGCATTTATTAATTATATTTTGATTTTTTAACTATTTCTCTTTTTCTTCCTAATTTTTAATGTATTAATTTTATTTCATTATAATTTTCATTTTCATTTCATTTATCGTAATATATTTTGTTGGCACATATTACTGAATTTAACATTTGAATATAATTGTGGACCCAAGGCTTTGAAAAACAATATACAGTTTAGATTTGTTTGTATAGAGTAGAAGCTGTCCAGTAGCAACAGGAAAATTCCTCCCATCAGGAGGAGGAGGTGGGATATTCATTCTTAATTTCACCTTTATTTGTTAAAGCCCTCAACTAGGATATATTGTAACCTTTTCTTCCGTTTGAATGCAAACAATTTCAACGCCGAATATGCTTGAGCAATTTCGTCTTTTTATTTTTTATGGTTTTTTTGTTTGATCTTTGATGATTTTTTTGGATTGTCGTTTGTACGTATATTTTATTGAAAGATGCCTTACAGAGTGTGTTTTGGACAAATTTTTCTTTTAATTAAGCATATTTGAAAGAAAATTTTAATGTAGTGGCATTGTCAAATACTTGTTAGGTGACTAGTCTCTGTCTCTCCAAATTTTTAATTTTTGTCCTCAGCTGGTGTGTTTGTAACTTTATGCACATACTCAACAAGAACTGGTACAATTTCAATTTTTCTGTACTAAATCTGATCTAGTCTCAAATGCAAGAGTATTTCAGATTCTCTTTCTGCTCTCTGTAATCAAATACTCTCGCTTCGATTGCTTCCTTCTCTTCTCTAACAGATAGAGGGATGGAGTTGATTGGGTTCTTTCAAGTTTTCAACATCGTTGTCGTTGCCATCGGGACTCTGTTGTACATGTACTGCAGATCATTGACGTTTTCTTCCTCGACTTCTTCTTCTGGTGCTGCTGATGCTGCTGTTGATGATAACGATGATGATGTTGATATGCCCCCTCATCGAGAAAAGTATGATGTGTTTATTAGTTTCAGAGGTGAGGACACCCGCCTTACTTTTACCAGCCATCTTCATGCCGCTTTGGAAAGGAAGAAAATCGAAACCTACATAGACTACAGGCTGAATAAAGGAGACGAAATTGGACCCGCCCTACTAGAAGCAATAGAGAAATCAAGGCTTTCGGTGATCATTTTCTCCAAAAACTATGCGTCTTCCACATGGTGCTTGATTGAACTTGTGCATATACTCAAATGCAAAAAGAAAAAAGGCCAGATGGTTGTACCCATTTTTTACGACATCAGTCCATCAGATGTGCGAAAACAAAAGGGGAGTTATGCAGATGCATTTGCTGAACTTGAAAATCGTTTCAAGGACCGTATGGATAAGGTGAACGAGTGGAAAGCTGCTTTGGTGGAAGCAACCGGTTTATGTGGGTCTGATTATTCAAACAAAAAAGGGTAACTAACTTTGTAACTTGTATCAATTTCTACTTGTGATTATTTCCTTTCAAATTTTTATTTTTATTGTTTATAGGAAAGGATATTCATTACATAGACTTGAAATTTTTATTAGGTAAATTGAACCTTATTCATAATCAATACAAATATAACACTGAGAAACACAAATTAACCATATTTGACATAAAATTTTAAACCATGACCAATTCACCAAAACTTACACAACATGAAAATTTACCCTATTTGTTTCCCTTCAATACTTCACTATACTAACGTGTGTGTACCTTACCGAAAACCCCATCACAAAAATTTCTTTTTTTCGAAAATGAATCACCACATCACCTAGCAAACTGTTATTCAAATGAAAAAAACTACTTAATACTTAATACCATAACCATAAACCACACCCAATATAATCATTTACTAAACCAACACCACATTCAACATTCATAAAAATAAAAAAAATAATAAAAAAAAGGGTCAAATTAAACACCTTTAAACCACAAAATCGAAAACAACAAACCATATAATTAGTGAGTGCAGGCTTTCCGGCATTCGGGACACCAATTATTCCAACAGACAATGCCTTTTGGTCCTCCGCCTTCGCCATTTCCTCCTCATCCCCTGATTCCTCATCATCAGCACGATCCAATGCCGCCTCTTGAAGCGCCTTTGCGATAACCAAGCTAATAAGCATAAGTTCAAACTTAATCCACTCTTTAAATTCATCCTTACTAAGTAACGTGAACGCTGATAAGTAACGTGAACGTTGATAAACTTTCAGAACATAATAATAATAATTATAATATTAATAAGAATAAGAATACAAGTCATCGTTGCCTTGTATACTTGTATAAACACAATACACAGCTTATCCCAGCTGAAGCAGAACTTGTAATTCATGTGAACTTTCTCGCTAATCAAACAAATGGGTGTGCGAATTAGCTCTGTTTGGATCAACACTTGAACTTTGGGCTCAAGAAAGGGGCTGGCCCAAAAGGATTCCTGAAGGAAGAGTCGGCCGGAGCCCAGCAAATTGGCCGAAGCCCAGCCGAAACCCAGAAAAGCAGGAAAGGGCTTTTCTGACTTGGTGCAGCTCATGAAGACCACTTGCTCACCTACCCAAGGGCCAAGTGGTATAGACTGACCAGCCATACAGCCCATAAAGTACTTTATAATGGCAGAACAAGTAAAATAGCTGATGAGTCACTGCCTCTCAAGTTGCATTCGGGCAAGGCTGCTGCTACAAGGGGCCAAACTGAGTTGTCTATAAAAGAAGAAAGAGAAATCAGGAATAAGGACACTCAATCAAACAAACAAATGCAAGCACAAACTCTGCTCAAAGCCAGATTTGCCTTCAAAACGAAGCTGTAGTCAGCCCAAGCCTTCATCCCCTTCGGGACAAGCCTTCAACCAAACCTTTGTAATAGCTCTGCTACCTTGTTCAACCTTGCTGTAGTATCGATTTCTCTTTGTAAACTCCTCTCCTTACCCCCCTTTAAAGCTCTCAGAACCTTGATAAGCCACAAAGATAGGGACCAGCAAGACGATCAGGCTTGCCCGACAAGGTTAAACCTTGCCCGACCTTCTTTGTTTTTGTCTTTTCATTCATTAGCCTAGCAATATGTTGTATACTTCCAGTTGTATTCAAGTTATTTCTAGTAAGATGACTATTAAAAGATTCTCTCAGTGCTTAGACCCGATTTGAATATATCTTCATGGTTCAAATCAGATCTAAGTTCTAAGCCCTCGGGCATGTATATTTGATCAGTTAAAAGTCCTTGGCCTCAAGGCATAAAAAAGAACCTTATGTGGACTTAACCCATCCACGATAGTCCTTGATAAACAAGAAGTCCGAAGTTACTTAGGGCGCAAGTAATCGACCTACCCCTTAGTTTGATTTCTATTATATTATGATTATCATAGAACGCTTACGCATGGAATGGATTCTGATAGGAAGCTTCAAGGCCTATACCTAAGGCCACCGAAGGCACCTATTTGGATTCATTCCGTTCCGCGGTCTAGAACGTTTGAGTATAAAGAACGAATTCTGATAGGAAGCCTCAAGGCCTACACCTAAGGCCCCACAAAGGCACCTATTTGGGTTCGTTCTATCTCTCGGATGCGGGTAATCAGAAGTATAATAGTTATAAGACTCCTGCAATCAATGGAACAAATGTTATGTGTTCGAGCACTGGTTTAGTTATCGATGGGAAGCCTCAAGGCCTACACCTAAGGCCCCACAAAGGCACCTGTCATAACTAACACGGTTTCTCGGGCATATATATATACATACAACTAAAACTCGACATCCATTTCACATCTGCCATGCTAAAGATGGCAGTGGCACGCCTGAGTACTTAGAAGTTAATCTTGATTGTGAGCCTCAAGGCCTACACCTAAGGCCCCACAAAGGCACCTCTCAAAGTTAACGTTGTCCTTCTCTTCCAGCCTTGCCCGACGAGCCTTGCCCGACAGAGCCCGACCGAGAAGTAGAAGCCCGACAGCAGCCCTCAACCGGCGCCAACCTCCAGGGGAGCTGTGCATCTCGACGGCCAGGAAACGTCCCCGACGGAAATTCCTGCCGCGAACATAGTTTTGGCACGCCCAGTGGGACCATATACCTTTTGATCTTGCTTGTCCAAAAGAAAAGCCACAAAATTGGCAAAAACAATCCGAATGAGGGTTCTTCTCAACCGTTTCTTCTACAAATGGCAGATCAATCAGAGAATCCTTCTTCCCCATCAGGACGAGTGGTCCTGGAAAGCCCAACTTCATCTGAGAGATCGGAAGGAAAGGGAACTAGCGAAGAACTACAAGCTACTATGATCCAAGTACTAAAAGCATGGAAAGAATCTCCTTGGAAACTAAGGGAGAAGTGAGTAGACTCTGTACATTAACAGGGAATCTACAGAGAAGACTTGATCTGGAGTTTTCTACTCCAAAAGGGGCTCAGGGAAGTGGGATAAGCCAAGTTACCATGAGAAGTGAACCAATCAGTCCCTTATTCCCACTATTAGAAGAAGAAAAGGATAAGGGAAAGAATAAGGTAGTTCCTGAAGGGAGTCAACCTGTGATTGAGCCAGTCCTGGAGAAAGAGCTTCCCAGCTTCCCATTATTATCATTTAATAATAGGAGGCAGAGCGAGCAAGAAAGAACGAAGTACGGAATGCCTGTAATGATGGGGGAGACTAGAGGAAAGGAAGGCACCACTACTTCAAATAAACCTCCACCTTACAGGCCACCCCCGTTGACTAATAAGGGAGGAGGAACTAACTGGAGAAAGCCCGAACCAAGGAGAGAAGCAGGTGCGGGCAACGACCGGAGCCCAAAGATTGAATCTGTTCTCATCGGTCATAATGATAATTCAGCTACTCAGCAGCTGAGGGAAGAATTGGCTGAGCTAAGAAGGACAGTGGCTCAAAACGCTCAACCGCGGGCTCGCCCAGTGTTCAGGGTCACTTACCAAAAGCCTTATCCTGAATATATTGACGAGCTAAATCCCTTCCCTCTCAACTTCAAGATGCCTGCATTCCCAACGTTCACAGGTGAAGACAGTAGCGTGTCCTCCAGAGACCACATTTTCAAATTCTCCAATCATTGTGTGGCATATGAGGACAACCCAAATTACAAATTGAGGTTGTTTGGGAATTCATTGGCGGGTTTAGCATCTCAGTGGTACTCTCTCTTACCCCTAACTCTATTGCCAACTGGGGGCAAATGGAGATGGCTTTCCACGAACAATTTTACAGAATAGAGCCGGAATTGACTATCAATGACCTTGTTGAAGTCAAACAATATGATCATGAATCGACTGAGGACTTCATGATGAGGTTCAGGAAGACAAGGATGAGATGCCAATTCCCCGTCAACCAAGCGCAGCTCATATCAATTGCTCAAAGGGCTCTGAAATTACCTTTGAGGAAGAGATTTTATGATACACAATTCAACGAGCTGCAAGAATTGGTAATTGCTGCCACTAAGTATGAGAGGCTGTTGCAAGAAGAGCAACAAGTGAAGCACACTTCCAAGGTTCCTCCCTTCTACAAAAACAAAGCTGCAATTTATCGGGTGGAAGTAGGAGAAATCAGGCCAGATCATGAGGGTGGCCATGATGAAGAAGACATTGATGTGTGTGTCGCCGAAATGACCACACCTTTCAAACAACTGACGGTAAAAGGGCTAGTCCAACCTGTCAAAGATCAGAAGATCGTAATGAACGACGGTGGTTTCGTCCCCATGAAACCACCCAAGTACCAGAGTTATTCGTTCGATCTGACCAAGGCGCCTGAGATCTATGAAGAATTGGTGTGGGCAAGAGTAATTTTGCCCGACAGTACCAAAAAGATGCCCAAACCAGAAGAACTCAGAAGGAAGAAGTATTGTAAGCTACACTATACCTTCAACCACTCCATAGTCAACTGTGTCCAGTTTAGAGATTGGATACAAGACCTGATAGTGAAGGGAAAGTTGTTACTTGACAAGCCCCAAGCCAGTATGATGGTGGATACAAACCCTTTCCCGGAGGCTCCTATCAACATGATCAACCTCATTTAAAAAGAAAAGCCAGGATCACCAGTTGGTACAGCAGAGGAAA
Source organism: Malus sylvestris (assembly GCF_916048215.2). Taxonomy (NCBI): domain Eukaryota; kingdom Viridiplantae; phylum Streptophyta; class Magnoliopsida; order Rosales; family Rosaceae; genus Malus; species Malus sylvestris. The sequence goes on from NC_062269.1 coordinate 24,473,716, forward strand.
GAAAAGATCCCGGGTTGCCCCAACACCCCTGCATAAATAAAAGTACCATGAAGGGGACCAAGGAATCAAGATCAGGCCCTAAGATTGTTGCTGACGAGGGAAGTTGAAGAAATAAGAAAGTAAACAAGGGGGCAGAAAGTTGCCCGAAGTCAATTCAAACAATACTAAGAGCAGAGCAGGAGACAAAACACATGTTCATTCCAATAGGAAAAGGGTTACAAATCATCCTATTCTAAAAACTTAACATCTTCACTCAGGGTAACTATTCGAGAATGATATGTTTGCATAATGGCAAATATCCTACTAGGTTCGGCCAAAACTGTATGGCTATTTACAAGTTGGGACCTAGTATGCTCTAACTCCGAGTTTGACTTCTCTACTCCCTCAATTTGGTTTTCAAGGGTATCCAGAAGAGTTTCTTGTTCAGCTTTAAGAGCAACCAGTTGTTCCTCCAGCTTTTGGATCTCAGAAGTAACAACTCTAACCCTTTCTTTTGTCTGCAAGCTTTCATCCATCAACCGATCAACTTGAGCGGATGTGCTTGACTCTTTCTCCATAAGGCATCTTGCCCGATTAGCTTGTCTGTCAGCTCTCTGGTATTGCTCCCTAAGAGCCCTTAAATTCTCAAAGAAAGAGAGAAAGGAATCGTGCTGAGGTTTTGATAGCCGACCAGTTTTGAAAAACTCGGTTGTGACCTTTTCTAGGTCACAAAGAGCCTTGAGGCTGAATGATGCAGTGAAGTCCTTCCTTGCCCATTCTTGGAAGACTTGTTGTTGCTCTAAAGAACTGGAGGTTGCTGAAGAATGTCTTGAAGATTTCAACCTCGTCTCAAGCCGCCCGAGTGCTTCAAAAAGCTTAGGCAACTTAGCAGGGTTGAAGGATGGAAAAGGAGGAGGGTCCTGCACTGCAGCTCCCTCTAGTGGAGCAATGCCCACTGGGGGGGCAATCTCTGTCGGCCCGATCTTCTCAATTCCAGAAGGGGGAATCTCAGTACCCCCGGAAGGTAAATGAGGACGGGAACGCTTTGACTTACGGACCAAACGGGGGGGGGGAAGTCTCTTTCAGGACTTGCTGCGAAAAGCCAAAAAGACCAGGTCAAGACAAGAATACAGTTGGAGGCAAAAAGAGGCTTTGGAGAGAAGGAATGTACCTGACTTAGCCTTGGGGTTTCACCAGGAAGAGTACTAGATCCTCGTTGAAGAGAAGACTTTCCTCCACCAGCAGGAGAAGAAGAAGCTGCACTTAAACCTGCACCAGTGCCCTAAAGATATCCCGAGGTAGCCGCAATTGTTAGTAAACAGATTGTAAGAGGAAAAAACAAGAAGAAAAATACTCCCATACCTGAGTTTGATCCTGAGGAGAAGAAGGAGGTTCATCAATATCAACTGTCGCGCAAGCAGGCACCCGTGAGACTGTTACCTCTGAGGTTACAGGAATCTCGGGGACGATGGGTTCATTATCTGATACCACCAATGGAGGGGGTGGCTCATATACCGGAGAAGGCTACAGAAAACGTGAGTAGAAGTTAATTTGGAAGCAACGTACAGGAATTCAATTTGGGAATAATGGCTCACCAAGTTACTGCCCTCATCCACGAAGTGCAACATAACTCTTGTAGAAGGGTCAAACTGAGAGGAAGGAGTTGCATCCAGGGCAGGAGAAGAAGTCACAAACTGCAGAGGAGGGCCATGACTAGGCAAGGAGGCAGATGCCCGAGCCTAAGTACAGATAGGAGAAAAAGAAAGATTCAGGCATTAAGTCCAGAAACTATAGAGTTACCTAAGGGTTGAAAAAGGAAGAAAAGGTACCTCTGAAGGGTTAACTTGAGGAGGAGAAAGGCTGGTTTCTCGGGCAAGTGGTGAGGAGGCCTCGGGCGGAAGAAGCTTTTCCTCTCTTGCGGCCTGATTCAAATAATCAGATTTAGAGTTCTGTGAAGGCAAGAAGGGGTGTACAGATAAAAAATATAAATCGTACCTCGAGTTCTGTGAGGGCGGTATTTTGCAGTTCTTCAGCCTTTTTATGCATAACAGCTCTTAATGGTTCCTCCTTAGAAGCAATGATTGGTCTCTTAGATGCTTGAGGTCCTGTTTTTCGAGGAAAACAAGAAGCAATTAGATATGGGAGAAAGGTAGCAGTTTGGGGAAGAAGAACAGAAACTTACTTGAAGATTGTTGCTTCTTTCTGCTTGCCTCGGAGACTGGAGCAGATGAGGCTGATGACTTAGGAGGAGCGACAGTTCTTGCTCTCTTACTCTTTCTAGTAAGAGTTGGTCGTAGGGTTTTGGGTAGAAGTGCAGGATCAGGATCTGAAGCCTTGATGACAGCCGCTTTCTTTCGCTTGGGTGCTTTAATAATTACCTCGGGTGTTTCTTCAGCTCCAGAATCTCCAAAGGACTCCGAAACATCCACACCTTCCCCAGCTTCTCGTCTTTCAGCCTCTGCTGCAGCTCCATGGAGAACTGCAGCATCAGCTGAGTCATCCTCGGACTCAATGGCTTCTGATTCAACATCCACTGGGGCTGCAGGGTCAAGCAAGAGTAAGGTTAAGAAGGACTTCAGAAGGGAAATAGAATCAGGTTAAAAGAGAAGTACCTATCAGAAGTGACCGATTCTTCTCTTGGATCATCTCCTTCCAATTTTCAAGCTCGCCTGAGCCGGGGTATGACTTAAGAGAAAGTTGACTGAAAAGACGATCATGAGCCTCTTTCAAATCTCCTCCGTACTTCTTGGACCATCTGTCTTCCCACCAAGAAGAGAATAGCGAAGTACATTCAAAGTTGAGGATGATGGATTTTCGGGCAGCCTGATTCATTACGTCAAGACTGCGTCGGGCAGCTCGGAAGATCACCTCAGAGGGAGTTGGTAGTCGAAATGAAGTGCTGCAATGGATAGAATCAAAGAACGGGACGGGAATGGCCTGCCTGAATCCTAACTGCCTGCTGCAAAAGTTGGGATGATACACCTCCAGACCTCAGTCATATCTATTACCCCGAACTCCCCAGGCCAGGTCTATCGGTTGAATACAGCTAATGAATTTCTCCCTACAAGAAGGGGTAGCATCTTCACCAGGAGCATCTTGAAAGACTTGGTCAGAAAACCAAGGGTATCTCCTCAAGACCGATGCACCCCATTCTAAATCTGATCGAGTCCTACAAACTCTGAAGAAGTAGAAGCAGGCAAAGGTGGAATGATCTATAGGGGCAGCTTCAGCCAGAATTCGAGCAGGGGCCACACCCTCCGGGAACTCTAAATTGGCAGCCCGAAACTCTGGGAAGTACCATTGAAGCCAGGTTTGTATCATCCAGATAGGCCCATTCAGGTTGGTCTCAAATGGCTCTCCCTGAGTCATTTCGAAAAGAAGATGATAAAGATGGGAGAGGAGGAATGGGCCTGTAGCTACATCATTGAAATTATGAAGAACTTCTACTAAGGGGATCCATTCAACCCTCACCCCTTTAGACTTGTTGGGGAAGATATGTCTGTTGAGCCAGTATAAGAGGAAATACATGTGCTCTTGATCTTTATCAACCTGAGAAGAGCTTACCCCAAAATTATCCTTTACGAAAGGAATGAAGCCTTTGAAGGAGGTCCCATAGCTCTTGAAGGTTGCAGAGTTATAGTTCAAAGAAAGGAAGGTAGTGGATGAACCTGAGCTTCCAGTGGTAGAGGAAGGAACCCAGTCTTGAGTGACGTCCACTATCCTGCCCGTTGGCCTTAACCCGAAGACCTGGGCCATGTCAAGAATGGTTGGAGACATGGGGCCCATGCGGAAGTCGAAAGTATTCGTGCCCGAATTCCAGAAAAGAAGGGCAGAAGCAAGCAATTCGGGCTTGGGGGTAATGGAAATTTTCGAGAGCATGATTAATTCATAAATACCATTACTCATCCTTTTCTGCTTAAAGGTGGGCTCTAATTCATCAATCCACTGAGCCCAAGCAGGATCGTTCATCAGAGGAAAGCCTCGACGGTATGACGATCATTTGGATGAAGAGATGCCCGAACTAGCCAAAAAGGGATTTGGGGAAAACCAATTATCCCTGGGCATGTTGCTTTCTACCACTGAAGGGACCCGGGAGATCCATGCGGGACCCAATGATTGTACCCCATGCACCTCAAAAAAGAGCTCGGAATGCAAACCTGCCCGAGGGCGATGCAGCCCGTTGAGTAGACGTCGCAGAGTGGCGATTCCTTCGCCAGACTCGTAGGATGGTTGAGTTTGGCTAGATCCCGAAGCCATTTGATGAAGTTTGAGAGGGGGATACCAAAGAAGATGACGAGGGTGAAAGATATCGAGCAAAAAAGTGAAGGAGAATTTGAAAGATTTAAGAAAAGAGAGATAACTGGGAGAATTAGGGAATTTTCAAATTACAGAGGGATTTCTTGCTATGAACACAGGGGATTGGAGGGTTCAAACGCGAGGGATTCGAAGGGGGTTTTAATAAAGAACTTTTCAATTGATATTGGCGCCTGGAATTCCAGGCTAAATATCAATTGAAGGGGGCACTGTTTGGATCAAAACTTGAACTTTGGGCTCAAGAAAGGGGCTGGCCCAAAAGGATTCCTGAAGGAAGAGTCGGCCGGAGCCCAGCAAATTGGCCGAAGCCCAGCCGAAACCCAGAAAAGCAGGAAAGGGCTTTTCTGACTTGGTGCAGCTCATGAAGACCACTTGCTCACCTACCCAAGGGCCAAGTGGTATAGACTGACCAGCCATGCAGCCCATAAAGTACTTTATAATGGCAGAACAAGTAAAATAGCTGATGAGTCACTGCCTCTCAAGTTGCATTCGGGCAAGGCTGCTGCTACAAGGGGCCAAGCTGAGTTGTCTATAAAAGAAGAAAGAGAAATCAGGAATAAGGACACTCAATCAAACAAACAAATGCAAGCACAAACTCTGCTCAAAGCCAGATTTGCCTTCAAAACGAAGCTGTAGTCAGCCCAAGCCTTCATCCCCTTCGGGACAAGCCTTCAACCAAACCTTTGTAATAGCTCTGCTACCTTGTTCAACCTTGCTGTAGTATCGATTTCTCTTTGTAAACTCCTCTCCTTACCCCCCTCTAAAGCTCTTAGAACCTTGATAAGCCACAAAGATAGGGACCAGCAAGACGATCAGGCTTGCCCGACAAGGTTAAACCTTGCCCGACCTTCTTTGTTTTTGTCTTTTCATTCATTAGCCTAGCAATATGTTGTATACTTCCAGTTGTATTCAAGTTATTTCTAGTAAGATGACTATTAAAAGATTCTCTCAGTGCTTAGACCCGATTTGAATATATCTTCATGGTTCAAATCAGATCTAAGTTCTAAACCCTCGGGCATGTATATTTGATCAGTTAAAAGTCCTTGGCCTCAAGGCATAAAAAAGAACCTTATGTGGACTTAACCCATCCACGATAGTCCTTGATAAACAAGAAGTCCGAAGTTACTTGGGACGCAAGTAATCGACCTACCCCTTAGTTTGATTTCTATTATATTATGATTATCATAGAACGCTTACGCATGGAATGGATTCTGATAGGAAGCCTCAAGGCCTATACCTAAGGCCACCGAAGGCACCTATTTGGATTCATTCCGTTCCGCGGTCTAGAACGTTTGAGTATAAAGAACGAATTCTGATAGGAAGCCTCAAGGCCTACACCTAAGGCCCCACAAAGGCACCTATTTGGGTTCGTTCTATCTCTCGGATGCGGGTAATCAGAAGTATAATAGTTATAAGACTCCTGCAATCAATGGAACAAATGTTATGTGTTCGAGCACTGGTTTAGTTATCGATGGGAAGCCTCAAGGCCTACACCTAAGGCCCCACAAAGGCACCTGTCATAACTAACACGGTTTCTCGGGCATATATATATACATACAACTAAAACTCGACATCCATTTCACATCTGACATGCTAAAGATGGCAGTGGCACGCCTGAGTACTTAGAAGTTAATCTTGATTGTGAGCCTCAAGGCCTACCCTTAAGGCCCCACAAAGGCACCTCTCAAAGTTAACGCTGTCCTTCTCTTCCAGCCTTGCCCGACGAGCCTTGCCCGACAGAGCCCTACCGAGAAGTAGAAGCCCGACAGCAGCCCTCAACCGGCGCCAACCTCCAGGGGAGCTGTGCATCTCGACGGCCAGGAAACGTCCCCGACGGAAATTCCTGACGCGAACAAGCTCAAATCTAGAACAATTAACAGTGAATGAACAGTACCAGAAGCTGAAATGAGCAAGGAATGCATGAAACTTTGAGATTGAGCAGGGTGGAGTGGTGGGTTTTACCTTGTTCGCATACAGAGGGACTAAATCTCTTTCCTTGATGAACAAATCTTGATCTATAGTTGAAAGTTTCACTGCTTTCGCTGCTGCTACTAAATCGGCTTCTACTCGTCCTAATTCCTTATTCTCCTAATCGCAATCTCGGTTTTGAAATTGGCCATAGCACGTAAACAGGAACAATGATGCCGAAGAGAGGGAGCGACACCTGAGGAAAGCAATCTCAGATGACCGACACGTGGGAAAAATTGACAACAGCTGGGCCAAAGGGCATATTAGTAATTCTACTATGCAAAAATAAAAAATACAACGGAAATGAAACAGTGCAAGGCAAAAACATCAACACACTGAGCTGCGGGAACAGTATCTTTGAACTGGGTTTACTTAGGCTAGTTAAAGCATTACTTGCTATATATCGCTTATCATTTGTAATCATATTTTGCAGGACGGAGGCTGATTTCATTAAGGAAGTTGTGGAAGATATTTCAACGAAATTGAAACGTGAAACCTCATATGGTTTAAAGGGCATGGTTGGAATTGAAAGCCGCATCGAGCAAGTTGAATCGTTATTAAGCACTGATGATTGGCAAGGTGTTTGCACTGTAGGCATTTGGGGTACGGGTGGCATTGGAAAGACCACCCTTGCTAAGGCTGTGCTCAACAGACTCTTCTAACTTCGAAGCTGCTTGTTTTCTTAGCAATGTTAGGGAGAAATCAGAGCAAATAGATGGAGCCGATCAATTGCAAAAGACACTTCTTAGAGAGATCTTTAAGGAAAAAAATCTCTCCAAAGATTCGGCTTCTGTTCGAGAAAGGCTCAGCCGTACAAAGGTTCTCATTGTTTTTGATGATGTTTGTGACTCAAGGCAAATCAAAGATCTAGCTGGAGATAATCTTCGCTACGGGAATGGAAGTAGAATCATCGTAACAAGTAGAGAACAGAGCGTACTCGTGAAAGCTGTTAGTGATGAAAAATATATATATGAGGTTAAGAAAATAAATACTGATGACGCTCTTCAGCTCTTTCAATTTCATGCTTTCAAGGATAACTCTCCTAGAGAAGGATATACAGAGTTGTCGGCAAGGGTGGTAAAATATGCTGGAGGCATTCCCCTGGCTCTTGAAGTTTTGGGTTCCTTATTGTTTCCATGTAAGAGCAAAGACCAGTGGGAAGATGTATTGAGCACACTGAGAGATTATCCCAATGAAGAAATTCTAAATACGTTCAGAGTAAGCTATAATAGATTGGGAAGAAATGCGCAAGAGGTATTTCTTGATATAGCATGCTTTTACAAAGGGAAGCGTATTGAGGAAGTAAAAAAGATGGTAGACTTCGGCCAATTGCATGGTGGTTCATGTGCGGCAGATGGAATTAGAGTTCTCCGTGATAGGTCTCTCATATCGATTCATTCAGAATGGGAAGCCATAGATATGCATGATTTGGTACAAGAAATGGGTCGGGCAATTGTTCGCGAACAATGTATTGAAGAGCCCGGAAGACGCAATAGGCTATTCATTGATGAGGATGTTTATCATGTATTGAAAAATAACACGGTAAGAGCTGCAAGTGCATTCACAATTTTTTTAAACAATAAAGAAAAGAAATAGATCAATAAAATACTGTGTACTTGCTATGAGAAGACAGCTAGAGAAAACTCATTTACAAAAAAAAAAGTCATATTCCTACAAATGTAGTTTAGATTAAATTTTGTTGTGTGTTAAGTGTGTTCACATTTGTACTTTGCTGTTGGTTGTCAGGGAACTGAAAAGGTTCAAGCCATATTCACTCCCTGGTCAAGGACTGAAGAGCAAAACTTGGATCGTACAGAATTCAAAAAGATGTATAATATGAGATTGCTCAGTGTTACTTCGGTGTGGTGGTGGGAGGTCAAAATGTCAAACCTTATAACTCTCTCTCTTCCCAATTCTCTTCGTTATCTTTTATGGGAGGCATATCCTTGGAAATCTTTGCCCCCAGAATATTTTCTTGAAAAACTAGTTGAGCTTCATATGCCCTACAGCAAAGTCACGCAACTTTGGGATGGAGGCCAGGTATATGTGCTTGTTATAGTTTATTTGTGTAAGATGTAGTGTAGAAACTTATTCAGACTAAGTTGTTAATTCTTACCTTTTCTCTTTAAATGTTACAGAATCCTATCAACTTAAAAGTGCTCAATGTTCATCACTCCTATCATCTAACTGCACTTCCAAACCTCTCGGGGAGTCCTCATATCGAGCGCATATATCTTGAAAGATGTGTCATGTTGGTTGAAATTCCTTCGGATATTAAAGATCTTGACAAGCTTACTTATCTTGATCTTTCATGGTGCGAGAGTCTCAAGTATCTGCCAAAGATGCCAGGCAATCTTGAATTCTTAGGATTACAACGGAGTGGCATAAAGGAGTTGCCGTCATCAGTTTGGTCTCATGAAAAAATTTCTTCCTTGGATATTAAAGATTGTGTGAAACTTAAGGAACTACCAAGCAACAGTTGCAAGCTGAAAGTCTCTGGTGCTTTTAGTCTAAATTGGTGCCGCTTTTTTGAAAAGTTTTGGGAGCTTCCCAGGGGTATTGGTGAATTAGATTTGTCTTTTACAAGAATAAAAGTATTGCCCACATCATCAATGGAGTGTCTCTATTGTCTCACCACACTTAAACTGAAGCATTGCGAAAATCTTGCTTATCTCCCATGGAGAATTTGGAAGTTGAAATCCCTTGAGGTATTTGATCTCACTGGTTGCTCTAAACTTAAAGTTGTCCCTAGTGGCATCTACAAATTAAAAAATCTTAAAACTCTCAGCTTTGCTTTCTGTGGGGAACTTCGAAATTTTCCTCAGCCGACTGGCTCAGTTGGTTTTCTCTCTCTTGAAGTACTAAACCTCAAATACAGCGGTATATTAGAAATCCCTGAGGGCGTCATTTGCTCAACCTCATTACAGGTTCTTAATCTGAGCAGAACCAAAATTCGGAGCATACCCTCAAGCATTAAACAAGCTTCTCAGCTGTCTTGTCTGTGCTTAAACGAGTGCAAGAGCCTTCGATCTTTACCAGAGATCCCAATGCTCAGTCGTCTTAAAGCAAATGGCTGCAAGTCACTGAAGACACTGTCGAGTTCCAGGACTGCAATTACACAATGTTGGAATAGATATGAATTGCTTCGAGAGCAACTTCACTTTTATAATTGCCAAAGGTTGGGTTATGATGCAAGGAGCAGCATAATGGTTGATGCACAGCTTAGAATCATGCGAGCGGCAACTGCGTCTTCAAAGTTAAAAGAAGATTACGTTTGTTTCCCAACTGCGTCTTCATATGTAAAAGAAGAAGAGGAAGATTACGGCGATGTGTCTCTCAATCGCTACGAAGATCGCGTATGTTTCTCAACTGCAGCTTCAAATTTAAGTCTCTCTCTCTCTCTCTCTCTCTGTGTTAAAAGTAACAAGATGTCAATCAATGTTGCAGGAAGTGTACTCTGGGCCCTTAGTTACCATTATATGTCCGGGAGATGAAATTCCAAATTGGTTCGTACATCAAAATGATGGGGCTTCAATAAATGTCGGGCTTCCTGCAAATTGGTTTCGTGAAGGTTTCTTGGGTTTCGCTCTCTCTGTTGTTGCATCCGAACCCGTTCCTCCATATGATTTAGAATGGGTTTTGGGTCTGCAGTTTGAATGCAAGTACAAATTCAAAACTGGAGACGGGGAGAGTCATGAAATCAATTCCACTACAGAAATTTACGAGGAAAATTGTTTTTACCCACAACGACCGCATGTGTTCGTATTGTATAAGGACCTTGAATATGAAGAGAGAACAAAATGGTCCTCTGCTTTTTACGACCGTGTCACTGAGGTCTCTGTTCACTTCCAGCTCCAGGATATAGGTTGGGGACCCCAACCGGTGGTGGAAATGTGTGGGATGTGCCTGTTGTATGCCGAAGATGCTGAGAAATTAAAATGTGATGTCATGTCGCAACAAGAACAAGATGAGCATGCAGCAAGTGGGAGTGATGATCCTGAAGCCAGTGGAAGCAATGAATCTGAGGAAGCAAGTGGAAGCGATGACTCTGAGGGAGAAAGTGGGAGTGGTGATCCTGAAGCCAGTGGAAGCAATGAATCTGAGGAAGCAAGTGGAAGAGATGACTATGAGGGAGAAAGTAGGGGAATAGGAAGCAAAAGAAAACGACTAGCAAGTTGCCAGAAAAATTGAAAAAGAAGACGGCTAGTCTGAGGAAGCAAGTGGAAGAAATGAGTCTGAGCAAGCAAGTGGAAGTGACGAGCCAGATGCAAGTCGAAACGATTAGTCTGTTGTTGGTTTAGGGCTCTCCTACAGGCAGTCTTTGTTTAAGAAATATAAAGTATTCATTGAGTTCTACAAATATAATTAATACCTGCGTCATAATAGACCACCTATCAATAAAGATTGTTATACAAACCAAAGAATTCAGTTGATTCAAAAATCGAAGCCCATAACAAAATTTATCTAATATATTAAGACAAAAACAAAACCCAAACAGATACCTTCTAGCATTTCCTTTAGAAAAAAATTTCTCAAAAGAGAAAACAACTAAAATCATTAACAAATAGACACAACAAAGATAAAATCCATTGGAACTCCTGTTGAAGAAAATAATAAGCAACATTTACGGGAAAAAGAATTCAACGATATTGAGAAAATTACTTGACCTTCTTTGTCATTTACTATACTAAAGTAGGGGGGAGGGCAGGCGCTATTCACCTTTTTTCTGATTTTGCTTTATTTACAACAATGCCAGCCGAATGGGAGTGGGTTGGGAGGGTAATTCTCAAAAATTCAGAGGGTGATTTTGTCCTTTGAGGTCAATTCCTCCCCCCTCGATTTTGCTTTATTTACAACAAAACCGTGGGATTTGGGGCTGGGTTGGAACGTAGTTATTAAAAGTTAGGAGGGTAATTTTGTCCTGTACGCTTGAGACGGATTGGGGTGGGTTTGGGTATGCTGTCATTCAGTGAGGGTTTCGGGGATGGGAGGCCATGCCTCCGATAGAGAGAGAGGGAGAGGGATCCTGGCATGGGTGAGTGGAAGGGAGACAGTGAGAGAAAGAGAGAGGGAGGGGTTGGATGATGAACAGAGCCGAGTAAGGTCCCCTCAGTTCATGAATCACTCTGGATCGTCCGTTCCCTTTTGCATGTCAGATCAATGGCTGGATTTCGAAAGCTAAGTTCCATTTTTTATTCCATTCTTTGCTGTTACCATAGATGTGAATTGTTGGGTTAGGTTTTGGGGGTTCCTTTGTTTCGTTTTCTCTCATTTTCTCTCATTTTGGGGATGCATCTCTCTGTTCTGTGCATTGTCTTCTGTTTTAAGGTCAGTTTTCTTCTTCTTTTTTGTGGCTTTTTTTTTGGGGGTTTTCAGTTTGTTGATCTTTCACTCTGTATTTAGATTTTTCGTTCGTGAATGATTAAATGGGTATTGGGTTTTGGTGGTTGAAAATATGTTTTTTTTTTCTGCTTAAGCTTCTTGCTCATTTTCCTGGGATTTTTGGTTTTCGCTTGCACAAGGGTAAAGAGAACACTAAAATCTCAGGTTAAATGGGTATTGGGTTTTGGTGGTTTAAAATATGATTTTTTTCTGCTTAAGCTTCTTGCTCATTTTTCTGGGATTTTTGGTTTTCGGTTGCAAGGGTAAAGAGAATGCTAAAATCTTAGAAATTGGTATTGGCAATTGTATTAATGCATTTGCATTTTCGTTGGTTTGCAGTATAGGTGCATTGAGACCTAAAAATATTTGCGTGAACTTCATCGTTGAGGATGCCTCTTCTCGAGTCTTCTGCTTCATTCCGTTTCTCTCATCCAAAAAATTAATCGCTACTTCTCAAACTCTCTCTGTCTCGCACCGCCACACCAGGCGCCGCTGCCGCTCAAAGGCTTGGGTCTCCAAAGGCGGCGTTTTGTAAAACCCTCCCCACTCAAGGCAAGTAATTTCATGCCCAATTTGGAATTTAAATCTATTTATTTTTTATATGTACGTATGTATAGAATGTGATTTGATGATGTGTGTTTGCTGATTTTGGTGCAAATACAACTTCGTATTGTTCCCAAGGGATGTATTGAAGATGGGGATGCCAACTTATAGCTTTTCAGTTCAAACATCACATTTGACTTCCATGGCGGAAGAAGGTTTTGATTTCAATGCCTGCATATATAATGGTAAACCTCCCCTGTGAAGTTTTGGTGTTTAATTTCACTCTCCAATTTCTAATTTTGTGGAATATGATTTTACCCAAGTTAATATTTTTATGAAAACTAGAGAAGTTACATTAGTTAAGAAATTGTCTCGATGAATTTGGGAAAGTGTAATTTGGGATTCTGCAAGTCTAACTTTTGATGTTGTTCTGATATTTTGTGTTTTTTTTCCTTCACAGTAGCTATGTTGGTCTCTCCTCACCTCTCCTTTTTGGCGCAGGAGCGTGGATTAGATTCTGCAGATTTGATTTCATTCCTGGTAGAACTTAGTTTTCATGTTAATGGCGAGGTATTAGTTATATGCTCTTTATACATGACTATTCCTTTGCCGTAGCATATGCTTTATTGAATTCCTCCATATTTTTTTTTGGCTTATAGTTATTTCCAACTAAAATATGAATAGTGCTGCAGTAAATGTTGCCATAAGAACTTCTCATAGTATTCATTTTTTTATTTCTTTTGTAGAAAAGTGTTTTCTTCCACATGGAAAGTTTCTACCTGGAATTAATCTCTCACCTCTTGATTCTATTCTCTTTTTTGTGTGTCAGGCATATAACATAAATACATTCAATGAGAGGCAAAATAATATAGTCAAGGATCTTGCAGATTTGGGACTGATCAAACTTCAGCAGGTTATACTTTTGTGATTTATTCTTGGTATAACATGCACTAAATTGGTAATAATTTCCCAGATGACAGTTTTAACCATTTCCTGACCTCAAGTTTTAAATTTCTATCTTTTTGTGTACTTATCCAGGGAAGGAAAAACAGTTGGTTTATACCTACTAACTTAGCTACTAATCTTTTAGTTAGCTTGACAGACTCATCATTGAGGAAACAAGTTGGTTATTTGTACTCATTCTAGCTTTGTCTCTAATCGTTTATTCCACAACTAATTCCTAATCATCAAGAAAACTGATCTCCCCTTTTAGGTACAATTGCATGTTTTAGTGGAAACAAACTTCAGGCTCTATGCCTACTCAACATCTAAACTACATTGTGAAATTTTGTATTTTCCTAGCTGCTCTCCCCTTTTAGGTACAATTGCATGTTTTAGTTTGATTTTAGGGAGCTCTTGCAATGGAATCTTCCCCTTTTGCAATATATTGAACATAAGACCTACACCCACACAGGGGCGGATCGACGTTGGGACAAAGTTGGTCAGTTGACCACATGGACGCTGGAAAGTTGGCTAGGGAGAGCACCCAAATTGTTTCCCGCATCTTGGTTAAGGTCTGTACTGAATCTTGCTGCTTTGGAACATTTCTTTTAATTGTAAATAAGAAGTGTGTTAAATGTTTATGAGTGTTGTATTGATGTGCAGGCACTGAAGGCAATGCTGTCTCCTGATTTCAGCCTTTGTCTCTGCTTAATTCCAGAAAGAGTGGTATAGTTCTCTCATTTGCTTTCTCCTTTAAGTTTAGTACATACTCGGTTACAATTTCTTTATTTTCTTTCACATGGGTGACCGGGGTTTCAAATAGGTTGTGCATTCTGTGTGTGCGAGCCAGAATTGTAGTATGGTTTTCAAGTTGCATGTTTATTAATATCTCATTAGTTTCTGTTTCTCTCTTTTATCATCTCCACGAATTTCGTTATCAAAATTTGAGATATTTTTGGATGTGAATGTTATTCAACGTTGGCCAACGAAGGTTATTCAGCTAATTCCGTCTATTGTGTACTCTAATTCTTTATTAGCAAATGGATGAGCAGTTTAAGACACTAATTGTTTTATCTCACTACTTGGAATTATGTTTGTCTCTGTATCCAAACATTTGGCATGTTGTTAGTTTAGGTCAGAGGAACTCATAGCCACACACCTTACCAGCAACAATTTTCATTTTAAGGAAAATTAATGGAAAGGGCTCCAAAACTTTGCATTTTAATAAAAAAACCATCTAATAACTTTATGTAATGACAAGGACAAAAAGAAAAAAAACATAAAATATAAACATGTGTGCCCAACGCGCGTTAAGTTTCATAAACAGTGTAGTACTGTTCCTCTGTCATCTTTTTTGCTGAGGATTTCTTTTGAACCTTGCGGAATCAAAAAGACAACTTGAGAGCCCAAGTTTGAATTTTTTTCTATTTAGTAGTGAATTTGTAGCACAATAGAAATATGTGGAATGATATTTTTGCCTTTCAATTCTAATTGGCAATATGCTGCGTATTTAATTTCAGGTTGCATTATTTTTGTTATTATGTATATTCTTGATTCATGATTGTAGATGAAGATGGTTGATATTGATACACACTATCTGTCTGTTTTTGGTTTTCTGTTTATTTAATTTGGATAGGGTTTTGGAAAATTATCTTTGGTTGCGGCATTGGCGGCTCAGTTGGCTGCAAGTGTAGTCCAGGCAGGCACAAAAGAGATCACTACTAAGGTATTTTTCTATCCATTCTTAAATTTGTTAGATGCTAGACGATTGCTTTGCTACTGGTGTTAGCATTTACAAAACATATTGAGGAAGTATTCTGAATTTGGACACATTATGCTAATGGTGTCATTAATGTAATCCCATCTTTTGGACACATTATGCTAATGGTAATCTCATCATGCTTAATTACCATTCTTTCTTCATGTCATTATTTTCAAAGCATTACCATATTAGATAGGTGGTGTTAGCACAGAATCCCATGTGTATGTTAGGCTGTACTATTAATATCATGATCTGAACATGAGGGATTAGCACAGTAATCATACTCGGTAATCATGTTATGCATGACATCAAGGCCTGTACTATTAACTTCCAATGGTTGACGAATTTGGAATTTGTTCATCGAATTGGGTTTTCTGGAGTTTTTAAGTTCTTGGATCTATTCGAGATTTTAAATGGGATTTTCCTTTGTTACACTATAATTTTGTGCTTAGGAGACCATCTGAAGCCGCTTGAATTTTTTAGCGCAGGAACTTTTTAATAGAGCTTTAAGCTCTTCTTATTCTGTTTCAATTGTTAGCTTCTGTTTAGTGTGCTGTTAGTTTTGTTGTTAGGTTGCTGGCATTGTTTGTTAATTATTATTAACAAGTTTTTGTTGTGTGATTTGAATTTGAACGAAATTAGTAAACACAACAGAGAAAAGTTTAGCGCGAAGTTTTGTCCTGTGTTTTCAGCCATTGATCTATAGTAGGACAGTTAGAGTCTCCAGTTTTGTAGATTCTTTTAGATTTTGATTCTTGAATTTCAGTTTCTTCATGACCGACAATTTGAGGTTCAGTTATACTTACAAATGTAATCGACCTTACAAGAATGCTTATCAAAAACTATGTATGTTATAAAATAAAAATAATCACAGAAATTTTGCTCCCCTAATTGGTCATTAGGTTGTTGTTTTTCTTTAACATCTGAAGAACATTATATCAAAGACATCTAAACTTTTAAATGTGTCATAATTGATCATAAGATTAAATCTAAGTGCCATAGTTGAAAAATCTTGGGATTCAAAGCTATGGCACCAACAGTACCACCACACCCAAATATATGAATAGAAATATAGTCACTATAGGCTAACTAAAGAACCCAGGCTTGAACATAAACCAGGGCATAAGACACTTACCAAACTTTTCAAATGACTCAATTGTTCACTTAACTTGATAACTACTTCCTGCTATTGATAAATCACATCATTAGATGCAATAAAAAATACATGAAAGTGAAATGCACTTAATTTGATTTGCACTTTGTTTTCTTATACGTCCTACTGTTACGGGATTAAATTTAACAGACATCCATACTAACAGCTTCTGTTTTCAAAATTTGTGGAAACCAGCTGTGATATGTTGAAGGAAAGTTCAGAAAAGAAAACACCTCTACATACCGAATATTATGTCTAACTTTAGCATACTTGAAGCCGGTATGCTATGCCATCAGCTGCTTCTAATTTTGTAAACAGTTAATACTATCTTAAAATTGAAATTATGAATCCTTATAATTGAAATGCCAATGATTCAAAGCTCATGATTGAATTATTATAGTTCTGTAAGATTTATTGAATACTT
Source organism: Malus sylvestris (assembly GCF_916048215.2). NCBI lineage: Eukaryota > Viridiplantae > Streptophyta > Magnoliopsida > Rosales > Rosaceae > Malus > Malus sylvestris. Next base: position 24,490,183 of record NC_062269.1, read on the forward strand.
TTTTTCAAACTGTTTCTCGCAGCGGAATCACTGCCACCAACAGCTATGGCTGCGCAGTTCGTCGTTGTCCAGTATTCCTCCGAAATTCCACTATCTCTCTTTACTCTCTCTGACTCAGTGCGTCTCTATTCTTCCAGGTACACACCCATATCTATATCCCAAACGACTCTTTATATGTATCTATTTGTTAGATAAGGATTTTGCCTTTTGGGTTCAATTTTATCTGCTGTCTGCATTGGATTTGATGTCTTCTCAGTCCTTATTTTTTTTATCCAGCAATGGAGCTTGCATTATCGCTTGAGAAATTGGCAAATGAAAACTGCTTCACTTGCACAGTGTAAAACATTCATTGTTATTGTATGATGTCTTCTTAATATAAGATGATTAGGTGTAGGTGATTATATTTTGTACCAGTAACATCGATTGGTTCGTGTTGTGAATTAACAATTATGTGATTGTGAGACAATTGTACAAAGATAAAGTATTGGATTGTTGTTTGGTGTGGGTGCAAATTGTGCCGGAGAAATTATTTTGCTTAGTGCTTTGGAGCATCATTTTTGAAAAACATATGGTCAAGTCAGAGAAAAATGTTAGTTATGTGCTTATTTACTGTAAAGATGCTTGGGCTGGTATATATATTTCCACATATTGTATTGGTAGCCACAAACATTTGTGTTTTATCCGGCAGTGTGATGCCATTTTTATCCCAACAGATTCTGGAAGTGATCTCTGTTTCTGTTATCAAATGTTGTGTAGTTTCCTATTTTTTTTTTCTTCTTTTGGCTGGAAAGTGATGGAGAAGATAAAATTTGAAAGACACAGTTGGCGTGTTTACCTGCTATTGATTAATTCTTGGCTACCTTTACCATCTTTTGAAAGCTGTGGATGGGCTGAATGATAACATGTTAACAGTAGTTTTAAACCAATATGATCTTACCCCATTTCGAAAGCAAATTAAAGAAATAATGATGGGCATGCATGTTAAAAAGGTGAAACCCAACTCACAACTGCTACCTGTTTAGTTTAACACAACTTTCCTCTGCTTGGTTGTTGAGAAAATGTTGGGAAACAGAGGAACTCAATTTGAGTGCTATTGTTTGGATGGATGCTTATTTTGACGAGCTTATTAAGTCTTGGATAATTTATGAACTTAAGATCTTCAACTTTAGTATTTAAGAAGTAATGCGTTATTTTTTTTTTTTTTGTGCAGCGGTTAAAGAAGAGTGCGAGGAAACTTTAGAAAAGATTAAGGAAGGTGAATTGATCATGGTATTTAAGTTTTAACAATTCAATTTCTTAAAATTGGGTAAATGCTGGCATTTAATAGTACTTTGAAGATGGATTTTTGACAGAGTTTTGACTCTCCATGCGCATTTTTTTATTTAGTCTTTGGCAAGCCATCATATATGATAAATAAAATAATTGGGTTTTAGTAAATATTGATTTTATAAAATTCTGTGTTTAAATTTCTAGGTTCTGATGAATTCTCATTTAGAGTTGGTGACTACCAATCAACTCACCATCAACTTTAGATCAAGATTGAACTATGCCTTAAATGTGTAAGTCATGTTTTTCATTCTATTTTGTTGATTTTTTCATCACAATTTATTAAAAAGTTGGGATATCAGTTAATTTTTAGTCTTGGATTATAACTTTTTATTTGTATTTCTGGAAGATTGCAGAAACTTGCATTAAGATTCAACTCTTCGATTCAAAGGACCTTAGGATTGAAGGCTGAATTATTGTAAGTCTGTCTTCTGTCACAGGTTTACCCATATTTTTATTTCCAATCATTTCTTGACACTATATTAGTAATCCCAATTATTATAGGGAATTAACAGATTAAGATCTATTTAGACAGTGGACTCTGTGTTGTCTCAAGGTGATTTATGCTTATTTCTCCATTTGTTACGGATGAGTGGATGCCTATGATTAAGTGAAAGTGAAATCTAAGAGTTTTTAATTTAAATGCACTCATTTAGCACTCACATTTATCTGATTGAGTAGATGAAAAAAAAGGGAAACATGGATTATGTATGCACCTTCATTTTGTTTTCTTATACGTCCTACTGTTAAAAGATTAAATTTAACAGACATTCATACTAACAGCTTCGGTTTTCAAAATTTGTAGAAACCAGCTGTGATCTGTTGCAGGAAAGATTCAGAAAGGAAAACATCTCTACATACTGAAGATTATGTCTACTTTAGCATACTTGAAGCCTTTTGAAGCCGGTATGCTATGCCATCAGCTGCTTCTAATTTTGTAAACAGTTAATACTATCTTAAAATTGAAATGCCAATGATTCGAAGCTCATGACTGAATTATTATATGTCTGCAAGATTTATTGAATACTTTTTTTCAAATTGTCTCTCGCAGCGGAATCACCGCCACCAACAGCTATGGCTGCGCAGTTTGTCGTCGTCCAGTATTCCTTCGAAATTCCACCATCTCTCTTTACTCTCTCTGACTCATTGCATCTCTATTCTTCCAGGTACACCCATATCTATATCCCAAACGACTCTTTATATGTATCTATTAGTTATGTGCTTATATACTGTAAGGATGCTTGGGCTGGTATATATATTTCCACATATTGTATGGGTAGCCACAAGCATTTGTGTTTTATCCGGCAGTGTGATGCCATTTTTATCCAAACAGGAACAGGTTCTGGAAGTGATCTCTGTTTCTGTTATCAAATGTGTGTAGTTTCCTATTTTTTTTCTTCTTTTGGCTGGAAGTAATGGAGAAGATAAAATTTGAAAGACAGTTGTGGTAATCCTTGAGATAAAAGTAGATGATCCAAGGATTAAAACATATATTTCAAGGAATTAATGTTGGATGCAAAGAACAATGTTACAGTTTCACTATCATATATCCAAATATCGTAAGTTTGGGACTTAACGTAAGCTATAGTTAGCAAGACCACTTACAAGTTATAAATGTATTTTTTTTCCCCCGGGGGGGGGGGGGGGGGTGGGTGGGGAAGCAATTGAAAAACTTGATATCACCTTTGCATTTGTATGTTATCAATGTAAAGATTATTCTTTTGATCAGTTAGATGTCACAGTTTTTATAATCAATGCTTTGGTTAACTATAAATCCACACACCATTTTCATAAGATTTGTTTTTCTGCCAACATATTAATTTTGCTCAATGATTGAATATTTTTTATAGAAATGATGTAATGGGTTAATCTAAAATTCCGAACTGAACTCTTACATGACTGCTACTGCACATGCTCCTTTTTTTGGTTGTTGGGTTTTATTTTTATTTCATTTTTTGGTAAATGCAATTGTTGGTTTTGCAAAGAACTGACTTTTGTCTTATTTATAGTTCTCTATGCATGTAGTTTCACCTTTTTTTATCTTGAGTATCTGGTTGGCTTTATTTATCAGTCCCAGGGTTGTGATTCTGGATGCTGACATGATTAACCACCGGTTGGTGTTCCTTGGGAACTTGGTGCGGAGAAATGCAAGCATGTTGCAGCGTATTATGGGTATATTACTACAACTTTTTTTTCCCCTTTCTGTAAATGATACTAGATTTTAATCGAGACCAGATTGTATTAATCAAACAAAAGCATTGTTACAAGATTCTTTTCCATAAAAAAAAGACTAGGTATCCATACTGTATGGTTATTTTCTTTATAGTATAAACCTTTTGAATCAACCATTGAATTGGTTTTGGAGTTTTCGTTTGATCAGAGAGATAGAGTGTTTTTTTGGGTGAAAGTTTTAATCAGTGAGACTTGGAAGAAAATGGAAGAATTTTCCTTTTCTATGCTCTAAGAATCAGACCCTATGCATTCTTACTGTTTAATGCTGAGAGTTTCTATTTTGTTATATTATAATGGAACCAATGCATGTTTACATGAGGAGCTTCGGAGTTGAATTTCATGAGTTTTTTTAGGAAGGAATAAAATCAGAAATTGAAGTTGTATTAGGTCCGTGTGGAGAGCTACGGTATCCTTATCCTGAACAGCATGGTTGGAAATATCCTGGTATTGGTGAATTCCAGGTACCTTAATAAATGGTGATCCCTCCTTTCATTAGTGGCATGCATAATAGCTAGGGACTGACGGTTATTTCTAAATGTTAAGTTAATAGCCCTTCATTCATCTGTGGTTATGACCTTAAGCCTGTAGCTCATTTGATTTTGTACTTCTATTTGAACTTTGAAGTAGTTCTCTGATTCAACCTGGTTTGGTGCAGTGTTATGACCGATACTTGATGAAGAATCTGACGCAGGCTGCAAAAGCAAGGGGCCACTCATTCTGGGCCAGAGTACCAGATAGTGCAGGTTCTTATAATTCCCAACCACATGAGACAGGGTTTTTCCGTGATGGAGGTGATTATGATAGCTACTATGGCAGTTTCTTTCTTAATTGGTACTCCTGTGTGTTGATTGATCATGGTGATCGGGTATATGAATCCTAGAGCACCATTGCGCTTGGTAGATATAGGATCCTTATTGAATGATACAAAAAAACTCAATCTTTTCTATCTATTGGTTACTGGTAATTTGGATTGGTGTCTGAGATTTAGAGAATGGCTCGCATCTTTAATTTCTGTTTCCTTCATTATTACTGTTTTCAATATTTTTACTGCTGGGTATTGATGATTTGTAGTCTGTGAGGGCTTCAATCTGTTGGAATTTTGAATGGTTATTGCTTCATTGGAATTTGGGTGGTCCAAATTTTGAATTAGAAGAAAACCCATTTGATTAATATTTTAGGTGGATTGGCTCTGTGTGTTTCGTCTGTTATTTCTTCCCCAGTTGGAAAGTGGAAGCCCCAACTTTGAGCTCAGAGCTTGAATTTCTCAATCATTCGTTTCTCTGCACTCTCATCAGTTCACTCTCTGAGGAACTGGGTACTTATCCAGCTCTAACAAGTAATACTCCATTTAATTGCTTAATTGAGGTTTTTTGTTTCTCTTTTTCGCTCTTTCATCAGTTCACTGGCTTTTTTGTTTCTCTTGATCCTTCTTAATTATCATCTATTAATCTTTCCATTCATAATGAAGCTTAAATGTCAACCTGTGTTGAGGTAGCCACGTGAACCATTGCAAGAAACGTGCTGCTGACTCAGGATTTGACATTGCAGGTTTCATTGACTTCCTATCCTGTGCTTGCTTATTTTTTATTATCTGATTTTAAACTTTTAACAGCATAAAGCTTATGAAAATTCAAATGTATTTGACCACGATATAATTTTAGAGGATTTAAAAAGTTTTGGTGGATGTAGAAGAATGTTTTAAGTCTAACATATTTTAATGTGGACTATCCTTTTATTTGGGTCAATTTACATTGTCAATCATTGATAATATTAATGTTGCAATCCTTGATTCCCAATGAAGAATGCCTGTTTTGTATCAATCATTATTGGAAGGAAAAGAGAGGCGAGAGAAACATTAGCTGTGTAATAGTTTTACTAAACAAACAGAATTATATCACACATTTTGTATCCTATAGCTCATCACAGTAATCATAGTTCGTCAGTTTAATTATTAGCAGCTGATAAGTGTTTGTAAAGAAGTGTAGCCATGGGAATTTAAACAAATTCAAATTTATAGATTCAAATGGGTCAAGGTTGATGTGGTAAGGAATTTATGGACAGTTGGACACACACACACACACACAGATATATATATATATATATTAGTCCACCCTATACGTATTCTTTTGTCAAGCATTTCCAAAGTTCTACTAGCTTAGATACTGGTTGTTTTTCAGAAATCAAACATGCAAAATTTCTATGCATGTTGTAAAATTGGTTGTAGGAAGTACGCTTCTAAGTGGACATTCTGTGTGAAGGTTGTTTTGGTCAGATATGCAATAGAAATTTGCGTCATTGGGGAGTCTGGTGTCTGTCAATGTTTAATGGGCTTCTAGCTTTAAAACCCCACAATTAGCAAGCAAGGCGAGGCTTAAATTGTGGTCATGTGGTTGGTTATTGATTTTTTCTCATGATGATTCCAATGTTTCTTTACGTAGAGCTCATGATTGTATATCATGGGCTTCCAATAATAAAAAAATCTTAACACACGATAAGAGTGCTTCCACTTTGTTAAGGTGTTTTCTTTTCTCAATAGCAATGAACCATTCAGCCTACATTTATTTATTTGAGAAAACTTTAGAATTAGTCTTTGAAATTTTTACTCTAGCATCTCTTCAAGAATAAAAGAACAATTACCAAATTAAAATCCCTATAGACATTGCTTATATCTTCATCTCTGTAAGACCCTAATCCAGAATTCCCAGGGATGCAAAAGATTCCACATCTGTTTGGTCATTTTGCTAAATTTCATTAGATTTGGCCCTCAAATTTGAAAAAGCTTTCATCTTGCTGTAAATTTAAGTCTTTTCTCTCTGTGTTGGTCCATCTCCTTATATTTGAAAGTCTCAGAATTGCTATTGGATTTATTGTGTTTGGGAATTTCAGGATTTTGGATTTTGGTCGGTTTAGGTTGCTGCAGATGGGGGCTTTGGATGTAAGGCGGTGGTTGGCAGACACTGAAAGCTTGATTACCCTCCTTATGGAAGGAACTTTGTGAACCATCAGCCTACTGGAAGGTTTTGCAATGGCAAACTGGACACTGACATTGTAAGTGGAAAATTTAGCTTCCAAATAAATTGCTTTTTATTTAACGTTGATCTGTGTAGTGTTTTTAGTTAATAGAAATTGACTGGTAATTAACAATATTACCATTTAGATGCCTTCAGTTGTTCTTATTGAAAGTATTAGTTGAATTCTACTATTTACAGCAAACCATATAAACAATGATATGTAATTCTAAGAGGAGAGATTTAATGGCATTACTATGTTTTTAGTTCGATTCAAGGATGCAAACTGTTAATTTCCTTTGCAGTTACTTTTATTTCAAGACACTGCACTCTTCTTTCAATCCCGCATTCTTATGAATCCTCGAAATATTATTTTTGCGCAGAATTAGTTTGCCAAATCCACATTACAGTGTTAAAATTGAGAATTGTTAAAATAGTATGATTTACTTGGAATCTGACGGTGCTAAACTGCAGCAAATAAATTTTTCCTGTTGTATTGAATTTTCGAAGGGCTTCCTTTCCACTTTTGATAACTCAGCAGCTGCAAGCAAAGCAGAGAGTTTTTTATTCAAGAGCAACAATCCAGAACAATTTCCATGGGAAGAGTCATGGATTCCTATTTCTTAGCTCTCACTGCCATTGTCACTGTAACACTCTCTCTCTTCCTCTGAAAGATAAATCTGAAATTTTGAGCCCTGATTTGTTAGTTACGCAGTCCTTGGAACGGAATACAAACACAACTCGACAATAGGGTCTTCATGTTGTCCCACATCGGAGGATTATTATAAAATTTATAAACTTTATTAGCGTTTACATTAGGCTTTTCATCTCCAAATAATTCTTTAAATTTGGTTCCCTTATGGCTCAGATAGGCATACAATCATCGTTTGGAATTTGGTTTTGACTGCAAATTTGGAATTTGGTGTTTATAGCATTTGATTTTCTCGGATTTTCTACATGTTTTTGTGATGACACGGGGGACGAATTCTAGGATCGAGGTGAAAGGATTTGGAAGAATCAGATATGCCTATTCATTTGCAAGGTGATTGTTTTACAGCTTAAAATACCGTGGGAGTTTATTTCACTAACATTGCATTGGTTTTTTAATTTGATATGTTTTTTTTATGTGTGAAAATCGAAGAACTTTTAAATGTTTGCAAATTTGGTTGACACTTAAGTGCAATTCATTTTGGTCAAGGCTTTGGTTTGTGGCCAGTTGGAATTCATTTAGCTAAAATAAGATAAATCTCTTTTTGAGCGAATCTGGGGTTTTGTTAGGTGTGGGTTCTTTTGGCCTAATTTTTTTTTAATTGATTTGGGGTTTTGTTTTGTTTGGTTTGCTAAGATTTGGTTCCCCAAAATTAGTTTTACATGCAATAAGAATACTGCGGATCAAATTGTAGGTCCAAACGTGTCTTGAAGTAGATGTATATACCTGATGAATTGCTTAAACATGATCTGGATGGTAAACCTTATGTTGATATACCAAGCTGCCCAGTTTTAGTGTTTGTTGATATAAAAGATGAAAAGCTTGGAGGGATCAATTATTTTTCTTCTTTTGTTGTTGATTGAGGTGGGTTATAGGAATAAGGTGACGTTTTAGAGTTGAAATTGTTAGTGTTTTTCGTGATGCTCTTTCCTTTTCTTCTTAGTGAAAAAACATACTAAAATAACAACGCAATGGTGGTGAGAATAAGCGTTCTCAGGTATCTATGGATGTGTGATATGAATTAGGTGGATGATGTTGAAGCATCAGTCAATAAAAAACAAATAGGATCTCATATATTATACATTAATCCTTACATTAGTGCTTGAAAGATTAGTTGGTGAAACAAGAACAGCACACTTTTTTTGCTTTTTTGTTTAGCTGTTAAAACACGTGTCTGGCCTGCTGGACGTATATTTTGCTATCTTAACTTGAAGGGCAATATAAGTGTTAAATGCATGTTGCTTATGTTTCTCAAGAAACAGAGCATTTTTTGCAACTGTTTCTTTTGTAAACAGCTCGGTTGAATGTATATAAAACCCGAATTGATCATCTTACCGACACCTTTTACTCATATATCTCTTTTATTCGTTCATGATTATGTTGAATTTATTTTTTTAGGTTAAATGTCTCATTCATGTGGTTAAGGCTGGTGCATTCAAGTCCCGCAGCAACGCGCGGGCATTTTTGCTAGTTGATAACTATATTGACAAAATTTGATATAGAATCAGCGATTTTGAGAAAAGAAAAAAGTGCTAGGCCTTTGCGCTTGTTTCTAATTTCCTCATAAACATACGTACAAAAAGAAAGAAAAAAATGAGTGCAAATAAAACATTCTGAAATACGATTTTCTTTTATCATATTCACATCTTTCATTTTAAGAACTTACCTCTGAAAATGCCAATCTATCAGCAACATCATTTGTGCACTCAAAAAGCCTTGTTAGCTGACGGGTTACTCTCAAGACAGAAACGGGACTCTTGTTATATTTGCCTCTTGCCCCGAGCTGGCCTTTAAGTTCAGTTGCAGAGTAAAAAAATTAGAGGAAGAAAGAACAATGAAGGGCCTCTGGTGGTAAACATTCTCGCTCACCTCTTGGGTTGTCCAAGCGTGAGGGCCAGCAAATGTGACAAGCTTCCCATTGACTTTCTCATTTCTTGAACCTATAAAGGTCAGAGGAGCTACATCCTAATCCCAAAAATAAAGTGTTCAGATACCATAACGAGAGGTAAACAAAAAGAAAGTATTTCTAAAATCAACCAGGGAAATGGTCAACGCATGACTAAACTGGGTGTCCATGTATGCAATTCTTGTGGGGGCATCTGTTCCCTATACTGATTTCTCTTCTAATATAGGCAATTCCCTGAGAATGAAACGTAAATATAAGCCTTTTCACTTAGTAGCTAGTACTAAGTGATAGAATTTAAACTAGGTTTATAGAGACTGATTTCATAAACTTAACTCAATTGAATTCAGTTCATGCTGCTCTTCAACAGCAGCATGCTCTTTATACAAGATTTACATACACGCATGCAATAATCAAATACCAGCATGCAATAAACAACTACCAGAAAGTGTTTGTCTAGCTGTGTGAGTTTATACAATATTCTTCTGTCCATCTTCATTAGCATCTTCGACAAGGTTTCATGGCTTCCATTGAGAATAATCATTTCAAGTCAGCAGCACATGGCTTAGCAGCACATGACTCAGGTCAAGTCAGCAGCACATGGCTTAGCAGCACATGACTCAGGTAGATCGAACTGCATGGATTGCTGACATGGAGTGGTGTGCTGACCTGGAGGAAATGTTGGTTTATCACGCCCCCGCAAGCGAAGCGGGCGTGGACGCACGGGAAGCTTGGAGAGTAGATAACGGAAACGAGGAGAGGACAGACCTTTGGTGAGAAAGTCTGCAATTTGATCAGCAGTGGCAACATAGCCAACCTGTAGTTCTTTGCGGACGACCTTTTAGCGAACGTAGTGGTAGTCAACTTCAACGTGTCGCATTCGCGCCTGATATACAAGATTAGAGGCAACAGCAAGGGCACTGAGATTGTCGCACCACAACTGTGGTGGAGAAAGAGAAAGGTGCAGGTCACGAAAGATATGGCGGAACCACGATAACGTGGCTGCCGTATAAGCCAGCTGTCTGTACTCGGCCTCAGTGCTGGATCGAGACACCCCGCGCTGTTTCTTGGAGCTCCAAGAGACAAGATTATCGCCCAGAAAAATGCAATAGCCCCTAGTTGAGCGCCGATCGTCAGGATCCCCGGCATAATCGGCATCAGCAAAGGCAGTGAGGGTGAGAGAGCTAGGTTTATAAACAATGCCGTGATCAGGAGTGGCTTTCAAGTATCGAAGTATGCGTTTTACAGCTGCCCAGTGAGTAGTGGTGGGAGAATGCATATATTGACAGACCTGATTGACGGCGAAAGCAATATCCGGTCTCGTGAAGAGAAGGTATTGGAGAGCGTCAACGATACTCCGAAAAAGTGTGCCATTAGATAAAGGTTCACCTTCATAGAGACTTAACTTGCGTCCAGTGGTAGCGGGAGTGGTGAGAGGTTTTGCATCACACATATTTGTCTTTTTGAGAAGGTCCAGGATGTACTTGGATTGAGTAAGATACATGGCAGTGGGTGTCCTCTGAATTTCCATACCCAGAAAATAATGCAAAGGACCTAAGTCCTTCATGGAGAACTTTTGACCAAGTTGGTGAATAAGCTGAGAGATATGAGAAGGGTTATTACCCGTAACAAGGATGTCATCAACGTAGATCAATAAGTAAATGACAGTGGACCCATTAAAATATGTGAACAACGACGAATCTGCGAGGGATGCCTGAAACCCTAGATCTTCAAGATGGTGGGAGAAACATTGAAACCAGGCACGGGGTGCCTGTTTGAGACCATATAGTGATTTGTGCAAGCGACAGACATGATTTGGAAACTGAGAGTCCACAAATCCTACAGGCTGCCGCATATAAACAACCTCTGCTAAAGAACCATGTAAGAAAGCATTCTGAACATCAAGTTGTCTGATAGGCCAGTTGAAGTGAAGAGCAACTGAGAGGACGAGGCGAATGGTTGCATGAGTAACGACCGGACTGAACGTCTCGTCATAATCAATACCATCTTGTTGGTGATAGCCATTGGCGACTAATCGAGCTTTATACCGCTGTATTGAACCATCAGAATGTCGTTTGATCCGATATACCCATTTATTGGGAAGCACATTCATGGAGGGAGCAAAGGGAACCAATGACCATGTTCCAGTGCGTAAGAGGGCAGTAAACTCTTCTGCCATGGCCTGGCGCCATTCTGGAGATTTGTTAGCCTGGGTAAAACAAGTAGGCTCAAGCACAGGATTAGTGACAGTAGAAGTAAATGCATATTTAGGATTAGGTTTGTGAATCCCATCCTTGGCACGTGTGGTCATAGAATGAGTAGGTGGAAGGATCCTCTGAGAAGAAGAGGATGTAGAAGGAATGTGACTTGCATTCGTGGGTCCTAGAGGAGTGGATATAGGAGGAGTAGGGATAGGTAATATGGAGGGAGGGGTAGGCGTGGGAGTGACGGTTGAGGGTAGAGGTGGTGGAGTAGGGTTAGGAGGGATGGGAGGTGACTGTGGGCGGTATGGGAGGGATGGACCTATGTCTAATGTCATAGTGTCGGTGGAAATGGTTGGTGATGGAGACACGGGAGTAATGGATTCTTTATATGGGAAACAAGTTTCATCAAATACAACATGACGAGACACAAAAAATTTTCCTGTAGACATGTCAAGACATCTATAACCTTGGTGATTTAAAGAGTAGCCAAGAAAAACACAACGTTTGGAACGAAACTGAAGTTTATTACTATTATATGGTCGAAAATATGGAAAACATGCACACCCAAAAACCTTTAGGAAATCATATTGAGGAGATTTGTGAAAGAGTTTTTGAAAGGGAGAGTCATTATGTAAAACCTTAGTGGGTAAACGATTTATCAAATAATTGGCGGTATGAAATGCATCATCCCAAAAGGATGTGGGCAATGAGGAATGGGCAAGAAGAGTGAGGCCAGTTTCAACAAGATGGCAATGTTTACGCTCTGAAATTCCATTTTGTTCGGGATGATGTGGGCAAGATAAGCGATGATGAATACCATGGTGAGTCAAGAAAGCTTTGAAATTGGTACTAAGATACTCACCTCCCCCGTCAGTTTGAAAAGATTTAATGGTGGTATTAAACATATTTTCAACTAATTTCTTGAAAGCAACAAATGTAGAAAAGACATCAGATTTGAATTTTAATGGATACAACCAAGAATATCGAGAGAAATCATCGATAAAAACCACATAGTATTTAAATCCATTAATTGAAACAGTAGGAGAAGTCCATACATCTGAATGGACCAATTGCAAAGGAAATGACGATTTTGAATTAGATAAACTAAAAGGTAACTTGTGACTTTTGCCCAGAGGGCAGGACTGACAAAATGCTCTTGTTACAACGCCATTGATAGGCAACTTATTGCTAGAAATTAAACTTTTCAAAACATGAGAAGATGGATGACCTAATCTAGAGTGCCAAATGGAATTGGACACCCTAGCACCTATGAATGCAGAGACTCCTTTAGTGCATGATGAAACTGTTGAGAAGGGGTAGAATCCATTGTTACTCCGGCCGTGGAAAAGCATCTTCCCCGTGTGAAGGTCCTGAACACGATAGGCGTGTGGGAATAAAGTTAGAGAACAATTATTATCAGTGGTGAAGCGATGAATGGAAATGATATTAGTGGATGCATTAGGGCAAAGTAATGTGTTTGGGAGATGAAAAAGAGCTTGGGGTGTACGAATGCAAGTGTTACCAACATGAGAGATTTTCAAACCTGTTCCTCCAACGACGCCATTCACTTGATCAGTACCATGATATGGTCGAGCATTCGTCACCTGAGCAGGATCATTGGTTATGTGTGCATTGGCTCCAGAATCGAAAAGCCAATTCTGGATGGTGGGAGCACTGGCAGCATAAGTCTGAAGCTTTGGTGCTGGAACGCGCCCTTCATAGGACATGTTAAGACGGTTGTAGCAGTCAATTGCGGAATGGCCATAGCGAGTACAAATTTGGCATTGAAGCCTGCCATTAGGAAATGAGGTCTGAGAGGGAGCAGGACCAAGGAGGCCATCAGGTTGGCGAGATGGAGAGCCATGGGATGATCCGTGACGGGAAAAGGAGCTACGACCGCCATTGCCACGACCTCGAAGCCCGGAGGAGAAGCCACGGCCTCTAAAGGGAGGAGATGGACGACCACCATTACGGGTGGCTGCAAATGCAGTAGGGCCGGTATCTGCAGTGAAAGCAGAATGCATTTTCTGGCGACGTTCAGCACCAAGAAGGAGTGCTTCCAAAGCACTGTACGTAATCGCCTCGTCACGGGCTTGGGCGGCGGCAACCGTGCTTTCATAAGCAGGACCAACATTATTAAGAATGATGGCAACGATGTCCGAATCTGAAACGGGAGCACCAGAGAGAGAGAGAGTATCTGCAAGACAATTAATCTTATCCAAGAATTCAGAAATGGAAGAGTCACCTCGATGAGTATTCATCAGCTCACTACGAAGCTGAAGGAGACGACCGGTGGACTGCGAAGCATAGCGGTCACGTAAGGTCGTCCAGGCAGAATGGGAGCTAGTTTTCCCAATTAAGACAGCAAGAATAGTGGGGTGAACGGAGGAGTTAATCCATGACAGGACTGTGGCATCTTGTTGAACCCAGATGTCAAACGCAGGATTGACTGCGTCAATGAGGTTACCATCCGCATCTTTCAAGAATGCAGAAGGACATGGACTGGTTCCATCGATAAAGGAAACAAGGTTTCGGCTACGAAGAAGTGGAAGCATTTGAGCTTGCCAAAGGGGGTAGTTGGTACGATCAAGTTTGATGGTGAGAAAATGGGAGGCATTTGGGAAGGTAAGAGAAGTAGATTGAGAAGCCATGGAAAAAATAATAATAATGGTTGTGTCGTGAGACTTTCAGCTCTTTGATACCATGATAGAATTTAAACTAGGTTTATAGAGACTGATTTCATAAACTTAACTCAATTGAATTCAGTTCATGCTGCTCTTCAACAGCAGCATGCTCTTTATACAAGATTTACATACACGCATGCAATAATCAAATACCAGCATGCAATAAACAACTACCAGAAAGTGTTTGTCTAGCTGTGTGAGTTTATACAATATTCTTCTGTCCATCTTCATCAGCATCTTCGACAAGGTTTCATGGCTTCCATTGAGAATAATCATTTCAAGTCAGCAGCACATGGCTTAGCAGCACATGACTCAGGTCAAGTCAGCAGCACATGGCTTAGCAGCACATGACTCAGGTAGATCGAACTGCATGGATTGCTGACATGGAGTGGTGTGCTGACCTGGAGGAAATGTTGGTTTATCACTAAGTACTAACATCAAAATAGATATTCCATCTCACAACGAAACACAAGAAACTGTAATGACAGAATGATAACTAGCATACATAATTATTGATTGTTTTATGAAATCATGTCCTTGGAAAGATTCCTTTCCGAACATATGATTATTCTCCAAGCATACGCATACCTCTTCAGGGTGTGTGCTTAGATGCATGCCTGTGTTTTGAATGATTTTTATACATGCAACTTCTTATAACTTTGTCTGGTTTAATTGTTGTTTCTGATAAAGAAAGTGAATGGGGGTTGGAGGAGTGCTATATGAGAATAAGAATAATAAGAAGATACGGAAATTAATTTGAAACATCAAGCTGACAGTGAAGCAAAAATCTGGATATGCCAGTAACAAGATAGTAAGAGAGGAAGTTTAAGTGAAACCTACTTGCATGAATCCACATAAACGAATTATGACGTGATTTATGCATGAAACCTGGGGAAACTTTTTAGTGCAATACTTGATCTCCATAAGTGGAACTTCGGGATGCTTGTCACAGTTGTGGATGGAATAGAAAACAAATTTTTGGATTCCCATTGCTTTTGCACATTGTATAAGAGTAACTTTTCCTTCCCAATCTACCTAAATGGAAAAAATGGTTAGATAAGACCAAAAATGCATGCAGGACACATTAGTAAGTCCGGTAATGTTTACTGCAACATATAAAATAACTTCATGATCTTAGATGGATACACGAATCTCTAAACTGAATCGGAGCATTTTTTAAAAGGTTGAACAATCCATAGACCTTTTCTAATTTATTCCTATTTTTTATTTGAACAAGGAATAACATAAAGCCCAAATACTGTAAAGCAAGCAGGAAACTAAAATTAGACAACGATATGCTTTGATCTCCATTTGTAATGGACGAACTGATCATTTAACGAATGAACTGCTCGTTCTGCTTATCAATGATAGCTTCAAGAGTTGGGCATTAAAAATCACCTTTTTTATGGGCTCTTAGGGACGTCCCATGGTGCAATTAAGACTCAAATCAACAAACCGTAGCACTCCAATCTCTTAGAAAATTTATAAAAATTTATTGCTATGAACTTAAAGTTGTCCCAAGTAGCATCTGCAAATTAACAAACCTTAAAATTCTCAGATTTGGTTAGAGTGGGAAACTTCAAAATTTTCCTCAGCCGGATGGCTCAGTTGGTTTGCTATCTCTTGAAGTACTAAAACTCTATTATAACGGTATATTAGAAAGCCTGAGGCCCTCATTTGCTCAACCTCATTACGGGATATTATTTTGGGAGAAACCAAAATTCAGAGCGTACCCTCAAGCATCAAACAAGCTTCTCAGCTGTCTTACCTATTCTTAATCGAGTGTAAGAGCCTTCGATCTTTACCAGAGCTCCCAATGCTACCTCATCTTCTAGCAAATGGCTGCAAGTCACTGAAGACATTGTCAAGTTCAAGGACCGCAATTACACAATGCTGGAATAGATATGAATTGCTTCGAGAGCAACTTCACTTTTTTAATTGCCCAAGGTTGAGTTATGATGCAAGGAGCAGCATAATGGTTGATGCACAACTTAGAATCATGCGAGTGGCATCTGCATATCAATCTATGTTGCAGGAAAAGTTTTCTGAGCCCTTAGTTACCATTTTATGTCCAGGATCTGAACTTCCAAATTGGTTCGTAGATCAAAATGAGGGGACTTCAATAAATGTCAGGCTTCCTGCGAATTGGTTTCATGAAGATTTCTTGGGTTTTGCTCTCTCTGTTGCATCCAAACTCTTTGCTCGATATGATGTGAACTTTGAATGCAAGTACAATTTCAAAACTGGAGAGGGGAAAAGTCATAAAATCAATTGTTCTTTCAATTTTGAAATTGACAATGGAGGAAATTATCGTTACTCACATCCAGAGCATGTGTTCGGAATGTATAAAGACCTTGAATATGAAAAGAGACCGTGTCACTGAGGTCTCTATTCACTTCCAGAATAAGTATCCCAATACGGTGGAAAAGTGTGGGATATGCTGAAGATGCTGAGAAATTAAAACGAGATGTCATGTCGCAACAAGAACAAGATGAGCACACAGCAAGTGGGAGTGGTGATCCTGAAGCCAGTGGAAGCGATGAATCTGAGGAAGCAAGTGGAAGCGATGACTCTGAGGGAGAAAGTGGAGGACGAGGAAGCAAGTAGAAGGGAGTCTGAGCAAGCAAGTGGAAGTGAAGAGCCGGATGCAAGTGGAAGTGATTAGTCTGTTGCTGGTTCAGGGCTCTCCTAAACTTCAATGTAAAAAATAATTTAAAGATAAAAAATTGAGTAGTTCATTTAGTATTCAACCACAATTCTATGTTAAATGTGTGAAATATATTAAAATTGTCTACATCTATCTCAAAATCTATTTACATCCTAATTAAGGGAGGAGTAAGAGATGAGAAATTTCATACAGACAGGCAGTCCTTGTTTAAGAAATATAAGGTATTCATTGAGTTCTACAAATATAACTAATACATGCGTCATAATAGACCACCTATCAATTAAGATTATTATACAAACCAAAGAATTCAGTTGATTCAAAAATCAAACCCATAACAAAATTTATCTGATATATTAAGACAAAAACAAAACCCAAACAGATACCTTCTAGCATTTCCTTTAGAGAAAATTTTCTCAAAAGAGAAAACAACTAAAATCATTGACAAATAGATACAACAAAGATAAAATTCATTAGAACTCCTGTTGAAGAAAATAATAAGCAACATTTATGGAAAAAAATTCAACGATATTGAGAAAATTACTTGACTTGCTTTGTCATTGATAACTATATTGACAAAATTTGATATAGAATCAACGATATTGAGAAAAGAAAAAAGTGCAAGGCCTTTGAGCTTGTTTCTAATTTCCTCATAAACATACGAACAAAAAGAAAGAAACAAATGGGTGCAAACAAAACATTCTGAAATACGATTTTCCTTGATCAGATCACATCTTTCATTTTAAGAGCTTACCTCTAAAAATGCCAATCTATCAGCAACATCATTTGTGCACTCAAAAAGCCTTGTTAGCTGACGGGTTACTCTCAAGACAGAAACTGGGACTCTTGTTATATTTGCCTCTTGCCCCGCAAACCTTTCACACAATGTTATTACCTGAAAGCAAAGGGCACTTTTAAAAACCCTAGACCTTGGTTACAATGAGGGTGAGGCACAGTAGGAGCTGGCCTTAACTTCAGTTGCAGAGTATAAAAATTAGAAGAAGAAAGAACAATGAAGGGCCTCTGGTGGTAAACATTCTCGCTCACCTCTTGGGTTGTCCTAGCGCGAGGGCCAGCAAATGTGACAAGCTTCCCACTGACTTTCTCATTTCTTGAACCTATAAAGGTCAGAGGAGCTACATCCTAATACCAAAAATAAAAAGTGTTCAGATACCATAACGAGGTAAACAAAAAGAAAGTATTTCTAAAATCAACCAGGGAAACGGTCAATGCATGATTAAACTGGTGTACATGTATGCAATTCTTGTGGGGGCATCTGTTCCCTATACTGATTTCTCTTCTAATATAGGCACTGCAATACTGCATACTGTCCAATTCCCTGAGAATAAAACTTAAAGATAAGCCTTTTCACTTAGTAGCTAGTACTAACATCAAAATAGATATTCCATCTCACAACGAAACACAAGAAACTGTAATGACAGAAGAATAACTAGCATACATAATTATTGGTTGTTTTATGAAATCATGTCCTTGGAAAGATTCCTTTCCGAACATATGATCATTCTCCACGCATATGCATACCTCTTCAGGGTGTGTGTGCTTTAGATGCATGCCTGTGTTTTGAATGATTTTTATACATGCAACTTCTTATAACTCTGTCTGGTTTAATTGTTGTTTCTGATAAAGAAAGTGAATGGGGGTTGGAGGAGTGCTATATGAGAATAAGAATAATAAGAAGATACGGAAATTAATTTGAAACATCAAGCTGACAGTGAAGCACAAATCTGGATATGCCAGTAACAAGATAGTAAGAGAGGAAGTTTAAGTGAAACCTACTTCCATGAATCCACTTAAACGAATTATGGCGTGATTCATGCAAGAATCCTGGAGAAACTTTTCAGTGCAATACTTGATCTCCATAAGTGGAACTTCGTGGTGCTTGTCACAGTTGTGGATGGAATAGAAAACAAATAAAATAACTTCATTGTATAAGAACAACTTTTCCTTCCCAATCTACCTAAATGGAGAAAATGGTTAGATAAGACCAAAAATGCACGCAGGGCACATTAGTAAGTCCGGTAATGTTTACTGCAACATATAAAATAACTTCATGATCTTAGATGGATACACGAATCTCTAAATCGAATCGGAGCATTTTTTAAAATGTTGAACAATCCATACCTTTTCTAATTACTTTAGTCTAAAGAAGGCTTTTCAATTGCACTGTACCAATGAACAGTGTTTTGCACCACATTTCAGTTTATTTACAAGATTGCCACTCGGATGCTTTTAACCACCTTTCATTTAATTTACAAAATTGCCACTCAGGCTTAAAAACCTATTTTCAGCCGTTGGCTGCATTTCACGTTTGACTCGGCGAGAGAGAGGGGGGAGGGGGACATCACGCCTGACAAATTGGAGAGAGACAATCGCTCCCATTTTTTACTCGGAGACAGCTGGGTGTGCCTCTGGCGAGCGGAGATAGGGGGATAGAGCGACTACAGAGGAGGGAGACACAGAGCCTGACAGATTGGATAGAGATGGAAGATACGGGTTTGGACTGAGTGAGAGAGATATTTAGGTAGGTGCTCTGCCAAGCTCTCTCTGCCGCTAATCTTGATGCAAACGTGTTGATAATCATGGGAAGGGTAGAACGATGGTAAAGCTGGCCTTTTCCATTTCCTTCTCAAACCCTCATTGCCTCTTCCGTCTCGCAGACTCTCACAGACCCTGTGAGAACGACGGTCTCGCCTCCATCCTATCCTCCAGTCGCCGCCGTCTCCCTTCTCTAGGTAGGGTGTTGTGCGTGTGCGGACACCATCAGTTGCTGGATTCATTAACCCCGGTTCTGAGGGATTTCAAAAGCTATTTTTCCGTCGAGGAAATCGCCATACCGGTGCACTCAAAGTAAGTCGCCATTCTCTCATCCTCTTCCTAGATTTCGTCTTTCGTGGCTGCAAGCCAAGTTTTGTATAGTTATCTATATGCATGTATGCTTGGTTAATCTTAATTTTCCATATCCAATATATTCAAATCATGTTATTAGTCAGATTACTATTTGTGATCTGTTGTTTCGAGATTGTCTAACCTTTAGGTTGATAACTCTTGCAGCATTGAAGCATCATACGCCGCACATCCTATTGCTGATGTCTTTATCAACTTTGCTTCATACAGAAGGTCAATGATTATTCTATGAGTAGTGTTTTGGAGTGCAAAGCTTCTATGGTTGCACCTAGCGATGAATGTATGTTGATATATCTGCAGTGCTGCTGCTTCTTCCATGGCTGCTTTGAAGCAACCAACCATTAGAGTTGTGGCAATCATTGCTGAAGGTGTACCTGAGTCAGACACTAAGCAATTGATTGCATATGCACGGGCAACCAACAAGGTTACACGATTGATGCAAAGTCATCTTAATTTCACTAACCTGGGAAAATGAACTGGCAATGCTAACTTTAATTATCGTATCTTTTGCAGGTTGTCATTGGCTCAGCTACTGTTGGAGGAATTCAAGCTGGTGCTTTTAAGATTGGTGACACTGCTGAAACAATTAATAACTTTATTCCTGTATTTTCTGGATAATTCTTTTATCCCCTTTCTTCTGCGTTTAATTTGCTTAGGAAAATTTGTTTTGGAACTAAAAGTGTATGTCTCGTAATGTGATTAAACTCTGTTAACAAGGATTTTGGTCTCTAGATTTTTCATGGTGGAATTCTTATGGTGATAATTTTCTGCCGATGTCTTTGTTTTTGTACTTCTCTCAATTGTATGTAAATTCAATGAATTGTGAAATTTTTGGTGTGGTGTATTCAATGAATTGGCCAAACGGATTGATAATTAACAATAGTAATAGTTGCTTTCACTTTGCAACACTTATGGTGAAGCTGTAGATACCAATGTTATATCTGAAGTCTATGCCCTTCGGATTGCAGTCGAGGGGCAGAGAATTTCTCTGAACAATGCTGGTCGCCTTCCCATTAATAAAATAAGGGATCCAAACTTAAAGCGTGCTGAGATTTCTGATCTTCCAGTTGAGGACAAGTCACATGCTCTGCTGGTAGAGGCCCTTCGTGGCCAGACTAAGAAGTTCAATACCATAGTGGCAGTCCGGCCGATTTGAGGTGGGTAATACAAACTTTTATGTTAAGTTGATTCGTTTTGGTTTTTTGGGATGCTTAATTTCATCTGGAAACAAGGCTGAGCATCCAAAAGTTTCAAATTTATACCCATTATTCAATACTAGCTCAGTAATCATCATGTTTTCTCTGACTTTGTTTGTGAATGCTGATATATAATCATATTTTAAGAGTTTTCTATTGGGGAAACGTTAGGAGCCGATTGTCCCACTTCGAAAAAACAGCAGCAGTGGGTCCTTTTTAAAATTAATCTAATTGAAGAGACTAAGGACTGGGCACCTTCTACAAACTGCAGTACTACTACTCATGCAAGGTCTATTTCATTTCCTCTTTTGCTCTCTAAATCTTCATAACTTGCTTTTAGGTGCATTTTTTGTTTGGTTCTTATTTAAAATGAATCTAATTGAATATTCATAATCAAAAGAATTAATTTTTCTAATTGCCCAATTTTGCAGGTTTTGTATTCAAGTCTATGTCATTGCTTTATCTAAGGCAGTTGAAATGTGCATACAATATCTTAGTTTTTGTTTTTTCTTCTTTGGCTGCTTAGAGATTATGGGTCACCAGCCTGGTTTTTAATGGTATAGCAAAAGTTTGCATCTTTTTGTAAGCTATGAAATAAATATCAGATTATCTTTGGTTGCTGCACGCCTATTGCAGAAAACACCACGAGTATTTTCCAGATCTTTCATCAGTAACTCCATGAAATAATCTTTTAGCACCCCTCCATGGCATAGAAGGGCAATTAAATTCCTCGAAAATTTTGTATTCCTAGGCTTTGTACTGAAAAATGAAAACGTCAACTTAAAAACTACGTCTTCATTTATTTGCTCTGCATCTTAAATTCTCAACTGTAGGGGGAGCAATATAAATTAGGCAAACATACATTCTACATAATGGGTGTACCTTACTCCAACTATCTCCAACGAATTCACTGTTTGACCATCCAGCATCTGTCTATCTGTCTCAACATTGGACATGGAATGCTGTCGGACTAAGAGAAATGCCCTGCCCATCGGGGCAATCCATCTCTCGACATTCCAGTTGCGTTTCCCAGAAAACATTGAGGATTCAATTGGTTCACAGTCATCTGCTTCCCTCCACATATCTTCTTCACAGCATAACATCTGCCTTCGTCTCACTCTCACTACTCAGGTATTTCACTGATTTGGGGTTTTACGCAATTACAAATTTAAGTCCATTCATGTGTTGTTCTCGGTTTATTTCTGTCACTCTCTATCTGACTTGAAAATAAAAACCCTAATTTTAGATTGTTCTCTGAATCCAGATTGATTCATTCACGACAATTCTTAACAAATTTCCCCAATATGACATTTTCCCTTATTATTTTCATACATTTTATGGTTCTAATCAGTCTTTTTCGACCTTTATCACTCCCTATACAATTGTGAATAAGTAAGTTCCATGTCTGCAAAACTCTAATTACTCTGATCTAATTATCTTTCAGGAACCTAATCCCTGAACTTATTAAATTCGTTAGAGAGGTGATTTTGGATTGAATCCCAAAGTTCCCTTCCTATTTCTAGGGTTGGTGTTTTGTGCACATTTTGGGTGGTGGGTGTTGTGAATCATCACATTTTATTAAAGGTATTTGATCTGGGTAATTCTAAACCCATGTTTGGTAGTGCGAAAGTGGTCTTGATTTTTTCTGCAGCTTACTACAGTTGTGGAAGTTGTGGTTTTGGGATAGTATAGGTTGAGTTCAAAACATCCTTGAGAAATAAGGGTTGGCACAGATGGGTAGGCCATTGGTTTTTGAGATCTTGGACAAACCAGCCACAAGTTGTTTCATAGGAATATGCAGTGCAATTTGGTTCTACATACAGAAGAAAAACATTGGCTATTCACATGTGGCCTTGAGTTATGAAACTGCGGTTGCAGGGCACCATTGGAGGATTATAACTTCAGCTTTCTCTCATATAAGCATGAAGGCCGTGTCGAAGCTGGTCAAAAACGATTCCTCAGTGCATCAGGTAACTTCTATATGGTTTTCCCAAAATTAGATCACTTCTAATTCCGATCTGTGTTCTTCAATCATGTTGTCTTCGTCTGTTTTTAATTTTTGGGGCAGGTTCTTGACTATTTTCAGGGTATGTGGCTATGAGCCCACATCAGAGGCCGGTTCGACATTCCGTTGTTTGTGAGGTTGCCACGAAGAAGCCTGACTCTGCCGTGAAGAGAGATCGGCAGGCTGAAAAGAGGAGGATTTACAACAAATCCCAGAAATCTGAAATCAAAACCCGGATGAAGTAGGTACTTCTCTTATCGTTCTTCTTCACTTTCAAGAAGCACCGGTGTTTATTGAAAGTATATAATCCGTTTAGACATTTAGTTTTCGACGTATCAAGTATTTTGCGTTGTTAGTTTTCTGTTACTTTTGTTGCTGCCTGCCTTTTTTTTTTCTTTTTTTTTCGTTTTTATCCTTTTCTCTTTCACTTTTGTGCAACCCATTGTCCTCAGTTTATAATCTTTCGTTGGATAATTTGATCGCCTAATGTATTCTCAAGCAATATCTTTGGTTTTAAACTGTTGTAACCAGTTTAATCTTTAAACTATTCAATTTTAATCTTTAAACTATTCAATGTTAACCCCAACATTTTACTTTCATTCTATACACATTGGAACCAAATTTAATTGGTACTAAAAACGTATAGAGCCTTTAACTATACCATGAATGCAATGTTAGCCAATAAAAAATTATAAAAGTAACTTTGTCATGGGCTATAATCATATACAACATCGTTCCATGATTGTTACCAACCTTTAAAATCAAATTTAGCATCAGTATGTTTTACCTATCTGTTTCAATCTCAATCACTAGCAGCTACAATTTTGTATTAATCACCGTTATCGATTGTTCTTAACATATGATCATCAGATGCCAATATGTCGACCGTCGTTTTCCCTACCTTATTGTATGTGAAACAATTATATTTGCACTCACTTTTATTCATTGGAAAAAGTATTTGTCTCTCCGTATCCAATCCTTGGTGCAAAATGTTTACAATTTGAATCTGTTTCAGCTTCCTACAGCCAAATTGTAATCAATCTGAAAGAACTACGTCTGTTCGCGGTCTTCAAGGTATAACATTGATCACTATCAACTTTAAATTTCTTTTTCAACATTTTTTCCTTTTGCATTTCTTAAAAAAAACCTTTATTCAATATATACTGATATGGTCACTTATAGCATAAAAAAACTTCCATCTTTTTTGTCAATATTTAAGTTTTTCTTATTTTTCTTCGTGAACTAGGTTAGCCCATAACTCTGTAACCATCCACGTATAGAACTTATCCATTTTTATCATTGTGGTATCAATACAAATTTTCTCTTATTTTTTGAGGTGGGATTGGTCTTAAAATACAAGAACCAGAATTTAATTGATCCCATTGTTCTGTACACAAAAATTCCATCGACCCAAAAACCTCATGTGGAAAACAAATGTATTTGCCTATTTTTTTTTCTGCTTCTCCTTAGTTTTTATGTATTTTTTCATTTTTTTTCCTCATCATTCTCTCTTTCATGATTAGGTTTAACGCACAGTTTTTAAACCTCTTAAACCCTGTTCGTTTTAGTGTTTTGCTTCATTATTTAACATTCATTTGGATTTGTGATTGATATCAACTTGGTCACGTTTTCATACTTGCAAAGCATCTTTAGAGTAATGCCCTTAAACTGTGTCAATTTTTCAATGAAAAACCTTGAGAACCTTATTCAGTATTTGGCGATTAGATGAAACATCAACATAATTTCCCTCGCTTTGACCGATTCTCTGTGATTAAAGTCTGGAAAAATACAGTGAAAAAGGTGCAGCTTTTTTATGGGATTGACAATTTTCGGCTTAGTTTTGGCTAAAAAAGAATTAGCGTGTTACTTATTAAGTTGAGTTAACAAATTTGCAGGGTGCAACAGAGCACATAGGACAAGTTTTCAAACGAGTTAAGAAGATCCAGCTGAAAAGAGCATACAAGATAGAGAACTGGTATGCTGCTTTGTCTTTGTGTTGGATTTTTATGTTTAGGTTCTGCTGCTCAGTAGACTTTATAGTGTTCTAAATCTGTCTTGTAAATGTGCTAAAAGATTGGACATGTTATTGAATATTAGCCATGTAGTTTGAATTGGATATGTGATTGAATGTTCGGTATTTAGTTTGAATTGATTTGGATATGTGGTTTATTGAATTGGAATTTGGATATGTGCTAATTTGAATTGGATATGTTGAATTAGAGATGTGCTACTTTGAATTGGATAGGTTGAATTGGAGTGTGCTATATTGATATATGATGAACTGATGGTTTCAGAACACACACGCACACACTCACCAGTCATCACATACTCTGGGGATGCATAACCATAGGTTCCCACGACTCGCGTCGAAACATGAGTTTTATCACCCTTCGCAAGTTCGAAATCCGAAAGCTTGCCATTGTAATCCTAAAATAACTCATTCATTTAACACATGAAAATTATGCATTTTCATAATTAAAGTTTTAAATTGTCATCATTCTGTTCAAATGCGCCATTTCCGTTTTGTTTCCCTTCTCTCATCTTGCAAGCACTCATGGTGTCTATTTCCTTTTAATTTCGGTTAATGCAGGTTTTGAAATTTGTGATGATCATTTTCATATTTCTATAAATTTTGAGAGAAAAAAGCATGTGAAAAAGACACCTAAAAGCAGCTAAGTAAACAGTTTAATCAAGAAGCAATTCAGAAGTAGAACCAAATAAGCCACAATCCAACTTTTGCACACCCTCCGGCGTAATTTAATATCAGAAACCGTCTCCTGAATTCAAGTTTTCCTAGAGCTTCTAATTGTGTGTGCCCATAGTGTCTTTCTTGGTCTACAACCAAGGACTGATTAGTGAGAGCAATATCAGAAACCGTCTCCTGAATTCAAGTTTGCCTAGAGCTTCTAATTGTGTGTGCCCATCGTGTCTTTCTTAGTCTACAACCAAGGACTGATTAGTGAGAGCTTCAAAAATAGATAGTTATCATAAACAAACAATTGATCACAATGATAATTTGGGTTTATAGTGCTTCTAAATGCTGTTTTAATTGAGTTTTCTGTGTTTGGTCGATTTGTTGTTGCGGATGGGTGATACGTTTTTTTTCTTTCAGTTAAGAAACGATGCCTTTCAGAATTTGTAATTTTTTGTTGGGGTTTTTTCAAGCTGCTGTGTTAAAGGTATATGATGTGTTTTTTTCTTTTCGCTTTATTCTTGCTGATTTGGGATGGTTTTTACATTGTATTTTTGTTATGAGTTTGTTGTCCCATTTTTGTAATGGACTTGGAATGAAATGGGATTGGAGGGTGATAAAAATTTCTAGCTAGCTAGGGAAAGGTCAGAGTGTTCAGATTTTGCAGGTGGGATATTAGGCCGTGCCTTTGGAAGGTCTCACTGCTTTTAAAGTTGAATGGTGCTAACTGAATATAATGCGTTCATTCTTCAGTGTGCGTGAGCGTATGTGTATGCAGTATATGTGAGTGCATGCAATGTCACTTGGGCCGTTGGCTTTTTGAGGTATGTTCATTTATAGAGATTTTGTAACTGTATTGTTGAATTTTTAATGTATTCTTGGATTTTAAAGGGGCACCATATTTATGGGTTGTTGTACGATTCTAGGGAGATAAAGAGGGGATTGAGAGGTCATGCTAAGGAGAGTATATTATTTGAGAACTTTTTTGGAAACCATCTCTTTCTAATCAAAGACGTTCAGTTTCTTCCCACTCATTGTACAATGTGTTTATATGCCAGCTCACTTGAATGTATATAAAAAAAATTGTTTGCTCATAATTGTGTTGAATTTATTCAACTTAAATGTGTTTTATTCATCCGATTACACCTGAAACAACATGTTCCCGCAGCAACGCGCGGGCATATTTTCTCGTTTATTCCTATTTTTTATTTGAACAAGGAATAACATAAATACACAAAAAGGAGTAAGACAGAAGCAATTCCATATGACAAATGCCCGAATACTGTAGGTAGGAAACTAAAATTAGACAAAAATATGCTTTAATGGACGAACTGATCATTTAACGAATGAACTGCTCGTTCTGCTTATCAATGATAGCTTCAACAGTTGGGCATTAAAACCCACCTTTTTTATGGGCTCTTTAAAATTTATAAGAGTTAGTGAATTGGAATTACATTGACAACAGTAGCACGCCAATCTCTTAGAAAATCGGCAGGAGTTGGTCTCGGCCTAACCAAGCACCTAACATCATGTCCCTCATCAAGTGCTCTCCTCACAATCTGCCTCCCCAAAGTCTCGGTGGCGCCGACCACCAGTATGCTGGAGGGTCTGACGGGTGTCCTCCGAGCAAGATTCACAGCCCCAGCTCCCGCCCTGGCCGTACATTTCATGAAACGCCACGTATTGTCCCTGCACACACAAATCAAAAATTGAAAATTCAGTTCTTTTCAAATTTGAAAACAAATATGGGTTCCTTTCAAGTTTGTAAACAAAAATATGGGATTTTTTTGCGATTTGTGAATAAAAATGGAAAAATGAAAGCTTTCCTGTTGAAGGGAGGAGACGAATGAGTGGCGGTAGAGGTGGAAGAAGATGACGAAGGAAGGAGATGGTCTGGAGCTAAAGTCCGGCATCATGACAGCGAGGCTTGGAACGATAGCGTTTCGGAGTCACGGTGATGGAGGTTTCCTGGTGTTGCCAGCAGGGCAGGAAGCCTCCAAGCCATTGCCATTTTCAAAGCTCTCTCTGTCTGTCACCGAATGGATAGACCTTTCATCTTACAGAGAGAGAGGGGGATGGAACGATTGAGCTCAGTGTTGCCACGTCATTCTCCAAAGTGGACTAAGATTTTCTGCCACTTGTCGCAGCTCATTTCTGTCATACGACCCGACCCATCCCGATCCTGCCATATTCAAGGTCACTTTGGGCCGACTTCCAAACGAAGCCCAATGAGTCAAGACAACGGGAGGACGTGAAAAAAATTGAGGAAAACGAGTCTTTGCAAGAGTTGAGTTGATTTGATCAAATTTAAATTCCTTGCATTGCGAATGGTTGGAATTAAAAGTTCATCAAGCAAATTGAATCGTTATTAAGTATTAATGATTGGAAAGGTGTTTGCACGGGTGGTATTGAAAAGACCATCATCCACGGCCATATATAATCAAACATGAATCGCATACATGTGGACGTAGGTGGTGTTGTGTTTATGGATTTTATTCAATATGAGAATCCCAAAAGCATGAGTTTTCCCCCTTCTAGGTTGAGTGCGACTGATCATATCCCGCCCTTGCATCATTGGTTCCACACACAGCCTCTATATCCAAAATCCCCAACAAATAAAAAATAAAAAAAAATATTAATACATAGTCCATATACAAATCAACCGACCTGTGACTAAGGCATAGGCGGATTTCGTACTTAAATTTCCACTTGGAGAGTCCCTCCAGATCAGAGAGTCTATGCAATTATCCTCTTGAAAAGGCTTGATAGCTCTGATATGGGGTATCAAGTTCATGGGGATCAGCTCCACAAAGTAACTCCACTTCAAGTTTCCATCTTCATCAATGTAATCGATAGCAATAGCTGTTTTTCCAGTTTGTCGGTCCCCCAATTATAAGTTCTCTTTGACCACAGCCTACAAGAACTAGGCTATCTACCGCTTTTAACCCTATTTGCACAGGCTCGTGCACAGATTTACGTTTAAGAACAAAAAAACCATCTTTTTCAATCATTTTCTGATCAACGATATCCTTTGCTCGTGCACAATGTACGATGAACGAACAAGATTGATTGATTCCCCGAATCCCCACAAAGAGTATCCGGAGAGGATCCTTGTTCACTTGCTGATACCTTTCATGACCAAAGCCGGCACAATCTCCAAATTCCTCATAATTCATTTTTCTTTTACAATTTAGTGGATAAATGTAGAATTTGAATGGATTGCTGTTATTAGATTATCTTCAAAGGAAATATCAAATTATAAGAGTTAAATTACAATTGATGGCTGATGTGGCAATCTGAAGTCTTATATCAAATTTTGTGCTTCTCCAACCAAATTGTCAAACATTATTTTATTATTTAAATAGAGCTTTAAATGGTTGTAATATTAAAAAAAATGTTGAAAACAAAATTTTTATTGGTTGAAATGTTAGTAGAATAAGGGATCCACCATTAAAATGAATTAAAAATAAATTAACATTGATGTCAAATTTAACTCCAAATCACAAAGAATTCAAATCTAGTAAGCAAATAACACTTCGGTTGGAGAGACTTTTGATATCAACTATGCACAGTGGCATTCCACCTAGGATTTTGACATCTCCTTTGGAGATGCTCTAACATAAAAATGCAAAATTTGGATGTTGTAACTCTAGTGGAAGATCATGCTACAAATTCAAAATTCAAAACACAAAAACGCAGATTAAACACAAAATTCAAAATTCGCACTACAAAAATTCAAATTAAACACAAAACTAAATTTCTTTCAGAGACATAAGCTTAGGAACACCAAAAACTGAAACTTTTCGAAAGCGCAGAAAGAGAGAGAAAATACAACTTGGAGTAAAGTTCGGAATTTTACCAAAGGGGTTTTGGAGGAGGCGCAGAGAGGAGAAGATCGGCAAGAGAGAACTTGAGAGCGGTGGTGGTTTAATTTTATAAAAATTTTCAAACATATCCAAAATATCACTTAAATAGATACAAATACCCTTAAACTTTAAAACCAAATAAATTAAGAAACCAAAACCCTATTAGATGAAAATTTATGACGGCAAAACCTAAGAAATGATGGAGACGTAGTGAAGGCATCAGCTATTGGTGGAGACTTGTACAGCCCTAAACGAAGGTGAGTGTAGATGGTTGATTTTTGCATTTTTCCTCGTCTACGTTTTCTCTTTGCTTTTGTAGTTTTTTCCTTTGATTGAATATTTATTGAAAAACGAATTGTCAATATTTGTAACGTTAATTATCTCAATCCTTTGGATTATATGTGCTTCATATTTAGTTTTCCGCACTTTTGCATTATTAATGGTGTTGTCCGTATTCGGATTTTGTTTTGAAGGTTATCATTAACTATGGTAGTGAATCGAGAGATCTGTTGTTCTTAGAAAGTGCAAAAACCTTTTTTTTTTTAATTTATTTTTTGTTCTAACGATAGAATTTTGTTAGATTAGTTATCAATAAGGTTTGAACTCATGTCGTCATGCTAGGACTTAACACATTTTCACCATTGTTGTAAAGGGCCACTTGCAAAAAGCATAATTTTAAGGTTTACAGAATAAAAATTCTTATTAGAAAAATTAGGTTCCTTGTGTGAATGGAAGATTGACAAATCTAATAGCATTTGCCAATCAGTTAGAGACAAAGCTAATAAAAATTCTTTTAGTGCATATTAGAAAAATTAGGTTTACGAAATAGAAACTTTTCTTTTTTTTTGTGTTTTTATTCTTTCTTATCTTGGTTTGGAAATTGTCAATTAATTGTACTAATAATCTGGGCAATATTAAATTAATTTTTTTCAATGCGTATGTCACTTTTTTCTTTTCTTATTGTTATGCTTTTATTTCAGGAAGATGTCTAGTTTGACAATTTTAGTGAACTGTGGTGGGAGGTGGGCTGACTCGCACAAAATTGCAAAACGAAAGATTACTTGTTTCATATAAAATTACATTTGCGAAGCTTCAGAAGAAAGTACATGGTATTGTGAATGTGGACCTAGACGAGTATGAGATAAGTATGAAATTCATATATAACACAATGGAAGCCACTTGGCATGCATATATAGTTGATGATGACGATGTGAGGGCATTTATCTTTGAAAACTTTTGAGGTCTTGAAAGATTCCATTGTGTGTTACATTAAAGCAGAAAGTATTTTCTTCCGAAGACTGTAAAACTAAGAGACCCCGTGGTGAGTCCGAAGGAAGCGGAAGTGATACTTTTAGCTCTTATGAGGAAGAAGATGATTCTTCTTCAGAGAACTCAAAGGAAATCAAAACTGGAGGTGCATGATCAACTATGTTCATAGAGAAAAACTTGTGGTAACTGAGTTTCTATGTTTTCTAACAAGGGTTTAGGGTTTAGCCAATGCTCTTGTTGGCTTGGGGTCACTCATGTGGTTGTTTTTCTTAAATCAACCATGTTTACATAGAGCAAAATGTGGCAGCCGATCATGTTGTCGTAAGCCTTGTGTTTGATGACGCTTTTGAGTTTGTTAGGCCTAGGGATGTCCTAAGGCAGTTGGCCTTTCACCCTCCCATGTATCAAAAGTATTAACATGACATAAAAAATCAATTTCATTCGTGATTTGATTCTAATAACATTGAAGGTACGCACTTCTCCCTAGTCCTTCTCTGTAGCATCTAATTACGTTTAAGCAGTGTGTTAAAAAAAGTGCCTCGATGCGTGCCTAGGTAGCTTTGGATGGAGCAAAATGCTCCACTGTTTTTTACAATGTTCAGGCAAAGTAGTGTGGAAACAATAACTACTTCATTTGCCTTCCTCAAATGGTTCTCGTTGTCGCACGAAAACAACTTCCCAAATTGGAAAGGTTAAATTGAAAGACTTTGTTATACAACTCATTGATTATTGTTAAACTTGGGAAAAACACGATGAATAATCAGACTCGCTGATTAGGATTATGTGTCTGTACTTTGTAATTGCGAGTTGTAGAGCCAATTTAAAAAGGTGAATACGTTGGCATTCCTTCAACTTGCCTTCCTCAAATACATTGAAGAGTTTTCTTTCCAAGTTCCAACAACCACAACCAAACAAGAGATTGAAAAATTGGAGTGAAGGAGAAAGAGAGTTGAAGAATTCCATGCATACAACAGATGATGACGCATCAGAAACTGAAGAAAGATTTAAGAGAGAGTAAAGCCTGAATTCTGCGCCTACAATAACCACACCCTAAACCCTAAACCCTCGTATCTCCGTCATATATACGTTCCTGCCTTACGGAAAGAATCATCAAAGAAGAAAACACGATGTTGTCCTTAGCACGAACCACTGTACAAGGTTCAAAATCTGAGTAGTCCTGTATAGCCTGCCATCAGCTGAAGCCTGTATGTACAATGTGGTTTTTTGTTACGGCCAATCCAATTGTATAAATCATTCTCATCCATGTAAGTAACCTATCAAAACGGGCGACAGAAAGACCCAAAGAATTTGGTGAAGAGCTTGCTAAGACAAAACTGCTAACTTGCCAAAATTGGAAATCCTGTCGTCAAACTTCAGTCTGAAAAGAATTCGTCGAGTTCTGGTTGGTCGGACTTAAGTAGAAGACTTGGATCTGAAACTCTTACGCTAGGCAGCACTTTCCCTAGAGACCGATTTGCAATTTCAGTATAATCCGCCTCAGACCAATCTTGCTCGTCCTCAGTTACTTGCTCATCTGTCACATAACCACTGTCCTTGTTCGTATAATCCTCCTTATCTATTTTAAGGATATCGGGACTTTCATTTTGAGGAATTGGAACTTCCTTAGCCTTTGTGTTAGATGCGCTACAAATGCAAGCTGCTGGGTTTTCGTGGAACTCACCCCTACCGAGCTTTATCTCATTTGGCTCTCCCATGAATCCAATTTGACTCGTTCGAAGCCTCGATGCAAATTCTTCCCATGTCATGTTATTACGATTTATGAACAACGGAGACAGTTTCTTAGCATTTGGACGGATTGTTGGTTTGTGACCAAAGTATCTCCTGCGTGAGTAGACAAACTTGTTACAGCTAAAACATGAATCACATCAGAACCTTTTACCAGAGGAAAAATAAATGTATTGTTAACTCAAGTTTTAATACCTTCGACCAGCTAACATTTTAGCCATATTACCATTGTTGTTGGTGATGAAAACATCACTTTCATCGCAAACAGTGAAGTCCAATGCAGCCATTCGAGAGGAGAAGGATGAAAATGGTGCCAACTCCTTCTTACTTAATAAAGTCTCTTTTGTGTGGAAGTGTGGGAAAAGTGCTTTTAGTGGTGCCAATGTCTCTTCACCTCCATATACTTCACCGGATGCCACATACAAGTGAATATCACTTCCGAAACCCAACGCTCTAAGCATGAGACCAACTTCCTCTGGAGTTAGCGGGCATCTACCATGTCTTCGTACCTTGTCAGGGTTGCTTGCCTGCACGCAATGTAGCCCCATAAAATAATGTAATTGTGATGCAGAGACAAATTATATAACACAGGTAATTACTGAACGGCATTATTCAAGTCATTACTCATTAGTGAAGCCTTACATGTAAAGTTTTCCACCTTTTCCGAAGTTTGCCAAGTTCTTTCCTTTCCTTTTCTCCCCCACCATAATCGCATCCAGAAAACGCCAGCATATCAGGCTCAAACCTATAACATGACCAACCAATATCACAAACTTTTTCTACATACTCCAATTTCTCGGAAAACACTAACAACCATCAAAATAACCTAAACAGAGGTTTTTGTACATTACAACCCACCCAAGCATATTATTCTGAGAAAACAGAAAGTTTGACATTTTTTCAGGAAAAAACACACATTAATACTCAATGTATCAATTGCGATAAACTAAGACAAAAAACAATTAACATCTGCACAAGCATTTCTGTCGAAGGCATAGCTTACTCATAGTATACCAGGCAAAATTACTCGAGAAGTTAAAAATAAATTGCAGTTTACCTCAGATGCAGGGCAATGAAATGCTTGCTTTTCATTCTCATTCTCTCAACCAACTTTTTACCCATTTCACTAATCGTGTCGGTAAATTTCAAGGCTTGATAATTGGCTCTACATCTCAGCTTTTGTAAATCTGAATCCAACCTATTTGAAAGTCTGTAATCAAATTTTGTGAGCTGAACAGCCTGCACATTAGAAAGCATAACCTGCAACTGTCAATTCTATGTAACCTGAAAAGCCGCTCATTCATGCGCCAACAATTTTTTCTTTTTTTTTCAAAGGTCAAATGCACAACCACTGTAAATATCATACACCTTACACAATCCCGAAAGCATATGATAATTCTTTTTAAAAAAAAAAATGTGCTACATTCTTCAGCAAGACACTTACATGCTTTTTATTAAGAACGGGCACCAAGCGGTTCTGGTAACATTTTTCATTACACTTCCTTGGGACTCGCGTGGTATGCACACTCATTGGTTTCCCTCCCTTTGTTGGAAGCTCTTTAATGATTTTAACATCTTTCGAGAGAGATGATATAAACCAGTCTACATCAAAGATTTCATCGAAGTTGCTGCAACAAATACCCCAATTCGCATTATAAATACGCTGACTATACCCCTTACATTGACAGTAGTTCTTCAACTGTAATATGAAACTGACCTGGAATCCTTCCAATACGATTTCTGGTCCAGCTTGGGAACAACAAGAGTAGCGTTCAAGATATAAGCTGCAACGACAGCATCTGTTATCTGCAACACAACCAGTAAAGGAAGCATCAGGCACTGAACCAACAGCGAAAACACGTACAGTTACAACATACAAATCCAATCAATCAGACCTAAACAAGAGCTACATATAACCAGATGCCTTGACGAAACAAAAACCCCAATTACGAAGAAAGAAACTCACCCCTGTTCTTTGTTGGTTCAATCCTCCACTAGTAGCAATCAACAAGTAGCGATTCGAATGAGTTTTCGCATCAGCAGCTGCAACAATTAAAGCATTGCTTTGGTCAGATAAATTAAACCAGAGCTCCAACAATCAAAAATTCAAATTTCACCATAAATTCATCACACGGCTGAGAATCGATTCGATTACAACACCATGAAATGAACAAAACAAGACTTCAATCAATTCTAGATATTCCAGACTAAGCAAAACCATCAAATGAATACTGAATTTCAATCTGAATATCCGACCACCCGAATCTACGAAGAAACTAGAAAAACCTTATTCGTTACAGAGAGAGACAAAATGGGCAGAAATAAGATTAGTAAATAATAAATATCTAATATACTTTACTTGCAAAGTTATCGGCGGCATTGCTGCAGCTATAGAAAAGCTCCGATTCCCTTGTACTCCATAAATCTCGACCTAAACTTCCCCCACTCTCCTAAAAGAAGAACAAAAATTCAAAACAAAATCAGAACAAAAGATAATAATTAAATTAAATTCTGCAAAATCAGCTCCAAAAATATAAATATCGTACCGGCACGCGAAACTTCGTCGTCTCCTCCGAATTTGGCCAGACCTCAACGTCGCCATTGTCATCCTGAAGGCAAAAACCACAAGAAAGTTTTCATATAAAAAGAAAATCATAGCAAACCGAGAAAATGGGAGCTGGGAGGTGATCCGGTGTGTGCTTGAGTACCGAGGTGAGGTGACGCAAGAGCGAGAGGTGATCGTGAGGATGCAGAACCGGCGACGGAGCGAGGACAGAGAAGGCGGCGAGGAAGAGGAGCAGGCAACCGGAAACGGCGGAGATTAGCGGGAACACGTGGTGGCGGATACGGCGGAAGTGTCGCCGGAGAACAGAGGTTTTGAAAACGACGCCGCCGAGGGCGGTGGCGGTGATGTTGATGCAGCTGTGGCCGTTGATTGCGTCTCTCTTCTTCTTCTTCATCGTTGGCGGCGTTGTTGCAGAGCAGAAACAGGAGGAAATAGAGTCGTTGTATTTGAAGCTGGAAAGCTTCTGTGGCGACGACAGAGACTGCCAGAACGACGGCGTTTTTGTGCCTCTTC
Source organism: Malus sylvestris (assembly GCF_916048215.2). NCBI lineage: Eukaryota > Viridiplantae > Streptophyta > Magnoliopsida > Rosales > Rosaceae > Malus > Malus sylvestris. The sequence goes on from NC_062269.1 coordinate 24,525,692, forward strand.
GCTTCCCTCCCCCACAAGAAAACAAACAAGCTTCACCATAAAGGCCCTCCCCTAAAACCCATCGCGCGCGTAATTCTTAATGCTTTGGTTCCAGTGTGACGCGCTCAGACGGTACTATTGTCAAAGTGCCGATGATGATGCGTTTCTGATCATCCGATTGCAGTTTACGATGATCGTTGTTCTTTTGAGTGGGCCTCTAGCTTTGGGACCCATGAAGATGAAATTGAAGGGGCCAATGGGATTTTTGCTAGCGAAAAATTTGAATGTTTTCACTAAAATAAATTATCAATGAACTCCTTCAATAAAAAAAGTGTAATTAGTCTTTAAATTTAAAGATCTTATTTACAAGTTAGAAAGATTTAAAATTTTGTTGGCAAAGGGGAATTTTGCAGCTAATTTAGGGAGGAGGAGGAGAAAAATCAGCTCCAATTGCCTCCATTTTTAATCTTTTAATTTTGGATAAGTGGTTTTTTTGCTCCCTAAATATGTGGGCGAAGAGTGGGTAATAGGAAGGCTCCTTATCCCATTGTTTTAGACTTTCTCAAGCATTTTTAGGAAAACAAATGATTAAGATGAGATATCTAATCCTAAAACAAAGTCTTTAAACATATTTTAAATTGAGCTGTTATTAGCATTTCAAAATTTCAAATAACCCTTGAACCGTTGGTGTAAAAGATGAGGAGTGTAAAATGATTGTCCTCACACTGAATATAAAGAAATGAGGAGGGCAAAATGGTTCATTTTCAAAGTGATGACAACAACTTTCATTTTAAATAATCTTATGAGTCAATTTATGAACTATGAAACGAAAATGCTATTTGCGTTCTAAGAAAATCATGAATCATGATTCAACATAAAATAATTAAACTAAATTTATCTATATTATATGGAGACATACGAATTTGAGTGCAAAGAGTGACACTTGCAGACAATAATTTTGTTGGACTATCATTAGTAATTTCAATTTTAGGAATTAAAAAGGAAAAATAAATGAATTAAGATGAGCTATTGAAATAATTGAGTTCACCTTGAGGGAGTGCAATCGTGTTGCTCATACGTTGGTGGTGTATGCGTTCAAGCATGATGGCTCCTACTTGTGGTGACCTTTAGATCTAGATTTTCTACTTAATGTTATGGTGGAAGATGTAAATGTTTCAGTCCGACTTTAATGAAATTCTTATCTTGGAAGATTTTTATTTTTTATTTTTTGAATTTATGGTGGAATTATCTAATGATTAGGTGAGATTAGTGGGGTTGGGATGAGTTAAAAGATTCCTAAAACTTTTGGTATGAGCGCTATACACACCCGAATTCCCAGATTCTTTATTCATTTCCGGCAAGATCTTTGTTTCTCCGTCACTTCCCACGTGCTCAGCGTCCTTCCCTCTTTTTTTCAATTTTATTTGTTTTATCCAAGGACAGACGGCGACAACAAATCAGAACAAAGAGCGCGTGGGGGAGCTGATCAATCACCGCAAAAGTGAAAGCCGGCCTTTCAGTCAGAGTGACACTCACACTCACACAGGGACTGACGTGCTCGTCATGTGCATTGGCGGGCGCGGTGCCTGCTTTCGCCCTCGCGCTAATTGTCGTTTTTGGCTTTGTAAATAACGCTTTACGCTGTGATTTAAGTGAGTGCTTTCGTCGTTTTGCGTTTTGACGTTACAAAAATCTGGTGGTTTCCGTTTGCCAAGAAATCAAAAACACGAAACGGACAATTATCTTAACGAGAGAAATGCGAGTTCTTTCAAATTACTCTTTTTTTAATTTTATGTCATCTTAACTTCTGTTTATGGAGAGTCTAATTTTTTGGCACCTCATGATTTTGGCATCTTAAACTCTCTGTCATCTTATATTTTTTGCACAATATTTTATAATATTAACATTAAAATTGATATTAAATTGTAAGGTGGCTGAAAGTTTATACTTTAAGAAAGTCTCCTTAGCATTCCTTTAACAATATTTGACCAAACTTTTTTTAAAAAAAAGTGGGCATAAAATAAGGGAATATTTTTGCTCGTCACCCTAAAGCGATGGTGATGCTCATCACCCTGTTGATTACGGCTGGATGAATTTGATTTAATTTATCTATTACACAAATTTTAAAATTTAAACTAATCTAATAATAATTAATAGGAGTCACTTAGTACTACAGTCTAGTGATATTCCTCTTCACTTGTAAGTAAGAGGTCTCATGTTCAATTCTCGTTAAATGCGAATTTAAACTCCATTATTGCTAGCCAGCTCATTGTGAGGCTTAGCTCACCATCTTCCTTTTAATGTAGATAATATTGTTTGTTAAAAAAAATGGTAATTAATAGGATGGTAAACATTACCACTACTTTAGGATTGTGAGCAAAAATACACTCATAAAATTAGAGGAAACCCAGTTTTGAATTATGCGCTTTCTGGAAAGATACTATTATAATACCGTCAAGAGATGTTATTTATTCACGAATTATAGTACAAATAGATAAAAAGTTATATTTCGTAGATATAGGTATTTGTTAAAACAAGAATTTTGGTAACATGGAATAACGATGTGGTTGTCACATTGAAAAATATGTGATAAGGAACACAATTTTTTTTAAATGCATATGAATGGGGGTAATTGACTGATTAGTACTTAATGGGGTTAGGTTTTTTTTTTCAAACAAAATATATTATCTACATTAAGTGAAAATGGTGGACTTAGCCTCACTATGGGTAAATAGTAATATGATTTAAATTCACCTTTAGCGATAATTGAACCTAAAATCTCTCACTTACAAGTGAAAATAAATACCACTAAACCGTAGTACTAAGTGACACTTAATGAGGTTAGTTGAGAGAATTTAATTATAATAATTGGGAATGCATGATGCACCTAGCGCTTGGCTAAAATATTGGGTGGGTTGTGTACTTCCATGATTAAGAAAATGAGAAAATGTCAAGAGGTAGAGATAATGATTGGTAATTTTAGGTCATTGAAATGGAAAGCAAGTTGAAAAAAAATGGAAAGCAAGTTAATTACTAATTAGGGAACAGTTTTTCAGCATTTTAAATTACTTAACAAAAAAAAATTACTAATTTTTAACAAACGATCTTATATAGTGAGGGGGAGGGGAGAGGGTTTAGACTCACAATGGGCTATCAATAATGTGGTTCAAATTTGCCTTTGACAAGAATCGAACCTAAGATCTTTTACTTACAAGTGCAAAAGAATATCATTGAACTGTAGTACTAAATGACAAAAAAAAAAAATTACTTAACAAAGAATACATTTTGACAGTTTGGGGAAGAGTCTGAAAAAGCAAGGGGAAGTCGAACAAAGCTCCTTTGAATCTGCTTCAATTCATCTGTAAAGGGCTCAGCTAATATGAAACGGGTTCGTCATTATTGTGGTATTTCGGTCCAAAGTACTTTTATTGTATGGAAAATAATATTATACATAACAATGTATTATTGAATTAAAATGTTACGTAAAAATAAACACGTTTCATGTAAATCTTTGTTCTACGAAAGAGAACTGTCTCCTAATAGGAAAGAGTTTGTCAAGCAAAATTCATTCGCTGAGGTGGTGAATGCTACAGGTTTACATAACTTTGTTTCTTTTTGTTTCTTTTCTTGTTCTCTCTTTGTACACATTTATTGTAAAAGGTGATTGACATTTGACAACTTCCATTGCAGTTAAGGTGTGCAAAATCAGACTGTTTGTCATGGGAATAATGCTTGATCAATAGCTTTATCATTGGAAAAAGAACTAAAGAATGGGTCATTTATTTCTTTTGTAAGTAACACGATCAAACTCCAAACACAAAATTTCAAGGGAAAGAGGTTTTCTTTGTGCAAAATCATCATTGTCTTTACTCAAAAAAAAAAAATCACCATTGTTTGTTATTATGAGGAACACTTGTCGGTTTCTAATTAATTTACGTGTTATAATATAAGTGATTGAACAAAATTATAGGTAAAACGTGTTATAACATGTGGAGAATTGTATGTAACATTATTTGGAAGAAATTGTTTGTTAAACTCTAACCCCTAATACATTCACATGTGTTTTGATCTGGTAACACATCACTATATAGTTATAGTGAATACAAAACAAAAGCAAAACTAATTCACTAGATAAAGAGACGTAGGATTTTAATAGCTCTTTACACTAGGCTTTCAAATTCAACGTGTGATACACTTGACACGCTTCCTTCTCGTGTATGATGTCTTTTTATGCTGAAAATACGTCCAATTTTTATTGCGTCAAGTAAGAGCAAGTGACCCTTAACACTCAATATTATGGTAAAATATAAGCATTCAATCCAAAACCAGTTTAGCAGAATACAAGTCACTCGATGTATCATTTCACGTATTATAATAAAAGTGCATGACAAGTTCCCTGAAGAATTTGCACTCCATCTCCAAGCTCCCAATGTATACCACATATAGACTTAGTCCTAAACTCAAGGTCAAGTGGAGGGACGCACAACATCACTTTATATTTTTCACACAATTTCTTTTTCTGTTCTTTCTTTTACGTGTGTGCATTGTTTAGCTTGATAAGACTCTTAACTCCCGCCACGCACATGCCTTAAGAAATTAAATTGGCATTCCCTTTGATTCTTAACGTTGTTTGGTTGGATTTGTATATACTTTTGGCTAATCTTTGCTTGCGTTTGCAAGTTTAGAATATAAAGGCATCGACGTGTATGCATGATGTGTTGTTTTTGTCGTACTCCATTGTTTTTGTATGCCAAAAGGACATTCTCGGCCGAAACCTAAACCTCCATCGTCTTATATTGTCAGGCAAGTTGCGCCCTACCCATCTGAATTATTCAACCATCCAATGCAATGCTTCACGTGATTGGTAGATAGTTGGTATACCCCATGCTCAAGACAAATGTAAGGATGCTAGTGAAGCCTAACATTAACGGTGTGGCTATAATACTTAGTATGATATGAGTAGATGAAGGTGACAAACATATGATATGTGTCATTTAGTATCATAATCTAGTGATATTTCTCTGCACCTATAAGTGGAAGGTCTCAACTCTCGTGAATGGTAAATTATAATGGTTGGCTCATTCTTATGGCTTCTTAGCGTTCCCCACCTTTTAGGAATTATAGGAATTTTCTTTTAAAATGTCATACTTTCATTTCATGGTACATTGAGTATAACGTGATATTGTGAATTTTTTCAATATTAAGAAAAAAAAATAAAAGGGGATGGCTTTGTTACTGCAAGGACAAAATTTAACCATGTCAAACTATACAATCTGATGTCAGGTTGATCTCCACTGATTGTCCTCCCCCAAACAATTAATTATTATTTAATTTACTAACGCTAAAATCACTCTACTAAAAAGATAAAAATAAACAAATAAAGAATAGAATAATAGGAGAGTGGATTTATTTAAGCCCATTTCTTCCTTGCCAACCCAAAAGCTGGCCTCACACTACATTTTTGGGCTAATAACTTGGGCTTTCACCACAATTGCATGAAATCCAATATTCATACACGTGACGTCATTGCAAAGCACAAGTTCTGAGTTTATGACAACATAAAATGTTTGACTACCTATTTTGCATAAAGTCGCTTATGAGTCGAAGTCATTCTGGAATAAAAAAAATGTCTACATATTTATCCTTAACGCACTTTTAGCAAAAACACTTACGAACAAAATTGTTTTCAACGAAAACATCCCCAAAACGAGCTTGTTGGATTAACCTAAGTGGCTAAAATATGTGATAAATTCAGTTTGGGATCCTGAAATAAACATATATAATTTCACTCATATCCATCTGCTCTTTCCTTTGCCAGGGCATGAAGTTTGAAGCATGCATGGACGTTGGCTGGCTGATTGGCCCACCCACAAAGCCAGAAGTCGGCTAGGCCTAATATTTTGGTGGTTGGTTTGGTTCTTGTTGTCACCAACTTAACCATTGCAATTCCAATCCTATATCTTTTAGGTGGCCACACCAATCTCTTAAAGCATCTCTAATGGTGTAGACAAATTGAGTAGGCAAATCCATTTTGATGAGTACGTACATTCTTAGCTCTAATGATATAGACAATTGAGTTTTCAAATTTTGCCAATTCTCCCAAAGTAGACAATGTTGCCTACAATACTATGAATATACAAATCGACCCTACATCTCTTTTTATAATAAAATACTAGATGAAGCCTACACACTATGTGTGTGTAAATATAAAAAAAATAATAATAAAAAAGGAAAACTTGATACGATTCTAACTTTTTGAGCCAATATTAGGAATAGCCCAATTTATTAAAATAAGTCTAGTCCCTTATGCTTATGATTATTTTATTATCTATATTATCTCTTTAATGATAATTTCTTCTTCCTACTCTAAACCCTGTTTATAGGTTTTATTTTTAATTTTTATAATGTATAACCGGTTAATTGTATTTATCTTATCCCAATTTTCTTGCCCCTCTTTTCTATGTCACAATCTTAATAATTTTTCGAATTGAAAGTTTTATATCTTATATGTGCTATTTCATATTGATTTGCATTTTTTTGTAAATTTAAATTTAAACAAAGAAAAAGGATAATATATGGCTCTCTTAATTGCGGTTTGTTTCTTGATTACATAGTTGGAGATAAGGTGGTTGGGATTAATTGTTTTGAAACTACGATGATAGAAGTTACGAGATGACAAGTGGGCTCAGGGTGGATCTAGAGACGTGTTCATCGGTATAAATCTCACAAGACTCCCCATACAAATAATGTCGCCAAAGCTTTAATGCATAAACTACATCAGCTAGTTCTAAATCATGACTTCATGAGTGGGATAATTAAGTTCATGCGGCTTAAGTTGGCAAGAACCATAAGCCACAACCTTACCGTGCTGCATTAGAACGCAACCCAATCCTTTATGGGACGCATCAGTGTATACTACAAAACCTCCAGAACCAAATGGAAGCGTAAGAACAGGTGTAGAGACGAGTCTCTTCTTTAGCTCCTCAAAACTAGCCTCACACTCATCATTACAGACAAAGGGAGTATCCTTCCTTGTCAGTTTTGTTAGAGGAAGTGCCAACGATGAGAAACCTTCAATAAATCTACGATAATATCCAGCTAAGCCCAAAAAACTCCGAATCTCAGTCATCGTGGTAGGTTGACTCCAACCGACAACTGCCTCCACCTTGGTAGGATCCACCTGAATACCATCCATCGAAATCCCATGGCCAAGGAATCTAACACTTTCAAACCAAAACTCACATTTGCTAAACTTAGCATACAACTAATGATCTCGCATCGTCTGCAAAACAAGTCTTAGATGTTCCTCATGTTCAGTTGCACTCCGTGAATAAATCAGAATGTCATCAATGAACACTACCACAAATTGATCAATAAAAGGTCGGAACACCCTATTCATCAAGTCCATGAATGAAGCAGGGGCATTAGTCAGACCAAATGGTAAAACCAAGAACTCATAATGGCCATAGCGAGTCCGAAAAGCTGCCTTTGCTATATCCTCATCCCGGATCCCCAACTGATGATAACCAGTCCTTAAATCTAACTTACTAAAATATTGAGCACCTTGAAGTTGATCAAACAAGTCATCAATCCTCGGTAAAGGGTACTTATTTCGGACTGTCACCTTATTAAGCTCACGATAATCAATGCACAAACGCATAGATCCGTCTTTTTTTCTTTACAAAAAGAACAGAAGCACACCATAATGAAACACTAGGGCGAATTAAACCTTTATCTAACAATTCCTATAATTGTACCTTAAGCTCCCTAAGTTCCAAAGGTGTCATTCAATACGAAGCTTTAGAGATAGGCGTGGTCCCTGACATAAGATCAATGGTAAACTCAATTTCCCTCACTGGGGGCAAGCCATGCAGCTCAACAGGAAACACATCAGGAAACTTCTTAACTACCAGGATGGCGTCAACCTCACTATTTCCTTGATCAACGGCCATGACATGAGCTAGGTAACCCTGACAACCATGTTTCATAAATCGCCTAGCCTTAGCGGCTGATATCATTATTGGTGGTGGAATAGGTTTACGATCCCTAACAAACTGAAACTGAGGTTTACCAAGTGGTCGAAAAGTTTCCACTTTCTCAAAGCAATCAAAATTCGCGCGATACAAGGATAAGTAATCCATGCCTATAATGACATCTAAATCTCACATCGGAAGAATCATCAAATCCATTGTTATTTCACCCGGGCCCACATGAGCCTCATACGATCGAACTACTTGATTAACAACATAAGGTCCCGAAAAAGATGAGGAAATAGAGTACGTCACATCCATCATCTCTATAGGTTTATCTAAAGACTTCACAAAATTATTTGATATAAATGAGTTCTCGGCCCCAGGGTCAAATAATGTTTTAGCAGGGATTGAATCAAAATGAATAGTACATGTAACTGTGTTCGGTTCTGCCTCGGCCTCCAAAGTAGATAATGCACATACTCTGCCAACTCGCTGAGTACCTACCTGAGACGTCCCAGCTCCACTGCCCTGGGCCTCAACTCGTTGAGAATTTCCACCAGACTGCATACCACTCTGCTGCCCAGTCATCTGCTGGCCCGAGTTTGAAGGTGCTCCAGCAGGCCTACTCTGTGCTGAAGATGCCACTGAACCCCCAACACTAGCAGCATGTCTACCAGCACAATCAGCGGTAATCTGGGGACAATCACGAAAGAAGTGACCAATATTACCGTACCGGTAACAAGTTTTAGAACTGGCTCTACATGTGCCACTTTGTCGGCGTTTGTAATGAGCATAAATCCGTGAAAGTGTTTTATGTGATTGGTCATAAGATCCCTTGGAAAGGCTCTCTGAACGGCCTTCAGAAGAAATCTGGTTTCCACGCCTGAACGCGCTCTGAGTACCTCATCGGAAACGACCTTGATGACTTGTCCCAGTAGAATGTTGGGAGCCTCCTCTAGAAGTAACCTGAAAATCTCCACGTGAAGTATCTTGATACCCACTATGTGACGATCCCTGAGAACCACCAAACGAGAACCCCTGGCATTTTCGGAACCTACCAGAAAACACATCAGATGACTGGCCCTCTGGCCGGTCCTTTTTTCTCTGTTCCCTACTCTCTCGTGCATCGCGCCTCTCATTAATCTCAGCTGTGTGTGCACGATCAATCGCATGGGCGTAAGAAGGCAATCCCTGGACCGATAACAGATTTCTGATACTAGGTTTAAACCCCCTAATAAGTTTCTTCGTTTTCTTATCTTCAGAAAAGGCTAAGAGAAACGGTAAAGTCGAGTAAAATGGGCCATATAATAAGCAAATGTATCAGTTCCCTGCTCAACAGTGGCAAACTCAGCGTCCAACTCGTCTCAAAATGACTCTGGGAAGTACTGCTCAAAGAATGCAGTTTGAAACCGCTCCCAAGTAAGAGGTCCCATGGCTACTAATAATGGATGAGTGATATGCCACCACTCGTAAGCCTCACCTGTCAACATATACGCTGCAAGATCAACCTGCTCTTCGGATGAGCAACGCAGTACAGTGAAAATTCTAGCGATCTGATTGATCAAGGACTCTGCTGCCCATGGATCAGTACTACCATCGAAAGAAGATGGCTTATGGGTACGGAACTCCCCGTACAAAGACTTTTCTCTACCCGGAGTTGCACGAATGTGTGCCTGCATCAACTGTGTTAAATCTTCTATGGCACGAAAAGCTTTATCGGGTCCATCATAATCATGGCTAGCCTCTTGACCAGAACCAGGAGTGCCCTCGTCGAGAACATCATCCCCAGACTATTGAGTAGTACCGTGTGGGGATGTCATAATGTCTAATACAAGAAGAATTCAACATAAGCATATAATCAACATTCGAGAGACGAATTCACGGACCTAGTCAAGGTTCACTACCTAACCTTCCCAAGGTTTCCTTACTTTAAGGTTAAGGTATGAAACCCTGAACCTAAGCTCTGATACCAAAAAAATTGTCACGTCCAGATCCCAATATCCGTCGAGAATCGACACATGACAAGGAAAATAACGTTCGTGAATACGGTATAAGTTACATAATGAAATACTTTAACTGCTAACCCAAAATAATGAGAAGGTGGCTAAGTTCTCCACAAAATATTTACAAATATATACATCCCAAAAAGAAGCATAATCTTTGTTTTACTAAGAACAAGTATGAGGTGCCCAAAAGAAAGTCCCAAAAGATAAAGTACAAGAGTGAAACAAGGGTAACCTAACACTCCAAGTCTCTGATAACTGCACTGCTACCCCTACCTACAAACTTCTCGGAGTCTACTCAAACCTGTCACCTGTACGATCAGTGTCTACACCATCAAAATGGTGCACCAGGCAAACAACAACCTGGATAAGTTGCGAAGTTTATGAGAGTGACAATAATATCAAGTATGTGAGAATAATGCTAATGCCAACCATCAAACACAGTTTACATATCTTGAATATAAATCATTCATAAGAATTCAATACTAACTTTTGTAAACCCCGAAAAGTCACCCAGACATCCAACGGTTCGTCTGAAACCAATCACAACATCTTACAACCATCTTCTCATACAACACAATGAAAAGTAGAGTTAAAGTGACACAGTTTGGTCGAAGCCTACATCTTTGAAGCCATCTCAATTCAAATTCAATAAATCCCAAGGTGAGTAAGATTCTGGACCTTCACTCAACGGAATTGCAAAATAGGAGGGATTCCGGACCATCTCTCAATGGAATCCAAGTGGATACGATTACGGACCCTCACTCAGTGGAATCGCTAAGTACAATACATAACAATAACTACATGAAACCCAAGTTAGATACGATTCCGGAACATCACTCAATGGAATCATAGAATAAAAGGGATTACGGACCATCTCTTAACAGAATCCGAGTGGATACGATTCCGGACCACCACTCAACGGAATCGCAAAAGACCAACAACCAGAATGTACGACGGCTCAAAGAAATGAGATAAGCACAGACTACTTAATTTACAAAACCTCAACAAAGGGAAATTAGGCACAATTACTAAATTTAGAACCAATCACCGAAGTGGAAGGTGAAACAATATCGAAGCAATAAATCCCCATCATAATGGTTAACGGTCATTACTAGTCCTCACATTAATCTCAACATGCCAATCATACAAATCAAACCACATTTCCAGTATACCTGGAGTCCGTGCTAATGTGCCCCAGCACAATAGTCAAGGCATCATGTTCTATCACCGCCTGTGGCCGAGTCCAATTTGGCTAGGAAGGCCCTCAAATTGGCTCGCACCCAACGAAACCCTAAGGTGGGTGTTCTTCAATTCGGCTTCCTTGGTGTTTCAACACCCCAACCACCAGTTGGGTCTTGTTTTTGGGTCTAAGGGAAGTTGATTAAGGGTGCTGGTGAATGGTGATATTCTCCAGAATGACAATTCGTTGTCGAAAACCCCCGGGTTCTCCTATGGAGTTCTACATGAAATAGACCTTAAAAACCCTTGATTTTTCTGTGGAATGGAAGGAGAAAGGTAGTTGAGCAAGTTGCAAGTGAAGGAGATAAGAAAATCAGCTGGAAAATGGAGGAATTGGCCGATTGAAATTGGTTGGTGGAGCTCAAGCCTCACGGTTTCAAGAAATATGGTTGGGGGGGGGGGGGAAGAAATGTGGCCCTTCCTTTTTTTTTTTTTCCAAATGGGTCATTTCATAACCTTTAAAAAAATCTGACAAGTTCCCTCTTTTCTATTTTTTTTCTACTAACTTAACTTAACCTTTAACCCATGGTTCCCACAATCTATAGTTCACAACTTAAAATGTCCGTAACTATACCGTTATAATTCGGACTCGCAAACGGCTTTCCCGTATGTGTTGGTGGGTTCAAGATCTATTTAAAAACACTAGTTGTAACTTCGAAATATCAACGAAAGATAAAAATTGATTATGAAACTTCCAACTCGATAACTAATCAATTACTAAACTTATAATTAGTGGAAGTAAAATTAACTAATAAAGATAACGTAATCCGGAAATACGAATTTAAATTATCAAATACGTAATAAATGGTGAAATTCTTGGAATGGGATTTCACAACATGGGTTATTTTTATATATTTTTTTAAATTAAAGACATGCTTTGATGATATGTTCATAAAAGATAAAAAAAAAAAACAACAGAACAAATTTTGTGCAAAATTTATTTACTGCCCATGAATTTTCTTTTCTTATGTGTTCTTTCAATTATGCATGAAATGGTATAATAGTATTTTCGTTGGTCTTTTCTGTTGACAAATAGTATTCTATTATAATCAACAAAAACCTCGAATCAACCACCCTTATTATCCCAACTATAACCCTAATTATCTCATCAAACCTATCCTTACCATCCCTAGTTTCATCAGCAACACATCTAATTACCAATCCTTACCCAACTATTTAGCCCCACAATTAGCACCCACGATTATCCAGAACGCAATCCAATGAACAACCCTAATTATCTCGATCCATGTGCAACTTAGGATCTAGGCGGGCGAGCTTAGATAGGTCTAAGCGTTCATTCTTAATTTTTAAACGGCTAGAGATTAATTGAAACTGTGGCCCAGACGACGTTAGGCGAAAATTTTAGAATAGTAATTCGTGTATGTCTAATTGTCTTCCAATAGGTTTTAGCATTATGTACCAATTAATTAGGATTGGATTTGGTTTCATCTGGTTCAAATTTTTGTCAAAATTGAAATCCGACCCGAAATTACTATTCGGTTTGATTTAGTTTGATTTTTGCCATTTGGTTTTTAATTCGGTTCGATTTTCTTAGTTTCAATATAGTTTTCTATCGATTCGATTTTTCGATCCCACCCCTACAATTAATAACCAACCCTTAACTCTCGACTTAATTATATTTCACCCAAAAAAAACTATAATTTTCATGTTCCAATTCTGTAATATTGATTAGGAGAAAGAAATTTTGGTAATGTGTTTTGTTCATATTTTAGTTTTGATCTTTGTGCTTCTAAAGAAGAATGTTATTTTCTTTCTCTGTGAGAGACCTTACCTTTGCTTGAGGGTGCTTCTCACCATTTCATGTGAGTGATTCCCGATCGTGCTTCCGTTTGGTGTCACCGATCCTAGCTGCGGCTCGGATCGGTGGGTGGTCTTTTGTTTCTGTCTTTTCCTTCTTCTCCTTTTATATCTGCTGATGGTTCTTCCAATTTTCCTTTTTGGCCTTTCCAACTCCTCAACCCCTGTAGGTATACCTTTTCATGGCCCGCCTTTACTTTGTTTTTTAGCTAAGGTTTCTGTTCAGTTCGTGTGTAGAGTTCCGGCGTTTTCTCTTGCTCGGGAGTTTCCTACATCACTACGTTCTCCTTGTTGTCTGCCGATTTCGGAGGTGTCGCTCGGAAATTTCCCGAAGCTTCATTCTAATGGTTGGTTTCTCTCTCGTCAACTATTTCTTATTGATGGTTGTGTGCAGGTGGCGTTTGTGAAAGGTGATGATCGACGGTGGACGGAGGATAGGATGGCTAGCTGATTCTCGGATCGGCGGTGGAGAGCGTAGTGGATGGTTCTCGGACGTTCTGTCGTGTTTGGGCTTCATTTTTGTTGGGCTCATTTTATGTGTTTTATTTGTTTTTAGGCCTGTTCTTTGTTTGTTTCTAGGAATAAATTGAGCATTTGTTTTGTTTATACGTGTGTTTGTTTTAATAAAAGTTTCTCGTTGGCGATAGGAAAAAATTGACAAATTAATCCATCTCCTCAAGTAGTAGCTGAGTCCTCTCGACTCGACTAGTGTCGAAACCCATTCAAGAATTCTCGAGCTACGCTTGAACCTTCTCTACTTAAGCTCGAATGAAAATTCTTTTGAAGTTGCAAAAACAAGGGAATCAAAAATTTCAAACTGTCTACATTTTTTGTTTTGAACAAAAGATATTATCTACACTAAGACGGTGAGGGAGTGGATTAAGACTCACAATAGACTAGTAATAATGTGGTTCAAAACTATTTTTGGTGAGAATTGAAACTAAGACCTTTTACTTACAAGTATACTACTAGATCGTAGTACCAAGTAGCCAACTGCCTACATTTTTTTGTTATAATTTTCCAAAATCCTTAAGAAGAATTTGCTTTAAGAATTTTCAAAATCCTTAAAATTAGTGGTATTTCTTTTCACTGCTAAGTAAGAGGTTTTATATTCGATTCTTACCAAAAACAAATTTGAACCACATAACTATTAACTCATTGTAAGACTTAGCTCACTTCCCCGTTGGTAGATAATTTCATTTGTCAAAAAAAAAAGTTGTGATAGGATAAGTGAAATTATTTTAGCAAAATTTGGTTTTTTCAGAAATAAAAAATGCTACAAGAAATTAACAAAAAGTCAAAATTAGGGGTTTCAATAACAACATCAACAAACAACCACAATAAGAAATAAAAATAAAAATAAAATCAACAAAAACACAAAAGCGAAAAACAGAAACCACCGAATCGAATCCAATCTCAGTAGAAGAAGAGGAAGAAGAGAGTGAGGAGGAGCTGAGAAGCAGCAGAGAAGCATGAGCAACTCCGGGAAGCTCAACTCCTCAAGCTCCGAATTGGACCTCGATCGTCCCAACCTCGAAGATTACCTCCCTTCCGGCACCTCCATCCAGCAGGAACCTCACGGCAAGCTTCGCCTGTATGTTTTAATCCCCTCCCTCTCTCTTTCCTATTATTGTTCTTATTCTCTTTTTGGTTCCCGAGAAACTGGGAAATTTCAGAGAATTTTCTCATCTTATTTGTTTCTCAGGCGTGATTTGCTCGACATATCTCCCACCCTAACCGAGGCTGCTGGTGCCATTATCGATGTAAGTCCTCGCTCTCAAAAATCTTTTGCTTCTCTCATTTGATAGGAGATTAAATCGTCCGATTAGGTTTTGGGAGAAAGTAAAGTATTCAACTTTCTAACTGGAAGCTAGCTAATGTTTACAATTTTATGGAATTTAACTCAATCATTGTGTAAATTGTGGGTTTTTTTAACTGTAAGCTAGATGGTTGAGTAATTAATTGGCTCTTGATTGCTTTATTTTCACCGATTTCAGTTGAGTTGAAAGTTGAGAGATTTTATCGGATTTTGCGCACTCATTGTATAAATTTTTGTGATGATCATGATTGAATGAACAGGATTCGTTTACAAGGTGCTTTAAGTCCAATCCTCCGGAGCCGTGGAACTGGAATGTGTATCTGTTCCCTTTGTGGTGTTTCGGAGTGGTGGTTCGATACTTCATTCTGTTTCCTGCGAGGTTAGAATTTTCTATCTTTGGTCGAAAAATTGAAATGTTTCATGCATTCATGCCATAACGCAATAGCTTTACATGTTCTGATTTGAGGATACTGGAATTGCAAGAGATAGTTTGACTGGATGATTGTGCTTTCCATGGACCATGGTTACGGGTTCTTATATTATTTGTTGTTTAGTCTCTTAAACAGCTCAATTAATTCTGCAGGGTTCTTGTTTTGACGATTGGATGGATAATTTTCCTATCATCCTTCATTCCCGTGCACTTCCTGCTGAAAGGCCATGATAAATTGAGAAAAAATTTAGAGGTGCACTTTCTTATCTTTTACTTCATTTCCTTTGGCTGATTTCTATTCAAAATATTTTATTTCAGTTTTTATTAATCAGTGTTGTATGTTTTCTATCTTCTGATAACAAGATTGGATACCTTTACCTGCTTTATAGGCATCAGGTCAAATGACGTTTTAATGCCTAATTTACCGAAGACTGCTCTAATTGTATAGTTGTGCTTATGTATATAGAATCTGTTTAAGCATGCCTAAAAATAATTGAAATATATTTTTTGCTGTATGGCATGCCACATAAAAAATTATCTGTATTGACTGGACAATTTATGAGTAATCCATCCAGTTACGAAAATGGAAGCAATGGCCTGTATTTCTTCTTTCTATTGTTACTTATGAATGATGGCATGAGAGTCCAGCTGCCAACAAACCTTTGACTGGTAACTCAATCATCTTAAATCTGCCCCCAACTAACTCTCCTTAGAAAATAAACCACAAAATACCAAATATGAGATTGTCCACTGTCACAATTAATGCATGCTTTATCTATCAGATAACTGACCACAAAGAATTTGGAGTAACTAGGAAAAATAGAAGATGGTCATTTGTCCTCTCCATTAGGTATTGTCCCATATGATTTGTCCGGTAAGTGTTAGATATGCATAAATTCTTGGGGGTGGATAAATCTAGTATAGTGTAATAGTTAATAAATTACACTTGCGTTGCAATGCTCCTTCATTTCACAGTTTTGCTTTCTGTAATGGACTTCATGTAGTTATTAAGCTGTGATGTCTGTTTTCCTTTCAGAGGCTCTTGGTAGAGTTAATTTGTAGCTTCTTTGTTGCATCTTGGACTGGGGTTGTGAAGTACCATGGGCCACGGCCCAGCATGCGGCCGAAGCAAGTACATTTTTTAACTTAATCTTTCATTTTTAAAATTTCGTCCATTATTTTTGCATCTTTTTGGGAGCTGTTATTGGCTCTCCAAAGTGTCATCATGTACCCCTCCACTTATATTTTCTTGCTTATGTTTTTATAAATAAGGAGTGCAAGATGACCTTTTTGAGTACCAATAAACGCTCCCATTTTTTTTACAAAATCAATTTCATTTGTTTCTTAAATGTCTATTGAGATTTTCTTTCATGGTTTGAGCAGGTCTTTGTGGCCAATCATACTTCCATGATTGATTTCATCATCTTAGAACAAATGACCGCATTTGCTGTAATTATGCAAAAGCATCCTGGATGGGTTGGTAAGTGTAAATGGTGCTTTACATTATTAATTATCAGAGTTGTGTAAGTTTCCATGGATATTCAGAATTGAATTATTGAAACATTTATTGGAAGTGTGGTTTCCAAAAGTCAAAAACATTTCAAGCACAGTTTTATGTGTATCCATGAAATTTAACCGTTAGCACGCGTTTATCATTTTGGATTTGTCCAATTGATGCAGTGCTTGTACAATAATGATCCATTATAGATATATCAGTTGCTAAGACCATGGAATAGAAGTTTTTTGACTTTGCGTGCAATTTTATCATTTTTGGGGGGTTAGCATATCAATGTAATAGTGTTACAATTTCTTTGACTGAGAATGTATTATCGATAAGATTTCTTGTTGTGCATTGATCGTTGATGACTCTTTTATATGTTCTGAAAAAAGGGTGCTTGGTTCTTTTGGTTGTCAGCACTTTTCTATTGTTGCTTATCACAAAGAGTGAATCTTGAATATAGTCAAGAATGACAAAAATCTGAATTTTCTTTTCTGTAATAAGAAATGGAATCAAATGAGAAGTCTCTTCATTTATGCTTCTTGTGAAGGATTGTTGCAAAGCACTATTTTGGAGAGTGTAGGGTGCATTTGGTTCAATCGTTCAGAGGCAAAGGATCGGGAAATTGTAGCAAAGAAGTAAGTATAAACAGAAAGTGCATGGTAGCATTTTTTTACACCATCGTCCATGTCATTGTTATATGAACTAGTACAGTTCCTTTTTTCAGATTAAGGGAACATGTAATTGGGGCAGACAATAACCCTCTCCTTATATTTCCTGAAGGAACGTGTGTAAACAATCACTACACTGTTATGTTTAAGAAGGTAACTGTATTCTAGTTTAAATTTTGTTCATTTTAAGTTTAATATTCACAATAGGTATATATTTATTGCTTGGTATTTTTTATTTACTAACTTTCAATTTCTATACTGCTTAGGGTGCATTTGAGCTTGGCTGCTCAGTTTGCCCTGTTGCAATCAAGTACAACAAAATTTTTGTTGATGCTTTTTGGAATAGCAAAAAGTAAGGAGCGGATTCTATCTTTGGACATTCTAAATATTGAGTTCCTTATTTGATTTGTGGGTTTGCTTGAAAGTTTGTCTACTTCACCTTGCATACTATTTGAATGCTTAAAATGTTCTATGATGCTTAACCATAGTCATTATACTCTAGATTCCATTCCATGGGACTTGGCCATTGGTTAAGCTTAGATCCGTAATTTAGGGAACATTAACCAAGGTGTTGGGGCCTTGGGGATGTTGTGATACCAGAAGGATTTATATGATATGTTTGTGTTGCAGGCAGTCCTTCACAATGCATCTGCTACAACTTATGACGTCGTGGGCTGTTGTTTGTGATGTGTGGTATTTGGAGCCCCAAAACATAAGGCCTGGGGAGACCCCCATTGAATTTGCCGAGAGGTAAATGGTCTTTCTTCGACTTGTAATCTGGAACAGTATGCTTCCCCACCCTCGTTATGGTCTTGTTTATCTCCACTATTTTTGGATGCTTTTATGCAGGGTCAGGGAAATAATTTCTGTTCGAGCAGGACTGAAGATGGTTCCGTGGGACGGGTATCTGAAATACTCTCGGCCCAGCCCAAAGCACAGAGAGCGAAAGTAAATCAAACTTAAATTTCCTCTTTTTTTTCTTCTTCGTCTTCATTGATTCTTCTAAATTGTTTTACTGTTTTTGTATACATAAGGCAAGGTCATACAAATGTGAAAAGAAAAAGAAGATTATACGCATGTAGTTCACAATCTTGTGGCTTATTGGTCGTTATCTGTTTGCAGGCAACAATGCTTTGCTGAGTCTATGCTCCGACTCCTAGAGGAAAAGTGAAGTATGTTTTTCTTAGTCGATTTATTTTAACCACGCAATGCACTCAATTTCCTCTTCATAAGCGTAACTGGTTATGATGCCCGAAAGGAAGCTGCCTTTTCCATAAAACAAGTAAATGAATTACTATCTCAATACCAAGTTGTTTCTTGAATACAAATGATGTATCAAGCTTGATTTCCCTGGTGTTTGCTCGAAGTTTTGTAGAAACTTGTCATTAGTTGATAACGTCGCTCCCTAATTTTCGTTTGTCAGTAATTGAGTACACATCTTAACATGAATGTACCTGTATGTGATTGATGAAAAGATGCCTTGATCTTTGATCTTAACATGAATGTACATTTTCATCTATTTATTCCCAAGTGCTGTGTTGCAAAATTGAGTCTCCACTTCGGCAATTGAACCCAAGGCAAAGGGTTTATGGTGCGGGTTTGCATTACTGAAAACTATTTCCGGCCCTCCGTCGATGGCTTGTTCTCTGTTTTTGAAGTTAAGGTCGAAATGAAAACTAAATCATGAGCCATGACCGAGATGGTCCAACGTGCCAGGAAGCATGGATAATTTGGTGGCAAACAGATGAAACCCACGGATAAGTTATCGTTATTGTCTACGTTTACCCGTTACCAAAAAAGGAGAAATTAAAATTCGGCTTTAGCCACCAATGTTTCTTGACCGAAACCTATTGGTTTTCAAGGGATGAAAGCCTCAAAGGTTCCAAAAATGAAATGAGGAAACGAACTAAAGTAGGTGATCCAAAGAAGACGGAATATTCTTATGAGTGAGCCTTGACTTGCATTTGATGACATCTAATTCACACGTGACAAAGAAAGCATTCTAAAAAGGGCATTAGAAAGATTTTAGAGCTCTCACAAGTCATAAACCTTCTACTACCTTGTTATTGAAAGTGAAATGATTTCCATTTTCCGATCACCTTTTCTCTTCATGCACACCTCTAATCAAGAGCATTTGGAAGAGAAAAAAAAAGGTGTGCGTAAATTATTTCTGATAGAAAACCTACAAAGCAAACAACGGAAAACAAGTCAAAATGAAAGTTTTCTTTCTTGTTCATTGGTCCGCCGTGAATAAAACGGGGTTTCGTATTTGATGGAGAATTTGGTCTTCCTTATCAAATGAATCACTCGACGCCCCCTTACTGGTTTCTAGTAACACCTACGTCTTTACTGCCACCAATTGCGTGAAGTGCCAAAGCAGTTCTGCAAACAATTGGACGTAAGTGCATTTCTCACTAGTTTGTTGTATTAGTTTTCCTTTCCCATTGGTGTACTCTCACAATCTATGTAAATTTTCATATCTGCAATGCTTACAGTGCGAGCCATCCACCATTAACTCAACGGCATGCCCTGCGATGCAATGCGAGGCTTCGAGTCTGACCAGTCAGCTATTCCTTGGCAACAGCATATCTTCCGGTTGCAATCAAACAACTGTGCCTATGCTGGTTATACTAACCAGACCAAGATTCTTACAACCTTGGTCACGCAGTCCACTTGTACAGGTAAGCTCGCTTTACACTTGTACACATAGAACCAGTGTGGCCGTTTGGCTTTTCACACGTAGGACATCATGTTCTAATACCATGAAGAAAGTTAAGGTTTCACCATAAAATCAATTGGCAAAATATAGGGAGTAGTTCAACCTCTTAAAAGCCCATGCAATTTGGGACTTATTCTTAACACGCTTCATTTCTTCATGGTGTCAGAGTCAGGGAGTGGGCCGGTAATGTCACATGATGGTTGGGTCCCCTTGGCCTTGCACGAAGATAGTGGGTTCCTTGGCCGCGCATGTAGGATGAGTCTCATTGGCTCCACGTGGTTGTTAATGTGTATATCTACCACGTGTGGCTTTCTAATTGGATCCCACGTGAGAGGGTGTGTTGAAATATCCCACATTGACTACTAAGAAAAGAAAAGTTTAAATATCTTAACCTCATTCCAACTAATACTGAAGTCTTTTGTGTTAAAACCCCACACCTTACCAAGTTAGGAACTATTAGTTCGGTTGGAAGTGGCCTTTGGTTGTCTCGGAGTTGGGACCAGATTCGATGTTGATATGAATTGACAAATACCAAATGACTAGAAGAGAAGAAATGTCATACACAGCACCGACATCTGCGTTGTGTAATTTTATCAGCAATTACGTGTTTAGCGGTTTAAAATTGCCTATGATGATTTAGTTGGACATCAACTAAACAGTGGTTATCATCAATATTTAAAATTTTGGTATCGGTAAAAATATCGATATGCAAATTTGTGAAAATATCAATGGATATATCAAATATCGATATCGATATCAATTGCTTTCAATGGAAATGGTGGGAATTTAAAATGTAACTTTAGGGATTGTCAAACATTGGCTTGGACGCAATACAATAGTTTCTCCGATGTTTAATAGATTTGTTATAAAATATCGACAATATATGTTGATTTTAACCTAAAATTAAGAGTTTCTCTGATATAAAATGAAGTTTTAGACTTTCCCTCATTTCTATATCTTTCTTTGATTTTTTGAATATTTTTATAGAAATATCGACATTGTCGAAAAAAAATTTAAACATTGATTATCATCAACTCGAATTAATTGGCATTTTTACTTTGTTGGCAAACAGCTCCCGAGTCCCGATAATAAAAACAACGCTTCAAAGATCACTTTCTAGTGACAGATGAATTGGCAGTAAAGTTGCCAAGTCACTAGATTTTTCTTTATTTTTCTAATTTATATCTTGCAAACTCAAATTGGCAATAAAGTTACCAATCATTTCTGATCGGTTGACCTTGTGGTCTCCCCCTCCCAACCCTGTGACAAAGATCAATGTTGATGCAAGCTAGAAGAGTGGTGCGTCTACGGCTTGGGTGGGTTTGGTGGTTCGGGAATTTGATTCTAGGTGTACTGCGGTCAAAAGGGTTCAGGTTTTGGCTTGTGGTGCAGCTGTGGCCGAATTTTTGGCAGTTTTGGAGGGGTGCTGTTTGGCAAAGGAGTTGAATCTTACTCGGGTGGTGATTGAGTTGGATTCGAAGAGTATTATTACCTGTTTGAATGATTGCTCGATGAGGTGTGATTGGGAAATCTTCCCAATTCTTAGCCGTATTCGTGCGATGGGGAAGACTTTCCAATCCTGCTTCTGGTCTTGGGTTGCAACATCAGCAAATGCTGCGGCGGACTTCGTTGCTTCTAACTTCACACCAGAGATGCGTGACTTAGTTTGGGTCGAAAGACCCCCATTTTCTTTTGTGAGAATTCTGAACAAGGATGGGCTCTCTTGTCCCCGTCTGTGTAATTTTTGCTTTGGTTGTGGGATGACGTTTCTGCCATTTGTGGCTGCGTCTTTGTGTATCCCGTCTTTCTATTGCTTGTTCTGTCTCTTTGTTAGCCTTTATTGGCTTTCTTTGTTCTTACTGGCCGTTGTGCCCTGGTTAATTCCAATTTCTGTTAAAAAAAAAAGAAGCTAAATATTAATCTTATTAAGCAAAAAGCAACTTACATAAAATATGTTTACTGTTACGTGACACCTCTATCAGTAATACAATGTTATGTGTTAAAAAACTTACATATGTCATTGTTTTATTAGAGAGGAATATCACCATGACAGTGAATCTGTTTCATATAAGTCATTTTCCATTAAAAAGACAGTTCAAAAATCAAACTACCAAAAAAAAACTAACTATCGAGATTAACGCGTGCATTAGTGCATAACAAAAGAAAATTTATTTCCATTAAATATTATTAGCTAGAAAATAAAATTCCGGACAAGGACAATGGTGACCAAAGTGGTGCAGGTGCATTGTACCGTTGGTTCACATTAGTTCGGTGCACCGTACGAAAGATGCACAACTGCACCGGGAACAAATCCAGCAGAGTAAAAATCCTGCGACATTTCTCTGATCACCTGCTTCGGCGGAGCAGTAAATAAGTAAAACGGTAACTCCGGTCGAGCACCAACTTTCCTCAGGTAATCGACCAAGCTCTGAATTTTATCCGACTGGTGAAAAGTTGCCTCCACTGTGCGATTATCTGGAAACCGAACCCTAATCACCGCCCTTGTCATCTTCGACCTGCGTTTTGCGTCCTCTGCCTCTCTAATCTTCTGCGTTTTGAGGAACTTGTCTTCTTTCTGCCGCGTGCGTTGAATGCGGTAGTAGTCCTCTGGGGTGAAGTCGTAGAATTCGTCTGCGCTCTCCTCGATATTGGCCATGCAATCGATGCTGGCGATGTGATCGACGGCGCCGATGAGCCGCCTTCGTTTGAAGGACCCCGCGGAGGAAACGTCAACCGTCATCGTGAGAATTCTGGGATTCGCGACGGCGATCAAATTGGAGAAGAAGAAGATGAAAAATTATCGGACGGAATTTTGCGACTGTGCGACTGTGTGACTTTGTATTTATACACTATTGATTTTGCTATCCATTTAAATTTGGGACGAGTTTTTCAAGTTTTACTTTCGTATCCCGTTTGGAATAGGAATTCCCTTTTCTTTTTTAATTGTTTGATTGACATCCCACAATTTCTTGAAAATTCCAACTTTATCCTTTAATGTACCATATCGATTTTGGGACAATTTTTTTTTTGTTGTGTCAAACGGTATTAGTATGGTAATTCTACCGAACCTAAGATATTTAGTTTAGTATTGGTATTCAAAATCTATAGCAACGGTATTGCTGTACCATATCAAATATATATAAATATTAAATACTTGTATATAAATAGATGAGGGCGGATCTGTGATCCCACAAATCCGTCCTAAATTAATAATACTAATTACTAACTTTGATCTTTATATATTTGATTTAATTTGCAACTTGAAGTATTTAAGTTCAATTTGATTCGGTTTGTAATCCTAACTTTTGCTCCTTAATGCATGTTTTGACTTACGAAATATGTCTAAATAATTATGTCCAAATAATGATGAATGATGAATCTTGGTTGTAGGATATAGGTATATTAGATTATTTGGAAAATTAAAGATTGTTGCAGAATATTTATTTATGTTTGTCTACTAATGGGTGTAATTGTTGTAAGCTTTAAGCCATTGATTCCTCAAATGAATAAGTAATTCATTCTTCGATTGATTAGACAATTGATTCTCTTTATTGAATTACAAGTTATTTATGTAATTTGACAGAATAGCCACACCATTATTTAAGGGTGATTATGCCTCACATTGGAACACACTAAGAAATTCTCTAACACTATGTTTGGATGAGGAAAATAAACTTGGAATTTGGATAAAAGTCAGAATTCATAAATTGACATGCACCAATTCTCTTGTTTGGATTTATAACATAGAAATTTAGAATTTCCGCGTGGAAAAAAAACTTGGAATTTTGGGCCTCCAATTTCCAAGTTTAAATTCTATGTAAATAGGTGTCATTTCCCAATTTCTATGATTGAGAGTTTAAAATTAACAAATTCCGTTTTCAATTTCATTGTTCTTTTAAGTTAACCAAACAATAAAATTCACAAATTCTAAAAAATAAAATCCCTTCATTTCAATTTCCATCATTTTAAAATTTCTTAGTAATCTTAAATTTCTTCATCCAAATATAGTGTAATAGAATTCTCTCATTCTCTCTCAAATTCCTCTACAACAAAGATGGTATTAAGTTTCATCTTAATATGTGGGCTACTTGCATGAAAAAAAAATAAAAATAAAGCAAAAGACATTTTGGGCCCAAAAAAATAAAACTCAACTAGTACGATACCATTCCATGTCATGCCAAATGAATAGAAATTTGGAATGTTAATAGTACTAAATTTTGTCTTATCGGAAGTTTAGTATGATAATTGAAAGAAAGAATTTTAATACAGTAATCGTACTAAACTCACCCTTTATTAAGCATTTCTTTGATTGAGTGGGCAACTAATTAAGTAATTTTCAATTATTTACACGTGAAGTGGCTTATTGATGTGGACATGAACAATTGATAGGCGATGAGTTGTTTCTCATAAATTTAAAGTATATATAATATATATTTTTTTAATAAAAAACATGTTTCCTTATAAGAATGTAAAAAATAATGAATCTAATAACTCAAGAATATGAAAAAAAAAAAAATATTCACATTAATCTGTTTACTGTTCATATAACAACTAAATATTAATGGAGTTGAATCTCGCCATTATTGTGTACTAATTCTAATAAATCAAAACATAAACCAACCTTTTTTACTTAACTTGATTACTAATTGCTATATTCAACGGTGGAATGGTGACATGTTCTTCTCAATGGGTAAATGTCTACTCAGAAGAAGTCATGAATTTTAAATCATTCATTTTCTTCTCATTTCCATTCCTTAAAACGTTTAGTACAGTTTTCTCAATTGATCCAGGTAATTCTATTTTTTTGTTTTGTTTCTTCTAACTGGATTTTACACTAATGAATAATGATTTGTGTTAAGTAACATAATTCTGCTATAATAATATAGTTTAGAATTAATTAGTTATGAGAGTCGAACCTATAATCTCTCACTTACAATAAAAAAACATTAAAAGTATTTGTAACATACAAACCCGACTTTTAAACCTTTCATCAATTATGTTACACATGTGAAGTGGTAGTTACACAGGCATGACAAAAGAAGAGAAATGATTTTCTGCACCGATCGTTAGAGAAAAGAATAGTACACTCCTCCGTAAATCCTTTTTTCCTTCACATAATTCTTCATTAATTTCAAATGAAACAAACGAAGAGTAGGATAAAAATGAACAGGAGGGGTGTGTTGGTTAGTAACACCTGAGTGCGATGATTACATAACGTGGCACAAAAAAGGTGACATTTCATAGCGCGGCATGTGGTTTAATATCCTGAGAGCGATGATTGCAAGAGTGAAAGCCAAAGCCTCGTGACCACCCTCCCTTCCCGTCTATTATTTGCAGTGGCGTTCGCATCCGTACCCCATCAGCCATGTAAATGTACACCCAGCCACCGACCACTCTTGGCCCCCCGCGCCCCTCCTCTTTCTCTCACTCAATTCTCAACCGACATTCCAACCCCCTCTCTCTTTCCTCCTCCTCTTCTTCTTCCTCACTTCAAGACCCCAATAATCTCAATCCCTCTCTCTCTCTCTCTCTCTCTCTCTCTCTCTCTCTCTCTCCTGCACAAAGGTGACTCCTCCTCCTTGTTTCTTCTCTACTTTCCGTTTTTCTTTTCCCCTGTTTTGTAGAATTTCCCGGGAACTAAACAGATTGTTCTCCCAACTCCCGTTTCACTTCCCAATTGCCGCCGCCTTATTCCGTTTAGTTGCGTGGGGTGCACGTTTTTATACAATTGTTATGCAGTTTTATTTTCTGTATTCAAATGTGATGTAATTTCTTATCCCGTAGCGGAGTTTGGCTTTCACAAATTTGAATTTTTGATTCGGGAAAGTGGGAAATGATTGTTTGGTTGTGTAAATTTCGTTTCTTTTTGCATAACTGAAGTTTATTTATTGTTGTTAAGACCCTAGTGCTTGGAAATTCTGACGAAAATTTTGGATTTTCCGTTTTCTTTTGAAGGAATTACACGAACTGGTGAAAATGGCGGCTACCCAATTCAGAAGTGGCGCCCTTTCTAACGGATTAACCGCCGGATCCAGTGACGGTAACCCGATAACTCGAAAGTCCAGGTTTTTTAATCCATTGCACACAAGGGAAGATAGTAATATTGTAGCAAGAAGTGGTAGGAAGGATTTGAGCAATGCCAATGCTGTGGGGGGATGTAATCTGTCTGCCTCACGCACACCACTGTGCTTGCCGCTAGTGACACGCCGCAGAAGACCCTGTTTTCCGGGGGCGGCGAATCAGTTGAGTTCGGATTTGGGTGTGGGATCCTCTGAGGTTGAAGGGAAGTTGGCTTTACTAGAAGAGGAAGCTCCCATAAGTGGGGGGACTGGTGACCTGTAAGACCTTATGGCCTACAGTAACTTGTTATGTGTAAATTTTTTGTTGCTTTAGCTCATTGAAATGCTGCTTTTATTGTTCTTGTACTTTTTTTTTCTTGATTGATGCTCTTATTTTATTATTTTTATATAATTCTTTTAAAAATTTAACATGAAATAGGCGCGTTAATGGAGTTGCATGTTGCTTTTTCTGTAAAATACTTGGTACTGATCTGTCTAAGTTGAACGCCGCCTTTTACTTGCCAAGAGATTCATATGTTTGTTTTCTAATTTGATAGAGCGGGTGGTAATTGAGCATGAAAGCTTTAGATAAATTTTTCTACTTTTGTTGGAAGCCTCCCAATCCCTTCATCTTCTAGTCCCTCCCTTCGTATGTGGTTATTGATTTATAAGTGCATGCAAGCTAATTTTGTTTATATTCACTCGATCTTGATGTATGAAGCTTATATGAGAAATATTACTATCAAAAGCTTTCGGGAATTGTCTATTTCAGCGAGAGTCTGAAATTGTTATTATTATTCTTAGTTTTTAGGTGATGGGGGGTTATCTTAAACATTGTTTTTTGTTTGTCATTCCTATCAGTGAAACATATTCTGCAGATATCAAACGCGAGCTGTTGATGCTTTCTTTACCTGCAATTCTGGGTCAGGCCATTGATCCATTAGCACAACTAATGGAGACTGCGTACATTGGCAATTTGGGTTTGTTTCACTCCTTTAAACGTGTTCAATGACTAATAACCATATAATTGATTTAAATTTGAGCTCTTTACTTATTTTGCTTTGTTTTTCCACAGGTTCCGTGGAATTGGCTTCAGCTGGTATTTCAATGAACATCTTTAATTATATCTCAAAGATATTTAATATCCCTCTCCTCAGTGTTGCTACTTCTTTTGTTGCTGAAGACCTTGCTAAGAGTGAAAGCAAAAGATCTACTTCAGGTAAAGTTAAACTTTTGTTTTACTTCCCTGCTCATTGTTGTTGTACACATTTGGTCAGTCTTTACGTCTAAAGTAGAGCAGAGATTACTTAACATTTTTTTTTTTCACAATCTGATTTCTTCTAATTGTCGTACAGAAAATGGTTTTCTAGATGGCAATATTAATGGTAAACCAAAACCTGTTGATGGAGTTGTTGAGAGAAAGCAGCTATCTTCAGTGTCTACAGCTTTATTGTTAGCAGTTGGGATTGGAATTTTTGAGGCCGTGGCCCTGTCTATGGGATCTGGGTTGTTTCTAAATATGATGGGCATATCATCAGTAGGTTACCTGATCCAAAATTACATTTCATACTGATTTGTTTGTCTGCTTTTTCTTATATCTTTTTACATAAATGTACAAACTTTCCTTCTTTTTTTTTTTTTTGTATACATAAATGTAATTATATATATGCGAACAATTACTTTACAAGTTTCTAGGTCTTGTGCATATGTGTTTTACTTAATTTGGTTTTTTTTTGGTTATGGGGGGAGCTCATACATTTTCTGATTTCCCCTCTCATCTTTCACTGTTTATTTTAAGGAAGATCTTTTTTCCCCCTGAATATCACAGGACTCACCTATGCGCATTCAAGCACAACGATTTCTTCAACTAAGAGCACTTGGTGCTCCTGCAGTTGTAGCGTCTTTGGCTCTTCAAGGAGTTTTCCGTGGATTTAAGGATACAAAAACTCCAGTACTATGTCTAGGCAAGTTTTTGGTTATATATATTTTTAAATGTTCAAGTGAAAACATCCCTTTATGCATAGCAGTATGAATTTGTCATGTGTGACTGCTGAAATGCCTGGTTAATCTATTGTCATCAGCATCTTGCTGAGGAGAGAGCACTAGGGAAGTGGTGTAACACTTTTTTATCCACTACAATGCTATATATTTGTGATACGTGTCCAAATGGCCTTTAGCATCTTTTGATTGAATATGAAATAATCTGAAGCTTTTGGGATGGAAAGTCTAGTTTTCTATAAGGTGTAGACACACACACACACCCCACTCGTACTATACATAACACACGCATAATATTGGTCTGTTATTCTTGCACAGTGTATATAATCTTGTCTCCAACTTGTTGATTTCCATTTGTTTTTTAGTCAAGCTTGAGTGGTCCTTCCAGTTAATTGATGTATTGTTATTTGTGCAGGTATTGGTAATTTGTTAGCTGTGTTTTTGTTACCGCTCCTTATTTATTATTTTCGTTTGGGTGCAACTGGTGCAGCCATTTCCACTGTTATATCTCAGTATGTGATTTTCAATAGATTTTCTGTAAATATTAACTTTTGTTTTATCTGTAATTAGAAAATGAATATTATGGAACTTCTGTCTTTCAGATACACTGTCACCTTTTTAATGATCTGGTTTCTAAATAAGAGAGCTGTACTATTGCCTCCGAAGGTTGGATCACTGCAATTTGGTGGATACATTAAATCCGGTAAGTTCTATTTCCTTTTATTTAACATTTTACTCTCTCATCTATTTGACAATTACAGCTTTTTTCCAGCCTTCTGATTCATTGATTTTCTTGACTATCATCGTAGTTCACTTTATCTTCCGATTCAGTGCACATGCATCGGGGCAGTGTATATTAATGTTTCTTTTGTCTCTGTTGGTTGTTAAACTTCTTTCATTACCCCAGAGATAATTCTCTCGTCTACCTATTCAAAGTTTGTTACCTAATATGATGTAGGTGGCTTTCTTCTTGGAAGAACTCTTGCTTGTCTTACAACCTTGACATTGGGAACATCAATGGCGGCTCGTCAAGGTCCAGTAGCCATGGCTGCTCATCAGATATGTATTCAAGTATGGTTGGCTGTATCCCTTCTAACTGATGCAATGGCTGCATCTGGTCAGGTACTGACTCTGCTGTTTTTATCATCGTAGTCTGTATCTACTGGTTTCATTATTGGTAACTCAGTGTGTGAAGACTAAGTATTAGTTTCACTAGTATTCACTGATATTTGTCATCTTGAATTGGGATTTGTAAGAATTGCGTGTCTTTGTATATGACATCAATGTTATGAAGCTAAAATGTCTCATTTTGCAGGCCCTGATTGCAAGTTACTTATCAAAAGGTGAATACAAAATTGTGAAAGAAGTTGCTGACTCCGTGTTAAAGGTATTTGTTTTTTCTTTTTGACTTATTTGTGGTGTGGTTTTGTTACGTTGCATATGTAGTTTCTTGATTTCAAATACGATAAATTTACGTGAATGTTTTTTCAGATAGGATTGTTCACAGGTATTTCCTTGTCTGTAATTTTGGGAGTATCTTTTGGTTCTTTCGCTACATTGTTCACCAACGATCCTGAAGTATTAGCAATTGTTAGATCTGGGATATTGGTACGTATTCAAATTTATGCTCGTTGGTATATTAGTCTAGATTTATGCAAATGCAGATGTCTTTAACATAGGTAATGATGTTTAATTTTACACAGTTTGTCAGTGCTAGTCAGCCTTTGAATGCTCTAGCTTATGTTTTCGATGGCCTCCATTATGGTGTTTCAGATTTTGCATATGCAGCTCGCTCCATGGTAAGCTGCTCCCTTTGAAGAACCGAAGTTATTCAGTCATGTCTTTATTATTACTTTTGACTATGGAAGTGTACATATTTCATTTTTTTTTGTTGTTGACAAAATTTCTATTGATTAATAGATGGTAGTGGGGGCAATATCTTCCGCATTTTTGCTATATGCTCCTTCCGTCTTTGGCCTTCATGGAGTTTGGCTGGGTTTGACTCTCTTCATGGGCTTGCGTGCAGTCGCAGGCTATGCCAGGTAATAACTTACCATGTCAAATTTTGATTATCATCATTAGTTGTGAATATATACTCTTTTCGATAACCAATCCAACTTTAAGTAAGCGGCTGGTTTATAACTCATGATGATAATAAATCTAAGGCTTCTATTGATAAAATATGAATGCTATATTTGCTTATTTTTCTATTAGGAAAGGCAAAATGATTATTCAGATTTGATTTTTACGTTTATCAGCATCATCGCTGTCTTTGTTGCTGCTTATTCGTATCCTTGTTTTTCTTCTGTTCTCCTTTCAGATATCTGTCAAAATCAGGTCCGTGGTGGTTCGTGCACAGGGATATTCGGACAGCTCAGGTAAGTGGACATTCAAAATTATCTCATGCTGTATTTTTCCCTTTTTATTTTCTCGCGAACTGCAAAATATTTTCACTCTGGCTCTTGAAGGATTACGTGGAATATGCCGATGAAGCTGTGTTAAAGTTGACGTTGTCACCGCCTTGTGTTTTTTTCCCTTGGAAATCTTATTTAAAATTTAGAGATGGGATTTGATAAGAAACTATGAACATGTTTCCAGCTTTTAGAATGTGCCTAAAACTGCATAATCCACTTCTTTTTTCAGCTAGCTACTTGAGATTGGCAAAATCAATTCGATTGAATGACATCACAGGCCGAGTATTTCCCACAAGCCAAAGAGAGGTTCCAGCTGCGAATTGCGCATTTGGATCAGTATTTGTATTAGACGATTACACGATGTTTACCATACTTTTATGTGATCCTTGTGATGAAAATGTTATTAATAAACACCTGTGGTGAGCCATGTTTGCAATTACGGTCCAATCCCAAATTTCCGTTATAAGACCCCAGGGGTTAAAGTCTTCATGCGGACATGATTGTTCTCCTGGAAACAATGTAGCTTCTACTTCTTGGATACATTTCTCTTGACCTTGACTTCATCACATTCACACCTTCCTCTGTCGATCCTCTCAAATCCCCAACACTTGACAACAAGGCATGGCGTTGGGCGCTCCAGCCACTGGAGGCTGCGGAGGAAGCTGTGCTTTTCGAGCAAGATCAAATTCAATTTTCTTTATTGGTAGTCATTGATTTGGTAGATAGAGCTGGTGCTGAAGCTGGTAGCTAAACAAAGACTTCGAAAACCCCGTGACCGTGCAATAACATGCTTTCTTTTTTGTACATACTTTCTTTTTTGTAACTGGAAAACGAATTCAATTGAAATCTACGTACTTATTTGTCTAAACAACCTAAAATAAAACAAAAATACTACGAAAAACCGTCATCTTAGTTAAAAGATACACTGCCTAAATACAACGAGGAGTTCAACATGAGCTTTTATGCACCAAAATACAAGGAAAATTGGAGAAACAAGACGAAAATTGATCTTTTATTATGTCACTGTTGACCATTTTAAGAGGAAGCATAATCCATGGGGCCATAAGGCTCAAACAATTCAGCAAAGAGTACTTTCTTTTGGGATTCCATCCCATGTCCTTGTACAACTGGTCCTTGTACCACAGATGAAGGACGCCGATGCATGATCTTTGGTAGTATTGGCTGGAAGCGTGTCGCTTTGCGTATGTGTCCCATTTTTCCACATGTTTCTCCATCTCTTTTGTGCATGGTAGCTTAAATGTGCCTCCGAGAAGCTCAGCTAGCCATCTGCATCTCATCTTGGAAGTGTATATATAAGTTCGAAATACTCTCGGAGAATCCAATTACAGCTAGCTGTGGAATTCTTCCATGCAAAATTTGAGAACTGGTAAAATTCTTTAGGGGTTTGCATCTTGGTAGAATCAATAGTCTTGTTCCACTCCTCCAATGTTGCCTGAAGAGTCAAACACAATAGGCTAAAATCCTTATGGAAGTTTGTACCTGCCATTAATTCCAGACCCTATAACAGCTACCTGCGTTCCCATTTAGAATTAGATACAAGTATTCGATCAGTCTTTGCATGCTTCATTTTCACCTCTTTTGGTTCCACTTCACCCCCTTCCATTAGAACTGTTAAATTCAAAGTGTTGGATTTGTGACCAAGTGGACAACAAGTCAAAATACCTTTCGGCTAATAAAATAAAATAAGGAAAAGGGGGACATCATTATGATGTCTAGCCCTTGATTTGTGGCTTTTACAAAGGCAAAGAATATGTAGCCGAAAGAGAGAAGAGGAGAGAGAGAAGGCGGGGCCTTTTGTTTATATTAAGGCATTTGGTTATGCCTTTAGAAAAGGGGGAGTTGGGGAACGGCAGATTAGAGAGAAGAAAGAGAAGTGTTGCTGTTATCTATCCTTCCCATTTGTTTGTAATCCCCTTTTGTTAGTAATCACTCAATCAAAGATATTTGTGCTACATTTTGTGGCTTTTGGGAGAGAAGGAATTTGGTATATGTTTTCCATCTTCTCCATTTGTTCTTTGTGAGAGTGAGAGCTATTGGGTGTATGTGGGATTTGGGTTTGAGAGTTAAAACTCTATTTGTAATCTCCATTTTGATATTAGTGGAATTTCCTCGCCGTCTCGGAACTGGACGTAGGCTTACGCCGAACCAGTATAAATCCTTGTGTCATTTGGATTATTTGTCTTATCATATTTTGCCGTTGTTGCTTATTGGTTTCATATTTGACGCTTCCGCACAACAAGTGGTATCAGAGCTCCGGGTTTCGACTTGGAGGCTTTGTACTAATATGTCTATGAAACCTTCGAATATGTCGGTGAAATATGATATTGAAAAATTCAATGGGAGGAATGATTTTAGCCTGTGGCGGGTTAAGATGCGAGCTGTGCTAGTTCAACAAGGGTTGCTTAAGGCGCTACAGGGTGTGGAGGCCTTGCCACAAGATTGGTCTGCTGAAGAAAAAGAAGACACTTTGAATCGAGCACATAGTGCAATTATGTTATCACTATCTGATGAAGTTCTTTGTGAGATGGAAAATGAAACTACTGCAGCTGGTTTGTGGCTTAAGTTGGAGAGTATATACATGACCAAATCCCTCACCAATCGTTTGTATTTGAAGCAACGTTTGTACACTCTCCGTATGACTGAAGGTACACCTATTCAAAACCATCTTGATGAGTTTAATAAGGTTATTATGGATTTGAAAAGTATGGATAATAAAATTGATGATGAGGATCAATCTTTGATTTTGTTGTGTTCTTTACCTCCTTCGTATGCGAATTTTGTTGAAACTTTGTTATATGGGAGAGATTCTATTTGTATGGAGAATGTAAAAGCCGCTTTGAATTCAAGAGAGTTAAAGAACAAAGTATTTGGAAATTTGAATGATTCTCATTCTGAGGCTTTTATAGCAAGATGCAGAGATAGGGAATATGGTTCAGGTAGTAATAAAGGAAATTTGAGATCGAAGTCTAAGACCAGAAACAACACATGCAACTATTGTCGCAAGGAAGGGCATTGGAAAGTTGATTGCCCAAAACTGAAAGATAATGCTGGTGCGAGTGCGAATGTCGTCGATGACGACTTCGACTTTGTTCTATGATGACAGTTGGCTACACCAGATTTGAAATTAAAAAAAAAAAAAAAAAAAAAAGGAATCTGGTGTTGTGGGTACTCTTAAATCTCTTTGCTACATATGAAGATTTAAGAGTTTGTAAGGATTCTTTGTTATGATTTGAGAAAGTTGCTTAGTAGCCTCTATGTATGTTTGTGTTATGTCAGTTGCTCTTCATCGGTGTTTTTATTGTTTTGGATATTGGTATGGTTTTGCTTTTTTTTGGTAAAGTTGAATTCAATGAGGGCCAATTTGTTAAGTTCTGCAAGTTTGGATAGTGAGACACCACACTATTTTGGATACACCACGTGCAATGTGGAACATTTGTGTGGAACCCTCTTGTAGAAGGCAAGTTAAATGCTTTCTAACTTTGTTTGGTCTATGGACATTTGGTTGGATTTGTTTGCCACTGCTATTTGGTCTATTGGTCTCCATCATCTGCAATTAGTTTTCTTGAAGACTCCAGTTGAGGTATGGTTTTGGATCTCCTGCTGATTATTTGAATTTGAAATTTTGGTTGTCCTGTTGGTGCTCATGTGATGATGGTAAACTTGAGTGAAGGGCATATTTTTGTATGTGGTATGTGAGACCTTGTTGCCAAATTTGTAATCAATTTTGACTTGGAGAATGTGCCATGCTATGTGAATGAGTCTATTGGTGCAGTTTAAGACCATGGTGTTTGTGAGCAGGTGGAGTTCGTTGTGTGTCCAACTTTGGTATGGTGTGCTTGATCTTTTGTTGGTGATATTGAAGAATTTCAGTTCTTCGTTTGAATCACCTTTTGTTTTGATCAAGGCACTTATGGTTTGCAAATTTGGAGAAGACGGTAAAGAAATGGTCTACTTTTGTTGGCTTTGGTACAATTTGAGTCGAGGTGGAGATCATTATGAGTACCGAAAGTTTGGGGAATTTGATTTAGTTTCCATTGTCTTTAGTTTGTACTTTGGGTGCTTATGGTGATTATTGATTCGATTCTCTGTGATGCTTTCGGAACTTGGTCAAGGTGGAGATTGTTGGATTTGTGACCAAGTGAACAACAAGCCAAAATACCTTTCGGCTAATAAAATAGAATAAGGAAAAGGGGGACATCATTATGATGTCTAGCCCTTGATTTGTGGCTTTTACAAAGGCAAAGAATATGTAGCCGAAAGAGAGAAGAGGAGAGAGAGAAGGCGGGGCCTTTTGTTTATATTAAGGCATTTGGTTATGCCTTTAGAAAAGGGGGAGTTGGGGAACGGCAGATTAGAGAGAAGAAAGAGAAGTGTTGCTGTTATCTATCCTTCCCATTTGTTTGTAATCCCCTTTTGTTAGTAATCACTCAATCAAAGATATTTGTGCTACATTTTGTGGCTTTTGGGAGAGAAGGAATTTGGTATATGTTTTCCATCTTCTCCATTTGTTCTTTGTGAGAGTGAGAGCTATTAGGTGTATGTGGGATTTGGGTTTGAGAGTTAAAACTCTATTTGTAATCTCCATTTTGATATTAGTGGAATTTCCTCGCCGTCTCGGAACTGGACGTAGGCTTACGCCGGAACTGGACGTAGGCTTACGCCGAACCAGTATAAATCCTTGTGTCATTTGGATTATTTGTCTTATCATATTTTGCCGTTGTTGCTTATTGGTTTCATATTTGACGCTTCCGCACAACACAAAGAGTATCTTGGACCTTTTACTTTTTACACATCTATTTACCTTGAGCCTACACATTAAACCAATCTCAATTCCTTTTTATGACAACTCTAAGTCTAACCCATGAGTTTTGGGCCTTTTTTAAAATAAATTATTCAATCAATAGAAAACTTCTGAGCAACTAAATTATTATATCAACCAAAATAAGGGTTACAATTTTGTTCTTAGAGTCATTTCACTTGTGAGGCGTCCATGTATTGGCTGTTTTCAATGCCTTACCCCAAAGGAAATCAGGTAAGTGAGTCAAATCAGGTAAGTGAGAGGTCATACTTCGAACCATATATGTTGATGCAAATTTCCGCCATCTTCGGCCTTGACAAAAATACACCTGCAAAACAATCAACACTTTTGATCAAATACCAAAAGCTTTACGCGTCCACGATGAATTTTGTGTATTTTTTTGGGGGGGGGGGGGTGTGTTTGGCTAATGGATCTCCAATACCTAAGTTAGTCTCTCTGAAAAGAGGGAGTGTTTAGAGTTTTTTTTTTGTATATAGAAAAGACGTACCATTTTCGGTGGAGAAATGGGGTATTTATAGGGAGAGTGGCCGGCCATTAGGGTTGGATTTGGTGAGAATATTCCCAAGATATTGTGTAAATAATATCTTAGAAACAAAGGTAATTATTCCTAATTAAATATAATTGGGATTACTTACTTGATATGATGTCTTCAATTGGGAGTGTATTAATAATACGATTCAAGGATAATCCTATTATTAAATACCTTTGACTTTTTCCATTGGCAGTGGAGCTTTGAGTAGTCATAGTCTGTAGCTTGTATGTCCTAGGATGCTGAGCTGTGTGTGGGATGCCTGCTTATTTAATAAGGGCAGTCTTGTCTTTTTCAACTGAGAGTCCACATGTCGCCTCCGGGAATTTTGGGATTATTTTTGGCTCCAAAATATCATTGAATGTACGATTTCTGCTTTCAGCTACATCATTCTAAGATGGAGTTCCAGGAATGGTGTATTGAGCCACTATACCTTCTTGTTGCAAGAACAAAGCAAATGGACCCTTGTTCTATCCCTTATCAGTGTATCTACCATAGAATTCACCTCCACGATCGGACCTCACAATCTTAATCCTCTTGTTTAACTGATTTTCAACTTTTGACTTGAAAATTTTAAAACAATTCAATACTTGTGAATTTTCTGAAATCAAATATAAGAAAGTGTATCTTGAGAAATCTAAAAAGAGAACAAATTATGAATTTCCACATATTGTTTTGGTCGGAAATGGACCACATACATCAGTATGTATGATTTTCAAGAGATTACAACTCACTTGTTGTATTAGCTTTATTTGTTGAATTGGTGATTTTGCCTTTAATGCAGTCAATGCATTTCATTGCATCAGTAAAATTTAATTGTGGCAACATGCCATCCTTTGCTAGTCTCATAATTCTTTCCATGGATATATGCCCTAGTTTTTGATGCCAAAGCATGAAAGACTTATCATCAGTAAGCATACGTTTAGGAATTGAATGTTCAACATTGAGACACTCTTGATGGTATGTGTACTGTATTTTCCATAAGTCACCGTAAGGAAATGCATAACCAATAAGATTGTCAAACTGACTTTGAACATAAAACCTAATTTGATTAATATCTACAATAAAAGAAAAACCATCTTTTACAAATTGAATCATAGAAAACAGGTTCCTTCTCATAGAAGGAACATAAAGTACATTACTTAAAGTTAAAACATAGACAATTGACAATCTCAATTTGACGGTACCAACATATTCAACTACAACTTTATTTTCATTTCCAAAGTAAACATTGTAGACCTCTTTACTTGTTCTATTCTGGCTTTGAAATCCCTACAAATTAGGAATTGGTTATATGTATAGAACAACCAGTGTAAAACGACCAAGAGTTTTGTGGTATAAAAACCATATTAGATTCTACTGTGACAAAAACATTAAAGATTTTGACACCGTTCTTGATTAACAAGGCTTTAAAACTAGCACAATCCTCTCTAACATGATCCTCATATTGACAAAAATGATACTTTTTGACACCTGGTTTGTTAAACTTAGGTCCATTACATGTGGAAATTACATATGGTCTAGCAAGCACTGTAGTGAACTTGAACTGCTTCTTTGTTCCAGAAGTAGACCTAGTTTGGGAGTGAGGTGATTAAAAAAAAAGCACCCATGAAAAAAAGCTGTGAGGGTTTTAGGTGTTTGGTAAACTGAAAAAAATGGCTTATTTTGGAAGCTGCTGTGAGAATAAGCTGAAATCAAAGGAAAAAGTTGAAGCTGCTATTTGCAGCTTTGGAAAACTGGCTTTTTTTCAAAGCACACGGAGCTACAGTGCTTCTTTAATGAAAAGACCCACTATTAGACTGCTTTTTTTCTTCCAAAAGTACTTTTACAAAAAAGTTTACCAAACACTCTGCTGATTTATTTCATAGCCGCTTATTCTCACAACAGCTTTTTTTCAAAGCACAGCAATACCAAACCAGCCCGTAGAATCAGTTCTTTTGAATCCAAATGGCTTATTCCCTTTGTAATTGTCATTCCTGGGAACTGAAGTGATCCTACCCTTG
Organism: Malus sylvestris; assembly: GCF_916048215.2. NCBI lineage: Eukaryota > Viridiplantae > Streptophyta > Magnoliopsida > Rosales > Rosaceae > Malus > Malus sylvestris. The sequence goes on from NC_062269.1 coordinate 24,563,687, forward strand.
CCTTTTCCAACATTCAGAAGATTGGCAAACTCTTATCTATCCGTTTTCGACTTTTTCAGTCTCTTCTCTTCTTGGCAACAAATGGAGATGAGTTCATTTACACTCTAGAATTTCTTTTGAGTGTTATAGCTCACTTTGAACTGCTCATTATCAGTGGAAAGTGAGTAAAGTGCCATATGCACAAGAACCTGATCCGTAATGCCAATGTCCATGGCATTCAATTTGTTGGCAAGATTAACCAGCTTCAACAAGTGTTCTCGAACACTTCCAGAACCATCATGCTTGGTGTTGATCAAGGCTGACAAAAGTACACCAGTTTCAGCTTTGTCCGATCTTTTAAACTTTTCCTCTATTTTGTCCAAATAAGCCTTAGCCAAATCACAGCTAGGAATTCCACCTCCCACATGTTCCTCCACTGAGTTTTGCATTATGAGCAAGGACATTTTATTGGCCTTTTCCCATTTTGTAAAAAACTCTTTCTCTTATGTAGTGCTTTCTTCAGTCAGTGCTGCAGGCTAAGAAACTCTGAATGCAACATTGAATTCCAACATTCCATGATTCATTTCAATCTGCTGTTTCCAAGTTTTGAAGTTGTTGCCATTCAACTTCTCAACATTCACCTAACTCATCATATTGAAACCTGTTAACTCAAAATGATTTTGAAAAAAACTTCATAAATATATGATTAAGAACTTTCTGCAACATGTCTTGTCATTCTTAATTTATGGATCTAGTCACACCTTTAGGCAAGACATAAAACTCAAATGAACCCAGTAAATGGACTTCTTTGGAAGTTCTTTTACTTGTTAATATGTGTAGACCACTATCATTATTATCATTATATAATTCTGAGATGATAATCTAGTCATACACTTTGATTTTACACTAAATTAGTTCCAAAATCTCTTTATCTGTTATGTCTGCAAGTGTGATTACTATAATGTAATCTGCATAATTGTACTTGATTGCAAACCAGATACAACAACAACAACAACAACAAAGCCTTATCCCACTAAGTGGGCTCGGCTGTAAGAATCCTAGAATGCTATTACTCTCGGTTCAGTGTCACATCTTCCGTTAGATATAAGTACTCCAAGTCTTTTTTTAGAGTCTCTTGCCAAGTCTTCCTAGGTCTTCCTCTACCACTTCAGTCTTGAACCTCTTTCTTGTAATTGTATCTTTTAACCGGAGCGTCTGTAGGCCTTTATTTCACATGTCTAAACTACCGTAACCGATTTTCTCACATGTCCAAACCACCTCAATCTCGATTGCAAACCAGATACATTATCAAAATTCAAAATATGTATAGTCAGATATAGTGTGTATAGATACACATTCTTGAATCATAGAGTGCATATCTGTATAATATATGTAAGTTATGAAGACAAACAACATTAAGGTATGAATGCAGCGACCAATATATAACACAAGTTCAATATAAACCATCATTATTGCAGAGTAGAAATATACACATAAGCATATTCATAACTAGGGTTTGAATTGTGTGGCTCTAATACCACATGTAGGATGCCACTCAGTACTATGGTTTGGTGGTATTCATCTTCAATCGGAAGTGAGAGGTCTTATGTTCGAATCTCGTAGATGGCGAATTTGATGCCAAATTAGGTTGCCCATTGTGTGGCTTAGCTGAACTCTCCCCCCCCTGCGTGCGCGTTAGTGTAAAAATATTGATGTGCTCAATTAAAAAAAAAAAAACCCACATGTAGGATTTCTAAAGATCGAAAAACAACCAAACCCTAATGAACCAAAATTATAGCATTAATTACAAGCAATTTGTGTGCATGTTGAGGGTTTCAATAACTAAGAGTAGTCACTTATTGGTATTCGAAGACATAGTTATTAAGAATAATCTTTGTCTTCTCTTCTCTTGGATAATCTTTGTATTCTTGCAAGTGATTGGAATCTCACACCTGAGAAGAGGGACCACCACGACATATATATTGTAACCTATCCTTCCATTAAGGATGTCAGTTACAAGCAGTTTTTCATTCATGTAACTGCCTCTTAATTCAAATAATTAGTTTTTCAAGTTTTCCCTCTCATATTGGCATTTATCTGGTGTGTGCCATTTCAAGTCTTTTGAATACAACCATTATGTTCATATATACAGTTGCACCATAATATGAACTGATGAAGCTCACTTTTTTTTGGAATTTCTTACAAATACAACAAACTATGATCACTATATTCTGAACACTCCTTTGCAATGTTCAATGCAGATTTCTGAAACCCAGCAACTGTTGCGCTTGCTTTCGTTTCACGTATTTACGCGCGCGCTTTCGTAATCCTTGGTGGGGTAATCCATAACCTCTCCATGAAATGCTTCTGGCCCCTTGTGGATTGGGAATTCAGGAATGTTTGGAAAATCATTAAACCGTCCGATGCAGAGGATCACAAAGTTCACAAGATAAGCCTGCTTATGCATACCCGATCAACATGACTTACAAATTGACAGTGTGACAACATAACATAATTAAACTCGAAAGAATGCATAATAAATCTATGCACGTAAAATAAGAAGGCACCTCCGCTGAACGGCTATGTATGTCGTCTACTGCAACTTTCCATTTCCCTCTGGAGCTGAAAGTATTGGATATCAATCTATGAATGATTTTGATTTTATAGAGTCCCGTATTCATATATAAATGGGAGGATGTAATCAAACATTAATTTTTTTCCCTCATGAATTTTTGGTTGCACATTCAACTATTCCCTTGGACTGAATATAGAATATATCATTGTTGGAGCGGAAAATTTTACATATTTTAATTCTCCACCAACAAAGAATCTTGAACATGTTGAGAAGCTTTAGACACCATATTTGCTTGTGATCAATGAGGGCTCCGACACTCAAGTTAGTGTTTGTTTCGGATGCTTGTATAGAACATCTCATACCTCTCTCTCCTTTTTCCCCTAATGGAACTCAAGGGCAGAGCTAGGTTTTTTTTTTCTTGAGTGGGTTAGTTGAAATTAGTACCATGAAATCGTATGTTTATTTTTTAGGAAAACTAACTAAAAGTTCAAAAAAACTTTAGTTTTAATAAAAAATGACAAATAAAGGTATAGTGAATATTACCAGGGAAAGGTAAAAATGTGGTTTTTCGTTAAAAGTGAACAGTACAGGAAGTGTTTCGTTAAAACTCTTTTTTTTTTCTTATGTGAAATTATATAATAATCAATATAAAAGGACAACAATAAAATATAAACAATTCTTGAGATAACTGTAGCTGACAATTTCAAGGACCATGTAAATAATAAGGGGAGTTTTAACTAAACACTCTCGGTACTGTTCACTTTAACGAACAAAGACAATTTTATTTTAAAAAGTCACTCATGGCACTATTCACTTACAACACCTTTTTGTCATTTTGATTAAAACTCAAAGTTTTCAAGCCATTTTCATTAGTTTTCCTAATAATTAACCTACGAAATAAATCAAGAATAAGTAAATAAAGCAATTAAGAACGTACGAAATGTTACATTTATTGGAAAATCGCAACGAAAAGTAACGAATTGTGGAGATAAGGATTTAATTGTGAACTAAAAGAAAAATAATTTTCTTTTCTTGAGTAAGAAGTACATAGGCTAAATCGCATAGAATAAATAGTCTTTTTTCTTTAATGAATAGGATAGAAGGGGGAGGGGAGATTGAACTAATTTATTATTTTTAGCATAAAATGTATAATTTTTATTACCTATCCTCTACTAAATATACATGAAACAATAACTGTATTGGAATTGAGTGGGCTATACAGGCTACATGCATTAACATAAGTCATCATGAGTTTAAAAAAGGATAGTGCTATTCACACACCCTTATTAATTTTTTGTCATTGATCTTCATCAATTCATTCGATCCGAAAGCCAAAAATTGAAAGAGATGTGTGAGAAATAAAAATGGGTGTGTAGATAGCACTACACTTACAAAAAACCTCCCTGGGCTACAACCCACCTTAGCCTTGTGGGTGGCTCCACCCGTGATGGAACTATTATAATTTTATAGGCATTCAAGTCTTGAGCTCCAAGTTCCCTTCTCCTTCTAATTCTCTATATTCCATGAAGTGGGTATTATATTGCTTGATTGTTGCTTCACTCATGTTTGGCATGCTAGTGGCTTGTTTAGTATGTATCCTCTCAACTTCCAAGCACACCAATCTTACATGTTTATCCTTGAGTTGGTTGTACCTCATAATTGCTATTTAAATTGTTTGTCTATATATATATATATATATATATTGACATAAACACACATGAAGTGCAATAATAGTAAACGGCTTGGGTCAAATTTGGACGATTCAATAGATTAAACCGCTAATGTTTCACCTCAAATTTTAAAGTGGCATCTTCATCTTCTTCATGCCCTTCGCATTGTGGTGATTAGCCATACACATGCATGGCCTTGACTTTGATGAATGAAAAATACTTGGCTCGCTGTATGTATAAAATCATAAATTGCTGGTGTGAAAAACATTTTTGATTTTGGAATATGTTACTTTGGCGCGTATTATATATAATTTTGTTGCTCAAGAAGAATTACACTAAAAATGAAATGAAAAATGCTAGAGAAGCTGCATTTTTTACCATATTTGCGTACCACATGATGTGAATGTGTACGGCATGTCAATTAATGAATCTATCTCGTATGATGTTGGTTATGCGCATCATTTACCACATCATATGGTGCAAATTTTTATTTTTATTTTGGCTTTTTGGATCATTCAACAGTTTTACGGCTCAAGAAGAAGAAACCATATATTACATATATATCAGTTGGAAAGGAAGAAGATTTAGTCCATCTCCCATCCAAACATTGAAGCAAACGATAAGAAAGTATATGTTCCTTAAAACAAGCCAGTTGGAATGGAAGAGTTAGTCCATCTCCCATCCAAAACATTGAAGCAAACGATAAGAAATTAATTATGTTGTTTAAAACACACTCTTCCATAATTACTTTCCATTTTAAACACTAATGTAGATTAGTTTTTCTTCTCCTCGAGCTTAATGTGAATGCCATCTCCAAATCCTAACGTTGGATTTCGAACAATCTTTGCCTTTTTGGTCATTGCCCACCTATGAAAACAAAAATTCAAACGATCATTAAGCTATATATGTAAAACGCCATGCAGACACAGTAGTTTTTTTTAATTAATTAAGAGAAGTGATTTCTGTTGGAAACTCAAACCGAGTCTGGTCTAGGCTCAACACGTATTTGACCCGATTGTTTTTTTCGGTCTTAGCACCATGGGATGGTTCGAGAGAAAGAGATAATAGATGTGCCACTGTCAAAGGTTGCCAACAGATAATGTTTATGTCGGAGGCTGCCAAATGATTGTGCACCAAGTTGGACGCTGGTTTGTTTAAGTTCTTATTTGTGCCTCGAGCGAATGAGGACTTAAAATTTAGTATTGCTTCATGTGTGCTTACCTTAAAAGTAAATGAAAGCGAAACTAAACAAGAAACATAATGTAATCCTTTCATGATGAAGTCTATATTGCAAATGTTTACAAAAATAAAATCTAGGCTGATGGGCCAAGCTACATAACTTAAAATGTAAAGAAAGCAGTAAAAGTCTAGCAAGATTTAGGCTATGAAGGGCATATATAATGTCATAGAACTCCACCGAAATCATTGGTGTGTCGGATTGGACTTAGTAAAAAACATGTGCCTCAAAGAGAAAATCAGGGTGGTTGGAATTGCACATAAACCGAATCATACTACAAGGTGGTAGAGCTGTAAAAGTTTTGAATCTCAAAGATCGTAGGCAATGTTTGCTTCAAAAGAAGACTTTGAGATTGTAGCCGAAGAGTTACGAGAGGTTTGTTGAAGAGCAGTTGGGTTGATTGAAAAATAACACCATGTTTCATTTAATCATAATGATTGAATTTGAAGAAGGATTGGAGCTTGAAGGCCTTTGGATCTATTTATAGGCAATGGAAAAGGAGAAACCTCGATCATATCACTGAGCTGGAGCAGGTGTAAATCGACATTTTGGCGCGGATAGTGACTGTAATTCCTAGTAGGTGGTTTTCAGCTATGTCTTGTGGTGGTTCGCACGATTGCAGTAGTGGCATTAACATGTTAGATGACGCGTGCATATGCATTTAAAGAAGTGAGATATTCGACCCTGGTCGTCTACGTGGCAAATATGCTTTGGAGGGATTTCTATGTAGGCCGCAAACATGTTGGAGGAAAGTGAGATGGTCTTCCAAGCCTGGTTTGTGCATCAAAGTTGGTGGACCGAAGTCTCGTGACTTTTTCCTAAATCAAAATGGACATGCTCATAGCGGGCTTCTATTTTATTTATGGCCCAAACAATGCACCTTAAATTTGAGGAGGCCGTGAGTGTAGGGATGGCAACGGGACGGATTGGGTTCGGATGTGTTATCCCCATAACCGAACCCGGTTGTTTTTCCTGTACCCGAAACCGTAAAAAACCCGAACGGGTATTCCCCGTAACCGAACCCGTTGGGTAACGGATTCCCCATTGGGTAATGGTATTTCCATTATGAATGCTCCACCTAATGCCTTGCCCACAATAACTCAATTTCTTATTGTTATTCTCCATGTTGCCCATTTCTTGACCGAGTTGTTCTGCGTCTATCATGCACATGCTTCTTCTGATGGAAACGTTAATGGCGATGCTGCAGAGTTGCTGAGGGAATCGGAAAGTAGTAAGAAACAGAGAGGGAAGAAAAATATAAGATTTGTGGGTGATTCTGGTGAGAAGATTATGAGAGAATGTGAGTGAGTGGGAAATTGGGGCCTTTGGTTATAGTAGTTGTTGTAGTCTCACACACAGAGAGAGAGAGAGAGAGAGAGAGAGAGAGAGAGAGAGAGAGAGAGAGAGAGAGAGAGAGAGAGGAATTCAGGCTTATGTGCGAAAGCTTGGCTGGAAACTAGTTTCTTGGGTTCTTGGCTTTGAGTTCTTCTAGATTTCATAAAACTTGAAAGCATTAAATTTTTTGGAATAAAGATAAAAGACCTTTGAAATCTGCACTGCACTGCACACTCAAGACCTTTGAGTCTCTCAAGGAGTATTAAGGTTGCTGGAGAAAAAAAATTGGATTTCATTCTTTTATAAAAAAATATAAATAATAAATACATATATTTTTTATTAAAGAATGAAAACGGGGCGGTTCGGGTACGAGTTTGGAGTGGATACCCCTATAACCATAACCGAACCCAAGACCGAATAATTAACTCAACGGTTACCCATAACAAAAAAAAACCCAAAATTTGATTCCCGAAACCGAACTGTTCGAATCGGTTACCTGTGGGAATCGGGTTTGACGAATTAAATTGTCATCCCTACATGAGTGAGAGGCATATTTAAATTTGTAGAACAAGTTATCAAAAGTCGTGCAACTTGATTTGATTGCCACTAACTTCTGACATCTTTAATTTTTGGTGGAAATTGATCTCTCCGGATCATTTCCTCTTAATCCATCAAATCAGAGAATCTGTATCGAAGTTATTATAACTTTTAAAGTAAGCTCTTGTTTGTAGCCGTTTGATCAAATTTCAACGGCACATATCTTCTGATTTGGTAGGTTAGAAAGAAAGGATATGGAGAGGATAATCATTTGCTAATCGTGCCAGTGATTTAATCATAACTTCCTTGGGAACGGTTTACATTCGCCTTCTCCTTACCCTAGGTGCCCTGACCTTAGTCATTGGCTCATCGAGTGGAGACGATGTTGCACAGCTTTTGTCCCAGAAATACCTAGGGTCAAAGTTCTTGCACCGAGGAATAGTGAGTGTTGGATGAGGTTGGTAGCTCAACCCTTACCTTGGACTAAACTTTCTGGTTTAAGGATAAGACCCGTGTTGCTAACCAACTTAGTATTCCCTTCGGATAACAGTATTGCCCAAATGGCCTATAAGGCTCCCATTTCGAGTACTTGACCCATTATGGAGTGTCCAAGGCAATACGGAAATCCAGGGCCAACTGATGTTACTAGCATGTTGTAGACCATCACAACTGACTTTGCCTACTCAGTATCTGACGAAATCTCTTCGAATTCAATCATGTCTACCAATGCTCGCTGATTAGACGTGGGGAGCAAACCGATATTGCAAAGACGTATGGGTATTTGTCCAAGATAAAGTTGTAAGTTGACATTTCCAAAATTTGCAATTAACGTTTTGACGACAGATCTCTCAATTGTCCTGATCCTTGCGCTTCGTTTTCCCATTTCAATGATAATTCATCACGAGTGTCTTCTTTGAGCGATTAAAAAGGGAAGTTAACTTCTTCTTTTTTTCTTTGTATCAGAGACAAACGACCTCAAATTTTCCTGAGATATTTCTGTTCTTGATAATTGTTTGGCTGCACATGGTGAATCTTTGTTTAGCTATGTGTGTCAGAATGGTAGGCTGAGAAGAGTGAATCCTAGATTAGGCAGGCTTGTCCAATTGGACGAACGTAATTTTCCCTTTAAAATAGATTGTTGCCACACCTCTCTTCTGGCGATCCAGTATGAGCCTAATGCGCTATGTTGGTGTTGGTGAGCAATCCAGAACCATCCTAACACCTTGCTCAAGGTTCAGGGATTTAGGCTTCGCTGGATTTTTCATGCCTTCACGGCCTAGGTTCCGTCTCTGCCTTCTCCACAGGCTCTGGCCTCCACCTCACTCCCTTGCTTCTCTGTGGTGATGGTAAATTACCATACTCAATGAAGGAGTGAAGTGGGATGGTTGTCAGGCCTTGGTTTGAGCTTCGAAGTTGATGGGTTAAAGTCATGTGACTTTTGCATAAATCATAATGGATAGGCCTCATAGTAGACCTTATTTTTATTTATGGCCCAAACAATTTCCACACAATTTTTCTCTTCCTAGACACCTCGGTTCATTTTTGGCTTGGGGATTAAAGAAATCAAAAGAAAATAACGAGACAAAAAGAAATGGGTTAATCTCTGTTTACTACCCTGAAGTTTCTTGGTTTTCAATATTTGGTACATGAAATTTTTTTCATCCCAGTTTGGTACCTAAAGTCATAATTATGAGACACTTTCATACATCCGTTAAGTTTTCCATCAGAACCTCCGTTAATTGATGACGTGGCACCCACGTAAACAGTGACTGGATGCCACGTGTCATTATGAATCCACGTAAATATTAAAATTTAAAAAAAATTAATTTTTTTTATCCCATCTTCTAACCCTAGCTATCAGGCCCAAAAACTATTTTTTTTAAAAAAATTTCTGGGCTGCTCCTCACCCCCACGATCCCCTTCCTCCCTCCCTTCTCTCCTTTCTCTCCTCTGCACCCACCCTCCCCACCCATTCACCTCTTTTGTCCCCCACTCCCTCTCTCTCCACTCTGTCTTTCTCTGTCTGACCTTTTTGACCAACTGGGTCGGATTCAATTTCAGTTATCGAGCATAAGACAGCTCGATCTTTGGTTCAAGTCGCAGTTCTTGTGAAAATTTCGAAGATTTTGTAGTGTTTCTGGGTTGGTTTTGGGTTGCGGTGGATTTTCTGTGGTTCTGAACCGCTGTTCGACTTTGGTTGGAGTCACATTTTTTTTGTGAACATTTCAGAGATTTTGTAGATTTTTGGGTAGTGTTTGGTTTGCAGATTGGTGGGTTCGAATGGATTTTTGTGGGTTTTGAAATTTCTGGTTCTCTGAGCCATGAGAATCTGAATCTAGAGAGAGTTTGAACTTTGAGGAGATGTGTTTGGTGCTTAATCCTAGCAAGGTGGAGAGTTGGGGTAAAAGTAGCAAATCAAAGGGTAGGAAGAAGAAAGATGAGGCGGTGGAGGAACCTGGGTGTTGGGTTAAGCTCAGGTTTAGGACCTGCATGCCTTCAAGATCCAAAGTTAATAGCTCCATCACTGGAACTAGTGGATCAGGTATAGAGGATTTTTCTTTTGTCTTTTTCCTTCCGTCTTCTTCCTTTCGTTCTTGGTCGTCGAAGGAGCCCAGCTAGGTTGTATTTACAACATGACAAACAATTTTCTCAAATTTTCATTCGCAATAGGTATTTTTCTGGGATCCCTTTGGTCGTCGTCCGCCAAGCTGCGTCGGGTTGTGGGCCGAGTCACCGCTTCCACCGCCGAGATTTGGGTCTTCATCGTCATCACCAAGATTTGGGGATTTTGGAATTAGGGTTTGTTTTGGTTTGGGAAGGGATTGGAAGAAAGAGGGATTTTGGGGTTTGGGTTTGGGTAGAGAAGAATAGAGAAAGGAAGTGGAGGAAAGTTGAGAGCTGGGTTTGTGTGTTTTTCTGATGGGAGGGGAGGTGAAGAGAGTGGGGGTAGAGGGAGAAGGTGTCGGGGAAGAGGAGTGGTGCGCTGGTGGTTACGGAGACTGAAGGAGATGGAGGTTGGGGTGGAAGAAGGGGGTTCTTTTTTCTTTTTCTTTTTTTTTTTTGGTTTTTTTTTTTAATTTCCACGTGGATGACACGTGACGCCTAGTCATTGTCTACATGGACACCACGTCATCAGTTAACGGGAGACTTAACAGCCAGACTAACGGATGTATGAAACTGTCCAAAAATTAACACTTTAGGTATGACTCTGGGACGAAAAAAACTTGATGTATTAAATGTTGAAAACCACGAAACTAGAGGGTAGTAAACTGATATTTACCCAAAAGAAATAGAGTGTGAAAGAAGAAGAAAAGTGTTATGAAAAAATCATTTCCCTAATTGATCTTGAGAAAACGAAATGAAAAGTAAGAAATACGTACTTATATTTGGTGACCAACACATGAAGACAGATGGCCAGGAACGCTTTACTGTACTCTGCTCCTGAACATTGTCTCATTCCTCCACCAAAAGCCTTGAAGTTCTTGGATATAGTATCCGAGTCAAGGTCCTAATTTCCAGCATACATATAGAACAAAGTTAGCTGCCTGAGTTTTTTATTGTGATTCATGCTTCTAAAAATTGAAATTATGCCGAGTAAAATGGGAATCACAATCCCACGCTCGCACCTTCCAACGCCACGGGTTGAACTCGGCGGGTTCCTTGAATATGTTGGGATTTAAGTGAAGTGCAGAGCTAGCAAGTATTAAACTCCAACCTGCTGGAATTGTAAATCCTGCAAAGCATTTGCTTAAACATTTTAGTGAAAAACTTTTTGCGGTTGGGAAAAAAGGCCAATAAGCTGTGTGTATTTGCAAGTACGTACCATTTACAGTAATATCTTTCACAGTTCTACGGAATAAGCCAGGTGCACTATTTATCAGTCTAATAGTTTCGCTGACAACCTATGTTTACAAAAGACCAGCAAGTTATCAGACTTTTGCCGCAGTGGTATTAGTAGTAGAACCACTAACTTGGTAATATAAACAAACTTTTGTTTATTTTATTTTTTGTCAAGTTTATTTTACTTTCTTCAAAAATTTCACCACAGTATAATATTGTGCAAGGTAGAAAGTAACATATGGAGATTGTAGAACTCTTTACCTGAAGGGTAAAATTCATCGATTTGTATTCGTCCCATGTGACTGAGGAATTCGGATCTTTTCTGTTTTTCAGAATTGCTTCATGCTCAGCCTGATGATAAAACATAACCAATGATCATTACTATCTTAAGTACAGGAGATATGAACTCTGAATTGATGATAAAATTAACTTTGTTTACTTACAGTCAGCTCTTGTAAGGCTGAAGGATGTTCTGTGAGTAAAGTAATAGCTAATGCCAATACCGGTGAAATACTCTCGGCGTTGAATATGCCCGCAAACATCAATTGAACAACAAAGTCCTCTGACAAGAACTTCTCTTTATCCATGTCATTGCTGATTTGACCAATAAAATCTTCTCGACGTGTCTCTGATGTAGCGTGTCGTCGCTCCCTTAGCATATCTCTCAGCATGGTTGTCACTGCCTTTTGGCCCTGAATAAATACCAAAAGCACTATGAAGCTTCCTGTAATATCCTGAATGAACCAAATTTTGCTTGCTTGATTTAGTAGTCCATTTTGAATATTACCTGTCTACAATTATAATGTGCTGTACCAGGAATATTCAAGGGAATGCACATAAGACCATCGATGAATCTACGATATTTCTCGGCCAGGTTAACCGGTGATTTCTCAACATCATAACCTACCATGTGCTTTGCAGTAAACTCTAAATACATCTGCAAAGGGAAAAGTGTATACGTGAATTACAATTTTAAGAATAGCAGTCTATCATATTAAAACTAATGGATTAAGCTAGAAGGTGATTAAGTTAAAGGGGACTTTAATTTACAGCTGAGCTAGCATGTTTCACTTCAACAGATGCCTGACTTGACCAGGAACGTAGAATTTGGTTCACATATTCTTCGATTTGAGCAATCAACTTTTCCTTAAGGGTCTCAGCACCAAAATGTTTGGTGAAAATCCGACTTATGTACTTGTGTATGATACCAGCTGCATTCCTCCGCGAGTCACCTTCAAAATCGAAAACCTTGGAAAATGTGTCCAAGTACCATACTTCAACTAGCCTCCCATCTTGTTCAAATATGTAACTGTTAAATTCAGGATCGGTTGAGATGACAACAGATCTACACGCCAAACTAGTCCGAAATATGGGACCATATCTGCAAGGCAGCAAAGGAAAGAACACCCTCTCTATGAAACTAGCTAGGTAGGTAACTAACTTGGGTTATAAGCTAGATTTTTCTTTATCAATCATTATGTTTTATTTCTTTACGAACACAAGTACTTATAGCAATATCCATTTCCAACAAACAAAAGGAGCAATTATATGTATTACCTTCGAACTCTCTTCTTGATGAATGGGAGAAGATCGTGGGAGTAGCTTGGGATGATCAAACTGAGAGTCTCTCCAATGAAAGGCAGGCCCATAGAACCTGGAGGCAGAGCTCCGTTGCATTTCGGATACCTCCATTTGGTAATCCAAGGAGTAATGAATATGACTACCAAAGACACCAAGAAACTCAATCCCACCAAACTCCACATTTTCACTACTATTCTCTTGGTGGTTTATACCTTAAATAACTGTTCGTCCTCCTTCTGTTAATATTACTCCAAGAGACTGAAGAAAGTAAGTACCACAGATGAAAGAGGAAAATATTGGCACGTAATGAGATCCCCTAAATAAGCTACCCCCTACCCTAGGCTTGGCCGTCTACTATGACAACGACGATAATTGAGGCTCGCACTTTCCAATTTAGATTAAAAAAAAAAAAAAACACATTGCGGGTTCAAGTGCAAAGACTTCCTAGTACGTGTTTAAATCAAGTTATCCACTGTCTTATAGTAAAACTTCTATATCCTCAAGGAAAGTTGCATGTATACAAAAGAATTACAGTAGTAGTAGAGCGTGCAAATTTCCAAAATGTAAAAAATGTAAAAAGAGAGACACCTAATCTCTAAAAGCATACAAAAGTTTCATGCCAAGAAGCTGTAAACATGCTTAAGAAGTTACAAGCACTTTTGAGTCAACAAAAAAATGTCCATGTTGACAAGGTATTACGCACTATCCTCTGTGTTTATATATGTATCTGTGATATTGTTTGGGCCGAAAATTACATCATCGGCCCGAGCAATCAAGGCCATTGAGTGAGCATAGCTCCCGATCGTCGGATGGAAAAGTGAAGATAATTTTGTTAAAAAATAATATTATGGTTTTTATCATAATAATTATTCTTTTAATATGAATTATCTTGGCATATTCTTAAGCAGATAAATACGGTGCGAATTATATCCCTAAGCAAGCGGTACAGTTCAAATTGAGTTGGGATTTGTGTGGACGTATGGATTGGATATGCTGCAAGCTAATATTAAAGAAAGGGGATCAGGATGCATGCACGGATGGATTATGAAGAAGCCTAGATAGGCTTAGCTTTTGGTAGTGATGTGATAAGTCTAAGATATAATAGTCATGGATAATGATGGCATAAGGAACATAAGTACGCTGGACCTTTTTCTGTGGTGTTTTGGTGGTCAGATAAGGCATGGCTAATGATGGTTTTTCTTTTATCAAGAAATAAGAAGCCTAGTTGGGCTAGAAATGTGATGTGATAAGCCTAGATGGACTTTTATTAAGTTTGAAAAGTCTTGGAACAAATCTCACGGCTCAGTTTGAAGGATATACCTTGGTTTTTGGCTTTTGACACGGATCAACTTTAGGAATTAGAGTTGCAATTAAACTCTGCAACATTATCTGACCGTGCAAGCCAAGTACTTCAGTCCTATAAATACAGATGCAATGGCAACGGGAAAAGGACCTCCAACTCAACACACAAAACTGCCCTGCGCAAACCCTCTCAACAACTTTGAGATTTTTTTTTATTTTCTTTTTCGCCGACATATCTTCAGTTTGGATAAACAACACTGTTGCCGTAGAATCAGTCGACCATGAAGCACCTTCAGTTTGGATAAACAGTACTGCGATAGGGCCGATTGGTTATCTGTCCAAGTCTCGGTCGAGAAGGATTTTCGAATCCTTATTGGCAGATGTCATCTTATTAGCCTTTTCTGCGAAGTGAGGTGTTACAAGTTATTACATTCGGCACATTGAAAGCCGAATGTGATATTGAACTTCGCAGAACTAGCAGCCTTGTCTTCAGGCTCTAGAACCCGAAGGCCGAGAGTGTTCCTTCCTCGGCCGCAGTCGTGAGATTCAGAAGTCAACAGCGCACCCAACGCAACATCAACAAATTTTACTCCTCGACCGAGCTCGACCGACGAGTTGGCATGCCCCGCATTCAACAGAAGGACGTAGTTAGCTCATAGATTACTCGACTTGCGCGCCACGTAGGCTTGGTAGTTTTTAGGGTCAACATTTTGGCACGCCCAGTGGGACCCAATGCTAAAACTACGAAGTTCACATGATATATCAGGATGAGATTCAACGCCTATTCAAGGAAAGCAATTAGTTTACCCTCTCGCACTGGAGAGCATGGTTGGTCCCTCAGAGGGCGCAAATCCTGTGATAAGTCCCTAAGAAGGGCACGATCTTCTTTTGAAGTGCAGAAGTGATCAGTTGTTGTAAGCATGCAGCTGAGCCAAGTTGTGATTACTTCTGAATTCCTCATTGAAAAACAAGTGAAACGAACGAGAACTTAACTGTAAGGTAGGAACTGCATAACAACTGGATAGTCCTCGACTTGTAAGGTGGTGCCCGTCGAGCTGCTTGAGTCTTCGAGCTTTAATGTAGTGGGAGGTCACACATGGTACTTCCTCATATTGTAGGCGCTCCACTGCTTTTCGATCTTTTTGTCGTTTCTTGGTGGCAATGGTGTAATTACTCTTACTGCCTACTCCACTGATCTTGTACGGACCTTCCCAGATGGGATCTATATTTTTGGAGCCTTCTCTACGGGTAGTGATGAAGGTTTTTCTTAGGACTAGATCTTCGGGCTGGAACTGCTGGATCTTGGCCCTTTTCTTGTAACTGGAAATGAGCTACTGCTAGTAAGCTGCGATGCGGGTGATGGTCTGCTCGCGCTTCTCCTCTGCCAGATCTAAGCATGCGGCCATCTCCTTACTATCTGGTTGCTTGTTTTTTGGTGGTGCGATATGCCCATAGGCATCCAGGGAGTTTGTTTGGCCATTTTCCCTTCTTGTTGGCGAAGGATTTCTTGAGGTAGTCGAATTATCTTGTTAGATGCTTCCGTCCACCTATTGCCTTAAGGATATCTTGGCCGTTGTAGGTGACAATGGATTAAGGGATGCCAAATCGGCAAATGATGTTCCTCCATATAAAGTGTTCTATGTTCATCTGAGTCGTGGTCGTCATTGGGCTCTGCTTCTACCCATTTGGTGAAGTAGTCGGTTGCCACGATCTTCATGCCTCTGCCCCCAGTAGTAGGCGACATAGGCCCTACCAGGTGGATTGCTCACTGTATTAACGACTAAGGACTCGTCTGTGGGAATAGCTCGCTGGCAGGCAGTGCTGGTACCGACTTCTAGTGTTTGCAGTAGTTGTACTTTTGTACTAACTCCTTAGCGTCTTGGTGCATGGTAGGCCAGTAGTAGCATGCTTTAAGAGCCTTATGTGCTAAGGATTGACCTCCAGAGTGATTTCCACAAACGCCTTTGTGGATTGAGCTTAGAACCTTCAAGTCATCGGGAGGCGCTAGGCAGTGAAGATGTGATTTGGTGTAGGATTTTCGGATGAGAATGCCGTTCCACATGTAGTAGTGTGCTGCTTTGATTTGGAGCTTCCTAGACTCCAATCTTTTCACGGGGAATGTGTCATTGACCAGGTAGTTTACAATGGAATCTTGTCAGTTTGGAGTTGTACTAACCTGTGACACCTCGGCTACTGGTTTTGTCTATATGCTTGGCTCATCTAGATACTCCACCGGAATAGAACGTTTGAGTTGGTGGTCGAGGGCGGAGCCTAGGCAGGCTAATGGATCCACGTGAGCGTTGTCTGCCTATGGAACTTGAGTTAGGGTGTAAGTCTGAAACACCTCAAGTAGTTTGGCTAGTGATTAGCTGGGAATTAGAATGAATTGCGAGCTTTTTCACTGCCAAGTTTTATGCCATTAGGAGGCCTGCAAGTAGGGTCTCGTATTTTACTTCGTTGTTGGATTCTTTGAAGCCTAGAGTGATTGCCTGTTCAAGCATCGAACCGTTTAGGTGACAAGGACTATGCCTGCTCTCAAACCTTTGTAGTTGGATGCGTTGTGGACATGCAAATGCCAGAAGTCTCCCTCAAGTGGAGCATGCGCGGTTAGGGCGTGCTTGGCTACCTCCGGGGCATCATTGGGCCGCTTTGTTGGCTGGGGCCGTGTGACACGTAGCAGGAAGTGGTGCTTAACTGTGGGTACATGTTGCTCCTATATAGAATCTTTTGGGGCGACGAGGACAAAACTTGTTTTCGAGTTTGTCCTTCCAGTGTTCGTTTGCCTTTGGCGTGTCTTTTAAGCCGAGTTGTTACGTTCGTAAGAAAACTTTGCATCTGCCAGGGTCTACGCCTTTATTGTCGCACGTTTAGATTAGGCGGAATAGTGCGTCATGAGGATGATTGCGTGCATTTGAAGGTAAAACTTAAGCTTCCAGGTTGCAATAACTATCGCCAAAGTTAGCTTGTGAATTTATGATAGCATCGAGAAGAGCTTTTGACTGTGGAATACAGGTAGTCGGGTCCCTAACTCTTCTCGCATGATGGTAGAGCTTATTGCTGCTTTAGATATCGTTAAACATGCGAATAAGTCATCAATTGCTTCCAGTTTGGATAGTAAGGAGGTGATGTCAGATACTTCTTCAAGTCCTTAAATGTGCATTAGCGAGTCTCGTCCCAAAGTGCATGCTTCTCTGCCAAAGTTAGATCTTATTTCATGATCAATTTTTTGAATAGTGGGTGGTCTGCTGGAAGTCATTTTTGGAAGGCTGCTCTAGCTATCGAGTCGTTGTATCCGACCATCCTTGCCTTCTCTGCTTTAAACCTCTTCACTTAGTCGCGAAGCGACTCCTTTGGGTTCTTCTTGACATTGAACAAATGGTCGAACTTCTTTTTGATCGAGCAATAGGATGAATATTCTTTGGTGCAAACCAAAAAAAGTTTGTTGAAACTCTGGATGGATTGTGGTGGCAGGGTGTAGAACCAATCTTGCGTTTCACCTTGTAGAGTGGTGGCGAATATCTTACACATGAGATCATCGTTGTTTCGATAGAGGATCATTGCACTTCGGTAATGCTTTAAGTGTTTATCCGGGTCTTCATCCCCTTTGAAAGATGTGAAATGTGGCATGCTGAACTCACGTGGAGGCTTTGCCTGCTCAATCTCATCCGTGAAGGATGACCTGCTTATGTTGGTCACGTTTCATCGTAGTGCCTTATCGGTGACCTCGTTTCGTTGGAAATTGCGCAATCGCTTAGTCAAGAGTCTCTCTACTTCTTCCTGAATTTACCTTTGTTGGGGTAGCGAAGCTCTCGGCTGCCCTCAATCGTGACTTGCTGGTCTTGGCTGTTTTTCCATGTGTTTGCCTCATCTATGCCGCAGATGCGGTGTGTGTGGTGCGTTCATAACAGGCGAGCGAGTTTTTCGCAGGCTGCCAGTTGAACTTGAGCCGGATTGAGTGACTACTTTTCTTCATCCGTCATGCTACCTACTCCAATGTAAGGTGGAGGATACTCTGCACGCTAATGAACACTTTGCCTGGAAGGTTTCTCATGTTAACTATCGAAGTGTGACTCCAATCATGAATGTATGCTCGTCCATGGGCCTAGTCAAGAGTGCACGCTCCTCCGCACGCTAAGATAGAAGTATACGCTATCTCGGGGGCCTAATCTAGAGTGTACACTACCCGAACGCTCGGTTCATGGCTGATCGAGTGGCTGCTTGCTGGGATGCTGCTGGAGAGGTTTTTTGTCTGGTCTTGTCCTACTTCGGGACACCTCGTCTGGGGCACGTTGCATCTCGGTACGCTGCAAGAGCTGGTTCACTAAGGTCGTCTGTTGTGCGAAGGCACTCGTCAACTCTATGACTTGTCGAGACAAGTGTTGTTCTCCATTTGGGTTGGAATAGCTTGGAAGGAATGCGTTTCCTTGAGCAGTGGAAGTGTGGTAGACTTCGGGTGCGAGATTTGAGTTGGGAAATGTCAAATCCGCATAAAAATGTGGTGAAAATGCTCCCGGTTCGATCATCGGCTTGGAAATTTGGAGCCCGGACGGTTAAACTAATCTTGGATTGATTTGGGCTGCTTAGAAAGCCATGAGAGCAGACTGGGCCGCGGAAATAGGTTAGGCCGCGGGAGCAGGATCGGCCACAGGAGCAAGCTGACTCACGAGAGTGGGTTGCTCGGTAGGAACAGGTTGGGCCACGGAAGTGGGCTGCTCGGCGTGTGGCGCACGTGGGTGCGAGGCTAGGGCTTGGCTTAGCAACCCGTTGGGTTTGCGTTGGGCTTGGAGTGACATGGCTTGGGTCGTGGCTTTGGTGTCGTGGGCCTTGGATGGCACAGCTTGGGCTTGCTTAGATGGCACGGCTTGGGACTGGTGGTGACACCATGGACCTCACCGCTGGTGGCCACCACGGTGGTTCACATGGTGGAAACTCGTGGTCGTGGTGCCGCTCCACTTATTGTCACATTTAGCCTCGTGGATCATAGCGATCTCATCTCTTGAATATTGGAATTTTCACTCGTTGAATTTTCTAAATTTCTAGCCATTGTACTTCTCTTTTACGTTTTATCAAAGAATTTTTGCAAATAAAAAATTCTAATAATAAAAACATACAAAAAAATCTACAAATGGACAAGAAAATAGAAAAACCTTGGATTTGAGAGTATTCTACGAGTGTGGGACTCAACTCTTATTGAAAGCACCAATTTGTGGATGCAAATTTCTTCCTCCTTTTTCTTGGACAAAATTGCACCTACAAAACAAATAACATCTTAGGTCAAGGCCAAGAGCCTCACGCGCCCACGATGAATTGGGGGGGAGGGGGCTTTGGCCGAAGAACCTCTGATGCCAAAGTTAGAATTTTTTGGGAAAAGTGTTTGGAGAATTTTAGAGATTTTTAGCAAGAGAATTGGGATTGAGTTTTGGAGAGAATGAGAGGCCTTTTATAGGGATGTGGTGTGCCTCCTTGGGTGAGAGAGGACCGACCACTTGGCTCTCTTTGTGGGCTAGGTTATTGATTTGTGTTTAATTGGGTATAATTGAATAATCAACTAATTAATTAGTCAATTAATAGAATAATTGCCTAATTGATTAGCTAATTAATATAATAAAAAGGGAAAGATTTGGGGGTTACCTTGTGGAGAGGATTTGATAAGGATGGATGAAATAGGTTTTGAATTGTTACCTATTTTAGGCACTTTTGACTTGGTTGAGGGATGACTGGCCGCAGCTCGGGCGTAGGAATCCCGATATGCCTCAAGGCTATTTTTGTCCTTTTCATCAAAAAATCCACGTGTCGTCTTGTGATTATTTTTTACTCCACACACACGTCCCATCCCCCTAGCCAACCCGACCGTACCACCCATCTCCCAACATCCTAATCCCATCCCTCAACAATCTCCCCAATTGTTTTCAATCAAAAATCTCAAAATATTAAAACTTACTAATCAAGACACATTCACTACATATATGATAAAACTTGATATAAGTCCAATTCCTTAAATTTAATTATTTAATTATCAATAATTATCTATTCAATGATAAGATTTATTATTAAAATCAAATTTCTTCCTAATTGTCTCTTTGATTATTATTTTATTTTATTTTTTATTTTTTGTTATTTCTTGTTCTTCCTCCTGCTTTAAACCCCATTTATAGATTTTATTTTTAATTTTTATAATCAACCTACATCACATGTTAATTACTTTTATGTATCTACATGACAGATTATTTTTTATAACCAACGTGTCACAGATCAATGTGTCTTGCTTGTAGGTATATTCTCTTTTTTTCTACGTTTTAGTTAGGTTTCATATCTCGCTTACAGGTATAATATACATTCTTATATTTGTTACATGAGTTAAGGTAGAATGTTTTGTAGATAATTTATGTTGGTATATTAGTTTTTTTGTTATAAGATATTAATTAGATTTTTTGGAGTTGAAAAATGCATAATATGAGAAGATTTTAATTGATATTTGATATTCTAAAAAAAAATATAAAATGAGTATAAAAGAAATAAAAACATGTAATTAGATAAATGAACTCACTCCTAAAAATCATCTATGTTTTTGGACCTAGATCAAAAAGCCCCTATATATATAGAACTGGAAAATGAGACTTGAATGATTGAGATCTTTTACTGTTGAAGCACGAGATGGATGATGACTTGCTTTTACTGTTGATGCATAGTGAACTTGTTACAATAATTGTGGCCTTTATTGTGGAATATGCTGAGTGATTTCGGTTGACCGATTGATTCCTTGCTTTGTCGGAATAATTGATGCGAATAATCTCTGAATCTGAATGTTTCACTTGGTGACTGACATGGTGACTAACTGCATTCACATGGCTTGACTTGTTGTTTCACATGGCTTTATGCAAATGGGTCTTGAGAATTTTGGTAGTTGGCCTACCTGGTGCTTTGATTGTTTGGCTTTATTGGTTGCTAAGGTGATGCATCTGATGATTCTGAGGAAGTTTCATCTTCTTCGTCTTCAAATATTAACTGTAATTGTAAATGGGCTGCTTGTGACTGTAACTGAGCTGCTTGAGTGAGGAGTTTTTGTCCAAGGTCTTCACTTTCTACAGCTTTGTGCTTTGATTTTGATGACTTGGAAGACTTTGACTTTCCTTTTAGTGAGGAAGATGGAGAGATGTCTAATAATGACTATGTTTCGATAATTGGTTATGGATCAACGGGAAATTCACTGAGAACTTGTTCAATGATTCTTTGCTGATTGAATTTATCCCACCACTGATCTGACTTTATGGACTTCATTGTCTACTTCATACCTCCATTTTAAAATCCATGGAACTTTATATTTGGCCATAAAATTAAAAGAAGAGGTATTTTCTTGTTGAACTAGCTTCTGTCAAATCTTGATTGAAAATAATTGACTCTGTGCATGAGCGATTCCGGGATAAGATTGGATGTTGGGCCATGAATTGACCACCACTTGGAGAACCAAGCTGGGAATACTAGTTGAAATTTCTTATCCAAGTTGATGACCAAGAGTGATTGGAATCCTTTTTTTGATAGAGGAAAATGTTGGTCCATGCATTAATGTAATCATAATAATTATACTGAATATTTGGTGGTTGAGTGTGAAGGGACTTGTGTTTGTAAATGGGAATTCCCCATTCCTTTTCTGTCATATTTTTCGAATGTGTAAATTATTGTATAGGATGTTATTTTCATCTGTGTTATTGTCATAATTAGATAAATGAACTCACTCCTAAAAATCATCTATGTTTTTGGATCTAGATCTAAAAGCCCCTATATATATAGACCTGGAAAATGAGACTTGAATGATTGAGATCTTTTACTGTTGAAGCACGGGATGGATGATGACTTGCTTTTACTGTTGATGAATAGTGAACTTGTTAGAATAATTGTGGCCTTTATTGTGGAATATGCTGAGTGATTTCTGTTGACCGATTGATTCCTTGCTTTGTCGGAATAATTGATGCAATAATATCTAAATCTGAATGTTTCACATGGTGACTGACATGGTGACTAACTGCATTCACATGGCTTGACTTGTTGTTTCACATGGCTTTATGCAAATGGGTCTTGAGAATTTTGGTAATTGGCCTACCTGGTGCTTTGATTGTTTGGCTTTATTGGTTGCTAAGGTGATGCATCTGATGATTCTGAGGAAGTTTCATCTTCTTCGTCTTCAAGTATTAACTGTAATTGTAAATGGGTTGCTTGTGACTGTAACTGAGTTGCTTGAGTGAGGAGTTTTTGTCCAAGGTCTTCACTTTCTACAACTTTGTGCTTTGATTTTGATGACTTGGAAGACTTTGACTTTCCTTTTAGTGAGGAAGATGGAGAGATGTCTAATAATGACTATGTTTCGATAATTGGTTATGGATCAACGGGAAATTCACTGAGAACTTGTTCAATGATTCTTTGCTGATTGAATTTATCCCACCACTGATCTGACTTTATGGACTTCATTGTCTGGTTCATACCTCCATTTTAAAATCCATGGAACTTTATATTTGGCCATAAAATTAAAAGAAGAGGTATTTTCTTGTTGAACTAGCTTCTGTCAAATCTTGATTGAAAATAATTGACTCTGTGCATGAGCGATTCCGGGATAAGATTGGATGTTGGGCCATGAATTGACCACCACTTGGAGAACCAAACTGGGAATACTAGTTGAAATTTCTTATCCAAGTTGATGACCAAGAGTGACTGGAATCCTTTTTTTGATAGAGGAAAATGTTGGTCCATGCATTAATGTAATCATAATAATTATACTGAATATTGGGTGGTTGAGTGTGAAGGGACTTGTGTTTGTAAATGTGAATTCCCCATTCCCTTTCTGTCATATTTTTCGAATGTGTAAATTATTGTATAGGATGTTTTTTTCATCTGTGTTATTGTCATAATTAGATAAATGAACTCACTCCTAAAAATCATCTATGTTTTTGGACCTAGATCTAAAAGCCCCTATATATATAGAACTGGAAAATGAGACTTGAATGATTGAGATCTTTTACTGTTGAAGCACGGGATGGATGATGACTTACTTTTACTGTTGATGAATAGTGAACTTGTTACAATAATTGTGGCCTTTATTGTGGAATATGCTGAGTGATTTCTGTTGACCGATTGATTCCTTGCTTTGTCGGAATAATTGATGCGAATAATATCTGAATCTGAATGTTTCACATGGTGACTGACATGGTGACTAACTGCATTCACATGGCTTGACTTGTTGTTTCACATGGCTTTATGCAAATGGGTCTTGAGAATTTTGGTAATTGGCCTACCTGGTGCTTTGATTGTTTGGCTTTATTGGTTGCTAAGGTGATGCATCTGATGATTCTGAGGAAGTTTCATCTTCTTCGTCTTCAAGTATTAACTGTAATTGTAAATGGGTTGCTTGTGACTGTAACTGAGTTGCTTGAGTGAGGAGTTTTTGTCCAAGGTCTTCACTTTCTACAACTTTGTGCTTTGATTTTGATGACTTGGAAGACTTTGACTTTCCTTTTAGTGAGGAAGATGGAGAGATGTCTAATAATGACTATGTTTCGATAATTGGTTATGGATCAACGGGAAATTCACTGAGAACTTGTTCAATGATTCTTTGCTGATTGAATTTATCCCACCACTGATTTGACTTTATGGACTTCATTGTCTGGTTCATACCTCCATTTTAAAATCCATGGAACTTTATATTTGGCCATAAAATTAAAAGAAGAGGTCTTTTCTTGTTGAACTAGCTTCTGTCAAATCTTGATTAAAAATAATTGACTCTGTGCATGAGCGATTCCGGGATAAGATTGGATGTTGGGCCATGAATGACCACCACTTGGAGAACCAAGCTGGGAATACTAGTTGAAATTTCTTATCCAAGTTGATGACCAAGAGTGACTGGAATCCTTTTTTTGATAGAGGAAAATGTTGGTCCATGCATTAATGTAATCATAATAATTATACTGAATATTGGGTGGTTAAGTGTGAAGGGACTTGTGTTTGTAAATTGGAATTCCCCATTCCTTTTCTGTCATATTTTTCGAATGTGTAAATTACTGCATAGGATGTTATTTTCATCTGTGTTATTGTCATAATTAGATAAATGAACTCACTCCTAAAAATCATCTATGTTTTTGGACCTAGATCTAAAAGCCCCAATATATATAGACCTGGAAAATGAGACTTGAATGACTGAGATCTTTTACTGTTGAAGCACGGGATGGATGATGACTTGCTTTTACTGTTGATGAATAGTGAACTTGTTAGAATAATTGTGGCCTTTATTGTGGAATATGCTGAGTGATTTCTGTTGACCGATTGATTCCTTGCTTTGTCGGAATAATTGATGCGAATAATATCTGAATCTGAATGTTTCACATGGTGACTGACATGGTGACTAACTGCATTCACATGGCTTGACTTGTTGTTTCACATGGCTTTATGCAAATGGGTCTTGAGAATTTTGGTAGTTGGCCTACCTGGTGCTTTGATTGTTTGGCTTTATTGGTTGCTAAGGTGATGCATCTGATGATTCTGAGGAAGTTTCATCTTCTTCGTCTTCAAGTATTAACTGTAATTGTAAATGGGCTGCTTGTGACTGTAACTGAGCTGCTTGAGTGAGGAGTTTTTTGTCCAAGGTCTTCACTTTCTACAGCCTTGTGCTTTGATTTTGATGACTTGGAAAACTTTGACTTTCCTTTGAGTGAGGAAGATGGAGAGATGTCTAATAATGACTATGTTTCGATAATTGGTTATGGATCAACGAGAAATTCACTGAGAACTTGTTCAATGATTCTCTGCTGATTGAATTTATCCCACCACTGATCTGACTTTATGGACTTCATTGTCTGGTTCATACCTCCATTTTAAAATCAATGGAACTTTATATTTGGCCATAAAATTAAAAGAAGAGGTATTTTCTTGTTAAACTAGCTTCTGTCAAATCTTGATTGAAAATAATTGACTCTGTGCATGAGCGATTCCGGGATAAGATTGGATGTTGGGCCATGAATTGACCACCACTTGGAGAACCAAGCTGGGAATACTAGTTGAAATTTCTTATCCAAGTTGATGACCAAGAGTGACTGGAATCCTTTTTTTGATAGAGGAAAATGTTGGTCCATGCATTAATGTAATCATAATAATTATACTGAATATTGGGTGGTTGAGTGTGAAGGGACTTGTGTTTGTCAATGTGAATTCCCCATTCCTTTTCAGTCTTATTTTTCGAATGTGTAAATTATTGTATAGGATGTTATTTTCATCTGTGTTATTGTCATAATTAGATAAATGAACTCACTCCTAAAAATCATCTATGTTTTTGGACCTAGATCTAAAAGCCCCAATATATATAGACCTGGAAAATGAGACTTGAATGATTGAGATCTTTTACTGTTGAAGCACGGGATGGATGATGACTTGCTTTTACTGTTGATGAATAGTGAACTTGTTTCAATAATTGTGGCCTTTATTGTGGAATATGCTGAGTGATTTCAGTTGACCGATTGATTCCTTGCTTTGTCGGAATAATTGATGCGAATAATATCTGAATCTGAATGTTTCACTTGGTGACTGACATGGTGCCTAACTGCATTCACATGGCTTTACTTGTTGTTTCACATGGCTTTATGCAAATGGGTCTTGAGAATTTTGGTAATTGGCCTACCTGGTGCTTTGATTGTTTGGCTTTATTGGTTGCTAAGGTGATGCATCTGATGATCCTGAGGAAGTTTCATCTTCTTCGTCTTCAAGTATTAACTGTAAGTGTAAATGGGTTGCTTGTGACTGTAACTGAGTTGCTTGAGTGAGGAGTTTTTGTCCAAGGTCTTCACTTTCTACAACTTTGTGCTTTGATTTTGATGACTTGGAAGACTTTGACTTTCCTTTTAGTGAGGAAGATGGAGAGATGTCTAATAATGACTATGTTTCGATAATTGGTTATGGATCAACGGGAAATTCACTGAGAACTTGTTCAATGATTCTTTGCTGATTGAATTTATCCCACCACTGATCTGACTTTATGGACTTCATTGTCTGGTTCATACCTCCATTTTAAAATCCATGGAACTTTATATTTGGCCATAAAATTAAAAGAAGAGGTATTTTCTTGTTGAACTAGCTTCTGTCAAATCTTGATTGAAAATAATTGACTCTGTGCATGAGCGATTCCGGGATAAGATTGGATGTTGGGCCATGAATTGACCACCACTTGGAGAACCAAGCTGGGAATACTAGTTGAAATTTCTTATCCAAGTTGATGACCAAGAGTGACTGGAATCCTTTTTTTGATAGAGGAAAATGTTGGTCCATGCATTAATGTAATCATAATAATTATACTGAATATTGGGTGGTTGAGTGTGAAGGGACTTGTGTTTGTAAATGTGAATTCCCCATTCCTTTTCTGTCATATTTTTCGAATGTGTAAATTATTGCATAGGATGTTATTTTCATCTGTGTTATTGTCATAGTTAGATAAATGAACTCACTCCTAAAAATCATCTATGTTTTTGGACCTAGATCTAAAAGCCCCTATATATGTAGACCTGGAAAATGAGACTTGAACGACTGAGATCTTTTACTGTTGAAGCACGGGATGGATGATGACTTGCTTTTACTGTTGATGAATAGTGAACTTGTTAGAATAATTGTGGCCTTTATTGTGGAATATGCTGAGTGATTTCTGTTGACCGATTGATTCCTTGCTTTGTCGGAATAATTGATGCGAATAATATCTGAATCTGAATGTTTCACATGGTGATTGACATGGTGACTAACTGCATTCACATGGCTTGACTTGTTGTTTCACATGGCTTTATGCAAATGAGTCTTGAGAATTTTGGTAGTTGGCCTACCTGGTGCTTTGATTGTTTGGCTTTATTGGTTGCTAAGGTGATGCATCTGATGATTCTGAGGAAGTTTCATCTTCTTCGTCTTCAAGTATTAACTGTAATTGTAAATGGGCTGCTTGTGACTATAACTGAGCTGCTTGAGTGAGGAGTTTTTGTCCAAGGTCTTCACTTTCTACAACTTTGTGCTTTGATTTTGATGACTTGGAAGACTTTGATTTTCCTTTGAGTGAGGAAGATGGAGAGATGTCTAATAATGACTATGTTTCGATAATTGGTTATGGATCAACGGGAAATTCACTGAGAACTTGTTCAATGATTCTTTGCTGATTGAATTTATCCTACCACTGATCTGACTTTATGGACTTCATTGTCTGGTTCATACCTCCATTTTAAAATCAATGGAACTTTATATTTGGCCATAAAATTAAAAGAAGAGGTATTTTCTTGTTGAACTAGCTTCTGTCAAATCTTGATTGAAAATAATTGACTCTGTGCATGAGCGATTCCGGGATAAGATTGGATGTTGGGCCATGAATTGACCACCACTTGGAGAACCAAGCTGGGAATACTAGTTGAAATTTCTTATCCAAGTTGATGAACCAAGAGTGACTGGAATCCTTTTTTGATAGAGGAAAATGTTGGTCCATGCATTAATGTAATCATAATAATTATACTGAATATTTGGTGGTTGAGTGTGAAGGGACTTGTGTTTGTAAATGGGAATTCCCCATTCCTTTTCTGTCATATTTTTCAAATGTGTAAATTATTGTATAGGATGTTATTTTCATCTGTGTAACTGGTGATAGGTTTAATGGTTATTGACTCGGTTTTAAAGAGAATGCTTTTGTAAAATTCAAGGGTTTTGTAAGACTCTTCCGGTAAATAATGAAAATTTGGGGGAAACTAGAATTTGGCTAACTTTGCTGGTGTTGGGTTTGGAATAAGATCTAGTGGATAACTGAACAAATACTCAATGGATGATTTTGGAATGTAAGGGGAGGTTTAACTATAATTGACCATTGGTTGTGATGGTCTTACTGAGGTTTGTAAGGATCATAAGGTTTGACTAAGGCTGACTAATAATTAGGTTGGAAATTCCCTACTGTAGAACCTAAGGGAGTAAAACAGTTTACTGAACTACTGGCTAAGTAAGCTACAAGGCCTGACTCTTGTTTGACTGATTCTTTTTTTTTACTGGGTTGAGAGAGGCAGGAAGCCTTCTTGGATCAGGATTTTGTCCTCACATTATTTCCCTGCAGAAACTCTCTTTCTAGGAAATCAGAAATGCAATTTTGGCTGCCTTTTACATATTCGATTTCAAAATAAAAAATACTTAGTATTGACTGCCATTGTGCAAAAATTGTTTTGATGCAATATTTTGAACATCTTTTGTAAAACATGTTTTGCGCTTTTGTAATTGACTCTTATTAAAAAAAATTAATTTAGTAAGTCATCTTGAAATTTTGATATGCATAGTACTAAAGATAATATTTCTTTTTTAATAGTACTATAGTTACTTTAAGTTGGATTCCAGCCTCTTGAATGAAAACGAACAATTTGTTCAGGAGAATCGAGATAAGTTGACTGTTAAAGAATACCTCTGTAACCAATTTCAGATGCATCAGTTTCAACAATTTTGAATGAATTGACTGTAGGAATACCAAGACAGAGTAATGTCTTGACATGAGACTTGATCTGTTTGACGATGGAAGTATGAGTAGAAGACCAAGATAGGGGGTAACCTGTCAAATAATGGTTTGCATTGTTCTCTCAATTTTGGGTAGAATTCTGCAACTTAATTTAATGATCCTAGAAATCTCTGGAGTTGGGTTTTGTCAGTGATTTCATCTTGGAATTTATTTGCAAACTGGATGACTCTGTCTATGGGTTGGATTGTTGACTGATGGATGTTGTATCCTAAGAATCTTATGTTGGTTTGAAACAATTTTATTTTTGTAGATGAAACGACTAATCCGTTTGACTTAATTATTTTGGTGAACATGTTTAAATGTTTCCAAAGTTCATCAATTGACTTTGAATAAATGAGAACATCATCAATGTAAACAATGGAAAAATGACCATATTGATTAATATTTCATTCATTATGTTTTGGAATTCACTGGGTGCATTTTTCAAGCCAAATAGTATTACATTCCATTCATAATGGGCAAAGGGACTGACAAATGCTGTTTTATATTTGTTATATCCTCATGAATTTGAATTTGCAAGAAGCTCGATTTCATGTCAAATTTTGAAAAGATTACTGCTTGACTTAATCTTTTTAGTAAATCTCTTTTATTAGGGATTGGATATCGTATCCATTCTAAGACTTCATTTAACGGTTTATAATTAATGACTAATCTTGGAGTAACTCTTTCTAATTCAGCATTTTTTGGACATAAAAAGCAGGGCATGACTAAGATGACTTACTTTTTTTTATTATTCCTTTGTTGAGTAATTATGTGATTTCATTTTTACAAAATTCCGTAGTTTCTTGACTCATTTGGATTGGTCTAGCTTTTGTAGGTATTTTCCTTTTATAGAAGCCTTTGATGTAAGGAAGTTTGACTATATGATGTTGTTTCCTATACCCAAAGGCATTAGGAATATTGAACATTTTTCTTCAACAAGTTTTTGTGGGAAAGAATTAATTCTTTGTTGTAAGGGTTTATTGTTTAACTATTCTTTAATCCTTTTGTAATTTATTTCCTCTTTTAGATAACTGATGCAGGGGCGGATCCATTAAGGGACCAGGGTGGTCCCAGGACCACCCGGAAGCTAGGACAAACGGCTGTGAGGATCTTCAAAGACCATCCAAATCTGGGCAGAAGAACAGCAGCCATGGCTGCTGCAAGCTGTGCAAAACGGAAGGAGGAAGAAGAAAGTCAATTTTTAAAAAAAATAACTTGGCCAAAACGACGTCGTTTTGAGCCAAGTTATTAAAAAAGTTTAAAAACTCCTCACCTTCACGTGATAGAGCACTCGCCAGTCACCATCCTTTATTGTTTATAGAAAAGTCAGACTCACCATCTTTTATAGAATAGTGCTTTCAATCAACTTTACTTCACCAATAATAGCAAATTGTCTGTAAGTTTTCAAATAGGAGGAATCCTCACGCTACCCAAGTAACCCCAACTTTGTGATTTGCTTTGTTTTCAATATATTGGTATTCAGATCGTGATTTTGTCGATGATTTTATTCAGACTTAGACCTTTAAACAGAATGAACATTCATGCCCTCCATAGTAATTTCTGCTCTCTGCTCCCTGTTCAACTTCCGTCTCGAATGTACGTGTGTTTACCACCAAACCCACATTTCTGTAAGATTTCTAATTTAGTGTTAGTTCTTACTTATTTTTAGTGTTAGTTGATACAGATTTATTGTTAATTTGTTAGGATTTTTAGTTTTAGACTTTTAGGTAATTTTTTTTTAAAGAACACTAATTAAAAACAAAGGGGCCGAACAATGAATCTTGCAAATGTTTTTTTTCATATCTATTTTAGTGTTAGTTCATACATATTTATTGTTGATTCGTTAGAATTTTCTGATATTACTTGGATTGTGTTATAGGGTTTCTTTTGTTGAAGATTGTGTTACAGTTAGGGGTTTTTAGTTCATACATATTTTTAGTTTCATCAATTGACATAGATTTTTTTATTAATTGATATGTGTAGAAATTAAAAGTATGGAACGATATTACAAGCGAAAATCATCATCGATTAGTTCGGACAATCATATTCCAAATAGTTCATCTCCAAACTTGGATAGTTCCAATCCTATTCCGAATAGTTCCCCTCCAATTCCAAATAGGTCCGATCCAATTGGGGGTAATTACACTTCACAACAAAATGAGTTAAAAGTTGATTAGGATAATCTTGAGAGAGACCCCGGAAAGAGAATTCCAATGAAGGATTATCCTCCAAATATTCGAGATGAGGTCCGAATAGCATATATATTAATGGAGCCTTTTAGAGCTAAAGATGTTTTTTTTTTGTATTGACAATGAAACTATCATAACACGTTTTCAAAGTATGTGATCCCATCGTGGACAAATTTAGTATTTCTAGCTTGTTTAGCACAAAGATTATGAATGAAAATTGTAGTTTGCCATTTATTTGTTCAATGATATTTTCTTCTTTTTTTTTTTTTTGAAGCTTTTATATTGGGACCACCCTAAGTTAAAATCCTGGATCCGCCACTGAACTGATGTGTTGTGTTTTTCTTTCAATTACTTTGACTGTTTTTGAAATATTGCTTTCCTTTAACTGGTTTATGTTTTTGAGTTCTGCTTTGAGCTTTTGCCCAACGACATGATCCGTCGGGGTAAGGGTTCACAATAAAACCCGTGAAGCAAAAAGTTTTGGCTGGGATAAAACGTAGGAAAATACCTTAGCATGACGAAATGTACTCTAATCTGTCGGGCAAACCTAATTTTTTGGAGGGAGTTTTGATTTTCTGTGAAAAAAAGGGAGAAAAGTTAAAACTTTTCCCCCACGACACTTTCAATCTCGACCGACAGAGCTTTTCATTTTGCCCTATGAGACAACCCATTTCATCGAGCAAGAATTAAAAATTACAATAAAAATTTCCAAACTTTGTATATTTTATTGTAACTGTTAAACGATAATTGATTCCAAAGATAAGATGTATTCAATGTGAGTTTCAACCCTTAAATTTACTTTACGAACTGAAAGCGAGATCTGGAAAAAACAACCACGCAACGTCTGGATCTGCAAAAAATGGCTATATAGGTAAGAGTTCAACGCTATGATCGCTTTGAGTTCTGCTTGAAGTAGCATATTTTGAAAAAATAACAGAAATCAAAAGTGATATAGCAATTGGATCGTGATGCTAAGTTTGTAACCGTCCAACCTTTCGTGATGCTATGTTTGACGATTATTTCATTGAAAATAACTTCGTAGAATTTGAATGCCCACAATGCAATTGATTCGACCAACACTTAGTGTTTTAATCCTTAGCCGCATTAGGTGTAATGTATCATTTTGTGGTAGTCACTATTGTAAGTTTTTTTAATTCATGATCTGGCCCATTCATTGTAATATTCTTAGGTTAGTAAGTGTGGTTGTAAAAAAATTGAAAATTTCAGCGTTGAAATAACCATTAAATATTAAATTTCAGTTTCTAACCGTTGAAGGAATTCATCTCGTTATCTAATATTTAAATGTTTATTTTTGTTCATTATTGGAGTATAGAATCTCATAGTGTATACAACTATATTAACAGTTGGATTGTGAAACTTAATTTCCTCGACTCTGAAAATCCTCTATGGAATTGGATTTGTGAAATATGCCAATATAATTGCCCGACGAATATCCTAAACCCTAACGACTTTAGGTGACAGAGGCTTGCAGGATTCCATCGGGTAAGGTTCTTAACAGACGAAATTGAATTCTGTCGCACAAGGTCTTATTATTATTATTATTTTATTCTTATGTACAATAAGAGAAATGAACCTTTGTACTATAAAGTCTTTTACTTCTTACACAGTAACCTTACATCGCTGAACCCTCAATTGATATCGGTATACTTATCTACTTCCTTATTATCCCTTTCAATGTTGCTTTCACTGCTGGAGTCATCGCTGCTTTATTCAACCAAGGAATTCTGCTGAGTTAGTGGTAGGCGCCCGAGTTCAATTGATGATGCATCTATTTCAGCTTTGGGGTACCTCCCATCTCGAATGGTGGTTCAACGATGTGGTTGCTCTGTACTTTGGGAAGGTTTCAGATGATTGTAGACGAAGCCTCTTGGTGAACATTTTGGTCATCGTCAGTATCCTCTCATCGTCATCCTGCACTAGAAAGTTCCAAATATTTCTATGTAATAGGAATTGTACCACTTTCCAAGCACCCCTAAGCTTTGGGTCAGTCAGGTAAAATATTTGTTTCACCTTATTGGCAATGATGTAGGGACCATCCTCAATCATCGGGTATTTATGTTGCCGGATAATAAGTACAAATCTTGAATGACATTGTTTGGTTTGTCTGGATTTGTATCGTACTAATGACACTTGAACAATATGACTTCCTTGCATTTTGTATATAACAATTGAACCACACTCAAAAGTTTACCGAAAAAATAAGTATTCTGATTTATCCCAAGAAAAAATGCCACTGTTTTGAGTGCACAATTTATCGTCTCTTGCAGCTTTCAAAAATTTATCTCCGTTCACGTGACAACTAGCATACGTTTTGGCTCTAATGGGACAGCAGGGCTGTTGGAATAATTCTTCTTCAAAACAAAGGCGATTTGTCTTTTCTTAATTATCGCATCTAGTAAAATGCAACGACTAGTGAATCTGTACGTTTTTGCAAAAGACAAGCAATTTAAAATTTATGAAGAAAAATACATTTACATGTTTGGCATACCAATGCGGAAATATTGTCTGTGCATGTCAACCCAAATTGAAGGATATCAGGTCTTCAATGCTTCATGTTGTTCAATGAATGGCTCGACTTCATTACAATTGTTTAATATGAAGCAATGAGTCACCTCCGAGTCCAAGGACGGAGCTAGAAATGTTTTTGACTGGGGGCGTCCTAAAACAACCAAGTAAAATAATGGATGTTAAGTTGTTGAGGGTCCGGTACAATGAAAAATCTCTAAATTAAAAAGTTAAATTTTAAATTGTAATGCCACAAACGAAGAGATGAAGTAAATTCATATAAAATACTTTGCAAAGTAAATTTTTTTATATCAAGTTATGATACTTCATCGGTTGAATCCAATCTATTTATGAAACCTCAAGTTCAATTGAGTTTGATTTAGATTAGAAAACGTGGAATATTCGGAACCAAAATCAAAAATTTAATTGTTGTTTTAATTGTCATGACAATTTTTTTCATCGCTCAAAAATCTAAGTGGGGGCGGATGCCCCCTCTGGGCCTTAGGTACCTCCGCCCATGTCCGAGTCGGGGCTTCTTTGAAGGGATCAGACGAAGGTCATTTGCTGAATGGGCGTGCAGGTTACGTAAAGACAAATAACTTTTCAACCCACTCACCCTCGTCAAATTGTGCGGGCTCTTGTTGTAGGATGTTTCAACATTCTGGAGGTACGTTGCACAAAATGTGAGCGATTCTTGTACATTGACTTTCTTCGCTATGGATCCTTCGGGTTGTGCCCTGTGGCGAAGGAACTGCTTGTAACTGCTCAGCAGTCTGGCATATTATAAACTATTATGATTTTTTTTTTTTTAATTTCAAGTGCTTGATAAATAATATAACATTAATGTACTGACAAGATTACCTTTCAATTGGATACATCCAACGATTATGCATCGACCCAGTAAGTTTTGCCTCATACAACAGATGTATCATTACATGAACCATACTCATGAAAAATACGGTAGATATATTTTCTCTGGCCATCATAAAATGTACACAACATCTTCAACCGTATAACTATGTCGGACTTCCGCAACATTTTACAAGATAATTGCTGGAAGAACCGAGACAAATATATCATCGTCTCAAAAACCTCAGAGACCAAGTGTGGAAGAATACCAATCAGAATGAGCCATTGCAATATGACATGGCAATCATGACTTTTCAAACCGGACAGTGTCCTAGTGTCCATTTTAACATGTCTATAAATTTCTACAACCACTTCAAGAACTCCTTCTTACCATCTGGCTTGAAAGCAAAATTGGCCTTCTTTTTCTTATATTTACCATTGACAATTGTAGGTCATAGGTTAGACCTTATCCCCATTGCATACATGCCAATACAATTCTTCATGGTGTCCTACAATTTTTCTTCGATAGGCAGAGTTGTTTCCACCATATTGTTGCATACATTCCTCTCAATATGCATGGGATGAGCAATGTGTCTAATCAATTTCAATCAGTATTCCAAGTCAAAGAATATACTATTTTTTGTCCAATTCAACTGTGCCACTGGTCTTGAGCCTTCCTCAAATTGGAACATATTCAATTTGGCCAACATCTCATCTCTAGTTAATTCTCTCGGCTTAGTTCGATACTCTATTATCCCATCAAATGTTTTAGACTTGTCATGTCACTTGTGATCCCAGGGGAGCCATCTTTGGTGACGCAAGTAGCATATTTTTCCAGTGTGCCAAAAGAACGATGGGTCATCACCACATGTTGGGCATGCCATATACCATTTGGTGTTCTAGCTCGACAACATACCATAAGTTGGAAAATCATTAATTGTCCACATAACCATGGCTTTCAGAGTGAACATTTTCTCTGTAGACTTGTCGTACATTCGTACACCATTTGTCCATAAATCTCTCAACTCATCAATCAACAGCTACAAATAAACATAAATGAAATCGCTTGGTGATTTGGGCTCGAATGTTAAAAGATTCATGATCATGAATTCTTTTCTTCATGCACCTCTAGGGGCAAGTTATAAGGAAGAACGACTACCGGCCAAGTGTTGTAATCATTGGAAAAATTCCCAAACAGATTGAAGTCGTCAGAAGCAAATCCTAGTCGGACTTTTCTTAGCTCTGCAGTAAAATCGAGATATACATTATCAAATTATTTCCACGCTTCGCCATCAGCCAAATCCTGCAAGAAATCCTTATTAACCTGTTCCTCTTTATGCCACCTCATATCACATGTAGTATGGGTCGACATGTACAATCTCTGTAATCTTGGTGTAAGGTAAAAATAACGCAACACCTTATCGAAATCTTGTTCTTTCGATATCTTGGTCATTGCACTTGGGACGTTTATCTAACTTCTCGAATTCACGATAAAACAATACACAATTGTTCATGTAAGCATGGATCTTGTCATATCCTAACCCGAGGTCTTTCCAGATCTCTTTTGACCCAGAATGATTTGCAGGCAATGCATTTGGTTTTGGAAGCATACATTTAAAAATCTCATAATCACCTCAAACTTGTCATATGTACAATCATGCCTACATCAATGAGATGGCACACTAGGCAAATTAGACACTCGGATAAGCTGCGAAGCTTGAGTGAGTGACAATAATACAAGTATGTGATATCTAGTAAAAACAGGTCATCGATCACAATCTCTAAACATCAAATATAGAATCATGTTTTATGAAATCATAATCATGTCGCTGAAAACTCCAAATGAGTTACCCAGACATCCAACGGCTTTTCTAATTCAAATCACAAGATTCCCAAAAACCATCGGTCATATGTACATTAAAAACTAGGGCTAGAGGGACGCAGTTCGACCGAAGCCTACATAAGTAATCAAACAGGAAATGGCCCCCCCATAGTGGATTAACCAAGCACACCCCTGAGTAACCATGTAGGTAGTGACCTCCCATCGCAGATTAACCAAGCAGAGTCACTCCCACGAATCTGTTAGGCAGTGATCACCTATCGCGAACTAACCAAGCATGATCACCCCTAAGTATGTATGGCCATAAGGATCGTCCACGGCGGATTAACCAAGCACGATCCATAAATAATATGATCCCCCAATCCGGATTAACCAAGCAGGACCATTAGCAACCCCCCATCGCGGATTAACCAAGCTGAGTCACACCTACAGAACTGTTAGGCAATGATCACCCATCGCGGATTAACCAAGCATGATCACTCCTAAGTATACATGGCCATAAGGATCGCCCATCGCGGATTAACCAAGCGCGATCCATAAATAATATGGTCCCCCATCGCAGATTAACCAAGCAGGACCATCCATGTACCACTGCTACATGGTGCAGACTCAAAGTCACCTAACCCCGTGACACTAGGGTAACGGTCCCCTACTAGCCCTCGCATTTCTCAACATTTCAAATGTATATTTATAACACAATTCATAAATATTTCAATATGCACTTCAAATCACCTTTTCAAAAATATTTCCAATCCATGAATCAAATCACATTTAATAGAAATATATCGATGGCCAATTATAAAATCACATTTTAACAGAAAACATATTTATAAAACCAAGTCATATCCACAAAGGATACTAATATAAGAAAACAGGGTAATAACCATATCACATATATTAAAGTCACTCACCAAGACAAGTCCGCAAAGCCTCATTGAGTCTCAAGTAATACTAATTTTAGTAATTTAAATGGTTCAATAACTATTGACCAAAACTCAACTTCCGATCAACGGTGGGGTCCACATCCCGACGTAATTTGATCCAGAAGATCCACACATCAGATTTTGGATCCGTAATCATCTAAAATCCACATTATGCCTCTAGAACAACATACTAAAATTTCATCGCGATCCGACTGTCAGACTGGCGATTCATATTTTGATCAAGTAATGTATCATAATGAAATTAAGTTCAAACAATCAAACCACGTCATACGAATATCAAAAAAAAATTCAGGACATCTAATTGAACTTAAAAAGGCATCGTCGGCCTACTAGCCAAAGCACCGCCGCCGGTGGCTGTCTCCGGCACACCGAAACCCAATTTTTCAACTAACTCCAAAAATTACCAAATTTCACAGAAATGTAGACCTCAATGAGTAGAGCAAGTTTCATACCTATAGCCAAGTCCAATTTGGCTGGGAAAAGCCCCAAATTCACTCAAACCCCTGGAAACCCTAAGATGGGTGTTCTTCGATTCAACTTCCTCGATGTTCCAACGCCTGTACAACTGATTGGGTCTTGTTCCTGGATCCAAGGGGAGTTGATTAAGGGTGGTGGTGGGTGGTGAAACTTACCGGAACGGTCGACTCGCCGTCGAACACCTCCCGTCACCCGCACGATTTTT
Source organism: Malus sylvestris (assembly GCF_916048215.2). Lineage (NCBI taxonomy): Eukaryota > Viridiplantae > Streptophyta > Magnoliopsida > Rosales > Rosaceae > Malus > Malus sylvestris. The sequence goes on from NC_062269.1 coordinate 24,601,303, forward strand.
ACACAATTTTTTACTTAAAAACCCACAATCTTGAGTGAAAGTGGTAGAGGAGATCTTGTAGAAGAGATTGCAAATGTTGGATGGTGGTGATTCGATAAAAGAAATGGCGAAAACCGCCGGAGTGGGTCGGTTTGGGTGTGCGGGTGCCCAACCACGGGAAGGCTAAGAGCTTCCTTCCCTTTTCTTCCCCCCCCCCCCCTTTTTTTTTTCTTATTGGTTACCTCTCCTGCATCCATTTGTCTGATTGGATCCAATTTTAGTCATACCTGGTAGGGCCAAATTCCCACAAAGTGGGAGTTTATTTAACTTAAAATCTAAAGTTTGGTAAAACGACTTCAAAGGTTCGTAACTATATCGTTATAATCCGAACTCGCAAACAGTTTTCACCTATGCGCTCGTGCTTTCGAGATCCATTCGAAAATATAAATCGTGACCTCGAAAGGTCTACGGATTTTAGATAATTAATTTCCAAACTTCAAACTTCGTAACTAGTTTAATTAAATCTAAATTCAAATAAATTAATATAATTTCTCGAAAAATAATATAAAATTTCAATAATACAAATACATAGATTATAACGGTGAAATCCAGGAACGGGATTTCACATACTTGGCCTCTCCACCAGTGCTCATTACATCTCAAAGAGGGAAGCCTTTAAAGCTTTACATTTCTACCTCTGAGAAATCGATGGGAAGCCTGCTAGCTCAAAACAATGAAGGTGGGAAAGAGCAAGACATATACTACCACAGTAGAATCCTTACTGAGGTAGAAAAAAGATATACCCTTGTGGAGAAACTTTGTTTGGCCTTGTACTTCACTGCCTATAAGCTAAGTCATTACATGTTGCATTGCCATATCCACATTATTGCTAAGACAGATGTGATCAAGTACATGCTGTCAAAACCAATGTTAACTGGAAGGATTGGAAAATGGATTCTTGCACTTTCAGAATTCAGTTTTCAATATGTGCCTTAGAGAGCAATAAAAGGGCAAGCAATTGCAGACTTTTTGGCTGAACACCAAGAATCACAAGACGATCTTATCAACAACCTAGGGACTCTAGAAGTGGCCAGTCTCTGGATCCCACCAAGAAGAACTCTCTCGAGCAGAGAAGAATGGATACAGCAAGAGGTAAAGAGGATAACTAGCCTCTAGATCACTCTTTGAAAGTTTTATTTTGATGGACCCTGCATTCAAAATGTTGTTGGAGCTGGAATCGTCATTATTGACCCCAGACGAATTCATCATTGTTATTCATTCCTTCTGAACTATCAAGAGAATACCAACAATCGGGAAAAGTATAAGGCACTGATAATAGGCCTAGAAATCTTGATAGAGTTGGGGGCAACTGAAGTTGAAGTGTTTGGTGATTCAGAACTAGTGATCAATCAGTTGAATGGAGAGTACAAATGCAAACACATCACCATGGCTGGTTATTATTTAGCATCAAAATAGCTATTGGGCTATTGGGGTACTGAAATATCAGTTAGCCATATCCCCAGAGAGTCAAATTCAATGGCCAATGAGATGGCACAGTTTGCTTCTAGAGCACAACTCCAAGAAAGAAGATTCGAGGTAGAGGTGGAAGTGCAAAGGAAGAATCTCCCATCTATCTTTGATATAGAATTCAGCCTGGATGTAATGACCAAGGAGCCAGAGATTGAAGATTGGAGATCACCTATTATTCAATACTTAAGAAACCCTTATTTCCCAACAAGTAAGAAAAATAGACGGCAAGCAACTAAGTATGTCATATGGGAAGAGAATCTGTTAAGAAAAACTCCAGATGGACTTTTGTTAAAATGCTTAGGCCAAGAAGAATCGATGAGAGTAATGGCTAAAGTGTATGAAGGAATTTGTAGAGCACATCAAACTGAAACTAAGATGAGGTGGTTGCTCAGGAGATATGGTTACTTTTGGCCTGATATAAAGAAAGACTGTAAGGCTTATGCCCGAGGGTGTGAAGAATGCCAAAGACATGGACCTCTCCAACATGTGCACTCGATACCTTTGAATCCTATGGTCAAGCCTTAGCCCTTCAAAAGATGGGCAATGGACTTCATCGGGCAAATTTATCCAGCTTCTAGCAAGGGACATACAATCATAATCGTGGTGATAGATTACTTCACCAAATGGGTAGAAGCTTCAGCTGTGAGAATTATCACCTCACCTGCAGTCAAGAAGTTCATTGAAACCAAGATTTTACACAGATACGGAGTGCCCGAGACAATTGTTACAGACCTTGGGCCATCTTTTATTTCAAAAAAAGTAGATGAATTTGCAAGTAAGTTCAGGATAAAGATGATCTAATCTAGTTCCTACTACCCCCAGTCAAATGGTTAAGCAGAGGCCAGCAACATGGTCTTGGTAAATATTATTAAAAGAATGGTAGCAGGTAGTCCAGAGAGGTGGCATGAGAAGTTAGGAGATACTTTGTGGGCTTATAGAACCTCCAAAAAAGCAGGAACTATGACCACACCTTATGCCCTAACCTTTGGGAAAGATGTTGTGCTTCCCATGGAGATTAATGTAAGTTCTATCAAGATTCAAATCCAATTCGGGCTACACAGTGAAGAATACATCCAAGCTATGTGCCAATGAGTTGAAGATCTGGATGCGGCCCGAATATAAGCTTTAAATAAAATTCAAGAAGAGAAGAGAGTTGTTGCCCGAGCATACAACAAAAAAGTGAAATTGAAGACCTTCAAGGAATGAGAATTAGTATGGAAGGCAATTTTTCCTTTAGGAGCTTAAGTTAAGGGCTTTAGGAAGTGGAGCCCTACTTGGGAGGGTTCTTTCATTATCAACCAAGTGCTGGAAAATTGAGGATATTACTTGGCAGATTTAGAAGGAAACTTGCAAAAATATCCAATCAATGCTAAGTTTTTAAAGAAATATCACCCAACTTTGTGGGATGTTAGGGATTGTTATATTGGATAAATTTAAGCATTATGAGAGATTTAAAGTCAGCATATATATTCACCACAATTAAGTTTCAAGGAGGAAATATCATTTTTATTTCATCAAATATTGAGGTTACAATAAGGATTAGCTCAACAGTTTTACATCCTTGGCCAAGGCAGCTATCCTAGAATGGTATGTTTGCATGATGGTAAAAATTCTCCCAGGCTCTTCCAAAGCAATATTACTATTGGCTAATTGTGCTTCAACATCCTCAACTTCAACATTTACTTTCTTAACTTCTTCAATCTTTTGGTGAAGCTGGTTGGTTAAAGTTGCTTGCTCAGCCTTCAGTGCAGACAGTTGCTCCTCCAACCTCTCAATTTCAGAAGTCACCTCTGTAATCCTTGCCTCCATGGTAGAACCTTCTTCCACAAGCTTCTCCAAAGAAAATGAGGTTCTTGAGTGCTTCTCCTTGTAGCATCTTACTCTATTAGCTTGCCTCTCTGCCCTCAGATGCTGATCTCCTAGAGCCCTCAAGTTCATAAAGAAGTTAAGAAATGACTCAAACTGAACCTTTGTCATGAGTTAGGCTTTATAGAGTTCAGTTAGAGCCTTCTCAGCCTCTTGAAGACCCTTGAGCCTAAAAAAAGCATTGAAGTCCCTCTGCATCCATTCTTGGAAGATCCTACACTGATCTTTAAGCTATTGAAGCTCAGAAGAGCGCCTGGAAGACCTCAACTTTGTTCTGATTTGCCCAAACTCTTTAACAAGCTTGGGCAACGAGGTTATAGCTAGAATCAATGCAAGAGGACGAGGCATAGCTTCACTACTCCCAAAAGCAGCAGAAGCAGTAGGAACATCCTTAGTTGGAGGGGTAGGATGACTAGAAGTTGAAAAGGCAACAACAACCCTCTTTTTCTTAGGCCTAGAAGCTAAAGGAGGTCGGGGAATAGCTACATTATGTACCAAAGGTGGAGTAGATTGATCCAAGCATTCTCTAATACTCTATGGGAAACCAGGAGAAATAAGTTAAGAAAATAATACAACTCAGATTAAAGAAAGGTGAGATAAGAGAAGGTAATATACCTGAGTTGAGCCTGAAACCCTGGAATGAGGTGGAAGATGAGTTATCTCCCTTAACAGCCGAATAGGATCATCCTCACTTACTCGAGAATGAGGGATGGTGCCCGAGACCTCACCAGAAGCCTAAAAAAATCAAGAAAAGACAAGTGTTAACAGACTAACTTATGCAGAAAAGAAAAATAGAAGGAGAAAAATCTTCATACTTTAGCAGGATCCTGAGAAGAAGCAGGCGAGCTGGCCTGAACTGCAGCCTGAGGAGCCCGTGGACTAGTCACCTCTGAGACCACGAGGATCTCAGGTATTATGGGCTCCCCAAATGTAGTTGTTGCTGGTTATTGTGACTCATGTGCTGGGGAAGACTAAGAAAGGCAAGAAGAATTGAGGACTTTAAGGTTGAAAACGTCAAGATAAAATGCTCACTGAGTTGCTATTGTCTTCCACAAAATGCAACATCTCCCCAGTGCTTGGGTTGAATGGGGAGGCTGGAGTCACCACCTACGCAGAAGGAGGAATAGAAGACTTGGGAGTTGAGCCTTGCCCGATCAAAGACACAGGTTCCCCAACCTTGGCCTACAGAGAAGTGAAATTAGTCATTAACTTCCAAAGTAGTAAAATTAAAAGTTTAAAGCCAAAAGTGAGAAAAGTATACCTAGGGAGATTTAGCCAGATGAGGAAAAGCATGTACCGTTCGGGCAAGAAGCGAAGAGGCCTCAGGCGGAGAGATCATTTCTTCCCTTTGACCTATTTCAGGCAATCGGGCATAGAGTTAATAAAAAAATTATTAAGCAGAAAAAGGGAAACTTCAAAATAGTAACTTGAGATACAGGTCATACCTCCAACTCATCAAGGGTAGTATCAAGGAGATCTTTGGCCTTCTGATAAATCTCCGCACCTGAGGTTCCTCCCTTAAAACAAAAATGGATTTCATAGTCACTTGAGGCCCTAGATTCGAAGAAAATGGAGTTGTTTGCTCTTAACATGAAAATGTAGATAAGAAATTAGGGTTGAGACAAGATTCACTTACTGGAAGCCTTCTGTTTTTTTTTCCTACCAGCCTCAGCTATAGAAGCAGAAGGCTTGGAGGATTTGGAGGATTGAGCCCTGGTTATTTTCTTTATAGGGGTTACCCGCAAACCTGGTATGGAAAGTTTAGCTCGAGGTTGCTCTTTGGGCTCGAATTCTGAAGTCTCTACCACGGTTGTTTTTGCCTGTCTAGTAGCCTAAACCTCCACTTAAGGCTCAGCCTCGCCTTCAGAGTCACCAAATAACTCAGAGATATCTCCACCCGCTCCATCACCTTGCCTCGCAACCTCGACTGCGGCCTCTTTGAGAACAAATATGTCCCCAGCCTCTTCATCAAGCCCGACATCCACTGCTTCAGTGTTACCTTAGGCTACAAAGATCAAAAGAAGAAAAAGAAAGGTTAATAGAGGGTAGATTATAAAATAAATACAAGATACAAAGTTAGAAGAATAAAGGGTACCTATCAGAAGAAGCTGGTTCTTTTGATGGATCATCTCTTTCCAGCCTTCAAGCTCACTTAGCTTAGGATATGACTTGATGGATAAATGCTTGAAGATGCAGTCATAAGACTCCTTAAGATCCCCTCCATACTTCTGGGCCCACTTGATCTTCCACCAAGTGGAGAAAGTTGAGGCACATTCAAAGTTTAGCACCATGGGCTTTTGGGCGACCTTGCTCATAACTTCAAGACTGCGTCGAGCAGCTCGAAAGGTGACTTCTTGTGGAGAGCGAAGGCGAAAGAAAGTGTCGCAGTGAACAGAATCAAAAAATGGCACATGGATGGCTTGCCTGAAACCTAACTACCTGCTGCAGAAGTTCAGGTGGTAAACTTCTAGCCCGCGCTCGTAACGATCATGCAGACTCCTTAGGCTATATCCCTTTATTGGATGCAGTTGATGAACCTCTCCTTGTAGAAAGGGTTGGCATCCTCCCCGAAGGCATCCTGGAAGGCTTGGTCGGAAAACCAAGGGTACCTTCTAAGGACTGAATCTCCGCATTCCAAGTATGCCCGAGTTCTACAGACTCTGAAGAAGTAGAGGCAAGATAAGTTAGAGTGGTTGGTGGGTGAGGCCTTAGATAGAATTCAGGCAGGGGCTACTCCTTTAGGAAATTCAAGATTAGGTGCCCAAAGCTCGAGGAAGTACCATTGCAACCACAATTGGACTATCCAGGTTGGCCCATTGAGGTTGGTTTCAAATGGTTCTACTCGAGTCATCTCAAATAGAAGATGGTAGAGATGAGAAAGAAGGAAAGGGCCCGTGGCTACATCATCAAAGTTTTGAAGAGCTTCCATCAGAGGGATCCACTCGACTTTTACTCCCTTAGACTTGTTGGGAAGACGTGCTTGTTGAGCCAATATAGAATGAAGTACATGTGATCTTGGTCTCTATTGGCATTTGAAGAAGAGGGGCCAAAGTTGTCCTTTATAAACGGGATAAAACCCATGAAAGAAGTCCCATAACTCTTAAAGGTTGAAAAGTTATACTCCTGATGAATGAAAGAGTCAGAACTACCCGAGCTTTCTACAGTCGGGCGAGTGAAGGGAGACCAATCATGGGTGACGTCAATAACTCTACCTGAGGGCCTTAGCCCGTAGACCTGAGCCATGTCAAGGATGGTCGGGGACATTAGAGCCATCCTTAAATCAAAGGTATCAATCCTCGAGTTCCAGAAAAGAAGAGTTATGGTCAGTAGTTCGAGCTTGGCGATCACTATGACCTTAGAGAGCATTATAAGCTCGTAAATACCGTTGCTCATCCACTTCTTCTTGAAAATTGGCTCGAGGTCATCAACCTATTATGACCAGGCCTCATCTTTCATTAAAGGGAAGCCTCTTCGGTGGTTCGCCCACTTAGAGGTAGAGATGCCCGCCTTAGCTGAGAATGGGTTGGGAGTAAACCACTTAGCCTTAGGCATATTGCTCTCTACTGAAATTAGGACCTAAGAGTTCCATGTAGGTCCCAGAGAGTGTACGCCTCCCTCCTCGAAGAAAAGCTAGGTTTGCAGGCCAGGCCGAGGGCGATGAAGGCCATTGAGCAAACAGTGCATGGTGGCAATGCCCTCACTAGATTCATAAGGAGATTGGGAAGCTTTGGGTGCCATTGAATTTTGAGAAGAAAATGGAAAGAAAAGTGAGATTATAAGCAAAAGCTGAGAGAGCAAGAGAAATTCTGAAGATTCTGAGAAATTTGGGATTCTGAAAATTCGAAGGTATAGAATTGCTAAGGTATTTAGCCAAAGGGTTTAAGTGAGGATTATACAGTAAACAGTTAGTTAACATTTAAAATCATGGGTTAGTGCAAAAGTTTAGTTAACAAACGATTGTTTTAAATGGTGCAAGTCCCGAGTAAATGTGTGCGACGACTGTTTAATCATTATTAGCATCTCGAGTTGCAGACTCAACAATGATTAAAGGGGGGACTGTTTGGGTTAATATTTGAATATTAGGTTTGAAGAAAATAAAGCCCAAGGATGCCAATTGAAGGAAACTTGCCCAAAGCCCAACATCAAGCCCAGAAGTAAATTGGAGCCTTCTCAGCCAAGGTACAAGCCACGTGTCAATGATTAAAGTGACAAAGTGATGGGGACTAACCTACTATCAACCAAATAACGCTTTCCAATTGCATGACAAGTAAAAAGAGTGATGACTCACTACCCTTCAACACCTTTCAGGCAAGAGCAAAGCCCTGACCCTCAAGCCAAGGTGTCTATAAAACAAAGAAGAGAAGACAGAGACAAGGACACTCAACCAATCAAACAAACAAACATACAAACTCTGCTCTCAAGCTAGATTTACATCCAAAAGTTGTAATCAGCCCAAATCTCAATTCTTCTACAATAGTTTCCTTAGAAAAAGCAATCTTTTCTCTAGTATAAAAGCTCTACTACCATTCTCAATGATGTAGTATCAATTCTCTCGTGTAAACTTGCTTACCATTCATCCCTTTTTAGCATATAACCTCTGTAAATTCAAAGAGAAGTGACTGCAAGAAGTTCAACCTTGCCAGACAAGGTGAAATATTGCCCAAAGCTCTTTCTTTTTTTTCTAAATTAGTAGATCTATTGCTTAATGCATTCTCCAGCATGTATTTAAGTTATTTCCATCTGTTTTCCTATTTTAAGAGTCTCATTTGCATCTCGATCCGGTTAAGTTTAATGGATATGTTTTCATTAAGAGTAGTCTAGGACCAAACAAATGACTTAAGGGGATCTGGACTCCCTTCATTCGAACATACAATATCATGAATTAAAAGTCCTTGTTTACAAGGCAAGAAAAAGAACTTAATGCAGACTTAACCCATCTGTGACAATCCTTTGATAACAAGAAGTTGGAGTAACTTGGGGCGCAAGTAATCGACTTAAAACACACTTGTTCTACATCTGCTATACTGAGATAGCAGTGGCACGCCTAGCACTTAGTTAATTTTGATTGCGAGCCTCAAGGCCTACGCCTAAGGCCCCACAAAGGCACCCCTTAGAACTAACTTTGTTCTCTTCTTGTAACACATCAACAAGCAAGAGCCCGACTACACATCCAAAGTGCCAATCCCTTAGGGAGCTATGCTAAGGTCCGAGGAGCCTTCTCCAGAGAAATCTTTGCCCAAACACCTCCATTGGGTAATCCAGTAAGTTAAGTATAATTAGCATAACAGTTCATTAACAGACGATCGTTAAAAATGCAGTTTGTATTGTGCAAAAAAACGAATACGAATAAAAAAAAAATTCTTTGCTAGTTCTAGATTTTCTCTGTTTGATATGACAAAGATATGTATTGTATGCAATTAACTTACGAAGTCAATAAGGAGCATACACCTGGACAATTTACAACTTAATCTAAATATCAAACGGCGGATCGTTGTATGTCCCAAGGAGTTTTTAAGTATTCGAAGCGCAAATACTTGCCGATGTTTTTGGAGGTTGCAGATGCTTCAACATTTCCATTATTCCATATATAGGTGGAGTAGATATTCTCAGTGAATGGCCACGGTTAATATACTTGACATCAAGAAGTCAATATGACATGAAACTCATGTGATCAAAGAAAGGGAGAGAAGCTGGGGTTTTGCATTATTCCTGCCACTAAGTGGATTTGGTGACCACAGGAAATCGTGTCTTGTGAAAGATATATGAATTGTTGAAGCCAAGGTTGCAGTCTAACAGGATTGAAAGTAAGAGTTCAGAAGATGTAGGAACTTTGTATTGTGCCTACTATGCATGGTACCTTACATTGCCAAGGAACATCTGGAAGTAGTTGGTGAGCTCGTTGATTTCAGGGGGTTAGGGTGGGTAGAGAAAACTTTCGTCTGGTGCTCGAACATAGAACCACAAGGGATGCGTTTGTTTTGTTCGATAAAAGAGATTGCAAAAAGGAATACAAGCATGGTTGCATTGCGTCTAACCAAAGAAAGGATGTCCTGGTTTGAAAACAAAGTGAATTCAAACGCCTCCTAGTCATCGAAAAGAACTGGGAGAGCTTCTCATCTGTCTGTTAGTTTCTTCGGTTTCATTTCCAATTTGCTTCCAATAATCCAAGGGAACGTCCTACATCTCCCAAAAGATTGTCCTCCTTCGCTTATGAAGGCGCGTTTTGATTAAGGCATTGACCTTACCGTACAATTCTGTCTGATGTTAATGACACCGTCCCAGTTCAATGATAGATGTACTACTCAACCCAATCTCAGACCACATAACAAGCTGGACAAATTTGACAACATATGAGCTTACATATGAATTCTGGGAAGAAAAAACAAAGCAGGGTTTCATCAAATCAAAACTTCTTTATTACTGAATGCTGTTGGGATCAATTCCGATTATTCCCGAAAAGGGAAAAAAGAAATATTGCATTTCGACAGATGTAGGATAACCTACCAACAATGTAGAAGAAAAAAAAAAACAATTATAAACGCGACTATGTGAGAACGCGGGTAATCAACAGTATGAATTATAGCCAAGATAAATGCAATGGACATGTTCCCCATCAATCAGTCCAGGTTAGCAATAACGGCATCAACAACCTCTTGGGTGCTGCTGACTCCACCGAGATCTTTTGTCCGGTACTTGCCTTCTGAGATTACACGTTTCACCGCTGTTTCAAGTCGATCAGCAAATGAAGGAAACTGGAGATGCCTCAACATCATTGCTGATGACAGAAGCAAAGCCACTGGATTGGCCTTCTTTTGCTCCCATAACTTTTCATTTCCGACATTTCCTGCTGAAGCACCTTGCTCAAAAACAGCGTGATCAGCACCCACATTTCCTGTAGTAACCCCAAAGAGATAAGGAGGCAGAGTTTAGAAGAGACCGACTACAAGAACAAGATTAATTATAAGTGGTGATCAGCGCTTGAAGCAAATGATCTTTCTTCTACGGAAGGGTGGAGAAGACATGTCATGATGGAGTTAACAAAAACAACTTAAAAAAAAGGGTATAGGATTTGCAACGACTCGCAGAATAATTTAATCAATTAAATTTATTAACAAGGCTTCTACCTCCTGGCATGACACCAGTGCCTCCAGCAATACCAGCTGCCGTATTTGCCACTAGATTTCCATAAAGATTGGGAGTGACCTGCAAGACATGAAACAACCTCTGTAAATGGCACAGGAAAAGAGTAGCACATATAACCAACTGTGAAGTTCGAAACTATGCAAACATCTATTTTAAATTTTCAATAGATAACTTAGTTTTGGCTCAACGACGTAGACAGGTCTTTTGGCTAAAATGAAGAGCAAGCATGAAACATCCGAAGCTGAGAGTTGGGCCCAGACCAATAAGTTATTCTCAAATGCAAGATGATCTAACACACAAAGCCTTTTGCCAGTGTGGGGTCTGGGAAGTGCCACATGGACACAGTTTTACCATTTTGTGGAAAGAATATTTTCCCCTTTCTAACCCGAATGACGGGTAAACACCAAATCCTAGATTCAATTTACCCTCCCCCACCAACTCCCAAAGAACAGAAAAAACTGAGTTCATGATCAACATATGAGACAAGAAGCAAACCCATTAGAAACACAAGAGGAACAAGATGTTGATCCAAGTTAAAACAGCAGAACCAGGAATTTCACATTAGAAAACAAGGTAGATGAACACACTATCGGACTATTTGTGTTGAATTCGACTTATGAATCCACGCTTAATATTTCACTTGAGCGCATCCAGATTGTTCTTCTTTCCCTGCTTTAAATAGAGCATTACTATCTTTCTATGCTTACTTCTCGACCTACCATATGAACATCACAGAGACATCAAACTCTAATAGCTCACTCAATGTTTTGATGTGACTCACAGGTTTTATACTCTCAAACCTTTTCCAATTACTCTTCTAAGTTTTCATAGGTCATCACAGTACCAAAATACCTACAAGAGCTACTCTTTCCCCTTTCTTCAGTCCAAAACTAATAGTAATAGAGAACGTCTAAATTTTGCATCATCAGTTGCCATATGAGCCTATGCAAGATTCTCCACATGTCACGAGTACCTAATATATTTCATAAACTTATATCCACCGTCTGTATTATGGATCAAACCAAACCTGAAGCATATAAGAAGATTAGAACAAAACCACAGTTTCTTGCCTAACAAACATTGGAAATGGTTTTCACAATTCAAATCATATTCACAATTCAGATCATAGAAACCCCAAAAGCTCGAAACTTTTCACATTGGCACCATTTCAACAGCCAAAAAAATTTTAAAGACATACCACTAATGTTAAAAATAAAAAATTTAAAAAACAAAAAAAAAAGTATTTCGTAATAATAGCATAGTTGCAAATTCATCAAAATTCCATTCAGTCAAGTGGAGTCAACGAAGTATTTTCCTGGAATTCCTAGTTAAAAACAAGCAGGTCATCAATCCACGAAACCTGAACTTCGCTTAAAATCGATGAAAATTTATTCCAATGCATTTTTTAACTAACTTCTTATTAGTTACACCGAGCTCTTAAATACAAGAGAGAAAGGACAGAATTTGTTGCTAAACAAACTCCTAATCACCAGGCAAACATATCTGCCAAACAAAATCCTAGGAACCAACGTCAGACCAAGTCCATAATTTAACTAAAGTATCCAAACTTAGTCAAAGATTAACAAAGAGAAAAACTTTAACCCTGCCATGAACACATCCACATATAAAAACCAGATTCACAAAACAGATTTTGAGCTGAAGGCACATTACCATCACATCAAATTGCTCCGGCTTCGAAACGAGTTGCATACAGCAATTGTCCACAATGATCTCGTTGTAGTTAATACTTGGGTACTTTTTAGCAACCTCTCTGCAGGACTCCAAGAACAACCCATCAGCCAGCTTCATAATGTTGGCTTTGTGCACAGCGGTCACCGTCTTCCTGTTGTTCAAATACGCATACTCGAAAGCGTACTTGGCGATTCGCTCCGAGCAGAACTTCGTGATCACCTAACACAATCACAATCAATTCCCGATTTCTCACAAAATTGCAGAGCAAAAAAGATTGGACTTTTGAGTTTTTGATTACCTTGAGGCTTTCGACGACGCCGGGGACGACCTCGTGCTCGAGCCCGGCATATTCACCCTCGGTGTTCTCTCTAATTACGACAATGTCCACGTTCTCGTGGCGGGTGGGTAGGCCGGGGAGGTTGAAGCAGTTGACTAGCGACGCGTACAGGTCGAGCTCTTTTCTCAGCTGGACGTTTAGCGAGCTCACTCCGCCGCCCATCGGAGTCTTCAGGCCGCCCTTCAAGCACACCTTGTTTTTCCGGATCGACTCGATCACCTCCGGCGGGACCCGCTTCAGGTCGCCGTGGACGTCGTATCGCTCGAAGTACACGGGAGCGTGCATCGCTTCCATGACTTGCTCGACGGCGTTGGTGACGAGCGGGCCGATTCCGTCGCCAGGGATCAGGGTTACGGGCCGCGGGGCACCGTCTCCGGGTCGGGGCATGTAGGTGACGGATCGGGTGTTCGGGTCGGGTTTGGGAAGGAAGTGTGCGGGCGTGGGGCGGTGGGTTAGGTTTTTTAGGATCGGGAGGGTCCAACGGGCCATGGCTGAGTGTTAGGGTTTTGGGTTTTTTTTGGAGGGAGGAGGTTGTCGGATTTGCGAAGGGTCGACTTTTTGTTGCAGAGGAGTTGAAGTTGAGCGGGTGATTGACTAGCGAGGGGAATTCGAAAATATGAGAAAGTTGGAGGACTTTTTTACAATAATTCCACGTTCTAGTTCGCGTTTCTGGGTGGACCCAACTCTCAGTTGTCAAATTGTCCTAATAATTTCCGTGCTCCTTTCTTTTACGGTATATGCCTAAATTTGTTGGGTTTATTTGTAGCCACAAGCATTTTGACACACATTTTAACATTACAAAATGAGACCTGCAAAGTATGTCAAAAATCCGTGTTCTTCAGCTTTTAACCCAAATTTGTTTAATAGTATTTTTCTCAATTTTTAAATTGAAGCTTTTATATTTGATACTTAATTATTATTAAACTTTGTTCATTGAGTGATTAGTCTAAATTCCTTGTTTCTTAGGATAAAATATTTTATTGAAAGTCATTTAGTCCTCACTAGTGTTGTGACCTTCTTTGTGAAAATTTGAAAGACTTTAGCCAAATTATTGAACAGATAAACGATATTATCTACATTAAGAAATGAAAAAAATAACTAAGTCTTACAATGGGTTTGCTAGAATAATGGGGTTCAACTTCGCCTTTAGCGAAAATCAAACGTAAAACCTCTTAGGTACAAGTGAAGGAGAATATATCACTAAACCGTAATATTAAGTGGCTAAGAGTAGAGGAATATTAACTATTGAATACTAACCGACTTTTTTTTATTGATGCAATGATTAAGAACTAAATCATAAATAATATCAAATTTACTTTTCGAGATTTAAACTTAAAATCTTTTACTTTTACATATCATTTTACATTTTACATTAGGGGTGGGTACTTGAAATCAAAAACCGAAACCGAAATACGAACCAAATTGGACCGTACCGAATGGTTCGGTTTTGCGATTCTGAAACGGTTGCGGTTTTGAAATCGAACCGCAGTGTAGGAAACAGTTTGGTTTCGGTTTTGGCTTTTGGCTTTTGAAAACCATATTGAAACCGAAACAGCACCATGTCATGTTTAGGCTGTTTGTTAAAGTCCATACATTTAGTATGGTCTCAAAACCACACTAAAATGTCATCCCTTTCCACCCTATTTGACATACTGTCAAATTATCCCTCAATCCACATCTCTCTCTCTCTCTCTCTCTCTCTCTCTCTCTCAAAACTCATCTGAGAATTTTTGCTGTGATCAAATGCAAATGAATCTCTGATCAAATAATAAGCCATACCACTCCATTAGGTTGCTTTTTCCTGCTCACAAAGTCTATCATTTGTGCGATTAGCTAGCTAGGCTAAGCTAGTTTATTATATCTCATAGAATTCTCATGTGGGGTTAGTTAATTAATGTATTATTTGGAAAATGAGACTCTTATACATAGATAAGTATAAATTTTAAATTGTACATTTTTTCTTAAAAACGGAACTGAAACCACCATTTGAAACCGCACCGAACCGAACCAAATAATGTGGTTGCATTTTGGTTTTGGCTTTGAAACCGCACCGAATCGCACCACAAAAAATTTCAGTTTCGATTGCGATTTCACTCAAAACCACACCTTGTGTTTGTTTCTTGTATATTGTACGGTCATTTTTTGTTAGGTACTATTTTTATTTAATTATAAAAAAATTAAAATAATATATGACCGCACAATATACAATGAATGAACACGATTCACGAATCTCTAGGATCCTCACAAAGAAAATCCAACGAGAATCTGGATTCTCCCAAGTCAAATATGGTATGTAAATTTGTGGATTGTGTTTGTACCATATTTAGGGCCTCCGTATTTAGATCTCGTATAAATACTCAGGAGACTCAAATGTAATTATGTAATAAATGAAGGGGCAAATATGTAATAAGTGAAGAGCCCTTATTCTATAAAAGGGACTCATTACCCTCACAATCATCAGGCCTCACATCCCCTAAACAGAGGCTCTCTCAAACTCTCTCTTTCTTTGGGGGACTCTCCCTCACACTTGTAACTCATACATACAGTTAGAGAGAAATACAATCAACATCAGTGTGAACGTAACCCAAACATTGGGGTGAACCACGATACATCTTGTGTTCTTTACGTTGTTCCAAGACCTCAGGTTTTATGTATCAACATTTGGCGCCGTCTGTGGGAAACGATATGAAAAGTTGTGTCGGTTCTCTTTCATTTTTTCACCTCTACTGTGAATCTGCAAAATCACAAAAACCCAAGAAACCAATCCCATCTCTCCCTCTCTCTCTCACTCCCTCCACTTTCTCTATCTAAAAAGACCAGCACATACAATTAGATCAAACCTATTTTTCCGATTGCGTATTTGGAAGAGTTGCTGATCTTCCCTAACAGTGTTCGATTTCTGCTGCTCCTTTGATCCAACACAGGACCCAGGAGGATCTCGATTGGATTTAGGGGAGTTGATGAGTGGTGGCTTTCTCTCTATATGCGTATCGGTAGGGCTGGATCTGGACGGCCATGGCGTTGTCAGGCATGCGAGGCCTCTCTGTTTTCATCAGCAACATTCGGAATTGTCAGAACAAAGAGCAGGAGAGGCTCCGGGTCGTCCAGGCCGTCCCCGAGGACGAAGGCTACCGCAAGGCCATCGAAAGCTTTACGCGCCACCGCCTCAATGTCTGCTGCGAAGAGGAGGACTGGGATGCCATCGAAAAGAAGCTCGGCTGTGGCCAGGTCGAGGAGCTCATCGAGGAGGCGCGCGACAAGCTCACTCTCATAGGCAAGATGATCGAGTGGGATCCATGGGGTGTTCCTGATGATTACGAATGTGAGGTGATCGAGAATGATGCTCCAGTTCCCAAGCAAGTTCCTCTGCACTGACCCGGTCTTCTTCCTGATGAGTTTTACAAAACACTGGAAGGCCTTACTACAAACCAACCAAAGTTGGATGAGGCTAAAGTCACCTTTATTATTTCAGAAACACTTATTCCCACTAGACTTTTTGCAGGGTGGTAGCCATGTGAAATCATTTTCTGAGAAAAAGCAAAAGCAAATCTGCTTCTGCTGTTCCACAGGCTCGCAAAGCATCCTTGCTTCGATTTTTTGAGAAGCGCAAGGAAAGGGAAAAGAGAAAGCAAAAGCAAAGCCGAAAAGAAAAGAGAAAATAAGAAACATAAACAAAAGCAAAAGCAAAACAGAAAGCAAAAGAAGATAAAAAGAAGCAGACATAATTGCAGTGGTGATGGCATGCAGAAAAGAGAATTATGGGCGTGACCCATTGAGCAGAGGGTCGGATATATTTTTGAATGATGTAATTTATTTTTCTTATCTTTCAGAGACATCTGTATAACCCATCAGAGGGTAATAAAAAAAAACGGCAAGCTCAAAATAATGGGCTGGAAAGTCATGTGGAGGGCGAAGGCCCATATGCCCAAAAGAGCCAGGCCCTATATCTTCAAACTCCAACCTTCATCCCTCCACTTAAAGGTTCACCCTCTATTATCATCAACCAGGTGATCAAAAGTATGTCCAGCACTTCAAATTTATTCGGCATCATGCCGCTATTATCATTAACCAGATGATCAAAAGTACGTCCAGTACTCCAAATTTATTTGGCACCCTGCCGCTATTATCACCAACCAGGTGATCAAAAGTACGCCCAGTACTCCAAAATTATTCGGCAGCCTGCCGCTATTATCACCAACTAGGTGATCAAAAGTACGTCCAGTACTCCAAAATTATACATAAACATCACTCATGTCAATCATACATGAACATTCATGAGCATCACTTATGTCAATCATACATAAACATTCATGGCCATCATTCATGAGCATCACTCATGTCAACATCCATGAGCATCACTCATGTCAACATCCATGAGCATCACTCATGTCAATCAGCTTCGAAAGCTTCATTTACAAAGCTCCAGCTTCGAGAGCTCTAGCTTCAAAAGCTCCAGCTTCAAAGCTTCACTTGCAAAGCTTCACCTATAAAGTTTCAATGCAGGGTATATAAATACCGCCTCCGAACAACCACCACTTTGGCTTATACATGGATTCAATTTGAAGTCTCTAGCCAACAAACTCTATTGACTGAAGACTTGGGAGACTACACTATGTACCATATATTAGGTTTCTGCAACTAGGCCTCATGAAAAATACTTGGGGGACTTAGCCAATTATTTATGTACTGAGGAGTGAGCCCTTATTTTATAAAAGGGACTCCTTCACTTTCATTAAAGAGCACCCATTATTTATGTACTGATGAGCGAACCCTTATTCTATAAAAGGGACTCTCTCACTTTCATTAGCGAGCATCACTCTTAACCCATCACTTATGTATTGAGGAGCGAGCCCTTATTCTATAAAAGGGACTCCCTTACCATCATTAGAGAGTATCGCCGCCAGCTGAGCAACCACCTCGCCGCGAGCATCACTCCTAACCCATCACTTATGTATTGAGAAGTGAGCCCTTATTCTCTAAAAGGGACTCCTTCACCATCATTAGAAAGCATCGCCGCCTTCTGAGCAACCGCCTCGCCGCGAGCATAAACTCTAGTTGAGCATCATTTCACATTGAGCACCACCTCATATCAAGTATTCAGTTCTAGACGACATCTAGTTACTTCGACCCACACATGGACTGAATTTCAAGTCTCCAGCCAAAAGACTCTCTAGACTGAAGACTTGGGGGACTACTGTTTGTACCATACTTAGGGCCTCTGTATTTAGATCTCATATAAATACTCAGAGGACTCAAATGTAATTATGTAATAAATAAATGGGCAAATATGTAATAAGTGATGAGCCCTAATTCTATAAAAGAGACTCCTCACCCTCACAATCCTCAGGCCTTACATCCCTTAAACAAAGGCTCTCTCAAACTCTCTCTTTCTCTGGGGGACTCCCCCTCACACTTGTAACCCATACATACAGTTAGAGAGAAATACAATCAACATCAGTGTGGACGTAGCCCAAACATTAGGGTGAACCACGATACATCTTGTGTTCTTTACTTTCTTGCAGATTCACAGTCGGATTTACGTTGTTCCAAGACCTCCAATTTTGTGCATCAATAGATTGCAAATTTTTTTGGAACAAAATCAAATTATTCCGAGAATTTTGATATATCAAATACATTAAGCTTTCAAGCTTGAACTACCTAGACTGACCAAGTCCATGTTGAAATAATCCTTTAAAACAAAACTCCACTAGTTCTTTCTAAGGGTGGGTTCGGTTTCATTCGGTTTGGTTTTTTGTCAAAACTGAAATCGAACCGAAACTTCGGTTCGGTTCAATTTTCTTTCGGTATTTTTCGGTTCGGTTTTTTTTCGGTTTGGTTTTGTTCGGTTTGGTTTCAGTACAATTTCAGTTTTTTATTTTTTTTATTTTATAAAACTTGATTTTTTTTTTAAATGGAATTTAGAAAAGAGTCTTGCATTGGTAGACTAATAATAATAAGAAATGAGGAAAGTGGAAAATGGAAAGGTAGTTGTACATACTACATATATAAGATCATATAAACCAATCATATTCTATCAATAACCTCAATTGCAAAGAAAAATGATCACCGTATCCATTCAACAAGCAAACAAATAGAGAAGCTCTTCCAAGTTCCAAAACTATCCTCTATAACCAATGATCTATCCTCCTAATTGAACCAAGTATGCTCCTTGAAAAAGCCCTAGGCTTAGTTTCAAATTAGCAACTCCAAAGTTTTGCAAAAGAAATATCATGGGCATACATTCATGAAGTGTAAAGGGATTCGGTTCGGTTCGGTTCGGTTTAGTTTGGTTTCCGAATCTTCGAAACCTTCAGTTCGATTTTTTCTTTTTCGATTTTCGGTTTTTCGGTTTCGGTTTGGTGTTCGGTCCGATTTTTCGGTTTTTGTAACCCACCCCTAGTTTCTTTCCCTAATTGGCTATATTGTCTGCTACGGTTGTATAATTTTCTTTACAGGGCTGTTTGACAACCATTCGTTTTTAGCTTTTAGTTTTTTTTTTTAACTGACAACCCGTTTGGTAACTAGTTTCAAATTTCAATTAAAAAAAACTCAAATTTTGAAAATTCAAGAAATTAGCTTTCACTTTTTATTTTAATTTTTTTTTTAACTGAAAGTAGTTATCAAACGAGTTTTTAGTTAAAATAAAAAACAAAAACTGAAAAATTCGAAGTTATTTTTTATAAGAATTTTGAAATATTTTGTTTCAAGAACTCGAATGAATATTGACATTCCGAAAACTTTTGGATGAAATTGGAAGGCAATTCTGATTCGCGAAAACTTTGGATTGTGTTAGGCAAACACAATCCAATGTTACTTAACATCTCTCGTTAAAAATCAAACCAATCTCTGGAAGAAATTAACATACCATATTTCAAAGTTGAGCTATTACAGAAACAGCAATGAAAAGTAACATCAGTAAACTTTTTTCCAAGTTTCCAACCATACAACTTACACCTCAATGAAATACAAAAGTTATGTGATTCTGAAAACTTCTGCCTATAACAAAACATAAAACCGGTTTCTTCTTGATCCTGGTAGAAAGTTTTGACTAATCTCGTACGAAACCACAGAGCATAGCAGTCCTTTGCATCACTCGACCAAAAACATGCAACAAATTTATACAGATTCGTCCACATGGTTTCTTAGCTTCTCAATATCGTCTTCTTTCAAGAGTGAATAACAACTAAACTGCAGGATTTACGTCTCAATGAGTTGAAGCATGGGGAGGAGGAGGAGCACCACCCAATCCCATCTTTTGCCCCAATACTGCAAGCTGCTCCACAAACTCCTGTCCTGTGAGTATTTCTGTTGTTCCATATATAACATGCTTGACAGGCTGCTGACGCTGCGCAAGCTCTTGTAGGCTCCCGTACTCCACATAATTACCACCACCAATCATGAAGACAATAGCTTCCTTGAAAGGTCCTTTTAAATGGCTGCTACCCATTCCTGAGCTTGACTTCGGAGCACGAGGATCAAACACAAGGTAGGAATCAATTTCTGGATTCGGCCTCCCCTCCGCCAAGGCCTCCACTGTTCTTGTCAGTGCTAGCTGCCTATCATTGGACAAAAGATTTTTCACACCTGCTGTCACAGCACTTATTGATTGCCCATAGAGTTTCTCTGCCCAATCGACTATGTTGCTTCTGCTAGCAGAATTTGCTGATGCCAGTGAGACATTCAGCGCCTTGATCTTCTTCACATACTGAAATGCACTGGTATCAACCTCAGATTCCCTGAGGGCTGCTTCCACTGCTTCCACTTCCTGTTGATTAATGGCTTCAGAAGAAATAAGATACATGATGGAAAACCGCAGCTTATCCATCGTACTCCCTTTACCTCTAAGCACACCTAAAAGTTCACTTCGATCAATGCCTCCTCTAACCATCATGTCATACTCCTTTTTGGCAAAAGAATCGAGCAATCTCTCTTTGATCTCACCCAACAACACAGTTGCAATGTTGGTGTGCTTATCAATCACCTGCTTCCGTGCTGTCAACTCTGGCAATGAGTTCACTGCACTCATCAAATGTTTTGTATTCCCAATCATGTCTGTTCCGTCAAACTCAGCTCCATCATTCCCGCCAGTCCGTCTGTTGACCTCATCAACATCCCTCTTATACTTATTCAATTGGGTCTCAATCTCTACCGCTACTTCTGGAAATTCTAGAGACCCATTTGCTACCCAAAAGGGATCTGAGCTATCTAACTCATATGACTTCGTCCCACCCTTTTCACCTTGAACATTCAACCTATTAAGCTTCAATCCAAGAATATCATGCACCAAGGGTCGGTACCTAAAATCATGCTGTATTCCCACAGATAACTCAAAATTACGATCAAATATACACAATATGGGGCGCTGGAAAGAGCTCACAAAATTTCCACCTTCCGTAAACAGATTGTTTTTTGACAACAAGTGGTCACGAAGTCTCTGATCCAATGCTGATGCTACCATCTCAGCTGGTCCACCGCGAGGGCACCTGATAATTGGCACAACAGCAAGCGTAGCCAAAACACAGAACAAGCCACCAACTATTTTTTCAATAATCTCCTCAATCTCACGGTCTCCTGCCTTGGGATCATTTAACTGAACATAACTGTTCTTCTGTGCCAATGAGAACAAATTATCTTCCAGTGTCACAAACTCCAAATACTGATCATGCACCTTCGAAATCCGATGAATCGAATCTGAATTCAAAGTCCCAGATGCCAGGTCCTCAAGCAGAGGTCGAGGAATCAAGGACGAGAAGTTCAGATGGAAGCTATCATACAGCGAGTTGGAGGTGTCGGCAATGATCCTCTGAATGTTGGAATGGCTGGGCTGGACAAAGTAGACCGCAGGCACATCGTGAACAGGTTTTCGGTCCTTGTCAATCAGGAAGTACAGGGTCACGCCGTGCTTACGGAGGTCCTTGACATGGATCAACGGGGAGAGTATGTTTTGACAAAACTTATCATAGATCAAGATCTTATAGACCTCCTCGTTGGCCATACCGGTTGCATTAACGGGTTGGTTCAGATTCAGCATACGGGTAATACATTCTGAATACAGAAATCACGGATCGAAATCAATAATTTACACAAATCCCAGAAAAATTATTCAAATTTAAGCAAGCCCAATTCAAGCAAAGCAAATGAATTTAGTCACAGTTCTCAAACCAAAACCAGAGATCAAGCTCAACAAACAAAACCCTCATAAAATATACACATTTCATCCATTCCAATTGTAATTCCGGTGAAAATTCATCTGGGTTTTCTATATTAACTAAATGGGTTCTCGATTTAATCCAATTTTTTCAATTTTTGCTTCCTTGGTTTGGTTGATACACAGAGATCTAGAGAGAGAAACTAAAATGGTCAAAAGATAGTATCACCTGTTTGCCTCTGCCGCAGATTGAGCGCCATGACCGTGAAATCTACGTTCTCCGGCGAAGTAAAGACTCACTCAGCAACTTTTGGTTCGCTTCAAATTTTATGAATTTCCCAAAACAGCTCTGCAAATTTGAGGGTGCCGGTGATGTAAAAAGATCGTTGTTCGTCTACAGTCGTTTCAAGACGAAGAATTATACTCTAGCTAATAGGAGTTCGCCACGTCATATAAATACAGATGTAGTTATTTCATTGGTTGACCACGGAGTCTTAACCAATGCGATCTCATTGAAGCCTACCAATAAAATCACATACCGTACGTGGAGGGTGTGTGAAGAGAAGGAGAGGAGTGCGGTGGCGGGGGGGTGTGTGGAGATGGCGGAGACGACGTCGTTTCTGAGGAACAGATACTGGGTGCTGAGGCACGGGAAGAGCATTCCGAATGAGAGAGGCATCATTGTTTCTTCCATGGTTATTTTTTCTCTTTCCCCCCACCAATTTTCCTTAATTACTTGTTTGGCCCTGCAGTTTTTGAGTATTTTGAATTCGACACAGGATAATGGTACCCGCCCAGAATATCAATTGGCGCCAGAAGGCGTAATTCAGGCACAATCAGCTGGACAATCATTCCAAAAGGTATTACTTTCTGTTTTAAGATTTGAACTTTTTTGGTTTGTTTTGAGTGCAATTTATTTCACATTCGAAAAGTTTGAATCTTTTTAGTGTGCAAAATTATTGAATGATTAGGAAATGTGAATTAGAGTTTGAAAACTGGTAGGCTGGAAGATTTAACCGAAACCCGGAATGTCGATGGAGACGAAGAAATGGGAGTTTGAGTAGTTTGTAATGTGCAGGTGCTTGAGGAAAACAACGTACCACTTGATAATGTTCGGATTTGCTACTCTCCGTTTTCGAGAACAAGTCAGACTGCTCAAGTTGTTGCATCTGTCTTGAACATTCCATTTGAGGGGGCTCAATGCAAGGTAAGATAGTCCCTGAAAATCGACCAAAAGAACGGTATCTTGGTTGATTTCTGATTGAGATAAGCTTGGTTGATCGATTATGCTAATTTAGATTTCAAACCAGTGATCTTTTCCCCTGGTTGCTTTTTCTGGACAGGTGATGGAAAATCTTCGCGAACGCTTCTTTGGTCCTTCGTATGAGCTTTTGTCACATGATAAAGTAAGTCCATCGGTGTTGGTGTGGTTTTTTCTACTGATTAAAGTGGCAGATTAAAGGCTTTGTCTATATTGTCGGGTTTATTATAGGTGGTGCTAACTTATAATCATCTGTTGCTGATGCTGAAGCTGTCATAATTCTGTTTTCCCTTTTGCTGGTAGTATCACGATATATGGGCTCTTGACCAGAAAGATCCACTCATGAGGCCGGCAGAGGGAGGAGAGAGTGTCGATGATGTTGCGTGCAGACTTGCAGAAGCAATGGAAACTATGGAGTCACAATTTCAAGGGTAAGTGTATAAATACGCGTTTTGTATTCTCACATCGTAGTCATGTTTGCAATATGTTTTACATTGCATATTATCAGGCACACTGGCATTGCATGACATGAAATAAAACGTGTAGTAGTTGCTGTGGAACTTTAAAAAGCCTATTTCCGAATAATTTCTACTTAAAAGAAAATTGAAACATCCGTTGGCGTTTAAGAATTTTAGAATTAAGGATGAAAAACTTGTAACTGCAATTACTCAGTTTGTTTGCAGTTCTTGATAGATTATTTTTCAATGCGGTTCCTCAGTTAGCGATTTTCTCTCTTATTGTACAAGACAGCCGGTCTATCCAGCTGTGCCACGGCTTTCCTCTTTTAACTGCCATTAGGTTAAATTAAGCCATACCTTTTCTTGCCTGCGTATTATATCTGTGTGACTTTGTCTGTTACATATGTTCGTTCAATCTACAGGTGCATGATCTTAGTTGTTAGTCACGGCGATACCCTACAAATCTTGCAGACGATACTCAATGCTGCCAAGCTAAACGCGGGATCCAGTTACACTGACCTGTCATCAAGAATTCAAGCAGTTCGAACTCCTCCCATCTTATCACAGCACCGGAAGTTTTCCCTGCTTACTGCAGAGCTCCGGGCAGTGATATAAGTACTATCTGCGAAGAAACTTTCATCTTTTGTTTGTAATTTGTCAAAAACTAAGATTATGGATAGTAAGTAAAGTATATGCACAACTCAGCACGGAGGCTTTGCTTTGATTGACCATTTTTGGATAGCAAAAATCGATTTTTTAGTTCTCTTTCCGTTTGCTGCTCAGCCCTTCCCTCGTTCAAACTACCGAACAAGAAACGAAACTCGTTAAGAAATAATTCACCATCTCTGTAGCTATCATAAACTTGGACTGAACCAGCTCCTGCACATCGTTGAATTGCCAACGCTTGGAAAAAGAGTTGAAGGAGATTGAGTCACCTTCTCTAACAAAAAGTTGAATTTTAATTTCAGCTGTTATGATTACTGTCCTCGACATAAATGTGTAAATTACATATACCCTAACAAGGCATTTCCTCTAACTTCGATGCCATTTACATTTTTGTGCGCCCCTAACAAAAAAGTAGCCCCGAGGCGACAGTTGTTGCCATCCTCTATGAATTACAAAGAACAAAGAAGGCAACAGCTTCAGATGAAAATATCGACAAGCAAACAACAATGGACAAAACCCACAGGCCACAGCATCCCATGAGACAATTGCCATGATCCTTCCTCAATCTTTGGTTACCCACCTACGGCCTCTGACCTGAAACCCACCATAACTCTGATCACTACCGCTCTCTCCACCGCTTTCTGCACTTGTATATCCAGATTTGCGGCGATGCCTATTTGCCCTTGCAACCCCACTGTCACTCATGCTTCCGTTCAAGAGAGGGTCATCTATCCCACGAATCACCTTCCGTGTAGGTGATGTGGATATACAACTGTCATCCCTCGTCTTTCGTTTCTCCTTGTCATGTTTCTTAATGTTTTCGGAGATCTTGTGTAGCTTCTCATTGAACCTGGTGAACCCCTTCTCCACTGGCTCTACTGCCTGTGTAACTGTGAACTTCACATCTTGCACAATCTGTATTTGAGGCAAAGAGCAGATTCAGAACTCAAAACTGAAAAATCATACACCATGACCCACAGTCAACTGGTTTCATGTAGATACCGACTTTCTTTCAGTTCAACAGATGGTTGGACATTTGAAATGTATTAAAGAATAAAGGAACATTTTTCAATCCGAAACATTTGTATCCGTTCTTTTCCACAAACATTTACCACCTAACCACAGACATCACTTAGCAGCCTTCGCAATTTACACATGTTTTCAGTGTCTTACAGCGCAGAAATCCAATATCAACAGCAATCTACAAATCTTATTGGCTATACCAAAATGTAACATGTTGAGTGCATAAACAGTGTCTTACAGTGCAGACATCCAATATCAACAGCAATCTACAAATCTTATTGGCTATACCAAGGTGTAACATGTTGAGTGCATAAAGTTATACTTCTACGCCCTCTTTTGCTTAGGTTTTTGACTTAAAATCTCTATGCATCACAAGGTATTTTGTTGTTTGTATTGTATTTCAGGATGAAAGTAAGAGCTTGAAGAAATCATCTTATTTTGAATATCTAGAGCCTAGAATGGATAGTTTGAAGCCCAACTCGCCCAAGACCAGACCATAGCCCACAAATGACCCAGGATTCACCAGAAAAGGCCCTTGCAGAACAGCCAACTTGCGAGCTTTGCCCCGAAGTGCTCAGAACGAATTAGAAAATGGGCCATATATGGTTGGAAAGCCCTGGAAGTCTTCTTTCTGACGATCTTTACAGCTTGTGATTTGGAAGTTTCGACAAGAAGTTATGACAGAATAAAGAGGAGCTGTTCATATACAAATTCTGATAACAGATAGTTTTCAGTTACTCCTATACTAAAAGCTGATTGTAATGAGCTATAAATGAGAGTCAATTCAAGGATGTAAATGTGTCAAATGTTAGAAAAACTCCTAAGCCTTTTAATAGGAGAAAAATACACAGAATCAGAAGGAGAAAGAAGAGAAAAACACAGAATCTGGAGAGAGCAGGAGTCTTCAGCCTTGAGCAGTTTCTTGGTTCTAGCTTTCCTAACTTTTATGTATTTTGTTATGTTTTTAATTTAGTTTATGGATACTTAGGGCTGCTTTGAAGCCCTAGACATGATTGAATTAATCTTATGATGCAGCTTTAGTTTATCAATTTCATTTGCAAGCTAGAATCAGTTTTCTGTTTCAATCATTTCAAGCACATATTTTCTGTTGAGAATGATAAGGATGATTGCCATATCTTCTTTCATTCATTAGCAACATGTGGTTAGGTTCAAAACTAATCATGTAAATTGATTCCATGAAGTTCTAGGATAAATGCCATGTTCTAGGGTTAATGTGATGTTCATAATCCTCTTCGTTCTTAATGAGTTTCTAGGTGCTAAATCTGAGTATATGTTATGCTAGGTTGCACCTACAAATATAAGTTTTATGTATATGCCATGCATCTAACATGCAAAGTAAGAGAGGATTCATACAATCTAGTTATATGTCATGCTAGATATGTGAACATCTTAGTTGTGCATTTGAAGTCAGATTTAAGTCCTAAAAACGTTTCTAACCTATTTCATGACTTAGGTTTATGTTTAGATAGTTCTAATTTTTCACTTTTCTTTGTCTTTATTTCTTTTCCAAAATTACTTAAACCCCCCATTTTAAGTCATAGAAGTCTTTAACTAATGCTAATTTGTAAGAGTTCAAAGGTTTTACTAAGTTGTTTCTCAGTCCCTGTGGTTCGACACCCTTACTTGTGCCGCTATACTATCCTTATATGTGCACTCGAAAGGAACTTCAACATAACACTATCGTTGCTTTAATACATTTCTAAATAACCCTTTCCACAGGAGCTATTTTTCGGGTTTTTTATTTTTTTTTTACATCAGGGATCCGACATTCACCTCTCCCAGACCCTGCGTAAAGCGGGAGCCTTGTGCACTGGGTACGACCTTTTTTTTTTTTATCAGGGATTACTAGTTCCATATTCTTAAATCAATTCATGATCGTACTGTATGAATAAAAGATACTTACATATTCCCCGCCACCAATGAAAACATCTCGAACACTTTCTCTGATTGTCATGCCACTCTTGACATCAATGTCAGGAGTGGGGAGGCGTAGCTTTGTGGGGCGTTCACTGTCCCTAACCTCCTCCGGATCCAAAGGACAGTCAGCCGATACATAGTCTCCAAGAACTGAGACAGTTCCAGCAAAACGATCTCCCATCATTTCATAAGGTTTGGCAGGAAACACATATAGGTGAACAACAGAGGCAATGCCCATCTGTAGGGGGTGAAAACGCAGAACTGTTAAACTAAAATATGTTGCATAAAGATGGTAAACTGAAAAATCTTTTGTCATGTAACCACTTTAACATTATTGAGAAATGCAAGACAAAGTATACAGAATACTAGTAGCAGAATAAAATGAAAATTGGAGGAGAAAAAAACTATTAGTCATGATTTTGATTTTATCGACTGACTAACCCTTCCTAGCCACCAACACCTTCAGACGAGGAGTAATTATCTCTCAAGACCACATCAACTCATAAAGTTCAAGTAAGAATAAACTACCATTTAAAACACTACAATACAAAATGTCAATTGAAAAGACAAAAAAGAAACTGTATTACCCAATGAAATGTTCTACCTCTATACAAATGATGAAGTCTTGAACACTTGACTTAAACTGCAATCCTTGAGCTATAGGGCTTTTGAACAAACCCAAGGAATAGAGAAGAGCAATTGCCACACCTTGCCACCATGTCAAAAACACAATTGATTTAAATGTCAAAAACTTGGCTAATGGTTTTATGCGAGCTAGTCCATCTTTTGTAACAGTGTAAAACTGAACGAGACAGTACAAAGCCCATGACTGACTAAAATTTAGAACCACAGCAATATAAATATACCTGCAAGCACAAGAAAATTACGACCATGAGAGTCCTTTATGAGTTGAACATCATTAAGTAATATTTTTACAATTCTTTTGTAGGACAATGAGATACGTAGGGCATCAACTAGATAGAAGGAAAATTGGCAAGTCAAAATATCAAGAGCACTTAAAACAGAAGGCATTCTTATTTGAGAAAGTAATTGGTGAAATCCCACAAGCTATGATACCATAGCATAAGTCAAAGGTTCTAAGAAAAAGGCTATGGCTACGGAAACTGAGGTCTTGACAGGTCTCTCCTGCTTGTTTTTGAAATACATACTTTAAAAGAACTAAAGCAGGATCACATGACCATTTTGCATCTCTATCAATTGACAAACCCGTCCACACTGTAACAGGCCAAAGAAATGAGCTAACATATGTTAGCCACCATCCACAGTGAGTTTAGCAAGATTTTAGAGGTTATTTCGACATGCAGGATTCCTGAAGATTCATTTAAAGATATACAACTATAACCAAAACTTACAAGTCCCCAAGGAGCAACTTCACATGTGTATGAACATAATCAATACATAATCAGTACGAGTAACAAGCAAGAGTTCCATGTGAAATTCAATAAGTAATAGTTTAAAGAGCTTCTTAAGGGGACAAAAAAAAAACTTATCCTATCAAATATATTACATAATAATTTCAAATTACAAATGCTTTTCCTATAATCATTTGAGATTCTCTTACCCACATCCCCATTTAAAGTCACCTTCGCAATATACATCAAAAGCTTCAAGGATAACTGCTACAATAGCACTGAGAGACTTAATTAACATCTGTCCAAGAATAGAAAGTGAATTTATGTTATAAAGGGGAATGGTATTTGAGAACAAGAAACAACGGCTGGTAAAAAAATAAACTTTCTCAAAGTGATGGTAAACATACATACTGAACAATTCCGAATTTGACAACTTGGTAAAACCATTGACCAAGTTTCCATGGTTTCAAGATATAGTTCACCGGAAAAGGATGATTAACTGTTCCCCTTTCAGAACTGTGTTCTAATAGGGGAATCTTAGAACTTGCACGTCCTTCTCTTTCCATAAACTCAATAGTCCTCTCTTCCCCACCTTACAAGGAGGAAAACATATATAAAAGAAAAATGTCAAAAGCAGAATAAATATAAACAACAGAAGTAAAGAAGTTTCTTTATCTATTAAAAACAAAAGGACTACAACTGTAAATGAAAAAAAATATCCTGGATATATATGTACCCCACCAAACAAGGATTATTTGAAATTACCATACATACACTAAGTTAAAGATGGAAAATCTGATCATTCAACATGATTGTCATATGATTGGTCCTAAACACTTCAAAACCTTACCATTGTGCAGAATAGGTATTTATTTATTTGTGCATTGGCCCTGGAAACTTAAAAACCTTAACATTGGCTCTGATGTTAGATTCTCATATGCAGAAGTTTGTGCATCTATAGAGAGAGAGAGAGAGAGAGAAAGAGCTGAATGTGTATGCAAGACCAGCCAAGGAACATCTATTGCATAGCAGCCAACAGGCCAATCCTGTCATCAACAGTGCAATCTTGTCCACAATCAGTACTTGATTGTCAATGAATTCTCAATAACCATGTATTACGCGTGAACATATACTTACAATGCTTTTTGTGAAATTCAACTTTGAGATCCAAATAACCATTTAATGCACTATCACATTTCCAAACCCATCAAATTTTAATTTAATGAGCATGTTAGCTAAAGCTTCTATGGATAAACAATGGCATCATAAAAGTTCTTAAAAAAGGACATACCCAAGCATGCAACCAAGTACCTTCCAAAGCAATACATGGCAAAGGATTCATAGCAATCCCGTAGAATCTCGCAATAAACGCTTATTGAAGGGTTCAAGAAAGATACTAACTGTAAACAGCATCAAGTTAGAATCTGGAAAAAAAATAATACCAAAGATCAAAGGAAGAGTACTTTTCTGTTTGTAACACAGGTATACCTGTACATCTAGTTTCAACAGTAAAAAACAACGATCAATTTTAAATCTAATACAAGAATTTAATCTTCACAAATTAACAGAAACTTAATAAATGGTACATGTACATTCAACTCATTATCTTCCCAATGTGCACTAAAGAAACATGGATGTTTGTGAGCCACACAAAAACAAATAAAATTGATAAATTCAATATCCTTCGTATGTTAAATCTCAATTTAAGGTTTACCATGCACATTAAAGTTCAAACAAAAAACTACACATAAGGTTCTCGTTGGGAACCACAAGCACACATGTCATATGTGCCGACGCAAACACCATAATTCCCCGCACCCTCTCTTTTCCTGAACTACTTGCCCTACCTTTTCCCTCCCCTCTCTCCATTTAACACTTACTATTAATGATCAACACTAATAACCATTGTCTAAAATAAGTGTGGGTTAAAAAAACTATATATTTAAAAGACATTTAAGATTAATATATGTTCTACCTATAACCCCAAGGAGAGGCTTGAATTAAAAAATACAAACAAAATTAAATTTTAAAAACCAAAATAAAAACTTACAGATTCTATTGCATAGCACGGAACCATGAGTACAACACCAATTAAAAACTTTTGCTCCTGAAAGGTTCACACAAACCAAAATGTGAAAAATGCAACAGAGAAACATTACTACAGAACCATGCATAGTAAATACAATTTGTCACTAGCGAATAAATACCTCAGGATTTTTGTATGCAGAAAGGTGCTCAAATACAAGATAAATTGAAAGGGAAAGAGTGATGAGTACAAAGACACCACAAGCTAGACTTGCCCAGGTAGGAGGTGTGTAGGCCAAATGGGTAATGAGATCAAGAAATGGTGTTATCTTCATCAGCTGTATTTCCTTTTGACCAGCCTATATTCTCAAATATTGCCAGCATAATGGAATTATCAGTTCACAAACATATGCATTAAGTGCTGAATCACCACAGACAACAGAATATGGACCTGTTCACCCAGACGATGAATAGTAAACATAAGTTGAGAGTACAAATTATATAGATACCAAGCACACCACCTAATATATGACTATTCTCGCGTAGTATAAAAAGACAGATTGACAGAAAACAAAGTGGGTAAAAGGTGCAGGGAAAAGAAAAAACTAATATCATAATTTGTTTGGAGATCACCATTCCCTAGCTCTAAATGTGTTACCATCACACCAAACCATTAGCATGCATGTATTTAACTATGCTGTTTAGTTCTTTGCAACTGATCATGATACTGAACGAAAAGAATCATAAATCATAAATTTGGACATTTTATCATGCACATCATACCACCACAATGCTCAGCATCCTAAATTAGTATAAAAATTGCATACACAGATTCAACGCTCGTCAATTCAGACCAACCCTCATACACCAAACTCAGTCAAAACTTGCAGCTCAAATCATTACAGGAGAAAAATGCTAGGCATGTCCCCCAAAAGTGAATTTATCAGTCTTTGAGATGGGCAATAAAAACCCATCAACATTGTGAATTCAAGAATCATTTTTCCAAAACACAATCGGATTTCCCGATAACCAATCCAATTAAACAATTTCAGAAATCAACAGTGCGAAAAAAGAAAATCAATCAGATAATAAATAGAGGATGGAAATCCACAAAAACTGTAACAAAAGTGAGCTCCTTTAGATACGATTAGCCACAAAAGGGAAGTGAATACATAAAAGGAGTAAATTTACATCATTTTCCCCACACTTTCCCAGCAACCAAACAGAAAACTCGGAAAATAAAAGCAGACGAACTGATTGCCGCAATCAATTAAACCGGAGAAATCCGATTTTTAGTATGGTGGAGTAAATATGGAAGAAAAGGGTCAGAAATTACATACAGAGAGCTTCGTCGACTTGGCCCAGAAAGCCGGAGAGAAGATCCTTTCTGATGAGAGAATCAAATCAGCATTATAAACCTCACGAAATTCGCATTTACAGAACCCATCTCAAACCCAACACGGACGCGGCACGTGACACTTTGTTCCAACGAAGGGAGGAAAAATGAAAGCTCTTTTTAGGGTTTTTTTAATACAACATCGTATTTACTCAAATTTTGTGGGCAATAACCACGAGTTGGTGGTCCAACGGTAAAGAGCAGATTACGAGGTTTTCTTAAAATTAAAAAATAAAGGTATTAGGTTCGAATCCTGCTATTGGTGTGAAAATCCGATTTGAAATGTCTATGTGAGTCTTCTTCCTTTCGGAATAGGTGGATAACCGTGATTTGTCACCAGTTGTCGTTTAAAAAAATAAATAAATAAATTGTTAATAAATGTACTTGAGTCAGAGTTACAAACCAATTTCTGTCTAGGTTTGAAGAGTTGAAGTTAATTTATATGTAAAGTTCAATGAGGTAGGCTTATATGCCAAATATAACGAACCTATGGTCTCATTTGGTATGAGAATTTTTTTTTTTTTGTTATATTTTATCAATTGATACAAACAAAAACCTTTGTAAAAACTGGGGTTGAATATCTAATTGTGCACTTCATATTTTGTATATTAAAATACTCGTATGAAGAGTGCGTAATTAAGTTTTTAGAGTGTAAATAATAATTTATTAATCAAAACGATATTTATATTTCGTTCTTATGGATGGAGAATTCAAAACTAAATTATTATCCGATCCTTGAACAACTCATACCAAATGCTGTAAAACAATTAAACATAAAAAATCCATTGAATAATAAATGAATGAGTGGGATTGTTTATGTAGGTGCAATGTGAATCATATTGAAGTTGCCCCTCGCACTATCTGTTGCAATGTGAAAAGTGTGCCCTTCAATGTGAACCATGTGTGCCCAGTACAAGCAGCATTCATACTAACGAGAAACATTCATGCTAATAACATAATCATTGGTATATATCAATTTGCTCACCATACATGCATTCAACCGTCGTGAAATGTGATGTGAATGTCATTCAAGTGTTTGTGTAAGAAAGTTAACTAAAGTGGACTTTGGTGAAAGTCATTAAATGCATTAGATGAAAATGTCATAGGGAGGTGAAATATTTTATTTAGAAGAAATTAGGTTCACGTCCTACTTTTTGCTTATTCCTTTGATTAAAATCTTATTCATTTTCAAATTTTGATCAAGGTTCTTGGGTATTAATAACATCATTAATTATTTGAATAATAAAATATTTTTATTTTTAAATATATTCCTTTAGTGTTAAAAATGTGAAAATTAGTATATTTATATTTATGGCTAAATTTTTTATCATATATTTTTATTTTAAGTTTGTACCAATTTTCTTTTCATTTTTTTTAATTTGTACCCATATATTAGTTTCTTTTTGTGCCCATATTTTTTAAAGTTTTATTTGTGTTTGTACACATGTGTACACCTTCAAGTAACATTGTATATTTAATCAATGATAGAAAAATTACATATGGTATATTTATGTTTTATGCCTAAACTTTGTATCATATATTTATATTTTTAGTTTGTGCCCACTTTTAATTTGCAATATTTTTTTAAATTTGTAGTATTTTCTTTTTAGTTTTATTTTGTACCCATGTATTAATTTCTTTTAGCGCCTATATTTTTTAAAAATTCATTTGTACTCATAATTTTTTAATTTTTAATTTGTACCCTAATTTATTTATAATGTACTCATTCTTCTTTATTAATGTACCACTTTGTTATATGTGAAATGTACCATTTTTTTAACAATATGGATACATTCTTTTGCCATTTATTATTTCTTATTTTTACATAGTTTTTATCCATTTATTCAATCAAAATGATTGAATTTTTTTATTGTAACAGTTTCTAATAGTATTATAATGAGGAATTTTAAATTTATTGGATTATAAATCTCATAAAATATCAAACAATTAATATCAAAACTATAAAAATATAAATATTAATTGTAATATAATGAAGTGTACAAAGTCAAGGGACTTTGATCAAACTTTGAATACCATTAAGATTTTAGTCAAAGAATGTTAAGGATTAGGGATCGCATCCAAAGTATCAATTTTATTTATGTATGTAAGATGCTGCCAGCTCAAAACCCTATAAATAAAGGTATGTTGGTAATCTCATTACAACACATAAAGAAAAAAAGTAAAAGTAATAATACCAATATCACTTCCTCCTCTCTTTACTTGCATACATTCCGCTTCTATCTCTAACAAATGTTATATCTCTCACTTTTGACTATTTATAACATCAACTAAGTTTTTTTCATGTTTCGTTTATACTTAAGAGTAAAGTTTTGTTTCCTTTAGTTTAGGGTTTTGTACCTTGATCTAATTAACCCCAACTTTTTTTTCGATCAATTCGATCGTTATGCTTTCGGAATTCAAATCTATTTATTCATAATTTATAAAAATTGTCACGTTCCGGATTTGGAATCGGCAAAAAATAATCACAATAAAAAAATAAATGATATATGCATTTTGAAATATGGATTAAAATCCCATTTCATCTTTCTGTCCCACTTTTAAGTTGTAATCATTTTCGTTTGCAAAAGAAAAATGTTGGGAATGGGATTCAAACCCAAAGTTTATGATGATTTGTAAAACCTTAATAAATAGTTTTTTTTTTCTCTAAACTTTAAATTGAAGATACGTGAACAATTCCAGAGTGTTTCCGCACATTTATGTTTGAACTTTTATTTTGATCGATTTCTACCTCACATTAATGGTTTTTTTGGATTTCATCTAATTTTTCAAGAATAAAATATTATTTTTACTATCTATTTGTATTATCTTTCTAAATTAAAGATAAGACTCATGTATTCGTGGGCCTCACTACCTCACCTCTCTATGAGAAAGATGATACAAATAAAGGTACAAATAAATTATTCAAATAATTCATTAGACAAATAACATATATCGATACACCACATTATTGCTAACTCATTGTAAAGTTTAGCACACTCCCCCACTGACACACCCCGACCTAAACTAAGGCGTGTTGGCCGTCACGTGAGGGTGACATAGGCATGTGCATAGTGTAGAAGTGATAATAATATAAAAATGAGAGAAAATAAAAACCAAGCTAACTAATTTACACTAGACACAAAAATATAGGTGCTAGAGACGAGATTTAAGTGTGATTATACCAACAAGAACGCTTCTACCTAGAACCGGGAGGATCACAAAACAAAAACTATGAGTGGGGAAAAACAAAGTTTTTCAAAACCATTTCACTTAACAAAGTAATAACCCATCACCTTAAAACTTACATAATTTCCCAGAAAATAGAATACTTATCTATATCGAAACCACACTTGAAATAGTCAAATCCACATGTATACCATGCTAAATATCTCAACATAGTGAAATAAGTAAATCAGGTAAAGTAAATCAATGAAAAGTAATATGTCAGCCGGATTCACCTATGGTAGCCTGTACGGTTGAATCTATAGCTCATCAAATATGCTTGCACACGAGTCGGAACCAAAGTGGTATGTACAACAGGACTGTGTGTAAATAAATACACTCAAGTGCTACGATCACGTGAAGACTATGTGAATAATCGCAGGTTACCTATGAGTCGGAACCACCGAAAATGATTTGTACGACAGGACTGTGCACCAAACTTGGATCCAAGGTGAGTGTGCGGTGCGGGAGGTGAACATCACTTGAACGATTGTGTCCTGGCCACGAGCGGGAGCACTAACATTGGGGTGCAGGTTTATGAGCTCTAAATGCATCAATGTAATCATAATCATGTAACTCACATCCACAATCTATAAACTCACCTGGAACTTACATGAGAGTTCGCAACACCAACAATAATATATGCAACTACTAAATGCATATTCTAACTATAAAACATTTGGCATGACATTCAAAACATAAAACCATTTAAATAAGTTTTCTGGGAAAAAAATACCAAGTGTATATATATATATATATATATATATATTGAAAACCAAAAGTCCACTCACTGGTACGTGGCAGGGTCGTAACTCTCGAGCCTGGCCTGACTGCGCTCGTCCTCAAGAAACGTCTCACCTGTATGTGAAACAACTATTTTAACGTATTTTAAGCACATAACCAAAACTATGTAATAACTTCTCATACGTTACTCAATTGGGGTATTTGAATATACCATCGTGACTTACTCAACCTCACGAACATCCCCATATTTTTAGAAAAAATTTCTAAGTTCCCACGCACCCTCACGCGCCGCCCAAGCACAGGCACGTGTCTAGCACACTGATGGATTCCCTAACGGCGTTGGAGAATATTCCGTTAAATAACAGTATATTCCGTCTAAAAACTAACGGTGTTACCTAACGCCATTAGCATATTCCGTCAAGATTGACGGAATATTCTCCTTCTCCCTCGTTGGTTTGCTAGAGTCTAGAGTCGGCTACTGTTGCACTCGTTGAAAACTGGAAAGCTGAAAAACTTCAATATCTCTTCCATTTCATCACCAAAATTCATGAAATTTGTACCAAAATGAAGCTCTCAACTAGGAGAACATGATCTTACCACTTTGGAGTCCTAAAACCAATGGAAATTAGCCAGAAAAATTTCGTGAAAACTGGCTAAGTCTGCAACTCGATGAACTCAAGTGTCCTGACGTCCAAAACCTTCCAAAATTCCTCTATAAGCTTTGTGAAGTAGATTTAAGGCCTCCTAGAACTTTAAAACTCCACGTAACACTAGCGATCACCACAGAGCAATTTGCACCCCTTGTCAGAGCTCGGGTATCTCGAGTTTCCAAGGTCCTTCCTCCAAACTACGAGTATAATTCGACTCCTGAGCTTGCAAGGAACTCATAAATAACGTCTACTAGTTCGATTTACGACAATTTGAAAGGGTTTGTGGCTAGTGTTAGGTGTACGGAGAGAGAGAGTGTTCGAGAACGAGAGAGAGAGATAGTACGTGAAGGTGAACACATGTTAAGGTAAGTGTGTGTTTTGATCCAAATTGGGTACCCATATACAATCCTTAAACTCTAATTGGGCCACGAATTATAGGCTAAGAATCATCCAAAACAACCCCAAATTTCAATTGGGTCCAAAGAAGTAGGAAATGATGCAATTGGTCCATTTTTCTTAGCCTATATATACTTTCACAATCCAACGCTTGAGGGTAAAATCGACATTTTCTTGCTATCGGGGATAAAATACATTATAATTCGGGACGGGTCGTCACACCCACCATCTTAGTGTAGATAATATCATTTGGTAAAAAAAAACATAAATTGATATAGTTATAAAATCTTCTAGTGCAATGTGATCCGTTTCCCGATGAATAGAAACTTGAAAATGTAAACAATAAAACAAGTGAGCCTCTACTATAGTGGTGAAGAGGAGGGTTGTCTTTGCACTATGGTGTGGGTTTGAACCAGGTTGACTCCCTAATCTAACATCTAATCTAACAAATTTATCTAGTATAGCCATTTAGTACTAAAATCTAATGGTATTCTACTTTACTTGTAAGTGAGAGGTCTTAGGTTTGATTCTTACCAAAGACGAATTTAAAGCACATTATTGCTAACGTATTATGTGGCTAAACTTGAGACCAAATCTTCTACACCCAAAATGAATGTGGCCTCTCTGTGGCCCCAATGAATATCTGACACCTATTAAATATCTTAACTTTTCTTAATTTTGTTGTCATGAATTTAATAGGTGTCAAACATTCATCGGGGCCACAGAGAAACCACACGCACTTTGGGTGCAGAAGATTTGGTCTCGCTAAACTCATCATTTATTCGTTATTGTAGATGATATCGTTTGTTAAATAAAAATCTATCAAATTTATTATTTGTAAAAAAAATAGAATAAACCGTGAACTATAATTCTAGGTGAGGCGGCGTGCAACGCTGCGTTTCCAGACGATTTTAAAGAAAAAAAGATTGAATAAAGAGAGAAACGCCGAGTTTGTTATCGTCACTCTCACGGAGGAAAAAAAAAATGGAGAACTCGTCGACTCTGAGAGAGTGGTTCTCGCGAGTTGACGCGGCCAATACCGGAAACATCACAGCGCCTCAGCTCAAGGTCGTCTTCTCCAATCCCTTCGCCCTCATCTTCCCTAAAATACCCAATTTTCGTTTTCTCTCTTACTAACGACGACGTTTCTATGGTGATCAGAGCGCTCTTGCTGTTGGAAACCTCGACTTCCCTCTCTCAGTTGTCCAGCAAATGATCAGGTCCAAATAGTTATAAATTACGCATCGATATCGTGGATTTGTATGTGGGGTTGTTGATTTAGTTGCAGAAATTGATAAAGATGTGGCCTTTTTGCAGGATGTATGATTTTGATAGGAATGGGACTATGAGCTTTGAAGGTATATATGCTTAAATTGTTTCAAAATTTCGTAATTTTTGTTGTGATTTTTATGCTTAATACTGAAATTTCGATGAATCTGCAACATTGGTTCGCTGATTTTGGTACGATTTTTCTCTCACAGAGTTTCTTGCGCTTAACAAGTTCCTCCTCAAGGTGAAAACTTTGACCATGCAAATGCAACTTGTAATTTTTTGTTGTATGATGTATTTACTCTGTTTTATTGTGTCCTCAATTTGAGGATGCCGATGCGTGATGAGTATTTATAAAACTTATATGTAATGTTCCTGGGAACTTGTCTGCTTTTCAGGTTCAACAAGCCTTCTCGGACCGTGAGAGGTGATTCAATGCCAATTCTAATATATTTAAGCATTTGTTTTGGCCACTTTAGTAAGTATGCTGTTGTGATTTGTGAGTTGCAGCTTCTTCGTATAAACCTAAGTAAAGGTATATTTGATAGATTCAACCGTGTTAGTATGAAGCAACAAAATAGCGTAAGATTCATCTTATCTGTTAATAATTAAGTGGGCTGCTTTAAGACGTGGTTAGCAGTTTATGTTTTCTTTAAAATTCGTGCACTTTAATGTGTATCATTGAAATTAGGCCGTTAATTTTTTTCCCCATGCAAACAAAGTCGTCACTTGACGATCTTTTGCAAAATGTGGACTTGTTATGAAATTAGAGCCCTTTATAAAGTTTATGTTTCAGCCTATTATTTTTGGCAATGCAATGCACTCGCCTTCATGAGCCCATCATGCATAATATACATACCACCATGCCTACAAGGTTACAACTAATGTATTCATTTGTGCATATTATCTGTATTCTCCATTTAGTTGCAAATGTTTGAGATGAGGGTGATTGGTTGGCGTGCACCTGTAAGCATTTAGCAACTGTCTAATTGTTGGTTTTGTTTTTACAGGGGACGTGGCCATCTTGTTACTGATGATGTGCATGAGGTAATATAGAATTTCTCTGTCTTGGATTAAAAACAAAAAGTTTGTGTGTTTAGATACATTGCTGGTGGATCTTTAGTAATGAATGTGTGAGGAACTTGAAGGCTATATATCGTTTGATAGTACTGTAATAGGTAGGAAGGCTGTTCCTCCCTGACCTCTCTCTTATATGCTATTTCTTTTCTGAAATCTCAATTGCTGAACCATTGCGACAGGCATTGGTGAAAATCGGCTTCTTGCTGGACACTCCTGCTTTCTACACAGTCTGTGAGGTATATCATCTAATTTGATTTTGAAGATGAAAATTGAGAATCTCAACATTTCTTGTGAAATTTGGTCCACAGCATTGTTTTCTTTCACCTCCATGGATATTCAACCTTTTTCTAAAAAGAAACAAGAAAGTAGATGTGGTGCTTCTTGTTTAGTTGATGTACAATTTGTTTCCGTACATACGGATCTAATGTAATCATTTTGGTTGTGCACTGATATGCTGTGATAAATTTTCCCGCCACCCCCCCCCCCCAAAAAAAAACAAAAATAAATAAATCAAAAAGAGAAATCAAAATTCTTTATTCAAGGCTTGAGATCGTTTGATGTCTCATTCATTTTCCTATTAATTGTGCAGAGCTTTGATCAAAAGAAGAAAGGAATGTTCAGACTAGATGACTTCATATCTCTTTGTATATTTTTGCAGTCTGCTCGGTAGGTTGCATTTCAATTCACAAAAGGTCTTTTAAAATTTTAGTTCAGATTTAATGAGTCTTTATCATATTTCCCAAGTTAGCAGCATAGACAAATTATCTTTACATGCGCACACATGCACGTCTATGCCAGGTTCGGTTGTGAGATCTTTGACTATCAAAACTTGAGGTTTTGTGTCTAATTAAGTTAGACAAATACCAATCTTGAATATTTTATAAGAAGCTATCTCGAAGACTAATGGTGTTGTGTCTAATTAAGTTAGACAAATACCAATCTTGAATATTTTATAAGAAGCTATCTTGAAGACTAATGGTGTTGTTTGCCGTTTTTTGTTGCAGTAATCTGTTTAATTCATTTGATACAGCCAAGCAAGGCAGAGTGACTCTGGATCTCAACCAGTTTGTCTACTGCAGTGAGTGCCTTCATAAATATTACAGGAATTTATTGTTTACTACATCTTGAACCCCATCAATGCCTTGATAATTAACTAGAAAAGGTTTAGGTTGGTTGACTGGGGAAAAAATCAAAATAGAATGCCCACATCCATCTGTCAGACGGTTCCCCTTTTGTTCATCTTGTTTTACAGTTCTTGGGTTCTTAATGAGTATCTTTTCTTCAGGCCGCATCTGTAGATCACTTTTTGAATTATGGTTAGAAGGATAGGAGGACTCAGTAACTCCATATGCTAATTTTCTCTACGATTTATCGTTTATTGACATGCTTCTAATATAATCAAGTTATTATTTTCTTGTCCAGCTGCCAATTGCAGAATATGAAATGCGGCAATTACGCTGGACTCTCTGGAATCCAATTCCTCTGTTGTACTGCATCCCACCATTATCCTCATGGATGTAAATCATCCTTCATATGAATTTGGCATTTGGAAAAGGTTATTGATAAGAACTT
Source organism: Malus sylvestris (assembly GCF_916048215.2). Classification (NCBI taxonomy): domain Eukaryota; kingdom Viridiplantae; phylum Streptophyta; class Magnoliopsida; order Rosales; family Rosaceae; genus Malus; species Malus sylvestris. The sequence goes on from NC_062269.1 coordinate 24,642,071, forward strand.
TCACTTGTAATACGATACATGCAGGAGAGTAGGAGTAGCAGAAATGTTGGTGTAGTTTATACTTTATCTTGCTTCTTTCCGTCCTTGTTATCCATTTGTGCTCTACTTTTCTTCTTTGCTTGCATATTCTTATTGAAAAGTAGAAAACTATATGAAACATATGTATTGGACGAAAAGGATTTGGCTCGAAAAACGTTAATATACCAGGATAGACTCTTTAACATCTTTAGAAATCTGGATCTATTCAACTGAAAATCGACCAAGAAAATGGAGAGTTTTCTGGCGGACGGTAAAGTTTACCTGTTGTTTTGGACGTGGAAGTCGTTCACCAAAAAAATCTTCCCTTTTTGTGTTTTTTGACGTGTTCATCAATTTACCTCCTTTCCAATCTAGCTAGCCGATTAAATCTCGTGAGATCGGCATCTTCTACTTAGATAGTGAAAAAATTGAGCGATCATTCCCGGGTGTTGAGGCTTAAAGCAACATCGGAACACGGTGTCGCTTGAGTTGGTATGGTCCAAGTTTATGGTAAAGGGATTGGAGGAATATTTATGGTAATATTTCTTAGTTGTATTTTGCCTTTTTTTGGACATCCATTTCGTTGTGTTACAAAATTATTATGGTAATATTTCCTTTTTGTATATATGTTGAATTTCTAGCTTATATGTCATGTTGTTTTTTATTTACGTGTGCAATAATGTTTATAATAATGTTATGTCGATGCTTATGGGAGTGGAGGAGTACTTTTATGGAATTATACTCGTAGTTTACGTTATGGCAATGGGAATAATAAAACTACATGAATGGTAACGGGAAAATTGGCGACCGAGAGAATGACAAGATAACAAAGGATGGAATTTGGGATGATTAAGTCATTGGAGGTTAGTTTATTATGATAATGTTTTCATGGCTACGATGCAGTGGCGGAGCCAGGATTTTGGGTTTGGAGGGGCCTCTTACAAATGTAAAGAAAACGTTGCAACACCACCAACAACGCCACCTCTGTAACAATGCTGCAACACTCACGCGAATCCATCTCTTAGCTATCGACTCATCCATCGTTTGGTCATCGTCTTAGCCCTTACTTTGTTGCCCTAGATTTTTGGTCTAATTCTGATGTTTGTTTGCTATGTGACGATGGTGTTGATTTTTCAATTCCAGTCCATTTCATTAGTACATTCCAACCGGTTAGGAGTTGTGTTAATTGGCGAAGAAAGCAACCTAATAGAAGGGCTAACGAGAGTTCACTCAATATGTATTCATAACAACCATAGGGGAATACACCCTTATACATATGCAAAACACAAAACGAATACAACATTGCAATGACATATGGAAGCACATAAAGCAAATAACTTCAAAATGTTATGTGTGGGGAGTTCCAGATTGGTCATCAGGTATGTTTGAGGTTCACGCAATGTGTGGACTTCAAGCCCATTCCAAAATCGCCGTGGGGGTTACAGAAAGAACCACAGGACCACAATCTACTGCTTTAAGCTCGAATTTCGATCCAAAAACTCGATTATCTGTATTATTAACCAAAATTACATGGTCAATTCTAACAGATATGAGCGCGGCACCATGATTTTTAAATCGACTAGAGTTTAAAAAATTGGAAAGACACCAAGGCAGGCATGTAGATTGATTTATCCAATGAAATATCAACCAGTATACAAATGATGAAGTCTTCAACACTTAAACAGTAAGCCTAAGCTACTTTTGAGCAAAACTCAGGGCATATAGAAGAGCAACAATGAAAGTGTTTAAATTGAATGAACTCAACATCTTCCAGATGTGTCGAGAAAGAACACTGATCTTTAAGAACGAAAAAAGAACAACTAGAATGTATAAAATTCATCGTTTGTATGTTAAGTCACAATCTGAGGTTCAAATGCACATTAACAACAGAAGAAAAAGGAAACCCCGCAAGCAGCGCTTCTGTGAGAGATGAGGGAGGCATTCAGTTGCATAGGCGAAATTCAATGTACAGTAACTTGCTACATACTCCGGTAAGTCTTTTCCAGTTTGAGCCTTCTGATTCAAGGTAGCCATCACCCTTGAGCATTCACAATTGGTAAGTAGATTTCATATGCAGCCTGTGACATGGGGTATGCCGTCCAAATAGTTTAGTTTACTAGTTCATGAAAAAACCATAAAAACTTCTGTTAAAGAAATAAGTAAATACTCACAGGAGCGCATCTCTTCGGGAGTAATTTGCTTGTTGGTCTTGCTCCCCAGCTCGAATTGGGACAGACTACATACACTAAGCAGTTTATTAAAAATTTGCTGCCCGACGGGCATGGCTAAATGAGGAAGGACAGAAGCTCAAGCCGATTCGGTTCACTTCCCTGAGTACCAAGTACATTATTAATACAACCTATGAGAAATACTAAGTGAAATCTAACTGTGCTTCATACAATGGGTTCTGACTACTGACCTTTTTCCATGATTGAGCTGCCTTGAGAAGTCTCTGTAAAACTTAAGAACTCTCAAGGTTTCACTTTAATTGCATGCCCTTTCAAAGAGAGGCTGCATGTATTTATATTTACGTTCAGATTACATCAGGGATTGAAATCCCTATTTACAAGGCTGTTTGAAATTCAAAATTACAACAGAAGCTACAAAACGTATTACGGAAAACAACTAACATTCGAAAAGAAGTTTGAACTAATCTAACTCTTCTTGGATAAGAGTTTAGGTTGATCACAACCTCCTGAATTTGAGGAAACCACCACCAGACTCGGACTTGGTCTAACAGCCCTCCGCAAGCTGACAGGAGGAGAAACAACTGGAAGCTTGGAAACAAGATGCTTGAACCGTGAAGAGGACAATCCTTTTGTAAAAAGATCAACAATCTGGTCTTGAGAACATATGAAATTCACAAATAACTCTTGACGAACCACTTTCTCATGAACATAATGATAATCCACCTCCAAGTGCTTTGTACGGGAGTGAAAAACTGGATTTGAAGCGAGGGCAATGGAGGAAACATTGTCACACCAGATTGTTGGTCGATCAAGATGCAAGTGTAGGTCACGAAATAAAGACCAGAACCATGATAATTCTGCAGCAGTATAAGCAAGCTGCCTATATTCAGCTTCTGAACTCGACCTACTGACAGTTTTCTGCTTTTTAGAACTCCAAGACATGAGATTGGACCCTAAGTAAATGCAAAAACCACATGTGGAATGCCGTGTGTCAGGATTCCCAGCGTAATCAGCATCAGAATACGCTGTAAGGTGTGCAGTACCAGGTTTATATAGAAGACCATGATTGTATGTGGCTTTAACATATCGAAGGATCCGCTTGACGGCCATCCAGTGAGTATTCTTTGGAGAGTGCATGAACTGACATACCTGGTTTACTGCATAAGAGAGGTCTGGTCTCGTGATAGTTAAATATTGAAGTGCTCCGACAACACTTCGATACATCTCAGAATCATCATGTGGCTCACCGGTGTAAGCACTAAGTTTCTGTCCGCAAGAAACTGGAGTGGAAATTGGTTTAGCATCCAAAAACTTTGTACGCTTAAGCAAGTCCACAACATACTTGGCCTGATTCAAATGCATTTGATCACCACAATAGGTTACTTCGACACCCAGAAAGTAATGAAGAGGCCCCAAGTCCTTCATTGAAAACAAAGTTCCCAGTTTATGGATTAAGCGAGACATGTGGCGAGGACTATTCCCTGTCAACAATATATCATCTACATAGATCAATAAAATCAAGTAGACACCAGGATGATTGAAAACAAATAAACTGTAATCACAAGTGGATGCTTGAAACCCTAATTGAAGCAAAAACTCTGAAAAACGTTGAAACCAAAGTCTCAGAGCTTGTTTCAATCCGTATATACTTCTTTGCAATTTGCAGACATGTTTTGGAAGCTGCTCATCAATGAAACCTGCAGGTTGTCGCATATATACTTCCTCCTTCAGAAAGCCATGCAAGAAAGCATTTTGTACATCCAATTGCCTGATATGCCATTTTTTTGAAACTGCCAAACTAAGAACAAGTCGTATGGTGCTGTGCTTGACCACAGGACTAAAGGTCTCGGTGTAATCAATCCCAGGCTGTTGATGAAACCCATTTGCGACTAACCTCGCCTTGTGCCTCTCTACAGAGCCATCCGCCCGTCTTTTGATCTTAAATACCCATTTGTTGGGCAGCACATTCTTTTGTGAATGATAAGGAACAAGCTCCCACGTGCCACATCGCTGCAGTGCGTTAAATTCTTGAACCATGGCTTCCCTCCATTGGTGGTGCTTGACTGCCTGACTGAAACAGGTTGGTTCAACTAAAGAAAGATCAGTATAGACATGCATAGCATATTTAGGATTAGGTTTTTGTATTCCAGACTGTGATCGAGTCGTCATGTGCGGCCTTGGTACTGAGAATTGATTTGTTGAAGCAATATTGTGGTCTGAAGGTGGCAGAGACGGAGGCGTGGGTGACTCAACAACTGGGGCTTGCTCATTTAAATTTTGGTTCGTGGAACTAGGGTCAGGGAGAGATAAGGTGGCTGGCGGGTTGGAAGGATAGGATAACATGGTATTTTGGGGAATAGTATGGTGATCAGGATTTTGCGGATTGGACGTGGTTATGTTTGGCTGGGATGGGGACTCTAAAGGGTGGGTAGGGTTCATCAAAGTGGTGGAAGTATCTGACAAAAGTATAGGAAATGTGAACAAAAGATCAGGAGATGCAAAACTACCTGTGTTATCAACGTTGTCCCGCAAGGATGTGAGTTCCGTAAATGGAAATGAGTCCTCATCGAATAGGACATGGCGAGACAAATAAATTCATCTCGTGGACAGGTCCAAACATTTATACCCTTGATGATTCAGTGAGTATCCTAAAAATACACATGGTTTTGACTTGGGTTGAAGTTTATTTTGTGCATAAGGAACAAACCAAGGAAAACACTTACAACCAAACACCTTTAACGTCTCATAGTTTGGAGATTTTTCAAACAATGTCTCATAGGGCGATTTATGGGACAAAACCCGAGTTGGCAATCTATTAATTAAATAAGTTGTTGTTGAACATGCATCAAACCAATAATGTGAGAGTGAGAAAGCATGACAATACTCGTTTCAACAATATGTCGATGTTTTCTTTCTGCTAGGCCATTTTGCTCGAGGTGTTTGGGACACAAAAACCTTTGAGAAATGCCATGTGTTGCAAGAAATTGTTGAAAACCTTTACTTTTGTACTCACCTCCTTCATCACATTGAAGGGTTTTTATGGAAATATTAAACATATTTTCGACCTTAGCTTTAAATTGAACAAATATTTCAAACACTTCAGATTTAGTTTTCATGGGAAAAATCCAAGAATACCTAGAATAATCATCCACAAACAAGACATAATATCGAAAACCTTCAATTGAAATAACTGGAGAACACCAAACATCGGAATGTAAAAGTTGTAAGGGAAATTGAGAAACAGACTCTGAAGTACTAAACGGTAACTTAGTACTTTTTCCTAAAGGACACGACTGACAAAACGTTACATCAGCAGTACCATGAATTGGTACATGTTTATTTGAAATTAAAAACTTGATAATAGAAGACGCAGGATGACCAAGACGTGAATGCCATTTTTGAGCCGAGACTCGAATGCCTAGACACACTGAAATAGGGTTATTGAACTGTCCACTGCCACCAAAAAATGGGTATAAGCCATTCTCACATCTCCCGCGGAAAAGCGTCTTCCAGGTCTTGAGGTCCTTAACAAGAAAAAAATTAGGAAAGATGAGTAAATAGCAATTATTGTCTAGGGTAGATCAGTGTGCAGAAATAATGTTGGTTGAGGCAGTGGGGCATCTTAAAATATTTTGCAATTTAAATGAGCAAGATTGAGTTTGTATTTGATTTAAACCCACATGAGAGATAGAAAGGCCAGTATCATTACCTACACCACCCACATTCTGATTACCATTATACTCTTTTGGGTTTACCAAATTCTGGATGTCTGGAGTGACATGAGCATTAGCACCGGTGTCCAAAAGCCATTGTCCATTATTCTGCCGATTGAGAGGAACCGGAGATGTTGTCATGGCAGTGAGCTGTTTTGCTGGAATTCTCCCTTCATAGACTGCATTCATTCTTTGATAACAATCTAGGGCAGGATGCCCTTGTTTTCCACATATCTGGCATGTGAGTCGTTCTCCTGTGGTAGTAAATTTCTCACCATTGCAGGCCGAATTTGACCTTTGATTATTGTTGCGAGGAAAGAACCCCCGCGGGTTAACAGCACCACCACCACGTGCGGACGGAAAAACACCACGTCCATTTCCACGAAGTCGTCCACCACGACCTCTGGCAGTGACAAAGGCAGTCACCGGAGCAGCCTCCACAGACTGGGCAGTCTGTGCAGCCATTCGTCTCTCGGTAGTCAGTAGGAGGGCCTCAAGTGTAGGGTACGCGATTGGAGTATCATGTGCTTGAGCAGCACTCACTGTCATTTCATAGGCAGGGCCCAAATTGTTCAAAATAATCTGGACAAGTTCATCATCATTCACGGGGTTGCCAGCTAGGGCAAGGTTATCAGCAATTGAGTTCATTCGATCAAGATAATCAGCAATAGACATGTCTCCTTTCTTAGTTTGCATCAGTTCATTGCGAAGAAACAAAATACGATTTTGGGACATAGAAGCATACCGTTGCTTGAGAGCCTCCCAGGTGTCATGAGAGGACCTCTTGTTGGCGACGACGAACAACACAGATGGCGTGAGAGAGCCATTGATCCAGCTTAGTATCATTTGATCATGTTGCACCCAGGTTGTGTATGCTGGGTTGATAGCAGCAGCACCAGGAAGATGTTTGGGTGGACATACGATGGACCCATCAACATATCCCATCAGGTTACGACTCTTGAAGATTGGTAGAATCTGAGCCAACCACAGAGGATAGTTGGTTCGATCCAGTTTGATGTTGACAACCGTAGTCATGGATGAGAAAGGATTCATGGCAGGGTTTGAAATAGAGTCGGTGAAGGTTGCAGCGCCGTTTGTGGTATTAGCCATGGAAAAAAAAAATCAAGATCTAAGTCGTTAGACTGCTAGGGCTCTGATACCATGTAAAACTTAAGAACTCTCAAGGTTTCACTTTAATTGCATGCCCTTTCAAAGAGAGGTTGCATGTATTTATATTCACGTTCAGATTACATCAGGGATTGAAATCCCTATTTACAAGGCTGTTTGAAATTCAAAATTACAACAGAAGCTACAAAATGTATTATGGAAAACAACTAACATTCGAAAAGAAGTTTGAACTAATCTAACTCTTCTTGGATAAGAGTTTAGGTTGATCACAACCTCCTGAATTTGAGGAAACCACCACCAGACTCGGACTTGGTCTAATAGTCTCCTCATTATGACATTATAACTAATGCAACGAAGGGGAGAGGAAGAGGGGAACTAGATTTCTGCATGTAAAGGACATCTTCCCTTTGTCTATCCCTTATCTGACGTGAGAAGATAATCTCCTCACAATTGCATGCTAGTTAGTAACACAGCTGTCCCGCCAACCAATTGAAGCTTCGATGTTGCTCTAAGAAGCTGCCTGTAAGATTGACAGGTAAGGACTATGTCTCATCCACATATAAGCTCAAACTAGCAGTAATCAGAAACACAATCAATCAAACCTATTGACAATTCATTCACATCACAGGTTTCCAACCAAAGTCGGAATATGTTACCTCAATAAGCCAGTCCACGAAATTGCCCTCATTTCTGATGTCAAAAACTGCAGCCCAAGTTTGGCAGCTACATAGAGAGAAAATGGAAATGGAAACTCATTGAGAATAGATGACAGTGTGAAAAGTCAGAGTTATATATACTACTTTTTTGTATGTAACACAACTGCTAATAAATCTAATGCAATAGCAACCAGCAACAATGATAGTTTGTAAATTGAATGAACTCAACACGAATTATATGACAACGACATTAAAAAGACATACATAGTAGCTTTCATTAACGTCGTGATTATTACATAGACTTGGTAAGAAAAAGGCAGAGCTTTGTGTGTACATACCTGGAAGACTTAACAGTTTCTCGTCCTTAAATCCACTCAGTGAGAACAGATCAAGTGTCAGAGTGATCTCATCATCGGGTTTCAGAATCTCAGCCATTGCTTCATCATGGTAGGACCTGGTGCTATCTCTTCTACCAGTGAAAAGCGGATAAAGGGGGCCATCAGCCTACCATTTCGGATATGACAAAACGTCAGCATCAAAGAAGAAGACAGCTAAAACTGCAGCAGTGGAATACCGAAACAAGCAAGCAATCAAATAAATCTGGACGCGCTATGTAGGTTTTCCACTTAAATACTGAGGATCTACAGGCAAGATGAAGAAAGTCCTAAAACCTTGCGCAGAGTCTTATGCTGAGTTTTCCAAAACCTGAAAGTACCGAAGATAAAGAAACGGGAAAGTTTTCCTGAAGGACTGATTTAGTACTTACATGCATACTTGGCCAAGTATTGACCAACCAATGAAAATCAAAATAGCTAAAAGCGATAAAATATTCTATATGTACCTTAATTGTCAAATTAAAAATTGCGGAACTGAATGTGTATGTTGAATTTACCAACAATTGAAAAACGCCGAAGATCAAATAAACTACTTGGAAATCAAACAATGAAAACGAAAACAGCACAGAACCTGTCAAGAAGACTGAGAAGATGGAGCAAAACATACCAGAACAATGCCATCTCCAGTGGCAACAACATGTATGTCAGTACAAGATACACATTTTGTACAAACACTTTCAAGGGCCTCCTTGGTCTGGCCAATTTTATCGAATCCCTTCAAGGTCTTATTTGGCACAACCTACTTCTGTATGGAATGATTTTTATATCCATTGCTATTATCCAAGAAACAGTGGCACTAGACGAGAATGTCCAAGAAACAGAACCCAGCCCCGCCCCGCCCTGCCCCCACCATCACCACCACACACAACACATAAAAAGAAGAAAGGAAGAACGAAAAAAATAGAGAAAGAAAAAAAAAGAAAAAAAATAAGAAAAAGAAAATGCCAAGAAACAGAATCCCGCCCACCCCCACCCCGACCACCACCCAAGAACACCTAAAAAAAAAGAAAATGAAAAAAGAAAAGAAAAACAAGAAATGGAAATCTAATTGGAGAAGAATAGTTGGAAGCCTGAGGACGATCAAAACGTAGACCACGAAACCCACCCGTGCATCTCCTTCTCCAGTTGAAACAGCTCAAGCCTTGGAGCGCTTCTTTTTAGGCAGTGTGGATGGTCCGCCATTTTTCCCAGGCCTCATATGTGCTACTTGGACCTATACACTGCATCCACCTGGAGGGAATAAGAATTACTGCAGCAACGAGGAAGGCAACAACCCGGACAGGCACAGGCACAGACACAATGTAAGTGACTGTTATCTCTCTCTCTATATATATATAAAATCAACACGAAAGGTGAATAGTACTTTTGATGTCAGTTTCAACAAAAATATTTGAACAATAATGCTCCAAGACAGAAAACTTCAAAGACATTTTAAAATAATGCATCAAATAAGATAGGGGTATTTTTGTCATTTTAATAATACTTTTTTTTAACAATTATTTTTTTCGTGTAATTTTTTTTAATTAGTACCTCACGATAGGCTAGCAATAATGTGATTCAATTTCTCTATTTGTAAACATGTTCAAAACATCTTAAGAGTCGTGTAATGCCGATTATAAAAAAGGTCTTTCACACGTGCAGAAGGCCTTTTTTGAATCACCGCGTACTACGCCCAACTTACACGTTTTAAATATATTTATATGCATAAATTGACAAAAAGAAAGTCAAATATTTGAAATAAATGAATAATCTTAGATCATGCTAGAAGAAACCCTCATAAACCAATTAAAGTAGCTGAATCCACATAATAAAATCAATTTCTATATAATTTACATTAAGAATAGAAAAAATAATATTTAATAAACAACTAATTGAATCACATTATTGTTAGCCCATTGTGAGGCTAAGCCCACCCTCTGCCCTTTTAGTGCAGATAATACCGTTTGTTAAAAAACAAAAAAAACAATCATTTGACAACTAATTTAATCACATTATTATCCTCTTGCGAAAGATCTTTTTTATAACAGACATTACACGCCTCTTAAGATGTTTTGAACGTATTTAAAAATAGAGAAAATAATATTTAATAAACAACTGATTGAATCACATCATTGCTAGCCCATTGTGAGGCTAAGCACATCCTCTCCCCCTTAGTGTAGATAATATAGTTTGTTAAAAAAAACAATCATTTGATAACTAATTTAATCACATTATTATCCGCGTGCGAAAGATCTTTTTTATAACCGGCATTACGCGCTTCTTAAGATGTTTTATATGTGTTTAAAAATAGAGAAACTGAATCACATTATTGCTAGCCTAATCATCAACCTCTTTCTCAAAATGACAATCATATTCATGTTTTTCTTCTTTTACCCTTACTTTTAACACACTATTTACAATATGAGGACAAAACAGTAATTATATACTACGTTAAAAAATAAAAAATTATGCCCATGTTAGAATAAACTGCCCCATCACTGTCCCATTTTTCATAACTGAATTTTTCTTTTTTAGAATGTTAAAAGCTAATCACACTTTTTAATCAAAAACAAAAAATAAAAAATAAAATGAAATTTAAAAATGATTTTAAGTCATAGTATTTCTATTTCTATGAAATGAAATGTTCGTGAACTTCTTGATCGTTATTTTACGGTAAAAACTCATGCTTTTTGTGTATATATGATTTTTACAATAGCCTACATATTTTTAAGATACCTTATTTTTTTTTCCTCCAAACATTGAATTTTTTATTTTATTTTTTGAAAGCCATTAAGATATTTGAGGAAACTAAAATATACTTTAGGGTACAGAATGTAAGACCAAATCTTTTATTATACTACTTAATTTAATTGGTCAAGTTCGAAGAAAACAAAAACAAAATCAAAAAATGAAAAAAGAAAAGAAAAACAAGAAATGGAAATCTAATTGGAGAAAGCTTCCAACTATTGACGACGATGAAGACCACGAAACCCACCAGACCATTTGCTTCTCCAATTGAAACAGCTCCATTCTTGGAGCGTTTCTTTTTAGTCAGTGCGGTTGGTCCGCCATTTTCCCCAGGCCTCATATATCCTACTTGGACCTGTACACCTGCATCCACTTGACGGGAATGTGAATTCCTGCAGCAGAAAGGAAGGCAACAACCCGCACAAACACGAACAAAATTTGGCTGCTGAAAAAATCAGCAGCAGCTCTTGCTGCTAGTAAATCACAGGTAGACACATGTCCAATTTGTGATTAAAAAATTAATTACTTGAACACGTATCAACTTGTGATTTGCTTGCAGCAAGAGCTGCAACTGATTTTTCAGCAGCCAAGTCCTGTTCCACAAACGCTATGTAAAGTCTATAGTTTGGGATATTGGGAAAACTAGCCAAAATTAGGATCATGAATTGAATTTTATCCAATTATTATGTGTTTTTTTTTTTAATTTTTTTTAATTTTATAATTCTAACCATATTTTGACATAAAAGTACTTTAAACACCATTGTTAACTAAAAATTGCTAAAGCTAGCAACTTCTTTGGCGAATAGTCACCGAGAATACCACCACCACCGTAGGAGCCTCAACCATCAAGTACATCGCCGCCACTGTTAGACCCACCACCACCACTGTCATCCCACTCACCAATCAACGAAACCCAATCGACGCCACCCCACCACCATCTATATGGTACCCAATTAAACCACTATCACCATCCAAATCAATAACGAAGAAGAAAAGCCGGTTTAATTATGAGGTTTCACATAGAAAGAAAATCTCGAAAAAAACAGAGTTATATGGGTTTTTCATTTGATAGGTTTCTTCTGGTTTTTTCGAAAGGAAAAAGCTATCTGGTGAGCACTGGAGTCTGGAGTACAGAACATCTCGGCTTCAAGGGAGCTTCTGAGGAGGTAGTGTAGTGGATTGAGCTGCAATGTAATAACCAATAAATAATGCTATACCGTGTGTCATCTATCCGGCTTGATGTTTGTCTCAATGCATGTGAGGGGTTCAGTTCTTTTGACAAGTCTCGTTAATTTTGTGAGTCTTCACCATTTTTTCCCAATTATAGCTCAGAAAGGGTGGATTACAGGTTTTACAAATTGTTGGGTGGTTGTGTAAGCTGGGTGAGAATTGAAAGTAATTATCAGAGAAGAGGGCTAATAAAGGGCATTGCAATTATGTTAGTTAATAAAGGGTATTGTAGTATTTTCATGTCAAGTTTTGGTTAAAATTATAAATGTTTATAGTAGTTGGTTAAAATTCTATATATGATCCAAATTTGGGCTATTTTTTCAACTTTCCCCCATAGTTCCCGACCCCGCTCTCTCTATTTTTGTATTCTTTCTGGTTTTGCTTTGGTTGCATTTAATGGGAAGAGATCCCTTCCGGATCTCTCCCACCAAATCCTAGTAATTCGGAGATCCGGGCTTTAAAATTTAATCCAACGATTACAAATAGGGACTATTGCAATTTCGATACAGTGAAAACTAACACCATGTTTGGATGAAGAAAATAAATTTAGAATTTAGATAAAAGTCATAATTTATAAATTGACATGCACCAATTACTTTGTTTGGATTCATAAACATAAAAATTTAGAATCTTGAGTACTAAACCCACCCTATTGTCTTATCTTCTCACTCACTATAAAAAGGTAAATAATAACATTACTCTTTTTCCACCCACCATAATTCCAATTATAACCTTTTAAATATCTTTAAGTTCTTTAAATTTTATTTTCTGTAATATGTATACATAAATATGGGAATTGCTTAAGGGGAGGGATCCCCATTTTTTCAAAAAAATGGGGACACGCTCCCCACCGTTGGATTTGAATTAAATGAAATCATGTGGTTGAGATTCTATGGCCTGTGTTTTAATCTCAACCACACAATTTCATTAAAGTCAATCTAACGGTGGGGAGCGTGTCCCCATTTTTTTTGAAAAAATGGGGATCCCTCCCCTTAAGCTCCCTGCATAAATATGTATGTATAATATATATGTAAATATTTATTTCAAAAAAAACCAACCATGGGATGAGATAGCAAGCTCCTTGGCTTGGGCAACAATGATTGAAGAAGGAATACATTAATGCTGTTTCCCTGTTCGTTCTTGGATAGAAAAAGCCCATCTTACTCATAGGAAGAGGCTCATGCTACTGATATGATATGAAACCAATTTTCAGAGAAGACGAAAGGGCAAGTTCAGTAGATTCTCTAGGAAGCATGACTAATCTCCGTTGTCGTTGACACAGTTAGTTTGGCTACTGTACAAGAGATCAGGCAGGAATTGGGTTCCGCAGGTATTGGTGCAAAACAATTATAATGGTCTTTTTCTTACCCATGGTCGCTGTCAATGGCTTTGACCGAATAGACTTAGACAGCAGCACAACAAGTTCTACATGCACAATAGATGAAATTTGAAGAGGGAGGAGCTGTCATCGACGCCGCCGTGCGTGCTTGCGTGCTGTCAATCAACCAAGAAGACATCATAAAAAAGCAACAAACTTTTCACATACAAAATACTCCTTTTGTGCCTTTTCAAATAATCATTGAAACTTGAAGTTCTGAGAAATCCCATTAAAAAAATTACATATAACAAATAAAATTGGAAGTTTTGGGAAGTTTAGGGGAATAGAAAGAAGAAGATGGCAATAAAATTTCATATCCAACCTACCCCATTTCAACTAAGCACTGAATTTGAAACTTCTACAGAAACCCATTTAAATATAACAAAACAAAATTGGGGATTTGGAGAAGTTTAGGGCCAAGAGAATGAAGATGAAGACGAAGAAGAAGAAGGACCTTGAGCCGAGGCGCTGTGATGCTTCCGGTATTGGCCGAGCCAACTCGCACGAACTGCTCTCTCAGAATTGTCGACTTGTTTTCCATTTTCTCTCTACTCTCTACTCTGTGAGAAGCTCACTTAGTCGTTTGAGTTCTCTCTTTTATCCATTCCCTTGAACCCCTTCTCTGAAATCCTCTTGGAACGCAGCGTTTCGCACCGTGTTTTTATTTGCAGTTCACTGTTTCAAAATCTCAACGGTAAATTTTTAGAAAAACTAATGAAATAACCCCTTCCACGTTAGCTAAACTAACGTTTCTGCAATTCAGTTGACAAAATGGGATAATATGGGACACAAAGGATGAGTAATAGGGATGAGCTGAGACATATAACATCATAAGATTGTAAAAAAATCCCAATTATCAAGACCAAAAGTTGCATCTTAAAAAACACGATACTTGAAAACAGTATCATGGGATGCTAAACATCGAAAAGATGCACTAACATCTTTAGTCCTAAATGTAGAATACAAAGTCCTCCAAAAATATTTGCAACCTAAACGTTGCAAACTAATGATGTGGATCTCAGGAAATTTTTTTTTTGATAAAAACCACATGAGACAAAACTTCAAGACAAAGAAATAAGAGCGTGGCAAATACAACGTTTTATAACTTTGGACAAAAGATTAGTCGACTCAAATCAACAATCATTCAAATCCATCACAGCAAATGAAATTTTGGCCAGAATTCTAACATAAGATTGGATAGGAATTGCAGCCTAGGATTTTTGGAATGCATTCGATTAATTGTAACATAAATATTTTGGATTTGAATGTCAATAAATTCAATTCAAATGCAATTCTTGGTGCCACTCTCACCCGAACGTCACAGGTTTCTCTCAGTAACTAGGTTTGCTTTTCAGAAGTCCTTTTCAGAATGCATTGTGGCAACAGTTTTTAATTGTGGCAGCAGTTTTTTCAGAAAACATTCACAATATCCGCAGAGTCAATCAAAAACTACGGGGAAGAAAAAAAAAACATTCACATTATCTGCAGAGAGCAGACTAAAAGATAGCTGTTGGAGTTGTCAACAAAAGAAACCCGCTCTAATATGTTTTTAAGAAACACCCCCCCCCCCCCCCACACCAGGACAACTTCTGTTGCTCGGAGACAACTCAAGAAAGAATCTTGGTCGCTTAAATGTGATCGAAGTTGTCTGTCAGCACGATCAGTGATCCAAGAGGAACTCAGCTGGTTGAGCTTTAGCTGCATAGCCAAACTTCTGTGTGCTGTACTTCCTGTGCACTCCGGTCAGTTTCGCGGTTTCAGCCTTCTGATGAAAAGTAACCATCATCCTCGAGCATTCTCTGTCGATACATAAATTACACATGAAACATTTCTGACAAGTAAACAATACGCAATTGTCTGACAAGTATGCCAATGTGGTCCAAATAACTTTATTATTTTGCGTATACCATAAAATTGCAATGAATCGTGACAATCAGTGCAAGAGATACTCACAGGAGTTCATCTTCTGAGTAATTTGTATACCACTCGCTGGTCTGGCTCCATTGCTTGAACCGGGACAGAGTGCACCGAGCAGTATAAATTGCGGCAGCGGCTAGCATAGAAGGGGGGAACCTGAGCATTTCGTACTCCACCAGGCATAGCTCAATGAAGAAGAAGGACAGAAACTCAAGCTGTTTATTCAATTCCATGAAAACCAAGTACATTAATACAGTTATTTTTATAAAAATAAATGATATTACTTCATTTACTGTGGGTTCGTATGACTGACGTTTTTGTCCGATTGAGCTGCCTTGAGGAACCGCCTCATGAACACATACACGGTAGGAACAGAAAAGTTGAATTGTAAGCTGTTCACCATTGATTTCTCCATATCAAGCACATCTTTCCTTGAATATGCCTTATCTGATATCAGAACAAAATCTTCCACAATTGGGACAGAAACCTCCTCATACTTGCAAGCTAAAAGCATGGCAGTCACACCAACCAACTGAAGCTTCTTTCTGATCACTGTTTGGCGCTCAAGGAACCTGTCTATAAGATTTACGGTAAGGAATAGTGTCTCGTCCATAAGCTCAAACTTGTAGTGGACCTGTTGAAAAGAATCAAAACCGTTAACAATCTGTTTACATCACAGGTACCAAACTCTTAATACTTAAACTATGGTCTTAGAAAAAATCCAACCGTTGACACAATATGGGTACCTCGATAAGCCAGTCGATGAGAATTGCCCTCATTTTCTCGTTGATGTCAGGTTGGTGAGTCATGTAACTTGGGGAGACAGAGCTTGAATTCTGCATGATTAAGATGCTCATTTTTCAGTATACTGAACTTAGTCAATAACCTCCCCCATGCATCTAGTTAATCTAGTTAAGGGGTGTCTCACTGAACAATCTGGCCAACTAACCAATTTGATTATTACATGTTTGAGCTCATCTAATCAAACAAATTATTTTTCGACAGATCAACATTTGCATGTCCAACTATTTTGGATTAGCTACATGATTTCAGAAATTTTAGCATTCGTTCGTTTCTACCTTTAGCCATATGAGAACAAACAGTGCAGTGCTTTTAATTTTCGAAGCTCATCTGATCAAACAGATACAATAATTTAGAAGTTTTCGTTCGAATCTACCCTAAGCCATATGAAAACACAAAAGTGCAGTGCTTCTGATTTTGAAGCTCATCTAATCAAACAGATGCATGAATTCAGAATTTTCAACATTCGTCCAAATCTACCCTAAACCATATGAGAACAGATGTATTATGTGCTTGCATTGGATTCAGTGATAGCATAATATAGCTTTTAATAGCTAATGAAAATATACCTCAGATTTCCTGTAGTGAGCATAGATGTCATCTATGTACTCAACAACATTGAGCGGATCCTTCGAGCTGCTGCTGTCAATATCCATAATGGGGTCCTCATCCTCCAGATTTTCATCCTCTTCCTGCAGTAATCAACAGTTCACGTTCTGATATGTATGTATGTATGTATGTATGTATGTATGTACATGTATGTGTGTGTGTGTCTATATATATATATATATATATATATATGAATAAGAAAACTGCTAGTAGTACTAGACATCAAGACACACATACCATCCTATCAATTTCATCTAGCATAGCTTCAGTGTGCTTAACAAACATTGGCACATGAGCATCACAAGCCTCATCCTCAATATTCTCCACATCTATAATTTCGCAATCCACCAGACCACTAGAATTGGCAGTATATGAGCTCAGTTTCTGAGCTTCCTGATCAACATCCTCCACAGCCTTCGGATTCGCAGCAAATAAACTCACAGTCACTTCCATGGTTTATTAATTACATATAACCAACACCAAACATTGCAAATTGAACCAAAGCGAAAGAACAAAATGTAAACAAAGGATCCTTGTTATCAGTCTAAAAGGTACTACCTTTGGGTGCTGCTGAAGCAATTGCGCAAACCTCCTATACAAACATCAAGAAATAAAAATCAAATTCTTCGGATAGCCTATTATGACATAAACAGGAAGGGAAATTGAATAGAGTGAATTCAAACCTTGTCACTGGTCTATGTAGCAGATCTTGCACATTTTTCTTACATTCCGCAACATCTTTTCTGAATAATGTTGATTATCCAATGTCTCCAATTAGTTCATTATTAAGCGAAAGACTACTAAAAAAGAATCAAACATCAAAACATAAACTTGGAAAGAGCTTCATCAGATTGTAAGAAAATGTCACAAACCTGGGACATTCTCTTGTGGTGATGTTATGGACATCCCTCAGTGCTGGTCGAGGATTCGGCCCAACCTCCTTCACAAACTTGGAACCCCACATTCGTGGACCTTTTCGGGAATGCAAAGAAAATAAATACAAACGAAGAACATAAATTCCCAAAAATTGAAAATTACGTTAAGTTTAAATCCTGGGGTTTTGCTGCGTCTCTTACCTTGATAATTTGAGGGCCTAACGAGAGCTGGGTTGTTCTCCTTTGATCCCATTTCGATCACCTTCGATATGAAATCACCATCAAACCGCAAAAATCAAACCCCAAATTAAAATTTGAATAAAATAAGAAAAAAAACCCATGATCTAGAACAGGAAGAAAACGACTGAAAATCTGAAACAATCAAAACCCAGAACATTCAAAATTTCAAAAAAAAAAAAAAAGGATAAAAAGAAACCCACAAACCTTGAAGAGAAATCAAGGGACTTGATCAATGTAACACAAATATCAAAGCTTTGAATCTTCAAAACCCCAAGAGAGAAATGACTGACATAGGAAGCCGCTTTCTCTCTTCTCTCTCCCCTCTCTCTCTCTCTGTACTCTGCGCGTCTGTGTTTCTTCTTGGGTTCTTTAAAATGGGTTTTTATTTATTAAGCAGATTCACATTCGAATAAAGAAAAAGAAAATAAAAAAAGCGAAATTTGGAAGAGAAGGCCATGTGTTCGTCTCGTTTTGAATACAACGGCTACTACATTGCTAACCGTCGGATCTTCATACTACCTAAGAGTCCCGATGGTTTGTGTCTAACGGCTATCTCGCTTTTGTGCTGCCTGCCCTATTTATTATTTCAAATGATGACAGATCTCCGGGCTTTGTTTGTTTCTTTGATTGGTTGGGCTTGGCCTTTTGACCATTTTGTCTCTAGTAATAAGCCCGTTAACTACGCTCTACGCTATTAATTTAGCTTTTTCCCAGGGTTAATTTCGGAAATTTGGGGTACGCTCTACAGCACTGAGGATAATATCCCTAGTCTCCTAGAAGCTCCTTCATGAAACACTTTTTGCCCTTATTTTTTTTATTTAAATCTCAAGGTTAAAAAATCCAACCTAAAAATTTCGAGTACAAGAATAAATACTTTAATTAGGTTAAACGCTTTAATTATTTGAGTTACAAGCCATTTTGCATTATTTTTTGTTTTTGTTTTGGGTGTAGCAATGGGTAAGGTGAAATTGAAAAAGATTGTCAAAAGAACTACTATGTATTAAGCATCCACAAATTAATTTTCCTTTTTCTTTGTTTTTTCTAGAACTGTTATTGAAATTTCAAACCAATGTATTGTTAAAGAAACAATGAGTGTGTGATGATTATTTCAAAGCGCTAATATCAATTCACATCGTTTAACCAATCAATTATCACGTAATGTGATCAGGTGATATATAATCGTATTAATTCTACACCAACATTTTCATTTTGAACCTTTAAACTTTAACATTAATTAGTGACAAAATCATATGAATTGACTTCATTTGCAAGACAACAAAGGAAAAGAATTACAGACATCGAAGAGCAATGTTAGTATTCCTTGAATTTGGTTATCTTATTACAATCATCTTAGCAAATAGTGTGGTGTCTACCTCCATTGCAGATTCAGTTTCCCCTTTTGGTTTTTACCTTTTTCTTGCCAAAACAATTTAATTTTCCTTCCCATATTCCTCTACAAACTCTATATGATGATGACCATAAAGGTAAATTGGCCTATAAATAATTTTGAGTGCTACTAGACCCACCCCAGTGTCTTATTTTCCCACTCACATGATAATCTCACCCACCATAAAAAGTAAAAAATGTAAAATGTTATTTTCCCACCCACCATTATTCCCAAAATAACCCTAATACATCTCTAATATTCATTGTTTTAAAAATCCCCACCTAGCGCCGCCTAGGCCCCGCCTAGGTGCTAGGCCCCAGCCCACCGCCCCGATTAATGCCTAGGCCTCAGCCCACCGCCTAGACCACCTAGGCACCCGCCTAGGTTGCAACTCACTTAGACAGAAAATACATAACTTTCATTTTGCATTTTGTTTTTTTCCAATAAATTGTAAGAGACTTGTTGCATATTTGAATGAACAAACATTATATCCTTATTTCACATGTTTTCATTATGTTCCAATACTTCATGATATATATGCATTCTATTTTGTAGTTATGATGAAATTATATATATTTCAAGTAGAAGCAGACACTTATTTACATGAAATATGATAGATTTACTTAAATCCGCCTAGTCCGCCTAGGCGCCTAGGCGCTAGGCCCCAGCCCGCCACCCGACTAGTGCCTAGCGACTTTTAGAACCTTGCTAATATTTAAATAAATAAAAAAAATTGAAAGAAAATGCAAGCCTTGGACATTCATCATCTCCTTCAAATCACGCATGTCCTTAAACTCATCGCATCCCTTTCATAATATCTTTTCCTACTCCAATTCCCCCCACCCCCCCCCCCCAAAAATCTCTTTCCAAATCCCCACCCTTTATTTACACCGATATTCCCAATTCCCCCCCTCCCTCTTTCCAAATCCCCACCCTTTATTTACACCGATATTCCCTACCACCCACCCCCCCTCCAAATGCCCAGTATTCACACCTACCGCCGCACCGTAGAGGCTCCATTGAAGTTTCTCGCCTCCATCTAGCACACACCACTCTTTCCTCCAACCTTTATGCCGATTGTAGCCCAAATCTTTCCCAGCCTCTCTCGAACGCATATATCACACCCCACACACCATTATTTATTTATTATTTTAAATTATGTTTTTTTTTTTGAATTTTTGTAATTAATTAAATAGGGATTTAGAAGTCTTCTTTTAAAAGGATAAACATGTCATTAACATTTTTATTAAATGGTGGGTGGGAAAATAAGACACTGGGGTGAGAATATCAACACTCATAATTTTTTATAATTACATATGGACCGTGGTAGAAGCCGTTTTCACGAAAGTTAAACATTATAGCATATTTTACTGGATACAATGATATTGGGAGGGTGAAGATTGTGCACAGCCAAATAATAGGTCAACCATAATTTCGGTTGCAAACTCACACTCTAAAGATTTCAAACATAAATCCTCTCACTTAAAGGAAAGAAATATATAACACTAAACACTAGTATAAAGTCACGAGGTCCACCAGTACATAAAACATCACACAACAATGCTTGCCTAATAGGAGAGAGGGGGTTGGTTGCAAGCCCAAATTACATCAGAAGGAATAAAATGAGCATAATTGGCTAAAGTATCGGCGACAAAGTTAGCCTCTCGCCAAATATGACTAAAATTAGTATACTCTAAGGTAGAAGCTAAATACAAGATTATCAAGAGAATTAATTCTCCAAGAAATAAGACAATGATGTAGAATGCAGTAAAAATGAGCTTCGAGTCACCTTTCAAACATAAATGTTTGTATTTGATACCAAACAAATGTTTATATTTCAGTAAGAGTGATGTTTGGTAGACTAAGTTTGCAAATTAAATATATCATCGATATAAAATAATTACGTTGATCAATACTTAAGTAATAATAGTAATGAAAGGAACAATGACTTGACCTAATAAGCTTGGAGGTGCATGTATCGTGCAACCACATACCACATGCCGAGAAGAAGACGTTGACCAGCGAAATGTGGTGGCTGGCAATCACTCACAAGTCGGAACTTTCTTCGGCTTTCGATTTGTGGCCCTTAAAAAGACTTAATTACAAAGACCCCAAGCATGAAGTCAAGGTTGACGTGGAAAATACTCCATCCAAATGAGGCATAATTCTTCCACTCTGCAGATTCAATCCAATCTGTAATTACTAATTTTTAATCCTTGTTAACGGGTCAAATTGAACATTTTGAATGTTTTCTTAAGCACCCCCACAAACTCGGCTCAACTCATGGGCTAAGCACAACTGATTTTGCTACCAATCAAGAATTCAATTTGGAAAATTTACTGTCTGCCATTAAAATCTTTATAATCTTATTATAATATTAGCGAACGATATATTTATATTTTCAGGAATGATTTCAACGAGTATTTTCGCATAAGAGAGTAACTTTTCAATACGGAGATATGTCTTAACTTTTCATTATATGCATCATTTTACTACACAACTTTTCATTCTCTTTATTCTTGTTTAAAAGATCATGTTTAGAAAAAAAGGAATCTTAACAAAACATTCCTGGTACCGTTCACTTTTAACGTTAAGGACATTTTAACTCTAAAAAGTCACTCCCGGTACTATTCACTTAAAACACATTTTTGTCTTTTTGATTAAAATTCAAAGTTTTCAAGTTATTTTCATTAGTTTTTCTTTAGAAAAACTCGTTTGATATGGAGAGCGTTTATTCTTTCATATGAATTAAAGAAACTACGGTTCATCATGAGGATACTACCATGCATGTGATCTAATATCTTAGTAGTTAGGGTGTTAAGTTTCTATTCATGTATGTCAGCCAGTTCGGAACTCTCCATCCTCAAAATTATTGTAATAGTTTCAAACCCTCTCTCTCTCTCCCCTTAATAATAATAAATTAAAAAGATAGGGATACTACTATAATTGTCAATAAGTACAAAAATATGCAATGTCGCCGCATATAAATGTTTATGTTGAGCTAAAATATTTCTATATAATTGTTTGGGACAATGTTTGATTTTTTAGAATTGATAGCATGTCATTGGGCTTGCGGGGATGTAATTCCTTGTCAACATGGAAATCTTCTTGGTGAAGCCATAATGTTTTTAGCTTCTCAAGCATATTTACGGAGAAGCATTAAAGTGAGCACTACATACACACATGCACTAGATTTTATATATAGGGTGTTTTTTTTCTTTTCAATGTTACATCTTGGAAATTGACGGGCTCTACTGGTAGTTCTTTACAATCTATACAATTTTCATAAAGGATAACTAAGTAAAAAAATAATATTTTTTAGCTCCAACTCTATTAAGTAATAACCTCTCTAAAGTTATCAAATTGGTTTGGTCCCAACTTTATAATCAAATAGTGGTTTTAGTATATCAAGATTGAGCTCAAAATATAGACTCGCAATGCCTCCTTCGACACTCAACTAGTGGCTCGGATTGGCCTCATTTTCTTTCGCTTTGGCCCGGCTGCTAATAGTATTAAATCGATCGACTTCGTCCTAGAAGCTACTGCTTCATCCTTCTAAAACTTTGTTACCCTTCATATATCACTGGTGTTAACATGTGTTTTTCGGAGGTCAACACAGACTCTGAGCTCGGCAAATGTTGATCAAATTTGGGAGAGGTTGAGAATATGATTTGCACATTCTTGGATAAACTTGATTTTAGTTGGGCTTTACCAGTTCAACTTCTAATTCAGTCTACGACGTCCTTAGTCTGCTGCTGTGCATGCATTTACATGCATCAGTGCCGTATGTGTCATCCCGATTTCAAGAGGTAGTAGGTCAAATGGACATTAATATAATGGACGTTAGTCTATGTGCATACAAGTAATTGTCGACCGCTGATGAAGTTGAATTTCATAAGGCATAACAATGAATAAGTAAACGACTCGCGCTTGGTGATTGTCGCAAGCACAACTTATCTTTGTCACTAATTTAACTGTAAAATCAAAACCTATGGGATCGCAAACCCGAAACCCTTGTTTGTCTGATCCAGGTCTCATGTCCTGCATATAGTAAACGTGTTAGCAAAGAGTCCTCTCTGACTCCAACCTAGTTGTAGTCAGACCTGTTAGGAATGTCGGTACTACAAGATAGAGAATGCACAAGGTAAAGTAGAAAATGGACGCCAAGAATTTATGTGGTTCGGCAATTTATGCCTACGTCCACCAAACAAGGAATCTTCACTATATGAAAAAAAGATGAATACAACAAGAGTAGTCTTACCAAGCCAAAGACAAGGCTTGATGGATACAAGAAAGTATAACACACACTTTCTATCACTCTAAACTTCACTCACACAATGTGTAGTGGAACACTCTCACTCTCACTCTTGGAGTGGAACTCTAGCTTTGGACTTGATCCTTTGCTACTCACTCTTAGTTCTCAATTGGTTACATCACACCCATATTTATAGGTGAGGGCTTGGCATTCTACTAGTTTCTAGTTCCTTCTTCAAACCTCTAGTATAGAAAAATCTAGACTAGCCATATACTTGTAGCTTCTAGATCTTTCCATTTGCAACCAAGGAAGCTAGTACTCTCTAGCTTCTTCCATCAACTTAATAACATTCTAGAATTGTCTAGCAAGCTCCAGCCTCATCTCTTGCTTACTAGAATAATCTAGAACATTGATCATGGGCTGGACCATATACCAACAATCTCCCCCTCCAGTCCATGAGGGAGGAATTCCGATCATGACTCCAAGTTACCTGGAGTTCATCCCAGCAGCCTTAATGCAGAATTCCAACTTTGATTTTGTGACTACCTTTGTCAACATGTCTGAAGAATTATTATCGGTATGAATCTTCTTCAGCTGCAGCAACTTGTTCTCGATAGCGTCTCTAATCCAGTGATAACGAATATCAATGTGCTTAGTGCGTGAATGATATGTAGTGTTCTTGCTCAAGTCCAGAGCACTCTGACTATCACAATAAACGCCATAATCACTTTGCTTCAAACCCAACTCTTGGAGAAACCGCTTCAGCCACAACAACTCCTTGCATGCTTCTGTAGCGGCTATGTATTCAGCCTCGGTTGTGGACAAAGCAATGCACTTTTGTAACTTGGATTGCCAAGACACGGCTCCCCCTGCAAAAGTAAACAAGTACCCAGACGTAGATTTTCTACCATCCAGGTCACCTCCCATGTCAGCATCTGTAAATCCTTCCAAGATTGGTTTGGAACCGCCAAAGCACAAGCACATCTTAGAAGTCCCTTTCAAATATCTGAGAATCCACTTAACAGCTTCCCAGTGGTCCTTCCCTGGATTAGAGAGAAACCTGCTCACCACACCTACTGCATGAGCAATATCTGGCCGTGTGCACACCATTGCATACATGATACTTCCTACTGCTGAAGAGTAGGGAACAACTGCCATTTTCTCCTTTTCTTCATATGTTTTTGGACATGACTCTTTGCTCAACTTGATATGATTGGCTAAAGGTGAGCTTACCGGTTTGGCTGCTTTCATGTTGAACCTTTCAAGCACCCGTTCAACATACTTTTCTTGTGACAGCCACAACTTCTTGGATTTTCTGTCACGAATTATCTCCATGCCCAAAATCTGCTTGGCTGGCCCTAAGTCCTTCATGTCAAAGGACTTAGATAACTCTTCTTTGAGCTTTTTAATCATAGAAGCATCTTGTCCGACAATCAACATGTCATCAACATAAAGCAATAAGATGATGAATGTACCTCCAGAAAATTGTTTGATATAGACACAAGAGTCAGCATGAGTTCTCTTGTACCCATTACTCACCATGAATGAGTTGAACTTCTTATTCCACTGTCTCGGAGCCTGCTTAAGACCATATAAACTTTTCTTAAGCTTGCACACCAAATTTTCTTTACCTTTGACTTCAAAGCCTTTGGGTTGCTCCATGTATATCTCCTCTTCTAAATTGCCGTGGAGAAATGCAGTTTTAACATCTAACTGCTCGAGCTCAAGATCCATGCTTGCTGCCATACCAAGGATAACTCGAATGGAAGTCATCTTCACCACCGGTGAGAAAATCTCATCAAAGTCAACTCCTTTCTTTTGACCAAAACCTTTGACAACCAAACGAGCCTTGTACCTTGTCATGTTGTCGTCTCTTTTCAATTTGAACACCCACTTGTTTTTCAATGCTTTCCTGCCCTTTGGAAGCTCCACCAGCTCATAGGTATCATTCTTTGATAAGGAATCCATCTCCGACTCCATTGCCTTCATCCATTTGTCACTGTCGTTATGAGCTCTGGCCTCCTCATATGTTTCGGGCTCTCCATAATTAGTCAACATGATATACTCTGATGAAGAATACTTGGTAGACGGTCTTCGACTTCTGCTGGATCTTCTGACCTGATCTTCATTCTCTTGCGGGGCTAGAGGCTCCCCCTGATTGGATTCTCCTTGAATCTGCTCTTCTTGACTAGGCTCCCCCTGATCAGCAATCTCATGGTCTGGCACATCTTGATCAGGCTCCTCTTGATCAGCATTATCTGATTCTGCAGGCACTTCATTGGCAGTTGCTTCAGGGATGTCATCGTGACTTTCTTCATCTGAAGCTAATGGATCAACTCCTCTGACTGCGCCATCTGGTTGTGCCTCTTTATCCGAATCCCCAATTGTTTGATCTTCATAAAAGACCACGTCTCTACTTCGGATAAACTTCTTCTGGTATGGGTCCCATAATCTGTAACCAAAATCTTCACCGCCATAACCAAGAAAGATGCACGGTGTAGCTTTGTAGTCTAACTTCGATCTCTGCTCTTTGGGCACATGCACAAAAGCTTTGCAACCAAACACCTTCAGATGAGAGTAAGACACATCATTACCAGTCCATACTCTCTCTGGAACATCAAGACCTAATGGTACTGATGGAGATCGGTTGATCAAATAGCAGGCTGTCCTTACAGCTTCACCCCAGAACTGCTTAGATAACTTTGCAGTCCTCAACATACACCTGACTTTCTCCATGATGGTTCGGTTCATTCTTTCAGCAACACCATTATGTTGTGGAGTTCCAGGAACTGTCTTCTCATGACGTATGCCATGTTTTACACAATACTCTCTAAACTGGTGAGATGTGTACTCGCCGCCGTTGTCGCTACGAAGGCACTTGAGAGGTTTCCCAGTTTCCCTCTCCACCATGGCATGGAACTCCTGGAATGTCTGAAACACCTGGTCTTTGGATTTCAACAAATACACCCACACCCTTCGTGAAGCATCATCAATATAAGTAACAAAATATTTATTTCTTCCAAGTGACTCGACTTCCATGGGACCACACACATCTGAATAAACAAGATCTAACAAGTTTCCTTTCTTTGTAGATGGAATCGAAAAACTAATTCTTCTTTGTTTTCCTAATAAACAGTGCTCACAAGAGTTTAACGACGTACCTTTGGCAAAGGGAATGTGAGACTTCTTTGCCAAAACCTGTAGGCCTTTCTCGCTCATGTGACCTAGCCTCTTATGCCACAAGTCTAGAGATGAGTCCTCCACAGCATTCAACTCACCTTTCAAAACCTTGGCATTTGACCGGTACAACGTACAACAAAGTCGTGCTCTTGCTACCACCATTAAGCCTTTAGTAAGCTTCAATTTTCCTTCGCCAATATGGTGATAATATCCTTGTCGATCAAGGGTACCAATGGATATCAGATTGAGACGTATATCAGGAATATGTCTCACATCTTTCAACATCAATTGGCAGCCGAGATTAGTTCTTAGACATATATCACCAATTCCAAGAATTTTGGAATAGCTTTCATTCCCCATCTTCACTATGCCAAAGTCACCTTCTTTGTATGTACTGAAGAACTCCCGTTTAGACGTAGCATGGAAGGAAGCTCCATTGTCAAAGATCCATTCAATGTCTCTGTCAGAGTTGCCCATATGCAGACATTCACCAACAGACAATATTTCTGGTACATCACCACATATGACAGCAGTGGTATTGCCAGTATCATCTTTCTTCTGATTGTTTCCTTCCCTTTGCTCTCTCTTCCAAACTCGACAATTTTTCTTCATATGGCCTTCTTTGCCACAATGGTGGCATGCACCCCTGAACCTTGACTTGGATCGGCTAGGACTCCTGCCATGACCTCTAGGCCCTCTACTCTTGCTTCTTCCGCGGTTCTCTGTGACAAATACTTGGCTGCTATCTGTGCCAGAAGTCTTTCTCCTTGTTTCTTCATTGAGCATGCTATTTTTAACATTATCAAGAGTAAGAACACCATTAGAAGCAGAGTTACTTATACTCACCACAAAGGTCTCCCAACTGTCTGGCAAGGATCCAAGTAACAAGAGCGCTTGTAGCTCGTCCTCGATCGTCATTTTCATAGTAGCCAACTGGTTGATGATATTCTGGAAATTGTTCAAGTGTTCTGCTACACTTAAACCATCCTTGTACTTCACATTGATGAGCTCTTTGATCAAGAAGGCTTTCTTGGCTGGGGTCTTCTTCTCGAACAAGGACTCAAGCTTCGTCCAAAACTCGCGAGCATTGGTTTCATTAGACACATGGTGAAAAACACTATCATCCACCCATTGTCTAATTGTGCCAATAGCCTTGCGATTCATCTTCTTCCACTCGGCATCGGACATGCTCTCGGGCTTAGCGGCATCTCCTTCAATTGGCTCATGCAAATCCTTGCAATAGAGAATGTCCTCCATCCTTGGCTTCCATGTTACCCAATTGGAGTTGGTGAGTTTGATCATAGTGCCACTTCCTTCCATCTCGTAGTACGAGCCAACCGGGCTCTGATACCACTTGTTAGGAATGTCGGTACTACAAGATAGAGAATGCACAAGGTAAAGTAGAAAATGGACGCCAAGAATTTATGTGGTTCGGCAATTTATACCTACGTCCACCAAACAAGGAATCTTCACTATATGAAAAAAAGATGAATACAACAAGAGTAGTCTTACCAAGCCAAAGACAAGGCTTGATGGATACAAGAAAGTATAACACACACTTTCTATCACTCTAAACTTCACTCACACAATGTGTAGTGGAACACTCTCACTCTCACTCTTGGAGTGGAACTCTAGCTTTGGACTTGATCCTTTGCTACTCACTCTTAGTTCTCAATTGGTTACATCACACCCATATTTATAGGTGAGGGCTTGGCATTCTACTAGTTTCTAGTTCCTTCTTCAAACCTCTAGTATAGAAAAATCTAGACTAGCCATATACTTGTAGCTTCTAGATCTTTCCATTTGCAACCAAGGAAGCTAGTACTCTCTAGCTTCTTCCATCAACTTAATAACATTCTAGAATTGTCTAGCAAGCTCCAGCCTCATCTCTTGCTTACTAGAATAATCTAGAACATTGATCATGGGCTGGACCATATACCAACAAGACCAACTGTGTGGCTTTAAACATAAAAATCTAAGTTTTATTTGTTACACAATCATAGTAATTAGCGGGTTTTAATTACTTTCTCGGGAAATTCACCAGTTGTCCGGGAAAAGTTGAAGATTTGTAAGATTTAAAGACCCTTTTCAGGAGTGTTTTGTATAGCTTAGACATATAGAGCTAGTGAAGTGGTACCAGTGGGAAATGGCAGAGAGGCAGACAGTGATGGAGGTTGGGGAGAAGAATGTTGGCAGTTCTGGAAGAGGTGAGGGAATTGGATATATTCAAGATTACTTCTACAACAAATGCTATAAATTCTCTGGTCAATCTGAAGAAAGCACTTTTTTCAGCCAATAAGTTGCTGAAGAACTGCAGATGTGGAAGCAAGATTTACTTGGTGAGTCTTATCTCTCTCACTCTCCTCTCTTTCTCTCTCTAGAATTGGCTTTTGGCTTTTTGGGTCCTCAGATTAATGGTTTTGTTGCTTTTTTTTGTGTGGTTAAAACATGATTTTAGACACTGGAAAGTGAGGCAGTGATGGAAGATTTCATGCAGTTTATGATAAAAATTAAGCCAGGCTTTGGATATGCCATACAGTGAGCTGGGGATCTCAGCTGAAGTCAAAGATCAAGTAACTTGGATTCCGTTTCCTTTTAAATTTTCCTTGTTTTGCTTTAGCCATCTTCAAATTATGTTATAACATATCGTAAGAGATTGTTGCTAAGTGGTTAAGAGTGTTTATATTGCAGTCGAGGACTGGCGTCCTGTGTTCAAACCCCCCTCACTAATATCGCTTGTCAAAAAATGGAAAATTTTCTTAAAAGTAGACTTGGACAGAAATTCTGAATTTGGGTTAATAAATTACTGATGTGCTTGTAAAATTGGTCGATTTTTGTATTGATTTTCAGGTTGAGATAATGCTCGTGCAGCTCAAACGGGCAAAGAAACGCGCTGACACACGTGACATAGAGCTAGCAATGGACATGATGGTTGTGTTCTCTAAGGAAGAGGAATGCAGGAATGCAGACAGTGCAATTCTGGAAAGGTTTGCCAAGAAGCTGGAACTTCATTCCATTGCAGACTCGAAGGAGGAAACAGTGGCGGTTAGAAAGCTGGCTAAGAGATCGGTGAGGCAGAATGCTGAAAGCATTCAACAAATCACTGATCTTCTGGGAAAGTTCAAGGAAATTGCAGGTATTTACGAGGATTTCTTGCTTGATGGTCCTGTTTCGACAAGAAGTCTAAGGAGGTGTCAGTCTTTGATGATTCCTCATGAATTTCTCTGTCCAATTACTATGGAGATCATGACTGATCCTGTCATTGTGGCAACAGGACAGGTAATCTCGAATTGGAGGACGACTCACCTGTCACGGGGTAAATCCCCAATGTCTGCAGCTCACTCCTCGCGGTGAATTGCGTGAGTAGTGAGATATAGAGATGACTTTGGGGATATTAACCTAGGGATAGGTGAGCTTTTTCTGATTAATTAGACCATCTAAACACTTTCTGCAACTGGTTATTACCATTTATGAATTGCTAGAGTCAATACCTCTTATTCAAAGTGTTTTTACATTTTGGTTTATGGATCATAAGTTAGCGTTTAAGCGTCTGTATCAATCCCTGTTATTACCATAACTGAAAACTTTGATCCAGAAAAAAAGTTGCCTAAAGTCCAACTATAGTTGAATTTTCTCAAGTGCCTAACATGGGGTCTGAGATAGTTTTCCTGCATTTTTCTGAAGACTTATGAGAGAGCAAGCATACAAAAGTGGCTGGATTCGAATCACCGCACCTGCCCAAAGACGGGACAAACGTTGGATCACTTATCCCTAGCGCCAAATTTCGCCCTCAAGAGCCCAATTCAGCAATGGTGTGAGAAGAATAATTATGACCTCCCCAAGAAGGATCCTTGCGCAAGTTCGGATGGCTCTTCTACCGAATCATAGAGGAAGTATCCCACTTAGTCCAAAATCTATCTTCATGTCAGCTGGATGTTTTGAGAAAAAAGCCAATCATAAAATCCGAATACTCTCCAAGGAGAATCCGGAAAACAGAATTTTGATTGCTAACAGTGGAGGAATCCCCCAGTTGATTAAGCTCCTTTCATATCTGGATTCCAAGATTCAAGACTACACCGTGACAGCGCTTTTAAATTTGTCAATTGACGAGGCAAACAAAAGGCTCATAGCCAGAGAAGGGTCTATTCCCGGTATAGTTGAAATACTGCAGCATGGAACAGATGAAGCTGGAGGGAATTCTGCTGCTACATTGTTCAGTTTATCGATGCTTGGCGAAAACAAAGTACTGGTGGGGGCTTTGAATGGAATTCCTCCCTTGGTAGATGTTCTGCAAAATGGAACAGTCCGTGGCAAAAAGGATGCTGCCACTGCATTATTCAACTTGTCTTTAAACCAAGCCAACAAGTCTAGAGCCATCAACGCTGGCCTAATACCGCCATTGCTTCATTTGCTTGAGCATAAGAACTTGGGCATGACGGATGAAGCCCTCTCGACGTTGTTACTCCTTGCATCACACCCCGAGGGTCAAAATGCGCTGCACTAGCTGTCTTTCATTGAAACACTGGTTGAAATTATAGAGGACGGGACCCCAAAGAACAAGGAATGTGCTACATCAGTTCTTCTGGAGCTGGGATTGAACAATTCGTAACAATTCGTCAGTCACTTTGGCTGCACTTCAGTACGGTGTTTATGAGCATCAGGTGAAGCTGGCTAGATGTGGAACCAACAGAGGGCAAAGGAAAGCAAATTCCCTTTTGCAGCAGATGAGTAAATTTGAAAACATTCCCCAACATTTCATACAAAATGATTGGATTTGTAGTTAATCCTTTCCTTATATATTGATTCTTGAATGCAGCCTAATTATGCTGAAAGTTGTTGATTCTAATGAGTGAGAGAAGATATCTTTACATACAGATTCTTAGACTGTTCCTTTATCTTCTTTCTTCTGCATAGCTCCCATTATGTTTTGAAAGGGGAAATGATTTTCTCACTCCCTTTTCTCTCTATTTACTCGTCCCTTTTTTCTAGAATTCAGATTGAACAAATTGCAAAAAAATCAAGGAAGATGAACAAGGGTGGAGTAAAGTTGCAGGGACAGAAAACGAGAGTGAAAATCACTATCCTATCGAAAACTTTCCAATATCATATAAACAAAGGAGAATCAAGGGCTGTACCACAAGAGTAGGAGTAAAGTTGTGGAGACAAAAAACGAGAGTGTAAAAATGACTACTGGATTGAAAACTTCCCGATCATCATATGAATTATTAATTAGTGTCTCATTGGATGCATAGTACAATGAAAACATATTGATAAAAGAGTGGAATATATTAATCTAAACCATGTTTAGTCAAACTCAGATTCAGATTGGCTCAATGTGATATTATTATTTAGTTTCATGTGGAAGTGTTAATTGTGCTGCAAAGCTACTTGACCCTCCTTTTTTTTCTTTTTTCTTTTTTTTTTTAAATAGGGGGTCATATTACTTGTAAGATTTTCAAACTAGTTATAAGATTTGGTTAATCGTACTAAAGAAGTAGCTTTATTCTTTAACATGCACAAAATGGTCTTAAAGAATCAAGACCTGGAATTTAGCCATTACCTACAAAATTAGGCTACTTCTTTCCCACTCAGAACAATTAGAAAATGCTAACTTCTCGGTAAAACGACCATCTTATATTTTATCTCCAGAAATTTAATAATGTAATACAAAAAGAGACAAACGGGGGGACAAAAAAAGACCCGCAGATAGAACAATAGAATCAACGAAATAAAAAACCAGTACATGAAGCTGCTGATGAGGACCACATCACATTTTATTTCCTGAAAGTCCAGAGAAAATTTCTAATAGCAATCCAACAAAAAATATACCAAAAAAGTTGATAAAGAAATAAGTAATTAAAGATAATATTTTGCAACAAGCAACGTGTAGTAAACATAATGAAATCTATCCACCACTCATAATCCTAATGTCCTTTTCATTTACAATTTATGCATCTTCTCAAATTCTACACACAAGTTGATACGGCCGATCACATGACCACTTTGGATTAATTTTAAAAGCTCATTCTGTGTAAGTTTATCTTACATTGTCGGCTTTAAGTCCGGATAAAGAAGGAGGGAGAGGGTGTCGAGCAGTCGACAGCTGGCACTCCGTTCTTACGCCGAATCCATATGACAATGAATCCTAAATGAAATTCCCCCTTTGTAGAAGTAGGCTTTGTTGTTGTTGTTGTTTAATTTGCGATGACTAAAATATGGTTTCAAATTTTTAACTTGTACATAATTACTGACACGTAGAATCTCGATAAAACTATGAATTTTCGTCTTAAAGTCCAGAATCCAAAACTTCAATTAGAAATCAAGTCAACTAGAGGATTAGGTGATCCGATTTTCTTGTCCTTACTTCCCCTTTTTCTAAAAGTTGTTCGATCCCTTGCTTCTATCATCCTTTTAAGTAAACAGAAAGATAATTAATGTCATTTAGCACATCCATTGGTGTTTATACTTTTTATAAGAAAATTAATATTACATTTGATCAACTTTTATGCCCACCCATCTTCATTATCACCAGTATTGTATTCCAATCGCTTCTTCTCTTACACTGATAGTTTTTCAATATTTTATGGGGGGGAAAAAAACCAGGGTTTTCTTTGGCAAGAAGCAAATATAATGGCATTATGAATCTGTTTTCTATTAAACCATCCAAATGGAATGTCCTCACCCATATTTTCTAATCTCTCTTTTCGTCATTGTAATGAATTAATGTTATCCTATCAAATTGAATGTCCCCACCCATATTTTCTAGGGAATTTTAACGAAAAACTTCCGGTACTGTTCACTTTAACGAAAAACCATTTTTTTACACAAAAAATGCAATTATGGTACTATTCACTTTACCATTTATTTTGTCCATATCGTTAAAACTCAAAGTTTTCAAGTCTTTTTCATTAGTTTTCCTTATTTTCTAATCTCAACTAATCATAGAAACCAAACATGACACCTAAGACTTGAACACATAAGTCGTTTTAGCACTTATTTTTTCTTAAAACAAACGATGGGAGGTTGAGAGTTGAACAATCGTTGTAAATGAGATGATAAATGTTCCAACATTGAATTTGTAACCTCTTTATCAAACTGAATTTTGATCATTGACTTTTGTTTATTAATCATTTTTTGTCATTTTCATCTCAGTTGAGTGCTAATGTGTGTACGTGGCACAACAAAGACTCATACATTGGATGTTTTTTGTTTTTTTTTGTACAACGATATATTTTTTTACTGAGGTGAGGGGAAGTTCGGGTAAGTCACACAATGGACAATCTAAGCTGGTATTGAATTGTCATTCACGAGATTCGAACATAAGACTTTTGGTTTACAAATGAAGAGGAATATCACTAAATTGTATGAATGATCATACATTATAGTTAATTAACGTCAAATTAAGCGAAAAAGATTTAAAAAAAACAATAGAATTGAATACGGAATTTGTTATTTTTAAACTCTCAATCATAGAAATGGGGAAATGACACCTATTTACATGGAATTTGAACTTGGGAATTGGAGGTCCCAAATTCCAAGTTTTTTTTCCACGCGAAAATTCTAAATTTCTATGTTTATGAATCAAAACAAAGGAATTGGTGCATGTCAATTTATAAATTCTGACTTTTACCAAAATTCCAAATTTATTTCCTCATCCAAACATAATGTTAAGTACATAAAACACAATAACAAATACTTCAACCTTAAAAGACAATACCAAAAAAAAAAAATCCAAACAAAATACAATAAAACACAATAACAAGTGGTATTTAAAAAATACAAGTACAACCACTTTTCCTCTCAATTTTAATAGAAGATAATTGAGTGGGTCCATCCTATATAATATGAGTTATAACGAAATTTTATAAAAATGCATTATAAGTTATAACTCATAAATAAAAGAAATCGAAACTGCAAATGAGGCTTTACTGTAATAGCAAAAAATAATAATGCATATACAGATTGATGCGGTTTTGATTCCAACTAATTCTTTCATCCACTAATAACTAACTGTTTAGAGTGTAACTTTGCAAAACCCCTAAAGTGGAGGTGATGCTTAGCCCCCATTGATTTTGGTTTAACTGATTTAAGATATATATCTCAAAATTTAAATTAATCTAATGACAATCAATGGAGGGTTAAAGACCGAGCAAAAATGCACTTAACTATCTAACCGTTGACGTTGTCACTCTACTAAAAAAACTTAAACTTAAAACTCATCAACAACAATTAATACAATGGTGAGCAAAAACGACTCGAAGAGGAGAAATTTTTCAATGTGACCAAAACACGTGATGATACACCACATGTCACTATACAAATGGTGAGATATGTGTATTAAAAGTTAATAACTTACAAAATACAATTTTCCATTACTTGTATAAAACACGTGGTGTACCATCTGTATTCCGGTTACAAGAAAAAATTTATCCCCAAAGAGAATCTCACCCTTCATTTCTTCAAGAATATGCGAACCTAACTGTAGAGAATCTAACCCCTTCTTTCATTTTGCCTTTGGCACACAAATCCACCTATGCACGTTACGTTTTTAACCTGTTCGATTCCAAATCTTCTTCAATTTCCTTTCTTTTCTCTCTTAATTTTAGTTTTTGAGATTTTGCAAATTACAATTTTAATTTTTTAATTCCCAAAAA
Source organism: Malus sylvestris (assembly GCF_916048215.2). Lineage (NCBI taxonomy): Eukaryota > Viridiplantae > Streptophyta > Magnoliopsida > Rosales > Rosaceae > Malus > Malus sylvestris. The sequence continues at coordinate 24,677,423 of NC_062269.1, forward strand.
ATATATTCCGCTATATAAATATATATTTTTACTCAGTAACACAATTTTTCTGGGCTGTTCCCTTTTTAACTTTCACTCAAAGGCATCGATTTCAATTTCATAATTTATAGGGTTAGGGTTTTCGATTCATTCCTCGCGATCGATCGATTGGGTGGGAGCGAATTATGGGTGGCGAGGGCGATTCGAGCGAGCCTAAAGTCGGTGGCGAAGGAGAAGGAGGAGAGCAGATTAACATTCGATGCTCGAATGGCTCCAAGTTTTCGGTGAGGGCGAGCCTGGACTCGACTGTTGGGGCATTCAAGGAAGTTTTGGCTCAGAATTGCGATACTCCAGCTGATCAGCAGAGGTTAATTTACAAAGGTCGTATTTTGAAGGACGACCAGACCCTCACTAGTTATGGTACGCTTTGTTTCCTCTTCGATTTGATTCTGTGTTCTTTTTGACTTTTGAATATTGATTTTGTGATTTTAATCGAATCTGGGGTTGATTGTGATGTGGGTTTGTGTTATTTTATCGAAATTTGATTATAATTTTGTTATATTTGTATTGGGAAATTGTAATTTGGGGAAATTTTGTGGATTATTGTATCGTTGAATGTTTTGGGGTGAGATTGTTGGATTTGGATGCTGTCCATGGCTGTGAATGTGGCCATATGTCATGTTTTGGGTGATTTACTGTATTCTAATGCATAGTTGATTTCTTGTGTTGAAGGTCTGCAGGCAGATCATACTGTTCACATGGTCCGTGCCTTTGCTGCACCTGCGTCAACCCCCGCTCCCCTTGCTGCTAAAGCTGCTACTGCTAGTCCTACCACTGCTCCAGGTGTTACACGCGGTGTTGGTAGTGAGGGGCTTCAGAGTCCTGACCTTGGGGCATCTTTGTTATTTGGGCAGGGTTTAAACCCACTTGGTGGCGGTGGTGGAGGACAGGGTTTATTTGGAGCTGGGCTTCCAGAATTTGAACAAGTGCAGCAACAACTGACTCAGAACCCAAACATGATGAGGGACATAATGAACATGCCTGCCATTCAGAGTTTGATGAATAACCCTGATTTGATGCGTGGCTTGATCATGAACAATCCGCAAATGCGTGATATCATAGACCGGAACCCAGAGCTTGCACATATACTTAATGATCCTGGCATTCTCCGGCAGACATTGGAAGCCGCAAGGAACCCTGAACTCATGCGTGAGATGATGCGAAACACTGACAGAGCAATGAGTAACATTGAATCTTCCCCTGAGGGATTCAACATGCTGAGGCGGATGTATGAAAACGTTCAGGAGCCATTTTTGAATGCTACAACCGGAAATGCTGGAAATGATTTGGGTTCAAATCCTTTTTCTGCTCTTTTGGGAAACCAGGGTGGGGCACAGGCCAGGGATGGGTCTAACAATCCTTCAACCACTGGTTCAGAAACAGCTGCTGGTTCTGCTGCTCCTAATGCAAATCCACTTCCTAACCCTTGGGGCATTGCTGGTGGTGAGCTTCTCCCTCTTTGTTCTCTATTATCCAAATATTTGTTTGCAGGTAGTGTTTCAATTTATCTCCACAATTTATGGGTATTAAATGGAAGAGACTTCACATGGAAGTATAATATATTCTCGGCACTAAATTCTATCCTGAAAGTAGGACTGATTTTGCCGTTGGACATAGTCTTGATATCTGATATACGGAAATCAATGGTTATGCAAACTTGTTGCTGGGTCTTGAATCTTAATAATATGCTTAGTAGTCAATTCCTACATTTGTTACATTTGTTGGGAAATTTTAGCATGATATGGCCTTCTCAATTTTAATGGGTTATATAGATGCTCTGACTTGCATCCTTCTGGAAGTTTATGTTCAAGTCTGCATTGTATTATTTAAACCGTTGCATAATTTAAGAGTCTTTAGTAAATGCAGTCGCTTGTTTGACCTGAAATTGACTGCTGTTGGCCCTTCAAATTGATTATTAGGTTAGCTTATGCCTTTTTCTGTTCTATTTTTGAGCTGTTTTTTAATAGATTTTATGTTGTAAAAGAAGAGGTGCTTTGAATACATTATGACAATTTCCATATTCATATATTTGATCTGAATTGTCAGGAGGAAATCAGCCAAATACTACGAGGACAAATCCTGTTGGGGATGGAAGGGCCGCCAGTATTGCTGGCCTGGGAGGGCTTGGTCTCCCCGGAATGGAACAGATGCTTGGTGGCATGACAGATGCTAATGCAATGAATCAGCTTTTGCAGAATCCAGCCATATCACAGATGATGCAAAGCATGCTTTCCAATCCCCAGTACATGAATCAGGTACCATCAGTTGACAAAGTTTTCCTTACCCAAGATGTGAATTTTTGCGAAAAGTGATGTTTCTTAATGTTTCCAATTTTTTTTTACCTTTAGATTCTGAGCCTCAATCCACAACTACGCGAAATGGTTGATTTAAATCCTCAACTTAGGGAAATGATGCAAAATCCAGAGCTACTAAGGCAGTTAATGAACCCTGAAACAATGCAGGTACTTTCCCTTTCAAAGTCTGCTAATATATGTTTTTGAATATCTCTCCTGGCTTGTTTATTCTCCCTAGTCCCTGCGTGGATCTTTATTTTATTTTTATAATCTAGACTTATTGTCCCTAAGAACACTGAAATTTTTGGGATGTGAACCACCTATCTTTAACTTTAATTTTTTACTACTCTGACTTTTCCTCTTGCAGCAAATGCTCGCGTTACAGCAGTCACTATTTTCTCCCAATCGACAACAACCAACTCAGTGAGTCTAATACACCTTACCACGCCTGCTTGGTTTCCACATTCAGATTTTATAGTTACATTTTCTATCAGTATTTGATGGGTTTTTTACTTTATACTTTTGTCAAAATACAGCATCATTCTAGGGTGTCAATGATTTCTTAATGTAATTGTGTCTAAATAATATAGATCATTTACCCATAATTAATTCTCTATCCGTGGAGGTGTCAGCCTATCCCAAGTAGGAGTTTTGGCCACTTAAAAAGAAACAGAAAAATACTTGTCTTGATGTTAACCTTATTACTAATCATTTGTTGCGTTCTTGCCAGGGATCCAACTCTGACCGGTGGTGCTACAGGTACTCCGAGAATAAGAAGTTCAAATAAAGTTATGGGTTCCTGTCATTTTCTTCTTTTGGGTGTTCACACTTGTTTAATTCCTGTGTATAATCAGGTGCCCCTAATAATGCCGGTTTGGAGATGCTGATGAACATGTTTGGAGGTCTTGGAGCCGGCGGCTTGGCCGCTGCAAACCCTAACGGTTAGGCTCCCTATTCATTCATAACATCTTAATACAATCTTATCCTTTATGAAATCAACTTTTTATTATAAGAAGTCGAATTAAATAAACCGTTATGTTGTCTCTGAACACTTGTCATTGCGGTTGCAGTACCACCGGAAGAACTGTATGAAAATCAGCTGAGGCAGCTACGAGAAATGGGTTTCTTCGATACCCAAGAGAATATCAGGGCATTGCAAGCCACTTCTGGGAATGTCCATGCTGCGGTAGAGCGACTTTTAGGGAATCCTGGGGTGTAACTTCACTCGGTTTCAAGTTTTTATATTATTCGATTGGGAAATTTTCTTGTGGACGTGTGAAATTAGTAAACTTGGAGTAAAGTCATCGCAAGACAAGACATACAGGCACTTGTAGATTCCATTTTGAGGGGTGTGAATAAGCAAGAACACACGATGATGGAGCTGTGAAACTACTTGTGGCTAAGCTTTTGCATTACCCCTACTATTTACTTGGTTCTCTCTTACTTTCTCTCCCTTGTTTGCTTGAAAAGTGCTTTGGTATGCAAAAGTGCTTTTTGATCCGGAGAAGGTTCCTCTCCTTAATTATTCCTCTCCTCTTCCCTTCCCTCATCTCACACTTTACTTTTTGTTTATAAAAAATCAATATAAGATGTAGACGTGCCTTAATCGTTTAAGTAGAAGGAGAGATTAAAAGAGGAGATAATCCTCCTCCTTTTGGGTTATGTATAAGTCCACATTTGAATGGTTTCAAATTTAACAAATCTTAATTTTTGTTTGGTCATAGAACAAATCATAATTGTTGCTGTCTGGTTGATTTATTGAAACGACTATCAATCAATTCAAGGCCTTTTTTATATAGCAACTTACTTGCCACAAATACACCATCAACCGCGGTGGGTTCTTATGTGCGCAAAGATCAAACTCAGAACTTTGGGTGCAAGAAGCTTCGTAACTGATTGAGCTGCAACCCCATAGCAAAATTCTTTTGACTACCGTTTTTTTTTTTTTTTTTTTTTTTTTTAACAAATGATAAGTTTTGTTCGATTAGATGTTAGATTATCTACCGACGGAGTTTGAATCCAAGTCATCATGCAAAGACACAACACATTTCTATCACTGTGGTAAAGGGTTACTAGCCATCGATGAGGTTCGAACTCAAGCTATCATGCAAAGGCACAATATCTTTCTACTACTGTAGTAAATGACCACTTCAATTTCTCTTCACTGTTGTCACTGTACTATTTTTTCAATATTGATCAGTCCTACCAAAAGCTAAGATCATTTCCCTAATATAATATCATTTGATAATAATACACCTTAGGATTCTTTAGATTTCGACCCAAAGTTAAAGATAAATGCAAAGGAGTGTGATTCTTTTCTCTCTTTTTTTCCCCTCCCTTTTCCTCTCCTTCTAATTTGAACGGTCACGGTTAAGTCACGTTAACATTTTATATTAATTTTTTATAGCAAGAGAAAGACAAAATAAAAGAATATGAGAGGAGAGGATGAAAGATGGTGGAAAGAGGTGGGGAGAGAATCCTAGTCAAAATGGAAAAAGGAAACGTAAATTGTCAACAAAGAATTAATGAACTTCTATTTTACTTATTAGAGTTTCATCCCTGGCCAACGATGTGGTTTGATTAAAACTTTATAGTATTTCATGCCTTGATCAAGGTTATTTGACTTTTGTACACGTCACATTTTAGCATACATATATTAACATGTTATTAATATATTTTTTAAGCATAAATTTAAATTACCTTTTTAGGGCCTTTAGTGCTCACATTCAATTGGTTTACTTTTTTTTAGAGGTTTTGTTTAGCAAGATTATCTCTTCATTAATTTCAGTTTAAAAAATTCGTTTCCTTTTTCATTTTGAAAAATTTTCACAGTTTGTCTAAAAATGTACCCGTTATTTTTTTTTTCTTCTCAAATGTACCTAATTTGTTTTGTTAAAATGTACCTTTAAAAAAAATGCACTCATTTTCATTAGGTGGCAGGAGAGGAACTTCAATAAAAACCTAAAATGCATAGGGGATGTTTGTTTGTCTTCCCTAACTCTCTCTGGACAGGATTGGACTAAGGGTTAGTCCAGTCCTGTGTTTGTTACCCACATGTAGGGATGACAATTATAATTGTTAAAACCCAATAACCATGGATAACCATCCGAATGGATTGGATATGGGTATGAAAATTCGGGTATATTTGGGATATGGGGAAAAACCGTGAATATTATTCGGTTATGGTTTTGGATATGGTTATAGGGGTCCCCAATCTGTATCCGTCTCCGAATCTGAACTGAATAATATTATTATACATAATTGTATTATAATGTATATATATTCATTACTCACCGAATCCATTACCTTGAGAATACAAAAGTTGCATTGTGTGAGTTGCATTTTGTGGGAAAATTCAAAAGTTTTGATATGAATCAAAATCAATGAGAATTCATGGTACTTATGGGAGATATCAAGGATCAACCAATATCATCAATGTTTAGCTTTAATTTTATACTCCACAAGATCCATTCATTGAATCATTTTAGACATCAAATATTTTATGAAGAAATTAATATTTACTAAATTATAATATGTCAATTGAACAAATATATTTTTTGTATTGACGAAGATGGATATAACCGTTAACCGATAGGAAATCCGTTACCCGGTGGGTATGGTTATGGATAATACCCAATGGTTAATTTATGGTTATGCATATGGTTAATTTCGTGGTTATGGGGATGGATATAACATTTCTGTCCCCAAACCCCCGCAGGGATTAGGTTTGCTGACACTAACCTTCACTCGCGTCGACTAACCATGTGACTAGCAGTTCTTAGCGACACCCTCAAAAAAGCATGAGACTAGCTAAGACTAACCAATTTTCAGATATGTTTCACAATCAATTTTCACATGAATACCAAATTGAAGCCGGGAGTGTTGGGGGAGGATTATACCTGAATTGAGAACAAAAAGGGATCGGAGATGTTGGGAAAATGGCCTGGAATTCTCAACCGTGACAGATTCGAGCATGCAAAGATCGAATTTGGATCCAGGGATGGTGAGAACTTTGTTGGTGGTGCTAACCTCATCTAAGTCGACGAGGTTAAACAGAGATATAATTAAAAAAATTTCTCTCCCTCATGTGAGAGGTCTTCTCTCCCCACTGTGAGAGTCTCTTCTTGCCCGTGTATGGGCTTGGTTCTAATTTTTCGTTCCCCCTCCGCTGTCGGCCCTAGCTACGGCCAAGGTCGATGGTCCTTCTTCCTTGCTTCATTTTCTCTTTTTAATTTATGTTTTTCCTACTTCTTCCGCACCGATCTGCCCTTTCCTCCAACCCTCTATGCTTTAAAAATCAAAATTTTAGCCATCACTTTCGATCTCCCTTTCCCGTCCTCTTTTTTCTTTTCTCACCATCAATCTCCATGTTTTTCTTCCATCCTTTTGTTACCATTCCCACCTGGTTCCAACAATCCTTGATTCCAAGTTTTTTTTGGATATGCAACTTTGAACCATCAATGCGTTTTGATGTGGTTCTCCTGGGAAGTGCGTAGAGCTCCGACTCAGGTGTTCGCACCACCACTTCCCATGGATTTGTCTTCAATGGCTTGGTTGCCTTCGACGACTTTGTTGCTGGTGGGTTATTTCTCACTAGTTTCCTTTGTTTTGTAGTTGTTGTCCCGATCTTCATGGTGGTCTTTGGATGTTGTTGGAGTCGCCTTCTCCTTCACTCTTGTGGATTTGGTTGGCTGGATCAATGGCGTCGGGTTGGAATTTTAGTCTATGGTGGTTTCTTGGCTACGCGGTAACGGCAGCTGTGGTTGTAGGAATGTAGAGTTTTCTTTTTGGTTTTTCTGTTTCCGGGCTCAAAACTATTGTTTTGGGTTTTGGTTTGGGGTCATTTTTTTTTATTTGTGTTTATCTTGTAATTGTTGGAAATGTGCCCTAAACCAATCATATGATGATACTTTACGGACATTTCACATGTTAAACTAATTTAGTTTAATATAAAAGGCAAAGATTATTGTTTGAAGCCGTCTCATATAAATGTTATATGCTTAAATGATAAATCCAAGGAATATGTAATTGGGAGAATGTGATCTAAAGAAGTTAGATTCAAGAGACCATTCTCTTTTTTATACATATCATAAACGTTCCTGATCATAGGATTGCCAATTGGGCATTGACAGTCCGTTAAGATCAGTATATGTTATGTCTTCTCTTAGGGAGAGTAACTGGTCTCGAGTCATTGGTGTGACTGACACCAAGACAAGCATGTAGGTGCTCAATAGAGAATGAGTTCATTGAACACGATCAACAAGGAGTTCTCATACTCATGTCACATGAGAATTCATGGTTGGGATAATGCAAAGTAATCATTTGACCTGAGGCATCATAGTTGTCTTGTGATTAGGTCCTTGATCTTTGACTATGTCAAAGTCACTCCATCAGAAGGTGTCCACGACATAGTTAGGGTTAAGCCACTTAGTCATTGAGGCAAGTGAATGTGCAACAAGGGATCTCTAACCTTCAAACCTTTTGAGGGAGAATACTCTATGATATGATTAAGAATCTCTGGCCAGAGTATGAATGAGATTTAGGAAGTCGTTCCAAATCACATTCAAGGTAATCATATAAGTAAAAGAATCACATTGGATAGTAGACATGAATAAACTATCAAACTAAACAATGTGGTCAAGAGTATTGAATTAGAGAAAGACCGTATTGCATTGTTATCCTAAACTGAATAGGTTCTCCACCTCTTCTGATTAGCTTAGGTAGCCATGACATATTGCTAGGTGTCACTCATGGTTTGTGGAAGCCCTGGTAATCTTCATTAAAGGGAGAATTGAAATGTTGTTTCAATTCATAATCGATCATTAAGAGTAACAATCGCTCACTGCATCGCTAAAAGGAACCTAATGGATCGTACACCGTGTAAGGTAGAGATTGAAGAAACAATGGAGTTGAGTAAGAACAATCAAATGGTTTAATTGTTTATGGCTAGGATTAATTAATATGTTAATTAATCAAACGAATAAATTCGTTTAGACCTCAAGTTAGTTTTGGGCCTCAAGGCCCAATGGGCTTCGAATGTCAAGCCCATTGACTTAAGTTGTATGACAATTTAATGAATAAAGATTCAAGAGGGCCCAAACAGACCATAGAAGGCCGGCCATATTGATAAAATAGGGTTTTGGTTCTTTTTGTCACTTAAGTGAAGTGACTATATAAAGAACTTTATAACCAAAATTCATTTAGGGTTCTTTTAGAGGAAATTGGATAGAACAAGTCTCTTCCTTTCTCTCTAGGAGGCCGGCCCCTTGGAGGAGATTAGCTAGCAATCTTCCCTCCTCCAAGGTTACTCATCTCTTCTTCTAGTCTCTCCTTGGTGTGGAGACTTAGAGGTTCTCTATTTTGGGAACTTGGAGAATTCATTCTACCATCCTCATCCAAGAAATCCATGAAGCTAAGAAGTAAGGAATGAAGACCCTATCTCTTGGGTGACTAAGGAATGAAGACCCTATCTCTTGGGTGACTAGCCTTTGCTTATGCAAAGAGGAATCAACAAAGGTATAATATTTCTCAACTCACTTTGTTCTTGAGTTGAGTCTTGGTTCACCACACTCACTAGGCCTTGAATTTCATGGGTAAAGTTTTGTTTTTAAGTGCATATAAGCATGATTCCGCATTTAATTGTTAATTGCATGTTGTAGATGTTGCTTAAATGAACTTGTTTTCACAAATATTTCCTTCAGTAATTGGGCATTCTTGTATATTTGGTGTTTGTTCTTTGCTTGGCCTTTGCCCTGGAATACTATTTCCAGTTTACCAAAGAAAAAAAAAAGTCGATGATGTTTGGCCGAAAAAAGCTTCGGGAAAAGAGGTTTGGCTGGGAGGGTTTTGTTCGAATAACGCACAGCTAGGAGAGAGAGAGAGAGAGAGAGAGAGAGGAAGGAAAGAGGGAGATATAGAGAGGAATCAAGAGGGAGTTGATGAGAAAAATTTCGAGGAGTCCAGTTCAGTGAGGTTTGATATGGGGAAGAAGGGAGAAAAAGAAGGAGAGAGTGGGACGGAGAAGTGAGAAAAGAGGGGATTAATAATAAAAATATAATACCTATCCTACTACTTATTCTGACATTGTACCAAACATTCCACTAAGTTAATCCAGCTTAGTCTATTCTAAGCTAGTCCTACTTAGTCCCTGAAACTAGTCCAATCCGAGATAGTCCGGTGCGACAGTCACCCCCGTAAAATTTTTGTCCGTAACAGTTGGGGGCGATGGACCACAACTAAACCGCTCAGTTAGTACTTCTCTTTCAAACATTGAAAGTGATCATAAGCTTGTATTTATGCTATTTGTTGATATTGTATTCAATGACGGAATCAAGCTTCATTTTTATTTTATTCAGACCTAATATTTTTCTTTCTAAACCAACATATAATTTTTTTTTTTTTTGTTTGAAACCTTTGTTTTCCCCATATACTACAAGGCTTTAAAAAAAAAAAAAAAAAAAAAAAAAACCAAAAGGCAGCCCATTAGCGAAAATACCTTCGATTATCTCATTCCCGCTCCTCCATGAAAACACCCTCTCTATCTAACCCCCGATCGCCAAAATCATTTGTCATTCCTATTGAATGGTTTAAACCCATTGAGTTTCAACCTCAAATTGATTTATCACAAAATAGTTGATTTTTTCTGAAAAGGAAGAACGAAGAACTAGGATTATGCACACATACTCATTGAACTCATTTTTAATGATTGGGATTGAACAAATTGGCTTAATTAGATGATACCTCTTAATTGATTTATTATTATGGTATTTGGAGTATTGCATCTTTATTATGGTGGGATGAGATTTGGGTTTTTAATTGTGGGCGGTATGGGAAGTGCAAATGGCGTGGTTGGGTGGTTGGTGAGGAGGTGAAGAACATTGGATGTCTTTGGGGTTAGGGAGGTAGGGGAGGATGTCGTAGGTGATGTTGGCGGGGTTTCTTTTTCGTTTTCTTCTTTTTCTTTCTAAACCCATTTTGCATCTATTTTTCTCACTTTAAACACCCTTGTTAATTTTTAGTTTTTGAATTGAATAAATCACAATAGAGTCGGGGAACATGTGCATGTGGTTTAGTATCCTAGTGGATAGAGTATTGAGTTTCTACCCATGTTCTCTAGTTCGAAACTCCTCATCTTCTAAATTATTGTAAAAGTTTCGAACTCCCAATCTCTTCTTGTAATAATAGTAAATTAAAAAAAAAGAAAAGGAGTCAAGCCCAAGAATGTATAACCAAAGCAACAGTTCAGGCCCAACAGGATACAGGAAAAGGATGATAATCAAGTCCTTCTGGGGTAAAAATATAATATCAAAAGACTCTAAGGACCAAAATGCAAAATGCCTTGCGTAGTTAGAGAGCCAAAGCTTCCGGCTTTTGAAACCCGTAGTTTCAAGCGGTTCCAGTGGGCTAAGGTAAATGCTCTTCCCCTTCACCTTCCATTGCTTTTTCTCGATCAAGATCTTCGTTTTCTTCTTCGAATCATTAGCTGTTCTGGTATTTTTCTTCTTGTTTTTGCGTATATATGCATTTACATTTTCAACGGTCTGATTAGGTGTTGTGTGATGGTAGAACATGAACAAAATCTCAATTGCATGTTGATCTTTTGGTATGGAGTTTGATTTTAAAGTGAAATTGATCAGATGGGTGTTGCTAAATTTTCGATTTTAGTAGAACCCATGTCTCGAAACTGATAAATTCATGCGGAAATGCAGTGATTTGGATAATGGTAATTTTCTTTGATGCATATTTGTCTTTAAGTTTCCAGAATTAGGAAGTGGTATCTAAACGTGTGAAAGCAAGTTATTTGATCTTTGATTAGCCTTTAAACTGCTTTTGGTGTGAAAAAGGAATGCAGCGTTTGGTTTTTGGAAGCTAAGCTGGCGTTTTTGTGAGACTTGAGTTTGGGTCTTCTTTAAAGTTTAAAGGAAACTTGGAATGCATTTTTAGGTCATAATACTGAACTTGAGTCTTTCCCGCCAAGAAAGAACAAGAAAGATAAAACATTCGGTATACTACATTTAATGTTTTTGCTGATTTGGATAAGGGTAATTTCTTTGATGCTATTTATCTCAAAGTTTATGGAGCTAAATAGAGGAATCGAAATGTATCCATAGAGCAAGTTATTTTGATCATTCATTAGCCTTTAAGCTGCTTTTGGTGTAATAAAAATGTGCATTGTTAGGTATTTGGAAGCAAAATTGGTGTTTTTATGAGGCTTGAGTTTGGCTCTTCTAAGTAAGTTTAAAGGAAACTTGCAATGCAATTTAGGTCATGATACCGAACTTGAGTTTTTCCCGCCAAGAAAGAACAAGAGAGAATGTTGAGCATACAACATTTAATTGTTTGCCGATTTCACTTATTTCTTTATTTAATGCAGTAATGCACTTATTAGCACCTTCTTGTATTAGATATGGTAGTTTTCTACTTGTCTAGATAATTACAGAGGATGAATACTTGGTCAAACTACCTCTTGTAAGATATTACTTTGATATTGTGTTAGATGAACTCTTCCAACGGTTTTAACTATGTGTAATACTTTGAAACCTATATCAAGAACGATGTATTCTCTTGTGCGCACCATTGGGGTCTGTAGGAGAATTTCTGATCAAGAACATGCTTGGTTTGTCGTGCTCTGGAGATCTTATGTAAAATAAGCTTGTCTGCTTTTGTTTACCATTGTAAGTTTGCTTTCGTTAATCATCGAATTACTCTTTTGTTTCAAATTTTGACTGGTTTTTCCATCACAAGGTCTCTTACTTTAGATGGTTCAGCAAACCATAGGTTGTATAGTCAGTAATATGGGATGGGAACTACTGAATCTGAGTCGCCTATTCATGATAAACAACTGCCAGTTCCTGTAAAGAAGACAGTGTTAAGAGATCTGCAAAATGTGCCCAAGGATATAGGACGCACTAGTAATGTCCCTAGAGTTTCGAGCACCAAGAGACCTTTACCTGAGCGGCAGATGAGCCCTCCTCAACACCAATCCCACGGTAGCAGTGCTGCAAATGCACAGCTTGTCTATGTTCGTAGAAAATCAGAAGCAGACGCAGTCAGAAATAACGCATGTGATAAAGCAACCATTAATGCCGAGTGTCAGGTGTCAAGGAAACTTAGTCACCACGATGCAAGCACCCGACCCATATCCCAAGCAAAGGAAACAAAAGTTTTTTGTGTACCGGCTTTTGCACCTTTTCCAGTGGCAGCTTCAACCATTCTGCCTGGGAAACCTTCAGTTCTGGTCCCGCTTTGTAAGTCTGGTACTGGACTACAACCAGCAGGAGCCAATTGCCATCCCCATACTTCTGCAACATTGCCAAAGGGTCTAAAAAATCTGCACTGGGAAGAGCGATTCCATCAATTGCAGTTGCTGTTGAGGAAATTGGACCAATCAGAGCATGAGGATTATATCCAGAGTACACTCTTGAATTGAGAAAATCCACCTTAATATGTTTTGATTGAATTTCCTTAAATTGTAACTGTACTGACTTCCCCTTTGGATTTTGATTTTATGTTAGTGCTACGGTCGCTGTCCTCTGTTGAACTGAGCAGACTTGCAGTTGAGTTGGAAAAGAGATCAATTCAACTTTCACTGGAGGAAGGTATTATGATTCTTTTTTTTTTTCAGAGATCTATTATAGTTAAAAATTTGCTAAGCAAATATCCCTTAATTGGAAATCATTAATGGAAATTCTTGTTTTATTGTCTTGTTACAAATATAATTATCTTGGTCTTTGTGTAACTCCGGAATGGGGAAGTTACCCAAAATATATGTCAAGAAATCTTGACCTTCTTCAATGTAAACATTGTCGTCCAAATACATGGCTTCTATCTTTTTCAAAATCATTCATTACTTTCTCATTTAAAAGAGTGCATTTTTGCTCACCACCCTCAATGGTGGTAATGCTCACCACCCCTTATTACTATCGGATGAGTTTAAATCTTGAGATTTGTCTATCCACTATGCAGATATCGAAATTTAAACTTATCCAACAGTGAGCATCACCATCACTTGAGGATGGTGAGCAAAATTATTCCCCATTTAAAACTCTGTGATCCATTTGATGTTGGGTCAGAGTTGAAAGAGCCCAAGTTCTTTTAATCTTCTATAATTATCTGGTAATCATGCGTTTTCTTGTCGCCGTAACTGTTGTAGCCGGATGGTGGTTACATATAAACTTTTCAAGCATTCTGTTAATTGTTCCTATTATATTTCCACCGTCCATATCTGGAAAAAATAGAAAACATGTGCCTCTTACATTCCCTTTTGCATCTCCCATTATTGCAGCAAAAGAGTTGCAACGTGTTGGGTGTTTCAATGTTCTTGGGAAATCTGTGAAGCACTTTAATGTGCCCTCAACTGAGGAAGACCGATCGGAGAAGTGAAATGACACCAAGAAGTAGTAAATTGCAGCTGGATAAAAGTGTGCATACTAGTTTTTTTTCCACCGGTTCTTACCTTTTCTGCAGTTGGGTCTCCTGCTGGTATTCACTGCAAGTTGTCTGTAAAATTTGGGTTGCCATATCAATATGTGCAGTATTTTTGCATCAGCAGTAGCCAAAGCTGCTGAAAGTATTGAATTGAAACTGTTGAAAAATAAAATTAAAAGGTAAATTTGTCAACTGCATTCCCGATGCTTTATTTGTTCCTGCAGCTTCTGACTTTACACTTGCTTGTTTGTGTATTGGGCTCTGTCCTCTTATGTTCATCGGGCTGAAAATGTGGTGGGTCACTTCGATCATAAGGATCAATTTCTAATCGCATAGCTTCATAATAATTCTGTAAAGCTTCTGCATAATTTCCTTCGGATTGAGTTGACATCTGTTAGGATCATCATTCGATTAAAAAAATCTCCGTTAAATCGAAGATTTATGTGAACGTTTGGTCCAGTTGTATGATCTGTAACAAATTAATGTGGGAAAAGCATAGCGACTGGTTTTTAAGTAGAAATTGTTAAAAAAATAATAATAATAATAATCGAATTTGTGTTACAATGCATCCTTAGAAGTCTCCTTTTTATTTAATTAATTTGAAGTCCGCCTTTCTTGTAAAGAGAGTAAAAATTTGCGTAATGAAATCTTGGGTTAGGCGGCTTGAGATTCCGTCATGCCGTTCATATTATTGATACATGCTATATGGGACACTAATCATATTTGATGCTTTGATTCCAAAACTATAGGTATGTTTGTTAGCTAATGTCACTCTAGGCAGAATTCCCATTGTCGAAAGTACATGACAATTTGGCAACATCTGAGTTATCGAAGAGGATACATGATTAGGTAACCAACTCAAAATATTTCTCATTTGACGCGTTTACTTACCAGAAATGGGGAAAATAAAAAATTAAAACTTGGTAATTGTTGCAGTTAAAAGATGGGAAACTTATAAAGAAAGTAAGGAACGAAAGTCAGATAGATTAGAAGGAAAGAAAATCAGATAGGTTATTTCCCTTAGTTGATCTAATAATATTTTTACGGAATGTGCTTGCATATTTGGGCTAAATAACCTAATCTGGATTCATTACTTTAAATTCATGGACTAATCTGTTAATTTGCCTGCGTATTCCAGTGTCCAAAGAAGACCTAACTAAAAGAAAGCAATTTAACAATTGCTTCCAAACCAACTTAACTATTGGAATGGAACAGAAGAATTGATTCAATAACCCTAACGTCTGAATTTCTAATTTTTCAGACTCGATTTTCCTGTATAATATGACACAGCTTGTAGCTACAAATCCATCCGGCCAGTCGCCGCTAACACCATATTTTGGCTAATACTGAACCTATAAACAACGTGGCTTGTAACTCAATCCCAGAGACTAAACAAATACCAAAGCAAACTAGCAAGAAGGTGCAATTTGAGTTCATACGTACGTTGGAAGATGAACAACAAATTAATGTGCTACATGCATTAAGACAAACATCTAACAAACCCAACTCAGCTCATTTGTAATTTCTTAGCTAAGAAATTTAATTGTAATGAGAAATTTGTCTAATACACTATATATTTATATATAATCTCCCAATTGAGGAGCCAATAACAAGTATTTTAACTAAGTACACATATATTTCCATGTCAAATATCAATTGTTACAAAATATACCAATCACCTATTTAAGTTCCAAAATACACACACTAACATATATATATATATTCAGTAATTCAGATTCCTTCAAATACCCAACCTTAAATCCAAAGTGAGTCCAGAAGAAGAGTAGTGCTGATGATCATCTTCAGTAGTGTGAGAAGCAGAAGCAGCAGCAGCAGCAGGCAAATTCAAGTCCAACCCCCCACCACCACCAGAATTTTGACCTAAGAATAATCCTTTTGAAGTTTCACACGGATGCTGCAGGTTGAACCCCAACCCTAGCTCAAACCCGAACCCTAATTGGGTCTCATCCCCTTTGTCCCAGTGACACCTCATGTGCCCTCCCAATGCCTGCCCACTTGAAAAGACCCTCCCGCAAACACTGCACTTGTGCCCTAATGATGATCCCAAGTCCATGTGATTCTCATCCATCACATCCTCATCACCATCACCATCACCATCATCACCACCACCATCTCCATTATGGTGATGATGATCCTGATCAACCTCCCCATCGCTTCTCGTAATTGCAAAACAGCCCTTCACATTCTTGTGGCTTGCCCTGTGGCCCCCCAACGCCTGGTGGGATCCAAACACTTTCTTACAACTCGAGCACTCAAACCTACCACTGTTGTTACTATTACAACCATCAAACACCTCTAGTGCACCTTGGAGATTAGTATTACTCACACTCTGAGTAGCGGCAGTACTAATGATGATCTCATTACTTGTCCCAGAAGTAATCCCACTGGAAAGCATTAGCAAACTCGAGGCCGCCTCGTGGTCCTCTTCACCCATTGCCAATCCCAACTCGCTCAGCGGTATGTTGGACGAGACGGGCCGCCGCAGATTTGGCGGCGGTTCAATGCCCCGCCACTGGCGCTCAGGGTGGCACCGCATGTGCCCGAACAAAGCCTTCCATGACCAGAACGTCTTGCCGCACTCAGTGCAGGGTTTCGTGATCTTCGGGGCAGACGGGTCGGGCTTTTTTGCATACTTTGGCCTCGAAACCTTGTTCGGAGCAGTCGGGTTGTCGAGCCTGATCAGCTTGGAGCGTTTCTTCCTGGGATTTTGGTGGGTTCTATCGCTTGCAGTGAAACAAGTGGAAGAAGAAGAAGCGGCGGTGGCGGTGGCGGGGGCCGCGGGAACGACGGCGTCCTGGTGGGTTGGTGGAGATATGGGGAATCGGAAATCAAGGTCGGGAGTGTTGTTCATTGAGGAATGTTTTGTTCTTGTTGTGATGGGTGGATTTGGTGGAAGAAGAGACAAGAAAATAGGAGAAGAGGAAAAAAGTTCAACAGTTGGAGTGGGTTCAGATTTTGTAGGGCAACAAAGGGCGGTTACTTTGGACTCATATCTCTGAATTGGCAGTTATAGTCAGTTATTGTGGTTCCTATCCGTACAGTTCAAACCCCACTATTCCACAATATCTCTTTTTTTTTAATTAAAAATTTTAATTAGTTTTATTTTCTTCCACATTGCGTGTGCATGAAGGTATTAAGATCTTATATAGAGTTTTTGTTGCCATTTTTTTTTTAAATTTTTGGTTGGGATTTTGGCCTTGTTTCCTAAAATTTTCCTAGCTACAATGTTTAGCTATTAGAAATGGGCACCAGAAGTAAAAAAAAAAAAAAATATATATATATATATATATTATTTTTCTAATTTCTGAGTTCATGTTTGTAAAAACACATGAAATAAAAACATGAATCTCACTTTAAAATCAATATTCCAACTTTTCAAACCAGAAATTGGATCAACTAGGAGAGTGAGTTGTTCTGGTTGGTATTTCTTACTTCTCCTATTCATAATTCCGATTCTTTACTACTTTCTCAATTCTTAATAAGTAAACATGTCATAGATGAGGAAATTATTTAGTTAGACTCCCTAACCATGTGTCTTATCTAACAACCGAGATGCATCCACTTTTCATTTAGATTTTCGTCAACAGACACTAGGGAAATGGCACATGCGATGCAATGTGGTGGAAGTTAAAGAAGGATTTATTAGCAAAAATTGAAATTTATAAGTGTGGGAGAGGAAAAAGGAGGCAGATTGTCTGCTCTCCTGTTTGGGTGCCCTTCCCATCCCCTTCTATTTTGTGCGGTCACGGTTAAGTCACGTCAACATTTTATATTGATTTTTTTATAGAGATAATAAGACAAAAAACAATAAGAATATAAAATGTTGACGTGGCTTAACCGTGACCGCACAAATAGGAGGAGATGGGAAGGGCACCCAAACAAGAGGGCATACAATCTGCCTCCGAGGAAAAAAGCATAGTTAGAAAAACCGTAGACCCAACACAGTTGAAAGGCGAGCAATTTTGTATTATACTTTGATTTTTGAAGTGTTTCACTAATATTTCATATCTATACATTGCTAAAATTACAGATCTGTTCAAAGAACTAAAGGAATACAGGAAAACTGGGAGTAGTAAAAACGTATTAAATACGAAACAAGTAATATGTAAGGGCCAACGGAGACCTAACAGCGGAGTAGATGCCAGTCTGACGTTTTCAATGGGCTTACGGAGGTCTCAGAATCGAGTAGAGGCAAGTTTGCGACTTAGCAGCATGTCTACGAATGATGAATGACACTTCTTGTCTCATGCATCCTCAGCCGGTCTGGAGGTAGTAACTGTGGTTCTAGCTTCCTTCAACTTTGCTGTCTATGTGACCAATGCTATTGATATGCGACCAAAACATAGGACCAAAAGCCGAATCAAGTTGACCCAAAGCACATGAGGAAGACAATCCTGAAAAAGAAAGATTGGCTGAGCTTTGGTGACAGAAAAAAAGGAACTATAGCAGGTAGCTGAAAGGTTAGAATAAGAGACCACAAAAGGTTGGATCTTCACAAGAAGATGATAAGAATTCACCTAGTCAGTTAATTTCTAGTAAAAAAAATGCAAAACTATGTTACAGAAACTGTTTTGTGGTGAAAGAGAACTCTTGAAAAGAAATCAAGCGAACAGTCTAACATGAAGTGAGCTGCATGAGATCTTACATACCATGAACATTTTCTTTTGCGTATGTTAGCAGCTCATACAAAGGAAACTAAGGAAACATCGACACCATAGTCATATATGCCTTAAAATATACACAATGAATAAGGGAAATCTAATTTATGGACAGGACGTTAATTGATATATATAGTTAGTCCATTCAATATCCTAGTAAGGATTTCGGTACAAGTGTGCTGTAAGATTCCTAAAATCAGTCAAAGTCTGTTATTCAATTGAGCTGAGCGAGCATTAAAAGTCAGCAAACTTTGACTCTGCTAATCCTGCTTGCGATTTTAACAGGAAGTACTTCTGGGTTCTTATTGATATAAACCTGTCCCTAGTATGGAATTTATAAAAATAAAAAAAATAAAAAAATAAAAAAGAAGAAAAAGAGAGTCAATAGCAGAAAACCAGTTATACCTGAGATCTTAAAGGCCGATTTCTTTCTTGGCTTTTTTTGTAACGTTCCATTATGTCGCCAACCAACTCCAAGTTTTTGAGGGAAATCATTTCCTCTCAATATTCGATAAATTCATTTGTGTGGGGCTGCAAACTCGTTAGATTCTCTCGACCCCAGCCTTTCTGTACCCGCTTGAGGGTTTTCATTGCTATTCCACTGCCATCATCTCTGAAAAAAAAAAGAAAGTAAGTTACCAAGGAAATATCAAATCAAAAGTAAATAAGTAAAGAAACTGACATGTCCCATGCATACACACAAAGCAATTCCAGAAGGTGATTAATCCAAAACGGAAGTTAAGAAGAAAAGAATCACTTATAACTATTAATCAACCATACCTGTGCACTATGGTCTGCCAATCACTTCTGCAGGTGTTATTTGGTTTTCGACTACTTGTTTCCCTCTCATTTCGGTAAACCTTATCTGTTACCCTACCCTCTGTTTCCATTTCCATCATTCTCTCTGCAAGTTCATCCGCCTCGTGCTTATTTCCCCTTTTACCTAAGCCATCAATTACGGGCAGGAATGATGCTGGATCAAATCCGTATCCTTTATTCTTCATTGTGAGAAGAATGCTGCTAGCATCCTCTAACTTTTCATCCTTGCAAAGTCTGTCAATGAGATCTTTGTAGTTAAAATTCCCAAGATAAAAATACCTGTCTAATGCGACTTCAAATAGCTCTTTAGCATTCCATATTTCCCCTCCAGCGAGCAACTCATTGAACATCAAACTATACAAAGCTTCCTTGTGGCCACATACACTTAAAGCAATGTCGAATACCTCATGCGCGGCTCCAAAATCACATCCCTTGCAGAAAGCTTCAATCAATATTCTGAAGGTAGATATGTCCGGGGATATGCCCTTCTGCAGCATTTCATCTAAAAGAGATGTGGCATCTCTGACTCTCTCTCCTTCACAGAGACTTTTCATCATATTATTATAAGTGCGCACATCAGGGGGGACTCCTCTTTCTCTCATCTCATCCATCAGTCCATATATTTCAAATATTTGCTTTTTACTCCCTAATCCCAGGATTAGTGAATTATAAGTTTGAATGCTCTTGTTGCAACCTTTCTTCTCCATGTCCTTCAACACCCGGAATGCAGATGATATCCTTCCTTGCTCACAAAAACTACGTATAAACATATCATAAATCACTGAATCAGGGGGCAAATTTTTCCCCAACATCTCCACGAACTTCTTCTTCGCTTCATCAAGTCTCCCAGCCTTGCATAACCCACCAATTATGGTTGAATACGTGATCAAATCAGGGCTGCATTTCTTCCCTTTATTACTATCGTCAACCAGGCCAATAAAGGAGTTCCCTAAGTTTCCAAGAGCCGCACTTCCATGAGTCCACATCCCGCTCACAATTTCAATTGCTTTGTCCAATTTCCCATCTTTGCACAAACCATCAATCACAATATTGCAGGTCACAGTATCTAAGCCATAACCTCTCTCATTCATCTTTTTCAGAAGCTCCTCTGCTTCTGATGTCCTTCCCTCCTTCCATAGGCTATGCAGCAAAGTGTTGCAAGTATGAGTATTTGGGAAGCAGTTATTCGTCATCATCTCATGTAGGATATTGTTGGCCTCAATTACCTTACCTTTACTGCAGAAACCATGAAGTAAAGTACTGTAGGTCACCGTATCAGGGGAAATATTTTTTCTTTCCATTAGACTCATCACCGTTCTTGCATCACGGAGCATCCCGCTTTTACATAACCCATTTATCACAATGTTGTATGAGTAAATACTGGGTTCTATGCCTTTATCTACCATCTCTTGAAGAACCAATCGTGCCTCTAAGAGCTTCCCTTTCCTGACCAGACCCAACAACCATATGTTATAACTCTCTAAATTAATAAAATCACCAGCCTTTTCCATAGATTTGAGCAATGCCTCTGCTTCCTCTAGCATCCCTTCCTTGCAAAATCCTTGCAACATCAAATTATATGTTACAACATTAGGTTGAGGCAGCCCCAACCCTTGATCATCAACACGCATATCTCTAAATATTCTAGAAGCTTCAAGGATTTTCCCTGCGCTGCAGAGAGCCGAAATCCTAGAATTGAAAGTAACGGCATCCGGAAACAATCCATCCTCTCTCATCCTCTCTACCAACTTCTCGGCCTCATCAGTCCTTCCTTGTTTACAGAAGCTAGAAATCAAAGTATTATACACAACCTTATTCGGAAAAACATTACAACTCCTCACCTCATCCAAAACCTCCAAACCTCTGCCAGCAAGCCCAGCTCGACAATACCCGCGAACCAAAATCCCAACACTGTACTCATTCGGTTGACAACCCTTGTCACGCATTTTATCAAACACCTCGCGGGCATCATCCAAACAATCCGATTCACACAATGCCCAAATCAAAAGGTTAAAAGTAAAAGTTTCGGGCTTAATCCCGGAGAAGATCATATCCTTATACAGCCACAAGACGAAATCTACATTGTTCTCCCTGAGAGAGGACTCGAGAAGCAAATTATACAAATACACAGAGGGGGGCTTATCAGGGAAGCGGCTGCGGAGGGATTTGAAATGGGCAACGGCTTTATCGGGGAGATTCGACTTGGCCAAGATCCGCACGAGCGAAACGAGGCAAGGGCGAAGGGTTTCGAGGGGTTGAGAGAGGAGGAGGAGCTGGTGAAGGCTGTCAATTTCGCGGTGCATTTTGGAGTCGATAAGGATACGGGCAATGACGGGGAGGGAGCGGAGGGGGAGATCGGAGGAGGATGAGGAGGAGGTGGGGGAGGAGATGATGCGCTTGAAGAGGTGCCACGCGAGCTTGGGATTGTTGGTGTTGTTGAACAAAGCTTTGGCGAGAGAGGCGGTTGGGTCCATGTTTTGGCGGGAGACGAATGAAGAGCTGCTAACTCAGGGAACTAACTTTTAAGAGTAAATTCTAGCAATAATTCTTTAATTTTAACTCAATTGAAGTAATAATCTATCAACTAAACATCCATTATCATCGGTCCCTCAACTCATCAAAACGTGATGTTATGGTCCCTGAACTAAAAATTCATTATCATTGGTCTCTTAACTTTAATCCAACTAGAGAAATAGTCTCTTAACTTTAATCTAATTGGAGCAATAGTCCCTCAACTTTAACCTAATTGTAGCAATGATCGGTCCAACGTAACTCATTTTGACAAAATTATGACGAAGTTGACGAAAATGACCATAACTACACGTTTTGATGAGTTGAGGGATCCCAATTGTAGCAATAGTCTTTCCAACATAACTTATTTTAACAAAATTCTAACGAAGTTGACGAAAAAGACCATAGCTACACATTTTGTTGAGTTGAGGAACCAATGGTAATAGATTTTTAGTTGAGAGACCATTGCTTCAATTTGATTAAAGTTAAAAAACTATTGCTACAATTTACTCAACTTTTAAATATTTTTCTTCCTTTTCTACCATAAGGATAATACGTCGACATAGCTGTTCATGTGTACAATCACATGATTAACATTGTTAAACTTATAAAATATTACTAAAAACGTTAACTTCTTTTTATTTTATTTTTGATAAATAGTATGAATTATCATGTATCAATCAACTTGTGAGTTGAAATGAGTTGAAATGAATATAATACGATATACATAGGTCGATCAAACAGTCATGTATGTCACTTTATACCTACACGAGAAAAACTTACATGCAAGACACAAGTTGCGCATTCTGATGATGAAAATTATACAAGATCACATAAGGTGTACGATTTCTTAACAAGATTTTGTGGTCTTTATACCTTTACCTAATCTGTCACATGTATCATTACAACATAACTGTTATCTTTGAAGGGTCACTTTTTACTACATTCCCACCAGCAAATGGGAGAAGCCGGGAGCGTTGTGCAAGTACAAGCACATATGGTTTGACAACAAAAGTAGAACCTCGGCCCGGAAAAGGAGAGCCATACTTCCACAAGTATTTCACCTCAACACCGGTGAAGATTCAACTTCTTGCATATCAATACTTGCGTGCCTATTCGGTGGACCAAACAAGCTCAATATCACCTGCAAAACCACAAAAGCAAGCTCATGTACTTATTCGTTCAATCAGTTTTATCAGCGACGAATTTGTTGAAGTGACTTGCAGGAGTTCAACCAACAAAGAAAGTGTTTCAGTGGTGCAAAATATCGCCAGCAGAGCCATCTTGTAAGGGGGTCAGAGTGGAAACAGTGACGAGAAGGAACTCCAACAAACTTACCGGCAAAAAGACGAGCCCATGCAAGAAACCAATAAGAACCAATGCCAGGTACATTCGAAAATAGTAAACCTGCAAAATTCACAAAGCTACTTATACATCCGGCATTGCGAGAAGAATTTAAAAAGCTGAGAGGGAGAGATCAAACACCACAAAAATTTCTGATCTTGAGAAGGCAAGGACAATTACTCCAACCAGCTTTGTAAGTGTAATCCCACTGCCATAAAAAAATTCAAATTATCAAAACTCTACAAGGTATATACATTGTTGTATTTGTGGACAAAAGCACTGCCCTGTGTAGAGTATAAATTAGACACCATAGCAACAAACTAAGAACGCTGATATATAGAGCAGTATGAAATTGAGATCTGTAGAAAGTGATGGGCCTGATGGCAAACAAAGTTCCTTAAGTGAGCAAGGCCATTTAATAACTTATCATATTCGTCCCAGTGAGTAGACAATTCTCATTGCAAGAAGATTTCAGCTCAATCATGGAAATCTATTGAGTGCCACAGATGTCACCAACCCTAAATGCTTAACAAGAGGGCATTACAGTTTACCTGAACACAGAAGGTCCCACTCTACTTAGAGCTTTCGTTGCTCGTTGGCTCCTGTTGCCATGACTCACCTGTACAGGTATGCAAGATTGGTAATATAGTAGCAATATATAACCCAATCAAAGGTGGTTGTCCATTGAGAAGAGATCTCAATGGAAGCCATTAGAATTAGTAAAAGTTAATTACGCTGTTTATGGTGTGTAACATGATCATGTGAGAGAGACAGAAAGAGAGAGAGAGAGAGATACTAACCAAGAAAGCATGCACTATATGGACACAGAACTCAACAGCGATTCCAATTGACATTACAAGATTTACAACAGAGACTGCGTTTAGTTGGATATTGAAAATGGCCATTACACCCTGAAAGTTCAGTGAAGTTTGTCAGTTCTAATATGGGCAGAAGTTAAAGGAATTAAAAGTAAAGCTGACATGAAGGACAAATAAATACAAGGGCGCATAATCGGGAAAATATAGTTGCAAAATTAAAAGCTTTACTAATGACAGGTAAACATACCATGAGGTCCACAACAATCATTGCCAGTACAAGTAAAATGATAGCCGAGCTCCATACACTGTAATTAAACAGATGAAAAAGAAAATTGATAATTACAAGTTAACGTGATGGAGAAATTTCTGGGCTCAAGAAAGAAGACAAACCTGGATGTCATGAGCAGACAAACGATGAAGATTGCACCTGTTATGTCATCATATGAGATAATATTTTGGTAAATGCTTTAGGGGAAAATAAACATTTAAATTGCAGATCCAGATCGAATGATAATGAAATCTCTGCAGAGTAAAGCACAACTAAATACCAGTTCTTCAGTCATCCTAAAAACTCATATATAGTGGACAGATACAGATTCCGAGTGTTACACGCAGTACTATTAAAGATTTCTTTCAGGGACTTGAATATGTAATCTCTATCAGCAGAAATATATTATGAAGAGCACACATGCAATAATAGTCAGGGTTAATAGCAACTTAGAAAACTAAGGGACGTGCAAACACATATTGTAGAAAGACAAAGATAGAATACATCGTGCATAACCGTATAGTAATAGAGTTAGAAACACTAACCAAGTGCAATAGCAATGTTGATCAAAGCTACCCTCCATATATCCAGATATTGCTCAAAGAAGATATAGAACACCGAGTACGGAAAGATATCCATCTGCGGAAAATTAACACTGTAAGCTTAACAGAGATCCACATCCACCTGAGAAAGTAATGTGGGCAGAGAAATGTTGAAGATGCAGAAAAAGAGAAGTTGAAAGGACAAGAATTGTCAGTTTTTCTCCTCTCCACTATTTTCAAGTTCAAGGCATTTGGGAACGCAATCAACATTGTTTAAGTAGGAAATGCCAGCGGGATATAAATCATTAGGTTCAGTTATGCTTCCTAAGTAATACTTAAGCCAGAAGACTCAGAACACAATCAACAAGAAGTTGACACTACCACTCTCATCGAGAAGGTTTCAATTAATGAAACTTTAATGAAAAACTTTCAGCATTATTTCATCCCAAAAAGAAACTAACAACATTACTTAGAATATTAAATACCCAACTGATAAACATGTGATGTCATTTCCTGCATAGAAAGTTGTGTTCTTGATGCGGTAATCAAATAATAGATGGACATCTGGGCATAACTTCTACATGTTAGGGTTTTGAGAAATGAGAACTCTTTAGACATCCAACATTATCACATTCTGGCATACAGAAGTGGCTTTTAATTTCAGTTCTACCATGACGATATGTGTTTCATGAATTTAATATTCCTGCAGTTTCACTATATCGAGTAAAATGTTCAGGCATTAGGAACAAAACACCACCAATCCAAATGATTATATACATAAAGCAAATTGAAAAAGTAGAAAGCATAGCATCTTATTCCAAATATGTGAAGAAAAATTTCCAAAGCTTATTCATGGAACTATGCTGCTTGGTTACACCTTTAAAGAATCAGACATTCTTGAGCTGAACTCCCGCGCAGCTCGTATTGAATTGACATAATCACCCTGAAAACAATGAAAGATCAAACAAAAGAAGGGTGTCCAATACAAGCTATGCCGAAATCATAAAAGTATAATTCTAGCCTCAGTTTACTCAAGATACAACCATACTTGTGCGTTAAGTGGTGTGTGATAGGTACGGAACTCAGATGCACTTATAACACCACTCCCATAACCTGAAAAAGGGAGCACAAATGTTCCTGAAATTAGACTGACTACAGATTCAATTAAAATATTTTGGCTTCATGGAAGGTTATAATCACAGAACTTGAGAGAAAGAGCTGATCTTTCACACCTTTTAGATCCACACTATTAGTGTAAGCACCATGGCCACCTTTTGCACAATCAGCAGAAGGCAGTGCATTTAGGAACCATGGAAGCTTCTCTCCAAACTGTGCTGTAGATGGACGATCATTGACCAAATCTGAGTGCCGAAAGCACTGGAAAAAATTTAAAACGTTAATTCTTGACCCTTGTCATTTCTAAGGTTAATCTCAACTGTATAGATAAGAAGAGCCTTACTGTTGTACAATCTTTGCAAACTCCACCAAGGCCACAAGGACCTTCATCAGGTGAACAACAAGGTGGCTGGAGACAAATGCATCTGCTTCAGTATATCATACTTTAAATAAACAGAAATAAATGGGACGAGAACACCACCAAAGTTGAATCCTTATAGTTTACTGGTCAATGAATGCACCAAATATATCACTAATTGTGCAATAATGCAATCATCACAGTTATCTTACAAATGAACAACAAATTAGCAAACCTAACTGAGTCACAAAAGTAAAACTGTTGCCTTGGAGACATTATCAACACATCTATGTCTTTTAAATGTAAAGAAAAAAAAAATCTAAATGAATGATAGTAGGAAGGAGCACTCAAGTCCCAGAAACGAAAACAACAGATTCCTTTTCAAGTAAGGCATGTAAAATAAGCACCAACCTGATCATCAGGGGGACAATAAGAACCATTTAAATACTTCCGACAGCAACCAAAAGCCTCAGGTGAAATCCATACAAGAAAATCATCAAGCCAAGAGGCAGCTGGCTTAGCAATGTAGCTTGATTCCGGTGTTGAAGATGCTCTGGATATCTGCAGCGTTACAGAAGAAGAAACTAAAGAAAGGAAAAAAAAGTGTGCATACACAGTATTACACACAGAGAAAACGCTTCACAGTTGTCACAGTTCAGAGCACCAACACAAAGACATAAAATGACAGGATGGTCAAGTAGAAAATAAAGCAATAAACACAAGGAAGAAATAATCAGACGAATGCAGCAACCAAAAATTACATTGTGATTCTAAAACAGGACAATTCAATAGTAGAGAGAAACATGCATTAGAAGTAGCTTTTGTTGGATGCATCCAGCAAAACCCACTTTTACTTTTTGAGAAATACTACTCAACCATTGTTGTACTTGTACCTCATTTAAAAGGGAGTTGGAGTCACATTTACTGATGGAGCATAACTGGTTTGTATGTCTTGATTCCAAGCTGAGACAACCAGACAACACTCAACTGTTAATCATTGTTCTGAAAGTAATTTCTCATTAGTTATTACTTTAGATTATGGTGAAGCAAACGCTTTGACATGGAACAGGGGACTATACTAGAGAGACGTATTGATATACAGCAGCCATAAAAAGACAAATAATAGTGGGCATCATGATAAGTTCATCTCAGTATCTATCTCAAGTTAGCAAACGATTGTCTGCAATGGCTCCATCATCACCGTATAAGAGGCAGCGAAATCAGCCCCGTCATTACTAACCCAAAATTTTTTTAAAATTTTACAAAAGGTAACAATAGATCTTATGTGACAACCCATAACTCCAATAATATAGCAATGTCCCCCAGCAGCCCCATCTCCAAAGTACTCATCTTATACATTTGATAAGTCTATAATAGACAATGGACATTAAAAATGGATTAAAGCCATCAATGAGGTACTTACCTAATGGAGCGTAAAAATTACTCTGCTTCTAAACAAAGGCATCCACACAAAAAATTCATATTTCAGCTGATGCAGACTATTAAACATCCACAATTTTCCCTTCAATACAGCATTATTCTATTTCCTTTTTTAATATCTTATTTCAACCACTGCATGCCATCTTCAAGCACTGCATGCAATAATCTTCAAGCTTGGAAATAAAAACCAAGAGCACAGAACCTGAACATTGAAGTAGAAGAGAGATCACAGAGATACCTGTAGTTGTAATCCTTGACAACAAAATATAATGGTGGTCCAATCCTAAGATGCTCTGAAATGTTATTGAAGTACCCCTGATACACAAATTTTCAAATGATAAAAAAGAACGGGTCAGAACTTTAGGGAAAGAAGATTCCACAAAACTATGGGGCACCTGAAGGTAAGAATCCCGGGGAAGGGCAATCTTCTGTTCCAAACCAGGTTCAATACTAGTACATAATGTCTGTAAGGATCAAAATCATGTAAAAGGTTTCTGTTAGATACTCAAAGATAAAATAAAGAGAAACATAAAATCATGTGTAAAAAGATCATAAGAAACTTACAATGCTTGCCAAGGTGAAAGCAAGAAAGACAGCAACGACAACCATTTTAATCACCCAATATCCAAGAATGCGTGCATGTACTTCCTACAATAAAGCCATGACCAAACTTATTTCTACTTTTGAATTAAACGAAGGAGAAGATATCTGATTGCTTAGTTTACTTCTGTCAAAGAACTAGAACAAAATAGTGATTTTTATTTTTCATGTAATACACAACAAAAGCCCTGGGCTCTGATAGATTCCTAAAGATGAAGATGTCTAGTAGCCCAATATCCCCATAAGAAAAGGCAGAAACAAAGAACAAAAAAGAAACAGAAGTTACCTTCATATAGCGTGTCAGCAATCCAGCTCTTCTATGATAAATTCCTACATGATTAAAATAGAAAAAAATTCAAATCAACGCTATACTACTAAACGCAAAGAAACCTCAAGACACTAGGTCAGCCCACCTGTATTATTATTAATTTCATTTCCATAAGACAATAAAATTACACAACTGAACGAGACAACAAAATATAAACAAAAATCAAACACTGAGACAAATGTGCCCCTAGAAAGAAAGAGCTATGGAGAGACTTGTATACCTTCACTAGTTCCCTCAGATGATGGAGCGACTTGTATGCATGGAAAACAATCAACCCTGTTGTCCTCAGCTCTCAAAAAGTCAAAATATATCAGCGCAACAAACGCAGTAACTTGCAGGAAGAAATCCAGTAGAACAGCAAGAGCTACAAAAGAAATAGTAAATATACAATCAATGCACTAGTGAAACCACAATTCCGAAGTAATTGAATTAGGATAGAGGAGAGTATTTTTACCAGCAAACATGGAGAAGACACGACAAGCTGGCATAGGAATGAAACTTCCAACTGCAAATGCCAGAATCTCAGATAAACTAGCCAGCGTTATGGATGGGCCAACTTCAGCAAGTGCATTACTTATTCGTATTTCTAAAGGTAAGTCCAGTGGTTGCCGTTTCACCGCATGTACCAGTATACACATGTTATCTACACCAACCTGATTACAGGAACCAGAAGGGAAAACCATTTGAAAAATCATTCCATACAAAGAAAACACATAAGATAGGTACTGCCAAGGGAGGAGGCAAAAATTTGCAAAAAATCCCAAAAACTCAACAAAAGATCAAGAAATATATCAATAAAATATCTCTTCCCCTTTTGAAAGAGAAGGATGTGTTTGAACATGAGGAAAGGGAGGGTTGGCACCTATTAAGTATTGTGAACAACAAAGACTGGATAAAATCTAAAATTAGGGCAACAAAGGAAAGCTCCGAAAAAGAAAAAAGAAATAAAAATGATCACGTATAAAGAGAAAATCACGAAAAAAGTTCACTCAAGCCACCAGGAAATTAGAAAACCTAAATTAGAGGTGCAAATGTTCAACACCAAAAGAGAGTGGTATAACTCTTCCATGTTTCTATGTTTTTCACTTCCTTTCAGTTCCTCTGGTGAATACTTCACTCCAGATTTGCTAATCTAAAGTGGTGGAAGCTACAAGGAGGGATATACGACATTATATAGATATTCTAGGGTAGCAAAAAAGGTAATCGATGTGTTTTGATTAATTTATTGATGAGTTGTACTTGTAACATTGTATTACTACACGCATATACATTACTTCCCAATTATCTCTCCAATTAGAGTGAGTTTGCATCAGGGTCTCTCACTGGTAATTTGGTAAATAATTACCATTCTCTTAGCTAATAACAATGGAAACAAAGCTTCTTAGGCATGTCACATGGTTACATTGGAGTGTTGACTACAGCAGACCTACCATAACAGGAAATTTTAGTAACTAAAAACTGCACGCATAGTAGTTGGGTAAAAAAAAAACTTACAGCAAGAACAAGGAAAGGAATGACTTCCATTATGATTAGTGTAGATTTAACTCCAACAGCACTGAAAAATCCAACAGACCCAAGGACAGAAAGCATGACAAGCATGACTCCTGACAAGCCAAGCAGGACCTACAAATCATTGAACCAAAAATTAATCGCATGTCTGAAAACTTCATCAATTCCAAATTGGTATCTATGTATGCCACATAGATAAGAAGTAACATGGTAAATACATGGTTCTTGTGACACTTCTTCAATTATTATCTAGTGGTTGTTGACACGATATGTGAACCAACAGTAAAACACCCCAAAATCCTCCAACTTGCTCTCACAAAAGCCTTCACAAGTTAATCTCAGTGTCTTGAGTACTAGTTCTTTACACCCTTGCTATGACTTGATGCCAAGAAAAAATCTGAGACAACTTTATTTTACTTTTACTGAAAACAAACTGTTCAACAGTGAGAAATGTTGATGCCATATCAGCACTTGTCGGATCAACCACACAGAATTAGCACATCCAGATAAAGCATTGGGGGAGCCATGGTTACAGATGATTAATATGGTGGAGCCGGAATTAAAGTATAAAGTAATAGTCAAAGTAGCTTGACTACAAAAGCAAGCAGTAAAGAACACATTAGTGCACGCAACATAAAAATATGCATGCTGCAAATCAGTGGTCATAAGGATTTGCAGACTACTTAAAGCCTTAAACAAAGGTTTAAACGTACCTTGGACGAGAGGTAAAAAGAAGACAAATGAGGTGCATCTCCCAAGGCTAGAGATATGTAAACGAACATTACCAGATAGCTTACCTGATATAATGTAGCAAAAGAAGAATACTTATAAAACAGTCACTTATTTAATTCAAATGTTTGGCAACAAGTATAAATATTATATTTATTTTGTTTATTAATGTAAGATGGCATGATGCATTTGATCTGCCGCAGATTGATCTGAGCAACATGAAGATATCCAGGTCCCAGACTTACTAATATGGTTATCACATCTGCAGTACTTTCTCTTTTTAACTCTTCCTCAATTGAGTTTTCGGCTGAGAATGAGAGAGTAAGATTCCGAGACAGAACCATTGGCATCAGTTCCTCCTGTCAACATAACATCAGATTTCAATATGCAAAATCATCTATGGACTAGCTCAAGGGTTTTTTCCTTCTAATAGGGGCACATTTGAAATTCAATAGCAAATATAAGAACAGAAACACAAAACAAGCAATATAAATATCTATATATATATAGCTTTCAGAAGACCTACTCCTCTTGATAAAATTTCACCGGACGTGCAATTTAGGATAACTATTTACAAAGATGCAGCTATTATATAGAAGCAATTTATCTTGAGCTTTATACACAATCTGAAATTCCCAGAGACAAGCATCACATGCCACTACAAAAACAATCAAAGGATGGATCTGTAGTGTTCAAACCTTCGCTAGCTGAATAAAAGCTTTCTCCCAAGCCAATGCCTTCCCATTCTCATTTCCTACATCACCAGCTGCATTATTAACTGGGTAGGTGACAACGAATGCAGAAGCCTGAAATTTGAAGATCATCGTAGTATTAGTAGATACACATACATCTGAGAAAATGATCACTTTCCTACCTCTGAATAGTTGTTTCCTGAGAATCCTCCCAAGGCAGTGCTTGGATCAAGTGGAGCCTGAAACGCGCTCAAACATGTGTCCGCAGAAGTAAAATGCTGCCGGTGGGAAAATGAAGGCACTGAGCATCAGCGAGTATTCAATACTAATTCAACAAAAACAAGCTTTTGATGTGCTAAAAACTAAGCAAAGCCATTTTTCAAGAAGTTAATAAATAAAAACCTCACTGTCCCTGTCTAAAAAGTTAAAACAAAGTGGCTACCGCAGTTTACCTGAAAGCAATACTCTACATGTACAACCCCTCCATAGCTGTCAAAGTTTTCAGGGTCCATCTTAAAATACTGTCAGAAAAAAGAAAGTTAAAAGAAGTAAATTATCGGCAATGCAGTAAGTCGAGAACTTCACACTAATTCAATTCATCATTAGGGGATTTAAACATTAATCTCCAAAAATCATAATAACAGTCCCGATAAGCAAGGTGTAGTCTCTGGGTCTTTCCCAGTGCAGACCTTCCCTTAGTGCTGGTTGTCTTAAATACAAACTCAACATGTGAAAGAGTAGAAACAAAACTATATGCTATAACACCTGCAAAATGCTTTGGGTGGCACAATCTTGGCCAATAGGCGTCAAGCAAATATCAGTTAGAGCTACCACCGAGTCAGAATAATTAGCACGAATTCCATCAACCTGTTGAAACTCAGAAAATGTATAAATTAAATTAAATACTTGTACCAAAAAATAAAAGAGAAAAAATAAAAACTAAAAACACACCATAGCACAAAATAGTCAAAATACCTTGTTTTGTATGTCAAAAAGTAGCTGAATATTATCATCTGAGACAATACTCGGTGACTTGCCATCTTTTGGATCTGGCACAGTCGCTATTATGAGCTGAAACAGAAACCAAAACCAATTAGCATGTTAGTTTTTCCAGAAAACCATAACCTTTTTATGGAAACACCGTGAAATATGCTACAGAGAGATAAAGAGCAGAAAACTGCATAACATAGGAACATAATCGATGATCACTTGAAGACTTGAAGTTAAAAGATTAGACATCCAATTTCTTTCAAGCCAATGAAAACCTTTATTACTCGGCTACAATAGATATATCAACTTGAAAGCAATTGTTTAATTGCATCATGTAATCCATTAACGTCGTAATAATATTAAAAATATCATGGAGTGCTACTTGACAATTTACCACTGTAATTTCGGTAGAAAATGGAAGAAAAGATCACAGCTAATGAAGGAGAAGTGAAACAATAAGACCTGCTCAATTCTGTAGAAGGGGGCAAGATGGCTGTCAAAGTATTGTTTCTCTTCCGCTGCCTTGCTCCCAGGACCTACCCACAGCTGCGAAAGTATCTACGTCAACCCTTGACCAATATTGTCTCTTTTTATACAAGCACACTTGACCAACAGGTCCAATACCAATTACAGCAAAGCTTATAACAGAAATTGACAACTGAAACGAAAAGATCTATTCTCATTATCTTCAACAAAATATGGGTCTTTAATTATGTTCTTATCTATTTATTTGTCTTGCTTAGGGTTTTATGTTTTAAGTTATTTGGTAGACAATACCTAGTCTTACTATTTTTAATAGTCCAGTTATGTGAATTTTTAATTAGACCTAGTACAGCTGGGAATTATTAGTTATCCTAATAGTAAAGGGCTAAGATGCTAGTGTTGCTATAACCTAGTAAAATCTACTACCAGGTATTCTTCAAGAAGGGATACCACAACAAGGAATGAAGGATTAAATATGAACAGAAACATGAACCAAAAATAATAGAAAGGTTAAAGCAACTGTCCCACACAACATTGTTAATAATTTGATTCAGCACGGATATTGGAGCTTCAGCATCACAGTAGCAAAGGCCTTTTCACATGCTATAAGTAATAAGAGAGATGATAACATGATACCTTCTCTGGCCGTGTCTCCACCTTGAAACGAACTAGACCCACACACAGAATAACAACAATTGCCACCGAGGAAAACAGCACAAGACTGGGATTTCTGGAGACCCAGCTTCCATAACTCCTACATAGACAACAAAAATTATTCAGCATAGACTCCATATGGTATAAGCAATGGTAGAGTTCTGACCTGTAAAAGTTTGACATAAATCCTTGAACAGGAGCTAGTTGGATCCCTTCAGTAACTTGAGGATCCATAGCATGCCTCTGATGATTATATAAAAATTACAATTAACAAAGGCCAATGACTTTAAAAAACTCTAAAAGCGTTACAGCAAACTGAACAGAAGATTAAGTTAAGAATTGAGAATAAGTTTCCAAAATTTACATTGCAAAAATTCAACAAAATGGTATTACTACTCAGTTTCTCAGCAACCTAAAATAACATTTTAATGCATTCCGATATCCATAAAGCCCCAGTTAGTGTGAGGCACACATACAAAACAGCTCCTGAACTGTAACAAATCATGGATCTTTGAACACTTTTTTTTGTACCCAAGGTTATCAAATATGCCACCAGAAATGTACAAATTTACCTTTGTGGCAACACTTTCATCCTTGTGCAAGTTAACAGAGTCAATGTCAACATCATGAATGACATTCAACAATGGTTCCCCGCTAGATCCAGATCCCCTCCTTTGTCCCATCCGACCAAAAAAGCTCCAACCAAAGAATGCAAAAACTAAGAGAACATACAATATGGCAACCGAAACTTCAATGCACTTTACCTGGAAGCATCAATAGGCGGATGTAACGTAATTTGAATGTAAGGCTAAATTGACACACAGATATAGCAACAAATTAGTTACTGCTCTATGACTTCAACCAATGGCCATAGCTGTGAAGTTGTAACCCTCAAAAAAAGAAAAGAAAAGAAAAAATCTCAAAAGAAAACAGTAGAAAAACTTAAATCAAATGTGATTTTATCAAATCCAACCTCAATAGATAGAATTCTAATGGAGCATGGCTTTTTCTTCGGCGGAGGAGGTTCAGGATTTGAACACACCGGAGATGAAGGGCAGTCACCACAAGAGCAGCCTAGTGAAGTGTCACCACATGAATAAACCGACACATTCATGAGCTCCATTCCAGATGACTCAGGAACAACCAGCTTAAAATCAATCGCATAAGGTGAACCAGGGAAACCGGGATCTGCTTTCGCACCAATAAAATCAAACCATTCTGTTGAAATGGAAATTGATGTATTAGAACTGGAAATATAATCAAGGAAAAATGGGAACAAACATTCTAGTCACATCCGAGCTATCTGCCTCAGGGCTAAGGACAAGCCAGAGTAGACTTATCATGTTCACATTAATCTCTAACATATTTAAGAAAATTCTCCTTGTCAATCATTGTATATGAAAAGTCAATTATATTCTACTGAAGGCCTATAACAGATAATTTAGGAAGTCATCTAAAATCTAATGATACTTTTGTCACTACAGATAAACCCACTTTTTCTCCACATTCTTATGCTTCTCTCCCTCCACTAACTCCCTCCACTAACTTCCATATTTATTTCCACATGAATAAACTTTATGAATTAGGTACAAGTGCTGTGTTTCAAACAAAGGAAACACCTAAAAGTCACAAACAGCCAAACTCGACTAAAGCGACATAAAAAACAAGACATTAACTGGAAAACAAAATGACAAACAATAGACTGTATGTAGTCCAAATTTTAAACCCACCAAAGTTGTTATAGTAGGTTACCTTCAAAATTTTTAGCACCGGCACCAATAAATTCTATTGCCCGTGTGTTCATAGTCCCAAATTTAACATCCTTGCAAGAGTCGAACAACCCTTCTCCAAAAGTGTCAGCTATGTAAAAGTCAATGCCATCCACAGTCATATTTCCATTAACCTGGAAAACATCAATTGTATAACAATGAGACGGAAAATATCTTTGAGAGAAACTTTCACTAAAGTTGTGATTATTAGATAGACTTACTGATTTTAACAATCAAGTTGACCCCTTTAAAACCAAATTGGCCTTTTTTTACTAAACTGTGTAATAGAACTAAATATTCACGGGTCAACAACTTATGCCAACCATGAGAAACACTTTGTTTGCATATCGAGTTGCATAGGATGAACAATTGAACATAGAAGCTGAAGATCAATGACAGATGCTTTAGTTCAATCTACACTGTCCAACAGAAGAAGAGAGTGGAAATGGAGAACAATAAAGCCATTTAAGAAGCATGCAGCAGTATTGATGCCAACAATCCTTACGGTTCACTTTGAAATGAAAAATACAAGCACAAAAGTCATACCAACTAAAATCCAATCAAAATAGCAACAAAAAAGAAACCATAAACAAGCTTTAAATAGGAACTTTCAACAAGTTTAACAACATTAACATCAAGTCTGACCTCGGACACAGAGGTCACGTTGATAAACTGACTCTGATTTGGAGAGCAAGAAAGCTCGCAAAAAAGATTTAGGAAGTTCCTCAAGCATGCTGGGCAGCCTACAAGAAACGGAATTGCCTGCAATAGATTACAAACACTAAGGTTGAGGTATAGCAAAAGGCATTGCAAGAAGTATCTTAGAAAGGCAGATACACAAAGAGATCAACTCGAAAAGAACAATCATCTGCTACTACTTAGCTGCATGCCATAACTAATAGCTGTGATAGAACCATAGAAGTGACCATAATAACTGAATTCAGTATAAATATGTGTTAAAAGAAGCCTTACTTGTTGAACTTGTGCGCGTAATGTTTCAAACTGAAGCTCCGTGCAACAAACATTCCCACTTATTGTTGGACACAAACTTTGAATTTTGGCAGAAAATAGCTCATCAGGCTAGAAAGCAGAAAATATTACAGATTCCATCAAAATGCAGCATTGAAGGTGAAAGGAAAAACGAAAGAAGCAAGGATATTCATAACAGTGCAACTAGCCAGAAGCAATGTACCGTCACGGATGGGGAGCCATAAGGGCAATTCAGGACTTTTCCGTCGCTGCGTTCACCACATATATCATACATTGCACAATATTCTTCAGAGTTCCTTTTCCTAATAATTATAAACAGGGCATCAGCATCGTAAAGACCGGAAATAGGTCACTCCTCCATCATCGGCAATGCAGTTATAAAAAGACACTAAGCAAATCCATGTAAAAACCCTAGCTTTACAGAATATAAGTCTACTCGGAGCAAATTAGCCTTACCCCGATGATGCGATGTCCGAAAATGAAAGAGCCGGTGAATCCGTCTCCTCAGCACTCATCAAAGAGGCGAAAAAGATAACCTACATCAAACAGTTCAGAGAAGAAAAATAAATAAATAAATAAATATCTCAACTGGAACAACTGAAGAAACATACAACGTCATGCAAGAGTGGAACTTTTTTTCTCTAAAAATCATCACTCATATAATTATTCCATAAATCTTCTCTAAATATTATCTCTACAACTACAAACCATCAGAATTTGCCCAGAAGACAAAAATCAAAACAGAAAAAATTGCAGAAAATTGTAAAAAATCGAAAAAAAATCATACCTGAAAGAGAAGGAAAAAAGCAGCAAAACACAGAAACGATTCCATGATTTGTGAATGATGGATCGATGGAGTGCAGCAAAAGACGTCGTCGGGGTTTGGTTGTTGTTGGGCAAAAGAGTCAAACGGAGTGACTGAGTGTGAACGGTTTAAACGTCTCTTTTTTTTATTCCTTTTTTCTGCAAATTATGAGGATGCGACACGAGACATTAATGGGATGTGTCATCATATCTTTCGCGAATTTATTCGTACAGCGCTGCGTTTTGAACGGGGTTGGCAGTAAACTGTAATATTTGACGTCGTTTATTAACGGGACCAGAACGGTAACTTTGTTACCGACATATTTGAGGATATTTACATGGAAATAGCCAAATAGGTACTACTAGCAACGCTTGGGTTGGGAACGGAAAACTTATATTCATTTCACAATCATGAAAATTAATCTTATTCATAACTGTAAATTAATCATTGAAGATTAGTTAATAACCATTCTCATTGGGTAATGGATTTTCGATCGGTTAACGATTATATTCATCTTCATCAATACAAAAAATATATTCATTACACATTACAATATAATAAATACTAATTTTGTCATTATAATATAATAGATATATTGATGATGTTGGCTGATATTTGATCTCTCCCACAAAATGAAACTTTTGTAATTCTCAAAATAATGAGTTCGGTATATATTATACAATACTATAATTATTATATACAAATTATATTATATATAACATGTATTATTCGGGTAGGATTCGAGAAGGATATAGATTGAGAACCCTATAACCATAGATGAAACCATAACCGAATAATATTTCCGGTTTTTTCCTATATCCGAAATATAATTGAATTTTCATTCCCAAATTTGTTCCATTCAGACGGTTATCCACGGTTATACAAGAAAAATCAGTAAAAAATAAAAAATCATTTTTTGATTTTCAATTGCTAAAATGATCGTTTTTTTTTTTTTTTTTTTTTTGAAAAAATTAGTATCTGGTCCCTAATTTCCAATGTTCATTGACTAAGATCTTATCAATTTTAGATTTTGATCAAAATCTCTAGCATTAATATATTAATAAATTACATGTCAGTTACATAATGTTTTAAAATAAAAATTAGTAAGTAATTTAGAGTTTTAATATTCACACCTTTTTTTTCAAATGATAGATTTGTTAGATTAAATATTAGATTAGGGAGCCGACGGGGTTCGAACTCACATTGTGATGCAAAGGCAACAATCTTATTAAATTCCTAATCAATTTTCAATTCAAACATTTCCAAAATATAAAAAATAAAATTAGAATAAGTTTGTACCCATTAAATTTTTGTAAAAAAAATTTCTCAAACAAGAGTTCCCCTTACTTGTATTGCAAGCAAATCCCATTACAAATTTCATTGTCGATGTGAAATACTTATACAAATAAAATACAAATCAAAATGTTCCCAAGTTGCAAAGAATAACATGAATTGAGGCAATCTTTCCGGATTCGCTCCACCTTACAGCCTTGTTTCCCATTGTAATTAAATTTAATGTTTTAATCTTATATGTACCCGTTCATATAATTTTTTTAATTTTTTTCTAATCTTAAATGTACCCATTTCTTAAATATACCAATTTGTTGTATGAAAAATGTACCCTTTTTAATATATAAAATGTACCTATTTTTATATAAAATTCATTGAATCTTTTCTCTAATCCATTTTTTAAAATTATATGGGTACATTCTATTCCATTGATTTAAGAATGTATCTCATTAATATAAATAACTACAAATTTCATTTTAATTTTAAATACTATAACCTACATAGAAATATATTATTACATTAATGTCATGGACTTCAATAAAAAATTGAAAACCACTAAAGTTTCAATCAAATAACTTTGATAGTTAGGGGCCGCATCCAAAATCTCATTTTTTTTCTTTTCAAAACAAGTGATATTATCTACAATAAGGAAGAGGGGATGGGCCTAATCTCACAATGGCTAGCAATAATGTTGTTCAAATTTGCCTTTGGCAAAAATTGAATATAAAACATCTCACTTACAAGTGAAAAAGAATATCACTAGATCTTAGTACTAAGCGGCAATGATTGGCTTTTTAGTATCTTTCGTTGTTGATATTTGATTGTTACGTCATCAATATTTAATCTCAATCACCACAAAGCGACTGAACTAACGAACTTTATTCAATTAAGTCGAAATCATCAACAATATTCCTGTTTCCGGTCTTGATCATGCAGGCATGCAACAGCTCGAGCATTGAGTGCATATTTCCATGAGATGGTGAAACGGATTTGGAGTGGGAATTACCATCACCAGCAACAAATCTACATGCCTTGTTACCAACATGCACTAAGCTGTAACCAGCCACAACCCTCACCCTTCTTTCCTTCACCAACCTTCTCATACTTGCAGCGTCGACCCACAACCCGTTCGCTGCATAAATGCTCGACGCCAGTAAGTACCCGGCTGAGTTTTCAGGCACCAGCTCAAGCACACGAGAGGCGGCTTCAAAACCAACTTTGCTGTTCCTATAGCTTCTGCAAGCGCTCAATAATGCACCCCAAGCATTACTTGTTCTGGCGGCCATAAAACTTTCTGGGATTTTTTTGATAAATTCCATTGCCATTACAAGCTTTCCTGCTCGGGCCAGCATGTCAACTACACAAGTGTAATGTTCCGGTCTTTGTTCAATGCCGTGATCTTGAACCATCGAATTGAACAAGGAAAGGCCCTCTTCGACTAAACCTCCATGGCTACACGCAGATAGCACAGAAAGAATGGTCACTGCATTTGGTTTCAAACCATACAGCTTCATTTCTGCAAGTAAAGCTAGTGCTTCATGGCCAAGACCGTTCATTCCATACGCAGCTATCATGGCACTCCATGACACGACATTTTTTTCAAGAATTTGTCCAAAAGCCTTTCTCGATTCTCCTATTGCCCCACATTTCGAGTACATGTCTACAATTGCGGTTCCGACAGCCACTTGTGCCGCCAAACCTCTTCTGATAGCAATTCCATGAGCCCATTTCGACCTCTTCAATTCGGCAGAAGCTGAACAAGCGTCAAAAAGATTTATGATGGTGATCTCATTGGGCTTCTGATCTTGTCCCTGCAGCCTCATCATCTCGTTGAATACGGCAATTGCTTCATCGGGTCTGCCACAACTAGCAAACCCTCCAATCATGTTGCTCCACGAAACCACATCTCTTTTCTTCATCTCTCTAAAAAGTTTCCATGCAAGCTCAACATCGTTGCACTTTGCATAAGCATCCATGAGAGAATTCAGGAGCAATTCATTTGATTCGTATCCCTGCCTGATTGTTACGCAGTGCACCGACTTGCAATGAATCAAGCCCAAATGTTCGGATGTTTGAAGAACACTCACAAGAGTAACTTCGTCCGCCTCAATTCCTTCATTCCCCATAGAGAAAAACAGTGACAGGGCCTCCAAATGCTTCTCGTTGAACACAAATCCAGATAAAATAGAATTCCACGAGACCTTATTCCTTCGCGGCATTGCCTCGAAAACTTTAGATGCAGAATCCGCATCACTGCACTTGGAATACATATCAATCAAAGAGTTTCCAACGAACATATCACAATCTAAACCTCTACAGATTACCAACCCGTGGATCGACTGTCCCATTGTCAAGTCCTTCAAATTAGTGCATGCTTTAAGAACACTGACCATTGTAACACCATCCGGTTCAATGCCAAGCTCGGCTACCATCCTTCGGAACATCTGCATCCCAATTAGAGCTTCCTCACAACGCACAAAGCCCCCAATCATCACACTCCAAGAGATAACATCTCTCTGACGCATTTCATCAAACACATTCCGCGCGCTGTCCATGTCACCTTCCTCTGCATACAGACTCAACAAAGAGTTCTGAACCGAAGATACAAAGGAAAACCCGCCTCGAATCACATAACCATGTACGATCAGCCCTTCACACTTATCCCGGAGGCGGCGACACGCTTGGATTACAAGCACCAAAGTAGAATTATTGGGTTGAAACTGAAACCCATCAGCATAAACCCTAGCATTGTTAAACCACCACAACCCTTGTTCCAAATCACCCTGATCAAGGCACCCACAAACCACAATATTCCAAGAAACTCCATCTCTGCTCCTCATGCCATTAAAAACACACAATGCAGAACCCAATTCCCCTGTTTTAACGTAAAAATCCATGGCGGAATTCGCCACGGAAGTGCAGGACTCGAATCCAGTCTTGATCAAGCCGCCGTGCACCGCCTTTCCAAAGGCGGAGGAGCGGAGGGTTGAGCACGCTTTGAGGATTGGAGGGAAGGCTGAAGGGTCTGTTAGTTTAAGTCCAAATTTCTGGATTTCATGGTGGTGGCAAAGTAGTTCTTGCCATTTTCCATTAGATGATAGCTCTTTGAGCCTCACATTGCAATTGGAAAGGTTTGGAATCGTGGGGAAGCGCATTTCCAACATGCACACATAACGTATGTATGTGCTGTTGTCCTCCACTATTATTCAGTCCTTTTTGTTGGTTCTTCAATGCAGTGAAAATTTCGGGTGTAAGAGTCTTCGTCACATGGTGGTACAATATGATTGATATTTCATAGACGTTTATAATATTGATGAATTGGTACCAGCACATGAGGTTGTGACAATCAAACCAAAAAAATTTCTCAATAACGTTTCGTGTGCTTGCACCCAATCTCATTTGTATCAACAACCTAAATAAAAAGCAAAATGACTATTTACGTTTACATTATCAAACAACAGAGGAGAAAGTTTTGGAAATTTTTCATACTCGCAACTTTGAATTAGCTTTCAAAAACCGTTATTGGAACTCCAAAAAAAACGTAGGCTTTCCAGTTTGCAGAAACATTTTCGTTCTCTTCCTAGACTAAAATGACAACGTCTCTGAAAGAAATAAAGAATTTTGAATTTCCATTTCTTCTTCCGACCGACGGATATTACGAGAGCCGAGTGTCTGTGTGAGTGTGAGTGTGAGTGTGTGTGTGTGTGTGTGTGTGTGTGTGTGTGTGTGTGTGTGTGTGGT
Source organism: Malus sylvestris (assembly GCF_916048215.2). Lineage (NCBI taxonomy): Eukaryota > Viridiplantae > Streptophyta > Magnoliopsida > Rosales > Rosaceae > Malus > Malus sylvestris. Next base: position 24,719,658 of record NC_062269.1, read on the forward strand.
GAGGGGAGGGGGGCGTAGGTTTTTATTCACTGATTTTACAAAGTCGAAGATAAGGGTTATCAGATATTACATATCTTGACCAATATGCCTTGTACTTTGAAATAGCCAGATCCAACCATGGCTTGTAGTTTCCATTGTAATGGATCACAGCTGCATTCTCTATCGCCGTTTTGTTGAAGGCCGGGTCATAGCCGAGTCCCAACGCATGCCAACCCCGATCCAGCGGAAAGGTCAGGTTGTAAAAAGTTATAAGTCCTGGCGGCAATGTTCCAAGTTTCCAAAGTGTTCTATCCTCGTTCTGCAAAACAGTTCTTCCATCAGTTACGGTTTATTAATTGGGAATAGCTTAAGAACTTGAGAATACAAAATGGGAAATAATGGGAAGAACAGAAAAGGTGATGAAACTTTACCATGTCTTGCCAACGATGATATATACCAGTGATGTTTCGCTTCCTCCACTCCTTCAAGTCGAAGATATTCATGCCGAATGCCCAGCCACAAGCATTGGAATCAAAGTTATCAGAGATTAATGGATTTGAGAAGTTGAGATATTTATCATACCGATGGAAGCTCTCTTTACAGGTCTCCACTGCACCATTTACATTCCCTTGAAGGTCAACAGACCAAATAGGCGTCAAATCCTTCTGAACTACAATATCGTCATCCAGAAATAGGATCTTGTCCAGCTTTGGGTAAACATCAGGAAGGTAGAATCTTAGATGATTCAGCAGGGACAAATATTTTGGATTCCGATATTTAAGAGAGTCAGAACCCATAGAGAGGGAAGAAGGATGATTTGCCTTGAAATAATATTCTTGAAGTCTGGCAGATTCAAGTTGATGGAGAACAGAACACGAAGAAGAATTCAGCCATTTGAAATCATCAATGTTTTCAACCTGGACTGTTGCTCCTGCAGGAGGGTTGACAATAAACCACATTCTCATAGCAGCATAATTTAGTTTATCGGTGACTACATGGAAAACATGCTTGTTGGGTTCCTTCGCATGCAGCACGGTAGAATTAACAACCACTGATGTTGCTATAACATTATCAGAAAAGATGGCATAGTGGAAGAGAGAAGAATCCTCAAGCTTTTCTTTGTTCGCATCCCCTCTATTATGATAACCCAACAAGAAATAGTCAGATGCAAGTTGTAGAGGAAGGCAATGTAACGGTTTAGGGACTGTTTTTGCAGCAAGCTGATTCAAGAATGCACTCTTTTTCTTCAAAGCATTTACATTCTCTTCAGTTGACTGAAGCATGACTCTCAACTTCCTTTCGACGGTGAGGCAGTCATATAATTTGTCTTTCGCTGCAGAGAGAACACGGCCCATTGCTTTGGCTCGGTTAAGTGCACTGGTAAAAGAAAAATTAAACAAAATAAAAACTCTGCATAAAATCGATAAGCTTGCAAGCAGATAAAAAATAGAAAAACCTTGAATGAAGCTCAGCGTCTGAACTTGCTTCTCCAATAGCATGCTGACTAAGTTTATAGTGTTTCATGAGAGAATTAAAAAGATCAGTTTCATTCTTCGACATGGCAATGCTTGCGTAAGATTTGGCCATTATGATCTGGTCCAGCATAAGTTTCAAGGTTGAATCAGAATTTGGGCTTTCATAATCACTCCTCCATATGCTGTACTTTCCCTTGACAAGGGGATCAAAGTCTTTTGATCGTTCAATTGCTGCTGCAGCCATCTGGTTATTAGCTTCTGTATCCTTTCCTATCAACTGTGCAGTCCGAAGATTCCTCCTTTCTTGCCGCATTACCTAACGGGCCAGGAAAACCTTCAGACTACAAACCCAACTGAACAAAATGAACATAGCGAAGTAAAACAAGAAGCATTTGACAATTCACCCGACGCTTGAGCTTCACTGGGCTCATTGATGATAGACGAGAATATGGAAGTTCACCTTCACCAGATTGATGATCATCTGTAGGATGCTGAGTCTTTTCTTCAAATGTCATTCCAGATTGAGATGAATCCTCCGCCATCTGGAAAGAAGAATTAACCAAGTTAATTTCCTATCCAAGTTTCTATCTAGAAAATACAACTCCAATCCAGTTGAACTAAGAGCCTATGACAAATAGAGATGTAGAAGTTGTGAAATTTCAATCTATGTGACCTTCATTTCCTTCAGCTATGATAAGAAACTGAATATCCAATACCTCAAATCTCTTTGGATGTTCCTGCCCTCCATCAACAGGATTTTCCAAGACCCAAGAAGCGGATAGGTCCCCCATTTTAACCCTACTACTTTGCATAGCTCCAAGATTGTTGCTGTATTTTGCAATTATGTCAATATTCTGTTCGGAATAGGATAAAAGACATAAGTACCATTGGCATCTACAAACATAAATAAAAAGCACCCGTCATCAAGTACCTTTTCATCTGGTAGAGTACTGGCTCTGATCACAGATGCACCCTCTCCCTGCTCAACCAGCATATAGTAAAGATTTCGCAACTGCTCCAATTGAAGATAAAGATGAAACATATGAATGCAGGATTTGTGGGTGTCAGACAGACAGTGGAGATGCATATCACTTCAGCGATCAATCTCTCTCTGGCAAATCAAACCGGGTTGTTAAAGGGTAACCATTAAGACCCATTTAGTTTGATTGTACCAGAATAAGGTACCATACCATAGTCACCACTACCAATCTCACCACCATATTATGGTGAAATCAAATTAAACAGGTCTTAACGGTTACCCATTAAGACCCCAATGGGTTAATCTGCCACCTCCACCAGTGAGGGAACTTAAATGATTGTAGATCAAATACAATTCTTTTGGAAATATTCCCTTCACTGTAATGTATTTCCCTATATCATCAAGAAAATGACAAAAGCTAACTTTTCCCATAAACCAAATATCAACCATCTATATAACTAACTCTGAGATCAAACTATGCATACACTATAACTGCTAACTTACGTTCCACTTCGTTGTCCTTTTCTAAACGACCTCTAATGTTTCCGAACTAAGAACCCTCTTAACAAATAAACAAAAAAAAAAAATACAATTGATGCAAGGCCATGAAAGTGAAACGAAAACAACCCTGTGAAAAATCAAAGCGATATCAAATCACAAACGACTAAACATGTCTGTTTCCTACAGGCTAGTACAACAAAACTAGCATCACCACAAATGCATAGTTACTAAATTTTTATCATATGTGGAAAGGCGGGATACAAACCGTGCCATCTTCACATTGCTCACAATCACAGAGCGATCGGTATTTACTGATATCTCTTTGCCTGAAAAAAAAAAAATCAGCAACGACAATCAGAACAATCAGAGTATAACAAATTGGAATAAACCAAAAGAATCAATTCCGAAAACCAAGAACAAAGCGGGTCATACCGTGCTGTAGCACCAGATATATCTGCTCCAATTAGGACACAGTGCAAAGCAACCTAAACGAATTGATTCATCAAAAACAGAATTTAAAACCTAATCTGAAATTAACTGATGCATAACCTGATACTGCTCAAATAAGTGAATCATTTAACGGTATAACATTAATCACTAAGATTAGCATTAATCACTAGATGAATAATTAGAAGATTATTTTCATACGAGGGATTTAACTTCTAAGCTATGGAAATCGATCCGCCATTGAAAAAGAAACCCTATAAAATCACAGAGATAGTAAATTGGTTACCAATGAGATACAGAGGATAAGCAGAGAAACGAAGCTCGCCGACGTTCTCGGAAGAACTTCCATTGCCGACGTACGGAGAGACAACGTACGGAGAAACACTGTCGCTTCTTTCTCTGAATTCCAATTCAATACGACGACATGTCGTTTAGGAACTTTTTTTACTTTTTGTGGTTTCGCCGATTTACCCTTTAGGAAGTTCCTATAATTTTTAATTTTTTTAATTTTTTAATTTTTAATTTAAACAATTACCTCTTAATTTTTGTAAATAGCTAGTTCCTAAAAAAGTAACCATTCTCAACATTAGATTTTCAAATTTACATCCATTATTTCGTCTATGTTTAACAGTAGATTTGTTATTTTAATCTCTCTATTTTTTTATTTTTCTATTACCAACGATAGGATATCTACAATAAATTATGGGGATGCATATTCGAACACGGAACAACAGGTATAAGGATTGTAACATCCCACATCGTCCAGAGGAGTGGATCCTGTAAGCTTTATATGTATATTCTCATCTTTATCTAGCACAAGACCTTTTGGGAAGCTCATTGGCTTCGAGTTCCATTGGAACTCCGAAGTTAAGCTAGTTCGCGTAAGAGCAATCCCAGGATGGGTGACCCACTGGAATGTTCTCGTGTGAGTTCCTAGAAACACAACCGTGAGGGCATGGTCAGGGCCCAAAGCGGACAATATCGTGTTACGGTCGAGTCAAGCCAAGGATGTGGTGGGGGCCCGAGTCGAGATGTGACAATTTGGTATCAGAGAAAATCCTTGGTCGGAAGTGTGCCAACGATGACGTCTATCGGGTTCTATTGAAACTCTGAAGTTAAGCGAGTTCGTGCGAGAGTAATCCCAGGATGGGTGACCCACTGGGAAGTTCTCGTGTGAGTTCCCAGAAACAAAACTGTGAGTGTCACATCCCGGCCTGGGTCCACCACATCCCAGGCCCGCTCCGCCACCGTAGCACGATATTGTCTGCTTTAGGCTTACCATTTGAAGGATTATTTTGTGAAAACTTATTCATTTGAGCAACATCATAAAGCATGCAATTAACAATTAAAGGCGGAATCATGCTTGCATGCACTCAAAAACAAAACATTACCCATGAAAACATCACTCATTTCTTCCACAAACCAAGAGTGACACCTAGCAGCATATCATGGTTACCCAAGCTAATCAGAAGAGGTGGAGAACCTATTCAGTTTAAGATTACAAATGCAATACGGTCTTTCTCTAATACAATACTCTTGACCACATTGTTTGGTTTGATAGTTTATTCATGTCTACTATCCAATGTGATTCGTGTGCTTATATGATTACCTTGAATGTGATTTGGAACACCTTCCTAAATCTCATTCATACTCTGGCCAGAGATTTTAAATCATATCATAGAGTATTCTCCCCCAAACGGTTTGAAGGTTAGAGATCCCTTGTTGAGCATTCACTTGCCTCCATGGCTAAATGGCTTAACCCCAACGATGCCGTGGACACCCGCGGATGGGGTGACTTTGACATAATCAAAAATCAAGGACTTAACCACAAGACAACTGTGATGCCTCAGGTCAAAGGACTACTTTGCATTATCCCAACCATAAGTTCTCATGTGACATGAATATGAGAACTCTTCGTTGATCGTGTTCAGTAAACTCATTCTCTATTGAGCACCTACGTACTTGTCTTGATGTCACACACACCAATGACTCGAGACTAGTCACTCTCCCTGAGAGAAGACACAACACGTACTGATCTTAACGGACTGTCAATGCCCAATTGGCAATCCTATGATCAGGAACGTTTAGGATGTGTCTACGAAAGAATGGTCTCATGAATCTAACTTCTTTAGATCGTATTCTCCCAATCACATATTCCTTGGACTTATCGTTTAAGCATATAACATTTATATGAGACGGCTTAAACAATAATCTTTGCCCTTTATAATTTAAACTACATTAGTTTAACATGTGAAATGTCCGTAAAGTATCATCATATGATTGGTTTTAGGGCACATTTCCAACAATCTCCCACTTGCACTAGAGCCAATCAGCTTGGTCATCAGTGATGACACCTCTTCTGTAGTCATTTCATAAATGGTTGAATAGTAGGCCTAGACAATAGATATCTATATGCTATCCATAGAAGCAACCTTGAGAATAACGACGTCATCATTATACATGATTCTTAATCATGTGGTTCAGTCTCTCATTTGAGTTCGGACCTTGATGAGACCTTGATTCCCCGGCTTGAGCTATCGCCCCATTAGTGTCATAGTGTCAGTACACTAGATACACTTTCTGGTTGGAACCGAATAGAGAGTTCATAAATGAACTTTCTCATCCAAACAACACTGTTGTAAGCTTCTATATGGCAATATATTTTGCATTCATAATGGAACACACTAAAGTCATTACTTTTAATGTTTCCATCCAAATATCTCTTTAGTCATAATAAAGAGATATTTGTTTATCTCTTCATTCATAATGAAAAAATATCCAATGATGGATTAGATTCATAATCTAATACATTTACGCTTCCATTACGTTACTCTAATTCTTCCTCATTCTTTGAGGAATCTATCCTTTAGTATTTCTTAAATACTTAAGGACTCACTTGACAGTTGCATTGTTCTGATCCTGGGCTTGCATTGATATTGTCTTGTACCGTTCTAGGTACAACCCATGTCAATGTTTTTCATACAATATGAAATACATAAATCACCTTTCTGCGTATGCATAAAGGATTCTATTTATACATTATTTCTTTGGGAGTCAAAGAGTACGTTCTCTTTGAGAAGAGCAACTTCTTAGTCTCACTAGAGTCGTCCTTTTGATTGAAGTTCATCATCATATGAGAAACTTCCTATCATCTTTTGTGTATATTTAGGGCTTGATATAATCCAATTATATCCTAAAATCTATCAATATAGATTTCCATCCCATGTATATAGACTATGTCTCCCATATACATTCTATCTTTATAGAATGTTTAAAGTCATAACTTTAACAAATGTTTAAAGTCATAACTTTAACGAAGAAGTATTCTTTCCATTTCCAAAATTAATATATCATATATATATACAAGTTTAGGAATATGATTAACTCCCACTAATCTTTTGTAAACCTAGTAAACAAAAGATTCATTTACATCTTTATGAGAAATCAAACGATTTGACCTTTCTCTCATAAGACGCTTATAGCTCCCACTACCTTGCTAAGATCCATGATGGATGGATCTCTACAACTTACATGTCTTGTGATTCATAGTTTTAGACATATATTATCAAGACTATCTTAATAATGGTCTCGGAAACCTATATTATGTCCAAACATTGAATCAACATTTAGTTGTAGCTAGCAATCTTCTAATTAATTGAAACTAAGACTACGTCAAAAATGGTTCCTTCAAAGTCAACCATTCTCTTTGATTGTAGTCACCTTAAGCTACCAATTAGCTATGAAGGTTTCATTATTTCGAGTCAAATGGTACTTTACCATTTCCTTCCGTATATATCATATATACACTCAATGTAGTCATAAGGATTTTCATTCTTATTTCTTTCGAATTAAGAGGTGCAACTCTATGACATAGTCATAAAGTTCAAACCATTCAACTGAGACGGTTTATAAATCCTTCTCGACTACCTTGGAGCTTGTGGTATAGGAACTAGGTTGTTATATTTGTTGATTATCATCTTGTCTTTCAAAGAACCCATTCTTTGAGTTCTATCTCTCGTTCATTGCTTTATCTTAAGCAAATCATATTGTAGGATTACAATGAACTACCCAACAAACAACATTTGTTAGTTTGTTTATAGAAGTGATATCCAAAGGTTAATTTAAGGATATCCATAAGATAATTCTCAAACAAATATTGCTTATTAGCACACAACCCCTAATCTTAACATGATTGAGATTTATCTTTCTTTTCAACTACATCTTATGGAGTCATGAAAATCTTGGAAGATCTTCTAATTGACAATCATATTGTCTTAGAAGTATATATCCTATATATGGGTAATAGATAACAACCAACGAACTAAATCTTATTCGAGTTCGTTCTTCTCTTAATGGAGAAATTCATTATCTTATGATGCTATTTTCCTTGATATCTTTCAAGGAAACTCATCTAAAGTGTTACTTTTACTTGGATCAAATCTAAGGAGGTAAATACTTTAGACGTCTTACTCATCAACTTACATTTCTTGAATTCTTTGAAACCTTTTGCAAAGTATTTGGACTTGTGTTTATTCAAAATAAACTATAGTCCAACCGAGAGTGATCTTCGGTGAATGTCATCCAACATGAGTAGTATTATGTTGTGGACAAGTGCCACTAACATCTAAGTGAATTAATCTCAACAACTTTGTGATTCTTTGTTCTTTCCAAAAGAATAAAGATTTCAAACATTTTGCCTCTATACAATTTTAACAAGAAGGCATTGGATCCGGATCTAACGATCCAAAGCATCCATTTATTACCAACTCGTAATTTATGTTCTAGAGGTATCACAACTTTAGTTGGGATTAGTCACTACCTTGCAACCTTTTGGGTTTTAAGCATCGTTATATTCTAAACAGTTAACACTACTATATCATCTCTACTATAGAGATAATTAATTAGATTACAATAATCTAATCATTCATTAATAAAGAACAATGTTTTGTCAAACAAAACATTTATCCATTTCACATAGTGACGGAATTTAGTTCCTTAAAATTGGAATATAAAGACAATCTATGTTTTTCCAATTTCTTTGGTAGTTCATATGAGGAAGTAAGTACCATCTGCTTTCGCAGAGATCTATATTTGATTCACTTTTCGAATGTGAAGTACTTTCTCTTCTCTCATTAATCTTCTACTTCTTATTAGCCACATTTTTACAACTATTGTAAAACATAGTTACTAATACGGAATCAAGCATTCAAGTAGAACCAACTATTTTGAACTATTCAAGAACAATTTTCAACACCTTCGAAAGGTGTGTTCTTGACACTTGCAAGACATTTCTTGCAAATACCCCTTCCAATGTCCATCCTTTCATAAAGAAAGTTTGTTCCCTTGGAGTTTATTTCGCTTTCTTCATTTGACTTCTCCTTTTACTACAATAGTCATGGTCCCTAAACTCCTACTATCTCTCTTGAAACTTATTTCAATTGTGTTATACACATCAAACATTTTGGAGAGCATCTGTTTATTGTTCACTACATAGTTTACAATAAACTTTGTGAACCATTAGGATATGGACACAAAGGTGAAGTCCTAGCCTAGTTTCCGTTTCTTTAAGTGGTGTAACACTTCAACACTCAATGATTCAAAATCATCATAAGTCCATGTTGATGGACTATTTTTGTCAACCAACCATTATGTTCTAAACATAATTACAAACTTTCAAGAGTTGTTTAAGGCAACTCTCATTTCTTCGTACAACAATTTGTAAGTGAAGAATCATGGCACATAAAGTGTCCATGCCTTTGTGCTTTCTTCTTAAGTTCCTTGTTCATGTAACAAAGAAACAAGCACTAGTGTTTGCATTAGCTAAGGGTTGTTCAAAGCAACTCTTATTTCTTCATACAACGATTTGTAAGTGAAGAATTATGACATTTAAAAGTGTTGTCCTCCTTATGATAGACTTATCTAACATTTTCTTCCAATGATACATTATCAATAGGAAGATTGTGAGGATTAGACTACTTAGGTACATATACAATCCATTTAAGACAATCTTTGGGATTGTTGTACCAAGTCCGGAAACTAAAGCATTCGGCTTTTCTTTGTCAAGTTTTGGATAACGTTTGCAAATATATTGGTAAATAAATACATAACGAATATAAAATGATTGATTTTAAACCATTTGATTTTGGTCTTTAAATCAAATAGCACCACCCACTATTTTTGGCAAATTCCATATCCCTCATTGGAATTCGAGAGTTTTGGATGAAACTCTTAGTAGGGTATGGGAGACTCACTACTACCAAGCCCACCTCACAATGATATGATGTTGGCTAGCATTAATAATAATGAGAGAGTACGCTTACTCATTTGCATCTCTTGCAAGTACCCATCTAATTTGGCCTCTAGAGAATGTCACCTCACAATGATATGATGTTGGCTCCATTGCACTTAGTTAAGTCATTCCCACCATGCTTAGTTTGTGAAGGGGTTCAAGAATAGCCTCACAATGATATGATGTTGGCCATCCTCGTTGCCTACACTCACCTCATCAAGTATGTATATAGACTCCTCCTGAGTGTAAGCACGCACTTTGTACTCCCCCATGATAGGGTGAAGCCGGTGTACGAGTCACAAACGATCGGAGCTACCACGGTGGAAGGCCACGAAAGAGTGTTCAAAGCACTCTCACGCTTATCAACTTAATAATGGTTTGGTTGAGGGTTTTAGGTCTCATCACATATAAACATACATTTTAATCTCTATTAAAACAATTTTGGTCCTATTACAACTATTGGTCCATATGATTGTTTTTAGTTGTATATAATATTCCCACTATGCTTATAAAACGGTTTTTAAAGTAAGAGTATATGATACTACTAACATAAACTTTTGCATTCATTTGATAGACTATATAGTTGCCTTAGGGCCTTAGGATGACTATGAACCTTTGTTTAGATTCAACACGAGCTTTGTGTTGAATCTCGGTCTAGGGATGGTGATTGATTTTAGTTACGCGTTTAATCACATTAAGGCGTGTTGTCTTAGGGGCGTTGGACCCAACTACTTCATTTTCATGCATATCAAATAAAGCAAGAAAGAAGTACTTCAAAGTAAAGGTGAGCTTATGCTCATTTACAACAATTGATCAAAACAAATTACTTTAAAGTAAAGAAGAGCTTATGCTCTTTTACAACATTTGATCATATCAAATTACAACCAAAATTAATCTACACATTCCCATGGTTCAAACAAATTTGAAACGGCCTTTCACATAGCTCAATTATATTAGGCTTAGGTTCATAATCACCCTTTCTTTAATTAATTAATGCTTTAACTAATTAAATTGAATGCAACATTTTCATTTGGTTTTTGTATCCATAAAATTGATTTAAATGGAGCTAAATGAAATGAATATCCAATTCTCATTTAAAGAGACAAAACCATTTTGTTCTCAACCTAACTTGGGCCATCATGCAATAACCACAACTTTTTGGGCTATATTGCGAAAACACAAACTTTTAGGGTCACTTTGTAAAAATACAAAAGTCCACTACTTCATGTAAATACAACTAGAACCCAAAATTTAAACAATGCAAAAACTTCATTAAAGGAGCAAAACAATTTGTCCTTTAGCGTTTTTGGACCTAAACGTAAAAACGTAAACTTTTGGGCCAAAGTGCAAATACACAAAAGTATCAAAACTTTATGTAATTGCAGAAAAGACCCAAAAGTACTCCCACTTGAGGGAGTTGCCGGTTTTGAAGGGAAGGGAGTGATGTGTGTGTGTTGATTTGTAAGTTTTAGACATAAAGCATGCAAGTGGTGCATGACATAAATGTCATGCAAGTGGTGTGTGTGAAAGGGAATTAATCCTTACACACCCACCAATATTTCTTACACCTTTCTAAACAAATATCTAATACATTTAAACATTTGAAAAATATAAAACATAAACTTTATGAAATAAATCAAAACTTTGAATCAAAACACAAACCTTTTTGTTCTTGGCAAAAATGTCAAGAACAATGAAGAACACTCATGAAAAACTCAAAATTTTCCATGAACATTTTTCACCCAAAAACATCCCAAAACCATTCAAACTTAAGGGAAATAACATATAACCAAACTAGGGTACATAGGGGTTCCAAAAGTCACTTTAAAACACTTTTAACAAGTCAAACAAGAACCCAAAAATCCACCATTTGGATTTGGCCGAATTTCCCCAAAGTCATGGCACCAAATTTTAGCTCCAATATTCATGCTCTTAAGAACTACATCTATAACATTTGAGATGGCAAATTTTCTAGCAAAATTTACATTCAAAGAAGCAAGAATAAAGCTTGTAACAATTACAACTTTTAAATCATAAACTATGAACTACAAAACCCAAAAGGATTCACCAACTACTAGACCTAGGCTCTGATTCCACTTGAAGGATTATTTTGTGAAAACTTGTTCATTTGAGCAACATCATAAAGCATGCAATTAACAATTAAAGGTGGAATCATGCTTGCATGCACTAAAAAACAAAACATTACCCATGAAATTCAAAGCCTAGTAGATTGGTGAACCAAGACTTAACTCAAATCAAAGTGAGTTGAGAAATGTATACCTTTGTAGATTCCTCTTTGCATAAGCAAAGGCTAATCACCCAAAGAGAGGGCCTTCATTCCTTGCATCTAAAATCTATGGATTTGGATGGAAGAATAGGTTTCTCCAAGTTCCCAAAATTGAGAACCTCTAAGTATCTTCACCAAGGTTAGATTGGATAAGAAATGAGTGACCTTGGAGTAGTAGGATTGCTAGATACATCCTCCAAGGGGGCCGGCCTCCTAGAGAGAAAATGAGAGACATGTTCTCTCCAATTTTCTCCAAAAGAACCCTTAATGAATTTTGGCTATAAAGTTCTTTATATAGTCACTTCTTTAAGTGACCTAAAGAACCAAAAACCCTAATTTATCTCACATGGCCGGCCATATAAGGGATATGGGCTTTTGGGCCCTTGTGAATCTTTATTCATTAAATTGTCATACAACTTAAGTCAATGGGCTTGACGCTCGAAGCCCATTGGGCCTTAAGGTCCAAAACTATCCCGAGGTCTTTAACGAACTTATTCGTTTGATTAATTAACATATTAATTAATCATTGCCATAAATAATTAAACCATTTAATTATTCTTACTCATCTCCAGTGTTTCTTCAATCTCCACCTTACACGGTGTACGATCCATTAGGTTCCTTTTAGCGAGGCAGTGGGCGATTAAAACCATTTCACATCGATTGTGAATTGAAACTTACTTTCAATTCTCCCTTTTGTGATTATACACGTTTAGGGCTTCCACAAACCATGAGTGACACCTAGCAGCATATCATGGTTACCCAAGCTAATCAGAAGAGGTGGAGAACCTATTCAGTTTAGGATTACAAATGCAATACGGTCTTTCTCTAATACAATACTCTTGACCACATTGTTTTGTTTGATAGTTTATTCATGTCTACTATCCAATGTGATTCGTGTGCTTATATGATTACCTTGAATGTGATTTGGAACACCTTCCTAAATCTCATTCATACTCTGGCCAGAGATTCTAAATCATATCATAAAGTATTCTCCCCCAAACGGTTTGAAGGTTAGAGATCCCTTGTTGCGCATTCACTTGCCTCCATGGCTAAGTGGTTTAACCCCAACGATGCTGTGGACACCCGCGGATGGGGTGACTTTGACATAATCAAAGATCAAGGACTTAACCACAAGAAACTGTAATGCCTCAGGTCAAAAGACTATTTTGCATTATCCCAACCATGAGTTCTCATGTGACATGAATATGAGAACTCTTCGTTGATCGTGTTCAGTGAACTCATTCTCTATTGAGCACCTACGTACTTGTCTTGATGTCACACACACTAATGACTCGAGACTAGTCACTCTCCCTGAGAGAAGACACAGCACCTACTGATCTTAACGGACTGTCAATGCCCAATTGGCAATCCTATGATCAGGAACGTTTAGGATGTGTCTACGAAAGAATGGTCTCATGAATCTAACTTCTTTAGATCGTATTCTCCCAATCATATATTCCTTGGACTTATCGTTTAATATAACATTTATATGAGACGGCTTAAACAATAATCTTTACCTTTTATAATTTAAACTACATTAGTTTAACATGTGAAATGTCCGTAAAGTATCATCATATGATTGGTTTTAGGGCACATTTCCAACACCATTCCCTCACGGTTTTGTTTTTGGGAACTCACGAGCAACTTCCCAGTGGGTCACCCATCCTAGGAATGTTCTGGCCTCCTTCTCGCTTAACTTTGGAGTTCCTATGGAACCCGAAATCAGTGAGCTCCTAAAAGGCCTCGTGCTAGGTAGGGATGAGAATATACATTTAAGGATCACTCCCATGGGCGATGTGGGATATTACAATCCACCTCCTTAGGGGCACGACGTCCTCGTCGGCACACTTCCCTTGTCACATCTCGACTCGGGGCGGATCACTACCCGGGCCTGCTCCACCACCGTAGCACAATATTGTCCGCTTTAGGCCCACCATTCCCTCACGGTTTTGTTTTTGGGAACTCACAAGCAACTTCCCAGTGGGTCACCCATCATGGGAGTGTTCTGGCCTCCTTCTCGCTTAACTTTAGAGTTCCTACGGAACCCGAAGCCAGTGAGCTCCCAAATGGCCTCGTGCTAGGTAGGGATGGGAATATACATTTAAGGATCACTCCCCTAGGCGATGTGGGATGTTACAATGCACCCCCCTTAGGGGCCCGACGTCCTCGTCGGCACACTTCCGGCCAGGGATTGGCTCTGATACCATTGTCACATCTCGGCCCAGGGCGGATCACGACCCGGGCCCACTCCACCACCGTAGCATAATATTGTCCGCTTTAGGCCTACCATTCCCTCACGGTTTTGTTTTTAGGAACTCACGAGCAACTTCCCAGTGGGTCACCCATCATGGGAGTGCTCTGACCTCCTTCTCGCTTAACTTTAGAGTTCCTACGGAACCCGAAGCCAGTGAGCTCCCAAAAGGCCTCGTGCTAGGTAGGGATGTGAATATACATTTAAAGATCACTCGCCTGGGCGATGTGGGATGTTACAATCCACCCCCCTTAGGAGGCCGACGTCCTCGTCGGCACACTTCCAGCCAAGGATTAGCTCTGATACCATTGTCACATCTCGGCCCGGGCCGGATCACTGCCCGGGCCCGCTCCACCACCGTAGCACAATATTGTCCGCTTTAGGCCCACCATTCCCTCACAGTTTTGTTTTTGGGAACTCACGAGCAACTTCCCAGTGGGTCACCCATCATGGGAGTGCTCTGGCCTCATTCTTGCTTAACTTTAGAGTTCCTACGGAACCCGAAGCCAGTAAGCTCCCAAAAGGCCTCGTGCTAGGTAGGGATGAGAATATACATTTAAGGATCACTCCCCTGGGCGATGTGAGATGTTACAATGAGGGCGTGGTTAGGGCTCAAAGCTAACAATATCGTGCTACGGTGGAGTCAAGCCCGTGATGTGGTGGGGGGTCGGGTCGAGATGTGAAAATTTTCCCTAGCCGGAAGTGTGCCGACGAGGACGTCGAGCCCCTAAGGGAGATAGATTGTAATATCCCATATCGCCCAAGGGAGTGGATCCTGTAAGCCTTATATGTATATTCTCATCTCTACCTAGCACGAAACATTTTGGGAGCTCACTGGCTTCGGGTTCCATTGGAACTCCGAAGTTAAGCGAGTTCGCGCATGAGCAATCTCAGGATGGGTGACCCACTGGGAAGTTCTCATGTGAGTTCCTAGAAACAAAATCGTGAGGGCGTGATCGGAGCCCAAATTGGACAATATTGTGCTACGGTGGAGTCAAGCCCTGGATATGGTGAGGGTCCAGGTCGGGATATGACAATTATCCTGTAAGCCTTATATGTATATTCTCATCTCTACCTAACCTGAGGCCTTTTGAGAGCTCACTAGCTTTAGGTTCCATCGGAACTTCGAAGTTAAGTTAGTTCGCGCGAGAGCAATCCCATGATGGGTGACCCACTGAGAAGTTCTCGTGTGAGTTCCCAGAAACAAAATCGTGAGGGAGTGGTCGGGGCCTAAAGCGGAAAATATTGTGCTACGGCGGACTCGAGCCCGTGATGTGGTAGGGGCCCGGGTCGGGATGTGACAATTTGGTATCAGAGCCAATCCCTAGCCGGAAGTGTGCTGATGAGGACGTTGGGCCCCTAAGGGGGTGGATTGTAACATCCCACATCGCCCAAGGAAGTGGATCATGTAAGCCTTATATGTATATTCTCATCTCTACCTAGCACGAAGCATTTTGAGAGCTCATTGGCTTCGGGTTCTATTGGAACTCCGAAGTTAAGCGAGTTCACGCGAAAGTAATCTCATGATGGGTGACCCACTGGGAAGTTCTCATGTGAGTTCCTAGAAACAAAACGGTGAGAGCGTGGTCGGAGCCCAGAGTGGACAATATCGTGCTACGGTGGAGTCGAGCCTTGGATGTGGATTGTAACATCCCACATCGCCCAAGAGAGTGGATCATGTAAGCCTTATATGTATATTCTCATCTCTACCTAGCACGAAACATTTTGGGAGCTCACCGGCTTCGGGTTCTATTGGAACTTCGAAGTTAGGCGAGTTCGCGCGAGAGAAATCTCATAATGGGTGACCCACTAGGAAGTTCTCGTATGAGTTACTAGAAACAAAACCGTGAAAGCGTGGTCGAAGCCCAAAGTGGACAATATCGTGCTACGGTGGAGTCGAGCCTTAGATGTGGATTGTAACATCCCACATCATCCAAGGGAGTGGATCATGTAAGCCTTATATGTATATTCTCATCTCTACCTAGCACAAAACATTTTGGGAGCTCACTGGCTTCGGGTTCTATTGGAACTTCGAAGTTAAGCGAGTTCGCGCGAGAGAAATCTCATGATGGGTGACCCACTAGGAAGTTCTCGTGTGAGTTACTAGAAACAAAACCGTGAAAGCGTGGTCGAAGCCCAAAGTGGACAATATCGTGCTACGGTGGAGTCGAGCCTTAGATGTGGATTGTAACATCCCACATCATCCAAGGGAGTGGATCATGTAAGCCTTATATGTATATTCTCATCTCTACGGTGGAGTTGAGCCTTGGATGTGGTGAGGGCCCAGGCCGGGATGTGACAATTATCCTGTAAGTCTTATATGTATATTCTCATCTCTACCTAACACGAGGCCTTTTGGGAGCTCACTAACTTCGGGTTCCATCGGAACTCCGAAGTTAAGCGAGTTCGCGCGAGAGCAATCCCATGATTGGTGACCCACTGGGAAGTTCTCGTGTGATTTCCCACAAACAAAACTGTGAGGATGTGGTCGAGGCCCAAAGCGGACAATATCGTGCTACAGCGGAGTCGAGCCCGGGATATGGTGGGGGCCCAGGTTGGGGTGTGTCAATTTGGTATCAGAGCCACTCAGCCGTTCAGTGCGGATGTGACGGCGAGGACGCCGGGTTCCCCTTAAGGGGTGGATTGTAACATCCCACATCGCTTAGAGGAATGGATCTTGTATGCCTTATATGTATATTCTCATCTCTACCTAACACGAGGTCTTTTAAGAGCTCACTAGTTTCGGGTTTCATCGGAACTTTGAAGTTAAGCGAGTTCGCGCGAGAGCAATCCCATGATGGGTGACCCACTGGGAAGTTCTTGTGTGAGTTCCCAGAAACAAAACCGTGAGGGTGTGGTCGAGGCCCAAAACGGACAATATCGTGCTACAGCGGAGTCAAACACTGGATGTGATGGGGGCCCGAGCCGGGATGTGACAAGGATGAAGACTCCTAACTAATTCAATTGTAATATTTTGAAATTCTAGTTATTTAAAAAAATATATTATTATAAGGGGAAGGGGGATAATTTAAAACTATTACAATAACTAAGGAATGAGGAAGTTTCAAACCCAAGACACCTAGATAGTTCCAACATCCTATGCATTAAGACACTAGACCACGTACTGAAATTCTTGATGCTGAAAATTTTAGTTAAGTGAGGCCAAATTTTGGTATTTCAAGTGATTCACCAAATTAGCATTTTCTCTATATATTTGTAAATTTAAAATCCAGTGCATTGGACTTTTACCTTGCAGGCACGAATTTGTGAATTAGTGAACCACGAGCTAATGAAGCGGACTAGAAAAACCTTGTGCAAGTTATTTTAGATTACGCTAAAGGTGAAGCAAAAGTACAATTTGGCAATAAGACTATAGGTATTGACAGTGATGATCATAATTTTATAACAATAGGCTCATAATTTTGGCAAAAAAATTTCATTAGATCATTTTGTAGAGTGTTTGTTTTTTTGTTTTTTTTGTTTTTAATTTTTAAGTTGATCTTGGAATAGAGAAAAGTTCTTAATACCACAATATCCTACTAGAGAACTATTATCTTCCACAATTTCCTACTAGAGAACTATTATTTTCTAGAATTAATTTGCACACCCCATTGAATTTGTTCCTCGTCCTCTTCTTTTTATGATAATTTAATTTGTAACCTTGTCTATAATGGAATTAGGGTTTTCAAATTCATGTATGCTCTAGGGATTCATTCAATTTCAATGGACTCTTTTCATTATTGATTAGAGAAAACTATTGTAGCTTTCAAAATATGAAGAAGTATTGTGGACAATTGTAGCTTGTTATACTTTTACCTTAAATTATGAATTATTGTATTATCATTTAACTTTTAATTGTTATTTTCGTTTTAAAAAAATAAACATGTTTACATCTGGATCCAAGAGAGAAAAAATTCTAAATCCGCCAATAGTTATCGTGTAACATCCCACATCGTCAAGGGGAGTGGATCATCTATGCCTTATATGTATATTCTCATCTCTACCTAGCACGAGGCCTTTTGGGAGCTCACTGGGTTTGGGTTTCATCGGAATTCCAAAGTTAAGCTAGTCCGTGTGAAAGCAATCCCAAAATGGGTGACCCAATGGGAAGTTCTTGTGTGAGTTCCCATAAACAAAACCGTGAGGGCGTGGTCGGGGCCCAAAGTGGACCATATTGTGCTACGACAAAGTCGAGCACGGGATGTGGTGGGGGCCCAGGCCGGAATGTGACATATCGGCACTCCAAAAAAATTATTGTACACTCCAAACTTTTTATATTTATAAAGAAAAGTATATACAAGTGGCCCCTTATCACAGTGGTTGAGCCTTTACATAACGACGTGGGTTCAAATCCTATCGGTGACTAATCTAATATTTAATTTAACAAAATATATAGTTTGATAAAATATATATATATATATATATATATATATATATCTATTCTATTAAGAGACAAGGGCTTGTCAACTTTTTGCCCCCATTTCTTCCAATTTTTCCCTCACTTTTGAATACACAATGTTGACATAAGGAAGGCAAAATAGTAATTTTGTACCTTTTGACAAAATCACAACCATATTCCTTATTTTCCTATTTTACCCTCTTTTTTTTTTGAGATAATGACAATCATATTTTTCAATTTTACTCTCACTTTTGATACACAATATTTACATAAGGAAGACAAAACAATAATTATGTAATATTAAAAAAAATACACTTATTAAGAGAAATTGTTCACATACACACACAACGTGTGTGCTCTCTGCTAGTATATATTTATAAAAACTGCACAATAAATTTCTGGAATGCCAATAACAACAACCTATACAATATTAATGCTCACACTAATGTATTATAGTAGAATGTAATATGAGTTATGTATTTAAACAAAGGATTATTAAGGAAAACTAAAGAAAATTGTTTTAAAACTTTGAATTTTAACCAAAAACTATCTAATGACTTTATTTAATAATAATGACAAAAGAAAGAAAATAAAAAATGACCAACAAAAAAAAAACCTAACCCAAAGCGCACGCCAACCAATTCAAGTCTGTTTTATTTTATTCATTTGAAAAATTAATGAGTCAGACGAAACTGACCATTAGTTTTTGCAGTGCACTCTGTTTACCACTATATTTCTTTTTCCCTTACTAAAACCATATGTCACTGTTTGGACCCAAAATTACACCATCGGCCCGAGTAATCGAGACCGTTAAGTAAGCATACCTCCACACTGTCGATGGAAAAGTGAAGATAATTTTAGTAAGGTTAAAAGATAACATTATGGTTTCTTTTATCATGATTATCTTTTAATAATGATTTATCTTGACATTTTCTTATGGAAATAATATATCTCCTAGCTGGAAACAGGAGCACAATTCAAATTGATATGGATGTGGGTATGTGGTTTGGATCAATTTTGGTTGACAGATATTATCCATTTAAAATATGGTGATAATTAAAAATGAACATCAGCATTCAGGATGCATGCAACATTTTTGGTAAAAGATGATGGCATAGGGTGATGATGAGAGCCTAGGAAAGCTAAGTTTTTTTTAGTGATGTGATGATGTGGTAAGAAACCTAGGTACGCTAGGCCTTTTTGCATGTGATGGGTGTTGTCAAATGAGTTTAAAGTGATAAGAATTGATGATGGAATCACAGTATGCGTGCCGTGTGAAAGGGTTTCAACGGAACATCTGTTGCTTCTCTAGTATAAGTGTGAACACGAAATTTTCCTGAAACGAAAGAGACAAGAACAACGTGCACAAAATAATATTTGTATTTGATGGTTTTGGGTTACAATCTCTCTCAAATTTGATCCTCTGATTCGATCTCCGTAAGGTGTTGATTTGTGGATGTTTCGTTGATCCAAGGGCTGTCGAAGCTTGATTTTGGATGAACTGTTGGAAGTTTCTTCAAGGGTCGTGGGCTTGATCTTTGAAGGTGGATTTGAGCGAATCTTCAAGGAGTCGTTGGGGCTTGATCTTGAGGATGAGTGTTTCTTCAAGGGCCGTTGAGGCTTGATCTTGAATAACGGTGATGAACGGATCTTCAAGGGCTTTTAGGCTTGATCTTGAAGAACAGTGATGACGGATCTTCAAGGGCTTTTGGGCTTGATCTTGAAGAACGGTTGGATGTGTGGATTTGTTGACGTTGTTGATTTCAAGGGTCGTTGGGGCTTGATCTTAAAATGAACGGATGATGAACGATGGTGCTTTCTTCAAGGGCCGTCGGGGCTTGATCTTGAATTGGTGGTAGTTCTTCAAGGGCCTTTGGGGCTTGATCTTGAATTGGTGGATTGTTGATCCAAGGGCCGTCGGGGCTTGATCTTGGAAGAACGATGAACAAAGAACAAAGAACACTTTCTTCAAGGGCCGTCGGGGCTTGATCTTGAATTGGTGGATGATTGTTGATCCAAAAGGCCGTTGGGGCTTGATCTTGGAAGAACGATGAACGAAGAATGAAGAACACTTTCTTTAAGGGTCGTCGGGGCTTGATCTTGAATTGGTGGATGATTGTTGATCCAAAGGGCCGTTGGGGCTTGATCTTAGGATGAACGATGAACGAAGAACGAAGAACGAAGAAAGCTTTCTTGATTCTTCGGGAACCGGGATGCTTGAGAGCTTCGGAGTTTCAGAGCTTCAGAGCTTTAAGAATTTTGCCTAATGATTTTGGTTCCCCCAAATGAATGAAATTGGCTTCTATTTATAGAATTTTCCAAGGCCTAATTTTGAATATAATATTCCAGATGAAATAAGTCATTTCTGCCAGGTGTTGACACGTGTCCTGTTTGATGACTTTTCCAACTTATTTTGATTTTTTGTTTAGACACACGCTACGTGTAAAATTTATGTAATACATGAGCGTTGAAACTTTGATTTATCGGTCAACATTTATTTACCGAAATTTCGATGTCTACAATAAGTCTACAGGCATAAGAAGACTAAGAAGATTTTTGCCGAAATATATTAAAGATAAGATCAGTTGTTTTGATATTGTTTTTGGAGTATAGTCAGGAAATGACTCTTTTGGATTGGCGGTCAAGGAAACTTGGCTATAAATACAAAGCGGCAAACAACGAAAAGAGGCTCTCCAATTCAACACACAAACTGCCCTGCGCAAACCCTCGCTCTACGCGAAACCTCTCAACAACCTTGAGATTTTTAGTTTCTTTTTCGCCAACACATCTTCAGTTTGGATAAACAACACTATGAAGGTAACCGGCGAACATCTTCAGTTTGGATAAACAGCATTGTGTCAAGGCCGACTGGTTGTCTATCCAAGTCTCGATCGAGAAGGATTTCCGAATTCTTATTGGCAGAGGTCATCTCACAAGCCTTCTCGGAGAAATGAGGTGTTACGAATCACTAGACTCGGCGCATTGAACGCATAGTGGTTTTATGATTGGATACTCATAAGTTGGGTTTAGAGTTCGGCATTCTGATAGCCAAACCACGTTTACGATTAAGACGTACATTTGCTTTGAATATTTGTGTCCATATAGTCTAGTGTCGATTCAACGTGCTTATACTCTTACGAATATAATCACCATGACCGAATCTGACACCGACGATTTGTGAACTTCGTAGAACTAGTAGCCTTATCTTTAGGCTCTAGAACCCGAAGGCCGAGACGTGTTCCTTCCTCGGCCGCAATTGCAAGATCGAGAAGTCAGCAACGCATCCAACGCAACATCAACATATTTTACTCTTCAGCCGAGCTCGACCGACGAGTTGGCACGCTCGCATACAACCGAATGACGTAGTTAGCTCATTAGTTACTCGGCATGAGCGCCACATAGGCTTGGTAGTTTTTAGGGTCAACATTTTGGCATGCCCAGTGGGACCAGTGGGACCTCTGCTAAAACTACGAAGTTCACTTGGTATATCAAGATCTCAGAGAGGGTGAGATTTGGCACCTATTCAAGGAAATTGTCGAGCAACAAAAACGCCTTGACCGGATCATCGAAGCAAATGAAGAAAGGCAAAAATCTTTCTTTCAAATGAGAAAGGTAAAGGTTTATCATAGCTTACAAGATCAATGGTTAAATGAAGATAGAGCTCGATATTATGAGTGGCTCGATAAGAAAACATCTTTTTGTCTTGGGTTCAAATCAATTCCATTTGAAGAATGGTTGGATCAAAAGACCGGGGGCCAATTTTTCGCTTCAGCTACAACCAACATTCGGTCTAAGAAGATTGTCGAGACGGTCGAAGAAGAACCTAGGTCACTTATTTTTTTGGTCGAGATTGAAATTATGGTAGGCCTAGAAGAAAAAGTTCAAGTTTCAAAGCCAAAAATTGACTCAGAAAATGATTCATCAGATGAGTGTTCCAATGACAAACAAGGCCGAGACATTGGCCTAGCTGAAAAAACCACGCCAATCGATATGATTATTGGTGATAAAGCCGATATGGAGAAGTCCCATTTGGTTAAGTTGCTCGAGTTAAAAATATTTGGAGAAAATTCTTTATTTAGCCTAAGATCTCGGCTTGGAATAAATCATCGTTGGCCTCCTCCTCTTTATTAGTTTGGCCACTTTTGTTTTCTTTTATTAAGAAAAGAAATAAATTATTTTCTTAATCATTAGGCTAATTAAGCCGATGCATAAGAAAATAGGGGGGCAATGCCTCGTACACCAACATTAGAAAAAAAAAAAGAAAAAAAAAAGGGTTTTTTGCTGTGTTGATGAGATATTCGGCCTAATATATATATATATATATATATATATCTCACCCTGATTTTGGGTCGACCTTCATTTTCGACTGTTGAGGTCAAGGAAATAGGGGGGCCGAGACAAACCATTAGGCCGAAGTCGATATATATATATATATATGTATATATATATCACCCTAATTTTGGGTTGACCTTCATTTTTGACTGCCCAGGTCAAGGAAATAGGGAGCCGAGACAAACCATTAGGCCGAAGTCGAGAATAGGCCAAAGAGTCGAGAAAAGTGGATTGAAAAAAAACATACCAAATTTTTATGATGTCTGAATGTCATGATTCCACTTTTCCTGACATGATAGCTAAAAGGTAGGCCACTGGTTTAGTGAAGCAGAAAGATTTGATGTGACTCAAATATGGTATTATCGTGACCCATTCGGTGGAATAGTCTCGGTCGAGAAAAATCGCAGTGGTGTGTTTGTCGAGCTCAACAGTGTTTTCACTTTGTTTCTGCTTGCCTTCGTTCTGAGCTTCTCGACCTATATATATATATATATATATATATATATATATATATATATATATATATATCAGGATGCCATTACCGAGAAGAAAGGAAGTAGGTTTCAGCCTATGAACGTATGGTTGCAGGTGGGGAGTCATGATCAATTCCAAGTTATGTCAGAATATCATTGGTAAAGATAAAAGTTTTTTTTTTTAGTTTGGCCGAACTGCTCAATATATGTTGCTTAGTTATTTTCTGAGCTTGGCCGCACTGAACGTCTAGTTCGACGATTTGTTTGAAGGTATCCAGTGGTTTTTTAGACGACCGAACGAAGTGTCGTGGTTTTATTTGTGTGTCAAACTAGTCTGACTTGGCAAGACTACTGGTGTTTGGCCGAACACCATCTGAAGTCGGTAGAATGGAGTTAGCTGAGGCGCCATTTCATATTCGGCGGAAGTATGGACATTTCAAGTACTCTATTCGGTAGAATTATGGAGTGCTGTAAAGTTTAATTTCCTCAACCATTCGGCTTACGAGCTGAAGCTCAAGGAAACTGGGGGCAATGTTTGGACCGAAAATTACACCATCGGCCCGAGTAATTGAAACCGTTGAGTAAGCATACCTCCACACTGTCGATGGAAAAGTGAAGATAATTTTAGTAAGGTTAAAAGATAAGATTATGGTTTCTTTTATCATGATTATCTTTTAGTAATGATTTATCTTGACATTTTTTTTATGGAAATAATATATCTCCAAGCTGGAAACAGGCAACACAATTCAAATTGATATGGATGTGGATATGTGGTTTGGATCAATTTTGGTTGACAGATATGCACGGCATCAGATAATGAAGCATGCATGTCAAGATATTATCCATTTAAAATGTGGTGATAATTAAAAATGAACATCAGCATTCAGGATGCATGCAACATTTTTGGTAAAAAATGATGGCTTAGGGTGATGATGAGAGCCTAGGAAAGCTAGGTTTTTTTTGGTGATGTGATGATGTGGTAGGAAACTTAGGTACACTAGGCCTTTTTGCATGGTGATGGGTGTTGTCAAATGAGTTTAAAGTGATAAGAATTGATGATGGAATCACAGTATGCGTTCCGTGTGAAAGGGTTTCAACGGGACATCTGTTGCTCCTCTGGTATAAGTTTATAGGCATAAGGAGACTAAGAAGATTTTTGCCAAAATATACTAAAGATAATATCTGTTGTTTTGATATTGTTTTTGGAGTATAGTTGGGAAACGACTCTTTTGGATTGGCGATGAAGGAAACTTGGCTATAAATACAAAGCGGCAAACAATAAAAAGAGCCTCTCCAATTCAACACACAAACTGCCCTGTGCAAACCCTCGCTCTACGCGAAACCTCTCAACAACCTTGAGATTTTTAGTTTCTTTTTCGCCAACACATCTTCAGTTTAGATAAACAGCACTGTGAAGGCAACCAACAAACATCTTCAGTTTGGATAAACAGCACTGCCGTCGTAAAATCAGCCGATCGCGAAGCACCTTCAGTTTGGATAAACAGCAATGCGTCAAGGCCGACTGGTTGTCTATTCAAGTCTCGGTTGAGAAGGGTTTTCGAATCCTTATTGGCAGAGGTCATCTCACGAGCCTTCTCGACGAAGTAAGGTGTTACGAATCACTAGACTCGGGGCATTGAACGCCGAGTGGTTTTATGATTGGATACTCACAAGTTAGGTTTGGAGTTCGGCATACTAACAGTCGAACCACATTTACGATTAAGACATACATTTGCTTTGAATATTTGTGTCCATATAGTCTGGTGTCGATTCGGCGTGCTTATTGAAGATGTTCTATGTTCAAGTTCCTTGGCATATTCAATAATGTCTCCACAACATCTTTCGTTGATGGCCAATTTATGTGCTCATATTCCATGCAATTTAGTGCAAGGTGAGAAATTCGAAATGCGGCTTTGGAAGGATATCTTCCCACCACACGGGGTCCATAAGAGCATCTTTAAAGAATGAGTTCAAATATCCACACCAACAATAACAGTAAAAATAGATAACTTAAGTGTTTTTCAACTGAAATATCAATTCTTACGTGGCATGATGTGGATTGACATCAAAGGTGGTTGCTTCAAATCTATTTTTAGTATTATTATTATTATTATTATTTTGGTTCTAAAAATACTTTTTTTTTTTGTAACAAACCATATTATCACACTAACGAGAAGGAAGTGAGTTTAGCCTCACAATGAGTTAACAATAATGTGATTCAAACTTGCCTTTGGTGAGAATCATATCTAGGACCTCTCACTTACAAGTGGAGGGAAATACTATTAGATTGTATGACTAAGTGGTTGTTCTAAAAATATTCATTACAATTATAAAATAAATAATAATTTAATTTTGACATATCGGGTGAAGAACAAAATTTAAAAATAAATAAAAAAAGTGTTACATAAGTCTTCAAATTCAAATTTTATGTTTAAAATTTGACATCTCATTTGAAGATGGTGTAATATTTCTCAATTTTCTTTTGTTTGAAAGAAATGATTTTGTTCAGTCTACTAAATTATGTTTTCCACTAAGAAGACTCTTAATAAATTAATCGAATGCTCATTTTACATATAGGTGCCTATCTTGATCTTAGTGCACTTCAATATTTGATGCAAACTTTAATTACAAAGAAGAAAATTTCAACCGAACATGAATCTTTCTGTTTTTTATAAAATATATTTAGGGTCGAGAGTGATATAATTAGTAAGGGAAAATGAGATGGTTCGGGTCAATTGCATCCATTGCCCCTACCTTGGTTCGCTAGTGGATGAATACAAAATTTAACAACATGATTATGTTTCAGATATACTCGAAAACCACTAATATCTAGTCTAAATTCTAAAGTGAGAAGGAAAATTCATTTAGACAATGACCCACTTGTGTTTCATGCATAACGCACTTTAGACAAGTTGTACTCGTACTAAATTCATGCCGGCTCGGCCCATTGTACACTCTGTATTATGAATAAGAAATGTTTTTTTTTCAAAAAAACTGTTATTAGCACTTCAAAAAAAATTATGATAAATTACATTTTACCATATCACGTTTATGCTCATTTTAATTTACTTGTCATTCCTCAAACCCTTGCAAGCTCTCACACTAGTTATTGGAGTTTGGCAGAACCCTAGCAAATCCCCATCTTTTTCCTAGTCCTCTTCCTCTACCTCTTGGATTCTATCTACTTCAAGCTTCAACCACTAAAAGGGTCTTCTCTCTCCACTATCCAAGAAACAATGGAAGAAAAAGGGGTCGTGGACTTTGTTATGCCCTAGAGTTTTGTAAGTGGACGACTTCAAAAGGGGCTGTACTTGTGCCAAAATTGTGTCAGCTCAGCCCGTTCTACATTCCGTATTATGAATGAGAGTTCAATATCTCAAATGTTATGTTGTTAGATTGATGTTCTAAAATACTGATAACGTTTATGCTTATTTTAAATTTATAACTCAAATTAATATTCTACTAACAACTATTATAAAATGCATTAGTGTAAACATCACTATTATAAATTAATGGGATTTTTTTAACTTTAATCATTCAAGAAGATTAAAATTTAAAATAAACCTAGTGTTAGATTACATATTGATTATAGTCCCTAGATGTGTCCTTAATTCAAAATAATTAATGTGCATTTTATTTAATGTCTCTCATTAAATATTTTAATTTATTTTTTGACCTAAAAAAAAGTTTATTTTTTAAATTTATTAATTTTATTTAACATTTTTCAAACTTGAAAGTCTCAATTAATGTACCTAAATGTATGTATCGAAATGTATTATATTGGACTAATGTATTTAAATGTTAGTACCGAAATGTATGTACTGAAATATATGATCTGAAATGTATTAAATTAAATTAATGTCCCTAAATGTGTGTACCGAAATGTTATTACCAAAATGTATGTACCGAAATATATTATATTGAATTAATGTACCTAAATGTTTGTATCGAAATGTGACAACCCATCCCTAGTTTTACGATTTTATAAATTTTTAAAATGTGAATTTACGAAAATACCCTAAAGGCGAAGGCTTTGACTTCTGTTGACCATTGGTTAGAGATACGTATGACTTATTCTTGTAGCATATCCTCGTAGTACTCGTTGGTACGAACGCATAAAGGAAAACCGTTTGCGAGTTCGGATTATAACGGTATAGTTACAAACATTTGAAATTTGTTACTTGTTAGTTTAATTTTGAACTCCCACTAGGTGGCAATAGTGGACCAATTAAATTAAAAGGACCAAGCAACCAATGAAAAAAAGAGATTAAGGAGGGAAAGGAGGGAACCAATCTTTTTTTTTTTTTTGGACCCATGTACCCAGACCACCCAACCTGTTCGGTCGGGGTTATTCCGGCCAATTTCCACTCATTTTCCTGGCGATTCATGTCGAATTAACACTTAGGAAACACTCTATGACCTTTCCTCTACCAATTACAAACCAAAATTTATGGAGTTTGGCTTTGATTTGACGAAAACCATACCCAAGGGTGAGATGAACCCGTGTCTTCGATCCTCCAAATCTGAAATGATTTCATCCAATTACTGCCACCATTAGACTCTCCTTGAGGTCTAGAACAAAGCCCAAACATTGGTTGGAGTGTCGGAGTTGATTTGGAGTCGAATCAAGAACACCCAAATTCAAGGGTTTCCGACGGGTTTTGGTAAAATTGAGGCTTTTCTCTGCCAAATTGGCTTAGTCATAAGTATGAAAGTTGTTCCACTCATTAAGATCTTCATTCCTGTAAATTTTGGTAATTTTTTGAAATAATTGGATTTTCCGGCGAGTCGGGACGGCAGCGCGTGCAGCGGTGCATGGCCAGGGGACCATCGATGTTATTCTTAGGCTAAATTAGATGTCTTGAATTCAGTTTTGGTGATTGTATATCGTAGGTTGATCGTTTGGACCTAAATTCATTAAGATACGTTACTTGGTAAAGATGTGAATCGACAATCCGACCGTTAGATCGTCACCAAACTTTAATACATCATAGTAAGTAATATTTGAGGACCATAGGAACTTACGGATCGGGAATCCGTGGTACGGATCTTCCCGAATTGGATTTGTAAGTTCTTAAAATAAAATGTTAACTGCCACTTGGTTTTGGCAATTGATGGAGATCCGACCGTTGGATTGTAATGAAACTTCAGGATGTTGTTCTAGAAGTATAATGTGGATCTTTGGAAGTAAGGGATTGGAAATCCGTGATGTGGATCTCCTGAATCGAACTACGTAGGGATGTGTTTTACATCAATTATGTATTTTATCGGTAAGAACTCTGAGACATGATTTGATAATTGTTTTAGGCGACGATGGTTCATGATGTCTCAATATTTGTGCTAGGGAGTCATAGCGCGGACCTCAGGTGAGTGGGTCATTTCCTTTCTATCGTGTGTGTGTGTGTGTATATATATATATGTATGTATGTATGTATGTATGTATGTATGTATGTGTATATATATATATATATATATGATTGATAATTCCACAACAGTTATAAATTGATTATTGCATATAATTACTGTGAATGCTTTGAAGTACTATTGTGAACTACGAATGGTTTGATCCCTGTTTAGGGTACGTAGGCAGTCTAACGAAACATTAGATGCAGTCATACAATAATTGAGGCTATAGCCTTGTCTAGGGAATTGAGTAATGTGAGGGACATTGGTGGAAAATATGAGATTTAACCTTATGATTTGGTGGTTAAATGTTGGTCATAAATCAATGTGTGAAGAATCAAGAATTTGAAGTAAGGAAACGTAAGTAATAATAATTAATTAAACTAGTGTCTAGTTGGGCTTATCACCGATAATTATTTCCTAAAATAAATAGTTTGGGAGTAGGGTGTTACAACTTATGCATTTTTTTACACCATATTATGTGTGTGTGTGTGTGTGTGTATATATGTATGTATACAATTGAAATTGCTATAACATGTTTGAGTATCAGATTGCATCATGGATTATCCATACGTATATTACCTGCACATAATTATTGTAAATGCTTGGAAGCGCGAAGGTGAACTCAGGACACACAGGTAAGTTCAGGTGAATTTATAGTATTAGTTGAAATGATGGAGTTATGACATGATTACATTTTATTCGGAACGATCGAGTGATGTCATGACTATATTATCTTTTAAGCAACTCCAACACTATCGTACGGGTTGCCCATGAGTCGTACATGTTATGTTGAGATGCATTGATAGTTCATAAACCTGCACCTCGGCGTTGGTGCTCTCGCCCGTGGCTATGGCACAATCCTTTACGTGATGTTCACCTCCCGCACCTTACGTTCACCTTGGATCCAAGGTAGGTGCACAATCATGTTGTACATACCACTTTAGGTGACTCCGACTTATGAGCTAGCATATGTGATGAGATATGGATGAGTTATACAAGTCACTATAGGTGACTCCGACTTATGAGCTAGCATATGTGATGAGATATGGATGAGTCATACAGGTTACTATAGGTGACTCCGACTTATGAGCTAACATTGATTGATGAGATATGGTTGTAGTCGTACAGGTCACCATAGGTGACTCCGACTGGCGTGCTAATATGGGTTATTAGGCACTTGATTATTTATATTGATAATGAGATGATGCGATGTGGTATACTTCTGGATTTAATGTTAGTATTATTTTGATTTCATGTTTATCCGTACTATGATATTCTAGAAGCTAAACAGGTGTTACGGTGAGGGACTACATCGTTTAGAAGGCCTTTATTAAAGCTTTATTTTCTGGTCACTCACTCTTGTTTTTATCCCTCCAGGTCTAGTAGCAAAGCTTTTGTATCGACGAGGATTCGTGGCAAGTCTTGGTATTGGAGATTACCCTTGATGGTAGGATTTTCAATCCACTTTACTGTACTTTACTTATGCTTTGACGTCACATATGAAATGGGTTCATTTCCGCTCATGGTGCACTCTTGTATTTATGCACTTTTAGGTTTAAATTTATTCACATTTTTCCACATCATCATACTTTATGGCTTCGTCACCTTCCAGGTGTTGGCCGGCACAGCTCGATTCGGAGTCCTAGTGGACATCCAGGGTCGGGGTGTGTGAGAAATGTATGAACCTAAATGTTTGTACCTAAATATATGCACCGAAATGTATTATAATGAATTTAATGTACCTAAATGAAGAAGACAAACAAAAATTAGTTTATCTAAACGTTTACAACAAAATATATTACAATAAATGAAATGAAAATGATAATTGTAATGAAATAAAATTAATACATTAAAATTAGGAAGAAAAAGAGAAATAAATAAAAAATGCAAATGTAATTAATAACTGAGGTTATTAATGTATCAAGGGACTAAAATTATATTTTGATCTTACTCATGATTTTAGTCTAAAAGTCATCTTTGCCAATGATTAGAATGAAGTTTTCCATAAATTAATTCCCTGCTGAGGTAACAACGCTCAAAGAATTTCTTCAGCTTTTGATTTTAAGAGTGCAGAATTGTTAAATTACAAAATACAGAAGGTAAACTGACAATAAAATATTTGTCCTTGAATCTTTGAACTTTGACAACAAAATGGAAGGGCAAATTTCCCTTCCAGAAAACTATAACTAATGACTCTTGTAACAAGTTTTGAAGCTCGATCAACACAATAATTACAGTTTCACTGTTCACGTAACGTACCCAGTTTAACACAAAATTAACATAATCTAACCTCCCAGGAGATACATAAATGAATTAATTGAAACTTTTTGACACGATATTTCCTGACAGCAGTCGTACTAGAGTTACCTCACTCGAGCCTGGGGTGACTGTTGGTAGCCTTGAAATCCATCTTGCCTGGGGTGAAGTGGAGAGCGGAGATGCAAAGGCTTCTGTCCTTGTCGATGAGCCATAGGATGAGTAGAACGAGGCCTAGGCTCCCTTGTAAGTTCTTTGACAGATTCAATCCGTTCCAATTTCTCCACGACATCTTTCATTGATGGCCTGTTTCTGTGTTCAGATTCGATGCAATTTAGTGCAAGCTGAGAAATTCGAAATGCGGCTTTGGAAGGATATCTTCCCTGTAGGTGAGGGTCCATAATGCTTTTCAATTTTCTTTTGTCTGAAAGAAATGGTTTTATCCAGTCTACTAAATTGTGTTTTCCAGTTGGACGAGTTGTATCAAGGGCCCTCAAGCCTGTCAATATCTCGATCAAAACAACACCAAAACCATACACGTCGCTCTTCACATACAGATGCCCTGTTAAATTAAACATGATATGAGGAATGTCATGGCAAGAACTTGAATTTTGTAATTGGCCTAATACTTATGCCAAACTCACATCAAAATGTTGAACCTTAACACCAATTCATGCAAATTCCATAAGTTACGTAGAATTACCAGTGGCAACATACTCAGGAGCAGCATAACCATATGTACCCATAACCCGTGTTGTCACGTGCGACTGACTAGCTGAAGGACCCATTTTTGCCAAGCCAAAGTCGGATATCTTGGCAGTATACGACTGCAGTACAACCAAAAGTTAAAAATATGTCAAATTTTTCTTCTTTTTTTCGACCTACAGATTTTGATTTTTTTTTATTTCAATGAGTATTTGTTTTCTTACTAAAATTCACACTTAAAACCTACCCCCAAATCCAACCTCCCGAGTCAATCAATTGACCTAAAGCCTAAGAGTAACGTTGTTTTAGTTTTTATTTTTTATGGTTCTGTGACAGTGTGCATATTTTAAATAGACATGATTCTATTCACAACAGTTTGGTGGATAATAATATGTGGCACAGGTAAGGGTTGAATATATGGTAAGAAAATAAAACATATGAGCCTTTCTTAGCTTAGTTCTTGATAACTGTTCAATAGTCAAATAGAATTTTACCGCGTCAAGAAGTATATTTGAAGCTTTGAAATCTCTATAGATAACTTGCTTCTCTGATGTATGTAAGAATTCCAGGCCTCGAGCAGCTCCTATTGCAACTTTAAGCCGTATATCCCATGGAAGTGGCTGAACAGCCGATCCCCCTGCAAAAGTAGAGAACATGAAGTGTAAGGTGAAGAATGAACTTGCTATATTTGTAAACAGCATTGCCTGCACATAGGAAAATGCTTGCATGTATAACTAGTAATGTGGAAACTTATTTATCCTTACTTCCAAATAGATGGTTTTCCAAGCTACCCTTTGGCATGTACTCGTACACAAGCAGCAGCTCTTTATCCTCCCAACAGTATCCGAATAGCTTAACAAGATTAGGATGAGATAGTCGCCCTAAGAAATTAACCTCTGACTGCACCAGCAAAGAACAAGAATAGGATGAGATAGTCGCCCTAACTAAATTGACTTGATGCACTGCTTATAAACTTTATGGTTCCAGAAGACTGATAAAACAGGCCAGATGTCCTTGAAAATGTACGGATTTAGGTGTGTGCACCATGCACGCCAGGAATGCTAGAGAGAGATTATGGCTTGAGTTGAGGGATTTGGGGAAAAGAACTCGCTTGAGTTGGCCCTTTTTTAATTCAAACTAGAATCCGACCAAACCAAATTTGAAGAAATTGTATATCATGGAATTGTTTTATCATCTGTAGAACTCTATATCTCCCTTAAATTGTTGTGGACTCAGGGCACCAGCTGCATTAACCAATTGAAACCCTGCCCTCCTACACGAACAGTGGATACCAGTGTTTGACACAACGAAAATATTTATTTACAGTTTAATTTTGGTAAAGGATTAGTATTTCACCTTCCATTTTTTATTAACATATCTAATCAGAACTGCGACTCTTATGATCTCGTTCGCTTGAACAAGTTAAAGTGCTAATACCAAACAATTAAACATCACCAATTATAATCATTTCCTCAAGTGCAGTCAATTTACCTGCCATTCCTCAAACCCTTGCAAGCTCTCGGAACTCAATTTTTTCACAGCAATGACTGTTGATTTTCCTGACTTGGTCGGCGCCTTGTCATCAAGCCAGCCTTTGAAGACCACCCCAAAACCTCCTTCCCCAAGCACTGTATCTGATCTGAAGTTTCTGGTTGCAGCCTTCAACTCCAAGAAACTGAAGATCCTCAAGTTTGGGGTGGGCAAGATCTGCCCATGTGCACTGGCCTCATCACCGCTTGCCGCGGAGAACTGGCTATTCCGGGATACAGTACTCGCCCCTGAAGATGTGTTATTACTGGTTGTCTGAGATATGTTGCTGATCACTGAAGAAGCAGCA
Source organism: Malus sylvestris (assembly GCF_916048215.2). NCBI lineage: Eukaryota > Viridiplantae > Streptophyta > Magnoliopsida > Rosales > Rosaceae > Malus > Malus sylvestris. The sequence continues at coordinate 24,753,274 of NC_062269.1, forward strand.
CAGAGTCAGAAAATCACACTCAAAATGAAAAACACATGGAAAAAAAATTTCCCATTTGACATGCAGCAAGTTACAAGAACATCAACGTTCCTAGAAATCCAATAGCCACAATATTCATGATTTAATAATGAAAAATACCAAGGAGACTCTCTTAAAAGCGGGACTCTTCAACATTTCATGTTTTTAGCACAATGTTTTATAATAATATTAACGCAGAAATTAACGTGAAATTGTGAGGTGAGAAAGAATTCACGAAGAATCCCATTTTGAGAGTCTCCTTGCCATTTACTGGTCAATGAAACAGTACAGAAACATAATTTGCAGCTCAATTAATGATGGGCATTTCTCAAAAACTAGTAACAACAAAAACCCAATTCAAAAGTTGAAAAATTAATGAAATCAACAAAAATCCAAATTTAATTGTGGGCTTTACCTGTACTGAGATCACCAGTAGTTGCTGGTGTCGGGTTTCTAACTGGAGAACCCCAACAAATCCCCATCTTCTTCTTCCTTTTCCTCTTCCTCTTGGATTCTACCTCCTCCAAGCTTCAACCACTAAAAGGGTGCTCTCTCCCCCCTCTCCTCTCTCTCTCTCTCTCTCTCTCTCTCTCTCTCTCTCTCTCTCTCCAGTATTCCAGAAAATGATGAACAAAAGGGCTCTGACTTTGTTATGCCTGTGGTTTTTGCGAGCCAATTTAGCATAAAAACAGTAAAAATGGAAGCAAACGAATAAAGACCAAGTCTTTAAGAAGAAACAAGGTGAAGAGCTTGGTGGGGTAATGCAGAATTGCCAGACTCTTGTTCCAAGTCAACTACCGTGGGCAATGTGACTCAGCTCGGTCAGACACAGAATTTCCATTCAAATGAAGAAACCAGAGAGACAAATAAATTAATAATTTAACGCTATTATTGTTAGATGGCAGAGAAATATGAGTAATTGTGCTCAACTATGGCCCAATAGAGTTTTGATTATAAATTCTTGAAATTGTTATATTGTGAAATAATAATTTTTTTAGTTAACTTCGTTTGAACTTCATTTATTTTTATCTTTTTAAATCTTTATTTTAAATCAATTGAGCTAAAATTCAAAAATCAAATTTGCTTCAATCAAATGATCTCGTAGATAGTACGTTGTCCTAAACAAAAGAGACCATTCTGTTCTACCCAGTACCTACAAAAGAAATTCGTCACCCCAATTAAATTAAAATTTTGTTATCACTGTGCTCCTTGACGTTGACTTTCTGTTTGTTAAGAATTGGTTTTGGAATGGCCTGAATGGGAAAGAAATCCTCTCCGGATCTCCTCGACAAAGGTCACCGGATCAAGTGATCTGAGTATTTGAAATTTCATTCAACGGCCCACCTATTTTGATCTCTTAAAAACTATAATAATTTTTGGCGTTCAATGAGATTTCAAAGACCCGGATCACTTGATTTGGTGGCCTTGGTGGAAGAGATCCTGAGATGATCTCTTTCCGTCTGATTAGACGAGAAAATTATAGATTATTAAAGAATTTTAAAATAATAGAAATTAGAATGACGGAATTTTATTTTTTAGAATTTGTAAGTTTTCTTGTTTGGTTAATTTAACTATGGAATTTGAATACAAAATTTGTTATTTTTGAACTCTCACTCACAAAAATTTAGAAATAACACATGTTTACATAGAATTTAAACTTAAGAATGGAGTCCTAAATTTTAAGTTTTTTCCACGCAGAAATTCTAAATTTTCATGTTTAGGAATCCAAACAAGAGAATTGACACATGTCATCAATTTATAAATTCTTACTTTTGCCAAAATTTCAAGTTTATTTCTCTTATCCAAACATAGTGTAAGTGTTTTTTTCAAGAACTATGATACGTTTGACAGAAAAATTATATAAAATTTGGGTTGTAAAAGTGTTTCTTTTTAGAGAAGCACCTCGATCGCATATTGTTGAATACATTTCACATACTTCATACACATCATATGTGTTTTTTTAATTAAAATTTAACTTAATACACCCTACATATCTTCCCATAATATCATCACGCTCACTCTTAATGTACACCTCCCATTTAAACAGCTCAGCATATATAAAACTGAACTACAATGAAAATTCATCAACCATAACATTTTAGGGTTTATGCCAGTTTCTTGAGGATCAGTGTAACACACATTTTGGGTGTGCTACCTTTACCAATCCAAGATGGAAAGAGAAGTGGGGAGGAAAAACAAAAGGATTAGGATACTCCTAAACAAAAAGGGAAGCCAATCAGATATGTTTACGCATCATTAACCGTACTTTTTTCAAGATTTATCTCATTCATAATGCAGGCATGTCAATGTCATTGAAATATATCAAGCAAATAAATCACAACTATTTATTAAGATATCAATCAATTTGCATAACGATGTTGTTGAAATCACTAAAACAATGAAAAAAATATGAAATCTTACCTCATGTGAAGCTTTCAAAATGTCGATTTCATGTTCTATTTGTCAAATTTCTTTTTTCAATCAACATATTTGTATTTCGTTGGTTAGAGTTTGTTCTGCAATAGGCGATGAAAGTGACTTTGAGAATAAAGAAGATAAATAATCTTGAAATACTTAGTAAAAATACACTTCTAACGTATACATGTATTCTTTTTATAAAAACAGTTCCAAAAGAGCCACATTTATCGTTATGTTTAGAGAGTTGCATATGTTTACAAGGTCGTTTAAAAAGTGTATCGATTTTTCAATGTCAAAATACCCTTCAAAGGGATCATCAACAGAACACCTCAAGTTTTCCAACGAAAAAAGTCAACGGAAATAGAGAATATATATGCGACACATTGCAACCAAGTTGACAATGCATTTGTGAGGTGACAAATGGTATAAGAAAGTGTATAGTATTTGTCTAATTTTAACCTAGTATTGGTATTGGTAATTTGGTACTGAAAATTATAGTTTGTGTTGCTTCATTGAACACAACAATTCCAGGTAACCAAAAGTGATAAGATTTGGGTCCATACACTAGCTATTGGAGTATTTGACTGGTCACTCAATATTTAAGTTGATTCAAAGAAGCCAAATCTTGTTAGCCATTAAACTTTGACAAATTTTCTTGGAAAGAAACAACTAATCAGATTTTTGTCCTGAGAAATATTAAAGAAACTCTTTGAAAGTGAGATTTTTTATGAATTCTCTATCACCTCATATTTTTGACACAATATTTATAATGTTAGCATGAAAATTAACGTTAAATTGTAAGTTGACAAATGAGTCCTTAAAGAATTTCACCTCAAGATAATCTCTTTATTATTTCTCTTTTAGACACCTAGGCTTAGAAGTTTCAAACCACTAAGAGCAACTCCACCATTAGAGCCCTCCCTCCAGGTAATCCACTATTTAATCCACCTAGTGAACAGTAATTACCCTTAATAAATCGTAATTGCCTTTGGTATCTCCACCCCTACACTTAAATAGCCCTGGCAACAGGTAAATAAAATAATAATATTTTTTGCACTCCCTCCCACTCCCTCACGTCACTCCTCTCTTTTCCGTGCACCTCACTCTCTCTCTCCCATTTTTCTCTGAAGTTCCTCTCTCTCTCTCTCTCTCTCTCTCTCTCTCTCTACACTCTCGCTCTCTCTAGATCTCCAAGAGCTCTCACCCACTTTCCTCTTCAAAAATTAAACAAATCAAACTCCAAAACCATGAAACCTTAATCTCTAGGACTAAAGAATCCTTGCTATACAATTGCATGCGTCATCGGACCATCATGGTGTAAGCCACCATTAAAGCCGAGAGCTTCAAGATCTGAAACTCGAACCCAGGTGAGGTTCTCTATGCAAATCTTGTTTCATTATGTCTTAATGTTGCTTGGGACAAGATTTGTGGTGTTTTTCCAGTTCGAAACCAGAGGTTTAACCCCCTGCAATTTCTCTGAAACCTTGCCCAGTTTTTGGTTCGTCCTCGGAGCGAACTCTGGCAAGTTTGTGGGTTGAGATCCAACGGATGCCAAGGCAAAATAGAAGAAAAACGTGGCTGACATCAGGGCGACATCAGCCTTGCGTCAAACCCACTCCGGGCTCTCGGGCTGGCAACTCTCCACCGGCCTCTCGCTCGGGCCTGCTCGAGCTCCCTTGCCAGCAAACGCTAGACTTGATTGCTCGGGCTCTCTGGCCCTGTTCACTCGCTTGTCCCTTGGGCTCCAGCACACGCTGGAGCTGCTCTAAAGAGTGAACCCCAAAAGTAATGAATGAACCACCTACCAACTTCCCAGCCGATTAATAAACAAATTCCTAATTTGGAGGGGTGCATTTTTGCTCCCCATCTTCAAGTGCTGGTAACATTTATCACTCTACTTATTACTATTAGATGAGTTTAAATCTTGAGATTTGTGTCTACTTACTACGTAGATCTCAAAATTTAAGCGCATCCAACAATAATAAAAAAGATGATGAGCAAAAATATTTCTAATTTTTCATCCATTATTCTTTCTTAAACTTTGGTATTAAAATGTGTAAACAAGTTTAAGTTTTATACAAAAACTTTTAAAGAATCACAAGTAGTTGACTGCCTTGGAGATTCCTCTTTAACCTACTATGTCATGGTTTCAAACTCCTTCATCTTTTCTTTATACAAATTAGTATAGAATATCGTTGGGAAAAAACAAAATAAAAAAACTTTTAAAGAATTGCCGTATGTCATGCTATAATTTATTTTTGGTGTATGAAATTCTTTTTGTGTCCTCCTTCATTGAGAAGCCAGAAGGTGTTTTTCTAAAGTGAAGTTGGAAGTGTTTTTCTAAAGTGAAGTTGAAGTGTTTTTCTCTAGACCATAAAGTTGAAGTGTTTTTCTCTAGACCATAAAGTTGAAGTGTTTTTCTAAAGCCACATTGAAGTGTTTTTCTCTAAACCGTAAAGTCTTTAATGACTTATATGTGAAAATTCCTAAACTTTTCAGAATTTGTTACATTCTTTTACCATTATAGGTAAATTGAAATATACTATTCCACTCTATTCGAGCTAGGCTTTAGTATTATGTAAAACAGTCAAAATTATAACAGTATAAATCATAAGTTAAGCTTTCTACGCGTTTGAAAATTATGTGGTAGTAATACATTTGAGAAGTCAAACCACATTAACAACTCGCAGTCGTTCACGCTGTTTGGGCCCAAAATAATAGTTTGGGCCGAGGGAAAGATCACTCTCGGCCCAGGAGGCCGGGCGGCAAAAGGACCATGGATCGGTCAACCCGTGGGAATCCAAACCTAGGGCGGTTAGGACGAATCCTAGTGCAATGGGGAGTCTCGACGGGATCGGATATCCAGGAAACTAATCCAGCTTCGCTAGGGACTAGGTTCATAGTCCTAGTGGATGTAGGACTGGTCGAGGCGATCCGGAGGGGGAAACCTAGTCCGAGTAGGATTTAAACTCGGACTCAAGGTTCAGTACTATAAATAGGGGATGTTGTGCATCAGGAATAGCCCCACAAAATCAATACAAAATTGCCCTGCGCAAACTCTCACAACTTGAGATCTTTTTCTTTTCCTTTTTCGCTGACACATCTTCCGTTGGCATCAACAGCACTGTGGAAGCAACCGGTGATATCTTAAGTCGGCATAGATAGCTCTGTCACCGTAGAGTCGGTCGGTCTCGCAGTATCTTCCGTTGGCATCAACAGCACTGCGGCGAGAACGGTCGATTACCTATCCAAGTCTCGGTCGAGAAGGGTTTTCGAATCCTTGTTGGTCGAGGTCATCTCATTAGCCTTCTCGGCGAGGTGAGGTGTCACAGTTATTACATTCGGCACATTGCAAGCCGAATTCGGTTCGTGAACTTTGTAAGAAATAGCAGCCTTGTCTTCAGGCTCGAGAACCCAAGAGGCCGAGACGTGTTCCTTTCTCGGCCGCAATCGCAAGACGCAGAAGTCAGTAGCGCGACCCAACGCAGCATCATCAAATTTACTCCTCGGCCGAGCCTCGGCCGACGAGTTGGCACGCCCCGCAATCACCGAAGGACGTAGTTAGCTTAGAATATACTCGGCCTGCGCGCCACGTAGGCTTTGTAGTTTCTAGGGTCAACATTTTGGCACGCCCAGTGGGACCCAGTGCTAAACTACGAAGTTCATGCCAATTGAAACACGATCGGTAAAAAAGAAAACAGCTATGGGAAAGTCGACAGCCGATTTACCGAGTCAGAGCATAGGACAGAGTGTGCCACAGGCGCAGAATCCCCTTAGCGTTGGTACACCTGAGTCCACGAGCGCGACTCGCCGAGAGAGAGAACTTAATCTCGGCGGTCAACTCCGTGGTTTAGAGATCCCTAACAGAAACACATGCGTTCTCAATGAAGGGATAATAGAGGAATGTGACGAGGATGGTGGTGAAGGATCAGACCCACCAACGAGGTCGTTTCTCCGAAAGCGACTGGACGAGCAGTCTCGGTCAGTCGAGCAGACGTTCAGTCGAGGCATTGACAAGCTGCATGACGCGATACTCAGTGCCAATGATCGGCAGACCAAGCTGCTCGAAATGCTGGTTAGTCAAGTTGGTGGCAGCAGGCCTTTCGATCTTCGCCAACCTCGTTTACCAGAAAACAACCCGGCACCGATTGTACCGGCCGGGCCTATTCCTGCCCTGCTCAAACCAATTAACTTGGAGAAAGGAGGAGGGTCGAATAGTAGGTCAGACGGGACCGACCAGAGGGTCGAAGTAACACCTGTTGATATGACCGAAGTTCAGCGGATGATTGACTCGGCCATGAAGAAAGGGCCGAAGTTTCCTAAGTTTATTCATCCGTACCCAGCTTACGTGGAATCGTTTGGGTACCCGAAGGGTTTCAAGATCCCAGATTTTAGTCTCTTTGCCGGTGAATCGTCTTTATCTTCGTTGGAGCACGTGGCTCGTTTCACTGCGCAATGCGGAGATGTCAATAGTGACTTTCATAAGTTACGGCTATTCAACTTCTCATTGACCGGCTCGGCATTTGCTTGGTACATTAATCTACCCCCCAATTCCGTCCAGAACTGGGAAGAGTTGGTCGAGAAGTTCCATGAGCAGTTTTATCGACCAGGGATGGAGATGTCAGTTTCTTCCTTAGCAAGGATGGCTCAGGCATCTGATGAATCACCAATGGACTATCTCACTAGGTTCAAATCGGCCCGGAATTGGTGCCGAGTGCCCTTACCCGAAGTCGAATTTGTCAGGCTTGCATTGAACGGCCTCGACGTCGAATACAAAAAGAAATTCCTGGGGGCAAACTTTCGGGACATGTATGAATTAGCCCAGCATGTTGAACAGTACGACTACTTGCTCCGTGAGGAGAAGGTTTCGAAAACGCCATCTCGGGGGACGTTGTACAAAAATCCTACTGTCAGCTATGCGTCAACTGAGGATGAATGCGTCAGTGTGGATGCGGCCGAGATAGTGATAGATAAGCCATACGTTTGTAAGGCATTAACTCAGGTTGATTCTAGAGAAGTCAAAAGTCGCTCGGCCGCTGAAGGAGTGTTGAAACCATCAAAGGTCTACACTTTTGATATTACCAAGGCTGACGCAATCTTCGACCAACTGTTATCCGCAAGGATTATCAAGCTTCGGCCTGGTCACAACATTCCTAAGGCCGAAGAGCTTAAAGGGAAGGTGTATTGCAAATACCACAATTCAAGCAAACATACGACAAACAATTGTGTCGTATTTCGCGACAACGTTCAAAACTGGATTGATAATGGCAAACTGAAATTCCCTGAAAAAAAGATGGGTGTGGATACTGATCCATTCCCCGCGGCAACAGTAAACATGGTCAACGCGTACCTGCCCAAGGACAAAGGGAAAGGCAAGGCTGAAGTGGTTGAGACACAACGCCCGTGGAATCAGAATGTTCGGCCACGGTTCATGGCCGATTTTCGTTCAAATAAACCACCTACGGCTTTAACGAGGCCCGCTATTGTCAAACCTATGGTGGATTATAGCGCCGGTGAAGACAGTGGGACGGCGGTTTTGTGCAGGAAATGTAGAGCGGAGGTCGACAGTGAACCAGAGGAGAAGCCTTCTTCGGAGCCTGTGGCCGCAACTCGGCAAAGGGTAGCCAGTGAAGGCCACCATCACGGGGTTTTTGAGAGGCTTGGTTCTAAAGTACGGATGGAAGAGACACCCCCGGTCAGGCGGTGCCTCGATTTTGATGCTTCATTTTATGACGATGATTACTATAAGCGTAATTCTAGCAGTTCAGGATCATCACGGAGTCAAAAGACTTTCAAGCCTCCCGAGCCTAGAGATCAACGTTGGTATACATATCATTCTTCGAAGGGCGTCTACACCGCGTTGTCCAAATCTCAGAAACGCCGGCATCAACGGATAGATTGCATGGCTCGCCGACAAGCAGCCCAAGAAACTTCGGCCCCTAAGTGGCGGCCGAAGGATACAGTTGCCAATGATGAGGAGCGACCACCTCCAGCAATTATGACAGAGTTGGCTCAGGGGAAACGGCTGGTCGATCAAGACATCGAGACCGTGTTTGAAGAAGCTGATAAACGGATCAAACTTCTTATTCGACCAGGGGAAATGAAGGCACGCCTTGAACATTTTCGGCAAGAGGCCGAAAGCAAATTATCCCCGCTAGTTATACAAGAGCCTTTGGTCAAAATTAGGCGGAATTTGCATCCCCCGTTCCTTGGGGAGTCTTTAGAGTATATGCGAGAATTTCATAAGAGTCATTCGGCCAACGATCTATATGGTTTGCCGAAGGCATGCCAGGACACCATTGATCTGATCCTGACTTGTTCGGATGCCGAGCGGATCATCCAGAAAACCTCAGACCCCGGATTGAAAGCAAGGTTCCAGCACATACGAGAAGCTCGTGTTTTTGGGTTTGAAGTCGACCCGTACATCGATATCAATGCAGCCGACCTTCCTTTCTCGCTGGAGGACCTTCAGTATTTACGGTATCACTTTGAAGTATTTTCGGCGGTTTCTCTCTTCGGCCTTACGACTGAGGAAATCGCACGTATTGCCCGTCTGGATGCTTATCTTGACACTAGGGATGCTCGGCTACACTACCAGGAGCAGGTTCAGGTTTTGACCCCAAGTTCATTGTCAATCTCGACCTTACCTGAGGCGGTCACGCAGAACCAACAAGTGGCCGAAGCGGCTCCGCCGAGTGACATTATTGAAGAAGGGACGGAAGAATCTCATTGTCCGAATCTGACGATAACTGAATACGTAGTCACTGACCAACCGAACGAGGAAGGTCTTGACCAGTTGGGCCCGTCAGTCTTGGATAATATGGAAATCAGTATGGTTCATGTGTTACCTGCTGATTTTCAATCAAGCACGGCTCAACCAAATTTCCTCGATGGAGATGTGGTTGCTGAGGAACCCGGCCATGTGGATTTTGTATCAATTGCTGAAGGCGAGCCAACAACAAAAGATGATAGTCTAAAGGCTGCTTTGGCCGAATTGTTCCCTCGTTTATCATCCGCCAAGCTTCATCATTTAAAGCCATTGTATGTAACGGCACACATCGAGGGATATCCGGTTTCTAAAGTTTTTGTCGATTGTGGAGCTACTGTCAATATCATGCCCCTGAACATCATGAAGGCCTTGCGCCGTTCAAATGACGAACTTATTCCGTCGGGGATCACAATGAGCAGTTTTGTCGGCGACAAGTCCCACACTAAAAGTGTGCTTCCGTTAACTGTGAATATTGCCGGTCGCACCCATATGACCGCCTTTTTCGTGGTTGATTCTAAAACCGAGTATAATGCACTGCTCGGCCGAGATTGGATTCATCAAACCAGCTGTATTCCTTCCTCGTTGTACCAAGTGCTTGTCTTTTGGGACGGCAAATCGGTCACTGTTCATCCGGCCGATAGCCAGCCCTTCGAAGCCAACATGATTCAAGCACGGTATTATGACGATCACGTCGGCTATATTACGTTGCAAGGCTTCAATGAAGAGGGACGGCCGACTCGGATTTCCGTTCAGAAAGCTATCGAGGTTGGCGCCGAGACTGTCCAGCAGGATTCGGCGAGACTCGGATTAGCTAATTTTCTCCCCAAAACCGATGTTTGACGCCGATCGGGAAGCACGTAGGGCCGCGGTTTCATCTACTATGGAACGACTGCTGGCCCATTGGTATACGATATCCAAACAACCAAATTCGGGCGTCAACCTCGTCGAGTTCCTTGCTGAGGGAGATAATGGGCCTGTATTATCTTTTGATAAAATTCGAGCCGCCCCGGCCGAGCTCGAAGATCATCGGCCCCTTGTTAAGGACCCTTTGGAAGAGATTAATGTTGGGACGGCCGATGACCCACGAATTTTGTTTATTAGTTCGTTACTTCCTCAACAAATGAAGGACGAGTTGCGGGCCTTGCTTACGGAATTCAAAGATTGTTTTGCTTGGAGTTATCATGAAATGCCGGCTTAGATCGTGCTTTAGTCGAGCATGAATTACGTATTAAGCCCGGTTTCAAGCCTTTCCGTCAGCCACCTCGTCGATTCTCGACCGAAGTACAACTCAGTGTCAAGGACGAACTAGTTCGGCTTTTGAAAGCCGGGTTCATTCGGACAGCTCGATATGTTGAATGGTTGGCGAATATTGTTCCTGTATTAAAGAAAAGTGGTGCACTGCGCATCTGCACCGATTTTCGAAATCTGAATCTGGCAACGCCCAAAGATGAGTATACAATGCCGATTTCAGATCTGTTAATCGATGCCGCGGCGAATCATGCAATCTTATCCTTTATGGATGGACATGCCGGATACAACCAAATATTTATTGCCAAAGCCGATGTGCACAAAACTGCTTTCCGTTGCCCGGGGGCACTCGGCACTTACGAATGGGTTGTCATGCCATTCGGCCTCAAGAATGCCGGCGCCACGTACCAACGGGCGATGAACACCATCTTCCATGATTTAATTGGCACCATCGTCGAAGTTTATATCGACGATGTTGTCGTCAAATCTAAACGCCGACAGACGCATCTGGACGACCTCCGACAGGCTTTCCTCCGTATGCGTCAGCACAACCTCAAGATGAATCCTGCCAAGTGTGCCTTCGGTGTATCGGCCGGGAATTTTCTTGGTTTCCTCGTACATCATCGTGGGATTGAAGTCGATGAGAATAAGGCACGCGCAATTGTCACCGCCCCACCCCCAACAACGAAGAAACAATTACAGTCCTTACTCGGCCAGATCAATTTTTTACGCCGCTTTATTGCTAATTCGGCAGGTAAAATGAAAGCATTTTCCACACTTTTGAAGCTCAAGGATTCAGACAAGTTCATGTGGAATGAGGAGCACCAGGCGGCGTTCACACATATCAAGGTTTCCCTTACAAACCCACCTGTCCTGGTCCCTCCTCAGCGCGGTAAGCCTCTCAAGCTGTACATTTCGGCGGCCGACGAGTCCATCGGTTGCCTCCTCGCACAAGACAACGATGCCGGACGGGAACAGGCTATCTTTTACCTTAGCCGTAATCTGAGTCCTCCGGAGATCAATTATTCCGCCGTTGAGAAGCTCTGTCTCGCCGTGTTCTTCGCTGCATCCAAGCTTCGGCATTACATGCTCCCGTCGGTCACCCAAGTCATTGCCCAGACCGACGTTATCTGGTACATGCTTACCCGGCCAATTGTGAAGGGCCGAATTGGGAAATGGACGATGGCGTTGTCCGAGTTTAGTTTGTAATACGTGCCGCAGAAAGCTGTGAAAGGACAGGCGTTGGCCGATTTCCTTGCCCAGCACCCTTCGCCTTACGATTTCGGGGGTGATGATGTCGAGATTGGCATGGTGGTGACCCGCGACAACTATTGGACGATGTATTTCGATGGTTTCAGTACTTCGTCCTCGGCCGGCGTAGGCATCGTCATTCAATCTCCTCACAATGATCGTTGGTACTTTTCGCTCAAATTAGATTTCAACTGCACCAATAATCAGGCCGAATACGAGGCTCTAGTCATTGGTCTAGGCCTCCTTCTTGACGTACATGCCACTCGTGTCCTCGTCCTCGGGGATTCTGAACTAGTGATTAACCAAATTAATGGGTCTTTTCGTTGCATGAGTTGTACTCTGGCGCCTTACCACATGGTCGCCAGCTATTTGGCCGAGTCCTTTGACGGTATTACATTCGAGCATATTTCTCGGGTTCATAATACCGATGCAGACGAGTTGGCTCAAATCGCCTCCGGTGCACAACTCCTGGGGGGCAAGCTAGGCCGGGAGATACCAATATTACAACAATTATATCCGGCCTTGGTTGATCAGCAAATCCTCCGTCGAGACAATGTGATACGCACCAGGGTCATGTCCTTGCCTTCGTTGTTAGATCGGCAGGACTCTATAGACATTTGCGCGGCCGAGGCAGTACCAGATGATTGGAGAAAGCCCATTATGCAGTACCTTGACAATCCTAACGGAAAACATAGTCGCAGGACACGGGCTCACGCCACGAACTATGTCACGTACCAGAACGAGTTGTACCGAAAGGGCGAAGATGGTTTGTTATTGCTATGCCTCGGCCCCCAAGAGAGTGCTCGAGCGATCGCAGAGGTTCATGTATGCGGAGCTCACCAGTCTGGACGGAAAATGCGATGGCTACTCCGACGACACGGTTATTTTTTGCCGAGAATACTGAAAGATTGTATCGAGTTTGCACGAGGATGCGTGCAGTGCCAAATCCATGGGCCTATACAAAGGGTCCCGGCCGAATCGCTACATTCGGTCATTAAGCCGTGGCCGTTTAGAGGATGGGCCATGGATGTAATCGGCAAAATCACGCCGACTTCTGGAGCTGCTAAGCATGCATGGATAATAGTCGCAACTGATTACTTTACTAAGTGGGTCGAAGCAAAATCATATGCCGAATTAACGTCTAAAGAAGTTTGCGATTTCGTGGAGGAACACATTGTGACCCGGTTCAGTGTGCCAGAAACGATCATAACCGACAATGGAACAATCTTCACAGCCGAAAGGTTTAAGGAATACACGGCCAATTTGAATATTCGGCTGGAACAGTCCACACCGTATTATCCACAGGCGAATGGGCAGGCCGAGGCAAGTAATAAAGTGTTGATTGGCATCCTTGAAAAAATAATAAAAGAGAGGCCTGGCATGTGGCACTTGAAGTTGAACGAGGCATTATGGGCATACCGAACGTCGTCCCGATCGGCGACTGCAACAACCCCGTACACATTGACTTACGGACACGATGCGGTGCTACCAGTCGAGTTGAGCATAAATTCGTTGCGATTAATTGAACAAAGTAGTTTGTTTAGCGCCGAATATAATCAGTCCATGAGACAGGAACTAGAAGATTTGGAAGAGGCGTGACTTGACGCTTATAATTTACTGGTGGCACAGAAACAGATTGCCGAGCGAGCCTATAATAAAAAGGTACGACAGAAAACGTTCGGCGAGGGTGAATTGGTGTGGCAAACGGTGTTGCCCGTAGGAATAAAAGATCCTAGGTTCGGCAAGTGGTCGCCGAATTGGGAAGGGCCGTTCATTGTGCATAAGGTATACGGTAAAGGGGCGTATCGTCTTAAAGACCGGACTGGAGTAGTTCACAAATTACCAATTAATGGGAAGTTCTTGAAGAAATACTATCCGGTCACATGGGACATGCGTGAATAAAAATTTGTTGTAGAAAAAGTCATTCCATTAAAATTGACAGGTATTACAAAAATGAGTAGGTCTAATACATTCAAGGAGACGAGGGAAGAAGAGTGCTGAGCAGAGCTTTCAACTCCAACCACCGCACGTCGGCCATGATGACTTCGGCTTGCCGATTCTTTTTGTCCAGTCTCAGGCGCTCGACCCGTTTTTTGGCCGCCGCATACTCAGTTAGGCGATCCTTCCCGCCTGACTCGAAGTCCCTCGCAAGCTCAGAAGCAATGACCGACCGGCGTTTTGCTAGTTCGGCCATCTGACGGTCGAGCTCGGCTAACGCTTCTCCTTTTACCCGTAGATCGTCAATCTTCGGGCGGAGGGTGTCTTGAATGGCCGTGGCAGCTTGCAGGTCCTGTTCGGCTTTTAGAGCAGTCTGGAAGATGCTAAATGTCTCCCGAACACGCTCCAAGGCAGACGATGCCCGAACAATGGCATCTCCGCTTAGGCGACCGTCGGCTCCAAGGTCATTCAGACACACGCCGAGCAGATCAAGACCGTTGCGCTCAAGTACTTGCGATGATGAGAGCGACAGGACTTCTCGCAACTGGGCTATGGCGCTTGGATCGGCAGCCTCAGTCGGAGCGGCCGAAGGGCCGGACTCTGCAGTCGTGCTGGAGAGGAGAGCCCTGAATTCAACCTCCCATGAAGCCTGCGCGAATAGACAAGGTTAAGCTTAAAGAAAGTCATGACAAGAATAGCAAGAAGGTGTCGTTTTCAACCTGCCGAGAGGAGACCTCGGCCATGTCCCCAGGGTCGGTGCTCGAACCTAAAGAACTCAATGGCCGAGCCCAGTGTCTTAGATTGCTTCTCACTTCACGCGGCCGATGGAGGTTATCTACGTTTGATGGCCACTGAGGCGGCCAGGAAATATAGATAACGCCCTTCGGCGCATAGAATTGACGGTGAAAAGAATGTACAGGCACCTGACATTTAGTTTTCCTTGTTTAGAATTCTAAAGCAGAAAAGCAATCAGGAGGAAAGTTGAAGGTACTTACAAAAGCCGAGGTAACCTCATGTGGAGGAATGTGGAAGCCTTGGTCTTGAGGGTGGACCGGCGATTCCGCCGTGGCCTCGGGTTCCTCGAGCAGTTGTTTGCCACGATCGGCTGCCGATGGGCCGACTGGCGCAGCTGCTTCAGTAGAGGCAGGGACGTCCTGGCCCTGAGATGGAACGAGAGGTTCGGCCACCGGGGTCGGCTCCTCGACCGTGCGCTTGCCACGATTAGCCGAGGAGGGGCCGGTTTGAACCGCCATCTCAGATACTGGAGGAGGTTGTTGACGAGTATGAGGACGACGCGCCAGCGGGACCTCGTCGCTCCCCTCACTCTCTTCCAACACGAAGACCGTGGGCTTTGGATTTTTGGGAGAGGTTCCCTCGGTCGTAGGAGCCGCCTGTTGTGAGACAGGTGCCTTCTCGACAGAGGGAGGAACAATTGATTCGCCGGCCATAGAGGCAGGCCGCGCTGGGCCCGTCTCTATGGCCGAAGCCGGCTGTTTCTTGACCCCAGAATGGCCGGCGGCGGAAGAGGGGGAAGCACTGGGAGTCGTCGTGTGGCTGGAGATAACGTGGATCTCCCGTGCACCTTTCTTCGCCAGTTGTTTGACCCGCTTGGCGGGCGGGGAAGGCTCGATAGCTGGCCCGGCCTCTCGGCGAGGCCGTTTGATCAGCGCGGCCCTACCAGCGGGTTTGCCCTTTTGGGACACGACCGATTTTTTCCCGGCCGTGGCAGTGGCAACTGCCTCCGTCTTTCTCAAAGGCCGACTACCTAAAAGGATAAAGACAATTCAGTAGGGCGTACAATATGCAAGGTTGAAGAAAAAAGGGGAAATTGAACAACTACCTTGAGAATGGGGGGCCGGGGCTTTCTTAGGTCGGTCACCGAAGAGCTTGCTTAGCACATCTTCGACCGGCGCACCGAAGAACTCCTGAGTGTAATTTTCCCACCACTCACCAAAGGTGTCAGTACAATGGGTTTCTGGGGTGGCCGGTCGAAGGCGAAATCTTTGGCAGTACTCTTGAAATTCCTTCGCGGCAGTCCTGCACTCGTTCTCTGAAGAGCGAGGCTCACGTCCGCGGCTCAAGACTGTGCGGGAAGAGAGAAGGGGGACGGGACAGCCCTGAAGATAGCCGAGCTGACGGGCAAGGAAGTTCGGATGGTACACTTCCCACCCCGACCGTTTCCCGTCGCAGCCGAGAGGAAGGTCGCGAGCAAGCACGAACGACCCCCAGGTTTGGCGAAGAGCGGCATCCTCATCTTCGGCCCACGTAGAGGTAGGCAGTCTGATGGAGGAGGGGTAGTCGCGACGGCGACAAACCAGGAATTCGTCGCTTGAGAGATCGTCAAGGGCGAAGAGGTACCTAAATACCTCTTCGGCCTGATGAAGAGGTGTTGGTCGGGAGGCTAGCTGAGGACCAAGAGCCTCTGTTGCTGAGAAATCAGCTATAGCCGGCCGAAGGGAGGCGAAGTACACCTGCAACCAGAGCTGGAAGACCCAGAGAGGGCCATTCTGGTGGGGGTCCACCGTGTGGAGAGTTGATCGGATCATATTTATATATATTTTTACTTCAAATTTACCCGTCTTTTCTTAGTTAGTTCTTTATATTTTTGAGCTATTTACGTTATTTTTGTGTTTATAGGATTTGTTATGCAAAGAAAATAAAAATAGCACAAATGAGTTTTAAATAATAAACAGAATAGTTACTTCGAACATTATGATTTTTTTTTGTAGGTCAATTCATTGCGATTATAATTGAACTAAATCTCTGTCCTTAAATCTATGTATATATGCACCACGGCATTGATTTTTCCAATATCTGTTTACGTGTATAAAGTGCATGCAGACGGTATTCACTCGTTTTCTTTTTGGTCAGCAAGCGTGGATTTCCAACTAGACAACTAAAGAATCCAAGGAAGGCAAGTCAGACGTGGGGAAAAGTGGGAGTGTGCTGGCTGAGACCATGTTCTATGTTCCAGCTGAGAACCGAGAAAAGAAAGCTGCTTTGCAGCTGGAGAGAAAAAAATAGGAGCTGTAAAGTGGAGGACAGGGGACAGCACGAGGGGGAGAGAAGAAGCACAGCGGAAAAGAGAGTGACAGAGCATAGTCCACACGGAAGGCAGAAAATAAAAGGAAATCAGAAGGCAGCGAGGCTGCCAGAAAGAAAGAAAGAAAAAAATATAAAAAAGAAAGAAAGAAAAAATATAAAAAAGAAAGGAAGTAGCGGGAGAAGGGAGTAGAGGGGGGAGCTGCCCTTTGGCAGCTCGCAGACGTGGAGAACGGGAAGAGAGAGGACAGCAGTGGGCTGTCTTGGCAGCCCAGAGGGCAGTGAGCCTCGGGGAGAAAACAGAGAAGCAAAGCTGCCTTTGCAGCTGGGTAGAGAGCAAGCACAGAAAAACTGTGCGGAACGTCAGCAAGTCAGAGGAAGAGAGGGAGGTGAGGACAGCCAAGAGAGTTCAGAGGAAAGAACATATAAAAAACTGCTTTGCGCAGCGTGACAGGGGAGGGCAGTGAGCCTCGGGGAGGAAGACAGACAGAAGCAGCAAGCACTCTCCTCTCTCGGTTAAATCTTTCCCACTTATATTTTACTTTTGGTTTATTTGTGTTTTAATAATGTGTAACTAATTTTATTTTGGCTAGAGGTTAATCCAAAGCCATGAATATATTTGTAATATGAATTGATTACCTTCAGTTGTGATTTATAAGTTGTGATTTCAATTTACTTATCCGTTCGTATAAAAACTGATTTGTGTATGTTGGTTGAGAGTGCACGCTTAATTTACATGCATGAATTTGATGCTAGAATATAAGTGAATTTCACCTAATCGTTATGAACTTATTTTCACAAGTAGTAAAGGTTGCTAGTCACAATCACGTTAAGTAAATTCTTGGCAAGAGTATCATGCTTTTCATAGTTACGAATGCCTCGTCAATGCTTATAGTTTTCACAAAGTTTAATGATCTTTGATTGTATCTCTATTGTGCTTTTCACGTAGGGGACTTTTGAAGAATGTTTTGAATTGTTGTATGCGTTTTCCCGTCCAATTCAATAACTTAAGGAAAACTTGAAGATTAAAAAAGTGTTGTTCACGGTTAATCTGGAGTATTGAAATTCACAATTTATTAAAAGAACAACTGGAAATCATTTTGTATGCAAGTATAACATGTGTGGAGAAGAACCCTCTAGCTAGTCCGTCATTTATCATTTTACCTTAATTTCATGTTTTTGTCAATTCTGTAATTTAATTAAGTTTAATTTACTTTTCATCAAAACCAAACACCCATCCATTATTAAATTATATTATTTATTTAGTTTTCTTTATTGTTAGTCTTTTAATTTAATTTCCATCCATTGCAGTTCCTAGTGTCTAATTTGATTGTTTTCATTATTTTGAGTTATCCTAAGTGTGTTTCGAGTTATTAGAGTTTTTAGCCTAGTTTTGTGTCCTTGAGTCTTATTTAATATTTTTAAATTAATTTAGAATAGATTAGCAATCCCTCCTAATCCCCGGCCTAGAACGATACCCTACTTACATCTATACTACAATTGTCAAAAAGAGGGTTTAATTTGTGTGTCAAGAAATTCACGCATCAAGAGTCGCCTCGGCCAGGCAACGGAAGAGGTGGGCAAGAATATTGGAACTCAGCGCCAGGACGTGACCACTGGCCAGGGCTTCGGCCACTGGCATATTCTCGACCAAACATTTGTTTGACTTGGTACAACAAATGTATTTGTTGTACCAGTAGAAGAGGAAGGCTTCATGCTCTCCCTCTCGCAGGTCCTCTTCCCCTCGGCCGGCGAAGTGAA
This sequence comes from Malus sylvestris, assembly GCF_916048215.2. Classification (NCBI taxonomy): domain Eukaryota; kingdom Viridiplantae; phylum Streptophyta; class Magnoliopsida; order Rosales; family Rosaceae; genus Malus; species Malus sylvestris. The sequence continues at coordinate 24,771,719 of NC_062269.1, forward strand.
GATAGAGGGTGTTGTAGTTGAGAAAGTTCTTGTGGAGCTTCTGTATTTCATCCCTCGACGGGATGTGACCGTCACTGTTCAGGGTCTCGAAGGCTCGACGGTCGAAGAGCGTCTTCAGATCGATATTCGACGGGTGCCCGGAGAGCGTCGCGTCGACAGGGATCCCGGTGGCCGAGGTCCCCAAAATGGCGGTGATGTCCAGGATGGTGGGACCAATGGGACCAAGGGGAAGGACCATTGTGTTGGTGACTGAGCACCAGAAGCATAGAGCGGCTAGGAGCAACTCCTTGTCAGGGACAACGTCCATCGACGAAAGGAGGATGGCGTCGTAGATACCCAGGATTTTCCATTTTTCGCCGAAGAGCCGTTCCATTCGGACGACCCAGGTTGCCCAGGTGGTGGTCGTCGAAGGCCAGGAGGCTTGGGGTTTTGCCGCCTCCCATCTCGACCATTCAAACCCTTGGAGCAAGGGTGTAAGGCAGTGTTCCTGGAGAAGACCAGTGATGGTCGGCGGGATTGTTGCCTTGAAGAGAGGACCCAGGATTTGGTGGACGGTGCTCATATCGTTTTCGAACCGTATAGTCTTGATCGAGCTCCGATCAAGGATCTTTTGATGATGGTCGCATTCCCGGGAAAGTTTGGAGATGAAGGAGGCCATTGTAAAGCGCAGCGTAAGGAGGTTTTCTGGGTTGGGGATTTGAGGACGAAAACTTGGAATGGAGGAATGCACCTGAGAGCAAGGGTTGGGGATTTCAGGAAGTTTGAGAGCGTAAAGTACAAATGAAGAAATTTCGGTATTTATAGAGTTATGGGAGGTAGAGCAATCGTTCGAAATTCGAAATAAAGGGCAAAATCGACCGGAGGAATCGTTGATCATAATGAACATTTGGGAAATGCGGTTGAGAAGACCGACGGTTTTAGGTTTTGGGGGCGCACGATTGAGTGTGACGGCAAAATTAGTAATGAAAGACGGTTCGACGCCCGCACGATGACAAGCGGGCTCACGGACTGAGGTGGTGGCTTGCGGATTGAGATAGTGGTCATGATGGCAAGACGGTTCAGGCAGCTGCACGCTTTAGACGTCATTATGGGGGAGTTGGCCATGTTAGAAGACGCCACGTGGCGAATGGGTTAGCAGGATCAAGATCGTGCGATCGTGTTCAATAAATGCGCCTTGGAACTCGGGTATTAGGATCCTGAGTGGTAGATTCGCTTCTTCAAGGCCGAAACTCGGCCGCAGGTTTCAGGCCGAAGACCTCAGAAGCGAGGGGGCAATGTTTGGGCCCAAAATAATAGTTTGGGCCAAGGGAAAGATCACTCTCGGCCCAGGAGGCCGGGCGGCAAAAGGACCATGGATCGGTCAACCCGTGGGAATCCAAACCTAGGGCGGTTAGGACGAATCCTAGTGCAATGGGGAGTCTCGACGGGATCGGATATCCAGGAAACTAATCCAGCTTCGCTAGGGACTAGGTTCATAGTCCTAGTGGATGTAGGACTGGTCGAGGCGATCCGGAGGGGGAAACCTAGTCCGAGTAGGATTTAAAATCGGACTCAAGGTTCAGTACTATAAATAGGGGATGCTGTGCATCAGGAATAGCCCCACAAAATCAATACAAAATTGCCCTGCGCAAACTCTCACAACTTGAGATCTTTTTCTTTTCCTTTTTCGCTGACACATCTTCCGTTGGCATCAACAGCACTGTGGAAGCAACCGGTGATATCTTAAGTCGGCATAGATAGCTCTGTCACCATAGAGTCGGTCGGTCTCGCAGTATCTTCCGTTGGCATCAACAGCACTGCGGCGAGAACGGTCGATTACCTATCCAAGTCTCGGTCGAGAAGGGTTTTCGAATCCTTGTTGGTCGAGGTCATCTCATTAGCCTTCTCGGCGAGGTGAGGTGTCACAGTTATTACATTCGGCACATTGCAAGCCGAATTCGGTTCGTGAACTTTGTAAGAAATAGCAGCCTTGTCTTCAGGCTCGAGAACCCAAGAGGCCGAGACGTGTTCCTTTCTCGGCCGCAATCGCAAGACGCAGAAGTCAGTAGCGCGACCCAACGCAGCATCATCAAATTTACTCCTCGGCCGAGCCTCGGCCGACGAGTTGGCACGCCCCGCAATCACCGAAGGACGTAGTTAGCTTAGAATATACTCGGCCTGCGCGCCACGTAGGCTTTGTAGTTTCTAGGGTCAACACACGCGCAGAGGTAAGGGATTCGACATAGCCTCCAAGTTGACAGCTGCTTGTCATCCATTTCTAATAATAACACCATTATTTGTATGCTTAGATTGAGAAATTGAGAGGAAAACGTTATTAATGTAGTTATTGAACACAGTGCTATTGTTGACCAAGTCCCTGCCTAGAACAAGAGAGCACAAAGACAGCAGTACCCCTCTCTCTCTCTCTCTCTCTCTCTCTCTCTCTAACTCTCTCACATGGTTCATCCATTGCTTTTACAAAAGTCAAACTGCCATTGCTTCCAAAAGTCAAACCTGTGAACGACTTTTGTATAACAAGACAATTTCACAAGGCTACGAGTCACGATCAAACAATCTATTTATTATTATATTTAACGTCTCAAATTCGATTTCTCCTTCTCGAGTATTTGCTTGCAATGACCATCCTTATATGTCTATGTTACTCTTAATGTAATGAAAAACACCTAATAATACTTTGTTGTTAGGTTCCTAGTCAACCAATCTGCGCATTGCCTGCAGGGTCGAAAGAGTCTTTTCAAGCTTGAATTAGGGTTCAATTTACTCGACTGCTGGCATTTTCACAATTACAAATGGGGCGAACATTGACCGAAATTCAATGGTGTTTGGACGAAATGTTTAGCACAACCACGTACTATTAGGAGTTTTTTGCAAGAGTAATACTAATTTAAGTATGAAATTTTTTTCAATGTGCTCAAAACATTAACGGGTACATCTCACATGTCATAATACAAATAAATGGACAAGTAAAAAAAAAAACAAAAAGAAATCTCCTCCATTTGTATAATTACACGTAATATACCGGCCTGTGTTTCGAAAACACTTAAAAAATATTTTAAGTATAACCCACACCGTAAAATGACGTGCAATTTGACATGAAACGTTGAAATTTTGGGCACTGCATAAAGCTGCTTGCATTAGTTTTCCAAAAGTCAGAAGTCGTGTCGGTTATCCCTTTTAATAGGACATCAATGTAGAAATAATAAACCAGTCATGTCTTGCAAATCCGACGCCGTATGAACACATTATTGAATAATCTCCAGCATGCAGATAATGTTTTTAAGTAATCTACACTAATGGCATGTTTTCGTAAGGGTAATCGGAATAAAGGGAATTGAATTCCGATTACGGAGTATTCCGATGTTTACTAAATATTAAGGAATTAAAAAAGTGATGGAACCCACACGAAATAAGGAATCCAATTCCTGAAATTGGAAGAACCGGATTCCCTAGTTTTGTGAGGTATTTGAATTCCCTGAGGACAAGGGAATCAGGAATGCATCTTTTATTCCAATTATGCCCTCACTTGTTTCTTATTATCCGAACATTGCCCTTCATTTGACACTCATTATGTCATTTTAATATATAAATAAAACCTATTTATATATTTTTATATAGATAATTTTATTATATAAATTTAATTAATTAGTATGAAAATAATTTATTTATGTAAGGGCAATTTAGTCATCAAATTAGTTTTCATTCCGATTGAAGTGAATTAGTAAACAACTTATATGGACTCAACATCATTCTTGCCATCTTTTAATAAATAAATAAAACCTATTTATACAATTTAATTTAATTAATTAGTATGAAAATAATTTATTATGTAAGGGCAATATAGTAATCATCCTAGTTTTCATTCCGATTGAAATGAATTAGTAAACAACTTATATGGACTCAACATCATTCCTACTTCGATTCCTGACAGTTTTAGTAAACAACTTGAACAAGAATCAAATTCTGATTCCGCCTCATTTCAATTCCTCATCAATCCAATTCCCCCTCAATCTAATTCCTCTCAATTTGATTACGGATTAGTAAACGCGCTATAAGAGAAAAGGAAGAGGGTATAAACCCGATAATCAGTGAATTGAGGAGGAAGACTCTTAACGGCGAAAGAAATGCACCTGATTCAATCTCAAGCAAACTTTTATTTCTTCAGACTAATAACAAATATTTCAAATGTGTGAAATAACATTACACCATCAGAAACCATATACAGAGATTACAATCCTTGGACTAAACAAGGATTCTCAGATTAATGTTAAAAACAGATTATCCTACATCTTCAGACAAACATCCTAAACCTAAATCATGGTTTCTTTCTAACCTCACAAATGAAGCTTTTTTCTTTTACTTGTGGCCCTAACAATTAGCATTAGGTAGGATACATTAATTAATCTGTACAAGAACAATCTACCCCTTTACATTACGGTCGAGTGGGGATGCGCTCGATGTTGAGAGACCGGCTACGGTCTCGTCATTAGAAGGAGCAACTGAATCATCCACCATTCTATTGGTTAACTTAATTGAAGGAGAATGGGAAATGGGAAGGGGGGAAAATGGATTATTATCAGAGTTGCAATGTTAAATCCGGCTGCGCTGAATCAGGCTGGCTAGAACTAGGGGCCCTGGAGACTGAAACCTGAGGTTCAGCTCTGGTGGAACTGAATCGGATTTTTATTGGGGTGACAACCCTGAATCGGGTTTCCGTTGTTGTGACAACCCTTGCCAAGATGGCTCGGGATGAGTCCCCCTTGTCCGTGCTGCCATTGCCTCATTCACTGGATTTAGTAATGAAGGGGAAGAGTTTATCGTACCTGAAGTTTCAGAGAGTTTAGTTTCTTCCGAAGTTAAGCTGTTTGAAGTAGCTGGATGGAAGTTAACATTAGTCCTAGAGACCGCATCAAGCATTTGAGACAACTGGAAATTAAAACCACCGGGCCCGGCCGCTCCAACTAGCTTTCTCATATGAGCAGGAATGTTTAATCCGTTTGTGCCATTAAATCCATTGATCCCAGGTTGGAATATGGAATTCTGATGGATCTGAAATGGAGGCCTGGGCCTCATTACTCCAAGATTGCTGCTCGGCATATTAAACCCAGTACAAGTGTTTGATCCTTCAGCAGTTTCTACTTTTCCAGGGAGGGGTTCAGGAGATTTATTAGCAACAATGGGGGGTGATAAGGTAGCAGCAGACAGAGGAAGCGAGCTGCTTGTATTGCTATCCAGTGCTAAAGGAATAGAAGGCACATGCTTCTCTGATGAGTTATACCCTGATGGCTTCTCTGATGAGTGATGTCCCGACAACTTCTCTGACAATTTATCTCCGTTAGACTCAACAGAGCAATATGCTGCAGCAGAAGATGCATTTGGACGAATGGGAAAGGGCTCTGATGAAGATGGCTGACATAGTGAGGCTGAGGCTAATAGCAGTGGCCTATGTGACGCAACATCATTTTCTCCAACCCACCCTGGGCCGAACTTAACACCAGGGGGCAAAGGCCTTTCGATCTTCTTTGCGGCAATGGTCCAAGCTGGAGCTCCAAGATTTGCAGCAAATCGAGCCAGGCTCCTTGCATAACCATAGTCTGAGTGAAGCCCTACCTGATTCACATAAAAGACAAGTCAGCAGACCACATAAATTAAACTCCACGCAAAAGATAGCACATACAAATTCATCCACCAAAAGGCAGAAAGCAGCATGTCCAAACCTACTGCATCATTTAATCATAAGTTTAATATCCTTTTTCCTTTATTATGGTTCGTCCAATTAAAATAACACCCAAGACGGGTCATGACCATCCACTAGCAAACAAGTAACCTCTAAATATATCTAAGACACCAATATACGCAGTCCTTATACAAATTTGGGGCAAAATTCAGGCACGAACATAAGTATAATTGAACAAAGTTATATACATACAGCCATCAGCTGTTTCCTTTCTCCATCAAATGTAGTCAATACAGATGACTCTCGTCCACTGGCTGAAGGATGAGTTTGATTATATGTATTACGCCTGTTCTCATCAAACACAAATTGTTTTTTCCCAAGCTTCGAATTACCCCTTGTGGAACCTGAAAAAAATTGCAGATTTAAAATCAATATTAATCAAAGATCCACCAAGCCTATTAAATGGACAAGTAACACCACAATTGGTGCACATACAACCAAATCAAACCTGTGACATCATCATTCCTCTCAAATTTGTTATCTGTCAACCAATTAATATAAACATCATTATTCCGCGAACCCACCAAACCAGACTTGTCTGAAAGAAGAGATCCTTTTCTCAGATCCAATGTGGTGCTTTCAGCCCCAGTAGCAAGAGCGGCATCTGAGACCTCTGAACCAGCACGGTCCAAGGAAGGCCTGCCCAATTTCTTGTGCAAATTTTTTGTTGGTGGTCTACCTCTTCTTACGACCTTTGGTCCTGGTTCATTATCATCACTATCTTGCCTCAAATTTTCAAAATTCTTTTTCGCAAGCTCATGTATTGAGCGTGCCTGGAAAGAAGTCATTGAAGTTCAGTCAACAAACAAATAACCTCAAACAAAGTAAGAAAGGAGCTGGATCAAACTGTACCTGTCGAAAATATATGGTATCTGGGGCATTGTACTGCATCGCATTGGAGCAGATTAAGAAAATATCATCCTGCAAGTTCATAAAATTAAATTTTAATTCTGATAGGCCAAAGTTCTAGCAAAAATGAAAATTTTAGATAATCATCCCTTCGCCAATGGCACAATCCAAATTCTATTGCTAATTTTCAGCAGTCAAAGACAAAATTTGTCACGTAGTACTCCATGAAGATACTAAATAGTAAAATTCAACAGTCTGTACCAAAAGACAGCCAAAAAGTTATTAAACAAAATGGTTTTGAAGGAAAACATATCTTTGAAACATACAAGGTCAACATCAAGCAAACCATCGCACTCAAAATGGTAAACTTTTATTGCTTAAACTAAAAGGGGAGGGAATAATACAGTCAATAACTACCAAAGCAACATGTTGTTGGCCCGAATTTCATGGTGTTGAACATTTGATTATATACTCAAACATGGTAACCTTTTATGAATATTCACCATAGGACACGCAGGGCGAATTTTCAGCCGACAGACCTCAAACGGAACAAGGAGGACAAAAAGACAATGAAATCAGTGTAAACTGACCTCAAACCGTTCCAAACTGGAGTAGACTCCACTCGTAAGTTTCTTCTTCACCGTCCCGAAATCCATAGGGTGCTCGATTACTTCATGGTAGTCCGGAAGCTGCATAACATAGAAAAAAAAGAGGTTAGTATAAAAAAAAAGAAATCTTTACACAAATCCTGGAAGTTAATGCGTCACCATTTATATAACCCAACCTCTTTGGGGTCCACTGGTTCAGAAAACACACCGTACGTGTCCTTCCTGAAGAAAAAAAAAAACAATCAAACATCATCAAACTGTGATGTTCCAGAAGAGTCGAAGCTACTGCAGCAAAGCAAGCAAAACACAAATCCAGAAAACCCAAAAAACACACTTTTGGAGCCTGTCGAGAACGAACAGCAGCAAATTTTTATCAGGCAAAGGGGTAGAGGGTCCAGAGTCCAACGTTGTTAACCCTCCTGCCCATGATTATAACCTCAATGCTGTCAAATACACAGCTTCCAAATCCAAATCCAAAAAAATATATCAAATTTGTTTCCACGAAATTTAGTAAAAATCAAACCTCGTAGGCTGCTTGGTGGATTTGCAGCAGGAATTGACTTCTCACCCTGCAAAAGTAAAAAATATTAAATTCAGTAACCCAAAAACAGCAAATTTATATTTTTCCACTGTGGGTGTGAAAAGGCAAAGTAGCCAGGCATTCAAAGGATCCCAAAAGGGCAAATAATGCAGTTGCAAAAACTGTGAAATAAAAATTATAAAATTGGAAAAAAGCACAAAAGGCAAATTTAAACTTTTGGCAGATCGATATGACAGTCTAATCATTATTAAGGGTTAGTAAATAAACATGAATTTAAGCAACAAAATCTAAGAAAACACTGACAATTATGATCAAGGTTAAATACTTTTTGGGAAATTTATGCAGATCTGCAGAAAAATAATAAAGACCGACCGGGTCAACCCTATTTACTAAAGATTTTTAGAAAAGAAAAAAAAACTGACAAAAACATAGTTCAAAGGTGCGAAATTCAAGGAATTTTGAAATAATAATGTCAACGTATAGTTTTCCAGACCCACAGAAAAAGACTTGAAAAAAATAAAGGAGGGTTTTTTTTGGCGCTTCGAACCCGCGTAAAAAAAAAAACAATTGAAAATCCGGGCATTTCGCCCAAAGCCCCAAAATTGAAATACCTTTTGAGGGTGAGCGAGTCCAGATCCATAGCCGATCGCATTGATCTTGCGCTTCCGGTCGGTTCTGTCTTTGCCATCGTCGTCGGCGTTGGACTCGGAGCCAACGCTGGGGGAGTTCCGAGACGCGGAATTGGCCGACTGTTTCTGATTGCTGAAGGGCAATTTGAGGACGAGCTTGAGTTTTTTCTCGCGGCGATTCCCGGCCGAAACGTCGTCGTCTTCGTCCTCGTCCTCGTCCTCGTCGTTGGAATTGCCGTCGGGGTTAGGGTTGCGGCGGGTGGATCGCCGGAGGGAAGCGTGGGAGGATTCTGTAGGGGCGGTCCTGTAATTAGGGTTGGAATGAGGGGCAGAATTGGGCTTTCGCTTCTGGTGCTGGTGTTGTAATTGCTCCTGCTGCTCTCTGAGAGTCCGTTTTTGAAGATCCAAAAGAGAGGGCCGTCCTTTCTTCTTCTTCTTCCTTTCCACTACCTTACCCATTTTTTGTGCCCTCTCTCTCCTCTCCTCTCTCTCCAGCCAGACAACAAACAGGGTGTTATTTTTTAAATTTTTTTTTAAAATTAAATTAAATGTTTTTTTTTTATTATTTATGTTATTTCTACTTTATATGTATGTGAAAATTATGACTTTTGGGACGGAGGGGGAATTAGCGTGGCGTATCTCCACGTGGTGCGGGATGTCAAAAAGGAGCCGATGAGTGTTGGAGTTATATCCTAAAAGTTAATTTTGTTGGAGTAGGATTATTTTCGGGAAAATTAGTATCCGGTCCCTAGTTTTTACTGTTCATTGATTAAGACCTTATTAGTTCTCAAATTTTGATTCAAGTCCCTATCATTAATGTGATAATGAATTTACATGTTTATTATATAATTTTTAAAATAAAAATTAGTAATTAATTTAGGGTTTAATACTCACACCTCTATTAAACTTCTAATTAATTTTCAATTCAAACATTTCTAAAATAATAAAAAATTAAATTAAATTAAGTTTGCACCTATTAGTTTTTTATATATATATAAAAAGATTCTCAATTTTTTAATCTTAAATGTACCCATTCATATAATTTTTCAATTTTTTAAATCTTAAATGTACCCATTCTCAAATATATCAATTTGTTATATGTAAAATGTACCCTTTTTTTAATATAAAATCCATTCAAATTTTTTAATCCATGTTTAAAATTATATGGGTACATTCTTTTTCGTTGATTTGAGAATGTATCCATGTTTTGGTACAATACCTTTTTTTGTTAATTTTGGTTAATGTACCCATACATATATGTATACACACATAATATAATAGAGAGTATAATTTATATTTTATTATTTTTAATCCCATAAATTATGGGTTTTATTTAAAATCTCATTAATATAAACAATTACAAATTCAATTTTTAATTTTTAATTTAAAAATATAGTAACTTACATTATTATATTAATGTCAGGGACCTCAATAAAAAACTAAAAACTAACAAGGTTTCAATCAAAGAATATTGATAGCTAGGGACCGCATCCAAAATGTCTCGATTATTTTCTCTTATTCTATTTGATCAATCACGATGAAGTCAACGTCTGTACTGAATTGTTTATAGAGAGAAAAAAATGACAAGTGAGAGAGGAGGGGTCGGAAGTGAGAAGTAATAATAATATAAAATGAATGAATTCGTAGAATTTAAGGTATATATGAAAATAATGTTCTAAACGATGTTAGGTCATGAAGATTTGTATCTCATGGTCACTTCATTTTTAAATAAAGATCTTAGTAATTTGAAAAGTCAACTGATCATTGATATATGAAAAGACCGGTATATATCGAATTAAGGTTAGCAGAATCTTGTGCTACACGTGATTCACTTCTTTTCACGACATTTATTCTCCCTTGCAGTTGTGGTCTTGAGTAACACTACTCTACATCTCAACTAATTAATCTATCTCGTGTACACAATTTTCTCTAATAAAAGTACAAGTACATATGTACCAAAAAGATAAATAGAGGATCTAAAATGCATGTGAATTTCGTGTGATCATTGTAAAATGAAGCATTGCTTCTTTGGGTACAGAACATGAATCAGACAGACATTAAAAGTTCACTTCATGTGATGTTGTGACACAAAATCCTCCTCTGCTCAAAAAGTTTCCTCTTTTAGAAACCTTACCGTTACCGCCAATCCCACGCAAAATCCTGAAAAAGTGCAAAGCTAACCGTCAAGAGGGCAGCTATTTCCTGAGACCCACGTTTCAGTGGGCCCAACTCACGACGAGGAGAGTGAAGGTGAGAGAGATCACGATGGACCGCCTTCAATGCAGAATCACTGTAGGATGTAGGTTGTAAGCGATGAGGAACCAAGAATTCTGCAAAGACGAAGTAAAAATTGAGGGGAAAAAATCGAATAAAAGGGCAAGCAAATGTGTATAGCAGGTGAGTTCGGCAATTCTGGGTTGTTCTTAATTTTCTGTTTTCCGTTTGGAATTTGATGATTGATCTGATCCAATGGGGAGAATAAGTTAAAGCTACAAGTGGGTTTCTTTGGCATGGTGGGAAGGTGGAGAGATCGTAGGAGAAAGATATGGGTTAGCAGGTGGGACGTGGCCGTCTTGCACCAGAGATGGCAAGGTGGCTTTTATCACAAATGCAAGAGAAGTTCAAAAGCTTGCTCAAGCTAAGAGCTGAGGAGACCTTCCGGTTCGATTCTTGGAGGTGATTGTTGTATTAAATTCTCATATGTTTTGCATCTTCCACTCTGTCAACTGTTGGCAAGAAGTTTTGTTTGCATATATTGATGGGTGCTTTAGTGTATTGGATTGCAAGCTGAATCCCCGCGTGTAGGTTGGGAGATAATACATATGAAATTAGGTGGAACATTGAAGTATAGGTGATCCAAATAGCTTGTGATACACTAGTTACCGGGCAGGATGTAAAGAACGGACGCCATTTAGAGCTTAAACTTTAGGATTCTAGTCTCGGATTGGTTAAAAATTGATTCGTTTTCGGATTTAAGTATCGTACTTTCGGCAAACCAAAAACCAAACTATAAGGGGTGATTCTGTGCCCTAAATGATCAACAATATTAATAAATCGATCAAAGTTGAATAAAAGTAATTTAACTAAGGTTTTCTCGAAACATCGTGCATAAAGAATCTCTGAGTGATCCACACATATCTACATTCATTTTTACTTTGTACATTTTTATGTGATTGTGGAAATGAATACTACCCAACTGAAAAAGGTTCAAGATTTAAGGTGTAGGTGAAAACTTAATTAACTTATATGAAGTTATGGAGCTGGTACACTGCTGCTATAAGAAGAAGAAAGTTACTCTCACTACCAGTTTCTGTTTACATGATTAATTAAATTTTACGTTCTTTTTCATGTTATTGTTTGAGTAGGCTGAATGATTTTACTGCAATGTACTACCGCGAGCTTTAACTCTGACATGCGATTCAATTGCGAGCCAATTCTTCAGATAATATCGAAAAGCAAATTTCGTTGATTTCTTTTTCGTTGGTATGTTCTCTTCTTCTTATTTTTATCTTAATTCTCTATCTGATTTTCTCTGGTGAATTCAACAATCATTCAATATTTCTTGGTCTATTGCTATTTCTATTTCTTCTAAGCATGGTGATTTCCAATCTAAATTCTGAACTTTAATTTTCTCTAAGACTAATCCCTTTTATTAGAGACAAGATGAAAATAAGAAGAAGAGAACTTTTAGAGACAAGATGAAAAGAGTCCCATGGAGTTCACCGAGGAAGTTGTGGAGCAAAAAGAGTCCCATGGAGTTCACCGAGGAAGTTGTGGAGGAGGCGGATCGGTACAACGGATTTAACCTGATATTGGCCGATCTTTGTTCTAGGACCATGGTTTATGTAACCAACAGACCAAATGTAGTAAAATATCAGTCAGTACTATGATCGGAACCTGGAAGCCGACTCTGATACCATATTGGAACTAGAGTAGGAGCACCCAAGCTGGAGAGATCCAACTTGTTCAGGGTTCAGTACGTAACGCATAGGAACGATTTCACCGTTGACCTCGGCCTACAGGAACCAGGGTATCTACCGCTTTTAACCCTGTTTGCATAGGCTCATGCATAGATTTACGTTCAATAATCCAGGGGCTTTCACTTCAACACATCTTAGCTCGTGATCGCTTAGTGTTTGAAATGGTACCAGGCATATTGTTTTATGTTGATAAAGATTGAAACTTGAATAAAGGTTTGACGAAATTTTGTGTTTGTTTTGGCTCGAGAGAAAACAGAAGAGCAAGAGTCACTTTGTATATTTTCTTGATATCCAAAAAACAAATTACAAAGACTATATCTTTTTGTTTCACAGCCGGTCTAAAAACCAGAACCTACATCTAGAGGCCTAGTACTCTTCTTCGATCATAAATGGTTATCAGAGGATATCATCCATCCACTTGGAGGAAGATGAGAATGCTCAGTACAAATAAAAGATAAAACACCAGCTGTAATCTTTCTAAAAACAGGGGAAGAAACTAGCTGTTGAAAATTAAAAAGCTCCTTCTAATTTTAGTAAGGTCTTCATTTCTTCACACTTTCCTGCTTCCTTTTGACTTCATCTGCAGGATTACCTTCTGCAGGATACCTCTAAAGCAAGGAGGCAGCTTAATTCTCAACAGCCTCTCCTAAGCTGCTTACTGGCTTTACTCCTAACTTCATCCTCAAGTAATTGAATCGATCTTTAGGCAAGGCTTTAGTAAATATGTCTGCAAGTTGTTCTTCACTTCTGCAGAACTTCACATTAATCACACCTTCTTGTAGTGCTTCCCTTATAAAATGAAACTTCCTATTTATGTGTCTGGTTTTCTGGTGAAAGACAGGATTTTTCACCATGGAGATTGCAGACATGTTGTCACAGAATAAGGGTGTTGCATCAGCTTGCATTTCTCCAAAATCATCGAGTACAAATCTTAGCCAAATAGCCTGGGCCGTGGCTTCTGCTGCTGAGACATACTCGGCCTCTGCAGTTGATAAAGCAACTGTATTTTGCTTCACAGACGCCCAAGAGAAAATCCCACTACCAAAGCTAAAAGCATATCCTGAGGTGCTCCTGCAATCATCCTCACTCCCTGCCCAGTCTGCATCACAGAATCCTACAAGGATTGCATCACTATCTTTTGCATACTCAATTTCATAGCTCAGCGTGCCTTGCACATATCTCAGAACCCTCCTTGCAACTCCAAAATGTTTCTTTGTAGGACCATTCATGAACCTTGACAACAAACTAGCAGCATACATCAAATCTGGTCTAGTTGCTGTCAAATACAGAAGACTGCCCACAATTTTCCTGTACATGGTTTCATCTGCCAATTCACTTCCATCTACCTTCTTGAGCTTCTCACCAGTAGGCAGAGGAATGGAGACAGGTTTGCAGTCTTCAAGACCAAACCTCACAAGTAATGATTTTGCATACTTGCTTTGATGAATAAATACACCATTTTCAGTTTGTAGGATTCCCATTCCTAGAAAATGATGGAGTAAGCCTAAATCCGACATCTCATACTTCTGCATCATCTCCATTTTGAACTCACTGAGTAGTGCTTTGCTGCTTCCAGTATACACAATGTCATCAACATATATTGAGACAATAAGGATACCACCTTCTTCATCGGACTTGGTGTACAAAGTAGCTTCACTTGTGCTTCTGATGAAATTGCAGCTGGTGAGATATGCATCAATCTCACTATACCAGGCTCTAGGTGCCTGTTTTAAACCATACAAGGCCTTCCTTAATTTGTAGACCTTATGACAAGCATTTTTAACTTCAAAACCTTCAGGTTGTTCAATGTATACCTCTTCTTCAAGTATGCCATTTAAAAACGCAGATTTCACATCTAGTTGGAATAGTTTCCACCCTTTTTGTGCAGCCAAAGCTATAAGGGTCCTAATTGTATCCAACCTTGCCACTGGTGCAAAGGTCTCATTGTAATCGATTCCGGGCTTTTGTGCATACCCTTTTGCCACCAGTCTAGCCTTGTGCTTCTGAACTGTTCCATCTAGATTTAATTTAGTTTTGAACACCCATCTCACCCCAATAACAAGCTTATCCGTGGGTCTATCAACTAGCTGCCAAGTGTCATTCTTTTCAATCATATCGATTTCTGCATTCATAGCTTCTTGCCATGCTTGATCCTGTGCTGCTTCTTGATAATCTTCTGGTTCAACAAAACTCATGTGACATCTAGCATATATCTCTTCTAGACTCCTTAGTTTTACAGGTGTTGAACTAGGAGTTGAGTTTTGACTTAGTGATTCACTTCGGCTAGTTGATGCACTGGTTGGGCTCGAACTTGGTTGAGAGCTTTGAGCAGTCTCAACCTGAGTCTCATTTGGACTTTCCTGCACATCACCACCATGTGTTTGATTCTCAAAGACTAGGGACATCACAGGTGTTTCAACTTGCCTGTATTCCCAACTCCAACACTGATCCTCATTGAATACAACACTCCTGGAGAGGATTATTTTCTTGGACTGCAGGTCATAAACTCTATACCCTTTTTCCCAGCTTCCATACCCCATAAAGATACCTTTTCTTGCCTTTTCATCAAACTTTTTTCTTAGCTGTGAAGGTATGTGTGTATAGCATATGCATCCGAACATTCTCAAATGTTTTATGCCTGGTTTTCTACCTGTGAAGGCTTCAAATGGAGTCTTGCCCTTCACTGAGGTTGTGGGACATCTATTCTGCAAGTATACTGCAGTTCCAACTGCTTCAGCCCAAAAAACTACAGGGATATTCTTCTCGGCCATCATTGACCTTGCCATTTCACCAATGGTTCTATTCCTTCTTTCAGCAACTCCATTTTGCTGAGGGGAATATGCAACTGTTAATTGCCTCTCCATTCCAGTGTTAGAACAGAAATCTAAGAATTCATGAGATGTATATTCACCTCCCCTGTCACTTCGCAGCTTCTTAATCTTGAAACCACTTTGTAGCTCCACAAAGGCTTTAAATTTTTTAAATACATTGAACACATCAGATTTGTTTCTAAGAAAGTACACCCAGCACATTCTTGAATAGTCATCGATGAATGTGATGAAGTACCTGTTCCCACCAATGGATTCATTTTGCATTGGTCCACAGACATCAGTATGTACCAATTCTAGTGGATGGCTTACTCTCCATGCTTTCTCCTTATCAAATGGTTCTCTGTGCATTTTTCCAGCAATACAACTCTCACAGATTTCATTCATTTCTGATAGCTCGGGTAAATCAAGTACCATTCCCTCTCTTTGCAATTTTTTTAGGTTGTCAAAACTCAAGTGACCCAGCCTTTTATGCCAGATCCATGACCCTTCTTCAATTGAAGCTCTTTTAGCTACTGGATTTATAGATTCCAAGGACAATGGAAAGCACCTATTTCCAGCCATAGTTACCTTGGCTACCACATTTTCAAGATTGCTGTCATCAAAGATTATAGCCATATTACCACCAAACAGGACATAGTAACCGTGTTCCATCATTTGACCAACACTCAAGAGATTTTCATCTAATCCTGGAACTAACAGAACTTCATTAATGTATCTCTTCCCATGCTTTGTATCTACTACAAGTGTTCCCTTGCCTGTAGCTTGAACCAGATCGCCAGTCCCCATTTTAACTTTGCAGGTAATTGATCTGTCAAGATTTAGTAGCAAAGACTCTTGAGAAGTCATGTGGTTGCTGCAGGCACTATCAACAAACCACACGGATCTGTCCTGAGATGTTGATGCTGCGTGACAGGCATAGAACATTGTGCCATTGGTCACACCTTCCTCTTTTGCATAGTTAGCAACCTGTTTGTCATTGTTACAATCCTTTGCAGTGTGTCCAAATCTGCCACACTTGCCACATTTTGGTTTTCCCTTATACCTACAAATGCCAAAATGATATTTATCACAAGTTTGACATTGTGGTTTCATGACACCTTGACTACTGCTTCCTTGTTTGCTTTGAAAAGTGCTTCTATTTCCCCAACTTCCACCATTTTGATTGTTCCAACTAGAGTTACCATTGCCATTCCAGTTACTGCTTTGTGACCAATTTCTTCCTTTCTTGTTTTGTTGCCATTTATGGTTCTGTTTACTCTGTGCACCTTTATAACTTCCACTAGTACTACCATGAACACTACCTCCAATCTTTAGACTACTAAATGCCCTCTCAGTACCAGTAACCTTGTCCCTTTCATCATGCAGGTCTTCTCTTTTATCATAGACTTTAACCGAGGCCAAGACTTCCTCAACCCTTATAACATCCAGATCTCTTGTCTCCTCTATTATAGACACTATGGATTTGTATCTTCTATTTAAGCTCATTAATAGCTTCTGCACAATCCTTTTCTCAGGCACATCCTCACCTAGTGATTTCAGATTATTCACTATCTCAAAAAACCTAGCCAAGTAGTCATTTAAGGGTTCACCATCATGCATTCTCAGATATTCAAACTCAGCTCTAATGGCTTGAAGTTTAACAGCTCTTACCTTTTTGTCTCATCTGAACTCTCTTCTCAGAATTTCCCAAGCTCATTTAGCAGTCTTCTCATTTCTGATGCGAGGGAAGAGCTCATCAGTTATGGCTCCTTGAATGAGGCTTAACGCCTTGGCGTTTTTTATTCTGTCTTCTTTGGAGATAGTGGGTGCTTCTACTGGAGTGTGCTCAGCCTCACTTCCTTCATCTACAGAACCTTCTTCCTCCTCGGGAGTCTGCTGCGGCTGTATTCCGAGTTCTATCACATCCCATAGATCATGTGCTATGAGGATTGTTTCCATTTTGACAGCCCAAAAATCGTAGTTTGCACCATCAAACTGTGGAGTTCGTAAATCTCCACCGCAAGAACTCGATCCCACCATTTCTTAGTGAGTATCAGTGAATCAACCAACAAAGGAACCACCTTTAAGATTTTCTGGGTTTCCTTCGGAGCTAGATCTCACCCACAGTATCACGCCCTTCTTCGGAATCAGACCAAGAGCTCTGATACCATGTTTGAAATGGTACCAGGCATATTGTTTTATGTTGATAAAGATTGAAACTTGAATAAAGGTTTGACGAAATTTTGTGTTTGTTTTGGCTCGAGAGAAAACAGAAGAGCAAGAGTCACTTTGTATATTTTCTTGATATCCAAAAAACAAATTACAAAGACTATATCTTTTTGTTTCACAGCCGGTCTAAAAACCAGAACCTACATCTAGAGGCCTAGTACTCTTCTTCGATCATAAATGGTTATCAGAGGATATCATCCATCCACTTGGAGGAAGATGAGAATGCTCAGTACAAATAAAAGATAAAACACCAGCTGTAATCTTTCTAAAAACAGGGGAAGAAACTAGCTGTTGAAAATTAAAAAGCTCCTTCTAATTTTAGTAAGGTCTTCATTTCTTCACATTTTCCTGCTTCCTTTTGACTTCATCTGCAGGATTACCTTCTGCAGGATACCTCTAAAGCAATGAGGCAGCTTAATTCTCAACACTTAGAGCCCCAAATGATGAGTTTATGGTTTAGTAACTCTACAATCATTTGCAGAAATCGTTGCTGATCTCATCTGATCATACAAGATCAGTCTGATACTTAATGGCTTACTGTGGTTCGGGTTACAATTTATGGCTGGTTTAGCACAGGTTCATGCCTTGTTAGCATAAACACTTGTTTGCTCGTACAGGAAGAATATAAGCACGAGATCCCACAGCATCTGCTCTGCTGGTTGTAACTTGTTCCTCATAAGATTTTACTCTTTGATTTGTAACATTAATTCTTGTGCTTAATTGTTCTGACTACCATTCGATTTGGGGTTAAATTGAACATGTGATTAGTTGGATAAATTACAGTGACACCTCTTGCAGCTATTTGTAGATGCCAAGTGTTATTTTGAAAGGAAAATGATTTTCGCACTCTAAATTATTTGTTTATTTTTGTTTCTCGATTCTCTAATCTATTGATCAGAGATAGGATCATGCACGGCAAAAACTTTTTTTTTCTTGATTGAAAACCAATTTTCACCTTTGATGTTTGATATTATAATCTTCCAAATTAGATTCAACCCCATTAATTTGATGGGGTTTCTTTGATTATGTGAGGGCCTCGTGTAAATTCGAATTATTAACAATATCAATAATATAGATAATATTAATAATTGTAATTGTGAAGAGGGAGGAAGAAAGAGGGAAAAAATAAAGGAAATGTTGTAAACATTCCTAGAATAAGTGTGATTGTGTAAATCCTAGATTAGATTTGATTCTAGTTATCCTTTCCTATTACAACTTGTATTACTTGGAGGAGAAGGAATATCTTCTCTCCCTTTACTACTATAAATAAAGGCACAATGTAGGAGGGATAACAACACATACATTCCCCTAAAATTCTACAAACACACATCCCTCTCCTCTCTCTTTGCCGCCGGCCCTAGTCTCTCTGTCAGATAAAAATAGACTACAACACGTTATCAGCACGCTCCTACCGCTGCGCTTAGGAATCTGACGTTGGAGATTTTTTTTTCTGCATCAAACCAGTTCATCCATATTATCACGCAATCAAGTTCTTTCCAAACAGCAGTTTTTAACTCGATATTTTGCAAGCCCTGATAGCATGAACATTCACCATGATGCATGACCCAACTTTACGTTTAACGTATTTTAGATTCTACATAAATTGTGTATGCTTCATCACCAAAATTGCTACAATTATGTGAATTTGATATTTGTCATGAACTGAATCTTACATATGTACATGCATTGAAACTATTATTTGCATATGCATCAACGTAAATATGTGATTCATTAGAATTATACATGCATATAATATAATTGCATTAAAAAAAATATTGCGATTGGGGAATTAGGGTTCTTCGAACCCGTGCTTTTCACGAGCCGAGAACCAATCCTGGAGCCACGGCTCCAGGCCCAACACCCAGACCCGACGCCCAGCAGGCGTCGCCACCCTTGAAATCGTCAACCAACATGGCTTGCAATCGTCCCCGATGAATTTTTTGTCTGCAAATTCGATTTTTTTTTAAATTACAATCGAATTTCTAGGGTTTTGACAATGAATATCGAGATTTTTTAAATCTCCGTTCACCCCCATGGTCACCATGACTCAAATCGAGTCTTCCACATAACCCCGACCGACGCCAAAAGCGCCAGGTCCGATGTTCTCCTCCGGCGACACACACCCATCACTCGCTGGGGTGTTTGATCCCAAAAACCCGAGCCCCAATGGGCTCCTGTCCCTCGGCCTGCATCAGCGCCCTTTTGGGCTTGCTACTGCTCTGCGATGTCACGGCCCAGCCCGTGCCGAAAGAAAAAAAAACAAATTTTTTTTTGTTTTCTGGGCTCGCTGGCAGCGGCCCAGCCCGACGAGAACAAAAAAAAATTTTGGTGCTGCACATAGCAGCCCATTCCCCTTGCCTATGTCTCCCCGTGAGCTCCATGAGCCACCTGTGGGCTTTGCCTATGTTTTTAGGCCCCAAAGACTACATAAATTAATTCAATTATCATTATACAATATTTTTGCATCCAATATTTGTTGCATATTTGTTTGCATATATATTTGTGTTTGCCTGCAGGAATATATGAACCTGAAGTTCATAATTACTTTGAAACCCGAAGTTTCTTATAAACATGCCTTGTTTGAAAACCTGAAGTTTTCACTTAAACATTACCACGTTGAAACCCACGTAGACAACGGAGTTGAATTTCTGTGCGTAACTTCCCACGAATATGGCCAGAAGCGTATTCTAGAGAAGATGGAGCGTAACCCGAGTGGTCTGTATACTACAACCATACGCCCCATAGAATGCCACTATGTGGCTGGCCCTACCACAGGGACCGCGCACGAAATTACACTTTGGCATGATCATTTGGGACATCCTGGACGAATAGCGATGCGCCGTATCCTCAAAACTTCACACGGGCATCCACTAACCCGAAGCTTAGGTTCAATCCATGAAATTGCATGTCAAACATGTTCTATGGGAAAACTTATTACTAAGCCTTCTTATGACAAGATTCGTTCGAATCCTCCCATTTTTTCTACAACGGATTCAGGGGGACATTTGTGGACCGATTCAACCTCCCTGCGGACCATTTAGATATTTTATGGTTTTGGTTGACGCTTCTACACGTTGGTCATACGTGTGCTTGTTGTCCACAAGGAATGCTGCATTCTCCAAACTGTTGGCTCAGGTTATCAAGCTCAGGGCTCACCACCCTGATTATTCGATCAAATCTATTCGATTGGATAATGCTGGAGAATTCACATCTAAAACTTTTGATGACTATTGCATGTCGGTTGGGGTTGAAGTTGAACATCCTGTACCCCATGTTCACACCCAGAACAGCCAGGCAGAGGCTTTCATTAAGCGTTTACAAATGATTGCTCGATCGTTGGTCATACGTACCAAGCTCCCGATTGCTGCTTGGGGCCATGCAATATTGCACGCAGCAAAGTTGGTCCGCATGAGGCCTGTTGCGACACAACCATTTAGTGCCCTTCAGTTGGTCACCGGATGCGAACCCGACATATCGCATCTGCGCGTTTTTTGTTGTGCGGTCTATGTGCCGATCTCACCGCCCTTACGTACAAAAATGGGGCCTCAGCGAAGGATGGGAATCTATGTCGATATGATTCTCCTTCGATTATTCGTTACTTAGAACCTTTGACAGACGATCTGTTTACCGCTCGTTTCGCGGATTGTCACTTCTATGAGATAGTCTTCCCGTCGTTAGGGGGAGATAAGAACGTCAACATTCCTAATGAACAACGTGAATTATCGTGGAGGACTCCCACTTTGTCTTATTTAGATCCCCGCACCGCTCAATCTGAAGCTGAAGTGCAGCGCATATTAGATCTCCAGAGCATGCTAGATGCTTTCACCGATCTAGCGCACGTGACAAGATCACATATTCCAGCTGCGAATACGCCTGCAAAGATAGATGTACCAAATGTACGACGGACTACCCTCCTGGAAGCCCGGGACGCCAATTCTGGTGATCCACGTACATTAACGGCTAGCCAATCCTCTGCCCCTACACAAAAGCGTGGCAGACCCCTTGGTTCAAAGGATTCACACCCCCGGAAGAGGAAAACCACGGCACAAGGTCCCGAAGAGCCTACTGTGAATCCGACTATCGCTTACTGATTTTACCCAACTCATGAGGAAATTCTAGATTATGGAAACGTCCTTGAAGAGACGAATCCTCATCCCGAGAATCGTGGGATTTCAGTTTATTATGCTAGTTTAGATGATGTGTGGCGTAGAAATGAGATGATTGTCGACGATGCATTAGCATTTGCAGTAGCTACTGAGATCATGTTGAGCGATGACATTGAACCGCGTTCCGTTGATGAATGTCGACGTAGAGCTTATTGGTCAAACTGGAAACAAGCAATCCAAGTCGAACTTGATTCACTTGCAAAATGTAAGGTGTTTGGACCTGTAGTTCCTACTCCTCCACATGTGAAACTCGTTGGCTACAAGTGGGTTTTCGTTCGGAAGCGTAATGAGAAGAACGAAATTGTGCGTTACAAAGCTCATCTTGTAGCACAAGGTTTCTCACAACGCCCCGGGATTGACTATGATGAAACTTACTCACCCGTTATGGATGTGATTACTTTTCGATACCTTATCAGTTTAGTAGTTTTCGAAAAACTGGATATGCAGCTGATGGACGTAGTAACCGCGTATCTCTATGGGGATCTTGATACGAAAATTTATATGAAAGTTCCCGAAGGACTTACATTGACTGGTTCAAATATTTCTAAACCCCGGAACACGTTCTCAATTCGGCTGAGGCGTTCACTATACGGTTTGAAACAATCCGGAATAATGTGGTATAACCGTCTGAGTGAGTATTTGACTAGTCAGGGATATGTGAACAACGAACTATGCCCTTGTGTGTTCATTAAGAAGTCACATTCCGGATTTACGATTGTTGCAGTATATGTCGATGACATGAATCTCATCGGAACTCCTGAAGAGCTCACGAGAACTACTTCGCACCTGAAGTCGGAATTTGAGATGAAAGATCTAGGTAAGACTCAATACTGTCTCGGTCTCGAGATAGAGCATTGTTCGGATGGAATCTTAGTACATCAATCGAACTACACCCAGAAGGTGCTGCGCCGTTTTAATGAGGATAAAGCGAAGTCTTCGAGTACTCCTATGGTCGTTCGTACGCTAGATGCAAAGCGAGATCCCTTCCGTCCGAAGGATGATGATGAAGAGATTCTGGAACCTGAAGTTCCTTATCTAAGTGTGATAGGCGCTTTATTGTACTTAGCTCAGTGCATTAGACCCGACATCTCCTTCGTTGTTAATCTTTTGGCAAGATACAACAATACACCAACACGCAGACATTGGACTGGCGTGAAAGACATCTTCCGTTACCTTAAGGGTACTACGGATTTGGGCTTATTCTATCCCTACGAATCATGGAGTGATACCGCACCCTATGCTCATCGGGTTGATTCTCGCCTTGTTGGTTATGCCGACGCTGGATACTTATCTGATCCGCACAAGACGCGTTCTCAAACGGGTTATGTCTTTACCGTTGGAGGCACCGCAATATCTTGGAGGTCAACTAAACAGACCTTAGTTGCCACTTCGTCTAACCATGCTAAAATTCTCGCCTTACATGAAGCAACTCGGGAATGCTTTTGGTTGAGAGCAGTAATGGGCCATATTCGAAGCTCCTGTGATCTTCATCCCGCCGTTAATGCCCCGACGACGATTTTTGAAGACAGCGCAGCTTGCATCGAACAGCTCAAGAAGGGTTACATCAAATGAGACAACACCAAGCATATTGCGCCGAAGTTCTTCTTTACACATCAACAACAAGAGCATCAGAAGATTGAAGTCATGCAAATCCGATCACAAGACAATCTGGCCGACCTCTTCACCAAATCAAAAGATTGAAGGTTGCTGCAATATAATATATATATATATATATATATATATATATATAAAAGAAAATAGCCATCTGTGGGTGGAGGAAAAAGATGTCGGTAGGTGGAGAAAAAGAAAAAGTGGTGCAGTCATAGAGGGTCATGTGCTCACAAAAAAAAGAAAAGCAAAAGCACTGACAAAAGCAATATCATTTAGCAGATTCAGATCGAAATCCACTGCGCCCACGCAGAAAAAGAAAAAGAAAGTGAAAAGACAAAGCAAAAGGGAAGCACATGGGACACTGCAAAAACAAGGAATAAACTGAAGGAATTATTTTGTGAAAACATGTTCATTTGAGCAACATCATATAGCATGCAATTAACAATTAAAGGCGGAATCATGCTTGTATGCACTCAAAAACAAAACATTACCATGAAATTCAAAGCCTAGTAGATTGGTGAACCAAGAATCAACTCAAAAACAAAGTGAGTTGATAAATATACCTTTGTAGATTCCTCTTTGCATAAGCAAAGGCTAATCACCCAAAGAGATAGGGCCTTCATTCCTTGCTTCTTAGATCCATGGATTTGGATGGAAGAATAGGTTCTCCAAGTTCCCAAAATTGAGAACCTCTAAGTCTCGACACCAAGGTTAGATTGTAGAATAAATGAGTGACCTTGGAGTAGTAGGATTGCTAGATGTACCCTCCAAGGTGTTGGCCTCTTTAGAGAGAAAATGGAGAGACAATTCTCACCAATTTTCCCCAAAAATAAACCCTTTTAACACTTAATGAATTTTGGCTATAAAATCATTTATATAGTCACTTCTTTAAGTGACCTAAACAACCAAAACCCTAATTCATCTCTTCATGGCCGGCCACCTAAAGGGATTTGGGCTTTTGGGCCTTAATGAATCTTTATTCATTAAATTGTCATACAACTTAAGTTAATGGGCTTGACGTTCGAAGCCCATTGGGCCTTAAGGTCCAAAACTATCCCGAAGTCATTTAACGAACTTATTCGTTTGATTAATTAACATATGAATTAATCCTTGCCATAAATTAATGATTAAACCATTTAATCATTCTTACTCATTTCCGTTTAATCTCCAATCTCTACCTTTTATGGTGTGCGATCCATTAGGTTCCTTTTAGCAAGGTAGTGGGCGATTAAAACCATTTTACATCGATTGTGAATTGAAACTATTTTCAATTCTCCCTTTAGTGATTACACACGTTTAGGGCTTCCACAAACCATGAGTGACACCTAGCAGCATATCATGGTTACCCAAGCTAATCAGAAGAGGTGGAGAACCTATTCAGTTCGAGATTACAAATGAAATACGGTCTTTCTCTAATCTAATACTCTTGACCACATTGTTTGGTTTGATAGTTTATTTTCTCATGTCTACTATCCAATGTGTGTCTTGTGCTTATATGATTACCTTGAATGTGATTAGGAACGCATTCCCAAATCTCATTCATACTCTGGCCAGAGATTCAAATCATATCAGAGAGTATTCTCCCTCAAACGGTTTGAAGGTTAGAGATCCCTTGTTGCGCATTCACTTGTCTCCATACCTAAGTGGCTTGACCCCAACGATGTCGTGGACACCCTCCTGATGGAGTGACTTTGACATAATCAAAGATCAAGGACTTAACCACAAGACAACTATGATGCCTCAGGTCAAAGGACTACTTTGCATTATCCCAACCATGAGTTCTCATGTGACATGGAATATGAGAACTCTTCGTTGATCGCGTTCAGTGAACTCATTCTCTATTGAGCACCTACCGTACTTGTCTTGATGTCACACACACCAATGACTCGAGACTAATCACTCTCCCTGAGAGAAGACATAGTACGTACCGATCTTAACGGACTGTCAATGCCCAATTGGCAATCCTATGATCAGGAACATTTAGGATGTGTCTACGAAAGAATGGTCTCATGAATCTAACTTCATTAGATTACATTCTCCCAATCACATATTCCTTGGACTTTATCGTTTAAGCATATAACATTTATATGAGACGGCTCAAACAATAATCTTTGCCCTTTATATGTAAAACTAGATTAGTTTAACATGTGAAATGTCCGTAAAGTATCATCACATGATTGGCTTTAGGGCACATTTCCAACATAAACACCCTACCGAAATGATGTAATTTATTTTCCTTATCTTTCGGGATGTAATTTATTTTCCTTATCTTTCGGAAACATCTGTATAAATCCCATCAGAGGGTGTAAAAAAAAAAAAAAAAAAAGGAAAAGCCCAAAATAATGGGCTGGAATGTTGTGTGGAGGACGAATGCCCATAAGCCTGAAATAGCACCAACCAGGTCATCAAAAGTACGCCCAGTACTCCACAATTATTCGGCAACCCGCCGCTATTACCACCAACCAGGTCATCAAAAGTACACCAAGTACTCCACAATTATTCGACAACCCGCCGCTATTACCACCAACCAGGTGATGAAATGTACAATCCGTACTCTAATATCATTTGGCAACTAGCCATTTAAGCCACCAACCAGGTGATGAAATATACAACCCGTACTCTAATTTAGCAACTAGCCATTTATGCCACCAACCAGGTGATGAAATGTACAACCCGTACTTTCCTTCATGCCACCAACTAGGTGATCAAAAGTACGCCCAATACTCTAAATTATACATGAGCATTACTCATGTCATTCATACATAAACATTCATGAGCATTACTCATGTCATTCATACATAAACATTCATGAGCATCACTCATGTTAACATTCATGAGCATCACTCATGACAACATCCATAAGCATCACTAATGTCAATCAACATAAACATTCATGAGCATCACTCATGTCAATCAGCTTCAAAAGCTTCATATACAGAGCTCTAGCTTCAAAGTTTCACTTGCAAAGCTTCACCTACAAAGCTTCAGTGCAAGGTATACAAATACCGCATCCGAACAACCGCCACTTCGGCCCATACATGGATTCAATTTAAAGTCTCCAGCCAACAGACTCTATTGACCGAAGACTTGGGGGACTACATTAGGTACCATATATTGGGCCTCAACTGGGCCTTATGAAAAATACTTAGGGGACTCTAGCCCATTATTTATGTATTGAGGAGCGAGCTCTTACTTTATAAAAGGGACTCCCTCACCATCATTAGAGCAGCATCAACTCTAGCCCATTATTCATGTACTAAGGAACGAACTTTTATTCTATAAAAGGGACTCCCTCACCACCATTATAGAGCATCGTCGTCTATTGAGCAACCGCCTCGCCGCGATCATTAACTTTAGCCCATCATTTATGTATTGAGGAGCGAGCCCTTATTCTATAAAAGGGACTCCCTCACCTTCAATGCCACAAGCTGAGCCAACCAAGGCAATATAAGCCATAAGCCGAGCCGTCTCGCAGCGTGTGCTACTTCTAGTTGAGCGTCATTTCAGATTAAGCACTGCCTCATATCGAGCATCAGTTCAAGACAGTATCTAGTTCCTTCGGCCCACACATGGACTGAATTTCAAGTCTCCAGCCAAAAGACTCTCTTGACTGAAGACTTGGGGGACTATTGTTTATACCATATTTAGGGCCTCCATATTTAGACCTCGTATAAATACTCGGGGGACTCAAATGTAATTATGCAATAAGGGAAGGGGCAAATATGTAATAAGTGAGGAGTCCTTATTCTATAAAATGACTCATCATCCTCACAATTAGAGAGAGGCCAATTCTTAGGCCCGAGATCCCCTCTCTCACCCTCAGAAGCTCTCACCCTCTCCCTCTCTATTCCCTCAAATAAATACATAATCAGTGTGGACGTAGCCCAAACCTTGGGGTGAACCACGATACATCTTGTGTTATTTACATTTCATGCAGATTAACGGTCGGATTTACGTTGTTCCAAGACCTCCGATTTTATGCATCAACACTTTCTTTGAAAAATAACTTGCATGCAACGCTCATAAAATAGCGTCTCTATTTTTTTTTTTTTTTATCATGTGATCACTTGACGGTTTAGTGTTTGAAAGATCATCTAAAATTGAGCAAAGTAAAGACGGGGTCCCATGGAGAAGTTAAGGATGTTTTGTGTGACTTTCCTTGATTATGCCAGCAGACAACAGAAAATATAAGATCCACCATCTTTTGCTTTGGGGCATGGCGTGTGGGTCATATGAGTGGGGTGCGAGCTTTAGATATTTCACAAATATCATCAACAAAACAGTGATATATCGTTGTTCAAAAAAAAAAAAACAGTGATATATCAAACATCATTACATAATCGATAATTGAGGTCGTTCACATGCACAACATCGAACTATTTGCTGCGACAAAAATTGGAATCAAGGGATGGTAAAATATGAACAAATTTGAGTATTAGGAACTAAAAAAATTTGATATCGTGGAGAGTAAATTTTCTTGTATGTACGTGCAACGAGAAGACTACAAATTCTTCTGTGTAGTGGAAAGCTTTCATACTATACTAGCTCTCTCTCTCTCTCTCTCTCATATTATAATCTTAGCACGTTAGCTCATTTAAATTACCAAGGTCCATAAATGGAGCACCATCTACGATTCTATATGTTTTTTTAATTAAAATGCACCTTAATATATGTGGTGGTAAAAGAAATTAACTTGTTAACTTTAACAATAACCAAGGTTCTAAAAGGCATTAGGCTCTAGTCGGGTGGCGGACAAAAATTTAGGGTTTACACATCTAGGTGTCTAGGTGGGACTTAGGCAATAATTTTTAGACCAATGACAATAACTTCCTTTCAAGAAAAACAAACGAAATCTATGAATGGTAGTGTCACAACTGCATCGTATAAGAAGTTTTCGCAAATCAAGATATATAGCAGTGATTAGAAAAAGAAATATGTTAGAATATTCATTCTTGAATACATTCATCTACAAACCCTACACTATTCGTATTTAATATTTATTTATACACAAACGACTGATTCTACCACTCCTTTTGCACGGAATATAATCACCATGCTGAGAGATTTCAAACTTCTACTCTTTGAGAATCATGTCCCAAGTATATTTGGATCATGATCTGTGTGACTATATTTCAACTTGCATTGCGTGTCTAGGAAATAAAAGTTATTGCCATGGAAAAAAAGGAAAAGATATGTTGTTTGTCACCGGCATCTGCAGCAGAGTTTGGTAATTGGACCTTTTGGACCGACCCTGGTCATATTTTTGTAACTCCATCCTTTATTTTCTTATGCAAGCAGCCACTCCAAAGACTTTGCAAAATTGCAAGCCCCAAGGCCCTCTTTCGTAAATAATAATATTAATGTCTACTTTTGTGGTCCCCAATATTAGCTGTAGATCACAAACGTGCCATTAAAGTTGGGACTTTGGGTCATGAGTAGATCTGAAATTTTTTTGCCCCATCCATCAACAACAAGATACGAAAAATAACAAATTTCACTGTTTTAAGTTAATTTGTTAATGAGTTGAATTGTTATTAAATCATTTGTAAACGAGTTGCATCGTTATCAGGTTACCCGATAAAATAACGGGTATAACACGTAAACAACAAGAACAAGACATGAAACATCACAAAAATAACAAGTTTTGGAGTAATCTGTTAACAAGTTTGGTCGTTATCGGATGACCTGTTAAGAACACATTAAAATAACAAGTTTTACACGATACGATCCATTAAAATAACATATATAACACGAAAACGACAAACATGACTTGTTTGCCAAATCTAGTCATGAGTGTGGCCTATTGTCCAAGTTTCTACCAAGTATTACACAATTTGAATAGAAATAAATTAGCCAACCCCATCATAAAATGACTCATAATAAAATCCATGGCTTCCTCCTTCCTAGTTCAAAATATTTAAATTAAAATGAAGTTTTGGCAATGTCGGGGTTATAGAATCAACATTCCTTGGCTCTTACCCGACGTACTTCTCTTAACCTACAAATTATGGTTAGTTATGCGTACATATTAAAATAGAGTTTCAAAAAACGTAGTTAAAAATAGCCCAATTTAAGTTTAACAGAGATCTATTTTCAATACGAGTCTAGAGACAGTTGCATGAATGACTCTTTTCATAAAGCACTTTCTTGGTGAAAAAGAGGATCAAATCACATGGTCAAAGTGCTTGTAAGGTAGGTGGCGACGGTGATTAATATTTAAAGAGAGCTTTTTGCATCGTTTGACTTACATAATCTTGTAGAGACTTAGCATAATCCAAAGATTACGTCCACCAAATGACAAACAAGAATAATCACACTTTTGGGCTTATGTTCAACAAATACTTTATAAATTAAATTATTTCATCATAATTTAATTTTATTTAATTTTATATTTTTCTTAACTTGTGTATTGAAATAAAGACGTGAGAACCCCACTTGAAATGGTGACAGTAGTAGTGCCTTTGACAGCATGATGATTACGACGACCATGAAATAAGGCATTTTGGGCTCTCCTACTTTGTCTCTCTGTGTACCTCTGTGTATCAATAAGTAAAATGCTTAATTAAATGCTATACTTCATTCACTTTGACAAGCTTTAAAAAAATCTACTGCTAAGTACTAACCTCTACATTTTATAAGACCTGATTCTTTGTCCAAGTTGTTAGTGTTGATAATGCCATCATCATTCATTTTTATCCATTTTTTAAAAAGGAAAACTAATAAAAATAGTTTGAAAATTTTGAGTTTTAATGATAATGACAAAATAAAAGGTAAAGTGAATAGTATCAGGTGCTTTTCATTAAAGTTTTGTTTTAAAAAACCTAATTTTCCAACGTGTATCAACGATTTTATAATACGTAAATTGATAACGATATACATTACATGCATGTTTGAATCATATCACTTACTCTCCGCTGTTTTGCTTGTTTATGCCATAAATTAAGAGTGCATGCATGAATTTATTGTTAAATTGGTTAGAAATTAGAATAGTGAATTTCACTTTTACATTCAAGATTGCATCTCTCATTCATATTTTGAATCGGTTTAAATATATGTTGAATTAAATAAAAATAAAATTAGTGACATGAACCCTTACAAAAATTAAGAGTGAATAAAATTGCCAATGCAAATTTCATTCAAATGGGAGAAATATAGATATAAACATATATGAACATATGGTATAAAAATTCGAAATAACCTAACTAAACTAACCCACCAAAATACAAAACAAAAAATTCAAGAAAATTACAATAAGCTCAAGCAGAGCTTACTTTATCCTCCAGCACCCCCACCACTGCCACCACCAGCACCACCGCCACCCAGATTCTCTCAACCTCCAACTATCTATAACAAAATAATACAAATTTCTATCTTTTTTTTTCTTTCAAATTTAATCTAGTCCAAAGCATTAGGCCCAGCACAGGCCTTCAAAACAGGACTCCAAATCCACTGCAACAAAAACTTCCTCCCTTTGCTTCCATTCACATTGAACGTCCTCCCTTCCCGATCCCTCATCACCTGCCCAATGTACCCGCCGCCGCCACCGGTCCCATACAACCCTTCGCACAAGTCCCCAATCTCCGTTGGCGCCGTTGGGTCCTCCCCGGCGTACCACGCATTCACCAGCGGGTTGGACGAGAGCTCAGCGAGCTCGTGCCCAATCACGCTGATCATCCCGTCCACGCCAACGTCCCTGTTGGGCGGCGACAGCGCCCCGGGCCCGCCGCCGCCCATGTACCCCGGCACTGCGAACGGGTAGGCGCAGACCTCCGGGCACTGCTTGCCGGAGTTTCCGATCCAGGCGTATGGCAGAGTGTAGCCCACCATGGAGGGGAAGGTGAAGTAATGGAACCCACAAACGGCTCGACAAAAGTCCTGAACAGTGACGTCCTCGGAAGTGAGGATTAGGTAGACGCCTTGCTTGTGATCGACGGGGAAGGGGGCGGATCGGACGGCGGAGGCGATGACCTGCTGAACTGAGAGGCGGGTGAGGTGATTCCCGTGGGAGTACTTCATGTCGGAGTACTGGCCGGCGACGACGACGGCGCGTGAGACATTGGCGCCGGTCTGGTCGGTGTAGAGGGAGACAGTTCGCCACCACTCGGCGACGGAGGGGGAGGGGGAGGCGGAGGGAGCGGCGGAAATGGAGTGGATGAAGTCGGTGATGAGGAGCTTCTGGGGCGCGGCCCACTTGCCGTACCAGATGAGGTAGATGTTGATGGGGGAGGAGGAGAGGACGGGGCCCATGTGGTAGCGGAGGTCGACGAGGTTGGAGGAGCCCTCGAATTTCTTATTGGAGGAGAGGGTGCGGGGAGGGAGCTTGGGGTTGAAGAGCTCGTGAGTGTTCAGGGTTTGGACGGAGGGAGTGGCGGCGGCATTGGCGAAGACGGTGGTGGTGGTGGTGAGGAGGAGGAGGAGGAGGGAGGTGAAATTGGTGAGCGGCATTGTTGGGGTGCGGGGGATGGAGAATTGGAGAGAGGGGAAGGGAGGAGAGGGGGTATATAAAGTTGAGACAGTGAGAAATGGAGTGGGAATGGGGCTGGAGACAGCTGCAAACCTATGTGGGCACAGAAGACAGAGAGACAGAGAGAGAGGGAGCGATATTTACTGTGAGTGAGTGAGAGTGGGTGTGTCACTGTCTCTCTCTCTCTCCCGTCTGTACTGGAAAACCGGGAATCGGTATTTTGAGCGGTGAGTTTTTGTTTTCCTTGTGTTTTTAAATTTTTCAACACGAAGAGAATACGTGAGACAAAAATAATGTGTAATTTGATGCAAATTTTTGTTCCTCAAAGGAATATATTGTCTCTAATGAGAGTCTTTACACAATAAATCCGAAATTCAAGGTTTATATAATTGAAACCGTTGATCTCCAACAATAAAAAAGCAAAAAAATTCATAATCAGTATGCACCGTCGATTGCAATAGTTCACAAAAAATTTAGTGAAGCAGCATGTTGCGGGACCCACGCCTATAGCTGTGTTAGCAGTTGTCGGGCGAGTACATAGAAACTACGTCTGAGGATTTTTATACTCACAATGGGCTCCACTCTTTGCACAACAATTCAGTCTCTAAGAAGTCCTTGATCGTGAGGATTTTTATACATACTGCGGTGAGGCTCTAAACTATAGGTATTGTTTTTAGATCCATTGGTACACCTTGGACATCATATATGAGAACTATACGATTGTAGGAACTAGATACAGAGCACCACTTGAGATGCTCTTACTTTAGATGCACAAGTCTGCACCTTCTACTATAGAAGTTTCTGCATCATGAATTAGAGTAATTTAAGATATTGTCTTGTTAGAAAGATTAAAAAAAAAAAAATTGCAATTTCCCTAAATTAAGACCTTATAGAAAAATTATCAAATTTACGACACAAGATCAGTATTTACTTTGAAGATTCAACTTGGTTGTAAATCCTCTAATCCAACCCTTATAGTAAGTCTCAAAATTTGCCTTCTATTCCTCTCCTCTCCCCCCCCCCAAAAAAAAAACACTCCAACCTTTGGCCTAAAATTGGGTTATGGGCTAAAACTCAAAAATTGGCCAAATTTCGGTCAAGATTTAAGTTTGGGCTGACCCACATCTACGCGTGGACGCGATCAGTTTTTTTAAAACCGCATGGGATTGACGCGCCATTTATAATCCCATGCCCCCCCCTTTTTCCAAAACAAACAACAAGGGGACCCACCCATGTGGGCATGTTGGGGAAGGTATATGAGCCCAATGGCTCTTCATTTCATCTAACGGTGCAAAGCAACGGACCATTGGTTCCATCCAACGGTTCAGATTTAAATTTTGTTAATTTTTAATTTTATATTTATAAATTCATTGAATCTAACGGCTGATATCTAATATGATCAAATCCAACGGTATAAAAAAGATCTAACAACTCAAATTTAAATCCAACGGCTAAAATAATTTAAAAAAAAATATTTAACTCAAAATTCACCCAAATTTAGTGATTTTTCAATATTTATCGGAATCTAAATATTTTTAGGTTAAAATGTTCATAAAATTAAATTAGGATAGTGTACATAATATTTTTTTTTTAAATTAGCCTAAATTTATTCTTTAATAACCTCAAGCTAAAAAATTTAGGTCAGAAGGGCTGGAGCAAAAAAGTTATTTTTGGGTTAAAACTTAAATTTTATGGGCTAAAAATTTTAGATTTTACTCCAAGGGTTGGAGATGGTCTTAGGAGTCTTATTATTTAGTCTTTTTCTATTAATAATTTTATTTAGTATGTATTTATATTGAGAAGGGAGGAAATAGAAACAATATTAAATAAAATGATAGGATGTCGACTTTTTCTTCTTCCTCGCCATATGCTTTGAACAAGAGAATGGCTTCTCTTTTTCAAGATTGCATAAGCTTGAGAGCTTTGGCAACACACGGAGGGCGTAAAATTGAAGGGAATCTAATGGCCTGTTTGGTATCCTATTCAAAATTTCATCATTTCTCAAAACATTTCTTAAAAACATATTTTGAAAACAATTTTCGTTAAGATCCAAAAACTTGTTTGGTATGAGATTCAAAATTGTTTTCAAATTTTAATAATTAAAAGAAAAGGAAAAATATCTTGCAACAACTCCCCTTAATTTGAGAATCACTACACAATTAAATTGGACAGACAGAGATATTTAAAGAGAAGGTCGGAGAAAGGGAGATCAAAGAGAAAGGTGAGAAAGGGCGAGGAATCCGGGATCCTCTTTGTGAGGATCTCGAGGATCCACGAAACATGTATGTTCATCGTACATCGTGCGCATAAATCATTTTAAATTTTTTTCTTCAAAATTGAACATAAACAGTACTTGAAGAAAATTGAACGCACAATGTACGATGAACGGATACGATTCACGCATCTCCGGGATTTTCACAAAAAGGATATTAAGAGGATCTTGTTAGGAGAGCAAGAGAGATGAGAGAGAAAGAACAGAGAGATGACAGAGAAATATAAGAGAGATTCAGAGGAGGAGGAGGGGATGATAGCAGACAAAGGAGAGAGATTCTGGAGGAGGGGAGGAGAGAAAAAGAAAGGATAGAGAAAGAGAGAAACGAGAAAGAGTAAAGATGAGATAGAGGAGAGACATGAAAGAGCAAAGGACATGATTCACGCATTTTCGATATCTTTACAAAGAGAATATGGAGAGGATCCTATTGGGAGAGTGAGAGAGATGAGAGAGAAAGAACAGAGAAATGATAGAGAAATATGAGAGGGGTTCAGAGTAGGAGGAGGGGATGAGGGAGAAATAGTAGACAAATGAGAGAGATTTTGGAGGAGGGGAAGAGAGAAAAAGAAAGGAGAGAGAAAGAGAGAAACGAGAAAGAACAAAGATGAGAGAGGAGAAACGAGAGAGAGCAAGGGTGAGAGAGATTCGTAGGAAGAGGGGATGAGAGAGAGAAAAATGAGATATGAGAGAAATTTGGTGGGGAGGAAATACTAAGGGTAAGATAGGATAAAGAGAAAAATTGGGAGTGAGAGAAGATGAGAGAGAAAAGTAGTGGGTTTGGAATTGGGAGAGAGAAGATGAGAGAGGAAAATAGTGGGTTTAGAGTTTTTAAAATTCTAAAAACTCACTTTCTGTTTTTTAGAAGTAGACTAATTTTCAAATTAGTTTTGAGTTTAGTTTTTTAAAACAGTCATACCAAATAAGCATTCAAGTTGTAAAACTTCAAAAATATTTTTGAGTTTAAAAAGTTGAATTCAAGAAAATACCAAACATGCCCTAAATTGAAAGGGCTCTTGGTAAATTGCAGCAGCTTCGAGTCACTCCCTCAATCTATTTTAGCCACTTCGAGCCGTTTTCAAGCCGAATTCTTAGCAAATCCAGGGATCTGCCGCTCGAAAAGAGCAATTCCTCACCAACTCAGAGCTCCCGTGCTTCATAGTTTGGCAGCAAGAGGAAAACTGACACAATGCAAAGTTTGAAAAATGTCATAAATTCATGGTATTTAAATTTAATTTACTTTTAATTTATGATAATAGAATTAAAAAAAATAACACTCTAGTTTTTTAAATATAAATTACACATTGGTGTGGAAAACAATCATGCATGTGCACCATGATGTGAGTTTGATTCTCACTAATTCCGCTTTCCCTAACAACTAACTATATAACCGACTAACGTTATTGTTATACTAATATATATATATATATAGATATATGTAACGGATTACATTAACATAATTAAATCATAATCCTTTTAGACTTTAATTTATTGATTCAAGGCCTAGTTACAGTTGTTAATAATGCTACAACAAAATTAAAACTACAACACCAAGAAATTGGTTCCATAATATAGGGACCACAAATATTATTTTAGCAAAGCCATTCAAAGTTTTTTAAATAAAATTATTAGCACATTCATTTGTCTCTTATCTTTCTCTTGGCTTCATTTGTCTCTTATCTTTCTCTTGGCTCATTTTCTAAACCTTGTCCATTATTTAGGAGAAAAGAACACATGATGAAGTCGCATGATCACTAGCCACTGACCATTAGGCATGCTGCTGCTGCAGCTGCTCCCCTCCCAAACATTCATTATCAAAGGGGATGGGAGGTGATAAAAAGGTAAGATGCTGTCCTTTTTCCTTTTTGGCAGTGAAGAAAATTTTCTTATGATTATTTGAAAATTTAAAATGTTCATTGAGAAATACCAAAATACCGAAGGAAATGAAAATCGAGGAATATTGTAGGTTGCGTAGTCGATTCGAGTAATGTGCCTTATATCTTGCAGCTAAGTTAGATTTCTCTTTTTAGTGATTGTAGTAATTAGAATATCTTACTATACCATTTTCTACTTGAAATAGAATTTCAACAAACGAAGGCTACCCAAGCGTCTTGATTATATTCTGGAACAAAACAAAAAAATGGTTATATTTAAAAAAAAAAAGAAAGAAAAAAGATAGATTTTGTTGTGACAACGACGGAGTTATACGTCCTAAAAGTTTGGGACAATGTGTATTATTGCTAATTTTATGTCACTCATTTAATTAAAAAAATTAACAGTGAAAGTGTGAGCTGGCTGATTACAACACCAGCAAAGCATTTGAGTAAATTTTCTTTTATCTCCCATAATTGGTGGACAAAAGTTGAAAATTACATCCAAAGGTTGACTCAAAAATATGTTCCTTGTTTAATCAAACAATTTTTGTTCACGGAATTAGAGATGGAAGAAAGTTGAGATTTTATCATAAAAACAAGGGTAAAAAACTGTTTACTACCCTCATGTTTCATGGTTTTCAACATTTAGTACATCAAGTTTTTTTCGTCTCAGAGTCATACCTAAAGTGTAAATTTTGGGACAGTCTCATACATCCGTTAGTCAAACTGTTAAATTTGCCGTTAATTGTGACGTGGCGCCCATGTGGACAATGACTGGGCGCCACGTGTCAGCCACGTTTTTTTTTTTTTTTTTCTTCTTTTCTTCTTCTTCTTCTTCTTCCACCCGACTGCAACATTTTTTTTTTCTTCCTCCTTCTCCTTCCTTCCCCTTCTTCTCCTTCTTCCTTCTCTTCCTCCGAATCTGGGGAAGTTTCCGTTAGTCAAACTGTTAAATTTGCCGTTAATTGTGACGTGGCACCCATGTGGACAATGACTGGGCGCCACGTATCAGCCACGTTTTTTTTTTTTTTTTTCCTTCTTTTCTTCTTCTTCTTCTTCTTGAGGAAGGAGGAAGGAGGAAGGAAGAAGAAGAAGGAGGAGGAAGAAGAAGAAGGAAGGAAAAAAAGAGAAGAAAAAAAGTTGCAGTCGGAGGAAGAAGAAGAAGAAAGAAGAAAAAAAAAAAAAGCCGAATCTGGGTAGATTCGGAGGAAGAAGAAGAAGAAGAAGAAGAAGAAGAAGAAGAGGAAGGAAGAAGGAGGAAGGAGGAAGGAGAAGGAAGAAGGAGGAAGAAGAAGAAGAAAAAAAAAAAACTTCCCCAGATTCGGAGGAAGAAGAAGAAAAAGAAGGAGAAGGAGAAGAAGGGGAAGGAAGAAGGAAGAAGGAAGAAGGAAGAAGGAGGAAGAAGAAGAAAGAAGGAAAAAAAAAAACGAATCTGGGCAGATTCGGAGGAAGAAGAAGAAGAAGAAGAAGAAGGAATAAGGAGGAAGGAGAAGGAAGCAGGAAATAAAAAATTCCCCAGATTCGGAGGAAGAAAAAGGAGAAGGAGAAGGAGAAGGAGAAGGAGGAAGAAAAAAAAAAGTTTGCAGTCGGGTGGAAGAAGAAGAAGAAGAAAGAAGAAAGAAGAAGAAGAAAGAGAAAAAAAAAAAAATCCCCAGATTAGGAGGAAGAAAAAGGAGAAGGAAGAAGAAGGAAGAAGGAGAAGAAGGGGAAGGAAGAAGGAGGAAGGAAGAAGGAGAAGGAGGAAGAAAAAAAAAAAAGTTTGCAGTCGGGTGGAAGAAGAAGAAGAAGAAGAAGAAGAAGAAGAAGAAAGAAGAAAGAAGAAGAAAAAGAAGAAAGAAGAAGAAGAAGAAGAAACGTGGCTAGCACATGGCGCCACGTCATTGTCCACATGTGCGCCACGTCACAATTAACGGCAAATTTAACAGTTTGACTAACGGATGTATGAGACTGTCCCAAAATTTACACTTTAGGTATGACTTTGAGACGAAAAAAACTTGTGTGCTAAATGTTGAAAACCATGAAACATGAGGGTAGTAAACAGTCTTTTACCCTAAAAACAAATTACAGTATACAGAGTAGTTTAACTTACTTATAAATTCATGTAAGATCCATTTTCTTATTAATATTAGATTCATTCTCAATATGTCATTTTACGTATGGCGTATTTAAATTTAACACGTGGATAACACAAATAAAATAAGACGAAGCGCGTGTTAGCAGCTTAAAATGTATTTAACTTTTGACCTTTTTTTTCAATGATTGAGGGGCCAAAAGGCCTACAAAGTGACGTTGACTAGAAAGTGCAAAGATTTGCCTTATGAACTTGAGTTTCTAAAAATATCTACAGAACCTATGAAAATATCTAGTGGGAAATTTCAAGTTTCTGTAAGTAACTACTGCAGTTGCATTTAATGGGATCGATCAACTATTTGTCCCAGTCCTTTATTATTTCATTGATGATTATAAACTCAACATTTATTGGAACAGAGAAGAAAAGAGGAGTTGTGTTATTTTATCGTTTTTTGTTAGGGGTTTAAAAAAAAGGGAATAAGAAAAAGAACGAGAATGAGCTTACATGAAACGGAGAAGTCAAAGTGATGATACCTCAAATTAATCCTTCGACGTTATGTCGAATATTAAACTTGTGCCATAACATGTTTGAGTAGCATCAACCAAGCAACCCCGTTTTATGTAATTCTCTTCCAAAAATAAAGTTCGAACAAAAAACTGTTAACCAATGTCTGCGCTAAGTGTTTTCCCTAAAGCTCATGGCTATTGATAATTAGAAACTCACCTAATAGCAATTATTAAGATTAGTCAAGACCTTGTTTAGCAGCTCGGACTGTACTGACTATTTTAGTCGGATAAGATAAATAGTCGTCGGATAATACTGACTAAATTAGTCGGGCATTTGGTATTGTATCAGATTAATTTGTGCATCGGATAGTACGTCGGACTATAATAATTTTTTTTTAAAAAATCACAATAATTGTTGTTAAAATGAAAAAAAAAGAAGAAGAGAAAAACAGAAAAAAATAAATACAAATAATTAAACATCATTGCAAACAAAATTTAAAAAATAAAAAAATGAAGATAAAAAACCCAGGACTCTTCTCAGTAGAGGTGGGTTCAAAAAACCGAAAATCGAAAAAAATCGAAAACCGAACCGAACCGAATTAACTAAATTAATATATTTTTTATTTAATTATCTGTTTTGGATATTATTTTCTAAACCCAATTTGTAAGTCCAAATATGCTGTGAGATGTTAGGATACAAACCTTCCAACATGTGGAAAATATGCATGGGACATTGATGATATAGTATGTATCCGTCTTCTTTGGATAGTTTAAGTCATCAATTGTAGAGATAACAGTCAAAAGTTGCATCAACAGATCATACAAAGTGTCAAATCTCACAGGTCCTTACAAAAAGAATTAAAAAGAGGAACAAATGGCAAACAAATAGAGGCTCATGCTATAGCAAGAGATACCTTTATCTAGTTAAATGTCGAGACCCTTAAACCAGTCATATCCAAAACCTTAAACCAGTCATAACCAAAACCTTCACACACGTTCCAATATATTGTCCATACTTCTTCGTTGAGGAAGGCTACAACAAAAAAGGGGGGAAATCAGGCTCCTAAAAGAATCTCTTGTTAGAAAGATAAAACTAAACATTCTCAAGTAAGAAATGGAGTGGTGGTGAGGAGGAGGAGGAGGAGGCATTGGCGAAGTATGGCCATTGATAATTGGAAACTCACCTAATAGCAATTATTAAGATTAGTCAAGGCCTTGTTTGACAGCTTGGACTGTACTGACTATTTCAGTCATATAAGATAAATAGTCGTCAGATAATACTGACTAAATTAGTCGGGCATTTGGTATTGTATCAAATTAATTTGTGCATCGGATAATACGTTCGACTATAATAAATTTTTTTTTAAATTCACAATAATTGTTGTTAAAATGAAAAAAAAAAAGAAGAGAAAAACAGAAAAAAAATAAATACAAATAATTAAACATCATTGCAGACAAAATTTAAAAAATAAAAAAGGAAGATAAAAAACCCAGGTGACACACCCCGACCGAGATCAAGACATGTTGGCCGTCACGTAGGCGTGACGTAGCCATGTGCACAGTGCGAAAGTAATAAGGATAAGAATATACAAATAATTAAAAACCGAAAGTTAATAAAGTGCACTAATAAACGGGAAGTGTTAGGAGTGAGATACAAAAGTAAATACTCCTAATCAGAGCATAGAAAGTCTAAGTGCAGTCCAGTATGACAAGTACTAATTATACAGTACCATAAGATGTCATACAATTATTTATTATGTCAAAACCGCCGAAATCCTCAAGGCCACCAACAGCAAGCTTACCTAAAACCTGGATGGGCGCAAAACAGAAAACGTGAGTAGGCAAAAACAAATGTTTTACAAACCATTTTATTTCTCAAAAGTTCTAACCCCTCGCCGTAAAACATGTATATTTTTCCCAAAAATACAATATAAGCATATGCATAAATATATATAAATATATCAATTCAAATCATTCTTCACATATTCATAATCATAGTATGCCATGCCAAGATATAACAGAGTAAATAATTTAGGTGAGAATACATTCATGGAAAATAACATATTAGCCGGAACCCATGTGGAAGTATGTACGGCTGAATTCACAGCTCAATAGTCAATCTAGTCGGAGTCACTACAATGACCTATATGGAATTATACTGCACACGAGTCGGAACCAAATGAAAAGGTCTGTACGACAATACCGGGTGTAATATAATTATGCTCAATAATACTCTATCATAATAGCTGGGCGATAAATCACTAGTCACATACGAGTTGGAACCCTAATAAAGGTCTGTACGACAAGACTGTGCAAATTGGATCCAATGTGAGCATATAGTGCGGGAGGTGACATTATAAACAGGCATGTGCCATATCTCTAGCTAAATCACAATCATCCTAGGTACAGTTTTATGAGCTCTAAATTTCTCAATTAATCACAACCGTTATTCACATTCATATTTCATAACTCACATGGGCTTACCTGAGCGTCCACAGCACCACAATTATATATATATATATATATATATATATATATGCATTATATACTAATTCATATACGTAATATAAATTTATATGCATGGCATTCAAGGCATACTTTCATTTAAACGCATTTTCTGGGAAATTATCAAGTATATAAGTATATACTAAAAGCCCACTTACTGGTATGTCGAAGGGTCGTAGCCCCCGAGTCGCCCTTGAATGCGCTCGTCTTCGGGATAAGTCTCCCCTATATGCAAAACAATTATAAAAACGTTAATTTAAAGCACATAGACAAAACTAGCTAATAATTTCTCATACATTGCTTAAATGGGGTGTTTGAATATACCAATGTGATCTACACAACTCCACGAACATCTCCATATTTTTAGAAAAATTTTCCGACCACCCATGCGCTGCCCACGTGCGGGCACGTGCCAGGCACACTGACGGTAACCCTAACGGCGTTAGGGAATATTCCGTTAAAAAAGTAGCATATACCGTTAATTATTAACGGCGTCATCCAACGTCGTTAGCATATTCCATCAGTTTTGACGGAATATACCTTCATCTTCTCCGACGAGTCACCAAACGTCGGTGACTTCGTCGGTTTCTGGGTTAATTTTCAAAACCTTATATCTCTCTCATTTTAACACCAAACTTCATGAAACTTGAACCATTTTAAAGATCTCACCAAGACGAACCAAACTATATCTGAGTCGAGCCCTGAAACCGTCGAAAACCCGTAGGAAAAAGCCTCGATAATCCGGCCAAACTTAAAACTCGTCGTTCTCTCTATTCCGACGTCCAAAATCTTCCAACGAACCACTCCTAGCCTCGTGAGGACCTCCTTAAGCTACCTATAAGCTTGAAATCCCCAAAAACATGAGATTTTATGTTTGCATGAATAGTACCTCTGTTGATGCACAAAATCGGAGGTCATGGAACAATGTAAATCTGACCGTGAATCTGCATGAAATGTAAATAACACAAGATGTATCATGGTTCACCCTAAGGTTTGGGCTACGTCCACACTGATTATATTATATTTCTCTGAGAAGTGAGGGAGAGAGCTCTGAGAGTGAGAGCTTTAAAAGGGGGTGAGAGGACCTAGGAATTGGCATCCGAGGGTGAGAATGAGCCCCCCTAATTGTGAGGGTGAGGGGTCCTTTTATAGAATAAGGACTCCTCACTTATTACATATTTGCCCCTTCCTTTATCACATAATTACATTTAAGTCCTCTAAGTATTTGTACGAGATCTAAATACGAGGCCCTAAATATGGTATAAACAGTAGTCCCCTAAGTCTTCAGTCAAGAAAGTCTTTTGGCTGGAGACTTGAAATTCAGTCCATGTGTGGGCCGAAGTAACTAGATGTTGTCTTGAACTGATGTTTGATATGAGGCGGTGCTCAATCTGAAATGATGCTCAACTAGAAGTAGCACATGCTGCGAGGCTGCTCGGTTCGTGACTTATGTTGCCTTGGTTGGCTCGGCTTGTGGCGTTGAAAGTGAGGGAGTCCCTTTTATAGAATAAGGGCTTGCTCATCAATACATGAATGATGGGTTAGAGTTGATGCTCTCTAATGATGGTGATGGAGTCCATTTTATAAAATAAGGGCTCGCTTCTCAGTACATGAATAATGGGTTAGGAGTGCTACTCGTGGCGAGGCGGTTGCTGGGCTAAGTCCCCCAAGTATTTTTTATGAGTGCTCACTAATGAAAGTGAGGGAGTCCCTTTTATAGAATAAGGGCTCGCTCCTCAGTACATAGATAATGGGCTAAATCCCCTAAGTATTTTCATGAGGCCCAGTTGAGGCCCAATATATGGTACATAATGTAGTCCCCCAAGTCTTTGGTCAATAGAGTCTGTTGGCTGGAGACTTCAAATTGAATCCATGTATGGGTCGAAGTGGCGGTTGTTTGGAGGCGGTATTTGTATACCCTGCACTGAAGCTTTGTAAGTGAAGCTTTGAAGCTAGAGCTCTGTAAATGAAGCTTTTGAAGCTAGAGCTTTTGTAAATGAAGCTTTTGAAGCTGATTGACATGAGTGATGCTCATGAATGTTTGATGGACATGAGTGATGCTCATGAATGTTTAATTGACATGAGTGATGCTCATGGATGTTGACATGAGTGATGCTCATGAATGTTGACATGAGTGATGCTCATGAATGTTTATGTATGATTGATATGAGCGATGCTTATGAATGTTTATGTATGATTGACATGAGTAATGCTCATGTATAATATGAAGTATTGGGCGTACTTTTGATCACCTGGTTGGTGGCATGAAGGAGAGTACGAGTTGTACATTTCATCACCTGGTTTGTGGCATGAATGGCTAGTTGCCAAATGATATGAGAGTACGGGTTGTACATTTCATCACCTGGTTGGTGGTAATAGCGA
Source organism: Malus sylvestris (assembly GCF_916048215.2). NCBI lineage: Eukaryota > Viridiplantae > Streptophyta > Magnoliopsida > Rosales > Rosaceae > Malus > Malus sylvestris. The sequence goes on from NC_062269.1 coordinate 24,814,947, forward strand.
CAGGTTGCCGAATAATTTTGGAGTAGTGGGCTTACTTTTGATCACCTGGTTGGTGGTAATAGCGGCAGGTTGCCGAATAATTTTGGAGTATTGGGCGTACCTTTCGTCACCTAGGTGGTGATAATAGCGGCAGGTTGCCGAATAATTTTGGAGTACTGGGCGTACTTTTGATCACCTGGTTGGTGATAATAGAGGGTGTCACAGCCCGTCCCGGAATTTTTAATTCCGAGGATGTGAAATTACGAAAATGCCCCTAATACGTGGCTAAGGTATAATTTTTACGTTCGTTATATCTAAGCTCCTAAAATTTGGTAAGTAGAGTGGAGACTTAGATTTAAATTTATGTTAGAATTTTGTAGTTGGGGATTGGGTAGGATCCCACACCCCTCAATTCTCTCCCTCTTTCCCGTACCTTGTCTCTCTCTCTCAGTTCATTCTCTCTCCTCCCTCACGACTTCCTCTTTCTCTCTCACTCTCTCTCACCCAAAACGTACGGCATACACCCAAATCCTCCAAAACTCGACGGATCGAGGCAACCAAGGTATGCATCTTCATCCTTTCGTCATTCTGAGTTCATTGGTACTAGTTTTAGGAAGTGAAACCTTCGGAATCATGTGAAACCCGAACCTCCATTTTTGGTCACTGTTCATGTGAACGTAAAATGTTGTGTTTCAGGGAATTCTAAGCTTATAGTGAGCTTAGTGAGGTCCCAAGGAAGCTCGGAGTGCTTCGTGGGAAGTTTTTGGACGTAAGAACACGGAGATCGACAAGTTCAAAGTTTGGCCGGAGCTTTCGAGGCTTTTTCCGGCGAATCCCCGGCGAGTTAGGAGTCGAGGTAGGTATCAATCTCTTCGTCTCGTCAAGTACTACAACTTTCCTTTTTGTTTCACTCAATTTCGTTGAGTATTGAAGAAGTTATACTCATTTGAAAAATACCCAGTTTCCGGCGACCTCCGAGGCTTTCGAGGAAGTTTCCGGCCAAACCACGGCGAACTAGGTGTTGTGCAAGGTACCATTCTCTTTGTCTCTTCAAGGGCTACAACTTTCGTTTTTGAATCACTTGATTTCGTTGAGAAATGACAAAGTTATGGCAATTTGAAAAACTGCCCGGAAAACGGCCGCCGGAAAAACCAGTCCGGCGACCCAAGGAAGAAGATGGTGCTACAGTAAAATAAAAAAATAAAAATAAAAATATTTTAAAAATATGTCGACGTCCGTGACGTCGAGTAGATCACTGTGGTATATTCATATACCTAAATTGAACACCGTATGAGAAAGTTATTAAGGATTGTTGGTTAGGTGTTCGAATAACGTTTTATAGTTTTGGTGAAAATGTGAATTGATGATCCGACCGTTGGATTGTCACCAAACTTTGATACGTTGTAATACGTAATATTTGAGGATTATTGGAACTTACGGATTGGGAATCCGAGTTACGGATCTTCCGGAATTGGAATTGTAAGTCCATAATATAAAATGTTAACCGTCACTTAGTTTTGGAAATTGACGGAGATCCAACCGTTGGATGGTAATGAAATTTTAGGATGTTATCCTAGAGATATATTGTGGACCTCTGGAAGTTATGGATTTAAAATCTGAGTGGCAGATCTTCCGGATCGAACTACGTAGTGACGTATTTTATATAAGTTATATTTTATCGATATGAATTCTGAGCCTGGATTTGATTACTATTCTAGGCGGCGATCGTCATGACGCCTTGGCGTATTGTGCTAGGGAGTTGTAGGGCGAACTCCAGGTGAGTGGGCAGTTTTGTTTTCCGTATATATATATACTTGACGTTTCCCAGAAATTGAATTGAAATGAAAATATGTTTAAAATGAAATGCATATGAGTTATGTGGAAAAACGGGAAGTGAAATACCATGCATAGAATTGATATGAAAAGTATATAGAAATGTGAGTTGAAATGCCATGCATGAATTAATATATGATGCATATGTATGAATTGGTGCGGTGGACGCACAGGTAAGAATTGATTTATGATGCATATGTATGAATTGGTGCGGTGGACGCACAGGTAAGAATTTAATTACTGTTATTATGATGATGATATATATTGAGCTCAAATCCTGCACCATGGTTTAGTGCTTATAGTATTCACCGCATCGCACGCTCGCCTTGGATCCAAGTAGATGCTAGTCGTACAGTCCACGCGGAGTGGGTACGACAGACCAGTCGCGAGAGTGTTAGTGAGATTCCGACTGGTGGGTGACCTTAGATTATGTGCACAGATGACTTATGAGAAGCACTAGAGCGTAACTTGTGTGCAGAAGGCCGGACGGGTCACAGAGGTGACTCCGGTAGAGTGATAATGATAGATTTTGAGCTCTAGGTTCAACCGTACAGGGCTATTAGAGGGCCTACGGTTGATTACTTTCTTGCACCTGATATGATTATGTTGATGCATTCATACCTTATTACTGTTGAGATGATGTGGCATGGCATAATTAATATGAGAAATGTTGAGATGATGTGGCATGGCATAATTGTTATGAAAATGTTGAGTTAACGACTTGAAGTTTTGAGAATATATATGTATATTTATATTTTACATTTCTGGGAAAATATACAGGTTTTACGGAGAGGGGTTACAACGTTTTGAAAATTGTTTGGATTTGGAAAAGAATTGTTTTACTGACCCACTCAATTTTGGTTTTGCGCCCCTCCAGGTTCAGGAATCACAAAGGTGTGGTGACTACGAGGAATTCGACGGTGTTCTGACAGATTGGACAAAATTAGGACTCACCTTCGGGTGTATCAACTTAAATTGTATCTTAAAGCTTCCGTACTGTGCAAATGGTTACGTCACTCTCACGTGACGGCCAGCATGCCCTCCTTCGGGATGGGGTATGTCAGTTGGTATCAGAGCATGGTTGCAATCTTGGACATCTTGAGAAGTTTATAGTGAATTCTGTCAGAACTACACCGCCTCGTAGCAAACCACGTAGTTAGAGGAATTTAGTCTCCCTAATATAGCGGTTTAGGGAAAACTATTATTATGGTGATTCAGTCTATTATAAAAAGGGACATTTTAAGATGGGTTATGAGTTGAATTTGAATCACCTTATGAAATGATGAACCTGAGGGAGCGAAGTAACGGTTTAACCAATTGGAAAAGATGTTTCAGATTATGCAAGTCAAAGGAAATTTCCTTCTGACAAGGGGTCGAGACGACTACCTGGTTTTGGTTATGAATTTGTATCCTGGTGGAAACAGGAGTATGAATTGTTGTCACCATAGGAATCAGTCGATTGAGAATTGTTTAAGGACTTGTTTAAAGGAAAAGTTTATCCCTCCGGCATTTATCGATGGTGGTAAACAAGAGTTTACAAATATGAGACAAGGAAGGTGATGATCGAGGGATATTATAGAAAGTTTTCAGACTTGCCTCGTTCTATCCAGATATTGTTGTGAATTTGGTGGAGGTGTTATGTTGTTTTAGGCTGGGTGGCAAAAGGGAAGTGGTATTTTGGGTGACCACTATCCATTGTAATTCTTATCAGGAGTATGCGAGATGCTGTTGAGTCTTGAGGACTCTGAGAACATGAGCAACGAGAATAAAGAAGAATAAGAAATGAATGAGACTCAAAAGAAGACGATAAAGTCAATGATTCGTCATATCAAGGATATAGAAAGATTCAGAGCTTCGAAAGAAGTGAAGCTAGAGTTAATTCTTCCAGCTGAGGTTTTAATGTCGCTGGTCAGAGTAAAAGTGATGGATATACTGGTAATCCCAGATATTTGAGACAAGGTGTCTCGAGTAAAGGAAATGTACCTTGTGCAGCAGGTACAAAAAAAAAAAAAAAAAATTAACACTTTGGGAAATGTGAAATTAATGAATGTGTTTATGTGAACAGAGGGGACACAGAATTGTGAATCGTCCCTAGAATCAGTTGTACTCAACAATTTTCCATGATATCATAGTGTTGATTCAACAAGTTTATGAATTTAGTAGTTTGGTCGGATTGACTGTGAGTACAGAGAGATTTGATGAGTTATATGTTCAGTCGTACAGACCATGAGAAGTGGATTCGATTGACACATGAGAAATGGTGAGTTATAGGCTCAGCCATACCGACCACGCGGAGTGGATCCGGCCGACGTATTATTGAGATAAGAGTTGAATCAGCCGTATTGGTCATTCTAGTTGACTTCGGCTGATATATTTCTTATTATGTATGTTATTACCTAGAGAGTAGTAAATAAATGTAGTTGAGACGAGTGTATGTATTTTGCATTGAGTAACAAAATAGTAATGTTATATCTTTGAGAGTGGTTGCCTACTTATCGAGACAACGATGATTTATCAGTATTGCGGGCTGCAGACCGTAATATTAATAACTCATTCGTGGATTCGTTAAGCAAGCAAACCGGTAGATTATTTTATGTTAGTATTGTACTTATTTAGAATGCTTAATAATAATAGAATATATATTGTATCAGTTAATTCTGTTCCATTAGATTGGTTGGTTATAATTGTGACAAGACGGAATGTTACGGGAAACCAGTACTTTCCATCGATATGGATGAACAGAGATTACTTTTGTAAGTATGCAAAATGGATTGAGTCAGGCTGTTATTTATGCTGTGAGAGCAAAGAGATTGTTTTCGAAAGGCTGTCAAAAATACTTAGCTCATGTGGTGCTAAATGATGTTGTTTGGAGTAGTGTGAATAATGTCGAAAGAGTTAGACTTTTCTTGATGTCTTCCTTGAAAGTATACCTGGATTGCCTTCAGGCAGAGATATGAGGTTCATTATTGATTTGTTGCCAGGTATAAATTTATATTGGAGATTGGTTCAGGATGAGTTAAGGGAATTGGAAATTCAGTTGAGAGAATTGGTTGATAAAAGTTTTATTCAACCTAGTACAACACTTTTGAGGAGCCCAGTTTGTTGGTGAGGAAGAAAAATGGATCTTGAGATTGTTCATTGATTATAGACAATGGAGTCGGGTAACGATTGAGAACCGTTATCCATGGTGATGTACTGATGTTTATTTAACCAGCTCAGAAGTAATTGCGAAGATTCAAAGATTGAATTGAGATCTGGTTCTACCAATTGAATATTATAAGTGACGTTGATCATAAGATGGTTTTCTGGACTTGTTATAGTCTTTATGAAGTTTGGTGATGCTATATGGATACTCATGCTGTTTTATGAGTTGATGGATGAAGTATTCCAATAATGCCTTGATAAATTGATATCATTTTCATTGAAGATATTCTGGCATATTCTGAGCCAGAGCAGAGCATGTAAACGTATTAAGTCGGTGAAGCAAAGATTGAGAGAACGTTGGTTGTATGCTAAGTTTAGCAAATGCGAATGTTGGATGAATCAAGTGGCATTCTGAGATTGGTTATATCTGCTTAAGGTATTCAAATGAATTCTTAAAAGATAGCAGAAATTGAGAATTTGGAACAACCACGAGTCGTAATTGAGATTTGGAATTTCTTAGCTTACCAGGCTATTTTGGATGGTTGTGAAAGAATTTTTAGTCATTGCTTTGTCATTAACGAGACTGTTGAGAAAAGAGGTTATGTATGAGTGGGAAGGAAATTGTGAGCAAATGATTCAACAACTGAAGTATTTCCTCACTCATGCACGTATTTTGGTATTCCCAGAGAATAGTGGTAATCATAAATTTTTAGTGATGTTTCTTGAATGGTATTGGAGGCATGTTGATGCAAATGTTAGGGTGATTGCATACGTTTCATGATAAATGGAACCTCATGAGATGAATTACCCTACGAGTGACTTGGAAGTCATGATTACCATTCTTACTGTGAAGTTATGGAGACATTATATATTTGGTAAGAATGCAAGATTTTTACGAATCCAAAAAGTCTTCAATATCCATTACTTGGAAGGATTTTGATATGAGGCAGCGAAAGTGAATTGTATTGCTTAATGAACATGATTGTACGATCAAGGTGATCGTAAAATTTGTTCTAGCTGAAGCACTTGGTGAGAAGACTACAGTAAGATTAATATCTGGCACGTTTGCCAAGAGTATCATCTTGTGGATTGAAAACCAATGGAAGAAAAGTTAAGAATGAAAGATCGAGAAGAAGTTATACTTGTTAAATTTCAAGTTAGGCCTATTTGGTAAGGTCGTACTTGAAACTTAAATGTTTGACGAGGAAATTTAAGAATTAACCAAGGCAGAGAAAGAAGGGAAAAAGAATGAGTACATGATTCGTGAATCAAATGGTATGTGGATACAAGAAAACAAAAAGTATGTGCCTAATGCTAAGGATTTAAAGTAAGCAATTTTGGACGAAGTACATTGTTTAACTTCTGCAATATTCCAAAAGTAATAAGATTTATCATACCATTCGACAGTTTTATTTGGTCAGCAGATTGAGGCAAAAGAGATTAACAGAGGGATATGCCACTAATCGAGTGTATAAGACAAATGGTTTTATATTTTCGAAGTGTTCACCATAGAAAAGTATAATTCGGGTTGGAAAGGAGACAAAATAAGATTTAGACACATCAGACCATTTTTGATCACTAAAGGAATCAATAAAGTTGCATACAAGTGGTGATGTCTTCAGAGTTGGCTAAGGTACTTAATGTATTTTGGGTTCGATACGTTGTCACTAGGTGGCAGATTCGTCACATGAGATTCTGGTGCAACTATTGAGAATTAAATTGGATTCGAATTGATAAGGAACCAAGGACGACTTTGGATTGGAAAAAGAAAGTCTTGAGAATTAAGACAGAGTAAGTGGTAAAAGCTTTGTGAAGGAAATCATTCAGTGGAAGAAAATTACGTGGGAGAAAGAGAATCGGATAAGAGAGATTTACCGAGGTTGGTATGAGTAGATGTTTGGATTGGTTGTTGGAATTTCGGGGACGAAATTCTATAAGGAGGGAAGATTGTCACAGCCCGTCCCGGAATTTTTAATTCCGAGGATGTGAAATTACGAAAATGCCCCTAATACGTGGCTAAGGTATAATTTTTACGTTCGTTATATCTAAGCTCCTAAAATTTGGTAAGTAGAGTGGAGACTTAGATTTAAATTTATGTTAGAATTTTGTAGTTGGGGATTGGGTAGGATCCCACACCCCTCAATTCTCTCCCTCTTTCCCGTACCTTGTCTCTCTCTCTCAGTTCATTCTCTCTCCTCCCTCACGACTTCCTCTTTCTCTCTCACTCTCTCTCACCCAAAACGTACGGCATACACCCAAATCCTCCAAAACTCGACGGATCGAGGCAACCAAGGTATGCATCTTCATCCTTTCGTCATTCTGAGTTCATTGGTACTAGTTTTAGGAAGTGAAACCTTCGGAATCATGTGAAACCCGAACCTCCATTTTTGGTCACTGTTCATGTGAACGTAAAATGTTGTGTTTCAGGGAATTCTAAGCTTATAGTGAGCTTAGTGAGGTCCCAAGGAAGCTCGGAGTGCTTCGTGGGAAGTTTTTGGACGTAAGAACACGGAGATCGACAAGTTCAAAGTTTGGCCGGAGCTTTCGAGGCTTTTTCCGGCGAATCCCCGGCGAGTTAGGAGTCGAGGTAGGTATCAATCTCTTCGTCTCGTCAAGTACTACAACTTTCCTTTTTGTTTCACTCAATTTCGTTGAGTATTGAAGAAGTTATACTCATTTGAAAAATACCCAGTTTCCGGCGACCTCCGAGGCTTTCGAGGAAGTTTCCGGCCAAACCACGGCGAACTAGGTGTTGTGCAAGGTACCATTCTCTTTGTCTCTTCAAGGGCTACAACTTTCGTTTTTGAATCACTTGATTTCGTTGAGAAATGACAAAGTTATGGCAATTTGAAAAACTGCCCGGAAAACGGCCGCCGGAAAAACCAGTCCGGCGACCCAAGGAAGAAGATGGTGCTACAGTAAAATAAAAAAATAAAAATAAAAATATTTTAAAAATATGTCGACGTCCGTGACGTCGAGTAGATCACTGTGGTATATTCATATACCTAAATTGAACACCGTATGAGAAAGTTATTAAGGATTGTTGGTTAGGTGTTCGAATAACGTTTTATAGTTTTGGTGAAAATGTGAATTGATGATCCGACCGTTGGATTGTCACCAAACTTTGATACGTTGTAATACGTAATATTTGAGGATTATTGGAACTTACGGATTGGGAATCCGAGTTACGGATCTTCCGGAATTGGAATTGTAAGTCCATAATATAAAATGTTAACCGTCACTTAGTTTTGGAAATTGACGGAGATCCAACCGTTGGATGGTAATGAAATTTTAGGATGTTATCCTAGAGATATATTGTGGACCTCTGGAAGTTATGGATTTAAAATCTGAGTGGCAGATCTTCCGGATCGAACTACGTAGTGACGTATTTTATATAAGTTATATTTTATCGATATGAATTCTGAGCCTGGATTTGATTACTATTCTAGGCGGCGATCGTCATGACGCCTTGGCGTATTGTGCTAGGGAGTTGTAGGGCGAACTCCAGGTGAGTGGGCAGTTTTGTTTTCCGTATATATATATACTTGACGTTTCCCAGAAATTGAATTGAAATGAAAATATGTTTAAAATGAAATGCATATGAGTTATGTGGAAAAACGGGAAGTGAAATACCATGCATAGAATTGATATGAAAAGTATATAGAAATGTGAGTTGAAATGCCATGCATGAATTAATATATGATGCATATGTATGAATTGGTGCGGTGGACGCACAGGTAAGAATTGATTTATGATGCATATGTATGAATTGGTGCGGTGGACGCACAGGTAAGAATTTAATTACTGTTATTATGATGATGATATATATTGAGCTCAAATCCTGCACCATGGTTTAGTGCTTATAGTATTCACCGCATCGCACGCTCGCCTTGGATCCAAGTAGATGCTAGTCGTACAGTCCACGCGGAGTGGGTACGACAGACCAGTCGCGAGAGTGTTAGTGAGATTCCGACTGGTGGGTGACCTTAGATTATGTGCACAGATGACTTATGAGAAGCACTAGAGCGTAACTTGTGTGCAGAAGGCCGGACGGGTCACAGAGGTGACTCCGGTAGAGTGATAATGATAGATTTTGAGCTCTAGGTTCAACCGTACAGGGCTATTAGAGGGCCTACGGTTGATTACTTTCTTGCACCTGATATGATTATGTTGATGCATTCATACCTTATTACTGTTGAGATGATGTGGCATGGCATAATTAATATGAGAAATGTTGAGATGATGTGGCATGGCATAATTGTTATGAAAATGTTGAGTTAACGACTTGAAGTTTTGAGAATATATATGTATATTTATATTTTACATTTCTGGGAAAATATACAGGTTTTACGGAGAGGGGTTACAACGTTTTGAAAATTGTTTGGATTTGGAAAAGAATTGTTTTACTGACCCACTCAATTTTGGTTTTGCGCCCCTCCAGGTTCAGGAATCACAAAGGTGTGGTGACTACGAGGAATTCGACGGTGTTCTGACAGATTGGACAAAATTAGGACTCACCTTCGGGTGTATCAACTTAAATTGTATCTTAAAGCTTCCGTACTGTGCAAATGGTTACGTCACTCTCACGTGACGGCCAGCATGCCCTCCTTCGGGATGGGGTATGTCAGAGGGCCTGACTCTTTTAGGCATATGGGCCTTCGTCCTCTACACAACATTCCAGCCCATTTATTTTGGGCTTTGCCTTTTTGTTTTTTTAACCCTCTGATGGGGTTTATACAGATGTTTCCGAAAGATACGAAAAATAAATTACATCATTAAAAAATAAGGGTTTCGACAGTTGCTGATCGTTGGTGCGTACTGCGTACTGGGTTGCTTCTATTGGTACCGTTCGTTGGCTTGGATGGTTTTTTTTTTTTTTTTTTGAGAGACTGGGAGTAACAACTGCTGTCAGATCTGAATTCGAATGAGCTGGCTTGTTGGCCCATCATCATCATGGTTGTGGACTGCGCCACCCAATTATGCACCCTATTAATATTATCTGTTTTTGCTTTTGTTTACTTTCTGCTTTGCTCTTTTCTTTTTCTGCTTTGCTTGATGCTTTCTTCTTTTCTTTTTCCCATGCGCATCTCCAAAAACTGAAACAAAGATGCTTTGTGAGGCTGAGGGACAGCAGAAGCATATTTGCTTTTGCTTTTTCTTTCCTTTTCCTCTCTTTTTGTCTATCATGCATGTGCACCGTTATTGTAGGCCATGCTCTTCCCCCAACTCCTGACTTTACTGTTGCTCCCCAAGATGAAGTTGACTTTGAATGGAAATCCATAGTAAAACCCAGCCCTTACCGTACTTAATCCTGCAACCCACCCATATGGTCTTGAAGCACCATGGTCAGCACTCTTGGGTCAGAACTGTCGCGTACAATCTGGGTGAAATCCACGGCCAGCATTCCTGCAACCTCTTCGCGTTCAATCCCAAGCCTTCGCTCGCCAGCTCCATCCCAGGTATTCTACAGGTTTCAAATCTGGCCCATTATCATTATTTGTGGCCATCTTTTGAGAAACAGAAGGTGGTGAAAAATTCTGCAAGCTCGGGATTCATTGGGAAGGAAGACGGACAGACGAAATCTTGGGGTCGAACCAGTGTTCTTCACGAATGGCCATTGCTGCAATCTGGTTCCTGGATTTTGGCTTGTGCTTGCTGATCATCTCCGTCTGCTACAAGTTCTGCTCTCAAAACTGGTGCTGAAGCATCATGGTGGCAGCAGCTGCGGCTGATGCGGAGGCGGGCTCGTTAGCGCCGGAACCGGCACTGATCTGCTGGCTGCGAAACTTGGCGGCAAGGGTGGCAGAGTTGTCGTAGGAGAAGACGACACTGCAATTGCGTGCTTGATCTACTCTTTCTCCGACTCGGCAAGATGGGATCTGAGCCAGGCAGAGTCAGTAGGGACATGAACATTACGACTGGTGGTAGTGTCTTTCCATGACTTGGAAAAGCTCCATATTTTCTTCTTCTTCCGGTCGCTGGACACGGTGCTCATGATGTCGACGTGGTCTTTCTCTCCCTTCATCCCCAGCAAGCCCTTCAACCATTTTATAGCTCTCCCCATGTTTTTTGCCATCTTACTTTCTTCTTTTCTTGAATCTGAAGTTGAAAGCAAATGTAGAGAGAGAAAATGAGGAAAGAGAAACAAGTGGGAGTGAAGAAAGAAGGTCAGAGCGAGAGAGAGGGGGAATTGAAGAGTGTTTCAGATTTGGATCTTTTCTGTTTTTGGGTTTTTTGTGATTTTGCAGATTCACGACGGAGGTGAAAAATTGAGAGAGAACCGACATAACTTTTCGTATCGTTTCCCACAGACGGCGCCAAATGTTGATGCACAAAACCGGAGGTCTTGGAACAACGTAAATCCGACCGTGAATCTACATGAAATGTAAATAACACAAGATGTATCGTGGTTCACCCTAAGGTTTGGGCTACGTCCACACTGATTGTATTATATTTCTCTGAGAAGTGAGGGAGAGAGAGCTCTGAGAGTGAGAGCTTTGAGAGGGGGTGAGAAGACCTAGGAATTGGCCTCCGAGGGTGAGAATGAGCCCCTCTAATTGTGAGGGTGAATGGTCCTTTTATAGAATAAGGACTCCTCACTTATTACATATTTGCCCATTCCTTTATCACATAATTACATTTAAGTCCTCCAAGTATTTGTACGAGATCTAAATACGAGGCCTTAAATATGGTATAAACAACCTCAAATCGAAGGTTATGGTTTCTTGGGTTTTTCAAGGTCTCAAGTCCTAAAAATGGCATATATGAACTCAGGGACATGCAAGGAGTTCAAATCTTACCTTCTTGACGTAGATCCGTGCTTGAAGTGTGAGTCTGGTGTTCGTCCGTACGTGAGGGAAGGAGAAAGAGTGAGTCTGAGGGAGAGAGCTTGGGAGAGAAGAGAGAGAAAGGGTTTGTGTATGTGTGCGTGGTCCACGTGGGTCACCAACCAAAACCACAAAAACTCATTTTCCAATTTGTTCCAAAAATTAGGGAAAAACGCATGTTCGGACCCCCATTTACATGCATAACACACCGCAACGCTCACATCCAAGGGTAAAATAGTCAATTCATGTCATCGATAAATTATTTCGGGACGGGCTGTGACACCAGGACTCTTCTCGGTAGGGGTGGGTTCAAAAAACTAAAAACCGAAAAAAACCAAAAACCGAACCGAATCGAAACCGAAAAAACTGAACCGAACGAACAAACCGAACCGAATTGAAAAAAAAAAACTGAATTCTTCTGGTTCGGTTCGGCTTCAGTGATCTAGAAACCGAACTGAACTGAATTAATTAAATTAATATTTTTTTATTTAATTATCTGTTTTGGATATTATTTTCTAAACCTAATTTGTAAGTCCAAATGTGCTGTGAATTGTTAGGATACAAACCTTCCAACATGCGGAAAATATGCATGGGACATTGGCGACATAGTATGTATCTGTCTTCTCTGGATAATTTAGGTCATCAATTGTAGAGATAACAGTCAAAAGTTGCATCAACAAATCATACAAAATGTCAATCTCACGGGTCCTTACAAAAAGAACTAAAAAGAAAAACAAATGGCAAACAAATAGATGCTCATGCCATAGCAAGAGATACCTTTATCAGGTTAAATGCCGGGAGCCTTAAACCAGTCATATCCAAAATCTTCACACACGTTCCAATATATTGTCCATACTTCTTTGTTGCGGAGGCTAGAACAAAAAATGAGAGAAATCAGGCTCCTAAAAGAATTCACTGTTAGAAAGATAAAACTAAACATCAAGTACTGAACAATACAACACGATCTCTGTACTCATTCATTTGGATGTGAGACTGGACATAGTAATTTACCTACAATGACAACGAATCAAACAAGTAAGCATCACCACAAGAATAATAATATCACATAACAGCATACAAACATGCACCAAACTACATTTTAACAGAAATATGGGTACATAAAGCTCATTATTTTAGAAAATTTACGTATCTGCATGTCAATACATGACCAATGTTATAATATCTTGAAACTCCATGGTATACTTAATGACTCATTTTCTTAGCATTCGAAGTCTTAGTGACACCAAAATATAGAACATTATGGCCATAAATTCTAATGCCTACTCTCATATCAGATTTTTTTTCATTTTTTTGAAAAGAAAAAAAAAACCGAAACCGAATCGAAAAAAACCAAAAAAAAATTGAACCAAACCTAACCGAAATTTTGGTTATGTTTCAGTTTTGGCAAAAAATCGAACCGATTTGAACCGAATCTAGCCCTACTTCTCAATCACATCTTCCTTTCTTCACCATCTTCCCTACACATCAATCCCACCCTCGGCGACCGATTGTAGAGGAATAGCAGCCAAGGTCGAGAACTAGAAACCTATATTCAAATTCATGTCCCCCTCCTCATCGAAGCCCTGCTCCTTTCCTCATCAGAGGCCATATCCGAATTGCTATCCCCCTCCTCGTCAGAGCCTAGCTCCCTTCCTCGTCGTCGGAGCCCAAATCGAAAGAATTTGAATCATCGTCTTTGTAACACCCTGAAAATTTTAAATACATGAATTACATATTCATCATCAGGAATATGTGGAAAGAATCGAGAATTTATAATAATTTATTGAGTTTAGTCTTAAATTAAACTAGTTATGAAGTTTGGAATTTGGGAATTAATTATTTAAAATTCGTAGACCTTTTGAGGTCACAATTTATATTTTTGAATAGAGCCCGATCTCACGAACGCGTAGGCGCAAACCATTTGTGAAACGGAGTTATAACGAAAGAGTTATTAACGTTTAAAATCAAGATTATTTTGGTAATTTTATTTCTATTTAGAAGGCTCCAGAAATCTAGAGCCATGAGTTGTGCCACGTGTGTGACTGTGATTAAAGAGAAAAATAAATGATGGATGGTTGTGATTAAAAGAAAAGAATAAAAATGAGGAAAAGGAGGAAGGAATTGGGGGAGGGTGACCAATGGGGAGAGAGAACCGGGAGGGGAAAGGAGAGAAAAGAGAAATGGAGGATCGGGACCCGGGTCTTGGTAACCTGACCCGATCGGCACCCATATGTATTTCCGACGGTTTTCACCCATTTTTTCGGTGGATTCCATCAAACAACCACTTGGAAACCCCTCCACGACCTTCCCTCTTCCTATTACATCCCAAAAATATAGGGATTTGGACTTTAAATTAGGAGAAACCACACGGTGGGGTGCGGCGGGTGTGTGTTCGAATCAACTAAATTTGAAGCAAACTACATGATATGTTTTGACATTTAAGAAAATATGGATAGCTTGTAAGAATTTGAATTATTGAACTAGAGGAATGTAATTAATGGAAAATAAATTAACTATGATTGTAAGTTGAGCCTACTATAATTAACTCCCGAAAACATATATTTCGGGGTTGGGGTGTGACAGTCTTCCTCCTTCAACCCATGGAAAGTTTTGTTGTCAGAGATCAAAGGTGAACAGAGAGGTGGGATGTGTGTGTGTGCAAAGAAGGAGGGAGGAAGAGAGAGAGAAAAAGAAGATGGCGATGCGAGAGAGTTGAAGAAGAGTGCGTGAGAGAAGGATAGAGTGAGCCAGTGTGAGCGAGAGAGATGCACCCGACTAATAAGACAGAGGTTTGGGACGAGATAAATAAGCGGGTGTGAAGGTATAAAAAAAGTGGGGTGTAATTAAATAATTCGGTGCTTATTTAATACGAAGTAGCTCACCAAACATCCGTTCCGTATTATTAATACTATCCGGTAGTCTTATACGGCATGCCAAACGAAGCCCAAAGGTTTAATATTATTTTCTGATGCAAAAAATCCTATAACTTTATATATGATAAGAGTTACAACGCTCACTCTCTTCCCTCCTTTCTTTTAAATCCTTATGTTACCGTGTGTAATCCTTCACCTAGTAGTTGCTTTAATCTTTAACCTTATATTTAGATTTGATTCCATTAACAATTCTTTGACTCAAGCTCGTTACATTACCCTATTTGTTAACATGAACAAGTAACAAGTTGTGAAGAATTATTAATTTTATAATTTATTGATTACGATGATATTGGAATAATCCTCGTAAATTTCTATGAAGCATTAGCAGATTTTATTTATAAATTTGTATCAGCTTCGTATTATGTTGTGTCAAAATTTGTCATCCTCCGTCACCAAAGTTGTGTGTCAATGCGATGAGGATTGAGCACTAGCAACGCTCACATCAAATTTAACTTTCATCATAACGTTCTCGTTGCTTTCCCCATGACTGGCCACAAACTCGACTTTAAATGTTATCAATGGTAAATTCTAAATTGGTTGTGTTGACGCTCTCAAGAGAAATGCAGCCATATGCCACAACAAAATAGACACCGTGATGCTTACGTGTCACGATGTGATTTGTGTACCCAAAAGCGATGGAATTAGGACAACGACAGGCGTGTGAGATGTCTAGTGTCGTTTCGTTGTAAAAGGAAAACTGTACGTATTGTGTGTCGTTTTTGTTGTAACAGGACAATATATGTAGCGTACCACAAGAAAATGGATGGACAATACATCTTTGTCTGCTTCTGAATTCTGATTCGAACTCATTGCTTTGATAGGCCGAAGTAATTGGGCTTGCATCAGCTAAAAATAAGGCCCATTTGGAAAAATAAGAAACCCATGAGGCCCATTGTTTGATAGGACGAAATGTAAAGGAGATTTTAGTTTTTGGCACTAAATGATTGATATTAATGTGTGAGATGAAAACATTTACTAATATGAACAAGCAATTTGAACCGTAAAAATTTTACTATTGCCGGTTTGGTTCAGTTTATTCGTTTTCTAAATAGGTCAAATCGAATTGAACTAATCTAATTGTGATTTAGTTCGATTTGGTCCAAGATTGTAGTATTTTAGTACGAAACCTAAACCAAACAACTCGAAAAATGTTAAATTGATAGGTTTGAATGGTTCGGGGTGAACTTTTGTCTACCCTTACTCTCACTAGTATATGCGGAAAATAATATTCCCATTGCTATTTTCTACCTTTGCACTCCTTCATTTTTTCTAGAATTTGCATTAATGAAGAGCTCGTTTGGATGTGCTTTTAAGATAACTGAAAACGATTTTAGTGAAAATGTTTTTAAAACCATTATTTAGTAAAGATGCAAGTAAATATTGAAAAAGCACTTAAAGTGCTTTTGGAACCCTAAAATATTTTTTCTAAAAGCACTTTTAGTCATTTTTAAAGTACATCCAAACGAGCCAAAACTAATAGACAATTAAGTGATATAAACAGGAAGATGAGGACAAAAAGAGAAAACGAGAATGTGAAAATCTTTGATGATGTTATCTTTTATTCGTGATAACTAGTTAGTTCCGAAATGACACATGATGAGAAAATCAATTTGCTTTGGGTTGTTGACCCAAGAAAATATGTCCCATGGAACATGAAAATGACCCCTCCTCCAAGATGAGAAGCCGCCTGGAAAATGGCCTTCCCAACAAGGCCGTCATCAAATATAATCATGAACCCTCATTTCTGGTGGGGTCGGTTTTCAAGATTGAGCATTATTGGGTAGTACCTAATGGGCCGGGCTCATTAGGTCCAGTGGCAGTTTTGATATATCACAACAAATACAATACCATTTTTGTCACAAAAATTCAAAAGTATAAACCGATTAACGCCGATCGTTTTGTCCTTGGACTATTAGGCATCTCTCAGTCTCTATCCATCGGCTTCTGTTTTTCCTTGTGATCGGAGAAGAAAGGCAACCAAATCCCAGCCGTACGTCGTCGTTTTCAGGGTTTCGAATTCCTGGTCCGCCGAATTTGTGGTTTTCTGATTCTTTCCCCCAGGGCTCCTCACGCGTACGTTATCCTGAACGCGGAGCTCTCGATTGATTTCATGGTCTGATCCTCAGCGAATCGCAATCCGACGGTGGCGATGGCTTCGGCGCAGAATCAATCGGCGAATGTGGATCTCTTCGATGCGTATTTCCGACGAGCCGATTTGGACCGCGATGGCCGGATTAGTGGCAATGAAGCCGTCGCTTTCTTCCAGGGCTCCGGTCTCCCCAAACAGGTTCTTGCGCAGGTACTCTCTCTCTCTCTCTCTATACATACATATATATATATATATATGTATAATTGTATGTGTATTATGGTGTGTATGTAATGGTTTGGTACTGGTGGAAATGTGCTCCAAATCAGATTGATTTGAATTTTAAGTTTAATTGTTGGTGAAGAGGTTAATGTGAGCTCGGGATGTCGTAATTCTCTGATCTGAGCCGAGCTTTTTATTTCATTTATTATAAATGCGGAATTCATGTTCATTTTGTTGAATTTTATAGTTTGATGGAAAGAAATGGTATAAAACAAGTAGATGAAGGAGTTATACTACAGTTAGTGAGGGTTAAGAGAGCTATGTTATATGGTCGACCTTAGGTGGTAAGCATACTTTAGAAATGGTGTTATATGGGTATTGACTGTGAGATGTGACTACCCAAGGATTGTTTATGACATTACAATAGTGTAGTAGCGAAAACCTACAACATAAGACGACTACAGAATAGTTAGGATTGTGGCATATAAGGGAAATTTTCTTGGGTCATGATCATATTGACAAATAGGTTTTTGAAGCTGTATATTTGTTTTGCTGAAGGAATTTCGGTAGAAGATGATAACTGGGGGCATAAGATGTTAAATACTGAATAAATGGAAGAACTTTATCATTATCTTTTGTAACAGAAGTTTGGATTTGTTCTATTTTATATTGGTTGCTTATATATATTTGCAGATATGGGCACATGCAGACCAGAGGCAGACTGGTTTCCTTGGTCGTGCAGAGTTTTACAATGCCCTTAGACTTGTCACTGTGGCACAAAGTAAGCGAGAGCTTACGCCAGAAATGGTGAAGGCAGCATTATATGGCCCGGCTGCAGCTAAAATACCTGCACCCAAGATAAATCTCGCAGCAACTCCTGCCCCTCAGTTCAATTCTGCTCCAGCAGTACCTTCGACTCAGGGTGGTGCTGTCACTCCCATGCCCTCGCAAAATCTTGGGTTCAGGGAACCGCAAGTACCACCTCAGTATAATTCTGCTGCAGCAGCACCTGCCACTCAGGGTGGTTCTGTCACTCCGATGTCCTCCCAAAATCTTGGGTTCAGGGGACCACAAGTACAATCTCAGTTCAATTCTGCTCCAACAGCACCTTCTACTCAGGGTGGTGTTGTTACTCCAACATCCTCCCAAAATCTTGGTTTCAGGGGATTACCTCCAAGTGTGAATGTGAACCAGAACACTTTCATTCCCCAAGATTCTAAGTCAATTAGGCCTCCAGTGCCTCCATCTAGTTCTGATACCCAACCCTCACAGGGTGTTGCTGCACAAGGCTTTCCCAGGGGAGGTTCAGTGGTTGGGCTTCATCCACAAAACTCAAGCATGTCAAACGATTGGGTTGGTGGAGCAACGACAGGGGTACCCTCGCAAGTTGTAAACAAAGGGATCACTCCCTCTACAACACAAGATGTATTTGGTCTGGCAACTTCGGGACCAACAACTTCCCTACCACCTAGACCACATGCAGGTTTTGGAATTAGACCATCAGGACCACCGGCCAAGGATTCCAAACCATTAAATATATCTGGGAATGGCTTTGCGCCCGACTCATCTTTTGGAGATGATGTGTTTTCTGCAACCCCATCTCAACCAAAGCAAAATTTTCCTCCTGGCAGCGTACCCGTCTCATCAGGCGTTGTGCCAATATCTGCTGAGACCCAGTCTTCAGCTATCCCAAGTACACAGTTTGGTGGTGAGCCTCAGCAGGCCCAGTCATTTGCAAAACCAAACCAACAGGTCTCAGCTCAGACTAGCCCTTCTGGAGTTTCACTTGGAGCTGGGAACTCTGCTTCTAGTCAGTCCCATCTGACATGGCCTAGGATGACTCAAACTGATGTTCAAAAGTACACCAATATCTTTGTGAAAGTTGACACAGACAGAGATGGGAAAATCACCGGTGAACAAGCCCGTGACCTATTTCTGAAATGGGGACTACCAAGAGGTAGGACTGTTTTTTTTGAATTCATCTTTTGGCTTGTGTTTTACTGGCAGAGGTGCCATGTGGTTTATTGAAGCTCTTTTCTTTTGTTTGTTTCACTTCTATGTTAGCTTGTAACTGAACTAATGCATCTTTGCAAAACTTGTATTATCCCTATCCCGGAGTTAAAGTTGTTTAATTTTCCTCTTCTGGGTGGTGGCTGACTCTCAATGTTTAGTTGGTGGCATTTAGCTTGAATTCCTGAACATAACAGGCTTGATCAAGCATATTTTCTGCAAGATGCTTTGCTGCTGGATGTTCATTCTTTGCTTGATGTGTTGGCATTTTGATGTCAAAACTTGATGCCATGGATATTTTGTAGATATAAAATATTTGTAATTGGGAGTAATTTTTGCCGGACAATTGACATACAAACATCCATAAATACTATAAAATTGAGTCACGTCTGAATGTGCAGTCTAGATCGATAGAATGATGACCCGTCATGCCACATTATCTTGCAAGAGAACATGTCGTTATTGCATATGAAATTTATGGGTATTAAAAGTTCCCCCATTCTTAACTTTATGCTCTTGTTTTCATCTGTCAGATGTTTTAAAGCAGGTGTGGGATTTATCCGATCAGGATAATGATAGCATGCTTTCTGTCAGGGAGTTTTGTGTTGCACTATATTTGATGGAGCGGTTTAGGGAGGGACGCCCTCTTCCAGCAGTGCTACCAAGCAATGTTATGCTTGATTTATCCAACATTTCTCAACCTGCAAATAATTACTCCAATGCTGGCAATGTAGCCTGGAGACCAGCATCTGGTATTCATCCATAAAACAAATCAATTTTTTATTTTTATTTTTAAATCATACGTCTTTCTTTGATGGAGAATAGTTTCTTATTTTTCACTTTAAAAGGCTTTCAACAACAGCAACCGATGCCTGGTCCTCGTGCTCGGCACATGGCACCCCTGGGTGGAGGAAGGCCACCAAAGCCAGTTGCTCCTTCCCATGCTGAGGAAAGGCATCAGGCCAATCAGCAGAAACCCAGAGTACCAGAATTGGAGAAACATCTTGTAAATCAACTGAGTACAGAGGAGATTAACTCACTGAACTCAAAGTTCAAAGAAGCAACCGAAGCTGATAAAAAGGTACTTAAAACTTTAATGTTTCTCAATTTGTTTAGCTGGAGCAGCAAAGTTATGTGTGCATGTTACTTCCTGATAAGTATCAATCATAACAAATGTCCCAAAGACTTGGAATTCTTGTGATGGTGGATTTTACTTTGATCTTAATATCGTTCATTTCTGTTGAGAAGATTTTGATCAAGTTTAAGTAAGGATGCTGGGTGGGTTTTGAAGTTCATGATCATTCTTTGATATTAGTAAATCTTAATGATCGGCGTTTCACATGTTTCTAATGCATGGCATTCATTATACTATCTTTTTGTTATAGCATTCGTTAAACCTTATTGAAGTTTGTTCCATTTTTAGCTTGTGTTTCTTCAACCTTTTTGATGTGATTCTGTTGGTTCTTTGCAGGTAGAAGAATTGGAGAAAGAAATTTTGGATGCTAGAGAAAAAATTGAATATTTCCGAGTCAAAATGCAGGAACTAGTGAGTATCTCGCGTTCTTTTCTGCCCTTTATTTCTTGTATGCCGTTGGTTGTGCATATTGAACATTCTACAGTAGTTTTACTGTTTGCATTTGAAATAATTGTTCTACGAGTGATAGATTTTTGGATGTCCTAATCATTTGTTGCTTTTAAATAATCTGCAGACTTCTTACTATTTGATTTTTGCAGTGGTGTAAGATGTTTTATTTTTTGAACATGTGGATGTTTGTGGTCTGAATCAGTATTGGTTCTTGAATTGACAAGTACTACTGGGAGAAAGTGCAGATCATCTGTTTTATCATTTTCCCATAGCTTTAAATGTAGCTTTAAATTTGGGAGAAAGGTCACAGCTTATGCTGTATTTCAAGGTGGCTTCATTATGTTATTGTAGGCTTGGAATATTTTAATAGGCATTGGACTCAAATTGTAGCAATTTTACATCTACTTACTAACATAAGGAAATGATTGTTTTTAACTTTCAGCTTTTGAATTCTAATTCGCATCATTGTGAATGCTAGTGCTTTATTTTAGATCTCACATATATAGGGTGTGGTGTTGAAACTATGTTGTATGCGACTACCTTGTTCTATTTGCTCTGATCTATTTTCCTTTTTGGTATAAGGTCTTGTACAAGAGCAGATGTGACAATCGCCTTAATGAGATCACAGAAAGGGCATCTGCTGATAGACGTGAGGTATGCTGTAGAATACTTGAGCCTAAGCACATATGTGCATTAATCTTTAGCAACTGTCTTGGCTTAATGAGTACTACATAAATCTAGGCTGAGTCCCTGGCTAAGAAATATGAAGAGAAATACAAACAAGCTGGAGATGTAGCTTCCAAGTTGACTATTGAAGAAGCCACGTTTCGTGATTTACAGGTACCTTTCACCACATAGAAATTGTCGTCAATTAGTGGCCCATGTGTGTTTGCTTTTGCTCATTCAAAGATCAAAGTGTCAACTGCTTGCTGTTCGTTTTGTTCATCTGAGTCATAATTGCCTGTACATGTGAGATGGCATGCTTTTTATTTTTTATATTTTTAACTAAGTATTACATTCTGGAGAAACAAAGATTTTTTTATTTTTTTATAGTAGTTTTTTTGGCCTGTGGGATTGATAGCAGATGACAGAGAGAAAGTAGGGTGGGAAAATAGAATCAGTTGAATGGTCATACCCCTAGTGGTTTATTCTTTCTATTATCACCGGACTGATTGTCATATGTGATTTATATGCAGGAGAAGAAAATGGAGCTATACAGAGCAATTGTCAAGATGGAGCAAGAAGGTGATGCTGATGGCACCCTTCGGGTACTTTAGTCTTTTGCACAACCTTGCTGTTTAAAACGTACTTTTGCTCAACTTGTCTAAGATCATTTCCAACTGAAATTTTCAGGATCGTGTTGATCGCATCCAATTGGATCTTGATGGGCTTGTGAAAACTCTCAATGAGCGTTGCAAGAAGTATGGATTACGCGGAAAGCCTACAACATTAACTGAGCTTCCCTTTGGTAAGTTGATCTCATTCCTTGCTAATTTCTTGGGAATCTAAGAATCTTATATAAATAATGATAAGAGTACTTCCATGAGTTTATTCTTTATCAAACTATCTGATGGATTTTACATTAAATTTTTTTTATGGACTTTGGCTTTGGGTAGTCAATTTATTAATAGCATTGCCTTTCTAGAAGCTGAAAGTCATTCTGTTGTTAAATCATCAAAATCCTACAGAGAAACCCTTGTTTTCACCGTTGTAATCTTTTCCTAGTCACTCTGCTTTGTTTGATTTCATTGTTTGAATTCTGTGTACCGTTTCTTGAGTGTGTTATTTTATTTTTCGTTATTGTTCACTGCTGTGGTATTTGTGCTACAATGCATTTTGTAATCTGAAATTTTATTTTGTTTTTATATAGGCTGGCAACCTGGCATCCAAGAAGGAGCTGCTGACTGGGATGAGGATTGGGATAAGTTTGAAGATGAAGGTATATGCCAAAAATGGGTTTTATAGATCCAGTATTGGCTCTGAGATGATAAATTTCTGGTAGCACTTAAATTCTTTTTTCCTTTTCACCTTGTGGTAAATGGAGCATATTGCCTGCTGTTTGTAGTTCCTTTGTCGTCTGGTGGTGGTTTCCCAATCTGTTCAGGAGTTTTAACTATTCGATGTGACTGATTCAGAAGTTTACTTTTCAGGATTCACTTTTGTCAAGGAGCTCACCCTTGATGTGTCAAATGTCTTGGCGCCTCCAAAACAGAAATCATCATCAGTTCAGAAGGAAAAAGCTCCTCCAGTTGAGAGTCCAACTGCTTCTTCACCTAAAGTTGATGTCAAGTCAGAAAAGCCTCAGAGTGCGGATGACAAGGTTGTTGAAAATGGAGCAGCATATGATAAAAATGAAGAGGAGTCCGCAAAAAGTGCTCCAAACAGTCCCTTTGCCAGCAGCCCATCTAGAGAATTTTCAGATTCTAACTATGGAAGGACAGCAGGCACAGATGCCTCACCCCGTGATAAGGAATCTCAAAGGTATAGTTTTAGATCTGTAGTTTTCTACATATTTAAGATCACCATGATACCTGCAAAAATTGTTGAAATTCTAAACTTTGATGTGCACTGCAGTGATGAGCATGGGGTTGCTGGGTCTGTGTTTTCCGGTGACAAGGGTTTTGATGAACCAGCATGGGGGACATTTGACACTAATGATGACGTTGACTCGGTGTGGGGTTTCAATGCGGTTAGTACCACCAAGGTAAGCCGATATTGTACATTCAGTATTCTTTATTATTTTATGGAACTAAATTCTTTGGCCTTGTGTTTATGCTGACCGGGTAGTGCTCCATGATTGCTGTTAATACCACCTACTTGTTTGTGGCGGTGATCATGTATTCTTTGTTTCAAGAGTAGCCTCAAGTGTCCTAATGCTTGCTGCATTTAGTTATTAGAGAAGGTTCCGAGAATTTTATCACTAATAGTTTCTATCTTCACCAAGTTTCCAGTTCTGAAGGTTTCATCATGTAAATCAGTTAGTAGTACGGGTCTTTCAACCAAATATGGCAAAACCGAGTTTCCTGATTTCAGTCTTGGGTCACTGTAGATATAAAAAGAAGGGGTTGTGGAATTGTTCTTGGTGCAATTAATTCCACATTGAAAGGGGTCTCTGGTTTTGGCGTTAGGTCTTGGTTAATCAAGACCGTGTTTATGTTTACATTGACAACAGGGGGTGCTGCATTGCACACGGAACATTTTGTAGCCGATGGAAAGTTTCCATTACTTTGCACCTTTTAAGTAGGCATGGATTCTAGGTTCCAGTGAATCCACTTTCTTTTCTAATAGCTTGTTGGTTACGTAGGACTTTCAAGCTTTCTGTTTTTTGCGGTTTTATATTTGTTGTTATTACTGGCATGCTGGATTGTGCGGTAACTGCTCTTAATCATGTGTGATGTAGGATATGGATCAGGAGAGTAATAAGGATCACTACTTTTCTGGCCCTGGGGAGTTCGGCCTCAACCCTATCAGGACTGGGTCATCACAAGGAGGTAGCTTTTCCCAGAAGAGCCGCCCTTTTGCTTTCGATGATTCTGTTCCTAGCACGCCAATGTCTGCCTTCAATTCAGGATATTCACCACCAAGGTACAAGGATAATTCAGAACCTTCATTCGACACCTTCTCCAGGTTTGATTCGTTTAGAAGCACCCAAGATACTGGATACTTCCCTCAACCAGAAACACTTGGAAGATTTGATTCTATGCGCAGCAGTAGAGATTTTGATCAGGGACATGGATTTCCAACATTTGATGACATCCCAGACCCTTTTGGCTCTTCAGCGCCATTTAGGTCATCACTGGACAGTCAAACTCCAAGAAGAGACTCGGACCCCTTCGGATATTCTGGGTCATTTCGGACGTCACTGGACAGTCAAACTCCAAGAAGAGAATCAGATTTTTTCGGGTCTTCAGCAGCGCCATTTAGGACATCATTCGACAGTCAAACTCCAAGAGGAGACTCGGACGCATTTGGTTCTTCTCCATTTAGGACATCATTCGACAGTCAAACTCCGAGACGAGACTCAGACCCGTTTGGGTCTTCAGGGCCTTTCCGGACGTCAATGGAGACTCCGAGAAAAGACTCTGATCATTGGAGTGCATTTTAGCCGGTTAGTTGTGCGTCGTTTTGTGTCTGCTATTCAATCGCCATTCAAAGCCTTTCTATCGTGGCGTGGTGGGACGGGCCTTGTGTTTTATGCTTTGAAATCACTGAGCCTGTAATGTATCTTTTGTATTTCATCCCTTTTTGTGTATGCAGGTTGCCATTTCTTCATTATTTTTTCCTTTAGCTTGTTGCGCAACATATATTTCCTTCTTAATTTTGGAATTTTCCTAGTCCTATTGAAGCGAAGACCCCCATAGTTTTTTCGTTTGTTACAAATTGATGATTGTATTATTAAACTTGAGGACATATTTTGTTGTAATTTCCATTTCCATGTCAAATAAATTTTGTGTTTGCTGATTTTGTTGTTCAGTTCAAACGAGAACACAAGATTTGGCGTTTGTAGTCCAACTGGGTCATTCATATCTTTTGCTCATTGCAGTTGAGCTATCGAGCTATTTGAGTTTTTTTCTTTTGTCGAATGTTCGATGTCGACCACGTGACTCGTCACTTCCACTTTCACGATGTCAAATTCAACTACGTGACACAGCCGCGGCGTCTACCACCAAGAACTGAAGCTTAAGAACCTCCACCTCGACGAGGACGGCAACTTGAAGGTCACCGATATCGGAGTCGGTGCTTTCTCAGCACACTTGAAGCGGGGTCTCACCTTTGTCGCGGACCCCTTCGAGCTGGGGACTTGTTTGGTCTTCGTGGCTTGGTGGATTTTCTGATTTTTGAGCTATTTTATAAGGTACTTTCAGAGTTAATTGAGCTGATTTTCTGGGTTTAATTGTGTGTTTCTTAATTTTATTTACTTGATTATGGAACTGGGCATGCAGATGAACTTAATTTGGTGGACGGATTAAGCAGGTCGAAGATCTCGAACAGGTGAGGTGGAGAAAAAGCAGGTTTTGACATCTTCTTTTCTGATTATTATGGCTGGAACTTTAAAAAGAAGCACTTATTTTTGCATTTACCAAACACATTTTACACTGGAGATTTTTTCATAGCTGTTTTTATAAAAAGTTAAAAGCAATCCCAAACCGGTACTGGGCTTTAGGCAACAAAGCCTACATATCCAAAAGGAATAGGAATAGACAAATTCAAAATGATATGGCATTCAAGCAAAAAGACCCATTCAGCCAAAAGGATCCATTGGCTTCTGACTCATCGTCACTTTCATTTAACTCAAACTGATCATAACTTTATTCACTGGCTTCTGAATCATTACCACTATCATACAGTTGTGGCTCATCACTTGATTTACTGGCTTCTGACTCATCATCACTTTCATTTGCTTTATTCTTATAACTTGATCCACCGGCTTCCCAAGTCTCGTCTTCTCTTGTTTCTTCTTGTATTTTTGGTTCCCCCGATGTGAAGACGCGATCAGGTTTGACCTTCTAAACATCTTCCGCATACAACAGCCGCATACCACATTTTTCCACCTTCAGATCGTAATCATCAATCCAGAAATCATGTGCAGACACAGAGAATTGAACAGAGGCCTCATTTGCAAGTTTGTAAACATCGGGGGAGCATTCTTCTGCTCCCTCTTCAATTATAAAGGGCCTACCCCACACGCACACGTGATCAGGTTGGTTCACCCCGGGAGCCATCCAACGGCATCGTTCGACGATGAATCCAGAAGTGAACAGTCCTGGCTTTCACCCAGGGATTTGACATTGCACCTAGCTGTTATTTCAAAGGCAATTTTGAAGCTGGAAACACAAGAAACAACAGCAGAGAGAACGAAACCCAATAAACCTGTTCGAAAACAATCTGGAGGAAGCTTGATATGGACTGAAGATCCCTCACTTTGATATCTGAAGCTGAACCACTTTGGAATTTCTTTTCCCGGACATACAATGCCAAACCCATAATCTTTCTTTGATGAATTAGTTGCCTCTCGCATAATTCTAAGCTGTGTTTCATCCATTATGTTGCTCCTTGCATTATCATCCAAATTTCCGCAATAAAAAAAATTATGTTTCCCAAAATATGTGTATTTCTCCCAACCTTGTGTGAGTGCTGTCCTTGAACTTGGCACTGTCTTCAGCGACGTGCAGCCTTCAGCTTCAAGATCACATTGCACTGGGAGCTCTGGTAATGATTGAAGCTGATGGCACCAACTTAAGCTGAGTGTATGCAACCGAGAAGCTTGTTTGATGCTTGCAGGTATGCTCCTAATCATGCTTCCACTCAGATCCAACTTTTGCAATGAGGTTGACCCAACGAGACCATCAGGGATTTCTGTTATGCTGGTCCAACTGAGGTCTAGAACTTCCAAAGATAGCAAACGAACAGAGCCGGACGGCAACTCTTTGAGTGCCGAACAGTGACGAAAGCTGAGAGTTTTAAGGTTGGTTAAACTGTAGATACTTCCTGGGACAACACTTAGTCTCCAGCACTTACCAAGATCTAATGTTTCAAGCCCAATTAGATTTTCAATAGACGAATGAAGCTTTTTGACCGCTGTCCCTTCGAAACTAAGAAAGTTCAGATGTTCGATTCGCTTCGAGATTTGAAGGGATTTGTAAAATGCAGAGCAATCTTTGAGATCAACCATGTTTAAACGATCCAACTTACGGATGCTCTCTGAGATCCTTGAAAGCCTACTGCAGTCGCTTAGTTGAATGCTTTTGAGAGCAGGAAGAAACTCGATTGATGAGAGTAGCTCTCGAATGGCTGTGCACCTTAAATTAAGATGTTCCGAATATTTCATGGGCTCCCAAGGTTTCATGGACTCGAATATTTCCGGGAGGTTTTTAAGTTCAGAGCACGAAGAGAGCTTGAGTTTCTTGAGAGACTTCAACTTACGAATGTCGGTTGGGAGACTCACAAGGTTCTTGCGATCAACCAATGGTAATTTACTTATACCCCTGGGAAGCTCAAAACCCTCAATAGATCGTACCTCACACCTACAAAATTTTATATCCAAGTAAGAAATTTTTTCGAGAGACCAAACTGAATTAGGCAACTCCTGTAGACCACTTCCATGTAAATCTAAGAATTCAACATTCTTTGGCATCTCTGGAATATACTTGAGACTTGTGCAATCTCCAAGATCAAGATAAGTAAGCTTGTCAAGATGTTGAAAACACCCAGGAATTTTAACCAAATTCTCACAGGAATGAAGATTTATGTGCTCAATTTCTGGACTCCCAGACAGATTTGGAACTTCCGTTAGATTAGATGAGTACTTCAGATCGATCACTTTTAAGTTCACAAGTCTCTGTAACAAAAGTAATGAAAAATACAAAGAATTAATAAGGGAGACTTTCTACGCTGCATTTTTATACAAGAACTAAAATAGGCTTATATACCTGGTCTTCATTCCATAGCTTTTTAACTCGGCTTCTGGGCATATGAAGCTCAACTAGATTTTCAGGACAAAATTTTGAGGGCAAAGAATTCAAAGGATATCCATGCCATTCAAGATAACGAAGAGAACTGGGAAGATCTAGAGAAGAGGTGAAAGTGCCATAATTCACTACAGTTAGCATCATTAGGTTAGACATCACTTTGAAGTCTGCACGTTTCAGTGTCTGCTTTTCAATCTCAGACCAGTCAACCCACATGGCTTGAACAATTGGAGTTCCCTGACAATAAGATCAAAGTTTAAATGTGAATATACATACAACAAAATTCAATCAATAATTAAATTTTATAGATGAGCTTTTCTCTGGTATGTTATCATCTAAAATTCCCTATTTGTTTTTAGGTAAAAAAGAAAAGAAAGAAATTGAAGGGATTTAGCTCTTACCGTGTTATTTTGCAGTACATGATTGACATCTTTATTCTTGAACAACCTACTCTGTTTACCAGGATCTTCAATACATTGTTCAAGAACAATTGTTCTTCCCATTTCTTGTACCAGATCGTGCATCTTTATGATTTTCCAAGGTGAATTTTTCCAAGTTGAATCAATTGATATGAGAGACATATCAACGAGAACTCTAATTCCGCGTGCCGCATGGAATCCACGAATATCTAATATTCGTTTTACCTCATCCACAATCTTCCCTTTATGAAAACATGCTATATCCAGAAATATCTCCTTCTCATTTCTTCCCAATCTATCATAACTCAGTCTCAACACTTTCTGGATATTTTCATCGGGAAATTCTTTCAATTTGTTCAATTCATCTTCCCATTCTTCTTTGCTCTTGCAATTTAGGAATGAGGACCCCAGAAGTACTAGAGCTAAAGGAATGCCCCCAGCATAATCCACTGCCTTTTTTGCCAACTCCTTATAATCTGTTCTAGGAGTAATGTTATTCTTGAAAGCACGCGAATAGAAGAGCTGAAGAGCGTCATCCGGTTTAATCCCTCAACCTTGTAGATCTTATCCTCTTCAACAGTTGGCCTAAGCGTCCTCCTATCTCTACTTGTGATAATGATTCTACTTCCAGTGCGATACGGAAGACGCTTACCAGCTAAACGGTCCATTTGCATTGAATCACTCACATCATCAAGAACAATGAGGACCTTTGTTCGTCTGAGCCTTTCTCGAACAAAAGTTGATCCTATGGATAGACCTTCTTTCTTTGATATCTCTTTAAGAAGTGTTTTTTCCAAGCGATCCATTCCATTTGCTTGTTCTGAGTTCTCCCTAACATTTCTAAGAAAACAACTAGCTTCGAATTTAGAAGAGAGTTTGTGAAATACAGTTTCAGCAATGGTGGTCTTGCCAATACCACCCATCCCCCAAATTCCTACAGCGATGGGTGCTTCTGGTGAATGAATGCATAATAAAGATTCAATTTGCTCGATGTGTCTTTCAATTCCAATCAGGCCATTTAAATCGCATGATGATTCGCGAATCAATTTGTTCCAAATATCATCAACAACATTCTTAATTAGATCTGCCTCGCATATATATGCATGATTAGGTAGAAAAGCAATATTTAGTCTTAAAAAAAAAGTCGTACCAAGGCTCCGCTTTACGCAGGGTCTGGGAGAGGTGAATTGTCACAAGTTTAAAGATATTTTATACAAGTTAAAGAACGAGTTAGTTACCAGGTATTGTTTGAGTAATCAAAGCCAGATAGATTGGCTGCAGTCGTCAGAGCATTCCTCCACTCTTGAACTTTGTCGATACTGTCCTTGAAACGTTTTTCAAGTCCAGCAAATGCAACCGCATAGCTCCCCTGTTGGTTTCGTATATCCGATGGACTGACGTCGTAGAATACGGGTATAACCATCTGGCCACATCTTTCCTTGCATTTGAGTATATGCACAAGTTCCTTCAAACACCACGTGGAAGAAGGGTAGTTTTTCGAGAAAATGATCACCGAAAGCCTAGATTTCTCGATTGCTTCTACAAGGGCAGGTCCAATTTCTTCTCCTCTCTGAAGTCTGTCATCTATGTAGGTTTCAATTTTCCTCTGTTCTAAGGCCTGGTGAAGATGGCTGG
Source organism: Malus sylvestris (assembly GCF_916048215.2). NCBI lineage: Eukaryota > Viridiplantae > Streptophyta > Magnoliopsida > Rosales > Rosaceae > Malus > Malus sylvestris. Next base: position 24,845,089 of record NC_062269.1, read on the forward strand.
TGATGCCACGGCGGGTGTCCTCACCTCTGAAACTGATGAACACATCATACTTTTTCCCGAAGAGGGGGGATTTCAGCATCGTCTGCATCACCAGCTGCAGAATCAGCAGCAGAAGACGAAGGAGAAGAAAAGGTTAACGATCTGAACCACACACGCAAGAGAGAAATGATGCACCCCATCTGAGTGCTTGATAATATATCAAAGATCAAGAGAAAGAAGCGAGTGCTTGATAATATATCGAAGAAAGAGAATGGATATATTCAGAGGTGAATGAGATTTATTAAGTTGCAATTGAGGAGACGATCCAATTAAGCAAATTAAGAAAGAGGGAGAGAGAGAGAGCTTGAAATTGGGAAGCAAGCAAGGGAGGAAAGAGCAGATGCAAGCAGAGACTACATCAGATCTTAAAGAAAATAATAAAAAAAGATAATGCAAAAAAAGTGGAACCTTCACCTTACTTTTCTTGAATAATCAGCTTTGAGTTGTAACGATAATAACAAAATAAAAATAAAATAAATAATAACAAGTTTCATTTTTTCGTTTAAAAATATAATTTTTCATTAAAGCTAAATTTTTTTTTTATTAAACCTATTAGGCGAGTCACAAGTCAAAAGTGCATGGCAGTGGCAAACACAAAGTAGCCGAGAGGCCCCCCATCCCCGGCCTTACGCGCTTATGTACAAATTTAACTTTATTGCTCCACCCACTGATTTCATCTTTTGACGAGCACAGCATCCAATGCAATTTAATCTCCGCATGGACTACGCAACCAACAAATGAAATATAAAAATTTATTCCAAGAATGCTACATAATCTGCTTTTTTTTTTGTTGTTGTTTCTACTTTATAAGGATAAATAATTTTATGAAAAAAGTAAGTACGTGTTTGATAAATTTTAGTGCTAAAAGTGTTTTTAGCAAAAAAATAAAGAAAAAGGTATGACTTTGAATATAAAAGTTTGAGTAAATTATAGTAATGGTCCCTTAATTTTAATAAAATTAGAGCAATGATCTCTTAACTAAAAATCAATTACCATTGGTCTCTCAACTCATCAAAATGTATAGCTACATTCATTTTCGTCAACTTCGTCAGAATTTTGTCAAAATAAGTTATGTTGGAAGGACCATTGCTACAACTGGGATCCCTCAACTTATCAAAACGTGTAGTTATGGTTCTTTTCGTCAACTTCGTCAGAATTTTGTTAAATTAGTTATGTTGGAATGATCATTGCTACAATTAGGTTAAAGTTGAAAGACTATTACTCTAATTGGGTTAAAATTGAAGGACCATTGCTACAATTAGGTTAACGATCTGAACCACACACGCAAGAGAGAAATGATGCACCCCATCTGAGTGCTTGATAATATATCAAAGATCAAGAGAAAGAAGCGAAGTGCTTGATAATATATCGAAGAAAGAGAATGGATATATCAGAGGTGAATGAAATTTATTAAGTTGCAATTGAGAGACGATCCAATAAGAAAATTAAGACACAGAGAGAGCTTGAAATTGGGAAGCAGAAAGAGAGGAGAGAGCAATTGCCAGCAGAGACTACATCAGATCTTAAAGAAAATAATATAAAAAAAAAGATGCAAAAAAAGTGGAAAATGAAATTTCCCAACTTATGGCAATCAAGATTGTAATAGGACAAGAACTTATCAATGTGATTAGTGCGTACGCACCTCAAGTAGGGTTGGATACAAGTTCGAATGAGAAATTTTGGGAAGATCTTGGAGACTTGGTGCAAGGAATTGCTCAGACGGAGAAGTTATTTATAGGAGGAGATTTAAATGGACACGTGGGCAGGGAGACATGCAACTATGGAGGTTTTCATGGTGGCCATGGTTTTGGGGAGAGAAACGAGGATGGGGAAGCTATCTTGGATTTTGCAATGGCATATGATCTCTTCTTAGCCAACACCTTCTTTAAGAAGAGAGAAGAACATGTGATCACCTACAAGAGTGGGTCGTCAAAAACACAAATAGATTTTCTTCTAATAAGGAAAGGGGATCGTATAACTTGTAAGGATTGCAAAGTTATACCAGGAGAGAGCGTGGCTAATCAACATCGCTTGTTGGTGATGGATGTACATATCAAAATAGTAAGACAAAAGAACAAGACTTGGAAGTGCCCAAGGACTAGATGGTGGAATCTAAAAGAAGAAAAACAAGTCATTTTTAAAGAGAAGGTAATCACCCAATGTGTGTGGGATAGAGAGGGGAAAGCTAGCCAAATGTGGGATTCCATGGCTAGTTGTATCCGAAAAGTAGCAAAAGAGGTATTAGGAGAGTCCAAGGGCTTTGCCCCACACCAAAAGGAATCTTGGTGGTGGAATGAGGAGGTACAAACAAAGGTGAAGGCTAAGAAGGAATGTTGTAAAGCCTTATACAAGGAGATGACCGATGAAAATGGTGAAAGGTATAGAAAAGCGAAGCAAGAGGCGAAGAAAGCTGTCAGAGAAACTAAGTTAGCTGCTTACGATGATATGTATAAACGACTAGATACCAAAGAAGGAGAGTTGAATATCTATAAATTATCTAGAGCAAGGGAAAAGAAGACAAGAGACCTAAACCAAGTGAGGTGCATCAAGGATGAGGATGGAAAGGTTCTTGCTACAGAGAACGCGGTTAAAGACAGATGGAGAGGTTATTTTCATAATCTTTTCAATGAAGGACATGAAATGAGTGCTTCTTTAGGGGAGTTGAGTAATTCAGAAGAGTGTAGAAACTACTCCTTTTATCGTCGAATCCGGAAGGAAGAAGTGGTTGTAGCTTTGAAGAAGATGAAGCATAAAAAAGCAATAGGCCCAGACAATATACCAATCGAAGTGTGGAAACTTTTGGGAGAGACAGGTATAACATGGCTCACTGACCTTTTCAATAGGATTTTGAAAGCGAAGAAGATGCCAAATGAGTGGCGAACGAGCACTTTGGTGCCTATCTACAAGAATAAGGGCGACGTACAAAATTGCATGAACTATAGGGGTATTAAGCTAATGAGTCATACAATGAAGCTCTGGGAGAGAGTCATTGAGCATAGATTGAGGCAAGAGACACGGGTTTCGGACAACCAATTCGGGTTCATGCCAGGGCGCTCAACCATGGAGGCAATCTATCTCTTACGAAGATTGATGGAAAGATATAGAGATGGGAAAAAAGATTTACACATGGTCTTTATAGATTTGGAAAAAGCGTATGATATGGTCCCAAGAGACATTCTTTGGAGGATTTTAGAGAAGAAAGGAGTACGAGTAGCTTATATCCAAGCTATAAAGGATATGTATGAAAGAGCAAAGACTGCCGTAAGAACTCATGAAGGACAAACCGAAAGCTTTCCCATAACTGTAGGATTACATCAAGGCTCATCCTTAAATCCTTACCTTTTTGCGTTGGTAATGGATGAGTTAACAGGACATATTCAAGATGATATTCCTTGGTGTATGCTTTTCGCAGACGATATAGTGTTGATAGATGAAACTCAGGAAAGGGTAAATGCAAAGCTTAACCTTTGGAGAGAAGTGTTGGAATCTAAAGGTCTTCGCCTAAGCCGATCAAAGACAGAATATATGGAGTGCAAGTTCAGTGCAAATTGAGGCCAAAACGAGTTAGGGGTGAGGATCAGAGATCAAGAAATACCAAAGAGCGACCGTTTTCGTTACCTAGGATCTATCTTGCAAAAGAACGGAGAATTAGATGGAGATCTCAACCATAGAATACAAGCTGGATGGATGAAGTGGAAGAGTGCATCCGGCGTGTTGTGTGACCGCCGTATGCCACTGAAGCTCAAGGGAAAATTTTATAGGACGGCAATAAGGCCGGCGATGCTGTATGGCACATAATGTTGGGCGGTGAAACATCAACACGTACATAAAATGGGTGTAGCGGAGATGAGGATGCTTCGTTGGATGTGTGGGCATACGAGAAAGGATAAGATTAGGAATGAGGATATCCGGGGTAAAGTCGGAGTAGCCGAAATTGAAGGAAAGATGAGAGAAAATCGGTTACGGTGGTTTGGACATGTGCAAATAAGGCCTACTGACGCTCCGATTAGAAGATGCGACTATGGGACAGAGGTTCAGGGCCGAAGGGGTAGAGGAAGACCTAGGAAAACTTTGGAAGAGACTCTAAGGAAAGACTTAGAGTACTTGGATCTAACGAAGGACATGACACAGGATCGAGCACAATGGCGTTCTAAGATTCATATAGCCGATCCCACTCAGTGACTTGGATTTTCCAAGTCTCCAACAGAGAAGTTTTCCTCACTCGGGAAATTAAGGGAACACTACCCCAACCTACATGCTCCACTCAGAAAGCTTCAACATACAAGCTTCAACAAAAGAAAATTCAAAGAACTTAGCGAAGAAGGCTTTGGTGTATTTAACACAATACGTTGAAATGAAGGAAAGCTTATTTATTGATATCCCCGATAAGCTACAAATATGTACATATACATGAGTCAAAATAAACACACAAGAGAGAGCCTTCACAAAGGTTGCTTAGGAGAAGTCTCAGCAGTCGGTAGAGCCTCAGAAAGAGAAGGCACCGGAGGGGGATCATTTGGAGCCTCAGTACTGGACAGAACCCTAGAAGGAGGAGGCATCAGAGGTTGATCATTCGGAGCTTCATTACGCGGTACAGCCCCAGAAGACGAAGGCAATAAATGCCTTTGGAACAAACCCACAAATCTCTGATGATCAAGTAAAACCTGACCATTAGTTTCCTTCATCTGGTCAAGCTTCCTCTTCATGTTTGTAGCATAGTCATGTGCGAGCCGGTGCAACTGTTTATTCTCATGCTTGAGCCCTCTAATTTCCTGTTTGAGACTCATCATTTCAGCCGCCAATGATTCAACTTAGCGGGTTCGAGCAAATAGGCGTTGGGCTATATTAGACACAGAACCTGCACACTGAACACTGAGAGCCAGCGAATCATTAACAGCTAACTCATCAGACCGTTTGGAAAGTAGTATGTTATCTTTGGGAGTGAGAAGGTTCCTGGCTACCACCGCAGCGGTCATATCATTCTTCATCACGGAATCCCCAACGGTAAGAGGACCAGTAGGGGAGACGAAGGATGGGCGCCATATGTTGTCTGGAGAAGGCGGGGCTGCCTCTTCAACAAGGTTCAAGTCAAAACGACAGTCGGAGGGGCCAGACATTTTCAAAGGTGTTGAAGAGAGAAGAGGTCGGACAAATCAAGATCTTAGAAGTGCAAGAATGAAGCTTCTACTGGTGGAGATTCAAGTGTGATTTGGAACTTAATGCCAGCCCTTATAAAAATCTGCACTCGACGGAGCTTCAGAAATCGAAGAGGCGCCTGCTCAGAAATCGAAGAGGCGTTTGCTTTCTCAAAAGCTGGGCTGCTTAGAGATCACGAGGGTTGATCTCAGAAATCGAAGAGGCGTTTGCTTTCTCAAAAGTTGGGCTGCTCAAAGACCACGAATGCCGATCTCAGAAATCGAAGAGGCGCTCGCTTTCTCAAAAGCTGGGCTCCCCAGAGACCACGAGGGCCGATCTCAAAAATCGAAGAGGCACCTACTTTTCCAGCCTTGTCAGCACCTGTCACACGCACACTCAGCTTTGCGGAAATTATGGGCATTCTGTCGAAGACTTCTGGGGAAGTAGAAAACACATGAATCTTACTGTTCAATCACCCACTTCCCACACGCAACAATAGCTCATGGGTATCACAGATAACTTTGCCAAAGTTCTCTGCCAAAGTTGAGCACGTGAAGCTTGCAGCTCCCACTACATCGCTCTGACCAAGAAGGGTAAAAGAATAGCAAAGAAACAGCACTAACAAAGTTTAGACCCATAAATTTTGAAGGTCTAGCTACCATATTATTACCCACAAGGGTAAAGGAACAGTACCACTGCTGGATAATTGGAAAGTCCCTGTGTGTCAACCTCTGTGCTTCGTGGCAAGGTAGACTAGCAAACATGCCCAACCTTTACTCACATTCGAGAAAACACTCTCAATAAGATTGCTTGCTCCAAAATCGAAGAGGCACCGTCCTCCGAATCTCGAGAGCCAGACTCCCAACATGACTACTTTCTTAAAAATCGAAGAGAGGGTAAAAGAACAGTACCATTGCTGGATAATTGGAAAGTCCCTGTGTGTCAACCTCTGTGCTTCGTGGCAAGGTAGACTAGCAAACATGCCCAACCTTTACTCACATTCGAGAAAACACTCCCAACAAGATTGCTTGCTCCAAAATCGAAGAGGCACCGCCCTCCGAATCTTGAGAGCCAGACTCCCAACATGATTACTTTCTCAAAAATCGAAGAGACACTGCTCCCCGAATCTTCGAGAGCCAGACCCCCAGCATGATTGCTTTCTCAAAAATCGATGAGGCATCGTTTTCCGAATCAATCGAAGAGGTGCTCGCTTTCTCAAAAGCTGGGCTGCTCAGAGACCACGAGGGCCGATCTCAGAAATCGAAGAGGCACATACTTTTCTAGCCTTGTCAGCACCTGTCACACGCACACTCAGCTTTGCAAAAATTATGGGCATTCTGTCGAAGACTTCTGGTAAAGTAGAAAGCACATGAATCTTACTGTTCAATCACCCACTTCCCACACGCAACAATAGCTCATGGGTACCACATATAACTTTGCCAAAGTTGAGCACGTGAAGCTTGCAGCTCCCACTACATCGCTCTGACCAAGAAAGGTAAAAGAATAGCAAAGAAACAGCACTAACAAAGTTTAGACCCATAAATTTTGAAGGTCTAGCTACCATATTATTACCCACAAGGGTAAAGGAACAGTACCACTGCTGGATAATTGGAAAGTCCCTGGATGTCAACATCTGTGCTTCGTGGCAAGGTAGACTAGCAAACATGCCCAACCTTTACTCACATTCGAGAAAACACTCCCAACAAGATTGCTTGCTCCAAAATCGAAGAGGCACCGTCCTCCGAATCTCGAGAGCCAGACTCCCAACATGACTACTTTCTCAAAAGCGAAGAGAGGGTAAAGGAACAGTACCATTGCTGGATAATTGGAAAGTACCTGTGTGTCAACCTTTGTGCTTCGTGGCAAGGTAGACTAGCAAACATGCCCAACCTTTACTCACATTCGAGACAACACTCCCAACATGATTACTTCCTCAAAAATCGAAGAGACACTGCTATCCAAATCTCGAGAGCCAGACCCCCAGCATGATTGCTTTCTCAAAAATCGAAGAGGCATCGTTCTCCGAATCTCGAGAGCCAGATACCACAGACCACTTTTTCAAAGTGCTCTGACAGAGTTAAAACATGTGAAACTGGCAGCTCCCACTACCGTGCTATGACCAAGCAGGGTAAAGGAATAACATTACTACTTGTTATTAGGGAGACTCCTATATATGTCGACCTCCATCCCCAACGGACAGGCAGACCTGCAAAAATGCTCAACCCTTCATCATATCTGAGAGGGCACTCCCAACGAAGCCTTTCGAAATATTCAGCTTTCTTTCCCCCCGATAATACCTCTACAAACAAGCTATACTAGAGCAAGAATATCTCATATCATCAGGGTTAAAAGCAAAAGTATCCCATATCATGCTTTTTCCCTGTCTTTTCCTTTGGCCTTGTTTTTACCTGCAAGACAAGGAGAAAGAGAGCAATCAGTCAGCACTTGGAATCAAGCTTCCAGCCAGGAACTGACTGCCTGGAACCCCTTACCTGATTACTTACCTGGCATTGCTCTCGAGTACTCATCTTCAACATCTTATGTTTCCAGGGAAGATTCCGCATCTGCTTGAGGAACAGATAGGGCAAGTGCGAAGGATACAAGGAAACATGTGGAGACAAGCGTAACAGCACACGTGCCGATACATCCATTACTCTGTCAAAAGCAAAAGTATCCCATATCAGCAGGGTGGAACGTACTCTAGATTTGATGGACTTGTTTTGACCCTCAAATTCTTCAGTCGGCCTTATACTCTGGAGGAAACCAGAAAACCCTCCAACTCAGTTCAAGAATAAGCCTGTGGAAAGTTACTTCTTCAAAAGCAAAAGTATCTCATATCATCACTTCTCATTTTTCTTCTCTTTATCCTTCATGCTGCTGCAAGATGGGGAGAAGGGGAACAATCAGTCGGAGCTCTGATTGCTTACCTTGTCTGTCACCTCTTTCAGCAGACCCCCTAGCTCGGCGACTTGGGGGACTCCTACTACATGGTTTGTATCGCGCTTAACCAAGCCTGAAACTACAAGTAAGCTTCAAGTGAAATTGATACATTACCTTGTGCATCTCCACCAGTTAAAGATACCACCCCTGGATGGAGGAAGAGTACTTCCAGAGAAGATGTCACATCTACCTATGAGACAGATAAGGCAAGTCAAAACGACACCACACTCCGATACTTAGAAGCTTCGTGATTACGAGATCATTCTCCCACAATATTTCCTAATGTCATTTGTACTAAATCATTCACTTGTACTCACTAAAGGAGAGCTTGAACCTATGTACTTGCGTAAACCCTTCACAATTAATGAGAACTCTTCTATTCCGTGGACATAGCCAATCTGGGTGAACCACGTACATCTTGTGTTTGCTTTCCTATCTCTATCCATTTATGTACTTATCCACACTAATGACCGGAGCAATCTAGCGAAGATCACAAAAAGCGACCGTTTTCGCTACCTAGGATCTATCTTGCAAGAGAACGAAGAATTAGATGGAGATCTCAACCTTAGAATACGAGCTGGATGGATGAAGTGTAAGAGTGCATCCGGCGTGTTGTGTGACCGTCGTAGGCCACTGAAGCTCAAGGGAAAATTTTATAGGACGGCAATAAGGCCATCGATGTTGTATGGCACATAATGTTGGGCGGTGAAGCATTAACACGTACACAAAATGGGTGTAGCGGAGATGAGGATGCTTCGTGGGATGTGTGGGCACACGAGAAAGGATAAGATTGGGAATGAGGATATCCGAGGTAAAGTAGGAGTAGCCGAAATTGTAGGAAAGATGAGAGAAAATTGCATCCGGTGATTTGGACATGTGCAAAAAAGGCCGACTGACGCTCCGGTTCGAAGATGTGACTACGGGACAGAGGTTCAGGGCCGAAGGGGTAGAGGAAGACCTAGGAAAACTTTGGAAGAGACTCTAAGAAAAGACTTAGAGTACTTGGATCTAACGGAGGACATGACACAAAACCGAGCGCAATGGCGTTCTAGGATTCATATAGCCGACCCCACTTAGTGGGAAAAGGCTTTGTTGTTGTTGTTGTTGTTGTATTCACCTTACGTTCCTTGAATCATCAGCTCTTACCATTCCTGGCCCTACTTAGGGCTGGTTTGGTATTGTTGTGCTTGGAAAAATAGCTGTTGTGAGAATAAGCGGCTGTGCTGTGAGAATAAGCGGCTGTGAAATAAAGCCAGTAGAGTGTTTGGTAAACTTTTTTGTGAAAGTGCTTTTGGAAAAAAATCAGGATGATAGTGTGTCTTTTCATTAAAGGAGAACTGTAGCTCCGTGTGCTTTGAAAAAACTGGCTTTTTTTCAAAGCAGCAAATAGCAGCTTCAGCTTTTCCTTTGATTTTCAGCTTATTCTCACAGCAGCTTTCAAAATAAGCCCTTTTTTCAGTTTACCAAACACAAAAATGACCCTCAGTTTTTTTTCACTGTGGCTTTTTTTAAAATCACCTCAATCCCAAACGGGCCTTAGGAGAGGATCCAAATCCCTTTCATCTTTGATGTGCACAGCATCCAATGCAATTTAATTTCAGCAAGTACTAATTTAAGTTGAAAATCAGCAACGAACAAATAAAATATAAAAACTTATTCCAAAAAGGCTACCTCACTCGAAGAGACAATGGTCTAGTTTGGAATTGTTGTGTTTATTTTTATTTTTTAAATTGTTTATGATATGCTATGAGAATAAATAATTTTGTGAAAAAAGTAAGTACGCGTTTAGTAAACTATAGTGTTAAAAGTGCTTTAGCACAAAAAAAAAACTGTGACTATGAATATAAAAGTTTTATTAATTAGTATTGTTCAAATATTTTCAATGAAAACATCGCTTTTTAGAAGATCATGTGTAAAGTTGCTTCTACTTTCTCCTGTTTTGAACCCATGGCTCTGAAAAAAATATTTTTTTTTTTCATTTACCAAACACAATTAAGACCCAGCTTTTTTAAAAATTTTAAGCAACTCCAAAACTGTCACAGCCCGTCCCAGAGTTACTAAATACCGAGGACGTGAAATTACTAAAACGCCCTTAAACGGGATTAAGGTGCGTAAATTTGGTATTTGTTTTACACTAAGATCCTAAACTAGGGTTAGAATTATATTAGTATGTGTTAATTTAATTTGTGTTTGGACTTAGGGTGGGGTCCTACCCCCTAAATCCCTCCCCAAAACCCGTGGGATGTCTCTCTCTCATCTCCCTTCACTCTCTCTCTCTTTCTTCATTTCAGTATCACTCTCTCTCTCTTACTCTCGAACTCTCTCAAGCTCTCGGACAAACACCAAGAACAATCACAATCCTACACCAACGTCCGATCTAAGATCACCACGACACTCCTTAGGACCTCACGAGCACGGGAATACCAGTTTTAGGTAAGTTCTATTTCGAGAACCCTAGTTTTAAAACACCCCGTGTAGTGGCACTGTTCACGAACTTAATTTTGGTTGTGTTTTAGGTTAAACAAAGATCACCACGAGTCTTAGGAAGTTCCAAGGAGGCTCGGAGTGCCTCGTTTGAACAAAATGGACGTCGGGATCGTCGGGTTCGAGTTTGGCCGAAATTGAAGAATTTTGAAAGGTTTGATCTTGTTGTTTTTAGGCCTTAAAACCCTTCCAACGTGATAGTACATGTGAAATGCTTCATTTTGGTATAAAATGCGAAGAAATTGGTTGAAAAACGAAGGAGAATAGTGGATTTGAAAATTTTCCAGAAACCGGCGAACAGCCGCCGGCGACCGGCGACTCGCCGGAGAAGACAGGGAATCTTCCGTCAAGTTTGACGGAATATTCCGACGCCGTTAGTTAACTTTAACGGAAACCGTTAGTTTTTAACGGAATATTCCGGGAATATTCCTAACGCCGTTCACTGTAGCCGTCAGTGTGCCTGGCACGTGGCTGCGCGTGGGCCGCGCGTAGGTCCGTGCCACGTCAGGCGCGTGGGGGCGCGTGGAGCATCCAAAAATTATTTTAAAAATATGGGGATGATCCTGAGGTTGTGTAGGTCACTGTGGTATATTCATATACCCAATTTGAGCATCGTATGAAGAATTAATTACCTAGTTTGGTTTAGGTGCGTTAATTGTGCGTTAAATGATTGTTTTAAGTTATTTCACTTCTAGGTGGAACATTTAACGAGGACGAGCACATCCAGGGGCGTCAAGGGGGTTACGACCCGGCGACATACCAGTGAGTGGGCATTGCTTTCTATATATATATACCTATATACTCGATTTCCCCAGAAATCAAATTTAAATGAAAAATATATTGAAATGAAATGAAATATGATGTGATTGCCATGCATAGAATGTTATGGATATTATGAACTGTCGTATGATGCATATATGTATGATGGTGCTGTGGACGCACAGGTAAGTATTTAATTACTGTTATGTTGAGGATGATGATATATTGAGCTCATATCCTGCACCATGGTTTAGTGCTTATAGTATTCACCGCATCGCACGCTCGCCTTGGATCCAAGTAGATGCTGGTCGTACAGTCCACGCGGAGTGGGTACGACGGGCCAGTCGTAGAGTGTTAGTGAGATTATGACTGGTGGGTGACCTTAGGTTATTGTATACAGATGATTGATGAGAGAAGCACTAGAGCGAATATTACCATGAGTCGTTCAGACTACATTAGGTGGTTCCGACTTATGTGCAGAAGGCCGGACAGGTCACGCGGAGTGACTCCGGCAGAGAGTGAGATTGATAGATGTTGAGCTCTAGGTTCAATCGTTCAGGGCTATTAGAGGGCCTCCGATTGATTATTTCTTTTACCTGATTATATTATGTTAATGCATTCATACTACACTGTTGAAATTGGCATGGTACATTCTTTATTGAATCTGTTATAAGATTGATGATTGAGATAGTTGAGATATATATGCTATATACTATTTTTCTGGGAAAGTATACAGGTTTTCCAAAAAGGGGTTATAAATGTGGATTTATGAAATGATTTGGAAAAGCTTGATTTTCGCCCACTCACGTTTTCTGTTTTTCGCCCCTCCAGGTTCTAGTTGATAGTTGAGGCGTTGGTGGCCTACGAGACTGCTTCGGCGTTCTGACAGACTAAATAAATGTAGGATTCACCCGAGGGTGTTGTAAATTAGTTATGTTCCTACTTGACTGCACCTAGATGCTTATGCTCTGTTTATGTGTGTTTAGTACACTCTTATGCACATAGAATGCTCGGTTGTAAATAACTGCAATTAGTGGTTTTCGTTGACTCGTATTTTATTATTAAATCGTTTCCGCTTGCGTTATGGTTACGTCACACTCACGTGACGGCCAGCACGTCCTAGTCTTCGGGTTAGGGTGTGTCAGTTTGGTATCAGAGCATAGGTTGCAGTCCTGTATAACTAATGAGTTCTTCTATTGATTTTGTTATGTTTTCTGTCAGAATTATGCCGCCTCGTAGAGATCCTCGCCGTGCTGCTGAGCCTAATTTCCCCGATATAACTCAGCTAGGGGCAGCAATGGCTCAAGCTTTTCAGGCTAATATCCGTCCTCCTCAGAGAACGCCCGTAGAGACGATGTATAATCTGAAACTGGAAACTTTTGAGGGAAATGAAGGTTATGAAGGGGCAGAAAAGTGGTTAGATCGAATTGAGCAGACCTTTCAAGTGATGCAAAGTCAGGGAAACCTGCCAGCTAATAGATGGGTGGAGACCACCACCTGGTTTTTGGGCCGTGAGCCAGCTGCGTGGTGGATAAATCAGTCGAGGCACATGGCACCTGAAAGGGCAGCCGAATGTGAGGTATTTAAGGAAAATTTTATGAAGAGATTTGTTCCTCCGGAATATATAGATCGCAAGAAACAGGAATTCACCAGTCTGAAGCAGAGGAATATGTCTGCACATGAGTACTACAGGAAGTTTACTGATTTATCCCGTTATGATTCTGATTTAGCGGGTAATCAAGCAGAAATGCTTCGTCGTTTCAAGCTAGGATCTAAGAAGAAGTACAGAACGTTTGCCAATGCACTTCCCTGTGCCGATTATCATGAGTATTTTGAGATTCTGGTCAGGATGGAAGACTCTGATAATCTTCCGGACAGTGAGGATGAAGAGGATAAGGGTAATGGTCAGAAGAAAAATGAGAAAGGTAAAGGTGTTTCCATTCCAGGACCTCGTCAGACGCAGAATTTCAAGAAAAGTGGAATGAGTTCGAGTTCTTCCAGTGGTGGATTTAGTGCCACAGGTCCGAGGAGAGGAGGTGGTAGGTTTGGTAATGGACCTAGATTTTCTGGTCAGAGAGGCTTTGGTAATACTGGTAGTTCGGGTCCTCCGTTATGTCGCCGTTGTAATTTCCGACATCATGGGGAATGTAGGAGAAGCAGTGGTGCATGCTTTACATGTGGTCAGACAGGACATAGAGCTATGTATTGTCCCCAGAATCAGCAGAGGCCCCAGCAGCCTGTTATGCCAACATCAGCACCGACTCAACAGAACTTTAATTCAGGCAGTTATGGCCAAGGTGGTCGTGGTGGTGCTTATCACTATCAGGGTGATGCTGCTCCTTATGCTCCGGGACAGTATCACTATTCCCAGGATCCTTATTTTCAGAGTGGATATTCTCAGGATCAGGGAGGTTATACTTCATATCCGTCTATGCCAGCTAGCGGATCTCAGTGGTATCAGGGGGGCCAGCCCCAACAGAGCGGAGTTGCTGCTAGTAGTACAGGGTCGTTTAGGCCGCCTGCCCAGACAGGTCAAGGACGTACTCATCAGGGACGAGGTAACCAGAGTGGCAGAGGTCGTGGAGGACGACAGCCAGCTCAGGGACGTGTTAACCACATATCGCTACAAGATGCTCAGAACCATCCAGACTTGATTATGGGTACGTTGAATGTTCTTGGTCATTTTGCTAAAGTCTTGATTGATTGTGGTGCTACACACTCTGTGATTTCTCATACATTTGCTCAAATAACGCAACCTCATCCTTCACCTCTAGGGTTTGATTTAGAGTTTGCTATGCCTAGAGGGGATAAATGTTATGTTGATAGTTTTTACTCTGGGTGTCCAGTGATGGTAGATAATGTCATTATGCCTGCTAATCTTATCCCATTAGACATCGTGGATTTTGATGTGATTTTAGGGGCGGATTGGTTGCATTATAATCGCGCCCATATAGATTGTTACGGGAAATCAGTTACTTTTCTTCGTCCTGGACTACCCGAGGTTACATTTGTGGGTGAAAGAAGTGGGGTGAGGCATGGTGTTATTTCCGCCATAAGGACAAAGAAATTGTTATCCAAGGGTTGTCAGGGATACTTGGCACATGTGGTGTTAAATGATGTTGATTCCGGTAGTGTGGAGGAAGTCGGAGTAGTCAGACACTATCCTGATGTATTTCCAGATGATTTACCTGGGTTGCCTCCAGATAGAGATGTGGAATTTTCGATTGATTTGCTTCCAGGTACGAACCCTATCTCTTTGGCTCCTTATAGAATGGCACCAGCGGAATTAAGAGAGTTGAAAATTCAATTGCAAGAGTTAATTGATAAAGGTTTCATTCAGCCTAGTTCTTCACCTTGGGGAGCTCCAGTGTTGTTTGTAAGAAAGAAAGATGGAACTTTGAGATTGTGCATTGATTACAGGCAATTGAATCGGGTGACGATTAAAAACCGTTATCCCTTGCCTCGTATAGATGATTTGTTTGATCAGCTCAAAGGTGCCTGTGTGTTTTCTAAGATCGATTTGAGGTCTGGGTATTATCAATTAAAGATTAAAGATGAGGATGTTCATAAAACAGCTTTCAGGACTCGTTATGGGCATTATGAGTTTTTGGTGATGCCATTTGGATTAACGAACGCTCCTGCAGCTTTCATGAGATTGATGAATGAAGTATTCCAGGAATATCTTGACAAGTTTGTTATTGTTTTTATTGATGACATCCTGGTATATTCTAAGTCGAAATCAGACCATATTCGACATCTTAACTTGGTGTTAAGGAAATTGAGGGAACACCGATTATATGCCAAATTTAGTAAATGTGAATTTTGGCTGGATCAAGTGGCATTTTTGGGACATGTGGTATCAGCTCAGGGAATTCAAGTGGATCCTCAAAAGATAGCAGCAGTGGAAAATTGGGAACAACCTCGAACGGTCACTGAGGTGCGGAGTTTTCTTGGTTTGGCAGGTTATTATAGACGGTTTGTTCAAGACTTTTCTATGATTGCCTTGCCATTAACGAAGTTAACCAGGAAGGATGTTAAGTTTGAGTGGGATGAAAGTTGTGAGCAAAGTTTCCAACAGTTGAAGTATTGCCTTACTCATGCACCTGTGTTAGTACTTCCTGATGATAATGGTAACTTCGAGATCTATAGTGATGCTTCTTTGAATGGTTTGGGTTGTGTTTTGATGCAGCATAGTAGAGTGATTGCCTATGCTTCTAGGCAGTTGAAGACTCATGAAAGAAACTATCCGACTCACGATCTTGAGTTGGCAGCTATTGTGTTTGCTTTGAAAATTTGGAGACACTATCTCTATGGCGAGAAATGTAAGATCTTTACCGATCATAAAAGCCTTCAGTACCTTTTCACTCAGCATGATCTTAATCTTCGTCAGAGAAGATGGTTGGAATTGTTAAGTGATTATGATTGCACGATTGAGTACCATCCGGGTCGTGCAAATGTGGTAGCTGATGCTCTGAGTAGGAAACCTCAAGGGCGACTTAATGCTTTGTATACCAGTCGTGTTCCTCTTCTGGCAGAGTTGAGATCTACTGGAGTAGAATTAGAATGGGAAGAGCAAAGTGAAGCTTTTCTTGCCAATTTTCAAGTCAAGCCAATTTTAATTGATCGGGTGCTTGCAGCTCAATCGTTGGATGAAGAAATTCAAGAATTGATCAATTTAAGAAATGAAGGGAAGAAGAAAGATCTCAAGATCCGAGGATCAGATGGTATGCTTATGCAAGAGAACAGGATGTATGTGCCTAATAATGAGGAACTGAAGAAAGAAATCTTGGATGAAGCACATTGTTCGGCTTATGCTATGCACCCAGGAGGAACTAAAATGTATCATACCATTCGACCATTCTACTATTGGCCGGGTATGAAGAGAGAGATTGCGGAGTATGTGAGTAGGTGTATTGTCTGCCAGCAGGTTAAGGCTGAAAGAAAGAAGCCGTTTGGGAGATTGCAACCACTTCCCGTTCCCCAGTGGAAATGGGAGAATATAACGATGGATTTTGTGTATAAGTTGCCACGTACACAAAATGGTTTTGATGGCATTTGGGTGGTTGTAGATCGACTTACCAAATCAGCACATTTTATTCCAGTAAGGGAGAAGTACTCCTTAAATAAGTTGGCTCAGTTATTCATATCGAAGGTTGTAAAGTATCATGGTGTCCCAGTGAATATTATTTCTGATCGAGATCCAAGATTTACTTCTAAGTTTTGGATAGCTTTTCAAGAAGCTTTGGGTACTAGATTGCTTTACAGTACAGCTTATCATCCACAGACAGATGGTCAGTCAGAGAGAACTATTCAGACACTCGAGGATATGTTGAGATCCTCTGTGATGCAATTTGGTGATTCTTGGCATGATCGTTTGGATTTGATGGAGTTTGCCTATAATAATAGTTTTCATTCGAGTATTGGGATGTCTCCATTTGAAGCACTTTATGGTAAAGCTTGCCGTACGCCATTATGTTGGTCAGAGGTTGGTGAAAGAATACTTGAAGGGCCATAGATTGTGGATGAGACTACTCAGAATATTCAGGTAATTAAATCTAACCTGAAAGTGGCCCAGGATAGACAAAAGAGCCTAGCGGATCGACATACCACGGACAGAATGTATAATGTGGGCGACTATGTTTTTCTGAAATTATCGCCTTGGAGAGGTGTGGTTCGCTTTGGAAAGAAAGGAAAGCTAAGTCCCAGGTACATTGGACCTTATGAGATCACTGAGAGGATTGGTGAAGTTGCTTACAGGTTGGAGCTACCTCCAGAGTTGTCTAAGGTACATAATGTGTTCCATGTCTCGATGCTTCGGCATTATGTGTCAGATCCTTCACATGTGATTCCTCCTCAACCATTGGAAATTAATCCGGACTTGACGTATGATGAGGAACCAGTGACTATACTGGATTGGAAAGATAAGACCTTGAGGAATAAGACCGTGAGCTTGGTGAAAGTATTGTGGAGAAACCATTCAGCTGAAGAAGCTACTTGGGAGACAGAAGATCGGATGAGAGATATGTATCCGAGGTTATTCTATGACTTTTGATGTTCTGGTTAGTGATTGGAATTTCGGGGACGAAATTCTATAAGGAGGGGAGATTGTCACAGCCCGTCCCAGAGTTACTAAATACCGAGGACGTGAAATTACTAAAACGCCCTTAAACGGGATTAAGGTGCGTAAATTTGGTATTTGTTTTACACTAAGATCCTAAACTAGGGTTAGAATTATATTAGTATGTGTTAATTTAATTTGTGTTTGGACTTAGGGTGGGGTCCTACCCCCTAAATCCCTCCCCAAAACCCGTGGGATGTCTCTCTCTCATCTCCCTTCACTCTCTCTCTCTTTCTTCATTTCAGTATCACTCTCTCTCTCTTACTCTCGAACTCTCTCAAGCTCTCGGACAAACACCAAGAACAATCACAATCCTACACCAACGTCCGATCTAAGATCACCACGACACTCCTTAGGACCTCACGAGCACGGGAATACCAGTTTTAGGTAAGTTCTATTTCGAGAACCCTAGTTTTAAAACACCCCGTGTAGTGGCACTGTTCACGAACTTAATTTTGGTTGTGTTTTAGGTTAAACAAAGATCACCACGAGTCTTAGGAAGTTCCAAGGAGGCTCGGAGTGCCTCGTTTGAACAAAATGGACGTCGGGATCGTCGGGTTCGAGTTTGGCCGAAATTGAAGAATTTTGAAAGGTTTGATCTTGTTGTTTTTAGGCCTTAAAACCCTTCCAACGTGTTAGTACATGTGAAATGCTTCATTTTGGTATAAAATTCGAAGAAATTGGTTGAAAAACGAAGGAGAATAGTGGATTTGAAAATTTTCCAGAAACCGGCGAACAGCCGCCGGCGACCGGCGACTCGCCGGAGAAGACAGGGAATCTTCCGTCAAGTTTGACGGAATATTCCGACGCCGTTAGTTAACTTTAACGGAAACCGTTAGTTTTTAACGGAATATTCCGGGAATATTCCTAACGCCGTTCACTGTAGCCGTCAGTGTGCCTGGCACGTGGCTGCGCGTGGGCCGCGCGTAGGTCCGTGCCACGTCAGGCGCGTGGGGGCGCGTGGAGCATCCAAAAATTATTTTAAAAATATGGGGATGATCCTGAGGTTGTGTAGGTCACTGTGGTATATTCATATACCCAATTTGAGCATCGTATGAAGAATTAATTACCTAGTTTGGTTTAGGTGCGTTAATTGTGCGTTAAATGATTGTTTTAAGTTATTTCACTTCTAGGTGGAACATTTAACGAGGACGAGCACATCCAGGGGCGTCAAGGGGGTTACGACCCGGCGACATACCAGTGAGTGGGCATTGCTTTCTATATATATATACCTATATACTCGATTTCCCCAGAAATCAAATTTAAATGAAAAATATATTGAAATGAAATGAAATATGATGTGATTGCCATGCATAGAATGTTATGGATATTATGAACTGTCGTATGATGCATATATGTATGATGGTGCTGTGGACGCACAGGTAAGTATTTAATTACTGTTATGTTGAGGATGATGATATATTGAGCTCATATCCTGCACCATGGTTTAGTGCTTATAGTATTCACCGCATCGCACGCTCGCCTTGGATCCAAGTAGATGCTGGTCGTACAGTCCACGCGGAGTGGGTACGACGGGCCAGTCGTAGAGTGTTAGTGAGATTATGACTGGTGGGTGACCTTAGGTTATTGTATACAGATGATTGATGAGAGAAGCACTAGAGCGAATATTACCATGAGTCGTTCAGACTACATTAGGTGGTTCCGACTTATGTGCAGAAGGCCGGACAGGTCACGCGGAGTGACTCCGGCAGAGAGTGAGATTGATAGATGTTGAGCTCTAGGTTCAATCGTTCAGGGCTATTAGAGGGCCTCCGATTGATTATTTCTTTTACCTGATTATATTATGTTAATGCATTCATACTACACTGTTGAAATTGGCATGGTACATTCTTTATTGAATCTGTTATAAGATTGATGATTGAGATAGTTGAGATATATATGCTATATACTATTTTTCTGGGAAAGTATACAGGTTTTCCAAAAAGGGGTTATAAATGTGGATTTATGAAATGATTTGGAAAAGCTTGATTTTCGCCCACTCACGTTTTCTGTTTTTCGCCCCTCCAGGTTCTAGTTGATAGTTGAGGCGTTGGTGGCCTACGAGACTGCTTCGGCGTTCTGACAGACTAAATAAATGTAGGATTCACCCGAGGGTGTTGTAAATTAGTTATGTTCCTACTTGACTGCACCTAGATGCTTATGCTCTGTTTATGTGTGTTTAGTACACTCTTATGCACATAGAATGCTCGGTTGTAAATAACTGCAATTAGTGGTTTTCGTTGACTCGTATTTTATTATTAAATCGTTTCCGCTTGCGTTATGGTTACGTCACACTCACGTGACGGCCAGCACGTCCTAGTCTTCGGGTTAGGGTGTGTCAAAAACAGCTTTACATCTTTAACCTATTTATACAGAAAACTAAATCGAACCCTAATCTTTAGGGGGCAAGTGATCATAAACTTAACAAGCAAGAAAACATAATCCTTGGCCCACAAGAAAAACGTATTAAAAAAATAATAAAACTAAAACTAAAACTAATTTTCCAACGACCTACACCGGCCCATTGCTGTAACATCTAAGTGACGAACTTACTAGTGCATTATTAGTCTAGGATTTCATAGTGACAATACTAGGTGTAAATAAAACGAATCTAACGCATTTCAATTTTTAAATCAACAAGCGCGATGCCTTGAAATCGAGAACGCTCACCTCCAGATCGATTTTGGTCCAGTCTGATTTTGAAGCGCAAGGTCCTTCCCATTCAATAGACTTGTTTTCAGGAGTCATCGACCCAATAAAAGAATAGTAAAGTGAAGGAAGAGAGATATCAAGGGGGAGGCTGGCAATGTGAGGAGAGGACTTGGCTGGGTCATTGCTGCTGGTTTTCCAAATTTTTTTTTGGTTGAAATGGTTGAAATGGTTTTTGTTTTTGATGAAGCAATATTGGAGGAGAGGGAAATTCGACACCAGACCCTATCTACAGATGTAATTCATGTTTGTGAAAGAAACATAGCGGATGCAATAACTGAATTGGGGTTTGAGTATAATAATTGTATTTGGTTTTCACAATTTCCTAGTTATATTACCAAATACATGTACTATTACTACGTGTCCATTAAGATCCCTTGGGTGCGTTTGGTACGTGGGATGGGACGGAACAGAGTGGGACCGAACGGTTCCGTCCCACGTTTGGTGTGTTAAAATTGTGTGGAACGCGCGTCCCACGGAACGAAAAAGGGTCAGATTTTGGTTCCACCTCCCCCCCCTGGAACAGGTTTTTCCATCCCGTGGGACACAATTTTTTTTTTTTGGACAACAATACCCCTTTTATTTTTCATTAATTACATTGTCTACCTCTCTTCTCTCCTGTAACCTCCCTCTGTTCTACCACAAACCCAGTAACCCAATCCCTTCTTTCCCGTAACCTCCCTCTTCATCCACCACAAACCCAGTAACCCAATCCCAGCAAACCCATCCGACGACGACGACGTCACCACCGTCACCAGCAAACCCCTCTTCTTCTCCGGCGTCGTCACCACCGTCACCAGCAAACCCTCTTCTTCTCCAGCGCCGTCACCAGCAACCCCTCTTCTTCTCCGGCGCCGTCACCATAGCCAGGCCGACGACGACGACGACGTTGCACGGAGGATGATGACGACGCTGCAGGGAAGACGATGCCGACACTGCAGGGAAGACGATGACGACGCTGCAGGGAGGACGATGACGAAGCTGCAGAAATTGATTGAAATGAATTTTGGGATTTTTCTGTGTTTGATTTTGGGATTTTTCTGTTTTTTTTCTTCTTGTAATTGTTTGCTGGTGACGAGATCTGAAATTGATTGGAGGGTTTGCTGGTGACGAGATCTGAAACTGGATTGGTTGCCGAGAAAACGAAGGAAAACGAAAACTGGGGTTTGATTGTTTGAGTTCATACTCGCACTCAGCAATTGTACAAACAAGGCTAAGTTAGTCATTTAACACGAAATCCAAACCGTTCCGTCCTACGCGTACCAAACATAACACGAACCTCCGTTTCGTTCCGTTCCGTCCCGTCCCGTTCCGTCCCGTCCTGTCCTGTTCCGTTCCGTCTGCGTACCAAACGCAGCCTTAAGGAATAGTCATTGTGATTACAACTTGTTCAAAAAACAAAGTTTATGTTGGAAACAACATCGTAAGTACAATTGTCCGAGAACAATATCATCTAAACAAGTTTGAGCACCTTGGTCTTATGATTTTTCAAGCTTATACTTGGCTCTGGGGACTCTGGTTTCGGCATTAGGTCTTGGATGGTTAATCAATATCATTCTTGTGCGGATAATACTTGCATAATTGCAGTCATCTGTATGGGGATGAGCTCATCCCTAACTTGTAAATAATGTATCTTCCGTAAAAATTTCATAATCGAAAATATTCAATCTCTTAATTTTCATTTGAAGATTATTCCTACCAAAAAATCATTCGGAAAAAAAAACATTATTTAGCCACCCAAATGCTTCAAATGATTCAACGGTGTACGTACCAAGTATCGTAACTGTTAACTTATTTGATACATTTAGTTGACTAAACGATATCTCATTTAAATAATTTTTGTAGTGATGATCTTCAAATGAGTACTAAGAGATAGAAAAGTTTCGATTATGAAATTTTTACACTGAAGATACGTTATTTACAAAATGGTTCGATTATAAAAGTTTTACAATGAAGATATGTTATTTGCAAGTGAAAGAATAAGCCATCCCTAACAAGAGAATGCAAGCATTATCCTTTTTGTGTTTACATTGGCAATAAAGGGTGCTGTATTGCACACATTGTTCAACTATTGACGGATTCTTGAAAACATGATTAGATAGTCTAAACACAATATTTTAATCATTGTTAAGAATACTGATGGGAAAAAGCAGGTTAAATTTCAAGTTAAAACACTAGCATTTTTGGTCGTGTTAGAAGCATTTTGCAGCCGAAGGAAAGTTTCCATTATTTTGTTGAAGTATAAATGAATTTGTTGATTTATTATTGGTGTTTAAGAAAAGTTATATTACCAATTATTTGGGTTGTGTGATGGTTATCACAGTTTCATAGAACATGTGGATAAAGTCGGCACACCATTTTTTTAATTTATAATTAGTGGCCTATAATAAATTATATATGTTAATCTTTTTATCAAATTTGAAAAGGTCATTAGATTCCGCGAAACGACGCCCATTTAGACGTATAGTTTTTTTTTTGTCAAATGATAGATTTTGTTAGATTAGATATTATATTAGCTATCGATGGAGTTCAAATCCACGACATCATGGAATGGCTCAACACATTTCCATCACTATGGTAAAAAGACACTTACCATTTTTTAGACGTATAGTTAACTATCATAATACTAGGGTTTAGTAGAATTCATTTTCACTTGTAAATGAGATGTCTTAGATTCGATTATTGTGACATCCCACATCGCCCAGGGAGTGATCCTTAAATGTATATTCTCATCCCTACCTAGCACGAGGCTTTTTGGGAGCTCACTGGCTTCGGGTTCCGTAGGAACTCCGAAGTTAAGCGAGAAGGGGGTCATAACACTCCCAGGATGGGTGACCCACTGGGAAGTTGCTCGTGAGTTCCCAGAAACAAAACCGTGAGGGCGTGGTCAGGGCCCAAAGTAGACAATATCGTGTTATGATGGTAGAGCATGCCTGGGATGTGGTGGACCCAGGCCGGGATGTGACAATTATCGCCAAAGGAGAATTTGAACCACATTATTGCTAACTCATTATGAGGCTTAGCCCAGCCCTCTCCCTTAGTGTGGATAACATCGTTTATTAAAAAAAATATCATAATAAATTTTGCCAATAAAAAAAAAGGAAAACTAATGAAAAGTATTTGAAAACTTTGAGTTTGAATGAAAATGACAAAAATGTGTTATAAGTGAATACTACTAGGATTGACTTTTTAGAGTAAAAATGTGATTTTTTATTAAAGTGAACAGTATAGAGAGTGTTTCGTTAAAACTCCCAAAAAAGTATCATAATAACTATTAAACAATTTAATTATTTGTTTTCCCAAATTAAATATTTTTTACCTAAACCTTAGAATAGGGTGTGCGAACTCTTAGATTCTCATTGATGAGGTTGTGAGATGAATTAAACTCTTTTACTTCTTTTATTAGATTTAAAACTCATGTTTTTCGGAAAAATTAGTATATGGTCCTTAGTTTTTAATGTTCATTGACTAAGACATTATCAGTTTTTAGATTTTAATCAGAATCCTTAGCATTAATATATTAATGAATTACATGTAAGTTACATAATTTTTATAATAAAAATTAGTAATTGATTTAGATTTTTGATACTCAGACCCTTATTAAACTCCTCATTAAGTCTCAATTCAAACATTTCCAAAATATAAAAATAAAATTAGAGTAAGTTTGTACCCATTAAATTTTTATAAAAGAATTTCAATTATTTAATCATATATGTACCCATTCTTAAATATATCAATTTGTTATATGAAAAATGTACCCTTTTTTAATATAAAATGTAGGAAAAATTTACAGATAAAGTATATTTTAATACTTAATTTCATATTGAGACAACACATTTTAAATATTTCAAGGAGAGACAAAAATTAATACATGTAAAATATGACATCTTTTACTTTTATTTCTTCTAAAGTTTAAGTTACAAAAATACCCTTTATCTTTTGTATTTTTTCGCACTTCTTTCTCCTCCTCCCTTATCTCTTTCTTTTTTTTTTCTTTGACAAACTCTTTATCTTTCTTTTTTTTCTTTCTCATGCTACCCTCTGTGTGTGTCTCTCTCTCTCTTTCTTTCTCTCTCCCTTCCTTTTTCCCATTTCATCAATAAACAAACAACAAATATCCATCCATACACCAATAAAATCACAATTTATGCATGTGCCTGATCAAGAAAACAGGGTACGGTGAAGCACAAACCATTCTTGACGATTGGTCGCAAGGTCATCTTAAAAAATTTAACGAGTCCAAGTAAAAAAATTTGAACTGAGGAATTGTTGCAGGAGCTAGCTAGAGCAATGTTAACTTGTAGGTCTGTCTACCAATTCTTTATATTTAAATATAGAAAATAAAAATGTTTTTCTCAAGGAGCTTGACCACTTGATGAAGCACTAAAATTCTCTAAGGTAGAGGAGACTTCCCATATTTGAAGAGATTTCTTCATTTAGAAATGAGTTAGTATGCTAATTTGTAGAGATTTATAGATGTTGAAGTGGATCTTAATTTGAATTCTACTATAAGTTAGGAGGTCGGTACTAAACAGGTGATATATGTACAAGAACAACAACATTGAAATTCATTTTTCTTTACTTTGATTAAATTATGGTAACAAAAATAGGATGACATCTTTGTAGTTCTGAACTAACATATGTACTTATATTTCGTTAATTTGTACAAAAGCTTGCTTGTTTTCTAGTTACTGAGCTTAAAGTGATCACTATAATTTATGTTTTGTTTCTTCTGTTTATTTGCTTTCAGGTTCAATATCTACTGATGAAACAAATAAAGATTTGTATGCAAGGATTAATGAAATAGAGCGTACTTTGTGTTGTAATTTTGTTGTATTTTCATTGGGTTGTATAGGGAGCTGGTTTTGAAAATGAATCTATTAAATGTGTTTCTTTTGGTCTGCAAAAATGGTCGAAGACGAGTTGAACTAATTATGAAAAAATAGTCGAGAATGGGTTAAACTAATTCCATAGACATGTTGAACTGATTCTACAAAATATTTGAGGACGGGTTGAATTGATTCTGCAAAAATACTCGAGGAATGGTTAAACTAATTCTGCAAAATGGACGAGGACGAGTTGAACTTATTCTGCAAAAATAGTCGAGAATGGGTTGAACTGATTCTGTAAAATAGTCAAGGACGAGTTGAACTTATTCTGCAAAAATGGTGAATCACGGGTTGAACTTATTATGCAAAAATCATCAAGGATGAGTTGAACGGATTCTGCAAAAATCGTCGTGGATGGGTTGAACTTATTCTACAAAATAGTCAATGACGGGTTGAACTGGTTCTGCAAAATGGTTGAGAGCGGGTTGAACTGTTTCTACAAATATAGTCGATGACGAGTTGAACTAATTCTGCAAAAATAGTCGAGGACGAGTTGAACTGATTCTGCAAAAAATGATTGAGAACGGGTTGAACTGATTCTGCAAAAATAGTTAATGACGAGTTGAACTGATTCTGCATATAGTTTCAAAACTGATTATGCAGAAATAGTTGATGATGAGTTAAGCTTATGACGTATATTAATTTTGTTGGAGTTGTGATGGTTGAGTTCTATTAACAGCCTTAAAGACTTAGGGGTATGATTGGTATTCTAAAACATTGTTTTCATGTTTTTGAGCTGGGTTTTAGTTGTTTTTATGTTTTTGTCTCTTCTCGACATGTTTAAAAACTAGTGAAAATATAGTGAAATTTTTTGTCTCTATATATAAAGCTCCCTAAAATGTACCCATTTTTTTATATAAAATTCATTCAATATTTTCTCTAATCCATTTTTTAAACTTACATGGGTACATTCTATTTCTTTGATTTGAGAATGTATCAATGTCAAGTTTAATAGAAGAAGTTTAATAATGTTATTAAGCTTAATAATTTTTTTTTGTTTTGAAAAATGTACCTATATTTTGGTACAATATTTTTTTGGTTAGTTTTGATGAATGTACCTAAAAATGTTTAATCTTGCTTCACTTTATTATTAAGTCTATAAGTATACCTATAAAGATAACAACACAATAATTATGAATTGAAATAAACAAAGATGAAGTAAAGGATAAGTACATATTGAAATAAAAAACAACAAAATAGGCATAAGGTGAATATCGAACTTACATTAATTCATTAATTTTCAAGGTTTATAAGGAAGCACCAAAGTTGAAAAGAGAGACAACACTCAAACAATTAATTTATTAATTTTTAAGGTTTACAAGGAAGCACCAAAGTTAAAAAGAGGGACAAAACTCAAACACTAAGATGTTTAATAATATAGTTTACAAAGTGAAAGTTTTCTCGTCATGCATACGACTAAGCTCGGAGGCCCTATAAATAGAGAACTAAAAGCAAACTCAAATGCCAGGTGTCGCACAGGTAGCAGAGCATCAAAAAGTAGCCTACAATAATGAGCGACATCTTCACATTTTGCAATGACACTGACTTGGCTCACGTGGAGCATCATAAAGATTCTTGAAAAAAAAAACACACACCAACAAGCAGCTATAGGAACCATAAGACAATTATTCAAAAAGGAATAAAAACTGACATCTAGATTTCATACAGCATCTAATCTTCTCTTTATTAAGAGAAAAGCATTTCATGCTTTATTTCTTTGGATGGATAGAAGGACATATTCCATAGCAGTTGTCCTCATTATCATCACCATAGTCTTTATCCATGTTATGCTGAGACGACGCAACTTCAGATTCCGTCTCTTCGTCATCCAGACCGTCCAGCTCAAGAATTTTGAGAACTTTATCTTTTAGATATTTCTTTGAGCAAGATGGGTTGGACTCGATTAAAGAATTAAGTTTTTCAATCTTTGATGATGATGATGATTTAGGGGTTGATCGGGAAGGTTTGATAGCACACTGCCTATCAGGCAAGATTCTTTTGGCCTTGAAAATGTCTGGCTTAAGATGATCCAAGTGGAACTTGTCCCACCAAAGGATGAAGAGCTTTCTTTCAAGCTGGGGAGCGAAATCCCAAGCACCATCATCATCGTCAACAAAATCATAGTCCCATTTTAGTCCCATTTTAGGATCCTAGGAATTGGCCTCTCTAATTGTGAAGGTGAGGAGTCCATTTTATAGAATAGGGGCTCATCACTTATTACATATTTGCCCCTTCCTTTATTACATAATTACATTTAAGTCTTTCGAGTATTTATACGAAGTCTAAATACGGAGGCCCTAAGTATGGTATAAACACAACATACATAGGGTTTTCTAGTTCTGAAATTTCTAAACCATGTGAAATACAATAAGCCATTTCATGCCAGCAAACTAATGCAGTTGAAGATAGCTTGAGCACAAAAGAAACAGAATATCAAAGCCAGATAGTTTTAAGAATTCAAGGAATAGAACAACATGTTATTAATTGTTGCTGATATTTTTTATGGATGACCTAATTATCCAGAACAGAGAGTGCTTCTAGCAACTAGTATAGATATATTAAGGATATGTTTTGGCCTGATACTGCGTGCATATGTCAGTGAAAACATGAAATACTTTCTCAATGATAAATGCAAAGACAACCAAGCTCGATAGTTTCGAAAAATATGCCAAATGTCTAGCAACAACATTTCTAGATTATCCAGCAACGTAAACCGCAAAGAAAATTAATTACTGGTGCATAATATAATGAATAATTACCCAACTAAATCAGCTGCAAAAACTGAACGGAGTAGTTCTGGTCGTGATGACAATGTCCTAAGGATTTCAGAAGAAGGAAAAGGCATCGTGAAGATGGCTGGGAATACCAAGGCGGGTGTCCTCTCCTCTGAAACTGATAAACACATCATACATTTCCTGATGAGTCACGATGCTCTCTCTTGGCAGTAGGCAGATAGAGATAGAGCCAGGAACTGGGAAGCAAACAAGGGAGGAGAGAGCAGTTGCCCACAGAGATTATCAGTTTTGAGTTCAGCAACTGTCCTAGTTGACTTGACTTGCACAAAGTTCCCGAAAGTTCTATGATGCTCTGGAGCGTCTACAAAAGCACCGTGAAAATCATCACAGATTCGGGAAAAAGAAAAGTAGAAATGAAATTACCCAACTCAAGCACCTGTCCCTATGATTCGACCAAAAAAATAAAAAACCCTGACGCTGTGCAAAAATACCCTCAGCCCACTCTGATTGAGATCGACAGAACAACCCAATCCTAAGCGCGAATTACAGAAATGCCCACAACTTGTGGCCTGAGGAATCAAGCACGGAAAATTGTAATTTCCGTACCCCACTTTCAGCCCAAATACAATTGTTTTATGTGAATACAGGCCCAAAAGGGAATGCTAAGGCTAAATGGTAAATAACTCAAAATTGAAGCCCTTTTCCACGCCAAACATGAATAGTGAAATTGAAAACCCAACTTTAGAATAGAGTAATTAGTTTAGAATATTGCTTGTATTCATAAAAAAGAAAAAAAAACAGTTGTTTCTCATTCAATTGACATGTTTACCTACAAAGTTTTGAATTTTCCCAGTTTAATAACCAATCTCTTTCAAGAAATTTCCAAGCACTCTCGATTGAGTAACTTTCTAAAATTTGTAAAAAAAAGAAGGACAAGTGAATTTCACACCACAAAATCGTGGAGGGCTAATAATATAGTCCTTCACTACTGGAGATTGCCAAAGATTTGGAATCTGTCTTTCCGAAACTAATAGGAGGTCATAAGAGAGCCCATAACTTGGCCTGAAAGTCGATAAAAACTTGTGTGGAGGTGGCTAATCATGTCATCCGTACGAAAGTAACTTCCATACCATTGTGGCATCCTAAATAATTCAATATATGAAAACATTGTATCATTGACACGTACGAGATGCCACCATGACAATGCTACTATGAAAGTCATCCATCAGTAGAGAATCTCTTAGCAAAACAGACATCCCTTGGTATTTTTTGTCTCACCCTAATTTGAGAGTTTCCCATGGTTGAACAATTAAGATGGGACAATTAATTAGCGTACATGTCCATTTCGAAAAGGAACCAGCAAGCTGCAGGAAAACTTAATGAGGTTCCAATCCAAGTTTATTGGATCTGGATTTACACACTTGAAGTTGGCCTTAAACCAAATGCTAGTATTAATTGTTGAAGTTAGCTGCAAAATATATAGGCAGCTATCTATCTCCAACAGGCTGCAGGCGGGCAGTAGTAAGGACTTGTCTCCTACAGGTAATACTTCACTAAGGTTTTTGGAACATAAACATTCCAACCCAGCTAGCACAAATTATGACGTTGGCTCTCTCCCGCTTGGGGAGACCATAGGCAGGCACCCCTTCTAAGTGCAATCTCACCAACCAGGCCAAATATGTGCCTTCTTGATTAACCATTGACCCCGTCCCGGTTAGTATATGTTCTTTCGTGCTTTCGAGCAAGGAGAGAGCTTACCAAAAAGGCGGTCAAGTCTCAAGTCTCTCTAATTTAAATTGTACATTCATTCTACATAGTGAAATGCATGTTAAAGTGGATGCAGCCTAATTACAGATGAGCAGCTTAAACATCACTCATGCTACGCGCGTGGGTGATTGCAATTTACAGCTTGATATTGTGTGTGATTGCAAAAAAATTTATTGCTTGAGGTTGGCCTCAAACCAATTGGTAATATCCTTCAAGTTAGCAGCGTGCAAACGTGGAGGTTGCAATTTAAAGCCTTTCTGTCGTGACGTGGGTGGGTCGGACCTTGTGTTAAATCACTGAGATTGCAATGTATCTTTTATATTTCATCCCTTTTTGTGTAGAAGTGTCGCTTTTTTCTTCTTTCTTTTTTCCTTTAGCTTGTTGCGCAACATATTTATTTTCTTTTTGGAATTTTTCTAGTCCTATTGAAGCAAAGACCCCCATAATTCTTTTGTTGTTACAAATGTGATGATTGTATTATTAAACGGGGGTCGTGCCTTTCTTTTTTTGGCCTTCGGTCTAAATTTTAAAATTTTATTTGGGAGGAAAATATAATATTTGTATTTCCATCAAACCATTCCATTGTTTTTTTTTTGTGTCAATTGTTCAAACTATCGAACTTGAAGTGAGATTTTAACCTTACCCTGATGTATTGATGTCCAAGTTTATGAAATAAAAGACGAATTTCAAGATGCCACAGAACTTGTAATAAAGTTAAAAAAAAATAGATAAAAGAATTACATGGGGTTGTCGGACCTTGTCTTAAGACAAATGATGGCTTCAGACTATTAAATAGGAGTCGGTGCATGGAAAAATTTTGGAAAATTTAATTCAAAATCATGCTTTATATCACTACACCCAAATAAATTTGATTCAAAATCATGCTTGGGCCAAGAATGGGGTTAACCGAATTGAAAGCCATAATTCTCAGCCCAATAATGATCCCTCAAGCCGGTAGGCTTTCAGCCCACAAAGGACATTTTTCGTCTAGAGAATTCATTAGCTTTCGACAAAGTGAAGTGTTTATTCTCAGGTATATTTTGCATTTAGGCATTCAAACGGCTGAATCACGTTCACCATAAAAATGCTCATCTCGTTTGGGTACTTGTGCCCTTACAGCCTGATCTCAATTTGGCGGACCTATATTAAATCTTGAATTTTGCAAAGAACTAAGCAACATTGTATTCAAATTTTAGAACCTAAGGTGGCGTTCTTTCCTCAGCCGAAGTCACTCAAATGCAAAAGCCAGTAACGCATTTCACACCACTACCACCACATTTATTATATACTCTCCCGATCGAGCTTGATCACAAGTTGGCAAGGCCTCATTCAAGATCCTAGTTGGTTCGTAGTTACTCGACCCATAAGCATTATAATTTTTAGGGCAACACTTAGGGCTGGTTTGGTATTGCCGTGCTTTGAAAAAAAGCTGCTGTGAGAATAAGCGGCTGTGCTGTGAGAATAAGCGGCTGTGAAATAAAGCCAGTAGAGTGTTTGGTAAACTTTTTTGTGAAAGTGCTTTTGAAAAAAAAAAGCAGGATGATAGTGTGTCTTTTCATTAAAGGAGCACTGTAGCTCCGTGTGCTTTGAAAAAACTGGCTTTTTTTCAAAGCAGCAAATAGCAGCTTCAGCTTTTCCTTTGATTTTCAGCTTATTCTCACAGCAGCTTCCAAAATAAGCCCTTTTTTTTCAGTTTACCAAACACAAAAATGACCCTCAGCTTTTTTTCACAGTGGCTTTTTTTAAAATAACCTCAACCAAACGGGGCTTACTATACCCAATACTAGTTTTTAAATTAACTTTTTACACCCAAATTTTATTCGATGTGTATTCGGACGGCCGATTTGGACCGTGATGGCCGGATTAGTAGCAATGAAGCCGTCGCTCTCTTCCAGGGCTCCGGCTTCCCCAAACAGGTCCTTACGCGGGTACTCTCTCTCTGTATATATGTATATTCTTGTATATATATGTATAATTGTATGTGTATTGTAGTGTGTATGATTATATTTGTGCAAATATAGTGGTTGATCGGGATTTGATGCTGGTGGAAATGTGGGCGAAATCAGATTGATTTGAATTTTAAGTCTAATTGTTGGTGAAGTGGTTAATGTGAGCTTGGGATGTCGTAATTCTCTGATCCGAGCTGAGCTTTTTATTTCGTGTTATTATAAATGCGGAATTCATGTTCATTTAGTGAAACTTAATGGAAACAAATGGTATAAAATAAGTAGATGAAGGATTTATACTACAGTTAGTGAGGGTTAAGAGAGCTATGTTATCCGGTCGATCTTAGGTGGTAAGAAGACTTCAGAATGGTGATATATGGGTGCTGTAAGATGTGACTACTCAAGGATTGTTTATGGCATTACAATAATGTAGTAGTGAAAACCTACAGCATAAGACGACTATGGAATAGTTAGGATTGTAGCATATAAGGGATATTTGTTTGGGTCATGATCAGTGGTTGAGCTTCATCCACAAAACTCGAGCATTTCAAACGATTGGGTCGGTGGAAGGGGAGGTGGAGCAACGAAAAGGGTTCCCTCGCAAGTTGTAAACAAAGGGATCACTCCCTCTGCAATGCAAGATGTACTTGGGCTCTCAACATCAGGACCAACAACTTCCCTACCTCCTAGACCACAGGCAGGTTTTGGAATCAGACCATCAGAACCACCGGCTAAGGATTCCAAACCATTAAACATATCTGGGAATGGCTTTGCTCCTTACTCATCTCTTGGAGATGATGTTTTTCTGCAACTCCATCTCAACCAAAGCAAAATTTTCCTCCTAGCAGCGTGCCATTCTCATCAGCCATTGTGCCAGTATCTGCTGGGATCCAGTCTTCAACTAGCCCAAGTACACATGTTGGTGGCCAGCCTCCGAAGGCCCAGTCATTTGAAAAACCAAACCAACAGGTCTCAGCTCAGACTAGCCCTTCTGTAGTTTCACCAGGAGCTGGGAACTCTGCTTCTAGTCAGTCCCATATGACATGGCCTAGGATGACTTGAACTGATGTTCAGAAGTACACCAATATCTTTGTGAAAGTTGACACAGACAGAAATGGGAAAATCACTGGTGAACAAGCCGGCGACCTATTTGCCATGTGGTTTATTGAAGCTCTTTTCTTTTGTTTGTTTCTCTTCTATGTTAGCTTGTAACTGAACTGGTGCATCTTTGCAAAAGTTGTATTATCCCTATCCTGGAGTTAAAATTGTTTAATTTTCCTCTTCAGGGTGGTGGCACTGGCCGACTCACAATGTTTAGTAGGTGGCATTTAGCTTGAATTCCTGAACATAAAAGGCTAGATCAAGCATATTGGGAGATGCTTTGCTGCTGGATGTTCAGTCTTTGCTTGATGTGTTGGTAATTTGACGTAAAAACTTACTTTATGCCATCTATATTTTGTAGATATAAAACATTTGTAATTGGGAGTAATTTTTTGCCTGACAATTGACATACAAACATCCATAAATACTATAAAATTGAGTCATGTCTGAATGTGCAGTAATTTGTTGCTCGACATATGTTTTCTCCTTAATTTTGGAAAGTTCTTAGTCCTATTGAAGCAAAGACCTCATAGTTTTTTTTCCTTTTTGAAAAAAAAAATGGTACAAATTTATAATTGTTAGTATTATTAAACTTGGAACAAGCCTTTTGGAAAGTTCAGTTCAACCGAGAACACGCCTTTTGCCAATATCAGTCCTAATTTTCACTCGTGGCAGTTCAGCCATCGAACTATTGCGATATTTTTTCATCTAATGTTCCAACCATTGCGCTTGGTTGTGAGATTTTGTGTATGCATTTCTAAGTTTATGAAAAAAAATAAGGACTGAAAAGAATCCAATGGTTTGTAAACGAATGAAATGAAAGGAGGAAATGAAATGATCAGTATTTTAATGAAAACCAAATGTTACACACTTCTGAATCTTCCCTATGCCTTAGACATTTATGAGTAGGGCTTAAAAGGGAATGAACAGTGTATAAACAACTATTAAACGAATAATCCCTTTTAGTTGAGACACAAGCTTGATTCACTGCCCTCTGACTCATTATCACTTTATCCACTGGCTTCGGATTCTTCATCGTGTCTTTGTTTCTTCGTGTATTTTTGGTTCCCTTGACACCAAGACATGATCAATTTTGAATTTCTCAGTATCTTCCGCATACAACGGGCATATACCACACTTTAACACCTTTGCACCGGAAAGGGGTTTACCGGAATAATCCACCGCGCAGAATTCAACAGAGGCCTCATTGGCAAGTTTGTAAACATCAGGGGAGCTTTTTTTTGCTACCTCATCACTTCGAAAGCACTTATTCCACACATACATGTGATGCCAGTCGGAACAGTAGTCATTCAATTCCCAGCTGACTCGTGGGATAACGAATAGAGAAGTGAACAATTCATGTCTTTCGCCCTGGAATTTGATATTGAAACTAGCTATTACCCTAAACTCTCCCTGGCAGCTCGAAACACAAGAAACAACAGCAGAGAGAGCGAAACCCCATACACCTTTCCGAAACCAATCTGGAAGAAGCTTGATATGAACTGAAGGTCCCTCACTTTGATAGCCAAAGCTGAACCAATTTGGAATTTCTTTTCCCGGACAAACAGTGCTAACAAACGTACTGTAACCAAAGTGAAGATCATTCATAATTCTAAGCTGTGCTTCATCCATTATGTTGCTCCTTGCATTATGATCCAATTTTGGGCAATCAGAAAAATTTAGTTGCCCAGATATGTAGTGTTTATAACAACCTTGTATGAGTGCAGTCCTTGAACTTGATACTGTCTTCAGCGACGTGCAGCCTTGAGCTTCAAGATGACATCGCACTGGGAGCTCTGGTAATGATTGAAGCCACTTGCACCCGATTAAACTTAGTTTACGCAATCGAGAAGATTGTTTGATGCTTGCAGGTATGCTCCTAATCATGGTTCCACTCAGATATAAGTTTTGCAATGAGGTTGAGCCAACGAGACCATCGGAAATTTCTGATATGCTGGTGTGACAGAGGTCTAGAAATTCCAAAGAGTGCAAACCAACAGAACCGGATGGCAACTCTTTTGAGTCCCTGACAGTCACGAAATCTGAGAACTCTAAGGTTGGTTAAACTGTAGATACTTCTTGGGACAACCTTAAGGTTCTTGCACTCAGAAAGAGATAAAGTTTGAAGCCCAATTAGATTTCCAATAGACGAAGGAAGCTTTTCGAGCGCTGTCCCTTCCAAACTAAGAAAGTGCAGATGTTCTATTGGCTCCAAGATTTGAGGGAATTCGTAAAATGCAGAGCAACCTTTGAGATCAAGTGTGTCAAGACATTTCAACTTACAAATGCTCTCCGGGATACTTGAAAGCCTTTTGCAATCTATTAGTTTAATTCTTTTGAGTGCAGGGAAATACTCAATTGATGAGTGCATCTCTTGAACCGCTGTTTCATTCAAAATAAGAGACTCGGACTCCAAATGTTCCATCGGCTCCAAGATCTCTGGGAATTTTTCAAGTTTAGAGCACCTAGAGAGATGGAGTTCCTTTAGAGATTTCAACTTACAAATGTTTGTTGGTAGACTCACAAGTCTCTTGCAATCATCCAAATATAATCCACTTATATCCCTGGGAAGCTCAGAAAACTCGCTAAGAGACTTGCAGGAGTTTAGATGAAAAGAACTAGAGACTTTCAGCTTACACCTGTTGCTTGGAAGTTTCTTAAGGTCTTTGCAATGACTCACATTCAAGTATGAAATGTTTTTGTTAGACCAAACTGATTCAGGCAACTCCTCTATACCACTGTCATATAAATTTAAGATTCCAATATTCTCTGGCATCTCTGGAAGATACTTGAGACTCATGCAATATCCAAGATCAAGATGAGTAAGCTTGTCGAGACGTTTAA
The DNA here is from genome assembly GCF_916048215.2 of Malus sylvestris. NCBI lineage: Eukaryota > Viridiplantae > Streptophyta > Magnoliopsida > Rosales > Rosaceae > Malus > Malus sylvestris. Next base: position 24,880,556 of record NC_062269.1, read on the forward strand.
AACACCAAGGAATTTCAACCAAACTTTCACAGCCACGAAGATTTATTTCCACAATTTTTTGACTCCCAGAGAGATTTGGTACTTCCTTTAGATATTTAGAGTACTTCAGATTGATCACTTTTAAGTTCACAAGTCTCTGTAACAAAAGTAATGAAAAATACAAAGAATAAATTACCGAGACTTTCTACGCTGCATTTTATACAAGAACGAAAATAAGAATATATACCTGGTCTTCATTCCATAGCTCCTTAACTTGGCTTTCAGGCATATGTATCTCAACCAGATTTTCTGGGGAAAATTTTGACGGCAAAGATTTCAATGGATATTCACACCAGTAAAGATAACGAAGAGAATCGGGAAGGTCTACAGAACCGGCTTATTCACAGGAGACTCCTAACTGTCCATTCACAGATAGCCAGATTAGGTTAGACATCTTTTTGAAGTCTGCGTGTTTCAACTGTAGCTCTTCAATCTTAGACCAGTTAACCAATATGGCTTGAACATTCGAAGCTCCCTGACAATAAGAACAAGTTTAAATGTGAATATATATACAAAAAAATTCAATCAATAATGAAATTTTTAGTAATCTGACTTCTGTATCATAAGTGAGCTTTTCGTTGGTGTGTTATCATCTAAAGTTCGCTCTTTGATTTTGCTTTAAAAATAAATAAAAAGAAAAGGAAATTGAATTCATTTGGCCCTTACTGTGTTACTTTTCAGTGCACAACAGACATCTTCATCATTGGACAACCTGTTCCGTTTGCCGGGATCTTCAATACATTGTTCGAGAACAATTCTGCTTCCCATTTCTTGTAGCAAATCGTGCATCTCTATGGTTTTCTTTGAATCAATTGATATGAGAGACATATCTACGAGAACTCTAATTCCACCTGCTGCAAAGAATCCACGAATAGCTAACATTTTTTTTACATAATCCACATGCTTCCCTTTATGAAAACAAGCTATATCCAAAAATATCTCCTTCTCATTTCTTCCCAATCCATCATAACTCAGTCTCAACACTTTTTGGATATTTTCATTGGGAAATTCTTTCAATTTGTTCAATTCATCTTCCCATTCTTCTTTGCTCTTGCAATTTAGGAATGAGGACCCCATAAGTATAAGAGCTAAAGGAATGCCTCCAGCATAATCCACCACCTTGTCTGCCAACTCCTTATAATCTGTTGTACGAGTATTGTTATTCTTGAAAGCACGTGAACAGAAGAGCTGAAGAGCGTCATCTGGTTTTAATCCCTCAACCTCATAGATCCTATACTCTTCAACAGTTTGCCTAAGCATGCTCCTATCTCTACTTGTGATAATGATTCTACTTCCAGTACCATACCGAAGACGATTGCCACCTAAACGTTCCATTTGCATTGAATCACTCACATCATCAAGAACAATGAGGACCTTTGTACGACTGAGCCTTTCTCGAACAAAAGTTGATCCTATGGATAGACCTTCTTCCTTCAATATCTCTTTAAGAAGTGTTTTTTCCAAGTGATCTAGTCCATTTGTTTGTTCTGAGTTCTCCCTAACATTTCTAAGAAAACAACTGGCTTCGAATTTAGAAGAGAGTCTGTGGAATACAGTTTCAGAAAGGGTGGTCTTGCCAATACCACCCATTCCCCAAATTCCTACAGTGATGCAAGCGTCCTGTGAATGAATGCCTAATAGCGATTCTATTTGCTGGATGCGGCTTTCAATTCCAACCAGGCCCTCCAAAATGCATGATGATTCACAAATCAATTTGGTCCAAATATCATCAACAACTTTCTTAATTAGATCTGCCTCAGTCCTGGCATATATATATATATATATATATATATATATATATATATGTATGTACATGATTAGGTAGAAAAGCAATAGTTAGTCTTAAATACGCTTTACCAAATCTTAGCGCAAATCAAATTGTCACAAATTTAAAGATATTTTATACTAGTTCAAGAAAGAGTTATTTACCCGGAATTGTTTGAGTAATCAAACCCAGAGAGATTGGCTGCAGTCCTCAAAGCATCCCTCCACTTGTGCACCATATCGATACCGTCCTTGAAACGTTTTTCAAGTTGAGCAAATGCATCCGCATAATTCCCGTGTTGTTTTCGTACATCCGATGGACTGATGTCGTAGAATACGGGTACAACCATCTGGCCATATCTTTCCTTGCATTTGAGTATATGCACAAGTTCATCCAAACACCATGTGGAAGAAGCGTAGTTTTTCGAGAAAATGATCACCGAAAGCATAGATTTCTCGATTGCTTCTAGAAGGGCAGGTCCGATTTCTTCTCCTCTCTGAAGTCTGTAATCTATGTAGGTTTCAATTTTCTTCTGAAGTAAGGCAGCATGAAGATGGCTGGTAATACCAAGGCGGGTGTCCTCACCTCTGAAACTGATGAACACATCATACTTTTCCTGATGAGGGGGGATATCAACATCTTCAGCATCACCAGCTGCAGGATCAACAGCAGTAGACGACGACGAGGAAGAAAATGTTAACGATCTGCAGCACATCTGCAAGAGAGTGATGATGCACTCCATCTGAGTGCGAGATAATAATATATCAAAGAAAGAGAATGAAGCGAGTGCTTGATAATGTATCGAAGAAAGAGAATGGATATATCAGAATGAATGAGATTTGTTGAGTTGCAATTGAGAAGAGAATCCAATTAAGGAAATCAAGACAGAGTTAGCTTGAAAGTGGGAAGCAAGAGCAGTTGCCCGCAGAGACTAAATCAGATTGTAGTTCAGCAATTGTCCTAGTTGACTTGACTGACTTCACTAGTTACCCAACTCATTCACCTTACTTTCCAAGAACAAAAATTCGCTCGGATCTCTTCTATCAAAACCATCCATTCAAGTGTTCTAAATTCTTAAAATTTGATCTAATAATTAAAAATAAAATCTCATTAAAAATTATAATAATTTTAATTATTTAATCAAATTTTAACAATACAGATCACTTGATTTGGTAATTTTAATTGGTAATTTTAATGGAAGAGAGGAAGAGGATCTCTTCCCCAAAAATTCAAAGCGTTCAGACACATTGAAAAGGACAGATGAAGGGCACATCATCACATGGCAATGGCATCATCAGTTGACACCTTTTTTTAAAGATAGCTGACTGCTCACAGGAGTCACAACTCACAAGTCACTGTGCATGGTAGCGGCAAACACACAGTAGCCAATAGGCCCCACTTCCTGGCCTTACGCGCTTTATGTATAAATTTAACTTCGATGCTGCATCCACTGGTTTAATCTTTCATCAGCAAAGCATCCAATGCAATTTAATTTCTACAAGGACTAAACCTAAGTTGAAAATTATAGTACACCATTTTTACCAAAAAAAAAATTTATAGTACACGATAAACAATTGAAATATAAAATTTTATGTTCAATTATTTTATGCAAATATTTGTCTACATGGTCTTCATTAACAATAATACTTATTGTAGCTACGATAATATAAAATTATAGCACACAGATTAATTAACAAGACAAATGCATGCCCTCTAGTTGGATCTTTGGAATTTTCCTTTGATTTCTATCAATCATCCAATCTATCTGACTCACCATTACACCCCCACTACTTCACTCAACCCTTTTTCTTCGTTATTGTGCTCTTCAGCTGGAATCTCTGGAATTTTCCCTTGGTATATACTAAAGGGGTATGCTATCCATTGATAATTTTTGTCTGTTAATCTTCTTCAATTCATTCAATCTGATAGTCGAAAATTAAAAAGGTGTGTGAAAAGTAAAATGTGATGCATACTAAAAGTGAAAAACGTTAGAAATACTGTTTATTCTACATTGTTTTTTCATTTTTGCCCCTTCTTTATTTCTGTGGTTAATGTTCATTCTACAGTGTGATTTTCGTTTTTACCCCTCCTTTAATCTTTTACTTCATTTCTGAATTCCTACTTCCCACACCGTTTTATTATCTTGACCGACCTTTTCTCTGGATGCTTCCCCCACCGTTTCAGACTCTGGGCTCACCTTTTCCCTGCCTGCCTCCTGCTCTACCCGTCTCCCTCCTCGCCTCACCTCCCAATCTCCCAACTTATTTTCGATTTGCCGAGTTTGGTCTCCATCTTCTGGTGTTGTCTACTGTGGCTATTATGATTTTGTCTGCCTCATGGACTCTGAAAATATGGCAGAAGCTTGATGGGTTTGCATGGTGGGGTTCATTTGGCGCTGACCTAATTAACTCTGCTGTTGTTCCCATTTTTCACTTCTATTTAGGTAAAAGCTTTTCTAAATTTGGTTTTTTTGTTGGAGAAATTAGAATTCACCGTCCATTTTTACAATGTTTTGACTAAACATCTAGGGTATTTTAATTTTTTATTAAAGTTTTTGAACTTTTGATTAAGGTGCTTTAATTTGAGGCCACATCAGCATAATTGAATTTAAGCTATTTACATGTCATTTTTATATATTTAAACTCATAATGCTATATATTGGTTTCTCAATTTGCCCTCATGGAGCATTTATTTAGGCATTATCGGGATTAACTTATTATCAAAACCCATTGCCTTTATTTTACGAACTATCAAAACAAACTTTACACTTTTTATCTCTTTACTGATATGTTTAACTTTTGATGTGGTTCTGGATTTCAAAATATGTTTTTTTTTTAATTTTTATTTATGTTTACACTTCCTAGTCTTTCTATTGTGTAGTGTGGGTACGTTTATGGCTTTGTTTGTTTGGGGAACTGCTGAAAGTTTACTAATGTTCGGTACATTTGGCTAGTGAACACAATTTTAATTGGTACAATTAATTACGTAGATATTATAGTTGATTTGTTCAGTTTTCATTTTTCTATTTAGGTATGTTTGTTGGTATGTAGTTGGTACGCTTAATATGAAACTAAACAAACTTAAAATTGTGGTATTACAAATTATTGGTACGTAAACATTGCAAGGATAAGTTTATCTGTATACAGTTGGTACGTTTGTTCGTACATAATTGCTATGTTTAAAATGAATGTAAACACTCCCAAACTAAATTTGATTCCAATAACGTATGGTTCCTTATATACAAACTATTGGTACGTACCATTGGAGAGAAACACTTGCTTTTGCGCTTTTTTATTTTTTATTTTTTTTTAATTTTATTTTATTTTAATTTTAATTTTTTATTTTTACAAAGGCTCGTACAAGTTTGTCAAGTTGGTAACAATCACTTTGGGGAATTCATAACGTACCATCATATTGGTAAGTATCAAAATAAACATTTTACAGCGTACCAACATATATTATAGCTTACCAACATACTAGCAGGTCCCAAAATAAGCAGTTTATATTATACTCAAGTTGGAAATGTATAACATGAGTAGTTTGTAACGCATCAAAATTAACGTTCTATAGCTTATCCAAATTGAAAGTATATAATGTACCAATAGTTTATTACGTGCCAAAATTAGCATTCTATAGCGTACTCTTGAACTATATTACGTACAAAATTAGCGTTCTATAGCGTACCTTGAAATTGTATAATGTACCAGTGGTTTGTCATAATAGTTTGTTACGTACCAAAATTAGCATTCTATAGCACACCTAAGTTATATACCAAAATTAGCATTCTAAGCATTGCAGAATTTGTATACCGGCATTGAGCAATTTGCTCAACTTGAATGGCATTTGGAATGTGGCCTGATGTCCGGTACTAGGATGCCTCTCTTTGTACATGAAGATTTGAATTTTTTTTTTTTCAAAGAGATGCAGTGCTAGCAATTGGAACCTTTTAACAAGCATGTGGTTTTTTTTTTTTTTTTTTTTTTTGACGAACAAGCAAGGTTTTCTATTGACACGTTGAGGTATATATCAGTAGAAGAACATATCCAGTCTGCTAGGTTTGATAATTAAAGACTTTTTGCTGAAATTGAGTACTGGAATATATATCTACTAAATTGTAGGAACTTTGGATAATAATTTGAGAATTAATTGGTCCATTAAATATGATGGCAAATTATGTAATTTTCCGTTAAAATCTGACTAGTTATGATATGCGTGGCACCTAAATAGTAAGGAAAAGATTAGTCAAAATTTAAAAAGTAATAGATGTTTAATCAAAGAAGCAGTTCAACAAGGCACTTAAACCATAATGCCCAAAATTGCAGGCCGAGATGGACCAACCGTCTGAGGCCAGACTTGAAGAGAGGTCTTTTGTCAGAATATGAAGAAAAGACATGCAGGATGAAGAGGTGAGCATAGAAACGGTGAGGTCTTATTTCTGATTTGAATTTTTAAATTGAGTAAAGTATTATGCTTTGTGTGTTTTGAGTAGATGTGCGATTTAGTTTCAAGCCAGGGGTTGTAATGGGTGGATTGAATGTAAAATTTTCTTTTTGAATTTCAATTCCCCCCATATCTCTTCATTCCAACCAAACATTTGAGGATTTGGTCTTAATTGTTTGTTTGAACTTTGAGTTTTTTACTATACCTGTTATTTGGGTGCTAGGAAAATTTACATGCTATTTGGATACTAGGTTAATTCATGGAACTCAAACAAAATTGTTTTCATAATTTTTTTTAGAAATGTGGATTTTCGTTTCAGAAGGTAATGATTATTTTTCGAAATCCTATAATCTGATCATAGTTCTGAATTTCTATTAAGATCAATATTAGTTGTGAGATTAAGAAATTTCACAAATCGTTTTTGGTTCAAGAAATTCCAATATTCTTTGTTGGTCCGTGAAATTTTCAGTATTGATTGTAAGTGGTTTTGGGGGCAGGTTTGGATGGAAGATGAGAAGACGATCTCTGTATCCTTGGAAACACGCATTTCGGAAAGCTCACATTCATCTGTGTTTGGCGAATAGGTTTGTTCTAAATGTTTATATTTAGTCTATTTACACTTAGGTGTTAAGCCATTCGTATATAGACGTATGCATGTTATTTGTTTTCCTCATGATTTTCGTATAGTTTATGAAGAATGTATAGAAACGACAATGATCGAGTGGATTATGTAGTGGCACATATTTGGGCAGGGCTTGGAGAGCCAGACCCCAAATGGTGTATGCCTACACCAGCATGAACAAGGTGGTTAACCCTGCCGGCTGGAGAAACAATAACCACCCTGAACGGGACAAGTAAGCATATTATGTTAATTAAAACATGATTAAACATTTTCATATAATTAGTTTTGAGAGTTGATAATATAATTTGAATTTGCAGCAATGTGGCCTACGGAGAGTACAAGTGTATGGGTCCAGGTTCAAGTACATATCATAAAAGAAATTTGAGTAAAGAACTGACTGACGAACAAGTCAAGCCTTTCATTAGCTCTGGATATATTCAGGGTATGGCTACTTCCTCCAAATCTTAAAGTGTGGTTATATATATACATACACACATATTTATACATATGTATATATATATATATATATACACATAAGTGTATATATATATATACATACATATGTGTATATATGTACATATATGTATATATATAGATATATAGATATATGTATATAGACATATGTACATATATGTATATATATAGATATATAGATATATGTATATAGACATATGTATACACATATGTATACATATATGTATACATATAGACATATGTACATATATGTATATATATAGATATATAGATATATGTATATAGACATATGTATACATATGATATGTATACATATATGTATACACGTATACATATATGTATACATATGATATGTATATACATATGTGTATATTTGTACATATGTATACATATGTTATGTATACATATACACATATGTCTACATATGTACATATATACACATATGTATACATAACATATGTATACATATATGTACATATGTATACACATATATACATATATACATATATGTATGTAGATATGTGTACATATATACATACATGTATGTATACATGTATATATACACATGTGTATATATATACATATATATACATACACATATGTATATATATGTACATACATATATATATATATACATACACACATATATATATATCTATATCTATATATATATATATTTATATACACACATATATATATATATATATATATCTATATCTATATGTATGTATACATATATACATATATACATATATATTTAATTGACCGTGTCATCCAATTTGCAGAAAAATTCCCAGATCAGATTACTGAAAAATCCCAGCTTCAACGATTTTTAGGATCTTTGAATTATGTTTCAGAATTTTATCCTCATATGCGTCAACAATGTAAACCTTTGTTTGATCGTCTTAAGGAGAATCCTCCTGCCTGGTCTACCATTCATACTTCCATTGTCAAACAGATAAAAAATCATGTTAAGACTTTGCCCTGTCTTGGCATTCCAACTCCCAACTCTTTTAAGATAGTTGAAACTGACGCCTCTGACGTTGGTTATGGAGGAATCCTCAAACAGCAAACTTCCTCCAGATCACCTGAATAGATTGTTCGTTTTCATTCAGGTGTATGGAATCCTGCTCAAACTAATTATAGTACTATTAAGAAAGAAATATTATCTATTGTATTATGCATTAGTAAATTCCAAGATGATTTATTAAATCAAAAATTTCTTGTTATAGTCGATTGCAAATCTGCAAAACATGTTTTACAAAAGGATGTTCAAAACATTGCATCAAAACAGATTTTTGCACGATGGCAAGCCATATTATCAATCTTTGATTTTGACATTGAATACATTAAAGGCAGCCATAACTGCATACCAGATTTCCTAACCAGAGAATTTTTGCAGGGGAAGAATGTCTAATAAAAACACAGCTTCTCCACTCGGCAGTAGCCAACAAAGGAGGCTTCCAGCCTCATTACCACCACCAAAACAGGAACCTATTCCCGGTTCCACGGCCTTAAGCCATTACCAACAGATTTACTCCATTAGGATCAACTATAGGAAATATCCGACCAAACTACCAAACAGCGTTAGTAAACCAGTATGATCCTTTCTCTTCTACCTATAGGCAATCGCCATCTCCATCTGTAAGCTATACCAAAACATCTCCTTATGTTATTAAACATTCTAAAGAGTATCTTTTCAGTATTCCCTTAAATTACCAAAATTTGAAAACACCTGAGGTCATAGCCAAAAAGATGTTTCCAACCAATTCCCATTTCCAACCAAGTGAATTTCACAAAACCCTCAAATACTATACCACCATACTCAATGAGACTTCGTCCGTCACCATAAAACCTATCTTTGATAAAAACCCTGGTAATCAAAACAGAATCCTGTACCATTCCCTTACCATTAATAAATTCTTGTTAGAATCAGAATGGGGCATACCTTTCTTTCAACCCAAACCATTTAGGAGTAATACCTTCCCTAGCCATTCAAACCATTATACTTATTTTGATGACATTCAAGCCTGGACTAATATTTTCCTGCACCAGTCAGAAGATTTTAGTCATTCATGGTTTATAACCTTTGATCGAAGTTTCAGATTGAATTTTCCTGCATGGTTCCCCAGATGGTGGTCAGACCATGGTCTTATTTCCGATCTCATGCCGGATGAATTCAAACAGTCTTATCAGGCACATTCCAGAAGAAATTCGATAGAGCAAGATTTGATGAAGGAATCCCTTTGTTCGCCTTATTCATGGCAAAATACAAGGTCCCTTGGATCCTCCGTTGGAACTATGAGATTGAATCCAAGCAAGTTTTTCGACAAAGAATGATCAAATGTTGGGATAAATTCAACCATCAGAAGATTATTGAAGTTGTGCTCAGAGATTTCCCAGCGGAATCATCTCCACTACCTGCAGTCGCAACCCCATCAGCTGAAGCTCTACCTGAACCAACCAAGGAAGAAATCGAATCGTTATCAGACATTAGTCCTTTTCCTCCCTCAAGGGCAAGGCCAAATCATCCAAATCTTCGAGCAGTTCGAAAAAGAAGAAGACTTCAAAGCTCAAGGCTCTAGCCAAAATCCTCATGAAAGAATTGCAAGAAGAAAATGAAGACAGTTCTGACTCCGACAATTCTTCGGATGCTTTATCCCAGTGCGCAGTAGCCACACAAGGAAATATTTTCCCGCCTGACTCTCAAGACCCTTCCGAGTTTTGAGTTTTGTTTAATAATGTAATAGTCTGTATCCCAATAGGGTACTTTGTAGGTATGTACACTCGGTAAAACCTAGTAGGGTACTTTGTATAGGATACTTTGTATTTTGTAAGTAGCAGCAGTAGCAGCAGAATGAGACAAAGTCAGCCGTAAGTGAAAGCAGCAGTAGCAGCAATCATTTTCGGACAAAACTACAGTAGCAGACCAGCCACTATTCATGAATAGTAAAATCACTTTTACTATTCATCCATCACTTCATCCGCTCTTGTGATTCTACAGTTCCCGACAGCATCTTCTGCTTTCGGTCTCTTTACAGCAATAGCACATGCAGAGCGGGAATCCCGCTTCTTCCTCAATCATTGAGCCAGCTCCCATCGCCTATATCAGGATTCTTCTGCACTTGGAAGAAGGAGGCTTCTGGTATATCACTAGAACAAAACACCTTTTGTTCTAATCAAGAATTTATCTGATCCTGTCATATTAGGATTACCTTTTATAGCACTCTTATATCCTTTCAAAGTTCATCACAATAGGATTACCTCAAAAGTCTTAGGACAGAAAGTCACATTTGAGTTCTGCCTAGAAACATATCTCAAAAAACTTAGACATCTCCAGAAGGATAGCACTTCGCGATCCTTAAATATAATTTCTAATAAGACTAAACACCTTCATTTCTTGAAAGATGATATTCATCATAAGAGAACTGAAGAACAACTCAAAAAAGAGATTGTATCTCAAAAAATCTTTAAATTTGAAGAACAGCTTGTTAAAGAAGTATGTTCTGATATTCCAAACGCCTTTTGGCATCGTAAACAACACATTGTAAAATTACCTTATATCAAGGAATTTAATGAATCAAAAATACCTACTAAGGCCAGACCTATTCAAATGAGTCAAGAAGTGATGGATTTCTGTAAAGCAGAAATACAGGATCTTCTTAATAAAGGAATTATCTGTAAGAGTAAATCACCTTGGTCATGTCCTGCATTTTATGTACAGAAAAGTGCAGAACTTGAAAGGGGATCTCCCCGATTAGTTATTAACTATAAACCTTTAAATGAAGTTTTGGAATGGATTCGTTATCCAATCCCTAATAAAAGAGATTTCATAAAAAGGATTAGTAAAGCAACTATTTTCTCAAAATTTGATATGAAATCAGGTTTTTGGCAAATTCAAATTCATGAATCTGATAAATATAAAACTGCTTTTGTAACGCCTTTCGGCCATTATGAATGGAATGTTATGCCTTTTGGTTTAAAGAATGCACCATCTGAATTTCAGAATATTATGAATGAGATTTTTAATCAGTATAGCCATTTTACAATTGTTTATATTGATGATGTCCTTGTTTATTCTAAATCTATAGATGAACACTGGAAACGAGAAACTCGAAGTATTCGGATACTAATGGTATAACCAACCACTTGGCTCTGATACCAAATGGGTGCGGAAGCCAAATATGTATATGGAAACGAGAAACTCGAAGTATTTGATTAATATCAAATTAGGATTAATTGGGAATTGTAAATTCATAGAATCAACTATAAGAATATAAACAAATAAAACTAAATTGAAAGTAGATGTAATATCCATGATAAAATAATGAATTAAAATTAATGATGCTGATATTTAATTGAAAATAGATTTATTGAAAATTAGATAAAACTTACAAGCACTACGTCTATTGACGATAACATAAACTGGAGTTGGAGCTCGCAGGCATCCTTGATGATAATTAAATGCAAGTGTTTAATGTAATACAATAAAAAGACTCTGTTCAAAATGAATACGCAGAGTTTTCTTCCAAAAGAAGTCTCCTTCTTCCAAGTGCAGAAGAATCCTGATATAGGCGATGGGAGCTGGCTCAATGATTGAGGAAGAAGCGGGATTCCCGCTCTGCATGTGCTATTGCTGTAAAGAGACCGAAAGCAGAAGATGTTGTCGGGAACTGTAGAATCACGAGAGCGGATGAAATGATGGATGAATAGTAAAAGTGATTTTACTATTCATGAATAGTGGCTGGTCTGCTACTGTAGTTTTGTCCGAAAATGATTGCTGCTACTGCTGCTTTCACTTACGGCTGACTTTGTCTCATTCTGCTGCTACTGCTGCTACTTACAAAATACAAAGTATCCTATACAAAGTACCCTACTAGGTTTTACCGAGTGTACATACCTACAAAGTACCCTATTGGGATACAGACTATTACATTATTAAACAAAACTCAAAACTCGAAAGGGTCTTGAGAGTCAGGCGGGAAAATATTTCCTTGTGTGGCTACTGCGCACTGGGATGAAGCATCCGAAGAATTGTCGGAGTCAGAACTGTCTTCATTTTCTTCTTGCAATTCTTTCATGAGGATTTTGGCTAGAGCCTTGAGCTTTGAAGTCTTCTTCTTTTTCGAACTGCTCGAAGATTTGGATGATTTAGCCTTGCCCTTGAGGGAGGAAGAAGGACTAATGTCTGATAACGATTCGATTTCTTCCTTGGTTGGTTCAGGTAGAGCTTCAGCTGATGGGGCTGCGACTGCAGGTAGTGGAGATGATTCCGCTGGGGAATCTCTGAGCACAACTTCAATAATCTTCTGATGGTTGAATTTAGCCCACCATTTGATCATTCTTTGTCGAAAGACTTGCTTGGATTCAATCTCATAGTTCCAACGGAGGATCCAAGGGACCTTGTATTTTGCCATGAATAAGGCGAACAGAGGGATTCCTTCATCAAATCTTGCTCTATCGAATTTCTTCTGGAATGTGCCTGATAAGACTTGTTTGAATTCATCCGGCATGAGATCGGAAATAAGACCATGGTCTGACCACCATCTGGGGAACCATGCAGGAAAATTCAATCTGAAACTTCGATCAAAGGTTATAAACCATGAATGACTAAAATCTTCTGAATGGTGCAGGAAAATATTAGTCCAGGCTTGAATGTCATCAAAATAAGTATAATGGTTTGAATGGCTAGGGAAGGTATTACTCCTTAAATGGTTTGGGTTGAAAGAGAGGTATGCCCCATTCTGATTCTAACAAGAATTTATTAATGGTAAGGGAATGGTACAGGATTCTGTTTTGATTACCAGGGTTTTTATCAAAGATAGTTTTTATGGTGACGGACGAAGTCTCATTGAGTATGGTGGTATAGTATTTGAGGGTTTTGTGAAATTCACTTGGTTGGAAATGGGAATTGGTTGGAAACATCTTTTTGGCTATGACCTCAGGTGTTTTCAAATTTTGGTAATTTAAGAGAATACTGAAGAGATACTCGTTAGAAGGTTTAATAACATAAGGAGATGTTTTGGTATAGCTTACAGATGGAGATGGCGATTGCCTATAGGTAGAAGAGAAAGGATCATACTGGTTTACTAACGCTGTTTGGTAGTTTGGTCGGATATTTCCTATAGTTGATCCTAATGGAGTAAATTTGTTGGTAATGGCTAAGGCCGAGGAACCGGGAATAGGTTCCTGTTTTGGTGGTGGTAATGAGGCTGGAAGCCTCCTTTGTTGGCTACTGCCGAGTGGAGAAGCTGTATTTTTATTAGACATTCTTCCCCTGCAAAAATTCTCTGGTTAGGAAATCTGGTATGCAGTTATGGCTGCCTTTAATGTATTCAATGTCAAAATCAAAGATTGATAATATGGCTTGCCATCGTGCAAAAATCTGTTTTGATGCAATGTTTTGAACATCCTTTTGTAAAACATGTTTTGCAGATTTGTAATCGACTATAACAAGAAATTTTTGATTTAATAAATCATCTTGGAATTTACTAATGCATAATACAATAGATAATATTTCTTTCTTAATAGTACTATAATTAGTTTGAGCAGGATTCCATACACCTGAATGAAAACGAACAATCTGTTCAGGTGATCCGGAGGAAGTTTGCTGTTTGAGGATTCCTCCATAACCAACGTCAGAGGCGTCAGTTTCAACTATCTTAAAAGAGTTGGGAGTTGGAATGGCAAGACAGGACAAAGTCTTAACATGATTTTTTATCTGTTTGACAATGGAAGTATGAATGGTAGACCAGGCAGGAGGATTCTCCTTAAGACGATCAAACAAAGGTTTACATTGTTGATGCAGATGAGGATAAAATAATGAAACATAATTCAAAGATCCTTAAAATCGTTGAAGCTGGGATTTTTCAGTAATCTGATTTGGGAATTTTTCTGCAAATTGGATGACACGGTCAATTGGTTGGATGGTAGACCTATGGATATTATAACCTAAGAAAACCTTAAGTTGAAACAATTTAATCTTAGTGGCTGACACAACCAATCCATTTGATCTAATGATCCTAGCAAACAAATGTAAATGTTTCCAGTGTTCATCTATAGATTTAGAATAAACAAGGACATCATCAATATAAACAATTGTAAAATGGCTATACTGATTAAAAATCTCATTCATAATATTCTGAAATTCAGATGGTGCATTCGTTATACCAAAAGGCATAACATTCCATTCATAAGGGCCGAAAGGCGTTACAAAAGCAGTTTTATATTTATCAGATTCATGAATTTGAATTTGCCAAAAACCTGATTTCATATCAAATTTTGAGAAAATAGTTGCTGTACTAAGCCTTTTTATTAAATCTCTTTTATTGGGGATTGGATAACGAATCCATTCCAAAACTTCATTTAAAGGTTTATAGTTAATAACTAATCGGGGAGATCCCCTTTCAAGTTCTGCACTTTTCTGTACATAAAATGCAGGACATGACCAAAGTGATTTACTCTTATGGATAATTCCTTTATTAAGAAGATCCTGTATTTCTGCTTTACAGAAATCCATCACTTCTTGACTCATTTGAATAGGTCTGGCCTTAGTAGGTATTTTTGATTCATTAAATTCCTTGATATAAGGTAATTTTACAATGTGTTGTTTACGATGCCAAAAGGCGTTTGGAATATCAGAACATACTTCTTTAACAAGCTGTTCTTCGAATTTAAAGATTTTTTGAGATACAATCTCTTTTTTGAGTTGTTCTTCAGTTCTCTTATGATGAATATCATCTTTCAAGAAATGAAGGTGTTTAGTCTTATTAGAAATTATATTTAAGGATCGCGAAGTGCTATCCTTCTGGAGATGTCTAAGTTTTTTGAGATCTGTTTCCAGGCAGAACTCAAATGTGGCTTTCTGTCATAAGACTTTTGAGGTAATCCTATTGTGATGAACTTTGAAAGGATATAAGAGTGCTATAAAAGGTAATCCTAATATGACAGGATCAGATAAATTCTTGATTAGAACAAAATGTGTTTTGAAACAAACTTCATCTTGGCAGACATGCGCCTTAGGAAGTTCATATTTGATTTCCATTGGAGACTCATTAGCAGCATTAAGGATTTCCTTAGACTTGTGGAAATACCTAGTGGGAATTAGTCCTTCTTGAATACAATTCAAGTCTGCACCTGAATCTATTAATGCTATTGTTTCGAAACGATAATCTTCGATTACTACCGTTACCTTAGAATACCATTTCTGAATTCTAATTTTGTGAAGAAGATTCAGAACTAGGTGTTCTGAAAGTTTGTCAGAATCTGCTTCGGAATGACTACTGGAAGAAGAGGAACTAGATGGTTCTTCTTCGAGAGGGATATTGACTCTAGAGAGCTGTGTACGAATATCGTAGTTATCGGATTTTAAAAGCTTAATTTCATCTTTAATTTTATTAATTTCTATTTGGAGGTCACTGACCGTGATTTCTTTCTTAGTCTTGCTAAACTTTGCTAGTGTAGAACTAAGAGAGATTTGTGGTTTCTGGATTTGGCTAGTACCTATGTCTTCTTGGGAAACCAAATGTTTAAGTTTTTTGAGGTAGAATTTTTTAAGTTCAGGGTCCTCAACATTGCTTATTAGCTCTAAGAGTAATTCTTCTTGTTTTTCTTGTTTAGTTAATACTGATATATTCTTACAACAAGCATCGAGACATCCGAGCTTGATTCCAGGGGTAGAGTGCTTACTAGAAGTAGATTGGTATGAAGATGATGAGGTAGAACCAAGATCATCTTCTGATGAGTGACTATTGTCAGTATCCTGAAGTTCTAGGGTTTGGATAAGTTGAAGTTTTTCTTCTTCAGAAATCTTCAACTGGCTTATGATTTTCTTAACTTTACATTTATTAGCGTAATGGCCTTCTTTGCCACATTTGAAGCATTTTCCCTTATGACTATTGTCTTTAGAGTGGAATTTTCCAGAGGATTTTCTCTTTCCTTTCCATCTCTTAGGTTTGGGATTTTCATAAAACGGGTTTGGTTTGGCATACTTGCCTTTGCGATATTTGGAGTAGTTAGTACGAGGTTTAGAGATCTTAGATCTATTAAATGTAGTTGATTTTTTCTTGAGGTTGGAAGGAGCTATAGGTGGTAGACCATATTGCTCACAGAAAGTTCCTAATTCGTATTTGGCAATAGCCTTTTCAGATTGTGCTTGTCTAGAGATTTTCATATCTATGCACATCTTTAAACCTTCTTTCTGTATAGTACTTATGATGTGTCCATAAGTAAGGTTATCATATGGTATAATACCGTCTTCGTTTATTAAGGTATTCCTTATTTTATGTTCAAAAAGGTTCAGTAATCCGTTTATGAATTTTTCTTTCCAAAATGGTTGATTACTATCATCTCTAAGTATGACTCTTGACATGAATACATCTTTATACCATCTAAAATCACTTAAGGTTGGACATCTTAAGTTGCTTAGTTGGTCATGGATTCTGGAGGTAATGTTGGAAGGGATTCCTATGAAGTGTTGTATGATTGTATAGAGTAAGGTATTGACTGCATCTGGGACACCTCGTCCGAGATGTTCATCGAAGATAGGTATTCCTTCTTTATCCTGTTTTACGGCATTTCTTATTAGATTTCGGGATTCTTCCGTGAGATGTTTCTCCCACCAGGAATGAAGCATTCCCGTGAATCTGGAGACTAGAATGTCGACAACTTGGGGTTGACTAAGGTCATGATTAGTAATATAGCTATTGGCTACCATGGAGATATGTTGGAGTTTGTTTAATAACTCTTGTTCTGATAAACCATCTATATTCCATTCATAGAGTTTATCAGACGAGACAGTGAATTGGGATTGGAAATTGCGTTCTTCAAATTGAAGATCAGGAGGTGTTGGTCTGGGATACCAGTTTTTGGTTAAGGATGTATGATTAGTTCTTTTAACGTTAAGACGTTTTACTTCAAGATTCTGAAAGGCTTTTTCCATTTGATGGATGGAACCAACACTTTCATCTTTTGAATCCTGAGTTGAGGAAGGTATTTCAGAATCATGTGAATTATTAATCACACGAACTGATTTTTCTTTTTCTAGCTTATTGAGCATTTGTTCAATCCTGCTAGATGTTGAAGTTTTTAAAGAGGGTGACTCTCTAAAACTGGTTAAGGGTATTTCTTTATTAAGAGGTTTGATTGATAAACTATCAATTATTGTTTCAATTTTGTCCAACTGTTTTCCTATGGTATGTAGGCTTTGGTTGGTAAAATTGTTTTGTTCAATAACAGGTTTAACACCTGCGTCTTCCTTCGGAAGTTTGAACGGTGAGGCTGGGATTTGCGTATTCGCCGTGGTGATGAGAATAGTTTCTTGTGGGGGATGACTGGAGGAAACAATTGTCTTGTCTTCCTGAAGCCAATTTTCTTTGGTTATTACCTTTAGTTGTTTTTCAGACTCATAATGTTTTTCTACGAAGTCAAAGAAAAATATTTCGAGTCTGTTGGTTTGCATGAAATCCTTCCATGCTTTGTGGATTTTTAATTTTTCTTCAGTAGTATATTTACTTCTGAAGATGTTCCGTCGAGGGACATTTTCTAAGGCTTCTATGTCTCTATTGAGTTTTTTACGATCATATTTAAAAGGTTCTTGTCTGGTTAAAACCAATAGTTGGTGATGTACTGGTTCTGCGTCAAAATCAGAAGCAGTTGGAGATGTTTGTTCTTCCTTAGTAGGAATAGGTGGAGTTTGGTAGGTAGGCTGGACTACTTGAGCGTTTGTCTCAAGCGATTGAAGTTTAAAATCTAAAAGGTCATTTATTAATTCTTACTGTGTGACTGACGAGCCTGTATCTATTGATTTTAATTTCCTATTGGCTAAAGAATTGATTAATTCTTGGTCTCGACCTTGCCTATCGTTTGGCATAGATCCAGAGAAAGAATTCCTACTAGAAGCAAAAGATTTAAGTGATCTATTAGAATCACAGGACTTTCTGGCAGGACAATCAAAATTAATTTTAACCGTACCGTATATATGTATATATGTATACATACATACACATGTGTATGTATACATATACATATATGTACATATATACATATATATATGTATACATATATATACATATATATTATATATACACATATGTATACATATATATGACAAACCATCTATATTCCATTAATAAAGTTTATCAGAAGAGACAGAAAATTGATTTTGAATGTTTCTTTCTTCAAATTGGATATCAAGAGGAGTTGGTTTGAGATACTAGTTTTTAGTGAGGGATATTGGATTAACACACTTGTTAATCCTTTTGAGTTCAAGGTTTTGAAAAGCTTGTTCAACTTTTCGAATAGAATCTGAATCACTTTCTGACTCAGAGGAGGATGAAGATATTTCTGAACGAGTGTCATTAGGGTGTTTTAAAACATGAACTGTTTTTTCCTTTTTTAATTCTAATAGAAGTTGATCAATTTTTTGGCTTGTGGAGGTTGAGGGTGATTTCAAAGCTACTGCCTTTGAAGAAGAATCTGGGAAATTAACCAGAGGGTTTTCTCTGATTGAAGACTTTGGCTGAGAGAGTTTGTCAATTTTAGTTTCAATTTTATCAAGTTGTTTACCAATAGTATGAAGACTTTGATTGGTAAAATTGTTTTGTTCAATGATGGGTTTAGTTCCTGCATCTTCTCTTGGAATTTTAAAAGGAGTTGCCGGAATCTGCTTATTAGCAGTTGTGATGAGAATAGTTTCTTATGGTGGATGACTTGAGGAGATAATAGTTTTGTCTTCTTTAAGCCAGTTTTCTTTGGTTATTACCTCGAGTTTTTTATCAGACTCCTAGTACTTCTTGACATAATCGAAGAAAATTACTTAAAATCTATGGGTTTCCATTAATTCATTCCATTTTTTTATGAATTTCTGATTTTTCTTGTTGGGTGTATTTGTTTCGGAAAATATTCCTTCGTGAAATATTCTCTTCGGCTACAATATCAGCATTGAGCCTTTTGCGGTTCTTTTTAAATGGTTTGTTTAAAACTAAGAGTTGATGATGAATCTGACCTACGTCAAAATGAAATTCTGTAGGAGAAGTTTGCTCTCCTTGATCTTGGGTTTGGGGTTGGTAGACCGGATGAGTAACCTGAGAGGTTGTTTCTATTGATTTTAACTTGATATTAATCAAATCATTGATCAATTCTTGTTGAGTAACGGATGAACCAGTGTCTACTGTTTTTAGTTTCCTATTGGCTAATGAATTGATTAACTCTTGATCTTGACCCATCCTATAAGTTGGTATGGATTCAGAAAAGGTCTTTTGTTCTTAACCATAATCAGCAAAACATGTTTTACAAAAAGATGTTCAAAACATTGCATCCAAATATATTTTTGCACGATGGCAAGCTATACTAAGTATTTTTGATTTTGAAATTGAATATAATTGCATCCCAGATTTTTTAATAAGAGAATTTCTGCAAGGGAAGAATGTCAGGAAACAACAGTAGCCAGAGAAGGCTTCCGGCCACTCTTCCACCTCCACCACAAGTAAAACAGGAATCTATTCTCGATTCCTCATCGGCCTTAACCATTACCAACAGATTTACTCCCTTAGGATCAACTGTAGGTCAATTCCGACCAAACTACAAAACGGCCTTAGCCAGTCCTTATGACCTATATTCATCAATGCCATTGCCTTCAACCCCTAGAACACCTAACTTTGCTAAAACATCCCCTATGTTAAGAAAAACCCAATGGAATACATTTTCAGCATCCCAAATCATATTAACAAAAAACAAACCCCAGACAAAATAGCCAAAACAATCTTACCTCCAAATTTCCATCATGTACCAACTGAACCTTTCAAAACCTTCCAATTTTATCAAGCTATTCTCTGTGAAACAGAAAGCATTGCTATCAAACCTATTTACAACACCACTCATCAAAACAAAATCCTTTACTATTCCCTCCATATCGGAAGATTTCTTACTGAACAAGAATGGGGACTCCCTCTTTATCACACTAAACAACTTCATACCCAAAATAATCTCATTTCAAACAACAAATATAGTTATTTTGACTACATTCAAGCATGGACCAATATATTTTTACACCAAACATTTGACTTTAGTCACTCTTGGTTCATCACATTTGATAAAAGTTTCAGGTTAAACTTTCTAGCACGGTTTCCCAATTGGTGGTCAGCTCACGGCCCAACAGCCAGCTTGCTACTTGAAGATCTCATGCAAATTTTGTCATCTGGTTTCCAGAAGCAATTTGACTGAAGCCGTTTCGACGACAGAATCACTCTTCTTTCGTTGTTTATAGCAAAATACAAGGTCGCTTGGATCATGAAATGGAATTATGAAATTGAAACAGGTCAAGTTTACAGAACCCGGTGGGTTAAATCGTGGGACAAATTCGATTACGGAAAAATTATCATCTTGGTCTCATCGGAATTTCCAATTGAACCTGTTACAATGGTATCTCCACCAGCAACATCAACACAAGCATTGCCAGAAATCCCAGAAAATACCCAGTCTCTATCAAACATTAGTCCTTCATCATCTTTCAAAGGAAAACAACCTAAATCATCCAGGTCCTCCAAAACATCAAGTTCGAAGAAAAAAGGGAAATCCTCACAACTATTGAAAATTGCAGATAAGCTTATCGCAGAAGCAGCTTTGCTACGCATTGATGATGAAGACCCAAGGTCAGACTCATCAGACGCTTCGTCTCAACCAGCTAAATGGGCAGATTAACAGGATGCCCAAGACCTGTATGATTTGTAAATTTCAAACATGTAATAATTTGTAATCATTTTAAAGGTTTTTACCCATGTAAATTGCACAGTAGAAGCCATGAGAATTCCACAGAAAGTAGCATAAGCAGTAGCAGCAATCATTCCGACAAGACACTATTTATGAATAGTAAAATCACTTTTTACTATTCATCCATCACTCCAGACAGCAGCAGTGTGAATCCATGGTAAAAACATCATCATTCGCCAACCTTTACAGCCTTTGGCACATGTAAACGACAAAAAGCAGTGATTCCCGGATCTCAATTATCAGACCTTTTCCTACAAAAGAAGAATTCATTCTCAGTAGAAGGGGACTCTAGTCAACATAGCTGAGACTTCTGCGAATTCTCTCATGAACAAAAGCCCTTATTTAGCTCACTTCCATTTAGCTAAAATGATTAAACACTTGTATTTTACTTTATTAAGGATGCGTGCGAGCTCCATCACCGTTTTCATCAACTGTAATTGCCAGTAGGCAAATTGTAAGTCTACATTTCAAAGTTTAATAAACTTATTTTCAAAATATATTTGCACCATTAATTTTAATTCATTATTTTCATTATGAAGAATATTTTCATAACCACTGATTTTGAATGGCATAAAATTCTTACTCACAATCAATTCATTGAGTATCTCAAATTCAAGGTAAATACAGATCAGTCTTTTGCTTTCTTCTTCCTTATAGTTTATAAAATTTGGTATGATATATGCACTCCCAATGAACATAATGACTGTAGTCTTGATTGTTGTCCTCATAATTTCTAGATAGGTTTTTCGCTCCCATTTGATATCAGAGCCAAGTGAGTGGTAATTGCATTAGCTTCTTTATAATATGCAAATCAGGTTCATATTCAAGCTTTCATTTTACAGTGTATCTTATCTGTCGGTCCTCATAGTCGTTTGTTCAACTCACCAACCAAACAGTAAGGCGTGTTCCAAACAATAAGACCCAGGAGAGGCATGAGCGGATCGTATGAGTGGGGAAGGGGTTTAGCCAGCGCACGAGGAAGATGAATCAGTATAAGTTTTCTGTATTTTGTCTGTTTGATTTATGAACTCTATGAGTAGATTATTTAGATCTAATTCAATGGCCATCACTAGCTCTAGGTCCAGTTTAGGCGTTATACCTAACATTATTAATGAAGAACAAAAACTTGATTTTCAAACTGATGAAAGTGTAGACTTTGGAGATTGGAATATCCCCAAGGTTCCAAGTAAAAATATTAACAAAAAGAAATGGTCAGTAGCCTCATTTAGAAGTGAACATTATGTCAAGACAGTTGAAAAAGCTTATGCTCTTAGTGAAGAACATGAGACTTGTCAATTGTTTTCCCCAGAACAAATCAAATCCCATAGGAAAGATGGTCATAACTACATTCATATTGGCTTGGTTCAAATAGCCGTCAAACCCTTAACACGTAGAGGACTTAACACCTCTATTTTATTATGTTTCTGAGATGTTAGATTCACTAACTTTAGTGATAGCATACTTGGTATGATTGAGTCAAGTCTTCACAATGGACCTATCTATTTTGATTGCTTTCCTGATCTTACCATAAGTCTTTCAGACCCCCATATGCTGAAAGCACTCACACTAAACATCAAAACTTCAGGATATCAAGTCCTTGAAGGAACACAACCCTTGGCATTAATTTATCAAGTCTATTACAAAGTCACTGGCACAAACATGAACATTTAGGCTTTAATTGAAAGTCCGAGAGATCATACACTTTTAATCCAAACCAATCAAGAAAATGCAAACATTAAAGTACCCAGAACCATTAGGTGGTCAGATATCAGTCTACCTTCAGATTGGTGTTTGATTAATGAAAGTCGAATAGTAGCTATCCAAAACAGTTTAGTTAATTTAGACAACATAGAACAATATTTTGACGGGACAGTCAAAATCAATTTTGATCGTCCAGCTAGAAGATCTTGTGAGTCCATTCATTGACATAAATTATTTGCTCTTTTACAGTCTATCTTGTAAGAGAGGCATGAGGTGATCCTGTAAGAGAAGTTTGCTCTCCTTGATCTTGGGTTTGGGGTTGGTAGACCGGATGAGTAACCTAAGAGGTTGTTTCTACTAATTTTAACTTGATATTAATCAAATCATTGATCAATTCTTGTTTGAGTAATGGATGAACTAGTGTATATTGTTTTTAGTTTCCTATTGGCTAATGAATTGATTAACTCTTGATCTTGACCCATCCTATCGGTTGGTATGGATCCACAAAAAGAATTCCTACTAGGATAAAATGATTTATGTGAATGAATGGACTCATAAGATCTTCTGGTTGGACGATCAAAATTGATTTTGACTGTCCCGTCAAAAGGTGGACTGATATCTGACCACTTAATGGTTCTGGGGACTTTAATGTTTGCATTTTCTTGATTTGTTTGGATTAGACGTGTATGATCCCGAGGGCTTTTGGTTAAAGCTTGGAAATTCATGTTTATGCTAGTTATTTTGTAATAGACTCTGTAGATTAATGCCAAGGGCTGTGTTCCTTCAAAGACTTGATATCTCGAAGTTTTGATGTTTAATGTGAGTGCTTTCAGCATGTGGGGGTTTGAAAAACGTATGGTAAAATATGGAAAACATTCAAAATGGATAGGTCCATTGTAAAGACTAGACTCTATCATACCAAGTATGCTATCACTAAAATTAGTGAATCTAGCATCTCGGAGACATAACAAAATAAAGGTGTTAAGTCCTCTACGTGTTAAGGGTTTGACGGCTATCTGGACTAAGCCAATATGAATGTAGTTATGACCATCTTTCCTATGGGATTTGATTTGTTCATGTGAAAACAATTAACAAGTCTCATGTTCTTTACTAAGAGCATAAGCTTTTTCAACTGTCTTAACATGATGTTCACTTCTAAATGAGGTTACTGACCATTTCTTTTTGTAAATATTTTTACTTGAAACCTTGGGGATATTCCAATCTCCAAAGTCAACACTTTCATCAGTTTGAAAATCAAGTTTTTGTTCTTCATTAATAATATCAGGAGTAACACCTAAACTGGACCTAGAGTTAGTGCTGACCATTGAATTAGATCTAAATAATCTACTCATAAAATTCACAAATCAAACAAACAAAATACAGAAAACTTATACTGATTCACCTTCCTCGTGTGTTAGCTAAACTCCTTCCCCCGCTCATGCCTCTTCTAGGACTTATTGTTTGGAACACGCCTTACTGTTTGGTTGGGGAGTTGAACAAACGACTATGAGGACCAACATATAAGATAGACTGTAAAATGAAAGCTTGAATATGAACCTGATTTGCAGATTATAAAGAAGCTAATGCAATTACCACTCACTTGACTCTGATACCAAATGGGGGCGGAAGACCTATCTACTGATTATGGTAGAAATTATGAGGATAACAATCAAGACTACAATCATTATGTTCATTGGGAATGCATATATCATACCAAATTTTATAAACTGTAAGGAAGAAGAGAGCGCAAAAGACTGATCGGTATTTACCTTGAATTTGAGATACTCAATGAATTGACTATGAGTACAAATTTTATGTCATTCAAAATCAGTGGTTATGAAAATATTCTTCATAATGAATTAAAATTAATGGCGCAGATATATTTTGAAAATAAGTTTATTAAACTTTGAAATGTAGACTTACAATTTGCCTACTGGCAATTACAGTTGATGAAAACGGTGATGGAGCTCGCAGGCATCCTTGATAAAGTAAAATACAAGTGTTTAATCATTTTAGCTGGATGGAAGTGAGCTGAATAAGGGCTTCTGTTCTTGAGAGAATTCGCAGAAGTCTCAGCTTTATTGACTAGAGTCCCCTTCTACTGAGAATGAATTCTTCTTTTGTAGGAAGAGGCCGAATGATTGAGGCCGGGAATCCTGCTGCTATCTTACTTTTGCATGGGCCAAAGGCTGTAAAGGAAGGCGAATGATGATGTTTTCATTGTGGATTCACGTTGCTTCTGCTGGAATTATGGATGAATAGTAAAAAGTGATTTTATTATTCATGAATAGTGATTTGTCAGAATGATTGCTTCTACTGCTGATGCTGCTTTCTCTTGTGAAAATCACATGGCTTCTACTGTGCGATTTACATGGGTAAAAACTTAAAATGATTACAAATTAGTACATTTTGAATTTTACAAATCAAACGGGTCTTAGGCATTCTGGTAATCTGCCCATTTGGCTGGTTGAGATGAAGCGTCTGATAAATCTGAACTTATGTCTTCATCTTCATTGCACAGTAAAGTTGCTTCTGTTATAAGGTTATCTGCCATTTTCAATAATTGTGAGGATTTCCCCTTCTTCTTTGAACTTGATGTTTGGAGGACCTGGTGATTTTGGTTGTTTTCCTTTGAAAGAGGATGAAGGACTAATGTCTGATAGAGACTGGGTATTTTCTGGGATTTCTGGCAATGCCTGTGTTGATGTTGCTGGTGGATGTTCGATTGGAATAGCTTCAATTGGAAATTTCGATGAGACTAAGCTGATGATTTTTCCGTAATCGAATTTGTCCCACCACTTTACCCAACGGGCTCTGTAAACTTGACCTGTTTTAGTCTCGTAATTTTACTTCATGATCCAAGGGACCTTGTATTTTGCCATGAACAACGAATGAAGAGTAATTCTATCGTCGTCAGGTAATAAGCTGGTTGTTGGGCCGTGAGCTGACCACCAATTGGGAAACCATGCTGGGAAGTTTAACCTAAAACTTTTTATCAAATGTGATGAACCAGGAGTGACTAAAGTCAGATGTTTGATGTAAAAATATATTGGTCCATGCTTGAATGTAGTCAAAATAACTATATTTGTTGTTTGGGATGAGATTATTTTGAGTATGAAGTTGTTTGGTATGATAGAGGGGGAGTCCTCATTCTTGTTCAGTAAGGAATCTTCCTATATGAAGGGAATGGTAAAGAATTTTCTTTTGGTGAGTGGTGCTGTAAATGGGTTTGATAGCAACGCTTTAGGTCTCATTGAGAATTGCTTGGTAATATTTGAGGGTTTTGAAAGATTCAGTTGGTATGTGATGGAAATTTGGGGGCAAGATGATTTTGGCTATTTTTTCTAGGGATTGTTTTTTGTCAATATGACTTGGTATGTTGAAAGGTATTCCATTGGATTTTTTCTTGACATATGGAGATGTTTTAGCAAAGCTAGGTGTTCTGGTGGTCGAAGGTGATAGCATGGAAGAGTAAGGGTCATATGGACTGGCTAAGGCCGTTTAGTAGTTTGGTCGGAATTAACCTACAGTTGATCCTAGGGGAAATCCTAAAGGAGTAAATCTGTTGGTAATGGCTAGAACCAATGATGAGGAATCGGGAATAGATTCATGTTTTACTGGTGGTGGAGGTGGAAGAGTGGCTGGGAGCCTTTTCTGGCTACTGTTGTTCCCTGACATTCTTCCCCTGTAGAAATTCTCTTGTTAAAAAATCTGGGATGCAATTATGGTTGCCTTTAATGTATTCAATTTCAAAATAAAAAATACTTAATATTTCTTGCCATCGTGCAAAAATCTGTTTGGATGCAATATTTTGAACATCTTTTTGTAAAACTTGTTTTGCAGATTTGCAATCGAGTCTGACAAAAAACTTTTGATTTAATAAATCATCTTGAAATTTGCTAATGCATAATACAATAGATAATATCTATTTCTTAATAGTACTATAATTAGTTTGTGCAGGATTCCAAATGTTTGAATGGAAACGAAAAATTTGTTCAGGGGATTCGGAAGAAGTTTTTTGCTTGAGGATACCTCTATAACCGATATCTGATGCATCAGTTTCAACTATTTTAAAAAAGTTGGGAGTTGAAATACGAAGACAGGACAATGTCTTAACATGAGTTTTGATCTGTTTGACTATAGAAGTATGAATGGTAGACCATGCTGAAGGATTATCTTTGAGACGATCACTGCTGACGAAGATGAGGATAGAATTCTGAAACATAGTTTAATGATCCGAGGAATCTTTGCAACTGGGTTTTGTCAGTAATCTGATATGGGAATTTATCAGCAAATTGAATGACTCAATTTATAGGTTGAATGGTAGATTGGTGGATATTGTATCCTAAAAACCTAATATTAGTCTAAAACAGTTTGATCTTGGAAGTAGAAACAACTAAATCCATTGGACTTAATTATTCTAGCAAACAAATGCAAATGTTTCCAATGTTCATCTATTGACTTTAAATAAATAAGAACATCATCAATATAAACAATCGAAAAATGACTATATTGATTAAAAATCTCATTCATAATATTTTGAAATTTACTTGGAGCATTCTTAAGGCCGAAAGGCATTACATTCCATTTATAATGTCCAAAAGGAGTTACAAAAGTTGTTTTGTATTTATCAGATTCATGTATTTGAATTTGCCAAAAGCCTTATTTCATATCAAATTTTGAAAAAACAACTGCTTGTGAAAGCCTTTTGATTAAATCTCTTTTGTTGGGAATTGGATACCGAATCCATTCCAAAACTTCATTCAAAGGTTTATAGTTAATAACTAATTGGGGAGTTCCTCTTTCTAATTCTGCGTTTTTCTGAACATAAAATGCAGGGCATGACCATGGTGACTTACTTTTCCTAATGATACATTTATTAAGAAGTTCTTGGATTTCTGTTTTGCAGAATTCCATGACTTCTTGACTCAGTTGGATTGCTCTGGCCTTAGTAGGTATTTTAGACTCATTAAACTCCTTTATGTAAGGAAGTTTAACAATGTGTTGTTTTCGGTGCCAAAAGACATTAGGAATATCAAAACAGACTTCATTAATAAGTTTCTTTTGGAAATTATTAATAGTTTCTAACAAAGACTTATTTGTTAGCTATTCTTCTATTCGTTTGTGATTAATTTCTTCTTTCAAGAAATTAATGTGTTGTGACTTATTAGTGATAATACTAATAGTTTTTGAAATATTGTTTTTCTGTAAATGTCTTAGTTTTTTGAGATATGTTTCTAGGCAGAACTCAAACGTGACATTTTGTCCTAAGACTCTGGTGGTAATCCTATTGTGATGAACCTTAAAAGGATATATGAGTGCCAAAAAAAGGAGACCTAATATGACTGGATCAGAAATATTTTTTTATTAAAACAAATGGTGTTTTAAAACAAATGTTGTTTTGGCAAACATGCGCTTTAGGAATCTCATAATTTAATTGTATTGGTGGCTGGTTTGCAGCACTGAGTATTTCCGTTGACTTATGAAAATACTTAGTAGGTATTAACCCTTCTTGAATACAATTCAAGTATGCAC
Source organism: Malus sylvestris (assembly GCF_916048215.2). Taxonomy (NCBI): domain Eukaryota; kingdom Viridiplantae; phylum Streptophyta; class Magnoliopsida; order Rosales; family Rosaceae; genus Malus; species Malus sylvestris. The sequence continues at coordinate 24,908,899 of NC_062269.1, forward strand.
CCGAATCAATCAAAGCAATTGTTTCTAATTGAAAATCTTTGATTATTATCTTAATTTTAGAATACCATTTATGGATTCTTATCTTGTCTAAAAGACTTAAAACTAGATTCTATGTGGATTGAGAACCTGACTCAGAAATGGAGGAAGAACGGTCAAGTTCTTCTTCGTGAGGGTTGACTAATAAGTGTGTTGAAACCTTACTGAGTTGTGTTATGACCTCTAAGTTTTCATACTTTAGAAGTTTAATTTCTTCTTTGATTTTATTTACTTCAAATTGAAGATATTTGAACGTGATTTCTTTCTTAGACTTATTAAACCTTTCTAAGGTTGTGCTAAGAGAGATTTTTGGAATTGATTGAATTTGGCTACTGCCAGGTGAGTCTGAAGAAACTAACTTCTTTAGTTTCTTGAGATAAAAAGATTTAAGTTCAGGGTCATCGACTTTACTTATTAATTCAAGTAGAAAATCTTCTTGTTCTTCTTGGTTATTAAGGATTGAGATTTTGTTACAACAAGCATCGGTATATCCGACCTTGATGTTTGGAGATGAGCTATTGCTCGATGAAATATTACCAGAAGAGGATAATTCCAAATCATCTTCTGATTGACTATGGTCTGTGTCTTTTAATTCCAAAACTTGGATTAACTGAAGTTTCTCTTCCTCAGAGATCTTCAATTGGTTAATAGTTTTCTTTACTCGACACTTGTTGGCGTAATGGCCAAATTTTCCGCACTTGTTGCATTTACCCTTTTGGGTTTGGTCTTTGGTTTGAAATTTCTTGGAAGATTTCTTCTTCCATTTAGAATGTTTGGGTTTTTCATAAAATTCATTTCTTTCAAATTTTTTTTTTTATATTTGTTATATTTATGATGTCTTCTGGAGTATTTGGTTGGATACCTATTGTAAGTATATGACCTTTTCTTTTTGTTGGAAGGAGCAATAGGAGGTAATCCATATTGTTCACAGAACGTTCCTAATTCATATTTAGCGATGGATTTGTCTTTATTAACTTGTTTTGAAATTTTCATATCTATACACATTTTCAAGCCTTCATTCTGGATAATATTTATTATATTTCCATAAGTAAGGGTATGATATGGTATGATACCATCTTCGTTTACTAAAACATTTCTGATTTTATGTGCAAAAATATTTGGTAATCCATTTATAAATTTTTCTTTCCAAAATGGTTGATTACTGTCTTCTCTGAGCATGACTCTAGACATGAACACATCTTTGTACCATCTAAAGTCGCTTAGAGTTGGACATCTCAGATTGTTGAGTTGATCATGGATCCTAGAGGTGACATTACTAGGTGTTCCTATGAAATGTTCTATGATTGTGAAAATTAGTGTGTTAACTACGTCAGGGACGCCTTGTCTTATTTGTTCATCAAAAATAGGTAATCCTTCATCTTTTTTAATGGCATTTAATATTTCATTTCTGGATTGTTCAGTGAAATGTTTTTCCCACCAGGAATGTAGCATTCCTGTAAATCCAGTGACCAAAAGGTCGACAACTTGAGGTTGGCTGAGATTATGGTTGGTAATGTAGCTATTAGCAACCATAGAGATATGTTGAAGTTTGTTAAGGAGTTCTTGTTCTGACAAACCATCTATATTCCATTCATAAAGTTTATCAAAAGAGACAGAAAATTGATTTTGAATGTTTCTTTCTTCAAATTGGATATCAGGAGGAGTTGGTCTGGGATACCAGTTTTTAGTGAGGGATGTTGGATTAACACGCTTGTTGTTAATCCCTTTGAGTTCGAGGTTTTGAAAAGCTTGTTCAACTTTTCGAATAGAATCTGAATCACTTTCTGACTCAGAGGAGGATGAAGATATTTCTGAACGAGTGTCATTAGGGTGTTTTAAAACATGAACTGTTTTTTCCTTTTTTAATTCTAATAGAAGTTGATCTATTTTTTGGCTTGTGGAGGTTGAGGATGCTTTCAAAGCTACTGCCTTTGAAGAAGAATTTGGGAAATTAACCAGAGGGTTTTCTCTGATTGAAAACTTTGGCTAAGAGAGTTTGTCAATTTTAGTTTCAATTTTATCAAGTTGTTTACCAATAGTATGAAGACTTTGATTGGTAAAATTGTTTTGTTCAATGATGGGTTCAGTTCTTGCATCTTCTTTTGGAGTTTTAAAAGGAGTTGCCGGAATCTGCTTATTAGCAGTTGTGATGAGAATAGTTTCTTGTGGTGGATGACCTGAAGAGATAATAGTTTTGTCTTCTTTAAGCCAGTTTTCTTTGGTTATTACCTCGAGTTTTTTATCAGACTCGTAGTACTTCTCGATATAATCGAAGAAAAATACTTCAAATCTATAGGTTTCCATGAATTCATTCCATTTTTTTATAAATTTCTGATTTTTCTTGTTGGGTGTATTTGTTTCGGAAAATATTCCTTCGTGAAATATTCTCTTCGGCTACAATATCAGCATTGAGACTTCTGCGAATTCTCTCAAGAACAGAAGCCCTTATTCAGCTCACTTCCATCCAGCTAAAATGATTGAACACTTGTATTTTACTTTATCAAGGATGCCAGCGAGCTCCATCACCGTTTTCATCAACTGTAATTGCCAGTAGGCAAATTGTAAGTCTACATTTCGAAGTTTAATAAACTTATTTTCAAAATATATTTGCACCATTAATTTTAATTCATTATTTTCATTATGAAGAATATTTTCATAACCACTAATTTTGAATGACATAAAATTCTTACTCACAGTCAATTCATTGAGTATCTCAAATTCAAGGTAAATACCGATCAGTCTTTTGCTCTCTTATTCCTTACAGTTTATAAAATTTGGTATGATATATTGATCGGATGATATTTATATATATTTTTACTTCGAATTCACTCATCTTTTCTTAGTTAGTTCCTTATATTTTTAATCTATTTACGTTATTTTTATGTTTTTAGGATTTGTTATGCAAAGAAAATAAAAATAGCACAAATGAGTTTTAAATAATAAACAGAAAGAATATTGGTTTTATTTTTGGATTGGGTTTTATTTTGGTTTATTTTGATTTATTGTGTTTGTAGGAGAAGAAAGTGGAAAGCACTGAGAAATTAAATAGAAAAACGTGGGACGGACAGACTGCAAAGGGAATAAGTGGCAGGTCCAAAGCTAGGCGTGAAAGCTGCTTTGCAGCTGGTCAGCAGATGGGATGGAATAAAAATATGAAGTGAAAACAGGAAAGAAAAAGAGAAACAAATAAAATAAAGGAAAGAAAGATAGCAAGGCAGAAACGTGAAAGCAGGTGGGGGCTGACGTGGAGAAAAGGGACGGTCAGAATTGATGCAAGAATAAAATCAAGAAGTACATGCTTGGTTGTCGAGGTAGGCAGCTCGAGCTTCATTTTTGGTGGAGGGAGGAAAATAATAAAAGGAGGGAAAGAGGTCAGAAGACAGGGGGGTCTTGGAGCGGGAGAAGGGAGCTGCCCTTTGGGCAGCTCGCAGAAGGTCAGAAAGGAGAGTAGCTGCCTTGGCAGCTGGGGGGGAGAGACGTGGAGATACGGGGGAGATGTGAAAGAAGAGTTGCCATTTGGCAGCTGGAGCTGGAGGGCAAGTGAAAGCTGCTTGGCAGCGTGCAGCATGCCAGGAGAGAAGTGACGCAGGGAGAGGACCGAGAGGAGAGTGCTGCCATTGGGCAGCTTGAGGAAGGGAAGTCAGTGGCGAGGAGAAGAGAGTCCAGAGACGCAGGGTGAGGGGAGGTCACAAGCTGCCTTTGGCAGCGTGACTGGCAGAACACGGAGACTTGCGCGGAGACTTGCGGGGAGACTTGCGAGGAGCTGCCTTGCGCGAGAGGACAGAGAGAGAAGGCGGGAGCAGCGTGAGCCTCAGCAGGGGTTCAAAGAGCACGGACAGAAACAGAAGCAGCAAGCTTCTCCTCTTTCGGTTAAAACTTTCCAACTTATATTTTACTTTTGGTTAAATGTTTTAATAATGTGTAATTAAATTTTATTTTGGCTAGAGGTTAATTCAAAGCCATGAATATATTTGTAATATGAATTGATTACCTTCGGTTGTGATTTCATAAGTTGTGATTTCAATTTACTTATCTGTTCGTATAAAAACTGATTTGTGTATGTTGGTTGAGAGTGCACGCTTAATTTACATGCATGAATTTGACGCTAGAATATAAGGGAATTTCACCTAATCGTTATGAACTTATATTCATAAGTAGTGAAGGTTGCTAGTCACAATCACGTTAAGTAAATTCTTGGCATAAGTTTCATGCAAATCATAGTAACGAGTGTCTCGTCAATGCTTATGTTTTTCATAGAACTTATTGATTCTTGCTTGTATCTCTATTATGCAACTCATGTAGGGAATGTTTTGGGTTGTCGTATGCAATCATCCAACCCAATAACTTGTGGAAAAACTGAGGGTTAATTTAAGCGTACCTAATTAACTTGGGGCATTGAAATTTACAATTTATTAAATGAACAACTGGAAATCATTTTGTATGCAAGTATAACATGTGTGGAGAAGAACCCTCTAGCTAGTCCGTCATTTATCATTTTACCTTAATTTTATGTTTTTGTCAATTCTGTAATTTAATTAAGTTTAATTTACTTTTCATCAAAACCAAACACCCATCCATTATTAAATTATATTATTTATTTAGTTTTCTTTATTGTTAGTCTTTTAATTTAATTTCCGTCCATTTCAGTTCCTAGTGTTTAATTTAATTGTTTTCATTATTTTGAGTCATTTTAAGTGTGTTTCGAGTTATTAGAGTTTTTAGCCTAGTTTTGTGTCCTTGAGTCTTATTTAATATTTTTAAGTTAATTTAATAGATTAGCAATCCCTCCTAATCCCCGGCCTAGAACGATACCCTACTTACATCTATACTACAATTGTCAAAAAGAGGGTTTAATTTGTGTGTCAAGTAATTTACGCATCATATATGCACTATATATGTATACATATGTGTACATATATACATATATGTATATATGTACACATGTACACATATGTATATGTATATATACATAGTACTTACATAAGTCAACCGAAATACTTAGCACTGCTAACCTGTCACCAATGCAATTAAAATATGAAATACCTAGAGCACATATTTGCCAAACTAATGTTTGTTTTAAAACCCTATTTGTTTTAATAAAAAACATTTCCGATCCTGTCATCTTAGGACTCTCTTTCATAGCATTCATATATCCTTTTAAGGTTCATCATAATAAGATTACTACAAAAAATTTAGAACAGAAAGTCACATTTGAGTTCTGCATGGAAACAGATCTAAAAAAATTAAGACATATTCAAAGGGATAGCACATCGCGATCTATTAATTTAATCACTCACAAATCACAACAAATTAATTTCTTAAAAGAAGAAATTAATCATAAAAGAATTGAAGAATAGCTAATAAATAAATCTTTGTTAGAAACCATTAATAATTTTCAACTGAAACTTGTTAATAATATCTGTTCTGATATTCCCAACGTCTTTTGGCACCGCAAACAACACATTGTTAAACTTCCTTACATAAAGAAGTTCAATGAATCAAAAATACCAACCAAAGCTAGACCTATTTAAATGAGTCAAGAAGTATTGGAATTCTGCAAGACAGAAATACAAGAACTTCTTAATAAGGGAATTATTAGGAAAAGTAAATCTTCATGGTCATGCCCTGCATTTTATGTTCAAAAGAACGCATAATTAGAAAGAGGAACTCCTATATTAGTTATTAACTATAACCCTTAAATGAAGTTCGGAATGGATTCGTTATCCAATCCCTAACAAGAGAGGTTTAATAAAGAGACTTTCTCAAGTAGTTATTTTTTCAAAATTTAATATGAAATCAGGTTTTTGGCAAATCCAAATTCATGAAGATGATAAATATAAAACAACTTTTGTAACCCCTTTTGGTCACTATGAATGGAATGTAATGCCTTTCGGCCTTAAGAATGCTCCCAGCGAATTTCAAAATATTATGAATGAAATTTTTAATCAGAATAGCCATTTTTCAATTGTTTATATTGATGATGTTCTTATTTACTCAAAATCAATAGACTAACTTTGGAAACATTTGCATTTGTTTGCTAGAATAATTAAGTCCAATGAATTAATTGTCTCTGCATCTAAAATTAAATTGTTTCAAACCAAAATCAGGTTTTTAGGATACAATATCTATCAATCTACCATTCAACCTATCGATAGAGTTATCCAATTTGCTGACAAATTTCCTGATCAGATTACTGATAAAACTCAACTTCAACAATTTCTTGGTTCCCTAAATTATGTTTCTGAATTTTATCCTCATCTTCGTCAACAATGTAAATCATTATTTGATCGTCTCAAAGATAATCCCCGTCATGGTCTACCATTCACACTTCTATTGTCAAACAAATTAATCTCATGTCAAGACTTTACCTTGCCTTGGCATTCCAACTCCCAACTCATTTAAAATAGTTGAAACTGATGCATCTGATATAGGTTATGGAGGTATCCTCAAGCAGTCAACTTCTTCCGGATCTTCTAAACAAATTGTTCGTTTCCATTCAGGAGTACATAATCTAGCACAACGTAACTATAGTAATATTAAGAAAGAAATATTATCTATTGTATTATGCATTAGTAAGTTCCAAGATGATTTATTAAATCAAAAATTTTTAGTCCGTGTCGATTGCAAATCTGCAAAAGGATGTTCAAAACATTGCATCAAAACAAATTTTTGCATGATGGCAAACCATATTAAGCATTTTTGACTTTGATATTGAAAACATTAAAGGCAGCCATAACAGCATCCCCGATTTCTTAACCAGAGAATTTTTGCAGGGGAAGAATGAGCAATAGCCAGAGAAGACTTCTTGCCACTTTACCACCACCACCACCACTAGTAAAACAGGAATCTATTCCCGATTCCTCATCGGCCTTAGCCATTATCAACCGTTTCACTCCCTTAGGTTCCATAATAGGTAACCTTAGGCCAAACTACCATCAACCTCGACCAAATTATCAAACGGCATTAGCCAGTCTTTATGATCCTTATTTATCAATGTCATCTCCTTCAACACCCAGGACACCTAGCTTTGCTAAAACATCTTCTTATGTTAAGAAAAATCCAATGGAATACCTCTTCAGCATCCCTTGCAATATTGATAAAAAGCAATCCCCAAATAAAATAGCCAAAATTTTTCTTCCACCAAATTCTCATCATCTTCCAACTGAATCTTTCAAATCCCTCAAATACTACCAAGCCATTCTTAGTGAGACAGAAAGCATTGCTATAAAACCAATCTTTAGCAATACCCATGAAAATAAAATCCTTTACCATTCTCTTCTCATTGGGAAATTTCTTACCAAACTAGAATGGGGAATCCCCTTTTATCAAACTGATGAGTAGATTTTATATTATATATTTTACCCTAATCTTAGTATATTTTGGTTAATATATTGGAAGAATTTTGATACTTTGAATTGTATTTTCAATATAGGACTTTCGACTTCCTCTGGAGCAAAACAGGACCAAATGGACGAATTTTGGAGTAATTCCAGTTGGAGGACGTTCATGAGTCACTTAGCTTGATCGTATCAAAATTTGGGATTTTTCCACCAAGCAGTTATTTTCTGGCGATGAAATAAAGAAGCAGTGCGCAGTGCTGGAAAGTGACGTTTTTGGGCTTAAATGACGTTTTTGGAGCCCAAGATGACCTCGGATGGGTTCGTGGCCTTCTGGAAAAGTGTTCAGAATATTCCAAACATCAAATCCAGCTATATTGGGCCAGTTTTGGAGCAGTTTTTGGGCCAAAACGTGGCTGTTCAGATTTTAGACGAATTTTACTATTTTTATTTAGGGTTTTTATTAATTTTAGTTTGCTAGGGTTTTTGTGGGGGCTTAGCATATATATTGCTTGGCCGTCTACAGTTTTAGGGTACGCTTTATTTTATGCAATACTGGAGACAGAGAGGAGTGCTAGGGTTTTGAAGATTTTCTACTTGAAGGTGTTTTCAATCTTTTTCTTAAGAATATTTTCTATGATTTCAATTATGAATATGCGGAACTAATTTCTTTTGCTAGGGCGAAGCCTTGAGCCTTAGCATGAATATGTGATTTTTATTAAATTTCTTATGATTGATTGCATGCGTACTTTGAATTGTTAATCACCGGGATAAAAACTATCTAATTGTCTTAATGCCTGATCACCATTAGGATCTTTAGAAAAGTAATTTGATGCAATTTTGGTCGAAAGGTTCCCTGAAATTGACGCTGGCTTCTTGTGATTAATAATTGTAATTTCTCTTAGGATGAATATCACGTCTTAAGGATTGCATGGTTTTTCAAAGGATTTTCATAAAGCATAATGAGTCTTTCATGTTTAGATTTGATCCGAACGTCCGGACAGGTTGCATGTTAGATATACGTTCTATGTTGGAGGTTCCAAGTAGAATATGAATTAGGAAAATCTAACCTTCAAAGTGGCATGTGTAGATCATAAGTAATTGGTAAAAATTCATAGGATTGCTAGGTGATGGTGGAACCCTAGTGCTTTCTTAATTTGATTTTCTCAAAACTGTTTTTTTCTCTCTAGCTCTAATATTGCAGATTGTTTATTTTAATTCATTAATTTCGTTTTTATTTTAATTAGGTTTTAAAATCAATCACTTCAATTTCTACTTTACAATCATTAATTGGAATCTGATTTGTTTCGAATTATTTAATAATCCCTGTGGAGAATGACCTTGCGAGATCCGTTTATACTACAATAACCTTGTGATTCTTGCAAGTAAAATAGGAGGTTTTTATCGCATTCACATAAGCAGTAAAAATCCTATCAAGAAAATGGCGCCGTTGCCGGGGATTATTTAAAATAATCCCTACGAATCAGATTTTCAATTAGTATTGCTGTTTATACATATATAAAAAAAAAAAAACAAAAAAATATTTAATTTTCGTTTTCATCTATTTTTACAGATTACAACAGTACAGATTTCAGAAATCTGTGCATGGTCAGCACCCGTTCAACAGTGCAAAAATTGATTCCACTTGATCCAGAATTTGAGCAGCATTTAAGGAGGAAACGCAGAGAGCAAAATTTGCAGCGGGTTCGTCCTCTGCAGGAGAGGTTTCTGGAATCAGTCTTTTCTGGGGACCTGCACAACAAAGAAAAAATGGCGTTTATAATTCCAGAGGCAGGTCTGCCCCTGGGTGATTCACTGACTGCCCATACCACAAATATACCCAGTTGCATCACATATCCGGCAGTGGAGGAAGGGACTGCATTTGAAATAAAACAGCACATGTTGAATATTCTACCTACGTTTCATGGGTTGTCATCTGATGATCCTAACATGCACATTGCGGAATTTTTAATGGGTTGCAAAAACATTTTGGTGAGGGGATTTTCAGCCGAATCTATTAAGCTGCGGTTGTTTCCATACACTTTAAAAGATCAGGCAAGGAGATGGCTCCTTACACTCCCATCTGGAAGCATTACAACTTGGGCCCAACTCAGTGAAAAATTTCTAAACAAGTATTATCCGGCTTCTAAGACCCTTGACATGAGAACTCAGATTTTATCGTTCGCCCAAAAACCAAATGAAGAGTTTCATGAGGCGTGGGAGCGATTTAAGGAGTTGATTAGAAAATGTCCACATTCGGGTATTAACACTACTGATCAAATGCACATATTTTTCAGAGGGTTGAATATGACAACAAAAACTCTTGTCAACGCTTCATGCGGAGGTACGTACAAAGACAAAAATGCACAAGAGGCTTGTTTGTTATTTGAAAAAATGGCAGAAGATACTCAGCAGTGGGCAGTGGAGCAGCCACAATCTAGGTTAGCTTTTGAGATGTCTACTGGTTCTCCATATGTTACAGCACAAATTGAAAAAATGGAGAAAAGGCTTGACGCAAAATTTGACATGTTAATACAAAGAATGCCAGGTTCTCAAGTTGCTGTACAGCAGCCCTTGCAAGCTGCCTGCAGCATTTGCAACATGATAACTCACGATTTTATGAGCTGCCCACATAAAGATGTTTCACCAGATTTTACAGCAGAGCAGGTTAATGCATTTAACAATTTCCAGCGGCCCAGATATGACCCATATTCTAATTTCTACAACCCCGGATGGAGAAATCATCCAAATCTAAGGTGGGACAAGGAACAGCACACTAGGCCTCAATTTCAACAGCAGGTACAGCAACCTGCTGCACCTAAGGCGGCTTGGGAGGTTGCGATTGAAAAATTGGCAAATACTACCACTCAAGAAATTCAAAATCTGCAGGCATCAATGAAAAACATGGAAAAACAAATGGGGCAGATTGCTTTGCAGGTTTCCGGAAGGGCACCAGGTACATTTCCCAGTCAAACCGAACCAAATCCTAGGGGAGGTGCAGATTGCAAGGCAGTTAGAGTTCTACGTTCCGGAAAAAGTTTTGATAACAGGGATGAAAATTGCAACCAAAATTCGCGGATGACTTCACAGCCAAAAACAGATTCGGGGAATGTTGAAAAATCTGCCAATTCAAAAGATTATGACCAGACAGTGAACAGTTCCGAAAATGGTGCAAATATTGTTGAGGATCGTGTTTATGAGCCATCTATGCCTTATCCCGAGCGATTGAAGCCTAAAGTTAAAGATCAACAATTGACAGATTTTATGAAGACTTTGTCTAAGGTTCAGATTAATCTACCGTTAATTGAAGCCATCAAGAACATTCCGTCTTATGCCAAGTTTTTAAAGGATGTTTGCACAAAGAAAAAGAAGCTTGTTGATTTTGAGAAAGTAATTCTTACAGAACAGTGCAGCGCTGTTCTGCTTCACAAATTGCCCCCAAAGAAACAAGATCCAGGGAGTTTTACAATTTCATGCACAATTGGAAATTCTCATTTTAAACATGCTTTAATTGACTTAGGTGCTGGTATTAATTTAATGCCTTTTTCTGTTTTTCAGAGACTAGGACAAGGAGAAATCAAGCCAACTTCAGTTATTCTACAACTAGCGGACCGATCAGTTGCTTATCCAAGGGGTATTATAGAAGACCTAATTATTAAAGTGGATAATCTCTACCTTCCTGCAGATTTTGTGATTTTGGATATGGATGAAGATATGCAAACACTGATTATTTTGGGGCGTCCCTTCATGGCTACAGCCAGAACGTTAATTGATGTAGAGGCTGGGACACTTACACTTAGAGTGCAAGATCAATCTGTTGTGTTCAGTTTATTTGAAGCTACCAAAAGGCCAGGTGATGTGCATGACTGTATACGTGTTGATGTGCTTGACAGCATATTACATGCTGAAATTATGTCACGTTTGACATCTGATCCATTGTTAAATGTGTTGCACGGGTTTGAGAATAAATATACAGAAGATGAAGAGGTTTTTGAGTATGTTTCAGCTTTGGAAAGTGTTCCTTTTCAACCTCCACGTTGGAGGCACGTTTTTGAAAGTTTGGGGGAACCCAAAAAGCTATTGCAACCTTCTAAGGTACAGCCACCTAAACTGGAGTTAAGGGTGCTTCCAGAACACTTGAAATATGCTTACTTGGGTGCAGATTCTTCGCTGCCAGTTATTATAGCTGCTGATTTATCATCAACAGAGGAAGATAAATTGTTGCGCATTTTAAGGAGTCATCAAGATGCAATTGGCTAGACTATAGCTGACATTAAAGGGATCAGCCCTACAATTTGTATGCACAAAATTCTGATGGAGGATGGAGTAAAACCTGCCATTGACGCACAACGTCGGTTAAATCCGATTATGAAAGAAGTGGTTCGTAATGAAGTTATGAAACTTCTAGATGCTGGGATGATCTATCCCATTTCAGATAGTAAGTGGATTAGTCCAACTCAAGTGGTGCCTAAGCGTTCTGGTATTACAGTTGTGAAAAATGATAATAATGAACTTGTGCCTACTCGCTTGACTACTGGGTGGCGTATGTGCGTTGATTATAGAAAGATCAATGCCGGAACTAGAAAAGATCATTTTCCATTGCCTTTCATTGATCAAATGTTGGAAAGGTTGGCTGGTCGTGCTTTCTACTGTTTCTTGGATGGCTATTCAGGGTACAACCAGATTCCTGTTGCCCCTGAGGATCAAGAAAAGACAACCTTTACTTGTCCTTTTGGGACTTTCGCATATAGAAGAATGCCTTTTGGTTTGTGCAATGCGCCTGCTACGTTTCAGCGTTGCATGATGAGCATATTTACCGGGTTAGTTGAACATGTAGTTGAGGTATTTATGGATGATTTTTCTATTTTTGGGGATTCTTTTGACCAATGTTTGCAGAATTTATCTTTAGTTCTGGACAGATGCATTAAGACCAACCTGGTTTTAAACTGGGAAAAGTGTCATTTCATGGTTAGGCAGGGAATTGTCTTGGGCCACTTGATTTCTAATAGGGGTATTGAAGTTGATAAGGCTAAAATTGATGCAATTGAAAAGTTGCCACCCCCGACAACTGTTAAGAGTGTTCGATCTTTTCTTGGGCATGCCGGGTTTTATAGACGGTTCATCAAGGATTTCTCCAAGATTAGCCGACCCTTGTGTAATTTATTGGCTAAAGACGCCCCTTTCATTTTTTATGAGGCTTGTTTGGAGGCCTTCAAGAAGTTAAAGACACTCCTCACTACAGCACCCATTATTGCAGCTCCTAATTGGAGCTTACCTTTTGAACTGATGTGTGACGCATCAGATTATGCAGTGGGGGCAGTTCTTGGACAGCGGACAGATAAACATCCCTAAGTTATTTATTATGCTAGTCGAACCCTCAATGATGCACAACTAAACTATGCTACCACAGAAAAAGAATTGTTGGCAATTGTTTTTGCATTGGAAAAATTTCGTTCGTATTTAGTTGGGGCTAAAGTGATTATTTATACAGATCATGCAGCTTTGAAATATTTGTTGTCTAAGAAAGATGCTAAGCCTCGATTGATACGTTGGATTCTTTTATTGCAAGAGTTTAACTTAGAAATCAGAGATAAAAAGGGTCGGGAAAATGTGGTGGCTGACCATTTGTCTAGATTAACTATTAACACATCGTCAGAAGAGGATTCCCTTCCACTGAGGGAGAGTTTTCCAGATGAACAGCTATTTGCAGTCCAATTCCGTACACCATGGTTTGCTGATATGGTTAATTATTTGGTTAAAGGGGTGGTGCATCCAGATTTAACGTTGCAGCAGAAAAAGAAGTTTCTTTCTGACGTGAAGCATTATTTCTGGGATGAGCCATATCTATTTAAGTATTGCCCAGACCATATTATTCGCAGATGTATTCCTGAAACCGAACAGGAAAGTGTTTTAAGGTTTGCTCATCATTTTGCTTGTGGGGGACATTTTGGGCAGAAAAGAACAGCAGAAAAATTTTTGCAGAGTGGGTTATTTTGGCCTACACTTTTTAAAGATGCATACAATTGGTGCAAGGCTTGTGATAGATGTCAAAGAGTCGGCAACCAGTCCAAAAGGAATGAGATGCCCCAGCAAAGTATTTTGATTGTTGAATTATTTGATGTTTGGGGTATTGATTTCATGGGACCATTTCCATCGTCCCATGGAAACCAATATATTTTGGTTGCTGTGGAGTATGTTTCTAAGTGGGTCGAGGCCATTGCAGCACCAACTAATCAGGGATCAGTAGTCCTGAGGTTCCTCCAAGGGGTTATATTTCCGCGTTTTGGAATTCCACGCGTTATTCTTAGTGATGGGGGGAAGCACTTTATTAATAAGCCATTTGCTAATTTGTTGGCAAAATATGGAATTAATCATCGTGTGACTACACCTTATCATCCACAGACATCTGGTCAAGTGGAAGTTTCAAACAGAGAATTAAAACGCATTTTGGAAAAAACAGTTGGTTCTACACGAAAAGATTGGAGTTTAAAATTAAATGATGCGTTGTGGGCCTACAGAACAGCTTATAAAACTCCTATTGGGATGTCCCCATTTCGACTCGTTTATGGAAAAGCATGTCATCTACCTATGGAGCTTGAGCATAAGGCGTACTGGGCAATTAAAGAGTTAAATTTTTCATATGACTCAGCTGGAGAGCAACGTAAATTGCAGCTCAATGAGCTGCAGGAAATTCGTCTGGGTGCTTATGAAAGTTCTCGCATCTACAAGGACAGAACTAAGGCATTTCATGATAGTCAAATTTTACGGAAAGAATTCCAGCCAGGGCAAAAGGTGTTGCTATTCAGTTCAAGGCTAAAGTTGTTTCCAGGGAAATTGAAATCTCGCTGGATTGGGCCGTATTTGGTTACTAAAATCTTTCCTCATGGGGCAGTTGAAATATCTAATGGGGCTCAAGGCAACACATTCAAGGTGAATGGTCACAGGCTGAAACCATACGTGGAGTCGCCATTTGATACGGCATACGAGTATTTGACTCTGAAGGCACCAGTGATCTAGCCACCAGACTTCCGCAACGTCTAGCTACAGACTTAAAATAAAGCGCTTATTGGGAGGCAACCCAATTTTTTTTTTCTAAACTCTTTCCTAATTTTAATTTTCGTTTGATTTCCTCTTTAATATTAAAAAAAAACATACATAAAACAAAATATATAAAAATAAAAAAAAAATAAAAATACAAAAAAATATAAAAAAATTTTGAAAAACAAAAATGGAAGATTGCATATTGATTTTATTTACCCAGTTTATTTGATTTTATTTTCATTTTTTGACGCATATTGGTTAATTGTAGGTTGCGAACGTGGAAAATAAAGCGCGTCCTATGCTGGAATCCTGCACCCAGCAGCAAGCCTAACGTTCACATCAACCACATCTACACTATGCTGGAAATTTAAAGTAGTCCACATAAAAAGCCATTCACAGATGCAAGTTTGGGGGTGATTGTTGCAGATCCAGCACATAAACAGAATTTAGAGCAGTTAATTTCTGCAGCTCAGTTTTGCGATGCATGGAGGAAGCACAATTAAATCACAGATCCATACACCACAGAACTGAGTACATATATTATTACCAGATCTACAACAACTACACTTGCAGGGATTCGAATTTTACCTCCCAGATGCATCGATCTGGGTCATGCGGCCTGTGCTGTTTTCCTCCGTTGCTCTTGTGTGTTTACTTCTGTGTCCTTGGCTCTATCATGGATCCGTATACCCCTACATAAAGACCCAACAATATGAGTACATACAGGTTTACATATGGCATTCAAATGAACTGTTGTTGAACTTGTAAATGTTGAGCTTAGCAAAAGCAGACGAACGAGATCTGTACCTATATGACATACAGAGGCCGCGACAGTTGCTGTTGATTTTGCTTCAGGAACCACTAGACCGGAAGCTCATAGTTGTTGTCTCTCGGTTGTACGCTGGAGTTGAGGGAAAAGTTTTCAGTCACAGTAGTGGTTTTATTATTCAACTCTCAGATCATCATTCATCCATCAAAAGGGTTACGGGTTTTACCTCAACATTTGCAGATCCTTGGTTGAGCTGAGCTGCTGACTCCGGGGGTGTTCTTGTGTTGTTGTCTCGGATTTGAAACCATTAGGGCTCTTCCCACTGATAAACCACATGCAGGTGTTAGTGTTTGTTCCAGATCTCTCCAACAAATAAATTGGGCACTGCAACCACAAGATTGGAGGATGATTTTACCTTTGGGCTTCCGTTTTTCCGATTTTCCACCACGGCGGGGTACTCACGGCGGTGTGTTGTTGTTGGGTTATGGACGGCTACAGATGCATCAATCTGCGAGGAAACTGAGACATACACAGAACAATCAAATGCATCAGTCACAAACATTTTCATGTTACTCTTGGTGATGAAGTTAGCAGAAATGGAGCTACATCTTTACATTTGAACGAACAAAAGGAGAAATGGCATGGCTTAGTTTTTACCTGCAAAGGGAGGAAAAAGGACTTGCTTTGACATGGAGAGAGTAAAAGCATTTTCAGACTTTCTAGAGAGAGCAGAGCTAAATTGAGGAAAGGAGAGAAAAATGTGAGAGACAGAGAGGTCCTTTCATTTTAGCAAAATGGGGTCTGCGAGAAAGAAAGAGATATGGGCAAATGGATTGATCTTCACTCTTAATTTCGAATCCTATGGAGCTACCCTTCTTGATGCCTGACACGTGTGCGCCTCATCTGTTTTGTATGTTTCCCTAGGGCACGGTTTGGAGAGAGCCGTTTGGGCTCTGTGATTGCTGATTGACAGCGCCAGACAACAACTCTGCACGCCACTTTCCCCTTGCATGCCAGCTGCGTCCCATTCATTTCGCAGGGGATCCAATGTTCAAAGCACGCCACTTTTCAAATTGCATGCCACAATGGAGTCCATATTCCCAGGTGCTTTCTTGTCTCATTATTTATTTATTTTTTATTTTTATATATCATGTTCTTTATTATGTTCTTTGTCCTGACGTCTTTGTCCTATTTTGTTAATTAGTCATAGATTTAGTTCGTTTCCGTTGTAATATAAAATTTTCTTTGGTTTTGTTCCTCATTTTCCCTTTTATAATTCTTATATGTTAGTTTAAGTTTATTTCCTTTTTGTCATTTTTCTTTTATTTTCCACACCTTGAGGACAAAGTGTGAAATAAGTTTGGGGGTGGGAAAGTAAATTTTAGTTTTTTTTTATTGTTGTGTCCGTTTAAAAATTTTCATTATTCCTAAGTTAATATCCATAGAGTATTTTAAGCGTTAGAACAAATGGACATGGTGAAAGTTAATCCCACATTAGAGTCTTTTCTATTTATCGTTGCTTAGACACTAATTCATGAATTATACTTTGAACTTTGCACATCACACCAACATGGTTTGTGGGGAGTGAGATTGAAATACTTGCTTTTAGTCTAAGTTTATTTTTATTTTTTATTTTTTATTTTAAGTAAAGTCAGTTATTAGTGTGAAAAAAAAATAAATAAATAAAGTTATAATTGTCTCACCCGAGGTTCTGCCTAGTAACCGGGCCAGTCCTGCCTAATCAGCAGTGATTCTCGCGTCAAACGGTAGAGTTTTGGCATGAGGCAGGGTGGTTAGTTGGTTTCGTAGCCTTTTCAGCTCGGGTTAATAAGTCCTTAGGGGTGTTCTACACCTAGTGTCCTAAAGCCCTTGTGGTTTGGGAGTCATTGACCTAAAGCTTGCTACATGGGTTGGATCGAAAGCTTAAGTAAACCGACATTGCACGACCACTACTGTTACTGGAGAAAAAAAAAATTGTTATATATGAAAAAAAAAAGTGAAAAAGAAAAAAAAAGAAAAAGAAAGAGAGTTATATTTAAAGTTACTATGTGTGAAATAAATAAGGACGAGAGGTAAGGGTTTTAGTCGAGTCTCCTTAATTATGTTGGTTCACTTTACACCAAAGGAAGTTTGTGAAGTCTTTTCTAATTGATTCTAAATGGCTTAGACTCTGTGGTGGGATTGGTTGGAACTTTTGAAAAGATGTTCTAGTTTTTAAAATTTGCTATGGATTGCAACTTTGAAGGTGAAAATTTTTGTCAGTTAATTTTAGCTAGTTAATTTGTTAAGTTTTTATTTTTGTTTGAGTCTTGTTTTGCTTGAGGACAAGCAAAAAGCTAAGTTTGGGGGTATTTGATGAGTAGATTTTATATTATATATTTTACCCTAATCTTAGTATATTTTGGTTAATATATTGGAAGAATTTTGATACTTTGAATTGTATTTTCAATATAGGACTTTCGACTTCCTCTGGAGCAAAACAGGACCAAATGGACGAATTTTGGAGTAATTCCAGTTGGAGGACGTTCATGAGTCACTTAGCTTGATCGTATCAAAATTTGGGATTTTTCCACCAAGCAGTTATTTTCTGGCGATGAAATAAAGAAGCAGTGCGCAGTGCTGGAAAGTGACGTTTTTGGGCTTAAATGACGTTTTTGGAGCCCAAGATGACCTCGGATGGGTTCGTGGCCTTCTGGAAAAGTGTTCAGAATATTCCAAACATCAAATCCAGCTATATTGGGCCAGTTTTGGAGCAGTTTTTGGGCCAAAACGTGGCTGTTCAGATTTTAGACGAATTTTACTATTTTTATTTAGGGTTTTTATTAATTTTAGTTTGCTAGGGTTTTTGTGGGGGCTTAGCATATATATTGCTTGGCCGTCTACAGTTTTAGGGTACGCTTTATTTTATGCAATACTGGAGACAGAGAGGAGTGCTAGGGTTTTGAAGATTTTCTACTTGAAGGTGTTTTCAATCTTTTTCTTAAGAATATTTTCTATGATTTCAATTATGAATATGCGGAACTAATTTCTTTTGCTAGGGCGAAGCCTTGAGCCTTAGCATGAATATGTGATTTTTATTAAATTTCTTATGATTGATTGCATGCGTACTTTGAATTGTTAATCACCGGGATAAAAACTATCTAATTGTCTTAATGCCTGATCACCATTAGGATCTTTAGAAAAGTAATTTGATGCAATTTTGGTCGGAAGGTTCCCTGAAATTGACGCTGGCTTCTTGTGATTAATAATTGTAATTTCTCTTAGGATGAATATCACGTCTTAAGGATTGCATGGTTTTTCAAAGGATTTTCATAAAGCATAATGAGTCTTTCATGTTTAGATTTGATCCGAACGTCCGGACAGGTTGCATGTTAGATATACGTTCTATGTTGGAGGTTCCAAGTAGAATATGAATTAGGAAAATCTAACCTTCAAAGTGGCATGTGTAGATCATAAGTAATTGGTAAAAATTCATAGGATTGCTAGGTGATGGTGGAACCCTAGTGCTTTCTTAATTTGATTTTCTCAAAACTGTTTTTTTCTCTCTAGCTCTAATATTGCAGATTGTTTATTTTAATTCATTAATTTCGTTTTTATTTTAATTAGGTTTTAAAATCAATCACTTCAATTTCTACTTTACAATCATTAATTGGAATCTGATTTGTTTCGAATTATTTAATAATCCCTGTGGAGAATGACCTTGCGAGATCCGTTTATACTACAATAACCTTGTGATTCTTGCAAGTAAAATAGGAGGTTTTTATCGCATTCACATAAGCAGTAAAAATCCTATCAAGAAAATGGCGCCGTTGCCGGGGATTATTTAAAATAATCCCTACGAATCAGATTTTCAATTAGTATTGCTGTTTATACATATATAAAAAAAAAACAAAAAAATATTTAATTTTCGTTTTCATCTATTTTTACAGATTACAACAGTACAGATTTCAGAAATCTGTGCATGGTCAGCACCCGTTCAACAGTGCAAAAATTGATTCCACTTGATCCAGAATTTGAGCAGCATTTAAGGAGGAAACGCAGAGAGCAAAATTTGCAGCGGGTTCGTCCTCTGCAGGAGAGGTTTCTGGAATCAGTCTTTTATCAAACCAAACCTCTTCACACTCAACATGTTCTCATCCCCAACAATCACTATAATTATTATGATTACATCTAAGCATGGACCAACATTTTTCTTGATCAAACAACGGACTTTTGTCATTCATGGTTTATTACTTTTGGCAGAAATTTCAGATTAAACTTTCCATCATGGTTTCCCAAATGGTGGTCTTCTCACGGCCCAACAGCCAGTTTACTGCCAGAAGATCTTATGCAAGTCCTCTTAGCTGGTTTCCAGAAAAAATTTGATCGCAGCCGTTTCGACGACAAAATTTCGCTTTTATTGCTATTTATGGAAAAATATAAAGTCCCTTGGATTATGAAGTGAAATTATGAAATTAAAACAGGTGAAATTTATCGTTCTAGATGGGTCAAATGGTAGGGTACATTTGATCATAAAAAAACCATCAACTTAGTCCTATCCGAATTTCCCATTATTCCTGTCCCAAAGGTTTCTCCATCATCCACAAAGGCATTGCCAGATATTCCTGAACAGATACAATCATTATCAGACATTAGTCTCTCATCTTCCCTTAAAGGAAAGTCCAAATCATCCAAGTCTTCCAGCTCAAAGAAAAAAGAGAAATCCTCACAACTCAAAGATTTAGCCCAGAAGCTCATGGCAGAAGCAGCTTTGCTGCATGAAGAAGAAGAAGGCTCAAACTCCAACTTATCCTGTCACGCCCCGATCTCGACATACTTCCAGAATCGACACGCGACATCACCAAATACCCGTAACTCAACATACCCCGCCTCCGGAATATGTAGAAAGTATAATTCAAGATCTAGGTGCATAATAATTTTTCGTACACTTTATGGCTGCATCTAACCCCTTTTGTTAGACTGCCTACGTACCCTCAATAGGGATCAAGCCATTCGTAGTTCAAATTCGCTATATCTCAACATATAACACAATCTGTTCAAGCCAAAATGCACAACATTCCTCAATCAAACATTTGGACTTGACAAGCATGAATTATTCGATTCAAACTACATAACAACCTGCATGACAACCAAGGTTTCTATTTCATCCATCATATAAATCATTATGTTTCAACATAAAATCGCTATTCATATCATGTAATATATCAAAGAATCAACACAGCACAATAGTATCCTCTAGTCGCATTGATCATTGAACTAATCATATTAATAACAATCATATTCAACATCCTTCCACAATCATCTCAAGTAACCCATTCCATGATATCAAGGAGGCACGATATTAACATTTAATTATGTTAATCAGTCAATCAGATCACACCTAAATGCACAAAATTAATAAAGGACTTCTACATAATTCCCTGCCTGGATTTTAAGTAATAACTTGATAATTCTAATTTATATTCACAAGATCTATTTTAGGTTAATCCCTTTCACTCGAATCCAGCGAACAAGTCTAACTTATGGAAATGAGCAAGAGTAGGGATTGAGGACCAGTCAACGTAATCCAAATCAGGATACGATTCGGGACCATCACTCAATGGAATCGCGGAGTAGGAGAGATTCTGGACCATCTCTCAACGGAATTTGAGTGGATACGATTCCGGACCATCACTCAACGGAATCGCGGAGTGCAATGCATAACAACCACTAAATGAAACCCAAGCTGGATACGATTCCGGACCATCACTCAATGAAATTGCGGAGTATGAGGGATTCTGGACCATCTTTCAACGGAATATGAGTGGATACGATTCCGGACCATCACTTAACGGAATCCAAACCAGGATACGATTTCCGGACTATCACTCAACGGAATCGCGGAGTAGAAGGGATTCTAGACCATCACTCAATGGAATCTAAAATAATTTATGATCGCCTATCGAAATGTGCCAAGTACAACTAATCATCATCATCTCTAAAATGCGTATGGTCCCCCATTGCGGATATACCAAGCAGAACCATCCATGTACCAATGCTACATGGTACAATCAAACCAACACACAACCTACCTCCTACCTCCACACTTATGATTTACAACATGAGCACATACACCATCCATTTTTGTATTTCCCATCTAGATTCCAAAGCATTGATTCAAATTATTACTACAAGCATCCACCACCTCGATCAACTCTTATTCTCGAGTATATGCAATTACTAAATGCACCACTTTCGACTCTAGTCTTAATTAGATTACTTGGGACTACTAATAACACTATGAGATCCAAGTACTATTTTGGTTAACTTGCATTATCATGATCAAAATAAATGTAACATTTGAATGAAACACTTATAAAAAATAAGTGAAGATGTTATTTACAAATATAGATGTGCCTATATATATAAGCCTTGGCAGTTGGTGCATATATATTTCCAGGGATATAAGTAAGTTCCTTTGAATATGCATACATAGACATATGTATACGGTAAATAAGAAAACCATTTCATCCCTTCATTATTTTATACATACATACGAGGATTCGTTCTACTTCAGACATATGCAAAAATGTCTGATAATGTTAAACCAATGAGATGGAATTAATATGTTCATCAACAATGGCTATTCACTGTCATTCATATAAAAGCCATGGCTATTCACTATCATCACAAAGACAAAATCTGGACCACGTTTGACTAAATGTACACAAATAACTCTAGCAACATTGTACTAAATATAAAGAGAAATAATTTCACATTATGAGACAATATAAATGTCGATTCCCCATCATCAACATTACATTAATGCATTCACTAACTTTAAAGCAACAATTGCAACATGATAAATGGGTAATTTTCAAATAAGAATATACATACGTAGTGTCAACCATCATCATGGTTGTCTACTAGCCTGGGATGTTAGGTAACAACTAAGAAAAGACACACCACAACAGCAAAGTTATAGGTGTTCATCAAACAAAACCAAATAGACTATCTCCCAATAGTAAGAGCCACATATAGTATGATATAATGATCATCATATTTTCAACATTAACTAAATGAGCTCAAATTTACGTGGTAGCTAGAGCTCAACAAGGGAAACACTTTTCACAACTAGGCCGACGATAAATTCTAACCGGAAACCGTCCAAATTCACTGAAGAAAACCAGATTTTTAGGGTTCTAAACACCCAACTCTAAAATGAATACAAAAGCACAAACCAAGCATACCAACTTGAAGATTATGAAGAGTAGATTAAGTTTTATACCTCACTTGAGGGAAATGGTTGCCGAAATCACCGGAAAAATGACAAAACCGTCGGAAAACCCACAGGACTTTGCTACCTCGAACTGGAAAAATGGATAAGAAAATGGAAAATATAGCATTACAAAGTTGTAGGGATCGTCAAGAGCTTTCCATGGAGACCAAGATGACCTAAAACGGAGATCGGATGAAGGAGATATGAATGGGTCAAGTTGGCGGGTTAACGGGTTGAAATCTCCCAAAAAAAGGGTAAAAAATCAGACCCCCTCCCCCTTTTTTTTTTTTTCATTCCTCCTTTTTTTTCCGAAACCTCCCCTTTTTAAAAAGGGGGAATGAAAAAGCGGAGGTTTCAGAAAATAAAAGGGGGAATTAAATAATTCCCACAATCTATAGTTCACAACTTCAAAATTCCGTAACTATTATAACTCGAACTCACAAACGGCTTTCGCCTATGCGCTCGTGGGTTCGAGATCTATTTAAAAACACTAGTTAAAACTTCAAAAATTCAACGAAAGATAAAGATGGATTACGAAAATTCAAACCCGATAACTAATCGATTTAATTCCCAAAATTTACGGAATTAAAATTAAGTAATAAAAATGACATAAACATGAAATACGAACTTAAATTATGAGATACATAATGAATAGTGAAATTCTGGGGACGGGATTTCACACATCCGATGCCTTGTCTTAACAACCGGTCAACACGGCAAGTCAGATGGCCAAGTGGGCCAAATATCAGGATTCCCAAGACCCGTTCGAAATTTGTATTAAAAAATGTATTCATTTGTAAGCATTTCAATATTTCACCCATGTAAATCCTATAGTAGACACCATGTGATCTTATCATCGCAAGAAACATCAGCAATAGCAGCAATCATTCTGATAAGATACTATTCATGAACAGTAAAATCACTTTTACTATTCATCCATCATATCAGATGCAGCAGCGTGATTCCACAGTGAAAAACATCATCATTCATCCATAACTTTTACAGTTCACAGCACATGCAAGCCGAGATTCCTGCTCCAATCATTCAATTTTCTCTGCCTTTATATTCAGAGTTCATTTTTCAGGAGGGGCAAGCTGAAACTTCTGCGTATTTTCCAACAACAAGACAGAAGCCAATATTCAGCTACATCCTATATCCAATCAAAATTATAAACACTTTTATTTGATCATTAAGGATGCTTGCGAGCTCCATTGGTTTCCTCAACAATTGTCTGTAGACAAAACTTGTAAGTTATCAATCCAGTTTTAATAAAATTATTTTCTATCCCTATCTGCATCATTAATTTTAATTCATTATTTTCATTATGAAGAATATTTTTATCACAACTAATTTTGAATGTCATAAATGTCTCACTCACGTTCAGTTCATTGAGTATCTTAAATTCAAGGTAAAACCGATCAATCGTTCATTATCTTCTTTTTATCTGTTTATAACATTTGGTATGATACCTGCACTCCCAATAATCATAATGACTGTAGTCTTGATTGTTGTCCCTATAACTTCTACTATCTTCAGTAGATAGTCGCTCCACGCCCATTTAGTATCAGAGCCAAGTGAGTGGTAATTGCATTAGCATCTTCTTAATCTGCAAGTTAGGTTCATTTTCAGTCTTTCAATCTACAGTCTATCTTATCTGTTAATCTTCTAAGTTTGTTTGTTAAACTCCCCAACCAAACAGTGAGGCGTGCTCCAAACAATAAGTCCCAGGAGAGGCATGCGTGAATCACATGAGTGGGGAATGAGTTTAGCCAATACGCGAGGAAGGTGACACATTTAAGTTTTATGTATCTTGTTTGCCTGTATTGTGAACTTCATGAGTAGAT
Source organism: Malus sylvestris (assembly GCF_916048215.2). Taxonomy (NCBI): domain Eukaryota; kingdom Viridiplantae; phylum Streptophyta; class Magnoliopsida; order Rosales; family Rosaceae; genus Malus; species Malus sylvestris. The sequence goes on from NC_062269.1 coordinate 24,933,184, forward strand.
TATTTAGATCTAATTCGATGGCCAGCACTAGCTTTAGATCCAGTCTAGGCACAATTCCAGATATTGTTAATGAAGAACAAAAACTTGATTTTCAAACTGATGATAGTATTGATTTTGAAGATTGGAATATCCCCAAGGTTTCAAGTAAAAATATTTACAAAAAGAAATGGTCAGTAGCCTCATTTAGAAGTGAACATCATGTTAAGACAGTTGAAAAGACTTATGCTCTTAGTAAAGAACATGAAACTTGTCAATTGTTTTCTTCTGAACAAATCAAAACACACCGAAAAGATGGTCATAACTATATCCACATAGGCTTAGTTCAAATAGTCGTAAAACCTTTAACACGTAGAGGCCTTAACACCTCTATTGTACAATGGACCTATCCATTTTGATTGTTTCCCACACCTTACCATAAGTCTTTCAGACCCTGATATGCTGAAAGCGCTCACTTTAAATATCAAAACTTCAGGATGTCAAGTTTTTGAAGGAACACAGCATTTGGCATTAATATATCGAGTTTACTATAAAGTTACTGGCACAAACATGAATTTGCAGGCCTTAACCAAAAGTCCTAGAGACCATACACTTTTAATCCAAACAAACCAAGAAAATGCGAACATTAAAGTTCCCAGAACCATTAGGTGGTCAGATATCAGTCTGCCTTCATATTGGTGTTTGATTAATGAAAGTAAACCAGTAGCCATCCAAAATAGTCTAGTTAACTTAGACAATATAGAACAATATTTTGACGGGTTCACTTTCATTAATCAAACATTGTTCTATATTGTTATATATTGTCAGTTAACTAGACTATATTGACAGTCCCGTCAATATAGAACATCAAAGTTAATTTTGACAGTCTCATCAAAATATTGTTCCATATTGTCTAAGTTGACTAGACTATTTTGGATGGCTATTGGTTTACTTTCATTAATCAAACATCAATATGAAGGCAGACTAATATCTAACCACCTAATAGTTCTAGGAACTTTAATGTTCGCATTTTCGTGGTTTGTTTGGATTAAAAGTGTATGGTCTCTAGGACTTTTGGTTAAGGCCTAGAAATTCATGTGTGTGCTAGTGACTTTATAGTAAACTCGATATATTAATGACAAAGGTTATGTTCCTTCAAGAACTTGATATCTTGAAGTTTTGATATTTAAAGTGAGCGCTTTCAGCATATGAGGGTCTGAAAGACTTATGGTAAGGTCTCGGAAACAATCCAAACGGATAGGTCCATTGTACAAGCTGGATTCAATCATTCCAAGTATATTATCACTGAAGTTGGTGAATCTAGCATCTCGGAGACATAATAAAATAGAAGTGTTAAGGTCTTTACATGTTAAAGGTTTTACGGCTATTTGAACTAAGCCTATGTAGATATAGTTATGACCATCTTTTCGGTGTGTTTTGATTTGTTCAGAAGAAAACAATTGACAAGTTTCATGTTCTTTACTAAGAGCATAAGCCTTTTCAACTGTCTTAACATGATGTTCACTTCTAAATGAGGCTACTGACCATTTCTTTTTGTAAATATTTTTAGTTGAAACCTTGGGGATATTCCAATCTCCAAAATCAATACTGTCATCAGTTTGAAAATCAAGTTTTGGTTCTTCATTAACAATATCTGGAATTGTGCCTAGACTGGATCTAGAGCTAGTGCTGACCATTGAATTAGATCTAAATAATCTACTCATGAAGTTCACAATACAGGCAAACAAGATACAGAAAACTTAAATGCGTCACCTTCCTCGCGTATTGGTTAAACTCCTTCCTCGCTCATGCGATCCGCTCATACCTCTCCTAAGACTTATTGTTTGGAACACACCTTACTATTTGGTTGGGGAGTTTAACAAACAAACTTAGAAGATTAACAGATAAGATAGACTGTAGATTGAAAGACTAAAATTGAACCTGACTTTCAGATTAAGAACATGCTAATGCAATTACCACTCACTTGGCTTTGATACCAAATGGAGGCGGAGCGACTATCTACTGATGATAGTAGAAATTATGGGGACAATAATCAAGACTACAGTCATTATGATTATTGGGAGTGCAGATATTATACCAAATGTTATAAACAGATAAGAAGAAGATAATGAACGATCGATCGGTTTTACCTTGAATTTAAGATACTCAATGAAATGAATGGGAGTGAGACATTTATGCCATTCAAAATCAGTTGTGATAAAAATATTCTTCATAATGAAAATAATGAATTAAAATTAATGATGCAGATAGGGATAGAAAATAATTTTATTAAAACTGGATTGATAACTTCCAAGTTTTGTCTACAGACTATTGTTGAGGAAAATAATGGAGCTCGCAGGCATCCTTAATGATCAAATAAAAGTGTTTATAATTTTGATTGGATATAGGATGTAGCTAAATATTGGCTTTTGTTTTGTTGTTGGAAAATATGCAGAAGTTTCAGCTTGCCCCTCCTGAAAAATGAACTCTAAATATAAAGGCAGAGGAAATTGAATGATTGGAGCGGGAATCTCGACTTGCATGTGCTGTGAACTGTAAAAGCTGTGGATGAATGATGATGTTTTTCATTGTGGAATCACGCTGCTGCGTCTCATATGATGGATCATGAATAGTATCTTGTCAGAATGATTGCTGCTACTGCTGATGTTTCTTGCGGTGATAAGATCACATGGTGTCTACTGTAGGATTTACATGTGTAAACTATTGAAATGATTACAAATGATTACATTTTTTAATTCAAATTTCGAACGGGACTTAGGAATCCTGATAATTGGCCCACTTGGCCATCTAACTTGCTGTGTTGATCAGTTGTTGAGACGAGGCATCAGATGAGTTGGAGTCTGAGTCTTCTTCTTCTTCATGTAGCAAAGCTGCTTCTGCCATGAGCTTCCGGGCTAAATCTTTGAGCTGTGAGGATTTCTCTTTTTTCTTTGAGCTGGAAGACTTGGATGATTTGGAATTTCCTAAAAGGAAAGATGAGGGACTAATGTCTGATAATTATTGTGTCTGTTCAGGAATATCTGGCAATGCCTTTGTGGGTGATGGAGAAACCTTTGGGACAGGAATAATGGGAAATTCGGATAGGACTAAGTTGATGATTTTTTGATGATCAAATTTATCCCACCATTTGACCCATCTGGAATGATAAATTTCACTTGTTTCAATTTCATAATTCCACTTCATAATCCAAGGGACTTTATATTTTTCCATAAATAGCGACAAAAGCGAAATTTTGTCTCGAAACAGCTGCGATAAATTTTTTTATGGAAACCAGCTGAGAGAACTTGCATAAGATCTTCTGGCAGTAAGCTGGCTGTGGGGCCGTGAGAAGACCACCATTTGGGAAACCATGATGGAAAGTTTAATCTGAAATTTCTGTCAAAAGTAATAAACCATGAATGACAAAAGTCAGTTGTTTGATGAAGAAAAATGTTGGTCCAGGCTTGGATGTAATCATAATAATTATAGTGATTGTTGGGGATGAGAACATGTTGAGTGTGAAGAGGTTTGGTTTGATAAAGGGGGATTCCTCATTCTGGTTCGGTAAGAAATTTCCCAATGTGAAGAGAATGGTAAAGGATTTTATTTTCATGGGTATTGCTAAAGATTGGTTTTATAGCAATGCTTTCTGTCTCACTGAGAAAGGCTTGGTAGTATTTGAAGGATTTGAAAGATTTAGTTGGAAGATGATGAGAATTTGGTGGAAGAAGAATTTTGGCTATTTTATCTGGGGATTGCTTTTTGATCAAAATTGCAAGGGATGCTGAAGAGGTATTCCATTGGATTTTTCTTAACATAAGGAGATGTTTTAGCAAAGCTAGGTGTTCTGGGTGTTGAAGGAGATGGCATTGATGAATAAGGATCATAAGGATTGGCTAATGTCGTTTGATAATTTGGTCGAGGTTGATGGTAGTTTGGCCTAAGGTTACCTATTGTGGAACCTAAGGGAGTGAAACGGTTGGTAATGGCTAAGGCCGATAAGGAATCGGGAATAGATTCCTGTTTTACTGGTGGTGGTGGTAAAGTGGCAGGAAGTTTTCTCTGGCTATTGCTCATTCTTCCCATGCAAAAATTCTCTGGGTAAGAAATCGGGGATGCTGTTATGGCTGCCTTTAATGTATTCTATATCAAAGTAAAAAATGCTTAATATGGCTTGCCATCGTGCAAAAAATTGTTTTGATATGCCTTTAATGTAAGGAAGTTTAACAATGTGTTGTTTGCGGTGCCAAAAGTCGTTGGGAATATCAAAACAGATATCATTAACAAGTTTCTTTTGAAAATTATTAATGGTTTCTAACAAAGATTTATTTGTTAGTTGTTCTTCAATTCTTTTATGATTAATTTCTTCTTTTAAGAAATTAATTTGTTGTGATTTGTGAGTGATTAAATTAATAGATCGCAATATGCTATCGTTTTGAAGATGTCTTAATTTTTTGAGATCTATTTCCATGCAGAACTCAAATGTGACTTTCTGTCCTAAATTTTTTGTAGTAATCCTGTTATGATGAACCTTAAAAGGATATATGAGTGCTATGAAAGGGAGTCCTAAGGTGACAGGATCGGAAATGTTTTTTATTAAAACAAATGGGGTTTTAAAACAAACATTAGTTTGGCAAACATGTGCTCTAGTTATTTCATATTTTAATTGCATTGGTGACTGGTTAGCAGCGCTAAGTATTTCGGTTGACTTATGAAAGTACTTAGTAGGAATTAATCCTTCTTGAATACAGTTCAAGTCTGCTCCGGAGTCAATCAAAGCAATAGATTCAAAATGAAAATCATCAATTATTATTTTTATTTTAGAATACCATTTATGGATTCTTATCTTATCTAAAAGACCTAGGATTAAATCTTGTGTGGATTTCTTGCTTGATTGAGCATTTGAGTTTTGGTCTGAAGAAGAACTACTTTGTCCTTCATCATTATTGTTGACAAGTATTTGTGTCTGAACTTTACTAAGATGTGTACGAATTTCTAGATTCTCAGATTTTAAGAACCTAATTTCATCTTTGATTTTATTAACTTCACGATGAAGATCTTTGATTGTGATTTCTTTCTTAGTCTTATTGAACCTTTCTAAGGTTGTGCTAAGAGAGATTTTTGGAGTTGGTTGGGGTTGGCTAGTGCCAGATTCTTCAGAAGAAACTAATTTTTTTAGTTTCTTAAGGTAGAAAGATCTTAGTTCAGGGTCATCGAATTTACTTATTAATTCAATGAGAAGATCTTCTTGTTCTTCTTGTTTGTTGAGAACTGATATTTGGTTACAGCAAGCATCAGTAAATCTGAGCTTGATGTCGGGAGATAAAGTATTACTTGAGGATTTACTGTTAGAAGAAGATATTTCCAAATCATCTGCTGATTGACTATGGTCTGTGTCCCTATGTTCTAAGACTTGAATTAACTGAAGTTTCTCTTTTTCAGAGATCTTTAATTGGTTAATGATTTTCTTGACATGACATTTGTTGGCATAATGGCCAAATTTGCCACATTTGTAGCACTTTCCTTTTTGTTCTGAATCCTTGGAGTGGATTTTTCCAGAGGGTTTCTTCCTCCACTTGTTGGATTTGGGTTTTTCATAAAATTTATTGGTTTCAAAGTGTTTATTTTTGGATTTATATTTATTGTACTTGGGGTATTGCGTACCTGAGTACTTGTTGGTGTACTTATGATAGACTTGTGACCTTTTCTATGATAGACTTGTGACCTTTTTTTTTGGTGGAAGGAGCAATAGGAGGTAATCCATATTGCTCACAGAACGTTCCTAGTTCATATTTAGCTATGAATTTATCTTTATTAACTTATTTTGAAATTTTCATATCAATACACATTTTCAAGCCTTCCTTTTGGATTATATTAATTATATTTCCATAAATAAGGGTATGATAAGGTATGATACCTTCTTCATTAACTAAGACATTTCTTATTTTGTGTGTAAAAAGGTTTGGTAATCCGTTTATAAATTTTTCTTTCCAAAATGGTTGATTACTGTCTTATCTGAGCATGACTTTAGACATGAACACATCTTTGTACCATCTGAAGTCGCTTAGAGTAGGACATCTCAGATTGCTAAGTTGGCCATGAATTCTGGAAGTGACATTGCTAGGTGTTCCTATAAAGTGTTCTATACTTGTGAAGAGTAATGTGTTAACTGCATCTGGGACACCTTACCCAATATGTTCATCAAAGATAGGTATTCCTTCTTCATCTTTTTTAACAGCATTTTTTATTTCATTTCTGGATTAATCAATGAGATGTTTTTCCCACCAGGAATGGAGCATTCTTGTGAATCCAATGACTAAAAGGTCGACAACTTGTGATTGGTTGAGATTATGATTGGTGATATAGTTATTAGCAACCATAGAGATGTGTTGGAGTTTATTGAGAAGTTCTTGTTCTGATAAACCATCTATATTCCATTCATAAAGTTTATCAGAAGAGACTGAGAATTGATTTTGGATATTTCTTTCTTCGAATTGGATATCTGGAGGTGTTGGTCTAAGGTACCAATTTTTTTTTAGAGGTGTCGGGTTGATTCTTTTATTTGTAATTCTTTTGAGTTTGTTGATGCATAAAATCAGTGGGGATTTTGGTACAACAGAAAATGTTAAGTTTGTGACCTTCGCTAGATTGCTCCGGTCACTAGTGTGGATAAGTATGTAAATGGATATAGACAGGGAAGCAAATACAAGATGTACGTGGTTCACCCAGATTGGCTGCGCCCACAGAGTAGAGGAGTTCTCATTAATTGTGAAGGGTTTACACAAGTACATAGGCTCAAGCTCTTCTTTAGTGAGTACAAGTGAATGATTTAGTACAAATGACATTAGGAAATATTGTGGGAGAATGATCTCTTTTTATAGAAGAGAGTTTCTAGCTTTGTTCTGACATTGACACGTGTCATGTTGTGATTGGCTTCCGACGTTGACACGTGTCGCGCTATGATTGGTTTTTTATGTCGACACGTGTCTCGCTGTGATTGGCCTCTTGGTTGGAGGGAAACTCATCTGGGTCCTTGACGGTATAAAGTTGACCGGTGTTCTGTAGTTTCGGGATTGGTCAAGTATGGTACAAACAGTGCTCCCCTAAGTTCTCAAGTGAGGGAAGCTCCTCGGTTGGGGACTTGCAAGATCCAAGCCGCTAAGTAATCACGAAACTTCTAAGTACCGAAGTGTGGTATCGTCTTCACTTGTTTTATCTGTCTCATAGGTAGATGTGGCATCTTCTCTGGAAGTACTTTTCGTCCATCCAGGGGTGTATCTTTAACTGGTGGAGATGCACAAGGTAATATATCAATTTGACTTGAAGCTTACTTGTAGTTTTAGGCTTGGTCAAGCACGATACAAACCATGTAGTATGAGTCCCCCAAGTCGCCAAGCTAGGAGATTTGCCGAAAGAGGTGACAGACAAGGTAAGTAATCAGAGTTCCAAGCAATCAGTCCCAGATTAGAAGTTTGATTTCGAGTTCCGGCTGATTGTTCTCATTCTCCCTATCTTGCAGGCAGCAAGAAGGATAAAGAGAAAAAAAATGAGAAGAGATGATATGAGATACTTTTGCTTTTGAAGAAGTAACTTTCCACTGGCTTATTCTTGAACTAGGCTGTAGGGTTTTCTGGTTTCCTCCAGAGTATAAGGCCAACTTAAGAATTTGAGGGTTAAAACAAGTCCATCAAATCTAGAGTACGTTCAACCCTGATGATATGGGATACTTTTGTTGTTGACAAAGTAGTGGATGTATCGGCACGTGTTCTGTTACGCTTGTCTCCACATGCTTCCTTGTATCCTTCTCACTTGCCCTATCTGTTCCTCAGGCAGATATGGTATCTTCTCTGGAAGCATAAGATGTTGAAAATGAGTACTCGAGAGTGATTATAGGTAAGTGATCAGGCAAGGGGTTTCAGGCAGTCAGTTCCTGACTAGAAGCTTGATTCCAAGTGCTGACTGATTGCTCATTTTCTCCTTATCTTACAGGTAAGAACAAGGCCAAAGGAAAAGACAGGGAAAAAGCATGATATGGGATACTCTTGCGTTTAACCCTGATGATATAAGATATTCTTGCTCTAGTGTAGCTTGTTTGCAGAGGTATTATCGGGGGGAAAGAAAACTGAGTATTTCGAGAGGATTCGTTGGGAGTGCCCTCTTATATATGAGGAAGGGTTGAGCATTTTTGCAGGTCTGCCTGTCCATGGAGGATGGAGGTCGACATATATAGGAGTCTCCTTAAGAGCAAGTCCACCCCTAAGGACTTTGTGCCAGCACCCAGCCCATTTATCCATTTCAGTGAACAGTAACATATTTCAATGAACAGTAATAGGCCAATGCATCTCCACCCCTAAAAAAATGTGCTGGCACCCAACCCATTTAAAATATTTTTAATTTTTTTCTAAAAGAATAAAAAATAAAATAGTTTTAATTTCGGATAGGATTTTTAACCAATCTCGTCATGCCACGTGTCATTATCCAAACATACTATTTTGTGAATAGATTTCTGCTAAGATTTTCAACCAATCCCAAATTGCCATGTGTCACTTCCGTTTTACAATAATTTAGCCAAGATTTCGATAAGATTTTTAACCAATCACGTCATGTCACGTGTCATTATCCGAACGTACTATTTTGTGGATAGATTTTCGATAATATTTTCGACCAATCCCGACACGCCACGTGTCACTTCCGGTTTACAATAATTTAGCTAAGATTTCGATAAGATTTTCAACCAATCACATAGTGCCATGTGGCATTGTCTAGAACCTCATCCTTTCTTTTTGTGTCCATATAAACCATACATCCCTACATCCATCCTCACACCAAGCTCAATCCTTATTTTTAGCTCAGAATCCTTGTTCATTGTTTTCAAATCTTGAGTTCTTATTACAATGTCTTCTTCAAGGAGAGTGTATAAACAGTTGCAGGAGCAACAGAAAAGGTTGTTGGCACAACAAGCAGAAATGGCCAATCTCGAGGAAGGTGGAGGTGGAGATGAGGCTTTCTTCATGGAGGAGGATGAGGATGATCACCATAGGGCAGAGGGCCTCACATTCCCGCCATGTCATGGAAGCCGTGGGTCAGATAGCCAAAACAAGACGTGCTGCAAACCTCGATAGAAAAAGGGAAAGACGAGGTAAAGATCTCTTGGAAAATTGTTTTATTCCCAACAACATATTCCCTGATTATGTTTTTAGACGTCGTTTTAGAATGCAACGAAATTTGTTCGACAAAATCATGAGTGCTATTTGCAACCATGATCCATACCTTGTGCAAAAAGAGGATGTTTTTCATGTTCTAGGTCTTATTCCCGAGCAAAAAATTACGGCATCCTTGCGAATGCTTGCATATGGAGCATCTGCAGATCAAGTGGATGAGATCGCAAGGATGGGAAGAACAACTGTTCTGGAGTCCCTGATGCGGTTTTGCTCTGCAATTGAAGCCCTCTACACCAATGAGTACCTCCGAACACCCACGCCAAGGAACATGCGAAAGCTTTTGAGGAAGGGTGAGATGCGAGGCTTCCCTGGCATGATTGGAAGCATCGACTGCATGCACTGGACTTGGAAAATGAGCCAAAAGCATCATTTTGGAAGCGATGGCTTCATTTGATACATGGATTTGGCATGCTTTTTTTGGGGTTCCACAGAATGACCTAAATGTCCTTGTCCAATCCCCAGTGTTCGACGAACTGTTGCAAGGAAAATCACCGAGATGCACATATTGAGTTAATGGTACCCAATACGAGGGATCATACTACCTTGCAGATGGCATTTACCCAATGTGGTCAACATTTGTCAAAACAGTGCCACATCCACAGACCGAAAAGGAAAAATACTTCGCAAAATGTCAAGAAGGGTGTAGGAAGGATGTCGAGCGTTGTTTTGGTATCCTGTAAGCTCGTTGGGTGATTGTCAGGGCTGCAGCTAGAATGTTTGATGTTGAGGCTCTTCGATCCATCATGATGACGTGTATTATTCTCCACAACATGATTGTTGAAGATGAGTATGATTATGATGCCATCGATGAATATGAGCCGGATCCGATGAACAACTGAAGAACATGTATCTACTGTGCTCATGACCGGACCGAAGATCCCGTGTAACACGAGTCGTTGGAACGTGATGGACGTTACAATGAATTGATCATTCAACGGTACACTGATGTGCAAGAGCCATACTGGCACGTAACCCGCCAGAATGACTTGATTGAGCACCGGTGGGGATTGCATGAAGGCGAAGATAATTAAAATGAGGCTTGTGGTTGAAGAATAAATTGTATTTTTTTTTAAGTTTATGTAATTCTATGTAGTGTGTTTTGTTTTTAAGTTTATTTGGTGAGTTTATGTAATCTTATTTCATGTGTTTAAATAAAGTACAAAAATAAATAAATAATTACATTAAAATTGCATAATAAATTAAATAAAAATAAATAAAGTTTTAAAAATAAATAAGAAATAACATAAAAATTACATAAGAAATAAAATAAAGTTCAAAAGAAAAAAAAGAAAAAACATAAGAAATTACATAAGAAATTAAATAAAGTTCAAAAGAAAAAAAAAAGAAAAAACATAAAAATTGCATAAGAAATTAAATAAAATTCTAAGAAAAATAAGAAATTACATAAAAATTATACAAAGTCTCTGGAGTTAGGATATGTGGTGCTAGGATCTTGGTTGCCATGATTTGTGTAGCTAGAACCCCCTTGACTTGTTTCCACATCTCTTGCACTCCTCCTTCGCATGACATCTCTTTTTTCCGATGTCCAAAAATATTTTGAATTCGGAGACAGTCCTACTAGAGACTTGCTCATAGTGTCACGATCTGCTTGAGCCATCCTTTTTTCTCTAAGCATTTCATTTTCTCGATGAAGTGCTTGTCTAACCAGCTTGTTCTCTCGATTAACTATTTCTCTTTGTCTCAGCCGCCGCATCACGGGCCTCAGTAGCTGCTATTATTGTTACCATAGCAGTAACTTTTTCCTCATCTCTAGCCTTTTCCAGTGCCATGTTCAGTTCAACTTGGCAAGCAAGTTCTTCCATATATTTAGTGTAATCATTTTTGGAAGAACTACCTTTTTTCTTTGATGCCTTTTTACCTTGAGGCCTGAGGGACTGACGAGTCGGTTGGGTCTCGGGCACTTATTTAGACGTCCCTTCCGTGTCTTGAAATGTGTCGGCTTCTTGTTCGGTCGTGTCTGGTTCTGGCGAACTATGTAGACCCATGTCGTGCATGACAACTTTTGGACTGATTGCCACAATTTTGTATTTAGGGCAATCTTTGACAATTTCCCAACATTCCCATTTGTTGAATGATTTGTTCTGGTTCTTTGAATTGTAGAATGCTTGAGCTTGTAGTGTCTATAAAAATGTTGGATAAGATAGTGTAAAAAAATGCGGGTGTAACACAAATAAATAAATTCAAATATTGATGCGGGTGGAATGCATATAAATTACATAAAAATGACATAAGAAATTAAATAAAAATTACATAAAGAAATTAAATAAATTAAAATTTTGATGCGGGTGGAATGCATATAAAAATTACATAAGAAATAACATAAAAATTATATACGAAATTAAATAAATTAAACTATTGATGTGGGTGGAATGCGTATAAATAAATAAAAATATCGTCACCTGATCCGTTAAACTTGTCCCACTACGGAGGTTACCAGAAGCATGAAAGATGGCGTTTTTCCAACAAGTAAAGGATGCGTTGAGTTTTTTCCAACGACCTTGAAGACCTTGACTAGTTTTGGCGTCCTTTCCATGTACATCGCAAAACGCTTTCGTAATTTTACTTCACATTTCTCGCTTATCCATCTCATTACCCGTAATCGGGTCATGAGTAATGTGAACCCAACATTCACACAACGTAACATCTTCAATGAGCTTCCATGAAGACATTTTTTTCTCTTAAAGTGTAGAAAATATTGAAATGTAGATAGTATAGAAAGTGTAGAAAATATTGAAATGTGGTGTAAAGGTGGAAGATGAGGGTTAGGTATTTACAGAAAAAACAATAACATTTTTAAAAAATTTCTGTATTTTTTAATAATTTTTCTGTATTTTTTTTATAATTTTTAATAAATTTTAATATAGTTAATTAATCTGGACCGTTGGATTTGAAAAATATTCAAATCCAAGAGCCAGGGAGTTGCCATGTGGCCAACGGTCATATTTCAGACCGTTGGGCCTTTTTTTTTTAATTTTTTGTGAAAAAAACGTGGACCGTTGATCTGTGATCGAACGGTCCATTTTAAAAGTCAAATTAAAATTTTTTTTTTTACCATTGGAAATCCAACGGTCTACAAAAAATAGCCGTTGGAAATCCAACAGCTGAAAGTGGGCCACGTTGCCTACTCGGGTTGTGGTCTGAGTGCGCCTGCGCGCGGGCCTCGCATCTGAAATGCTGTCGGGCACTTGCGCCACGGGCCCCGTAACATGCACGGGCCAACAAACTGCCCCGCTTCTTGGTTAGTCTGTTTTAGGCTGGCCCAGAGACAAGCATAGGCTGGGTGCTAGGCTGTTTTGCGGGCTGGAGGAAATAGACAGGGTGCTGGGATGCTTTTTAGATTGGGTGCTGGGCAATGTCCACTCCGGTGGACTTGCTCTAACAAGTAGTAATGCTATTCATTTACCCTTCTTGGTCATAGCAATGTAGTGGGAGCTGCAAGCTTCACGTGTTTTAAAGTTCGGAGAACGGTGCCTCTTCGGTTTTCGACCAAGCAATCCTGTCGGGGATCTGGCTCTTGAGATTCGGAGAAAGGTGTCTCTTCGATTTTTGAGAAAGCAATCCTGTTAGGAGTTTGGCTCTTGAGATTCGGAGAGCGGTGCCTCTTCGATTTTTGAGAAAGTAATCCTGTTGGGAGTCTGGCTTTCAAGATTCAGAGGGTAATGCCTCTTCGATTTTTGAGCAAGGAATCCTATTGGGAGTCTGGCTCTCGAGATTCGGAGAGTGGTGCCTCTTCGATTTTTAAGCAAGCAATCTTGTTGGGAGTGTTTTCTCGAATGTGAGTAAAGGTTGGGCATTTTTGCCAGTCTGCCTTGCCACGGAGCATGGAGGTTGACACACATAGGGACCTTCTAGTTATCAAGCAGTGGTGTTGTTCCTTCACCCTTGTGGGTAATAGTAGGGTAGCTGGACCTTTAAAATTTATGTGTCTAACCTTTGTTAGAGATCTTTGGCAAAGTTATATGTGGTACCCGAGGAGCTGATGTTGCATGTGGAGAGTGGTGCCTCTTCGAAATCCGAAGAGTGGTGCCTCTTCGATTTTTGAACCAACGGCCCTGTTGCCCTTTCTTTTATAAGGGCACCAATTGTGTGCAAGAAGTACATTCAGATAGTTATTGCTTGTAGGAATTTTCCCCTTATTTTTGTACTTCAGAGATTTATTGGACCTCATTTCTCCTTCATCATTTCTGAAAATGTCTGGCCCATTCGACCGTCATTTTGACTTGAACTTTGGTGAAGAGGTAGCTATGTCTCCTCAAGACAACATATGGTGCCCATCCTTCTTATCCTCTACTGGTCTTTTTACCGTTGGGGACTCTGTGATGAAGAATGATATGACCGCTGCGGTGGTGGCCAGGAACCTTCTCACTCCTAAAGATAACAGACTACTTTCCAAACAGTCTGATGAGTTGGCTGTTAAGGATTCTCTGGCTTTCAGTTTTCAGTGTGCAGGTTCTGTGTCTAATATGGCCCAACGCCTACTTGCTCGAACCTGCTAAGTTGAATCATTGGCGGCTGAAGTGATAAGTCTCAAATAGGAGATTAGAGGGCTCAAGCATGAGAATAAACAGTTGCACAGGCTCGCACATGACTATGCTACAAACATGAAGAGGAAGCTTGACCAGTTGCAGGAATCTGATGGTCAGATTTTACTTGATGATCAAAGGTTTGTGGGTTTGTTCCAAAGGCATTTATTACCTTCGTCTTCTGGGGCTGTACCGCGTAATAAAGCTCCAAATGATCGACCTTTGGTGCCTCCTCCTTCTGGGGTTCTGCCCAGTACTGAGGCTCCGAATGATCACCCTCCGGTGCCTACTCTTTCTGGGGCTCTGCCGACTGCTGAGACTTCTCCTGAGCAACCTTTGTGAAGGCTCACTCTTGTTTGTTTATTTTGATTCATGTATATGTACATATTTGTAACTTATTGGAGATATCAATAAATAAGCTTTGCTTCATTTCAACGTATTGTGTTAAATACACCAAAGCCTTATTCACTAAGTTCTTTGTATTTTTCTTTTGTTGAAGCTTGTATGTTGAAGCTTTGTGAGTGAAGCATGTATGTTGAGGTAGCGCTCCCTTAATTTCCCGAGTGAGGAAAACTTCTCGGTTGGAGACTTGAAAAATCCAAGTCACTGAGTGGTTGTGAGACTTCTGAGTATCAAGGTGCAGTAGCATATGGTAGGAGTCCCCTAAGTCTCCGGTTGAGGGAGTTGACGAATGAGGCATTTCCTTTCTAATTGGTTGCCCAAAACTCCTCATTCATATATATTTGTTATGAAAGTTGTTAGGCCCAAAGAAGAGGAGGCCTAGGCAATTTTTTTGTTCGATTTTTTGAATTTCCGAATTTCTGAATTTTCGAATTTTCAAATTTTTGAATTTTCGAATTTCCGAAAATATATATATATTTAAGCTTTGGTGTTGAAGCTTTGTGGGTGAAGCTTTGAGGTTGAAGCTTTGTTGGGTACCATGAATTGATTTTGCTTCACACTATCTTTATCAAGAGTGTGTGAAGCTTTTGTGGGTGAAGCTTTTGTGGTGGGTGAAGTTTTTGTGGGTGAAGCTTTTATGGGTGAAGCTTTTGTGGGTGAAGATTTTATGGGTGAGTCTTTTGTGGGTGAAGCTTTTGTAGGTGAAGCTATTGTGGGTGAAGCTTTTATGGGTGAAGCTTTTGTGTTGAAGCTTTGTAGGTGAAGCTTTTGTGTTGAAGCTTTGTTGGTGAAGCTTCGGAGTTGAAGCCTTGTAGGTGAAGCTTTGGAGTTGAAGCTTTTGTTGGGTACCATGAATTGATTTTGCTTCACACTATCTTGATCAAGATAGTGTGAAGCTTTTGAGAATTTGTAGTTGTCCTCCATTGATGAAGCTTTTGTGGTGAAGTTTTGTTGGGTACCATGAATTGATTTTGCTTCACACTATCTTGATCAAGATAGTGTGAAGCTTTTGAGAATTTGTAGTTGTCCTCCATTGATGAAGCTTTGTTGAATTTCCCAATTTCTTTTTTTTTTTGGAAAATTAGAAATTTGAAAATGTGGGAGAGAGAACATATACAAATTTTGCTTCCACACTGTTGAGCAAGAGATTGTGATGCAAGTTACACCTTGTAGTAGTCGAAGGTTTGGATGAATCATATAAATTGAATTTGCTTCAAACAGTCTTGATTAAGAGTGTGTGAAGCTTTCTACGAGTTCTAGTTGCCCTTCATTGATGAAGCTTTTGTTGGCACCATAAATTTGTTTTGCTTCACACTGTCTTGATCAAGAGTGTGTGAAGCTTTTGAGAATTGTGGTTGAACTCCTTTGATGAAACTCTTGTTGGCACCATAAATTGGTTTTGTTTCACATTGTCTTGATCAAGAGTGTGTGAAGCTTTCTACGAGTTGTAGTGTTTGCATTGTTACAAAGGAGAAATGTCTGAAGCAGATGCAAGAGGGCTGAATAGCTTGATCTTCGTATGCCATGCACTGAAGTTGTTGTTGGCTTGTAATAAGACTTTGTTGGTGACTATAACTCTTGTTGGGCATATATGCTCCCCTAGTTGAGTTGTCAAGCTTGAAAGTTTTTTATTATTTGTGAATGCTAGGAGTTAACATGTACAAGTTGTACCACTCATCTTCTGGTAGGTGGAATGAATGGTGAGTTGCTTTCATCACTTGGTTGTTGGTACGAAGGTGAGTTCCTTCATCACCTTTCATCACATTTCATCACCTAGTTGGTGGCATGAGGATGAGTTCCTTCTTCACTTGGTTGGTGGCATGAATGGCAAGTTGCCAAATGATATTAGAGTACGGGTTGTACATTTCATCATCTGGTTGGTGGCATGAAGGAGAGTATGGGTTGTACATTTCATCACCTGGTTGGTGGCATAAAGATGAGTTTATTCTTCACCTGGTTAGTGGCATGAGTGGCAAGTTGCCAAATGATATTAGAGTATGAGTTGTACATTTCATCACCTAGTTGGTGGCATGAAGATGAGTTCCTTCTTCACTTTTCATCACCTGGTTGGTGGCATGAAGGAGAGTACGAGTTGTACATTTCATCACCTAGTTGGTGGCATGAAGATGAGTTCCTTCTTCACATTTCATGAGTACGGGTTGTACATTTCATCACCTGGTTGGTGACATGAAGATGAGTTCATCCATCACATTTCAACACCTGGTTGGTGAGAATAAGGGTAAGGTGTTGAGGCACATTGTAGCAAGTGTTGAATGACACAAAGTATATTGAACCCTTTTGAAGAACAGTTGGCTTATGTATGAATGTGTTGGAATGTATGATTGAACGAATATACTGTGAAGTTGTTCGTTTATTTGTATAGTCTTGTTGACATATACTTAGACTTTGTTTCATGTTGGAAGCATTCATGTTGAAGCTTTGAATCTGAGTGTTTCATTGCTAGGAATGTAAGAGGATTAGGACCGAGTTGTCTAAATCACCTCTTTATTGAATTCATGCCTAATATTCTTCGTTACATAGGATGCCGAACGGCTGAAGCTTAACACTTGTACAATGTGAGTTTACTTGTAATAGTACTTCAAGTGATCAGTGTTCCATGGATGGCCAAGGGTCTTGCCATTGGAGCTTCTAAGCTTGTAAGAGCCAGGGCGACTGATGCCAACAACTTCAAACGGTCCATCCCAGTTTGGACTAAGTGTTCCTTCACTCGGGACTCTGTCACAGAGTAATCTTTTCTTCAATACCTAGTCCCTTACTTTAAAAGAACGAGGTTTGACCCTTGAGTCATAGTAGTTGGAGATGCGCTGCTTGTAGGCGACATTCCTCAAGTGAGCCTGATTTCTGTGTTCCTCGACTAGATCTAAGTTGAGGGTAAGTTGTTTGTCATTTTCGCTTTGCACGTAGTTCTGGACTCGGAATGTTGCTTGCTCAAGCTCAACTGGGACAACTGCCTCTGTACCAAAGGGAAGTGAGAATGGGGGTTCTCCTGTTGATGTCCGATACGAAGTGCGGTATGACCAGAGAACTTGGGGTATAAATTCTGGCCAACAACCTTTAGCCTTGTCCAAGCTGGTTTTCAAAGTTCGCTTGATTATTTTGTTGATGGCTTCAACTTGTCCATTAGACTGGGGATGAACTGGGGAGGCAAAACATAAGTTGATTTTGAACTTAGAGCAGAACATCCTGAACTTATTGTTGTCGAACTGTTGCCCGTTGTCAGTGACTATCGTATTGGGAATGCCGAATCTGTAAAGGATGTTCTTCTATATAAAGTTTTCTATTTTTGCCTTAGTAATGGTTGCCAAGAGTTCTACTTTGGCCCACTTTGTGAAGTAGTCAATTGCAACGATTGCATAGCGAACCTTGCCCTTCCCTGTAGGCATTGGGCAGATTAAATCAAGTCCCCATTGGGCCAAGGGCCAAGGGCTGATCATAGGAGTGAGCGGCTCGGGAGGGGAGTGAGGAATAGTTGCGTAGAGTTGACACTTATCACATGAGCGGGATATTCTGATGGCATCTTGATGGAGTGTTGGCCAGTAATATCCTTGGCGAAAAGCTTTGTGTGCTAAGGATCGAGATCCAGCATGATCTCCGCAGACTTCTTCATGTATTTTTCGAATGACAGTTTCCGCCTCTGCGGGCGTAAGGCATCTTAGGTATGGTAGGTTAAAACCCCGTTTGTAGAGTTGGTCATTAATGATCAAGTAACGGGTAGCCTTATATCGAATCTGCTTAGCTTGGACCTTGTCATTTGGAAGGGTGCCATGAGCAAGGAATCTATAAATCGAGGTAATCCAACTATCCCCCTAGTGTAAGTCGCACACTTTCGCAGCCATGGTGCTTGGTGTTGCCAACAATTCGACCTGAATTTTTCTCCCAATCTTGTCTTCCACCGGTGAGGCAAGGCGAACCAAAGCATTTGCATGACTGTTTGTCGCTCGAGGAATTTGGGTTATCTAGTAGTGGAAATGCTTGAGCAACAATTGTGTTTATGCCAGATATGCTGCCATGAAGCTATCCTTAGCGTCAACGTTGTTGGTGACCTGGTTAACCACCAATTGGAAGTCACTGAAGATATCAATTCGTTTAACTCCAAGGTGTTTGGCCAAAAATAAGCCTGCTAGGAGGGCTTCATATTCGGCCTCATTGTTCGACGCCTTGAATTTGAAACGAAGAGCATACTCCATCAACACTTTGTCAGGGGTCGTAAGGACTAGTCCTGCTCCACAACCCTGTTGGTTGGACGAGCCATCAACATATAGGATCCATGTTGGGGCTGTTGGTTCTATTTTTTGAGCTTTCAAGGGTAATGAAACCACTTCTTTAAGCGTAGAAACAATGTCAACAGGATATGTGAAGTCGGCGATGAAGTTTGCCACTACTTGGCCCTTCTCAACTGGCTTTGGTTAGTAGGCGATGTCAAACTCACCCAATGTTATTGCCCATTTGATCATTCGCCCGAAAGTGTCAGGACTTTGGAGTATCTGTCGAAGAGGATGATTGGTAAGCACGATGATGGAGTGTGCTTGGAAGTAAATGCGAAGTTTTCGAGCAGACATGACCAATGCTAAAGCCAATTTCTCAATGTTGAAGTTTCGTGTCTCTACATCTTGTAAGGCCTTGCTAGCGTAGTAGATAGGCCGTTCGACATTACCATCCTTTCGAATGAGAACGGAACTTACTGCTGAAGCCGATACCGACAGATAGATAATGAGAGTGTCACCAACCTCAGGTTTGGAGAGTAGAAGGGCTTTACTCATGTAGTCTTTGAGGTTCTTGAATGCCTCAGCACATTCATCAGTCCATGTAATGTACTTCTTACTTCCCTTAAGTGCTTTGAAGAAAAGAGCACATCTGTCTGTGGCCTTAGAGATGAACCTAGTTAAGGCTGCCACCTTGCTAGTAAGGCTCTAGATGTCTTTGGAAGTTACCTGTTCCTTGATGTCGAGGATTGCTTTGATCTTCTCGGGATTAGCCTCAATGCCTCGTTGGCTTATCATGAAGCCTAAGAATTTGCCAGAGCCTACGTCGAAGGCACATTTATTGGGGTTCAACCTCATTCGATACCTCTTCAAAATGGTGAAAGTTTCAGATAGGTTGGTAATGTGTTGGTCAGCATGTTTGCTCTTGACTAGCACATCATCAACGTAAACTTCCATGCTCTTCCCAATCTGTTCGGCAAACATTGAATTGACCAGTCTCTAATAAGTCGATCCTGCATTCTTTAGGCCGAAGGGCATGACTTTATAGCAATATAGTCCCCTGTCAGTAGTGAAGGCTATGTGTTCTTGGTCTGGAGGGTTTATGAGGATTTGGTTGTATCCTGAGTAAGCATCCATGAAGCTCAGGAGTTCACACCCTACCGTAGAGTCTATAAGTCTGTCTATGAGAGGAAGATGAAAGCTATCCTTCGGGCATCCTTTGTTTAGGTCGGTGTAATCAACACACATTCTCCACAAGACCTTTTAGAGCAGAAGACTTTCCTTGGTCGGATTCTTCTTAACAAGGACAACATTTGCTACCCACGTTGGATAATTGACTTCGCGAACGAAACCTATGCCTTTGATTTTTTCAACTTTTGCCTTCATTGCCTCATACCGTTTAGCGTCATAAGATCTTCGCTTCTATCTCATTGGCTTGGTCTTGGGGTCAATACTTAAGCACATTCTCCACAAGACCTTTTGGAGCAAGAGACTTTCCTTGGTCGGATTCTTCTTAACAAAGACAACATTTGCTACCCACGTTGGATAATTGACTTCGCGGATGAAGCCTATGCCTTTAATTTTTTCAACTTCTGCCTTCATTGCCTCGTACCATTCAGCGTCATAAGATTTTCGCTTATGTCTCACTGGTTTGGTCTTGAGGTCAATACTTAAGCGATGACAGATGATATCGGGAGAGATGCCTGGCATGTCCTTGTATGACCAAGCGAATACCTCAGTGTTCTCTTGCAAAAAAGAGATCAATGCCAACCGAATGGGTGGTGACAAGGTGGTGCCAATCTTCACCATGCGATCTGGATAATCTTTTGAGATAGAGACCTTCTCCAACTCTTTAACGGGTTGTGCTTGCTGGGTGAAAGAGTCATCTCGAGGATCGTCGAGTTGACTGTTGCCACCGTGAAGATCCAAGTTGGCTTCATCTAGGCTGGTCTTTATGACTTGGTCATGTATAGAAAGGGTTTCCTTGGGCACAGGCAGGTATTGTTGCTTGACTGAAGTGTTGTAACATGATTGTGCACTACGTTGATCTCCTCTGATGTAACCATTGCCATAGGGGGTTGGAAATTTCATCAACAACAGATACCATGGCCTTGAGATCATTGATGCATATGCGTCCCAAGACGACATTGTATGTCTTTGGGCAATCAACCACCAGGAAGTTAGTGGTAATGGTAGTTGTGTAAGGGCCTGTTCCAATGGTGAAAGGTAAGTGTATGCTCCCCAAAGGTTGCACGATATCACCGGAGAAGCTTATCAGAGGAGAAATCGAGCGATCGAGCAAGTGTTCAGCTACATTAAGTGCCTTGAAAACTTCAGCAAACATGATATTGACCGAAGCCCCCGTGTCTACCAAGATTCGTTGTACTTCAAAGTTGGCTATGTGAGCTTCCACGATCAGTGGGTTGTTGTGAGGGTAGATGATACCTCTTTCTTCCTCAGGGTAGAAACATATTAGAGGCTTTTGATACTTGCCTCCCCTAATGTCTTCCACGTGAAACACTTGGTGGCTAGACCTTAAAGCTCGTTCACTATTTTTCATGGCCCTATTGGAAGATTTAGATATAGGTGTGCCACCACTTATGGAATATCACATTCATCTGGCGTTGGTTACGGTTACCCCTTGGAGGGTGAAGGAGGAATTGATCAATTTTTCCTTCACATGCCAAAGCTTCAATATGATCACGAATGGTGATACAATTCTCGCCGTCATGGCCGTTATGCTCGTGGTAGCAGCAAAACATGCCTGTGTTCTTCATGGGCTTGTAACTCGACTGCCTCGGCATTGGCTTCGGTATCAAGTGTGCTATACTGGGGTAAATGACCACGCATGTAGCGTTTAAAGGTGTGTATGTCTCATACCTCGAGGTAGGGCCTGTCCTGACACGTGCTTGACCCACTGTGTTAACTGCCTGGGGGCGGGCATTATCGTGGCGATACCCTTGGTTATCGCGATAGTGTACCTTACTCCTTTTACTAAAATGAGACTGGTGAGGATGGAAATCTTTCCTTTTGCCCTGAGATTGATATGTCTGTTGATTTGGCAAAGTATTAAGTAAGGCAAGGGAAGGCACCGTTGCCGTTTGGATGGTCAATGTCTTCTCATTTGGTTAGATCTGGCTTCCACTCCCTACGGGTGGCTGTGAAGGGTTTCCCTTAGTATGTCCTTGCCTCGGCGGAGGCATGGTTATAAGCCTGGGCCAGCACCTCAGAGTAAGTCTTCCAAGTGTTGGCATTGATCATGTACTTAAAGAAACAGTCATGTAGGCTTGCCGTGAAGGCTTTGAGGGCAGTCTTGTCGTCTGCCTCGGTACAACGGGAATACTCATGGCTAAAGCGGCTAGCATACATACGTAATGACTTGTCTGGCTTCTGGCGAATAGTGTACAAGTCATCCGCAGAGTGTAAGCGATCGGTCTGGAAAATGTGTTAAGAAACAAACAGCTTCCTCAATTTCTCAAATGAGTCTACCGTCTCAGGTGGAAGAAGGCAATACCAGTTTAGAGCTCCACCATAAAGGGTAAAGGGGAAGAGAAGACATCGTTCTTCGTCGGTGTGCATCCGGTATGCCATGGTGGACTCAAAAACGTTAAGGTGTTCAATCGGGTCTTCATTTCCAGTATAGAGTTGCAAGCCAAGCTTCTGCTATGTCTTTGCTTGGAAGGGGTGTCGAGGATCCTCCTTGTAAGAGGGCCAGGCCTAGGTTGGTTCCAATCAGGTATCTCAGCTTGTCGTTTGGCCTTCAACTTGTTTACTTCCTTAAGAAGCTGTAGGACAAGAGGGTCCTGAATGGAATCATGTACCACTAGAGCTTTCTTTCGTAAATCTCCATCTCCTCTTGGAAGTATGAAGGTTTCATCAAGAGCATGTGATTTTTCCTAGGACTCGCCGTACTGACTTCCAAGGTATGTATGTTGCAACATCTCTGAGTCCCCTATACCTTCGTGTTTCTCTAGGACTTGTTACCCTTTCCTCAAATTGGTAGTCGGCCTAGGACATGGGAGGGGACCGAGTCTTTCAAAGACCCTTGGGTCATTGATCTTCAAGCTTACATGGATGAGATTGTCTCGACGTCGCTTTAGGAAATCTCAACAGTCGTGAAAGACAGCTTTCGATCCTTCCACTCATTCTGTAAAGAGGTGTCTTCCTCCACTTTTCCTGCTTCGGGTCGAAGCAGCTGGGTTGAGAGAAGTCTTATGTTGATCAATGTTTTGATGATTAGCTCGCTCCTCATCAGGGATACCCATGTCGAAGGAAGGTGACCCTCCGTGTTAAGGGGCACCCAAATGATGGTTAATGTCCACAGGGGTAACGAGCTTGTGTGTTTGAGTAGGCCTAGTTTCATGGAGCTTCTCATACTGCTCCTGGAAGACCTTATTCTTCATTGCTATTTTGTTGTTCTGAGCTTCTAGCTCATCGACTTTAGCTTGAATAGCAACCCTCTTTCCTTCCTTCTTTCGTTGCCTTGCACCAAGTGCAAGAGGGGTGTCATTCTGCGTGTTGTGGCTTCCTTCGCTCCCCATGTTGGAGAGGGATGCCTGGTCAAAAGAGAGTGTACGAATGGTGGAAACCAGCTTAACAAAGCTGAAGAGAGTGGGAATAAGTGTCGTTCCCACAGACGGTGCCAAACGTTGATGCACAAAATCAGCGAGGACTTTGGTACAATAAAAAGTGTCAAGTTTGTGACCTTCGCTAGATTGCTCCGGTCACTAGTGTGGATAAATATGTAAATGGATTGAAACAGGGAAGCAAACACAAGATGTACGTGGTTCACCCAGATTGGCTACGTCCACGGAGTAGAGGAGTTCTCATTAATTGTGAAGGGTTTACACAAGTACATAGGTTCAAGCTCTCCTTTAGTGAGTACAAGTGAATGATTTAGTACAAATGACATTAGGAAATATTGTGGGAGAATGATCTCTTTTTATAAAAGAGAGTTTCTAGCTTTGTTCTGACATTGACATGTATGATAGGAGCATATTTATGCGATTGAGTTAGCTTGTTCTCATGCATTTATGTTGTTATTTCTTAGTTAATTATGTATTTTAAGCTATTTTCGTGTGTTTGTAGGTCCATAGGCCTTATAAAGCAATAAGGTGCATTTTGGAGCAGTTTTGGGCTTGGAATGGATAGCACATGCATGGAGCAAGGTGGATGGATGAAATTGAAGACTAAAGAGGCTTGGAATGTGTTAAAAAGAAAGAAGAATTAATGTAAAAATAACAAAGAGCTCAGCAACCAAAGAAGAAACATGAGTCAAGATTACCTTATCATCATCCATGTTCCCTCCTTGCACTTAATTGCTACACCATTCCTTGTTCCCTCCATCATTTCAGATTTCATGCATCATTACTTTGAATCATTTCATCACCACTCCATTTTACCCATGCTTTGCATCATTACTCCACTTTCACCTTTGAATCATTTCAACACCACTCTATTTTACCCATGCTTTGCACCATTACTTCACTTTCACCTTTGAATCATTTCAACACCACTCCATTTTACCCATGATTTGCATCATTACTCCACTTTCACCTTTGAATCATTTCAACACTACTCCATTTTACCCATGCTTTGCCTTGCACTTCCTCTATAAAAGGAAGTGTGTGTAACATAAATGGAGTTGATATTTTTTTAGATCATTCACTCCCATTTCAATACAACCTTCATCCAAACACATCCATTCATCTTCACATATATTCCTCCATACAAACAAACCTTCAAACACTCACCAACACCTTGTGCCGTAGCAAAGTAAGGAAAGGAAAGTGCTTGGACGTGCGTGCTGTCAACTTGGATCGTTGGAGCGTTTAGGTGTTTTCTTTCTTTTGTTTCCAATGTTAAATTCATTTTCTGATTTTGTTGCAATTATGAGTGGCTAAACCCCCATTTAGTTAGGGGGAAGTTTGAAGCCATGAACATGCTTGAGATATGAATTGATTTCTTCCAATTGTGATTTGATAAGTTATGATTGCAATTCAATTATCTATTTTATTCATAACTGATTCTTGTATGTTTATTAAGGATGCATACTTAGTTTTCATGCATGAATTAGATGCTAGAATATAAATGAGTTTCACCTAATTGTTACAAGTTTATATTCATGAGTAGTAAAGGTTGTTTATCACAATCGCGTTAATTGAATTCTTGGCAATTGTATCATGCATTCATAGTTATAATTGCCTCGTCAACACTTATGATTTTCATTGAACATAATGATCTATGATTGTATCTCTATTATGCATTCATATAGGGGACTTTTAGAGAATGATTTGGGTTGTCCATGCATTCATCCAATTCAATGAGTAAAGGAAAATATGAGGGTTAATTTGTGCATCATGGTTAATCTAGGGTATTGAGCATCATAGTTTATTGAAAAGCAATTGGAAATCGATTCATGTACAAGTGTGTCATGTGTGAAGAACGGACCTCTAACTAATCCATCCATCATTTTATTTCTCAAATTCATTTTATAATCTGCCTAGTTTTATAACTTGCTTGTTTATTTCAAATTCATCCAAACCAAAATCCCCCTTTTACTTTCTTGTTTCAAAGTGTTAAATTTTTGTTTTGTTTGTGTTTTTGAGTGTTTTGATTCAAGCCAAAACACTAAATTTGTCCAAAGTTGTTTTAGAGTCCAAATCTGCCCAGTTTGTGTTTTTAGGCAGTTTTGAGTGTTTTTAAGTTGTTTTGAATCTTTAGAATCTGTTTTGAGTCCCTTGAGTCTATTCAAACGTTTTTAATTTTGTTTTTATGTTTTTGAGTCAGTTTAAAGGTTTTAGCAAGCGCTCCTAATCCCCGGTTTAGAACGATCTCTACTTGCATTTATACTACAATTTGACAACAAGAGGGTTTAATTTGAGTGCTTAACTTTCATCGCATCAATGTGTCATGTTGTGATTGGCTTCCGACGTTGACATGTGTCGCGCTATGATTGGCTTTTGATGTCGATACATGTCGCGCTGTGATTGGCCTCCTGGTTGGAGGGAAACTCTTCTGGGTCCTTGACGGTATAACGTTGACCGGTGCTCGGTAGTTTCGGGATTGGTCAAGTATGGTACAAACAGAGTTCAAGATTTTGAAAAGCTTGTTCAACTTTTCGGATGGAATCTGAATCAGTTCCTGACTCAGAGGATCCTGAAGATATTTCTGATTGAGATTCATCAGGGTGATTTAAAACATGGACTGTTTTTTCTTGTTTTAATTCTAATAACATTTGGTCTATTTTTTAGCTTGTGGAGGTCATTTTCAAGGCTACTGCATTTGAAGAAGATTCTGGAAAATTAATCAGGGGTTTTTCCTTGATCGTTGGTTTTGGTTGAGTAAGCATGTCAATTTTAGTTTCAATTTTATCTAGTTGTTTTTCTATGGTATGGAGACTCTGGTTAGTGAAATTATTTTGTTCAATAACTGGTTTAACTCCTACATCTTCCTTGGGTAGCTTAAAAGGAGTAGCTAAAATTTGTGTATTGGCAGTTGTGATGAGGATTGTTTCCTGTGGAGGATGACTAGAAGAGACAATGGTTTTGTCTTCTTTAA
Organism: Malus sylvestris; assembly: GCF_916048215.2. Lineage (NCBI taxonomy): Eukaryota > Viridiplantae > Streptophyta > Magnoliopsida > Rosales > Rosaceae > Malus > Malus sylvestris. The sequence continues at coordinate 24,959,110 of NC_062269.1, forward strand.
GCCAATTTTCTTTAGTTATTACTTCTATTTTCTTTTCAGACTCATATATATATATATATATACACACACACACACGCATATGTATATATTGATAATATAATTTGAATTTGTAGCAATATGCCCTACGGAGAGTACAAGTGTATAGGTCCAGGTTCAAGTACATATCATAAAAGAAATTTGAGCAAAGAACTGACTGACGAACAAATCAAGCCTTTCATTAGCCCTGGATATATTCAGGGCATGGTTGTTTCCTCCTCCAAATCCTAAAGTGTGGTTATATATATATATATATATATATATATATATATATATAGACGTAGAAAAATCAACTGTCTCCCTAGTACTAACAGATATTAGTGTGTACATACGTAATATACATATATAATATTTGGGTTCAATTACAAAATTTTGTAGATTGAAAATGATACTTTATGTTTTCGTATGTTTGGTTGTAAATGTATTTAGTTCATGGATGCACATGAAACATAAGGACGAAATTGGAAGATTAATGTTTCCTCTTTCTGTTTTAATTTCTTCTAACATCATTCAGTTTTCATCTACTGCAAGCGTGAAAAAAGATGTGACACACCCCGACTCGAAATGTCCACTAGGACTCCGAATTGAGCTGTGCTGGCCGACATCTGGAAGGTGACGAGGCCATAAAATGTAGTGATGTGAAAAATGTGAATAAATTTAAACCTAAAAGTGCCTTATAAGAGTGCGCTGGTGAGCAGGAATGAACCCATTTCACACGTGATGACAGAGCATAAGTAAAGTATAGTAAGATAGGATAAGGATTATACCATCATAGGTAGCCGCCTATACTAAGATTTGCCAGGAATCCTCGTCAATACGAAAGCTCAGCTATTAAAACTTGGAGGGGCGAAAAACAAAGGTGAGTGGGCCTCAAAATAAAGTTTTATAAAAACCTTTCTGAAAACATTGTAACCCTCGCCGTAAAACAAGTATAGTTTCCAGAAAATCATACTACGTATAAATATGAAATCAAATGTAAATCAACAATAATTCTAGAAATATGCCAATCACAATATCTCAACAGTAGCATAATAAAATCAAATGCTCATTAATCTATGCTAGCACACAAGTCGGAGTCACCTAATGCAACCTGTACGACTGGACTGATGCTCATTAATTTATGCTAACACACAAGTCGGAGTTGCCTAATGCAACTTGTACGACAAGACTGGTGTAATCATAATATACGCTCTAGTGCTACAATCACGTGAAGGCTGGCTTTATTCGCGGTCACATACGAGTCGGAGTTGCCTATTGTAACTTGTACGACAAGATGTCGGAGTTGCCTATTGCAACATGTACGACATGACTAACACCTACTTGGATCAAAGGCCAGCATGCGGTGGGGATGTGAACATACATGTGAAAGGTTGGCCTAGCCCTGGGCAAGTACTAACACCGGGGTGCAGCAATGATGAGCAGACTACATAAATACAATCATGCCACAACCATTCAACAATTCTAATCAACATCGTACTATTTATGACCATAAATATAATCAAGGCATCTCCTATAGTAAGCTTACATGTGCATCTCGTAGGATTATTTCATCATTTCCCAACAATAAGGTATTTCTTATAAACATTAATTTAATCATGGCAATCGCATAAATAATTTAGGGTAAATCTCAATTTACTACCCTCATGTTTCGTGGTTTTCAACATTTAGTACATCAAGTTTTTTTCGTTCCAGAGTCATACCTAAAGTGTTAATTTTGGGACAATCTCATACATTTGTTAGTCAAAATGTTAAGTCTGCCGTTAACTGATAACGTGGTGCCTATGTGGACAATGACTAGGCGCCACTTGTCCTTAAGGGGTCCACATGGATTTTTTTTTTTTTTTGGAAAGGGTTCAAAAATAAATAAATAAATAAATAAATAAACCCTGTCTTCTACCTCCCCCAACCCCCCCCTGGCACCTTCTCCCTCCCTTCTCTCTTTTGCAACCCGCACCCCTTCCCTCCCTTCTCTCTTCCTTCCTCCCTTATCCCTCCATTCTCTCCTCTGCACCAACCCACCAAACCCTCATCTCCTCTGCACCACCCTCCTTTCTCTCCACCGAATCAAAACCCTAATTTAAAACCAAAAAAACAATCCTCAACATTTGCAACTACCAAACAAACAAAAAATGCACAATTCGAAGCAAGATTCATAATTGACACCAAATTTTACCCTAAATCACAAAAAAAAAAATGAAATTGAAAAATTAAAGAGATTGAGAATCGAACGAAAGAATACCTGCAGCGAGCTTCAAAAATGAAATTGACCAGCAGAGCACGGAGGTGCGAGAATACCTGCAGGGTGCAGGTTGCAAAAGAGAGAAGGGAGGGAGAGGGTTGCGGGGGGTTGGGGGTGGTAGAAGACAGGTTTTTTTTTTTTTTTTGAATCCCTTCTCAAAAAAAAAAATCCACATGGACCCCTTAGGGATGGGCAACGGTTATGACAGGTGGGTAACCGCGGTTATTTACCCATAACCGTTTATGCTCATACCCGCATAACCGTTTACCCGTTGGGTAATTGCCTAAATGGTTATACCTATACCCATAACCGTTTATAAACGGTTAACCATATCCATTTAACCATAATCGTTTAATACTCATTTACCCTTTTTAACCCGTTTATCTTTTTTTTTTTTACCATTACCCCTTTTTCACCCATCAACATGTTTTTTAACAACTTGAAAATAAATAAATAAATTGTCACAATTTTCTTTTTCTTTAACAATTAAACACCGTTATAGGTACATTCATCATACAATTCTGTATTTTAATTTTTTTAAGTCCCTATACCATTCCAATAATTGAAATAATAATTTACGAACGATATTTTTAATTGATATAGAATGAAAAAGCAAGAAAATTAGTTTTAAAAACAAATTTCCTCATATTTCTAAGTTGTCTCAAGATTGTGGTGCCCTTTATTCCTGATTTTGAAGACGCTAGGGACTTCACCGTAACAGATAGATTGAAGACTTGCGTTGTAAATAAATTTTACATGTATGTATATACTATTGCCTATTGTATGTATACTTAAAACTTTCTACATAATTTATATAATTTTAGTACCGACAGCATCGTGTGGGCAGGCTTTCTAGTGCATGTACTACAACTACATGTCCGTTAAGATCCCTAGAGGGATCGTCGCTGTGATTACAGCTTGTTCAAAAAACAAAGTTTATGGAAGAAACAATCTCTTTAATACAATTGTCGACCAATATCATCTACGTAAAGTTTGGACACCTTGCTCGAATGATTTTCAAGCTCAAATCAGCTCTACTCAGCTTGTTTGTAAACCGAAATCTAGATTTTGGTAGGTTGGCTCAGCTCAATTTTTGGATGAGTTCAAACTTATGTTTTGCCCAACGTAATGAAAATTAAAAAATAATTAAATAAACAAAATAACAAACCATTGATATTTTGAAATTGTTCTGGGTTACAATTGCTTGCACATTGAAGGGGACTCTGGTTTAGGCATTAGGTCTTGAATGGTTAATCAAGATTTTTTTGTATGGCTAATACTTGCATTCCTCTCTTAGGGAGATGACATTATTTCCCACTTATATACAACATATCTTCACCAGAAAAACTTCAAAATAAAAAATGCTCACTTTTTTAATCTTCTTTTGAAGATCATCCCTACAAGAAATTATTCGAAACATCATTTAGTCATTCAAATGTTTCAAGCAAGTCAATGGTGTACGTACCAAATAGCATATTTATAAAAACAGCTATTTACAAGTGAGGGAATGGGCTTATCTCCCAAAAGTGCAAGCATTATTTTGTGTGTGTTTACATTGACAATAGAGGATGCTTTATTGCAAACATGTTTCGATTATCGACGGATTCTTGAAAACATAGTTAAATAGTCTAACATAATATTTTAATCATTGTTAAGAAGAGTAACGGAAAAAGCAGGTTAAATTTCAAGTAGAAACATTTTGCAGCCGATGGAAAGTTTCCATTTTTTTGCACCTTCCAGTGTTGGAGTATGAATGAATTTGTTGATTTCTTGGTGTTTAAGAAAAGTTAGATTATTAGGTATTTGGGTTGTTGTTGATAGTATCACAGTCTTATAGGACATGTTGATAAATTCGGTTCACATTATGTATATGTGGTTCATGAATTGTAATTGTGCCATTTGTCCTAGTCTTATAAGATGATGAAATGTAAGGCTGAGATTCACTACAAGAAAACAGGTTTGTAGTGACCAATTTTTTAGGACCATATGAAAAAAAGTCACTAATAGTATGAATCTAGTAACAATTTGCTAACAGGTCACTAAGCTCAGTTTTGAACATTTAATGACCTAATTTTAGTGACCTAATTAAAATTAGATCACAATAAATAAGTTGATTTATAATTAGCGGTCAATAATAAAAAATGAGAATGAATCTTTTTATCAGATATGAATATATTATTAGATTTCGTGTACAAGGTCCCTATTAAGGGTAATGCTATGGAGACTAAATTTGTAGATTAAATTTTGGAAACTAAAGGACATGGAAATTGATGATTGGTTTATTACTTAAACGTTGATAAACATGTTCATTCATATTGGTGTCACATCATATAGTTTGCAGATTTAGTATCCCTAGCATTATCCTTATTTTAAACATATAACCATCATAATAATTAATTAACCAATTTAATTAAATATTTCTTCAAACTAATTAATCAAATTAATTATTTTCATTACCTTAATCTTAGAATAGGGTTTGCGATCATTTAGGTTCTCATTGAGGAGGTTGTGAGATGAATTAGACTCTTCTAATTCTTTTGCCATATTTAAAACACATATTTTAATCATCTCTTTGTGAAGACAATAATGATCATCTTTGACATCTCATAGATCATGAGAGACGCCTAGTCGCATGTCATGTCCTTAGTCTATGTAATATTTACGAGAGAACCTATTCCGTTGCAATTACAATGCAATATGGTCATTCTCTAATACAATGCTCTCGTGCACATTGGTTAGGCTATTTCATGTCAAGTCCCTAAGTGATAAATTCATGATCCAACTCAATAGATTTAGAACTTCATTCCAAATCACAATGCTTTGACCAAAAACTTGTGAGTCATGTCGATGAGCATTCTCCTTTAGTTGTGAAAGTTAGAGATTTCTTGTTGTACATTTACTTGCCTCCATAATTAGGTAGCTTAACCATAACTATGTCATGCACACCATTGTTAAAGGTCAATCTCGGCCCATTAAAGCCCAACCCATGGTGTTCTCTAGATTAATGCTAGAAGATTCTATTATATGCATGAGATGCATATTAAATATGGAAAATTTCTAGACATAATTTCTAGCAAAGAAGTTAGTGGAAATAGCTAGATATTTCTAGCAAGGAGGCATCCACCCCATTTGAATTAACCAAGAAGTGAGAAGTAAGAGTGATCTTGTAAGAGAGTTGTATTTGCATGGAGTGTGATTGTTCTTGTGTTTGTCTCTGAAGAGTGAGAGAGAGTCATAGCTTCTAAAATTGTGAGTCACCTTTCTTTGAGTTTGTGTGTTGTAATATTTTGTGAGTGTAATACAAGTGGTTTGTTTATTGTGAATATTCAGTTAGTTTTAACGGAATATTATGTCTCAACTACAAAATAGTTTAGGCAAGCCCAGCCCATGCATGGTGGCTCATGTGGTGGCGCGTGGCGGCAGCCCGGGGCCAAAAATTTAGAATGTCTTCCTCTGCTAAATTTGATGCCCTGAATCCGTATCTGGCATCCGTTTAGTGAAATTTCATTATTTTAACCTAGTTCTCTAGATTGCCGCCACTTAATTTTGTGATTGGCAGAAATCTGACGCATTCCAAATCCATATAGATTATCCTAGAAGACATGTACAACGTAAAAATATGTGTTCTATCACTAAAATTCTGAAACGCGACTTGTGAATTGTTCTAGGTGACAATCGTATGTGAACGCCTCAATATTTGTGGTATGTGGATTAGCGCAGATTCCAGGTGAGTGACTTTAATATATGTGATATCGGTGATTACCTATGAAATCTCCATGCTAGTATACTTAGTGGATATGGCATGGTTTATAAACATGTTTTCTGCTAAAGTATTGCTTTTAAATTTTGTCATCAATCTATTTTATGAAATATGAGTGATATGTTATTTCAAATATTTTAAAACGTGAGGGCTAGTAAAGGATCGCTAACCCATTGTCATTGGGATTGTCATATCAAAAGTATCTTGTCTTACTTCGTTGACTCGTTTGAAACTGAGTTCCTTGTATTCTACTCGGTTCCGTTGAGTAGTCCAAAACCGATTTCTGCTGAGCTTTGGTTGAGTGGTCCAATTTCCCTGCTCTATATGGATTTCGTTAAGTGGTCTGGAGTTCATCTGTCTTCGTCTGGATTCCGTTAAGTGGTCGAAATCCCTCATACTCCATGATTTTGTTGAGTGGTCCGGAATCATATATTGTTCGATTTTGTTAAGTAGTGTGGAACCTTGTCTTTGTCAGATTCCGTTGAGTGGTCCAAAATCCCTCCTTCTTTTCGATTATGTTGAGTGGTGCAAAACCCGATCTTGTTGGATTTCATCGAGTGGTCCGAAATTGCATCCCTTTGTTGATTCGTTGGTTTCCCCAGATTCGGTCTAGAATGTGAAAGCTTAGGAATTATAGGCTTCGACCGAAATGTTTCGCTCTAACCCTAGTTTTCAATGTATTAATGAAGCATAAATTGAGAACCTTTGTGGTTTGATCTAGAAAGGCCGATAGATGTATGTGCGATGTACTTCTTCGATATTTTCAGTGGTTTGATTATGATTTTATAAAGATTGATTTTATGATTGATGTTTATAAACTGTGATCGATGGATTGGTTTATGATTATCACATACATCAGATTATTGTCATTTACACAAGCTTTGCAAGTTATTTAAGTTGTTGTTTTGCCCAGTGCACCATTCCCAAGTCTAGGGGCGATTGTGCAGGTAACATGCATTAGTAGATATGAGGAGCCCTGAGGCAGTAGTCAGAGATCATAGAGTTTGGAGTGATTAGGTTACCTTTGTACTTTTCCTCGTATTTCTTTGGACATTCTTTTGGGAGCCTTTGGGCGTTACCCTAGTAAGTGTTACGAGCTTTTATGATCAGTGTTCTAAAAACCGGCCTAGGCGGGATTAATAGATAGTCGAGAGGAAAATCAGGTAAGGGATTAGGCAAACATTATGGCGGCATGGACGACTTAGGCGACCGACTAGATGGCCTAGGCAGTTTGGGCTTTTAATTGTGTTGATGCACAAAATCGGGTCAATCTTGGACCAAAGTAAATCAGACCGTGAATCATATAAACGCACAAGAACACAAAGATATATCGTGGTTCACCTTAAGTTGAGGCTACATCCACACTGATGTTGATTCCGTTTCACTATGTAAATGAATGTTGAATATACATGGAGGCTATAGAGGCAGTGTTTGCTCTCTTTGCTTATTCTGTTTGCTCTCCTGTTTCCCCTCTGTCTGTTTCCCCTTTCTTCTTAAGTGAGTGTGAGGGGGCCCTTTTATAGAATAAGAATTTCCTCCCCTCTTACATGAATCATGGGCTAAGTAATGAAGCCCAAATATTGAGGCCCAATATATGGTATAACAATATTATTGAAGTCTCCAATTAAACACCAAGGATGGTTTGTTGGTGTATGAGCTAAAATTTGATCCCAAAGATTAGCTTGTAAACGTTTCTAAGGATAAGCATAAACAAAGGTAATGAATTGCACCTTATCATTATGCAAATCCTTAACTACACAATGGAAAAAACGAGATGAAGAGCTTAAAACAATAATATTAATGGAAGATGAGTTCCAGAACAAACAAACCCCACCAGCTCTGCCAGTGGGATTGCAGCAAAAAACCTTATCAAAGTGCCAACTGTAGAAATTGCTTTGACCTTGTCTAGGGACATCTTAGTTTCAAACAAGAAAAAAAGGTCCAGCTTAATCAAAGTACACAGAAAATTAAAATTACTACTAAAATCAGGTCTCCCAAGACCCTTACAATTTCATACCATGCACTTCATTGATCAATAATTTTGAGCTCTCAAAACTAACAAAATTAACAAAAGAACTCAGTTTACCTCAAAAACTCTTCGAGAATTAAAAGGACGCACACAAAGTGGAAAATCGAGCTTGAACAAAACAAACTAACTTTTCCCCAACCTAATTTAACTAATCCAAGTAAAGCCCCAAATTTTTGAAAACCCTAACCCTAGAATTTGAGATCAGTTCAAAAAACCCAGCAAAACAAATCAAGGGCTATAAAACAACCTTAAAGACTATAGATAAACAAATCAAAACCATAAATAAAAACCTAAACGGCGAAAAGAAATAAAAAAATTTACAGTGGGAAGCAGCGGTGAGAAGACGAGATTGATAGTAAGAAATTATCAAACCCCCAGATTATCAATCCCCAAATTATCAAACTAATTAGCAAACAAATTGACCCATAAATTAGCCGAATTGGATAGAAAATTATTTGCGATGAGAAGAAGGGAATCGTCAAGGTTCTTCCTCCTTCCGCTACAAACCACCGCAAATTGACGAAACTAGGTCAAAAAATACGACTTTGCGCAGAAACCCAGAAAAGCTTCGTCGCAAACCACCACAAAGACTAGGAATTAGCTGCCCCTAAATTTTCCTAATTCCTTTCTCTCTCTATCACTCTTGCGACTTCTTTTTATTAAATTTATATGATCTCCAAAGTATATTTGGTAAAGTGCTATGGTTTGTTCTCATTTAAACTTTCATCTCATTCTATTAAATTTACCAAAGTACTAAAGATATATAATAAATTTACTTAATCCGTCTAGGCTCACCTAGGCGCTAGGCACCAATCGACCGCCTGACTAGCGCTTAGCGCCTTTTAGAATCATATTTATGATACAGTTGTAAATATAATGAATTTCAGTTTCAACATTCCGTTGTATTTCTTGGTTGTATTTCCTCATAACCCCATACAGTAGAAAGTCACGAGTTGATCCCAGATGTATATCAGGACTAGGACGTGACACAAGGCTAGTGTCAGTGTGATATGTTTTTTCTTTATTGGCATAACCCAATATCGTACAACTTCACATTCGGATGATGGGGCCTACCATGTTTTCTTCATTGGCTCAACCTAGTGTATGGTTTTCAGAAAAACCTACTACGTACTACACAATATAAGTGTTCCAAAACATAAGGTTAGTCATTAAAAAGAAAAGTTTTTTTACTTATTATGTTATAAACTATGGTCCACTCACCTTTGTTTTGCACCCCTTTTAGAACATAGAAACGAAGCATACGACCCCGGCGTTGAGGCACTCCCGTATTGGTAGCTTTAACTCCTCTGTGTAGGACATCTTTCTTTGTAATCGCATTTTTAAATAACATTCCTTCCGTTTGTGACACCGGATAACAGAGATCAAAGAGAAACCACAAGTGAGTACTCAAAGATAAACAACTCGCCACTTTAAGGAATCCACCAAAGAGATAAGAGTTTACGGATAGGAATAAAAACACTCTTCACTAAACCAAGTTTAAAAGTAATTCTTAATTTATGAATGATTTCCATACATGAGTAGTGATTTAAATAGCTAGGCATGGAACAACTTTCTACCTTCCATGAAGAGGTTACTAAGCATAAACTTAATGAGAACATGAACCATCTTTGAATTAAATTACTAAGCAACAACCTTCAACCTTCCAAATTCTATTCGGTGTCATACGCTTCCGCTGCACAATAACTCGTCCCCGAGTTCTCTTCGTCTTCGTAGCCATGATAAGGAGAAAGGTCTACAACATTGAAGGCTGATGATACTCCATAGCCTCCTGAAAGTTCAATCTTGTAAGCATTGTCTCCAACACGTTGGAGCACCTTGAAAGGACCATCTGCTCGTGGTTTCAGCTTCCCATTCTTGCCTCGAGGGAACCTTTCTTTGTGAAGATGAACCCACACCAATTCTCCTTCTTTGAATGTAGCAGGCTTTCTGTGCTTGTTGGCTTGCCTTTGATACTTCTCATTTTTCTTAATGATATGTTCTCGCACTTGTTCATGTAATTTCTTTATATATTATGCTTGTTCTTCAGTAGATCCACTGAATTGATAGCTTGTGGGTAGTGGAGCTAAGTCTAGGGGACTTATGGGATTCCATCCATAAACTGTCATGAAAGGACTAAAACCGGTTGTCTGACTGGGAGATCGATTGTAGGAAAATTCAGCTTGAGCTAAAACAAGATCCCATTGATGAATAATTTTACCCACCAAACTTCTTAATAGATTTCCCAAGCTTCGGTTGATTGCTTCCTTTTGCCCATCTGTTTGGGGATGATGGGAAGAACTGAATTGTAAAGTAGTACCTAGCTTTCTCCAAAGAGTTCACCAAAAATGTCCAACAAACTTACTATCTCTGTCAGATGTGATTGTCTTTGGAATGCCATGAAGCTTGACAATTTCTTGAAAGTATAAATCAGCTACATGGCATCCAAAGTTTTATTGCAGGGAACAAAATGAGCCATTTTTTAGAATTGATCCACTATAACCATAATAGAATCTTTATTCCTCTGTGTGAGAGGCAGTCCCACAACAAAATCAATGCTTATGTCTTCCCAAGGTGCCTTAGGAACTGGTAATGGCGTGTATAACCCAGTGTTTTGGCCATGACTCTTGGCTATATAACATGTTCGACATCGCTCCACATGTCGAGTTACATCCCGAATCATTTTAGGCCAATAAAAATGTTCTTCAACAAGAGACAAGGTCTTATCTCTTCCAAAATGACCACCAAGCCCGCCTCCATGAGCTTCCGCAATAATAGCTTCTCATAATGAACAATTTAGGAATACCCAAACGAATTCCTTTGAAGAGGAATCCATTTTGTAGCAAATAAGAATCCCAAGAGCCTTTAGAACAATTATTCCAAATTTTTTGGAAAAATGGATCATCCTTGTATAGCTCCTTGATTACCTCAAATCCCCGTACTTTCATTTGCATGATATTCAGGCAAGAATGCCTTCTACTTAATGCATCAGCCACCTGGTTATGTTTGCCCGATTTGTGTTTAATATGAAATGTATAGGCTTGGAGAAATTCAACCCAACGGGCATGTCTTTGATTTAACTTGTGTTGGCCATTAATAAACTTCAAAGCTTCATGATTAGAATACAAAATAAATTCTTTCGATAAGAGATAATGGCGCCAATGATCTAGAGCCCTGATGATAGCATAGAACTCATTGTCATACGTCGAATATCTCGCGCGAGAATTAGCCAACTTCTTACTAAAGAAAACAATCGGCTTGCCTTCTTGACTTAGGACAGCTCCGATCCCCACATTAGAAGCATCACAGTCCACCTCAAACACCTTGTTAAAATCAAGAAGTACTAGAATAGGAGCCTCAGTCATTTTCCTTTTGATAAGCTCCAAGCTTTTTTGGGCCTCGTGACTCCAATGGAAAGTTCCACCTTTCAAGCATTCAATAATTGGAGCCATAACTGTACTGAATCCCCTGATAAATCTGCGATAAAAAGATGCAAAACCATGAAAGCTTCGTACTTCTTGAATCGAACTCAGGATTGGCCAACTTGTAATACCTTCTACCTTGGTAGGATCCACCATAATGCCATCACCTGAAATGACATATCCTAGAAACACCAGTTTATTGGTCAAAAATTCACATTTCTTCAGATTAGCATACAACTTTTGTTCTTTTAGAACATTGAACACTTGACAAAGATGCTCCATGTGTGTATCTGGATCCTTGCTGAAGATAAGGATGTCATCAAAATATACAACCACAAATCGACCAATGAAAGATTTAAAGGCATGATTCATGAGTCTCATAAAAGTACTAGGCGCATTTGATAAACCAAAAGGCATTACCATCCACTCATAGAGACCATCCCTGGTTTTGAATGCAGTTTTCCATTCATCTCCGAGCCGCATACGAGTTTGATGATATCCACTCTGCAAATCAATTTTTGAGAATATAGTGGCACCATGAAGTTGATCAAGAAGATCATTAAGGCGAGGCATGGGAAAATGGTATTTGATGGTTATTTTGTTCACTGCGCAACTATCCGTACACATGTGCCATGTTTTTTCCTTTTGCTTTGGTACAAGGAGTGCGGGAACGACACAAGGGCTCATGCTTTCCCTAATCAAACCTTTGCTTAGCAGCTCATCAACTTGTCTCTGAAGCTCTTCAAATTCTTTAGGGTTCATCCTATAAGCTGCCTTATTAGGAATAGCGGCACCCAGAACGAAATCAATGCAATGTTGAATGTCTCTCAGCGGTGGAAGACCACATGGGATTTCTTTTGGAATGACATCTCTGAATTCATGAAGCAAAGGTTGCAGCTCCAATGGAATTTCTCCATTATCTTCATTATCTTGGTAATACCACCAATGCATAAGCTTCTTGAGTTTCTTCAAAATCAACAAGGAAATCATATTTAGTCAACAAATTATTCCCTTCTTCCTTTTTTGGCTTTAGAGTGCCCTCTTTCTTCATAGGGCCCAAAACTATTTTAACACCATCCTTTTCAAAAGAATAAATGTTCTTGAACCCGTCATGTAGAACTTTCCTGTCATATTGCCATGGTCTCCCAAGTAGTAAATGACACGCATCCATAGGGACAACATCACCCCATACTTCATCTTTATAAAATTTTCCAATAGAAAATTGAACTAAACACCTTTGATTCACTTTTACTTCATTCCCTTTGCGCAGCCAAGAGAGCCTATACGGTCGTGGGTGGTCTACCGTTTTCAGATTCAACTTCTCCACCATAGTAGTAGCTATCACTTTTTCGTAGCTATCTCCATCGATAATCACATTACAAACCTTGCCATGAGAAGTACACCTTGTATGAAAGATGTCATTGCGAAGCCAATTGTCTTCTTCCACATAGGCTGCATTTAAACTTCTTTGAATTACGAGGCTTTCTCCCTCGTCACCGTAAGTAATTTCTTCATCAAACCTTGGGGCTTCATCAAAATTTAGATTTGTGTCTTCGTCGACATCATCCCCATCTTGTTCTACAAGTGAAACTATCTTGCGATTTGGACACTCAACCGCATGATGGCCATACCCTTGACACTTGAAGCAACGACCTTCTTTCGGACGGCTCGAGCTTGCTAGAACTTCTTCATTATGAGTTGTCATTACAGGTGCATCTACTTTTGGAGCGGGGCCAAGTTTACTATTGGATGTTGACGCTCGATTGGTATTGAACTCTTTCACTCCAAATCTTGGGGTGCTACCACGTCTCTCTTTAATATGCTTCTCAACTTTCAAGGCCAATTTCTCCACATCATTATAACTCCAATAGGGCTGGAGTTGTTTGATATTGCCAATTTCCATGTGAAGTCCCCCAAGATAATAAACAATGGTTTGCTCCTCTAGCTTAACAATGTCGCAGAACATTTGGAGTTTGTCAAATTCTGTTGTATACTCCTCCACAGACAAATCTTTTTGCTTGAAATTGTGAAACTTAAGAAAAGTATCTTGTCGATAATTTTCTGGTAGAAATTTCTTCTTCAATTCTCTCCTCATCTTTTCCCATGTTACAATTTTTCTTTTTCCTTCTCGAGTCCACTGCTTCTTAAGATGTTCCCGCCAAATTGAAGCATGTTTCTTCAATTTGATAGCCACCAGTTTCACTTTGCGATCTTCTGCCACATCCTTGTAATCAAATATTCTTTCCACGGTATTGATCCAATCCATGAATTCTTCAGGCTGCATCTTGCCTTCAAATTATGGAATGTCAACTTTGATATCAAAACTTTGTTGAAAATGATGACGCCGTCTATGATCGTTCTCATCATCCGAGACTCGATCATTGCCACCACCAAAAGGATTCTCCTCCTTCTCATCGGATTCATCATTCTCTGTTTCATGATGGGGATCATCATGTTCCAAAGGTTCGTAGCGCTCAAGACGCCATTGGAGCTGCTGCACTTGTCTCCTTAGGTCATCCACCTCAATGTCACGCAAATCTCTCTCACAATGTGGTGAGTCCTGGCGAGCTTGTCAGCCTCCACGATGCCCACGCCTCCCAACCATGATCGAATAGAGCTCTGATAATCAATTTGACACCGGATAACGGAGATCAAAGAGAAACCACAAGTGAGTACTCAAAGATAAACAACTCGCCACTCTAAGGAATCCACCAAAGAGATAAGAGTTTACGGATAGGAAGAAAAACACTCTTCACTAAACCAAGTTTAAAAGTAATTCTTAATTTCTGAATGATTTCCATACATGAGTAGTGGTTTAAATAGCTAGGCATGGAACAACTTTCTACCTTCCATGAAGAGGTTACTAAGCATAAACTTAATGAGAACAAGAACCTAACTTAATGAGAACATGAACCATCTTTGAATTAAATTACTAAGCAACAACCTTCAACCTTCCAAAATTTATTCGGTGTCAGTTTGTAATCTTGATTAGTGGTATGCTTTAAACATGTTCATGTATTCCCATGTTTTGAATATTAAAGATACGTATTTTATTTATGTTTATTTTATTTGGCCCAAATTTGCATGCATGTTTACATGTTCTTAGCATAAGTATGACAGGATCAGGGGCGAAGCCACATGGAGGCCACAATAGGCCATGACCCATCCTGGAATTTCACCCATTTATGTGTATTGTGTGCTTTTTTTTTTTTTTTTTTTTTATGGAAACTTATTGTGTGCTAATTTTTACAATAAAGAGTATATGGTCCATTGGTGGATACAGTTTAAAGATTTTAGTAGGTAACAAATTCAAGACTTGCTTTTCCCAACAATCTTCTAATTTTTTTACCATACAAGTTATAACTAGCCTATTTTATCATATAAGTCTTCTATTTTACAATATAAGCCTTCTGATGTCAACAACCTTTTATTATTTTATACCAATTCCTTTTTCTTTTTTTTTCTTGTTAGTTCATATAAACCAATTCCATACAATCTAGAAGAAGATTCAATTAAGTTGAAAGAAAAATTTCATGGTAATATATAGTTTTGAGCTATGACCTTAAATTTTGTTCGAATCCAATGTGTTAATCCTTCTTTATAAAGGCTCGTAAACAAGCTTTGTTCTTATGATATAATCATCCCAGTACTAAAGTTTTAGTTCAAATTTTAAAGCTCCATCACTCTTTTTTTATTAAAATTTTCCATGACAATACAAAAAATAAAATAAAAACTTTAATTGTTCTCCAATTAATTGTATTGCTATATTTTTTATTTTTCTAATTTCTTTCATTTGGCTTAAAGGCCCCTTCTCGGATGAATTTTTGGATCCGCCACTGGATTGGATGGCTTGAGTCATCATCGGATGTCGACCATCACATGGCCAATCCAGTGTCTTCCGGATACCGGAATTGGGGCATGTCAGGGCCATTCATATATATTTTTCTCATGGCAGTTGAGCTATAAAACTATTCGAGTATTTCTCTTTTTTCGAATGTTCACTTCCAGTAACATGATGGCTTCATAGTAATCTTAACTTGCATTTGCTTCAGGTGCATGCCTAGGCATAAACCTCTACTCTAAGGCTTTAGGCAAAAAAGGCTACATCTCCCAAAGGTATAGACAAATTCAATAATTTGATGCGACATTCGGGACAAAAAAACAAAAAAAAAAAAAAAAAAAAAAACCCTTAAAAAGTGAAAGATAATAAAAAAGTTTATATCTCAACTCAATGACTAAGCGAGCCTACTGTTCATCAACCGTTCATTGATATTTATAATTGTACAAAGCTAATAGTAATCCGTGTAGGACAAAACTAAAGCCAGGTGATCTCCAGCAACACCAGTCGTGGAAACGCAGAAGACAGCAGTGGTTTATAAAAAAAGACTAGGCTTCTGACCATCATAACTTTCATTTGCTTCCAGCTGATCATAACTTGATTCACTGGCTAATGACTCGTCATCACTTTCATTTGCTTTGTTCTCGTAACTTGATCCACAAGCTTCCAAATTTTCATCCTGTCTTGTTTCTTCTGGTATTTTTGGTTCCCCTGATACGAAGACATGATCAACTTTGAATTTCTCAGCATCTTCAGCATAAAACGGGCATATACCACACTTTTCCACCTTCGCACTGGGAATGTGTTGTTCGTAAAACTTTGGCAGGTAGAACTCAACAGAGGCCTCATTGGCAAGTTTGTAAACATCAGGGGAGCATTTTTTTGCTACCTCTTCACTTATAAAGGCCTTATTCCACACATACACGTGATGTCGGTCATAACAGTAGCCATTCAATCTCCGAATTGGGATGTAGAATAGAGAAGTGAACAGTTCATGGCTTTCACCCAGTAATTTAACAGTGAAACTAGCTCTTACCCTTAAGTCTCCCTGGCAGTTGGAAACACAAGAAACAATGACAGAGAGAGCAAAACCTGATAAATCTGTTCGAAACCAATCTGGAGGAAGCTTGATATGAACTGAAGATCCCTCACTTTGATAGCTGAAGCTGAACCAATTTGGAATTTCTTTTCCAGGACATACAATGCTAACACAAGGGTTCCCATAAGGGTTCTTTAATGGCTCAGTTGCCACTCGCATAATTCTAATATGTGCTTCATCCATTATGTTGCTCCTTGTATTATGATCCAATTTTCGGCAATCAGAAAAATCAAGTTTCCCAAAAGAGTCGTATTTATCCCAACCTTGTATGAGTG
Source organism: Malus sylvestris (assembly GCF_916048215.2). NCBI lineage: Eukaryota > Viridiplantae > Streptophyta > Magnoliopsida > Rosales > Rosaceae > Malus > Malus sylvestris. The sequence continues at coordinate 24,975,805 of NC_062269.1, forward strand.
CTGTCCATGAACTTGACACTGTACTCAGCGACGTGCATCCTTGTGCTTCAAGATCACATAACACTGGGAGCTCTGGTAATGATTGAAGCCGCTTGCACCCGATTAAGCTTAGTCTATGCAACCGAGAAGCTTGTCTGATGCTTGCAGGTATGCTCCTAATCCTGGTTTCACTCAGAATTAAATCTTGCAATGAGATTGAGCCAACGAGACCATCAGGGATTTCTGATATGCAGGTGCGACGGAGGTCAAGAACTTCCAAAGAGAGCAAACCAACAGAACTGGATGGCAACTCTTGGAGTCCCCGACAGTCACGAAAGCTGAGAGTTTTAAGGTTGGTTAAACTGTAGATACTTCTTGGGACAACATTAAGGTTCTTGCACATATCAAGATCTAATGTTTCAAGCCGAATTAGACTTCCAATAGACGAAGGAAGTTTTTCGAGCGCTGTCCCTTTCAAACTAAGAAAGTTCAGATGTTCCATTGGCTCCAATACTGGTGGGAATTCGTAAAGAGCAGAGCAACCTGTGAGATCAAGTCTCTCAAGAGATTTCAACTTACAAATGCTCCTCGGGATACTTGAAAGCCTTTTGCAATCTCTTAGTTGAATGTTTTTTAGAGCAGGGAGAAATTCGATTGATGAGTGTAGCTCTAGAACAGCCGTTCTACTTAAACTAAGATATTCCAAATACTCCATTGGCTCCAAGATCTCTGGGAAGTTTTCAAGTTTAGAGCAGCTTCCTTGAGATATCTCAACTTACAAATGTTGGTTGGGAGACTCACAAGTCTCTTGCAACCAACCAATGATAATTCACTTATATCCCTGGGAAGCTCAGAAACCTGGCCAAGAGATGTGCAGCCCTGTAGATCAAAACAACCAGAGATTTTCAGCTTACACCTGTTGCTTGGAAGTTTCTTAAGGTCTCTACAATCTGTTATATCCAAGTAAGAAATTTTTTCGTGAGACCAAACTGATTCAGGCAACTCCTGTATACCACTGTGATATAAATCTAAGACTTCAATATTCTCTGGCATCTCTGGAAGATATTTAAGACTTGTGCATCTTGCAAGATCAAGATGAGTAAGCTTGTGGAGATGTTGAAAACACCAAGGAATTTCAACCAAACTTTCACAGCCACAAAGATTTATGTCCACAATTTTTAGACTCCCAGATAGATTTGGAACTTCCGTTAGATATTTAGAGTACTGTAGATTGATCACTTCTAAGTTCACAAGTCTCTGTAACAAAAGTAAAGAAAAATACAGAGTATTAATAAGCAAGACTTTCTACACTGCATTTTTTACCAGAACAAAAATAAGCATATATACCTGGGGTTCATTCCAAAGCTCCTTTACTTGGCTTTCCGGCATATGAAGCTCAACTAGATTTTCAGGAGAAAATTTTGACGGCAAACTTTTGAAAGGATATCCACGCCAGTAAAGATAACGAAGAGAATTGGGAAGGTTTACAGAAGCGGTTAATTTATAGTAAGTGCCAAACTTTTCAGAGCTAACCACAATTAGCATCATTAGGTTAGACATTACTTTGAAGTCTGGACATTTCAATGTTTGCTCTTCAATCTTAAACCAGTTAATCAATATGGCTTGAACAATCGGAGTTCCCTGACAATAAGAGCCAAGTTTAAATGTAAATATATGTACAACAAAATTTAATTATTTTATTGAATATGTAGTAATCTGACGTCTTTATTATAAGTGAGTAAGTGAGGTTTTTTTTGGTGTGTTATCATCTAAAGTTCTCTATTTGCTTTTACTTAAAAAAAGGAAATAAAAAGAACAGGAAATTGAATTCATTTGGCCCTTACCGTATTACTTTTCAGTAGACGATAGACATCATCATCATTGGACAACCTATTACGTTTAGCGGGATCTTCAATACATTGTTCGTGAACAATTGTGCTTCCAATTTCTTGAAGCAAATCATGCATCTCTACGGTTTTCTTTGTTGAATGAATCGATATAAGAGACATATCAATGAGAATTCTAATTCCAGCCCCTGCAAAGAATCCACGAATAGCTAACATTTTTTTTACATGATCCACATGCTTCCCTTTATGAAAACAAGCTATGTCCAAAAATATCTCCTTCTCATTTCTTCCCAATCCATCATAACTTAGTCTCAACACTCTTTGGATATTTTCATTGGGAAATTGTTTCAATTTGTTCAATTCATCTTCCCATTCTTCTTTGCTCTTGCAATTTAGAAATGAGGACCCCAGAAGTACAAGAGCTAAAGGAATGCCTCCAGCATAATCCACCGCCTTTTCTGCCAACTCCTCATAATATGTTCTACAAGTACTATTATTCTTGAAAGCACGCAAACGGAAGAGCTTAAGAGCGTCATCGGGTTTTAATCCCTCAACCTCGTAGATCTTATCCTCTTCAACAGTTTGCCTAAGTGTGCTCCTATCTCTACTCGTGATTATGATTCTACTGCCAGTGCCAAACTGAAGACGATTGCCAACTAAATGTTCCATTTGCATTGAATCACTCACATCGTCAAGGACAATGAGGACCTTTGTACGACTGAGGCTTTCCCTAACAAAAGTTGACCCTATGGATAGACCTTCTTCCTTTAATATCTCTTTAAGAAGTTTATTTTGCAAGCGATACAGTCCATCTGTTTGTTCTGAGTTCTCCCTAACATTTCTAAGAAAACAGCTGGCTTCGAATTTAGAAGAAAGTTTGTGAAATATAGTTTCAGAAAGGGTGGTCTTGCCAATACCACCCATCCCCCAAATTCCTACAATGATGCAAGCGTCTGGTGAATGAATGCATAACAAAGATTCGATTTGCTCAATGCGTCTTTCAATTCCAACCAGACCCTTTAAATCACATGATGATTCACGAATCAATTTGTTCCAAATATCGTCAACCACTTTCTTGACCAAATCGGCTTCTGTCCTGGCAAGTATAATATGATTATGAAGGACAGACAATAGTTAGTAATAAGTATGCCTAAACTAATTTTGTATGAATCAAATGATCACAAGCAGAAGAAAATTTATACAAATTATGGAGTTACTTAATTACCCAGTTTTGTTTGAATTATCAAACCCAGATAGATTGGCTAGAGTTGTCAAAGCAGCCCTCCACTTGTGCACCTTGTCGATACTGTTCTTGAAACGTTTTTCGAGTTGAGCAAACGCAACTGCATAGCTTCCCTGTTGTTTTTGTACATCTGATGGACTGATGTCATAGAAGACGGGTATAACCAGCTGGCCATATGCTTCCTTGCATCTTCGTATATGTACGAGTTCATCCAGACACCATGTGGAAGATGCATAGTTTTGTGAGAATATGATCACCGAAAGCTTAGATTTCTCAATCGCTTTTCGCAGGGAAGGTCCAATTTCTTCTCCCCTCACAAGCCAGTAATCTATGTAGGTTTCGATTTTCTTCCGAAGCAAGGCATCGTGAAGATGGCTGGTAATTCCAAGTCGGGTGTCCTCGCCTCTGAAACTTATAAACACATCATACTTTTCCCGATGAGGAGAGATATCAACATCACCATCAGCGTCAGCAGCGGCAGCAGTGGCAGAAGATGAAGAAGAAGAAGTAAATGTTAATGATCTGCGGCACATAGACAACAGAGTCATGATACACTCCATGTCTCTCGCTGTTCCTCCCAAGGCACAAGCTAATAGCCTGATACAGTTTGTGAGTATAATTAAAAAAGAGAATGAAGTGGAACGAGTGGTTGATTATAGATGAAGGTAACCAATCAAGCAAGAAAAGTTGCAAAACGTTGAAACCTTTAAAGCATTCAAGCCATTCAAATGGAAACAATGTCAAGGATTGACTTATCACTAGCTAGTGGCCGAAGAAAGTTGAGATTTCACGATAAAACCAATGGCAATATGGGGAGTAGCTCAATGACTTATAAGCACATGCAAAGTCTCTTGTTTTCCCGACTCACAAATCGGGTGATGTAGAGCACGTGTAGCCATTAGACCTCACACGCAAAACAACATGCTCTAGTACCGTAGAAGATTATGGACTGCAACAGAAAAAGTTGAGAGCACAGTAAAGGACTTAGAGAAGGTAAGTGGCTAAATACCTCGATGGTCTTGAGGGTGAATTATCATTGAATTACATGAGTATAATTGCTTGATTTACAAGTATAATTGCTATATAAGAAACACATAAAATGAATGATTTAATTTTACAAAAAAATCAAGGATCACGGAGAATCTCAGAATTCAGGAAACATATCAATCAATATCATCTATCAATGGCAACATAGTGGTCCCAAAATGACCTTTTCTATGTATATATTGCCAAAAAGTTTCCTAGTGGATGACTTTGACCAATCTACTCTTGCCACGCCCTGGATTTGACCCAAACTAAACTCGAGCATGAGAGCAAAAAGTAACGTGAAGTGTCACCTGCATGGGTTTAGGCTCAAATTCGAGGCGTGACAATATAATATCAGAACAATAGGTTACCCTTTCTAGTGGCCTTAAAAAGAAATATCTGTTTGTTCAACACTGGTTACTTTGTATGACTTATAAGTTCAGATTTGTTGGTTTTGCAGTTGGCTTGCTTAGTTGGTGCATCTTGTAGAGTTAACAATCAGTTAAAGATGCGTGTTTAGAGGACAATTTTCCGTTTTAAGGAGGAAATATTGTAAAACCTAGCTCTTTCGAGGCCCTAGTGTAATTTGCCAAACTTTTTCCGCGAAACACACATATTTTGACCCTTCAAACTACACATCATCTGTAAAGTTTTTTTCTTGGACAAACCCTCACATCATCTGTAAAGTTAAGTTGCCGACTTGCATAAAGCAAACCCTCACTTGATGTGATATCCAGTCCTGACTTTTAGAGCAAGTTCACCGGTGTGGATTTTGCCCAACACTCAGTCCAAATAGCAGCGCAGCACCCTGATCATATCCTTCAGCCGGTTTAACAGCCTGGCACCCAGCCCATGTTGGTCTCTGGGCCAGCACAAAACAGGCTAACCAAGAAGCCGGGCCATTTGCTGGCACGTGACCATGTGTCTGATCTTGGGCTCTTGGATTTGAAATCCAACGGTCCAGATTAATTAACTACATTAAAATTAATTGAAAAATATAAAAAAATACAGAATTTTTTTTTTTAAAATACAGTAAAATTTTAAAAAAGTTGTTTTTTTTTCTATAAATACCTAACCCTCATCTTCCACCTTACACCACATTTATTTAGTGTGTTTTTTTTTTTAAGTTTATTTGATGAGTATGTAATTTTATTTTTGTGTGTATTTTTTTTAAGTTTATTTGAAATTTTATCAGAAATTAGTTAAAAATCTTATCTGAAATAAACTTTAAAAAAAAATACACACCAAATAAATGCGTTAGGTGCCAACGCATTTTTTTAGGGGTGAGATGCCTTGACCTATTACTGTTCACTCAAGTCTATTACTGTTCACTTGAGTGGATAAATGCGCTCGGTGCTGGCGCAAAGTCCTTAGGAGTGGACTTGCTCTTAGTGATTTACTAGAAATTACGTCAGCGCGTTGCTGCGGGAACCAACTGTTTCAGGCGTAATCGGATGAATAAAACACATTTAAGTTGAATAAATTCAACACAATTATGAACAAACTGAAGGATACATGAGTGAATGAGGTCGATACAACAACAACAAAGTTTTTTCCCACTAAGTGGAGTCAGCTATATGAATCATAAAACGTCATTGCGCTCGGTTCTGTGTCATGTCTTCCATTAGATCCAGGTACTCTTTTCTTAGGGTCTCTTACAAAGTTTTCCTAGGTCTTCCTCTACCCCTTCGGCCCTGAACCTCTGTCCCGTAGTCACATCTTCGAACCGGAGCATCACTATGCCTTCTTTGCACATGTCTAAACCACCGTAACCAGTTTTCTCTCATCTTTCCGACTACTCCTACTTTATCTCGGATAACCTCATTCCTAATCTTATCATTTCTCGTGTGCCCACACATCCAACGAAGCATCCTCATCTCCGCTACACCTATTTTATGTACATGTTGATGCTTCACCTCCCAACATTCTGAGTCATACAGCATCGCCAGCCTTATTGCCGTCTTATAAAATTTTCCCTTGAGCTTCAGTGGCATACGACGGTCACACAACACGCCGGATGCACTCTTCGAATGAGGTCAATAAGATAAACAAATTTGCTTTTATAGATATTCAAGTGAGCTGGCATATAAACACATTGTACAATGAGTGGGAATCAAATGGATGAACTTAAAAGTTCCTATTAACAAAAATTGTAATCTAAAAAAATATTCTGTTTGTGAAAGCACCAAAAATTACATAAGAAAAGACTAAAGAGAATCCACAGTATAAAAAAAAGAAAAGAAATCCAACAAATCTAGCATTGTTTCATAAATATAATATTTACTCAGTATCACCATTGCAACAGATTTTTATGACATTACAAAACATACTATATGACCAACTTCATTTCTCACTCCTTTTAGACTAAAGTGATAATTTTAAAATGAAGGCTTACAATTTATTGAACTAACAAATCTAAAGCCACATACATATATGCAGTTGAAACTCATATGGAACGTACCCAAGAGAGTATCTGAGTTGCATGGTAGAAGCCGCTGAACAGAGTTGGAAACAAAGGCCTATCAATCAATCTACAAATGAGAACCTGCACAGAACCAGACAGATCAATTCCATCAACTATAGTACACAACAATGATCTCTCAAATAAAGCTAAAGCAAATATTTAAAAAAAGGAAATTAAAAAAGGGAGAACGTTGAGTTATGTATGACGAATATGAAACAATACATTCACGTGGGATTTGTAGAGAGACGATCTTCCCAATATGGGAACTCAAAGAGAGGAGAAGCTTAGAAAAACTGAAATTGAAGGCACATGAAAAATTGAGCGTGCTAGATTACCTGTATTTGGACATAAGAAAAATCCCTCGCAAACTTAAGAAAAATAAATTAAAAAACAGAGGATAATACCAAATTCTTGGACGAAAGCGCAAATATGGCCCCGAAAATCCCAGAAGAAGCAGATGACTCCATCGACCCGAAAAACTCAGAAGTGGAGAAAGAAGACGACGACCCAATTAGAAGATGTGCCTCTTAATTGCTTCCCACCAATGTGACTCAACTTCAAATTGGGAAACAGCAAATCAATTTGATCTAATCGAGTGAAATTACATGACATCATATTGAATTTACAATTGTGTAATAAAAAGGAAAAAGAATCTGAATAGTTAAACAGACTGAAAGTATTGTACATGATCCATTGAATCAGTGACAGAGTCTTACTCTCATGAGAACTAATTGTCTCTACTTTTCTCTTTGAAGCACTATACAATAAGTAAAATAATACAGTAGTCGTAGCAGGTCTTTCTTGATTAGAAGCTCATATGTCTTGCACCTAATTTTCAAACACTCAAGCGTCAATGTCTTAATACTTCTAACCCACAGTCCAAAACAGAAAGAACCTCATTTGATGAAAATGCCAAAATTTTCTAAGAATGGAGTCCAAAAATTTATAACATCAACCTCATGCAGGGACTTGGCTAAAATTTATTTTTAAGCATCCAAAAAGCCATTAAACTAAACATAGTTAGTTCTTCGTACCTTTGTATGAAGATGACACAGGAAAACATTAGCATTCCTACACGCTATGTTAGAATTTCGGGAGTTAGATTAGAGCCACACTTGAGTTTGACATCAAAAGTGAGGCCTCGCTGGTGTGTTTCCACACCACATGCTCTGCAAAAGAGACACAATCTCAGAATCAGAAACACATAAATAAGAAATATACACACTAAATGTATAGCAAGAGAAACTTAAGAAACGAAAAGTTCAATCAAAGTGAGTGAAGTGAACCTTTTTTCTTTTTTTAACCCAAAGCATTGAAAGTAGCACAAACCATTCTTTTGTCCTCTTTCTCCCCTCTTCCCGTGTCCCTCACTCTTTTTCACCCTTTGAAACAATAACTGATAAGGAACAACAACAACAACAACAAAGCCTTTTCCCACTAAGTAGGGTCGGCTAATAACTGATAAGGAAAAATAAAAAATTACTATTGAATAATCTAACAAATCATTTAGCACCATCGGTTGCCAACCTGCAATCTTGAGTCTACTAACATTCCAAAATTATTATCAGTAAGTCTCTATATAACCTTTTTGATTCGCTTCTTTTCCTCCTATTTCCCAACCAACAACACATTTCTTATCATCTTTCCTATTCATATATATGACAATAAACAAAAAATAAAACAATGTGCAAAAGATACAAAAAGTAACAATAGCACCTTTGTTGAGTTTTTGATATATCTTTCATAAATAAAACTGTTACAAGATGCAGCATATATGGAAGAAGAAACGTGAAGAAGAGAGCAGGGAACATGGCAGCTAAGCCAACACCATGATGACCTGCAATCCCTCTAATCTTAATCTATTATCCAGCTTTGGCTTTACAGTGATGAAGAGCCGAAAGAAATGGATAAAAAACAGTAGGTGAGGGGGGACCGAAAGTAACAGCTAAGCAATGACAACAAGCTGAGCTGTTCTCCATCACCACTAGACAAAAGCTTGTTATTCTTCTAATATTTAACCCTACTTTTAATAATGACATCCAATACTCCCCCTCAAGCTGGATCCAGTAGGTTGGTGGATCCAAGCTTGGAGATGAGCCTTTGAAACTGATGGGAAGCCAGAGGTTTGGTGAATATATCAGCCAGCTGATCGAAGCTTTTTACATAATGCGTCTGAATCACCTGCGACTGTACTTGTTCACGGATATAATGACAGTCGACTTCAATATGCTTTGTCCTCTCGTGAAAGACGGGGTTTGATGCTATGTGCATGGCAGCCTGGTTGTCACAAAATAAGGTCATTGGTTGAGCTGTGAACACACCTAAGTCACATAAAAGTCCTTTTAGCCATATCAGCTCACACGCTGTTGAGGCCATTGCACGATATTCAGCTTCGGCACTTGATCTTACGATGACAGTTTGTTTTTTGCTCTTCCACGTGACCAAGTTTCCACAACAAAGGTACAGTAACCAGTGGTGGACTTGCGATCGAGTGCGTTTCCTGCCCAATCAGCATCGCAGTACCCCATGATTTGAGTGTTGTCATTCTTCGCCATGAGGATGCCACGACCAACAGACCCTTTTAAGTAACGTAAGATCCTTTTGACAAGGTTCAGATGCTCGATGGTGGGGGAGTGCATGAACTGACTGGCGATACTTACTGAATGTGAGATGTCTGGTCTGGTGATCGTTAGGTAAATCAGCTTGCCGACAAGCCTTTGATATAAGCTGATATCCGAGAGTGGCGTGCCTCCCAAGTCAAGCTTGAGCTTGCTATCGAGAGGGGTAAGTGCAGGCTTAGCATTACTCATATTAGCATCTTTAAGAAGGTCCATGACGTATTTTCGTTGATTAAGAAATAGTCCCTTGTAAGAAGATGCCATTTCGATTCCAAGAAAATACTTCAACACCCCAAGATCTTTAACCGCAAATTTTTGTTGAAGTGACTGTTTGAGGGTGGTGATTTCAGCAGCATTATCACCTGTAATTATTAAGTCATCCACATATATCAACACAACTAATTTGCTCGTAGCTCTCGTACGAACAAATAATGATGAATCTGCATTACTCCTTTTGAAACCAATACTATGAAGAACGGTACTTAGTTTTGCATACCAAGCACGTGGCGATTGCTTCAATCCATAAATTGACTTATGTAACTTACACACCAAATTAGGCTCCTGGCTTTGAGGGTGTCCTGGTGGCAATCTCATATAGACTTCTTCTTCAAGATCACCATGTAGAAAGGCGTTCTTCACGTCCATTTGGTACATAGACCAACCTTTATTGACGGCAACAGACAATAGGACCCTCACTGAGTTCATTTTTGCAACAGGAGCAAATGTTTCCTTGTAATCCACATCAAATGTTTGAGTGAATCCTCGAGCCACCAGCCTGGCTTTATGCCTCTCAATCGAACCATCAGAATTAAACTTGATCTTATATATCCACTTGCAGCCCACTGCCTTTTTTCCTTGTGGAAGTTCGGTGATGCTCCAGGTTTTGTGTTGGTCTAGTGCTTTGAGTTCATCTCTCATTGCTTCTTTCCACACAACTTGGTTATTAGCCTCATAAAAGTTTTGAGGCTCACTGTGACTTGAAATGTTGTTAAGAAAGGCAGCATGAGATGGAGTTACCTTTTGATACGATACGCAATTTGAAATTGGATGCCTCGGTTTGTATGTGACAAAATCTTGAAACCTTGTGGGAGGTTGTCTATCACGCCGAGGATTGCGTCTAGGTACTGGGAGATTTGTCTCATCCTCATTCAAATTTTCATCCACACTTTGAGGATTTTCTATGTTGCCGTTGTCATCATCATGCACAGAGTCATCATCATGCACAGAACTATCAGCATGAGTACCTTCATTATTGACTTCAATGAGAGGTGTAGAAGATTCATCAATGTGGTCATGGTTAGCACCTCTGTCATTTAAAACATCTTGAGTACAGATTCTTGGTAGAGGAATTAGGTCTAAGATGCACTCCCCCTGACTTGTGGCTTCATGTGATTTGCTGAAAAAAGGGTTAGCTTCATGGAATTGAACATCTTTAGATACAATTATTTTTCTTAGTTGAGGATCATAGCACTTATATCCTTTTTGTGTTGATGAATAACCAAGAAAAATACATTTGAGAGCTCTAGGGTCCAATTTATCTCGATGGTGTGGCTGTATATGAACAAAACAGACACAACCAAAGACTATAAGATGTGAAAGGTTGATTTTTCTTCCTTTCATGACTTCAAGTGGAGATTTAAACCCCAAGACTCGGCTAGGAAGTCTATTGATGATGTACACAGCCGCCATGACTCATTGGGACCAAAATCTCTTTGGTACGTTCATTTGTAACATTAATGCTCTTGTTTTTTCCAGTATGTCACGATTTTTCCTTTCAGCTACACCATTTTGTTGAGGTGTGCCGACACAACTTGTTTGATGCATGATACCATGCTTGCTCAAATATAGTGACATGATATGGGACATATATTCGGTGCCATTGTCAGATCTTAAGGTTTGAATTTGAGAGGAAAAATGGTTCTTAACAAGATTGTGAAAATCCTTAAAAACTTCAATCACTTCACTCTTAGACTTTAAAAGGTATAACCATGTGGCTCTAGAGAAATCATCAACAAAAGTTACATAATACTTATAACCATCAAAAGATTCAAACGTTGGTCCCCATACATCTGAGTGAACTAGTTCGAAAACTTTACTAGTCCTAGATAAGGATGAGGTAAAAGGCAATCTGGTGGCTTTAGACAAATGACATGTTTCACACGAAATTAAATCATTCCCTAAGTTTGGAAACAAGGATGACAAAACAGGTTGGGAAGGATGAGCTAAACGTTGATGCCATAATTGACTATCTTGGGATGGACTGGACTTGGCTTGAAATCCTCTAGGACTGCTTTTTGATATGTAATAGAGGCCATCTAGGTAAAACCCTTCACCAATCGTCTTCTTGGTGAGGCAATCCTGAAAAATGACATTGTGAGGAGAGAAAATGGCTAAACAATTTAAGGTATTGGTGATTTTTCCCACAGATAGAAGTTGAAATGGAAAAGAAGGAACATATAAGCCTACTGACTCAATTTTGTTCGACATTAAGTTGATATTTCCCTTCCCTAAAACCTTAGAACTCTCACCATTGGCCGTTGAGACTTGAGAAGGTTTTGAAAAAATTTCAAACTTGTGAAACTTAGAAACATGGTTGGTCATATGATCTGTGGCACCCGAATCAACAATCCAAAAATCATGCATCATATTTACATTAAGAGCAGTTTTGAAAGCAATCATGATACCTTGCATGTCATCTCGGGCCATGTGTTGTGTGTCTGTCAGAAATCCAGCGAACTTGCCTAGCAAAGCTATTGAGTTTCCATCTTCAAAACTGACCGTTTGGTCACTCTTAATCCTTTCTTTCTTGCTTTGAAGATACACTGCAAACTCATTTATGAGTGCAGCTGGATTTGCTGTGAAGCTCTTGAGTGCATCAGACCCATAAGAGGTTGAGGCAGTTGCATTGTTGGCTCTGTGTGGTGCACGGTTCAGTCTTTGTGAGCCCTTGTTATCCTTCATGAACTCTGGCTTTAATTCTGGATGTAAAATCCAGCATGTCTCCTTAACGTGACCAGTATAGTTGCAGTGTTGGCACTTTAAGTGTGGATTCTTCACTTTGTATTTTCTTTCGTTGGCTATATAAGCCCTTGCTTCAGTTACACTGGTCTTTGTGCCAATGTTCATGACTTTCCTTCGTACTTCTTCACGTTGGATTGTTGCACATACGTTGGTGAAGGAAGGTAGTTCGGGGTTCATGAGTATGTGGCTTCGTAGGTCTTCGTATCCTGAATCGAGGCTTGACAAGAGTTGGAATATCTTGTCTTCTTCTGCCCTTTTCAGTAGCAAGGACGCCTAGTTGTATGAGGCCGATACATTTCCAACTCATTCCACATGCTCTTCATGCTGCCTAGGAGTTGAACAAAGGGCTTTCCTTCTTGTTGTAGGTTTGAAATGTCCTTCTTCAATTGAAACACACGTGCAGCATTGTTCTGGCTGCCATACATCTCCTTGACTGTCTCCCATAGCTTGAATGATGATTCAGAATAACTTAATATTTCAGCTAGTTTACGTTCCATGGAATTTAGGAGCCATGACATAACTAGCTGATCCTTGCAAAGCCAGGTTTCATAAGTTGGTGAGGAAACATCAGGAACTTCGATGCTTCCATTTATGAACCCTAGCTTGGACCTTCCACCTAAGGCAAGACTCACTACTCTCGACCAAGGTAAGTAATTAAACTCATTTAACAAGACCGAGCTTAATCTTTGATTTGGGTTGACATCCACCTCAGACATGGTTGAGGAGGACGGTATCTGGGAATTTTCATCTCCAAACGAATAAGAATTTTCTTCCGCCATGTCGGAGATGGAAAACAATCAACTGGAAGAAATGCAGAAGCAGGTTATTTTTCCTGCTCTGATACCATGTTGAGTTTTTGATATATCTTTCATAAATAAAACTGTTACAAGATGCAGCATATATGGAAGAAGAAACGTGAAGAAGAGAGCAGGGAACATGGCAGCTAAGCCAACACCATGATGACCTGCAATCCCTCTAATCTTAATCTATTATCCAGCTTTGGCTTTACAGTGATGAAGAGCCGAAAGAAATGGATAAAAAACAGTAGGTGAGGGGGGGACCGAAAGTAAGAGAACCCATATGTTTTGGAACTATTTCACCTAAGAAGGGGATGCCCTCACCGTTGTTGATCAATATTCTTTGTGAAGTTCCAGAACAAATGCCAAACTTTGGCATGACTCAAGAGGAAACGTTGCACGAGCTGATGCTGCCCGAAGAAACACAGACCTGGTTAAATTAATTCATGGGCCACATTAGGGGCAAGAAGGAAGACTTACCTGAATCTAGCAACTTTCACGTAAACATGACATATGTCTTATCTGCCATGTTTTGTCCCAAGCATGATCAACCTACCACAATGGAGGGTGATTACTTGGCAACAGAACATATAATGGCACATGTTAGTGTTGAAGAAGCGGGAAAATAGGAGTCAGGCAGAACAAGTTTGCCCGAGCTCACAAATGATGGTCTTCAGTCGTTAAAGCTTGACCCTAGCCAACCATCTCAAGCCTATTTATGTAACCGCTCATCTGGAATGAGTGTCCTTTAAGACGGTTTCCAGCTTCTCTGGAGTCATCACTAGAACTCATGAGATATTGCCCCTGGAGGTTGACTTGGGTTTCAAGCAAATCATGTTAGCTTTCTTTGTGGTGGATATCACTTCCACTTATGGAGCTTTACTAGCCCACGATTGGATTCATTAGAGTCTCTCTGTGTCTTCCACTTAACACCAACAAGTAGCAGTTTACCTTGAGGAAAGAGCCATGAGACCAGGATTTTGGAAGATGATGGAGGTCGAGTTATGGCCATTCCTCCCCACAACTAATGTCACAGAAGCCAGCTTTTACAATCCCAGTGTTGGGATTATCCAATGCTTAGAAGCTGATAAGAACGGCCGCCCGACTAAGGTGACGCCCCAAAAGCTTTTGGAATAAAGGTTATTCCTCACCAAGGAAAAATGGGATATGCCCCATATTGTCCCAACTCCCTAACACCAGTAATGTCAGAACAAAAAAGAAATGACCAAATAGTTGCAGTCAGGTCCTTAATCAAAAGACTATTAGTGTATGGAAGAGAAAAGAAGCAAGAAAGAGAGAGATTGGCCGAAAAACAATAGGAAGAACCTTCAAGCAGCCAGAACAGAGGTAAAGAAGAGTTTTTTGGTAGAGAGTTGGAGGCAGCTAGGCCTGGCAATTCCTGACACGACCTGATAACCCGACACGACACGACACGAAATTAACAGGTGTTCGGGTCGACACGATAACGAATCGGGTCGTTATCGGGTAACCCGATAAACACCTATTAAGATAACGGGTTGGTTCGGGTATACACGTGGGTAACACAATACACGATAAGCAAAATATTAATTTTATAATTTTATAACCCTAAACAAATACTATTTTAATTATATATATATATATATATATATTAATTTAACAATTTTATACCCTTAAAAACTATAATAATTATACCCCCAAAATATTAACTATAATAATTATATATATATATATATATATATATTATTTTAAATTAAATTTTATACCCCTAAAAACAATAACAATTAATATGCATCTGTCATCCGCCCTTTGAAAGAAAAAGGGAGGGAAAAAGTTTTGAAAAAAAAGGGAGGGAAAAAAGAAAATGATAAGAAGAGGAAACAAAAAAGAGAGGGAAAGATGGGTGTACCAGTACCACTGTACTGTGTAGTGTAGGTGAGGTGAGGTGTCCGCCCTTTGAAGAAAAAGGGAGGGAAAAAGATTTCAAAAAAAAAAAGGGAGGGAAAAAAGAAAATGATAAGAAAAGGAAACAAAAAAGAGAGGGAAAGATGAGATACGCATCATACGAAACTAATTCAACCGTCAAACATGTTTGTATATGTTTAGAGATCGTACATGCCAAAAATTGCAAAAAAACAAACATTAAGAGATCAAGTAACGGGACAAAACTTTTCGACGGTTATAAACTAAACATCACGATTTAACGGTTATTTTAACTCCGATTTTGATGATTTTTTACAGCTACACTCCTTGACCCTATATGAATACAATGAATGAACTTGATCTTCAATTTAAAATATTTACAATAGTGGATACCACAAAATCTTATGTTATACTTAATAAAAGCATGAATAAACTCTAAAGTATTAGTAAATCTATTGTTTTTATGGGATACACATTCTACGAAACTAGTTTCAACGATCCAACCGTCAAACATGTTTGTATATACTTCGAGATCACATACGCCAAAAATTGAAAAAAACAAACATTAAGAGATCAAGTAACGGGACAAAACTTTTCGACGGTTATAAAATGAAAAATCACGATTTAACAGTTATTTTAACTCCGATTTTGATGATTTTTTACAGCTACACTCCTTGACCCTATATGAATACAATGAATGAACTCGATCTTCAATTTAAATATTTACAGTAGTGGATACTACAAAATCTTATTTTATACTTAATGAAAGTATGAATAAACTTTTAAGTATTAGTGAATTTATTGTTTTTATGGGATACGCATTCTACGAAACTAGTTTCAACAATCCAACCGTCAAACATGTTTGTATATACTTCGAGATCACATACGCCAAAAATTGCAAAAAACAAACATTAAGAGATTAAGTAACGGGACAAACTTTTCGACGGTTATAAAACGAAAAATCACGATTTAACGGTTATTTTAACTCCGATTTTGATGATTTTTTTACAGCTACACTCCTTGACCCTATATGAATACAATGAATGAACTCGATCTTCAATTTAAAATATTTACAATAGTGGATACCACAAAATCTTATGTTATACTTAATGAAAGTATGAATAAGATCTTAAGTATATATTAAATTAAATTTAAAAATTTGACTAGTAGTGTATGAATGTTTTTTTATTAAGCTCTTATTTTCAAGTGTAGATGTAGTACTTAAACGATAAATGTGTTTTAATGTTTTAAAGTAATATTTATGTGACAATGTGTGGTATGTGCAAATTTAAGAAAAATATATATTTTTCTTAACGGGTCATAACGGGTCGGGTCACTTTACCCGTTGGGTAAAGTGACCCGACCTGTTAACGACCCGTTAAGATAATAGGTGTGACACGACACGACTCGTTAAGATAACAGGTATTACACGAAAACGACACGAACACGACAGACACGACCCGTTTGCCAGGCCTAGAGGCAGCCATACAAATGGTTGAATGTATATATGACCTAGACGGACTATAAGACTTGCCCAAGAGTCCGGAGTTGGTTGAATTTTGGTGTGCAAAACCTGACAAGCCAGCACCAGAGGTGGAAAACCCCTTAGAAATCATTGAATTGGGGACTAAGGAAGATTCAAGGCCTATACAAGTTAGTGGCTTGTTAGAAACTGAAGATCAAGCAAAGATAGTCAGCCTTTTGCACGAGTTTAAGGACTATTTTGCTTGGCATTACATTGAAATACCAGGTTTAGATTCAACCTTAGTAGAACATAGAATGCCTATTAAGGAGGGATATAAACCTGTAAAGCAAGCACCACGAAGGATGTCAAATGAGATCGAGGAAAAAGTCAAGGAAGAAATTGAAAGGCCGGTGAAGGCTAGATTTATTAGGCCTGCCAAATACGTCAAGTGGTTGGCCAACATTGTACTTGTATTAAAAGTTATAACTAATGCAGTTAGGTGTTGTGTTGACTATAGAAACATTAATGTAACCACGCTTAAAGATGAATATCCCATGCTCATGGCCGACTTATCCATAAATGCAGTTGCTAAACACAAAGTCCTGTCTTTCATGGATGGGAATGTTGGTTATAATCAGATAAAAATGGCTAAAGAAGATATACACAAAACAGCTTTTAGGTGCCCATGTCATGTTGGAGCATATGAATACTTGGTAATGCCATTTGGGTTAAAAAATGCTGGTAGAACCTATCAAAGAGCAATGAATGCCATTTTTCATGACTTGATTAGCCATAGCATGAAAGTATACATTGATGACATTGTGGTGAAATCCAAAACTGAGGAACAACACTTGGTAGATCTCAGACAAGCCCTAACGAGAATGAGGATCCATAAGCTAAAAATGAACCCTAAGAAATGTGTTTTTGGGGTGAAGTCGAGCAACTTTTTGGGATTCCTTGTTCACCAAAAAGGAGTGAAACTCAACAAAAACAAAGCTCGGGCAATAATGGAATCACATCCTCCCACCAACAAAGTACAATTGCAAAGGCTGCTAGAGAAGATCAACTTCTTGAGGAGATTCATTGCTAACTTGGCGAGCAAGATTCAGCTACTAACTCCTCTGCTAATATTGAAGGACAAAGAAGAGTTCTAGTGGGGCCCGCCACATCAAGAAGCCTTTGCCAGAATAAAGGCTTACTTGGCCTCTCCACTAGTGCTCATACTACCTCAGATAGAGAAGCCTTTAAAGCTTTATATTTCTGCCTCTAAGAAATCAATAGAAAGTTTGTTGGCTCAAAACAATGAAGGTGGGAAGGAACAAGCAATATACTACCTCAATAGAATTGTTACAGAGGTGGAATAGATACGCTTCAGTGGAAAGGTTGTGTTTGGCTTTGTACTTTACTGCTTGCAAACTAAGACATTACATGTTGCCTTGCCACATTCACATTATTACTAAGACTGATGTGATCAAGTACATGCAGTCAAAGCCGATGTTAACTGGGAGGATTGGAAAGTGGATTCTTGCACTATCAGAGTTCAGCTTTCAATATGTGCCTCAAAGAGTCATCAAATGACAAGCAATTGCAGACTTCTTAGCTGAGTACCAAGAATCCCAAGAGGAAATTATCAACATCCCAGGAACTCTGAAGGTGGCCAGTGTGCGGATCCTTCCAAAAAAAAACCTTCTCGGGCAAAGAAAAATGGATCCAGCAAGAGATAAAAATAATAACTAGCCTCTGGATCACTTCTTAGAGACTATATTTTGATGGTTCTTACACTCAAAATGATGTTGGAGCTGGGATTGTCATAACTGATCCCAGAGGTACTCACTATTGTTATTCATTCCTCCTAGATTATCAAAGGAATACCAACAATCAGGCAGAGTACGAAGCATTGATAATTGGCCTAAAAATCCTAATGGAGTTGGGGACAACCGAAGTGGAGGTGTTTGGCGATTCATAATTAATTATCAATCAGCTAAATGAGGAATGCAAGTGCAGGCACATCACCATGGCTGGTTATTACTTGGCAGTTACTCACTTGTTGAGTTATTAGAGCACTGAAATATCAGTCAATCATATTCCTAGAGAGTTAAATACAATGGCCAATGAGATGGCACAATTGGCTTTTGGAGCTCATATCTAATAAAGGAAGGTTGAAGGGGATATAGAAGTTCAGAAAAGAAATCTTTCTTCCATCTTTGAAAGGGGATTCAGCCTAGATGTGATGATTGAAGAAATGGAGATGAAAGATTGGAGAACACTCATTATTCAATACTTGAAAAATCCTTCGTTTCCCACAAGTAAGAATAATAGGCAACAAACAACTAAGTATGTTTTATGGGAAGGGAATCTGCTAAGAAAGACTGCATATAGACTTCTGTTGAAATGCTTAGGCCAGGAAGAATCAATGAGGGTAATGGCCAAAGTACATGAACAAATCTGTAGGGCGCATCATGCTGGAACTAAGATGAGATGGTTGCTTAAAAGATATGGTTATTTTTGGCTCGAGATGGAGAAAAACTACAAAGCTTATGCCTGAAGGTGTAAAGAATGCCAAAGACATAGACCTCTCCAACATGTGCCCTCAGTGCCCTTGAATCCTGTGGTCAAGCCTTGGCCCTTTAGAGGGTGGGCAATTGACTTCATCGGGCAAATTCACCCACCCTCTAGCAAGGGACATACAGTCATAATCATGGCAACAAATTACTTTACTAAGTGAGCAGAAGCCTTAGCTGTGAAGACCATTACTTCAACTGCAGTTAAGAGGTTCATTGAAACCAAGATCTTACACAGATTTGGAGTACCTGAGACAATTGTTATAAACCGCGGGCCATCTTTTATTTCTAGGGAGGTAAAAGAATTTGCAAGTAAGTTCGAGATGAAGATGATCCAATCCCGTCCTAACTACCCCCAGTCAAATTTTCAAGCAGAAGCCAGCAACAAGGTCTTGGTAAACATTGTCAAAAGAATGGTGGTAGATAGTCCAAAGAAGTGGCATGAGAAGTTGAGAGATACTTTATGGGCTTACAGAACCTCCAAGAAGGCAGGAACTGGAACTACTCTTTATGCCCTAACCTTCGGGCAAGATGTTGTACTTCTTATTGAGATTAATGTAAGTTCTGTTAGGATTCAGAACTAGTTTGGGTTGCACAGTGAAGAATACATCCAGGCTATGTGTCCAGGAGTTGAAGATCTAGATGTAGCCCGAATTGAAGCTCTAGATAAAATTCAAGAGGAAAAGAGAGTTGTTGCCCGAGCATACAATAAGAAGGTGAAATTAAAACCTTCAAGGAATGAGAGTTAGTATGGAAAGCAGTTTTGCCTTTGGGAGCTCAAGTTAGAAGCTTTGGGAAGTATAACCCGACTTGGGAAGGTTCTTTCATTGTTAATCAAATACTAGACAATGAAGGATATTACTTGGCCGAGTTGGAAAGAAGTTTTCAAAGACATCTAATCAATGCTAAGTTTTTAAAGAAATACCACCCAACCTTGTGGGATGTTAGGGACTGCTACATTGATGAAGTATAAAAATTGTGAGAGATCTAAAGTTAGCGTATATATTCAACGCAATTGATTTTCAAGGAGGAAATGCAAACTAAAGAAGATTAAAAAAGTCATTTTCATATCATTGAACTTTGAAGTTACAGCTCAAATAGTTTTACATCCTTGGCTAAAGGCAACTATCCTAGAATGGCTAACTATGCGTCAGCATCTTCAACTTAACATTTACTTTCTTGACCTCTTCAATCTTCTGGTGAAGTTGGTTGGGTTGCTCCTTCAACCTCTCAATGTCAAAAAACACCCATGTAATCCTTGCCTCCATAGCAGAGCCTTCGTCCACAAGTCCTACTGAAGTCTTTGACATTGATCCTAAAACTGACAAGGTCGTAGTAGTTGATCCCGAAGCATACATTTATGATGATGAAGTGATCAAGAAAGTAGAAGCTATAGGGAAGTCTGGGCTTGTGGATATCAGTGCAAGGGAAGATAGTTTTGTATTCACAAATGGAATCTACTGGTGCAATTAAAGTTGTTTGGCTACTCCTCAACACCATAGAAGTCCTGAAACAGCCTTTCTGAGGAGATTGTAAAGACCAAAGCCCAGTTGTGAATAACATCTACGACCTTGCTTGAGGACCTTAGCCTGAAGACTTGCATCATGTCAAGAATGGTAGGAGAAGTCCATGCAGGCCCCAAGGAGTGTACTCCTCCCTCTTCGAGGAAAAAAGAAGTCTACAGGCCTACCCGAGGGCGATGAAGGTCATTGAGTAAGCGGCGCATAGTGGAAATGCCTTCACCAGTTTCACAGGGAGATTGAGTTTGAAACACCCCAACCCCCTTTTTATATTTTAAAATTTGTTTAGTCCTTAATTGGTGAGCCCATGGGGCCCACCTTATTTTATTTTATTTTTGTGTGTGTGTTTTCCCGGTCTCTCTCTCTCTCTTTTCTTTTCTCCATCTCTCCCGTGCTCATTCTCAGCACTCTCTCCTTCTCCCCGTGAACCAAAACCACACACCCATAACCCATATCCTAAAATCATCAAATCACAATTTCAACACCACCATCGTCTTTATCTCGTCGTTACGAACTCAACCATAGTATTAGCATCTTGAAAGTCGAACCACGAAGCCCCGTACACGAGCTCCGGCGAGTACCGCCCCTTTCGAGGCCATTTCCAGCCAAACCACGATGAGTTGGCCAGCGTGTAAGGTATCAATCTCTTTGTCTCCTTGAGTACTACAACTTTCCTTTTTATTTTACTCAATTTCGTTGAGTATTGAAGAAGTTATACGCATTTGAATCTTACCTAGTTTCTGGCGAGTCCGACAACTTTCGAGGCATTTTTCGGCCAAACCACGGCGAGTTAGACGTCGTGTGAGGTACCATTCTCTTCTTCTCTTCGAGGGCTACAACTTTTGTTTTTGTCTCGCTTGATTTCGTTGAATAGTGACAAAGTTATGGCCGTTTAAAATGGGGTGGTTTTCCGGCCGAATTTCCGGCCTTCTTCTTCCTTGGCAACAGGCCATCCGGCCTTTCCCTTCCCCTTGGGCCTTAAGCCCGTTAAACCCCAGCCCCCCTTAGTTTTTAAATTTTGTTCTTTTGTTTTTAAAACCCAAATACCTAAAGGCCTTGGGCCCGTGTACTAAACCCCATAGCCCAGCCCGTTTTTGTTTTATTTAATTATTTATTTTTAGCAGCCCAAAGGGCCTTGGGCCGGATTTAAATGAAAGGGCTTAAAGCCCTGTCCTTTTTATGAGGCCTTAGGGCCTTTGTGGTGTGTGTGTGTGTGTGTGTGTGTGTGAGTTTGTGTGTGTGTGTTTAAGTGTGTGTGCGTGTATGTATATGCATGCCATGCATGCATGTGCATGCCGTGCATGTGTGTGTGTGTAAGTGTAAGTGTGTGTTGTGTGTGGTTTGGGCCACCCCTTTTCACCCTAATACCCTTTTAACCCAAAACCTTAGAAAACCCAAAACCCAATAGATCCTAATCCTATTTAACCTAAACCTAAACCCTAATCCGGATTTCAAGCCTAAAACCCGTTTGACCTAATTTGACCGTTGATCCCCGGTCAACGTTGACTTTAGGGTTGACTTTTCGGGTTTTCGTCCGGGACCCTTCTTAGGGTAAAACGACGTTCTGAATCCGTTTCCAATGTCCGTTTTCCCAAATTCAATTGCTATTATATAGTTTTATTAATTGTACCATTTAATGTGCTTAGACCATCTCCAACCCTGGGCTAAAAGCCAAATTACCCCCCAAATTACCCCCCCAAACACTCTCCAACCCATGCTAAAATTTTAGGCTAAATGCCAAATGCTATTTCTGGGCCAAATACCCCCCAGCTTTCCCCCCGGGCTAAATGCGAAATGTTTATCGGAATTTAAATTTTTTTAGATTAAAATGTTCATAAAATTAATTTACAATAATCTACATATTTATTTTTTTTTTAAATGATTTAAGAAAAAAATTTAGGCTAATTTCATTCTTTAATAATTCCGGGCTAAAATTTTAGGATAGAAGGGTTGGAGCAGAAAAGATGTTTCTGGGCTAAAAGCTAAATTTTCCGGGCTAAAAAATTTGGCTTTTAGCCCAAGGGTTGGAGATGGTCTTAGGGGCAATTATTGTGACGTTTCCGTCTTCGCTAGTAGCGCAGCTTTTGGCAACTAAGTACTGTGAGTGGACCCCTTCTAAAATTACATGATTTTATAGTTTAATTGCATAAATGATTAGCATGCCTACGAATTTATGAAGTGATTTATGTGAAGCCTGTTGATTTAATATATTGATTATCGTCTCGTGTTTTGGTGAGGAATTATTTGTTAGCCTATATTGAGCTATATTTTAATATATATCGTATTTTTTATTAAAAACCATGAACTGGTAGACTATCTGATAAATGACGATAGGATGCTAGAACATGTTTTGAACCCCTCTTTATAGTGTAGACGATGATCGGTAACCTACGCTATGAAGTGGTATTTACGAGAGGCGTAACATTTTGTGCGTACCTAGTAGACACTATGCCGCCTGGGGCGAGGATCTGGTGTTGGCATTTAGGCCGGGAGAAATAATCCCTAGCTACGGGCTGAGGGACATGAAGAGGCATTGGGCCGGGTGGTCGTTATCTCTGGCTACGGGCGCAGAGACTGAGGTGCAGGCACTGGGCCGGGAGTTATATTTATTCAGTGATCTTTCTAGCAACACACCGCGTTTATGAGACGATTTATGAGACGTTTACTGTTTTGATTTCTGCGATGAGATTCCGCAATATGGCTTTTGAGATATTTTGGCATGCTAGGATTTTTATTAAATCCATCACTTATTATGCTAGTAGTTTTCATTTATATAAACTGTGGGGGTTAGTATCTTGATAACTGTTTTATTATTATTATATATAAACTTGGTCCACTCACCTTTGTTTTGCGCCCCCATTCAGGACTTAGAATTAAGGCACCTAATCCCGGCGTGGAGGCACTTTCGCAGCAGCATCTTCGGATCCTCTCGATGTAGGACCCACTCCTTTATTCATTAAATTTTATCTTAATTCTTTTTAGTGATTAGGTTTAGTTGTATGCTCTGAGCACGTTCCTAAAACTTTTAACTCATTGTATTTCAAATTTCTAACCCTTATTTATTTCTTATTCTTAGCTTTTGTATCAATTAATGGCTTTCGTCACCCTCGGGTGTCGGCCAGTACGTGTCGATCCTGGTATTCGGGGAATATCAGGGTCGGGGCGTGTCAGAGTTCGAGCCACTTTGGGTGTCATTGAGGGAGTTTGAGAGGAAGATGAGAAGAAAATCAGAATTAGGGGACAATAGCTGAAGAACAAGGAAAGTTTCTGAATTTTTGGGAATTCTAGGAATTCGAAAGTTTGAAGTTGCTAAGGTATTTTGCCAAGGGGTTTAGGTGAGGATTATATAGTAAGTGGCCAATTAATGATGGAATTTATGGGTTAGTGCAAAGGTCTTAGTTAACAAACGGTTACTTTAAATGGTGCAAATCCTGAGTGAAGGTGTGCGACGACTATTTAATCATTATTAGCACCTGGGATTGCAACATCAACAATGATTAAATGGGGCACTGTTTGGATTAATATTTGAACATTGGGCTGCAAGTGTGTGGAAACCCAAAGATGCCAATTAAAAGAAGACTTGCCCGAAGCCCAACATCAAGCCCAGAGACAAATTGGTACATTCTCATTAATGCATAGACCATGTGTCTATGATTTAAATGTCAAGTGATGGAGACTAACTCACAGTCAGCCAAAAAGTACTTTTCAGTGGCAATACAAGTAAAAAAGATGATGAGTCACTACCCTTCAATTGCTTTCAGGCAAGAGCAAAGCTACAACAGTCGGGCTAAAACACTTATAAAAGGAAAAAGAGGGCCCAAAGACAAGAACACTCAACCAATCAAACAAATAAACATACAAACTCTGCTCTCAAGCCAGATTTGCATCCAAAAGTTGTAATCAGCCCAGATCTCAGTCATTTTCAGGATATTTCCCTACAAAAGCTATCTTTTGTCTTGTTTAGAAGCTCTGCTATCACCCCTAGTGGCGTAGTATCGATTCCGTTATGTAAACTAGTTTACCATCCATCCCTTTTTATGTAAACTCAAAGAGAAGTGATTGCAAGAAGTTCAAACCTTACCAGACAAGGTGAAATCTTGCCCAAAACTCTTTGTTTATTCTCTGAATTTGTAGATCTATTACTTAATGCATTCTCCAGTATATATTCAAGTCATATCCGCATGTTTTCCTACTTTAAAAGTCTTATTCATATCTGGATCTGGTCAGTTTAATGGATATGCTTTCATTTAAAACCAATCAAGAATCAAACAAATGACTTAAGGGATATAGACTCCCCTCATTTGAACATACAAGACTATGAATTGAAAGTCCATGTTCGCAAGGCAAGAAAAATAACTTAATGTGGACTTAATCCATCCACGACAATCCTTTGATAACAAGAAGTCTGAGTAACTTGGGGCTCAAGTAATCGACTGAAACATACTTGTTCTACATTTGTTATACTAAGATAGCAGTAGCACACCTAGCACTTGGTTAGTTTTGATTGCGAGCCTCAAGTCCTAAACCTAAGACCCCACAAAGGTACATTTCAGAACTAACTTTGTACTCTTCTTGTAGCATATCAACAAGCAAGAGTCTGACTACACATCCAAAGTGCCAATCCTTTGGGGAGCTGTGCTGAGGACCGAGGATCCCTCTCCGAAGAAATCTTCGCCCGAATAATACCGTTAATACTTTTAGCATAGTCATCTAATTGGTCGACAGGCTCGAACAAGGTACATGAGGTTTTGGATTTGTCTTCCTCTGGTTGGTCAGCCCCAGCAAAAATCCCCATGCCAGTATACGAACTTACAAAGGGTGCAGCAAGCTTACCCAGTATTTATCGTTGTCACAGCTTCTAATGTGGACGAGCCCCTCGTTCCCACCACTCTGCTTTCTCCACTTCAAACTTTGTGAAGTCACTCCACGCCTCATCTCCAATGACTTTCAAAATCCCTGCTGCCACGTTCTCATTTTCTTCATGTATGATGTAATGTAGCACAAATATTTGTTGTTGTGGCTTGATTTCAGCACATCAAACCTCGGCAGAGTTGGCATTTTAATTCTCTCTTTCTAGTTTCTATCTCATTCGTTCTCAAACAAGTCAATTCAATTTTTCTTTGTACAAGATGTATTCTATGTTTAACGTACTTTACTAGCACACAACAGAAGAATAATGAGGATTCATAAACAGCAAATGAAACAAACCTTTCCAAAACTAGAAAAAGCTCCCAAATCAAAAACTCAAAACATTTTCCGTGACAAATGACAATGCAAGCCCTTCATTAGATTGTGGTAAATTTCTCTAAGCATCAGACCTTTACAGGTTTTGAATAATGATGCAATCAAACTGTGATGACAAATTTTTTAGTCATACAGATAAAATCAGTCAATCTATGCTAATCAAAGTACACATCAACTCGTATAACCTTCATATACTTTGGCAGCAATCATCTCCTGGAGAGCAGACCAAGTTCCTGAAACCGCAAGAACAACTCCCAACACCAAAATGCTCACATCAGAGCAACATTGCCCCTACCCCATCTCACTCTTGAACACGATCAGATGAAACAGAGTTGGCACCACAAACCCTAATGCACAGCACACACCACTCCTGTCACATCCCGACCCGAGGTGGATCACTTCCCGGGCCCGCTCCACCACCGTAGCACGATATTGTCCGCTTTAGGCTCCGACTACGCCCTTACGGTTTTGTTTCTGGGAACTCACGAGCAACTTCCCAGTGGATCACCCATCCTGGGAGTGCTCTAACCCCCTTCTCGCTTAACTTCGGAGTTCCTACGGAACTCGAAGCCAGTGAGCTCCCAAAAGACCTCGTGCTAGGTAGGGATAGGAATATACATTTAAGGATCACTCCCCTGGACGATGTGGGATCTTACAACTCCTCACCAACGACATGAAATCCGCGAAATTGTGGACCAACAGTGCCACCAAGATCACTGCCAAAACCAGCACCCATCTCATCCACAAGCAATACCTCCCTCCCCAAAACCGCCTTTCGACAATCTCATACACCGGGTTCATCATAATAGGCAATGTGAAGAACAGATTCACCACAAGGCCAAGCTTCACCAGGGTACTAATCAATCCTGCACCGTAATTAGCCGTGATCATATCCTTGGTTTGGTCCCCAAATGCAAAATAACCAAGAGCTCCAAAGCTTCCATACATCAGAGAAATGAATGTCATTGTCCAAGCCAGAACCTTCCCAAACTTGTCCTTGTCTTTCGCCTCGGACTCCAATGGCAGAACCATCCCAACCCCTTCGAATGAGTACACCGCCACGCCTAGTCCATAAAAGAACAAATGGGTCAGTATTGCAATCGAATTCAACCCCCAATTAGAACGGAAAACACCCCCAAATGTAGAAGCTTTTGGGTGCCAATCCCAAAATCTGGGGTGTCAAATCGGATTAAGCCCCCTAAATTACCAAAATACACCCTTCCCCCTTAAATTGTAATTTTACAATTAAGCCCTCGAGGCTTCGATTCAAATTTGTTTTTGACGTTATATACACACACGTACATGAATATGATTAGGGAAACTCAAGAAAGTATAAGAAATTGAATTTCGAGGCTCAAAAATTAATTAGGACACCCACTCAGGGGCAAAATAGTCATTTCACATGTTTCGAAAATAAAATACAATATTTTAAGGAACAGTATTTTGCCGTTGTACAAGGATGGCTGACTGAACCATCACTTGTTGAATTTGAAAATTTGCTTGCCAATCAAGAAGCTATGACTAAACAAATGGGATGAGTTTCGTCTAAAGGTGAGGAGGAAGCACTCTACATCAAAAAAAAATAAAGGCAGCTTCAAACAGCATGTCGATGGTGGATCTAAAAGAAATGTTGACAAGGCGAAAAGTCATCAAGGAGAAGGAAGTTCTTGGCCAGGGGGAGCTCCAAAGTATCACGGCAACCGTGGTCATTTCATGTTGCTCGTGTGATTTCAATTTTACAGCAATAATTTGTGATTTCAACTTAATTTAGTGCTTGACGTTGGCCTCAAATCAAAACAATCGGTAATATTAATTAGCAGCATGCAAATGTGGAGGCTGCAACAAGATTATGGAACGGATATTGATCTTTTGAATGAAGCCGTACGTTCAACTTCAAGCTGAAACCCATCTCTTTACATCCAGTGCCACTTTGTAAAATAAACTTCAGTAAAAAGAAAAGAAGCATACCTTACACATGGGTTGGTTGTAGTACAGAACAATCAACGATTGCCAATGTCATCATCCACTTCCACTCGCTTCACTCTCATCACTTCGAATGGCTTCTCCCCCATCACTTCCACTCGCCTCAGACTCATCTTGTCGCATATCAGCTACTACTTCAGGCTCCTTCGAAATGACATCTCATTTTAACTTCTCAGCATCGTCGGCATACAACAGGCAGATCCCACATTTTTCCACTTTCACATAGGACAGGAGTTGGTCTGGACAATTCCGTGGGCAAGAGAAGTGGACAGAGGCCTCGGTGACGAGTTTGTAAAAGTCATTGGAGAGTTTTGCTTCCTTATCAAGTTTGAAGGCGTTATACCACACATACATGTGATATGGATTGAAAATGTAGTCATGCCGTTCTCCATATCCACACGGGAAAATGAAATGACGACTGATTTCCTGGCTTTCACCGTCATTATTTTTTAAAGTGAATTTAACTCCCAACCTCAAAAGCGGATATTGGCCATATGCGACAACAACAGAGAAAGCAAAACCCAAGAACCCTGCACGAAACCAATCTGGAGGAAGCTCTATGTTTACCGAAGATCCCCCATTTTGATAGCTGAACCAAACTGGAATTTGCCTTCCCGGGCATACAATGGTAACCAAAGGCCGCCGATAAGGGTACTTTTCCTATAACATTGGTGGACATCGTATTATTTATATGATAAGAAAATAGAAGCTCCTCCAGGTCTAATTTGTTAGAGAGCAAAGATACATTTGTATTCAATTTAATCACAAGAGTGAGAAAAACAGGGGGAGAGAGAGAGAGACATACATTATCCTCTTCTATAAACATGGACGATGCAGTTGCCACTCGCAAAATTCTGAGCTGTGCATCAGCCATTATGTTGCTCTTTGCATTCCGATCCAATGCTCGGCAATTAGAAAATTTAAGCACCCCAGGAAAAAGTTCATATTTGTCCCAACATTGTACGAGTGCAGCCCTTGAACTTAACACTGTCTTCAGGGATGTGCAGCCATCTGCTTCAAGACAACATATCACCGGGAGCTCTGGTAACGATTCAAGTCTATTGCACATGATTAAGCACAGGCGAGACAGCTGAGAAGCTTGTTTTATGCTTGCGGGTATGTTCTTAATTTTGGTTCCACTTAAATCTAAATCACGTAATGAGGTTAAGCAAATGAGACCAGAAGGGATTTCGGATATACCGCTGTAACTGAGGTCTAGTACTTCCAAAGAAAGCAAACTGACTAAGACAGTAGCAGGAAGCAAAGTTTCAAGTTTCCAACAGGAAAAGAAGCTGAGAGTTCTGAGTTTGGTTAAACTGTAGATGCTGTTTGGGAAAAACTCAAAGTTCTTGCACAGACGAAGATCTAGTGTTTCAAGCCCAATTAGACATTTGATTGATGATGGAAGCTCTTTAACCAATGTCCCTTCTAAACAAAGAAACTCCAGATCTTGCATTAGCTCCAATATTTCAGGAAATTCGTAAAATGCAGAGCAGCCAGTGAGATCAAGTCCCTCAAGAGATTTCAACTTGCAAATGCTCGTTGGAAGGCATATAAGCTTTTCACAACCTTTCAGTCGAAGTTTTTTCAGAACATAGAGAAACTCAATTGATGAGTGTAGTTCTTTAATCGATGTTCCTTCTAAACTGAGAAACTCCAGTTGTTCCATAGGCTCCACGATTTCTGGGAAGTTATTGAATTTAGAGCAACCAGTGAGATCAAGTTCCTTAAGAGATTTCAGCGTACAAATGCCGGTCGGGAGAGTCACGAGCATTTTGCAATCTTTCAGTTGAATTGTGGTGAGACTAAAGAGGTGCTCCAGTGATGATACAGGCAATACTTCTATTGTTGTTCCAGTCAAATCTAATACACTTATATCCCTGGGAAGCTCCGAAAACTCACCAAGAGAGAAACAGTGCTTTAGATTAAAAGTACCAGAGACTTTCAGCTTACATCTGCAGCTTGGAAGTTTCTTAAGCTTTCTACAATATCCAATGTTAAGCCTAGATATTTTTTCATTAGACCAAACTGATGAAGGCAATTCCGTTATACCAGTGCCTGTTAAACTTAAGAATTCAATATTGCCTGGCATCTCAGGAAGATGTTCGAGACGCATGCAACATCCAAGATTAAGATAAGTAAGCTTGTCAAGGTATTCAAAATACGAAGGTATTTTAACCAAACTTTCACAGTCAAGAAGATTTATATGCTCAAGTTTTGGACTCCGAGAGAGATTTGGCACTTCAGTTAGATCTTCGGAATAACAAAGATTGATCACTTTTAAGTTCATCAGATTCTGTAGAAAAAGTTGAAGAGAAATAGCAAGAATTAATAACTAATTATCGTGACTTTCTACACAACATTTATACATGAACTAAAATAAGAATAAATACCTTGTCGTCTTTCCAAAGCTGTTGAACATGGCTGTTGGGCATATGAAGCTCAACAAGATTTTCCGGAGAAAACTTTAACGGCAAAGATTTCAAAGGATATCCACGCCAGTAAAGATAACGAAGAGAATTTGGAAGATGTAGAGAAACCTTTAATTTGCAGGAGTTGCCAGTCTTAGAAAAATCCACACTTAGCAATATTAGCTTAGACATCGATCTGAAATCTGCATCGTTCAATTCTAGCTCTTCAAACTCAGATCCGTTAAAGAATATGGCTTGAACCGATGCTGTTCCCTGACAATCAAGAACAAAGTAAAAATGTGAATACAACATATATCCAACAAAACTTAATTGAAACTGCATTCATAGGAATCCTACTTGTTCATCAAAAGTTTGCTGGTTTTTTTTTCTTCTTAGGAAAGTGAATGCATTTGACTCTTACCGTGTTATTTCTCAATACATGATACACATCCTCAGCACTAAACAACCTACTGCGTTTTCCAGGCTCTTCAATACATTGCTCCAAAACAATTGCCCTGCCCATTTCTTGAAGTAAATCATGCATCTCTATTTTTCTCCATGTTGAAACAATTGATATGAGAGACATGTCGATGAGAACCCTAGTTCCGGATGCTATAGAGAACCCACGAATATCAAACATTTTTTTTACATCATCCATACGCTTTCCTTTATGAAAACATGCTATATCCAGAAATATCTCCTTCTCATTTTTTTCTAATTCATCATAACTTCGTCTCAACACTTTATGGATTTTTTCACTTGGAAATTGTTTCAATTTTTTCAATTCGTCTTCCCACTCTTCTTTGCTCTTGCCATGAAATGAGGACCCCATCGTTTTAAGAGCTAACGGATTGCCTCCAGCATAATCCACCACCATCAGTGATAACTTTGTATAATCTGTTGTAGGAGTGCTATTCTTGAAAGCATTCAAATGAAAGAGCTGAAGAGCTTCATCCGGTTTCAATCCCTCAATCTCATAGATCTTGTCGTCTTCAACAGTTTGCTTAAGTGTGTTCCTATCTCTACTTGTTATAATGATTCTACTTCCAGTGCCATACCGAAGATGATCGCCAGCTAGATGCTCCATTTGCATTGGATCACTCACATCATCAAGAACAACAAGGACCCTTGTACGGCTGAGTCTTTCTCGAACAAAAGTTGATCCTATGGGTAGATCTTTTTCCCTTAATATCTCACTAAGAAGTGTATTTTGCAAGCGGTCTAGTCCATTTGTTTGTCCTGATATCTCTCTAACATTTTTAAGAAAACAACAAGCTTCAAACTTAGAAGAGAGCCTGCGAAATACAGCCTCGGCGAGAGTGGTCTTGCCAATACCACCCATGCCCCAAATGCCTACAGTGCAAACATCTACTGTATCATTCACGCATAATAACAATTCAATTTGTTCAATGTGGGTTTTAATTCCAACCAGGCCTTTTAAATAACATGACGATTCGCGAATCAATATGTTCCAAATAGTGTCGACAACTTTCTTAACTAAGTCAGCCTCCGTCCTGGCATATAGAATTATGAAGGACAAACAATTGTTTATAAGTACAAACTTCCTTAATGAATCTAGTATGAATAGAAAAACTTTTGAGTACATGCGGAAATTTGTATTATTAAGTTAGGGAGTTAGTTACCCTGTTTTGCTGGAATGATCAAATCCAGATATACCGGATGCTTCTTTCAAAGCGGCCCTCCAGTTGTGCACCTTGTCATTCCTGTTCTTGAAACGTTTCTCAAGTTGAGAAAATGCATCTGCATAACTCCCCTGTTGTTTTCGTACATCTGATGGGTTGATGTCGTAAAAAATAGGTATAACCATATGCCCATATTTTTCCTTGCGCTTCAGCATATGTACCAGTTCATCCAAACACCAAGAGGAAGAAGCATAGTTTTGTGAGAAAATGACTACTGAAACAGTAGATTTCTCGATTGCTTCTAGAAGGGCAGGTCTGATGTCGGCTCCTCTATTAAGTCTGTAATCTATGTATGTTTCGATTTTCTTCTGAAGTAAGGCCTCATGAAGATGGCTGGTGACACCAAGGCGGGTGTCCTCACCTCTGAAACTAACAAAGACATCGTACTTTTCACGAGGAAGGGGAATATCACCATCATCATCATCATGATCGGTAGCAGCAGAAGAATCCCGAGAAGAAAATGTTAATGATCTGCACCACATGTACAGCAGAGTCATGATGGTGATGAAAACTTGACAGAATCCGATGAACTCCATCTCTACTGTATCTAACACTGAAAATCAAGCAAATGAAGCGAGTAATTGGTTATAGATAGACGAAAGAACATCTGATATTTGAGATGAACGGGATAGAATAGAACTAGAGCAGATTTTACTTCACCAATTGTAGTAGTTGACTTGAGTTGACATTGACTATTTGCACAAATTGGTTACAAACACGTACTCCAGAAAATTCAACAGACATGAAAATATAGAATGTAGAAGGGAAGTTGCCCAAACCCTTCCTCTGAAGAAAATATACATTCAAACTTTGAAAGAATTCACGCCATTCAAATGGAATCCTTATCAAGTTGTCTGATTAATATCAATATCCATGGGACCCAGAAGATACAAAAATGGTGCAACATCTTCTCCTCCTCCTATCAGATGTACCCAGAACCCTCATACATGGACCATGACCAGTTCAACTGCTTGCAGAAGTCTCACACCTCCTCTCCTCCTAGTCTTCGTCAAAGTTGGAGAAGTAAAAGGTCCTCACTTCTGCCAAGTTGCCCCTTTGAGAGAGAGAGAAAGTGAGAGTGAGAGAGAGAGAGAGAGAGAGAGATTAAATTTTTCCGTTGAACTACAGACAGGTTATTATTGTTCAAGGTGAATGGAATAGCAGTATTATCGAATAGAAAGAGATAAGTTGGAGTTGGTTGCTTAAGCGGTATAGTGATAGCCAAGTTAGACCATTTCTCGAAAAGAAAAGAAACATACCTTACATTGGTTGTAGGGCTGGTTGGGGACGGGATCCTGAACCGAAACCCCAATCCAAATCCCAAACCAAAATATTTCGGGATGGAATTTTATATTCCAAAACCGAACCGAAACTATTTACTTCCCGAAATTCGGGATTCCCGAAACTGTTACTAGATTTTCGGGTCACTTCGGGATTGGGCCTTGAAGCCCAAAATGTTGGGCTTTTAAACTTTTTACAATTTTAAGTCTTTAAACAGTAAGCCCACCCATTTTTCGAGAAAAAAAAAAGTTAACAATTGCAGGCTTACAGTCCACTGCCCGCAGCCCACCTGTTTCACATTCCCATAAATTCAATTCAATCAAAGTTCACCACAATCTCATCTCATAATTTCAATTTTCATACCAAGCAAGCAACAACTAACAAGTTAAGCTTAAGTTCACAATTGTCTACCAAACTAGTTAATTAAAAGTGCATGCAACCAAAATGAAATAAGTTAAGTTTTACAAACCAAACTTCCGAATGAATTTAGATTAAGTTACAAACCAAAAGCAAATCATAGTCTATAACCAAAAAAGTGCATGCAACCAAAATGAAGCTTAAGTAAGGTCATTCCCTTTCGCCCCAATTCATTCCCAAGTCTCTCCAGATCGTCATACGGGATTGGACACCTGGTTACCAAGATAAATAAAAGGTATAGAGTCGGTACATCTAATTCACTGCAAGTTTACGAAATATATTACATAATTAAGAAAATTATGCATGCAGGGGAGCTCGAAATGGTTTTTCCCGTCCTCCAAAATGAAGCTGTCCAGATTCTTTCTTACCACAGAAACCACCTGGTAAAACAAAAAAATCACATGAACTAGACCTCTATAGGCATATGCAAACTGAAGGTAGAAGAATACGAAAACTTAACTGACCTTTATAGGCATCAACTGCTGTCTGTTGTAATCAACAATAACTTTAGAAGCATCAATCAAGGAATGGTGAGCTTCTTGCAAACAAGCAACTAATCTAAGCACATCATAGACACGTTATGACTTATGCAGATCATAATTTCACATTGTCCCCTATTTTCTTTTCCTTGGCTTGCCTCGTCTATCCACATTTAAGACATTAAGCATACCATTACAAAATATATTATTCAACCACCTACAATTGATATGCACATGTCTTTTCTCACAAAACTAGCAAGCACAGCCAAATCAATTTAATTTTATGAGAGAAGGACGTGTCTATGAGAACAAACACCAATACCATTATGCTTGAAGCGAAATCTATCAACAATACAAGAATGTAAAATTAGAATTCCCCGCCACATAGACATGCATATACAAACTTATAATTTCACATTGTCCCCTATTTTCTTTTCCTTGGCTTGCCTCGTCTATCCACATTTAAGACATTAAGCATACCATTACAAAATATATTATTCAACCACCTACAATTGATATGCACATATCTTTTCTCACAAAACTAGCAAGCACAGCCAAATCAATTTAATTTTATGAGAGAAGGACGTGTCTATGAGAACAAACACCAATACCATTATGCTTGAAGCGAAATCTATCAACAATACAAGAATATAAAATTAGAATTCCCCGCCACATAGACATGCATATACAAACTTATATGTACGATGCACCTTATATGAAAATAAATGCATATACAAATTCGTGCACCAACCCACCTTAATCTTAATCTGAATGAACCCACAAATTCGTGCACCCACCCTCCCAAAGGCATGCAGTATAAAACTAAGAACACAGGTTTTCCACTTGATTGCATACCCAGTCAATTGTGGGATGCTTGTATTTATAACTACATCACGATTACAGCTGAGGGTTTGAAAACCCTATTTACAAGGAGATTTGAAATTCAAAAGATATCAAAATAGAAAACAACAGATTACAAATATTTGAAAAATACATCTTGTTAACAAGGAAGCCTAATCAATTAGAAGTTTAAACAGAACTAAACTCCTGGAAGTGCGCTGGAGTTCCTCAAAGCACGGTGGGTTTAACCTCAGGTTGACTTCGTCTAACAGCCCCCCGTAAGCTAACAAGTTGTGGAACAACTGGAAGCTTGGAAACAAGTAATTTAAACCTTGAAGAAGACAACCCTTTAGTGAATAGATCAGCAAGCTGGTCCTGGGAACAAACATAATGAACCAACAGTTGACCACGAACAACTTTCTCGTGAACGTAATGGTAATCTACTTCCAAATGCTTGGTACTCGAATGAAAAACCAGATTGGATGCAAGGGCAATCGATGAGATATTGTCACACCAAATAGTTGGTTGAACCAAATGCAGATGAAGATCTTTATAAATCGACCTCAACCATGATAACTTGGCTGCAATATAAGCTAATTGCCGATACTCCGCCTCGGCACTTGATCGGGAAACCGTCTTCTACTTCTTCGAGCTCCAAGAGATAAGATTGGAACCTAAATAAATACAGAAACCACATGTGGAATGACGAGTATCTGGATTGCCAGCATAATCTGCATCAAAATAGGCTATTAACTTGGCATTTCCTGGTTTGTACAGTAACCCATGATTGTACGTAGCTTTCAGGTAACGAAGTATTCGTTTGACTGCCATCCAGTGAGTGTTCTTTAAAGAGTGTATAAATTGGCACACCTGATTTACAGCATATGATAAATCAGGCCGAGTGATTGTGAGTTACTATAGGGCTCCAACGACGCTACGATACAACTCTGGATTATCGTGAGGATCACCAACATAGGCGCTCTATTTTTTACCAGAAGACACCGGACTAGAGATTGGTTTTGCCTCAGTGAACTTAGTTCGCGTGAGTAAGTCCAAGGCGTATTTGGACTGACTAAGATGCATGGAATCGCCATTGTACTTGACCTCAATACCCAGGAAATAATTCAGTGATCCCAAGTCCTTCATCAAAAATAAACTGCCAAATTTCTTTATCAAATGCGCCATTTGACGAGGATTGTTCCCTGTGATTAAAATGTCATCTACATAGATTAACAGAATAAGATAGACACCTCTTTTATTGAATACAAATAGGCTGTAATCACATGCAGACTCTTCAAAGCCTAGTTGAAGCAAAAAGTCTGAGAAACGTTGGAACCAAGCCCTAGGCGCTTGTTTTAAACCGTAAATGGAACATTGCAATTTACAAACATGATTTGGAAACTGCTTATCAATGAACCCCGATGGTTGACGCATGAAAACTTGTTCGTTTAAATAGCCATGCAAAAATGCATTCTGAACATCAAGTTGTCGCACAGGCCACTTCTTTGACACGGCTAGACTCAAAACAAGTCTAATAATGCTGTGCATAACCACGGGATTGAAAGTCTCAGAGTAATCCACCCCAGCCTTTTGATGAAAACCATTAGCCACTAAATGAGCTTTTTGACGCTCAATAGTGCCATCTGCTCTTCGTTTGATCTTGAACACCCATTTATTTGGTAGCACGTTCATGTGAGTATGATATGGAACTAAACTCCAGGTTCCACACCTTTGTAGAGCATTAAACTCCTGCACCATAGCACTTCTCCACTCATGTTGCTTGACTGCCTGACTAAAACATGTAGGTTCAACAGGAAATTTATCAACAGTAACATGCATCGCATACTTTGGATTAGGTTTTAGGACCCTTGACTTGGAACGTGTGGTCATATGATGTCTTGTATCAGTAGGCACATCAGCATGCACATGTTGTGGTACTGCCAATACTTGCTCATTTGATTGTAGTGAAGGTTATAAGGATAGGCTCGGTTCTATTGGTAAGAAAGATGAAGGTGAAATATCAGTCGAATGGGTGATATTTGGCAAAGTGGTAGGATCAGGATGGGATTCTAAAGGACTTGTGAGATTAGAGGTAGGAGAATTTTGTCGGGTGGCAAGAGAATTAGTTTGACTAGGACTAGGTAATGTAGGTATCAGGGAAGGGCAAGTTGATGGAAAAGTAAATAATAATTGGGATAATTGATTGTTACCTTGTGATACAACACTTTCAGAAGAAGATATGAGTCCCTTAAAAGGGAAGAAATCCTCATCAAATAGGACATGCCGAGACAAATAAACTCATCTTGTGGACATATACAAGCATTTGTACCCTTGATGATTAAGTGAATACCCGAGAAAAACACATGACTTTGATTTTTGTTACAACTTATTTTGAGTGTATGGTGTTAACCAGGGAAAACAACGACAACCAAAGATTTTCAAGACGTCATAATTGGGTTTCCTTTGAAATAATTTTTCAAATGGTGACACATTTGACAAGACACGCGTTGGCAAGTGGTTTATTAAGTATGTAGCACTTAAACATGCATCAAACCAGAATTTATTTGGCATAAAAGACTGAGAAAGCATAACCATTGCAGTATCAACTATGTGTCGATGTTTTCGCTCGGCTAAACCATTTTGCTCAGGGTGTTTAGGGCAAGAAAAACGTTGTGAAATGCCATGAACGGCAAGAAATTGTTGAAAAGCATGACTTTTATATTCACCACCTTCGTCACATTGAAGGGTTTTGATTGAACAGTTAAACATGTTTTCGATTTTGACTTTAAACTTCACAAATATTTCAAAAACTTCATATTTGCGTTTCATAGGAAAAAACCAAGAATATCGCAAATAATCATCCACAAACAACACATAGTAACGAAAACCTTCATTAGAAATAACTGGAGAACACCACACATCAGAGTGTAATAGTTGCAAAGGAAATTTAGACAAAGACTCGGAAACATTGAAAGGTAACCTAGTACTCTTTCCTAGAGGACAAGACTCCCAAAAGGTTACATCAGAGGTACCATGAATTGGTACCAATGTATTTCAAACTAAAAATTTAATTATTGGTTTGGCAGGGTGACTAAGACGAGCATGCCACTTTTCAACCAAAACCCTTACTCCCATAAATGCAGAAACTGTATGCTTGAGATGTCCACTACCATTTGGAAATGGGTACAACTCATTCTCACATCTCCCTCGAAAAAGCGTCTTCCGTGTCTTGAGGTCCTTAACAAGGAAAACATGGGGAAAAATGAGTAAGTAACAATCATTATCTAAGGTAAACTGAGGGCTGATAGGATATTAGTGGATGCATTAGGACAATGAAGGATGTCGCGTAAAACAAATAAGCAAGCATTAGTATTAAGTTGATTTGAACCATAGTGTGCAATCAAGATACCAGTATTATTACCTACTCCACCCACACCTTCATTACCATTATACTCCTTGGGAAAGACCAGGTTCTGAATATCAGGAGTAATGTGTGCATTGGCACCTGTGTCCAGGAGCCAAGAGCCATTATGTTGTTTGTTAAGAGTGATAGGTGAGGACGTCATTGCTGAAAGACGTTTGGCCGGTATTCTGCCTTCAAATGCAGTGTTCATGCGTTGATAGCAGTCAAGTGTAGGATGACCTGGTTTGCCACATATTTGACAAATAATTCTATCACCACATGAAACAAACCTTTCTCCATTACCTTGGTTATTCTGCGGATTATTGTTATGGCGAGGATTGGGACCTCTTTGAGCAGCACCACAGTTTGAGGAGTTCCCTCGTCCACCATCATGAGAGCGACCACCCCTACGACCTCTGGTAGCCACAAAGGCATTAACAGTGGCTCCTTCAACCAAAGGCACATTGTGTTCCGCAAGTCTTCTTTCTGTAGTCAGCGGCAGAGATTCAAGAGTTGGATATAGGATAGGAGTGTCACGAGCTTATGCAGCACTCACAATCACCTCGAACGCTAGTCCAAGATTATTTAACACAATCTGAACCAGTTCTTTATCATTCACAGGTTGCCCAGCAAGGGCAAGGTTGTCAGCAATCACATTCATGCGATCAAGGTAATCCGCCACAGATAGATCACCCTTTTTGGTCTGCAAAAGCTCATTTCTCAGAAACAAAATATGATTTTGGGACGTGGATGCATACCTTTGCTCAGTTCTTTTGCTTGCCACCACAAACAAGACAGATGCAGTCAGGGATCCATTAATCCATCTCAGGATCATTTGATCCTGTTGCACCTAAGCTATGTACGCAAGATTGATAATAGTCGCAACAGCAACATGTTTTGAGGGACACACCAACGTGCCATCAACATACCCCATTAGGTTCCTACTTTTTAGAATAGGTAGAATTTGAGCCAACCACAGTGGGTAGTTGGTTCTATCTAGTTTGATGTTTACAACAGTGGAAAAGGGCTGGAAGGTGGTGTTTTAAGGGTTGGGGTTGACAGCAGGGACATTGTTTCCAGCCATGGAAGCAATGATGGAAAGAATGACAAGCTAGGATCTTTGTCGTTAGACAAAAAAAACTCTAGAAACCATATAAAACTAAGAACACAGGTTTTCCACTTGATTGCATACCCAGTCAATTGTGGGATGCTTGTATTTATAACTACATCATGATTACAGCTGAGGGTTTGAAAACCCTATTTACAAGGAGATTTGAAATTCAAAAGATATCAAAATAGAAAACAACAGATTACAAATATTTGAAAAATGCATCCTGTTAACAAGGAAGCCTAATCAATTAGAAGTTTAAATAGAACTGAACTCCTGGAAGTGCGCTGGAGTTCCTCAAAGCACGGTGGGTTTAACCTCAGGTTGACTTCGTCTAACATACAAGTCCTGCACTGCACCCACCCTAATTTGAAACCCACAGTCCTTAAACCCTCACACATTCGACAAAATACCCAGAAATCAAGTTAATCAACATGAAATTTGACCATAAACACTAAAGAACAAAAACCCAGTGAAAATCAGAAACCCTTACCTGGATTTTGGGACTCGATTGGTTTCAAATTCGCGTCTTCCTGTGTCTCTGTGTGTGTGGCCGGTTGGATGAGCGCCGTTGAAGTGGACGGATGACGGGAGGAGCGGCGTGACTCAATGGAGGAGCGGCGTCACTCGAATTGATGGAGGAGCAAGCGGCGGGAGCATGAGCAGCGTTCGGGAGATTGAGTGAGAGTGAGCGACTGAGAGAGCTTGTGAGGATAACAAATGACCTAACTAATGGACGGTTGAATTAGATCTTAACCAATCCAACGGCCCAAGAAAATTCTAATTATAAATTTAAAAAAAAAATATATATATATATATAAAATATTCGGTTCAGTTCGGGATTACCAAACACTTTCAAAGTTGTGGCCGAATCTCAAACCGAAACTTTCGGGACGGGTTCGGTTTTGGGTACTGAATTTTTCGGGAAATTCGATTCGGGCATTTTTCGGTCAAATTTCGGGACAATTCGGGATTTTCGGGAAAAATTTCCACCCCTAATTGGTTGTATCAAGGTCGAATTCAATAGACAATTTTACATGGTGTTATACCATATATTGGGCCTCAGCATTTGGGCTTCATTACTTAGCCCATGATTCATGTAAGAGGGAAGGAAACCCTTATTCTATAAAAGGGCTCCCTCACATTCACTTAAAAGGAAAGGGAAACAGACAGAAGGGAAACAGAGGGGAAATAGGAGAGTAAACAGAATAGCAAAGAGAGCAAACATTGCTTCTATAGCCTCCATGTATATTCAACATTCATTTACATAGTGAAACAGAATCAACACCAGTGTGGACGTAGTCTCAACTTAAGGTGAACCACGATATATTTTTGTGTTCTTGTGCATTTGTGTGGTTAACGGTTTGATTTACGTTGGTCCAAGATCGATCCGATTTTGTGCATCAACATTTGGTGCCGTCTGTGGGAAACAACACAAAAAGCTATGTCGGTTCTCTCTCATTTTTTTCATCTCATCACCGTGAAACCTCACAACCTTATCCACCATGAAATCCACAAACCAGGAGCACAACCCAAACTCCCTTCCACAGTCCATAACAACACTATCTTCTCTGAGCTAAAATGGCTCAAAACCCCTTGCTTTTACCAACCTCTCATTTCGCTCTTTCACCACAAATGATGGAAGGATAAATCAATCATGGTTTTCTCTCCAATTTCATGGCACAGAGCCATGAAAAATGCAGCCGTGACCTCCACAACGCGCAACTCGTGAGGAATCACCGCCACCAACGGAACCTGTAGACTTGGACTATCAGATTCTCACCCAACTCGAGTGGTGCCGGTGCTGAAAAGCTCATCACGAGCAGGTCCCGTACCGCCGCTGCCATCTCCACTGTTTGGGGAAAATCCATCGGAAAAGATAAGGACTCCATCTTCTACAAATTATCACTGTTTATTTAATATTTTATTATTGTATCTTTAATCATTCCTGATCACTATGTTCATTATTTAAATGTTAGGATGAAACTTTAATCATTCATGATAGGGTACAAATAGTATAATATATACCCACTATCCCCCTATCTGATATAACCCACAGGAGAACACGAAGAAGATATCTTCCTTACAATTATTTTATTATTATTTAATGTTTATTACAAGACCACTTGTCCTTAGTCTTGCCAGCTTTAATCATTCATGAACACTTTATTCATTATTTAAATATTTTATTTATTTTCAACATGACTACTGATCACATCCACCCAATTCCATCTGCCAAAAGAAAAAAAAAACCTTTACTTTTCCTTTTCAACAAACATCATTATGACATTTCATCACAAAACAAGGGATATCAATTTGTTGTCTTCCCTTTTTTTCTTTTTGACTAACCATAAGTGTCTTTTGGTCACTTGGCCACATACTCGAACATTAATAAAACCACATCCATGCTCATCATTATAATAAGTCTTTTCCATCATGATTAATCCACATGACTGTTCCACTACGTGGAAAGTCTGATACATCACATATTTTCACTTTTCATTATTAAGGCACAGTTCACACTCCATAATACAAGGTTACATATATATACACATATACTTTATCCCT
The DNA here is from genome assembly GCF_916048215.2 of Malus sylvestris. Classification (NCBI taxonomy): domain Eukaryota; kingdom Viridiplantae; phylum Streptophyta; class Magnoliopsida; order Rosales; family Rosaceae; genus Malus; species Malus sylvestris. The sequence goes on from NC_062269.1 coordinate 25,017,685, forward strand.
ATAGTTATCATGTGTAAGACTATTATACTCATATTGTTTTCCATTATTTTTCTCTAGTGACATATATTTAGCCCAAGTACTTGTGCAATATTTATTCACTACATAGTGTCATGTGATTGCCCTTAACCATGTCACTTATACAACATATGATTTACCACATAACTGAATAAATTATTTACTTGTAGTAGGCACAGAGTACAATATTTTGCCTTGACAAACTTTGTCAATTTGATTTATTCATTATGTGTTCATACTTAAACTATAATTTATTGTCAGGAATTATTGACCAACTAACTATATTGATCAACATTGTTGCTGATTAAAGAAGCCTACAGACACTATTGATCAGCCTATAGATCACTGAGACACATGCTTATGGTGACAAAGATTTAGTCTGACCGGACACCCACTTGCTCGGACACTCGCTCATTTGGACACCTATGTGCTTGGACATCCATTCGTTCGGGCAGTTTCAAGATTGGACACCGTTGAGCTCGAACCCCAACTCACGAACCCAATTTGTGAACCCAACTCATGGACCCTACGGATGGCCCCGACTCAAAGACTCGACTTGTGGACCCAACTCATGGACCCTACGAATGGCTCCGACTCAAAGACCCGACTTGTGGACCCAATTCGCGGACCCGCCACATAGATCCAATATGCGAACCCGATAAGCGGATTCGAGTCATGTCGAGAATTAACTCATAATGAGCTCACGCGGACGTCGAGTGCATACTCACAATGAAGAATGCCACAAGCCGAGCCGCCTCGCAATGAGCACCGCCTCCAGTTGAGCAATCGCCTCACCGCAAACATTGCCTCTAGCCGAGCAGCCTTGCAATGTATGTTACCTCTAGCTGAGTATTGCTTCACGTTAAGCACTATCTCATGTCGAGTACTAGTTTTGGACGACATCTAGTCAATTCGGCCCGCACATGGATTGGATTTGAAGTCTCCAGCCAAAAGACTCTCTTGATTGAAGACTTGGGGACTCCTGTTATACCATATATTGGGCCTCAGCATTTGGGCTTCATTACTTAGCCCATGATTCATGTAAGAGGGGAGGAAACCCTTATTCTATAAAAGGGCTCCCTCACATTCACTTAAAAGGGAAGGGAAACAGACATAAGGGAAACAGAGAGGAAAAGAGAGTAAACAGAATAGCAAAGAGAGCAAACATTGCCTCTATAGCCTTCATGTATATTCAACATTCATTTACATAGTGAAACGGAATCAACACCAGTGTGGACGTAGCCTCAACTTGAGGTGAACCACGATATATCTTTGTATTCTTGTGCATTTGTGTGGTTCACGGTCATATTTACGTTGGTCCAAGATCGATCCGATTTTGTGCATCAACACATGGCTTCATAAGTTTATACTCATCACTGCCACTCTCCTTCTCCTTCATGATCTCCTATTATTACTGCTTCTGCGAAATGACACTGAATTATAATTTCCCAGCATCTTCGGCGTTCAACAGGCGTATGCCACACTTTTTGACCCTCATGTACGAAAGGAGTTCATCGGGCAAACGAAGTGAACAGAGGCCTCGGTGACAAGTTTATAAAAATTAGTGAAGCATTTCGCTTTCTCATCAATTTCAAAGGCATTATACCACATATGCATGTGATATGGATTGAAAATGAATGCGTTCACACCCTTCTTCATATTCAGACGGGAAAATGAAGGGATTACTGATTTCACGGCATTCACCACAATTACTTTTGAAATTGAAATGAACTTTCAACCTCAAAAGTGGAATCAGAAGATATAGGTCATATGCAATAACAGAGCATAACAAATGTGTACATTTACTATAAAAGAAAATTGGGTACTTTCTATATATAAAAAAACTGGTACATTTTAGATTAAAAAGTGGGTACATTTTCTGTTCCATATCTTCTTCCACTTGTTCTTTCCAGAACTTGAGAAACGTCGGACTCGTCACTTGATTCTTCACGCTCATCACTTCTACTGGCTTTAGGCTCATAATGCTTCTGACTCATGTGTTCCCATGTATTCTTCAGCTTCTAATTCCCTTCACACGACATCAAATTTAAATTTCGCAGCATCTTCGCCGTGCAACAGGCAGACACCACACTTTTCCTCCATCACAAGAAACAGGTTGGCTGGAATTATCGAGAGGGAAGAAGTGAACGGATGCAGCAGTGACAAGTTCATAAAAATCAGTGGAGCATTTCGCTCCCTCTTCAAGTTCAAAGCCATTATACCACACATGTACATGATGTGGATTGATATCATACTAATTTTCATCACATGGAAATTTGTAAGAACAACTTATGTCACGCATTTTGCCATTATTCATTGTGAAATTGAACTTGACTCCTAAGCTGGAATCCATATGTCGGTGGAATGCAACAACAATGAAAAAGAGAGGTTCTGAAACCTGTTCAAAACCAATGGCAATGAAGCTTGACTTTTATGGAAGCTCCCTCATTCTGATAGCTGAACCAATGGAATTTCATACCCCTGACATATGATGGTAACTAAAGGCCCATAAGAGTACTTTTCCTGTCACACTGATGAACATCATAATATTCTTATTAGCGAGAAAATAGCAGCTGCGTACTCCAAGAGAAGTGCATGTGTATGTGTGTATGCGCGCATGAGAGAAAGGGATGTTAAAAGAGACCAACCCCAGCCCATTCTACACAAATCCAGAAAATTCTAGCAATGTGCACAATTGTAAGGTTGTCATGCAAGCCCAAGTCGGTGGGGTGATTGTAGAAAGACCTAGAAGCCAAATTGTGTGGCTGTTATAAAAAGCCCAAGTCGGTTTAGCAAAAGAGATGGAAAAGTGTGCATGATCAATGCACTAGAAAATTCTAGTGAATGTATAAGTCGGCAAACATGCCCTATAAATATGGGTGTGGTGTTGTATGCTTGTAAACAAGAAGTAAGAAACCAAGAAGAAGTAGGCAACCAAGTGAGAGTGAGAACTAAGAGTAGACATGTAGGAGTGTGAGTGATCTAAAGTGTGTCTCTAGAAAGTAAGTGAGTGTCATTGCTTCTAAAGTTGTGTCCTTGTGAGTGTAATACAAGTAATTTGTTTACTTGTGTTGTCTCTCCAACACTTGTGTTAGAGTTGTGTACTCTAAACTTTTCCCCAACAATTGGTATCAGAGTGGTATGATCGCGGATCGTCTCTAGTGAAGTTTTTAGAATCGTGAAAAGTTTAGTACTTCGCAAGATTATTGGTTAATCTTGTTCGGCTTATCGAAGCTCTGCCGACACGATGGGAAATCTTCAAGTTGTTGGAGCAATCAAGAAGTTGAACAACAAAAATTACAACACATGGGCGACATGTATGGAGTCTTACCTACAAGGCCAAGATCTTTGGGATGTCGTCGGCGGTAATGAAGTTAAGCAGCCAGAAGAAGACACCAGCGACATTTTAAGAAAGTGGAAAATCAAGGCAGGGAAAGCCATGTTCGCCCTAAAAACCATGGTCGAGGATGACATGTTGGAGCACATATGAAAGGCCAAGACACCGAAAGAAGCGTGGGACACCTTCGCCACACTCTTTTCAAAGAGGAACAATACAAGACTCCAGCTTCTCGAGAACGAGTTGCTATCGGTGGCCCAACGAGACATGACGATTGTCGAATATTTCCACAAGGTAAAGTATATTTGCCGTGAAATTTCTGAGTTAGATCCTAGTGCTGCCATTGTAGAATCCAGGATAAAAAGAATAATTATCCATGGATTGAGACCCGAATATCGAGGCTTCATTGCCATTGTACAAGGATGGCTGACCCAACCATCACTTGTTGAGTTTGAGAATTTGTTTGCCGATCAAGAAGCTTTGGCAAAGCAAATGGGAGGGGTCTCATTAAAAGGTGAGGAGGAAGCACTTTACACCAAAAGTAAAGGCCGCTTTAAGCGGCGTGCTGGTAGAGGATCTAAAACAAATGGTGACAAGGTGAAAGGTCATCAAGGAGGAGGGAGTTCTTGGTCAAGGGGAGCTCTGAAGTATCATGGCAACCATGGTCAGTCCCAAAATAATAAAAGGTTTAAGGGCAAGTGCTACAATTGTGGAAAGAAGGCCCATATGGCGAAGGATTGCTGGTTCAAAAGGCCTGCAGAAAGTAACTTCACCAACTCAAAAAAGAAAAGTAAAGATGATTGGGATGTCGTAGTGTCTCTAGCCGTGGAGGAAGAATGGGACGCAGAAGCATCATCTTATTGGTGCTCAGAAAATGAGGCGTTGCCCAACCCGAAGAGTTTGAAGATACGTTACAGGGGAAACTGGGAGACCAAGCTACCCAAATCCAATCAAGTCCAAATGAGTCTGAAGATTTGTTTCCTGGAGACGATGTCGATCAAGAAGTACCTAAGAGCCCTTGGCAAACTGGTGTGTATCAATAACCAGGAAAATTTAGACCTAGTGAAGTGGAAGAATCAATTCCACAATCACAACTAAGGAGGTCAACAAGAGTACAAAAGCCAAATCCTAGATATGTCAATGCTGCTATAGTTGATGGAGCAGTAAAAGAACCTAAGACGTTTGAAGATGCATCACAGAGTTCTGAATAGATATGAGCTATGGAAGAAGAAATCATTGTGCTTAAGCAGAATCAGACTTGGGATTTGGTGCCAAAGCCAAGGGATGTGAAACCCATATCCTGTAAATAGGTGTACAAGATGGATGTGAAGAATGCTTTCTTGCATAGAGAGTTAGATCGGGAGATCTACATGATGCAGCCAATGGGCTTTAAAAGCGAAGGTCATCCTGAGTACGTGTGCAAGTTAAGGAAAGCACTTTACGGTTTGAAACAAGCACCAAGAGTGTGGTACGCTAAGATTGCGAAGTTTCTCACACAAAGTGGTTACTCAGTGGCGCATGCAGATTCCAGCTTGTTCGTTAAAGCTAATGGAGGAAAGTTAGTTGTCGTACTAGTGTACGTGGATGACCTAATCATCACAGGCGATGATGAGGCAGAAATTCGTTAAACAAAGGAGAATTTGTCAGTTCGGTTCAAGATGAAAAAACTTGGACAACTCAAGCACTTTCTTGGATTAGAGGTTGATCGCACACAAGAAGGGATATTTTTGTGTCAGCAAAAGTATGCAAAAGACTTGTTGCAGAAGTTTGGGATGCTTGAATGCAAGCCAATCTCAACATCGGTGGAACCTAATGCCAAGATGTGTGCACATGAAGGCAGAGGCTTGGAAGATGCAACAATGTATCGACAATTGGTAGGTAGTCTAATCTACTTGACTCTGACTCGACCTAACATTTCTTATGCAGTTGGTGTGATGAGTCGGTACATACAAGATCCAAATAAGCCTCATCTAGAAGCGGTTCGACGAATATTAAGATATGTAAAGAGTACAATTGACTATGGTCTCTTGTACATGAAAGGTGAAGACAGTAAGTTGGTTGGCTATTGTGATGCAGACTTTGCAGGAGATCATGACACCAGGAGATCGACCACTGGGTATGTCTTCAGAATTGGTTCTGGAGTAGTTTCGTGGTGCAGCAAGAGATAACCAACGGTGTCTTTATCAACCACAGAAGCAGAGTATAGAGCAGCAGCAATGGCAGCTCAAGAAAATGCATGGCTGGTACAGTTAATGAGTGATCTACATAAACCAGTAGATTATCCAGTACCATTGTATTGTGATAACCAATCGGCAATTCGCTTGGCGGAAAATCCAGTCTTTCATGCAAGAATTAAACATGTGGAGGTACATTATCATTTCATTAGAGAGAAGGTCTTGCAAGAAGAGATTAAGATGAGACAAATCAATACAGATGAACAAGTTGCAGACTTGTTCACTAAAGCTTTAAGTACCAGCAAGTACCAGCAAGTTTGAAAAGTTTCATCGTCAACTCAGCATGGAGAAAAGAATGAGCTGGTGTTGAGGGGGAGTGTTAAAAGAGACCAACCCCAGCCCATTCTACACAAATCCAGAAAATTCTAGCAATGTGCACAATTGTAAGGTTGTCATGCAAGCCCAAGTCGGTGGGGTGATTGTAGAAAGACCTAGAAGCCAAATTGTGTGGCTATTATAAAAAGCCCAAGTCGGTTTAGCAAAAGAGATGGAAAAGTGTGCATGATCAATACACTAGAAAATTCTAGTGAATGTATAAGTCGGCAAACATGCCCTATAAATATGGGTGTGGTGTTGTAAGCTTGTAAACAAGAAGTAAGAAACCAAGAAGAAGTAGGCAACCAAGTGAGAGTGAGAACTAAGAGTAGACTTGTAGGAGTGTGAGTGATCTAGAGTGTATCTCTAGAAAGTAAGTGAGTGTCATTGCTTCTAAAGTTGTGTCCTTGTGAGTGTCGTAATATTTTGTGAGTGTAATACAAGTAATTTGTTTACTTGTGTTGTCTCTCCAACACTTGTGTTAGAGTTGTATACTCTTTTTCCTCAACAAGGGAGACTCCAATCCAATGATGCAGTTGCCACTTGCATAAGTCTAAGCTGTGCATCGGCCATTATGTTGCTCCTTTCATTCCAATCCAATGCTCGACAATTATAAAATTTAAATTCCCCTCGAAAATGTTCATATTTATCCCAACCTTCTATGAGTGTAGTCCTTAAACTTGACAGTCTTCAGTGATGTGCAGCCATCCGCTTGTTCATATTTATCCCAACCTTCTATGAGTGTAGTCCTTAAACTTGACAGTCTTCAGTGATGTGCAGCCATCCGCTTCAAGGAGTTGCAACACTGGAAGCTCTGGTAGAGATCAAAGCCTCTTGCAATTGACTAAGAGAAGGCGAGACAGCTGAGAAGCTTGTTTGATGCTTGCAGGTATGCTCTTAATCATGGTTCCACTCAACTCTTAATCTCGTAATGAGGTTATGCAAATGAGGGTATCAGGGTCTCACCTTCTTGTTTTCTTCATGTATGTAGCGCAAATATTTGTTGTTGTGGTTTGATTTCAGCACAACAAACCTCGGCAGAGTTGGCATTTTAATTCTCTCTTTCTAGTTTCTATCCCGTTCGTTCTCAAACAAGTGACTTCAATTTTTCTTTGTGCAAGATGTATTCTATGTTTAACGTACTTTACCAGCACGCAACAGAAGAATAATGAGGATTCATAAACAGCAAATGAAACAGACCATTACAAAACCAGAAAAAGCTCCCAAATCAAAAACTCAAACATTTTCCGTGACAAATGCCAATGCAAGCCCTTCATTAGATTGTGGTAAATTTCTCTAAACATCAGACCTTTACAGGTTTTGAATAATGATGCAATCAAACTGTGATGACAAATCTTTTAGTCATACAGATAAAATCATTCAATCTATGCTAATCAAAATACACATCAACTCGTATAACCCTCCTATACTTTGGCAGCAAATATCTCCTGGAGAGCAGACCAAGTTCCTGAAACCGCAAGAACAACTCCCAACACCAAAATGCTCACATCAGAGCACCATTGCCCCCACCCCATCTCACTCTTGAACACGATCAGATGAAACAGAGTCGGCACCACAAACCCTAATGCACAGCACACACCACTCCCCACCAACGACATGAAATCCGCGAAATTGGGGACCAACAATGCCACCAATATCACTGCCAAAACCAGCACCCATCTCATCCACAAGCAATACCTCCCTCCCCAAAACCGCCTTTCGACAATCTCATACACCGGGTTCATCATAATAGGCAATGTGAAGAACAGATTCACCACAAGGCCAAGCTTCACCAGGGTACTAATCAATCCTGCACCGTAATTAGCCGTGATCATATCCTTGGTTTGGTCCCCAAATGCAAAATAACCAAGAGCTCCAAAGCTTCCATACATCAGAGAAATGAATGTCATTGTCCAAGCCAGAACCTTCCCAAACTTGTCCTTGTCTTTCGCCTCGGACTCCAATGGCAGAACCATCCCAACCCCTTCGAAGGAGTACACCGCCACGCCTAGTCCGTAAAAGAACAGAGAAAGGTCTCCAAATGCCTTCACTTCCGGCATTTTTTTCAACATAACCACCACATCCTCCACCATCACAACCCCCATTGCTCCGAGATCAATCACATCAGCAAAAATACTCAACGGGGCCAAATGGGTCAGTGTTGCAATCGAATTCAACCCCAATTGGAAGGGAAAACACCCCCAAATGTAGAAGCTTTTGGGTGCCAATCCCAAAATCTGGGGTGTCAAATCGGATGCTGTGGGTGCATTGAGCAAATGTGCTAAAGTATTGCCGATGAAAATGAGATACCCGACGCAGAACCCGGCCTGAGCGAGAATGATCAGAACATCCACCAGCAAGCGCCCCCAAACGCCGCAGACGGCGAAACCCAAATCCCCAAAAGACGGGATCCTTGTGAACCCATTGGAAGACTCGAGCTTTCTTCTGGTATAAACAATCAGCATCATGCAATGGTGGGTGAGGAACGCAACGAGTAGGAGCGTGAGGAGGCTCATGAGCCACCCGGTGCGCTTGAAGGAATACGGGAGGCCAAGAACGCCGGCTCCGACGACGGCGATGAAGACGTTGGCGAAGGTCTTTGATTGGGAAGACAGCGGCTTGGGGTCTCCGATCAGCGGCGTGTTCTCCGTCAGGGGCGGCTGCCTGAGACGCTTGGACGAGGAGGTTGCCTCCTTGTCGCCACCCATGTTTTGATCTCTGTGTTGATTCTCGACCCTGAATTAACAAAAGATAAAGATCAATAACAAAAGTCGGGGGTGATGGTGTGGTGGGGCCTGGGGGGAGAGTTTTGAAAGACTTATACGTTTGGAAGTTGCCAAAAGATTGGGGAAAATATGGGAGGGGAGTTACGGATAACCGTGATGCGCTTAGTTTGTTTTTGTTTATATTTTCACCTGATTGCTGTCTTGGGATATTTTCGCTTTGGAAAGAGATTTTTTTTATCCCTTCCTTCTAATCCACCAAATTAAAGGATCTGTACAGTTGAAAATTGATTTAACGGCTATATACAAGGGTCCACTTTAAAGTTATAGTAACTTCAGCCGTTTGATCAAAATTCAATGGTACAAATTCTCTGATTTAATGGATTAGGAGGAAGGAATGCAGAGAGGATCCCTTTCTTTGGCTTTAGAGTTTTAGAGAGTTTGATGGATATACATGGAAATTACTTATTTTTCATTTAACTTAATTAAGCAAAAAAATGAATGATAACTATGTAACCAATCCTTAACAAACACAACTTATAATAGGGGATTTTAGAAATAGTAATCCCCCTACCCATATGACATTACGTTTGCCTCAAATTTGTCACGGTTTCACTTATCTTTTTACTGTTAGATAATAATTCGCATGAAACAGATATTACATATTGATTAGAGATAAATTGTTCTATTTAGATGAAGATACGAATTAACATCGCCACCTAATATTTCTTTTTGTATCATCTACCAAGTCTTTTGCGATTATGATCTACAAAATAAAGTTCGATTACAAAAGGACGTCAAATATTAGCAATGCACTGTAGTGCAATTATGATCTCAAACATTTGATTTGAGTAATACAATTGAGGCATTTCAAAGTTCTTCCATATGTATTGTATTTCCTCATTTTTTTTTTCGTGCAAGGTGTTGCTCTGTTGATTTAACTGCTACTCTTGTTGCTATCTGGTCAGAAATTTCAGAAATTAAGCCTCTTTTGTGATGAATGGGTGATAAATTAATTTGGTTGCCTTCTTCTGATAGTGCACTTTATCCATGGCCTATGATTTTAAGCCAAGGAAACAATTAGTTGTTACTTGGGATAGATGGGTTTGGCGTCAATATTTTCATCCGTGTAACTCTATTATTTCATGGCGATTTCTTGATAGAAAGCCTTTAACTGATGACTTATTGCTTCGTCACGGGTTCTCATTTGCATCAATGTGTTCTTTGTGTTCTCATTTGCATTTGAAGTCAAAGTAAATACTAATGGTTAGGTTTGTGGTTCTCCAGGCAATGCTAAATTTGGTGCTATTTCCCAAGACCATTTGGGTCATTGTCTAGGGTGTTTTGTGGGTTCTTTCAATATTGTTACTGGATTGGAGTCAGAGCTTAAGGATATTATTCATGTTGTCAGTATGGATGCGGAAGAGAGTTGACATTTTCATTGAATTGAGTGTGATTCTACTTTGGCAGTACATTTTCTTTCAAATACATTTATTTAGGTGCTTTGGCGTTTATAGGTTGATTGGTCCAACTATTGTACCAATCTCTCTTCCATGAGGATTCAAGTTTCTCATATATATCCTGAAGGTAATCAGGCGGTTGATTGTTTAGCCTACTTTGGTGTAGATGGTGTTGGGATTCTTGTCCTTCGTGTGCAATTACAGCTTTTGTTCATGATCTCTTTAGAAAAGCAAATGAAAAAGGGAACCTATCGGGCCTATATTAAACCCAAAGCCCATTTCATTTCTTCCTTTCAGCCCAGAAAGCCCATTTCACATTTCTGGTCCCAACAAAGGAAAAATGGGACTGTCATCACTGTGCTTCGAGCACGAACAGCCGGCGCAGGTTAGCGAGTCAGGAAAATTGACTGCCAGTAAATTAAACGCGATCAAAATTCACCAAACACCAAAAAACGAAGAAAATTCTCTGCAATCCTTGATCTTTAATATAGTTCCATCCGATTCAAATTCATATGAGATCGGAAGCTCCCGTAATTTGTTTTCGCACCAAATTTAAACAAAATGAAGAAAATTCTCTGCGATTTTCGGTTCCTCCTGTTTCTTGCAGCGGCGGCGTTCATCTATATTCAGGTGGGCACCCCAAAACCCTAATTCTCACACGAATATATGGTATTGAAATGTTATATGGAGTTGTTGCTGCAGTAGTTGTAAGAAATGACTGCTAAATTTTCTTCTGTTTGTGTTTGTGTGTCTGTTTGGTTGCAGATGCGGCTTTTCGCTACGCAATCGCAGTACGCTGATCGCCTCGCAGATGCGGTATGTCAAAATTATGAGTCTGTTGTTGTATCAGAGTAGTTCATGAGAAATTCGTCTGCAATTTGAACTCTTTTTATTTATTCATTTGATGAGAAATGTGAATTAAGTTGCACATTGCGTAGTAGGATCAATTTGTGTTGTTGGTCTGCTTAAAGAAATTGAGCAAAAGGAGCAACTTTTACGCAATTTCACATCCGTTTTGTGTAATTTTCAAAGTTAACGTTTCTTTATATCTCCTTTTTAATCTACTTTGAGACCAGCAAGATGGGTCCTGCTTGTATTTCGGGAACCATAAGGTGTATTTATGCGTTTGAAGCTTCTACGGTTAAAAAGTTGGTTACTTTATCTTGAATGACATTTGTTTTTCGTTTTGCAGATAGAATCAGAGAACCATTGTACATTTCAGTTGAGGACATTTATTGATCGAATAAGCTTGCAACAAGGACAAATTGTATCCCTAGATGGTGTGATATATTTCTAGCACATGAGCCTTTTAGATGTCTGTTTTTACATTATTTGGTGCACGACGATTATGCTTTCTTTAGTCTTGTACTAATGAGTATGCTTTAAATTTATCAATTATGCTGTGCATATTATCGTAATTTTATCTTACATTGCCGGTCCCAAGCCCGGATAAAGGAGGAGGGGGAGGGCGTCAGGTAGTCGACAGCTAGCACTCCATGATTACGTCGAATCCTTATGAAAATGAATCCAGAACGAAATTGCGCTAAAGCTAGGGCGTCACCCGTAAGTGGCGCGCTGTGTGGCCCGAGCACAGTGATAAGTGAGCAAGGGTCGCTGTATCTCCATCGGCACCCGGATGCAGTGTTAAATGAGCAAGGGGGCTATAGAAACTTCTTTTCGAACGACTCCACTCAAAGTTGTTTGGGAGCATATGCTCCTATCAACTTTACACGGGACACACAAAAGAAGTACTTTGATCCTATTAGACGGGGAAGGGTGAAGAAGCTAGGACAGAAGGGTAGAGTTCAAGAGAGCAAAATGCGTTTAGGAACATGGAATATAGGAACCTTGACAGGAAAATCTATGGAAGTAGTAGAAGTTATGGTGAGGAGAAGGATAAATATTATGTGCCTACAAGAAACTAAGTGGGTTGGTCGTAAGGCAAAGGATCTAGAAAACTCAGGGTTTAAACTATGGTATTCGGGCACAAATAGAACGAGAAACGGTGTTGGCATCATCGTGGACAAGACCTTGACACAAGATGTTGTAGATGTCAAGAGGGTAGGAGATAGAATCATGGCAATCAAGATTGTAATAGGACAAGAACTTATCAATGTGATTAGTGCGTACGCACCTCAAGTAAGGTTGGATACGAGTTCGAAGGAGAAATTTTGGGAAGACCTTGGAGACTTGGTGCAAGGAATTGCTCATACGGAGAAGTTATTTATAGGAGGAGATTTAAATGGACACGTGGGCAGAGAGACAGGCAACTATGGAGGTTTTCATGGTGGCCATGGTTTTGGGGAGAGAAACGAGGATGGGGAAGCTATCTTGGATTTTGCAATGGCATATGATCTCTTCTTCTTAGCCGACCCCACTTAGTGGGAAAAGGCTTTGTTGTTGTTGTATATGATCTCTTCTTAGCCAACACTTTCTTTAAGAAGAGAGAAGAACATGTGATCACCTACAAGAGTGGGTCGTCAAAAACACAAATAGATTTTCTTCTAATGAGGAAAGGGGATCGTATAACTTGTAAGGATTGCAAAGTTATACCAGGAGAGAGCGTGGCTAATCAACATCGCTTGTTGGTGATGGATGTACATATCAAAAGAGTGAGAAAAAAGAACAAGACTTGGAAGTGCCCAAGGACTAGATGGTGGAATCTAAAAGAAGAAAAACAAGCCATTTTTAAAGAGAAAGTAATCACCCAGTGTGTGTGGGATAGAGAGGGGGAAGCTAACCAAATGTGGGATTCCATGGCTAGTTGTATCCGAAAAGTAGCAAAAGAGGTATTAGGAGAGTCCAAGGGCTTTGCCCCACACCAAAAGGAATCTTGGTGGTGGAATGAGGAGGTACAAATAAAGGTGAAGGCTAAGAAGGAATGTTGTAAAGCCTTATACAAGGATAGGACCGATGAAAATGGTGAAAGGTATAGAAAAGCGAAGCAAGAGGCGAAGAAAGCTGTGAGAGAAGCTAAGTTAGCGGCTTATGACGATATGTATAAGCGACTAGATACCAAAGAAGGAGAGTTGGATATCTATAAACTAGCTAGAGCAAGGGAAAAGAAGACAAGGGACCTAAACCAAGTGAGGTGCATCAAGGATGAGGATGGAAAGGTTCTTGCTACAGAGAACGCGGTTAAAGACAGATGGAAAGGTTATTTTCATAATCTTTTCAATGAAGGACATGAAAGGAGTGCTTCTTTAGGGGAGTTGAGTAACTCAGAAGAGTGTAGAAACTACTCTTTTTATCGTAGAATCCGGAAGGAAGAAGTGGTTGTAGCTTTGAAGAAGATGAAGCATAGAAAAGCAGTAGGCCCAGACAATATACCAATCGAAGTGTGGAAAGTTTTGGAAGAGATAGGTATAACATGGCTCACTGACCTTTTCAATAGGATTTTGAAAACGAAGAAGATGCCAAATGAGTGGCGAACGAGCACTTTGGTGCCTATCTACAAGAATAAGGGCGATGTACAAAATTGCATGAACTATAGGGGTATTAAGCTAATGAGTCATACAATGAAGCTCTGGGAGAGAGTCATTGAGCATAGATTGAGGCAAGAGACACGGGTTTCGGACAACCAATTCGGGTTCATGCCAGGGCGCTCAACCATGGAGGCAATCTATCTCTTACGAAGATTGATGGAAAGATATAGAGATGGGAAAAAGGGTTTACACATGGTCTTTATAGATTTGGAAAAAGCGTATGATAGGGTCCCAAGAGACATTCTTTGGAGGATTTTAGAGAAGAAAGGAGTACGAGTAACATATATCCAAGCTATACAGGATATGTATGAAGGAGCAAAGACTGCCGTAAGAACTCATGAAGGACAAACCGAAAGCTTTCCCATAACTGTAGGATTACATCAAGGCTCATCCTTAAGTCCTTACCTTTTTGCGTTGGTAATGGATGAGTTAACAGGACATATTCAAGATGATATTCCTTGGTGTATGCTTTTCGCAGACGATATAGTGTTGATAGATGAAACTCAGGAAGGGGTAAATGCAAAGCTTAACCTTTGGAGAGAAGTGTTGGAATCTAAAGGTCTTCGCCTAAGCCGATCAAAGACAGAATATATGGAGTGCAAGTTCAGTGCAAATGGAGGCCAAAACGAGTTAGGGGTGAGGATCGGAGATCAAGAAATACCAAAGAGCGACCGTTTTCGTTACCTAGGATCTATCTTGCAAAAGAACGGAGAATTAGATGGAGATCTCAACCATAGAATACAAGCTGGATGGATGAAGTGGAAGAGTGCATCCGGCGTGTTGTGTGACCGCCGTATGTCATTGAAGCTCAAGGGAAAATTTTATAGGACGGCAATAAGGCCGGCGATGCTGTATGGCACAGAATGTTGGGCGGTGAAGCATCAACACGTACACAAAATGGGTGTAGCGGAGATGAGGATGCTTCGTTGGATGTGTGGGCACACAAGAAAGGATAAGATTAGGAATGAGGATATCCGGGGTAAAGTAGGAGTAGCCGAAATTGAAGGAAAGATGAGAGAAAATCGGTTACGGTGGTTTGGACATGTGCAAAGAAGGCCTACTGACGCTCCGATTAGAAGATGCGACCATGGGACAGAGGTTCAGGGCCGAAGGGGTAGAGGAAGACCTAGGAAAACTTTGGAAGAGACCCTAAGAAAAGACTTAGAGTACTTGGATCTAACGGAGGACATGACACAGGACAGAACACAATGGCGTTCTAAGATTCATATAGCCGATCCCACTCAGTGACTTGGATTTTCCAAGTCTCCAACCGAGAAGTTTTCCTCACTCGGGAAATTAAGGGAACACTACCTCAACCTACATGCCCCACTCACAAAGCTTCAACATACAAGCTTCAACAAAAGAAAATTCAAAGAACTTAGCGAAGAAGGCTTTGGTGTATTTAACACAATACGTTGAAATGAAGGAAAGCTGATTTATTGATATCCCCGATCAGTTACAAATATGTACATATACTTGAGTCAAAATAAACAAACAAGAGGGAGCCTTCACAAAGGTTGCTTAGAAGAAGTCTCAGCAGTCGGTAGAGCCCCAGAAAGAGAAGGCACCGGAGGGGGATCATTCGGAGCCTCAGTACTGGACAGAACCCTAGAAGGAGGAGGCATCAGAGGTTGATCGTTTGGAGCTTCATTACGCGGTTCAGCCCTAGAAGACGAAGGCAATAAATGCCTTTGGAACAAACCCACAAATCTCTGATGATCAAGTAAAACCTGACCATCAGATTCCTTCATCTGGTCAAGCTTCCTCTTCATGTTTGTAGCATAGTCATGTGCGAGCCGGTGCAACTGTTTATTCTCATGCTTGAGCCCTCTAATCTCCTGTTTGAGACTCATCACTTCAGCCGCCAATGATTCAACTTGGCGGGTTCGAGCAAATAGGCGTTGGGCCATATTAGACACAGAACCTGCACACTGAACACTGAGAGCCAGAGAATCCTTAACAGCCAACTCATCAGACCGTTTGGAAAGTAGTCTGTTATCTTTGGGAGTGAGAAGGTTCCTGGCCACTACCGCAGCGGTCATATCATTCTTCATCACGGAATCCCCAACGGTAAGAGGACCAGTAGGGGAGACGAAGGATGGGCGCCATATGTTGTCTGGAGAAGGCGGGGCTACCTCTTCAACAAGGTTCAAGTCAAAACGACGGTCGGAGGGGCCAGACATTTTCAAAGGTGTTGAAGAGAGAAGAGGTCGGACAAATCAAGATCTTAGAAGTGCAAGAATGGAGCTTCTACTGGTGGATATTCAAGTGTGCTTTGGAACTTAATGTCAGCCCCTATAAAAATCTGCACTCGACGAAGCTTCAGAAATCGAAGAGGCGCCTGCTCAGAAATCGAAGAGGCGTTTGCTTTCTCAAAAGCTGGGCTACTCAGAGACCACGAGGGTCGATCTCAGAAATCGAAGAGGCGTTGGCTTTCTCAAAAGCTGGGCTGCTCAAAGACCACGAAGGCCGATCTCAGAAATCGAAGAGGCTTGCTTTCTCAAAAGCTGGGCTGCTCAGAGACCACGAGGGCCGATCTCAGAAATCGAAGAGGCACCTACTTTTCCAGCCTCGTCAGCACCTGTCACACGCACACTCAGCTTTGCGGAAATTATGGGCATTCTGTCGAAGATTTATGGCGAAGTAGAAAGCACATGAATCGTACTGTTCAATTACCCACTTCCCACACGCAACAGTAGCTCATGGGTACCACAGATAACTTTGCCAAAGTTCTCTGACAAAGTTGAGACACGTGAAGCTTGCAGCTCCCACTACATCGCTCTGACCAAGAAGGGTAAAAGAATAGCAAAGAAACAACACTACCAAAGTTTAGACACATAAATTTTGAAGGTCTAGCTACCATATTATTACCCACAAGGGTAAAGGAACAGTACCACTGCTGGATAATTGGAAAGTCCCGGTGTGTCAACCTCTGTGCTTCGTGGCAAGGTAGACTAGCAAACATGCCCAACCTTTACTCACATTCGAGAAAACACTCCCAACAAGATTGCTTGCTCCAAAATCAAAGAGGCACCGCCCTCCGAATCTCGAGAGCCAGACTCTCAACATGATTACTTTCTCAAAAATCGAAGAGAGGGTAAAGGAACAGTACCACTGCTGGATAATTGGAAAGTCCCTGTGTGTCAACCTCTGTGCTTCGTGACAAGGTAGACTAGCAAACATGCCCAACCTTTACTCACATTCGAGAAAACACTCCCAACAAGATTGCTTGCTCCAAAATCGAAGAGGCACCGCCCTCCGAATCTCGAGAGCCAGACTCCCAACATGATTACTTTCTCAAAAATCAAAGAGAGGGTAAAGGAACAGTACCACTGCTGGATAGTTGGAAAGTCCCTGTGTGTCAACCTCTGTGCTTCGTGGCAAGGTAGACTAGCAAACATGCCGAACCTTTACTCACATTCAAGAAAACACTCCCAACAAGATTGCTTGCTCCAAAATCGAAGAGGCACCTTCCTCCGAATCTCGAGAGCCAGACTCCCAACATGATTACTTTCTCAAAAATCGAAGAGACACTGCTCTCCGAATCTCGAGAGCCAGACCCCCAGCAGGATTGCTTTCTCAAAAATCGAAGAGGCATCGTTCTCCGAATCTCGAGAGCCAGATCCCCGACAGGATTGCTTGTTCGAAAACCGAAGAGGCACCACTTTCCCAACTTCAAGAGCTGGATCTCCTTGGATAAAGCTTGTCTGTAATCTTCACACGCAACATCAGCTTTCCAGATACCATAGACCACTTTTTCAAAGTGCTCTGACAGAGTTAAAACATGTGAAGCTGACAGCTCCCACTACCGTGCTATGACCAAGCAGGGTAAAGGAATAGCATTATTACTTGATGTTAGGGAGACTCCTATATATGTCAACCTCCATCCCCAACGGACAGGCAGACCTGCAAAAATGCTCAACCCTTCCTCTTATCTGAGAGGGCACTCCCAACGAAGCCTTTCGAAATTTTCAGCTTTCTTTCCCCCCGATAATACCTCTGTAAACAAGCTATACTAGAGCAAGAATATCTCATATCATCAGGGTTAAAAGCAAGAGTATCCCATATCATGCTTTTTCCCTGTCTTTTCCTTTGGCCTTGTTCTTACCTGCAAGACAGGGAGAAAGAGAGCAATCAGTCAGCACTTGGAATCAAGCATCCAGCCAGGAACTGACTGCCTGGAATTACTTACCTGGCATTGCTCTCGAGTACTCATCTTCAACATCTTAGGCTTCCAGGGAAGATACCACATCTGCCTGAGGAACAGCTAGGGCAAGTGAGAAGGATACAAGGAAGCATGTGGAGACAAGCGTAACAGCACACGTGCCGATACATCCACTACTCTGTCAAAAGTAAAAGTATCCCATATCAGCAGGGTCGAACGTACTCTAGATTTGATGGACTTGTTTTGACCCTCAAATTCTTCAGTCGGCCTTATACTCTGGAGGAAACCAGAAAACCCTCCAACCCAGTTCAAGAATAAGCCTGTGGAAAGTTACTTCTTCAAAAGCAAAAGTATCCCATATCATCTCTTCTCATTTTTCTTCTCTTTATCCTTCATGCTGCCTGCAAGATAGGGAGAATGTGAACAATCAGCTGGAGCTCTGATTGCTTACCTTGTCTGTCACCTCTTTCAGCAGATACCCTAGCTCGGCGACTTGGGGGACTCCTACTACATGGTTTGTATCGCGCTTGACCAAGCCTGAAACTACAAGTAAGCTTCAAGTGAAATTGATACATTACCTTGTGCATCTCCACCAGTTACAGATACCACCCCTGGATGGAGGAAGAGTACTTCCAGAGAAGATGCCATATCTACCAATGAGACAGATTAGGCAAGTCAAGACGATACCACACTCCGGTACTTAAGTTTCGTGGTTACGAGATCATTCTCCCACAATATTTCCTAATGTCATTTGTACTAAATCATTCACTTGTACTCACTAAAGGAGAGCTTGAACCTATGTACTTGTGTAAACCCTTCACAATTAATGAGAACTCCTCTATTCCGTGGACGTAGCCAATCTGGGTGAACCACGTACATCTTGTGTTTGCTTTCCTATCTCTATCCATTTATATACTTATCCACACTAATGACCGGAGCAATCTAGCGAAGATCACAAAAAGTGACCGTTTTCGCTACCTAGGATCTATCTTGCAAGAGAACGGAGAATTAGATGGAGATCTCAACAGAAGAATAAAAACTTGGATCTAACGGAGGACATGACACAAAACCGAGTGCAATGGCGTTCTAGGATTCATATAGCTGACCCCACTTAGTGGGAAAAGGCTTTGTTGTTGTTGTTGTTGTTGTAGTTTCGATTTGTGCTTTACTGTCATATATCTTAAGGCAGCAACATGGTTTCTGGAGGTGCTTAATCCTTTTGTTGCTTCTTTGCCAAAACATACTAAGATACCCCTTCTATTGTAATTTATCTGGATCAGATCTGATTATTGTGTTGATTGTATATTACTTTTGTTACTCTTTGGTAGTCTGTTAGTTTTGATGAAATTATTGTCTGTATTTTTTCTCATCCTTATTTTTTGTAAGATTCTGGTTTTCTGTAAAAAAAGTGATGACATACTTTTTTATTCGTTTTATTTTTTTTCAATTCTGACACTAGACTGCTGCAATTGTAGAAGAAAAGCAACGGCTAGAGCAAGAGTGTGGACAATTGAAGGTCCTAGTTCAAGAACTTGAAAGTATGTGGTTATTAGACAAAGTCCTTTTCTTATAGTGATATAAAGAGGCACCTCCATTTACTTATTTTCTAGTCTTAGAAGATATCTTGTGTGCTTTCAAAAAATCCTTTTCGTAAACCAGAATTAGGCTAGATGAATGTATTTGAAGTGGATTTCAACTATTAGACAAATAGTTATTTCTTATAATAGCCCCTTGAACCAATTTAACTCGCTTGACAGAATGAGAGGCTTCTCTTGGGGGGGAGGAAGATCTTGTTAATTAAATTTTTAGATTGAAATCCCCCTTCTCTTTTCACTATGATTGAGCTGTTCGGCACATTCCAGATACTTATTTTTTTGCCATAACACTTTCCAACGAACTTAGGATTATTCTTTTGTCACTTTTTATTTTCAGGGAAAGGCCTAGGTCGGCTGATTGACAAAAACCAGGTGCCAGTGGCAGCAGTTGTAATTATGGCATGCAATCGTGCTGATTATCTGGAAAGAACGGTTAAGTCTGTTTTAAAGTAAGTTTCATGTTCGTCACATAAAAAGTAAGTTTCTTTCTTACACCACACCACACAGCACAGTTTTTAGATTTGTACTGACTCACTGGCCTAATTATCCAATTATCCAGATATCAGAGTTCTGTTGCCTCAAAGTTTCCTCTATTTGTCTCCCAGGTATCATGTGCTTAATTTTTGGTAAAACATTATAGGTGTCATTGACACTTGTTATTCTTTAGAAGTTATCTAGTAGAGAATCAATAGCGACCATGTAGAGAATCAATAGCTCAACATGGTAGCTTCATTTTTCATAGGACGGATCGCATCCAGCTGTCAAACAAACGGCTTTGAGCTATGATCAGCTTACCTATATGCAAGTAAGTTGTACATTTATAATCAAGCTGTGTATCCTTGATGTTGGAAACACACATGGATAGCCATCAACTCAGACTTTGATTAATTGCAGCATTTGGATTATGAACCAGTTCATGCTGAAAGACCTGGGGAGTTGATTGCATACTACAAAATTGCGCGTAAGGATTCTTTGCTTCTTCAGTTATATTAGCATCACTAGTACATCTCACTATCACATGCCTATTTATTTAGGTCATTACAAATGGGCATTGGATGGATTGTTCTACAAGCATAAGTTCAGCCGTGTAATCATACTTGAAGGTGAAAAAGTGTTCCTTGGATTATCTTGTCGATCTTTTAATTTTATTTTATTTCCACCTTAAGTATGATACAATCCATCATCCTTGAACACAGATGATATGGAAATTGCTCCTGATTTTTTCAATTATTTTGAGGCTGCAGCAGCTCTTCTTGACAAGGATAAGTATGTCTTCTAGATGAATCTGAGATCTTGTGACTTAAATACGTATTATATAAATGTTCTGGACTCGAGAAATTCTGACTTTTCCTCACTTTTTTATTTTATTTTGTATATTAAACTGTGGTACTGGTAGGTCTATCATGGCCGTTTCCTCGTGGAATGACAATGGGCAAAAGCAGTTTGTGCATGATCCTAGTGAGTTCTCGTTAATTTTTCAAGTTAATCTTCCTAAGATTGGAATCAAGCACAATACAACTTTTATTTTTTCAAGACCAATTGCATAATGTAATAATAAGATCACTATCCGACACCCCCTTTTTGTTGTCCTCTGTGACTGGATAGAGAAAATGTTTTTGTTTTTGTGGGAGACCCAATGCTTATTTAGGCATGTTTGTTCAGGTTCCTGGCTCATTTAGGTTTGTAACTTATTGCTCCTATTTTTAAGGTTTGACAATGATCTTTGCATCTAGGTCTTCTGCTACATTTTTTAACCTTATCGGTTAACACGTTACATTACTATCATCTTACTAACAAGTGCATGCATCCTCAGTATTTTCCACTGATGTTTGGGCAAAAGACATTGGCAGCTATCAGAAATAGAAACTGTCAGAGCCATTATGCTTTCTGATCCGCTGTCTGATCACTGTGCAGAGATACTTTATAGATCGGATTTCTTTCCTGGACTCGGGTGGATGCTGGCTAGATCTACATGGGATGAGCTATCACCGAAATGGCCAAAGGCATATCCTTGTTGCTGAAATGACTTTTATTTTGATTTACACTTCTCTATGCTTTTAAATTTAGATCCATATCCTCTAAATGTTTGCTTTCACTATGCTTCACTTACTGGGATGACTGGTTGAGGTTACAAGAGAATCATAAAGGTCGACAATTTATTCGGCCAGAAGTGTGCAGAACATATAATTTTGGAGAACATGTATGTATTCTTACTTTTTCTTGTTCATTGCCTCCTAACCTTAAGCGTTATATAGTGCAAGCAGTCACGCCTTTACTTTTCGTACAATTCAGTGATTTAGTGTATTGATTTCTGCACCGACTTTATTTAATATCTATCCCGGAAGTCAGGAAGTCTTATCTTAAAGCGGTTCTTTGTTCCTTGAAACTGCAAACATTGTTAGGGGAATAGATTTCATAAAGTTCTGAGTTATCTTAAGGTGGTCCTTTGTTCTTTGTAAATGCAAACAATGTTAGAGGAACAACTTTCATATTCTGAATTAAAATGGTTCTTTGTTTCTTCTCCCATCTTTTTATTGCCGTATATAACTTCTTTTTTTAATCCCTATATAGTAGTTTTGCATTGTGATTAACTAAACCTAAGTGATATTGTCAAGTACGATGGCTTTAAAATAGTCCCCCCAACCCCTCACCTTTCCTCGTAGGATTGTCAAATTTCTCATGTCTTGTAATGCAGGGTTCTAGTCTGGGACAGTTTTTCAAACAATATCTTGAGCCAATAAAGCTGAATGATGTCCCGGTAATTACCAATCTCTCTTCTGTATCATTCCTCAACTCTAAGTTTGTCCTTATCATTATTCAACATTTTCATATTGAATTACTCTTTTCTACCTTTTGCTTCTAAAGGTTGACTGGAAATCAATGGATTTGAGCTACCTGATGGAGGTAATGGATGCTTTAATACATTGGCTGGACTTGGAATGCTCTCTCTTTACATCTATAATCAATACATTTTTCAACCTGTTTGCAGGACAAGTATATAAAACACTTTGCTGACATTGTGAAAAAAGCTAAACCTATTAGTGGATCTGATCTTGTACTAAAGGCACGCAACATTGGTGGTGATGTTCGCATACAGTACAACAACCAGCCAGACTTCGAATACATTGCTGGCCAGTTTGGTATTTTTGAAGAGTGGAAGGTCATTTTTCTTTTTTTATTGTGCAACTTTCCTTCAATTATCATTGAAATTAGGAATAATGCATTTGATTTTATGACTGGAGAATTTTCGATTCGATAAGTCCTGTCTCCATTAAGTATGCAAGTAGCTCTGGAAATAAAATGCGCTAAATGCCTCTTTAAACCCCAGTTGTTAAATTATCAATCTGAAGTTGATTGTTTGTGTTTCCTTTGTTTTCAGGATGGTGTACCACGGACAGCATATAAAGGAATAGTTGTTTTCCGGTACCATATCCCACAACGTATATTCCTTGTTGGTCCAGATTCTCTCAAGCAGCTCGGAGTTAATGATTCTTGATGCAAAGTTGAGGTTAGTATGGTTCAAATTGCCGCCATTTTCTGCTCAAAGTTTTGAAGTTTCACAAATTAATAGCATGTGAGATTTTTCTTCTCTTCTTTGCCGGACAGTGTTCATAAGGAGAAAACATTGCTTCCGAAGTTCAAGAACTTGATGTTCATGCTAAACGTATGTTCTTGAATCACAAGTGCAACTCATACCAAAATCGATAACCAATGCTAACTAAACCTAGATGAGAGCCAGGTGCGTTTTTCGTGATTCGAGCTCTGCAGCCAGCTATGTCTTCACTCTCCTGTAATTTGAGTTGTTCGGAAACTTTACCGGGTTACCACATTCAACGAGTAGCAGTCTCCATATTCAGTTGGTCTTTAGGTGGTAGTGTCCAATCTTTTTTAAGTGTTGAAAGTTTTGAACATTTTTGTTTCCTTAACAGATACTGTTCCCTTCTGAAAGAAGATTGTAATCCTAATCCTTCATGTATGATATTTTGACAGAATGTACTCTTGTAGTAGTAGCATACAGAATTCCAAAATAGAGTAAACTGTCGGTTTACCCCCTGAACTTTCACCTCACTTTCGATTTCCCCCCTGAACTTTTCCATTGGAAAATTAAGGACTCAAACTAATTTTTTTAGCCAATTTGCCCCCTACCGTTAGTTTTTCATATATTCCATCCATATTTCCGTTAAGTGAGACCATGTGCACAACATGTGAGGATAGTTAAGTTATTTCACTCTTAAAAATGATTAAAAAACTGAAAATAATAAAAAAAGCAAAACTTTCCCTCTATTTTTTCCCGCTAATTCCTATCCTCGATTTTTTTTCCCTCTCATTCCTATGCATGAGAAATGACATATGGTGTTATTGTCTACCATTTTTATTTCTCTAACAAATTAATAATTTGACAAATGCTAATGGTGCTATTGTCTCCAAAGCAGTGCATTAATATAAGAAACCCTAGTCTTTTTTATGGACATGTTTCTTATATTAATGCACTGCTTTGGAGACAATAACACCATTAGCATTTGTCAAATTATTAATTTGTTAGAGAAAATAAAAATGGTAGTACATGCTTCAAAAAAAAGATTAACTTAGCTACTTATGAAGACAATAACACCATATGTTATTTCTCATGCATAGGAATAAGAGGGAAAATTAAAATTGAGGATAGGAATTAGCGGGAAAAAATAGAGGGAAAATTATTATTATTATTTATTTTCAGTTTTTAATCATTTTTAAATTGAAATGACTTAACTATCCTCACATGTTATGCACATGGTCTCACTTAACGGAAATATGGATGGAATATATGAAAAACTAACGGTAGGGGGCAAATTGGCTAAAAAAATTAGTTTGAGTCCTTAATTTTCCAATAGAAAAGTTCAGGGGGGAAATCGAAAGTGAGGTGAAAGTTCAGGGGGTAAACCGACAGTTTACCCTTCCAAAATATTACTTTTTATTTCTTTGTTAAAATTATTATTTATTTAATTTTAACAAACTTGTGGACCATTGGAAAAGTGTCATGACCTTCTTTTTTTTTTTTTTTGTTAATTTACTAAATTTGAAAATGAAAAAGAAAACAAAATTGACCATGTTCATACTCTATTTGTCAGAACAAACAATATTTTACACCAATTTACATTACGAGAGAGGGAAGGGTTTGAAATCGAAACGCAATGTTCTAACCACCAAAATGATCTAACACTTACCCAAATATATTTTGGAAACCGAGTGAAAAGATATTGTCTATTCCATTTGAAGGAAAATAAATAAATAGATGTCTCTATTTACAAACTCTCCAATTCCCCCTTTTATTTTTTATTTTTTATTTTTTTAACAAATGATATTAGGAAAACCTACGAAAAAAGAAAGCACTGCCAATCCAAAGCCTCAACTATAATACAGACTTCCCCTTCCATTAATTACATTACAACTTACAAGCCACAATTTCCAATTCTTTCTCTTTCCACGTTCGATCACTCTGTCAAGTAGTAGTTGCTTAGAAAGCAAGTTAGGGTTTCCAAGTTAGAGTTCTACAACTTTGGGATCGGTAAAGATGGCTGCTGTAGTTATGCGTCCTACCAAGGCGGAGCAATTCGACTTCCTTCAACTGAGGCATCAACTGAAAGATCGCATTCGCATGAAGAAATCAAGAGGCTCTGATGCTGCTCACGGATGCTCCGTTAGTAGTACTACTGATGATAACAAGAAGAAATTGCCTTTCGACAACTTTGGATTCTTCTTCGGCCTATCGGAACATGTTATGGCGAAGAAAGTGAGCGAAGAGATGAAGGATTTTGTGCCGGAGTTGAAGAAGTTGGCCTCTAGGGTTTTGAGTTCCGGGACAAGGCTAAAACCGGCATAAAGAGTCCTGCCCCCTTGAGCAAGGCATTGAAGTGTAAAATCATCTAGGAGTCCCGGGATTATTCCTTTTTGCAATCTGACGGTGCAGAAATTCCGAAGCCTTCTAAAGGAGAGCATGAAGAAGTTGGAAAAAGCAAATCCTCCTCGGCAAAGTCTGAATCCTCTTCAGCAAAGCAATGTAGCATGAAACCAATGCCGAAACAGAACAAACCTGTCCTGAAACATTCAATCAAATATCGTTTGAAGGAGGAGCGTCCGGAGGTTTTTATTGGCAAAGCCAGACCGTCCTTGGCAAAGTCAGAGTCTTGTTCAACAAAGCAAGGCTTGAAGCACACGAAGCAATCTGTTGACCCGAAATGCATAGCAAAGCCGATGCTAAAACTGAAAAAGTCTGTCTCGAGAATCAGGTCAAAGACCGTGTGACGGAGGAGCAATCAGTTGATGTTTCTTCTGTGATCCAGAAGATATTTGGGTGTAACCGTAAGCGCCCTAGGGACGATGATGACGGAGATGATCGTGCGATGGTGCCCACAATTGATGACATTCTGAACGAAGAGAGGAAGAGTGCAAAAATCGCGAAGGAGGAAGATGAAAGAGAGCGGTTGCTGCTCGAAAAAGAGGAGAAGCAAGAAGAAGGGTTAAGAGCAACGAAGAAGCTGAAGCTGAAGATTAAGATCAAAGTTTCGAAAAACTGATGTTGTTCCATTTAGATTTTGGAGATTTTATTTATTCAGAAAATTGGATTTCATTTCCTTAATATCAAGTGCTTTTTAAAGAAATTGATCTTAATGTAAGATTTTATTTTTAAGGAAATTATTGATGCAAGTTGCCTGATAATTTCCAATTTACAGTCTTTGCACTTTACCACTTTTTTTGGTCACTGTCTTTTGTGAAGTGAACTAGTTGCTTTTAGAAAAAGTTAGGGTTTCAAACTGCTGAAGTTTTGCATCCTGCCGACGTGGAGCAATTTTCCTTTCAACAAATAAAAGAGACGAGAACCTGACATGAAGAAATTAGGAGGCTCTGCTGCTGCTCAAGGCTTACTCGGACAGTATCGATAACAAGAATTTTCCTTTCAACAACTTTGGATCCCACTTTAGCGCCTGGAAGCCTGTCATGTTTTAAAGGTTGAACAAAGAGATGAAAGCTTTCATGCCGGATACAAAGAGGCCGGCTTCTATCCTTTTAATTTCGGAGACTTGGTATTCCTCCTTG
Source organism: Malus sylvestris (assembly GCF_916048215.2). Classification (NCBI taxonomy): domain Eukaryota; kingdom Viridiplantae; phylum Streptophyta; class Magnoliopsida; order Rosales; family Rosaceae; genus Malus; species Malus sylvestris. The sequence goes on from NC_062269.1 coordinate 25,044,088, forward strand.
CTAGAAGTACTGGATGAAAAACCATTCTTGAACATAATCAGGTTAAAAGCAGTGTGATTAAGGAAACATTACGACGCAATCATAAGCGACTTGGGAGGATGATCACAGAAATAAGAAAAAAAAAAAAGTGGCAACAATCAAGAAAACTCCATCTTCGTCTTGTTCCAACGTTCCTTGTGCCGCAAGCAATGTCGATGTTAAGCAATTGGAAAATGTGGAGGACTGTTTCGTCTCAGACTTCGACCCATCTGAGCCGGTGACTCAGTTATCCAAAATATCCGTGACGTCCGATGATATTGCTGCTGTTGGTGAGAGAGGCAGATTGCTTGTAGAGATTATCCGCATTCGAGGCACCTCTGTGTGAAATTCCCTTTCGAAACAACGCCTCATGAAAGCTACTGCAAATTGGAAGGTACTAAATTTAGAGGACTTTGTTAACCACACTGAGTGGTCCAGTGGTTGGAGACGAATCTCAGGCCCGCATTCTATACGGCACATCTTGGGTTCAATTCATGGTACTAGTAAATCACACGATGGTGGCCAAAAGATACTGAAATACTCCCGGTCCCGAAAGGAAAGACTGTCATGACAAGACCACCAGCTAGTCCCTTAATAAAAAATAAAAACTTTAGAGGACTTTGTTAATTATTTATGTTTTTTCTTTTTTTTTTTTGGTGAAATATTTATGTTTTGTCAGAAGAGGAAAAAGTTTATATTTATACCAACCTATTACGACATGTCGTTCTCATTGAATTGAAGTCGCCTTGCACCTAAAAACCTAAACCCTTACGCTCACTCTCTCTTTCAGTTCCCGTTCCCGCCGAGCTTTTACCAGAAGCAGCCATGGCCTCCATCCTCTCCAAGAAGCAGAAGCAGAAGCAAAAAAGCACCAAGCTTTCCGACCTAAAAACACTAGGGAACCAGCTCCTCTCGTCCCGGGCCCACATCAACAACCTCCCGAAGCTCCTCTCCTTCGTCTCCCCGGCCTCGCCGCCTCAGTTCGTCGTCGAGTCCCTCCTCTCTCTCCAGTCCTTCTTTACCCCTCTCCTCCCCGACCTACCTCCCTCTTCCTCCAAGCCTTCCGCCGCCGATGGCTCCCACGACGACCCCGACTTCATATACCGCACCTGGCTCCGCTCCAAGTTCGACGAGCTCGTTGAGGCCCTCGTCGAAGTCCTGCTTTCGCCGCAATCTGACGAAACTCTCAAGGTCGCTTTTCCATTTTTTGAATTTCAGTTCTTTTCTCTTTTCTCTTATGTTTTTTATGTTATTTTGAATTCAATTTTTTAATTCGGTTTGCTGGTGATGTGATTAGGAGGTGGTGTTGGACACGATAATGGAGTTTGTGAAGTTCGGAAATGGCGGAAAGTTTCACTCTGCAATGTACCATAGGCTGCTTCGAAGTATTGTAAGTTTTATTGATTCTCCAAAAGCTTAATTTGAGTTTTATTTTTCATGTTTCTCTGTTGTAATTTGAAGAGTAAGTTATAATTTTCTGTTGTCATCCATAGGTTTACACTACGGAACCGGTTAATTTGTTGTTAGACTTGCTCTCATCCAAGTATTTCAAGTATATCGATGTCCGGTAAGGTCACATTCCATTAATTATAGTAATTTTATTGAGGAAAGTTGTGGTACTGACCACTTAAAAAGTATTGTAATTGTTGCATCTATTTTTTGCAGTTATTTTACCTACATTAGCTTGGAAAAGCTTGCTAAAACTCTGGATGCAAATGGAATTTCTGGTACATTGTGCTGGGGTTCTTGCAAAACGTTTGGCTTTTCATTTTTTCATCTTTTCGAGCGGTGGTGGTGTTAGTATTAACTTGGTTGCTTTGTTGTTTCTATCTCTCTCTTAGAGGACAAAAATGTGAAGAAAGACGGCAATGATGAGGAGCATCCCAGAGAAAGGTTAGTATTGTCCACAACGTTATCACATAGGAAATTTCGATTCTTTTATTCTCTCATTGAATTTCCCTTGTTAAGAGATGTACATAACCCTAATATAGAACGTTTCCTTCTGTGCTTTGATTAAGTCAGAGGTAATGCCAAGTGGTGAAGTTCTTGGGTAATAATAACCGTAGATTTTTATTGTTACATTCGCCATATGCAGATTGTTGACACTATAGATGTTTTGGTTTCACATCAAGATTTCTTGGAATTAAACATTTTACTTTTAAGTTACTGAGATCCTTGTATGCCTCTACGTAATATTGGCTTCTTCTTTGACTCAAAGTCCATTTTTCATCTGTGCTATTCTTTAATTTTGTGATCAAGTCAATGAATTCTAATTTATAATGCATAGGTGTTAGATTCTTTAGTATGTTGATGCTTTAACTGGTTAGCTTTTGACTGCTAAAATCATTTACTTACAGCATGGATCAATTAATTCACAAGATTCATTATTTGATATCACACATCCCCTCTCTGGAAAGCTCAGTTGAAAAAACTGATCATGAGATGTGGAGTGGATCAGGTTAGTGTTCTCTGCCTTCGCCCTCAGTGATTAAACAATTAAACTCATACTTTACTTTCCTTTTAATGCTTATATTGGTGGAAGATATTATTATTAATATTATAATGGATGAGTCAGTCACCTACCAAAAGGGAAAATAGAGTATGCATCAGTTAGTCAATCCATGCTATGGCCTCAAACATGATTATGGCCAACCTTTTGTTTTAACTTAATGAAATGCAAAGATGCTGAAAAATGATCCTTTTTTCCAGTTCATTGGACAGTATTATAATTAGTCGAAAAAGTGAGTAATACATGGATAATTCCATAAACATTAGAAGGAAGTGTTATCTTTCTTTTGTATTTTTTGTATGCTTCTGTGATCTAACATGGCATGAGAGAAAAGTCTCTTTAAGTTCTGGCAATTAACACTGCCAATTCTGCTTCAAATTGGTTGCTCTAATATACGATTCTCATAGTTTCACCTACCCAAGTTCACAGTAATCTATGTGAATGTGTGCGTGGGGTTTTCCTGCATGATTAAGTATTTTCTACATAAACAGAGGGCTGTGAGTATCCTCATGCCTCACGTCTCAATTTCAGACTAGTTAACATGGTGATCAGTGATAACTATAAGCAAGCACTTTCGTCCCTATTTCCTATTCTATAACATCTTTTTGTTTTGTGATCATTTGAGCTTTTAAGTTTCTTTGTTTATTGATATTTTTTTTTTTTTTTTGTCTAAAGGTGAATATGAAGAGCTTGCTGGGAAGATGAAGGCAGATGGTAAACAGACTGAGAGGCACAAGGATAAGGTAATCTAGATGTGTCAATGCAACTATCAAAATAGTTTGTGTATTCATTCACTAGATTTCCCTCTGTATTTTGCTTATGAGATTAAAGGTCCGCATTCCTTATGGATTCACAATGTCTTCAGGTGTTGTCTGCAGACAATATTGCCAAAAAGATGAAATTGAAATTTACTAAAGCATGGTTATCATTTCTAAGGTTACCACTTCCAATTGATGTGTACAAGGAGGTAAGACTCATACCCACTACCCACAACGTGATGAATTCTCTCCCTTTCTTCATAGCTCCTAATTTGAATGCCTTTTACCAGCCATACACTTTATTTGGACTATACTTGTTTCCTTTATATGGAATGCTGTTCTAGTATATTTGTAGAAGCAGTGCCTGATGTGTGGTACTGTACTTCATGCGCTTTGGTTTTGTGACTTTCGTCCCCTTTAGTCTCTCTGACAAAATTTTATCATATAAACACAGAATTTTTGTTTCTTTTAGTGTTATTTTGATAACCAAGATGGTTAGAAAGGGCCAACAAAGGTAGAATCCTTCAAAATTGCAATTTACGAGTTGAGATAAAGTCAGCTTTTTTTGCTTTATTTGGGCTCCATATCTAATCATTTAAGGATGTTCGCCTTGGCTTGATTCTATTGGATTCGTGCCACCCCCCCCCCCCCCCCCCCCCCGCGCACGAGCCCAACCCCTTTTCTTTGTCTCAAGGGTGGGTTTAGTTTGGTCTTGTTTGGCTTCAGGGGTCTAGTTGGTTCCCCTCGCTGTTCTTGATTTTCGTTTTGTATGATGGATCTTTTGTCCATCTTGTTTTGTAATCTATTATGAAATTTCAGTCTCTTATAACAGGAAAAAAGACTAAATGTTATTTTCATCTAGTGCCTGTCTGTTCATTCTGTTTACCTTGCATTTACATATAGTTTTCTACTTTATAATTCTCTGACTGGGCTATGTTTTGATTCTCAGGTTCTTGCCACTCTCCATCAGGCAGTCATTCCTTTTCTAGCCAACCCCGTCTTGTTATGGTAAAATTACTGAACATATTTTATTTATGGTTTTCAGTTTGTTCTTTGTGACCTTGAGTGTATTTAATTTCTTGACAAAACATGCACTGCCCTTTCTATAAGCTCATATGACATATATTGACATGTGCAGTGACTTCTTAACTCGATCATATGACATTGGTGGTGTTATTAGTGTCATGGCTCTTAGCAGTCTCTTTATCCTCATGACAAAACATGGTCTAGAGTACCCCAACTTTTATGAGAAACTTTATGCATTACTGGCTCCCTCTATTTTTATGGCAAAGCATCGATCAAAGTTTTTTCAGGTAATACTAATCTTACTGCAGTAACAGTTTAAGCTTCTATACACAAGCCATATAGGACTAAATGGTAATATTTACATTGAACTGATTGGTTAATTTATGATCGCTATTTTATTTGTAGCTTGTAGATGCTTGCTTAAAATCACCACTTCTTCCTGCATATTTGGCTGCTGCTTTTGCCAAGAAATTGAGTAGGCTGTCAATCTCAGTTCCTCCGTCTGGAGCATTAGTTATTATTGCACTGGTTCATAATCTTCTACGTAGACATCCTTCAATCAATTGCTTGGTGAATCGGGTATGAAGACAATCTTTAATTGTTTCTTTGTCAATGAATTTACTATCCTCTTGGCCTGAATTCGTGGGTGTTTCTTTGTTATTTCTTTTTTCATACATGATGCATATGAGGAGTTAATGTTCGTGCAGGGAGGTGGTGTTGAAACTGTGAAAGATGATCCAGAAGCAGAACAGAGGGCTGCTGATGGTGCTGATGGCACTGGAACTGGTTCGGCAGATAAGTCAATCAAAAAATCAGGCATTGATCCTTTTGATAATGAACAAAGTGATCCTATGAAATCAAATGCCATGAGTAAGTATTTTACTTCCCCCCTAATTTCCAAATCTTTTGCATTTCATATAACTTTTACATATTCATGAGATATCTTTTTAAACAGGAAGCTCACTTTGGGAGATTGATACCCTCCGTCACCACTACTGCCCTGCTGTTTCAAGGTTTCATGCTCGACTCCTGATCACGCGATTACTGTATGGTCCTTTATATCTTTGAACTTTTCCTGATATATTTTCCTTTGCTCTTAGGTTTGTTTTATCACTTGAGAATGATTTGACAGTCAGAGCCAAAACCACTGAAATATCTGTTGGAGATTTTAGCTCAGGTTCATATGCGACAATATTTGGAGAGCAGGTATTGTTGTATTGTCTTGGAATTCCTCAAGTATATTAGACTTTATGCATTCTGGGAATTTATCCTCACAAAGAAAAAGTAGTGGAAACTGGTACTTGCAGCCCAAGAACATAAATTGTAGAAAGCTACTGTTAGTATATGCCTTGTGCAATTAATTTGATGGTTTCATCTCGAGGCATCTTAGTTCACTGTGTTGACTATACTGCAGGTGAGACGAAGGATAAAGTCGGCTCCACTAGCATACTACAAAGCAGCTCCGACCTCTTTGTTCTCAGATTCCGAGTCTCAGTTTCTCGGTTGGACTTTCACGTGTGAAGACAGTAAGCGAAAGAACGACAGCGCTGATGAGAATGGGAAAATAGATAAAGAATGTGACCATAGTCCGGCCAAACGACAACGCGTCAAGTGCTGATAACTGAAATGTACTCACACAAGGGGGCCGGAATATGCTCGTGAATCATATGATGTCGAGCAACAACGATAGAGTTATAGGTCTACGACAATTTATCATTGTACATGTATTTTTCTTGGTGTATCCTTGTTACCTTAGATACCCAGTGACGTGGTCTACAAGTTTGGCATAACTAGTAAATTTTAGACAGTTTTTTAGTATTTGAATTCTTCCTGTTAATTTCAAACAGTCAAATATATATGGGATTTCGTGGTAAGAAACTGATACTTTCATTAATTAGAATCCAAATATCTTAAACCTAATTAAATCTCCAATAAGAAATGCAACATCAATTTTTGGAAACTTTGATCTTAATCTTGAGCTTCTTTGCTGCTCTGAACCTTTCTTCTTGCTTCTCCTCTTGTTCGAGTGGCAACCAGTCTTCCTCCCTTGCGATTTTTGCACTCTTGCTCTCTTCCTTCAAAATGTCGTCAAACGTGGACGCCATCGCAACCTCATGACCGTCATCTGGCCTGGGGAGCTTGCGGTTGCGTCCGAATATCTCCTGGATCACAGAAGAAACATCAACTGATTGCTCCCCCATCACACGGTCTTTGGCCTGCTTCTTTTGATAGGAACCACCTACAGTTCCTGCTTCAGCCTTGACAATTGCAGCGATGGAATAGTGGAGAGGGAAAGAGAAGGAGCGCAGATATTTGATCGGATGTTTTGAGACAGATTCTTTCTGTTCCGGCTTTGGTTTTGCGCTACATTGCTTTGTTTGCTCCAAGCCTTGCATTGTTTAAGAAGATTCAGACTTTGCCGAGGAGGGTTTGGTTTTGCCAACTTCTTCAGGCTCTCCTCATTTTGAAGGCTTTGGAATTTTTGCACCGTCCGATTGCAGAAAGGAGTAACTCGGGACTCCTTGATCATTTTACACTTCAATGCCGTGCTCAAGGGGGCAGGACTCTTTACGCTGGCTTTAGACTTGTCGCCGGAATTCAAAACCCTAGAAGCCAACTTCTTCAACTCCGGCATGAAATCCTTCTTCTCCTCGCGCACTCTCTTCATCATAACACGTTCCGATGGGCCGAAGAAGGATCCGAAGTTGTCGAAAGGCAATTTCTTCTTGTTATCATCGGCAGTACTACTAACCGAGCAGAAGTGAGCAGCAGCAGAGCCTCCTGATTTCTTCATGCGAATGCGATCTTTCAGTTGCTGCCTCAGGTGAAGGAAGTCCAATTGCTCTGCCTTAGTAGGACGCATAACTACAGCAGCCATCTTTTCCGATCCCGAAGTCGAAACCCTAACTTGTATGAAAAGCAACTACTAGTCCACAGAATGATGTAGGTCGTAATGGAATGGGAAAGTCTATTGATAGGTTTTAGGAATTGGAATCCATCTCATAGGATTTTCCTTCAAAAATTAATCCAATTTATCTTGAAATAATTACCACTGAAGAAAATTAATTTTTTTAATAAACAACAAATCCGGCTGTTCCCACAACCGCATCCAAATTCCTCCAAAAAGATATTGCTTGTTTTATGATGCCTTTCTCATTGCTCCCCTTCTAAATTAAAACTTCTGCAATTGAAATTAGGGTTCTATGATTTGAGAAGACGGGTGGATTAGTTACCAGGAAAAGAAAGAAAGAAAAACCTGATTTATTGCTATATTATTATGTACAACAAATTTCAATCAAAAGCCAACAGAAATCTTTAGATCATAAGACAGATCAAAACAAGAGATGGTTGGCTGTTTGATGGCAATTCTGGATAAATAAATAAAAGAGAAAAAAGAAAACTCATCATTCAATACCATCCTCAAACTGTGATTGATCGAACATCTAATCTAATCATGATTTACCATCTAGTTCCTCCTGCAGAAGGTTCAGGCCTTCCGTCGATATACTCCTCTTGAATTTTAACTTTGGGATCTCAAGCAACGGGGGTGGATCTGGCGAGAAGCATACCACAACCACCGTCAGGTTATCGCACGTGTTGCGCTTGAGTGCCTCCCGAACCAGCTCTCTTGAGCATCTCTCGGGATCATTGTGAATCATTAGTTCTTTCCTTGCGATTGTGACTGCACACTGGCTGCTCATCACATCCCACAGCCCGTCACAGCCTAGGATCAAGAATTCATCTTCCTCGCTTAGAATCATCTCCTCAAGCTCTGGTTCTGCGCTCAACGGACACAAGGAACCTTTAGAGCCTTTCATGTGCCAGTCCCCAAGAGCTCGTGCAACCGATAATTGACCATTGAGGTAGCCATCGTACACCACACCTCCCAGTTTCTCAATTCTTATTCTTTCTGAGGCGCAATTGGGTTTATGGTCTTTGGAAAGCTCCACTGCCCTACCTCTTCTTCCCAGCACAGCTCGGCAATCCCCAGCATTCGCAATTAACATCGTCCTGAAAAGGAGAAATCATATGCACATCAGGATCATACCAATTATAAAGACACAAGTAATTGAAGAGAACTTTGTGGTCAAAATCTTACAAGCCTCCAGTACATTCTTCATACAGAAAAAAACTTATCAAGTTTACCTCGGTATGACTTTATATTTTATAGCCGGACATCTATCGCACAACGGAAGTGTTTAAAATGTGACCCCCTGCCTCCCACTAAAACGTTTATTACCATGTTACAAGCTCTATATTGATGCCATGAGATATAAAGCCATGAGAGCATTCCTGGATGAAAGCACCATGGATGACATTGTAACAGCAAGAAATGTCGTTGGCAAAGATGAAATATTACTTGTGGACGTGGCGCAATAAGATAGCTTATAATGTACAACGATCTCAATAGAATTCAAATTTTCCTACTAACAATTCTCCAGCATATAGCTCCATAAGCTTCAAAATCGATCCGTTGGCAATTGTTCGAAAATTGTTTCTAACAACCCCAAAACAGAAAGTTTTCAACGAGGGAGCAGATAAAGCACATTGCAAATATGAAAACTAACATACAGCCGCTAGCAGAACCGAGACAATTTAAAATCACTTTATCAACAAAAGATGTGTAAAGAGACAATAGAATAATAATAACACTCACCTTCCAGAAATGAGGGCAGTAAGTACAGTGGTACCAGAAGAACTATCAAGACTACCGGTATCAGCAAAAGCAAGGTCAGCGTTTAGGAAAGCGCTCTTAATAGCCTTCTTAGTGCAGAAGGGAAAATCCGGGTCCTCAACTATAAACCTTAAAATGTTCTCTCTAATAAAAGAAGCTGCATCAGTACCACCATGGCCATCAAAAACCTGCAATGGAACAAAATGATTGACACATAATGGCATGTCAGGGTAGTTGTATACTAAGAAAAATCACATGAAAGTAGTATTAATCTTTATAATCACAATTTTACACATAGTTCGATGATTGAAATACAGACCCCGTAGAATGCTCCTGGAGAAGTGAAGTTCTCAGTTGCACCTAGATGATCAAGTATATTGTCTATACAGATATGCTCATCCTCCATAAATGGTTTTGATCCAATCTCAGAGCAGCTTCCAGAGCGAAAAACAGGTACAAAAGCTGAGTTACTATTTGATGGGGACTTTGAATTAACAATCTCAATATCCAACTCCTAAGCAAGGAGTGAAAAGGCAACATCAAATTTCATGCCATTTAATATGAAATGAATAATAAAATGCAATTGTTATAGCTGATAGAAATCAATCTCACCACTTCAGCTGCAGGAGCCAACTGGGCAGTGCTCACGCAGTATCTAATAGCTGAGAGGCGCCGAGGAGGTTTGCCAACGCTCGGTTGCTTTAAGTTCTCAAAAGTACTTGATTTCTCGTCTCTTGTAACAATAACGTTCTCCTTTCTGAAGCTGCCATCCAACATGGAAAGCGGATGTGGATAATCAGTGCCTGCAGCCATTTTCTTCCAAAACATAATCCACTCCTGGATTAAAAAAACTGGACTTCAAGTATACCCTTTCCAACTGGACTTCAAGTATACCCTTTCAAGGACTCTTTCCACATACAGGTAGTTCAAACTTCAAGAGCTTCGTACTATTCTCAAGCAAACAAATTTCGATATCAGGAACAGACACCACACAACAGCTCCAATTACGCGTCTTCCTTTTGTGTTGTTCCTTCAGATATCTGAGCAGAAAAGTACCCGAAAATTCTCAACTCACTTCTCAATAACTTGTTAAACTAAAAGATAAAAGATCAAACAGCGCAGTTAACCTATTGAACCACAAGCTACAAGCCTAAACTGTACTGAAAATATAAACTCCCTAAAAAGAAAAGAACTTTGAAATTTCCAGGACTACCCACAAATCCATATCACAATCCAAACCACCAAATCAGCCACAACCATATCAAATTTCGGGGAACAAAACAGAAAAACCCATAATAATCACGACTCTATTCTATTTTTAGTAAAGCATAAAGTTCATAGCTATTATTTGTAGAATACAACTCATATAACTCACAGATTTAGAACTACAGAAACCAAATCCAAATACAGAAACCATCACAGACCAAGCAAAAAACTTAACCAGAAAAAACCCAAATTCACAAAATCAATTACTCAAAAACCCTAATAAGATCACACACAAAAGATTACAACTCCTCAGACATAAAGATTCAAACTTTACACATAAAAAAGATAAAATTTGAAGAAAATAGTTGGTGGGCGATGAGATTATGAGATGGAAAATACTTGCCTTACTGTTTTGGTTAGCTAAACGAAATCTTCAAAGATCACGGAAAGAGAAATTGGAAATTGATGGGAACAAATAAGCCCACAAAACCCACAAAGCTTTCAACTCAAAAACTGGGAAAATTGTTTTTATTTTCTATTTAATTGAATTCTTTTGGTTTGATGTGTGCAGGATTTGACGTTGAAAGAGTTCTGGTGGATGAAGAAAACAGAGGGCAACCGGCTACGTGTGTATTTTCAACCGGTCATCGCGGGTCGCCCGGTTGGAGTCGTAAATACGGACAGATGGGAGACTGACACCTGGCGGGGATGGTGTTTGATATTTTGGGTTGGTAACCGGATGATGGGAAAGGAGGGTGGGAGTTCAGGTGTGGGAGATCAACAATTGCGGCTGGGGTGTTTTTGCAGCCGTTGGATTATAACAGTTGTGGACGGTTCTCACCAAAAGTGGGGAAACCGGTAGTTGACGGTCGTTGACGGCGCCAATCTTTAGTTCATGTTTTTCAAAGCGGTAAAATTGGAAATAGGTTTTTGCAGAAAGTGGAGATTCTAAATCCTAAATATATTATTATTCCAAACCAATGTCATCCATCCACACACATCACATTATTTTAAATTTATTTTTTCATCGGATACCTTAAAGCATGAGTGGTCAAAATTGTCACATAAACATATAACAGTAAAAAAATAGCTACAAACTCTCTCCAATCGAGTTTTCAATTTTTTACATGGCATTGAATCATTTAAAGGCAAAGCCTTTTGCTATTAAACTTGATAGCAGCTGTCAAAATCATTTAATGACGTTTTAATAGATGAGATGCAATATATAATAAACGTTGTTGTGTGTTTCAAGTATTTGATTTGTTGTCTCAATAAAATTAAAAAAAAAATTTATCAATTGACAATATTATTTAACATGTCAAGAGAGCAAAAAATTATACTAAATATCAAATTTTCACATAAATCATCAAACACTGTAGAAACATTAAAGAGAAAGGTCTTTCACAATTTTATTTTCACATTAATCAGCCCAAGAACTTAAAACACATTTTCACAACATGTCGTGTGTTTGATTTGATGAAGGAGATTTAGGTGTGGCTACCCTATGCGATTCCAGTTCATTATGATTGAAATCTCTACATTTGAAATTCAGAAATTGTCTAAAAATTATATATGGGTAATATATGTCATTTACTCAAACTTGATCACTTCAATTGTGTCCACGATATAGTTGTCTCCATACCTTTTCTCAACTTCTTTTTAGTAAGTAAAACATGGGTTTTGATCAAGGTCTAAAATATCGATATTATCCCGATATTTTTATCGAAATTTCCGTGTTTTTGGACTACCGATATTTCCGATATCATCGATATTTTAGACCTTGATAGGAACTCTATGTGGTACTAAGTCATTCATGTATCTTACCATGCAATGCATAAAGTGTAAAATATTGTACTAATCCATTATATATAAATGATTATGGTGTGTTTAAACTTATTTCATTAATTACTACATATTTTCTACACTCACAATGTTTGCCAACTCGCTATATAATCAACTTAAATCAGTTAAATCCATCATGCAATTCATTTCCTTCTAATTTTTTGTGATAAACTAATAGATAATTGGCTAAATAAACATCATGCACAGTTTCAATAAAAATTTCCATGGTTTTTATTCAATTTTTATCGATATCGATAATATCCTGATATTTCCGTCGAAATTTCCGTATTTTTGGACTACCGATATTTCCGATATCATCGATATTTTAGACCTTAGTTTTGGTTCATATATAAAACCCTTTCCGGACGAAATAATTTTGTCAACCCAAATACATTTTCATCGCCTATAATTTTGCCCGATAACATTTCGTCGGACAAAATTCGTCACGTAAACCCCATCACTTAGATGTTTGGCCGACAAATAATAAAATTCGTCAGGCAAAGTGCAACAAGTTGGCTTTAGAGACTTGACAGCTCAGTAGAACGGCGCGGATTGCAGGTCGTGGCTCATTGACGACGCAGCTCAAATGGCAAGAAGTTGTGGCTCATGCAAGTTTAGGATAGAAAACCCCTAATTTTTCTTGCTTTTTCCTACTATTTTCCTTTCACAATCCTCAATTCACAAAATAGTATGTGTATAAAATAATGTGAACACAATTTAAGCAGAATTTATAGTTCGGAATGCGTAAAAGTTGAGTTCATGCATCATTGTTAATGTTTCATGCAATGAAGGAAAAAAAATAATGACAAATGAAACTTGCCCAATGCCATTTTGTCGAGATTTTGAAAATAAAAATATCTAAAGATATTTAGCCTGAAGAAATATTCATCAAGCAGTTAATTTAAAGAAAAAAAATCAAATAAGAAATACATGCTCGACGAATATATTCCTCGAGCAAAGGTAGAATGGAGAAAGTTGAATTTAGGAGGTGGTGGTTCACTTGTTGTATTATCCACGCCCCTCTCGCATGCCTTTTGTTACCGAAATTGACATATATCTGCAGTACTTAGTTGCATCTGCACGTTCATTTTCTCGACGGTTCCTTATGTTTGCTACATTCGGCATGTTGGAAATCCTGTAAAGCCAACCCTTTATTCTGGCATCATTATTATTTATCTGTATGCTTCAACTGCATATGAGAAGCGAAGAGAAATGAGAGTTGCACAGAACACAAGGATACAAAATATAGAAGAGCATCCGCGAGTAGATGCATAAACTCTGACTAGACACACAGCATTTACTCCGTTTGTATAAGAAAAACAGTAGTCCAATTTTATTTGCAGTATGTAAATGTGCTTAAAAATTAATGTTAAAGATTAATGAGTCGATGAGGTTTAACTTTTATATGTTCATTTCATTTACATATCATCACATGGAATGCGAATTCTTCCAAATCCAATTCTCCATCAGAAATCTTAAGCAAAAACTCATATCAATCTTCTCCCCAGTAGAGAGAAGACTAAAAACCCTAGTGAGCTGAAAATCATCGTGAACACTGCTCCAACTCTTTGGATTTGAAAGATCCGAATGTAAGCAGATTTAGCAGCTTCAAGAAGCTTACTTTTGAGATCAACCCCAATTATGCCGGCCTATGTGCCGGTGTGTTAGTCCCTCCTGTCACAACCCCCCGCATAACTTGGAGCAAGGGTAACAGTTAAAAGAACAAATCACTACCCCAATGTAGGTTCTACAAACTTAAGTTTGAGATGAAGAATATTGTTGCCGTGGACTGGGGAGAGTCCCTTTTATACAAACCCTAAAGCGCTTCCTGGTTGCAGTCGCAGCAAGAGCTTTCACTCCAAGTGAAAAGTTGAAAACCCACAGCACCTTTGGCAAAGTAACTCAGAGACGTCATATCTTCAAATGATCTCTTCACCATGTCATCGTATGATCAATGGGACAAGTACCGAGCTTAAACCTTGTTCTTCTCCAACTTCTTGCCTTTTCCCAACAAAATGAAAGAAAATCTCACCAGTACAAATTTTCCCCACAATCACAAAAGGAGAAGAAAATCTCCTTTGGTTATTTTCTTGACTCAAACTTGATATACGTTGTTAAGCCCTTCTTCGGTAACTTAAGCTTTTGAGGCTAGTGGTTGTCTAACATGGTATCAGAGTATTCCGAGAGTAGGCAGGTGCAGCGACAGCTATATGTTTGTCTGCATCCCCTATTGGTCTACCTCTCCACGCGATCTTAAGCTTTTAGGGCTAGTGATTGTCTTACACCTTCTGGCCTATAGACTAACGTTGTACCTCACTTACCACTCCCTCCCACTAGCTTTAAACTATTCAATCATGCCATTGTTTCAAAGTGTGACTGATACAAAAGAGAAGCAAACTCGTGCCAAGTTGCCCTCTTTCCTTTGATTGAAGTAATCTTATCATAAGAATTAATTAATTAATGGAACTCGCCTCGGCTCCATTCTCTCTTTCGAGTTTTGAAGTTCTAGCTAGCTTTACTTTACTGAGTGCTCATTTTTGTTTATTCCTTTTTTTTTTTTTATAAATATAATTATTATTCCTTTTTCTTATGGAACTGTTCTTTCAACTAATGTTTCTTCTAATTAATCCATCAGTAGTCATTATCATACTCTCGTTTTTTTTTTCATTGCTTCACCTTCAGCAATCCAAAAAAGCTAGAAGAAAGAGAGAAGTGCGGAAGGAGAAAACAGGAGTGTGAAACTTGGTGAGCATTACTCTGGCTCTGGTAATATTCCTCTCTGCCTGCCTCCCACCTGAACTTTTCACTTTTATTCATGCTTTGAGTTTGGTGGGCATTCCTTATATATCTAAAATATTGCTTTACGGAGACAGATTTCTGCTTTTGGTGGAAATTGTCTGTCTGTCTGAATTACCAATTGTTTTTTCTTCTTCATTATGCTTTCTGAATGAAAAGGCCCTTGAATGTCAAGCTTCTTGTAATTAACTCTTACTTTGAATGTGATTTCAAAGCTGAATTCGATTGTTTCATTTGTCCACCTTGTTTCGATATACAAAACTTTGTGAGGTTCTCAGTTCTAGTATCGCGATGAATTTAGTTTGGCTTGTGTTGATACTCATTGTCTGCATACAAGGCTCCACAGAAGCAGCCTCAAGACCTGCTGTCGTGAATGTTGGCGCAATGTTCGCAGCTGGCAGCATCAACGGAAAAGTCTTAAAGATTGCCATTGAGGCTGCCGGGAATGATGTGAATGCTGATCCAAGCATTCTTGGCAAAACTAAACTGTCCATATCTTTTCATGATTCCAACTACAGCGGATTTCTTGGACTCATTGGAGGTAATATTCTTTTTCGCTTTGTGTAAGCCTGTTTTTACAACAGAAATTCTCTGCGCAGGAGGTGCATCGATATTTATACTAATATTGTCGAAAATGCATCAATAACATGTACTTGAATTTGTAGTTCTTGTTTCTTTGTTGATCACAGCACTAAGGTACATGGAGTCTGATACATTCGCTATACTTGGTCCACAAAATTCTGTGATGGCTCACATACTTGCACATCTTGCCAATGACCTACGTGTCCCTTTACTGTCAGTCACGGCGCTGGACCCCACCCTAGCAAGTCTGCAGTACCCTTACTTTGTTCAAACCGCACCCAATGATCAATTCCAGATGGCTGCTATTGCAGATATTGTTAGTTATTTCGGTTGGTCAGAGGTGATTGCGATTTTCACCGATGATGATAACAGCCGAAATGGTGTTGCTGCACTCGGTGACAAACTCGCCGAAAAACGCCACAAGATTTCATACAAGGCAGTGCTTCCACCTGACCCGACACCAACTCGAGAGGATGTAAAAAAATTGTTGATAAAGGTTCGAATGATGGAGTCTCGAGTGATTATTCTACACACATTCTCCAAATCTGGTCTCCTAGTTTTCGATGTGGCTAAAGAACTTGGGATGATGGAGAGTGGATATGTCTGGATAGCCACAACTTGGCTGTCCACTGTTTTGGATTCCACTTCCCCTCTTTCTTCAAAAACCGCTAGCTCCATCCAAGGCGCTCTGACTCTTCGTCCACACACGCCGGATTCTAAGAGAAAAAGAGATTTCATATCGAGGTGGAACGAGTTAAGTAATGGCACTATCGGGTTGAATCCTTATGGTCTATGCCTATGACACAGTTTGGATGCTTGCTCATGCTATAGATTTGCTTTTGGAACGAGGGGGCAGCATTGCCTTTTCCAACATTACTAGTACAGGACCTATTGGTGGTCTTAAAGGAGGGACTTTGAATCTGGGTGCATTGAGCATTTTTCAAGGTGGGAAGCAGTTGCTGGACAATATTTTGCGCACAAATACCACCGGTCTGACCGGTCCGGTGGCATTTCATCCAGATAGGTCGCTGTTCAATCCTTCTTATGAAATCATTAACACAAACCAAAATGGATATCAAAGAACTGGATACTGGTCTAACTACTCTGGTATATCTCTTGTGCCCCCTGAGAAATTATTCAACCGGTCTAAGGTGAACCACAGTTTGGACACTGTTGTATGGCCCGGAGGGACAACAGTTAAGCCTCGGGGGTGGGTTTTTCCAAACAATGGAGAGAAATTGAGAATTGGAGTACCAAATCGAGTCAGCTTTCAAGACTTTGTGTCACGAACAAGTGGTACTGATGTAGTTGAAGGATACTGCATTGAGATATTCGTTGCGGCCATAAAGTTGCTTCCTTATGCAGTTCCATATAGGTTTATTCTGTTTGGTGATGGCCTCAAGAACCCTAGTTACAATGAGCTTGTAAACATGGTTGCTTCAGGCGTAAGTAAAAATTCAACAATTTTTTCACACTATTTTTATCTTCCTGCACACCCCTGTTTGTTCCTGACCTTTGTTTGAATAAATCAAGAGAGAATAAAAACAAACAGGGGTATCCGGAACTTATTTTGTCACAATAAAATTGGGAAGCACAAAGTTTCCAAATTTTCATCTAATTTAGACCTTTGTTTTTGCAGAAGTTTGATGCTGCTGTGGGTGACATTGCGATCGTCACAAACCGAACAAGGACTGTGGATTTCACTCAGCCGTATATAGAGTCAGGGCTAGTTGTGGTGGCTCCAGTTAGGGGTTCAAATTCCGCTTGGACATTCTTAAAGCCATTTTCTTCATTTATGTGGGGTGTCACAGCATTTTTCTTCCTAGTCATTGGATTGGTGATATGGATTCTTGAACATAGAAAAAACGATGAGTTCCGAGGCCCTCCTAGGAAACAGGTTGTCACAATTTTATGGTAAGTACTTTGTACATTTAACATTCCGACACGGATTTTGCATATAGATACTAATTTACAGAGACTGGGATTCGTGGTGGCACGAAAATTTGTTGACTCATCTGCCTTCATTCTCTTGTTTTTCAGGTTTAGCTTCTCTACCATGTTTTTTGCTCATAGTAAGTTCAATTTTGCCCCAAATGTTGTGTCCTTACCAAGAACTTGATGCGAGTTTAAAAGATCTATTTCGAACTTTCAGGAGAAAACATCGGGAGCACACTAGGCCGCACGGTGCTTATCATCTGGCTTTTCGTAGTTCTAGTGATCAACTCAAGCTACACAGCTAGCCTGACATCAATGCTCACAGTACAACAATTATCATCCCCCATCACCGGCATCGATACCTTGATAACTAGCACAGCACCTATAGGATTCCAAATCGGATCTTTTGCTCAGAGCTATTTGGTTGAACAGCTCAACATCCCAAAGTCTAGACTAGTTCCTCTCGGCTCACCAGAAGCTTATGCAACCGCGCTTAAGGACAAAACTGTTGCTGCTGTGGTTGATGAAAGAGCATACATAGAACTCTTCCTCTCAGTAAATTGCGAGTTCTCAATTAGGGGGTCGGAGTTCACCAAAAGTGGGTGGGGATTTGTGAGTACCTCAACTTAACTACTTTTGGTCTTAAATTGCTTAATCCGCCCGGAGACTAATACTTTCCGTTTCAAAATTTTCTCTTGCCGAGCAGTCTGACATGCTTTACGTTATCAAACTTCATTCTAGACCACTCAACGAAGTGAAATCTTGTTTGCATGTTGAGTTCGTATTTACAGTTTGACAACATAACATGTCAGATATCAGAGAACGATCATTTAACTGTTTCGACTACATCATACATGTTTTTTTGTAGGCATTTCCAAGAGACTCTCCTTTGGCAATTGACATGTCAACTGCCATACTCACTCTCTCTGAGAATGGTGATCTCCAGAGAATTTATAACAAATGGCTCTCCAGAAAGATTTGTGCTTCAGAGACCTCCGACATCGTATCCGACCAGGTTCAACTACAAAGCTTTTGGGGGCTATTCCTTATCGCCGGCGCTGTATGTTTTATTGCTCTACTCATTCACTTGTTCTCCGTGTTACGCCAGTTCAAACGCCATACCGCCCGAAGCTGAAGATCATTCTGAGCCTTCGAGCCACGGAAACATCAGCTCTCGTTCTACCTTAACACATCTCCTCACGTTCTTGTCCTTCGTCGACGAAAAGAGAGACGAATCGAAGAGAAATAAGTCGAAAAGGAAACGCAACGAAAGCGTGGTACCAAATGTGAATGAAAAGGAAGATGATCAATCGGTAAGGAGTGCTTCCAAGAGAATACAAATCAACAACTCTCAAGAGATGCGTAGGGCTGACAGTGACACTTGGCCAACTCGTTAATTAAACATGATTAAGAAGTGAATCATTTCATATTTTTCTGACCAAAAACGATTCATATCATACTTTATCTTTTACTCCTTTGTATTAATATTCGGAAAAAATGGATCATCAAATTTGTTTTCTATATCATTTGGTCACTACACACAGAATCATGTGATTTGGATAAATAAAGTGGTGTCATCTCATTTTGTTTGGTAATGAATTGTCATTTCATTTTTCGAGTAATATATTGCTGTCATTTAGTTGGTGTATCTGGTTATGAAATGGACCATCGATTTGTTATTGTTAATTTACATAGCAATGTATTTTTTTAATTTCTTATTATCGGGGGAGGGGCAAGGATTCGAAATTATTACAATAGTTTATAGGAAGGAGAACCTAGGACGCATGGATAGTTATATATTGTAAACCAAGCACTCTATCCACTAAGATATTAGATCACATGCAATATACATATCGATGTTCATTATCGAAAAAATGTATATATCGATAGGCTTATTAATTTATTTACCCCCAACTGTCACTTTCATCCCATGAAAGTGTCATTGTCGTCTCATTTAGTCTCAGTTCACCTTATTTTTGTCCATTCTGTCAAATAAACGTTAAATTAAAAGGTAGTATAGACATTTTAGTTTTAATACAACTCTTTGCCTCCAACTTGGCTGCTAAAACAATCTCAATTCCATTTTCGATCTCTAATTCAAAGCCTTGTCTGTCTCTTTTGTGGATTGGTGTGGAACTATAGCTACAGTCGTTGCAAAAAGAAATAATGGGTTGTGTTTCAAAAGCAGATAATGAGTTGTGTTTCAAAATTTAATTCAAGCCACTCATTGATTCCAATGATTGCAACAGCTCTACATCAATCTGCAAGAGAGACAGACGGAGGTTGAATTAGAGTTATCGATGACGGAATTGGGACTGTTTTAGCCGGTAAGTTTGAGGCAAAGAGTTGTGTCAAAAATAAAATTCCATACTACCCTTTAATTCAACATTTATTTAACAAAATGAATAAAAGTGGGGTAAACTAAGACCAAATAAAACGAGAATAACAGTTTTATAAAGCAAAGTGAGACAAAACAGCTTTAAAAGGTAAAGTCAGACTAAATGACCATTTTAAGAGGCAAATCAATTGATTAGCTATATCGATATTATATTGTCACCAATAATGTACATGATATTAATGCATTTACGATAATATTTGTATGGTTTTTCTTTCCTAGACACCCCATCACGTCATCGATTAAAATAAAAGTGAACAGTCATACTACGTGACAGATTATTACGTGTATGTTGAACATGCACCTAATCTTCTACCACGTGTTTTTTCACTAAATTTTGGTTAATTTTTTTTCAAAATTAAAAGAATAACATTTATGAAAAAGTTAACTAGAGTTAAATAAAAAGAACACATTACAAATGATTAGATATATAATGAATATACACCTGAATTATGGCAGTGAACAAAACTGCTCTCGAAGATAAAAGTGGTAAGATGATTCATGCGGTTTAAGATGAAAGTCATAGGAAAAAAAAAAAAAAAAAGTATCTTTTCAATTTCTCTTAGTAGCGGCTATGCCACTACATAAAACCCCCGGCCCAGCCCATAACATTTCTTCAAAAATCTCAAAAATCCTTACCATTTCCCAACAAGCATCTTCTCCTCCATCCTAAAACCCCTCAAGCTCCCTCAGCTGCTCAGTCCGTACACCAATGGCGATCTGCCACCAATCTCCGTTCAAGCTCTTCGCCGCAATCCCATCACCATCATCGAAGCCCAAACCCCTCCACCTCCGCTGCAACCTCTCCCTCCCCTCCAGACCTCCCCTCACCTCCACCGAGCCCGAACCCGTCTTCACCTCCGTCAAGGCCTTCGCCCCCGCCACCGTCGCCAATCTCGGCCCCGGCTTCGACTTCTTGGGCTGCGCCGTCGACGGCCTCGGCGACTTCGTCTCTCTCACCCTCGACCCCCAGGTATCGCCGGGCGAGATCTCCATTTCCGAGATCTCCGGTGACCACAACTCCAAGAAGCTCAGCAAGAACCCTCTCTGGAACTGCGCCGGAATCGCTGCCATCGAAGTCATGAAGATGCTCGGAGTCCGATCGGTGGGCCTTTCCCTCACTCTGGAAAAGGGCTTGCCTTTGGGCTCCGGGCTCGGATCCAGTGCGGCGAGCGCGGCCGCCGCGGCTGTTGCGGTCAACGAAATTTTTGGCGGGAAATTGGGTATAGAGGAATTGGTGATCGCGGGGTTGAAATCGGAGGAGAAGGTTTCAGGTTACCACGCTGATAACATAGCTCCGGCTATTATGGGCGGGTTCGTATTGATTCGGAGCTATGAACCGTTGGATTTGATTCCGCTGATCTTTCCAGATGGTAAAGAATTGTTTTTTGTGTTGGCTACGCCGGAGTTTGAAGCTCCGACGAAGAAGATGAGAGCGGCGCTGCCTGCGGAGGTGGGGATGGCCCATCATGTCTGGAATTCAAGCCAGGCCGGGGCCCTTGTTGCGGCAGTGTTGCAGGGGGACTTGCCCGGGCTCGGCAGGGCTTTGTCGAGCGATAAGATCGTGGAGCCGCGGCGAGCTCCGCTGATTCCCGGTATGGACGCTGTAAAAAAGGCAGCAATCGAGGCCGGGGCATTCGGGTGCACCATTAGCGGGGCAGGTCCCACTGCCGTGGCGGTCACGGATGATCCCGAGAAAGGAAAGATGATCGGAGAAAAAATGGTGGCGGCCTTTCTAAAGGAGGGAAAGTTGAAGGCCGCGGCGAGTGTTAGTAGACTCGACCGGGTTGGCGCCAGACTTGTCAGCACCATTCCGAGATAAGAAATATCACTAGACTAAGAGCGGCTCGGTATCAAAATGATTAGGTCGTTTTGTATACAAATGTAGTACGAGGAAGGAGGTGTTTTTTGTGTCTCTGTTGCATTTTGTATTCACATAAAAATTGAGAACCGCGTAACGAAGTGTTTCGAGCACAAGTGTTGGCTGCCCCACATATATCAATGTAGTTAGCTCTCTTGTGACATCTTTAATGCATGGCTTTAGAAGCGAAGTGATTTCCGCACTTTTCTTTTTCTGCTCTAAAATAAACGAGTTTGGAAATCACCTTTTATTGAGTAACGCTCTAAAGTTGGATACTACAGAGTTGGATTTGGATGTTTGAACTCACAGTTTGTGGTTAAAGGTTCTAGCTGGTTTTTAAATGTTTTTCACCGGAAAACCTCCGATCGTCGCCACTCGAAGCAGCAGTTGATGCAAGACTCGCAGAATGTGCAATCTGCTTGATGGAGTTTGTGGATGGAGATGTCATAGGGTTGTAGCCATATTGTTGTCACGGATTCCATGTGAGTTGTGTTGATAGGTGGCTGCAGTGCAACTCTTCGTGCCCGTCTAGTCGCGCAATGTGTTGTGGAAGAGAGATGAAGTTGGTTACGAACTCATGGATTCCAGATTTTGGAGCTCCAATAGGGAGAGGAAGATAAATTTCGAGAAGTAAAATAGTGAAGCAATCACCTTTCATATGAAGGTTGGTTAACCCACAATTTTCGTTCGGAACAAATTGTACACACAACTCTTTATCATTTTTATCTGGTATAACAAATGAGGGATAATTATACAATGATCCTTTCTACAAGGATCAACCGTACCAATTCCGAAACAAGTAAAGAAAATGTAGATTCGAAGCGAAAGTAGGAAGATAAAACAGCCGTCAAAACTTTTAACCCAACATGGATCAAGTTAATTGTTCTTGGCAGCTGAAGCCTGCTTCGCACCAACAGAGAAAAACTCGGTAATCACTTCAAGGGGCATACCTTTGGTCTCCGGAACTTTCAAGAAAATGAAGATAAACGCTATGACGGACACAACTGCATACATGCCAAAGACACCAGCAAGGCCAACAGATTTGAGCATCACTGGAAGTGAGTAGGTGACAATGATGTCGCCAATCCAAAAAGTGAGGGCGCAGATGGCAATGCAGAGGCCTCGAACTCTGGTGGGGAAGATTTCTGCACAGAGTATGTTGGGGATCGGACCAAACCCCATAACAAAGAAACAGAAGTAGAGCACAACGCTGACAGTCGAAACTGATGCGTTTACAACACTGCCCATATTCACAAGACTTCCGAGGACTAGGATGACGAGAGACACTACCAAGACAGGGATTGTGCCGAGCAGCAAGCTCCTGAATTAAGAATGGTTCCAAATTGTTACATGAGAAAACGTGATGCATAAATTTAACATTGACATAACAAAACTGAAACATAACTGATGTTCAACATCTTATTTTGAGGATCACGAAATCGTATGCTTCAAACAACAAATATAAACCAGTACGCGTTCAGTTAGCCATTCAAGCAAGATGTCAAGATATAACCAAAAAATATATATTTACCTTCTGCCGGCTATATCCATGAGCCTCATGGCAATGGCTATACTAGGAAGCATCAGCAAGGTTGTCACTGCACTGATAAGCAGAGACGAAGAAGCTGAACTAATGCCCAAGTTCGAAAGAAGGATGCCAACGCCCGCCTGCTCAAGAATTTGAGGCGTGTAGTAGAGAACCCCACTTATACCGGAAAACTGCATGGAAAAGAAAAAAACAAACATGACTGGTCCAGTCGAGGTTACACGAGCAAATTATTAGACTTCTCAGTAAACGAATTTTCAATACCTGCTGAAGTATCTGCATTCCCACCCCAACAGCCAAGGCATGCTTCACTCCAGGTTCAAAAAGATCACTCCAACTTGGCCCTTTTGCAGAAGTTGCAGCTGGGTTAACCATTGCCGGTCCAACTGGATGCTGATTCATAAGTTCACGTGAGTACAGAGCCGATTCACTCACCAAAGCAGAAGCCTGAATGAACTCACTGTCGTTCGGTGCATCACCACCAGGTATCGAAACAATAGATCCATGGCGAGATGCAGGGACACCCTCCTGGCGCAAATACATTCTTTTAAACCCTCCTTCCTTGTGTCCATCTTGGCCTTCTCTCTCAGACCATTTCCACGCCAGTTGCCAACCGCCACCAATATCGGTGCTACTAGCTCCCTCTCCACCAATGAGACTGCCGTTTCTCATGCCAGCAAGGCTTCCATGGGGAGGTGGGCCCACGTTCTTTTCAATGCTTGTTGTCTGACGCGAGATCAATGGACTGTGCAAATTGTCATCGGAATCACCACCGGCTGCATCAGATGTGTAACCCTCTCCTTCTCTGTCAACGCTCTCCTCGTCCCACTCTTCATGTCTAGGCTGATTCCCTCCCACGCTGAACATGCTGCCAAAGTGCGGAAAAAGCATACTTCCCTTGCTTCCTGTGTCGGGGAGCTTCTCATGTACACTGCCAAAGAGCGAGACCAGAGGATCCACAAGCCCACTTTGATTTACCATGCTTGCATGTCGAGACACAAGTCCAAGAGTGCTTTGCCCGGTGACAGGTTTGGCGACCCAGGATTGTCCTTGTTCAGGCCCATATAATCTGATTTCATCCTTTTCAGCAGATAAATTGTGGTCATCAGCAGAGTCGTCTGCTGGGCCAATTATGTACTCCTCAAAAGACGTTTCACCCCCAACTCCAAGACCCTCAACAAGTAAAGCCATCTCACCTGTTGGCCAAAGAAGGATCAAATACCATTCAAACAATGCAGCATTGCATGTGGAATAGTTATATAGCAGAAGCAAATAGCACATACTTTCCTACTATAATGGCTACCACAGCAGATTGTGCAATCTGAAGTAAGAAAGAAAAAGTACCACCTTTATGCTAACTCGAAAAAGGTTTCGTAAAAGAAAGCAGAAAGGACTTCTGCTTCACAAAAATAGACAAAGTGAGAAGGCAGGGTTTTAAGTATGACGGCTCCAATTACCCAAAACTTGCCTTTGAAACCGGTTCTCCAATTTAGTTTCAGAAAGCTATCTGTCAATGTTGATCTAGAAATGAATTGCTGAAAACTTTACTATCAATGCAAATTAATTAGAAACTAAGTATCACAATAAATAATCGAAGATAATCAGAACAAAATGACTAACCAGCGACATCTTCTCTGCCACGTAGCCTCTGCAAAACTTGCTTAGCCTCAAGCATCCGTCCCCTACTCACAAGCCATCGTGGAGACTCGGGCAAGAAGAACACAGTCAATACAAAATAAACAAGAGAAGGAATAGAGAGAATCCCAAGCATCAACCTCCAACTGGCTGAATCTGTCAACGACATCCCAAAAACCATGCAATACGACAAGAACATCCCACCAGAGCCAAGAAACTGTGGAAGGGTATTCAACGATCCCCTTATCTCAGGTGGGGCTGTCTCAGATATATAAAGTGGAACCACGGTAACCACCAAACCGATTCCAAATCCATCTAAAAGCCGTGCCAAGAGAAGGATATAAACATTGGGAGACCACAGCATTACAAGACCACTAAGAAAGTAAAGGACAGAAGAGACTATCAGCGTAGGACGGCGGCCTAGCCAGTCTGCTACAGCCCCAGAACAAAATGTTACCACAGTTGCCCCTATAAGCGACATGGCCACGATCAGCCCTTCCACAGCTGGTTCGCTTTCCAAGTTGAATTCCCTCTTTATGTACAAAACAGAAGCTGCAAGGAAAACCAAAAAGTTAACTCAACCAAGCTCCATAATCGCATAAGCTTAACCTAAAACCAATACTACTGGAAGAAAAAACGAATCAAGGACTGCCAATGAAGTAAATTTCGGGGATAGACCCATGAACTGAACTCGATTAGCAATCAAAGCAAAGCTAAAAAGGCCAATCTTTGAAGCATCTAAGTGACTATTTCTCTCAATCTTAGAAGCATCAACTTTCAAATGTTGAAAAAAGACAGGCATAAGTTGTAGATACTAAAAGAGAGATTTACCTGCGATAGTAGCGTTGTCCCATCCTTGCAACAGGTTACCGATTGCAGCAGCAACAGCAACAAGAACGGCTCCACTCATCTTTCCACTCAAAAATCAAAACCAATTGCAACCCTTTCACAAAATCTCAGGAAAAACCAACCAATCCAATCAAAAAACAAAAAACCAGATCAAATATCAACGAATCGAACCAGTTCTTGATCACCCAGGTCAGCAATCCTAGCAACAAAGTGATCCCATTGCATAAAACAAGACAAAAATCAGACACAAAGGAAGAACATTAGCAAAAACCAAAAGACGACAACAAAAGGTGATTAAGGTTTTTACCTGAAATATAGGCGTTTGATTGATGGTGGGTCTGTTCCGTTGTGTTCGAGACTTTGACTCTTTGCGGATGATATTCCCACTCCTTTTTTTATAATTTCCACGGAAAACGAAACGGAGGGTTATTGCAAAAATAAAAAATAAAGCAATTCTCATTCGTTAAGCAGCTTTCGGAACAGAGCTGTGGCTGTTGGACACCTGCCCCTTTCCCTCTGTCCTCGCCCTGCACGTCACCCCCTCCCTGCTGAGCTCTCTGCTACATGTTCCATCACCCTCTAAACGCGTGTTTTACGTAATTAAGTTGGCTACAACAATATTCCTCAAGTACGAATTATCAACTTTTAATACTGATTAGATTGGAATATTGCTCGAACGAAAACGAAAGAAGGCCAATGAACACGATGCTCTGTTTCTTAGAGAAGAGCATGTGAGAAGAACTAATGGGGTTTTGAGAGGAGAGAACCAGTTGAACCAAGGCCGTGTAGGTTTAACTTTAACAAACCAAAAGAAATATAAAGAAAACAAGTTAAAGAATTTGCTAAAAATAAAGATTTGGTAAAAAATTAAAAGAAATTCGTAACGATTGGCCTGCAGTCTCAGCAGAGGACAGCACCAACACAGCTCAGCTCTTGAATATTTCCCACCTTCAAATCTTCAATTAATGCCATTATTACGTAATGGACAAGACCAATAAAAAAGTAAATCAAATCAAAAGCATGTTTAGAAGAATTTTTTAATAATTTAACTGGGATTTGTTTGTGTAAATATCAGAGTCCCTGTCTGTGTAACTGTGTAAGACATGTATTAAAGCTGAAATCAATCTTGTATTAAGAAAAGAAGAAGTCTTTTATTATTACGATTTTGTGATATTTATTTTCATTTTTAAGCGAAAAATTTTAAATTCAATTCTCGCTAAAACGAATTTGAATCACATTATTGTTGAGACTTAGTCTACTTTTTTATTTTTAATGTAAATAATATTATTTATTAAATAATAATAAAATAACACTAAGGCAATGATTGATTTGAGAGATTGATGTGAATCGAATCGTATGGTAACGGAACACAAGTAGAGGACAAGGAATCCACAAGTGGGAAAATGATCATCGCCAGATTATTTTTCTAGAGATCTTAGGGATTTCGTGATCATGACCGTTTATTGTATATTATGTAGTCAGAAATTATTTTAAAATTTAAAATTTAAAATTTAAAATTTAAAATTAAATATAAATAGTACTTAACGAAAATTGATAGTACGATAAACGATCACATTCATGAAATCTATAGAATCCCTAAAAAAAAATCCGGTTAGGATCCTTTTCCCACAAGCGTAAGTGTAGTTCCAGTATGCAGGGCTTTCGGCTTGCCTTTTTTCTTCCCTTTCTTTGAGTTCCTTTATTTTAATTTTGTTTTATTTTTTTGCTTTTCTAAACAGAAAATATTTTACTCTTACCTTCTACCTGTTATAAGTATCAAAATCAGGGCCCGCCCTCAGCAAAGTAGTCGTACAGGAAGGTGCGGCTGGATCACCTCTTTTTTAGGATAAGCTAATGTTTGTTAAGTATTTTGATTTGATAGTACTTCATATCTAAAAAGAAGCGAGTTACATCTAAGTTAAACTTGGAGATGAAAATCTTCATTTGTTCTCAACGGTGAAGTAAGACTAAGCTCATGAGCTTATTATTATACTAGGTCAGAACAAGTTGATAGGATCCATTTTTAGGGTAGTCGGAGTAGGCGGGCCACTTAGGGTCTTCACTTTCGAGGGGCTTCAATTTTTTTTATTATATAGGTGTTTATATAAAAATTAATATTACAAACTTTGTGTTCGTTCAAATAAGAAGTTTACAGACTTTTGAGTCATTGAGTCTTGTGCGTAGAATTTTGTTAGCCACACAAGTTACAGTTGCTTTTGCAAAAATAAGTTTTTCAAAAATTGAAGTTGATGAAATCTTAGCTTCAATCAACTATGTTACAAGAAAGATTGGATGGGTTAGTTATTTTATCAATTGAAAAGAATTGGTTGAAAACTTAGATTATGTACTCAAAATTAGCACATGCGTCTAAAAATGCAAGATGTATAAAATTTAAGTAATGTTTGTATATCTTTCTTCTTTTTTTTTATGTTAATTTATTTGATATTGATGTAGAAATAGACATTTCATGTATTTAGCGAGTTCGTTTTATAGATATCAATGTATAAAGGATAGGGGTCAAATAACTCTAAGGCCCCACTTCGAATGCTTGCCTAGGGCCCCAAATTCTCATAGACAGGCTTGACCAAAATTAGCATTGGTTACAAAACTGCAGTTTTTTTTTTTTTTAACAAACGATATTATCTACACTAAAAGGCTGAGGGAGTGGGCTAAGCCACACAATAGGCTAGCAATAATGAAGTTCAAATTCGTCTTTGGCAAGAATTAAACCTAAGACCTCTCATTTACAAGTGAAGAGGTATATCACTATACTGTAGTACTAAGTGGCTACAAATTGCAGTTTAACAAGTGCATATATTCTTTTCTTCTTTGTGTGTGTTTTTATAAGTGATTTGTGCACGAATGAGACTATAATTTGCGAGTCATTATAATGACTCGTAATTGGTAAGAAATGAGTATTTTTTTTTTAAATTGGGTTGATTTTTTTATTTGTATTTGGTTAGTATTATTTACAATTATATCAATGGTTGGGGCATCAAATTTAACAAGTTAGGGATTTGCATAATTAAAGCCAACAAGTATTGGGTCTATTCCATGGATGGCATGTCAAAGTTACCAACAATTTGAAAGCCAGCTATGTGTGGGTCATGTAATTCCATGTGGTAGGGTACTTGTGGGTTTCAATTATTTATTTTGAAAGGCAAATTTGAAAGAAGAATCTTAACTATATTATTACTAGCTTGTTGTGATACTAAGCTTAGTTCTCCACCCCTAAGTGTAGATATATCGTTTGTCGAAAAAAAGAAGAAGAAGAGAATTTTATAATGACACACTCCGACCGAGGTCAAGGCATGTTGGCTGTCACGTGAGAGTGACGTAGCCATGTGCACAGTGCGGAAGTGATAAAGATAGCAAATATACGAATAATTAAAAAACCAGATTATTTAAGTGCACTACTAGCAGGGAGTGATAGGAGTTAGTTACAACCGTAAACTCTCCTAATCAGAGCATAATAAGTCTAGGTGCAATCCAGTAGGACAAGTACTAGTTACACAGTACCAGGAATGTCCTACTATTATTCGAATAGGTCAGAATTGCCGAAGATCCCGAGCCACCCACAACAATCTTACCTAAAACCTGGAGGGGTGCAAAACAGAAAACGTGAGTGGGCAAAAACAAATGTTTTACAAAATCATTTCATTTATCAACATATCTACCCCTCGCTGTAAAACATGTATAATTTTCCCATAATCAAGATGTAAGCATATACATATATATATATATATATATATATATATATATCCGAAATCATAACCATTCAATTCATGCTTCACATAATCATTTTCATATGTATGTCATGCCAAAATATAATAAGTAACAATCCAGGTAATAATGATTTCATAGAAGTATGACATGTTAGCCGAAACTCCTAAGTAGTCTGTGCGGCTGAATTCATAACTCAAACTCAATCTAGCCGGAGTCATTACTATGACCTATACGGCAATATACTGCATATAAGTCGGAACCACTAAAAAGGGTCTGTACGACAAGGTTGGGTGAGATACAGTTATGCTCAATTATACTTTCTCAATACTAGCTGTGCGATAATACGTTAGTCACCTACGAGTCGGAACCACCTATAGTGGTCTGTACGACAAGATTGTGCATCTAATTGGATCCAAAGTGAGCGTATGGTGCGGGAGGTGACATAATTTACAGGCCTGTGCCAACTCTCTCTGGCTAAATCGCAATCACCCGAGGTGCAGGTTTATGAGCTCATCGTTTCTCAGTCACATCTCATATATCCAACCAAACATGTTCATCACACTACTCAATTCTTCAAATAAACTTATATCTCATTTATTTCATGTCATATATTGTATGGCTGCACCTAACATTTCGTTAGGCTGCCTACGTACCCTAAATAGGGATCAAGTAGTTCGTAGTTCACATATACCAAACATAATGCACCTGAACTTACCTGTGCCTCCACAGCACCACAATTATATATATATATGCAACCATGAAATGTATATTCAGAAAATAAAGGCATTTGGCATATTATTTCAAGGCATACTTTCAATTAAAACACATTTATGGGAAATATATCAAGTATATAATTATATACTGAAAACAAAAGCCCACTCACTGGTATGTCGACGGGTCGTAGCCCCCGAGTCGCCCGTGGATACGCTCGTTCTCGGGATAAGTCTCACCTATATGCGAATTAACTATAAAAACGTTATTTTAAAGCACATAGGCAAAACTATCTAATAACTTCTCATACATTACTCAATTTGGGGATTTGAATATACCACAGTGATCTACTCGACGTCGCGGACGTCGAAATATTTTTAAAATAATTTTCCTAGGGTCCACGCGCCCTCACGCGTCAGGGAGGCCACTGTGCCACGCGCCCCCCATGCACATCATCTTCTTCGTCCAGACACCGGAAAACTCACCGGTGCTGGAAAACTAGGCAACCTTGTAATCGACAATTTCTAGGGGTGGGTTCGATTTAAATCAGTTCGGTTTTTTGCCAAAACCGAAACCAAACCGACATTTCGATTCGGTTTGGTTCGGTTCAATTTTTTTCGGTTCGGTTTTTTTTCGCTTTAGTTTCGGTTCGATTTCGGTTTTTTGTTTGTTTTTTTTTTCAAAAAATGAAAAACATTGAAATTTTAAATTTTAACATATCCAACACAATCATAACATAAGCATTCTAACTAAAATCAAAGACAATGAAAATAAACATTTAAAGTTGAACTAAAATCATCAATCAAGTCTTCCAAAGTCCAAACTAACAACCTCACAACACAAAAATCGTACAAATGACTTAGAAAAGTTAAATTGTATGATGTTGTTCAAAGATCAGGGTTGTTTGCTTGTAACTGCATGTTGACAACTTGATTAGTAAAAGTAATGCGTGGGTGGATTTATTTAGTGTGTGTTGGATTCTTTTCCATCACAAATTACCCAAGTAATCTACCCGAAATAAATGTTTATGGATTCTGTTACATGTTATATGAGAGTAGATTTGGAAAAGAAAGCTGGGGCAGAAGTAGACAGTGCTATGGAGATGGATGTAGGTACTTCAGGAGGAGGTTTGGTTCTGAAACCTTATATGGGGGAGAAATAATAGGTTAGGGTTTAGAGTTTTTATAGGCCTTTTTTTAAATATTTTGAGCTTAAAGTTTGGCAACACATTGGGTTAAGCACATTTTAACTTACAAATTGGGTTTAGAAAATAATACCCAAAACAAATAATTAAATAAAAATTTAATTTAATTAATTCGGTTCGGTTCGGTTTGATTCGGTTTCTAGATCACTAAAACCGAACCAAACCAAAAGAATTCGGTTTGGTTCGGTTATTTCAATTCGGTTCGGTTTTTTCATTTGGTTCGGTTTTTTCGGTTTTGGTTCAGTTCGGTTCTCGGATTTTTTCGGTTTTCGGTTTTTTGAACCCACCCCCAACGATTTCTCACTCGTTTCTACACCATTTTTCATGAAATTTTCACCAGAACTTCACAAAATTCAAGAGGAAGAAGACTATGCCTTTTAAAACTTCCAAATCCTTTGAAAACGCGTTTGGACAATTTCACCAAAACCGGCCAACTTCGAACTGAGGTTTCCCGACGTCCACACAAGTCAAACGGACCTCTCCGAGCTTCGTGGGAACCTTCTTAAGCTCGCTGTGAGTTTGGATTGTCCTAAAAATCAACCATTACAAAGTTCGTGAATAGTGCTCAACTCGGAGCTTGAGATTTCAGCGCGATAACGGACGAGTTCTTACCTGAAATGGGTACCAGTGTGTTCCTCTGGTCTCCAGGAGTGTAATGGTAACTTCCAACCTCTCGATATGTGTCTGGATGTTTGAGTGTGGGTGTATCCGTACGAAATGGGAGAGAGAGAGTTCTGTGAGAGAGAGAGTACGGGAGAGAGAGAAGGAAAGTGAGTGGTCCAATTCCACCCAATCACAACTAAGAGAGCATTTGTTTCCATTGATCCCAATTGTTTAGGAAATTATGAAATTGGGCCAATACCTTAGTTGAAAATGCAATTGTACCCCAACGCTCAAGGGCAATTCCGTCAATTCACATCAACGATAACAATGATTCCAGGACGGGCTGTCACATATAAGCTTTTGCTTGTCGTGTAAGTCACCCTTCAAATCATAATTTTTCTTTGATAAATTGTACATGTAAATATGTGATTACTAAATTTCTATATTATTTTAACTATAAACATTTATCATAGCATCATAGATGGTTAATAAATATCAAAGTGAACAAAAGTTATTTTGTTAAAAAAAATTATAAAAAAAAAGTATTTCAATAGACGAGTTACAGCCCAAGAAAAACCCTAAACAATCACAAGCACGAGTCTAAATCCCATAATATCTTCTTGAACTAGACGTCCCACAATAGCAGGAACAATCTCAAACAAATAATCGTCAAAACTCAAATTCAAACCGATCCCAACAAGTTTATCATTTACGAAATTTCTCTTCCAAAAAAGTACGTTGAATGTGGCATCTATCACCATTTATCAATGCCTTACAGCTAGCCACCTAATTGAATGGAGAGAACGAAGGGAAATCTATACTTTTCAATATATCATTTGTGTAATTAGCAAATAATTAAGAACCGTTGAATTTGGTAGGAAAACTTGAAAACTAGCGCCATGTGACTTGATCTTGATTCTGTTCCTTTCTATTCAAATCTGTCGAATTATAGGGTTATGATGCAGGGTTGAGATAGAACTTGGACCTTCCTTTGTAAATTAGAAGATATAATGTTAAGCCCATTGGGCTGAGCCCAAATAACATTGTAGATAAATTCTTCCTAATTTGTTTTATGGTCTGATAACCCTATCATGGATACGACAAAAAAGTTCTTACATACTACAATGACATGTTTGCGTACACGAAATGATTCAGAAATGTTCTCTTTGTCACCTAGTAATCAAGGATTTGATACCTTTTAATAGATGGTGTACGAGACTCTAAAATGTCTATTGAATTTATTCAGACTCTTGAATTCATTTTTTTGCTAGGACATAAATATTAGATCTAATTTAATTTATGATTTCCTCTATGTATTACTAACACATATAGAACAAAAAGAAATGACGCATAAACAAGAAGCGATGTGGTTTAGAGTTGGATAGACTGAGATAATTGGCTCAATCGGACATCGATGAAGATGATGCTTGTATGGTATTTTACTTGAATAAGATCTTTCTAGAATCAGATTGTAAGTTGTGGTAAAACCCTAATTAAAGCTATGCATTGTTCAAAATTGGCTGGGACAAAGAACTCCATGCACTGCAACCCGCATGTAATCCCGCCATTTTGGTCATGTGACCAACATATGAGGAGGAGATGATCACATAATCAATGAATAGTCATGTGACCAGCATGTGAAGAAATGTTTTTTTGGATCTATTGGATAAGGAATTCGAACTCAAAACATCTTTTCTGTACGTTGAGAAATGTTTACCCAACATCGTGTGAAAAAGTTTTTCTTTTTGCTATTCAAACACACAAATACAACAAGGCCAAGCTAAAAATTTTAAAATGTGGGCCTTTTCACAAAAAATGGGCCTCCTTCATTAACACATAAGTACACAATTATAAAGGTTGACGTATGAATAAATATTTCAATGACATGGTCTAGAGATAATTTGCACAAATATGCATAAAAGTAAACTTCTAACGGGTACCCTAAGTAAGCACCTCTGTACCAACACAAGTGCCTCAGTATAAATTCACCACAAATATGACATACGCTGCAAACCTATACCAAGCCACACACAATGTTGTCACTGGCAAAAAAGACCACAAAAATTATCATTGACAAGCGAGACCACATCACTCGCCAGACGAGACATTACCTGCTAGACACGACACGTACAAAACATAACTAATACGAGAACGAAGTCCACTATCAACTCATCTCCACGGGTCGGGTCCTCTCTATCTAGGACGATACCGCTTATGTAAAATCCATTGCTACTTGAATCCAACAAAAGCGAAGCCGCAACAGATCTAGCAAGATAAGAGCAGCGTCAAAATTTCTAGTTAAACCATCATGGTCAAGTAAAGGCCTCTTACATTTCAATTTCATCAGACTTTACACTAAATTCACTTGATACGAGAGTTGTTCTAGTTATAAACCATGATGCCGAAATTTCTCTCTACTATGCATAAAAGAATAGTCTAGCAAAGACTCCAACAACTAAACTCAAATTGAATACGTTCACGGCTAGCTTATAGCCCACGCCCTAAAGAGCAATACAGTTTGGTTTAGTTAAGAGAGGGTCTAATTATGGCAAAGCCATGTATTTGGACCGTAAACGTGGACGTATACGTAGCTAGAGAAGTCGTCCATGGCATCGAAATTTTTTGCACAAATCCCCGCTGCCACGTGATCCTGGAACCTCCTTTTACCCTTTCTTTATTCCCCCAACGCCCAAAAGCAAGTTTGTAGCAAGTTTGCAACTACGACCAAGTAAGCTCTTCTCTCTCTCTCTTCATTTTCCCTGCATCTGTTTGCACCGCCGCTGTTCGACATTTGGCGGAGCTCCGGCCCTCCAACCCAAGAATCTATCAGCTGGGTTTTGCTCGTCTTGGGGTTGGAACTTAAAGGGATGTGAGATTGGAAGTGAGAGAGTGTTGAGATTGTCGAGATCATGGCAGGGGTTGAAGGAAGGTTGTGTGAGGAATTTTCACCTGCATATTATGGGCTCTGCACTGTAGGGGGAATGCTCAGTGCTGGCGCTACCCATCTCGCAATCACGCCTCTCGATGTCTTGAAAGTTAATATGCAGGTCAGTTTTCCATTATTTTTTCTGCGTTTTGTTGCTAATCAACTTTTTTAGTTTGCTCTCCAATTTTCTTGGATGTTTTGTGTGTTAAGGTTGAGAACTTTTCCTTTTGGTGACAAAATGTTTGGTGGGTTTTTGTTGCTTTGTATTGTCTGGCATTGCTGTTTTTGTTCTTGGAAGCTGAAGAATCTTAAGCAATTAAACAGTTAATCTTCAGCTCTGTGTGACAATATTTCGAGTATTGTGTTTCATGGATTTGTTTTATAGGGAATTGTAGCTGTTTTCATGTTCGTCACTGTGATCATTCAAGTTTTATTTTTTGAATAAAAGATCCATGCTTAGTTTATTTTGCAAGAGTTCGATACTAGACTACTAGTTATTCGTGTTCCCCCAAATCCCATTTTATAGTTTTGCACTTGTGTGTTTATGTTACTGGTTAGTACAGTTGAGTGCCACTGTATGTCTTGCCAATTTTTATTAGTAATAGACTAGCTGCAGAGGTGGCTGTATTCTTTGTATACTTAGTGATTGATTTAGTTGTAGTTTGAGATGAATTAATATAATGTGCAAGGATTTGGCATGAGAAATCAGGAAACTGTTTGGGATAATAAGATACCAAGTTCGAAGTTTTCATTTGGTGAGTTTAAACATAGTAAGCTAGTCCTTGCCCTTACAGAAAAAATTGTTCTGTCTCTAAAGAATAGAAGTTCCCAAAAAAGGAATAGGTGTTATGCGGTATGTTGGTATGTTTCTCCGTGACCAAAACCTCGCAAATTGATCTCGGTGCTGATGGTTTTTCTAGATAAATTTAATACATTGAATGGCATGGGTCTCAGGTCAGTATAACCAACTACATTGCTTCCCATTTCGGGCTGGTTTGGTATTGCTGTGCTTTGAAAAAAAGCTGCTGTGAGAATAAGCGGCTGTGCTGTGAGAATAAGCGGCTGTGAAATAAATCAGCAGAGTGTTTGGTAAACTTTTTTGTAAAAGTGCTTTTGGAAAAAAAAGCAGTCTAATAGTGGGTCTTTTCATTAAAGAAGCACTGTAGCTTCGAGTGCTTTGAAAAAAAGCCAGTTTTCCAAAGCTACAAATAGCAGCTTCAGCTTTTTCCTTTGATTTTAGCTTATTCTTACAGCAGCTTCCAAAATAAGCCATTTTTTTTCAGTTTACCAAACACCTAAAACCCTCACAGCTTTTTTTCATAGGTGCTTTTTTTTTAAGCACCTCACTCCCAAACTAGGTCTTCCATTACTGGTTCTGTTGGTTTCCATATATTCATTTCAGTTTCCATTTCCATTACTGGGGGATGCAAATTAATGTTTCAAGGATTGATCTCCCTTATTTTTATTTGTCTTTAAATTCGTTACTTTTTTGACAGTCGAGAACATAATTATTCTCTAAAACGGATGCTGATAATTTAACTTGTTCAATTCAGGTAAATCCAATTAAATATAACAGGATGGGTACAGGGTTTTCTACTCTTTGGAAAGAACAAGGCCCCTCTTCTCTTTGGAGAGGTTGGTCTGGAAAGCTTTTTGGATATGGTGCTCAGGGTGGCTGTAGATTTGGTCTCTACGAATACTTTAAGAAGCTTTACTCGGATGCATTGATAGATCAAAACAAGAGTACCATATTCTTCCTCAGCAGTGCATCTGCTCAAGTATTTGCTGATGTGGCTCTCTGTCCTTTTGAAGCCATCAAAGTCCGAGTTCAAACACAGCCCTACTTTGCAAAGGGCTTGGTTGATGGGGTTCCAAAGCTATACTCAACCGAAGGGATTGCTGGGTAAGTTACCAAAAACTTGTGCTTTTTCTCCTTTTAGTTTCTCAGTTATTCTTATCAGCTCATCTACACTGCAGCTTTTACAGAGGACTTTTACCACTTTGGGGTCGAAATCTTCCATGTAATATCTCTCTCTCTGCATTGTAAATTAAAAATATACTTTATGGAGGGTTTTTCACAGTAGAAATTTCAAGGTGTACGCTGTCCTGATTTGCCAGTATAATGGGCAGTTAATGCAGTTTTGAGGTTCATGCCATCTCGCAATTTTAAATAATAGATTAATATTCAGTACAGAATCTAATACATGTTTTCTGTTAAATAGCAGTATGAAATCATGACGCTAGTTGGCTATATGACATTACTAGAGCTGCATTGTTGCTAGTGTGGTTGTTTTCAATTAGAAATAAACTTCTTTTGGCTGTCTGCCTCTGTTAGTTCTCGTTCAAATTTTTAATGTACACAAACCTATACATGATTTCTGACAAAGCCGTCCTGCGTTTCCAGTAATGATTTTGGGTAAGAAGTTTGATTGAAAATGTTAAACAAGAATAAAATAGTCTTAAATCTA
This sequence comes from Malus sylvestris, assembly GCF_916048215.2. Lineage (NCBI taxonomy): Eukaryota > Viridiplantae > Streptophyta > Magnoliopsida > Rosales > Rosaceae > Malus > Malus sylvestris. The sequence goes on from NC_062269.1 coordinate 25,081,359, forward strand.
TTCTGAACAGAAAAATATTACATTTAACCTTTGAGACTAAATCGTACCCTGTTGGCTTATATCAAGCCTGACCCAAGCAATCAGCTAGTTTCTTTCTGGCATTTAGCATGACAAAGTTACTATCTTTTCTTATTTATTGTGATCAAGCATTCAGTAGTGACAAGAGATATTAAATTTTCTGTTGTATTCATGTTCTTGACAGTCACGGTGATAATGTTCACGACGTTTGAGCACTCAGTGGATCTGATTTATCACAACATTATGCAAAGGAGAAAAGAGGATTGCTCAAGAGCCCAACAGCTTGGTGTGACATGTTTAGCGGCCTATGCAGCAGGAGCTGTTGGTACTGTGATCTCCAACCCCGCAGACAACATCGTTTCCTCTCTTTACAATAAAAAGGCTGCCAATGTGATGCAGGTAGCCCTTCGAATTAAGCTTTTCGTTGGTTTTTTCCTGCATTTCAAGGTTAAAGCATCAATTAATGCGTTGGTTTTATATCTTATCTTCAGGCTGTGAAGAACATTGGCCTCGTTAATCTATTTACTCGAAGTCTTCCTGTGCGAATTACACTTGTTGGCCCTGTTGTTACCTTGCAGTGGTTTTTCTATGACAGCATCAAAGTTCTCTGTGGACTGTAAGTACCTTACTTGATTCACACACAACGCCGACATATTATCATTCTCATTTCATCTAAATGACAAGTTTTGGTTTGAAAATTTTAGGCCATCTAGTGGAGGGCTTACCAGGCGTCTTGAAGAATCTAACATATCAGCTGAATAACATAGATTAGATAAAGAACAGTTGAATCGGATCAATTTCTTTGATCCTTCGTTAGGCTACGGTTAATAGTTTTGTTATATCCATAATATGTCGTTGATCGGCAGTCTAGCTTCGTGGAACGTTATAATTTTGGGTACATAAGATGTAAATAAATTGTGCTGCATGCTTTCATGTTAATGTGCAGCAGCAATTATAAAGTATGAGCTTTGCCTTGGAAGACATTTTGTATACTTCAAATGTTCTGTTGGTAAAGAGGTTTAATGAGTCCAATAGAAAGCTAAGAGCAAGTCCAGCGTTGTCAATAGCCATGGGGACCGGCTGCTCAGCAACCCAAATCCCCAACCTTCCTCGCTCCAGCCCATGCAGGCAATTGGGCTAGGGGCGGGCCCGTGGGAGAGGGGAGGCACGAATCCACGGCCCGAGCGCCTGAGGGCACACCGATGCAAGGCTGACGTCAACTATGTTATAAAAAAATTTGTGTCAGGTGCGTGCATAACACTCGCGCATGGGTGCAAATCACCGACAATTTTTCAATTGGTGGGGCTTGCGGTTTGAACTTTGAGATGTTACCGTTTCTGGTGCCACGTGGCACCCTCTCAGCCTTTGGATTTCAACGGATATTTTTTTTGGACCGTTGGATTTCCAACAGTAAAAAAAAAATTCAAACCTCCCCTAACAGCTAGATGATGTGGCACAATATCAGTCGTTGGATTCTATATCAACGGTCCACGTTATTCGCCTTTAAAAATTAAAGAGAAAAGGAAAAAAAATTTAGATATATTACCGTTATGCCATGTGGCACAATATGGAGGGTTGGATTTCAATTTGTTTTAATCCAACGGCAAAAATTAATTATGTTAATAAAGTTTAATAAAAAATGTAAAAAATAAAAATAAAAATTCTGAAAACAAAATTAAAAATTTTTCTATAAGGGTATGTTTGTTTACGCTCACTAACATTCACTAAACTAGACTCTAAATATTAGAATAGTCCCATGTTTGTTTATTGGTAAATTAAATGAGACTAGACAGGAGTCACCTAGACTAAACGCTTCACTACACCGTCTTAGCGAGCCCCCCAAAGTCGGGCGGACTACTAAGACCAAATCTTCTTCGCCCCTCCCTGCTTCGCTCCTATTTTCTTCATTCTGGAAAACTCTTCTTCGTGCGAGGTCGTCATGGGTCTGTGGTCCGTTTAAGCAAAGAACGTCGGCAGAAACTCGGTTTCTGGGAAATCCATTTTGTGTTTAAGACAAGAGGATTTCGAGATTGGGATCTTGAATTTGAGGCTCATGATTTTGTCTAATGGGGCCGTGCAAGCGAATCACATCGGCATAAGCCATTTTCTGCTCATAAACTTGTTTTCTGAGAAACCTATTTTGTGGGTTGGCGTTGAAGACGAGAAGGATTTTGAGATTGGGGTCTTGAATTTGAAGCGTATGATTTTGTTTAATGGTTTTCATTATTCAGTTGTCAAAGCCATGGGGAAGAATAACAATCATGGCAATTCATCCAACTCTTCGTCTTCGTCAAGTTTGCTTTCTCAGCTGAAATTAAATTAAATTGCAATTTGCATGTTATTGGTCGAGGATCAAACCTTGTTTTGCCGCCTTGGTACCTTAATCCTTCTCAAGTTATAATTCAATCCTTTTTTTTCTTTGGTTTTATTATTGACTGACAATGGATTATTTTTTTGATTTGCGAAATGCAAGCCTCCAAAGATGGCTGAAGATTTTCTCAAGTCAATCACCTAGGGATTTTTTTTTTCCAGTATTTCTTTCTTTTTGTTTGGTTTTCTGATTGTTTAATTTGTATTATTTTTTGTGTTAATCTACTTGGTTGCTAAGAAAATTTGATGGGAAAGATTGAAAATTCAAGATTTTGATTCATTGGTATACTGCGAAATATTTGATTGTTTTTATTTATAGAGTGCATTTTAGTTTTTTTAGACAAAAAAAAATGGAAAGTTTTTCATAATTAAAAAAAAAGTAAAAAATTAGTCATATCTAATCTAACATTGCACCAAACATTTCACAATTTTAGTACTGCTTTGTCTATGCCAATCCAATCCAGCTTAGTCCCTGAAACTAGTCCAGTCTAAGATAATTTGATGCACCAAACGCAGCCTAAATACCTGATCGTTATCTTCGATCTTACACCACAATTTCATATTTTCTCAAACTCTTTCAACCGCATTCCAATCTTTATCTCAAAGTTTCTATATACTTTTGTTTCCAACCTAATCCTGTATTTTGCCGCCATATGCACCATCCATCCTAAGAAATCACACACCAAAATCAAAATCTCTATCCTTATTCACAGTTTTTGCTTCCTTCTTACAATGTCTTCTTCAAGGATGTTATGGGAAATCGATGAGCAAGAGAAATAATTGTTTAAGCAAGGAGAAGAAATGTTCAATCTCCAGGGGGTGAAAATGATATGGAAGAGGAAGAAGATGAGGAGTGTAGAATGAGAGATGATGAAGCAAGAAGCCAAAAAGCCTCACACTCCCTTCGGGTAATCCAAGTTGTGGTTGAGATGTCCAGGCCCAGTCATTCCGCAAAAATTGATAGAAGCAAGCAATGATGAGGTAAGGATCTCTTGGACGATTATTTTGTCCGTAATAGTGGATGAGATAACGAAGATGGGGAAATCAACCATTCTTGAGTCCCTAATAAGATTTTGTTTCGCAATTGAATCTATCTACACCAAAGAGTACCTCCGGAAATCTACCGAGATGGACTTGGAAAGGCTTCTAAAGAAGGGTGAGATGCGAGGTTTTCCTGGCACGATTGGAAGCATCGACTGTATGTACTAGACCTGGAGAAACTGTCCAAGTGCATGGCAATGAGCTTATGGGGACATAAAATGAGCAAAAAGTATCATTTTGGAAGGGTGGCATCATTTGATACATGGATTTATCATGCTTTTTTTGGTGTTCCGGGAGCTCAAAATGACTTCAATGTCTTTGCCTAATCCCCAGTGTTCAACGATGTCTTGCAAGGAAAAGCACCAAAAGTCACGTATTGGGTCAATGGACATAAGTACCACAGAGCATACTACCTAGCAGACGACATTTATCCAATGTGGACATCGGTTGTCAAAATAGTGCCACGTCCTACAAGTGAAAAAGAAAAACACTTTGCAAGTTGTCAAGAGAGGCGTAGGAATGATGTAGAATGTTGTTTTGGTATCCTCCAAGCTCATTGGGTGATTGTCAGGGGTGCTGCCAGATTGTTTGATTTAGAGTTGCTTCGATCCATCATAATGACGTGTATCATTCTTCACAACATGATTGTGGAATATGAGTATGATTATGATGCCGTTGATGAATATGAGCCAAACACGATGAACAATTCTAGAACACAAATATATTGTGCTCATGATGCCACCAAAAAACCCGTGCAACACGAGCCATTAGAAAAGGATATACGTTACAATGAAAAGCTTATTCAACGATATACTTCACTTCAATCCTCATATTATCACAAAGCCCGGCAAATTGACTTGATAAAGTACCAGTGGGAATTAAAACAAGCTCAAGAAAATTAAGTTCATTTAGTGTGTTTTTTTATTTGGTGTGTTTATGTAAATTTAGCGAAATCTGTCGAAATATATCACCAAAAATTGTTTTTTCAGATAATGACACGTGGCGCAACGGGACGAATTAAAAATCTTATCCAAAATTACAAATAAAATTATTTTTATTATTTTATAAAATAAAAAATACTAATATTTTATTGCCTATTGCCATGGCTATTCAGTTTATGGGTGGATATGCAAAAGACAATTACTGTTTATTAAAAGTAGTTACTATTCACTAGAGGGGATTTAATAGGCAGTTGCCTTTGGGGGCCTTCCAATACTGGAAGTGCTCTAAGCTATACACTTTGAGGAGCCTTTTTTTAGTGCAGGGCATGTGCTTTGTCCACTGGGTTCGATTTTGAACTTGAGCTAACTTACATGCGAATAAAAATATCACTACGCCGTGGTGCAAGTGGCATGTCACTCATGGTTAAATATCTTTTATTAAATTGTACGCTTTTTATCTTAAATGGTTCTTAAGATTGACATAACTCATCACTTTAATCCATTAGGTTTAAAATCGATAGAACTGGCCCTTTAGTTTGTTCACCGTCAATCATTTTGGTACTTTAGTGAAAAACCTCCGTTCAATAAGGAAAAAATTAAAAAAATACTCTAAATTTTTGTCAAATCATTTTGGAATATTGTTTATTAAATTGAGGGTATTTTTGTCATTTGGTCTTTATTTAACATAGATTTTTGACGGAATGACCAAAATGATTGATGGTGGAAAAACACAAGGACCACTTCTATCAATTTTAAATCTCAGGGATCAAAATGAGGAGTTATGTCAATCTCAAAGACCATTTGGACTAAATTGCCAAAATTGTATTAAGAGTACTAAAAGGCAATAAAAATATTGTTCATTCAATTGTGTTTTAACGGTTTTGCCCATGTTTAATGCTCCTCACCCTAAACAGTGAAATGTCAAAATGCCCTTGTGGGACATCACGTTGGGGAGTTTTCGTGTCAAAGATTGTAATGGGCTTATGTTGTAAAGAAACGAGCCAAAACCTTCATGTCCCCCAAGGACTAGGCTCAAAGCATCCCGGAGGAAAATCAAGTCCTGGGGAATGCTTGTTCTTCTTATAGCAACTTCTGGATGCTTGGTTTGGTGTTTATGTTGAGTGTTTCCGACGCTGAAGTGCTTCCAGTGCTAATAAGATCATTCCTTGGGCACTGATGAAGTGTTTCCCTAGGTGTTGATAAAGTGTTTCCTTAGGCGTTGACGGAGCGTTTCCCTGGGCGCTAACATAATGTTTCTCTCATTGATTTCAGCAACTTTAAGGAGTACTTGTTAAACTAACAAACACTAAAAATGACTTAGTAACCACAATAAGTTATGACTTACACGAATGATGCATGGTGTGAAAGCTAAAAGCCCATTAGTTTAGCATGAGAGAGAGGTTGTTCTTGGCTGTATGGTATTGAAGTAGCTAATCTAGAGTTTTTAATGGTTTTGTAGGAGTTAAGGAGACTTACTGGAAGGCTCAGGACGAAAGGAAAGTTTATCCCTTAAAAACTTGGGTTTCTTACACTTATAGCAAGCTTGCTCTGAGTAGTGCATTCTTGCCCTTGTCGTTCTTCTTCCTCATGTGTGTTTGTGTGTCTTCCCCTTTATAGTGTACTAATGCCTTGTATTTATAGAGGCAAGGACATTTCTAGACTCCAACTGGGGGATCTCTTGGTCCCTTCTTCTCTTCCAAATTAGATGAGTTTTCCTTTCATCTTTCCATGGCTGCAACTGCATGTTTCTCTTTTGGTATAATGTTGCAGAGGCTAGAAACCCCGTGAAGTATGTTTGAGCACACTACCCAAAGTTTCTCCTTTCATGAACTAAGTCCCACAACACTTTTACTGGACTAAGTCCCACTGCATGACTCTATCTTTGGTAACGCTCTTTCCATCTTTCTCTCATCTTTTTCCTATGTGAGCTTGAAAAGGAAAAATGGTCTATCTCAAACATTCTCATGTGAAGCCAAAATCATGAGCTTGGACTTTTGGTGTTCTCAAGCAACCCAAAAGTCTTCCACAATTCTAATTCCACATAGGCCAGTGAATCTCTGTAATCATACACACTACAAACAACTCGGCAAGCCCCGTTACATGGCTTGAGCTCATTTAAGCGTGTCGCATGCTTGGCGTGACTTGTACTATAATATTAATGTATTAATATCATAATATAGCTTGGCATGGTAGATATGCATGATTGTATGGGTTTGGCATCTAATAAATTATTATTTTATTGGCGTGGCATGATCATAAATTGGCATATTCTCTGTTTCGTACTTTATGCATGGATTTAAGCTCCGCTTCAACAACAATTGGGTTTTGAGAGACGATTGGGCTTGTAGGTGACATTTTTAGGCCACAAAGCATGTTTTGCAACATATTATTTTCCCATATTTATAAGGAAATAACATGGTTGAAATGTTCATAAAAAAACATTAAAATAACATGAGAGGTCTTAGGTTCGATTATCGTTAAATGTGAATTTAAACCACATTATTATTAGGGCAAAAGACTGTTTACTACTCTCATGTTTCGTGGTTTTCAACATTTAGTACATCAATTTTTTTTCATCCCAAAGTCATACCTAAAGTGTTAATTTTGGGACAGTTTCATACATCCGTTAGTCAAACTGTTAGTACTCCCGTTAAGTGATGACGTGGCGCCCATGTGGACAATGACTGGGCGCCATGTGTCATTAAAAAAATATTAAAATAATTAATTAAATTAAAAAAAAAAAACCCGAACTGCACCTCATCAGAAGAAGGAAGAAGAAGAAGAAGGAAGAGGAAGAAGAAGGAGGAGAAGAAAAAAAAAATCAAATCAAATCTACCCAAACCCAGTTCATCGCCATCTTCCACGACAACAGTTTTGCCTAGTCTCATCCTCTCCTCTGCTTCCCACATATCTCCAACCTTTCTCCACCTGCAACCACCATTCCCATTCTTCAATTCCATTACCACGGCGTCTCTGTAATGCTCGTCCACCGGAAAAACCCCTGAAATTATTCTGGACTCGTCGTACCCACCCATAACCCAGAACTCCCTCTCCTCGCCATCCCCAACAAAGAACCCTGCGCACCCAGCCCGAAAACCTGGCAACCCGTCCATTGCAACCCATTCATTTCTACCAATGTCATACCTCTCGATTGAGCTCATTCGGCTTCCAGTCGCGCTAAACAAAGTGTGGCAGATCCGCCGCCAGCGATGAGAATCTCTCCCGAATTTGGAACCACGGCGCAGGCGAAGCTTCCGCGCGGCGTGAGCATCGGAGCGAGGAAGTCCCACGAGGAAGTGCTGAAGTCAAATCGGAAGACCGTGAAGGACGGCGAGGGGCGGTCGATCGGAAACGAACGAGTGTCGAAGAGCGAGCCGCCGATGACGTAAAGATGGGGCCCAATGGAGAGGGAGGTGAAGTTGCAGAGGTCGTAGACGTGGGGATTGCAGGGCATGGGCGGGATGGGGCACCATGTTAGGGTCGGGGATTGAAGAGGTAAAGGGTGGCAATGGAGGGGTCCTGGGGGAAGATGCAGAGGAGGTGGGAGAGGTTGCTGCAGTGGTGGGTCTGGCGGAGGGCGATTAGGGTTTTGGAGGAGAGGAAGAGCCTCCATCATTTGCAGGTGGGTCGGAGATGGGCCTGGTGGGAGAAGAGGATGAAGGAGAGGATCAGTGCAGCGACGTCGTTTGGGAGGCCGGGAATTAGGGTTAGGGATTCGTCGATCGGAATCAATAATGAAGAGGAGGAAGAAGAAAGAGGAGAAGATGGAGGTGGAAATCGGGTAATTTCTTCCTCTTCGGGTTATTCCTCCTTCTTCTGGGTTCTTCTTCCTTCTTCTTCCTCAAGTTCGGTTTTTTTTTTTAAATTTAATTAACTATTTTAATTTTTTTAATGACACGTGGCGCCCAGTCATTGTCCACATGGGCGCCACGTCATCACTTAACGGGAGAACTAACAGTTTGACTAACGGATGTATGAAATTGTCCCAAAATTAACACTTTAGGTATGACTCTGGGATGAAAAAAAATTGATGTACTAAATGTTGAAAACCACGAAACATGAGTGTATTAAACAGTCTTTTGCCCTTATTATTAATAGCCGATTGTGAGGCTTAGTCCACTTTCCTACCCCTTAGTATAAATAATATCGTTTGTTGAAAAAAAAAAAAGTAACTTAAGAAAAGCTAATACAAAAAACTAAATTATCGCGTAATCGAATTACTACATAAATAAATATATAATTTTATGGCCTGTATAGTGCCCGGGACCCTAGTGGAAGAGAATCTATTCTAGAGCCCCAAAAATTTTCTTGAGCTCTAAAGTAGGCTTCCACAGCTCCTCTCTCATTAAGAATGCTCTAAGCAAGGATAAAATGGTGATCTTATTTAGTCAACCCCCCCTTCATATCAACTTCATCTTTTTAATCAATATATAGATATAGAAATCTATAATTGAAACTGTTTATGCAACTTTTAACAATATATTTTTTTCTTGAATGCATATGAAAAAGAAACTTAATATGTGTTTGGGATAAAACTTCCTCCAGACGAACAATATGTGTTAATGTTATAGAAGTTGTTCTAAGCCTTGAAAAGTTCGTCAATGTCACCGTTAGGCTGACACTAATTGCTTGATTAGGATCCTTGTGTTGTACTTGAAAATTTTTAATCTAATCAATTTGGCCTTGGTGTTTTATGACGTTAATTTTCTTGTTCAATTTGGTTTAATTTGATGCTAATTTATTTTGACGTGCGATTTGTTGCATGTAAACAAATTAACCACTCCATTTGCCTTAATTGTATTTAAACTCTTCACACTAAGAACAACTTATACGGTAAAGATATTATAACTGATGAAATTGAGATTTCACCATAAAGATATTATAATTTTAATTGATGAAATTGAGATTCCACCGTAAAACTAATTAGCAATATGAGGAGTATCCCAATATCATATAAGCACATAGCAAACATTGTCCCTCACCGATGTAGGACAACTCTCAACACTTGTGTGGCGGATTTTCAAGCCTACACGTGGACAACAAATGGGTGATGTGGAGCACGTCAACAAATGGGTGACATGGAGTGCGTGTGGCCGATTGGCTTCACTCGAGTACAACCCGCTCTGATACCATGATGAAAGTTGAGGTTCCACCATAAGACCAATTGGTAATATGAGGAGTAGCCCAAGATCATATAAGCACATAGCAAACATTGTCCCTCACCGATGTGGGACAACTCTCAACAATGATGAAAGTTAAGGTTCCATCATAAGACCAATTGACAATTGAGGAGTAGCCCAATATCATATAAACACATAGCAAACATTGTCCCTCACCGATGTGGGACAAGTCTCAACACGCTCCCGCACGTGTGGTGGATTTTCAAACCTACACGTGGACAACAACTGAGTGACGTGGAGCACGTGTGGCCGTTTGACTTCACATGAGGACAACTCGCTCTGATACCATGATGAAATTGAGATTCCACCATAAAACTAATTGGCAATATGAGGAGTAGCCCAAGATCATATAAGCACATAACAAACATTGTCTCTCACCGATGTGGGACAACTCTCAACAATAACAATTCGATGTATAAAAAAAAATTCCTGTATTGATACATAAATCACAACAGTATATTCAAGCCATAAAGTCCATACGTCTCAGAAGAATTTTATGTCATTGGATTTGGACCTTATCTATTAAGTCAAGTCAAGGGGTCATATGGCTGCTAAGCTTTAATCGACACGGTGTCCCATTTGCCCTTTTCATATTTTTAGTTTTAGGATGTAGTGAGTTGACTGCAAACTTCTTCTAGAATTTTAGGTCAAGTATTTCAGCTTTGCTGCATTTAGTGAAAATTAAACCTAAAACTTCTCACTTACAAGTGAAGAAGAATACCATTAGATCGGAATCCTAGAGGTCCAACTTTGCACTATTTAACCATTTGACTGGATTATTGTGGGGACAAGGATTGTCTGCCCTCCACTTCCGATGCCCTCCCCGTGCCCTCCTGTTTGTGCGGTCACGGTTAAGTCACGTCAACATTTTATATTACTATTCATTTTTGTCTTATTATATCTATAAAAAAAACAATATAAAATGTTGACGTAGCTTAACCGTGACCACACAAAACAGGAGGGCACGAAGAGGGCACTGGAAGTGGAGGGCAGACAATCCTTGTCCTTATTGTGGGCCTTACCTGCTGGTTTTAGATTTCCTCGCTTATGAGCTAGCCAACAGAAAATAAATAAAAATGATTAGAAAATAATAAAATTATTCCATTTATAAAATTGACTTGGTTATATGCATGTTTGCCCTTTTAGGGTTAGAAAATTGACCATTGATGAATGGTTTCACCAGTCTCGTTTGTATGGCAATATTTTCTATATATTTTTATTTATCTATCAAATATAGAAGGTCTTTAATCTAACTTTAATAAAATAATCTCACGTGTATGAAAAAAGAAAAAGAATGCTCTTCATTTATAGTGAAAGGGACTTTGGTCCCCATCACACCAAAAAGAATGATCCATTTAAATTTTTATTGTTTCTTATCATATTTAGCTAACCACCCTTTCATATATAGAACTTCATCCTATTTTCAATGTGTGTGTGTATATATATCCGTGACATTTGTGGAGCAAAAAATAATCACAAGGCGACACGTGGATTTTTGACAAAAAAAGACAAAACTACCCTGAGGTATACCGGGATTCCTACGCGCAAGCAACAGACAATTATCCTTCAACCAAGTCAAAAGTGCCCAAAATAGGTATCAACTTAAAAGCTAATTTATTCATATATTTCCCATTTCATTATTTAGCTAATCAATTAGCTAAATAATATACTTATTCCTTTCATATTTCTTAAAATTGACTAATTAAGGGATTAATTACCTAATCAATCCCTTAATTATCAACTAAACCTCCAAATTATAACCAAAAACCCACTAGGGCCGGCCATGCCCTTTATTTTCTGTTTGTTGCTGCCATTTTCTCCCCCTTTTTATGACATTCAAATAGCTAGTTAATTAGGTTATTACTATTTGCTAATTAACTAGCCAATTATTTCCATAACTCCCCAAAATAACTAGCCCATTATCTCCATAACCCCCCAAAATAAATCACCATTTCCTCTCCTATAAATTGGGTCCCATTTTCACAAAACACTAGTTCCAATTCTCTTACAAAAAATCCCAAATATTCTAAACACTATTTCTCTCTAAAATTCTAACTTTGGCATCGGAGGTTCTTCGGCCAAAGCCCCCCCCATTCATCGTGGGCGCGTGAGGCTCTTGGCCTTAACCTAAGGTGCTAGTTGTTTTGTAGGTGCAAAATCGTCCAAGACCGAAGCGGAGAAAATTTGCATCCACAAATTGGTGCTTTCATTGAGAGTTGAAATCCATACTCATAGAAGACTCTCGCACAAAAAGGTTTTTTCTTTATTTTCTAGTCCATTTGAATATTTTTCATACGTTCTTATTATTAGAATTTTTTACTTGCAAAGGTTCTTTGATAAAACTTATAAGCAAAATATAATGGCTAGAAATTTAGAAAATTCCATAAGTGAAAATTCTAATATACAAGAAATGGGATTGTGGAGATCCGTGAGGCAAAATACGACAATAATGGGAGCGGCATCACCACCACGAGTTTCCACCATGGGAACCACCGCGAGGTAGCCACCCATGGCGAGGTCCATGGTGCCTTCACCACGACCACCATGGGAACCACCGCAGTGGCTACTTCGGTAGCCATTCGTGGCGAGGTCCATGGAGCTTTCACCACGGCCCGAGTCGTGCCATCCAAGGCTCACGGTACCAAGACCACGACCTAAGCTGTGCCATCTAAGTTTACGTGGACCCAAACCCAAGCCTCGCATTCACATGCACCGCGCATTGAGCAGCCTGCTTCCGTCGAGCAACCCACTCTCACGGCCCAACCTGCTCCTACCAAGTAGCCTGCTTCCGTCGAGCAGCCCACTCTCACGGCCCAACCTGCTCCTGCCGAGCAGCCTGCTCTCGTGACCCAGCCTGCTCCCGACGAGCAGCCCACTCTCAAGGCCCAGACTGCTCCCGTGACTTTCCAAGCAGCCAAAGTCGGCCCAAGACTATCTCAACCATCTGAACCTACCATCAAGCCGGGGGCATTCTCACCATATTTTTTCGCGGATTTGACATTTCCCAACTCAAATCTCGCGCCCGGAGTCTACCATCTTTCCACTGCCCAAAGACGCGCATCCCTTCCAAGCTCTTCCAATCCAAATGGCGAACAACACTTGTCTCGACAAGTCATAGAGTTGACGAGCGCCCTTGCACAACAGACAACCTTGGTGAATCAACTTTTGCAACGCATCAGGATCCAACGTGCCCCGGACGAGGTATCCCGAAGTAAGACAAGGGCAGACGGATATTTCCAGCAGCGTCCCGGCAAGCAGCCACTCGACCAGCCACGAGTCGAACGTTTGGGCAGTGTACATTCCCGTCTTAGAGCGCGAAGGAGCATGCACTCTCGACTAGGCCCACGGATGAGCATACATTCACGGTTAGGGTCATACTCCGATAGTCAACATGAGCAACCTTCCGGGCAAAGTGTATATTCGCAGCTAAGCCCACAAAGAGCGTCCTCCACCTCACATCAGAGTAGGCAGCATGACGGACGGAGAGAAGCAGTCACTCAATCTAGCTCAAGTTCAACCAGCAGCCTGCGAAGAACTCGCTCGCCTACTAGGAACGCACCACATGCACTGCATCTGCGGCATCGACGAGCCAAACACATGAAAGAGCAGCCTAGACCAGCAAGTCATGACTGGGGGCAGCCGAGAGCTCCGCTACCCCAACAAAGGCAAATTCAGGAAGAAGTAGAGAGACTCTTAACCAAGCGATTGCATGATTTCCAACGCAACGAGGTCACCGACGAGGCACTACGACGGAACATAACCAACATAAGCAGGTCACCCTTCACGGAGGAGATCGAGCAGGCAGAGCCTCCACGCGAGTTCAGCATGCCACATTTCACATCTTTCAAAGGGGATGAAGACCCGGAGAGACACTTAAAACGTTACCAAAGTGCAATGATCCTTTATCGAAATAACGATGATCTCATGTGCAAGATATTCGCCACCACTCTACAAGGCGAGGCGCAAGATTGGTTCTACACCCTGCAGCCACAATCCATCCGGAATTTCTACGAACTTTCTTTGGTTTTCACCAAAGAATATTCATCATATCGCTCGATCAAAAAGAAGTCTGACCATTTGTTCGACGTCAAGAAGAACCCAAAGGAGTCGCTTCGCGACTATGTGAGGAGGTTCAAAGTAGAGAAGGCAAAAATAGTCGGATGCAACAACTCGATAGCTAGAGCAGCCTTCCAAAAAGGACTTCCAGCAGACCACCCGCTATTCGGAAAATTGATCATGAAAGAAGATCTAACTCTGGCAGACTCTATCTAACTCTGGCAGACTCTTTTGCTTTAGCAGAGAAGCATGCACTTTGGGATGAGGCTCGCCAATGCACATTCAAGGACTTGAAGAAGTACCCGACATCACCTCCATAGAAGCAGCGGAGGACTTATTCACATGTTTGACGGTATCTAAAGTAGCAATAAGCTCTACCATCATGCGAGAAGAGATGGGGGCCTGACTACCTGTATTCTACAGTTCAAAAGCTCTCCTCGATGCTATTAAAAATTCAAAAGCTAACTTTGGCAATAGTTGTTGCAACCCAGAAGCACAAGTTTTACTTTCAAACGCATGCAGTCATCCTCATGACGTACTATTTTGCCCAATCCAGACGTGCGACGATAAAGGCTTAGACCCCGGCGGATGTAAAGTTTTCTGACGAACGCAACACTGGAAGGACACACTCAGAAGCAAGTTTTATCCTCGTCACCCTAAAAGATTCTACATAGGAGCAACATGTACCGGCAATTGAGTACCACTTCTTGCTGCGCACCACACGGCCCTAGCCGACCCTTGCTCAATGATTCAACTCTAGAGTGGCCCAATACCGGCAGTTGAGCATCTCCTGCTGCGTATGACATGGCCCCATCTCCACAGCTCCCTACTGCGCCTTCACGCCGAGCCTAGGTGACGCAATAGAGCGGCCCAACGATGCATCAGAAGTAGCCGAGCACACTCTAGCCGCGCCTACTCCACCCGATGGAGACTTCTGGCATTTGCATGTCGACGGCGCAGAAAAGCCTTCATCACTGCCTGCAGAGAATGATCTAAAAAGACGAATCTCATCTGGGAAGGTTTGTACAAGATCAGCAGAGTAGGCGGCAAGAGTAATTACACCCTCGCCATCATGAAACGGTAAAAAGATCGAAAAGCAGTGGATGGCCTACAATCTGAAGAAGTACCATATATGACCTCCCGCTACATCAAAACCCGAAGACTCAAGAAGCTCGACGGGCACCACCTCACAAGCTGAGGATTATCCAGTTATTATGCAGTTCTTACCTTACAGCTAAAGTTATCGTTCGTTTCACTCGTTTTTTCAATGAGGAATTTAGAAGTAATCACAACTTGGCTTGGCTTGGCTGCATGCTTACAACAACTAATCACTCCTGCACTTCAAAAGAAGATTGCGCCCTTCTTAGGGACTCATCGCAGGAATTGCGCCCCCCGAGGGACCAACCATGCTCTCCAATGCGAGAGGGTAAATCAATTCCCCGACACCCATATGGGTTAGCTCTCCAAGATGGGAGGATAAACTTTACACTCCGAATATCCAGACGTGGATGAGCCTGGCTGCCCTAGTATAACTAGATGCACGATGGCTTGCGCCGGGATTCGTAGAAGTAGTCGCAATGGTCTTTTTCAAGGCTTAGCTAACTGAAGGATTTTGGGTCTCCTGGCCTAATCCGTGGGGAACCGGGCCCTAGAGACGGAGAGGGCACATTACGCAGTACATCCGATGGACGGTTGCCCTGGAATCCTAAAGCTGATACTGAGTGCACTAAGGTAGCCTACGGATTCCAGAAGACTGCCTACGGCTTGCCCTTCGAGCAGTAAAGCCGCACTAGACTTATACAACCGCACATTTTTGTGAAAGGTTAAACAAGCTAGCGCGCATATACGAAGTTTTATCCACTGCCGACATGCTACGTAGTCGATAAGCTTCACCTCTGCCAAGCGCGGAACAACCTACACCAAGTCCTAACGTGTTGTGATACTTGCTACGCAACCTACGGAATTGAAGAAAGTCAAGGTTAACAGCCTAGTGGTTACGCGGACTTGTCTGCTTCTGTAAGTAAGGCATCCGGCTGCCAACCCTATGGCTAACAACTTTGCAAAGTTTTACACCAACATCTACGGCTGCATAGGCTACGCGAGTTTGTCTGCTTATAAAAAAGTAGCATGCCTGCCACTGGTCTATCACGTTTAAAGGTTAGGGCATGAACAAAAGAAGTGAAAATGAAGAAAAACGAAGGAAAACATGTTTATAAACAACTAGCAAAGGCCGAAGAAGTTCAAGCAAAACAAGAGCTACAAGGAAAAACAAAGAAAATCCTAAAGGCTACCTAAAATACTACACTACAGCAGCTTGGACATCCCACGACTACTCGGTCGCCACACCTTCAACAACCGTAACGCTCTTAGCAGCGGCATCATCCGGCGCTTCACCCCCGGCTGCCCCAGTCTGGGCACTAACTTCTCCAACTACTTCACCAATGGAAGCCTTAAAAGTAAAAGTAAGCAACTCTTCCAGAGAAATAGAGAAGGTCTTAAAACCTCAAGCCCATCATTCTCACCCTTCAGCTGCTCATTCTTCTTAAGCAGACTAACACGGACGCGCTGCAGCTTATCCACTCCCTTCTTAGCATAAGCAGCAAAACGAAGCTCAGAAATTGCAAGCTTAAGATCTTGGATCTGAGGCGAATCAATTTCAGCAGCAAAGGGAGCAGGCTTTGGCGCCACTTTAGCAGCAGAGTTCACCTTACCACTCTTCATAATAGCAAGTCTCTACAAAAGTGAACCGGACTTAGCTCCCAAAGAACGTCCTGGTACAGACTTCAGCACTGGGGGCATGATAAAACCTTTACGCTGAGCAATCTTATCCACAATTGTACTAGCCATTCTCAACATGGAAGACGCCACATGCTCAGATCTAGCAGCCTTATTTTTCTTCCCATTGGAAGAAGTCATGTCAATCACATACCTCTCGGTAGCAAGCAGACCCTCATGAGCAGCAGAAGAAGTCTTCAGTTATTTCTTAACTAGCATCTCATGAGCAGGCGGGGAAGATCTCTTCTTTCCATCTTCATTCATAGTAAGCTCCACGACAGCGATCAGACGAGCCAATGCATCTGCCTTGATCCTCTTTACCTCCTCTTTCCGGAGCAGCCCACATTTCTTTCAGCAAAGAGGATTAAGCAGCTAACGACATTCATGGTACTTAGCAGGGGAGCTCAACCCAGCATTCCAGCAGGTAGGAGGCCTGCATGCCCAACATTCCAGCAACCCATGAGACCCGCAATCTCCTTATTTCTCTCAATCGCCAGCCTGGCCCGAGTCAGGTCCAAGAGCCCAAAGGACATGAGCCATGCGGCTCGCCTAGCACTGCGTCCCAGCGCCACAATCCTCGACCCCAGCTGCACAAGCTGCCCTTGGTTCTAGCCAAGTCAAGCAGCTTAAAGCAGTGGTCCCTACCACAATACCTCATCGGCCCATGCCGAGCCGACTCCTGGCCTATGCCAGCCGACGTACTGGACCACCCCGACGGCTGCCCTGCAATAGCACTATCCAAGAAAAAGGCAAGAAAAATTAAATTTTTCTTACATCGGTGCGGCACGGAAAAGACGAAGAAATCAACGAAAGACGGTCCTTTGCACGGGCAAGATGTAGAAGATTGCTAGAGGAGGGGAAACAAATATCCTCTAACTTTCTCTCTCTTGTTGGGTAGAATAAATCGCTCTCCAAAGTTGATTTAATAACCCACTTAAGGTGGACTTAAATAGGCTTTGAGAGAAATTTATTTCCCTTTCCTAGAAGGATCTAATTTCCATTTAAAGAGAGAATCAACATCAAAATAGGAAGCAGTCTTAAGTTTCCTAAAGCAAGAAAATCTCTACACCTGTTGCCCTTTCCTACAAGCAGCCCAACAGGTGTGGGGGCATTTGTGGAGCCAAAAATAATCACAAGGCGACACGTGGATTTTTGACAAAAAAAGACAAAACTACCCTTGAGGTATACCGGGATTCCTACGCGCAAGCAGCAGACAATTATCCTTCAACCAAGTCAAAAGTGCCCAAAATAGGTATCAACTTAAAAGCTAATTTATTCATATATTTCCCATTTCATTATTTAGCTAATCAATTAGCTAAATAATATACTTATTCCTTTCATATTTCCTAAAATTGACTAATTAAGGGATTAATTACCTAATCAATCCCTTAATTATCAACTAAACCTCCAAATTATAACCAAAAACCCACTAGGGCCGGCCATGCCCTTTATTTTCTGTTTGTTGCTGCCATTTTCTCCCCCTTTTTATGACATTCAAATAGCTAGTTAATTAGGTTATTACTATTTGCTAATTAACTAGCCAATTATTTCCATAACTCCCCAAAATAACTAGCCCATTATCTCCATAACCCCCCAAAATAAATCACCTTTTCCTCTCCTATAAATTGGGTCCCATTTTCACAAAACACTAGTTCCAATTCTCTTACAAAAAATCCCAAATATTCTAAACACTATTTCTCTCTAAAATTCTAACTTTGGCATCGGAGGTTCTTCGGCCAAAGCCCCCCCCATTCATCGTGGGCGCGTGAGGCTCTTGGCCTTAACCTAAGGTGCTAGTTGTTTTGTAGGTGCAAAATCGTCCAAGACCGAAGCGGAGAAAATTTGCATCCACAACATTATTTTCTTAATTTTAAACACATATTTTTGTGGATTTACTCTGTAATGTATTTTAACGATTTGAACCATCTATTTTTAAGTCTTCTTTCAAGATTATGTCTACCGAAAAACATCCAAATCTGAAAATCATATGGCCGTTAGATTAGATCATCTCTACTCATCATCTGATTGCAAGGGCAATTGGGTTGAGTTGCTCTTCACCCCAAAAAAAACTCCTCCATCGGTGTACAAAATGGGAGGCAATTGGGTTGGAGGCAACCTCTTCAACAATCGCAAGGGCTTGTGCCCAGGGCCGGCCCAGGCCCAGTGCAAGCAGGGCAACCGTCCGGGGCCCAAAAATATTAGGGGCATCAAAATTATTAGGGTGGTATATTTATATATGTTTTCATAAGAGTATAAATTTATAAAATTTGGTTCAATGACACAGAAATTTAAGTAGAAGAGGTGGTTTGGTCATTTGAAAATAATGAGAGGTCTTGAGTTCAAAACACCACATGTGCTTATTTACTTTCTAATTTTTACAAATTTCTTTTCAGAAGAGTATAAATTTATAAAATTTGGTTAAAGGATCAAGAAGTTTAATTAGCAGCAATGGTTTTTGTTGTTTAAAATTAACAAGAGGTCCTAAGTTCGAAACGCTATGGGCATGTTTATTTTTTTCAATTTTAACAAATTTTTGTTTGGTTGTTAATTTATTTTTAGTTACTAGCTAGTAGCTATATAGCTTGTTATTTTTAAATATTCGTTTCAATTCAAGTCTAATCTTCAACAATGAGTAATACGTAGACCAAATTTGTAGCGCAAATTTGTAAATTATATGACGTGTTATCAAAATATTTAATTTAATGCTCATTCATTACTAATACATATCAATTAAAGACTCGAAAACATCATTATTTTTTTAGTCCCATATTGACAAGGTTAGTAAATAAGAAAAAACACCTATTGATTTATACAAAAACACTTTCAAAGTTCAAATGGAAAACAAAACTTATCATCTATCTACTTATAAGCCCATAGTTGTTTGGTTTTCTTCTCTCAATACAAAATAAATTAGTCTTTTTGTGTATCTAAATTATTGAGTTTGAAGTGTTTTTCTAAGTATAATTTTATCAATGTCTTACGTGTGAAAATAAATAATTTTCTTATATGAAGTTTGGGCACTTTTTTTGACGTCGCCCCGGACCTCAAAAATCTCTGGACCGGCCCTGCTTGTGCCCGAGTGAGTTTTCCATAAATCATGAAGAGAGTTTGTGGTTTAGCACAGTTTACAAATTTTGGCACGAAAATTAGTATTAATATATGAGGTGACATAGAGTTCAAGAAGAGTTCCGTTTTGGCAAAGTCTTGTTAGCATTTTTTTGGGGTTATATTCTTTTTTTTTCTTTAAATAATAAAAATTTTGAAATGTCAATAATAATTTTCTAGTTTTAATATTTCTAATCGTATAATGTACAATGAATATACGTGATTGAAAGATCCTCAAAATCCCTAAAATAGGATCCGGAGATGATCCTCATTCAAGTTTATCGTCCCAGAAAAACTAGCTCGAACATTTTGACCAACACAAAAACCTCTCCTCACACCTACCGCGTGTTCGGCACGCACCAATCACACTCGCTTTCTCGGAACCAATCCCCGCGCATCCCCTGGGAACTCACCATTTCCACCGTGGATCCACCTGCAAGTCAACATGGCTACTTTTCCTTTTTTAACCCTCCCTCTCCCTGTTCGTGGAAACCGCCTACTTACTATTCAGACAAAAATAAATGAATAAATAGATTTTTGAAATCAAATGAATAAATAGTTAATGAAAAATAAAAGGATAATACTAAGAAGATTAAAAATTTTAAATTAAATTTATAAATTAAATGATGTGATTGTTAATAATTAGATTATTATTTAATCGTTGATTAACTTGTTTATTTTCGATGCACTATGTTTGATGAGGGAAATAAACTTGAAATTTAGATAAAAGTCAGAATTTATGAATTGATATGCACCAATTTCGTTATTTGAATTCATAAACATAGGAATTTAGAATTTTCACGTGGAAAAAAACTTGAAATTTTGGACCACTAATTCCCAAGTTTAAATTCCGTGTAAATATGTGTCATTTTCCAATTTCTATGATTAAGATATTAAAAATAACAAATTTCGTATTTAATTCCATTTTTCTTTTAGGCTAATCAAACAAAAAAAATGAAAAATTTTAGAAAATAAAATCTCGTCAATTCAATTTTCGTCATTTTATAATTCTTTAGTAATCTGAAATTTCTTCATCCAAAAATAATATTAGTAACATATAATTTGATTTAAAATTTTGATCTGCTTAACATTAACCAATAAAGAAAAACTTATTAAAGAGATCTCAATAAATATTATGAACATTAGATAATCTGAATTAATAAGAGATAGTTTATATATAAAAGTGAACATCCCAAAGACCAAAACGTCTCTCGAATTAGAATGGAATAATCTAACTCAATTCAGATTATTTAATGCTTGTAGCAATTTTATTTATTTATTTATTTATAAAAAAGCTGTTTATTTTTTTATTTAATTAATTAATTACAAAAATAAAAAAGAGAAGATAGAGAGGGAAGAGTGAGAGGGGAGGTTAGAAACTTAAATAGCTGGTCCAGTACTGACCTCCGATCCGATGTTTCCCAGCAGCACCATCCTAAAATAACCGAAAATATATACAATTTTGGAAAACCACATATTTATTTTATCAAAATCATTAGCTGTAAAGATTATTATTCCCAAAAGCTTTTGGCTTTTTGATTGATTTTTTTAGATCATCAAATCCCAATCTTCCTAATCACCGTATTTTATCGTTTTGGAGAGTTGTTTACTTCATTTTCTTCCTCTTCTCATTTTCTTCCTCTTCTCCTCCCCTTGCGCTTTGATTCATTCAACCCTCCATTCCTTTCGTCTTTTCAACTGGTAAAGTCCCCATCTTTCTCCTTCTCTCTCTAAAAATGTATCTGCTTTCTTGCTTTAATCTGACTTTTTGTATCTGAATCTTGGTTTTTTTTTCTTTTCTGGTTAATGGGTTGTTTTGTTTGTGCATAAAGATTTGATCTGTGTGGTTAGTTTGTAATAACTTGTTGATTGATTTGCATAATCTTGTGTTATTGATTTGTATGATGGAAAAGGTGAAGAAAATGAAAAGGTTTTTCCTTGGGTGCATGAAAATTTCAATTTCTATACTTTTGCTGGCTTTCTTGGTTAGTGATTATAGATTCATATGAACCTGTGGGGCCCATGTTTCTGATCTGCATATTATGAAGATGTGATTTTCTTGTATTTTGTTTTTTGGTTCAGCCATGATTGTTCATTGTTTTAGCTTTGGCTGAATGTTTTATGCACTTCTTGTATGGTGGCAGTTTGAATTGATGAGAAATCAATTCGGTGAGGGAAAGTCTGTGAAAAAGTCCTGTGGGGATTTGTAATTGTTTCATGGGCAACACATGCCGTGGATCTTTCAGGGGGAAATATTTTCAGGGCTACAACCAGCCCGAAGAGCAATCTGCTTCCAATTCCAAGCCCAACACCGCTTCTGACCATTCGAATTCTGACCACTCCCAGTCCAGCTTGAAATCGCAGCACCACGGTCACCAAGAATCCCAAGACAGCCCCAACACCAAAACCAACAATAGTCATCCACCCCTCATTAGTCCCAGGAAAGATAACACCATGAGGAGAAGTGCTGATAACCAAAGTTATTATGTTTTGGGTCACAAGACCGCCAACATTCGTGATCTCTACACGTTGGGTCATAAATTAGGACAGGGACAATTTGGGACTACGTATTTATGCACTGAGATTGCTACTGGGGGTCAGTATGCATGTAAGTCTATCTCCAAAAGGAAGTTGATCTCAAAGGAGGATGTGGACGATGTTAGGAGGGAGATTCAGATAATGCACCATTTGGCTGGTCACAAGAATATTGTGACAATCAAGGGTGCTTACGAGGATTCACTGTATGTTCACATTGTAATGGAGCTTTGTTCTGGGGGTGAGTTGTTTGACCGCATCATCCAGAGAGGACATTACAGTGAGAGAAAGGCAGCTGAGCTAACAAGGATTATTGTTGGGGTTGTTGAAGCTTGCCATTCACTTGGTGTCATGCATAGGGATCTAAAACCTGAAAACTTCTTGTTGGTTAACAAGGACGATGATTTCTCTCTCAAGGCCATTGATTTTGGACTCTCAGTTTTCTTCAAACCAGGTAAACAAACAAAAATAATTTCATTTTGTTTGTTAATATTAGCTACAATTTAGTTTACTTCACTTAATATTGAACAAAAAGTAGTTTGGCATATCTTATATCGTGTTCACGTGGATTTGAGTAGCTAGACTTGCGTTGCGCGTATATAGTAATAAATTTGAATAATTCCTGTTCTGAATTTATTGGCATTGCCTCTAGATAATTATTGAAGAACTGGAATGCAGGCATTGTCCTTATTGTCATTTAGAAACAAATGTTATCTTTAATTGCAAGCCTGTTAAACTCTATTAAGTCCTTTCCAGGTCAAGTTTTCACTGATGTGGTCGGAAGCCCATATTATGTTGCTCCGGAGGTACTCCTCAAGCATTATGGACCTGAAGCAGATGTGTGGACTGCTGGAGTTATACTGTATATTCTGCTCAGCGGCGTGCCACCATTTTGGGCAGGTAATGGTGGCTTCATATTTTCAAGAAGCAGAGATTAGTCCATGTTTTCTTTTATTGAAAAGTTTACCTGTTTTGTGTTTGTTACACAGAAACCCAGCAGGGGATCTTTGATGCGGTCTTGAAGGGATATATTGACTTTGAATCAGAGCCATGGCCCGTAATATCTGACAGTGCAAAAGACCTAATCCGGAATATGCTATGTTCTAGGCCTTCAGACCGTTTGACTGCTCATGAAGTGCTATGTATGTTTAACCTTTTCTTAGCATTTTAAGTTATTTTTAGTGAATTAATGCAACAAAATATTAGGTAGTTTTTAGTTAATGGTTGTACTCCATTTCTTTTCTATGGATGGATCATGTCATTATTACTACATGCACAAACATGTTATGATAGGCATTTTAAGTTTAGTTTTTAATTTGAACTCGGTCCATTCAATTTTTAAAGAGAAACGGCTACTTTTTTTTGTTGCGGTTTTGACAAAAAGGAATAAACTTTCAAAGTCTGCTCTGAATTATCAATTTGAAGCAAATGACGTGGGAAATTTTGCTTCCATTTCAACTCACACCAATTGCTTAGCCTTCCTTTTTAATGTGAGGGATTTCAAATTTTAGGAAACGGACAACCAGAAAGATTCTGTTGAAGTGGAATTAATCATGATTGTCTTTTACATATTGCATACTTTTGCTAATCAAGGTTTTAACTGATGGATTTCCATTTTTAGGCCACCCTTGGATTTGCGAAAATGGGGTTGCTCCTGACAGAGCCCTAGATCCAGCCGTACTTTCTCGTCTCAAAACATTTTCTGCTATGAACAAGTTAAAGAAGATGGCTTTACGGGTAAGTGCATGAGAGACTGGAACACTTTGTTTAGAGTTTTCTGTCAATCTTAGTATTTCTTGTAAAGAGAATTTATACTTAATGTTGACTTTTGGCATGACACTTTACTAGAATCCTAGAACTTGTTCTGAAGGTATTTTTAGCTTTACGTTTTACCAGGTGATAGCTGAAAGCCTATCTGAGGAGGAGATTGCTGGGCTCAGAGAGATGTTCCAGGCAATGGATACTGATAATAGTGGTGCAATCACATTTGACGAACTTAAAGCTGGTTTGCGGAGATACGGCTCTACCATGAAGGATACAGAGATACGTGATCTTATGGATGCGGTAAGATGCTTGTTTGCAAACAGAATCATTTGTAGTTGGCTTGTTTACTTGTCTAATTCTCAAATTGTGGTTATTTATGTTCAACTTTGTTTATGTTTCACAAAGCTAAGCATTTTTCGTTCTTTCCCAGGCTGATGTGGACAACAGTGGAACAATTGATTATGGTGAATTTATAGCTGCTACAGTTCATCTTAACAAACTAGAACGTGAAGAACATCTGATTGCAGCCTTCCAATACTTTGATAAGGATGGAAGTGGTTATATTACAGTTGATGAGCTCCAGCAAGCTTGTACAGAACATAACATGACTGACGTCCTTCTTGATGATATTATAAAAGAAGTTGATCAGGATAATGTAAGTCAATAAAATTTCATGAGCAACCAAACATATTTACGACTCTTATGGCCATGCATTAGATGCAGAGGGTTTGATTTGCATCTGAATATCTTCCCGGAAACAGTTTGGTGGAGAATCATATATTGTACTATCTTTCGTCTTTGTAGATTTAGGCTTGTTATTAGTTTTACTCAAAAATTCAATTCTGCCCTGTATGTAGGATGGAAGGATTGACTACGGTGAGTTTGTCGCCATGATGCAAAAGGGCAATGTGAAAGGAAACATGCCGGTTGGAAGACGGACTATGAGGAATAGTCTAAATGTGAGCATGAGAGATGCACCGGGAGCTCATTAGCTTCCAACTAAAGCACGCCAGCGTCATGTAAAGGTATCCTTCTCCGCATTTCAATATATCCAGATAACTCCATTTGTACGCGGAATATTAATCGAAACAGATGCTATGCCTCCCCCCATCACCCTTAATGCTAGCATCCGTGATTAATCGCGCGATCCTATTGGCAGGTTGTACAGCAAAGTCGGAAGAAGAGGAGCTTTGGTGGTGGAAGTTTGAGAAGCAAATCTTAATTCCGCAACTCTAAATTGAGGAGATCTGAATAGGGTGACAGCATATTTCGAGTTGTGGGAGATTTCTGTTGTTTTTGTTTTTGTCTAGTGATGCCTTTTGTACTGCTGTATCACCACACAATATTTTGAGGGTGGGAAGTATTATTTCAAGACTCTTAACCTTTTGTGCTTTTGTGTGTGGGTGTTTTCCTTTAAATATTATTTTCTTGCTCTCATATAATTATAGCGATGAAGGTAACCAGATTACAACATTGAAAAGAAAGAAAGAAGTTTGGAGCAAGGATAAAGTTCCTCTGATTGATTGATGTCGAGTGTTGTAGATTTTCCGTGTCTGCAGGTTCGGAGACGGTTTCAATTTGTTCACTATGATACGTCTTGAGTGTCGGTAGTTTAAATAGTGGGGCCTATATAAAGAAAAAAATGAGTATATCGTTACTGTGATAGTCTGTATTTATATTATAATAACGAAGCAGTTTTGCGGGTATATCAGTTTGTTTAAAGTTGCTAATCTTTTTGATACAGTGAATTTATTATCTAGAAGATTTTCTTTTGGTCAATGGATTTGGTATCTAGATAATGATGTTTAGAGAGAATTAACGGGCGGAGTGGGACGCTTGTTTTAGTCAATGGCGCATGTCTCTGGAATTTGTCTCTCCCTCCAATTAACAAATGATGCTAACTGGTTTTTCTATAGGGAGCTGATTTTCACACACCTTTTATAGCTTTTCCCACACCCCTCTTTGTTTCAGGCCATCGGATTGAATAAATCAAACGAAAACAACGGACATGATTAGCCAGGGGTGTGTATGAAGCTATAAAAGGTGTGTGTTTATCATTTCCCTTTCTATACTACTCCAAAATAAGAGATAATTTCAGTCATTTAACCGTTAAATTTTTATTAAAAAATATATAAATTATTATTTAACTATTAAAAAGTCAAGTATATTCTACCCTGCAGCGTATCATAAAATTTTTATACTAAACTTGTTGAGAGTGTAGTATGGTTCAAATTCATCTTTTGCGAGAGTCAAACTTAAAACTTCTCGCTTACTAATGAAGAGGGAAAAAAATCACTAAAAAAAAAAAAAAAAAATTTATAACATTTGTGAAAAGTGGGTCATATGTAAGGATACACGTGTTTTCGATTAGAATGATCTTGGTGAATCTTGTGTTTACTTTATATCTTGGAAAATGAAAGCTAAGTGAAGAAAGGAGATAAAAAGTTTGAATAAATAACCTTGGAAACCATTTGGATCCAAATTCCAGGGCATGTGGTATACTAATACTATGAATTTGAAGAAAATGACACAATTTTTCTACATACATATTGGCCGCTTGATGTGGATGGCTTATTGCTATACATTTAATCAAATACATCACAAAAAAAAAAAAAAAAAGGAAGAGAAACTTGAGATGCATTTCATATGAGTCCTAGATTTGTGTTTGCGTCAGCTTGCGTATTGAGCGTCGGAGTTAATCCGAAATGTCTATGTACCCTTCAAACTGCAGTTTCATTTGCAACCGAGATTTCCTGTAAAAAGGAGATGAAAAATGATGTCAAATTAAGCGTATACACTGCTTTATTAATGTCCATGAGACACTGAGTGATCTGAATTGCAAATTGATTTACGTGACTAGACTAAAAACAAAAGGGATTATGCAGACTGAAACTTATTTGGAGAATAATAATTCGATTGACACAGATGAATTTCAATTTTCATCAGAGAAGCTATGAATATGGAAGCAGTATCCAAAGATGAATAGACGAAACCATCTTTCAAAACCTGTATACGATGATCAATTTATGTGTCGGGACTGAATCCTTAGCTGGTTTGTCCTCGTCATTGGATGCTTGCTGACATGCTACACTAAAAATTCAAAACCAATAGTAAGCTAGTCTATACATGCTAACTTGCCTTTGGCGTTGCTGTGCTTGAGAAGGTGCATCTTGATGTGATGGCACGTCCATGATCTAACAGCCATCCTACCTCGCTGTATGTATCACCATCTTTAGTTTCTTTCACTGAACACCACAGCTCCTTGGGAAGCAATACGAGACCACTTTCATCTCTTACGGAGCTCTGCTCGCTGTTGTCTAAAAGTTCTTGAAGAACATTCTGTTTATCAAGTTCACATTATATACTAATTAGACCATGGAATTACAAGAAATCCAACAAATAAATAATTATTTACCAAATGGATGGATAGGAGGCCATAACTTCAGAAGATATCAAAGAAAGATATTAAAAAGTGACACAAAAAGATCAATCAAGATTGAATGAGAGAATATGTAGATGTTTTGTGATTCCCACGGTGACAAAAACAAAGAATGAAGTGAACCTCCCGAGCGACCAAATTGCCTAACTTTTAACCAAACAAAAGAATTATTTGAACATATGAAGCAGACTTAATGATATTCAAGGACTTGAGCTTCGGTTAAGCATATCACGCAAAATATACACACCAAACCGAAAAGAGGAGGACCATAACTCACAATCTGAGTACCACTGAAACTGGCAACAGCACTGGGACCTCGCCAAGTTCCAACAACTTCTGAAGCTTCCAATGCAGCCGTAGAAGCAAAGGCAGAATCACGGATAGCACATCCACCTAACTGATCCCCATCTCTGAATGGCCCATACCAATTCTCACAGTAAACTCTAATATTCTCCAGCAGCATTTTCTGATTCTCTATGCGGATGACCTGAATCATTCTCACACGAGACTCTTTATCTTGAGGATTGATCAAGCAATACTCTAACTCCAGTAACTTATACGTACCCTTATCCTGAATTGGCAAGACAGACACATAACATCCACTAGACTGATATGCAAAGGCAGAAACTTCGTTACTCTGACCACCAATATTCTTCTCAATGATTCTATATCGAGTGGCGGCATCAGCTTCACATCCAACTGTAGGAAGTAGCTCTATATTCTTGTATAAAAGAATGTGCTCATCTGGGTTAGCAAGAGTGGGGCATTGAGTCTGCCAATCAAAAACCTTAACCTCCCACTCCCTGTAAGCTGCAGGTACAACATTCTCGGGAAGTTCTATTGGGCACCCTTCCCTTGTGAAGTCTGCTCCATGGCCATCCCATTCACCGGACACATTCCTGGCAAATTCGGACCACGCTTGAACACATAAAAGAGAAATTGAATTATAGCAGCACGTCAAATATATTAACTTATAGATTCTAGACTTCAAATAGTTAACATAATAAATACAAATTTAACCATCATCTCTCTTATCCATTGCCTTTTCTACTATAAATGAAACCGGATATTAAATAACTGACCCTTTTAGATTGGCAGATTGCAATTTCTTTGGAAATTAGTCATAAAAGTTATTACATTTCATCACTCAATTTCAGACTTATACTCTTATCAACTGTGGTGCACCCTAATCCAAAGAATGGAAATTCACCCGCCAAATATCAAACTGGATATCTAATAACTGGAAATTTTCCATTGGAAGCCCGAAAATTCTTTGGAAATTGATCATAGAAATTATAAATTTCAATTACTCAATTTCTATACAACCCCAAATCCAAATACCGTCTGTTGCTCCAAATATCAATGCAAAGATGCAAACTTTTTGACGCTACAACAACGATCATACGATTTTAATAAAACCCACAAAAACCAAGTAAATAAGCAGATTTTTGGCAAAAGCGCTTAAAATACACTCACCAGAAGCAAAAGTGGAAATGGGATTGAAGCCATTGCTGGGGTCCTCCTCCTGGAGCTGCAGCTTAACATCTGACACAGCGGTGTTGGAGGAGGAAGAGGCAGCGCTCTGGACAATCTGACCTCTCTGACGGCGGTTGTGATGCAGTTGGAATTGAGGGCTCGAGGGCTTTCTGGGAGAGGGCAGAGAAGTGCTTAGGCTTAAAGCTGTGGTGAGGGGGATTATGCTGTTTAGAGCCAATGCCATGTGAGTTGTTTCTTTCGGATATATGGGGTGGGTTGTGGTGGCCGTCCGTTTCTCTGCTTTTATTACTCAGCCGCGGGAATGAGGTGGGAAAGGACACAGATGCAGTTGTTGCCTTGTTCTTGGTTGCATAAACAAGATGACGGAATATTCTTTCGAATCGCTTGGCAGCAAGTGGGCCCATGGGAATAATTAGTTAATTACTTAGACTGGCCTTCAGAAAAACGATGTCGTAGTGGCTTAATGTGTTTCTCCAATTTAGGGTTATAATTTTCGATGTGCTGGAAATACGGTCTCGTATAATAAATTTCATCAACAACCATGTCAACGATTGGTTTAGTTTACTAGGGAAGTGATTTAATTCCATAAAAATAAATAAATAAAGGAGATATGATTTAAGAGAATTTTCTTAAAAGAAATTTATTATTGGCACTTCAAAAATTATATATTTAAAAAAAATGTACTTGTAAGGAGTGTTCAATGAAATTTTTAAAGAGTTATAACTTATAACAGTTTCCTTTCTAAATGATAAACAAAATGCGCAAAAATTATTTTTGGTTTATTATTAACGTAGGAAATTTTTATTAACATTCTAAAAATTTAATTGTGTTCTTCAAATTTTTTCTATTTAGAATGAAAAATATTTTTATAAAAAGCGTACTAACTAAATTTATAGAGTGCTAATAATAATAATTTTACTTTACTACTTGTATTATGTAGTGCATACTGAAGTGCATGCATTTTTTGTTTTGTTCAGGTGGAGATGGATCAAATCTTTTGCACTTAAAATGGATGTGACCTCTTTGTAGTCTTAATCATTGATTGACACGTGTTTATAAACTTAAACTTAATTTTTTTTAACTTTATTATCATAAATTTAATATGTGTCAAACAATAATTGAGGACAATGAGAGGCCGCACTAATTATTGGATAAGATCTGATCTCGATGGTGTACATGCCTAACGTGGAAAACCCCATATCCTCGTGAGACACATCAAATGCCACTGTACGTACGCACTACAAAATTTACACTATGTTTGGATGAAGAAATTTAAGATTACTAAGGAATTTTAAAATGACGAAAATTGAAATGACGGGATTTTATTTTCTAGAATTTGTGAATTTTGTTGTTTGGTTAACCTAAAAGAACAATGGAATTGAAAACGGAATTTGTTAATTTTAAATTCCCAATCATAGAAATTGGGAAATGACACCTATTTACATCGAATTTAAACTTGGAAATTGGAGGTCCCAAATTCCAAGTTTTTTTTCTATGCGGAAATTCTAAATTTCTATGTTATAAATCCAAACAAGGGAATTGGTGCATGTCAATTTATAAATTCTGATTTTTATCCAAATTCCAAGTTTATTTTCCTCATCCAACTGTTTGCCTATCAACTATCTTTTTGTCTCCGCTGATTTAGTAATTTTGTTTTTCTCAAGTTCTTCTTTCCCATTATTCGCACCTTCTAATAGAAGTGCTCACCTTATTCGGTCATTCACAATCGAGTTTGTGGAAGCAGAAATACTCTCTTGGGTCGGTTTGGAATTGCTTCAATAAAAAGCGCTTTTACTACATGTATCTTCACAATAATTAAGTAGAAACTTTTAGGTAAAATTTTAAGAGAGTTACAGTTGGAAGTGCTTTGCTTTCTACATAACAAGTGTTTTTAAAAAGGAAAACTAATGAAAAGGGTTTGAAAACTTTGAGTTTTAACGATAAGGACAAAATAAAGGGTAAAGTGAATAGTATCAAGATTAACTTTTTAGTGTTAAAATATGGGTTTTCGTTAAAGTGAACAGTACCGGGAGCTTTTCGTTAAAGTTCCCTTTTTAAAACTCATTAGCAATTTTATGGTGTAAAAAGAAGTGTTTTATTGTCAAAAATTATTCATTCTAAAATTTGTTAAAAGCACACCCTGACCTACCCTTACTTATCTTGTGGCTCTATTACCCTGGTTTATTAGTATTTTTGGTATATATGACATAGCCCGACCTGGAAAGGTTGAAGCATGTTGGCCATCACCGTGAGGTGACGTAACCATAAGGGTAAGTGATGCAAAAAGTGAATAAAATTAAAACTAATTAGAACTAAACAGTGAAAAAGTGCGCAATCGTGAGTTGAACCCACTACAATTATTCAGAGTGTAATAGACAGTGAGACTACAGAAGAGTAGTCAAAACAACCAAAGTACACTTATTACATAATAGTCATAAGTTCGTACGTCTAAACAGAAAGAAATGTCAGAATTGCCGCGATTCCTCGAGTGCCACAAAGAGTACAGCTATCTAGGTCCTGGAGGGGCGAAAAACAAAGTTGAGTGGGTCAGCAAAACAATGCTCATAAGAAAACCCTTAACTTTGAAAATACTAACCCCTCACCATAAAACAAATATAGTTTTCTTAAAACATACTACTCAGGTATATAAACAATAATTCGATAATATTATAGCAGTAATGTAACCAGGAATATGCCAAGTAATGTATCAAATGCCACAGTAATAATAGTGTGATAATCAAGTATAACCAAGTGCTCATCCATCTAAGCTGACATACAAGTTTGAACAAATAGTTTTTGACACAAACATGACTGGGTGTAATCAATATGCTCTAGTACTACGATCACGTGAAGACTGATGCAGAAGCACATCACATACAAGTCGGATTGCCTAATGCAATCTACCCGACAAGACTGGCACCTAACTTGGATCCATGGTGAGCAAACAGTGCGATGTGAACATACACGTGAAGGACTGGCCCTGGCCCTGGGGCGAGTACTAACACCGGGGTGCAGCAAGATGAGCATGTACACAAGTATGTATGAATGTCATGACAGTAATATCTTAGCCATATAGCAGCATTTATCACAATATATATCACAATAACGATACTTGACAAAATAAGCATAAAAGTGAAGTAAATACGCATTTATGGAAACTTTAAATATGTATAGGTATAAAACAACTGCCCACTCACAAGTACGTTGATGGGTCGTAGCCCCCGAGCCTAGCTTGGCCTCGTAAATCCTCGGGATAAGTTTCCCCTATATGCGAAATAACTAAAATAACATTAATTAAAGCACATAACGGAAACCTAAATAAAACCCTCATAGTTTGCTCAAACCTAGGGTTTAAATATATGAAATCGATCTACTCGACGACACGAACACACACTTGTTGAACACACGCTGGCCAGATGTGCCGTCACGAGCCGCCCAAAGTGGCTGCACAAAATGGTCACGCGCGCCCACGCGCCCGCGAGTACAGGTGTACTCGCCTTCCTCGTGATTTTCTGTAGTTTTTGCAAATTTTTGGCCAACTTCTAGAGCTCATAACGAGCTCAATTCTCAACCAAATTCACTTCTACAAAAACCAAATTAAAGCTAGGAATGTGATGTATCGATCCTAATTCACAAAAAGTTCAAATATGGTCCGTGTTATTCATAAATTTGGCCTGAAAGTGGCCAAATGACCACGGTTGCAAATTTTCCATAAACTGAAATTTTCTTCCCAACTTCTAGAGTTGATTTCTAACTCGTTACTTAACCAAACTCAGTGATTCAAAAGCCATTTTGAAGTTAGGAATGTAGAGAATAAGTTTGTACCTAGTAGGAGCCAGATGTGGTCGAGTTTGATTGGAAAAAATGGGTTGAAAGTGACCAAATGGTCATGGTCCTTGACTGAAAAACATGCAGGTTCTTTTTCTTCTTGAGTTTTATGGGTAAAACCATACGTTCAAAACACAAACAAGAGATCAATATCAACCCATAGAAGTGAAATGAAGGTTCTAAGGGTTTCTCGAGGCTTACCTAAGCCATGAATGGCTTGAAAATCGTTATGTCGAACTCGCCGAGTCGACCTTCCGAGTTGGTGAGTCAAAACTTGTCTACACCATATTTCAAGGACATGGTTGTGATCGTGGGACTGAGATGAACACAATGATGTAGTTGGTTTGTCATGTTTGTGAGTTTTGGTGTGTTTTTGTGAAGGTTGTAGAGAGGAAGAGGGAGCTCGGCGAGGGAGAGAGAGAAGAGAGAGAGAGAGAGTGATGTGAGGTTGCTTTTCTGATTGGGGGACAGAAATGAGGGAGAGATGGGATAGGTGAGGGAGTAAATAATGGAGGAGGGTGCACAAGATGGACTAGGTAGAAGCTAGGGATAGTCTTTAGACTTTTGTATAAAAAAGAGTATCGAAAATCTATTCGGAATAGTATTTTCGTACTGATAATATTTACGTACACCCGCAACAACGTGTACATTTAAATGCGATAGTGAGAAACAAAAAGGAAAACGATAACAATAAGTCCACATCACTTGCCAATAAGGGCATAATCGTCAAATTACATATTCGGGGAGAAATTACATATGAAAATTAGGGACGGGTTGTCACAATCTACCCCTTTATAAAAATTTTGACCTTGTTTGTACCATACTTGACCAATCCCGAAACTACCGAGCATCGGCCAACGCTATACTGTCAAGGACCCAGAAGAGTTCCCCTCCGACTAGGAGGCCAATCACTACTCGACACGTGTCAAGATTAGAAGCCAATCAGAGCGCAGCACGTGTCGACATCAAGAACCAATCATAACATGACACATGTCAATGTGACAAAGCTACAAGTTTTTCTATAAATAGGGGTCATTCCCCCACAATATTGGCTAATGCCATTTGTGTTAAATCATTCACAAGAACTCACTAAATTGAGAGCTTGATCCTTTGTACTTGTGTAAGCCCTTCACTACTAATAAGAACTCCTCTACTCCGTGGACGTAGCCAATCTGGGTGAACCACGTACATCCTGTGTTTGCTTCTATGTCTCTATTCATTTACGTACTTATCCTCACTAGTGACCGAAGCAACCAAGCGAAGGTCACAAAACCTGACACTTTCTGTTGTACCAAAGTCTTCGCTGATTTTGTGCATCAACATTTGGCGCCGTCTGTGGGAAACGACACTTATTCCTACTCTCTTCAGCTGTGTCAAGCTGGTTTCTGTCATTCGTACACTTTCTTTTGATCAGGCATCCCTCTCCAGCATGGGAAGCGAAGGAAGCCACAGCACACAGAATGACACCCCCCTTGCACATAGTGCGAAACAACGAAAGAAGGGAGGAAAACGAGTTCTTCTTCAAGCTAAAGTCGATGAGTTGGAAGCTCAGAACAACAAGATAGCAATGAGGAATGAGGTCCTCCAGGAGCAATATGAGAAGCTCTTCGAGACACTTCACGAAGCTAGGCAAGCTCAGACACGCGAGCTTGTTGCCCCCGTGGAAGTCAACCATCAACTGGGTGCCCTCCAACATGGAGGGTCACATGCATTCGACATAGATATCCCTGATAGGGAACAAATTACCCCTCGATTTGATAATCAACATGAGGCTTCTCTTAACCCAGTTGCTTCGACCCGAACCATGAGAAGCGGAGGGAGACACCTCTTTGCTGAAGGGGCAGAAGGATCGAAAGCCGTCTTTCGCGATTATCGGGATTTCCTGAAGCAACGTCGAGAGAATTCCATCCATATAAGCTCAAAGATCAATGACCCAAGGATTTCTGAGAGACTCGGTCCCCTGCCACGGCCCGAGCCGGCCACCAACTTGGGGAAGGTGCAACAAGTCCTAGAGAGACATGAGGGTACAGGGGACTCAGAGGTGTTCCGACAGACATACCCTGGAAGCCAGTACAGCGAGTCCAGGGAAAAATCACATGCCCTTGATCAAACCTTCCTAATTCCAAGAGGAGATGGAGATTTACGAAAGAAAGCTCCAGTGGCACATAACTCCGCTCAGGACCCCCTTGTCCTACAACTTCTTGAGGAAGTAAACAAGTTGAAGGCTGAACGTCAGGCTGAAATACCTGACTGGAACCAACCCAGGCCTGGCCCTCTTACAAGGAGGATCCTCAACACCCCCCTTCAAGCAAAGACAAAGCAGAAGCTTGGCTTGCAACTTTATACTGGAAAAGAGGACCCGATTGAGCACCTTAACCTCTTTGAGTCCACCATGGCATACCGGATGCACACCGACGAAGAGCGATGTCTTCTCTTCCCCTCCACCCTCTCTGGCGGAGCTCTAAATTGGTATTGTCGTCTTACACCTGAGACGGTAGACTCATTTGAGGAATTGAGGAAACTATTTGTTTCCCAACACATTTTCCAAACCGATCGTTTGCACTCTGCAGATGACCTGTACACTATCCGCCAGAGGCCAGACGAGTCATTACGTATGTATGCTGGCCGCTTCAGCCATGAATACTCCCGGTGTGCCGAGGCAGACGACAAGACTGCCCTCAAAGCCTTCACGGCAGGCCTACGTGATTGTTTATTTAAATACATGATCAATGCCAATACTTGGAAGACTAACTCTGAGGTGATGGCGCAGGCTTATAACCATGCCTCCGCCGAGGCAAAGACATATCAGGAGAAACCCCCTCACCCAACGCCATGGAGGAAGAACTAGCAATAGCTAAAGTTTGACGGTTGGGAAGATCATCCAATGTTTCTCTAGTACAGGACTCTAACAAAGACCCTGAAGACTCCGACATTGCAGACTCAGACTTAGAGCTAAAGCTAGAAGAGCCCTCATCACTAGAACTTCCAGGCTCTGACATCTACAATAAGAAGAAACAAATTCTATCACTACATGCATGATCAAAACCGTGTCAAGCGCCAAAAAAAAAAAAAAAAAAAAAAAAAAAAAAAACAGCTTCACCCGAAAAGCTTCACCTCCAAAACTTCACCCAAAAAGCTTCATCCAAAAAGTTTCACCCAAAAAGCTTCACCTAAAAAAGCTTCACCCAAAAAAAAAAAAAAAAAAAACTTCACCTCCAAAAAGCTTCACCCAAACAGCTTCACCTAAAAAAGCTTCACCCACAAAGCTTCACCTAAAAAGCTTCACCCACAAAGCTTCACCCAAAAAGCTTCACCTCCAAAACTTCACCCAAAAAGCTTCATCCAAAAAGTTTCACCCAAAAAGCTTCACCTAAAAAAGCTTCACCCAAAAAACAAAAAAAAAAAAAAACTTCACCTCCAAAAAGCTTCACCCAAACAGCTTCACCTAAAAAAGCTTCACCCACAAAGCTTCACCTAAAAAGCTTCACCCAAACAGCTTCACCTAAAAAAGCTTCACCCACAAAGCTTCACCTAAAAAGCTTCACCCACAAAGCTTCACCCAAAAAACTTCACCCGAAAAGCTTCACTTAAAAAAGCTTCACCTACACAGCTTCACCTAAAAAAGTTTCACCTAGAAAGCTCCCTCTACATACTTTCACCTACAAAGTTTCACCATCAAAGCTTCACCTCGAAAGCTTCATCTACAAAGCTTCACCATCAAAGCTTCACCCAAAAAGCTTCACCTAAAAAAGCTTCACCCAAAAAAAAAAACTTCACCTCCAAAAAGCTTCACCCAAACAGCTTCACCTAAAAAAGCTTCACCCACAAAGCTTCACCTAAAAAGCTTCACCCACAAAGCTTCACCCAAAAAACTTCACCCGAAAAGCTTCACTTAAAAAAGCTTCACCTACAAAGCTTCACCTAAAAAAGCTTCACCTAGAAAGCTTCACCTACATAGCTTCACCCAGAAAGCTTCATCTACAAAGCTTCACCATCAAAGCTTCACCTCCAAAGCTTCACCTACAAAGCTTCAACACAAAACCTTGCTCCAAATAAACAAATTTTGTTCACAAAACCCAAGATGCCCTTGAACTTGTACAAAAACACTTGGGTAAACATAAACATTTTTTGTTTTACACCCACAAGGGCCCAAAATTTTCCTTCTTATTTATTCACTTATATATGTTCCCAAACATATTATAATAGATCCAACAACAAGCCAAAGTCCCAAGTTTCATAATGGACAAAAGTACAAGCAATTCATCAATAATGAAGGTGCTACAAAACTTGGAATCTGCCCCAAAATAGAAATCCAACCCAAGAGACTTTTTCTCTCTCTCCCTCTTCCGCCTCCTTTCATCTATCAAATTTCTGCAACCTCTGCTCTTCTCCAATGGAGCTGAATTTTGGACACCCTATATTTTTTGAGCATATGAACAACTTTCAAGAAGGAACCATTTCTGTTTGAGCGACGGAAATTAAAGTGTTGAAGCTCCAAACATGACAGTCGGATTCTTGCAGATTTCGAAGCTGCTATGATGTTTCGAAGATCTGGAAATATTTAACCATTAGTTCATTCTGAATTTTTGATATGTTATGAAAGAGACGATGAGGCACAACTTCAATGAAGAAAGCATGCTGATCTGAACAATAGAAAATGGAGTTTCGAAGCTCACAACAAATCTGATGGGTTGACAGAAAAATAATAACCAGTCATTCATCATACCTAAATTTCTTGAGTTATACAGCTCCGAGGGATCTCAAATTTGGATATGTTGTAGTTCACAAGCTGAGGAACAACTTCAATGAAGAAAGCATGCTGATCTGAGCAAGAGAAAATAGAGTTTCAAAGCTCACAACAAATCTGACGGGTTGACAGACAAATGATAAACAGTCACTCATCATACCTGGATTTCTGGAGTTATACTGCTCCGAGGGACCTCAAATTTGGATATGTTGTAGTTCACAAGTTAAGGAACAACTTCGATGAAGAAAGTATGTTGAGATGAACAAGAAAAAATGGAGTTTAGAAGCTCACAACAAGTCTGACGGGTTAACAGAAAATTGATGAACAGTTACTCATCATACCTGAATTTCTGGAGTTGTACTACTCCGATGGATCTCAAATTTGGAGATGTTGTAGTTCACAAGATAAGGAACAACTTTCATGAAGACGACTTTGCGATCTGAGCTATAGAGAATGGTGTTATCTTGCATCCACTCAGGCTGATTAGTGGAAACGAAAAGCAATTCCACCAAAGAAAAAGATGAAAAAGAGAGAAAAGCTACTAATTGCACTTGATCTTGTCTAGTCAATAGCATGCAGCATCAAACACACAAAAGTTGGAAATATTTTTAGACAAGGCATATGCGAATGTGTGACATCGAAACAAGGATTCGTTACTTTGACAAATTAGTAACAAGCGAGACACCTCATTCGGCAACTCTCTTCGCCTGAAGACTTGGGGGACTCCCACCATATGCTACTGCACCTTAATACTCGGCAGTCTCACAACCACTCAGTGACTTGGATTTTTCAAGTCTCCAACCGAGAAGTTTTCCTCACTCGGGAAATTAAGGGAACACTACCTCAAACTACATGCTTCACTCACAAAGCTTCAACAATACAGGTTTCAACAAAAGCAAAAATTCAAAGAACTTTATGAAGAAGGCTTTGGTGTATTTAACACAATATATTGAAATGAAGCAAAGCTTATTTATTAATATTTTCGATAAGCCACAAATATGTACATATACATGAGTCAAAATAAACAAACAAAAGGGAGCCTTCACAAAGGTTGCTTAGGGGAAGTCTCAGCAGTCGGTAGAGCCCCAGAAAGATAAAGCACCGGAGGGTGGTTATCCGGAGCCTCAGTACTTGACAACACCCCAGAAGGAGGAGGCATTGGAGGTTCATCATTTGAAGCTTCATTACCAGGTACAGCCCCAGAGGACGAAGGCAATAAATGCCTTTGGAACAAACCCACAAACCGCTGATGATCAAGTAAAACCTTACCATCAGATTCCTTCATCTGGCCAAGCTTCCTCTTCATGTTTGTAGCATAGTCATGGGCGAGCCGGTGCAACTGCTTATTCTCATGCTTGAGCCCTCTAATCTCCTGTTTGAGACTCATCACTTCAGCAGCCAATGATACAACTTGGCGGGTTCTAGCAAATAGGCGTTGGGCCATATTAGACACAGAACCTGCACACTGAACACTAAGAGCCAGAGAGTCCTTAACAGCCAACTCATCAGACCGTTTGGAAAGTAGTCTGTTATCTTTGGGAGTGAGAAGGTTCCTGGCCACCACTGCAGCGGTCATATCATTCTTCATCACAGAATCCCCAACGGTAAGAGGACCAGTAGGGGATATGAAGGATGGGCGCCATATGTTGTCTGGAGAAGGCGTGGCTGTCTCTTCTCCAAGGTTCAGGTCAAAACGACGGTCGGAGGGTCCAGACATTTTCAAATGTGTTGAAGAAGGAAGAGGTCAGACAAATCAAGATCTTAGAAGTGCAAGAAATGAGCTTCTACTGGTAGAGATTCAGGTGTGCTGTGGAACTTAATGCCAGCCTCTATAAAAATCTGCACTCGACGGAGCTTCAGAAATCGAAGAGGCGTTTGCTTTCTCAAAAGCTGGGCTGCTCAGAGACCACGAGGGCCGATCTCAGAAATCGAAGAGGCGTTTGCTTTCTCAAAAGCTGGGCTGCTCAGAGACCACGAGGGCCGATCTCAGAAATCGAAGAAGCACCTGCTTTTTCAGCCTCGTCAGCACCTGTCACATGCGCAATCAGCTTTGCGGAAATTACGGGCACTCTGTCGAAGATTTCTGGTGAAGTAGAAAGCACGTGAATCTTACTGTTCAATCACCGCTCTCCATATGCACCATCAACTCCTCGGGTACCACATATAACTTTATCAAAGATCTCTGACAAAGTTTAGGCACGAGAATTTCGAAGTTCCAGCTACCCTACTATTACCCATAAGGGTAAAGGAACAGCACCACTGCTTGACAACTGGAAAGTCCCTATGTGTGTCGACCTCCGTGTTTTGCGGCAAGACAGGTTGGCAAGAACGTCCAACCTTTACTCACATTCGAGAAAAGACTCCTAACATAATTACTTTCTCAAAAACCGGAGTAGCACCGCTTTCCGAATCTCGAGAGTCAGATCCTCGACGGGATTGCTTGTTCGAAAACCGAAGAGGCACAACTCTCAGAACTTCAAGAGCCAGATTTCCTTAGATAAAGCTTGTCTGTAATCTTCACACGTAACATCAGCTTTCCAGATACCACATACCACTTTTTCAAAGTGCTCTGACAAAATTAAAACACGTGAAGCTGGCAGCTCCCACTACATTGCTGTGACCAAGAAGGGTAAAGGAATATCATTACTACTTGTTATTTTGAAATCCCTATATACATTGACCTCCCTCCTCAACGAACAGGCAAACCTGCAAAAATGCTCAACCCTTTCTCGCATTCGAAAAGGCACCCTCAACATAACCTCTCGAAATACTCAGCTGTATTTCCCCCCGATAATACCTCAGCAAATAAGCCACACCAAGAACAAGAGTATCTCATATCATCAGGGTCGAAAGCAAGAGTATCCCATATCATGCTTTCTCCCTATCTTTGTCTTTGTCCTTGTCCACACCTGCAGGACAAGGAGAAAGAGAGCAGTCAGTCGGAACCTGAAATCAAACCTCTAATTTGGAACTGATTGCCTGGAGCCTTTGCCTGGTTGCTTACTTAGCATTGCTCTCGAGTACTCATCCTCAACTGCTGTCAAGGTCACGAATTCCACCGGCAAATACCTCATGACAGTTGATCAGATATTGGCTCTTTACACTGAAGCTGCCAAGCATGGATGAGTCACTATGAAGGAATGTTCTGAAGGACCATTTAAATGCAAAGGTTGCACACCACTTCTGCCATGCAAAAGATTGAAGCAAAAGGTTCAACGGTGAGCTGAAACAGATCACTATAGCACGACACCTTTCCATACCACATTCATTATTCCGTCAACAGCAAAAGTATCCCATATCATCAAGGTCGAACGTACTCTAGATTTGATGGACTTGTTTTGACCCTCAAATTTTTGAGTCGGCCTTATACTCTGAAGGGCACCAGAAAACCCTCAAGCACAGTTCAAGAATAAACCTGTGGAAAGTTACTTCTTCAAAAGCAAAAGTATCTCATATCATCTCTTATCCATTTGCTTCTCCTTATCCTGGCAGTTGAATGAGAGATAAGGATAAGGAGAACAATCAACCGGAAGCCGAAGTCAAACCTCTGATCCTGGGTTGCTTACTTGGAAGTTTGACTGCTTACCTTGTCTGTCACCTCTTTCGGCAGATCTCTTAGCTCGGCGACTTGGGGGACTCCTACTATAGGGTTTGTATCACACTTGACTAAGCCCGAAACTACAACTAAGCTTCAAGTGAAATTGATACATTACCTTGTGCGTCAACATCAGCTAAATACACCATTCCCGGATGGAGGAAAGGTACTTCCAGAGAAGGGCAGATGAAGATCAGACCACACTTCGGTACT
Organism: Malus sylvestris; assembly: GCF_916048215.2. Lineage (NCBI taxonomy): Eukaryota > Viridiplantae > Streptophyta > Magnoliopsida > Rosales > Rosaceae > Malus > Malus sylvestris. The sequence continues at coordinate 25,122,463 of NC_062269.1, forward strand.
TAGAAGTTTCGTGATTACTCAAGGGATTGGATCTTGCAAGTCCCCAACCGAGGAGTTTCCCTCACTCGGGAACTTAGGGGAGCACTGTTTGTACCATACTTGACCAATCCCGAAACTACCGAGCACCGGCCAACGCTATACTGTCAAGGACCCAGAAGAGTTCCCCTCCGACCAGGAGGCCAATCACTACTCGACACGTGTCAAGATTAGAAGCCAATCAGAGCGCAGCACGTGTCGA